>NC_142612.1:33134422-35634422 GCF_059453375.1 Lepisosteus platostomus
GGCAACCAGGCCCTTCAGGGTCATGTGGCTTCTATTCCACTTGAGCTCCCACAAATTTAACTGAGCCTGTCATTTGCCAAATAAATGCAATGTATTGTTTTCAGATACAAGCAGGCCACTGATTTTGGCTCTCTAGGACTAGGGCTGCTCACAACTGGATTGGACCAACAAATTCATAGATGCATAAACAAATTTCTTAAAAACTAATTGAAAATGTAAAAAAAAGCTGTAGCATACCTTGTAGTCTGGACGGCAGCATCAGTAATACACATAAAAGTAGGCACCGGTGAAGCACAGCATCATACATTGTAGTCTGTTGAGCAAAAGGGAAGTACAAATTCACTCATCAGTTTTTTCTGATTCTACTTAAGTTGCAGTTGGAAGTAAATTAACTGCTTGTAACCTCCCTTCACTTACTGGCCAGAATATGAATGGTTTTGTGGCACAAAGTTGGCAACACACAATTCACCCTAATTGTTATTACTAATTTAAAGACAACGGTACAACACTTACTGTACGTCACAATAAGAAAACATACAGCAAAGGTTATGAGGTTTTGAAGTTAATTCTCCACTGTAGCCATCGGAATGAGAGAAGAAGTGGGCACTTCCTAAATATCCAGTCTTTTACACATTTTCTTCAAAACTGAGAAGTTGCCCAAGTATGACTACATGTGGAAATTCATGGAAATTGTAGCAGTATTGCATCCTAAATATGAAGACCATATAATCCAGCCTGTTTTATTTGTGCCAAAAGTCAAAGACTTTGGCAAGGTACCATACACTTACATGGGTCATAATATACAACAAGGCAAACCCGTTAAGTGTCCGACGCCACAGGGGGAGTGGCAGCCACCTTTGATACGAACAGGCATATCCATTGCCCCTCACAGCCTGTTGGGGAACCTTTTTGCACTTCTCTATTCCTTGACACACACTCTCCCCTGAAAGTGGTGATGTTCTTGGCCCCCTCATCAGGACACCAGGAGATGCAGCCTACATATTCAGAGACGTCTACGATCCAGCTTGTGGTCTTTCAGACTCAAGAGTCTCCAGCTCGCTCACACCACCGTCCTCTACAGCTCTCTCTCCCCTCGCTGAGCCCTTCCCTCGCAGACTCCCAGGCTGAACAAGCTTCACCTCCAACCCTTGATGACACTCCTCAGCTAGGAGCCTCCCTCCTCCTAGATGACACAGAGCCTCCTGCTCCCTCGCTGTTGCACCCCCACAAGGGCTACGGGCTCTTCCCCTCAGATAACCTCAGACTTCCAGGGTCCATATCCAGCCATTGCCGACCTTGTGACGCCACCAGGCTGGGTCTCACACACTCAGAGACCAACAGTGCCTCACTGTCACGCCAAGACCTCGCTCACCAGAAACACCCAAGTGTCTCTTTAGCAGATCCAACTCGTGCCGAGACCCAGCGCACTTTCCCTAAGCTCTCACATGACCTCTCTGGTGTGTCACCCTCATGCCCTGGACTGTGCCCTCCCAGCTGATGGTACACCTTGCACCCGTGGCCGGCCCCCACTGCTTTATCACACACACTGCTGCCGGCGCACCTTGTCCTGTGCCTAACCACCAGCGCATTTCTCGCTATTAGCTCCCAGCAAGCTCTCAGCTCTGACACACACTCAACTAATGTACTCCAGCCCTCTGACCCTCTGGATAGCTCTGTTCTTACACACTATAACAGGCTGCCGTCCCTTTAAATCTCCGGATCGTCTACAGTTTAAGCCTATGATCGCACAGTTACACAGTCCCCTCTGGGACTGTCGCTCTTCCCAGTTCCTTTCGGGATTAAAGTTCCACAGTTACACTCGGGTCCCACTGGAACCTCTTACTCCATTTACCCTCTCATTGGAGTTCTGCTCTACAATCTCCTCTGGGACTCTTGCTCATACTTTCAACCCTTATCGGGCAAAACTCCTTTCACAGTTGTGTTCATAGTCTCCTCAGAGACTGTCATCATCATATCTCTCCCCCTTATCGGGGTTCCTTCACTCATCTTAAATCTTCATTCTCCTCCGAGGTTATTGCTCTTCTGCTTCTCCCCTTATCGAGAGAGCCAGGCCGAAGCCCCTCACACCCGCTGCCATCCTGCATTGGCCTGGCTCCCTCACTGCCGAGCCTCCGCATACGGGAGACCGGATCTCCTGCCCGCTCTCGCCTGTGGCTAGCTCAGGACTGAGGTCTCAGCCTGGCTCAGCTCAGGGAAGTGTTCGGCTTGTACTTAAAGCCCTCCAACAGCTGAGGCTCATCAGCTCTCAAACTCTGTTCAGCTGTGGTTAGCAACATCACTCTCCGTTGACAGCTCTGCCACCCCAGGAAACACACCCACTATCACACCACATTAATTAAAGATTAATCTCTGGGACTTAATGTAGGGGCATTTCAGGCTGACATGAAGAACCGACCTTTATATACTAACAACCTGAGCCTTCGTCAGCCTTTACTTGGAATCTCTACAATTTAAAGCTTCAGTTCATAGAAAAATTATAGCATGGCACCACATTCATGTCTAGACTTCACGATGTGATGGAGCAAGCCCGTGCTGTATACTGTCACGTTCATTTTGATTTTCAGCCACAGACGCTTAATCAGTGTTTGTAATAATAAAAATCACACATGTGCATGACACAAGGCTTACAGAAATGCCTGTGGTTAGCTACTGCACGGCTGGAGCTCAGTTTAAGAATGAAAAGCCAATTACACATGCTCCAACAGCTACCAGGTCAATGATCTAACAGACCCATACCTGTAGACCTGCAACAAACACTTTCAGGTAGTTTTTTGTGGAGGGTTTTATGACATTTGCCATCTGGATTTAAACACAATAGCTCCAGGAGCGCTCCAGTGGAAGTTCTCTCCAAAGCCCCTTAG
The DNA here is from genome assembly GCF_059453375.1 of Lepisosteus platostomus. NCBI lineage: Eukaryota > Metazoa > Chordata > Actinopteri > Semionotiformes > Lepisosteidae > Lepisosteus > Lepisosteus platostomus. Next base: position 33,137,305 of record NC_142612.1, read on the forward strand.
AAAATTAATGCTGGCCTGGCACTCTCCATCGGGATCCTTGCCCGCTCATTAACACATCATCACTGGTGCAGGGAAGTCCTGCAGCTGCTCCATGCCAAACTGTCACTTCTGTCAACATGTGCAACAGCACAGATTTATTTACCTTGCTAGAAGATCATCTGGGCCTCTTCTGAGTAGTTAAAGAAAATGTCTGGTGGAGCACTATTAAAACAGAAAGGCAGCTGTGTACCCTTAGAGTAAAAAACTAAAGTGTTTGAACCTCGAGCACAGGGGTTTCCAACCCTGGACCTTGCCTTGTTTCATTCCAGCTGAGCTCTCAGTACATTTACTGATCCCTTGTTTAACCGAATAACGTTCCTAAACGTGTGAAGGGTTACCTTTTAAAGAGTGTGTTTCATAAGTAACTTAATATCATAAAGATTATGAATAGAAACAAACGTTTTGTGTCAATTGAGGAATCAGTACATTTATAAAGATTAATTTGAACAGAACTCAGCAGTGTCCCCAGGGTCAGGACTGGGAACCCCTGCGTTAATACATCCTACAAAACATGGAATAAAAAAATGCCATGAAAAGACCTGACTCCTCACGCTTTACTTTTTTTTACTTTTTAAGAGTTTCAAAACTGCATTAGAAACTTTATTTTTTTTTAATTGCCACAACAAATAAATGCATAGAACTTGCCAGCTGTACATACAAGGTATAATTTAACAAATTATTACATTGGGTTTATTTCTTATGACCTTGGTACATACTGTATCGTGTGTAGTTTCCTCTATGTCGCATCCTTATGATAATTAGGCTTCAAAGTTGGAAACCCATATTGTGATACAGTTGTAGGATTTCTTTTCATAACACTTTTTTAAAATTTTTGTGATTGAAGACAGCGAACACATGTAGCAAAATGGCATTCCTGATTAAACCACAATGGATGCCTGGCCGCAACCTAGTGTGAAAAGTTCAGGCTACTTTTGTTTTGGGAACTGTAGCAGACTTGATCCCATTCAGAATTGCTAAAGAAACCTCACATGTTGCAAGCCTTTTTATACCCAGAATGCATCATCACCTGACTAGTACAATGCCCTTGGTACCATTATCCACTTCTCCTCAAAAGGTATGGGCTGATGAATTCTGAACTTTGAAAGAAATCTGGTTCACTTCACAGTTCACACACAGTGCATTCATACTATGAATGAGTAGGAGCAAGTGCAGCATGGAGTGATGAATATTTAGAGCTCTAAACCCAAGGACTGTGGGTGCATGTCCCAGATGGGACACAGCTAGTGTACTCTTGAGCAAGGTACTTCACTTGGTAAATACCCAGCTTTATAAATAAAAGGATTTATAAATAAAAGAATTAAAAACTCCTGGATTAAAGCCTGCTCAACTCAAGTGGAATTTTCTTTTGATAGCTGAGACAGGGGACCATCTCAAACCAGCAATGTCTGGACACTTCCTTAACCAGCACCCACATTGACTGAACCTCCTCACCATCTGTTCTGACCCGAGCTGCCCCACAGCATACGAGCTCTTTGTTAGGGAAGAAAACTCTGAGGCACACCAAGACTCAGCTTCCTCCTACGGATCTGCTTGAAAATGGGAGGAAATGATGAAATTGGTTGTATTTTTACATATTATTATTAAAAGGATATTTTCATACCCAGTATCAACCTGATGTATACCAAGTTCCACACAAAGCAGGAAAAGTCTCAGAGTGTCCTTGACATCATGGGTAATTAAGAATTAATTGTTATGAGGTAGGATAACCTTGTGCTGTGATGTCTTCTCAGTAAAAACAACCAGTAGTTAGTGCCCTGACAATCATGTATTACAAATGCACAATATGAACTTGCTTAATAGGCTTAACTTTCACTCTTTGGTTCTGGGTATAGCAACATTGAAAGGTCTCTTCAGGCACTACATAAACATGTCCTACAGAAAAGATCTACTCACAAATGTCAGACATAAAAATGTCCTACAGAAAAGATCAGATGAAAGATTACTTAAAATTGAATAAATCCCAGTGATCGGGTATGTTGTGATGTTAAATAATATGGAGAAATACCCGACAATAAGGCTCTAGAGACGGGATTCCTGACCCAAGTCCTAGGGGGACCCCAGTCTCTGCAAGTTTTCACTCAAGCCAAGTTCTGAAATCTAAGGCATGTCTTAAATGTGATCTCCACTCTGAAAAAGCTGGACTGGATTTGTAAGATCATCCCTGTACCATTCTGAGTTACAGAACTACTGTTATTCTGGTGGGTTCAGTTGAAATGCAATCTCTCCAAGAAGAAAAAAAGGCCACTGTGGAAGAGTCTGATGGATTTTCATTTCCATCTGTCTCTTCTAAATTGACTATTAACAGCAGTTTCGACAGATTAAGAATGCACACTCCTGTATCCCCAAGTTGTCAGAACAGTATACGTGAAGTAAAATACAGAAACAAGTCAACAGGCAGATTAATCAAGAGCATCAATTAGCAGCACCAGCAATTACCAGCAGAGAGAAAACAGATCCAGCAGACACAGAGTTGGCACAAGACCAGGGTGAACTGTGCATTATTCACTTTTTTTTGTTCAGATTTTGAGAGACAGAGGACTGCAGGAATAAACGTGTTGTGCTCTGAACATGTATTTTTGTCAGACAAAATATTTCAGGCATTATCGGCGCCGATATTGTTTGGATGTACTGTAAGAACGGAGACTACAGTTCTAGCAAAGGTCTGATGTCAGAGTTGAAACACTGCCCCCTGTGAAAGGACACTTTGTTCGGGGAAAGCTTGTGCAGAATAAAAAAAGGGATTTACAAAGAAAAAATGCAAAACAAATCTTGAAAGACAACTTGTGTAATCATCGCAATTTTGTATAATAAAACTTGATTGTGGGTCAGTATTTATGTTCTTAATATGATGATTAATTGTGCAACAAACTGTAATTTTTAATATGAGCAATTACATAAATTAATTAGAATCCTTTACAAGTTGTTCCTTACTTTATGTGAAAACCTACCATGATTTTGTCATTTCTACATTTTGATCTGATACTCATATATATATTATTTTCAAATAGGCTTAGGCAATCTCATGACATATCTCAAATTGTGATATTTGTCCTCACAATATTAACTGACGTCCAATTGAAGTTACAAGCACAGCCCCAGTAGTAATGGACAGAAAGAAACAAACACTGAAGCCAGTCTACTGCCTTGTGGAGAAAGAAAGAAATGTTATTAACCGTTTTGTTCTATACTTTACTTCTGCGCTGGTAATTCTATCAGTGCTTTGATTGTCCTGAATTAATAACAGCGACAGGCTGCAGCAGCATTAGGAGGGTAAAAGTCAATGCCAAACTGAAAAAGAGAAAGACAAGCAGTTTCAGCTGTGGAGCTTTCTTCAGGTGTGAGTGCATGAGAGAGGAAAGTGGCAGGAATATGAAACACAGGAGAACAGAAGACGGAGCAGGTGAGAATGGGCACACAGGAAGAGTGGAGTAAATGGCCAAAATCTGTGGCCACAGATGTCCCTTTTAATTCCAGCTACTGTACCTAACCCTCTCTCCCTCACACGTGAATAAGATTCAACAGCAGAAATGTTGAAATTTCTTCTTTGGAATTACATGGACAAATGTAGTAAAAGCTGCTGAGGAGGAGCAGATTGTAGCAGACAACACATTTGACCAGAGGATCAATTTTCTATTAAAAAATATAACAAAGGTTTCGCAACATCCATCGCAATATTAGACTTTTAAAGACATGAGGGGGAAACCTAGCCTACGTTACTCCTTTCCAGAGACATCTTGCTTGAATTATACAAAACTGTTTCTGCAGCTTTAAAACCCAGATACTCGAAACCGCGCTGTGTTTAGGCGTGTAGACTGAATATAACAAAACTCAAGTCGAGCTCATTCTCATTCATGAAGCAGGCATTTACGTGAGTCTTGGCAGGGTCCGCAGAAGATCATGCAGTTTGAGCAAGAGTCTATTCTAGGAAAAACTGGCAATATCATTTATCTTGATGTCGCACAGTTTAGAGTTCGCAGGACACAAGTTTACAGGTTCGGTTTTCGCAGATCTTTTCGATTTTGTGAACGTTTAGGAATGTGCGCAGATGCCTCTTCAATAGACAATATTGACGCCTACGGCGTATTGGGAAAACAGTATTGGAAACTGTTGCATCGACAGTAGCACACAACACCAATGAAATGCATTAATTATTTTACAAGATAATACTGAAATGTTCAGTGTAACCACGAGTCATTAATCATTATCGGGCTCATAATAAAAAGAAACCTACAACAAGAAAATAACATTTACTAGTTAATCATATCTATTATTAAAACGGGGGTGGAAAATGTCCTATGAAATATAAATTACGTTTATTATATAATGTTTTCAAATTATCTGATTTTCATTTTCAGTAAAAAGTTATTTAGACAGACTTACTGAAAGTTAATCGAACTGGATTTATTATATAGTATTATTCTGAGAAATTAATCTGAAAATTACTTTTTTCGAATTTAAATCGATAAAGCATCATCCGTTTAATGGATATAAACATAATCCGCACGAACACTAGTTTTCTAACATCCGCAGCACCGTGTTATTGACCAAAATTGTTTTACAAAATACTACTGAGTTCGTGGCTTTAAAAAGCAAATTTGCTTTATTTGCAGTTTTATTTCTGGCATATTTTGCTTCTGTCCTTATTTCTCTTATCTCTGCAATGCACTCTGATAGCAAACCAGAAAAAGCGATTTGTTTTCAAACGCATAGAATATTATCATAGCTACTTTTAAAACCGATAACAATTAGATGAAATTGTCGTGACTTACCTGCGTAAAAGTTTTGTGCTAGCTTCAGACACGAATTACTATGAAAACCGACGAAAACCATGTTGCTGGGCTCCTATAACAAACCAGTGTTTAAAATGTCCCGCCCCTAGTTTGTTGGGCTGAAGCGAAAAGTAAACATCTACCGCCTCCCCGCCTCCCCGAAAACACAAAATGAAGTCTGCACATATACTTAAAAACCAAGCTTCTTTAATTTGATTAATAGCATTGAACAAGATATATTAAATGTGTTTTCTTTCAATTTTGCTAATGTATTTTAATGATAAAAGTGGTACAGTACCTTTATATTTAAACAACACCCTTGTATCACAGTACAATAATAATTTTGAATTATAATAATATAAATATGAATAGTTAAAATAATAATAATAATAATAATAATAATAATAATAATAATAATAATACCTTACACTTATATAAGGCTTTTCTGGACACTCAAAGCGTTTAGAGGTAATGGGGACTCCCCTCCACCACCACCAGTGTGTAGCCCCACCTGGAAGGCAGCCATAGTGCGCCAGAACGCTCACCACACATCAGCTATCAGTGGGGAGGAGAGCAGAGTAATGAAGCCAATTCATACATGGGGATTATTAGGAGGCCATGATTGGTAAAGGCCAATGGACCAAGACACCGGGGTAACACCCCTACTCTTTTTGAGAAATGCCCTATGAGTTTTAATGATCACAGAGGGTCAGGACCTTGGTATAACATCTCATCTTAAGGACAGTGCTTTTTTACAGTATAGTGTCCCCATCGCTAAACTGGGGCATTAGGACATATAGACCACAAGGTTAGTGCCCCCTACTGGTCCCACTAACATGTCTTCCAGCAGAAACCTTAGCTTTCTCAGGAGGCCTCCCATCCAGGTACTGGCCAGGATCATGCCTTCTTACCTTCAGTGGCCTGCCAGTTGTAAGTTGCAGGATGACACACCTGAAGAAGGCTCCACGGCCGAAACGTTGGAATAAACCTATTACTTGTTCCTTTGCAGCCTACGCATGCTGACGCAGCTACCCACCTGAACTACTATCCATAAATATGCTCTGTAGTTTTGAACAATCTTGTTTTTCATCTAACTACATTGCACACTGACAAGTTGGCAAACTAGCAACTGATATTGTTTTGCACATACTCTATTGTGTTTTCCATATCTGAGTCAAATTTTAAACTAAAAGCACAAACACTGAGCTTAGTGGACATTAAGGAATATATAAAGTTGGTCCAAAACTTTTAACAAATGCTGAATTTTCAGGTATGTCCGGTATATGAATGACTTTTTATTAAATACAGTAGGCATTCAGTGGTAGTTACTAAAAACTATATATAGTCACTTGTTTTTCAAGGTCAACATTACAGTCCCTAAAATACCATGCTTCTGTATGTAGTCCTTTTTCCTTTAGTAATTATACATGTATAATTATACTCTAGATTTACCACAGTAAGAAATAATAACAGACAAAGATAAATGATACAATTCAGATAAGTTCACTACAATAAAACATTGCATTTCTAAAAACAATGTGTATTTTTCCTATTCTATTTCTAGAAGTTTCATTTCATTCCAGTACATCAGTCACAGGAACCTTGTAGCCTGCTTAACAATACACCAGTGAAAACAGTACTTTTCACAGCATGTTGTTGTGCACTACAGTGACATAACCCTCGTTCTGAAAGGGCTACAGTGCAGCACCCATGAATCATCAATTTGTAAAGGTTTGAAAAATTGAAATTTTGACCAATTTACTTTAATTAAATCAGGCATGGCCAACAAAGGTTCAGAACATCTACATGATGTAAACATTTCATTTCATTTCACTTCACATCATCTCACTCTGAACTAAATGGAACAAAGCACCTGCTTTGGTTACCAGACTGAAACTGTCAAACTGACAGCTTAAAGTGACTTATAAACCCAGATGGACTATGAATCTCCAGGAGCAGGGTTGCCCTCGCCGTTATAACCTAAATATTTACTCTCCCCAAACCCCAAAAAACGTGTGCAAGAAAAGGCCAATTGAGAATTTCCTTAAATAGATGTAGGTCTTTATTTAAATGACTAAACCCATAATGAATGAAACATTCCCAAGGCATTACACAAACCACAATCATGCATATTGTTGCTCCAAACTCCAAAACTCCAGTCCTCAAGATTCAGAGTCCAACAGGATTTCTAGGGGACTTGTGAAAGACCTTTGACGAGTGTTGAACTGGTCCAGTTAAGTTAAAGATGACCTCTACCAGGTAATTAAGAGCAGAGTGGGAATGAAAACCAGCAGAAATGGAGATCCGCCTGGACTGGAGTTCTGCACTTTTGTATACTGCAGTGATCTCTAACCACTAGCCTGGAGAGACCCAGTCCAGTAGGCTTTGTGCGTCATCGTAAAATAGATGAAGTAGACAATCTTTGAAGACATGGAATAATTTTCTGATTGATGACATCAAAATCTAAGTATCCAGGGTGGTGTGGTGGCACAGTGGTTAGCATTACTGCCTCACAATGCTGGGGCCCTGTGTTCATTTCCAGACCTGGGGTGGAGTTTGTATGTTCTCCCATGTTTTCACATGGATTTCCTCTGCGTGGTCCAGTTTACCCCCACAGTCCAAAAACGTCCTGATAGGTTAATTGGCTTCTAGGAAAACTGGGCCTAGGTGTGAGGATGTGTGTGTCTCTGTGTGTGCGTTTAGCCTGTGATGGACTAGTAACCCCTCAAGGGTCCCTGTCTTGTGCCTGTTGCTTGCTAGGATATTATCCAGCTCTAAATTGAAAGAAGGAGTTAGAAAATGGACAGATGGATCTGAGTATACTTCACCACGCAAAGACACATGGTCTATTAACTGAGCTCATTACTTGTTTAGTTCATTAACATTGTACGCTTATTATCAAGAAAACCTTACAAACAGGTGACCAATAAGCACAACTGGATTGGGGCTTCCCAGGACCAGGTCAGAGATCCCAAAACATGGGACATTCTAACTGGAAACACACATATCCTGTCATTTTAGGAAAATCATGACATCATCAAGTAGAGGACAGAGACGTCCTTTCTGGGATGTCATGGTTGCTTGACATGTTTTCTTCATGTCTTAATTTCCTTTTATGTTTTTACTTACTGTCCAGCTTACATACAGAAATGTGCTCCGATTAAACACCTTTATGATTTTGTGCTTGGCAGGGCTTTGATAAAATGTGGGCTATAGGAATCCTGATATTTGTAAGATACTTCTTTTTGAAAGGTGATACTTTAACAGTGAAATCATGGAATTAAGCACTGTGACAATACCGTACATCAACAATTACCTCAGAACAACTGTACTATATCTATTTATAAATATTAACCTGAGAATGATCACTAATTCAATCTTGATTTAGACATAATCTAACTCAGGTTCAGCTCAATCAGTTATTATACTATGCTGATCTCTAGTGGGCTCTTCAAAAATTGCATCTAAAATGTATTAATGTTAAGCATGCATAACTTTTACTATCAAATTAAAAATAAAATTTTTAGGACACAAAAACATTCATTCCTGTTCCTCCAGGCTCTGTAACTTTAATTAGTTTTGAGATAAAAAATATATACATAGCTGAACATAAATGACAAAGAAATAAAAGTATTACATTGTCATAGGCTGTAGTGCATAATCATTTTTTTAAACTGTCCTTCAAGATCTAGGTAGAAGAATGTGACAGAAATGACACATTTGAGCCCATTTAAGAAAACACCACCATTTAAACATTTAAACAAAGACATAATCAATAAAAAAACAACATAGAAAACACACTCTCAGTACCCATTATAATTTACAAAGCTCTGTCTTGACAAAGACTTTCTGTGTAGAAACATTCACAGTTGAATAAATTACAATGGAGTTGAGATCCTGTTTGCATTCATTGATTTTCAATGGAAAGCACTTCATTCATCTTGGGTTTGACTTATTTTTTAAACAACGATAATCACAAGATAGAGTACATTAGCACATTAACATGCACAGAAGCCAGACTCAAAGGTGGAAATATTTTTTTTTACAAGAAGTAATGTGTCACCAGAAACAAAGTGCCATTCTCCGCTGCAATGCAAGCTATCCGATCAGACAAAGTTAAGCTTTTGTTCCCTCTCAGCTGCTGATTAAGGTAATCTATTTTAGTTGTCTTCAGATGTTGAGCGGTGTCTCTTTCTTTAGAAAATCCAAACTAAATTTCGAAACAAAAGAAAAATATTAGATTGAAGACAGATATTACATTAACAAAGCCACATCTCTGTGTTTTGTTGATAATTACAATAATAATTCCTTGCATTCTCCTTAAAGCACTTTTCATACAGGAAGGAACCCACTTCATCCACCACATCAGATGTGTGCTTTACTGATTAGGACTGCATTGAAATTAGTGTTTAAAATACTTAATTATGCAAGAACAAACCTAGCTTGATTCAAATAAACTTGCTGTTATAGTTTTCTTGTCCTATTATAATTCTTTATTATAATAATTATGATCAGGATCCTGCAATCATCTTACCGTTTAGAACTGGCTTTCTTCCCCGATGGACTTCTGGACAACACCAGAAAAAAAACAACAGAAATTAAATTGTTATTTTAAGTTCAGGTCATCTTTGGGCATTCGTCAGTGCATTTTGGGAATTTGGGATCCTTTGGAATAATGTTGTAAACCCACATAAAAATGTACAGTAATAAAGAAAGCAATTCAAGTATTTATTTATGGAGTAATGTCTGTATTTTAATGCTTTCTGCTAAAAATTCCAAATCAAGATTTCCACTGTTTTTCTTTGAAACATCCAACTATAATCTAAATAAGAACAAAAAAAACAAGAGTTAATTTGTCAGTTTTTCCAAGAATATAATAATAAGAATTGATTAATTGATTATTAATAAGTAATGATTTCTTAAATTGATAAAGCATAAGAGCCCTGGATGTACTGTATAGGATGTGACCCTCTTTGTCCCCTACTGAAGTGCAGCCCTCCTCTATGTTACTCAGATGAGTCCCACTGCACAGCAGGTCAGGGAGAGGAGAGAAAAACTGCTTCACCAGTTGAATTAAAGGGGACATTTGGGAGTCCCGATCATACAAAACCATTTGTTATCATGTTAACAAATTTCTTGTTGGATATGGAATGCAAATTCTAATGCAGTTTGTGTGCTGTGATCAAAATTCAGATAAGAGTCTGAAGCACTTTCATTGCTGAACATGTCGTTGATACTACTGTTTAAAATATTAAATCAACGCCAGAAAACAACATTTCACTTCTCACGATCCACCTTGAAGAAAGTCCTGTATTTTTTCCACATTTTTTCTACAATGGTAATTGTGATATGTCACACAAGTGACAGGTAAAACACCCATTAATTGGCAGTTTGCAATAAGAATATTGAAATAACATACTGTCATAGTCTCCTGTACTATAACAGAACTGAGCTACAGTATACTCAAATCCTCTTACCTTTTAGAATTGGTCTTCTTCCCAGATGGACTTTTGGACAGCCTGTAAAAAATATGGAATTCTTACTTTTAAGTTCTGTTTGTCTGTGTATTTTGAGCACTTGGAAGGTATCATTTTCAAAACATATGTGCACATGCACAAAGCTTTAAATGTTGTAAGTGAATGCATTATAGTAATAATGTACAGTATCTATAGTATGTACATAAACAGTGAGAGGAATTAACTAATTTTCCAAATCACAAAAAATTGAAAATACATTAAACTTTAGCCTCATTAAAAAACTGAGAGCTAGATTGTTAGATTCTCCAATGATAAGAATTGATTATAAGGTTAGTAAAAACTGATAGAACAAATTACTTCAGATGGATTAAGGAGAAGAATACCCCTAAACTCAACGCTGTTAACAGTGTTATGGGAAGCAAGCAGTCAGGATCTCAGATCAACATTTCACCTGCAGGATGTCCTGCAGCACAATGCCCCCATTTACCATGGGTCTTTACCATGCTCCTGGGGACAGAGTGCCACCTAATGGTCAAACAGTGCCACTTCAAGCTGGGTTTAATTAGAGGTCTCCCTTTCAAGTACCTCCTCCCAGATAATTTTAGCTTCCAAGATCTGATGAAATCGGGTTAGGAGCTGATGCTGTTGGCATTAGACCAGACTATTCACACTTATTGGTTTCCTCAGATGACCTGACTTAATTGCTCCTGTTGTTGAAAAACAGCAGAATTTTGCAGAAAATTGCAGATTGGTTTAAAAGTTTTCTTGTGATTTGTACATAATAAGGTGGTCATTCATTGCAATCAAGTACTGATAAAGTGTTTCTTGTTAAGTGGGTTATTTTTAAAATGAGGTGGTTTTCTTTCGCACTTCAGATATCTTGAGTTTAGTGTGATATCTTGGCTAAATCGGGTTAGCAGCCTGGTCAGTACCTGGATGGGAGACCTCCTGGGGAAAACTAAGGTTGCTGCTGGAAGAGGTGTTAGTGGGGCCAGCAGGATGTGCTCACCCTGTGGTCCATGTGGGTCCTAATGCCCCAGTATAGTGACGGGGACACTATACTGTAAACAGGCGCCGTCCTTCGGATGAGACGTAAAACTGAGGTCCTGACTCTCTGTGGTCATTAAAAATCCCAGGGCGTTTCTTGAAAAGAGTAGGGGTGTAACCCCGGCGTCCTAGCCAAATTCCCCATTGGCCCTTACCAATCATGGCCTCCTAATAATCCCCATCTATGAATTGGCTTCATTACTCTACTCTCCTCCCCCCTGATAGCTGATGTGTGGTGAGCATTCTGGCGCACTATGGCTGCCGTCGCATCATCCAGGTGGGGCTGCACATTGGTGGTGGTGGAGGGGAGTTCCCATTACCTGTAAAGCGCTTTGAGTGGAGTGTCCAGAAAAGCGCTATATAAGTGTAAGCAATTATTATTATTATTATTATTATTAAATGACAATGTATCTTACAAACTCACAGCAGCCTACTTTTTTGGTCAAGGGCATTACTTAATTTCTTAACACAGCTATTTAAAAGCTCAGGAAGCAATGAAGTAGTGTAATCAGGAATCTACCTTTTACTTCTACAAAGTATCACATACCTGAAAGTACTGGAACTTAAAGACTCTTTGACAGCTAATTGATTCCTGAAGAATCAAGAAAATAAAAATAAAATGGTATTTAATAAAGTTACTTTAATAAAGTTCCACAGTGAATTTACCCTCCTTGCATCTGGGAGACATCTCTGTGCCCCAAATATTAATGGACATACCATGAAAACCTGTCCACTCTGTAATATGAATCTGCATAATGGAAATTATTGTATTCTAGTTTTCATGGCATACATTCCTGAAATGTTTTTTGTCCTGACCTTTTTGTTGGTTGTTTTGTTATCTGGTTGTGTTGGACACCGCACAAATTTCCCCTACAGGATAGTAATAAAGTGTGAAACTGAAGTGATTTAAAGTAAAATTTACAAGTGTACCTACTCGTAAAGAAACCAGAATACTTACATAATGTTTTTAAATGGAGTCCTTTTCCTTACAGAACTGGGAGTAAAAGATTCTTTTCTTGGAGAACTGGGATCCTTCAGTTCTTCATTCAATAAACTCTGGTCTTCAAAACAACTGAAATATTAAAATGAGCTGCGGTTACTGATTTTAATCAGAATAAATGTCCTTCATGTTTTATTCTGATATAATGTTCTCTTTGTGTAACATTTACTAAGGACTTTGATTTTTTAATTTATTGTCATTATCTTGTAACTTGTTACACATTCAAAACACTCTCAATGCCTATATTTGGTGAAGGTTTATTTTAAATGGTTAAAAAGCATGATATCCTATTCTTACTAATAATACTTGTTTTTTGTCAGGATATTGTTTGTAGTATTAAGTAGTCTGAATTGCTGGTATTTTATCTCATGAGGCAAGGAATTCTGGTTTAATTTAAGAAAATGTAAACACTACCAATAAACATTTTGTTCATATAACATTATAAACAACACCCCTATCACCTTTGGGTATCTCCTTCATACAGACTCAACAGAGCCAGCTGTAAGGTCAATGAGAGAACATTGTGACAGAGACAGGAAAAGGAGAAGAGATCACTTCAGCTGATCTTGAATGGACATCACTGCATTTCTGTGACTGTTCCTAAATTTATTATAGAAATTAACAACATTAAGTTTCTTTTTTTAAATTTAATAAATCTAAGCTAATTATTTAATATTGCCTAATTGCTTGAGTAGCATTTTAAATACAATTATAAAATAAGTTTTCTCTAGAACAAGTGTTAAATTATAAAAATTGATTGCATTGTAATAAATTCTAAAGTAAAAATGACAAATGTGATTATTTGGAAAGCTACAAAAGGTCTTACATCTTTTCTTTGAATGGAGTTCCCTTCCTCAGAGAACTGAGATTCACAGATATTTTCCCCTGTGAACTGGGTGCTGCAGATTGTGAATTCAATAAAACACTGTCTTCAAAAAAACTGAAATATGAGAAATTAAATGTAAATGATACAGAAGTGATATACTGTAGAATTTTATTTTTTCAGTCCCCAGTTTCAGACCAATTAAGTCCATTTTTGATTCAATTAAATAATTAAGAGTGCAGAAGCAATGAAACCAGAAGATCTGTGCTACTGCCAGACCAGGACTGAGGAGCGTTGGTCTAGAAGAATGATATAGTATTGAGATCAAATCCAGTTCTCTCTTCAAACTAGTTCCCAGTTTCCATTGTCTTTTACATTCTCCATCTGGAATTGAGCATTACGATTAAAAATTGCTGTTATGCTGTTACGACGTCTGCAAAGACAAAGGGTGGTGCTCAGGTCTTACCTTTTGTATGGTGTCCCTTTACGGGGTGAAATACTTGGAGCTTCAAAGTCTTTGCCTTTGGGTGATTTCATACTGAAATTAGAAGCAGCATAACAAGATTGGCATTATTTCTGTGATACTACTGTACCTCTATGGTAACTCCCAACTGTAAAGTGAGACTTCCCACAAAACAAAAAGAAGGCATGGTAGACATCACACCCTTTCATTTCCAGAGCAGAATGGGGTGAGACACTGCCAGGGCTACTCGTTGCTCAGAGCTGCAGATGGCTGAGCTTTGAGAGCTCATGCAACAGTTGGTTGACACAGTTATTAATAGCGGTATGTACAGTACAGTATATAGCTAATTTGCATTGAATTCTTTTTGAATTAAGTTTATTCAAAACATGTGTTTTGTAATTCCCCAAAGATTTTCTTTTGGTGAATGGCAGTAGGTTGAATGACAGTACTCTTTTGAGATGTAATGCTGAATGGTATTACTCTGTAATTATATGATGTTGAATGGCAGTGTTCTTCTGAGGTATGAAACTGAATAGTAGTATTCTGTTGTGTTATAATATTGAATGGTAGTATTCTGTTGTGGAACAATGTTGAATGGTAATACTGTCATGGTACTCCACATGAGTGTATAGTTAATAACAGCAGTAAAAGAGTTACCTGCTCTCTCCAGAGGTTCTTTTCCTGTGTATCAGAATTCCAGTTCCACAGATTATTACAACCAAAAAAAAACCCACTATCACACAAGCAACCGAAACTGCAAAGAAAAAACAACAAACAGCAGTGTTTTTTAAAAAGTTTCTCAATAATCGATGAATCCGAGAAAGCTTTTTGCAGTGATATCAAGCTCTGACATGCTTTCAAACTCTTTAGAATTCTTTAGGATGAAAAGCATTATATACTGTACATTCAAATTATTAATGATTTAAAATGATTTGCTGCGAATGGTAAGTAATGTACCTCCAAGTTGTTCATTGCCCTCGTGCAGAAGGAAAACCTGCTGTTGCTCAGCAAAAGCAGGAATTTCACTGTCCCATGTTCAGCGATAGGCTTCTGCTATAAACATGTTAATTATGAGCCTAAGCAGCAGGTCACTAATGTGTGAGGCAAGGAGAAAGGCTAATAAAACCATGAGAGACAAGTGTGGCTACACTGTGATAACCGGGTGTATACTGGGTGACAGAGCCCCAGGTATCAGTCTGGTATCAGTGGGGTAAGACACTGCAAGAGTGACACATCAGGGTCACCCATCGTGAGGAATCAGGGAGGATCTGTACATCCAGGTGGACTTTATCAAACCATCTCCACTTTCTCAGTTCCAGAGCCAAAAGTACTGGTCTGGATGGGCTGGTATAGGTCCCAGTCACAGGGAAGACTTCTGTACGCACTTGACCTGGATTTTTTTCAGCCATGAAACCATCATGTTAGACTGATTGCAGACTGTCTGATCTGCAGGCCAGTACAGTGACACAGGCACTATGCATGGAGGAGTGTATTAAATCCTGAAGGGCACAATCATTGATCGGTAATACCTCAGCTATTGGACTATGTCAGACCCAGCTACTTCCAACTTCAACCACAGACGGGCTCTTCTCATTTGTAACTTCTCTTTCATTCTTTCAATTTGCGGGAAAGAATTGCAGGATGTTTTAGTCTGACTTCTTTTTGGACTTTCTATACAAATTTTCTTCCTTGAAAAGCTAATTATTCCCGACAGTTTGTAAAGAATTGAATAAGACATACTTAACACAATCTATCATCTCCCAGCCACTTTAATTTAAAGTAGATTTTTATTAACTGCTCAGCGACAACCAGTTGTGTTTTGTCATGTGCTTGGTTTCACAGAAAGCCTTGAAGTCATAACCCAATTTCGGAATAACTGCTATTAGCAAGATGATGTGTGTGGTAGCGGCATGATTCTTTAGACAATTTATAATAATAAAAATAATTTATACTACTTATTTCAGGATACAGAAGATACATTAGTGCCCAACTGTATCATTGAAAAGTGTAACCCTGCTTGAATTATGTCAATCCAGAAAGGGGATCTGTAACAATTTTCTGGATTACTCAAGCTCCACAACTGCATCATGAGACCATATTCACAGGCCCAGGTTTCCTGTTTTCAGATAATAATGGAAGAATGTCATTTTGGAACAGCTCTAGACTGCAAGGGTAACTCAACTGATATAAAGCCAGCCAAGTACCCTCTCAATGTGCCAGCTGAATGTCTGAAAGTGGCAGGGCGGTGTGCAGGGAGGCCACCCATGGTGCTGTTCAGTAGAGATGTGTTCAGTGCTCTGTACCCTCACAGAAAGGGCTGCTTTAGCTGTGCTACAGTCTGCTAGCTGTTGTCTTCTTGGAATCAACAGAGTGACAAATAACCCAAGGGAGATAAAGATGCTCAAATTCATTGTGAGAGAGATATCAAATGAATCTGAAGATGGTATGCAATGATTTCTTGGTAGGCTTACATACCCGCGGAATGTTTTAGTCAGACTTCTTTTTGGACTTTCTATACAAATTTTCTTCCTTGAAAAGCTAATCATTCCTGACAGTTTGTAAAGAATTTAATCTGAACACATACTTAACACAAAGTTGCTTTAAAGACCTTTAGTGACTGTCTGACACAACAGCTGGAATCTTATTCCTTATTAAGGTGCTCACCTCGCTGTGTGGTGACACTGTCATTCTGTGTCATCATAAGGGACTTGCCTGAAAAAAGCACAAGAGCGGTTTATTCTTTCACTGCAATAACTGTAGCGTATCTTCCAATAACACGGAACATGAAAACAGAAAATATTATTTAATATTATATTTTTATATAATATATTATTATTATTATTCGCTGCCGTGGTAGAATTCTGGCCATCACAGAGGACAGTCACCACCCCGGGCATGAGCTCTTCACCCCACTGCCCTCAGGCAAGAGATATAAGAGCATACGGACACTTACCACTAGATTCTTCAATAGCTTCTATCCACAAGCAGTGAGACTGGCGAACACATTTAGCCATCCCCCTCGGACCACACCTACACCATCACCATCTACCTCTTTATGATTTCTTATCTATTGCACATCTCCAGTCATTGTTTACACGTCTGTATTGTTTACATTCAAACTGTCTACATGTTTACTTGCACATTGTCTATTGTTTGTTTGTACATTGTCTTGATGCACTGTTTGCACTTTGTTTTGTTTTTTACACTTGTTTTACAATTGAGAGACTTTCTGTAAGTAAGAATTCCATTGTACCAGTACCGGTTACATATGGCAATAAAGTTCAAGTTCAAGTTCATTATATTATATTATTTAAATCTGCTATGCTTGAATGAAATGTGCAGCCAAGTATCCTCCTATCGAGAGGAACACTAACTCTGGGGGTCTCAGATGAGACAGACATGAATTAGAAACAGGAAAGGCTGGCACTGCTGTATATTAACTGCACACCATGGTAGTTCTTACCAGTTCTAATCAGCTGGGAAAGCTCCATCTTGTTTTCCCAACCTGGGTGACCTACAGTGCAGTTAATCAGTATCTCTGTGCCAGAAAGCCTAGATATGTCAACTGTGGCATTTCTAGTTACAGTGATAGTGCCATTAGGATTAGTGACACTGTATTCCTCAGAGTTTTCAAGAATATCCTCTTCCTTAATATTCCAGGAGATTTCTGGTGCTGGAGCGCCAGTAGCTGAGCATGTGAGCGAGAGTATTTCACCGGCATCAGCTTCCAATGTCCTGACTTCAAATCTGGGCTCATAGATCTCTGGAAAGCATTGAAAAAATAAGAAGGTAATTTTAAAGAGTGGACCTTCAATATCATTTACAATATGAAATGAAATCATAAAGAAATCAAACACTTACTGCTACGTGTGGGAATAAGTGTGCACCTTGTTCAGAGGTTAATGTGTATGAAGCAAATCATGTGGTTTGTGTTTCTCATAAAGGAAAATTGGTCAACTGAAAATCAATCACATGTGCACACACCCAGATGTATATATTATTTTTAGTAGGAGTTTACCGTAGACAGAAAGGCAAGTTTTTCCTGCAATGGCTCCTTCAGGAAATGAATTGAATAAACAGCTGTAACATGTCTCATCTTTTTTTGTTACCCCTTTGATGGCTACTGAGCATTTCTGCAGCCCTGTCTGTAGAAAACCCAAGCGCCCACTCAAAGAGTTGATGATCCTTGCTCCTGAACGTTTATTGTAAGTGGCGATATTTTCAGGTTTACGTGCTGTCAGCTTCTGCCAGGTCACTTGTAAGACATCCTTGGGCTGTGTGAGCTCACAGCAGAAACTCACATCCTGTCCCAACACTGCTGAGACAATCCGCTGTGTCCTCACCAGCTCTGATGACCCTGCAAGTTGGGGAGAAATATCACAAACAGTTACTTTGGAATCATCTTGGTTGTTGCTGTGATGAAGGGAACTGAGCCAGAAGTAAAGGCCCACTGTCTGAAAAAATTTCGATTTCACCAGAAAAGCAAACATTCATGCTATGGCTCCTGCTGTGTCACCAACTCTCTGCATCCTCAGAAATAACTCAAAAGCTTTTAATCCAATTTAATTCTTTTAGTCATTATTCAACTTGTAATTCCGGGGACCCTTTGAATAAGTAGATATGAATCATAAACCCATAATAGCAAATAAATAATCTATAATCAATCAGCAGAAAGCACTCAATCAGTAATCTATAATCAATAATCAATGGTCAATTAGCAAAATGCCCTTTTGGCAACCGAGTGAAGCAGACTTTAAACTGCACTGAGCTCTTGAAAAAATACAAAAGACAGAGAATCACAGCACTGTGGGCAAAATATACACAAGCTGAAAGGTTTGAAAAAATAATGCTTCTATAAACATTTAGGAGGCTCGAAGACTAACTTGCAGGATTCTAGTGATCTTTGATTAGTAGTGAAAAGCTTGGTGTATCTGCTGTGTGTCAGCCTGGCTCCAAATCTGTAGATCTTCACGACTGGTCTGAAGTTAATGATGAGGTCATGAAGAGCAGAGCTGGAATGAAAACCAGAAGACACTGTGGCCCTCCTGGGCCCTGCATTACAGGGGTACCCAGTTCTGGTCAAGAAGGGCTGCGGTATCTATGTGTTTTCAGTGCTGCTGGCATTTAAAGGCCTGAATGAGCTCAGTATTGGCTTAACTGGTCCAACCTAATGGCTTCTTCCAGCTCTTAGGGTGCTGCTGTTTTAAAGAGATCTGGACAATCAGCTATTCAGGGTTTCTACACCATGCCCCTGAAGGCTTGCTGATTTCCTGGGGTGGTGCAGTGGCTCTGTGGCTAAGGATCTGTGCCTGTAGCTAGAAGGCTGCTGGTTCGTATCTTGTGGCTGGCAGAGGAATCCTACTCCATTGGGCCCCTGAACAAGACCCTTAACCCCAACTGGTCCAGGGGTGTTGTATAAATGGCTGACCCTGTGCTCTGACCCCAAGCTTCTCTCCCTGTCTGTGTGTCTCAAACAAATTCCTAATACAAGAAATTGCATATGACCAATAAAGTGATCTTATTTTAAATTAGCTTAATTGCAGTCTTAACTGAACTAATAATTTCTTTTTATCTTCTCAAATGTTTGGAATTGTATGATACTAATATAAGGCAATTGTTAAAAGACAACCTCCAACATGTTTAAAAGCTGAAAACTGTCAAACCATTAAAATCAATTGTATTATTCAGTCAATGAAAGGTTCAATTGTGTAACTAACAGCAGAGCTGAAACAAAAGCCAGCATGAATGTGATCGAAACTCCAGTCCAGTTTTACATTCAAATTTGAACTGTGATTTAGCAAAGTTTTAAACTTAATCATAAACATCTAACAAAATACAGCGATTAATATTTCAGGTTTTCCTAACATTAACTCTTGAGTGAGAAACACAATAATGAATCAGGTCCAGACTGTGTTTCATTCAGTAGATGTTATATAACCATAGTCAAAAGTGAGAAATCTGCAGTCTATGGAATGGAAAATTTCAATCAAAATGGCACATGTATTTCTTATTTATTATTCGGTTCATATTTATTGTTGCTGGCAAAAAAATAAAAATAAAGTCGTTTGACTGCCAGGTTTATTTCTGTCGCTAAATCATGCTCTCGGATTAATTAACAAACTTATTTTTCAGTGTCTTAAGGACAAACCAGACGAAACTCAGATTAAACTGGTTTTCTGACACTTTCAGACACTTCCATGAGAATGGTAGCTTCTTAAAATATTGAAAAAAGCTTGAAAACTTACCAGTAGCAGCAACTGCTGAGAACCAAAACAAATATTTAACCAAAGAAATCATGACTAAAACGTTAAAAGAAAAATAAAGGTTGCGCGAGATGAGAAGGAATATAACTGAGTCTTAGCTGTTTCAAACTAGGCTGTAAAACGGCAGACCGCGCATTTATGAATATTTCTTTCTGATTGGGGAGTTTGAAAAAATCTTTTCACCTATCTGCTTCGAGCGTTTAGTTTACGTTGGTGTTTCATTAAACTAAATGAAAGTGAAACTGGTTACTCCTGCCATCTCGATTCGAATATCGTATTTTGAAAAGAAACAGGAAGTTCACTCCAACCTGCAGTGAGCCCGAACTATGCATTGTTGTAATAAAAGATCTCAATGCAAAAGTTAGAGCTCTGAATTACGGATTCCAAGAAGGGCACTGCTGTTGTACCCTTGTGCAAGAAACTGCACTCCAGTTGTTTTAATTAGTGCCTTTATATGTCGCCTGGTTGTCATTAAAATCACCATTTTATTCTCAGTTAATATTCCTGGAAAGAAAGGAATAAATAGAAATATAGAAAAATGAAATAAATGAAAAATAGATTTGAAAAATTGAAATAAGAAAGCTGAGGGAAATAATTTCAATTGCCAAATGAATACAACAACTCTCTAGTTCAGGCATCATGTACTTCAACACTTTACCCATAAGCACATTTTTATGTCAAATATTGATTTGCAACATTTCAGGCTGTTGCAGAAAACAGGGCAATGTGGTGCATAAGGGACCACAAGGTGTGGTATGGCAGTGACTGAAGAGCATGCTTAAGACAACTGAAAGACTATACAGAGTTTCTTCTCTGCAGTGGAAGGAGGCATGCCAAGTCACTGACTGGAGCTATTCCAGAAAAACAGGGACACAACACTGGTCCTTTGGGACATTGGTGTTTTGGTACCTGGGGTCCATGGTGTTCAGCGTCCTGTGAGTGAGAGTGTCCTATGTGTCTCTGTGTCGTTTAACTACAAGATTGATAGGCTGTAATAAAAAGGGTTTACTGTTTGTCTAGTCTGTAAATGAATTGGTGGTACTGGGAGATATAAAGAAACCTGTAGCAGTGAAAAGGGACAAAGCACCCTTAGAACTGCTAGGTGGCGTAATTGGCTACAAAGCAAAGAAAAGTTCCTGCACTTTGGGAACACGATCCATACTATATCCTTGGTAAATTCATTGCATCATATTTTGTAGCTTTAAACAAAAAGGAGCAAAATTAACTACATCAACGAGTATTAATTATCACATCTTATTTCTATAATTAGGAGATTCTCAAAAAAACTTTGAAAAAAAGACTTTGATTTTGGGGGCAAACATGATATCAGTGACAGAAGGAACACAGCATTCAAAGCCACAGGACTTATTTTCGCTAGTTTAAAAAAACATTTTTTTCAAAACAATTTACATTACCGTAAAGTGTATTTGTCCTAAAAGAATACGTACAATACAAAGCTCTAAGCAGCTTCCTTCTCATGTCAAACAAACTCAAGTCACATAAAGGAGCTTTGTAAACTACAATCAGTAAAATGATCTTTTTTTGGTCTCCCCCTACTTGATTGTAGTCCGTTTAGTAAATAATACTTTATCTCTGTAGTTTGAAAAAAAAAAGACAAAAAACAGAAAACTCTCGCTCTTTGGTCTGCTTAAGCTTGTAAAAAGAAAACTTCCTTCCATGCGAATGCTTTTTGTGTTTGTATTGGTTATGCAATACTTTTAAAGACAGAAAATGTCATCTGACTCTGCCTCTACTATTGCAGAGGATTACGACCTCCCGATTCTACAGTCTCATGTTCATAAGATACCAGGTTCCACAGGAACCACAGTGTCAATGACAAAAAGGACATAGCATTGAAACCCACAGGGTTTTTTTCAATAGTCAGACTATCATAACTCAACCAACAGAGGCAACAAGGATTCACAGTTTGCAGTTTACAGGGGTTACAAATAAATGCATAATTGTGAATTGACACATACACAAATCTCACGGAACAAATATGGAAATAAGACTTCTATGTACTTACATGAAGTAAAGGACTTTGCAGGGCAGGAAGTGGAATCATGATGATCTTCAATATTAACACCAGACTTACCCTAAACAAAGCCAGAACAAGACAGAAAAAAGATACCTCCCTCTTGGATTCATGCACCACTCAACAGAAATCTGTAATACCAAAGTAACTTATCTCAGGAAATGAAAATACAGCTAACATATGTGCCCACTTCCTGGCTTGCAAAGGATCTACAAGAATATCTCTCTCTATCTGTTTTCTCTATGGCAACTCCTTGTATTTAGGAGCTCTCACATTCTTATTTAACCAGCCCAATAGTATAGCTGATGCTGAAGCAATTGCTTGTGTTCCCCCACCATCATGGAGGAGATGGAGGAGATTAGGACAACAACAATCATCATTGCATCGTTGTTGTTTTTTTCTAGGCACCCATCAGTTAACACAGCCTGGGTTTGATGACTCTGGGGTATCGACTAGAAATGAGAGGCAGAAGAAGAAAAAAAACACAACCTGATAAATAAAAATCATTAGAATCATTATTCAATCTGTTTAGCTGTTCAGCTGTAGCCATAAGCCTTTCTGGAAGGGAAGGACAAAAGACAGAGGAAGACAAAGACACACCCTGATACTTGCTAATTATCATTTGCCGTCCTTCGGATGAGATGTCCTGACTCTGTGGTCATTAAACAGCCCAAGATCTTTGTCAAAAAGAGTAGGGGTGTAGCCCCAGTCCTGGCTAAACTTCCCATTGGCCTTTACCGATCATGGCCTCTTGATACATGGCCTATTGATTCCCCATGTATGAACTGGCTCCATCACTCTGTTCTCCTCCCCACTGTTAGCTGGTGTGTGTACTGGCACACTATGAGTATGTACTGGCACACTATGGCTGCCGTCACATCATCCAGGTGGGGCTGCACATTGGTGCTGGAGGGGAGTCCCCATTACCTGTAAAGTGTTTTGAGTGGAGTGTCCAGAAAAGTGCTAATTAAGTGTAAGGAATTATTATTAGTATCGTCCTTGTTGCATCATCTCTTTCCTATAAACTAAGACTGTTAAAGCCAGAGGGCACTGTATCGACTCAGTGAGGTCTCCACTTGTTTCCATGGCAGTGTGAATGTATGGAGAAACACTGTACACATTAGTATCCTTGCAAGTGCATTCATTAATCCAAATTGTATACGTACCCATTCATAAAGACCCAAGGAGTAATGAATGCTTTGAAATGTGTGGACTTCTCATCCATGAATCCTTCATGATAAGCATGACCCTGGTCTAATGTGGGGATACAAGGAAAAGCCACTTAGGCAGTCTAAAATGTCCTGAATTTGCGGGAGTGGGTGTCTATCAGGAATTGTCTTTTTATTTAATTCTCTATAATTTACACTGAGACGCAGGCTTCCACCTTTTTCCTGACACAGACTACAGGAGAGAAATAACAACTTTTTGTTTTTGTGACCCAGTATTTAGCTAGCAAGTCCTGCACAGATTTTTGACTTCCTTTAGCAATGGCTTTGGTATAGACGTGTAGTTCTCCTGCACTTGTATTCTGTCTGCAAGGATAATTTTCAGTTTTAATTCAGGGATACACCCTATGTCATCTTCAGTCTTTGCAAAGACATCACATTGCTCTTGCATTATTTTGTTTATGATTCTCTCTTGGTCTAAGCTGAGATGGCTCAGACTCACAGGAGTGCTCCATTGCTCTGGTTTTCCGTCACTGGAGAGACCTTCAAGCATGTTCACAGGGTTGGGTTTGGCAACCACTACTCCAAGCATTGAACTTTTCTCTCCAGTTTTGGTGTTCTTATGACTGAGTCCTGACTGAGATAATGGAAACATTGTTTTAATGCTTTGAAGACTCCCAAGAGAGTACGACTTGGAAGTACAGTGGTGTGTGTGTTGAATTCCACTCTGGGATTTAATTACACAGGAAGAACCTTTGAAAATTTTAAAACTCCTTTGTACACATTAAGTCCAACAGGAATTTGACTTGGTCCTATTTGTTCGAATAAAGTGATAGTGTTATTTTGAGATCTTCCCACATCCTACTTGACACTTAACATCTATCGTCTGTAGACTCTAATACAGATGGGCTTCTTACCACTTCTCACTATGAGGCTATTTTCACATGGCTGTATTGACCCTTTTTGAATTGTATTTACTAATGCCTCAATTTTATATTTCTTAATTGGTAGCCTCACCCAACAAATCAATCAGTGCTTTTCGTCTGTTTTCCCTCTTGGTCCATGTGACTGTTGATGATTTCTTCTATCACCCATTATCGGGTGTTTCCTCGCTAGAAAAGGAACTCGAATTGTTTGAAGGCTTTCCCCATCTAGCTTCAGGCTGACATCAACTTCAGCTCACCCCTCAAATGGAATTGTGGTGCAGGTCACTGAAATAACATTGATGCTTTCTTCTGGTCTGATCAGTTCATCTAAAGGCCTCAGTTGTAGGTCAGGTAATTTCTGTTGCATCCACATTCTTTCCATCAGGCTAACTTGAGCTCCTGTATCAAGCAGAACTGTACTTGGCACGTCATTCAGAAGGCAATTGAACAAACATTTCCTTCCAATTAGTTTGACAATGTGTTGAGGTCACCTAGGTTGAGATTGTGTAATTCATTTAACAGGTATGGTAAAATGTATGGTTGTTGTTCTGTCTTGAGTATCAACTGACTTGCATTTCATTCATACTTTCTTGTTTGTTTTCTGTTTTTAATTTACATAAGCCAGGGACATCAGTGTTCCCTCGGTCACTGGTTGTCCCTTTGCTGTGACCACATCCCGTGTCACGATGACTGTGGATGAGTCACACAACCTATTGCCTTGTGTCCAGCAATTCCACACTTAAAGCAATGCTGAATTCCTCGTTGGGTGCATTCAAGACAGACCTTGATGTTTTCTGTATGAGGAGATGATGTGCTGCTTTTGGAGTTGTGCTGATGTGTATCAGTTCTCTCAGCATCCCTCAGCTTTTCAAGGTACTTTGTCAGCATCTACAGTTGTGAACTCAGTTCCTGTATAGCTACCTGATTGAGCAATCAATCCAGGCTGAAGTTTAGGCTAGTCACTGTTTGTGAGCTACACTAACATTAACATTTGAAATTTTGTAGTGAGGATATTTACCTGAGTGTTTCAGTCTCTCAGCTTCATCCTCTGAGGCTTCTATGGTTTCCTCTAGCAAAATGTCATCTTTAATGTTGGGATCACAAAAGTATGGTTTCATATCCCGCCTTATATTCTCATATATATCGTTTATTCCTTTATAGATTGAATGTAGAAACACTCCCTGTACTAATTGCTTATCATACTTGATTCTAGATTCCACTTGTGATGACAGTAAAACCTTTTGTTTAAGTCCCATCATGCAGTAGAGAAAGTGCTTTCCTTCTCATGTTGCTTGGCATT
Source organism: Lepisosteus platostomus (assembly GCF_059453375.1). Classification (NCBI taxonomy): domain Eukaryota; kingdom Metazoa; phylum Chordata; class Actinopteri; order Semionotiformes; family Lepisosteidae; genus Lepisosteus; species Lepisosteus platostomus. Next base: position 33,162,634 of record NC_142612.1, read on the forward strand.
AATCAACTCTTGAAACACCTCTGTTGCAGCTCTTTCCCTCAGGTGGACTCTCAAAAAGTTTTTCAGTCGAGTAAGGGTTAAATCTTCCTTATTCCAAAGCATTTCTTTGAATATCCCAAGTCTGATAATTCTCAGAACAGCCCTTACTATCCGTGATTCACTGGGTTTTTCTTTTATACCTTTATTAAACCTGTTTAATGATGTTATTGGGCCACTATTAATTTTGAATTCTTTGTATTGCAAGAGAGCTGTCTTTTCTCTAACTGGCAATGTGTTACAACTACAAAGACTAGTTGGATCATCAGTATCATTACTGGGTACTTTATCTGCTTTCTTCTCAACCATTTCATTTGGAATAGATGTAGTACAGTATGCCTTAGCTGTTCAATCTTTTTGCAATCTTTTTACTTTCTTCTGAACTGAATGCATGTAAATTTAAACTGAGAACGCCACCTAATATCCGTATATCCACTCACTCCCGGCCAAAAGCTTCCTGTCTTGCGCCACTCCGCAGCAGATAAAGAACCGGACATTTGGCACTTCCACATCATAAATCAGATCTTATTTATCTACCCCTTACATTATAGAATACTGGGCACTTTTTTTGTTACCTGTAACGTAATCTGATGTATTACTGTCAGAAAAGTAATGTATAAATCAGAAAATGTTGCTGACTAGCAATTTTAACAGTGTTAGGACCCTTTTACCCTGCAGCATAGACTTTATATCTCCCAGAATCACGATTGTAGCTAAAGACCAGCACTATCATACCTGCACAGGCTGTAGTACTGCTAACCACCTAGAAACACAACCAATGACAGACCTGTCAATCAGACCATTGCCTTGACAGTGACATCATAATTAATACCTGCAAATATTTAAGACTTGCCCTTGGAATACTACATCTCTCAGTCTTAGATGCCAGAGCTTTTCTCAACTGCTCTCTGTCGAGTCCTCTCCTGTGTTCAGTACTGCAAACTGTGTCCCCTAAATTCTCCCTTGTCAGTTTTTTTTACCTCTGAATCCTAAAAAGAGGGGCATATGGTCCTCCTAGCCAGGGCTCAGACCTTGTTATAGGGGTTGATGGGGGTGGAAAAATGGTTATGATGTCTTGGGTGTTGGCAGAACTTCCTGCATGCACATGACCAGGTGCCATGGAGCTCTGTCCCTCTACCTGCCCCCTCTGGCCCAGGTCCTGTCAGCACTGGCTCAGTACCCCCTCACACCTTAACGTGCCATCCCATACTGTGCAGGAACTGAGTGGTCCCTAAGCAACCAGTGTGTCCTTTAATCCTTGTTGATTGACAGCTGTCCCACTGTCTCCACTAGAAGGACATTTGGTTGATGGGAAACTCAATGTACAAAGAAAGACAAATGCACAGCCCTTACAGAGACACTATCCATTTCATGAAATGTTAAAGTCAGTGTGTCAGTTATTGCCTCACACCCAAATATTTCGCTCCATGACACAAATAATCAAGATTAGTTTTGGAACAGAATTTGTATTTATAAAAACTGTACAAGTTGAGTGAAAAAAGTCAATTTAATTGTAAATATTCTCTACATTTTCCATAATACTTGAAACTTGATTGGGTTAAAGTTTATTTACCTATGTACTCCTAAATTATGATAAATCAGTTTTTATGAATCTTGCATATTTGCATAATTTGTTGTTCCCAGCATAAATTTCAAACATTTGAAACTGGAATTTGATTAATATTTGATAATGATTAACATTTGAAGTTAAGCAGGAGTCACAGAAAGCAGGGCCCTCTTTTGCAATTGCATTCGTAATGTAAAAATATACAATAGTATAGAAAATTGTAGTTACAGACATCATTAATATCCAACCCAATTTTTTCCAACATGCTAGTGTGTCCCGAAGCATAAAGCTATTTTAATTAAACGTTAAACATTTGAAATCTACAGTACGTTGTTCAGGGATGTGCCTTATATGTTATTTTGATATGACACTTCATTAGTAGTAGCTACTACTACTACAATTCATTACTTGACTGCGCCAGGTTTGACTCAATGGCACTACTGTACGTAGAACTGTCATGACCATGGATCAAACCACCAGAGGACGCCAAAGAAAATCGTTTCTAAGTATGTAAACACCCTCACCTGAATTCACGGATTAGGTGATTGAAGAACTGAAATGTGTACAGTCTCACATGGTTTTGATTGTGTGGTTAGCTGTGTATAAAAGAGTGTCTCACGGTGGTCACAGTGTGTGTATTGTGGAGTGAGTAGTTTGGGAGATATTGATATTTATGTTCTAGTATTGATGGACTGCTCTTTAAGGCAGTTTTTGTTCATTGTATCATAAGAGTCCTTTGTTTACACTTTTTAAAAGACATAATAAGTCTAGGAAATCACCTGGGCTTTTAAAAAACCTGTCTTTGGAGTGGTTTATGTGCAAATGTCCCTTGAGCCACTTTACCAAAAGCAGGGATCTTCCACACATGAAAAGTAAGAACTGTGAAAATAAAACTCCCACCAGACATGTAGGCGATTTTCTGATAACTCATTTCTCAAAGGCTACATTGATTTATGGCTGACTTGCTTTTAGATACTAGTCTTTACAAATACCTTACACTTAAACATTTTTCCTGGAAATTACAGGGCAATTGCACAAGTTAAATGTTGAAGAATTGGTAATCATAATACTCATCTGATATGAGTAACTGTGCTAATAAAAATGTAACCTGAATGTCATGATGTTACCAATAGTCACTGTACAACATGCTATGGGTGTACGAAAAGGATGTTATATACAGTGGACATATACAGTGTTATAAACAATGGATATAAAAAGTCTACACACTCTATTGAAAATTTTTTTTTCAATTATTTTTCCTAATAATTATCTATTTGTTTTTCTCTTGACTTTTGTTGGTTGCAAGGTCACATTAAAGATGGAAAAATGTCTGACATGATTTATCTTGATTTCTGGCTTTTTTTCCTGGAAACCTGCAATTTCAAAAAGGGTGTTTAGAATTTTTATATCCACTGTAGTTCACAAGATTTAAATAATATTTCAGGATGTTTGCTTATAAAGAAATGAAACCAAAATGCAGTGATCTTGTTTAATACTTCTGAATTACATAATCTGAAGTTTTAAATTACATAATTTTTAAACATGATTTGTGCACTGTGGTTTTATTTCTTTCCAACTACCCACATTCATCTAGAAAAAAAGGTCAAAACCCAAGATAATGTAGTTAATTTTATAGATGATACATGCAGTATATTCTTACCTTATATACTGTAGCTTGAAAGCAATCAGTGCCTGAAATTGGATTATTCTGCCTGCAGGACTGTGCGATCTGCAATACATACTGTATGTTCCTCTGACTGTTCACATCAAGTTTTAACTTCAGCTTGTAACATCAGAAAAGAAAGCTTTTTGTGATGTGTCTTCAATCATCAAGCAAAAATAAGTCATGAAGAAGAAATGGGGTTAGTCATTGTTAATGTGGCACAGCAGATGTCACAGCTGACCCAGCACAAGCTGCCTATCCTCCATACATTTATGAAAACTACAACCATGTGTACACATTACGTTAACCCTAATGAAAATACACCTGACAAGTCAGCTACCACCTGAGTCCCAAATATCCTTTGATAATCAGAGACTTCTGTGACCCTGCTGCAAATGAGGAGCAATAGACCAAAATGTAATGTATGCCAGGATTCATTTATCAATTTTCTTCCAATATTTTGTGCTATCCTAAATTCCAAAGAAACACCATACATTTGGACAAGCCCTGTTTTTTGCTGGTCATATTACACTTCCTGCTAAACTGGCACAGAGTAGAGACTCTGAAAAGCCACTCTGCTCATGGTGAGATAATGAGATAGTAAAGCCAGGCATCTTCTTCATGAGGGACAATTCATCTGACCTGCTGGACCTTAGCAGAAGAGAACATACAAACTCCACACAGACAAAATTAAGTGCAAGACTTGAACCCTGGATTCTGGAACTGCAGCAATTCTGTTTTTTTTTTTGTCAACACTTATCACCATCCCCTAAGGTACCAGTACAGAGACTGTCCAGTTTCAAAACATTTTATTTCACAGCATACTTTTAAACACATTATTTTATTTTACAGCTCTTTCTCTTTTATTTCTCCAACTTCCTGATTCAGTATCAATATAACAACTGGCTACAAATTACATTTCAACATACAATTTACAATCTTAACTGACAATAGAGGAAGGAGGGAAATCTGTATTGCTGAGATACAGGTAGTCAAGGAAACAAGGTTACTGTCATCTGAAGATTGGAAAATGACTTGAGGAGAAACAAAGAGAAGAGTTGTGTTTAGGTCTCAGGAAAGAGCAGGAAAGGACCTAAACAGTATATAGTGGAATATTCCAGGGAGTTTGTGTCCACAGGATTAAAATTTATTTTTTACTTAAATACAATTTAATTTAAGTTAAAATTTATTTGTTCGTTTTTACATTCTTATATTGAATCCACCTCTCCCTCAAAAAAAAACCATAATAAAAAGGCATAAGAAGAGAAACTGTGACTAGGCTGTGCATTGACTCTGCATTATTGGAAAAACATTGCAAGCAATGAAAAACGAACACATTGTACATAATACAATTTAGGAAACAGCTTGCCTCAACACATACCTATTAATACTGAAAACATGTAGTTACCAAAGGGATATTTCTTCTAACATCTTTCATTACTTATAACACTATTACATATATAAACCATTTTGTAATGTAGTTAAATTAAAATATAACATTAAATACATTTCATACATATATACACAAAAGTGCAACAGTACACATGGAATAAACAGTTACAGAGGTAGAACACTGACAGTGTGGTTTTCATGACTTTTTTAAATCTTAACATGTGAGCCCTGAATTGGACAAGACATTTAATCTCATCGCAGCAGAAATTCATTATATTCCTATTGCTTTTGATCTATTGTTCTCTGTTAAGTTTTTTTTTATTTTGGTTTAATTTTTATTGCGAATTTATAACTGCAAAACTACCCTCCGCACAATAACAATCAAACAAAACAATATAAAACCCCTGACATTTTCCCCTAGCCACACAACTCCATTGCTACAAATTTGTATTTTAAACATTTTATCTCCTTATCTAACATTTAAGTGCTGTTTTTAGTTTCTTCTATGATTTTTTAAATGCTCTTGGCCTTTTTATGTTGCAGACACTCGCCTGTAAGACACTCAGTTTACATTTATGTCATAACATCAGTTCAAAACAGACACGTTGATTAAAGGTTTATGACTTCAGTCTGTTCCCAAAGCTGCAGGATTTGGTTTGATTTGGGCACTAGAAAGGAAATAAGAAACGCTTCCTATAGCTGATGCTGTCTTGTAAGACACATCCTTATATCATTGCAGATCTCCTTCTCCAATTCTGGTAATCAAATAAGGCAGAGGTCTCTTGCAAATGCATCACAAGAAGGTGACAAGATGCTTTTTCTAGCAGCCATAAAGAAACTCATCTGAAGCAACTCTGCACAAACATGTTAGCAATTGTAGTGTTTCAGAAAAGCGCAGCAAATTTGACATCCTTATTGTCTTTTAACATAATTCATACATTGTTTGTGCAACAAATATGAAGTTTGTTTCATTCTGTGAAATCATTTTGTTAAAAAAAAAAATCATGGACTCTATGCCTTTCCACTGAGATCACAAAATCTGGTCACCTGCGACAGGCTGTTGTGAGCCAGCTTCAGTTGCACATATAAAAAAAGGGCATCTCTCTCCAATCCACTGCCTTCCATTTGAGGCTAATTCCATACAAGGCCCTTATGAAACAAACAAAGAAGACAAATCACACCTTTAACATGTTAATACTTTCATGAGACTCCTTGTCTTCTTCAGGTTTGAGCTTTTGTTTCCTGATGACACCTAACAAAGAAAATATTACAGAATCAATACCATTTCCTCAATTTTGAACCTCTCACTTTTACAGTTTCCAGTACATGGTAACTGTAAAGGCAATCCCTACCATATAGCTAATGATTCTGAATTATTACAACAGAAATAAAGCTAATTCAATGGCTTTGGTCTGAACTTACCAGTGCGTTTTGCTTTCCTCATGACCAGAATGACAGCCACAGTGGTTATTAGAACTACCGCAATGACGATGCCCATGACTTCAAAAGAATGGCCCTTAGGAGGCTCTGCAAAAGAATCAGTAAAAATGTTAAGCTTTTTCTTTCATTTGTAAAGACACCATCCTGTGCGTTTCCCTGTTACGTTCCTGAACATTAGGGACCACTTTCAGAGCCTCTGTTTTCAATCCATGAGAATGCTAATGTAAGACTCCGTTTTTGTGACTGTTTCCATTAGAATAAATAGAGCCTGCAAAGGTAGTAAACACTGTATGAGCACAACCCTTCACTTTCTCATCATTTGACCCCTAAAGGAAGAGATTGGTGCACCTGATGTGTCATTCATGCAGATTCACTCTGACATCGTCATATGACAGAAATGTGAAAAAACACCTTAAGGAAAGTACCTCAGTAAACCTTTCCCTTCTAAAGCTCTGAAGTGCCCAAGATTTTTCAAAAGCTCGTCAGCCCCTTCCACTGCTTACTTCTTACAGTCAAACTCATGCGGTTCTGCAGGATTTACGGGAATGGATTTATTTGGAAAACACCAAGTACTTCTTTTACTTTCATTTTGTTTAGACAGTATTAATCTGAAGTGGCTCCAATTTCAAGGTTTGTGTTAATCGCCCCTGCTGCGCTAAAGAAGTCACACAGCTCACTTCACACATGAGAAGTGGTAAGTCCCAGGAAGGAAACTTGTCTTGTGTCTTCTCGACAAAAGTGGTAAACCCCTTTTATATAAGCAAGTTTCCTAGGTACTATCTCAAATACAGTAACAACATCAGAGTGAGTCATCCAGAGAACATATTTTTGAAAACAATGTGAAAGGAAAACACAGGCGCAATGTACAGAATATACTGTACCAGCATTAAGAAATAAGACTAGTCTGTAAAGTGAATATTAGAATGTACAGGTATAGATCTACTGTAGACTTCAGCACTACAGTCCTCTTAGAAAAATATCAGTTAAGCACATTTCATTAGCTCATATACCAACATGGCAGACTGATGTGTATGATGTCATTATTTTTACAGATTTAGTGATTATGATGAGCTGAAAGGAAAATGTTATGTGACAGATAACTGCTATGATTTTAGTTTTGGAGCTGGAAAATCAATGCTTCATTTTTGCAGTTTACTTCCATCCATTTTCTAATCACTTAACCCAATACAGGGTTGCAGGGGAGGCAGCAGGAACACAGCAGGGTACACCCTGGACTGTCCAGCTCAGGGCACACACAGACATAAACATGCACACACTCACACTAGGGCCACTTTTCCCAGACACCAATTAACTTTCTAGTACTGTATGTCTGTGGACTGTGGGGGAAACAACAGCTCCTAGATAAAAAACACACAAATACAGGGAGAACATACAAACTCTTGTACAGATAGCACTGTAGTGACTGAATTGAGGGCCCCAGCACTGCCAGGCAGTGATACCAAACCACTGCGCCACCCGTGTAGTTCACTTGTGCAGTTCATATACACGTACAGGATAGCGCTTACTTCAAGACTCACCTGGTATTCTTTCTTTTTCATAGTATATACGCTTGTGAATTTGTTCTGTCTGTCCAGGAGTGCTGACAATGCAGTCTACATATCCGTCTTGCAACTGTGACAGCTCCAGTGTGAGGTTGCTGGTTACAGTTAGGGTCTTGTCGGCGTTTTCCACGCTCTGCTGGGCGGCGAGTTTGGCGAGGCTCTCTGTAACGTTCCATCGGATCTCGGGGGCCGGCTTGCCCGTGGCCGAGCACATGAACATCACTTTCTTTTCCGAAACAGCCGAGGATGAAATCTCACGTTGCTCGGCTCTGATTTCGGGCTTACCTGAAATTACAATACAGCAAATATAACTTTATCTTCATGACAACAGCTTAGTAGTGCTGTACGTGCAGGTATGTTGCACTGCGAGAATGTTAAAGGAATTCCCAAATTCACAATACTTTCGGTTTCATTTCTGTTTTTAAAGCTGTTGAATCATGTGTAAGTGTCAAAGCAGTACTTCAAAAAGTACAGGGGATGATCTCACGTCATGTGATGTTTACTGACGGAGAAAAATATGAAGCTGTACATTACCTGTCACCACTAAAACTCCCCAAAAAGGTTGAAAAACGCCAACTAAATCATGCTCTGTGTTTATTTAGTACGATGTCATGGAAACGATAGGCTGAAACTAATCAAACTCTCCAACATATAAACACACCTTGGAGATTATCTGTTAATGTAAACAATTTGTCTTTATCTTTATGAATACAGATTGACACGGCTGTATTCGTATAGCATTCAGTATTACTTTTGAAAGACATTAATTACTCATTAAGCTTAACGACGTCTGGGCCAAAACGTTGGGTCAAAATCAACTATGTTTTTGTACAAGTAGTTTACAGTTTAGTTTATATATTTAGGTGCAAATCGAAGATTTATAACAGAATTGAGATTAGAATTGACAACAGTTCTAATTTAATAACTCCAGGTAATAACTACAGTTTATCATGACAATAGTTTCCATAATTTACCGCGTGCCATTTCGTAATGTGCTCTGTTACTGAATAATAAATAAAGCTTACTGTATACAGTCAGGCAGATTTGTCCTCGTATAGATCCATTTGGGTAGGCATTAAATGAACATATGTAGCACGCCTCGTCTTCCAGTGTCACATTCCGCAGAGTTATTCTTGTCGTTCTCAGGTCGGCGTCAGAGAGGTTCACTCTCGTCGAGTATGACGGTAAGATAGTAGTTCCATATTTTTCACTGTGGGTTGCCAGGTTCTCGGCAGTTCGGTCGTCTTTGTAAGTCTTCTGCCATGTGACTTGCAAAACGCCGGCCGTTTCCGGGAGGGTGCAGGAAAAGGTCACCTCTTCGTGTACATACGCTTTAGTAGTTCCAAACGCCTTTACGTTCGCGCACAGGGCTGCTGCAATGAAACAAAGAAATCATGTAATGGCTGCCTTGATATCAGCAGTAAGTATCAACGATTATTAGAGCAGAGCTTTGAGCAATAGTGTGCAGTGCTGCGGAGGAATTACAGAAATGACATCACCCCCTATCTAGACCGTGTGAAACTTCCACTGCAGAGGACCTGTTTTTTCGGTGATGAGATCTCTACTGTCTTGCAAATGTGGTGTCGTATCCAACTCAGTATTCCCTGGGAACCTGATCAATATAATATAAATATAAGACGATTTTCATGTAACACATGAGGACAAAATATGCTCCACATAACCTTTGTTTACTATCTTTCGGGTTCCTTGTCCTGTGTAAAGATAACTTTAGCTTTCATTCTTAGGTGGCAGTAACATTATTACATTACTCTTATTACTAGCAAACGCATTAACCACACGGAGAAACCGATATAAACACACACAAGCAACGATATAAGGCACTAACAATGCACGCAGGAACTGCCTGTATCACTGATTATCCTGGGACGTTTTGCAGAGCCTTGCGGAGGGGGGTACAGATTTCCAGGGATAATGAATGGGATACAGTTTCGGGAGGAGCAGGGAGAGTAGCACTCTTCACCCGAGTCTGCTGCCCGAGTGTCTTGCGTGTCTGAATCCAGAAGCCTTTGATACGACGGGTGTAATCACGATCTTGACTGATAATGGGCACTCTCCAGCATGACAATGATCCAAAACATGCATTCAGTTACAGTTTTAGCACAGCGAATTATGTTTTTTAATAATAAAAAATCTGCACTCAGGTTTTCAGAACGTATAATACTAGAAAAGACAAGGTGATGTAGAACATAAAACATTCATTCAAATTAAAGAAATAAAAGTCGTAAATAAAATATACATTTCAGCTTACCTTTTGAACATATCAAGATCACGAAAACAAATAATCCCATTGTAGCTTTCATTGTGATGCAGTTGTATCTGGTTTATCTTCCAATAATATCCCGAAGGCACTTTTCACTCCACAGTCACAAACACTGAAATGACTGTGAGTAGCGTCAGTTCAGTATTTAAGCTCCCTCAATGATCGGACTTCCCCTTTGTTACTGTCAGTAATACATCTGTAGATTCCAAACCACAACACAAGCAGTGTGTCTTTAAATTGAATAACAAAAACAATTTAATAATTTGTAATAATCTTTGGGGCCCTTTGTTAAATTCCTGAACTTGGGGGTGCTACTGTATGTACATGGAGTTTATATGCTCTTCTTTTATTCACATGGGTTTCCTCCCACAGTCCAAAGACATAGTTTTTTGTAAAGGAACAAGTAATAGGTTTATTCTATGCTGAAAAAAAAAGAAAAAAGAAAACACAACGTTTCGGCCATGGAGCCTTCTTCAGGTGTTTTTTGTAGTTTTGTTTTGGGGGGGGGAGGAAATTGGTCCTGGTGTGAGTGTGTATGTTTGTGTCTGTGTGTGACCTGTGTTGGACTGGCGTCCTGTCCAGGGCATATCCTGCCTTGCACCAGATGCTTGTGGGTATAGACTCCAGCTCCCCCAGGGCCCTGAACTGGATGAAGTGGTTAGAGTATGGTTGTTTCCCACCATTACAAATAGGAGTATCTGTCCTAGTTGACTTATCTTTTAAAACACTGTCATACACAGACCATATGTGTGTAACAGCAGGCTACATTATGATTGTCTTTTATACATTTTCCATGTTATGCCTTAGAATTACTGCCAGGAATCATCTCATATTTACTAATGAATCATGAATCTTGCAATGTTCTCTTTAAGAACAAATTTCCTTAGTAATGTAAACTATGGCTGATTCATTACTTGTAAAAAGCCTGCTTAAAAAGTAAGTAGTTCTGTTTTTTTTGTAGTAAGAATTTACTCGTTTCCCTTCATGTTTCCTCTTCAGGGACAATCCAGTCCAAGCTTTCAGTAAATGTAGTTAATTGTTACGGAAATGCTTATAGTTTCATGTAATTTACAAGGGTTGTTCTATTGCATCATGAGAAACATTTTTTTCAGTTGAGAATATTGTTTTTATTATAGAATGCTATGGAAACAACAGTTCAACCTACCTACAGTATATATGCCCTATACCTTAACCAGACCTGCTTGAGAAACATATACTGTGCAGTATTAAGTTTTCCTGGGCATTTTATTTTTTTCTTATTTCTACTTTATTGTTCTCTCTCTCCATTTTCTTTTCTCTGAAAAGTAATGAAGCTACTGCCACACTCATCTCTGCCTTGCAAGTACAACATGATTGATTCTATGCTGAAAAGAAAAGAGGCACAGCGTTTCAGCTGGGACTCCTGAAGAAGGCATCACAGCCAAAACGTTGTCTCTCTTCTTTACAGTACGGAATCCAGCTTATGCATAGTGACCCAACTACTTACTTAAACTTCAACATGTTTGATGCTGGGTTTATTGTTTTAAAACAGGGAGAACACCATCATTAAAACCAATAAGTTAGTCCACAATATTCTTTTCTTTATCTGGATCTGTGCATTATGGAAGCCAACCCATTGATTCAGAAACACAAAGCACACAAAAATGGAAACTGTGAACTGGAAACTTCTTTACATAAAGAGCTGTGGTAGTATGGAACAAGCTATCATCATGTTGTTGAAGTTGATACACTGGCTTTTTTCAAGAACAGGCTGATCATGATTCCCAGATGAATTAATAATAATAATTGCTTACACTTATATAGCACTTTTCTGGACACTCCACTCAAAGCACTTTACAGGTAATGGGGACTCCCCTCCACCACCACCAATGTGCAGCATCCACCTGGATGATGTGACAGCAGCCATAGTGCGCCATGATTGATAAGGGCCAATGGGAAATTTGGCCAGGACGCCGGGGTTACACCCCTACTCTTTTCAAGAAACACCCTGGGATTTTTAATGACCACAGAGAGTCAGGACCTCATCCTGATTATATATCTCATCCAAAGGATGGTGCCTGTTTACAGTATAGTGTCCCCGTCACTACACTGGGGCATTAGGACCCACATGAGCCACAGGGTGAGCACCCCCTGCTGGCGCCACTAACACCTCTTCCAGCAGCAACCTTAGTTTTTCGCTGGAGGTCTCCCATCCAGGTACTGGCCAGGCTTACACCTGCTTAGCTTTAGTGGATTGCCAGTTGTGAGTTGCAGAGTGATATGGCTGCTGGAATTAGTTACTAGCAGCATAACAAGCTACTGTAAATGGGTAGAATGGCCTCCACAGTTCTCTTATGGTAACCTTTCTCTGTGTGAATTTTGTTATTAAGATACCCTGAGTTAACCAACCTATTTCAGACCTGGTGGCACTCAGTCTATCATGCCTTCGTTGCTTGGACAGCGTTGGAGACAGTTTCATCTGTTCACGTAATAAAACTGTATTAACAAATGTTTGCTAATATGGCAGTTGCAGTAAAAATGCATAAAAGAGGAAGATCCCACATGATCTGACAAGTATTTATTAGGATACAAGTATTTGTATTCGGGTGTAAATATTGCAAGCATGGTTGTTATGCTGCTCTCTTACAGCTGATGTCTTCAAATTGATTGAGCTTTATGATAGCCTGGTGTCCTACCAGCTCGTAGTGTTGCCTGCCGTGTGCCAAGCTCTAAATTGCTGTTCTGATATATACATTTCTGATAAAGCACCTCATCTGGAGGCTGACTGTGCTCCAGCATCCCCAGGTAACACACTGGGGTATTAGTTTGGAAATTATGCACCAGAGGCAAGAGCACCACCTATTGGCCCACCAGCACTACTTACAGCAGCAACCTGTTTTTTCTTAGAGGTCTCTTGTCTTATAACTGACTGGGCTTAACCCTTAGTCTCTGAAATCTGATGAGGTCAGACTACAAGGTCTTGATGATGCTGCTAAGTGTGTACACATTGCTCTTGTTTCCTTGAGCAAGTTACTTTACCACTCTATACCAGTTGGGGAAATGGTGGCATGATTCCTCTCTGTGGGCCCAGTTAGGCCTACTTCTGAACCCCCCACCCTTCCATTATCAGAAAACCATTTATTCCTGGTAAGGGTCACAGCAACCTAGAGCATATCATGGGACTGTGTAGGCCGCAAGGTTGAGTAAATTCCAAAAACCAACAAACCAGTCTCTCCAGAGACTGAATGCGTATTGTGAAAAACTGTTTTTTTCGTTTTTAATAAATGAACAGTACCAACATTAAATTGTTCATTCTTACTTCCTCTGAATTTCTGTTCATTATGAAATAACGACTGGAGACACACTACAGTTTAAAAGTAAAAAAAAGGTTCAGCATGAGGAGGTGATAGAGAAGACAGAACAGGGGAATGCAGAGATAATGTAAAAACAGAGCTGTTTCGGGAAGTTGTGAATTACGAGATTCTGTGGGATGACTAGGACATGAAAACTAAAGGCATGTTGGTGAAGACATTCTTAGTATTATTTTTCCACCATGTCTGCTATATGTGCTTAAAGGTTTAAGATCCACATACAGTAGTTACTTATTTTTAATTCATTCATGAGTCAGTTTAAAACAAATGTTGCAGGTGACAATACAAAACATACTCTGTCTATAGTATAAACATTTAGTGCTAAATTTGTAATTAGTAGTAATTATAATAGTGATTATAGTAATAGTAATTATAATTAGTTGTACTGATATACAGCTTTTCAAGTCAAAGAATCTCAAAGCCCTGGATGTACAGGAGGGGACCCTCTTCATCCTGGGACACAATGGGACACACACACAAACACAATACAAACTGGAATGCTAAAAGATTACAAGAAGACAAGATTAACACTAGGTTAGTATCTGACCAGAGTGCGAGACAGCAAAGGGAAACAGCTGTGAAGAAGTACAGGCTCATTGACCACAGCCTGGCCATAGAAACTGGGCCGCACAGGCAAACCTGAAAGGACTGGTTGTACTCCCAATGCAAGCAGGGAGAAACAGTGACAGAAATGTACTTTCTGTTGCACTGTAAGAAATATTCTGGGATTACATTTTTCCTAAAATAACAAATCTAATTCCAGAATTTCCCACTTGGCAGAATCAGAACAGCTCTCAATCCTACTGGGTGAAAGGGGAGGAAACCCGATAGAGCTGCAGTCCAGGATGTGATCTGTCACAACCTGAGAAGCAGAGAGCGAGTCTGTCATGAATGTTTTATGTGATGTATATAAATGTCTCAATGCAAAGATGTATAAATGTTGTGTTTATTGTACCCACTTTAGCCATACTGTAATTAATCAGTCATGCCAATAAAGTCCTTTTAATTTGAATGTGCAAATTTGGGAAAAAGTTCCTTAACACTTTATTCATTGAGGGACGTAAGTAACATCTAAAGACTATAAATAACATTTCAATGTAGAATTCAGTGTTGCAGAAGGGTCTTGTATCTAGCATTGCATACTGTTTCTATATCGGGTACTGGTGTGTTTGCAACATAGCTATTAATGACTTACAAATACACAAACGTAATAACATTGACTAAAATTGGAGTAAATTATTAGAAACTAACAAGTACTGGAGTTTTTAGTCTTCAGGAATTAGCAGCAGGCTAATGGTACAAAAATCCCTTCTGTAAAAACAGAGCATATTATGAAATCCAAGACACAGGAAAGTAAACCAGAACCAACTGAACCAATGATTTTCTTTCTGTTGATTTGTTAATTTCAGAAAGTTTGAAACATTCTTCTGCTTAATAAAGCACTTTCACCTTGCAACACTAGAGGCATCGGAGGCATCTGGGAAGGTGCCTGTGCTGGAAAGCGGAATGTGTCACTTTTTTGTGAGAAGTCAAATGTTTTCTCAGCATCCAACTGAACTTTAAATTCAAGTCTATATTTCCTGTTAGGTGTGGAATTTAAGGGTCTTTACCAATTCACTTAAAAAAGGAAAATTCCCCATTAACATTGCCCCCTTTCAGTGATTCACTGGGACTCTTGAGGAAGCTGCCTGAAAGGTCAATAGTAAATCAATTACAAGCAGAAGCAGAACAGGTTTCTCCATGCGAAAATCGTGACAAATCAAATAACTCACGTGAGCTCTGAAGTTGCTGAGGAACTCTGAGAAACTCAATGCAGCAATTCATTAATTTGAGTTATTAAATTAGTCTTTTAGCTTGGTCAAAAAAAAAATAGAACACTGAAATGCTGTTTGCCAGAGTTTCCACCAAATTTTAAATGATGGGTTGGGAAATGTCAGAATGCCCATCACATTTCTCAGGAACGTCTGAGGAACTCCATGCAGAAAAATGGGAACCATCTGCACTGCCAAATTTCTACACTACAGGTGACAGGTGTGATGATTCCCTGCACAGGAAAGCAACGATGAAGTGGAATGACAACTTTAATAGGAGCAGGAAGTGTACTAATTGCAGCAGAATTCCTTCTCTGCACAACTCCTGACATGTCCTGACATTTCTGCACTAAAATAAACTCACAGGTTGGAGTCCAGATAGCTTGGTGTCCCAGGGGAAGAGGATGTGTTACAGTACATACTGTATTTATAAAAATGATTCAGTTTTGTTGAGTGGGGTGTTTTCGGTTTTAATATTTTCTTCTTTCAAAGATGTGAAGATTTCCAGTTATTAGCCTGGTTTCCCCTCACATTCATCTCGTTTTGTTTCTGCCACATCCACAAAATTCTTCAGCACAGAAAACACAAAGCACAGTGAATCTCTGATTTTATCTATAATAAAAGTGCAAAAGAAATAATGAAATCAGTGACTTTACTCAATAAATTAAAACAGTGATAGGAAAGATTATGAAGGAGAGGAAGTCTTTGGTCCCATCTAGCCCACCTGATTATTAGTAGCCAAATGATCAAAGAATCTCATCTGTTTCATCAGGGAGGACATTATTATCATCATCAACATGGTTGTGTAGTTTGTTTCAGACTCCCACAATAAAGAAATGCTTCCTGATGTCATATATAAAAGCACATTCTAACTGAAATGTGCAAGCCTTATGGTATTTCAGTCTTTCAAGGATGAATGCTGGAAAAGCAATTTATTTTTTCTGCTAAAAAAGCACAAACATTGTACATTTACAACTGCCTACTAAAACTAGATAAGGCTATGGTCAACACCTGCGTCTATAAATCCAGAATTTAACACAAAATGATTGCACCTAAATTATCTGTCCAGATAATTAAACTTTCTAACCAGAAAGGTGCGCATTCCTAGTAAAGATCTCGGATGAGTAAAGTGACTTTTACTAAATAAACACTACTTTTATAAGACCAGGAGTTATTATGACTTTTAAAATATATATATATATTTGTTCATCTGCAGCTGCTCACATTAGAAATGTACTCTTTGTACTACTTCATAAATTATTATTAGTATTGGTTGGGATGACATTTAATGTCTTCGTGCGAAGCGAGCGGCGCTACCTCTGTCCGCGAAGAGAGGGCTTTACGGGAAGCGTAGTACTGAATCACAGTTTCGAGGGGGTTAGTGAGATCGATGGTATGTGAAGTCGAGACTGGGTCTTGACGCCAGTGTGCCGCTGATATTGAATTGGATATCCTATTTACAAATTAAATAAACTGGGGAAACAAAACTCAAAAACGCCCAACTTCCAGAAATGAAAGTTCGGTGACTGCGCTGTTTTTTCAGCTGTGCTCAATGTGATGTCTAGCTATAGGTTTCCTAAGAAGACAACAGAATGAAATGTTGTCAGATATTTCACACATTTGGCAACACCGAGCTGCCGAACACAGTCGGAATGCCCACCACATTTCCGTGGACTGAGGAACTCTGTGCAGCAAAACGGGAACACCTTCACTGTGCTAACGCTTTCCACATTGCAGGTGAAAGGTGTGGATTCCCTTCACAGGAAATTTGTTAAAAGGTGGATTCTGTTCCTCGTTATACGCGTTCCAGGAAGCTAATTTCCTGCGTAATCATCAGTCTTTATGTACATATATAAATATAATTAAAGGATATTTATTTTATGAGTCGACGTTTTACAGTAGTATTTTTACGTCCGAGTGCCGCAAAAGTACATGACGCAACAGGATATCCCCTACTTTCGTTGATAACCGCTACTGTAGTAGCTCTGTGAGAGATTTCTGCCTTATCAGGGGAGAAGGAGGGCAGTCGAACTGACGCGCACTCTGTTGCAATGTGACCGCTGTCGTCCTAGAGAAATCCAACCCTGGCTTGCCTGTACCGCCGTCCCAAGCTCTTTGCTTAAAAAAATACCAGTATGCAGTACTGGTCAAATTTCAGATAAGAGAACATGCTCTACCACACCGGTCTCAAACTTGAATTTCCGGTGGTCATAGTATCTATTCAAACCTGGTATCAAGCAACTCAAGTATTTTTTTTTGTTTGACGTTTTCCCAAGAGCTTTCATAGTTGAATTCTTGACACATTTACTTCACGAAGTGATGCAGTTTAGCACTGGTGAAGCACAAACCAGAAGATATGCCCTCCGAGAGCTGTGCTTCTCAATCATTATCAATCATTACAATACACGGGTATTTATTGAAAGGCTGCTTGTGTAAAGATTGCATTAATTAAAACTGAGAACATGAGACATTGCTTTACCCAAATAATTTTGTGTTTTGAACAAGCTACCCAACTACATTGTAGAAGCTAATAGCCTGGCTTCTTTCAAGAAACAGCTTGATGAAATCCCTGAACTAATTAACTACTAGTTAGCAAACAGTCTAGATGAGCTGAATGGCCTCCTGTTGTTTGTAACATTTCATGTTCTTTGTTTTGTGCTCTTAGGATGCAGTCAGAAATGGAAAATTATGTAACTCAAAAGGAATGTTCATTCCATCCCTTTTCTAATTCTTTTATCCAATACAGGGTCACAAGGGAGCCAGAGTCTATCCTGGCAGGTAATAGGCACAAGGCAGGATACACCCAGTATTGGATGAATCCTGTCCATCTCAGTGTACACACAGACACATACACACTGACACCATGGCCATTTTTCCCAGAAGGCAGTTAATCTACCACTATGTCTTTGGATTGTGGGAGGATTGTGGGAGCAAACACAGGGAGAACATACAAACTCCAATCAGGTGGCACCCCAGGAATTCAACCCAGGCCCCCAGCACTGCAAGCAATTAAGCAATGCTAACCACATGCATTGTCCTGTCCATAACAATTCATAATGCAATTAATTGGACTTTACAGCAGCTGGCAACTTCTCTGAAGTTTGTCATGAACTGCCTTAACCTCAAGACATAGAGATGGTTTGACAATGCAGGGGATTCCACTCATTCTGCACAGCTGTTCTTACTGTGTGACTGTGGGATCTGAGCCCATTCTAGAATTAGGGCATTCTGGAGCCAGTTAGAAAAATATCATTTATTCTGTAGTAATTTTAATTCAGTTGTACATTGAAGAATAAATAGATAATGAGAGGCTATGCTGTAAGAATGATCCCAATTTATTACTTTCTTTTTTGGGAGGGGATTATCTGATGGGAATGACTGGTCACATTTTTACTTTCGCTTTCCTATTCTAGGAATTGAAATCTCTAGCCACAGAGGATCCCCTCGGTGTAAGTTTTTTATACCACACGTGTGTCACAGCAACTTACTGGAAGAATTCAAAAGAGGGACTATGCACAGCTGGTCTTATTCCGGAAAGTCATGTCATCTGCTGATGTCGACCAGAGAAGCCACCCACCTCTGGCTTGTGGGCAGGTAGCTGCTGGACGATTCTGACCTCACTCAAGTCTGGCAGGGCTTGTTCGTTTATATCTTGTATCACTTCATTTAAGGTTATAGGGGCAGAAGGAGCTGTCCTAGTGTTCTAACCCAGGGAGGATGAGAGAGGAAGATAGTTTCACCTTGGAGTTTGTTAGCTTGTTGCGGGTGAGCTCCATCATGCCACCTTGAATGACAGATGTGAGGATAAACAGGAAGGTCTAGGAAAATATTTCTGACCCCTCCTCTTTGTTAATGTCTTTTTTAATAACTGTTGCTGTATATCCCTCTTTTGCACTTAGCTTTAGTAACAATTTTACAGTAATGCTAAACCTTTCAAGAAACATTTGGTAAGCTCTAAAGTTTGCAGGCTTGAGTGCTATCAGTAGGAAAGGGCAGAAATAAATGCCAGTAATCAACAGTCTCATGACTTTACTTTCTTTTCAACAGTTTGGCCACATCCTAATTAGTGCTTGAATGTCTAAACGTTTATTTGGCGTAATTCCCCTGACTCAGGGAATGGCAGCCTTCAACAAGAATGAGCCAAGGAGCTGCTGAGAGGGTGTAGATAAGGAGGAAGGAGAGGTCCAATAAGCGCAAAGCGGACTGAGGAAGAGAGACATTTATGAGGGTTGCTATCGCAGGTCAGGACCTGGTCCTGCACCTGGATCAGTAATAGTAAGAGTCACGGTCCTGCAACACTTTTGTTAAAGCTGGAGCACAACTGAAATTAACACCAGGATCAGCTAAAGGTCCCCTGCAACTCCATATGACTAGCAAATATGGGAGTTAAAGCTCCCCTAACATCAAAACCATTGCTCTGACACCAGACATGGACTGGATACACTGTACTAAACTAGATGTTGTCCTGTGGATAAGACATTACACTGAGGCCCAAACTATTTTGTCATGAAAAACCCCACGGCTCTTTTCAAAAGAGCATTAACTGTAGTGTCATGGTTAAACCACATTCTGGGCTTGCTCAAACTGGCCTTCTTATTGTCACGATTGTAGTCCCTCCCCCTTAAGGGCGCTCTGGCTCTTTCACTTTTGAGTTCATTTTACTGAAAAGCAGAAATGAAAAATTAAATAAAACATGGTGAAATACTGT
This sequence comes from Lepisosteus platostomus, assembly GCF_059453375.1. Lineage (NCBI taxonomy): Eukaryota > Metazoa > Chordata > Actinopteri > Semionotiformes > Lepisosteidae > Lepisosteus > Lepisosteus platostomus. The sequence continues at coordinate 33,182,444 of NC_142612.1, forward strand.
GGTGGTGAAAGAACTAAAACCTCTTTTTCAAGGGACTGTTGTGTAGCTTGGGCTGCAAAGGATGTTTATCATCCTTTTTATTCCTCAAGGAGTACAATTTTAATACACCTCTAGTTTGAAACAGCTTATTACATAGTAATAATACAAAATACAACATGTAATATGTAAAAATAGAATAAATTATTTAGGAAATTATTATTAAATTGAAGGATTTTTAACACAGGTACTGTCACGATTGTAGTTCCTCCCCCTTAAGGACGCTCTGGCTCTTTCACTTCTGAGTTGATTTTGTGCACCTGCCCCCTGTTCCAGCCTCCTATTCAGCCCACCTTAAAAGCCAGACGCTCACTCTCTTCTGGGCTCTGCATTGGTTCCTGTACCAGGCGAGTCCAGGAGCTGTAGCGTCTGGTCCCGTTCCCCTCTTTTTCCCCCCGACCCTCCACCGGATCCCGCTCTGGTTTTTAATCCCATTTGTCTTCGTCTTGGATGGACCGCCCAGCTCTGGACATTTGCCTCGTCTTGGATTTACCTTTGGACTCCCTTTTGAACTGTTTGCCTTGGATTTACCCCTCAGAACACCTGCGCACCATGGACAAGCCCCCTGTATTCATTTCTGACCCCTGCATTCTTTTTCTCCATGTTTTTTCCACTCTTCCCCGGATTGTGTCATCTGCATAGGGTCCTGAAAGAACGCTTTCGTTGCAGGTACTCTGGTACCTCCGGGGGAAAGGTTTATGTTAGAGAGACAAAAGTACTCACACCACGCACTCTTCTTTAGTTTTCGTGGAGTTTTTCTCTGTTTCCAAGCCAGTCTGCAATCCGTTCTCTCAATCCTTATTCAGTCCGAGTTCCAAAGTCCATAAATTTCCACCAATCCGCGCTGTATCCAAATCACAAACTGTAAACCGTAAACCTTTATTTCTTCCGTAAATCCGTTATCCTTAAATCTGTTCCAATACCAACCGACTTCCACTATCTCCTCCAAACGCATTCACCAACTGGCTTCCGCACTGGTTCACTGTTTCCAGGGCACATATATTTTGTTTCCTGCTGAGACACACCTGTGTCTCATTGTTTTTCGGACTAAGCCCTTTCCATCTGCGGGTCAGCTGACTTCTCTTAGCGGCCATCTTGGTCAGGTCTAAGTCAAGAATAGTGAGCACATTGTTCCTAAAATACCTGTCCTGGATGACCCTTCCTCTGGTTATCTTACAGTACATATAGTTAGATATATATTAATAATAATAATGGATAATATTAATAATACTTTCACAGTGACTGCATAGTTTCTGTAACACATTAATGAGTGATGGAAGATACCTAGTATCTCTACTGCCTAACTAAAATATTATGAATGTTGTCTTACATGACAGTGTTGGCCTCATCAGTCCATAAAACTGTTCCAAAACTCTGTTGGCTGGTTTCTGTAATTCCAAGCAAATGTTTATAAGGTTAGTGGTGATACAGTCATGTCATGGCCTGGATTTGCCTGGCTGTCCCAGGAACTGGCTCTCTTGAGTTTACTGATAATGTAACTGATGGTGGAAAGCAGCAGAAGGAGTTCTGGTGGTTCTAGAAACATTTTGTTGGCACGTGTGGCCTTTCATACACTTTCATACAGTACTTCACCATGCAGAATGATGTGACCCAAAACGTACAGTATGACCAATGCAACCAAGGACTTTATCAGTGTAACCAGTGTAAAATCATAGCCTGGCCAGTTTAATTTGCAGACTGACCGCATTTAAATGCTGAAGAAAAAATTGATATCAGAACCATTCTGTAAGTTTGCAAGATTTTCCAGCAAAGGCTTGAAAAAGCATCTCAAATGATTGCGCAAGGGGTTTGGTGATCTCAAGGGGCTGCAGTTTTTCATGCAGTTATTTCCTTAAAGAAATGTGCAAATAAATGCTGGCTTTTGCACTCTGAAATTTCCCTGTCCACTTGAAAACAATGGATTGAAGACAAAGCCAGTTTGTGTTCTGAAAAGATCAAAGCTGTGCATGGGATTACCCGAAAATAGAACACATTATCTATTGTATTTTCATTCACGTTGATCTCACGATTAGAAATACAAATTGGACTGGAAAGAAAAAATATCAGTACTTTTGGGATTGTTTTAATTTTTTTTTACATTATTTACAAAATTCATTTTTAAAATGTCAAATAAATCTGTATCACTGTCACACTTCTCCTTTCCAAAGCTATATCTGGGTGTTTTTGTTGAAAAATATCCCCTCAGCGACCCCAGTCCCAGAGGGTGCCGTGTGTGCATGATCTTGTGGTGTTCAGTCTCTCTGCGCTGAGGATATCCAAGGGAGCTCCACCTTGAGCCACCTGTGACATGGTAGATGTCTCATCACCCCTGGGCTTGGACTGGTGCATGCAAACCTTAGGCCGTATTATGACAGCTATACTCTTGGTTTTAATAATTCAGGTTGCTGGGCTTTTTGCGTCCTTTTTCTGTGCATATAGCATGTGTACTATTATATGTCCATAACTAGAAGTGTTTCATTTCCATAAAAATTGAAACGTTGCTAAAGAAAATTCAAATAGTACCTCCTCCATTAATTCATTAGAGTTAATTGTTCTAGTATTATTATACTAGTATCTAGTATAATATGTTTATTAGCATAAACACATTAGTATTGTAACAAACCTGGGGGTGTAAAGTTAAAATTTTGGAGATTATTAAATCAGGTCCTGACACCCTCCTACTATGCAAGCAAATTAGAAAGATGAAATTTTCTACAGTTGGGGATTACAGAGTGTAATGCAGCACGTCTACACCAGACTAGAAAATACTAGCCTATACTAGCCTACTAGTCCGTCCCTATACTCTAAACATTAAACATCTAGACCTAAAATAGGCCAAGAAAGGAACCTGTTTTCTATAAAATAAAACAGATCCCAACCAGGACTAAGTCTCCGTCCCCAAATGGATGCTCACAAATGAATGGCCAACAAATTTACCTATTCTTACTGTACAGTGGACCACTAAAATAGAGATTTCTACCTTATAGATTCCACAATAAAGGAAATCAGAATTTCCAAATCAATAAGAAAGCACTCTTATATAATAAAACTCATGAGGTATTCCTTTAGGCATGACAGCTCTTTATTTGTATCACTTTATTGAAAATATAAGTCTGCTGAAACACTGAAGGGTGAAAGAGAAAAAAAACATAATTTGTGGGGAACTGACAAAAATTGTCTACAAATGTGTAGATATAATATAATTACTTCCAAGGTGGTATACCAATACTAGACCCTCTCACATTGGGTTTTGCCTGTTAAACATTATTAAACATTCTATTAAACATAGTATTAAACATTCAGACCCCTAAATTAAAAGCACTAAATGATCTTGATTTATTTGAGTCTATGATGAACAAAGAATTACTCTAATAGTGACCCATAAAACAAGTATCCTCAGAGAAGAAGTAGTTTACCATGCTGCTCCTAAACGGTGATGTGGGAATCCATAACACTGCGTATCACTGCAGTGTCTCAGATCTGTAAAAAATCAAACAGTACATCTGACTTGAAATGGGAAATGCATTAACAAAAATAACCCTTGATGCCACAGAACCACTGATTACTGAAGAGTTCTGCAAAGTTAGAGATATACTTGAACATCATCTGCCATGCATACAGAATACTATAAAATCTCTCTATATATACTATACCATAAAAAATCAAGTTTATAGGTTTTGATCCTATTTAATTATTTCAGATCCTTCTAATGGTTTCACCGCTGAATGTACTAGATTAATTTTAATCTATTGTATAACAAGCTATAGCAACTGAGAATAAAGTTTCATTTACAAAGACTCAGGACTCATATAATGCAGCAGGACATTTAATTTTATTCCATCTGAGTGAAATGCTTTTACTGACAGCAGTAACAGCGATCTGCCTGCAATTCAAGCCCATGGCCCTCCAGTCTGTTATCCAGAGTCCTGATCACTACTTCAAATGTACTGCCCCCTGAAATCTCCACCAATGTAAATGGCCCTAGGGAGATTATATGATTATATTAGAAATATATACAAGTAACAACATAAAATGATTTTTCTTCATAGAAGTGTATAATAATAATCTGAATCTGAATCATGAATGATACAAGAGGTTGCAGTTCAAGATGCTCTGAACCCTGTTGATTCAGACAAGTATCTGAGCACCACCTGTGGTGTCTTTGAACTCTAAACAACTTAAAATTGGCAGATAATCAGAAACGCACATTTTTCTTTCTAAAATTATAGTGCATATGCCTACATACTGCAATCATCTTGAGCAAAGCAGAACACATTTCATCTTCTCCTTTTTACTCCAGCATAATTCAACAGCAGTCTATTAGGCACACATATACCTGCTGACTCTCTAAGCAACGTCAGAGGGACCCCAAAGAGAATTGGAGACCTTTCTAACGGTCAGCCAAACTCCAGCAAAGGGCAGCAACTACACCTGCATCCGTAACACTCAGAGAAGCGAGGCACAGCACAGGTATTCTGGGAAAGGCAAGCCAGCCTTCTCACCCAGCCTAAGCAATCTTCCACTCCTACAACATGAAAAAAAACTATCGTCACCATGGTTATCGTTAAATATACAGTATTTACTCAATGCATCTAGTTTTCTAGTCAACTGATTAAGCTTGAGATAAAGGGGGTAGAATCGAAATTATAATAATAAATGGTCTTGAAAAAAATTCAGTTTCAAAATTAAATGATGTGATCGGTGTCGTCAACTCATGTTCACCATTGTCCACTGGGTGTTCACTTTTCAGTTGTCTAAAGTAATTTCTGCATTGCACTCTAATGAAATGTATTTCCAGCCCACACGTGTACACACATAGACAAACACAAATAGAATCCAACAGAATGAAAACTTTTGAGAAAATTGCATTTGCTAGAGATCTCTATTCATTCAATTGTGAATATTGTCTCCTCTTTCTGTATTCCTCTTCTGCCTCATAGTGTATTTATGGTTCATGAACTCTAGGCCCCAGCTTCCTATTTTCTGAGCCAGCTGACTCTACTCTTGGCTTTCAGTTTGTATTGAAGAGACCCACCGAAATTTCCTCCAGAGGACCATTCCCACGAATGGACGAATGGACATCTGGTCATTATCAGCCCTGGCAGCTGGATGTGCTGCTCAGTGGAGTATTCCAGAGGGGTCACGGGATGTAGGTCTCCTATTAAAATAAGTACATGAATATCTGGAGTCCAGTTACAAGGTTTAAGTAATTTACCATAAGTCTAATTTTCAATTTCTTCAAAATAAACATGCAACACTCCTGTCTCATAAATAGAGGTAACATGTACTGATGCTGAGCAGCACATGGCATTATACTATTGTGTTTAAATTATCTTCACATGAAGTGTTAATTATTTGTATCACTTTAATCTTCTTACTTCAACTTCTCTTAAAATGTTTTTAGAGTTCTGAACTCAGTCGCTGAACACAGCTGTTTTAAGGACTGTCATCTCTAAACACCAGATTCTTTGAATGCAAGCTGTGAATCTATCCTGTGGGCCATAACAGTCAGCTACTTTAACATGTTTAAAAGCTATTCAAAAGAAGACCAAGACCAGTGTCCGTCTGATACCTCTCCAGCACCATCACGCAGAACAGTGCTGTAAAAACCAGTGCCTTCTCTTGGAACTAAAATAATTTCTGAAGCTGTGCTTTCTGCTTTTCACCTATAACATCTCACTACTTTGTATAATACAAATACCAGATAATGTGTGCCATGAGACACTAGTCATACTGTGTTTCAGTCCCACTGGTGCCAGTATTCTTATACCTGTAACTTCCTTCATCAGAACTCTGAAAGTATGATATTTTAAGAGAATTCGTCATCATTATTGTTACTCTGGAGTCTCCACAAGTACTTCTGCTTCATTCAGCTCAAACTGGAAAGACACCCAATACTCTGTTCCTCTTGATTTTCCATTTTTCTAACACTGCCTCATTAGATATTCAGTTCAAACAGAAACAGGTCCTTCTCCACAGTGACACTCACAAACTGAAATTCTGTAAGAAATATTTTTTCCGAACAGGGAATTGCAAAAGTATATCTAATGTCAGTTCTCCATTTTTGACAGCAAACTAAACAAGACATTTACAAAAAAAATTCAGGTGGATAGCTGTGTCATCATGCGCAGGCTGCAAAGGAACAAGTAATAGGTTTATTCCATGCTGAAAAGAGAAGAAAGAAAACACAACGTTTCAGCCTTGGAGCCACACCTGAAGAAGGCTCCATGGCCGAAACGTTGTGTTTTCTTTCTTCTCTTTTCAGCATGGAATAAACCTATTACTTGTTCATTTACATAAATTGCATTTGAACAGACTCTGATATTTCATATCACAGTGTCAATTTCAGTGCAATATTGTAAAAAAATAATTTCCCTTGTTAATTATTTGTTTAAATAAAGGTTAATATTTTTATTAAATAATTAATTAGCCATGAAAATAAGAGCATGAAATATTTTCAATTATTTAATATGTAATAACATATTTGTCTTCTTGTAGTGGTCATAACACAAATATGAACAGATTAACAGGGATAACATATACATTATTTTTTACTCATAAAAATAAAAGTACTCCAAATACTTTTCTGAAAGCATAACACAGAATTTTGAATTTCACATGATGTATTTCTAAATCACAAGAAACTCACACAATAAAAAATAATACTAGCATTCTAATACCTGACAAAAATTATATTGCATATCATCAACATATGCATGCTTTGAGTTTATTTTCAAGCATTTTTAAAATGGATTTATTATATATATATATTATATGTATTTCAAATATAGAAAAAAAATCTTTGTGATAATTACTTTGAAAGTAATGTAAAATGCTGGTGTTGAAACACCATAAGGTTACTATCAAGGGTCAAATAAATACCATATAAATGTGACAGACTTAATTGTGTATGACAACCTAATTTTGTAACCAATTTACGATAATAAAAAAGTGTTATATAGAGAAAACGTTTCAAAAACTACTTATGTCCCAACCTCTAAACACATTTTTGTCTTGCTATCAGCAATGTCACCCTGCAACTCCCAACTACCAGCCACTTAAGTTAAGCAGGTATAAGCTGGCCAGTTCCTGGATGGGAGATCTCCTGGGAAAAACTAAGGTTGCTGCTGGAACAGGTATTAGAGGGGCCAGTAGGGGGTGCTTGCCCTGTGGTCTATGTGGATTGTAATGCCCCAGTATAGTGACAGGGACACTATACTGTGGAAAGGTGCTGTCCTTTGGATGAGATGTAAAACTGAGGTCCTGACCAAATTATTACTTTTACCTTCAATTTAAGTCTCCAGAAATAGCAGCAACCGTAGAAGAGCTACTGTATGTTCCAGAACATTTTATCTGTTTGCACCAAGGATATAATTTGCAGAGGAAAAGAGTGAAATATTATACTGGCTGAAGAGCACCTTATGATCACAACAACAAAAATATACAGATGCAAGGTATCACAGCACAGTAAAGTGAAAGTTTGAGAAAAGTTTAATTTGTGATGAAAACTGCCATTTCTGGAGAACACTGGAAAAAGACACGCACAAGGTGGGGTACAGTGCAGTGTCTCTAATTACAATCAGTGTTACAGCACATTTTATAGTCAGAGTCCAGCTATGGTCACACTATGATATTACCAGGAGTTTATGAGTGACCATGCCACTTATGACTAAGAAGCAATTCTTAAAAAATGTTAGGGGGACAGAATACTGTAAAAAAAAGTTGCCATCCTTCAGATGAGACGTAAAACTGAGGTCATGACTCTCCGTGGCCAGAGAGTTTCTTCAAAAGAATATGGGTTGCTTACCTGGTGTCCTGGCCAAATTTCCCCCTGGCCTTTACTAATCATGGCCTCCTAATAATCCCCATCTATGAACTGGCTTCATCACTCTGTTCTCCTCCCCACTGATAGCTGGTGTGTAGTGAGCAGGATGGCGCACTTTAGGTGCTGTCCTATCATCCAAGTGGGGCTATACCTGTAAAACACTTTTAATAGAGACTCCAGAAAAGTGTTATATACAGTACCTGTAAGTGTAAGCAATTATTACACTTATTAGTATTAGTATTATACTACTTTCATTAGGGCAGAGGGAAACAATGTCGCCTGTGTCACTTAATTTTTTCATGCATATTTTGGCCTTTGAAATTCCGATCTGTGCATATTGCTAAGCAGAACCTCTTGGTTCTGGGGCTTACAGAAGTGGATTTTAGAAATTTAATATTTAATGTTTGAACCTGTCCTACCGAAAGACCCCTCCTAAATCATGTGCAGCAGTTTCTCTCTCCTCCCTCTGATCCGCTGTGCAATGGGGCTGCTGGTGCAGAATGACCGCTGCACATCAGTCGAGTGGGGCTGCACTACAGTAGTGGATAATGGGGGTCCCCTGCTATGTGCTAAGCCCTTTGGGATACTTCAGGACAGAGAGCTCTCTGAATACTAGGATTTATTACTACAAATCTGAAAAAAAAGCTCTAATTGGCTGCCAACAGAGGACACAATTGCTTTACAGAAATATTTTAACTATGGAGTTTGTCTTTATTTGAAAATTAAAAATGATGAAAATCACGAAATTTGAAAAACAATAAGAAGCCAGAGAGCATCTGAGGTTCTCAAAACTGTGATATCCCCTCAGCCCATATGATGGCGCTGTAAGTATATTGGAGACTTGCGAAGTCAGAGGAAGGGGGTAAAGTTGGGAAACCACAGAAAAGCTTGCCGCTGAGGACGGACCATATAAGGCAGTAAATGAAAAACAACAACATTCGGACCTTTTTATTTCTTGATAGAGGCGACGCCCCGCAAAACAACATAACGATCACGTTATTAAATAATTAAATAATTTCATTACATAATTCTCTGCTTAGCAGACGCCCTTATCTAGTGATTTCTAGAATATGCAGTAATACAGTAAATACATACTCAAATACTGTAAAAAGTAAAACTACAAAAGGAAATACAAAACAATCAGGGATGAAGATATTTAGAACCGCAGCGTCGCTGTAGAGCAGAGTGAAAACCACTTAAATCAAATGGTAAATGTGTGGATCGGTGATCGTTGATTGCAGTGAAGAAGTAACCACTGAGCAGAGTGCAGGTCAGCGGGTGAAAATATTGGGGGTGTGTGGGGTATATCTCGGGTGAGTCGTGATGAGACGCCAAGAGGCTGTGAGGGACTGGGTAGTCCTTTTGTCACTGTGGACGGTTCTTTCTGCTGCCCGGCAGCCAGAGAAGACAGGCTAGTTTCAGTGTCACTGAAAGTGAAACAGTTCCCCTTCTTCCCTGACTTCGCAGGCGAGATTGCGCAACCGGAGAGATTCACATGAACTTTGACGCGAAGTATGAATGATTAATGTGTGCCAGCATTACTGTGTTGAGAATTAGAAATGAAGATCATACATTTCCGTGTTTTCAAGGCAATGTTCGTTGTTTATTTTGCCGTAAATTAAACAGCCAATTTACCGTAGTCTGAAGAATAGAAGAAGTCTTAAGTTTGAAAGTGAATTTTTACGTGCCTGTTTAAAGCAGAGCTGCAAACATAAACTGTGGACATTGTACCCTTACGTTTCTCTGCAGTAATATAAGCAAACCAAAGCCATAATATTAAATCTTACTTTCATCAACATTTTTAAAAGTAGGTCATTCATTTCTGTGCACATTTGTTCAGTCCACGTATTTCAGGGGTACTTTTTCAATTAAAAAAGAAATCTTTTTATCTAAGGCTTTAAAGTATAGTAAACAAGTTATTCCATCTGACAAGACAAAACAAGTAATGGTCAAATGCAAGAGAAGGGTTTGTTCACAGAAGTGGTTACTGATTTCCTGTTTCTAGAAAAGTGCTGTGGTTTAAAACATTTCGACATGGATTGAAACCTATTCAGAAACCTCATGGATTTTAAATTTGTATTAATTTAAATGTCTGACCTTCAACAAAAAAACTTTGTGACGCAATTCATCACAAATCCGGTTACATCCACTGTGCTTTTTTTCAGAAGATCATGTTGTTACATGTGTCTTCTCATGTGAAAATGACCATCCTGAATACTGTGACATTTATGTTACCTTTTATTATGCCTTTGTTAAGGCTCTTTTATGCTTTTATACATACTGAAGTACATGACCTAAACAACATATGGCCGGCAAAACACCAGACACAAAATAGAGGAGACACAAACATGGCAGCGCCAGGTAACTTGAATGGTAAATCATGCAGGATCTGATGCAGGCTGAAAGCTAACATTTGCACCTAGGGGAGACAGAATTGTGGACATTGGAAAATACCTCTGTTTATAATTAATAATTGTTTACACTTATATAACACTTTTCAGGACACTCCACTCAAAGTGCTTTACAGGTAATGGGGACTCCCCTCCTCCACCACCAATATACAGCCCCACCTGGATGATGCGAAGGCAGCCATAGTGCGCCAGAACGCTCACCACACATCAGCTCTTAGTGGGGAGGAGAGCAGAGTAAATAGGAGTAAACAGAGTAAATATATAGGCTTGTTTAAATGTGGTAGGGCACTGTAGCACAGTCTAAAAGATTTGATAGAGAGAGAATAGACTATGATGCCCATTTACAGTGCTAACCAGCACCCTATGCACTGTGTTTTGGGGGTAACAATGAATTGTACTCAAGGGGTTTCATTAATTGGTCTTAGCAAGCATAAGGACCAAAGGTGCCTTTTTGAGTGACAGCTAAAGTATATTATTATTTTTTTGCATTTAAATACATTCATTCATTTGCAAAGTGATTTTACACTTTTACAATGTTTTTACTCTATGTTTTGTGATAAGATACATTGCTTTTGTTATTCATTTCACTGCAGATGCCGGTCCTAGAACATGGCAATATGACAATTCACCATCCTGTCAAGGCCGTTATCGTAACACTATGCTCCAGGGCAATTTGCTTCTATTGCAAAACCCATTACTATGTTTGAATATGGAAAAACATGAATTTCTACACCTTTTTTTCTCTTCAGTTTGATTGGCATCATCATTCTTTGATGAACAATTTTAGCAAATGAAGAGCAAATTCTGCATTAGAGTAAAAAGCTGTGGAAACCCCTCTATTATTGTTTATAAATAGTGTTATACGGCCCTAGGAAAACCAGCTTTCTGCTGTAAGTTGGAGCTGGTGGACCAGTAGGGGGAAATCTTTCTTCTGGATCAATCAATCAATTAAAGTTTATTTATCAAATGCACAACAATACAGCGTGCAGCAGTAATTTCTGGCAATGAAATGTCTTTTCTGTGAGCTCACCAGGGGGGAAATGAAAATCACAAAATTAAAAGAATAGAATAAGGTTACATGATAATAGTGCAATAAAAAAAACTCAATATAGATAGAACTGCTACATATCCATTTCCACATCACGTACTGCAGTATGTTGGAGTCACTATGCTGCAGTAAGTGGTGTCCAGAGAATAACAACCAGATACATTCCTGATTTCAATTGAATTTCCTGTTTGGATTTGGTACTTTTTAGTCTTGAACAGGGAAGACTATAAGAGACCCTTGATTCAAGTATTCAGATACATCTAGGGAATTGGATACGTAAAACAAATGGTCTTCTTCAGATTTAAGAATGAAACACAAATCAAAGGACACAATTGGAAGCTAAGAGACAGTGCATGTAAAATGGAGATCAGGAGACATGTCTTGACATAAAGGGTTGTGGGAGTCTGGAACAAGCTACTACATTGTTAAAGCCAATACTATTACTTCTTTCAAGAAACTGCTTAAAATCTTTGGATCAATTGACTGGTAAAACCTTTCCAAGCTCGATGGGCCGAATGTGTCCTCTTGTTTGCAAACTTTATGCTCCTGTTTGTTGTACTTTTTATTTTATTAAAAATACAACATAAGCTTCTGTGCTGCTTTGCAAAAGCAGCTGTTGACGTTAGTGTCAGCCAGGAAGCTCAGAAATAAAAAGAAAATGTATTTGTACTATAACACAACTGTGTTCTATAAGTTCTGTGACGTTACAACCATAATATTTGCATTAAAAACACAGAGAACAAGGCTTTATTGGAAAACCTTCCATTTCTCTTTAGCAAGGAGACTGGACACGACAGAGGTGCTCTCATGAATTTTGCTAACAGTCTACAAGCTAGTATAGAATATTTAAAATGTATGGACATTGATATATGCTTTGTTAGTTGCTACAGGCAACCAGCACATTTGCACAGGCTGTCAGCCTTTCCCTGTGCAAACTTGCTAGGGAGCATCTCCCAAAGGCCATACATTTTTCAGTCTCAATCAGGCAGTTGAGCAGACTTTTTAAGGCTTTAACCCTGCTTATTCAGTGCTGTGGCATTGAGCTAAGTGGTCAGTGACAAGCATTGCAGTACTGATCCACTCAGCCCTTTTTATTTTTTGCTGTCTCCAAAGCTACGGCTCCCAAGCTTTCTCTGCTGCTGTTCCAGAGAATCCCATTCCGCTTAGAGCCTCTACATTATCCAGACGGGTTCATTCCAGCCCGCTTCTCCAATTCTCACAGCTGTATTCAAGCCAGTCAAGCCTTTTCTGGCTCACATGATTTCATACATGTCCATTTTTCAATCAGCCTGCATTATTACTTCATAATCTCTCATTTAGCCTCTCTCCCACCAAACCTTCCCGAAGACTCCTGAGGCTCCACTGTGAACCTGCGCTTGGAGCGAAACTTGTCTTTCACCCGGCCCTGAGATCTCAGAGACTGCAGCTTCACAGTTTCATTTGGTTTTCTCAGGAATGGAAAACGATATGTATAATTTTATAATGAAGTTCCAACATTTTAAATGATTTGTGATGTGATATTAATAAATTCTAACAAATGTATACATGGCCCATTAAGACTTCAAAAAATCTTTAACAATCCACACTTTCATGTAAGTTGTTCCAACCTTTATCCTCACCCTAATAACCTTACACACATGCTGTTTAGACTTTTTTATGGTGAGCTGCTTTGGAGATAAAGAATATGAAAGTCACAAGAGGGGTGGTGGTCAGAGGGAGTGGAGCAGGGTTTTTACTACAGCTCAGCTTTGGAAGATCGGCGTGTTTGTAAGCCGGGCACAAAACAGGAATTACAAGGCTGAACAATTGCACTTTTCATTATCACAGTTATGTTTTTTTTTCTCTGCAGTATCAATCGAGGATTTTGCATATGCATAACATGCAAAATCAATAAGAGAAATACCTGCGCAAAAAAAAACAATTTGGAAAGAAAGCACTGTTTGTGTTTGGCTCCACTCATTTCTAGGCATCTGCTCTGTGAATTCAAGGTGTCCAGATCATTTTTCCTGTCAGGTTTGTGTTACCCCAGGTAACAGAGGCAAAATTGAACAATTAACTGTTTTAATTTTTGTGTAAAAATTCAATACTCACTGTACTGTATATATTTTTAATATGACGAGGCTAATTTTTTTAAAGGGAATACTTTCTGTTGAAACGCTGTGCATGTTTTCATTGAAGGCCTTTTCTAAAAAATATTCCTCACCTTACAGGCATTTGTTTCACTTTAACATGATCCCTTTTATATAATGGAATCGCTTTGTGCTTTGTGCTTAACATAACCACATTGATAACCACATTAATTAGATCAGAGCCTCGTTAGCATGTTTAATAAGCTGCCCCTAAATGGACATTTTGTTCAATTTAATAAATTCAGTAGTTAATTTAAGTCAGGAATGGCCAAGTGGCTCCTTAGAGCCGAAGTGTGTTGGTATTTTCATTTCAAGTGAGCACTGAACTACTTGACTGAACAAATCACTTGCTTCAGTGGTCAATATTGTTCTATAAGAAAAAACAAACAAAGAAAAAGAAGTCCTCTGGTCTATTTGGTGGTTAATAGCTCATTCAGGCATTTCTTGAAAATAGCCAGGGTAATGGCTTTAAAGAAGCTCCTCCTGTTCTCTTTTGGCTTCAGCAACATTGCTTGGTATCTTGTACCAGATTGCCAAAACCCCATTTGTGAAGAAATACCTCCAATTCTTAGTTTTGAATGCACTTCCATGAAGTTTCCACTTGTATGCGTAGTTTGTGTTTCAAATGTTGAGAAGGTGATGATTTAAAGGAGACCAGTTAAACCAGTTTTGTTGTGATAGATAATTAGTACTGTATATATGCATAAAACCTGGGGAGTGACTTTTAATCATTAGTTTTGTTGGTTAGAGCTCAAATTCAAATTGTTTTTATATCATGTTACCTGTGGCAAACCATAATTCTCTTTCATGTAGGTTTTATGTGGGACAATAAAATGTGCAGAAAGTTTGCTGTAATTTCATATTTATAGCAATCAAAGCTCCAAAACATTTCCAATGTAAATCAACTTTCATGCTTTGAAAGGTTTTACATTGTTTTTTTTTCAATTGCATCAGATGTTCCAGTGCAAGTATAACAGGCACAGAGGAGGATAAAAAAAGAAATAGCACAGACGTCTAAAAGAAGCAGAAGACTACAGGAAGTGACAGTACTTTATAACCGCGCTGTTTCTCTTTCCTTTCAGTTCATCTCTCTTCAGTTCAGATCCCCTGACTGCCTGTCACCTGAAGTTTGCCTGCTGTTGATACTGATAAAGTCTCTAGACTTTGAACAATAAATGCATCATTCTCTTGGTGGAGCATCTGGTGTATGAATGAGGACTGAGATATGGGAAACTGCTACTGTGCGAGGAACAGGTCAGTGTGCTCTTCCATTACCTCTCCATCACCACTCATATTAGGCAGAAGAATACCCTCTTACGAGGGCTGGCTAGGAAAGCCCAGCACTTTTTTGTACTTAAGTGGTGCTGTTCCAGTCATTAATTTTTGAGTGAAAGATCTGAATCATCTGACAGTGCATGTCTGCCAGACAAAAAAGAAAATATGCACAGTTAAAAGCTTTTGTGCTTCATGGTAATAAGAACTATATGCCTTCCTCTTAATTATTGTTTTGACTATTCACAGTTCTTTTTCCTGAATTTCAGTTGTATAACAATTTATTAGGTAATTTTTGTTATAATTATAATTGTTGTTGTTGTTGTTGTTGTTTTTATTGCATGTTATTGCAGGATAATATAAACTAGAGTATTCATGTAAAAGGGCACTTTCACTCACCAAGAGCATGACTGTGTGATAGATTATTTGGTATAAAGAATACCACAAAGGAACTTGAAACAATGTTCTTCCACGAACTCTGGTGGAAATGTATAAAAGAGTGAATCCGAGTGAAAGACAGATAGATTTAATTGATTTTGGAAGGAGACGGGGCACCCGCGGTCTTTATGGTCTACGTTGCACGCAATGTTTCTAGAACTAAAAAATAAACAAGGGAGGAGAAGAATATCAATATATATTTGCATGCCTTCTATGTTAGCATTGTGTACAGCATGGATGGACAATGAAATGGAAAAAAGTAGGCAAACAAAAGGGCAAAATGCACTGGAAAAAGAAGCTGTTTAAATCCTCTGTCAGCATTGAACTGTAGGACTCAACGTGTGACAGATTTCACAACAGAATACATAAAACAGCAGAGTAAAATCTTTGAAACCTTTTTATCTATTTTCTAAGTATTTTTAAATGATAAATTAATCAAGTTGAATAACACAAATCCATACTTTTTTGAGGGATCTCTAAATTAGTTGTTAAATAAAAATCAGTTTAAAAATTCTCAAGTCAGAATATAAAAGCCCTGAAATATTTGTCTCCATACTATTAGAGAGTTTGAACGTCACTGATGGGTTGATGCCTTGTGAAATAGATCTGAAAAAAAAAACTCCCAGGTCAGCTCATTTCTGCGTGTATTTGAAATAAAAATCAAGAAGCAAGGAGAGAATAAATTCTGTTAGTCACTATCCAGTTTGCACCCTAATTAATTTCACTTTTGTGAGACATGTTTTGACGTGCAAGAAATTGATTGTTGTAGCTGTACATTGTAGTGAAAACTATAAACATCAAATTTAAAATTTAAACTTTTAAACAGAATACCAATGATGTCCTCGGAGACGGTTAACTCTTAATAGATTCCCTTTGCTCACAAAACAGTGATGGCTTCTTGCATTTGGTCCATTCACTCTTAGATTTATAAAATAATGTTTCTACCATTGCTTTGGCACATTTTATGCTGTAAATAACTTGTTTTGTTTTTTTTTGTGCAAAACTCCTAATCACAAAATCCCAAACTCCTCACTGCTGCAACAACAAAAGTAAAACCCTGCAACCAATGAAAAATACAAATTTTGGAACAAAATGTGAGAAAAATATCATGTAAAAGTAAAGTACTTCACTAAAACACTATGGAGTTCATACTTAACAAATATTCTTATTGAAACAAAAATACCGTGAACCACAGCGTGCCAGTCTCTGATCTTCAGCTTGAGGCCACACATGCTCTTCCACATGGTATCTGAAGTCCACGGTAGAAAGGCCCCATGGAATAAAATTGTTTGAAGGTCTAATGCATGCCTGGTCCAGCTGCCCTATGATGTCATCACACTCCATTCTGATGAGGGCCTCAGGAGGAGGCCGGCAATCTTATACTCTCTACCTACAGTACAGGCAGGAGAGAATTCCTCTCTAGGGCTGAGAAATGAGGTACATGTTGGCAGGAACTTCATGGTAAACTCTGCCATGTGCTGCAGGCTACTCTTGTAGTGTAATGCATGCCAATTGTTTATGTTATCCTGGATCACAACAAATGTAAATCCTGCATTTGGATGAACAAGGTAATTGTGCAGTGCATCCAGAAAATATTACAGTAGCAGAAGGGCTGTTGAACAGTTGCAGCACAGGGTTTCATCCCTGAACTCCATTATCTGACATTGTAGCAATATTATATTCCCTCCACACTGTCCTAGCACACTGGAACATATCTTACTCACTACAGCACAAACATTTGTCCAGATTAATGTTTCATCAACATACAGATACATGTGATAACCAGCACTCATACCCAGCTCCATCCTTCTTTGAAAACAAAGATTTATTTGCATGAGGTACTCGATTACACACTTCACAGAACAACATCCATGACTTTGCTGTTGCACTCTTGAACATAGCTCACATACCACATTTATGTACAGACAGACATGTTAAATTCTTATTTACAAGGCATCTTGCTGTTCATATCAGGACTGCAGTAAAAGTCTCGTCACTCCCACCCCTGGCTTTATCCATTTAATTCTAAACTACAGAAGATCAACACAAGCATAGTGATTTTACACCAATACTACAGTAATTTCAATTGTTTCAGCAATTTATGTAATACTGCAAGAATACCATAATACCATACAGTACTGTATATTTGACTTATTGATCCTCACTGGAAAATATTCTAGCAACTGTGGCTACAGCAGGCCTCCTTGGATTTCTCATGTTGCTGTGAGAAGTGGCCAGTAGCTGTTGGTTTAATTTCATTTGAGATCATGGAACATATTTGTTTTTGACCTTGACCACAACTGAAAGCTCAAGCTCAATTAATGAGCACGTTCACCTCCAGCAATTTTGTGACCATGTCTGTCACAAATTTCCTTATAGTCCATTATCAATTGTCACTGATTATTATCGATTCTTTTGCCTCGTATTCTCACATTGAAATGTACATTTGCAATAATTATTACCAAAAAATAATTCCATGAATTGCAATCTGCTATTGAAATTTTATACAAGCATTTTATGCAATGGAGTAGATCTTGTAAGTGACAACAAATTCTGCTGCACAGAAAGAGTTTGTGCTTTAGACCGAAGTTACCACATGCTCTCTGATTTGTAACAGTAAAACTTGGGCTGTCAACAAGGGGTCCAGGATGTATCGTCTGGGTCACCAGAATTAAAGGGAAGTCTAAAATTTAACTTAAAGTAAACTTTCTGACCCAGCTCTGCTTTTAATATTTGTTATAGAATCAATAGTGGCAGCATTATTTTTATATACATTATGATAAAGATAGACTTCAGTTTAGGGGGAGGAAAAGTAATTTCTAAAGAGAGAGGGAATTCTTGAAAAGGGCTTTTCCGATTAAAAAAGGTTGAATGTCTCACAGGAAAACAACTGAGTTTTACTGCAAGGACCGTCTGTGTCCCTCTGTGCATTTGCATTCTGCTACTTTTTACAACTAGTAAAAATCATTTCTACTCATGGAGGTTCATAGTCCGCCAGGTTTTCCAGGTAACTTATAATTTCCAGTAAGTAATGATCTGGGAACAGTGGCAATGGAGGCCAACAGTGGCAATGGAGGCCAACTAAGTGAACAACCGATTAAATGGGCACAAGGCAGGATTCACCCTGGACAGGACTCCAGCTCATTGGAGGGCAGACAGACACACTCATTTGAGGGCCAGTTTTACCAGAAGTCAGTTAATGTACCGGTGTTTTCGGGTTGTGGGAGGAAATTGGAGCACCCAGGGCAAACCCACATGAACACAGGGAGAACATACTGTACTGTAACTTCACGCAGTAAGTTGTAACATATTGTCATAAATAACATTTGATTAAGAAGTCATTTCAAATAAATACATTTTAGCCCTGCTTACAAATATCTAATTTGTTTGTCTACTTAAGAAACCTATTTTTTATTGTTTTTTTGTAAACCTAATTTAATATGCATATTCCAAATATGAGACAATATGTTGTAAAAATACCTGTTTTTCTTTCTTAGGAAAACAAAAGAAGATGCCACAGGTAATATTTCAATTTACTTGCTGATCAGTATCTTAAATGGTGCAATAGGTGTAATTATGATCGAATGAATTAATTAAATTGCCTCATGAATTAAAAAAAATAGCTTTGAGCTAGATGTAAAAATTAAAATGAACACAATCTGTCTTTGACTGTTTTGTCTTTATTACTTCTATTGTTATTGCTGCTTTTTAAATTTACTGGTTTTACAGTAAAATAAGGTATTTATTTTCCTTACTACAAGCATTTAAGTCTATAGAATGATATGAACAATGAGTACAGTAACCCTTTATCCTTGTAGGAGTAAAGTAATTGGTAGTCAGTAGCTAATTCACCCAAGGATCTGTTCCTGCCATTTCTTTATATATAGAATATAGAATTGCCTCCTGTTCTCAATTTTAAATGCTCTTCTTCTTACAGTTGACATTGTCAATGCCTTTGAGGATTTTAAAAATCCAGTTTTATGAGTATTAATCCTTTATGACCAACGTCATCGAAAGGATTCACAAAAATAAAAAAAATATACCATATCACAGTATGGCCCATTGGTATTCATTAAGGATGTTGCTTGTTCAATATTAAGCAAAACCTGCCTATTCTAAATTCTTGCTGCCTATCCCTGAAATTCCATGATCATGCAGGAGATCTAGTTCTAATTATTGACTCTAAAACTTGCAATTCTATAGACATCTGACATGTTGGAATTTAATTACCTGGCTAGGTTTTGTTGTTTGTTTCATACATAGACACCCAATTAGTGATTTTTCAGACAGTGCATTTTAACTGTCTTTAGTATCAATTAGACCATTTTTTTAAACAAATGATAAATAACATCACTTGTTTCCTA
Source organism: Lepisosteus platostomus (assembly GCF_059453375.1). Lineage (NCBI taxonomy): Eukaryota > Metazoa > Chordata > Actinopteri > Semionotiformes > Lepisosteidae > Lepisosteus > Lepisosteus platostomus. Next base: position 33,201,967 of record NC_142612.1, read on the forward strand.
AAGAACAAATAGTGAAAATTCACTAGACCCAGGTGATTTGTTTTTCTAAACCTTTTCTAGTTTGTCTCAAATGTTTTATTCCTCTATGCTAAAAGTATTTAATATAGAACTTTGTCTTGAATTATTCTTACATATCTTGGTCTAATATATACTAATCACACATACACAGAACTGGTAAGAAAGTAAACTAAGAATAGACTTTGTGGGTAATACATTTGGTCCTGTGGTCATGCTGTTGACTTACAGTTTTAAAAAAAGAGCATTAAATGTTTGCTAATAGAAATACATTTGAAAAAGGTAGTTCATTCAGACTGCTCCAGTCAGTGCACTGATATATAATTGAGAATCCAGGTCATTGTTGTGAATGAAAATTTGTTCTTCAGTGATGTACCTGGTAAAAATAAAAAAACAAAATAAGTTATTTAAAGTATTAATTTGAGAAGTGTGTGAGCAACGTGAGACAACTATCAAATCATAAAATGTCCAGCTTGGTTCCGGCTGGTTGCCCTCATTAAGAATCCAAAAATAATACTAAAAATAAATCAAACTAAAATAAAAAAATATATAAAACTGCGGCAAAGCTGTGTTTCCACACTCTGCTCCCTGAATGTCCAGATGCAAAGATTGATTCTGCTGAAGATGTGACATGAAAAATGTTGGAAAAAAGATCTCTCTGTGGATCTGATGTCGCTAATGTTTTGTCCAGAGACTCTTCTTCTGTTCGAGACCATAGGACTCTCACAGACAGCACAGTGATTTCAATGTATATAAGATGAGTGTACATCATAATCTTCAAGTAAGGAGTCTAAGAAAGCTTTAAATTAGAGACGATCACAGAAGCCATAGCTCCACAGAAGGACAAGCTAGAGCCAATAGTTTTTGAGGAGTTACCAGGCGCTCAGCCTTTGCTGATCGTCTGAGGTAGAGTCTGACAGATATAGTATCTTAATTAAAACTAATCCTGTGTTAAGAAGTGCATTACTTGCTAGTCAGTTCCATGTGTTTGAAGACAATTGGGAAATAAAGGCTTTATTATGTAATGTTGTAAGTGCAGGCTGCATGAGCCAATGTTATTAGTTCCTTGTCAAGTGTGATGTACTGTATGTACACACCTCTTACCCCCAAACAAACAGGAACAAGCACTGCACCTCCCAATCCACACCAAGCAATGCTTACAATGCAGATCCCTATCTCTAATGTAACAAAGATAGCATGCAAGTAGTAGAGTTTTTGCAATGAAGTTACATTAAAAACATACTTCCTCCAGCTGTGTTGTTGTTCTGTTTCCATGCTAAGTTGGTCTACTCTCAACTCTGAACATTCATTTTTATGACCTTTTTTTTTCTTTTCTTTCAATTTAGGGGAAAATGACAGCAGTACTGCAGATGCAAACAATGTGGGTATAACTATTTTTTTATCCAGTTCTGTCTAAATTTGCAGAAGGCACCCGGGGGACAGCACAGAAATTCATTAACTGTGTCTAACTGAACAGAAAGGGTTATTGATATGGTTCTGATTGCCCAGTAGTTTCGCTCTTCAGTGTAAATGTTGTATGCATCCACCATCATCCTCTCCCATTGCTTCTGTTTAGATAAATATTCCTCAGTCTTAGTGTTACATCAAGAAATAGTTTCGTAAAAGCTCTTCATACCTTATGAAATAGAAGAAGAAGAAGATTCCTTTTTTAATAATACATCACCACAGTGCTGCAAGTGTTAAATTCACTTTGGAATTTGCTTCCGCTATTTAACATCCACACTCCTTGTTTCTTTACAGAAGAATGTTGAAATATTTCTGCTTTATAAGATAAGATAAGATCACTTCATTGGCCATATATAATTTCTTGCATTAGGAAGTCATCTTTTCACATATCCCAGCTTGCTCTCCATGAGACACACAGACAGGGAGAGAAACTTGGGGTCAGAGCGCAGGATCAGCCATTTATACGGCACCCCTGGAGCAGCTGGGCTTAAGGGCCTTGCTTAGGGGCCCAACGGAGTAGGATTCCTTTGCCAGCTGTGGGATTTGAACCGGCAACCTTCCAGCCACAGGTGCAGATCCTTAGCCACAATAATTACTGTACATACAGTAAAGTAAAATAAATGCTTTGAGTTATTTTTGGAGCTCTCCTAGCTAAACTAGTAGCAGAGCAATACGTTGCCAAGTTTATGTAAGGTCCACAACATCTGAAAGCACCAGTGTTTCATTATCAAAAAAGCTTTGTTCCGGGTGGGTTGCAAAGCCACCAGATAGGAAACATCACATCTCTGATGTGAAAAGATGTAATGATGGTTTTCGTGGAAACTGAGTGTGAGTCGGAAACTGAGTTTTCCTGGAATAAGAATGCATCCCCTAATCAAGCATGAACAACCCAAACCTAATACACACCTCCACTTGTTCCATTGTTATTGTTATTGTTATTGTTATTTCTGCTATTTGTTTGGCCTTCTGCCTTCCTCATCTCTTTACCAAGATTCTTCAGGCATAACAGAAAATGAATCAAACAAATAAAAAGTATAATCAGAGGTTCGTCCCACTCAGAAGGATAGAAAGATAGAGTAAACCCCTCTAAAGTTTTAAACCCCTCTAAATTTTTCAATTCTGGACTGGAAAAATGTGTTGTATATTATTGGTTCCTAAATATATTATGAGACACTGTAAATTCTTTTTGTAAGATTTACACCTCTTTAGTTCATGTTAGTAACTTATCATTTGCAAGGACTAAGCCTATATTTTTTGTGAGTCACAAAGCAAAACTGAACTTATGACCTTATCCTTTAGTAATAGATGTTAAGTAACTGACTCAGATGTTCCATCTGAAATGAAATCTATTAGGTTTCATCACTGAGAAACTAGAGAATATTTTCAGCAAACATGATCTAGAAAGCACGCAAGTGCTTTACATATGTTGCAGTGTCTGAATCTGTAATATCTGCAGGTGGAACTACAAGGACTGATGTACAACAATGTTGTATAGTAGGTCTGCAAGTGGTGAATGATTAAGGGAAAAAATCCTAAAAAACAAATGTCATACATCTACCAAGATTAAGCAATCTACAATGGTTTAGACATGCTTGTACAGAAAATCCTCAATGACTATTCAGTTGGTTTCTCACAATCTGGTATAACTGTCAAGCAACCACAAAGCAAAAAAAAAACAATGATTAATAGAATAACTAAAAAGCCTAAAAGCAGGTGCTCATTGCATGCATTTGTTGTATGGTGGAATAATGGGCTATGCACCTTGCGCCCACACATGGGGACTCATGCACTGTGTCTGTAAGTGATTTAAATATGCTTTTTAAAAATTTTGTCACAGAAATAAATACATGTTCACTGAAGCAAAAGTATCTTGAAGCCGCCGTCTGTGTGCTCACAAGTGTTGCTGTGTTAATAATGTGTTCATGTGTTCCTTAAGCCATTTGTATCTCTTTGTGTGTATGGGAGTTTTCTGCAGATTGGGATCATTATCCTAATCAGTTTTCCACTGGTGACAGCTCTGATCACATATGACTGTGGTTATATTTTATCATAATTATCATAAAATGTTTTACAGAATAAAGGCATCAGCTGTGTCAATGTTGTATTTTACAAGTACGTAAAAGATTTTAGTTTAGCACTGGTCTTAGAATCTTAGTTTAGGAAGAGTTTTTGTCAAGAGTTAATGAAAAATTATTTAAACTATACTTTGTACTATACTGTACAAAATATCTGAGTGGTAAAGAGTTTACAATCCAGTGTTCAAAACTGTAAAACTAATATCCCAGTGGTGATACTGTACACCAAGGTTGCAAATTAAATTTGCCTGTTACAAAAATTAGAACCTTTGTTTAATTGGCTAGCTTTCATTGGTATCATGGAACCCTCTAAACACAATCATTAATGTTGTGAGTTTGTTGCTAATTGTGTAGTTGTAGTTGAAAAATAAGAAGTTAAATTTAGAAAAATTAAAAGAGCAAACATGTTAGTTCTGTTTTGTTTTGCTCCTTGAATTTTAAACTTAGTACTTGAACTGAGGCTTAATAATTCAAAATGATTATGTTTTACATATTCAGTTATTTAGTATTTATTAGTTAATTATTAGGTTAGTGATACTTTGTGATTTATGATTTTATTGGCATTTTGTGTTGTTTTAGTTAGTTATATTTTTTGTGTTATAGGATTTAGTTGATATTAGCGGCCCTGTGCTTTTCTGTACTTTGCACTGTTGACCCTGAATCAGGAAGATGTTTCCTATACATTGTGCTTGGACATCCCTCTCTAACAAAACACACTAAAGGATCGTGATTTGTTTGCGTTCATGGAATTTAAATGCCTAGTTTTAAAATTAGGAAGGTTTCCCAAAGCTTAAGGTCCTTTCTCTAGCTTAAAGGCAGACTGGAAGTCTGTCTGGCCCTCTTTCCTGTTAGCTCCTGTTAATGCTTCAAATGCTATCACTTGCTACTGCTTTTGGTCCTAATCAGTGTGTAAACACTGTAATGACCACAGCTGTCGTACTAGCCGCTAACTGTGTATGTGTTAGGCAAAAAAAAAGAATGAAACAACAAATACAGTCCTCAAAAGTTTTCTTAAATGTATATTCTTTATACATATATATCTATATATGTATATATTTATAGTTCCTTAGCCTTCATTTTTATACACAAATAATTAATTGCAATGTGCAAAGCTGTTGTGATACAAATATCACAACAGGCAAGTTTCCCTTAGACGTTGTGAGCTTTTCTTGAAGCGTGTTTTGAAATCTTTCATCACACGCTAACAACTCTGCATTCATATCACATTCTTGATGGCCACACTAGCACTTACATTTCATTCCATTTGTTTTCTACTTCTTCTGATTCAGGGTCATCCCAGCAAGCAACATGGGCACTCCAGTACCTTTTAATCACGTTTGTGTTTTGTAGGTAGAAAATATGAAACACAAAGTTGTGAGACAGTTTGTGTGGAATAATTTGTATTCCTGAACTAATTGCTTCTAAGTGTGATCTGATCTTCATCTAACTCATAATAATAGATAAACAAAATCTGATTAGACAAATACACAAACAATTGTACCTTTTCTTGTCTATATTGAAAACATTGATTAAACATACACTGTCTATGTTGGAAAATAGTATGTACTGTACTACTAACATAACAAGTCAGGGTCTCAGCTTCAATAACTGTCTAGAACAATAATCTTGTTCCAGTCTCCCACAATCCTTTGCATAAAAACATAAAAAGAGCTACAAACAAGACCATTCAGCACATCCAACCCATTTAGTAGTTTGTGACAAATAGATCCAAGGATCCCATCCAGGAATTTCTTGAAAGAACCTAGGGTATTGGCTGGGGATTTTGCTGTAATAGACCTCAGCATACTGCCATTCACAGAGAAAAGAAGGTGCTGATGTGTAATCACTGAGGTGTAATCTTATTAGAGTGGAAGGTGTTTTTTAACCGCTGCCATCTCCTCACTCAATTGTTCCTTTTTAAATCTTTCTTATGACAGAAAGAGGACGTTTTGTATGCTACAATCGACCATGGAGAGGGGGTCAGAACGTTTGTGCAGCCCTGCGATGACCACTGTGAATATACCACTGTCATCATGCCACCTGCAGCACTGAAAGTGTCTAGTAAAGAGGACTGTAATGATGATTATGTTCTAATGAATTAGTTTTAAATTCTGAGGGATCCTTATGAAGTCTTTGTCCCTGCTTTATTAAATGTATACGTACCCCTTTAATGTTCAGACACCACACAGTTTGGCAGATAAACTCAATGCATTCCCAATCTAATCAATGTCCAACACTATCAACAGATATGTTTATGATCCAGGAATCAGTCCAAGGTCATGGGGAAAAAAAGGATATTTCCTCCATTCTAATGTCAATGGGTGGCCTTGTGGCCACGTAGATTGGCAATACCTATCTTTAGAGATGCTCAGTGCGAATTCTGGTCGAAGAGATTTTACAGGTGCTTGGTATAATTTAGACTAACACTCTTTTGGTGTGACATGACTTCCTGCCCACGTGACCAGTTGATTGTTCCATTGAAAGAGTTTGCCACCACAGTCGGCATTCAACCATGTTGCTCCCCTGAGTTTGCATCAGCTGAGCCCCCATGGCCAGTGGAGCACAAAGAAGAAAGACCACAAAAGAGACAGAAGAAAGCAGCTGGAGAGGGTAGAAGGGAGGAGAGCCAATACTACATCCAGTTTCAACAGTGACAGAGTCGGGGACTTGGGCACTGAAGAATAACAACTTAAATAGAGGCAAAGGTGCTCTATGTTTAATTGTGAAACTGTTTAAGTTTGTGTTTTGAAACATGCCTGTCTGCGACTGTTACTCTTGTTTTACTTTTTGTTGTTTATATGCTGAATTATTGGTATCAAAGGCTGCCTCCTTTCAGCCTCCGTTTAGAGTACAATTTAAGCAGTGGATAATAACTGATTTTCTAAAAACAGCCTTACTTTCGTCAAGACAGAGACTTAACTCTAGTTCTGAAGATACTACAGTAGATCAATGTTAGAGCTCTAGTAAGGAAAGCTACAGTACATGTAATTGGGCAGCAGAACTTACTCCTGTTGTAAATATTAGTTTTATGTTGGTTGTAGTTTTGTGTAATAAATATTTGCCCATTAATCTCTTGTCTTATTAATTTTTTACAAGCATTAGCAGAAATTTCCAAACATGGGGGAGTTTTATTATTTAACTTTCATAACTTTTAACCTTTAATTACTAGTAATGCTTCCCTTTGTGTTACAATCAACTGAGAATTTTGCTACAATAGTTTTCGAAATTGTCCTTGAAAATGAAAAAAGCACAAGAACAACAGGAGTACAAACCACAGTTCTCAAACCATCTTTTCCACAACATGTACAACAGTATAGAATCACCCCAACAACCAATATGGAACAAAGTTCAGGTGCAGCAGATATTTCAGTAAGAATCATATTTTTGTTTTGTATGTACTCTGCTGGGAAGTCTCAGGTGCTGATAGAAATGAAGGACTAGAGTTGAGAGAAGATGAGAGACCCATCTCCTTCTCTCGCCCTGCCACCTGGTACAACAACTATCTGCGATCCATGAAGGCGGCCTAAATGTACATTATCAGGCTTGGAGAGATTACTTATCTGAATATAAGGTTACTATAGAGTCTGCTAGATCCACCTACTTCTCTCACATCATTGAAAATCACCGAAACAATCCCAGACATCTTTTCTCATCAACAGACTACTCGCAACTTTGCAACACATTCTTAGATTTCTTAGATTTCTTTAGTTCTAAGATTGACAACGTCTGGCATCACATTCTCTCCACTACGCATATCATTTCCATACCTCCTCCCTCCTCATCCAGCTTCTCTGGTTCCCTTCTCTCCAGCTTCTCTCTTCTTGACTCAGCATCCCTCAACAAACTAGTTACACGCATGAAACCCACCACATTTATTTTAGATGCCATTCCCACAACTTTATTTCAGTCCTGTTTCTCTTCTCTCTGTCCCATTGTCCTCAATATTATACATGAATCCATGAGCACTGGCATTGTACCAAAGGTTCTCAAAACTGCTGCCATTACCCCCGTGCCAAAAAAGCCTAACATGGCTCTTGACAATCTTAACAATTTTCGCCCCATCTCCAACTTACCATTTCTTGCTAAAATTCTAGAATGTGCTGTCACACTTCAGTTACATAACCACCTCATGATAAACAACCTTTTCGAATCCCTCCAATCTGGCTTCCGTCAACTTCACAGCACAGAAACTGCCCTGGTCAAAGTCACTAACGATCTTCTAATAACTTCTTGTTCTCTTTCTATACTCTATATCTATCAGTGCTACTTTTGACACTGTTGACCATAACATCTTACTTTCTTGTCTTGAGACTGTGTTTGGAGTTTCTGACACTGCTCTCAAATGGTTCAAATCCAGTCCTGTAACCCTATCTGTAGATAGTTCTGTACTTGAGCTTCAATCAAAATTGAAAAACCTTGGGGTTATATTCGATTCTGGCTTAACATTTGACCCACATGTGCTGCGTACTGTCAAAACATATTTTTTCACCTCAGAAATATCGCTAGACTACACCCTATGCTTTCACTAACTGTGGCTGAAAAGCTGATCAACACATTTGTGTTCTCTCAAATTGACTACTGTAATGCTCTACTTGCTGGGGTATCTAAATCTACTCTGAACAAACTGCAGTATGTCCAAAATCCAGCAGCCAGAATCCTAACCAGGTCTAGTGCAAGTGTTCACAATTATTAATTGTAGCAATAATCACGAGGTGGTTCGTTATGGCTTTTAGACAATCAATCGTCAGAACAACTAACAATGCACACACACAGATTCAATACACAAGATACATTTATTAAACATAAATTGTGCACCAAACATATACCAGTCTGCCTGGATACAGGCGGCAGACCTTACTGTGAGGGTTATCAAAATACAAGGTATATAATCTCGAAGAGATGCAAACACAAAGAGATACACAACAGAGAATATACTTCAATATACCATTCGGCTATACCAAATCGCTAATCAGTGTTATTACCCACTGTTACACTAGACTCGGAGGTAAATACATTACTCTTGAATTAAATTGATAACAACTTGTGTTGAGGTAACAATTAAATTCTCGAGACGCAATGTAGAACATGGGGTTTACTTATCCACTGTGTATGGATTTGGATTACCCGGCACGAATACCAAACTAGCTGACAGGCTCATTTGCAAACTCTGCCCCTGCGGTCGTCCAATAGGCATTGTCCTGGCGTCCTCTGGCTACCGGCCAACCAGTTGAGGCGCAGCTCGGTGTAGGATGGGCGGAGGAATCTAACTGCGGCGTGCAGTGCAGTCGTTGCTCCCAGGGGTCTACTAGTATGGCTGACTAGTAGAAAGTCTCTATGCACAGAGTGTGACCGCGGGTCCTCGCAAGTCACTCTTTTGCACGGGAAGAAACTGTTTCGTTCCCGGTCCAGCACTGCTTCTGAATAAGCTATTCAGGTTGTTGACGAAGGTCCAACTGTAGGCTGCCGTTGATCAAGCGGAGCATTCACGTTGGTCGTTGCAGAATTCTGAGTACATACAGGATCCTCGGCCTCGCGCTTAGAACAAAGTCCAAGTCCCAGTGCAGACAACACTGCTTGTCACGTGATTGTCTCTGAGGGTGCGTGAAAATGGCCAAAAAAAGGAGAGCCCCGACCTGAGCTTGTGCTACTTTTTTGACCAAGACACAGATGTGTGATGATTGGTTGAGAGTTTGGCGGGCATTGGAGACCCACGTGGTGTTACCACGCCCTGCCAGTCCCTGATTGGTTGATCAAGGTGAGAGATGAGTCACTTACTCCTGACACTTAGGAATGCAGTCCAGATGTCCTTCTGGCACTCCCTAGACAGATAGGTGCCAGGGATGACCATTGATTAGGCTTAGCTAAGTGCGTCCCCATTTGGGAGTTGTTCTTTATCAAAAGAAAACACCTTAAATCAGCCTGCATGAATAGATTCTCTGTGGCTGCACCACAGAGATGAAGAGAGAGATGGGGCCTCATTTAAGACAGCACAGCAACACTTAATTCTGTCTTATTAACAAGCATTGCCGCTACACTCCTATCCTGGAGTCCTTGCACTGGCTTCTATTAAATTCCGTGTAGACTTTAAAATCCTCATGCTCACCTATAAGGCTCTGCATGGCTTGGCACCTCAGTATCTGTCTGAACTATTATCGCCCTACTCCCCACCTTGCAACCTTCGCTATTCTAATTCTGCTCTCCTTACTCTCCCCTAAGCCCGTCTATATTGTATGGGTGACAGGGCCTTCTCCTATTATGCCCCCAAGCTCTGGAACTCTCTCCCCAAGGATATCAGAGAGTCACCTTCTCTAAACTCCTTCAAATCCAGACTCAAAACCCTCTTCTTCAGAAAAGCCATTACTTAACTGGTTCCATTCTTCACCCCTCTGCTTTTCTTAGTACCACCATCCACGGTCTCCTCTATATATTGTAATTGTGTTTTATCTTGTGTATTCTTCTTATTTATTGTTGTTGTCATCCTGTAAAGCGCTTTGAGAAGCCACCTTTAAAGGCGCTATATAAAATAAAGTTTATTATTATTATAGTTTATTATGAGAGATAGAAAGTTGTTGGACTGCAGAAATAGTGTTGGAGCAGCCAACATTAATTGGTTGGGTTGTATTCCGGCAAGTTATTCCTTATTTTGAGTGAATTACATCACAACTTTCTGAAAGTGTAATGAAATCGCTACAGAGAAGGGAAGTTCAAGAGGAACTGTTTTTCTTTTGTACAGAGAGAAGATAAAGGTCCTAAAAATAGAGAACAGTGTACTGCAAAGAATTGTTCTCCCAAAATAAATTACTTTTGCTTATAGGGACACATGAGAGCAGCCTCACTGATATATAACCTCTTTATATAACCTCTTTAAGTAGCCATACAGTACAACCTGAATGCAACACCTTTTGAAAATGATATATCCAGTATATATCCAGATATCAGAATCTGGAACATTTTCTAATATATAAATGCAACATTTCATTGTATAACTCACATTGAGTCTTCGTTACTCTTTCACACAGCATCAGAACTTGATAGAGATAGTTTACAAACAGACTGTCACCCTTGATAATGAAAATGAACACAGAGGTAAACATTTCAGTGTCTAGTAATTCTGTAACCATTTTTACTTCACAGGGATAATATACAATTTAATTTCACACGTCCATTCTTAACAAAGAAAGACTCAAAACAGCAGGGCAGTGCCTATTCTTTTTCACAGGCTAAAGAAGTTTGGCATGCCGTCACATATCCAAGCCTCAGTGGCTAAGGATCTGCACCTGTGGCTAGAAGGTTGCCAGTTCAAATCCCGCAGCCGGCAGGGGAATCCTACTCTGTTGGGCTCCTGAGCAAGGCCCTTACCCCCAGCTGCTCCAGGGGCGCTGTACAATGGCTGACCCTGCACTCTAATCCCAAGCTTCTCTACCTGTCTGTGTGTCTCATGGAGAGCAAGCTGGGGTATGTGAAAAGACAAATTCCTAATGCAAGAAATTGTATAGGGCTAATAAAGTGAGCTTATCTTAACTTCTACAGGTGCACTGTTGAAAGTATCCTGACTGGCTGCATACGGCCTGGTATGGGCGCTGCTCCGCCAGGGATCGCAAAGTACTGCAGGTGGTGAAATCAGCGCAGATTATCACCGGCTGCGTGCTACCAGACATCGAGGATGTCACGCTTTCACATAATCAGACACCTAACCTTTCTAATTCTCACAAATGCCGGCGCATTCCTACGACCACAGTTAATCAGACACCAGACCGATCCAATTCCCGAAAACGACAGCGCACAAATTTATCATCCTATCACTTCACTGCATGGTATTATATAGTTAACTGTTTTCCTGAGCCTCATCTCTCGTTTGAGATCAAAGCAAAAACCCTTTTTTCTAGCCTGGATATCAATACTACCCGCCTACCCGACCCCGACTTCGTCTTGCTCTTTTGGGTTTGTCTAAACTCTTTTCTGCTTCTTTGGCTATCGACAGTGCCTGCTTACCCGACTCCGACTTCGTCTTGCCCTATTGAATTTGTTTGCTCCAGGCATTGGACACGACCTGCATAGGGTTCTTTGTACGTTTTGTGATGGACGATATCTACTCTGTTAGATGCCACAAGAAAGGCAGGATTGTACTCAAGGACCCCAGTCACCCATACCACAATCAGTTTTCCCTACTACCGTCTGGAAAACGACACCGAAGCCTGCAAGCAGCCACCAGTAATTACCCAAACGTTTTTCTCGCCTGGGTTTTTTCGTTGCCTACGGTTTTTTTTATTGCATAATCTTGTAAATTGTTAATGTATAATTTATTGTATTCTTCTTGTAACCTATCAAATTCTGTCCTATCTCTCTTTGGTGAGCTTGCAGAAAATGCATTTCACTGCTGACTGTATTGTCGTGCATTGACAAATGAACAATGATTCATACTGTAGAAGCACTTTAAGTCTCATGACATTTATTAAGTACGTGATTAGATGTGTGACACCCTATTAAGTTATAAATTCAATGCAAATATCCACCTGCTTTATTTTAGAACCTTCTTGCTGGCTGCAAAGATTATTCCTGTTTTTACACAACTTAAGCTCCATACTCTATCCAATAAAACACTAAATTGGACTAAATCTCACACTATAAAACATAGAAGCCAATATCACATCACTAAAATAAGAGAGGTTTTTAGAGATTAAATTGTTTGTAATTAAATAAATATATAACATGCCCAAAATACAATTCTTCTTTAAATGCTCTCCTTCAACCCCCCTGTATTTGTGTTAGTCTTTCTTCTCTCAGGTGTTATGAGAACTTACACCTGGTCTTTTTTTCAGTATCGGTGTTTGTCCTTTCCCTGTGTGTTTGTCTCCTTCCCCTAATCAAAGTCATCAAAGGCAGATGGTGGGGCAGGAGGTAGTTGACCAGAATGGAGGAGCATAATGTTAGCTCAATTTCCACAGCTAAACATGGAAGTGTTGAAACTGGTGTTGAACCAGTTTGAATCACACCTCGGGCAGAGGGGGGCAGGAGAGCAAACAAAAGGCAATCTGCATCTGCATTGTTTCTTCAAGCTTCCCCTGTAATAAGCTGCACACAACTGCCCCTGACTGAGACAGTGGCAAAACCTCACTGAGGGGAATGGGCAGACAGGAGGGGACATAAGAAGCCTGGACTTTAACAGAACAGTGCTCTCTTCCTCCAAGGAGCTCCTCTACACAAGACGGACAGTCCACCTCACTCCCTGGTTTTCCGTGGTGTAACACTGGCCACTGCACAGACTAGGGCAATTGGACCAGTTATTCTTCCTCTTCCCTTCAGAGACTGCTGAGAATGAATGTTATTTTTTGAATATATAGATATAATTGTGCTGCATGGAGTAATACAGACTTTCAAGTGCCTTTTTTTATTAACTGGTGACCCTCTGGAATCAAAAGTTTCCCCATTGAGATACTTTTTGTGTTGTGGAAGTGGTTTTGGGGTAGTGATGAATGTTGTAGTCACTAGAAAATAAAAAGGGCACTTAAACAGTAATAATATCTGTCATTGGTATGAAGATGCGCTGGTGGTTCTGGGACATAGAACCTGTGGCAAAGGAAGAAGGGTCCTAGCAGCCTTTGTAATTGCTAGGTGTGAGCAGAGCTAACTGCTCAGGGCTTATTGATCAACTGGCTGTATACAGAGGGCCAGGCGTAATGATGCATTGTGTAGTTGCACCCCGTTTCAGAGCCTCCTTCACAGTCCGAGGCCCAGTCAGACTTGTTTTGCAATCCCGCATGTCCACTCTGAACTGTGTGGTAATTAACGAGTGTCTACACAAGGCACTTTGATCAATGCGAATCTTAAGAACAAGGAAATACCAATCCGTCACCCTAACAGAGACTCATTTCTTTCACCCTGTGACACAAGGAACTAACGAGTGCCAGTCTCAATATAATCGCTGGCTTTCATTTATGTGCCAAAATAGTTTCTTTACAATACCATCGACAGCAACAACAAAAATATATGGCTGAGGAAAGGTCAACCGGTGCATGATTTGATAAGGAAATGAATCATAATGTTTGCATTTCCTGTTCATCTGAAGTACCTGTATTCAAGGGGAGGACCAGAGAACGACTTATAATGTCAGTTTTACATGACTAAATAAACATTCTGTTGATTGCAATCTCAAGTTCTAAGAAAAGTGTAAATGTGGAATGCAGCCTTATGAAAGAATTAAACTATAATTGCATATTGTATATGTTTATTTCCTTTGTGGTTCAACACACCCATTAGGGATTTACCAAATCAAAGGTTAAGGTCTTACTAAACATCACTAGTCACACATACTTTTAACTAAGTATGCTAGCACTGGAATAAACCTATTACTTGTTCCTTTGCAGCCTACGCATGTCGACGCAGCTACCCACCTGAACAAATACTTTTAGATGTGTTTATATAATGAGAAAATGCTTTAGAATGTTTACCTATACAAATATGTTTTGAAGCATTGTAGGACCTATACACAGTTCAGTATGACAATGTGGTTGATTTCTTAATGTTTGAAAGTATTCTTAACTTTACATTGCTTATGCAACCAACTGAACTTACATCTTCTGCTGGAAACTATTGTATGGCGACACCTAGTGGCACATTTACTGTCTTATTTGAACAAAATCATAATATACACTTTTGATATTTTATTAACACAATAGTTAAGAAAATGTCTCCTGGAATTAGCAATATCTTTGCAACTAACTGAAATAAAACCAGGTAATTAACTGTAGATAATGTAGATTACATGTACAAGGTACAATATATAGTAGAGCGTAAAACCATTAAAAGACTTTATAGTATGCTGAATGGCAGAATACAAAATACAAGAAAAGAAATATAGAAAAGATATATATTTTGTTTACATGACTACAATTTTTTTCAAGAAATTCCTGACAAACCTCTTCTTTGTCATATAAATTAATGTAAAAACTGGTCGTTAGTTTTTACACGGTTGAGGAATAATTTCTGTTTTAATTACATAAACCTCATTTCCATTACAACATCTGTATTTTCATTTTCAGTCTAATCAAATCAATAGAAGGGGTCATTATGTTAATAGCCACACCACACTCAAGAAAATTCAGTTCCTGCTGCCCTTGCTACAGACAGTTTAGTATTACTTCTCTTGCTTTTATGGGTTATACCAGGAACTGGGCCCTAGACTCTAATCTAACACCAGACTTTTTTTTCCAGACTGGATGCTGGAGTGAGTTGAGGAAGTCCCCAGGAGACTATCACAGTGGATGACAGTGTGGAAGAGAATCCTGGAGGGGTGTTTCTGTGTTCTTGATTTAAGGATGGCGTGTTGCGTTTTTTCTGGGGGGGAAATGACAAGGACATGACAAAGATGTGACTGTGTCATGAGTCCTCCATTGCATTTATTTTTCTTGTTAGTGGAGACTAGGTTGTTAATTTGCTTTTTTTATCCATTGTGGATGTTTTTTGGGGGGTTTAAACTAGATGGGCAAATCCTATTGTAATTGCTAGTATCTGGTAGAACAGAGCTGCAGGCCCGGTATCTACTGTTCCTGTCGCGTGCTGATTTGTGGGTACTTGGGTACTTGGGTACTTTACTGTAACCAAGAGTGAGTACTGCTGATCACTTCCCTAACGTGGGAAGGCATTCAAGTAACTGTTAATGATTTTAAATATTTCAGATTACCATGACTTCCATATTTAATTATTAAGACATTGTTGTGTTCCTTTTGTAAATAGTGAAAAGAAATGGATTCACTGCAGAGATCCAGAGAGCAGGTTTGTGTCAGTTAAATAAAAAAACACAATTTTAACTGGTCTGTACCACACTCTGCTGGCCTCTCTCTGTAAGACCATCTGTGAAAATAGTGACATGAGGTATTCTGCCTCTGTACAGTAATCTGCAGGGTCACAACACTGGAGTTACACAGTTCAGCCAAAGTTTCTGGGAGTTGATTAGACCACCTCACACCTTAATTAGTGGAAACAGGAAGTGGTTATGATTTGAAACTTCAGAACTTTCTGTTCAGAGACAGTCCTAGATTATGTGGGTTTAAGAACAGAATATTTGCACATGCCAGAGGGCCATTAGGCTCATCTACAGCAGCATAAAACACTGCTGCAGTTCACAATGTCCACAACTTCACATGAGTGAGGTTAGAAATGCCTGTGAATGTTGTATTAGTAACTAGACAACTTTGCAAACAAGGAGCATTTCTTTATGTGGTACTTAAGGGTAAATACTGTACTGTATTCATTGTTAATAACAAATTAACTTGTACCCTGATTTTACTAATTACCATACAGTATAAACAGAACATCAATAATATTTTAAAATCCTTTTACTCACTGGCTTTGGAAAGTAAACCTTTTATTTGACTAGACAAATCAGCTGACAACAGTTTTACATTAGCAATGACAACCTGTCTAAGAAGCTCCTATGGTTATACTGCAGATGTACAGGAGACACAAAAGTGAAAGAAAAGACCTTTATTAAAAAGCAAACAGCATAACAGGGTGGAATCTAACAGTATGTGGTCGTGCTATGAAGTGCAAGTTTCAGGCAGGAAAGTTCTAACCACATAATTGATAACAGCCTCAGATATGAAGGCCAGCAGCTCCAGCTCACTCTGCAGGTTGTTTCAGTCTCTTGCAGGGGCGATGAAAGGACTTGAGCCTGAAGTTGACAGTCTTGAGAGATATGGTTTTGAGAAGCTGTTTAGCTGTTATTTGTGAAAAAGTTTTTTGAGGAAAAAAGGACATAGGGTACAAATGAAGTCATGCAGTATTCTTTGGTGTGTGCATTTACACTATTTCTGGGCTGAAGGAAGTGTAGAAAATAAGTGAAAACAAGAGCTAAACATCATAATTGTTTAATTCATTCTTCCTTGTAGGACAGCTGCTTAATAAAACAGTGATTTACTGAGTTTATATGCCAGACTCTGACTTGTGCAGGAGTCCTACAAGGAAGAATGAGTACAAATGAGCAAGAACTGGATTGCTGTTTCCTTGGTTTGGCTCAGGCCTCGAACCCAAGTTGACAGGACAGGGCCACCAATGAGATTACACAGGTGTAAGTGATGAACACTTGAGCATCCAAGGCGAGTGTGAATCTGTCTTTGTCACGTGTGTCTTGAAATCTATCACTTTATTCCCATTTGATCCATCAAGCCACACTTCATTTAATGTCCTGAAGACTGCATTGGTCGGTTATATATACACAGTACATGTTTCATCATTCTGCAGATCCTGTGAAATAAGCATGAGGCAAAGCATTAATTGGAGGTGTAATGTGTCCAAAAAATGTACGCATTTACCTTGAGGGCTCAACGCTACTTGCGTTGAAGCCAATAGGCAGGGTTTGCATAGGTTTAGATTTTGAGGGAGAATTTATGATCAGAGCAAAGCTATTTGGTATCAGTGTACTCACAAATGTTCTTGCAAATTACTCATGCAGAGCAAGCAGCTGAGGGACAACAGGTGGTAACATGAATCCTGCACTCAGACTACTAAGCAAGGCACTGCTCTACTAACAGGCGATATAATGGTCACCATTCCTTCATTAACTACCTGAAACCTGGTCACACGCAAGGAACATAGAAATTATTCCTCATGGTTTACATGGTCACCTGTCCCCAGCATGGATTATAGGACTCTGTTATGCATAATCTTGTATACATATGTACAAAAGATACTGTATGTAGTAAAAGGTGGATAGATGACTGGCTAAACGTCATGCAATAAATCCAAAATGATGCCCATATTAATTAATACCTCTTAGGTGTTTAACTCCAGTCTGTAATGGAAATGTTAGAAATGAGAGAAAACCATTCAGTTCATCGAGCTTTTAACTCTCCATAGTCCCAGGGACCCACAGTCTCATACACCCAGACTCTGTACTTGTACTGGGAACAACCTCCTCCAAGAATGGCACAAATTAAAGTAGCCAGGCAGCCTTAAGCTGCAGGTCTTTGTGAGGTAAAAGAAAACCAGTGTGCCTGGCCACAGCCCAAGAGAACATGGGAGAACATGCAAACCCACAGAGACATGTGTCTAACACAGAGATCAAACCCTGGAGCTATGAAGTAGTCAAGCTAAGCACCATTCTCAAAAAGCAAGAAATATCTTGATCAGGTTTTTGTAAATAGTCAAGTCTCACTTCCTCGAGGTGACATAATTTATCAATGACTCACTTGAAGCCAATGTCCTTTAGATAGAGAGGGCAGCTGGCTTGATGAACTTGATCAGAAGTTTTTATTAGATTGATTAATTCACCAATTCATTGTAATTTCTTAAACTGCAAGAATTGTTAATGTTGACTGTGGGAAATATAGAACAATGGTAATAGCACTGATGGCTGTTTCTTTAATTTGACTGTTATTTTATCTTTCCTGAGCAATAACACGACAGTTGCAACAAACTAATGATGTTATTTAAAACATTCCCATTACATCCACTTCTTAGAGTAACATGAGGGAAGGAAATGACATTATACGACAATGAAACCACTTCATGTAAAATTATCTCACACTTCATTTACCTGTTTTTTTTTTAGAGTTGACACAGGAATGCTGGATTTGCAGCAATTTCTATGGAACACAAAATATTTAATTGCATTATGATTACTGTACTAGCAAATGGTAGCACATAAAATATTGCAAATTATAAAGAACTAAAGGCAGTTTTCTTTACTTGTTATTACAAAGTGTTGAACAAATGAAATTCCAGTGTCACGCAGTTCAGATCCATGTTGGTAAGGTTTACTGACACATGTGCAGATGATCACAGCAGCAGCACTTTAGGGAGTACAGTGACAAAACAGAATGAAGAGTGGAGAAACAGCCTTTTGCAAGCACTTAACCATATACTGTATCTCTGGCAAACAACAAGCAGTTTCCCCCCTTTCATTCTGTTTTGTTGCTGTATACAGTATGTAGACCCCATTTCAGGTCAAAATCTTACATTCTATGGACCTCCTTAAAGAGGATTAATTGCAGTTATGTGGCCAGAGTCACCCAATGACAGCTTTGTTTTTGTGGGAAATTGCAAACCATGAAAAGAAAATAGATCTCTTGCA
This sequence comes from Lepisosteus platostomus, assembly GCF_059453375.1. Taxonomy (NCBI): domain Eukaryota; kingdom Metazoa; phylum Chordata; class Actinopteri; order Semionotiformes; family Lepisosteidae; genus Lepisosteus; species Lepisosteus platostomus. Next base: position 33,220,594 of record NC_142612.1, read on the forward strand.
AGAACAGTATAATGATAATACTGTAAGATAATACATTTGTTACGTCACAAACTAATATGAGTTTTACATTTACAGTTTGCAGCATGCAGCAGTTTCACAGGAATGCTAATTTAAATAATAAATAAAATGTGTAAAAAAGGCTAATGATACACACCTGATTTTGCTCAGATGATTTCTCACAAAGAAGGACACTGCAAGACTAAGACCTACTAAGCTGGATAAGCTTACAGAAATGATCGTCCACGTGAGAGGGAAAGATGAGAAAGACAAACCCAGATCTAAAAGAAAATGTACTTTGTCATTGCTGCATCAACAAACATTTGGCCATTTTCTAAAAAAAAAGTTTTATTTAGTACAAGGTTGCGGCGAAGCTGGATTCTAACCTGACTAGCAATGGGTGGAAGACAGAATGGGTGGGCTACCAGTCCACCACAGGGCACACACATGCACTCACACCAGAAGTCAATTAATCTACCAGTTTGTCTTTAGAACGTGGGAAGAAACCAGAGCACCCAGAGGAAACCCATGTGAACACGGGTAGAACATACCAACTCCACACAGCTAGCACAGAGGTATCGAGCGCTACACGGCAACATATTTGCTGCCCCCCCCCCGCCCTAAAAAAAAATGCAATTTATTTGGATATTTCAAAGCTAAATTAAGTAACTAATTGTTGATTTTTTTCTTTCCTTGTGTGGAAAAAGGTAATACATTTCAGAACCTGAAAAGGTTTTGGCTATAACTCATTTTAGTTTCTTTGCAGATTTGTCTCTCAGCACCAAAAATAATAGAGTCAAAATGACTCACAGAACAAGTGACACTGATAGAAAGGTTAGGATTTGTTTCCTGTACATTTTTACATTCTTAATCCCTTTGACAATTTCTTTGAGAATGAATTACTCCGGAATCTCACAAATGCACTTTCCAGTGTCTAATGTACAGAATAAAAAACACAGACTAATGATAAATCTAATCCATATTAAACTCAAACACTGAGAAATTAAATTAAAGTGGTGAACTGAAAGACTTGAGACTTTACTGTACTTTGTAATTTGAGCCCTGTGACACTTGTGCTATTAAAAGTCATCTCACTCCTTTTTATCAACTTCTTGTTTGCTTCTAAACTTGCAATATACAAACTAATGACAGACTAAGCAATTCTCTTCACTGTAAAGTTTTTAGTAGCATGTGACATACTTTCAAGAAGTAGTCCGAGGGTCTTATGTACATCCTCCTTCCAAACTGGGTGCTCAACTACACAGGACACACTCTGCAGGGATGTGTTGTCAGGGATGCTGGCCGAGCTCTCCACAGTGTACGTGTGATCTGGGTTCTTGGTGGTTTTCTCGGTCCAGTTCGACACTCCAATCCAGGAAATGTTGGCAGCTGGTTTACTGTTTGCTGCTGTACAAGTGGCCATCTTCTGGGTGATGTCATACACCAAATTTATCTTTGGTGGAACTTGAGGAAGAGAGGCAAGATAGCTGTCAATTCAAAACTTACTCCAGAAAATGTTCACATCTGGATATTCTGAATATATGTTCTAAAGATGAATATATTGTGACAGCCCACTGGGCTTGTTGTAACAAGATATTTAAAATAGGGTTTAGATCACATGGTCAAGGACAATAGACACACATATAGCTATAATAGCTGTAAGGTTAAAACCAGAGCTATTCTGTTTAGAGTGCAGGGAACAAAAAAAGACATCACAAACCAAACAAACACCAAACAAAAATCTAAGTTCCTCTATAAGCTACTGACTGAATGTTTTCAAAAACTCTTAGTTCTTTAAGTACCTTCTCAGCTCTTCTCCCTCAGGCTAGTAGCATGCACAGAGTATCTGCCTTCTGACCTCCAGATTGCAGACTCATCAAATGAGCAACACAGAAAGTCCATATAGGAATCTCCATTTTATCTGGACTAACTGCTTTCTCACAATATCTTATACAGTCCATTTCATTCTTGTAGAAAGCTGCTTTCAAAACATAATAAATTATACTTACAATTCACTTGTGTAAGGTGAAATGAAAATTTAAAAGTTCAGTCTTTCTAACTGACCACGGGAGTTTCCAGAATCCTGTTGAGCTGTTGAACTCTGAGGGCTGTTCAACATAAATACTGTACATACCACAGTGGAACTGCCTTCAAGAAGAACAGAACTTTCTTACGCCTTGAAATGCATTTAAATATGTCAGCTAAATGTCATGTTTCAGGCTTTCCAAAGCAGGTGCAGAAAGCACTGCAGTGGAATGCGTGAGTTTTAGTTCCAGAATAATTTATCTTTGCATACTGAAATGTGATGGAGATGGTTGTAATGATGAAAAGTATGTTCATAAACAACTGGAATCTGATCTATTTTTTACAAAACAAAAACTTTCAAATCATTTCTAAGAATTCCATTCCATCATAATGTCACAGTAAAACCTAAAATTTGTGGAGACACTTTATAAAAATCCGTCAATTCGAGAGATTTTTCTTACCTCTAGCAGACACGTTGATCTGTGAAGCGTGCAAGCCTCCCTTATAAACTACCTCACAGTAGTAAATCCCTTCATCCTTGTATTGAAAATGAGGGATGTGCAGATATGTTCCATTCTGTCTGTTTTGTATCCTTTTTCCATCCTTACAGGAATTAACTTCTGGCTCACTGGTACGTTTTGCTATATTACACTCCTCTTTCCCTCCTTTCTTTTTCTTCCAGACAACAAATATCATGTTGTTCCAGGTCTGGTTTGTGCACATCAGATCAACACTCCTGTCCAGTTCAAAAATCTCACTTCTGTGTTCTGTGTAAATAAAATGGAATTAATAACACATGACTTCGGCTACCATGGTGGCACAGTGGTTAGCTTTGCTGCCTCTCAACACTAGGGTACTCGGAAGAGTGAACTGGGGTGCCAACTTCGTGGATTTTGAATGTTTTCCTCCTGGTGCGCTGGTCTCCTCCCACAGTCCAAAGACATACAGTACTAGTACAGTAGATTAATTGGCTTTTGGGAATATTGGCCCTGGTGTGTTGCATGTGTGTGTGTGTGCCCGGAATGGACGGGTGTTCACTGTTCATGTGGGGTGTGTCCTTCCTTAGTAAAAACAAATTTGTGCTTAAAACACTAAATTAGAAAGACGAAAAAATGTATTTGTCTCAGTGTTTTGACTAAAAGGCAACAAGTGTTTTGTAGTATTCAATTATAATTATTTGATTTTCAGTAATTATCATATTACTGACATCAACGAAAAGTTGACAAATTATCAATATGAGAAAATATAATAGTTATTGGCAATGGTCACAGTATTAAAAGTAACAGAGTGAAGGCTGCCTGATAAATAGCTACTTTCAAGACATATGATGGTTGTGTTTAGATTTCATTTTATTCTTGGGATGACATTTGTAATATATTTACACAGAACAAATAATATTTTTTCATAATTGTTACAAAAAACTTCTGTAACTTCTGCTCCTTAATGTTGCACTGCTTTAATCTCCTTGCCTTTTTATTAAGCAATTAGGGGTGTCTTGTCCATGTCTTTTCTCTTTTTTGTATTACAGATTCATCTTTCTTCAAGTTTTCTGTACAAAGTGAGACTCGATCTGCAGTCTTTTAGACCATTCTTCATTATTACACTGCTGTCTTGCTTTTATTCATACTAGTCAGCTTGGTAACTCACATTAAAAATCTTCTCTTAGCCAGATGATCCACTGACTTGTGACGTCTGTGTACTGCAGATACTGACAAACCATCAGACGTTTGAACAACAAATTTCTTGGATGGATTTTCCTGCTTCTTTCTTCCTATTTACAATTTCTGTGTATTTCCACGGGATCCCTGGACTGTCAGAAAGGTGTTTAAGCTTACTGGCATCTCTGTTTGGCCACTGTAATTAGCATCATGATGAGTGGTCTTAGCACTTTTTCATGCATTGATTTATTGTGGGAATCAGGAGACCAACCTTTCTCAGAACGAGAAGGTCACTCTGTTTGGGTACAATGGGACCTGGACATCACCAGAGCTCACTGGCCAATCTCAGCTGTCCAATCGCTGCAAGGCATGCTGGGAGGCAAGGCTGTAGGTTGTGCTGGAGTAGTTTTGTCAGAGGAGTTAATATATTTTTGTAGTGGAATTTGCATATACAGTAATATGTAAAAACAAAAAAGTGACATTATGTAAAACTGTAAACTTCTTATCAACCAGCAGGGAAATTATCTCTCCTTGTTGTATTTTGTTCTTTGCATTTGTTCTTGTTTGCCATTACTGTGCATCTCACGCACTCATAATATTCATATTCTGGACTTTAGCTGCACCATTACATTACTGTTATTTCAATTAGTGCAGCACTAACATAAAGCTTAACATGAAGTACAGTGCTCTCCAAAAGTATTGAAAGAATGAATGTTAAACTGGAACCTACACAATGAATACTATACTCTTCTAGTTTTGAATCAATTCACTTCTATCCTCTTGGGCTGATTAAATAAATTAACTGCATTGAACTGTTTTTTTGAAAGAGCACATATATTAGGACAATTGGCTGATAGATGTCTTTTGATGGACCGGTGTTCATTGTTGGGTTGTTAACCTTTTTTTTTTAATCTGTTTATTCTTTGACTTCAGTGTTTCATGTCCAAAGTCAAAGTGAAAATACAAAAAATGAAAAATTTGGAATGTCCTGCAGCTTTCGCAATTGATGACAGGAAAATTGTCAATAGCTGTAAGGGAAAAACTTCTCAAACTGTCGTACGTGGAGCGCCCCCAGGTGGTACACCAAATTACCCTGGAAATTTGTTGTGTGCACTGAAAAATTGGGAATTAAAAATTGAATAATTAAAAATGGTATACATTTTTAATATGTAGTCTACTTAATTGGTTTCAGAAAGCTTGAGAAGGGTTTTCATATTTTCTGTTTTAATGGAGTTTTTAATGAAAGTTCGGGAGGAATGAAGGCAGCCGCGCTCATTCGACACAGCTGCTGCAATTCTCACTAATCCCGACGTAAGCAACCGGTCTCCATAAATATCAAACGTCACCCTCTCCTCTTCCTCGTTCGTTTTCTGCATGGTTTGTTTTTGCCTAGCTCGAATCCGTGCTCCCTTCTCATAGATCTACAAATCCGCCGCTCCGATGAAGACCTTTTCTGCAGCGCAGGAGACTCTCCTACCCTTCTCGTCCAGTCCACCCCCCACAGCTCCCCCCACCTCCGTCTCATCGCCTCCTTCAGCCGCCGTGCCACATCAGCGCCGCTCATCTCCCAGCCAGTCCTCACAAGATCCAACTCCTCGCCGAAGACTGCGTCCCGCCGTCGCAGTCCCTCTCTCATTACAAACCCAGCCTTCCCATTCCTCCACGGCAAAATCTCCAAATAACCCCCGCTTCTCTCGAGGATGTCCCTGCCGCCGCGCTTCATGCACATCGGCTCCCCCTTCTCCTGGATCATCTCTCGCGATTTCCAACCGGACCGTAGCAAGCCTCCGGAGGATACTTCGAAAACATGGCGTCCATTTTAAAAGAAACGCTTCCAAAAAAAAAAAAAAAAAAGCTCTGTTTTCCCCGTACTTAACCGCAGTCTACACAAGGAAACATCAACTCCCTAGCTTCCCCCGGCGCTCTCTGATGACATCACCTGCGCCGCCGCCACTCATCCCAACGTGAGGACCCCGAGGCCGCCCGCGCCTCTGCCTGTCGCATCTTCTGTCTTGTCTTGTCCTGATATATCCGTGTCTGTCTCTAGTCTGCACCTAGCCTCTTCCACCCAGCCTCCTGCCCTAAACTCCTTGCTGCCGAGTCTAAGGCCCCAGGCTCACACCCCTCCCCCCCCCCCCCTCTCCGCTTAATCTAATTTCTGCACTCTCCTGTCTCTACCTCCGGCGTCCAACACGGCTCAAGCTCCGCCAGCTTGGTGTCTTCGGCCCTGGTTTCTTTTCTTTCGGCCCATGCTGCTGTCTCCATGGCCCGAAGGCCAGCTAGTAAACGACCCCCAGCTCAGCTAGCAGGCGGCCCTTACCCTCCCCCACCCCCTGGCGTCCAAGACGACTCGGCAGCCTCCTCAGTCCTTAACGCAGCCCCCTGCTTCAATTCCCAACAGTCTTCGGCTTCCATATCCCAAGCCACCGAGCTTCAGGCCCCAGATCCGTCAAACCCCTCCTACCACAATCTGCTTTCCGCTCTTCCTCTCTCCTCATCTTCTCCATTCCCCGGTGTCCAACACGGCATCCGTCATCCCATGCCTTCGGCCCTGGATTCCAATCTCCCCTTTACTAAGGACTTTCCTCTCCGAACAGCCGTTCCTCTCCCAGCTCCTCCTAACACACTAAAGTTTAGTCCTCCTCCCATTCCCTTTTCACTCCGGCAGCAAATTCTGAGGTGCGGACGTCAATCTAGCTCACTTTCTCTCTTCCTCCACTTACAACTCCGATTCTAGAACAGTCGACTGCGGCTCGATTTCCGTTACTCTCAAATCTTCTGACCCTCACTCTGCTTCAGTCCTTCGAATTTCCGACTTCTGCTTGGCTTTCAGCATTTTCCACGACATCACGTGCTCCGCCCAACGTCGTCAGGAACTCGACGATTACATGCACAGCATCCCCGATCTATCCGTCCTTTTCGAGGGCTCCCTGTTCTATGATTACCATAAGCAGTTCCTGGCCGAGGCCACTGCCCGCCTACTCCAACGGAACCAGCGCACCTACTGGGGAGCCCTCGACATTGAGCTTTACTGCCGCACTTTCACCGGTGTCCAAGCTCTTTCCTGCGACTTCTGTTCCTCTTGGACACATTCATCAAATCTTTGCCCAGATACCGTCCGCAAGCCCAACCTCGACTCCGCCCCTTCTCCCCCACAGCATCTATTCTCCCGCCAGGTCTTCTTCAAACCTTCCTGGTCCAAAGATGTTCGCGGTCGCCCCATCGTGATGATCAGAGGCCAACAAATTCCCAACATCTTCAATTCCTCTACACGTACCTCTCCCCTTTGTCGCTTCCTTCACATTCGCAGTTTCTGCGGCGAAGCTCATGCTCGCTCTGCCTGCCCCCGCCGGCCCTTCCATGCTCGCTCCACCTTCAGCGTTCCCAAAAGACTACTGGCTTTTCTGTCTACCCCAATCGACATCCCCGCTCTTGCTTTTGGCCCGCTCCATCACCCCGACCCCTCTTCCACCCACATCTTACTCAACGGCCTTTCCTTCGGATTCTCACCAGGCCCGTGCACAATTCCTTCTTCCTTCATCTTTTGCAAAAATTTGCAATCTGCCACCGCCGATCCCCAGTCCGTTGATTCCTTGCTAGCATCCAAAGTCGAGAATGGTTTCGTGATTGGCCCACTTGACTCTTCCCCATTCCCTGCATACCACATCAATCCCATTGGTATAGCGGTCCGTCTGGGCGCCTGGCTCGCAAAGGCCAACATCTCCAGTGCCGTTAAAGTTATGCCTCCTGACCCAGACCTCTGGCACCTCTTCGGAGTTCATTGGCGGAACAAGTTCTTCGCAGTCCGCCTTACCTTCGGACGTAGGAGTAGCCCAAAACATTTTCGGTACCTTAGCCGAAGCTCTCGGCTGGATCCCCTCGAATAACTATAAGCTTCCTTTTCTTGTCCACCTTCTCAACGATTTTCTTACCATAGACTTTCCTCACCTGCAAGAGCCTCCACCACACTTCTTTCCGTTTTTTAGGAACTAGGGGTACCCCTTGCCATGGACAAAACAACTGGCCCCTCTCATATAATCCAATCCCTCGGGATCACCCTCAATTCCATCAATTTCTCCGCTTCCCTGCCTCGCGACAAAATCGACAGGATCCAGATGTATATCTCTATCTATTCTTCCGCCAAATTTCGCACTAAGAGGGAACTTCTCTCTCCGCTCGGCCACCTCAATTACGCCATGCGTATCATCCCTCAAGGACGGTCTACCTTCTCGACCTCGCCTCTTCCGTGCCCTCTCTTTACCACCACGTAAGCCCTTCAGCCAACTGCAAATCCGAGCTCAGGCTTTGGCAGCTTTTCTTGGCCAACTCGAATGGCATATCTCTTTTCTACGATGACCTCCTCTCTGACACTGAAGATATCCAGCTTTTCACAGACGCAGCCCCCTCAGTCGGTTTCGGAGGCTATTACAAAGGCCAATGGTTTGCGGCCCCTTGGCCTCCTGATTTCTCTCCAATCCCTTTCGCCAACCAGTCATCGGCCTTGTTAGAAATATTTCCAATTGTCGTTGCTGCTTCTCTTTGGGGCCACAATTGGAAACATAAACCATCCTCATCCATTCGGCCATCCATGCAGTAGTTCATATAATCAACAAAGGAAGGTCTTCATCCCAATCCATCATGAAATTCCTCTGCCGCTTTAAATGGATTTCTCTCACACATCAACTCATCCACGTAGCTGCTTACATTCCAGGCCACCTTAATGAGATAGCCGACTCTCTCTCTCGCTTCAGGAACTTGGCACCAGATGCAAGACCGAACCCGTGCACAGTATCTCCCTATTCGGAACTCACGTTCCTCTGAATTATCCTTTCCATCGCTATCTCCAGCCGGCCCAGCAAACTATCCTCTTAGGGATTGCCCCTCGAACTCTCGATTCTTACTACACTGCCTGAAAGGGCTTCCAATCCTTCCACCTCTCCGCGAACATAACATTCCGTTCTTTCGACATTCTCACCGTATCATCCTTCGTTCACTATCGTAGAAACTCACTCAAGGTACGAGCATCCACCACCAAAGTATACCTGTGCGGCATCCACTCCTTTTCGGCACGATCTGTCCATCCCTTATCCACCCTCAAATCGCTCTCCTTAAAGGCTTTCAGTGGCTTGGAAACCACTTCCGAACCTACGCGCACCACTTACCTCAGACATCCTTGAAACCTGCATCAACGTTGTCAGGTTACCACTCACCCTGGGTCGACCGCCCTCTTGAATCTTTATTCTTGTTAGCCTTCTTTATCTTCCTAAGGTGCTCCGAAATTACCGCTAATTCCACATCCTTCGATCCTTCTCCTCAACCCTGCTTATCCAACATCTCCATCTTATCTTCCGAGACACTGACCTTCTATCTCAAGAAAAGCAAAACCAACCAATTCAGATCCGCCACTCTCAATCTATTATTTCAAACTCTGTTCCTACATAAGCCCTTACGAGCCTCTATCCCATTACGCACATCTTCGCACCTCTGCCGGAGCTTTGCCTACTGCCCCTCTGTTTGCAAATGAGAAGGGCTGTATCATGATACCGTCCTAAACAATTCTCCAGGCACTCCTTTAGATCAGGGGCCGCATCCTCCACCGCTCGCCAAGGCATACCCGAGTATCTCATCAAGCAACTCGGCCGTTAATCCTCCGAGGCTTACCATGCATACATTAAAACTAACCCCGATATCCTCAAGCAGGCACTTTCTCTCCTCGGCTGAATTGGCCCAATAATCTTTTGTTTTTGTTTTTCTGCACTGGTGACTGGGGGTTCCGCTTGGTTCTTTTGGGGGTCCTATCCTCCCCGTCCAATGGCTGGGAGGTTGGCCCTCAGCCAAGCGGGTTACGCCAAATCTCCACATCACAATAAACGATTCTAATTTCTCCCAAGCTTTCGGCTGCTGTCATTCCTCGTGAAATGGAATTTTTAATGAAAGTTCGGGAGGAATGAAGGCAGCCGCGCTCATTCGACACAGCTGCTGCAATTCTCACTAATCCCGACGTAAGCAACCGGTCTCCATAAATATCAAACGTCACCCTCTCCTCTTCCTCGTTCGTTTTCTGCATCCCTCCTCCACCCCCTCTCCACCTTTGCAGCTACCCCATTGGTCGCATGGGGGTCCTATCCTCCCCGTCCAACGGCCGGGATGTTGGCCCTCAGCCAAGCGGGTTACGCCAAATCTCCACATCACAATAAACGATTCTAATTTCTCCCAAGCTTTCGGCTGCTGTCATTCCTCGTGAAATGGAATTTTTAATGAAAGTTCGGGAGGAATGAAGGCAGCCGCGCTCATTCGACACAGCTGCTGCAATTCTCACTAATCCCGACGTAAGCAACCGGTCTCCATAAATATCAAACGTCACCCTCTCCTCTTCCTCGTTCGTTTTCTGCATCCCTCCTCCACCCCCTCTCCACCTTTGCAGCTACCCCATTGGTCGCATGGGGGTCCTATCCTCCCCGTCCAACGGCCGGGATGTTGGCCCTCAGCCAAGCGGGTTACGCCAAATCTCCACATCACAATAAACGATTCTAATTTCTCCCAAGCTTTCGGCTGCTGTCATTCCTCGTGAAATAAAATTTGTTTGTGTCAATTACGCAGCCTACGTACTTAGCTACGTTGATACAGCACGCCCTAATACTTGAGCGTTCATACTCCTCTCGAGCTTTCAGAGACACAGCTTAGAGCCACATTCACCAACAGAACAAGTGATCGAAAATGAATACCTCGTAAAAATCAAGTATTATGTCATGGCTGAAAGGAATAGATGCCAAGAGTACTGATGCCAGCTCCGATAGATCATGCACACCCATTGAGAACAAGGAGGATTATACATCGGCCACTAGGTTTACCTTATCTGGGAAGAGGAATGGGATGAAGAGGCTTTTCAAAATATCCCATGTTTAATGTTCATTGGTAAAGTAACTGTGATGATGTTTAACTGTGTGAAATGCATAGATCCCCTCTGCTGCAATTACAGTATCCTCTGTTTTGCTGCCAGATTTTACAAAATAATCTGTTAATTTGGTTGACAAACTCTCTCCTCGAATTGCCTTTATGTGTTTTTCTGAGTCAACATGAGCTTGCAAGTCAAGTGCACCTTACACAACAAACATTCAGCTTCCCAGTCTTCTCTGCCACTTCGACAACATGGAAATGTTATTTTTAGTTCTGCTGTGAATTTACACTTACATTGTGTTTGAGAGTAGGAAAACGAGAAACAAAACAGGGACCCTTTCGAGGGAATGCTTCTGCACTACACAGACTGAGTAAAGACACTGATATTGATGCCCAATTTCGCTCTCTCATGACATAATCATACACGTACAGGACGAAAACTAAATGATAACGTAAGTTGTGAAGTGAACTAGAGAAGTTAAGAAATTCTCTCTTTCTAACTATCTTTATAACTTTTGTTAATTATTCTTCATGGTGAAAATAATGGGGTCGAAATCCCAGACGTTTCTGCATATTTGAAAATTCCCCCCAGACGGAGATATAAGGATCAAAATAGAGGACATGGCCGGGAAAATCCAGATGTATGGTAACCCTATTGGCCAAGGACACTCTGACACTGAACCTGACACAGACAGCACTGCTAGTGTTAGCAAGTGTCAGAAAATGGCTACAAGGTGGTACGATACAAATTAACTAAGTGCTCAGTGCTATTTTTATGATATGTGTGTGTGAGTGTGTGCGCGTGCTCATGTTGGTCATTGAGATTTTCTTTAGTTCATATGAGAAGATGACTTGTAGATGGTACTTGGATGCTTTGATCAGGGGTGGTACTTGGTCCAAAAAAGGTTTGAGAACCACTGCTCTATGGGATCCAAACCTCTCTTCTCAACAAGAATATGTTCAAAACTGCAGCTAGAATACTAACTCACACTAGACCCTGGCAACATATGACTCCTACACTGGGAGTGGGTCTATAAAGTCACATACAGTATTCAATATAAGATCTTGTTACTGATGAGACCCGATGGCATAGTTTCATCACGGCGTCCTGACCATCTGGGGCTCGGAGCGCCTGGCCTCGTTACCTTGGTTTTATTCCCTGTCCCTGTTCTGGATCCTATTCCAGATTTTAACCTTGTTTGTATCTTCTTGGATGGATCCCCCTGTTTTGGACTTTGAACTGCGCCCCGGATTCCCCCTTTGGACTGTCTGGATTTGTTTGCACTTACCACACCCCTCAAGCACTGGATCACTGTCGTCACACCCCACTGTCTGTCTACCCATCTTATCCCGCTGTACCTTCCCCTGATGTCCTTCTCCACTTTCTTACTTACGTCCTGAACTACGCTTCATGGGAGCCTGGACTGGCTCCCGTTACAGTTAGGGTGTGGAGAAAAAAAGGAACTGCAGATGCCCCAAAAAAACACTGGAGGAGTTTGGAGGAGGTAATGGAGGAGGTAATGTAATGCATAGCTCACTTAAGTTCATTAGGAAAATATATTAGAAAATAGTATACTGTCCAGATCCATCTCCAGATTTAAATTTAATTGAGTAGTATATTACAGGCTGAAGAGAAAACTGAAGGCAAAACATGCCAAGATCAGATAAGAAGTCAAAATATCTGCAACGACTTTTACATTCTGAAACGTATTTAAAGTGAAAGTGTTCTAGTTGTTATGGTCACTGTGTTGAACAGCAAGTTTGATTTTGTTGTGATATGGTCACAAGTATGCCTGGAATTGGCAATAATAAAATAAATATTGTACTCATTTATATTGCTTTATATTGATGTAATAATCACAAATACAAATTGCTATCCCAATATGTTTGGTTGGCAATGTAAATGCAAATTGTCAGTGTAAATGTAATGTGACTGTTTTCTTTCTCATTAAAACAGTCCCTATTTTTTAAATCTGAAATTACTTGATTTAGTTTCTGTTGTCATGAATTACCTTATATCATATTCTACTTTCCCATTAAAATAAATTTATAAACATAACCATTTTTTCTTTTGAGGGGCAAATTCATTACATTGTACTGTATATGACTGATACTGCAAATAAAAGCATGTGAATGGAATGAAAGATTACCCATTACTCCCAATGGTTTAGTTGATGTTATGGGTGTTGACTGTAGCTTTTCTTCAGTGACATTAGCAGCATTGCCTACAAGGGAAATCAGTATTAGTCAAAGTTGACCAAGTGGACGTCTTCAGAATCAAGAGTGAAACATGAACCAGGGGACACCAGTGAAAACTATTTGGAAGTGTATTTAAAACTCACAACAGGAAGGGAAATGTATGCATTTGGTTTTAAAATGGTTAATACATAAAAACAGAGGGTGTAGATGAGGGATGAAGGTTCAAATTGTGGTGATGTAAATAGTGGAGTACCACACAGATATTTACTAGGACCTCTGCTGTTTCCCTAATTTATATTTCTGTTATAGATTCTGGTGTAGTTATTCAACTAGTCATTTTATCAGATGATACCTGATCTGACCTGACCTGTCTCACAATGATAATTAAATACAGTAGCAAGCACTGTATAAGCTGCAAATGAAAATCCAAAACATTTAGCTAAAATTCAAGACTGGTCAAACACCTGACAGATTATTTTTTATGTAGAAAAATGCAAGTTTTTCAATGAGTTTTGCAAGTACAACATAAAAACAATAAATACAAAGTGGGAAGCTTTGAGCTAAAAGAAGCTACTTTTGAAAAACAAAAAGACACTTCAGGGTTTATGTTGACACATCATTTCCATTTCCCAGACAATATGGGGAAGCAATAAAAGGCAAACAAACTGTTAGTTAACATACTATTTGGCCAATAGTATGTAATTCAAATTAAGGGATACCGTGTTACAATTGTACAATGCACTAGACAGGCCTCATTTAGAATTTGCTATATTTTTAATATTCTAGAGTTTTAGAATGTTAATTTGTTGGTTACCAGGTTACAATAAAGATGATGGTGCTCTGGAATCAGTCCAGTAAAGAGCAAACAATTGTATTAAGGGACTTTAAGGAATATCCTACACTGACTTTCTGAAATAACTGTCTTCAACAGAGGAAACTATGAGGGGAAGTCATACAAGTTTTCAAAATCATCAAAGTCACTGAAAAAGTCAAAACAGTGGACTTTACACAAAGGGTTGAGGGGAGTGTAGAACAAGTTGCCCAGGCATATTGTAAAGCTGATACCCTCTGCTTCTGGATGAGTTCCTCAGATCAATTAACTTCTCACTACCAAATGGGCTAGATGGGTCAAATGGTCCCCTCTGGTTTGTGACCATTCCTCTAAAATGTCATTGTGAAGAATCAGTAAATTTTATGGGACACTGAGCTTTGATATACATATTGATTTACTGAGATGTTTCATGCCCCTTAAGTACTAAAATATACTAAGTCAAAAATGTTTTGTTAATGAGAATCCAACATAAAATAACAAAATACTTGACAGTAACATTTTAAATCCAGTCTGAAAATCACAAGTCTTTAATGCTCTGTTAAAACTCAAAGGAACACAAAAAGTACCTGAGAATTCAATATACATCTTAGATACACCTGGGATATTGAGAAAGACATGGGCTTACCATGAATCACCACACTCAGAGCTGCAAAGTAGCATAAAATCTTAATTATCCAGTTCTCTGTCATGTCTTCAACAGTCCCAAGACTTTCAGTGCTCACTAAACTGTTACAAGGCAACTGTCCGAGTCAGCCAGGCTCTCCTACATTTAGATAAACCACTGGTGATCCAGCAGAGCATTGTCTGTTCTTCTCAGATACTGAGAAAATTTCTTGACACATTCATTTCCTGCTGCCTGGGCTATTTTTTCCACCATGACCACGTGGTGTGATTATCAGAGTGCACAGGCTTTACAGAACTTCTCAAGCCTACTTGCTGTATGCATATACTAGGGTAATCACTTTTTCCAATGTCCACTTTTCATCCAAGCTCAGCAGTCAGGTTTGTTGTTACCTATATTACTGATACAGTGAATTGCTACAGTGACGTTAATATTACTAATCAGACAATTCAATTTTAGGCACTTGTAAATGGTACATAGTAGTGGAGAATGAAGTGGCAGATCAATCAGGCACTTGACTGCTAGTGAGGAAGACTAAATGAGGTGAACTCTTGAGAAGGGTCAAGACAGTGACTATGCGCAGGAGAGGTTTTCTGTTGGCACCCAAGACTGACTTCTAAACTAAATAGAATATAACCTACAGTTAAATCTGTCTTTCTCTAATCCAGACACCACAAAATTATATCCCAGAGCCTATCTCCCTATTCTAAAATGCACCCACTAAGCAGGAGTGGCAGTTCTAAACTGACAAATTCTTCACTCAGGAACACCAAGTTCCCTACAAATTACAGCATAGCTACAGTAACTCTCTTTAGTAAGATTCAAATACTTTGTTTCAATTGGGTGTTTTTGGATGTTGTCGAACGAAGAACTTTTGCCTGGCACATGCTTTAAGTTCTGTCTGCTCTTGTCTCATCTCTCTCTTGCAGTCTGTATTTCCCTCATGGTCTTCTCTTTTTTCCCTCCTTTCTCTGTCTTGATCTGATCTCATATGTCTGGAATGTTGGTTGACACTTAACCATTTACCCAGAACTTAAATAACTAAGGTAAACCAGAAGATTATTTTGACCGGTATGTCTCACACTGAGCACAACTAAGTAAACATCTCTTGGTTTGAAGCTCTGGAAAATAGAAGTGGAAGTGGAGCAACACTAGGTTACAGTAGGTATTACCCACTGTGTCTAGACTCCTAGAGACACCTCCATTTTCACTACCTTAGCCTGTAACAATATTCAATGTGTTTTGCAAATCCCTGACCTGATCTAGAGGCAAATATTCAGCAGAAGTGTCAAATTAGAATGCTTTGGAAATCAACATTTATAAAGGTCATAAAGACATTATACAACTATGGTTTAAAGGATCCTTTTCATATCTTTGGTGAGCTGTGATAGCAAAGTTCCTAAAAAGCAGTCTGAGCTGATTGAGCAATGTGGTGTCCCAAAGTTTATGCACAAGTTAGTGTAATGGACAGTTCTTTCCGGACCCTATGTGGACAACACAATCCGAAGAAGTGGGGAAACACTGGGGAAACGTCATGCAGGAATACGGGGCTGAAGACAGGGGGGCGTGTCCAAGGTGCGCTGGTGCACGGGGGAGGTGTGGCCGAGGCGAACAATCCAAAAGAGTAGCCCTTAGAGAGAATCCAAAACGCAAGGGTAAGTCCAAAACCAGGAGATCCATCAAAACGCGGAATTAAAACCAGAGGCCGGGTCGGAACCGGCGGACAGGGAACAGGAACGGGAACCGAGATTAAAACCTTAACGGGACCAGGCGCTTCCAGGTCCCGGACTCGCACGATACGGAAATCAGATGCAGAGCCCGGATGAGCGTCAGCGCCTGGCTTTTAAGGTGGGCTGGGAATAGGAATCAGGTGCACAGAATAAAGTCTTAAGTGAAAGGGCTGGAGCACCCTTAAGGAGGGAGGACTATAATCGTGACAGTTAGATAACTCCTACTTTAAGACTAAAACAGATATTGGCTAAAGAGTTCTGACCATGACCTGTCTCACAATGATAATGTTCAGTATCACAAATGTAATATTTCATTTAAATGTAAAATTCCAACCTTTACAATTATTCATATTTGTTAGTTGAAACTTCTTGCGTGAAAAAGAGAATACAACGTTAGTTTTGTGTTCTTCAAAGTCTAAAAGTCAGACTCTTGGAACATGTGAGTCAAATAACCAGTAATTAATCCATTGAGGCACAAGAAACGTGATAGCAGATCAGTGAGAACTCTGAGCCTGAATTTGGTTCTTAGTCACAAACTAAGGCTGTTGTGGTGTACAAGCTAACAGCACCGTGTTTCTTCCAAATTCCACTCCTGTTAAAAGTAATCCGTTGCAAATAGTGAATTGAGTTCCTGCCTTGATACCATTTAACCTTTCAAAAGTAAAACCATAGTCACTGCAGGAAGTTGTGGTTTTCGGCACTAAGTGCTGTTAAGGTGTAAATCATTATACTACCATCTGAACTATATGGAAACAGTTGATTATTATCTGACATAACACACAGAAGCTGAAAATAAACAGTGAAAGCTGTTTAATGTCAAAGTGAATGATTACTGCTTAGAGCACCTCTTTAGCATATGATAGCATCCAGCCCTGCAGTATTTTACTGCAACTAAGACTGAGCATTGTTGATTACTTCACTAGCATGTGGCAGGGCATTAAACTGACTGTTAATGAATTAAAATCTTTTAGATTTCCATTCCTTCAGTATTTTAATCATCAACACAGTATCGAAAGATGCAAATACATTTAAAATTCAGAGCTATTAAATAGCTGTAGCACCATCTATGCAGGACTGAACTAATAATCCATGCAATGGACTAATAACTGGTAAGTTGTGGGTTCAGATCACAGGAGGAGCATTACTGTTGTACCCTTTAGCAACACAGTTGCTTACAGTACAGTTGCAGACTGTGCATATGAAGTCACTTTTGATAAAAGCTTGAGCCAAATTAATAATCAATGACCATTGAGTTCTTTGGCTTTTTGACTCAGACCCTCAGCTTACAAAGGAGTTACCAGAGCTCTTCATCTGTGCACTAGGTGGGTTTGTGTCCCTTTGGTAAATGGTGACAGGAAATGGGTTAACTGCTGGGACCAAAAGAACAAGGTTGTATCAGTAAATGGAGTTTATAATGAAAGTTCGGGAGGGATTATAACCATTTCCATTCCTTCAGTATTTTAATCATCAACACAGTATCGAAAGATGCAAATACATTTAAAATTCAGAGCTATTAAATAGCTGTAGCACCAATTCAGTCTCAGCTGCCAGTCATTCACAATCACTCGTGACATCATCTCAGCTAAAATACTAGAAATACTGTACACGATCCCCTTCTCTCATTGAGATACATCTTTCTGCAACTCTGTTTTTCCCTACCTTAATTAATACTGCTGTTTATTTTCACTTTGCAATGGATATTCCAGCTTGCTGTTCCAATGAATATTTTTGGATCTCAATCATAATCCACGTTTTCCCTGTACCTGCAGGTGCTTCATCTGCTGTTTTGCCATCTCAGTCATTCGTTTTTTAACCTCATCCAGCCTTATCCCCCAGTCACTTTCAAAGATTCCATACCTTTCCAAAGACCGGAATTTGCCATTGTCATCCAGTCACCATAAAAAAATCCAGCCTCACAGCCCTTCTTTTATTTCTCAAACTCAGGCTGCTCTGGACGAACACAAACGTACTGTGACGTTTGCAGATCATGTATTAAAGTGGATGAGACCTTTCCTGCCTTTGTTAACTGGATTTAGCAAAACCCTCATCATACTCTCCTTTAAACCAAAATCTGTTCACGATATACAACTAGGAGAGTTGCAGCTTTTTACCTATCAAAGGTGTCCAACAAACAAATCCTGGGGTTCCAGTAAACGTATGCATCACCTGATGATGTCATCTAATCAGGTACAAAGAGTCGACCTGCTGACCGACTGAGCCTCTCCTCACATTCATCGGGCCACGCAGAAAAGTTCAAAAAGAGCCCCTGCTGCTCCTGATGCCATCACTTCAGCCCCAGCTCTGACTGGTATCCTACCTTCCACGTGACTGCATCCCATTGTATTTTCCCACCTTGCTGACAGTTACATTTTGCACGTAAGGAACTTCTGTCTCTGCTGGGCCACCTAAACTATGCCATGCAGGCTATACCTTTTAGTTCACATCTTCTCAAACTTGCATCATTAGTGTGATCCTTACCCCACTCCTACTTTGCAATTTGAGGTAAAACTTGGTGGTGGTGCTTAGTTTAAAAAATGGAATGAGTTGTTTTTTATGATGAATCTTCTTTCCGAAAAGTTTTTTACAGCTGCAGCTCTCTCCTTCTTATCATTGCTCCTCTTTATTCAGTTTCCAGTTTTCATAGATGCTTCTTTTGGGGCCACAATTGGAAACAATGAATGCTTATTAATTCATATAATGTTGCCATTTATACTTTACAAAGAAACATCTTCTAAACTTATCATGAAACTCCTCAGTCATCCCAAAGGCTTTCTCTTAAGAATAATTTCTAATTGGTGCAGCTCACATCCCTGTATGTAATTTCAATAATATTTCTGATTTCTCTTTCATGTTTTCAAAGTTTAGGATATTATCCCTGGATTCTAACAAGATCCCCATCCAGGTCCTCCTTATTCAGATCTTGTATTCCCCTGTATCACCTCCAGCTGATGTAAAATACTACTCTATCTATATTTGCACCTCACACCCTCAGTTCCTACTGGACTTCCTTAAAATGTTTTCCATCCTTCCACCTCTTCTCAAATGTAAAATTAATGTAAAATAAGATCTGGGTATGACCAATTTAAGCCTTTTCTACATCAGCCCTTAAGGACCTCTACTCCATTATCTTCAGCCTCTCATCTTTCAAGGAGCATCTCCCACTGATCCTCTTTTTGCTAATAGAAAAGTTCTGTAATGTAACGTAACTGTTTTTCCTATAATCTAAATGAAGCTCTTGCAAAGTCTGGATTTGCTGTTGAGAAATTCTGTTAGTTTCTTTCGAATTGAAGCTGCCTCCTCAGCAGCTCATCAACACATTCCAGGTTTACGTCCGATCGCTCACATCAATAAAAACCTGTATGCTCTTGTTTATTTATTTCTTTGGTACTTTTTTTGTCTTTTTCTTTACTCAGTATGTACAGCATCTTTGAGTTTGGAAAGTCGCTTTATAGATAAAAGTTAATATTATTAAAACCAAAGTTCCTAGAAAAGTAAGACAGCAGAAGGATATATCACATGATTTAAACCTATTACGGTAGTACTGATTGGTTGGAAACACTAAGACAAAACATTGGAATAATGTTTAATGGACATATGAGACCAAGATAGACCTCTACCAAAGTGATGGAGAAGTTAGGGTGTGGAGAAAAAAGAAATTGCAAATCTTCCAAAAACACTGGCTCACCTGAGAGGCAAAGAGGAGATAATATCATACATGGCTCTCTTGAGCTAAAAAACATTATATTATATATTATCAGAAAAAATGTTAGAATGTCTTAGACTGGCCAAGTCGATCTCCAGATTAAAATCCAATTGAGCAGCATTTTACAGCAGAAGAAAAAATTAAAGGAAGAAGATGCCAAGAACAGGCAAGACGTCAAAGTTTCTGCAGTGACTTTTAATTTCTGAAATGCATTAAAAGTGAACGGTTTCTAAATGTTATGGTTACTGTGTTGAACACCAACTATGATTTTGTTGTAAGATGGTCACATGTTTACTACAGTAAATTTTATTTACTGAGAACGAAAAGAGAGTCACATACACCAACCATTTGCATTTACAATACCTACCGAACATATTGGGATAGCAATTTGTATTTGTGATTATGTGTATTGCTTCGGCTTTGCTTCTCCGTTTTCGTTCCTTTCGCTTTGTGTGTGTGTGTTTTCGTATAGCTTCAGCTTTGTTGGTTTGTATTTGTCTCTTTGTACTTTTGTTTGTATTTTCCTTTATTTCGCCATTACCTTGTCCAAACGTGTTATATCAACCTCTGTGCTCCTTTGTACCCTATACCTTGTGTCTTCTTTTGTTTTCACTTATTTATATTCATAGTCACTTGTGTATTTGTGTGAACTTTTGTGTTAAGGGTTAGTTTAGGTTGTTTGGTACATTGTACACATGTAGTTGATCTTTGTATTAGTAACACTAATTTAGGGAGGGTGAGTGCCTTTTGTCTTGTATGGTTTTGAGTAGTTACTGAAGGTTTAGCTAGGGTGTTAGAAGACACAGAAGACCGAGTGCTTCGGGTTTTGTTTTGTAGTTAGGTCAGCTTCCCCTCATTTTATTAGCCAGCTCCATTTTGTTTGTTATTTTCTTTTCTTTGCACCATGCTAGTTCCCTTTCCCTGTGTGTTATTGTGTCCTATTACATACCACTCACGTATTCACTTTAAAATAAATCCTTTTTGCACCAAACTTGTTGTCACGCTTGCTAAGTCCCTCACCAGAAATCCACCTGCATCCAAATCCATCCTAAATGTTACACCCCTTTACCCCTAGACACTTGGGGTCATAACAGTCTTGCTTTCTGTTTTTTATTGCCTCATTTAATATAAGCATTTGTAAGATTTTAGGATTTACTGTATTGTCTTTTGGTTCATAGTAACCAAATAAATTACTCTATAGCAGATTGCATTTTCTCATACGAAAAATAAGTTTATACTCTTATAAAGTAAAGTACTCTACTCTCTGTGTGTACCTGATTCTGTAAATAAAAATATATGAATGGAATGAAATTATTCCCAAAAGTTTAGTCATAGTTAAATGCATCAACTGAGGCTTTCCTCCAATGACACACAAAAAATTGACTGAAATCGAAACCAGGAGATGTAGATAAAGGAAAAAGATAAATGAAGAATGCTCAAATTGGGGTGAGGGATATGTACCACAGGGATATGTACAAAGACCTCTGCTAATTCCTAATGTATGCCAAAGATATGGATTTTGATATGGATATGGATAGTTATTAAACTAGTCAACTTTTCAGATGACACCTGATTAAGAGGATTTGCATAGACCACAGAAGCGGCAAATGAAAATATTTTTTTTTGATAAAATTCAAGACTGGTCAAACACCTGACAGATTATTGTTAGTATAGACAAATGCACTTAGTTCTGTAGGTAGTGTAATGGAAAGTTACTGAAAAAGGTGTTTTATCCTAAAAATGTTGTTTACGGACAGAGCTGTGCTGCAGAAGCAGCTGGATACTTAGAACAAAGTGTGAAAGCACCCAACACGTCAAGGGCACGGGATGTTTTAATAATGTTTATCTCTGCTGCTTGAAGAAGGGAGTATGAGAAACTATTTGAATAGCTTCTCTTTTTTGCTTAAAGCAGAAACCTATAAGGAATGGAAAATTACTGCTTTGCCTGTCCTTGAAGTGTTGCATCAGCTTAAAAAATATATAAAACAAGGGCTCTCCCTGCTTGCTTTTGAATCAGCTTTCACTTCTCTGCACAGACGGGTTATGCCTTTTTCCCATATTGCAATATGAATAAAGACCTTACTGAGTGAATGAGAATACCTCTCCTGGCTCTTCGATAAAATTCCACGACAGTAGAAAACACAAACTTTAAGAACAAATGGGGAAGCTTAGAGCAAGAAGAGGATCTAAGTGTGTGTTTGAGTGTTTATGTTAACACATTATTTTGATCTCTCAGACAACGTGGGGAAGCTTACCACAAATCACCAGGTTCAAAGTTGCAGAGAAGCATAAAACCTTTAAACACTAGTTCTCTGTCATGTCTTTGAATGTCCTGAGACTTCCAGTGCTTAACAAACTGTTACAACAATCCTTAACAACAACTATAGCTATACAACTATACTTAATAAACTGTTACAACTATCAAGGCTCTTCAGCTCTCCTACATTTAGACAAACCTCTTCAGATCCAGAAGAGCATTGTCTGTTCTTCTCAGATACTAAGAAACTGGTTTGACACATTCACTTCCTGCTGCATGGGCTACTGTCACCACATATTGTGTATATTATCAGAGTAAACTGACTTTACTGAACTTCTCATGCCTACTTAGACTGGGGTAAACATTTTTTCCACAGTCCACTTTTCATCCAAGCTCAGCGTTTGCCTTTGTTGTCACTTATGATTTCAACCAATATTACAGTGCATTGCTATAGTACTGTCAATATTTGTAATCAGATAATTCATTATTAGGTATTTGCAATTTGTACATATTGCCCTGCACATTACAATGCACTAACGTAGTGAGGCAGTGTACAGTGTGATCAGTATTTCATTGATACCTCCTTCCAGGCATCCTACCTGATTATCCTGGAGAAGCTGGGACAATGCTCTGTGCCTCCTGATCATTAACAGTTATTTGGTTTGAAAGATGCCTGTCTCCCCTTTACTCCTTACCTGTTGTGATCACCTTGAGACCCTGGCCACTTATTCAAACCCTAGAGTTCTGGTTTGAGAGGGGATATATAAGCTTTGGCCACTGAAGAGTAGATTTCAGAGGTTGGAGCAAGGAGACATGGGGGCTCTTTTCTTTTTCTATCCTGTATTTTTGTAGCGCTTATCCACGGAGTACAAAAGAACAAGTTGTGTAGGACTCTGGAGACTGAAAAGGATGTTCCAGACAACCGAAGGACTGTGCTGCCTTTCTTCCTCAGGGAGACAGAAGGAAGCATACCTAGATAACAAGACTAAACAGATTTGGAAATGGTGAAACATGTTGGATTTTCTTTTATAGGACATGATATAGAACAGAACAGATAGGACTTTGTAGCATATAAGAATTTCTCCTTGAAACTTTTTTGTTAAACTCAGGTCAAAGACCAAGAGAGGTGGGTATGTACTACAAAAGGTAAAGACTTTGCCGAGCCAAGGCTCAGAAGTCTGTAAATTGTGTGCTATGGTTCTGGAGATACCAGAAGGTACCAGAGTCCTAGCCTGTGGATGCTATGGCAGTGAGGACACTGTAGAACCTGGACACTGACAGAGCTTGGTGTGCATCTGTCACACCAGCACAGATATTGTAAAACTGACACAAAATTGAAGGGTATCCTGGCACTGATACTACCCATGAGGGACTTAGTAGCAGTGGAACTCCTATTCCCATAAGGCATCTGTCAATACCATGATGACCTAAGTCCATGTAACAGGCCAGGGCTGAGACAGTGACAAAACAGTCTGTGAGTGGAACTGGTACAGGGGACTGGTCAAGGGTTGTGTAGCTTGGGCGGACTGGTCTCTGGGCTTTGGGAACTGCAAATAATAGGGGTTAGAGACCCTCAGCTGAGCTGTTATTTAGATGGAATGTGTCAAAAACAATAACAAGGCAGGTAAAAAAGTCCAAAAGGCTCTCATTTAGTGTATTACTATGGAAGAGAGGCCCGGAGGGGGCCATATACAGCACTACTCTCAGAGGAGAGTACATGAAAAGAAGAATTAGCTCCAATGGTAGAGCAGAAAATTTGCCCAGTGGTCTGAAAGGTGTGTGGTGACATTGGGGATCCACTTGCAGCAAAGACCCTTAAGCGTGTGCTGCCCAACTTGGACTCACAATACATACACATGTCCCTTGTGTTTCTTGTGTTTTTTTTTTGTTGTCTGTAGAGAGCGATAATCTCTCTTAAACTTTTGTCATAGGAAATTGGAAAATCTGGAACTTGTTAGGAGCAAATACAACCTTCCAATACTAACTGTGTTTGAAAGCATAATTTCTGGTGATGAGAAAATTTGTTCAAGATGTTTTAAAAGCCTTGAAGAGTTATATAGAGTACTGTAAACGCCAGAAGCCATATCACCCTGCATCTCACAAATGGCAACCCAAATGGCAGTCAGTATTTGAATGGGGGACTTCCTGGAAAAAGCTAGTTGCTGTTGGAATAGGTTTTAGTGTGGCTAGCGGGGGGGTGCTCACCCTGCGATCTGTGTGGGTCCTAATGGCCCAGTATAGTGAGCGGGATACTATACTGTAAAATGGCGCTGTTCTTTAGACTAGTTGTAAAGTCAAGGTCCTGCCTCTCAGTGGTCATTAAAAATCCTGGGGCTTTTCTTGAAAAGAATAGGGGTGGAACTCCTGCGTCCCATTGGCCTTTACCAATCATGGCCCACTAAGAATCCCCATCTATGAATTGGCTTCATCACTCTGTTCTCCTCCCCACTGATAGCTGATGTGTGGGGAGCGTTCTGGTGCTCTATGGCTGCGGTCACATCATCCAGGTGGATGCTGCACATTGGTGGAGGGGCATCCCCAATACCTGTAAAGCACTTTGAGTGGAGTGTCCAGAAAAGCGCTATATACGTATAAGGAATTATTATTATTACATGTGTAATCTAACAAATGCAAAATTTGCATGCTTTCACGAGTGTAAAAGATTTCTTTCTTTCAGGCTTTTTTCTGTTTTCATAAGATTTCTGCACAGTGTCATTAAAATGCTTCTTTGCATTGCAATGTGCTTTGGCATTGGTTGGATTCCAACCCATTAACTTGAAGGAACTAAAGCATCAAAACTAGCAAACTTGACCACTGGGCCACACTAACCCTGCGGTACACTCATGAAAGTGCCTTCTTATCTTTTTATTCAAGAACTAATCAGCATCTGATTGTGATGTAATGTGATTGGACAGTGGAGATGAAAAAGGAATTAAAATGTTAAGACGAGCAACAAACATGCTCACACCAGGGATTGAACAGGCTCTTCTGCGTCAAAAGCAGACATTAAAACTGCTTACAGAATTCTAAAGTAACTGGTGACGTCACAGAATTGTAAGGTTAAAAGGTCAGGTGAAAAACAAGGAAGGGCATTGCTCTGCAGTGCAATGAATAGCTCATTAGATTTCTGAAAATTGATATAAAAAGGCATCTAAAGATTGTGGGTTCAAATCCCCCAAGGGTTACTTTCTGCACTAACTTGCAGTGTCTTTGCTCTTCTTAAAGAGCTTGTATTTCAAGTAGAAGTGTTACCTCTCTGCTGTTACTTGCCTTTTTCCTTATGGTGTGCACTTGATGCGTCTTCTAAGGTGCTCAACAAATGGATTTGGTCGACGCATTCAGTCCTTCAGGAGCAAGTGGATTGTTTCGCTATCTTATTTTAAGCATTGGCTTCTTAGTCTAAGCTGGAGTTGTTTGGTGTATCTGAATTGAGTACATGTCTGATTAAGTCAAGTTGGTGTCTTGCCTGTGAATTAGTATGGGTCAGCGGAGTAAAAGAACCTGAGCATTATAAGAAAAAGTTACCTCACCTGTATTGAGGGTGGTATAGTCAGACTGCATTTATTTTATTTAAAGACATAATAGAGAAAGGTCGGGAGGCAAACTGAAATCAAATAAAAACTGTTTTACTGACTGCTTAGTTTTGTGGAGTGTTCTTTTTTTCTTCTCTGCCCCATCACCTACTACCATGCACTACTTTGGCGTTTGAGCGGATCAGTCCTGGTGATTAGATAGCTTGTTCGCGTCATCTAACCAGCAGTTTAGAAAATGCCCAGAAGAGTCTGAAAGACCTAAGAAACGCAAAGCCTCCCTGGTGTAGAAGCCCTCCTTTTAGAAGATTCTACGTGCCTCTCTTGTTCCTGATATCTTGCTATGATGTTGCTTTAAAACACATCCTATGCTATGCAATGCGCTCTGGAACCGGAGGAATTCGAACCCACCCCCCTGAAACCTAAAAATCCACTCGGCTGCGCAAACCCAAGACCCCAGCCCTAAAAGTGCCTTCTTCTCTTTTTTTCCGCAATCACTAATGAGCGCCTAAGTGAAATGTAAGGGCATTAGGCAGTGGGCCTTAAAATACAGTTTCCCGTCAATACAGATGACATCAAACCTCATACCGCACTGAGTAAAGGTTTAGACAGCTCTGTGGCTTGAATTTGAGATTGTCACAGAATGCAAACTATAGAAGGAGGAACAGGCTGTGATTAATTAAGTTGCGTTAGTACCCATGATTGTGAAATGTATGCCTCCACCCCAAGATTTTACACTTCAAGTTTTCTGATGCAGACAAAAAAAATCAGCAGGGCACAATTAGAAACAGGTCAAGAACAAACTGACCATCCTGATAGGAAGCAATTTACACACCTTAGGTACTGAGGCACAGAGGTGCTAGTGGCTGCTGAGCCAGAATGAACCACACCTTGGGCAGAGGGGGAGTTGTCAGGAAACAAAGAATTGATAGGGCTCTTCAATGTGTAGCTGCTCTTCTTTGTAGCGTCAAAGACTTTCTAACGCCCTCTCTTTGTTACCGAAAAGGACTGCTGACCCTGCAGAGACTTTGATTAGCTCTAGGCAAGGACCATAGAAACTGGCCTGGCGAACCGCTATTGAAATGAGGGGAATGTGTGGTGCAGCCTGCAGGAGGACTCCCCACATAGCCCAAAGAGAGATTTGGGAAATTGGATGTGTGGCATCCCTCTTCTATGTGCAGCTGCTCTTCTTTGTAGCGTCAAAGACTTTCTAACGCCCTCTCTTTGTTACCTAAAAGGACTGCTGACCCGTGGGAATCCATTGTGGCCCTTGGAAGTATCTTTTGGGGCTGCAGATGCTGGTTTTGTGTGTCTTGGGGTAATAGTGAATGTTGATGTACTTAGAACATAAAAGGGGAACTCGTGTGATATTGTTTTGTTCTAGTCAGTGAGTGCATTGGTGATTCTGGGAGATGAACAGGAACTGTGGAAAAGTTGAGGGAGACCAGCATCCCCTTTGTGTTTGCTAGGAAGCGCAGTCGTACACGAGGCAGGAGTAGACCACGTCCGAGCGATCACCTTGCTCTGACACCATTAAGGCTGCAAGTATTTCACGGTAGAGACATCTTTACTATTTTACTCATCACGTTAAAGGAAGGACGCGATGGCTTTCGTGGGACGGGGTTAGGAGGAGCAAAGATCTTGGTTCCACTGGGGAACGAACCCAGGACCTTCTGCGTGTAAAGCAGACGTGATAAGCACTACACTATGGAACCTCAGGACAGAGTCTGCCTCCAGAAGGAATAGGATCCGCACGGGAACCCCTCTTGTGACAGTGTACAATACGATCGGTATTCCAGCTGATCCTCCTCCCTATCACCGTCTGTTGCTTCTGATTTTCCTGCTTCAGATCTGGTCACTGTCCTCCGTGCCGTGGATACAGGAATGTGTAGAATTCCGAAGTAACTGGTGATGTCACAGAACGGTAGGGTTAAAGGTTCGGGTGAAAGGTCAGGTGCACAGTGGCTCTGTGGCGCAACGGATAGCGCATTGGACTTCTAGACGTGGAGTATGTGAAGGCATTCAAAGGTTGTGGGTTCGAGTCCCACCAGAGTCGACTCTTGCACTAATTTATATTGTGCTTGTTCTTTCTGAAAGAGCTCGCATTTCAAGTAGAAGTGTCATCCCTCTGCTGCGGAACGTGTTTCTCCTTATGGTGTGTACTGGATGCGTCTGAGAGTCTTCTAAGGTGCTCAGAAGATGGCTTTGGTCGAAGCACAACCGCCAAGCCCTAAAAGCGCCCCCTTCTCTTTTGTTCCGCGAGCACTGCCGATCGCCTCATGCAGACGACGAACAGGGCACAATCAGCAACAGGTTAAGAACACACTGGCCGTCCTGACAGGAAGCAATTAACACAGCTTAGGTACTGAGGCACAGAGGTGTGAGTGGCTGCTGAGCCAGTTTGAACCACACCTTGGGCAGAGAGGGAGGGGGCAGGAAACAAAGAAGTGATAGGGCCCATAACACCTGAGGTCTGCATACTCCCAATTCTCAAACGACCCAAGCCTCCTCCTGATAAGCAGCGGAAAACCCCCTGGGTGGGGGGGGGGAGTGGCTAACGGAAGGGCTAAGAAGATCGAAGCCTGAATAGAGGGGCACTCTCTCTTTCCGCAAAGCCCTCGACCCAGGACAGGCAGCGCAAGGGAAACCGCTGGCTGCGAAACCACACAGGAGAGGAACCATGGGTCCAGGAACTGCAGATCACGCGAGCCATTGGCAGTGGAATGGAGGTACTGTGCAGAGACTTTGATTAGCTCTAGGCAAGGACCATAGAAACTGGCCCGGTGAACCGCTATTGAAATGAGGGGAATGTGTGGTGCAGCCTGCAGGAGGACTCCCCACATAGCCCAAAGAGAGATTTGGGAAATTGGATGTGTGGCATCCCTCTTCTATGTGCAGCTGCTCTTCTTTGTAGCGTCAAAAACTTTCTAAAGCCCTCTCTTTGTTACCTAAAAGGACTGCTGACCCGTGGGAATCCATTGTGGCCCTTGGAAGTATCTTTTGGGGCTGCAGATGCTGGTTTTGTGTGTCTTGGGGTAATAGTGAATGTTGATGTACTTAGAACATAAAAGGGGAACTCGTGTGATATTGTTTTGTTCTAGTCAGTGAGTGCATTGGTGATTCTGGGAGATGAACAGGAACTGTGGAAAAGTTGAGAGAGACCAGCATCCCCTTTGTGTTTGCTAGGAAGCGCAGTCGTACACGAGGCAGGAGTAGACCACGTCCGAGCGATCACCTTGCTCTGACACCATTAAGGCTGCAAGTATTTCACGGTAGAGACATCTTTACTATTTTACTCATCACGTTAAAG
Source organism: Lepisosteus platostomus (assembly GCF_059453375.1). Lineage (NCBI taxonomy): Eukaryota > Metazoa > Chordata > Actinopteri > Semionotiformes > Lepisosteidae > Lepisosteus > Lepisosteus platostomus. The sequence continues at coordinate 33,249,354 of NC_142612.1, forward strand.
GAAGGACGCGATGGCTTTCGTGGGACGGGGTTAGGAGGAGCAAAGATCTTGGTTCCACTGGGGATCGAACCCAGGACCTTCTGCGTGTAAAGCAGACGTGATAAGCACTACACTATGGAACCTCAGGACAGAGTCTGCCTCCAGAAGGAATAGGATCCGCACGGGAACCCCTCTTGTGACAGTGTACAATACGATCGGTATTCCAGCTGATCCTCCTCCCTATCACCGTCTGTTGCTTCTGATTTTCCTGCTTCAGATCTGGTCACTGTCCTCCGTGCCGTGGATACAGGAATGTGTAGAATTCCGAAGTAACTGGTGATGTCACAGAACGGTAGGGTTAAAGGTTCGGGTGAAAGGTCAGGTGCACAGTGGCTCTGTGGCGCAACGGATAGCGCATTGGACTTCTAGACGTGGAGTATGTGAAGGCATTCAAAGGTTGTGGGTTCGAGTCCCACCAGAGTCGACTCTTGCACTAATTTATATTGTGCTTGTTCTTTCTGAAAGAGCTCGCATTTCAAGTAGAAGTGTCATCCCTCTGCTGGGGAACGTGTTTCTCCTTATGGTGTGTAATGGATGCGTCTGAGAGTCTTCTAAGGTGCTCAGAGGATGGCTTTGGTCGAAGCACAACCGCCAAGCCCTAAAAGCGCCCCCTTCTCTTTTGTTCCGCGAGCACTGCCGATCGCCTCATGCAGACGACGAACAGGGCACAATCAGCAACAGGTTAAGAACACACTGGCCGTCCTGACAGGAAGCAATTAACACAGCTTAGGTACTGAGGCACAGAGGTGTGAGTGGCTGCTGAGCCAGTTTGAACCACACCTTGGGCAGACAGGGAGGGGGCAGGAGACAAAGAAGTGATAGGGCCCATAACACCTGAGGTCTGCATACTCCCAGTTCTCAAATGACCCAAGCCTCCTCCTGATAAGCAGCGGAAAACCCCCTGGGTGGGGGGGGGAGTGGCTAACGGAAGGGCTAAGAAGATCGAAGCCTGAATAGAGGGGCACTCTCTCTTTCCGCAAAGCCCTCGACCCAGGACAGGCAGCGCAAGGGAAACCGCAGGCTGCGAGACCACACAGGAGAGGAACCATGGGTCCAGGAACTGCAGATCACGCGAGCCATTGGCAGTGGAATGGAGGTACTGTGCAGAGACTTTGATTAGCTCTAGGCAAGGACCATAGAAACTGGCCCGGCGAACCGCTATTGAAATGAGGGGAATGTGTGGTGCAGCCTGCAGGAGGACTCCCCACATAGCCCAAAGAGAGATTTGGGAAATTGGATGTGTGGCATCCCTCTTCTATGTGCAGCTGCTCTTCTTTGTAGCGTCAAAGACTTTCTAACGCCCTCTCTTTGTTACCTAAAAGGACTGCTGACCCGTGGGAATCCATTGTGGCCCTTGGAAGTATCTTTTGGGGCTGCAGATGCTGGTTTTGTGTGTCTTGGGGTAATAGTGAATGTTGATGTACTTAGAACATAAAAGGGGAACTCGTGTGATATTGTTTTGTTCTAGTCAGTGAGTGCATTGGTGATTCTGGGAGATGAACAGGAACTGTGGAAAAGTTGAGGGAGACCAGCATCCCCTTTGTGTTTGCTAGGAAGCGCAGTCGTACACGAGGCAGGAGTAGACCACGTCCGAGCGATCACCTTGCTCTGACACCATTAAGGCTGCAAGTATTTCACGGTAGAGACATCTTTACTATTTTACTCATCACGTTAAAGGAAGGACGCGATGGCTTTCGTGGGACGGGGTTAGGAGGAGCAAAGATCTTGGTTCCACTGGGGATCGAACCCAGGACCTTCTGCGTGTAAAGCAGACGTGATAAGCACTACACTATGGAACCTCAGGACAGAGTCTGCCTCCAGAAGGAATAGGATCCGCACGGGAACCCCTCTTGTGACAGTGTACAATACGATCGGTATTCCAGCTGATCCTCCTCCCTATCACCGTCTGTTGCTTCTGATTTTCCTGCTTCAGATCTGGTCACTGTCCTCCGTGCCGTGATTACAGGAATGTGTAGAATTCCGAAGTAACTGGTGATGTCACAGAACGGTAGCGTTAAAGGTTCGGGTGAAAGGTCAGGTGCACAGTGGCTCTGTGGCGCAACGGATAGCGCATTGGACTTCTAGACGTGGAGTATGTGAAGGCATTCAAAGGTTGTGGGTTCGAGTCCCACCAGAGTCGACTCTTGCACTAATTTATATTGTGCTTGTTCTTTCTGAAAGAGCTCGCATTTCAAGTAGAAGTGTCATCCCTCTGCTGGGGAACGTGTTTCTCCTTATGGTGTGTACTGGATGCGTCTGAGAGTCTTCTAAGGTGCTCAGAGGATGGCTTTGGTCGAAGCACAACCGCCAAGCCCTAAAAGCGCCCCCTTCTCTTTTGTTCCGCGAGCACTGCCGATCGCCTCATGCAGACGACGAACAGGGCACAATCAGCAACAGGTTAAGAACACACTGGCCGTCCTGACAGGAAGCAATTAACACAGCTTAGGTACTGAGGCACAGAGGTGTGAGTGGCTGCTGAGCCAGTTTGAACCACACCTTGGGCAGACAGGGAGGGGGCAGGAGACAAAGAAGTGATAGGGCCCATAACACCTGAGGTCTGCATACTCCCAGTTCTCAAACGACCCAAGCCTCCTCCTGATAAGCAGCGGAAAACCCCCTGGGTGGGGGGGGGAGTGGCTAACGGAAGGGCTAAGAAGATCGAAGCCTGAATAGAGGGGCACTCTCTCTTTCCGCAAAGCCCTCGACCCAGGACAGGCAGCGCAAGGGAAACCGCAGGCTGCGAGACCACACAGGAGAGGAACCATGGGTCCAGGAACTGCAGATCACGCGAGCCATTGGCAGTGGAATGGAGGTACTGTGCAGAGACTTTGATTAGCTCTAGGCAAGGACCATAGAAACTGGCCCGGCGAACCGCTATTGAAATGAGGGGAATGTGTGGTGCAGCCTGCAGGAGGACTCCCCACATAGCCCAAAGAGAGATTTGGGAAATTGGATGTGTGGCATCCCTCTTCTATGTGCAGCTGCTCTTCTTTGTAGCGTCAAAGACTTTCTAACGCCCTCTCTTTGTTACCTAAAAGGACTGCTGACCCGTGGGAATCCATTGTGGCCCTTGGAAGTATCTTTTGGGGCTGCAGATGCTGGTTTTGTGTGTCTTGGGGTAATAGTGAATGTTGATGTACTTAGAACATAAAAGGGGAACTCGTGTGATATTGTTTTGTTCTAGTCAGTGAGTGCATTGGTGATTCTGGGAGATGAACAGGAACTGTGGAAAAGTTGAGGGAGACCAGCATCCCCTTTGTGTTTGCTAGGAAGCGCAGTCGTACACGAGGCAGGAGTAGACCACGTTCGAGCGATCACCTTGCTCTGACACCATTAAGGCTGCAAGTATTTCACGGTAGAGACATCTTTACTATTTTACTCATCACGTTAAAGGAAGGACGCGATGGCTTTCGTGGGACGGGGTTAGGAGGAGCAAAGATCTTGGTTCCACTGGGGATCGAACCCAGGACCTTCTGCGTGTAAAGCAGACGTGATAAGCACTACACTATGGAACCTCAGGACAGAGTCTGCCTCCAGAAGGAATAGGATCCGCACGGGAACCCCTCTTGTGACACTGTACAATACGATCGGTATTCCAGCTGATCCTCCTCCCTATCACCGTCTGTTGCTTCTGATTTTCCTGCTTCAGATCTGGTCACTGTCCTCCGTGCCGTGGATACAGGAATGTGTAGAATTCCGAAGTAACTGGTGATGTCACAGAACAGTAGGGTTAAAGGTTCGGGTGAAAGGTCAGGTGCACAGTGGCTCTGTGGCGCAACGGATAGCGCATTGGACTTCTAGATGTGGAGTATGTGAAGGCATTCAAAGGTTGTGGGTTTGAGTCCCACCAGAGTCGACTCTTGCAATAATTTATATTGTGCTTGTTCTTTCTGAAAGAGCTCGCATTTCAAGTAGAAGTGTCATCCCTCTGCTGCGGAACGTGTTTCTCCTTATGTTGTGTACTGGATGCGTCTGAGAGTCTTCTAAGGTGCTCAGAAGATGGCTTTGGTCGAAGCACAACCGCCAAGCCCTAAAAGCGCCCCCTTCTCTTTTGTTCCGCGAGCACTGCCGATCGCCTCATGCAGACGACGAACAGGGCACAATCAGCAACAGGTTAAGAACACACTGGCCATCCTGACAGGAAGCAATTAACACAGCTTAGGTACTGAGGCACAGAGGTGTGAGTGGCTGCTGAGCCAGTTTGAACCACACCTTGGGCAGAGAGGGAGGGGGCAGGAAACAAAGAAGTGATAGGGCCCATAACACCTGAGGTCTGCATACTCCCAGTTCTCAAACGACCCAAGCCTCCTCCTGATAAGCAGCGGAAAACCCCCTGGGTGGGGGGGGGAGTGGCTAATGGAAGGGCTAAGAAGATCGAAGCCTGAATAGAGGGGCACTCTCTCTTTCCGCAAAGCCCTCAACCCAGGACACGCAGCGCGAGGGAAACCGCATGCTGCGAGACCACACAGGAGAGGAACCATGGGTCCAGGAACTGCAGATCACGCGAGCCATTGGCAGTGGAATGGAGGTACTGTGCAGAGACTTTGATTAGCTCTAGGCAAGGACCATAGAAACTGGCCCGGCGAACCGCTATTGAAATGAGGGGAATGTGTGGTGCAGCCTGCAGGAGGACTCCCCACATAGCCCAAAGAGAGATTTGGGAAATTGGATGTGTGGCATCCCTCTTCTATGTGCAGCTGCTCTTCTTTGTAGCGTCAAAGACTTTCTAACGCCCTCTCTTTGTTACCTAAAAGGACTGCTGACCCGTGGGAATCCATTGTGGCCCTTGGAAGTAACTTTTGGGGCTGCAGATGCTGGTTTTGTGTGTCTTGGGGTAATAGTGAATGTTGATGTACAGATGCAGCCATTCAAAATGGGTGAGGTATTTCACGGCATACCGCGACACGCCCACCGGGGTATCACGCGGTATCACGTGTGTCACGTGACTAGCTATCCGGCGTCACCTTGTAAAACCGCCAGGGGGAGCTTAACCTCTCATGTACAGCATTCGAGCCTTTAATTTTGAACTGTGTATTACAGCATGGTAATCATCAGTCATTCAAATGTTGGTATATTTTATGAAAGCAAGATTGCTCAGTTGGACAAAAGTACACAACCTACCTTTATCAGAAATATTTATGCATCAAAGCCTTTACTGAAGATATTACTAATAGTATTAATAATGGTTGACTTTGGACAAGCTGTATACTCAAAGTATAATTTCTTTAGCACATTTGTACAAGCACTTGGAATCTGTCCAAGCCATACTTTGTCAGGCATTTTGTTTTACTTCAACGGGCACAAAAGCTTCCTTGCTTTTAACAGGGCGTTTCATAATTTCTAACTACGAAAATGATTTAAAATGCGACACCTATCATGAAAAGAAAAAAATACACACCAGTATTCCATTTCTCCCTAAACATTGTAAGCTTCGAAGTCTTTAACTAACGTGATACCGGAGTCAACAAGCATACTTTTAGAATTTGATTTAAAGGGAATATAATATGGAATCGCGTATCTCAAGAATTTAATAATGGTATGATTATATCCGTGTACTGCGGGAGGGCTGTTTCGCCTGCCTGCTTATGCGAGCTGTCTTGTAGTCTACTGGTCTAGGTGCGTGACTACCAACTGGCAGGTTGTGTGTTTGAATCCAGCTGGTGCTGGACCTTTCAGTTTTATTTATTTATTTTTTAATCGCGTAACATAAACATATTACCGTATGCAAACTGTACTGTATACAATATGTATATGTATATTTAATGTCTTAACTGTGCCCGTTTAAGTATTGAATATTCATATCTAATTTTACCACTGAAGGGAAATCTTAACATAAACATACAGTATATGGCTGGTCTCGGTACTTTAAAGAAAAAAATACACACCAGTATTCCATTTCTCCCTAAACATTGTAAGCTTCGAATGAAACCACTAAATAAAGACATAAATATAGAAATCTTAAGATTTGTTTTATTTAATGTTGGTAGCAGGATGAACTGTCAGAGTGTATATTTTGTCGCAAAGTTGCTACAAGATGTTAACAGTGAAAAAGGTATTTAGAAATGAGTTATTTCAAGATGAAAAAGAAAACATACACGAAACATGGTTTCATTACGACCAGAATCGGTCTTGAGATATTTTTAACTTGATTTACAGTATTTGAGAGGTATGTCTTAACACCGATACTACAGTGCTTAAGTACTGCTCACGTATATGTTTCTAGGTTTATATTATGCATTTCATACGGTCAAATTACTTTTGAGCAACTAATAAGAAGCGCTAAACGGTATGCGTTTTAGTTTCGTTTTGTGCTGGAACCCGTGGATTGATTAGAGATATCAAGTACATACAAGTCATTTTTTAAATGTTGTAGTTCGTCTTGAAAAAATGTTACGAGTACATCATCTATCAACAATTACACAGGTTCTGTTTTCATATTGCGGATTTTGGTTAGGTACAGTATTATCAAATCCAGTGGCGCTGTGTGTTACTTTACTGAGTCCCAATCTGTGATTGAAACCTGTAAAACCGGTTTAATTCGTCACAGCCAGCACTCTTCAGGTGTGAGGGTCTTCTGCTCAGAATGAAACGCTAAAATGTTTGTGTATATTCTAATGGTAGTGGGGGCAGGGTGTGTGGGAACAGGTTTGTTCTTCACACCTGAAACATTTTCTCTGAAAGGATTTTCTTCGGAGTTTAACCGATCTTGTTACAGCATGTTACAGTTTACTATTATTAACCATATTAATTTTAAGTGCTTAATGTAAAATCTTGTAAAAATATATATTTTCATTGTTCAAATATACATTAAGTCTGACTATCATATAATAAGTTAAATACAAAACTAAAGAAAAAATAGGGTTAAATTAATTCAAAATATTTTGCTAACAATGTTAACTGTTTATGAATAATAAAATGTATTAACTAAGGAGTAGGATGGCACAGTTGTTAGTATGTTTTTTGTTTTGTTTCTTTTTCATAAATACAACAGTAGTACCTGATGTCTCAGTGGCTTTCAAAATTAAATTATGCATGCAAACCTGTGAACTAGAAAGATAACTAAGATTTTAATACTAATTAAATGACCGCGGGCACTTCCCACCCCCCCTACATTCTCAGAGTAGAACAGACTAACCTTCTAATGAAAGACGGTCCACCCCCTACGGACAGGAAAAGTGCCCACAGGCACTTAAACTTAATATGGTCAGTAACGGTAAACAGTAACATGGTAAGAAGGAGCACGTACAAACGTTTTCGAAATAACCACATGTAAGACTCTGATCCTAAAAATGTTTAGGGAGAAAGTGGAATACTGGTGTGTATTTTTTCTTTAAACTACCAATACCAGCCATATACAGTCTGTAACGTAGGGATTTCTATATGTCTTTATTTAGTGTTTACATTAGCGACAAAGGCTAAACTTTTAGCTTCAGTAACGTGTACATATCTCCCCTTTTTATAAAACGACTTGGTTGAAAACTGTTCCAGAGCCACTGTTGTTTCATCAGTGAAAAGTACATCATGAAATGCCTCTCCCTGTTCAATCCACTGGAAAAAAGAAAAGGAGCATAAAGCTTCTGATGGTCATAAACGATATTCATTTAGGAGCAGCATCAGAGGTATGTTTTTAACTGCACTGCATTGGAGAGAATACCATAGTGTGTTTTTTTTTTTTACTCCCTGGCGGAAACTGGCTTCCAGAAGAATCAGTATGGCTCAGAGATTAAATAAAACTTCACAGACATTAACGAAGAGCATAACGCGTGTACTGTATACACTGCAAGTACAACCCAACTCTCTGCAGGAGTGCTGGCTGTGACGAATTGAACCGGTTTCACGGGTATTTTCAAAGTAGGAGGCGAGATTTCCAGCGAAAGACACCCCCCCCCCCTCAAAAACCCAGTAAATACAGTACTTACTAGTTAAAGGCTAGGCTCCCGACTACGGCGAAAGGAACCCTTCTTTCATTAGAAGACAATGAACATATTTTAGCCCTGAATGAATTAATAGCAAACATAGTTTACATAAAAGACATTTTTCCAAGAAAGTTTAGCCTTTGTCACTAATGAAACCACTAAATAAAGACATAAATAGAAAAATCTTAAGATTTTTAAAATACATGACTTTGCTAAAATTTATTTGAAAATAAAAACAATTACAACCGCCAGGGGAGAGAGAGAACAGGGGAGGGATGTTGGTTTTGCATAAGGGGCGGGGCTATGGAAAGTAGGTATGTTTGGGAATGTGTAGTTACATGTTCTGGCTGTTTGTGAATTATCGTTGTTGAGTATGGAGTGTTGAGGTATTGATTTTGTGTAATGCTTTATGTTGAAAATTGAGGTGGATTTTGTTTATGATAAACAGGATAAACTGGGATGGGAGGAAGGTTTGGTTTTGCATAAGGGGCGGGATTATGATAATTGGAGGACTTGCGAGTGTAAAATGGTTTGATTATTTGATTTTGTATTGTGGTTGTTATCTATGTTTTTGGTTGGTATTATGTTTATATGGTTGTTTTTGTTGGTTGGTTGTTATTATGGTTATTAATAATACGATCTATAGTTGAAATCTGAGCCTAAATAAAAAGAAAAAGCAAGTGATTAGGTTTATGAGCAATCTAATTACTTATTCGTTTAAAAAGCTATATAAAATAAAGTTTATTATTAATTTGCTGGACAGAGCGGTGAACATTATTATGCATAAGACAAAGATAACGATCCTGATCAGTTTAGAAATCTGTGTACGCTGTAAGGTTTTTACTTCTTAAACTTTTAAAATACACGTTTTGAATAGAAAGAAATCCTCTTACTGGTATAGCAAACCAGCACGTCTTTTTTCTCCAATCAGAGGGGTGTCAGATGGTGTCAGCCAATCACCATTCTGCGTTGGGTAGCAACGGGTGACTGTTCTCAGGCGGAAGATGTAAACAGCTTAATGTTCGTGTTAAATATTTTTTTTTAATTAAAATTCATTCTATACAGCAATCGCATATTTGGGTACCGTTTCATAAAACTTTCATGCTTAAAATGTTTAGGGAGAAATGGAAGACTGGTGTGTATTTTTTCTTTAAACTACCAAGACCAGCCATACACAGTACAGTTTACATACAGTAATGTTTTAAATTAATATCGTTTATGACCTTCAGATGCGTTATGCTCCTCTTCTTTTTATGCTCAGCTACTAAAATTTGGTAAAATCCATATAAATATTCAAAACTAAGCGGATTAAAATGTGCACAGTTAAGACATTAAATGATTAAATCTTTGCACTACCAACCAATGCACCACGAGTGCCCCGTCGGTCATTTTGGCCAGCCAATCACTTGCCCTGCGGTACCCTCCGGTGCCCCGCGGTGGCTTGTGGGTAGGTTACCGTACCGCGGGTTTTTACCGCACATTTTGAATGGCTGCATCTGTACTTAGAACATAAAAGGGGAACTCGTGTGATATTGTTTTGTTCTAGTCAGTGAGTGCATTGGTGATTCTGGGAGATGAACAGGAACTGTGGAAAAGTTGAGGGAGACCAGCATCCCCTTTGTGTTTGCTAGGAAGCGCAGTCGTACACGAGGCAGGAGTAGACCACGTCCGAGCGATCACCTTGCTCTGACACCATTAAGGCTGCAAGTATTTCACGGTAGAGACATCTTTACTATTTTACTCATCACGTTAAAGGAAGGACGCAATGGCTTTTGTGGGACGGGGTTAGGAGGAACAAAGATCTTGGTTCCACTGGGGATTGAACCCAGGACCTTCTGCGTGTAAAGCAGACGTGATAACCACTACACTATGGAACCTCAAGACAGAGTCTGCCTCAAGAAGGAATAGGATCCGCACGGGAACCCCTCTTGTGACACTGTACAATACGATCGGTATTCCAGCTGATCCTCCTCCCTATCACCGTCTGTTGCTTCTGATTTTCCTGCTTCAGATCTGGTCACTGTCCTCCGTGCCGTGGATACAGGAATGTGTAGAATTCCGAAGTAACTGGTGATGTCACAGAACGGTAGGGTTAAAGGTTCGGGTGAAAGGTCAGGTGCACAGTGGCTCTGTGGCGCAATGGATAGCGCATTGGACTTCTAGACGTGGAGTATGTGAAGGCATTCAAAGGTTGTGGGTTCGAGTCCCACCAGAGTTGACTCTTGCACTAATTTTTACTGTGCTTGTTCTTTCTGAAAGAGCTCGCATTTCAAGTAGAAGTGTCATCCCTCTGCTGTGGAACGTGTTTCTCCTTATGGTGTGTACTGGATGCGTCTGAGAGTCTTCTAAGGTGCTCAGAAGATGGCTTTGGTCGAAGCACAACCGCCAAGCCCTAAAAGCGCCCCCTTCTCTTTTGTTCCGTGAGCACTGCCGATCGCCTCATGCAGACGACGAACAGGGCACAATCAGCAACAGGTTAAGAACACACTGGCCGTCCTGACAGGAAGCAATTAACACACCTTAGGTACTGAGGCACAGAGGTGTGAGTGGCTGCTGAGCCAGTTTGAACCACACCTTGGGCAGAGAGGGAGGGGGCAGGAAACAAAGAAGTGATAGGGCCCATAACACCTGAGGTCTGCATACTCCCAGTTCTCAAACGACCCAAGCCTCCTCCTGATAAGCAGCGGAAAACCCCCTGGGTGGGGGGGGGAGTGGCTAACGGAAGGGCTAAGAAGATCGAAGCCTGAATAGAGGGGCACTCTCTCTTTCCGCAAAGCCCTCGACCCAGGACAGGCAGCGCAAGGGAAACCGCAGGCTGCGAGACCACACAGGAGAGGAACCATGGGTCCAGGAACTGCAGATCACGCGAGCCATTGGCAGTGGAATGGAGGTACTGTGCAGAGACTTTGATTAGCTCTAGGCAAGGACCATAGAAACTGGCCCGGCGAACCGCTATTGAAATGAGGGGAATGTGTGGTGCAGCCTGCAGGAGGACTCCCCACATAGCCCAAAGAGAGATTTGGGAAATTGGATGTGTGGCATCCCTCTTCTATGTGCAGCTGCTCTTCTTTGTAGCGTCAAAGACTTTCTAACGCCCTCTCTTTGTTACCTAAAAGGACTGCTGACCCGTGGGAATCCATTGTGGCCCTTGGAAGTATCTTTTGGGGCTGCAGATGCTGGTTTTGTGTGTCTTGGGGTAATAGTGAATGTTGATGTACTTAGAACATAAAAGGGGAACTCGTGTGATATTGTTTTGTTCTAGTCAGTGAGTGCATTGGTGATTCTGGGAGATGAACAGGAACTGTGGAAAAGTTGAGGGAGACCAGCATCCCCTTTGTGTTTGCTAGGAAGCGCAGTCGTACACGAGGCAGGAGTAGACCACGTCCGAGCGATCACCTTGCTCTGACACCATTAAGGCTGCAAGTATTTCACGGTAGAGACATCTTTACTATTTTACTCATCACGTTAAAGGAAGGACGCGATGGCTTTTGTGGGACGGGGTTAGGAGGAGCAAAGATCTTGGTTTCACTGGGGATTGAACCCAGGACCTTCTGCATGTAAAACGGACGTGATAACCACTACACTATGGAACCTCAGGACAGAGTCTGCCTCCAGAAGGAATAGGATCCGCACGGGATCCCCTCTTGTGACAGTGTACAATACGATCGGTATTCCAGCTGATCCTCCTCCCTATCACCGTCTGTTGCTTCTGATTTTCCTGCTTCAGATCTGGTCACTGTCCTCCGTGCCGTGGATACAGGAATGTGTAGAATTCCGAAGTAACTGGTGATGTCACAGAACGGTAGGGTTAAAGGTTCGGGTGAAAGGTCAGGTGCACAGTGGCTCTGTGGCGCAATGGATAGCGCATTGGACTTCTAGACGTGGAGTATGTGAAGGCATTCAAAGGTTGTGGGTTTGAGTCCCACCAGAGTCGACTCTTGCACTAATTTATACTGTGCTTGTTCTTTCTGAAAGAGCTCGCATTTCAAGTAGAAGTGTCATCCCTCTGCTGTGGAATGTGTTTCTCCTTATGGTGTGTACTGGATGCGTCTGAGAGTCTTCTAAGGTGCTCAGAAGATGGCTTTGGTCGAAGCAGAACCGCCAAGCCCTAAAAGCGCCCCCTTCTCTTTTGTTCCGTGAGAACTGCCGATCGCCTCATGCAGACGACGAACAGGGCACAATCAGCAACAGGTTAAGAACACACTGGCCGTCCTGACAGGAAGCAATTAACACACCTTAGGTACTGAGGCACAGAGGTGTGAGTGGCTGCTGAGCCAGTTTGAACCACACCTTGGGCAGAGAGGGAGGGGGCAGGAAACAAAGAAGTGATAGGGCCCATAACACCTGAGGTCTGCATACTCCCAGTTCTCAAACGACCCAAGCCTCCTCCTGATAAGCAGCGGAAAACCCCCTGGGTGGGGGGGGGAGTGGCTAACGGAAGGGCTAAGAAGATCGAAGCCTGAATAGAGGGGCACTCTCTCTTTCCGCAAAGCCCTCGACCCAGGACAGGCAGCGCAAGGGAAACCGCAGGCTGCGAGACCACACAGGAGAGGAACCATGGGTCCAGGAACTGCAGATCACGCGAGCCATTGGCAGTGGAATGGAGGTACTGTGCAGAGACTTTGATTAGCTCTAGGCAAGGACCATAGAAACTGGCCCGGCGAACCGCTATTGAAATGAGGGGAATGTGTGGTGCAGCCTGCAGGAGGACTCCCCACATAGCCCAAAGAGAGATTTGGGAAATTGGATGTGTGGCATCCCTCTTCTATGTGCAGCTGCTCTTCTTTGTAGCGTCAAAGACTTTCTAACGCCCTCTCTTTGTTACCTAAAAGGACTGCTGACCCGTGGGAATCCATTGTGGCCCTTGGAAGTATCTTTTGGGGCTGCAGATGCTGGTTTTGTGTGTCTTGGGGTAATAGTGAATGTTGATGTACTTAGAACATAAAAGGGGAACTCGTGTGATATTGTTTTGTTCTAGTCAGTGAGTGCATTGGTGATTCTGGGAGATGAACAGGAACTGTGGAAAAGTTGAGGGAGACCAGCATCCCCTTTGTGTTTGCTAGGAAGCGCAGTCGTACACGAGGCAGGAGTAGACCACGTCCGAGCGATCACCTTGCTCTGACACCATTAAGGCTGCAAGTATTTCACGGTAGAGACATCTTTACTATTTTACTCATCACGTTAAAGGAAGGACGCGATGGCTTTCGTGGGACGGGGTTAGGAGGAGCAAAGATCTTGGTTCCACTGGGGATCGAACCCAGGACCTTCTGCGTGTAAAGCAGACGTGATAAGCACTACACTATGGAACCTCAGGACAGAGTCTGCCTCCAGAAGGAATAGGATCCGCACGGGAACCCCTCTTGTGACAGTGTACAATACGATCGGTATTCCAGCTGATCCTCCTCCCTATCACCATCTGTTGCTTCTGATTTTCCTGCTTCAGATCTGTTCACTGTCCTCCGTGCCGTGGATACAGGAATGTGTAGAATTCCGAAGTAACTGGTGATGTCACAGAACAGTAGGGTTAAAGGTTCGGGTGAAAGGTCAGGTGCACAGTGGCTCTGTGGCGCAATGGATAGCGCATTGGACTTCTAGACGTGGAGTATGTGAAGGCATTCAAAGGTTGTGGGTTCAAGTCCCACCAGAGTCGACTCCTGCACTAATTTATATTGTGCTTGTTCTTTCTGAAAGAGCTCGCATTTCAAGTAGAAGTGTCATCCCTCTGCTGTGGAACGTGTTTCTCCTTATGGTGTGTACTGGATTCGTCTGAGCGTCTTCTAAGGTGCTCAGAAGATGGCTTTGGTCGAAGCACAACCGCCAAGCCCTAAAAGCGCCCCCTTCTCTTTTGTTCCGCGAGCACTGCCGATCGCCTCATGCAGACGACGAAAAGGGCACAATCAGCAACAGGTTAAGAACACACTGGCCGTCCTGACAGGAAGCAATTAACACAGCTTAGGTACTGAGGCACAGAGGTGTGAGTGGCTGCTGAGCCAGTTTGAACCACACCTTGGGCAGAGAGGGAGGGGGCAGGAAACAAAGAAGTGATAGGGCCCATAACACCTGAGGTCTGCATAATCCCAGTTCTCAAACGACCCAAGCCTCCTCCTGATAAGCAGCGGAAAACCACCTGGGTGGGGGGGGGGAGTGGCTAACGGAAGGGCTAAGAAGATCGAAGCCTGAATAGAGGGGCACTCTCTCTTTCCGCAAAGCCCTCGACCCAGGACAGGCAGCGCAAGGGAAACCGCAGGCTGCGAGACCACACAGGAGAGGAACCATGGGTCCAGGAACTGCAGATCACGCGAGCCATTGGCAGTGGAATGGAGGTACTGTGCAGAGACTTTGATTAGCTCTAGGCAAGGACCATAGAAACTGGCCCGGCGAACCGCTATTGAAATGAGGGGAATGTGTGGTGCAGCCTGCAGGAGGACTCCCCACATAGCCCAAAGAGAGATTTGGGAAATTGGATGTGTGGCATCCCTCTTCTATGTGCAGCTGCTCTTCTTTGTAGCGTCAAAGACTTTCTAACGCCCTCTCTTTGTTGCCTAAAAGGACTGCTGACCCGTGGGAATCCATTGTGGCCCTTGGAAGTATCTTTTGGGGCTGCAGATGCTGGTTTTGTGTGTCTTGGGGTAATAGTGAATGTTGATGTACTTAGAACATAAAAGGGGAACTCGTGTGATATTGTTTTGTTCTAGTCAGTGAGTGCATTGGTGATTCTGGGAGATAAACAGGAACTGTGGAAAAGTTGAGGGAGACCAGCATCCCCTTTGTGTTTGCTAGGAAGCGCAGTCGTACACGAGGCAGGAGTAGACCACGTCCGAGCGATCACCTTGCTCTGACACCATTAAGGCTGCAAGTATTTCACGGTAGAGACATCTTTACTATTTTACTCATCACGTTAAAGGAAGGACGCGATGGCTTTCGTGGGACGGGGTTAGGAGGAGCAAAGATCTTGGTTCCACTGGGGATCGAACCCAGGACCTTCTGCGTGTAAAGCAAACGTGATAACCACTACACTATGGAACCTCAGGACAGAGTCTGCCTCCAGAAGGAATAGGATCCGCACGGGAACCCCTCTTGTGACAGTGTACAATACGATCGGTATTCCAGCTGATCCTCCTCCCTATCACCGTCTGTTGCTTCTGATTTTCCTGCTTCAGATCTGGTCACTGTCCTCCGTGCCGTGGATACAGGAATGTGTAGAATTCCGAAGTAACTGGTGATGTCACAGAACGGTAGGGTTAAAGGTTCGGGTGAAAGGTCAGGTGCACAGTGGCTCTGTGGCGCAATGGATAGCGCATTGGACTTCTAGACGTGGAGTATGTGAAGGCATTCAAAGGTTGTGGGTTCGAGTCCCACCAGAGTCGACTCTTGCACTAATTTATACTGTGCTTGTTCTTTCTGAAAGAGCTCGCATTTCAAGTAGAAGTGTCATCCCTCTGCTGTGGAACGTGTTTTTCCTTATGGTGTGTACTGGATGCGTCTGAGAGTCTTCTAAGGTGCTCAGAAGATGGCTTTGGTCGAAGCACAACCGCCAAGCCCCAGAAGCGCCCCCTTCTCTTTTGTTCCGTGAGCACTGCCGATCGCCTCATGCAGATGACGAACAGGGCACAATCAGCAACAGGTTAAGAACACACTGGCCGTCCTGTCAGGAAGCAATTAACACACCTTAGGTACTGAGGCACAGAGGTGTGAGTGGCTGCTGAGCCAGTTTGAACCACACCTTGGGCAGAGAGGGAGGGGGCAGGAAACAAAGAAGTGATAGGGCCCATAACACCTGAGGTCTGCATACTCCCAGTTCTCAAACGACCCAAGCCTCCTCCTGATAAGCAGCGGAAAACCCCCTGGGTGGGGGGGGGAGTGGCTAACGGAAGGGCTAAGAAGATCGAAGCCTGAATAGAGGGGCACTCTCTCTTTCCGCAAAGCCCTCGACCCAGGACAGGCAGCGCAAGGGAAACCGCAGGCTGCGAGACCACACAGGAGAGGAACCATGGGTCCAGGAACTGCAGATCACGCGAGCCATTGGCAGTGGAATGGAGGTACTGTGCAGAGACTTTGATTAGCTCTAGGCAAGGACCATAGAAACTGGCCCGGCGAACCGCTATTGAAATGAGGGGAATGTGTGGTGCAGCCTGCAGGAGGACTCCCCACATAGCCCAAAGAGAGATTTGGGAAATTGGATGTGTGGCATCCCTCTTCTATGTGCAGCTGCTCTTCTTTGTAGCGTCAAAGACTTTCTAACGCCCTCTCTTTGTTACCTAAAAGGACTGCTGACCCGTGGGAATCCATTGTGGCCCTTGGAAGTATCTTTTGGGGCTGCAGATGCTGGTTTTGTGTGTCTTGGGGTAATAGTGAATGTTGATGTACTTAGAACATAAAAGGGGAACTCGTGTGATATTGTTTTGTTCTAGTCAGTGAGTGCATTGGTGATTCTGGGAGATGAACAGGAACTGTGGAAAAGGTGAGGGAGACCAGCATCCCCTTTGTCTTTGCTAGGAAGCACAGTCGTACACGAGGCAGGAGTAGACCACGTCCGAGCGATCACCTTGCTCTGACACCATTAAGGCTGCAAGTATTTCACGGTAGAGACATCTTTACTACTTTACTCATCACATTAAAGGAAGGACGCGATGGCTTTCGTGGGACGGGGTTAGGAGGAGCAAAGATCTTGGTTCCACTGGGGATCGAACCCAGGACCTTCTGCGTGTAAAGCAGACGTGATAACCACTACACTATGGAACCTCAGGACAGAGTCTGCCTCCAGAAGGAATAGGATCCGCACGGGAACCCCTCTTGTGACACTGTACAATACGATCGGTATTCCAGCTGATCCTCCTCCCTATCACCGTCTGTTGCTTCTGATTTTCCTGCTTCAGATCTGGTCACTGTCCTCCGTGCCGTGGATATAGGAATGTGTAGAATTCCGAAGTAACTGGTGATGTCACAGAACGGTAGGGTTAAAGGTTCGGGTGAAAGGTCAGGTGCACAGTGGCTCTGTGGCGCAATGGATAGCGCATTGGACTTCTAGACGTGGAGTATGTGAAGGCATTCAAAGGTTGTGGGTTCGAGTCCCACCAGAGTCGACTCTTGCACTAATTTATATTGTGCTTGTTCTTTCTGAAAGAGCTCGCATTTCAAGTAGAAGTGTCATCCCTCTGCTGTGGAACGTGTTTCTCCTTATGGTGTGTACTGGATGCGTCTGAGCGTCTTCTAAGGTGCTCAGAAGATGGCTTTGGTCGAAGCACAACCGCCAAGCCCTAAAAGCGCCCCCTTCTCTTTTGTTCCGCGAGCACTGCCGATCGCCTCATGCAGACGACGAACAGGGCACAATCAGCAACAGGTTAAGAACACACTGGCCGTCCTGTCAGGAAGCAATTAACACAGCTTAGGTACTGAGGCACAGAGGTGTGAGTGGCTGCTGAGCCAGTTTGAACCACACCTTGGGCAGAGAGGGAGGGGGCAGGAAACAAAGAAGTGATAGGGCCCATAACACCTGAGGTCTGCATACTCCCAGTTCTCAAACGACCCAAGCCTCCTCCTGATAAGCAGCGGAAAACCCCCTGGGTGGGGGGGGGAGTGGCTAACGGAAGGGCTAAGAAGATCGAAGCCTGAATAGAGGGGCACTCTCTCTTTCCGCAAAGCCCTCGACCCAGGACAGGCAGCGCAAGGGAAACCGCAGGCTGCGAGACCACACAGGAGAGGAACCATGGGTCCAGGAACTGCAGATCACGCGAGCCATTGGCAGTGGAATGGAGGTACTGTGCAGAGACTTTGATTAGCTCTAGGCAAGGACCATAGAAACTGGCCCGGCGAACCGCTATTGAAATGAGGGGAATGTGTGGTGCAGCCTGCAGGAGGACTCCCCACATAGCCCAAAGAGAGATTTGGGAAATTGGATGTGTGGCATCCCTCTTCTATGTGCAGCTGCTCTTCTTTGTAGCGTCAAAGACTTTCTAACGCCCTCTCTTTGTTACCTAAAAGGACTGCTGACCCGTGGGAATCCATTGTGGCCCTTGGAAGTATCTTTTGGGGCTGCAGATGCTGGTTTTGTGTGTCTTGGGGTAATAGTGAATGTTGATGTACTTAGAACATAAAAGGGGAACTCGTGTGATATTGTTTTGTTCTAGTCAGTGAGTGCATTGGTGATTCTGGGAGATGAACAGGAACTGTGGAAAAGTTGAGGGAGACCAGCATCCCCTTTGTGTTTGCTAGGAAGCGCAGTCGTACACGAGGCAGGAGTAGACCACGTCCGAGCGATCACCTTGCTCTGACACCATTAAGGCTGCAAGTATTTCACGGTAGAGACATCTTTACTATTTTACTCATCACGTTAAAGGAAGGACGCAATGGCTTTCGTGGGACGGGGTTAGGAGGAGCAAAGATCTTGGTTCCACTGGGGATCGAACCCAGGACCTTCTGCGTGTAAAGCAGACGTGATAACCACTACACTATGGAACCTCAGGACAGAGTCTGCCTCCAGAAGGAATAGGATCCGCACGGGAACCCCTCTTGTGACAGTGTACAATACGATCGGTATTCCAGCTGATCCTCCTCCCTATCACCGTCTGTTGCTTCTGATTTTCCTGCTTCAGATCTGGTCACTGTCCTCCGTGCCGTGGATACAGGAATGTGTAGAATTCCGAAGTAACTGGTGATGTCACAGAACAGTAGGGTTAAAGGTTCGGGTGAAAGGTCAGGTGCACAGTGGCTCTGTGGCGCAATGGATAGCGCATTGGACTTCTAGACGTGGAGTATGTGAAGGCATTCAAAGGTTGTGGGTTCGAGTCCCACCAGAGTCGACTCTTGCACTAATTTATATTGTGCTTGTTCTTTCTGAAAGAGCTCGCATTTCAAGTAGAAGTGTCATCCCTCTGCTGTGGAACGTGTTTCTCCTTATGGTGTGTACTGGATGCGTCTGAGCGTCTTCTAAGGTGCTCAGAAGATGGCTTTGGTCGAAGCACAACCGCCAAGCCCTAAAAGCGCCCCCTTCTCTTTTGTTCCGCGAGCACTGCCGATCGCCTCATGCAGATGACGAACAGGGCACAATCAGCAACAGGTTAAGAACACACTGGCCGTCCTGACAGGAAGCAATTAACACACCTTAGGTACTGAGGCACAGAGGTGTGAGTGGCTGCTGAGCCAGTTTGAACCACACCTTGGGCAGAGAGGGAGGGGGCAGGAAACAAAGAAGTGATAGGGCCCATAACACCTGAGGTCTGCATACTCCCAGTTCTCAAACGACCCAAGCCTCCTCCTGATAAGCAGCGGAAAACCCCCTGGGTGGGGGGGGGAGTGGCTAACGGAAGGCCTAAGAAGATCGAAGCCTGAATAGAGGGGCACTCTCTCTTTCCGCAAAGCCCTCGACCCAGGACAGGCAGCGCAAGGGAAACCGCAGGCTGCGAGACCACACAGGAGAGGAACCATGGGTCCAGGAACTGCAGATCACGCGAGCCATTGGCAGTGGAATGGAGGTACTGTGCAGAGACTTTGATTAGCTCTAGGCAAGGACCATAGAAACTGGCCCGGCGAACCGCTATTGAAATGAGGGGAATGTGTGGTGCAGCCTGCAGGAGGACTCCCCACATAGCCCAAAGAGAGATTTGGGAAATTGGATGTGTGGCATCCCTCTTCTATGTGCAGCTGCTCTTCTTTGTAGCGTCAAAGACTTTCTAACGCCCTCTCTTTGTTACCTAAAAGGACTGCTGACCCGTGGGAATCCATTGTGGCCCTTGGAAGTATCTTTTGGGGCTGCAGATGCTGGTTTTGTGTGTCTTGGGGTAATAGTGAATGTTGATGTACTTAGAACATAAAAGGGGAACTCGTGTGATATTGTTTTGTTCTAGTCAGTGAGTGCATTGGTGATTCTGGGAGATGAACAGGAACTGTGGAAAAGTTGAGGGAGACCAGCATCCCCTTTGTGTTTGCTAGGAAGCGCAGTCGTACACGAGGCAGGAGTAGACCACGTCCGAGCGATCACCTTGCTCTGACACCATTAAGGCTGCAAGTATTTCACGGTAGAGACATCTTTACTATTTTACTCATCACGTTAAAGGAAGGACGCGATGGCTTTCGTGGGACGGGGTTAGGAGGAGCAAAGATCTTGGTTCCACTGGGGATCGAACCCAGGACCTTCTGCGTGTAAAGCAGACGTGATAACCACTACACTATGGAACCTCAGGACAGAGTCTGCCTCCAGAAGGAATAGGATCCGCACGGGAACCCCTCTTGTGACAGTGTACAATACGATCGGTATTCCAGCTGATCCTCCTCCCTATCACCGTCTGTTGCTTCTGATTTTCCTGCTTCAGATCTGGTCTCTGTCCTCCGTGCCGTGGATACAGGAATGTGTAGAATTCCGAAGTAACTGGTGATGTCACAGAACAGTAGGGTTAAAGGTTCGGGTGAAAGGTCAGGTGCACAGTGGCTCTGTGGCGCAATGGATAGCGCATTGGACTTCTAGACGTGGAGTATGTGAAGGCATTCAAAGGTTGTGGGTTCGAGTCCCACCAGAGTCAACTCTTGCACTAATTTATATTGTGCTTGTTCTTTCTGAAAGAGCTCGCATTTCAAGTAGAAGTGTCATCCCTCTGCTGTGGAACGTGTTTCTCCTTATGGTGTGTACTGGATGCGTCTGAGCGTCTTCTAAGGTGCTCAGAAGATGGCTTTGGTCGAAGCACAACCGCCAAGCCCTAAAAGCGCCCCCTTCTCTTTTGTTCCGCGAGCACTGCCGATCGCCTCATGCAGACGACGAACAGGGCACAATCAGCAACAGGTTAAGAACACACTGGCCGTCCTGTCAGGAAGCAATTAACACAGCTTAGGTACTGAGGCACAGAGGTGTGAGTGGCTGCTGAGCCAGTTTGAACCACACCTTGGGCAGAGAGGGAGGGGGCAGGAAACAAAGAAGTGATAGGGCCCATAACACCTGAGGTCTGCATACTCCCAGTTCTCAAACGACCCAAGCCTCCTCCTGATAAGCAGCGGAAAACCCCCTGGGTGGGGGGGGGGAGTGGCTAACGGAAGGCCTAAGAAGATCGAAGCCTGAATAGAGGGGCACTCTCTCTTTCCGCAAAGCCCTCGACCCAGGACAGGCAGCGCAAGGGAAACCGCAGGCTGCGAGACCACACAGGAGAGGAACCATGGGTCCAGGAACTGCAGATCACGCGAGCCATTGGCAGTGGAATGGAGGTACTGTGCAGAGACTTTGATTAGCTCTAGGCAAGGACCATAGAAACTGGCCCGGCGAACCGCTATTGAAATGAGGGGAATGTGTGGTGCAGCCTGCAGGAGGACTCCCCACATAGCCCAAAGAGAGATTTGGGAAATTGGATGTGTGGCATCCCTCTTCTATGTGCAGCTGCTCTTCTTTGTAGCGTCAAAGACTTTCTAACGCCCTCTCTTTGTTACCTAAAAGGACTGCTGACCCGTGGGAATCCATTGTGGCCCTTGGAAGTATCTTTTGGGGCTGCAGATGCTGGTTTTGTGTGTCTTGGGGTAATAGTGAATGTTGATGTACTTAGAACATAAAAGGGGAACTCGTGTGATATTGTTTTGTTCTAGTCAGTGAGTGCATTGGTGATTCTGGGAGATGAACAGGAACTGTGGAAAAGGTGAGGGAGACCAGCATCCCCTTTGTCTTTGCTAGGAAGCGCAGTCGTACACGAGGCAGGAGTAGACCACGTCCGAGCGATCACCTTGCTCTGACACCATTAAGGCTGCAAGTATTTCACGGTAGAGACATCTTTACTACTTTACTCATCACGTTAAAGGAAGGACGCGATGGCTTTCGTGGGACGGGGTTAGGAGGAGCAAAGATCTTGGTTCCACTGGGGATCGAACCCAGGACCTTCTGCGTGTAAAGCAGACGTGATAACCACTACACTATGGAACCTCAGGACAGAGTCTGCCTCCAGAAGGAATAGGATCCGCACGGGAACCCCTCTTGTGACAGTGTACAATACGATCGGTATTCCAGCTGATCCTCCTCCCTATCACCGTCTGTTGCTTCTGATTTTCCTGCTTCAGATCTGGTCACTGTCCTCCGTGCCGTGGATACAGGAATGTGTAGAATTCAGAAGTAACTGGTGATGTCACAGAACGGTAGGGTTAAAGGTTCGGGTGAAAGGTCAGGTGCACAGTGGCTCTGTGGCGCAATGGATAGCGCATTGGACTTCTAGACGTGGAGTATGTGAAGGCATTCAAAGGTTGTGGGTTCGAGTCCCACCAGAGTCGACTCTTGCACTAATTTATACTGTGCTTGTTCTTTCTGAAAGAGCTCGCATTTCAAGTAGAAGTGTCATCCCTCTGCTGTGGAACGTGTTTCTCCTTATGGTGTGTACTGGATGCGTCTGAGAGTCTTCTAAGGTGCTCAGAAGATGGCTTTGGTCGAAGCAGAACCGCCAAGCCCTAAAAGCGCCCCCTTCTCTTTTGTTCCGTGAGCACTGCCGATCGCCTCATGCAGATGACGAACAGGGCACAATCAGCAACAGGTTAAGAACACACTGGCCGTCCTGACAGGAAGCAATTAACACACCTTAGGTACTGAGGCACAGAGGTGTGAGTGGCTGCTGAGCCAGTTTGAACCACACCTTGGGCAGAGAGGGAGGGGGCAGGAAACAAAGAAGTGATAGGGCCCATAACACCTGAGGTCTGCATACTCCCAGTTCTCAAACGACCCAAGCCTCCTCCTGATAAGCAGCGGAAAACCCCCTGGGTGGGGGGGGGAGTGGCTAACGGAAGGCCTAAGAAGATCGAAGCCTGAATAGAGGGGCACTCTCTCTTTCCGCAAAGCCCTCGACCCAGGACAGGCAGCGCAAGGGAAACCGCAGGCTGCGAGACCACACAGGAGAGGAACCATGGGTCCAGGAACTGCAGATCACGCGAGCCATTGGCAGTGGAATGGAGGTACTGTGCAGAGACTTTGATTAGCTCTAGGCAAGGACCATAGAAACTGGCCCGGCGAACCGCTATTGAAATGAGGGGAATGTGTGGTGCAGCCTGCAGGAGGACTCCCCACATAGCCCAAAGAGAGATTTGGGAAATTGGATGTGTGGCATCCCTCTTCTATGTGCAGCTGCTCTTCTTTGTAGCGTCAAAGACTTTCTAACGCCCTCTCTTTGTTACCTAAAAGGACTGCTGACCCGTGGGAATCCATTGTGGCCCTTGGAAGTATCTTTTGGGGCTGCAGATGCTGGTTTTGTGTGTCTTGGGGTAATAGTGAATGTTGATGTACTTAGAACATAAAAGGGGAACTCGTGTGATATTGTTTTGTTCTAGTCAGTGAGTGCATTGGTGATTCTGGGAGATGAACAGGAACTGTGGAAAAGTTGAGGGAGACCAGCATCCCCTTTGTGTTTGCTAGGAAGCGCAGTCGTACACGAGGCAGGAGTAGACCACGTCCGAGCGATCACCTTGCTCTGACACCATTAAGGCTGCAAGTATTTCACGGTAGAGACATCTTTACTATTTTACTCATCACGTTAAAGGAAGGACGCGATGGCTTTCGTGGGACGGGGTTAGGAGGAGCAAAGATCTTGGTTCCACTGGGGATCGAACCCAGGACCTTCTGCGTGTAAAGCAAACGTGATAAGCACTACACTATGGAACCTCAGGACAGAGTCTGCCTCCAGAAGGAATAGGATCCGCACGGGAACCCCTCTTGTGACAGTGTACAATACGATCGGTATTCCAGCTGATCCTCCTCCCTATCACCGTCTGTTGCTTCTGATTTTCCTGCTTCAGATCTGGTCACTGTCCTCCGTGCCGTGGATACAGGAATGTGTAGAATTCCGAAGTAACTGGTGATGTCACAGAACAGTAGGGTTAAAGGTTCGGGTGAAAGGTCAGGTGCACAGTGGCTCTGTGGCGCAATGGATAGCGCATTGGACTTCTAGACGTGGAGTATGTGAAGGCATTCAAAGGTTGTGGGTTCGAGTCCCACCAGAGTCAACTCTTGCACTAATTTATATTGTGCTTGTTCTTTCTGAAAGAGCTCGCATTTCAAGTAGAAGTGTCATCCCTCTGCTGTGGAACGTGTTTCTCCTTATGGTGTGTACTGGATGCGTCTGAGCGTCTTCTAAGGTGCTCAGAAGATGGCTTTGGTCGAAGCACAACCGCCAAGCCCTAAAAGCGCCCCCTTCTCTTTTGTTCCGCGAGCACTGCCGATCGCCTCATGCAGACGACGAACAGGGCACAATCAGCAACAGGTTAAGAACACACTGGCCGTCCTGTCAGGAAGCAATTAACACAGCTTAGGTACTGAGGCACAGAGGTGTGAGTGGCTGCTGAGCCAGTTTGAACCACACCTTGGGCAGAGAGGGAGGGGGCAGGAAACAAAGAAGTGATAGGGCCCATAACACCTGAGGTCTGCATACTCCCAGTTCTCAAACGACCCAAGCCTCCTCCTGATAAGCAGCGGAAAACCCCCTGGGTGGGGGGGGGGAGTGGCTAACGGAAGGCCTAAGAAGATCGAAGCCTGAATAGAGGGGCACTCTCTCTTTCCGCAAAGCCCTCGACCCAGGACAGGCAGCGCAAGGGAAACCGCAGGCTGCGAGACCACACAGGAGAGGAACCATGGGTCCAGGAACTGCAGATCACGCGAGCCATTGGCAGTGGAATGGAGGTACTGTGCAGAGACTTTGATTAGCTCTAGGCAAGGACCATTGAAACTGGCCCGGCGAACCACTATTGAAATGAGGGGAATGTGTGGTGCAGCCTGCAGGAGGACTCCCCACATAGCCCAAAGAGAGATTTGGGAAATTGGATGTGTGGCATCCCTCTTCTATGTGCAGCTGCTCTTCTTTGTAGCGTCAAAGACTTTCTAACGCCCTCTCTTTGTTACCTAAAAGGACTGCTGACCCGTGGGAATCCATTGTGGCCCTTGGAAGTATCTTTTGGGGCTGCAGATGCTGGTTTTGTGTGTCTTGGGGTAATAGTGAATGTTGATGTACTTAGAACATAAAAGGGGAACTCGTGTGATATTGTTTTGTTCTAGTCAGTGAGTGCATTGGTGATTCTGGGAGATGAACAGGAACTGTGGAAAAGTTGAGGGAGACCAGCATCCCCTTTGTGTTTGCTAGGAAGCGCAGTCGTACACGAGGCAGGAGTAGACCACGTCCGAGCGATCACCTTGCTCTGACACCATTAAGGCTGCAAGTATTTCACGGTAGAGACATCTTTACTACTTTACTCATCACGTTAAAGGAAGGACGCGATGGCTTTCGTGGGACGGGGTTAGGAGGAGCAAAGATCTTGGTTCCACTGGGGATCGAACCCAGGACCTTCTGCGTGTAAAGCAGACGTGATAACCACTACACTATGGAACCTCAGGACAGAGTCTGCCTCCAGAAGGAATAGGATCCGCACGGGAACCCCTCTTGTGACACTGTACAATACGATCGGTATTCCAGCTGATCCTCCTCCCTATCACCGTCTGTTGCTTCTGATTTTCCTGCTTCAGATCTGGTCACTGTCCTCCGTGCCGTGGATACAGGAATGTGTAGAATTCCGAAGTAACTGGTGATGTCACAGAACGGTAGGGTTAAAGGTTCGGGTGAAAGGTCAGGTGCACAGTGGCTCTGTGGCGCAATGGATAGCGCATTGGACTTCTAGACGTGGAGTATGTGAAGGCATTCAAAGGTTGTGGGTTCGAGTCCCACCAGAGTCGACTCTTGCACTAATTTATACTGTGCTTGTTCTTTCTGAAAGAGCTCGCATTTCAAGTAGAAGTGTCATCCCTCTGCTGTGGAACGTGTTTCTCCTTATGGTGTGTACTGGATGCGTCTGAGAGTCTTCTAAGGTGCTCAGAAGATGGCTTTGGTCGAAGCAGAACCGCCAAGCCCTAAAAGCGCCCCCTTCTCTTTTGTTCCGTGAGCACTGCCGATCGCCTCATGCAGATGACGAACAGGGCACAATCAGCAACAGGTTAAGAACACACTGGCCGTCCTGACAGGAAGCAATTAACACACCTTAGGTACTGAGGCACAGAGGTGTGAGTGGCTGCTGAGCCAGTTTGAACCACACCTTGGGCAGAGAGGGAGGGGGCAGGAAACAAAGAAGTGATAGGGCCCATAACACCTGAGGTCTGCATACTCCCAGTTCTCAAACGACCCAAGCCTCCTCCTGATAAGCAGCGGAAAACCCCCTGGGTGGGGGGGGGAGTGGCTAACGGAAGGGCTAAGAAGATCGAAGCCTGAATAGAGGGGCACTCTCTCTTTCCGCAAAGCCCTCGACCCAGGACAGGCAGCGCAAGGGAAACCGCAGGCTGCGAGACCACACAGGAGAGGAACCATGGGTCCAGGAACTGCAGATCACGCGAGCCATTGGCAGTGGAATGGAGGTACTGTGCAGAGACTTTGATTAGCTCTAGGCAAGGACCATAGAAACTGGCCCGGCGAACCGCTATTGAAATGAGGGGAATGTGTGGTGCAGCCTGCAGGAGGACTCCCCACATAGCCCAAAGAGAGATTTGGGAAATTGGATGTGTGGCATCCCTCTTCTATGTGCAGCTGCTCTTCTTTGTAGCGTCAAAGACTTTCTAACGCCCTCTCTTTGTTACCTAAAAGGACTGCTGACCCGTGGGAATCCATTGTGGCCCTTGGAAGTATCTTTTGGGGCTGCAGATGCTGGTTTTGTGTGTCTTGGGGTAATAGTGAATGTTGATGTACTTAGAACATAAAAGGGGAACTCGTGTGATATTGTTTTGTTCTAGTCAGTGAGTGCATTGGTGATTCTGGGAGATGAACAGGAACTGTGGAAAAGTTGAGGGAGACCAGCATCCCCTTTGTCTTTGCTAGGAAGCGCAGTCGTACACGAGGCAGGAGTAGACCACGTCCGAGCGATCACCTTGCTCTGACACCATTAAGGCTGCAAGTATTTCACGGTAGAGACATCTTTACTACTTTACTCATCACGTTAAAGGAAGGACGCGATGGCTTTCGTGGGACGGGGTTAGGAGGAGCAAAGATCTTGGTTCCACTGGGGATCGAACCCAGGACCTTCTGCGTGTAAAGCAGACGTGATAACCACTACACTATGGAACCTCAGGACAGAGTCTGCCTCCAGAAGGAATAGGATCCGCACGGGAACCCCTCTTGTGACACTGTACAATACGATCGGTATTCCAGCTGATCCTCCTCCCTATCACCGTCTGTTGCTTCTGATTTTCCTGCTTCAGATCTGGTCACTGTCCTCCGTGCCGTGGATACAGGAATGTGTAGAATTCCGAAGTAACTGGTGATGTCACAGAACGGTAGGGTTAAAGGTTCGGGTGAAAGGTCAGGTGCACAGTGGCTCTGTGGCGCAATGGATAGCGCATTGGACTTCTAGACGTGGAGTATGTGAAGGCATTCAAAGGTTGTGGGTTCGAGTCCCACCAGAGTCGACTCTTGCACTAATTTATACTGTGCTTGTTCTTTCTGAAAGAGCTCGCATTTCAAGTAGAAGTGTCATCCCTCTGCTGTGGAACGTGTTTCTCCTTATGGTGTGTACTGGATGCGTCTGAGAGTCTTCTAAGGTGCTCAGAAGATGGCTTTGGTCGAAGCAGAACCGACAAGCCCTAAAAGCGCCCCCTTCACTTTTGTTCCGTGAGCACTGCCGATCGCCTCATGCAGATGACGAACAGGGCACAATCAGCAACAGGTTAAGAACACACTGGCCGTCCTGACAGGAAGCAATTAACACACCTTAGGTACTGAGGCACAGAGGTGTGAGTGGCTGCTGAGCCAGTTTGAACCACACCTTGGGCAGAGAGGGAGGGGGCAGGAAACAATGAAGTGATAGGGCCCATAACACCTGAGGTCTGCATACTCCCAGTTCTCAAACGACCCCAGCCTCCTCCTGATAAGCAGCGGAAAACCCCCTGGGTGGGGGGGGGAGTGGCTAACGGAAGGGCTAAGAAGATCGAAGCCTGAATAGAGGGGCACTCTCTCTTTCCGCAAAGCCCTCGACCCCGGACAGGCAGCGCAAGGGAAACCGCAGGCTGCGAGACCACACAGGAGAGGAACCATGGGTCCAGGAACTGCAGATCACGCGAGCCATTGGCAGTGGAATGGAGGTACTGTGCAGAGACTTTGATTAGCTCTAGGCAAGGACCATAGAAACTGGCCCGGCGAACCGCTATTGAAATGAGGGGAATGTGTGGTGCAGCCTGCAGAAGACTCCCCACATAGCCCAAAGAGAGATTTGGGAAATTGGATGTGTGGCATCCCTCTTCTATGTGCAGCTGCTCTTCTTTGTAGCGTCAAAGACTTTCTAACGCCCTCTCTTTGTTACCTAAAAGGACTGCTGACCCGTGGGAATCCATTGTGGCCCTTGGAAGTATCTTTTGGGGCTGCAGATGCTGGTTTTGTGTGTCTTGGGGTAATAGTGAATGTTGATGTACTTAGAACATAAAAGGGGAACTCGTGTGATATTGTTTTGTTCTAGTCAGTGAGTGCATTGGTGATTCTGGGAGATGAACAGGAACTGTGGAAAAGTTGAGGGAGACCAGCATCCCCTTTGTGTTTGCTAGGAAGCGCAGTCGTACACGAGGCAGGAGTAGACCACGTCCGAGCGATCACCTTGCTCTGACACCATTAAGGCTGCAAGTATTTCACGGTAGAGACATCTTTACTATTTTACTCATCACGTTAAAGGAAGGACGCGATGGCTTTCGTGGGACGGGGTTAGGAGGAGCAAAGATCTTGGTTCCACTGGGGATCGAACCCAGGACCTTCTGCGTGTAAAGCAGACGTGATAACCACTACACTATGGAACCTCAGGACAGAGTCTGCCTCCAGAAGGAATAGGATCCGCACGGTAACCCCTCTTGTGACAGTGTACAATACGATCGGTATTCCAGCTGATCCTCCTCCCTATCACCGTCTGTTGCTTCTGATTTTCCTGCTTCAGATCTGGTCACTGTCCTCCGTGCCGTGGATACAGGAATGTGTAGAATTCCGAAGTAACTGGTGATGTCACAGAACAGTAGGGTTAAAGGTTCGGGTGAAAGGTCAGGTGCACAGTGGCTCTGTGGCGCAATGGATAGCGCATTGGACTTCTAGACGTGGAGTATGTGAAGGCATTCAAAGGTTGTGGGTTCGAGTCCCACCAGAGTCAACTCTTGCACTAATTTATATTGTGCTTGTTCTTTCTGAAAGAGCTCGCATTTCAAGTAGAAGTGTCATCCCTCTGCTGTGGAACGTGTTTCTCCTTATGGTGTGTACTGGATGCGTCTGAGCGTCTTCTAAGGTGCTCAGAAGATGGCTTTGGTCGAAGCACAACCGCCAAGCCCTAAAAGCGCCCCCTTCTCTTTTGTTCCGCGAGCACTGCCGATCGCCTCATGCAGACGACGAACAGGGCACAATCAGCAACAGGTTAAGAACACACTGGCCGTCCTGTCAGGAAGCAATTAACACAGCTTAGGTACTGAGGCACAGAGGTGTGAGTGGCTGCTGAGCCAGTTTGAACCACACCTTGGGCAGAGAGGGAGGGGGCAGGAAACAAAGAAGTGATAGGGCCCATAACACCTGAGGTCTGCATACTCCCAGTTCTCAAACGACCCAAGCCTCCTCCTGATAAGCAGCGGAAAACCCCCTGGGTGGGGGGGGGGAGTGGCTAACGGAAGGCCTAAGAAGATCGAAGCCTGAATAGAGGGGCACTCTCTCTTTCCGCAAAGCCCTCGACCCAGGACAGGCAGCGCAAGGGAAACCGCAGGCTGCGAGACCACACAGGAGAGGAACCATGGGTCCAGGAACTGCAGATCACGCGAGCCATTGGCAGTGGAATGGAGGTACTGTGCAGAGACTTTGATTAGCTCTAGGCAAGGACCATTGAAACTGGCCCGGCGAACCACTATTGAAATGAGGGGAATGTGTGGTGCAGCCTGCAGGAGGACTCCCCACATAGCCCAAAGAGAGATTTGGGAAATTGGATGTGTGGCATCCCTCTTCTATGTGCAGCTGCTCTTCTTTGTAGCGTCAAAGACTTTCTAACGCCCTCTCTTTGTTACCTAAAAGGACTGCTGACCCGTGGGAATCCATTGTGGCCCTTGGAGGTATCTTTTGGGGCTGCAGATGCTGGTTTTGTGTGTCTTGGGGTAATAGTGAATGTTGATGTACTTAGAACATAAAAGGGGAACTCGTGTGATATTGTTTTGTTCTAGTCAGTGAGTGCATTGGTGATTCTGGGAGATGAACAGGAACTGTGGAAAAGTTGAGGGAGACCAGCATCCCCTTTGTGTTTGCTAGGAAGCGCAGTCGTACACGAGGCAGGAGTAGACCACGTCCGAGCGATCACCTTGCTCTGACACCATTAAGGCTGCAAGTATTTCACGGTAGAGACATCTTTACTACTTTACTCATCACGTTAAAGGAAGGACGCGATGGCTTTCGTGGGACGGGGTTAGGAGGAGCAAAGATCTTGGTTCCACTGGGGATCGAACCCAGGACCTTCTGCGTGTAAAGCAGACGTGATAACCACTACACTATGGAACCTCAGGACAGAGTCTGCCTCCAGAAGGAATAGGATCCGCACGGGAACCCCTCTTGTGACACTGTACAATACGATCGGTATTCCAGCTGATCCTCCTCCCTATCACCGTCTGTTGCTTCTGATTTTCCTGCTTCAGATCTGGTCACTGTCCTCCGTGCCGTGGATACAGGAATGTGTAGAATTCCGAAGTAACTGGTGATGTCACAGAACGGTAGGGTTAAAGGTTCGGGTGAAAGGTCAGGTGCACAGTGGCTCTGTGGCGCAATGGATAGCGCATTGGACTTCTAGACGTGGAGTATGTGAAGGCATTCAAAGGTTGTGGGTTCGAGTCCCACCAGAGTCGACTCTTGCACTAATTTATACTGTGCTTGTTCTTTCTGAAAGAGCTCGCATTTCAAGTAGAAGTGTCATCCCTCTGCTGTGGAACGTGTTTCTCCTTATGGTGTGTACTGGATGCGTCTGAGAGTCTTCTAAGGTGCTCAGAAGATGGCTTTGGTCGAAGCAGAACCGCCAAGCCCTAAAAGCGCCCCCTTCTCTTTTGTTCCGTGAGCACTGCCGATCGCCTCATGCAGATGACGAACAGGGCACAATCAGCAACAGGTTAAGAACACACTGGCCGTCCTGACAGGAAGCAATTAACACACCTTAGGTACTGAGGCACAGAGGTGTGAGTGGCTGCTGAGCCAGTTTGAACCACACCTTGGGCAGAGAGGGAGGGGGCAGGAAACAAAGAAGTGATAGGGCCCATAACACCTGAGGTCTGCATACTCCCAGTTCTCAAACGACCCAAGCCTCCTCCTGATAAGCAGCGGAAAACCCCCTGGGTGGGGGGGGGAGTGGCTAACGGAAGGGCTAAGAAGATCGAAGCCTGAATAGAGGGGCACTCTCTCTTTCCGCAAAGCCCTCGACCCAGGACAGGCAGCGCAAGGGAAACCGCAGGCTGCGAGACCACACAGGAGAGGAACCATGGGTCCAGGAACTGCAGATCACGCGAGCCATTGGCAGTGGAATGGAGGTACTGTGCAGAGACTTTGATTAGCTCTAGGCAAGGACCATAGAAACTGGCCCGGCGAACCGCTATTGAAATGAGGGGAATGTGTGGTGCAGCCTGCAGGAGGACTCCCCACATAGCCCAAAGAGAGATTTGGGAAATTGGATGTGTGGCATCCCTCTTCTATGTGCAGCTGCTCTTCTTTGTAGCGTCAAAGACTTTCTAACGCCCTCTCTTTGTTACCTAAAAGGACTGCTGACCCGTGGGAATCCATTGTGGCCCTTGGAAGTATCTTTTGGGGCTGCAGATGCTGGTTTTGTGTGTCTTGGGGTAATAGTGAATGTTGATGTACTTAGAACATAAAAGGGGAACTCGTGTGATATTGTTTTGTTCTAGTCAGTGAGTGCATTGGTGATTCTGGGAGATGAACAGGAACTGTGGAAAAGTTGAGGGAGACCAGCATCCCCTTTGTCTTTGCTAGGAAGCGCAGTCGTACACGAGGCAGGAGTAGACCACGTCCGAGCGATCACCTTGCTCTGACACCATTAAGGCTGCAAGTATTTCACGGTAGAGACATCTTTACTACTTTACTCATCACGTTAAAGGAAGGACGCGATGGCTTTCGTGGGACGGGGTTAGGAGGAGCAAAGATCTTGGTTCCACTGGGGATCGAACCCAGGACCTTCTGCGTGTAAAGCAGACGTGATAACCACTACACTATGGAACCTCAGGACAGAGTCTGCCTCCAGAAGGAATAGGATCCGCACGGGAACCCCTCTTGTGACACTGTACAATACGATCGGTATTCCAGCTGATCCTCCTCCCTATCACCGTCTGTTGCTTCTGATTTTCCTGCTTCAGATCTGGTCACTGTCCTCCGTGCCGTGGATACAGGAATGTGTAGAATTCCGAAGTAACTGGTGATGTCACAGAACGGTAGGGTTAAAGGTTCGGGTGAAAGGTCAGGTGCACAGTGGCTCTGTGGCGCAATGGATAGCGCATTGAACTTCTAGACGTGGAGTATGTGAAGGCATTCAAAGGTTGTGGGTTCGAGTCCCACCAGAGTCGACTCTTGCACTAATTTATACTGTGCTTGTTCTTTCTGAAAGAGCTCGCATTTCAAGTAGAAGTGTCATCCCTCTGCTGTGGAACGTGTTTCTCCTTATGGTGTGTACTGGATGCGTCTGAGAGTCTTCTAAGGTGCTCAGAAGATGGCTTTGGTCGAAGCAGAACCGCCAAGCCCTAAAAGCGCCCCCTTCTCTTTTGTTCCGTGAGCACTGCCGATCGCCTCATGCAGATGACGAACAGGGCACAATCAGCAACAGGTTAAGAACACACTGGCCGTCCTGACAGGAAGCAATTAACACACCTTAGGTACTGAGGCACAGAGGTGTGAGTGGCTGCTGAGCCAGTTTGAACCACACCTTGGGCAGAGAGGGAGGGGGCAGGAAACAAAGAAGTGATAGGGCCCATAACACCTGAGGTCTGCATACTCCCAGTTCTCAAACGACCCAAGCCTCCTCCTGATAAGCAGCGGAAAACCCCCTGGGTGGGGGGGGGAGTGGCTAACGGAAGGGCTAAGAAGATCGAAGCCTGAATAGAGGGGCACTCTCTCTTTCCGCAAAGCCCTCGACCCAGGACAGGCAGCGCAAGGGAAACCGCAGGCTGCGAGACCACACAGGAGAGGAACCATGGGTCCAGGAACTGCAGATCACGCGAGCCATTGGCAGTGGAATGGAGGTACTGTGCAGAGACTTTGATTAGCTCTAGGCAAGGACCATAGAAACTGGCCCGGCGAACCGCTATTGAAATGAGGGGAATGTGTGGTGCAGCCTGCAGAAGACTCCCCACATAGCCCAAAGAGAGATTTGGGAAATTGGATGTGTGGCATCCCTCTTCTATGTGCAGCTGCTCTTCTTTGTAGCGTCAAAGACTTTCTAACGCCCTCTCTTTGTTACCTAAAAGGACTGCTGACCCGTGGGAATCCATTGTGGCCCTTGGAAGTATCTTTTGGGGCTGCAGATGCTGGTTTTGTGTGTCTTGGGGTAATAGTGAATGTTGATGTACTTAGAACATAAAAGGGGAACTCGTGTGATATTGTTTTGTTCTAGTCAGTGAGTGCATTGGTGATTCTGGGAGATGAACAGGAACTGTGGAAAAGTTGAGGGAGACCAGCATCCCCTTTGTGTTTGCTAGGAAGCGCAGTCGTACATGAGGCAGGAGTAGACCACGTCCGAGCGATCACCTTGCTCTGACACCATTAAGGCTGCAAGTATTTCACGGTACAGACATCTTTACTATTTTACTCATCACGTTAAAGGAAGGACGCGATGGCTTTCGTGGGACGGGGTTAGGAGGAGCAAAGATCTTGGTTCCACTGGGGATCGAACCCAGGACCTTCTGCGTGTAAAGCAGACGTGATAACCACTACACTATGGAACCTCAGGACAGAGTCTGCCTCCAGAAGGAATAGGATCCGCACGGGAACCCCTCTTGTGACACTGTACAATACGATCGGTATTCCAGCTGATCCTCCTCCCTATCACCGTCTGTTGCTTCTGATTTTCCTGCTTCAGATCTGGTCACTGTCCTCCGTGCCGTGGATACAGGAATGTGTAGAATTCCGAAGTAACTGGTGATGTCACAGAACGGTAGGGTTAAAGGTTCGGGTGAAAGGTCAGGTGCACAGTGGCTCTGTGGCGCAATGGATAGCGCATTGGACTTCTAGACGTGGAGTATGTGAAGGCATTCAAAGGTTGTGGGTTCGAGTCCCACCAGAGTCGACTCTTGCACTAATTTATACTGTGCTTGTTCTTTCTGAAAGAGCTCGCATTTCAAGTAGAAGTGTCATCCCTCTGCTGTGGAACGTGTTTCTCCTTATGGTGTGTACTGGATGCGTCTGAGAGTCTTCTAAGGTGCTCAGAAGATGGCTTTGGTCGAAGCAGAACCGCCAAGCCCTAAAAGCGCCCCCTTCTCTTTTGTTCCGTGAGCACTGCCGATCGCCTCATGCAGATGACGAACAGGGCACAATCAGCAACAGGTTAAGAACACACTGGCCGTCCTGACAGGAAGCAATTAACACACCTTAGGTACTGAGGCACAGAGGTGTGAGTGGCTGCTGAGCCAGTTTGAACCACACCTTGGGCAGAGAGGGAGGGGGCAGGAAACAAAGAAGTGATAGGGCCCATAACACCTGAGGTCTGCATACTCCCAGTTCTCAAACGACCCAAGCCTCCTCCTGATAAGCAGCGGAAAACCCCCTGGGTGGGGGGGGGAGTGGCTAACGGAAGGGCTAAGAAGATCGAAGCCTGAATAGAGGGGCACTCTCTCTTTCCGCAAAGCCCTCGACCCAGGACAGGCAGCGCAAGGGAAACCGCAGGCTGCGAGACCACACAGGAGAGGAACCATGGGTCCAGGAACTGCAGATCACGCGAGCCATTGGCAGTGGAATGGAGGTACTGTGCAGAGACTTTGATTAGCTCTAGGCAAGGACCATAGAAACTGGCCCGGCGAACCGCTATTGAAATGAGGGGAATGTGTGGTGCAGCCTGCAGGAGGACTCCCCACATAGCCCAAAGAGAGATTTGGGAAATTGGATGTGTGGCATCCCTCTTCTATGTGCAGCTGCTCTTCTTTGTAGCGTCAAAGACTTTCTAACGCCCTCTCTTTGTTACCTAAAAGGACTGCTGACCCGTGGGAATCCATTGTGGCCCTTGGAAGTATCTTTTGGGGCTGCAGATGCTGGTTTTGTGTGTCTTGGGGTAATAGTGAATGTTGATGTACTTAGAACATAAAAGGGGAACTCGTGTGATATTGTTTTGTTCTAGTCAGTGAGTGCATTGGTGATTCTGGGAGATGAACAGGAACTGTGGAAAAGTTGAGGGAGACCAGCATCCCCTTTGTGTTTGCTAGGAAGCGCAGTCGTACACGAGGCAGGAGTAGACCACGTCCGAGCGATCACCTTGCTCTGACACCATTAAGGCTGCAAGTATTTCACGGTAGAGACATCTTTACTACTTTACTCATCACGTTAAAGGAAGGACGCGATGGCTTTCGTGGGACGGGGTTAGGAGGAGCAAAGATCTTGGTTCCACTGGGGATCGAACCCAGGACCTTCTGCGTGTAAAGCAGACGTGATAACCACTACACTATGGAACCTCAGGACAGAGTCTGCCTCCAGAAGGAATAGGATCCGCACAGGAACCCCTCTTGTGACAGTGTACAATACGATCGGTATTCCAGCTGATCCTCCTCCCTATCACCATCTGTTGCTTCTGATTTTCCTGCTTCAGATCTGGTCACTGTCCTCCGTGCCGTGGATACAGGAATGTGTAGAATTCCGAAGTAACTGGTGATGTCACAGAACGGTAGGGTTAAAGGTTCGGGTGAAAGGTCAGGTGCACAGTGGCTCTGTGGCGCAATGGATAGCGCATTGGACTTCTAGACGTGGAGTATGTGAAGGCATTCAAAGGTTGTGGGTTCGAGTCCCACCAGAGTCGACTCTTGCACTAATTTATACTGTGCTTGTTCTTTCTGAAAGAGCTCGCATTTCAAGTAGAAGTGTCATCCCTCTGCTGTGGAACGTGTTTCTCCTTATGGTGTGTACTGGATGCGTCTGAGAGTCTTCTAAGGTGCTCAGAAGATGGCTTTGGTCGAAGCAGAACCGCAAAGCCCTAAAAGCGCCCACTTCTCTTTTGTTCCGTGAGCACTGCCGATCGCCTCATGCAGATGACGAACAGGGCACAATCAGCAACAGGTTAAGAACACACTGGCCGTCCTGACAGGAAGCAATTAACACACCTTAGGTACTGAGGCACAGAGGTGTGAGTGGCTGCTGAGCCAGTTTGAACCACACCTTGGGCAGAGAGGGAGGGGGCAGGAAACAAAGAAGTGATAGGGCCCATAACACCTGAGGTCTGCATACTCCCAGTTCTCAAACGACCCAAGCCTCCTCCTGATAAGCAGCGGAAAACCCCCTGGGTGGGGGGGGGAGTGGCTAACGGAAGGGCTAAGAAGATCGAAGCCTGAATAGAGGGGCACTCTCTCTTTCCGCAAAGCCCTCGACCCAGGACAGGCAGCGCAAGGGAAACCGCAGGCTGCGAGACCACACAGGAGAGGAACCATGGGTCCAGGAACTGCAGATCACGCGAGCCATTGGCAGTGGAATGGAGGTACTGTGCAGAGACTTTGATTAGCTCTAGGCAAGGACCATAGAAACTGGCCCGGCGAACCGCTATTGAAATGAGGGGAATGTGTGGTGCAGCCTGCAGGAGGACTCCCCACATAGCCCAAAGAGAGATTTGGGAAATTGGATGTGTGGCATCCCTCTTCTATGTGCAGCTGCTCTTCTTTGTAGCGTCAAAGACTTTCTAACGCCCTCTCTTTGTTACCTAAAAGGACTGCTGACCCGTGGGAATCCATTGTGGCCCTTGGAAGTATCTTTTGGGGCTGCAGATGCTGGTTTTGTGTGTCTTGGGGTAATAGTGAATGTTGATGTACTTAGAACATAAAAGGGGAACTCGTGTGATATTGTTTTGTTCTAGTCAGTGAGTGCATTGGTGATTCTGGGAGATGAACAGGAACTGTGGAAAAGTTGAGGGAGACCAGCATCCCCTTTGTGTTTGCTAGGAAGCGCAGTCGTACACGAGGCAGGAGTAGACCACGTTCGAGCGATCACCTTGCTCTGACACCATTAAGGCTGCAAGTATTTCACGGTAGAGACATCTTTACTATTTTACTCATCACGTTAAAGGAAGGACGCGATGGCTTTCGTGGGACGGGGTTAGGAGGAGCAAAGATCTTGGTTCCACTGGGGATCGAACCCAGGACCTTCTGCGTGTAAAGCAGACGTGATAACCACTACACTATGGAACCTCAGGACAGAGTCTGCCTCCAGAAGGAATAGGATCCGCACGGGAACCCCTCTTGTGACAGTGTACAATACGATCGGTATTCCAGCTGATCCTCCTCCCTATCACCGTCTGTTGCTTCTGATTTTCCTGCTTCAGATCTGGTCACTGTCCTCCGTGCCGTGGATACAGGAATGTGTAGAATTCCGAAGTAACTGGTGATGTCACAGAACGGTAGGGTTAAAGGTTCGGGTGAAAGGTCAGGTGCACAGTGGCTCTGTGGCGCAATGGATAGCGCATTGGACTTCTAGACGTGGAGTATGTGAAGGCATTCAAAGGTTGTGGGTTCGAGTCCCACCAGAGTCGACTCTTGCACTAATTTATACTGTGCTTGTTCTTTCTGAAAGAGCTCGCATTTCAAGTAGAAGTGTCATCCCTCTGCTGTGGAACGTGTTTCTCCTTATGGTGTGTACTGGATGCGTCTGAGAGTCTTCTAAGGTGCTCAGAAGATGGCTTTGGTCGAAGCAGAACCGCCAAGCCCTAAAAGCGCCCCCTTCTCTTTTGTTCCGTGAGCACTGCCGATCGCCTCATGCAGATGACGAACAGGGCACAATCAGCAACAGGTTAAGAACACACTGGCCGTCCTGACAGGAAGCAATTAACACACCTTAGGTACTGAGGCACAGAGGTGTGAGTGGCTGCTGAGCCAGTTTGAACCACACCTTGGGCAGAGAGGGAGGGGGCAGGAAACAAAGAAGTGATAGGGCCCATAACACCTGAGGTCTGCATACTCCCAGTTCTCAAACGACCCAAGCCTCCTCCTGATAAGCAGCGGAAAACCCCCTGGGTGGGGGGGGGAGTGGCTAACGGAAGGGCTAAGAAGATCGAAGCCTGAATAGAGGGGCACTCTCTCTTTCCGCAAAGCCCTCGACCCAGGACAGGCAGCGCAAGGGAAACCGCAGGCTGCGAGACCACACAGGAGAGGAACCATGGGTCCAGGAACTGCAGATCACGCGAGCCATTGGCAGTGGAATGGAGGTACTGTGCAGAGACTTTGATTAGCTCTAGGCAAGGACCATAGAAACTGGCCCGGCGAACCGCTATTGAAATGAGGGGAATGTGTGGTGCAGCCTGCAGGAGGACTCCCCACATAGCCCAAAGAGAGATTTGGGAAATTGGATGTGTGGCATCCCTCTTCTATGTGCAGCTGCTCTTCTTTGTAGCGTCAAAGACTTTCTAACGCCCTCTCTTTGTTACCTAAAAGGACTGCTGACCCGTGGGAATCCATTGTGGCCCTTGGAAGTATCTTTTGGGGCTGCAGATGCTGGTTTTGTGTGTCTTGGGGTAATAGTGAATGTTGATGTACTTAGAACATAAAAGGGGAACTCGTGTGATATTGTTTTGTTCTAGTCAGTGAGTGCATTGGTGATTCTGGGAGATGAACAGGAACTGTGGAAAAGTTGAGGGAGACCAGCATCCCCTTTGTGTTTGCTAGGAAGCGCAGTCGTACACGAGGCAGGAGTAGACCACGTCCGAGCGATCACCTTGCTCTGACACCATTAAGGCTGCAAGTATTTCACGGTAGAGACATCTTTACTATTTTACTCATCACGTTAAAGGAAGGACGCGATGGCTTTCGTGGGACGGGGTTAGGAGGAGCAAAGATCTTGGTTCCACTGGGGATCGAACCCAGGACCTTCTGCGTGTAAAGCAGACGTGATAACCACTACACTATGGAACCTCAGGACAGAGTCTGCCTCCAGAAGGAATAGGATCCACACGGGAACCCCTCTTGTGACAGTGTACAATACGATCGGTATTCCAGCTGATCCTCCTCCCTATCACCGTCTGTTGCTTCTGATTTTCCTGCTTCAGATCTGGTCACTGTCCTCCGTGCCGTGGATACAGGAATGTGTAGAATTCCGAAGTAACTGGTGATGTCACAGAACAGTAGGGTTAAAGGTTCGGGTGAAAGGTCAGGTGCACAGTGGCTCTGTGGCGCAATGGATAGCGCATTGGACTTCTAGACGTGGAGTATGTGAAGGCATTCAAAGGTTGTGGGTTCGAGTCCCACCAGAGTCGACTCTTGCACTAATTTATATTGTGCTTGTTCTTTCTGAAAGAGCTCGCATTTCAAGTAGAAGTGTCATCCCTCTGCTGTGGAACGTGTTTCTCCTTATGGTGTGTACTGGATGCGTCTGAGCGTCTTCTAAGGTGCTCAGAAGATGGCTTTGGTCGAAGCACAACCGCCAAGCCCTAAAAGCGCCCCCTTCTCTTTTGTTCCGCGAGCACTGCCGATCGCCTCATGCAGACGACGAACAGGGCACAATCAGCAACAGGTTAAGAACACACTGGCCGTCCTGTCAGGAAGCAATTAACACAGCTTAGGTACTGAGGCACAGAGGTGTGAGTGGCTGCTGAGCCAGTTTGAACCACACCTTGGGCAGAGAGGGAGGGGGCAGGAAACAAAGAAGTGATAGGGCCCATAACACCTGAGGTCTGCATACTCCCAGTTCTCAAACGACCCAAGCCTCCTCCTGATAAGCAGCGGAAAACCCCCTGGGTGGGGGGGGGAGTGGCTAACGGAAGGGCTAAGAAGATCGAAGCCTGAATAGAGGGGCACTCTCTCTTTCCGCAAAGCCATCGACCCAGGACAGGCAGCGCAAGGGAAACCGCAGGCTGCGAGACCACACAGGAGAGGAACCATGGGTCCAGGAACTGCAGATCACGCGAGCCATTGGCAGTGGAATGGAGGTACTGTGCAGAGACTTTGATTAGCTCTAGGCAAGGACCATAGAAACTGGCCCGGCGAACCGCTATTGAAATGAGGGGAATGTGTGGTGCAGCCTGCAGGAGGACTCCCCACATAGCCCAAAGAGAGATTTGGGAAATTGGATGTGTGGCATCCCTCTTCTATGTGCAGCTGCTCTTCTTTGTAGCGTCAAAGACTTTCTAACGCCCTCTCTTTGTTACCTAAAAGGACTGCTGACCCGTGGGAATCCATTGTGGCCCTTGGAAGTATCTTTTGGGGCTGCAGATGCTGGTTTTGTGTGTCTTGGGGTAATAGTGAATGTTGATGTACTTAGAACATAAAAGGGGAACTCGTGTGATATTGTTTTGTTCTAGTCAGTGAGTGCATTGGTGATTCTGGGAGATGAAGAGGAACTGTGGAAAAGTTGAGGGAGACCAGCATCCCCTTTGTGTTTGCTAGGAAGCGCAGTCGTACACGAGGCAGGAGTAGACCACGTCCGAGCGATCACCTTGCTCTGACACCATTAAGGCTGCAAGTATTTCACGGTAGAGACATCTTTACTACTTTACTCATCACGTTAAAGGAAGGACGCGATGGCTTTCGTGGGACGGGGTTAGGAGGAGCAAAGATCTTGGTTCCACTGGGGATCGAACCCAGGACCTTCTGCGTGTAAAGCAGACGTGATAACCACTACACTATGGAACCTCAGGACAGAGTCTGCCTCCAGAAGGAATAGGATCCGCACCGGAACCCCTCTTGTGACAGTGTACAATACGATCGGTATTCCAGCTGATCCTCCTCCCTATCACCATCTGTTGCTTCTGATTTTCCTGCTTCAGATCTGGTCACTGTCCTCCGTGCCGTGGATACAGGAATGTGTAGAATTCCGAAGTAACTGGTGATGTCACAGAACGGTAGGGTTAAAGGTTCGGGTGAAAGGTCAGGTGCACAGTGGCTCTGTGGCGCAATGGATAGCGCATTGGACTTCTAGACGTGGAGTATGTGAAGGCATTCAAAGGTTGTGGGTTCGAGTCCCACCAGAGTCGACTCTTGCACTAATTTATACTGTGCTTGTTCTTTCTGAAAGAGCTCGCATTTCAAGTAGAAGTGTCATCCCTCTGCTGTGGAACGTGTTTCTCCTTATGGTGTGTACTGGATGCGTCTGAGAGTCTTCTAAGGTGCTCAGAAGATGGCTTTGGTCGAAGCAGAACCGCAAAGCCCTAAAAGCGCCCACTTCTCTTTTGTTCCGTGAGCACTGCCGATCGCCTCATGCAGATGACGAACAGGGCACAATCAGCAACAGGTTAAGAACACACTGGCCGTCCTGACAGGAAGCAATTAACACACCTTAGGTACTGAGGCACAGAGGTGTGAGTGGCTGCTGAGCCAGTTTGAACCACACCTTGGGCAGAGAGGGAGGGGGCAGGAAACAAAGAAGTGATAGGGCCCATAACACCTGAGGTCTGCATACTCCCAGTTCTCAAACGACCCAAGCCTCCTCCTGATAAGCAGCGGAAAACCCCCTGGGTGGGGGGGGGAGTGGCTAACGGAAGGGCTAAGAAGATCGAAGCCTGAATAGAGGGGCACTCTCTCTTTCCGCAAAGCCCTCGACCCAGGACAGGCAGCGCAAGGGAAACCGCAGGCTGCGAGACCACACAGGAGAGGAACCATGGGTCCAGGAACTGCAGATCACGCGAGCCATTGGCAGTGGAATGGAGGTACTGTGCAGAGACTTTGATTAGCTCTAGGCAAGGACCATAGAAACTGGCCCGGCGAACCGCTATTGAAATGAGGGGAATGTGTGGTGCAGCCTGCAGGAGGACTCCCCACATAGCCCAAAGAGAGATTTGGGAAATTGGATGTGTGGCATCCCTCTTCTATGTGCAGCTGCTCTTCTTTGTAGCGTCAAAGACTTTCTAACGCCCTCTCTTTGTTACCTAAAAGGACTGCTGACCCGTGGGAATCCATTGTGGCCCTTGGAAGTATCTTTTGGGGCTGCAGATGCTGGTTTTGTGTGTCTTGGGGTAATAGTGAATGTTGATGTACTTAGAACATAAAAGGGGAACTCGTGTGATATTGTTTTGTTCTAGTCAGTGAGTGCATTGGTGATTCTGGGAGATGAACAGGAACTGTGGAAAAGTTGAGGGAGACCAGCATCCCCTTTGTGTTTGCTAGGAAGCGCAGTCGTACACGAGGCAGGAGTAGACCACGTTCGAGCGATCACCTTGCTCTGACACCATTAAGGCTGCAAGTATTTCACGGTAGAGACATCTTTACTATTTTACTCATCACGTTAAAGGAAGGACGCGATGGCTTTCGTGGGACGGGGTTAGGAGGAGCAAAGATCTTGGTTCCACTGGGGATCGAACCCAGGACCTTCTGCGTGTAAAGCAGACGTGATAACCACTACACTATGGAACCTCAGGACAGAGTCTGCCTCCAGAAGGAATAGGATCCGCACGGGAACCCCTCTTGTGACAGTGTACAATACGATCGGTATTCCAGCTGATCCTCCTCCCTATCACCGTCTGTTGCTTCTGATTTTCCTGCTTCAGATCTGGTCACTGTCCTCCGTGCCGTGGATACAGGAATGTGTAGAATTCCGAAGTAACTGGTGATGTCACAGAACGGTAGGGTTAAAGGTTCGGGTGAAAGGTCAGGTGCACAGTGGCTCTGTGGCGCAATGGATAGCGCATTGGACTTCTAGACGTGGAGTATGTGAAGGCATTCAAAGGTTGTGGGTTCGAGTCCCACCAGAGTCGACTCTTGCACTAATTTATACTGTGCTTGTTCTTTCTGAAAGAGCTCGCATTTCAAGTA
Source organism: Lepisosteus platostomus (assembly GCF_059453375.1). Lineage (NCBI taxonomy): Eukaryota > Metazoa > Chordata > Actinopteri > Semionotiformes > Lepisosteidae > Lepisosteus > Lepisosteus platostomus. The sequence continues at coordinate 33,292,191 of NC_142612.1, forward strand.
GAAGTGTCATCCCTCTGCTGTGGAACGTGTTTCTCCTTATGGTGTGTACTGGATGCGTCTGAGAGTCTTCTAAGGTGCTCAGAAGATGGCTTTGGTCGAAGCAGAACCGCCAAGCCCTAAAAGCGCCCCCTTCTCTTTTGTTCCGTGAGCACTGCCGATCGCCTCATGCAGATGACGAACAGGGCACAATCAGCAACAGGTTAAGAACACACTGGCCGTCCTGACAGGAAGCAATTAACACACCTTAGGTACTGAGGCACAGAGGTGTGAGTGGCTGCTGAGCCAGTTTGAACCACACCTTGGGCAGAGAGGGAGGGGGCAGGAAACAAAGAAGTGATAGGGCCCATAACACCTGAGGTCTGCATACTCCCAGTTCTCAAACGACCCAAGCCTCCTCCTGATAAGCAGCGGAAAACCCCCTGGGTGGGGGGGGGAGTGGCTAACGGAAGGGCTAAGAAGATCGAAGCCTGAATAGAGGGGCACTCTCTCTTTCCGCAAAGCCCTCGACCCAGGACAGGCAGCGCAAGGGAAACCGCAGGCTGCGAGACCACACAGGAGAGGAACCATGGGTCCAGGAACTGCAGATCACGCGAGCCATTGGCAGTGGAATGGAGGTACTGTGCAGAGACTTTGATTAGCTCTAGGCAAGGACCATAGAAACTGGCCCGGCGAACCGCTATTGAAATGAGGGGAATGTGTGGTGCAGCCTGCAGGAGGACTCCCCACATAGCCCAAAGAGAGATTTGGGAAATTGGATGTGTGGCATCCCTCTTCTATGTGCAGCTGCTCTTCTTTGTAGCGTCAAAGACTTTCTAACGCCCTCTCTTTGTTACCTAAAAGGACTGCTGACCCGTGGGAATCCATTGTGGCCCTTGGAAGTATCTTTTGGGGCTGCAGATGCTGGTTTTGTGTGTCTTGGGGTAATAGTGAATGTTGATGTACTTAGAACATAAAAGGGGAACTCGTGTGATATTGTTTTGTTCTAGTCAGTGAGTGCATTGGTGATTCTGGGAGATGAACAGGAACTGTGGAAAAGTTGAGGGAGACCAGCATCCCCTTTGTGTTTGCTAGGAAGCGCAGTCGTACACGAGGCAGGAGTAGACCACGTCCGAGCGATCACCTTGCTCTGACACCATTAAGGCTGCAAGTATTTCACGGTAGAGACATCTTTACTATTTTACTCATCACGTTAAAGGAAGGACGCGATGGCTTTCGTGGGACGGGGTTAGGAGGAGCAAAGATCTTGGTTCCACTGGGGATCGAACCCAGGACCTTCTGCGTGTAAAGCAGACGTGATAACCACTACACTATGGAACCTCAGGACAGAGTCTGCCTCCAGAAGGAATAGGATCCACACGGGAACCCCTCTTGTGACAGTGTACAATACGATCGGTATTCCAGCTGATCCTCCTCCCTATCACCGTCTGTTGCTTCTGATTTTCCTGCTTCAGATCTGGTCACTGTCCTCCGTGCCGTGGATACAGGAATGTGTAGAATTCCGAAGTAACTGGTGATGTCACAGAACAGTAGGGTTAAAGGTTCGGGTGAAAGGTCAGGTGCACAGTGGCTCTGTGGCGCAATGGATAGCGCATTGGACTTCTAGACGTGGAGTATGTGAAGGCATTCAAAGGTTGTGGGTTCGAGTCCCACCAGAGTCGACTCTTGCACTAATTTATATTGTGCTTGTTCTTTCTGAAAGAGCTCGCATTTCAAGTAGAAGTGTCATCCCTCTGCTGTGGAACGTGTTTCTCCTTATGGTGTGTACTGGATGCGTCTGAGCGTCTTCTAAGGTGCTCAGAAGATGGCTTTGGTCGAAGCACAACCGCCAAGCCCTAAAAGCGCCCCCTTCTCTTTTGTTCCGCGAGCACTGCCGATCGCCTCATGCAGACGACGAACAGGGCACAATCAGCAACAGGTTAAGAACACACTGGCCGTCCTGTCAGGAAGCAATTAACACAGCTTAGGTACTGAGGCACAGAGGTGTGAGTGGCTGCTGAGCCAGTTTGAACCACACCTTGGGCAGAGAGGGAGGGGGCAGGAAACAAAGAAGTGATAGGGCCCATAACACCTGAGGTCTGCATACTCCCAGTTCTCAAACGACCCAAGCCTCCTCCTGATAAGCAGCGGAAAACCCCCTGGGTGGGGGGGGGAGTGGCTAACGGAAGGGCTAAGAAGATCGAAGCCTGAATAGAGGGGCACTCTCTCTTTCCGCAAAGCCATCGACCCAGGACAGGCAGCGCAAGGGAAACCGCAGGCTGCGAGACCACACAGGAGAGGAACCATGGGTCCAGGAACTGCAGATCACGCGAGCCATTGGCAGTGGAATGGAGGTACTGTGCAGAGACTTTGATTAGCTCTAGGCAAGGACCATAGAAACTGGCCCGGCGAACCGCTATTGAAATGAGGGGAATGTGTGGTGCAGCCTGCAGGAGGACTCCCCACATAGCCCAAAGAGAGATTTGGGAAATTGGATGTGTGGCATCCCTCTTCTATGTGCAGCTGCTCTTCTTTGTAGCGTCAAAGACTTTCTAACGCCCTCTCTTTGTTACCTAAAAGGACTGCTGACCCGTGGGAATCCATTGTGGCCCTTGGAAGTATCTTTTGGGGCTGCAGATGCTGGTTTTGTGTGTCTTGGGGTAATAGTGAATGTTGATGTACTTAGAACATAAAAGGGGAACTCGTGTGATATTGTTTTGTTCTAGTCAGTGAGTGCATTGGTGATTCTGGGAGATGAAGAGGAACTGTGGAAAAGTTGAGGGAGACCAGCATCCCCTTTGTGTTTGCTAGGAAGCGCAGTCGTACACGAGGCAGGAGTAGACCACGTCCGAGCGATCACCTTGCTCTGACACCATTAAGGCTGCAAGTATTTCACGGTAGAGACATCTTTACTATTTTACTCATCACGTTAAAGGAAGGACGCGATGGCTTTCGAGGGACGGGGTTAGGAGGAGCAAAGATCTTGGTTCCACTGGGGATCGAACCCAGGACCTTCTGTGTGTAAAGCAGACGTGATAACCACTACACTATGGAACCTCAGGACAGAGTCTGCCTCCAGAAGGAATAGGATCCGCACGGGAACCCCTCTTGTGACAGTGTACAATACGATCGGTATTCCAGCTGATCCTCCTCCCTATCACCGTCTGTTGCTTCTGATTTTCCTGCTTCAGATCTGGTCACTGTCCTCCGTGCCGTGGATACAGGAATGTGTAGAATTCCGAAGTAACTGGTGATGTCACAGAACGGTAGGGTTAAAGGTTCGGGTGAAAGGTCAGGTGCACAGTGGCTCTGTGGCGCAATGGATAGCGCATTGGACTTCTAGACGTGGTGTATGCGAAGGCATTCAAAGGTTGTGGGTTCGAGTCCCACCAGAGTCGACTCTTGCACTAATTTATATTGTGCTTGTTCTTTCTGAAAGAGCTCGCATTTCAAGTAGAAGTGTCATCCCTCTGCTGTGGAACGTGTTTCTCCTTATGGTGTGTACTGGATGCGTCTGAGCGTCTTCTAAGGTGCTCAGAAGATGGCTTTGGTCGAAGCACGACCGCCAAGCCCTAAAAGCGCCCCCTTCTCTTTTGTTCCGCGAGCACTGACGATCGCCTCATGCAGACGACGAACAGGGCACAATCAGCAACAGGTTAAGAACGCACTGGCCGTCCTGACAGGAAGCAATTAACACAGCTTAGGTACTGAGGCACAGAGGTGTGAGTGGCTGCTGAGCCAGTTTGAACCACACCTTGGGCAGAGGGGGAGGGGGTAGGAAACAAAGAAGTGATAGGGCCCATAACACCTGAGGTCTGCATACTCCCAGTTCTCAAACGACCCAAGCCTCCTCCTGATAAGCAGCGGAAAACCCCCTGGGTGGGGGGGGGAGTGGCTAACGGAAGGGCTAAGAAGATCGAAGCCTGAATAGAGGGGCACTCTCTCTTTCCGCAAAGCCCTCGACCCAGGACAGGCAGTGCAAGGGAATCGCAGGCTGCGAGACCACACAGGAGAGGAACCATGGGTCCAGGAACTGCAGATCACACGAGCCATTGGCAGTGGAATGGAGGTACTGTGCAGAGACTTTGATTAGCTCTAGGCAAGGACCATAGAAACTGGCCCGGCGAACCGCTATTGAAATGAGGGGAATGTGTGGTGCAGCCTGCAGGAGGACTCCCCACATAGCCCAAAGAGAGATTTGGGAAATTGGATGTGTGCATCCCTCTTCTATGTGCAGCTGCTCTTCTTTGTAGCGTCAAAGACTTTCTAACGCCCTCTCTTTGTTACCTAAAAGGACTGCTAAAAAACTAGGAAATTTGTTTCACATGGTCCAAATTCTAAATATGAGACTCTTTTAACATAACTGTTAGCGATTCGTATGAGTCCAGGGGAAGCCAGAGATCCCAACAGGGATCCCAACAGGGAACGAGTTACCGAAGCCAAACCGTGAACCGTGATCCGAAACCGTAGACAATAGAGCAACCCGAGAGTTCAGGGGAAGCCAGAGATCCAAAACAGAGAGTGAGTACTGAAGCCAAGCCGTGATCAGGTGTAGGAGATGGCGGGGGCAGAGATGAAGCGGCAGCTCCAGCGTTACTTTCTCGATTGCTGGTAGACGGCATTGCCAACAGGTGCGCGGAAATCTGTTGGACGGAAGCCTGTAACTGGAGTAAGGCTTGCCAGTGCTGATCCAAATCCGAGCGAATCTCCTCTTGCTCCGCTGGGTCCATGTTAAATGGCTCAGTATTCTGTTAAGAGATTCGGTAAGAGAAACCGAAACCAGTGATGGAACCTACTTGCAGGAGCCGTGATCCAAAGAAAGCCGTAGTCGAAGAAACGAGCCGAGAGTCCAGGGGAAGCCAGAGATCCAAACAGGGAACGAGTTACCGAAGCCAAACCGTGAACCGTGATCCGAAACCATAGATAATAGAGCAACCCGAGAGTCCAGGGGAAGCCAGAGATCCAAAACAGAGAGTGAGTACTGAAGCCAAGCCGTGATCCGAAAAACCGTCGTTTAAGGGTGAAAAACCGTAATCCGAAAACCAAGAAAGACACAAAGCAGAAGAAGGAGTAGCGCAACTAGGAAGCTCGAAAGGAAAACTAATACCGAGCGAGGAGGTAGGAAAAGACAGGTGTTTAAGTACAGGATGAGACGGGGGTGTGGTGGTGAATAAGTAAACTGATAGGTAGACTGATGAAGTAAGGCCATGTTGCCGGGAGGCAGGGATCGTAACAATAACAGTCAATAAGTGAAAACTAGTCCATTAGTACTCAAGGAACAAGAGAGAAAGTCAGTAAGAACTGCAGTATAAGCTTGAATGTGGTATTTAATGATAAACCAAAGCTGTTTGATGCACAGTATCAGGCAGGAAAGATTTAATCACAGCCAAAAATGACCTCAGGTAAGAAGGTGGGCCCTAGCTTACTCTTCAGGTTGTTCCAGTCCCTGGCAGGGCCAAACTGAAAAGATTGCAACCATAACCAGTAGCTGATCTTCTGAAGTTTGGTCTGATAAAAATACAATATGTTAAATTGTATGATGGCACAGAGAATGGAAATCAATTTATGAGATAGAAATGAGTTTTACTAATTATATATTTGTTATAAAGTCTCTTGAGGGAAAGAAAGAGTGAAATACTATTCAGGACAGGGCTACCGAGGATCTGGTTTACACAGCAGTGAGTGATGATGTAAAATGAAATACAGTATTTAATGGAAGTGTCTTGTGTGACATATACAAAGTAGTAATTGCATTACATATTTGCTAGTTATGAATAACTAGCAAATATGTAATGCAATTACTACTTTGTATATGTCACACAAGACACTTCCATTAGAATTTGAAGTTTTGAAGAATTAATTTGAAGAATTTGAAGAATTAATTTTCCATTAGAAAAGTAATACAAATCTTTATAAAATGTTGGAATATTTTTTTAAATATCGGGAACTCTCTTGTTCCCGATATTTAAAAAAATCTTCCAACATTTTATAAAGATTTGTATTAATTTTCTAGCTTTATCCAATATTGGGAGCAAAACAGTAGTTAAGTAATGAATACATGATAGTCTCTATGTTTGTCCTGTACTATGTCAGAACTGTCCTCAGTCAATCTCACCCCAGTTTACATGTTGTAGATTGTATTGGTCTTTTCCACATATACATATTATGGTTCAATGTAAGGCAAATCCTGCAAGAAAGAAAAAAAAAACATAATTTTCATTAGAGATGTAAAGATTACTAAATGTCTTTAACTTGAGTGCTCAAGACCTTTAGCACAGACATGTTCAACCATGTTACTTGTATAATGTCAATGCTGACTTTAAAGACAGACATTTTTCCAAAAGAGACATAATTTCCAAGTCAACAGAGCACGTGATCATAGTTGTGACTTTATATATGGATTTGTAAGTTATCTTTATAGTGCAGGGATTTTATTTTCCAGGACTGGGAACCACTGACTTGGAGGATATGTGATGGGTTTTTGTGATGGGTTATTTTCATATTTAAGGACAGTATATCCAGAATTGTTCTAGCATGTTGCTAATAGAAAGCAACCCCCTTGGGAGATAACATGAATTCTGCACTCAGGTCTTATCAATGAGCTGGAGATATTGCTCAACTAAAGGGATAATTTTCACTTGTAATAAGTACAGATCCAGCCATTCAAAATGCACAGGGAATACTGCAGTAGTTTGCAGTTCAGGGGCTGCGGGCATAGTTTTTTTCAAATAGGGTTGCACTACTTTGTGAAACCGCCAGGTGGAAGCTTAACATGGCATATGAAGAATTTGGGCTTTCGCCAGAAAACACCAGGTTTCATATCCCGGACAATCTTTTTCCAATTAAAGAATTTAAGTTGTACTGCTTAGACTTTTATTAGTTTTACTAAACTGTGTATTACAGCATGTTAAACATTAATTAAACACAAATTAAAAGTAGGTAAATTTTATAAAAGCAAGATTGCTCAGTTGGATATATAAAAAAGAGTTTATTTTTATCCATGATGTGCCTCTTTCAGGTTTACCTCCACTTGCAGAAAATCCAAAGGTAAATTTTGGTAGCTGAAAATAAAAACATTAGTATAATGTAATATGTACCTAATGTACACACAGTAGATGGTAGTGGTAGCTAAATATAAAAAAGTACACACCAGTATTCCACTTTCTTCATAAATACTTTATGCATCAAAGTCTTTAACTTGGTGACTTACAGTGGGTTATGGTTTTAATGTACTTGTTCTAACATTATAAAGTTTATACTGTACTTCATAAAAAGTTATAACGTTTTATCCTTTTCTAAGAGTACGTAGTAAGAACACCACTTGCTGTTACTGTATTATTGTAAAAAAAAAGATACCACTTGATAGTAATACTAATATGGATTCACGTAACTAAGCAGGTAAAATGGATGTTTTGGAAACATTTTCACATTTGTTTTTTTTAAAAAAAAGCTTTTATTGTCCTTATAGTCGTAATGGGCAATAGACTGTAATGTAGCGTGCTGCACCCAGGCCAATCAAAGCCCGATCAGAGAATTACTTTTGGTTTGTTACAGCTTACATAGCTGAATAGATAAAAATAGTCCACTATTATAGCTTATTGTAAATGTGATGTATCTCTTTGAGGTTTACATCCGAATTGAGAAAATCTATATTCTGTCTTAATCCAAATTTCAGAATTTAACAATTTAACTTTAAATTTAAAACTTTAAACCATATATTCTGTAAACTGAAGAGTTATAGAGGATACACGTTGTGTATCACCTCTTTTTATATTTGTAAGAATGCTCCAATTTAAAGGCAATAAGGAATATATTATTAATAATGAATGACCATGGACGAGCTGTAAACTGAAGTGTTACAGAGAAGACACGTTGAGTTTTGTCTTTTTAGCTTGGAATTTCACCTTTAGAGCGATCCTTTTGGCTATATTTTTTACATTACAGTTATATTTTTTAACTTTAAATTTGGATGAAGAAAAAATATTTCACATATACTGTATCGTACTGTCTCATACTGTATATACAGTATATTTATACAGTATATGAACTCACTGCCATTCATTGCCATGTGCACTACTGTTTTGGTATATCTGTGGATCTGACTTCATGGATTCACGGAACAGCGGGAGATGAGACCCGGAGGGGGGGTTATTTTGAATAGACTATGAATGAGTCCCTGAGGCACATTGTCCAAGTTTCAGAATTATAAAAAATAAACCTTGGGTGAAATTGCAAGAGAGAAAAAGATATCTTCTCAGAAGTCGTGTACTGTGCAAAGTAGGTGATTTTGACAAACAGCTGATGTTGCTTAAAGAATTTAAGATCTATCTGACTGTGCTGTAGCTCTCACGTAATTGAGCAGAAAGTCACCTTGCTCTCACAAGTGGCTCTGTTAGAGTTTGTGTTAACATACTGCACACTTTTGAATGTATTTTTATCACCTTTATCACCTTTACCTTTCTGGGGCGTGGGGGTATATCGATTCCTCAGTTTAACATCCAATACATCCCCAGTAAACCGAGAGACTAAAACCCGCTATCGATTTAACATCTGGCTTGCGACATTTCTCAAACTGCTCCAAAGTCAGGCGCAGAGTAAAATGAACCGAATGCCATGATGGACACCACAGTTACCCTTAATACAACTAATATCTAACAATAATAATAAGTAATATTAACAACCCCAAGTGCAGCACGCGTGAACTAAGGAAAAAAAGTAACTCCACAAAACAAATCAAAGATCCTGAACATCCCCACTATAGTTACGGCAAGGTGGAAGTGGGAAGCTGATTTTTAAAACAATTTTTAAAGAAAATCAAAAATAAGAAACAATGACATGTCCCTGCCTAACTTAAACATTGCATGATTTTAAAAGCTTAAACTTTAAAACATAGAACCTCAATTATATTCACCATTGTATTAAAAGTTACAACAAATACAAATTTTAACACAAATGTCATAGTCGACATCCCTCCCCAAGAGGGTGCTCCACTACTCCCGTAATTAGCTCTGCGTGATTGCTGGTATATTCTCCAGGTGTGCCTTGTTTTGTCTCCCTCCATTTATTCCCAGTGCCTCCAGTGGTCAGGGCTCAGCATTAGAGTTTGGATGTCGCGAGGCCCCGCCTATCACCAGGCTGCTGTATGCCTGAGGATCTGATGGCTTTGGACTCATGGACTGTGCACTGACCCTCCTTCAGACCCGCTCGGATTTGGGGGCCAGTTTCCCGAACTGTCACAGTTACTTTGTTGCACTATTAAAACCCTGTGTGTTTTCCCCCCGAATTACGCCCCCTGTTTCCTTCAGCCCTTACCGCTTCGCATAGGGTCTAATGTACGGAGCCAATCCGTAACAAAAAATCCAAAACCCTTTAAAACAGAGACTCTTAACTCTACTTCACACCTGCATGTGAAGATCATGGTGTGCCCAGCAGTTTTTTTATTTGGATTACACTATGAATGAGTCCCTGAGGCATACCATCCAAGGTTTCAAAATTTAAAAAAAATCAAACCTATGGATGAGAGAAACGGGTATCTTTTGAGAAGTTGTGTACTGATTGCAAATAATCTGATTTTGACAAACCTTAAAGAGCTTATTTTGCTTCAAGAATTTAAAATCTGTCTGACTGTATTGCAGCTGTCACGCCCTCTGCAGCCAGGGGGCACTCCTTCTCTGTCCTGTCCCTAGTTTCCGGTCTGCTGTCCTTCCTGTCCCTCTCTTTCCCTTGGGCTATATATTTCTGGGTCTTGCACTCTGTCCTGGCTCAGCATTGATGTTCGGATGTCCTGAGACCCGCCTAGCACCAGGGCGCCCCACGTCCGCTCCCTGAGGGCATAGGTTTCTATACGGCATTCCTGAACTCTTTGCACTAATGAGCCCGGGCCTTTTTCCCGTCTCGTCGCTACGCATATGGGTCTTTTTCCGCTCTCCTGCTCCCCATGGTTAGTCCCTTTGGACGTCCGTGACAGCAGCTTATTTCATTGAACTGTTCGGACACCTACAGAGATACCTGATCTAAATTGAAGGTCTGCTTTTTTCACGTTTTTGTTACGTGAAATGTTTTTGCACTTGATAAACTCCGAGATCCTGACTGATTTGACTTTGTATTTGCCCCATTAAGCTGAAACAGAAAAAGAAGACGTTCTGTAGTTAATCTTTTTGAAATGCGATTCATTATATTATTTGTTAATTATTATTATTGTTAATAATAATAATAATTATTATATTTATTATAAAACCACTAACATTGATACAGGTGCTGCTGCTGTTCATAGCCTCTTATTAATTTAAAATGCGCTGAACTCTGCCACAGGCTTCCCTTTGAATTAGTAACACACGTATCACCTTTGTCTGTCAGGGGGGTCGGGAGCCCAGTACCCCGCTATGAGAACATGAATGTATATTGAACATTTAAATACTGTGATATATAAAATTAATACCCTGATACAACCAGCTGAATACATATACATTTATTAAATTAAATTAAATTAATATTCTTAACGGCGCTCAGAAACGTATTGGTAGCGAATTCTTAAAAAAAGAAGCTTTATATTTCGGAAAAGACATTGTTACACAAGGAAGTGAAACGTGTTACAGGTATGATCAGGAGAAAAAAAAATATTTATTTGTGGCTGCTGCAGTTGCACCCTTTGCAATGGTTAGATAGTAAATTTCTTCAGTTATTTTCCTGCAAGCTAGTCGAAGAAGTAGGTGACTCAAAGCTCGAAGCCCAGTGGGTGCAGCAGCAGCGTTGTCTATTTTGCAATAGACAATGAAACGCTCACAGTTTGTAATGCAGGGTGCTGCGAATGAGGTCCACTTTGATACAGTACAAATAAATGTATTTCCCACAATACTTTAAAACCATACAGCATTACACTGTATGCATGTGGCATGTCTTTGTTTTAAAACTACAGTGCAGAAAACAGTACAGTGTTTATAAAAACAGGACGTTTGATTGCCGATTGCCTTATGTTAAAGCATAACAAACATTGACAAGAGAGGGCATGCTACTGAAAATCCCGTCCCCATCCCCAAGCAAAACTGTATATTTTACATAACAAACACAGCGGTGTGTAACACTCCTAGCCTTTGTGACAAAATGTTAAAGAACTGCGGAGCTTCATTGAATACGTAAAAGTTCATTCCAAACTGAAAAAACTGAAAAAAGACTCAGCATGTGTCCACCATTTTTCTTCATCTTACAGATTGTCCAAGGTCATTCATTATTAATATTATTAATAATATCTTATGTATCGCATTAAAATTGGAACATTTTTACAAGTGTAAATCCACCAGCCCAATTATTTTCTTACCGTTTTATCCAGGACAGGTACCAGTCTCACCCACACTTTTTGGTTACATTTTTTGACTGTCTTCAGAGTGCTTTGACTGATGCTTAAAAATGTAACATAACGCATACTGTGGAGAAAGAGCTATTGAGTACAGAACATCTTTCAACCTGTGAAAAGGTTTGCATATGTAGTTTATTCTTATCTCTGTGAAAACAGGAAATACAGAGGGAGTTTCAGAAATTAAAGAGAGGTCTGGAACACCCTGTCTCACAAAAGGCATTTTAATAAAAAAAGCGAAGGTTGTGAAAACAGTGACAAAACACCCTGAACAAAATACAATTTCAAAATAAAGCAATTTGAAATTATTAGTTGTTATTAATAAATTCATAGTGTTAATAATGATCAGATACGTTATTATAGTTCAGTTTCAGCAGACCTTTTTAATACCGTTTCGGTATTCTCGATTAATTGTCCCACTTGAATGAAGAAGGTATTTTGAATTGACTTGAATTAAACCAGTTGAACTGTTTTTTACTCCCACTGTTGACGGTATTCACGTTTGCCCACTCAATATAACTTAACTTTGAACACGTTGTGATATTTAGAAATACCAAAAAGAAAATCATTATAGTGTGTCCATAATATTTACTATTTTTTTTAAAGGAATCTTTACTTGTTAAAGGAAAATGTGTGCCCTGAGCAGGAATCAAACACAGGCGTCCAGAATACGAGGCAGGTACCAAGGCCATTGAATCAACATGCCACTTCGAAACATGTCCCAGAGCTTAAAGGGACAGGCAAAATGTTTCCAAAGTAATCATGAGTGAATGAGTCAAATTGATGCAGATGTTTACAAAGAAAGAGAACTGCAGTAATACTTTGAGCTATATAAGAAATTCAGGGACTGTTGTGTATTTTTTTAAACTACCACCACCAGCCATATACGGTTTGTATAATATTTTTATATTCTCAAATTGATATAGTTTATGACGTTCAGAGACATTATGCTCCTGTTATTTTTATGCTCAGCTACCAAAATTCCCATTCAGTTGTAAAATTCCATATTAAGCAGTTTTAAACATGCACAGTACAGAGATTAAATGAAGAAATAATTTCACTAATAACTAATGCACCACAAGTGCCACCTGTTGATCATTTTGGCCAGAGAATCACGTACTGCGGTAGCCTGTAGCTCAATTCCCATGGTAATGGGGCTTTACCGTGCATTTTGAATGGCTACATCTGTACCTCCAATAACTAATCCTGCAGATTAATTGTCACATACAGTATAAAAATCATGGGCATATGTTCTCATATTCAAAGCTACTCATACTCAGCACTAGATTGCTGATCAATAACATGAGACATCTTGTTCACAGTATAACATTACCACCTGCTCTGGAGGCTATGCTTAGTTTAGTGCTGTGTGGGTGTCAGAATACATGGGCTATGAATAACCAAAAATGTCAATGACAAGTGCATGCAGACATCAGAGAAGGGAAATTCAAGAGAATAATATTATTCAAAATTCATAAACGTATTTGAAAACTACTGATAAACTACTGATGATCCGATGTGACAAAATGCTTATGCAGACTTCCACCAAACAATAAAAACAGTTAACGGTAACAATATCTTTGAATTACAGGTAAAAACCATACAGATATAAATTCAGACTAAAATATATTTTATCCCATTGCTTGGTCCCATTTTTTTCACATATAATCAATTATATTTCGTACTGCTAGTAATTCCAATCAGCATGCCAGTAATTGTAATTAAGTATGGATTGCACAGTGATTTCATAATGTCTGGCCATTATATTACAATCACAATATAGGTCCAGTAAATCTATTAGATAGATAAATACACATGTAACAGCTAACTAGCTGGGGTTCTGCCAAAGTAATGTTCTTTAAAGTGTGAGCAATGTTCTGCAAGCAGAATAATCAGATGAGAAATGATGACAATATCTTTATTAAGGTTCAAATTATTTTAACAGCAGACTGCAGCAATAGTTAAAATGTAACTACATTTTATAACAAAATTATAAAATTCAGACATATTAGTCAAAAGCATATAGGAACTTTCTCACATTATTCTTATTCACATTTTAAAATAAATCTTGGAGAGCAAAATCCTGTACTGGGGTTTGGTTAGAAATAGATGTCAAAAACATATTCAAATGCAGAGTTAGTTGCCCATGTGTTCTTCAAAATGCATGTCCCAGGCAATAAGTATAAAAGAGATTCATCACCAAAATATTATTTTCTTGAATGGGATTTAAGAGCATTTTGCTTCCTTGCATGAATTTATCATATTAAAAGTTAATTATTTTTTTGTTTAATAAGAGATATAGAGCATTTCTGTTTCCCTTACCTTTCAGCCACAAAATGCTTCAGAGAGATCCTGTACACATAATTATGCAGCTTCTTATAAGATTAGTAATTCACTGTTATCATGGCAGTGCAGACTCATTGTAGAATCTCACTCAGTTTTCCCCTGGCTAATCGTAGATTTCCAGCTCCAGTGGAAAGGCTGTAATTCTTAATTGCTTAAGGGTTTGAATGTATAATTGAATGTATCATCAAACTCTTTTCTTTCCTTTTCATTATTCGTTTTAATGTCTTGTGTTTCTACTGAAAAACATCCTTTCAGGGCAGACCTCCAGGGGAGATCCAAGACTGATATAATCCTATCTGTGTATTTTTTTGCAAACATAAGATTCTTTATTCTGCTTGCAGCAACTATTCCATCACCAGTTTTTGCTTTGACGAACACTGCTTAGAGGGTTTTGATATCCCTTGAATGATTCTGCTCAGAGTGTACTTGAAAAAATTAAGTGCTGTCAGTAGGTCACACACTATGGATTTGATGCTGCAATATCTTGCTCTTAAAACACTTTACATTCCAACTAAATCTCCAGCTTTCACATTGTCATTTAAGAATGACATTAAACAATAGTAATATATTTGTTACAGTTTAAGCACTGGGTATTTTATCTGATTTTCTCTTTAGGCCCAACTATGTGACTGTTTTGTTTTTCAGGACCAGTATTATCATGGACTGAGGCTTCAAAACATGCATTTGATTCCTTATGCAATATGAAAAGACAACAAATGCAGTCAAGCAATATATTAGGTGAGGCATGCATCATTAATATGTTAATATAATTTAAATTAATACATTAAACATTAATACAAAATTTGAGTTAAACTGAAAAAAGGGATTCTAATGCTGTTCTGCAAAGAGTAAATTTCATTATTCAATTTTAAATCAGCATTCCAGGGGAGAACCGTGTCATGGAATTTTATCAAAGAAGAGCCAGATGTCACGACCACCAGCCAGCGGAGATCTACACGTAAGCGAGCCAATCAGCACCAGCAGCGGATTACTACTAACAAGCGCCGCCGCACGAGTTAACTCACCTGCAATTGCTCTACCGTGCGGCACGCCGGGTTATTTATACCATTCGTACCTGATTCCCGTTGCTCGGTATTGAGTTCTCTACTGGTTGCTCAGCCTAGCGTTCTTACCCCTCTTTTGCCTTCCTGGAATTCTGCCTGCACCTTTTGCCTTCGGACTTCGGATCTCGTCTCGCCCCTTGGATTGTTTGCTATCATTGCCTGTTTTGGATTTGACCCTGTAGCTCTCTTTTCGACTTCGATTCTGTCTCACGTTTTGGATTGTTCGCCACCAGTGCCTTTACCGGATCTCGACTTACCTTCGCCTTCAGACTACGACTCAGCTCCTGGATTTGCTCGGTACGTTTACTTACCTCCCTGCGACTCCTGCATCTGCATCGGATCCTTTTCACCTCTACAGAGCAGCGTTACAGAATACCGAGCCGAATTATGGATCCCGCAGACGCACAGACCCTTCGTTCCCTTCTCCCGCAGCAATCCCAAACCATCGCCCAGCTTCAATCTTCTCTCCAACTGCTCACTAACCAAGTCGCCTGGCTTTTTTTCTTCCCCTGTTTCGCCGGCTCCCGCACCGATTCCTACAACGCCTTTTTTACAAACACCTGCTCCAACCACCGCGGCCCCGCCCACCACTCCCTCAACTTTACCATTTGTACTCCTGGAGAAGTATGACGGCAATCCTGCAGGCTGCAGGGGCTTTATTGCCCAGTGCTCCCTGGCTTTTCAGCTGCAGCCTGAGCGTTTTTCTACTTCTCGACAGAGGATCGGATTCGCACTTTCCTTGCTCACAGGCAAAGCATTGGATTGGGCTGCAGTATTGCTTGCTAGAGGAGATCAGCTGTTCTCTGACTTTCAGCTTTTTGCTGACCGTCTCCAGGCGCGTTTTTCTCAAAGCAACCCGGATTTGACTTGCCTTCGGCTTTCCTCTCTTCGCCAGGGCGACAGACCACTGCAAGATTATGTGGCTGAATTCCAAGCCCTCGCCACGGAGTCTGCCTGGAACCCGGAAGCTTTGGTTTGCCTCTTCGCTAAGGGTCTCTCGGAGGATCTAAAGGACCACCTGGTGCTCATGTCCTTACCAACCTGGTCTCTAGAGGCGGCTATCGCTGCGGTAGTTGAATTGGACACTCGCATTCGGCTGCGGAGAGCGGAGAGACACCCAGGAAGCAGACCTGTGCGCCCCATGGGTCCTCCCCTCGTGACGCCCACCCTGCCACATGCACCCCTGTCCTTGGAGGAAAAGGAAAGGCGCCGTCAGGAGGGGCTGTGTCTGTACTGCTCTGCGTCGGGTCACCTGCTCGCTACTTGTCCTTTGAGACCCCCACATCCACCTCGAGCTCCCCCACTGCCTACTGTTAGTGTCAGTAGTGCTGTTTTTTCACAATCCTCTTCAGGGCCTTTATTCCCAGCTGAGATTTCCTGGATGGACACGCACCTTCAGGGGCAGCTGGGAATTTTATGGATGCCTCTTTTGCTAAGAAGTGGGATATTCCTCTTGCTCCGCTTTCACCCCCTATCTGCATTCAAACGTTGGATGGGTCACCGATCGCTCCTGGACGTATTTCCTGGCAGACCATTCCCCTATCCCTTACTGTTGGTGCCACTCACGTGGAGGACATTTCACTCCTTCTCCTGGACTCCCCTGCTTACCCTGTGATCCTGGGCCTTCCCTGGCTCAAAAAGCATGATGCCCCCATCTCCTGGGCCAAGAATGAGATCATTGCCTGGAGCCATGCCTGTCGTGACAACTGTTGTCGTCCTCCACTCAAGGTTGCTGCTTCAGTAAACCTCTTGGAAGAACACTCTATTATTCCCCCCCAATATGCACATTTGAAGCAAGCCTTTGACAAACAGAAAGCTCTATCGCTCCCCCCTCACCGCACCTATGACTGTGCAATAGATTTGCTTCCAGGAGCACTCCCACCCAAAGGACGGATCTACCCGCTCACTCAGACAGAGAATGAAGCCCTGCAGGATTATATCAAGGAGGCCCTGAATTCTGGTTTTATTCGTCCCTCCTCGTCCCCAGCCTGTGCTGGGTTCTTCTTCATAGGGAAGAAGGACGGCTCCTTGAGGCCGTGTATTGATTACAGAGGCCTGAACTCCATTACAGTCAAACATCCCTACCCCTTGCCTTTAATCCCAGCCGCTCTGGAGTCCCTACGTGGAGCCTCCATTTTCTCAAAACTAGATCTACGGGGGGCTTATAATTTAATCAGGATCCGTGAAGGGGATGAGTGGAAGACGGCCTTTATGACCACGCAAGGCCACTATGAATATCAGGTGATGCCTTTTGGACTCGCTAATGCCCCGGCAGTCTTCCAATCCTTCATAAATGACATCTTTAGGGACATTATTGGAAAATTTGTCTTGGTATACTTGGATGACATCCTCATTTTTTCCACCGACCCTCAGGAACATGTCCATCACGTCCAGGAGGTCTTGTCCAGACTCATCGACAACCAGCTCTACGCCAACCTTGAGAAATGCATTTTTCATGCTTCTAAGATTCACTTTCTGGGCTACATTATTTCTCCTCTTGGAGTCGAGATGGACTCAGCCAAGGTGGCAGCTATCAATGATTGGCCTGTGCCACGTAATTTGAAGCAAATCCAACGCTTTCTAGGTTTTGCCAACTTCTACAGGCGATTCATCCGGAACTTTAGCTCCGTGGTGGCGCCCATTACGGCTCTGACCCGCAACCGTCCTAGTCGGGGTAAATGGAATCCGGAGGCTAACCAGGCATTCCTGCGCTTGAAACGTCTCTTTAGCTCCGCTCCTCTCCTACGGCATCCGGATCCCTCCCGGCCTTTCATTGTTGAAGTTGACGCCTCTGCCCATGGGGTTGGTGCAGTCCTCTCCCAGCGCCTCGAAGAGGATCGCCTCCCTCATCCATGTGCTTTCTTTTCCAAGAAGCTCTCTCCTGCTGAGGTTAACTATGATGTGGGCAATCGGGAACTCCTAGCTATCAAGCTGGCCCTCGAGGAATGGAGACACTGGCTGGAGGGGGCTCAGCACCCCTTTGTCATTATCACGGACCATAAAAACCTGTCCTATATTCAATCTGCCAAGTGCCTCAACTCGCGTCAGGCCCGTTGGTCACTTTTCTTTTCTCGATTCAATTTTGTTATCACTTACACTCCTGGCTCCAAGAATGGGAGGGCTGATGCACTCTCTCGGCTCCATGACCCCCCAGACCTGGATGACACACCTGAACCAATCATCTCTCCTAACAGAATCGTGGCAGCGATTCATTGCTCCATTGAAGATCAGGTCAGGCGTGCCCTCAACGGAACTACAGTTCCTCTGTGCTGCCCCCCGGATAAGCTTTTCGTCCCGAACAACTTACGTTCTGCGGTTTTGCAGTGGGGACATGATTCCCGGTTTGCCGGCCACCCGGGATGCAGACGCACTCTGGACCTCCTCACCAGGGACTTTTGGTGGCCTTCCATGCGATCTGATGCAGCAGAGTACGTCCGGGCTTGCCCGGTCTGTGCCAGGAGCAAGACTCCGCGCTCTAGGAAGGCTGGCCTCCTTCACCCGCTTCCAATCCCACACCGCCCTTGGTCCCTTCCGGATTCGTTTCCGGATCACCCCGGTTACCTTCCGCCTTGCTCTCCCCCTTACCCTCAGAATCCACCCCTCATTTCATGTCTCCCTCCTGAAACCTGTTTACCGCTCGCCCCTTGCGGCTCCCCAACATCGCCCGCCACCTCCTCGTCGCATTCAGGGGCGCCCGGCTTATACGGTCCACAAGATCATTGACTCCAGATGGAACCGCGGTACCCTTCAGTATTAAGTCGACTGGGAGGGTTTTGGTGCCGAGGAGAGATCTTGGGTTCCAGAGAAGGATATTTTGGACCCTACACTAATCAGTGACTTTCACAGGGACTATCCTAATCGGCCGTCTCGGGCGTCGGGAGCCTCCCGTGAAGGGGGGGGTACTGTCACGACCACCAGCCAGCGGAGATCTACACGTAAGTGAGCCAATCAGCACCAGCAGCGGATTACTACTAACAAGCGCCGCCGCACGAGTTAACACACCTGCAATTGCTCTACCGTGCGGCACGCCGGGTTATTTATACCATTCGTACCTGATTCCCGTTGCTCGGTATTGAGTTCTCTACTGGTTGCTCAGCCTAGCGTTCTTACCCCTCTTTTGCCTTCCTGGAATTCTGCCTGCACCTTTTGCCTTCGGACTTCGGATCTCGTCTCGCCCCTTGGATTGTTTGCTATCATTGCTTGTTTTGGATTTGACCCTGTAGCTCTCTTTTCGACTTCGATTCTGTCTCACGTTTTGGATTGTTCGCCACCAGTGCCTTTACCGGATCTCGACTTACCTTCGCCTTCAGACTACGACTCAGCTCCTGGATTTGCTCGGTACGTTTACTTACCTCCCTGCGACTCCTGCATCTGCATCGGATCCTTTTCACCTCTACAGAGCAGCGTTACACCAGAAGAGGTGTTCTCATTCATTCAGTAGGACATTTATTCATACTGCAATATGGGAACAGCATCCTTCTGACTGTGCAGACAGTGGAAGCAGATTCAAAGCGCGTCGGGAGGGTGCCTTGTTTTATATCTTTTGCTGATACAACACTTCAAGGATAGGCGAAGGAGTAATTTTCCATTCATTATAGGTTTCTGCTTTAAGCAAAGAAAGAGAGTAGTTACGCAAAAAACTACCTTTTTCATGCGGCAGAGATAAACGTTATTAAAACATCCCATGCCCTTGACTCGCTGGGTGCAATCTCACTTTGTTCTAAGAATCCAGTTGCTTCTGCAGCACAGCTCTGCCCGTAAACAACATTTTTAGGATAAAACACTTTCTCTCAGTAACTTTCCATTACAACCAATTATCGTTAATATTGAACAATTGAGAATAGGGTTCTGTTGCGGATGGGTTTACAGAGCAGATGGAGTAGGACCCTGTTCCAGTTCAGGAGGCGAGACAGCAGCCAAAACAAAGTCGCAATCCAAAGAGTTGTCGAAAACGGGAGTCAGAAGTCCTTTATCTTGGAATGTCCGAACGTCAGGCCAGATCCAAGGTGAGTAGTTCAAAATGTGAAAGATCAGGAGCCGTGTAGACTGAGAGAGAACACCAAAGCAGGTAGAAAGCTCAAAAGGAATACTGCTTAAATACTTTAATAGGGTGGAGTGATTGAGCAAGGTGGTAGGTGAATTTCTAACCTGCTTTTATATTTCTCTTGAAAATTATGGCTAAAATCAATGCAACACTTATAACTCCAGCAGAAGCATATATCCTCCATCGTGCATCCGAACTGGTTTCACTGGATACTATTCCATCACTTTCATTACCTGAAGAAATAAAAAGTAGAGTCAAGGCACCTAACTCTTATTTTGTAGATGAATTCACAAACCATAAGATGTTACTGCAATTGTAGAAACACTCTATGGTTATTGGACACTTGAGCGCTAAAAGATTGAGAAAGTGAAATGTTAAGGGTTGGATTTGACTCAAATTTGAGTAGCTTGGACCGAAGTCTTAAACCAGGGGTATCCAAACTATGGCCCGCGGGCCAGTTGCAGACCGCCACTGTTACTGAAACGGCCCACGAGAACTATAATTAGATTTGGCCCAGTATGAAGTAAAATATGCAGTTCCTATTTTGAACATTAGGTGTCGCCATCGGATAAAATCAAATCTCAAAACTTTATTTCTGTACCTTAAGGTTAGCAAGCTTTTCAAAATCGCAGAACCAAAGAATCGAAAAATTGACAGCGAATGCAGGAGATTCCAGCCACGCTGATAAAATGAATACTTTTCCCCCAAGTTCAGAGGCAAGTGTGTCTGTGATGTGCTCCGAATCTCCACAACAACACTCACACCTGACTCAATAGCGATTCTGCAGTCCAAGGCACAGCATCACTGTTCCCATTAGTAGAGTCATCACTAGTGACTAAACTTTGTGAAATCTTACAGTTATATAAAAATGAGATAATATTATTATTTATATAGGTCATTTCAAGCTTACAGTACGAAATGCATAAAAACTCACCTATTACGGTGGTATCCTTAATTAAAAGGCAATTTGGTTATTGGAATGCACTTATATCGGGTATTATTTGTTTATTTTTATTATTAGGGGTAGCCTGTGGCCCGCCACTCCATATTTTGTTTTATATCTGGCCCACAATAAAAAAATTTGGACACCCTTGTCTTAAACCATCCAAGACTTTTCACGTGTTTCTGCCTGTGGGGAAGGAAGCCAGCCATGTTAATCTAACTCAGTGAACATGTGGACAGCAGAGTTGAATGGGTGTATATAATGTACACTCACTTCAATTTCAGATTTCAAAAGTGATTTTTTATTTGTTTCTTAATTTGCTTTTCTTTGAACACAGGAAGGAAACCACCTTGAATGATACAAACCAAGTCGTGAACAGATCTGATGAATACTTTTTTGTACCACATACTGCCTGTATTGTTGGCCTATAAACAGTCACTCATGTCAATGTGTCGCTTTGTAATATCTTCTTCTAAATATGTCTTGATTAAGCACTGAATTCTTTTGTCAGTTACAGACTGAGATTACACTTTTTGAATTTTGTTAAAATCTTTACCCATAATTGTGCACTTGTCTTTAACTTGCTATGAACATTTTTTACACACAAGGTACTACAGTAGGTAGGACAGGGTAGTTAAATAAAAGGTTTTGTGATGTACACTGATGACACAGTGTAGCTGAGTATACAGTTCCAGGCCGAGGAGTCTAAGGGGTCAAAGCAGTGGGTCTCCTTTCTGCATTCAGGTAGTGCAGCCAGACAAAAAAATACAACAGTGTTTGTGTGTTATTGTTAACTTTGTAAGTCCCATCCATATGCTCTGCTGCATTCATCTAAACTAAATTTTATTTAATTAGAGTCTCCATTGTTTTCTCATTGGTAATGAATGTGACTTTAGAAAATGATGCGCTGTTTATAAAGAACAAAAAACACATACCACACACAGAGTATTTGGTATTGTCAAGTGTCAGCAATCTTTTTACTCACCCTGTGCAGCTACGTTAAAATGCATCGTATGCATCCCATTAGGCTCAACAATCTCACACCTGTAACTCCCTTCATCAGAACTCTGAAAGTGTGATATGTGAAGAAAGTGACTGTCGTGCTTCTTCATTATTGTTATTCTGGAATCACCACACCTGCTGTTTACAGTATTGTTATCATACTGTAAAGTCACCAAACACCCAGTCCTGCTGGTCCTGTTGAATTCCCATTTTTCATACACTACTTCCTTAACTGTCCAGTTCAAACATTGTAGAGACACATCCGTCCCCGTGATAAAACTTACATGCTGAGTTTCTGTAAAAAATAATTTAAACATTGTTATCGAAAAAGAGTATTGTGACATAATTAAATGCACTTCTCTGTTGTGTAAAGTATAGAGTATAAATGGCAAGGACACTTGAATTGTGACCAAAATAGAAATAATGAGAAATAATAAATAAACATCTAAATATAATTATCAGTGTAGTTCCAGTGTTCCTTCTGGACATTTAAGGGAGCACATTTTAATAATTGTGTCTTTTGGCAAGATTTTCCTTTGAGTTTAAATTAACAGTGCTTGCATCATTCTAAATTAAGAAGTTCCTTTTATGTTTCACCAAGTTCTGCCATATTGTGCTATGCAAAGATATGAGCATGACCAAGGGCAGTGATAAAAACCATCCAGCTCTGTCTGCTCTTAACAGCAATGATAAGGCTACAACCTTCCTACAGATATTTTCTGTTGTTACTATTTACTGGAGCTGTTGTTTCTCTTACCTTGAGTTTGAATTTGTCTCAGCAGTAGAACAAAAGCACAGACAACTGTGTCCACTTGCATGCTGTTTGACTGCAGAATTAAAAGAGATATACAGTTTACAGCAGGAGCTCATACCCCTGCACAGGGCTACTGCACAGGCAAGTCACAGTGTCACCTCAGTGCTTCTGCATCGCCGGACTCTATTAAAGTGAATGTAAGCCAGCAGACAGAATAGAAATTTGAATGTCCTGCTCAAGGAAACTGTGGTTCTCACTTTACGTAACCTCTAATAGCCTAATGCTTCAGGTTTGCTCAGACGTTTGACTGTGTGCCCACAAAAGACAAAAACAAAGGTAGTACACAGTTTTCTGTACTGTGCTTCAGAACAAAACAAGAAATGAAAGCAACTGTGTTAGAAACAGAAGCTACCATCATTCTGATAAATTGCCACCCCCAGAAGAAGCATTTTCCATTGTTTTCTCATTTGGGTTGGGTCTCTGTAATTTTAATTTCCACGGGTATCACCTTCCATAAATTAAAGCATCATTTAAAGTGAAAGCGGCCTCAGATTTGTCTCCAGTACGAACTGTGACTCTCTTCCATGTGTTGTAGATGTGTAGCAATATTCACAAATCAAGAGTAAAAAGAAAAAGAGTACAGATAATTTTATTTTTAGAGGCATAACCAAAGGTTTGGTGAAGCTCACAGGAAAATTCAAACAAAATTTACAGGACGGTTAGGTTCATGTTCAATGTACTTCTGAGTTGATCACTATTGTTCAGTATTATTGCTTAAGGCATTAATGGTAACCCACTACTGACGTGGTCTTGTCCTGCTTAGTTGCTGAGATCTATAAAGATCAGGCTGTACGATGATAATGCTCCGACCTAATAAGTTGTAGAGTAAGGGAACATAGTGAGGGAGTTTAAAGATGAAGGTATAAGATAAAGGTGTCTCTTTGCACTGGATTCATCAGAACTCCCATGTGCTCTCAAAGCTTCATTGGGCCTGGTGGTGGCAGGTGATGGTATCCCTTTCAGCAGAAAGTTTGGCAAAAATGTAATCTTCCTCAATGCTCTCCAGCTGGGCCAATTTAAATGTTAGGTCAATACTTCAATACTGTCTCATTTCAGCTTCTTGCAGTCCTGTTGGATGCCCATCTCTTCTTGTATGCAGAAGACATCAGAGAAGATGAGGTCAGTGTTGAGACACTGAGGCCATCTGCAATAAAATCCCCCAGTGGAGTGCATCACTATACCAAAACAGTGAGTTAACAGGTTTGAGTTCCAGGTTCCACTGCGAAATGAATTGCACACTGTAGGTTCTAGCATAAGCAGGACACATCACTGGACGTCAGCACAAGGTCTTTATCAAAATACAGATCTTTTTTTAGAATATCAATAAATATTTGTGGCACAAATCTGTGTACATTGGTGTACATTAAGTCATTCATTGTTATTTTTCTTCTTTTCTCTGAATGACTAAAGGACTAAAGGACTAAAGGCCATGTTCAAAACACCTTGACATTGCATACAATATTCATCATCATCACGTCCTCTAACTGAAAAACACAATTATCTATGTAAATAACTATGCACATATACCCACCAAAGAAAAGAATGCTGAAAATGTATCTTCACATAATTACTGTTTTCCAGCAATTAACAAAAATAATAGCTAAATACTATGAACGGAACCTAATAAATCTTCATCAATGTGTTAACACCTCTAATTTTACACTCATTTTATAAATATTTAATGTTGTTCTGATCTAGACACGGGCATTTCTCTGAGTAATACTAACAACTATAAAATGTTTTAATGTCAGAAAAGTACCCATTTGCATTAAACAATCATATCAAGAAATGAACTAAAATTCCTTTTTTTTCCAAGTTATGATGCTTCTCGTTTTCTATTCTAAACTGTGTTTTTTCATACAACCATCATTTTTATGTGCTATTAGTCTGATTTCATTATATTTATTTGGAAAATAAATAAAATCTACTTTTTAACATAAAAATTGAAAAATAATTTTCATTAACAATAGTAGTACATCTACTATAATTAAAGACTGAATGTAAAAATGATTTTCCTGAGTAATTATTTAAAGCAGTCTGTGCAGCTCACATACTCTCCAAGTTTCAAACTGTGTCTTCAGTGGTAAACTCAGAAGGAAACAGTCACTGACTTCAGTAATCAAATCAGGAACTGTTCCAAATTTCTTCAGTAGCTCCAAAAACAAAAACAAGCTACTATTCATCCTTATTCCGAGAGTTTGTAAGTGTAAAGTTTCCCGTGTTCTAATTTTTGTGAGTTTAATTTTAGTGATGAGCTGCTATACCATCTTACTTTTTGTATCCAATTAAGCCTTAGAACGAGCTCTGTGTCGAGGGCTCAGACATTAGATAAGCAATAATAATTAACAATCAATTAGTAATTATTCCAGGTAAATTGAGATCCCCAAGGCTCATTACAGCTCTGTAGCAATGTAGGAGGCACTAAGATAAGTTTTGTATCTCCATGCAGTAAAAATATCTTGTGGCAGCAAAAATGATTCTTTTGATACCTGTATTTAAATTAATTAGAGGAATATGCAACTGCTATTGGTATATGTTTTTCCCAACATTCAGGAAAAGTCCAGGATTAAAGATCTAATACTTACACACTAAGTTTCAGACTAATTGTACATCACAGTGCTAATTCACAGTGGTTTCAGTCCCCCCGTGTGTCATTAACAGGGGAACTCTATAGATAGTAGCAGATTTTGTTTCTGTTTTGTCTGGTTACGGAAGTTTCAGCTTTTATGATATGACCACAGTAGGTTGCTGTAGCAAAGTCCTGATTATTTAGAAGGTCAGCAAATTGGCCATTGTTTTCCATTTCAATTTCTCCATTAATTTCAAGAGGTAGTTTTCTGTACTTGCAGATTATTGTTTAGAAATGCAGGGAAATTTATGAAAATGTTTTGTAGTAAAGTGATGAACATGTGCTGTAAGAAACTGTTAATACTATAATAGCAGCATCTACCGTGACATGAGCTGTAAGAACGGACTGTTAATACTGTAATGGCAGCAGTCCCCACAGTGACATGAGCTGTAATTGACTGTTAATACTGTAATGGCAGCATTACGGTGTTTTTGTTGTTGATGGTTTTGTTTATATATTTTGTTACAATAGTTGTGTTACGGGTGCTGGTCCAGGCTCCTGTGAAGTGCATAGTTTAGGACCCTATGGACATGGTATAATCCAGAAGTACAGTGGATATAAAAAGTCTAAACACCTTTATTGAAATTGCAGGTTTTTGTGATGAAAAGCCAGAAATCAAGATAAACCATGTCAGATATTTTTCCATCTTTAATGTGATCTTGCAACCAACAAAATTCAAGAGAAAAACAAATAGATAATTATTAGGAAACATAATGTTACGGCCACGGACTGAGATCCGTGCCAGGTCTTGTATGATGTGATGCGGTAAGACCTGGAGAAAACAGGAGGCGTGGTAAAAGGAAACACACAGGGGTTTAATAGTGCACAAAATAATAGTGACAATCCATGAGACAGTGAGCGGGGGAGACAAAGAATGGCATCCAAATCCAAACGGGTCCAAAGGGACGCGACAAGGTTAACATTCCTGGGAAGGGGGAAAACACAAACACAGCCAAAAGATGGAGGTCCAAGGGTGACGGGGTGAGATCCTCCAGACCCCGGGCTCAGGAAGTGGGAGGTGTCGGAGATAGGGCCTATGCCCTCAGGAGACGGACGTAGGGTTTTCCTGGTTAGAGCTACTCCCAGTCTTATTGTTATTTACTACTTGGTTTTTGGCTGCCTGACCCTGGTTTGTTCGCCGTCTACATCTCCTGGTTTCAGTTTTGGTACTTTTGCTCTCGTTCTGGTTTTGACTCTCAGCTTCCTTATGGATTACGACTCCGCCTCTGGTTATTTGTACTTTAGCACCGGCTAGTTTACCTACAGCTTTCTGACCTCGGATTGTTCTTTCGACTACGCCTTTTGGAGTTTGCCCTGGTTTTCTGCATAGGGTCCTCACTACTTATTCCTAACAAATAATTGAAATTAAAAAACCTACAAGACACTGGTTGCATAAGTGAGCACACCCTTTTATTACGGGGTCTGTAGCTGTGTTCAGAGTTACCCAATCAGATAATGTGGCACCACAGGGACATTGACAAGATCAGGACAATCATCCAAAGTTGATGACAGGACAAGGAGAAAACTTATCAGGGAGGCTACCAAGAGGCCTACAGCAACATTGAAGAAGCTGCAGGGAAGAAGCTCACAAACAAGAACATCCAAACCCGTCTTCATTTTGCAAAAAAATACATTCAATCACCCTAAAACACATGGAGAAAATGTCTTATGGTTTGATGAGACAAAGGGTGAACTTTTTGGCCTTAATTCTAAAAGATATGTTTGGTGCAAAGACAACACAGCTCATCATCCAAAGAACACCATACCTACTGTGAAGCATGGTGGTGGCAGCATCATGCTTTGGGGCTTCTTCAGCTGGGACAGGGGCTCTAGTCAAGATAGATGGGATAATGACTAGCTCAAAAAATCAAGATATTTTAGCACAAAACCCGCTGGCCTCTGTCAGAAAGCTGAAGATGAAGAGGAATAATACCTTCCAACATGATAACGACCCAAAGCACACATCCAAGTCAACCAAGGAATGGCTTCAGAAAGGGAAGATCAAAGTCTTAGAATGGCCCGGTCAGAGCCCAGACCTCAATCCCATAGAAAACCTGTGGAATGACCTTAAGGGGGCTGTGCACAGGAGATCCCCTGGCAAAATGAAGGAGTTTGAACTTTTTTACAAGGAAGAGTGGGATAAAATTGCAAAGTCCAGGTGTGCAAAGTTGATAGAGACTTATTCACAAAGACTTACTGCTGTAATAAGTGCGAAAGGTGCTTCCACAAAGTATTAGTTGGGGGGTGCACACTTATGCAACCAGGGTGTTGTAGGTTTTTTATTTCAATTATTTTCCTAATAATTATCTATTTGTTTTTCTCCTGAATTTTGTTGGTTGCAAGGTTATATTAAAGATGGAAAAATGTCTGACATGATTTATCTTGATTTCTGGCTTTACATCACAAAAACCTGCAATTTGAAAAAGGGTGTGTAGACTTTTTATATCCATTGTAGCTGGAAAAGGACAACTGGGAAAATACGCTGAAGGATCAGGAAGGGATGTTAGACAGGGGTCGTGAGGATGGTGATCCGGTACTTGGGGGCTGTGGCACAAGCGAACAAGTCCAAACAGTCCAAAACAGAAACCAAGGCGCAGTCCAGGGTCAATGTGCCGGGAGAACCATCTAATACAAGGTTAAAATCTGGAACGGGATCCAGAACAGGAAAAGGGAGTTAAAAACAGGATAATGAGGCCTGGCGCTGCCAGCCCCAGACTCAGATGGTCAGGACGCCAGGGAATAAGGTCTACCCAAGGCTACCCGCGAGCCTGGGGAATAGGCAAGCCTTGTGGCGTCGATCTTCCAATGCTAAGCGAGGAATAGCGGAAGCGCCAGGCTTAAATAATAACAGGCGGGTGCACATAATTAACTGAAATTTGAAAGGGTCGGAGCGTCCTTTAGAGGAGGGATGACGATCATGACAAGTTGATGCCTCCATTATTTATGAGAGGGAGAAATTACTCCAAATGCGACCAAAAAATGCTGATCCAGACCTGGAGTTCACCAGCAGATTGTCCCACAGAGTGTGCACCCTTAGTAGACTAAATAATGCAAATTGAATTGTTTGATTGTTTTCTGTTTTTAAATATGTTAGAAGTTTGCTTTTAACTATTGCATGTATTAAGTAACCTAAAAAAATTATTCCAACTTAAGTTCACATAAGGCTTCAGAGCTGAACAATTAAGTTGGGCTGGAATGAAAACGGGCAGCTTGCTAGTCTTCGGGACCAGGACTGGGAACCTCTGATCTAGAGAGCTCTGAGCTTACAAACCTGGGTTGCACAACGTCAATCCTGGAATTCCTGTTGGGGCAGAAGATTACTGCTTTTCTTACCCTCTGAAAAACCTTTTCTTTGCTTGAAAGAAGGTGGAGGTGAAGATTTTAAACCTCCTGGAGTTAAGCACCGATGTTAAGAAAGAATTCAAACCTCCCCTACTTAGCTGCAATTCATTAGTTAATATGAGCCCAGTAACCTCTTTCTGCTATTTCTTCCTCCTTGCATTCCAGTGAATGGAAACTGTGAATGCATATAGTGTATTGGAAATGTAGCTGTCTAACATTACATTGAGGTATTACATTAGGCAAACTTGGTGACCTCTAGTGGCCATTCTCTTATCATTTCACCCTAGTGGGACTGGCAAATCCCCTTCTTATTGCAATGAGCTGCTCCAAGGGCTCCCATGTATGAATTGTACAAATCTGCAATTAAATTAAAATGCACTGATTATAATGCATGAACTACATAAAGACCCATAAACCATAAATAAGGAAGCAATGGGCATTTTCTTATTTCTCCAAATCAGCTAAATGATGCATGTTATATGAAGCATGTTGTATCTCTCTTCCTTCATAGATTCTTGTCGAAATCAATATCCTTAAGGAGAGAATTAAAGTGACTCGACCCTTCAACACTAACTACTCAATGAAAGCAACAAGCAAATGAAGATATAGTTATTGCTGCTTACATTATTCTGCATATCTATGCACTTGCCTTTAGGCAAAATACTTTTTAATGATTTTTTAGGGGTCAGTCAAACCAAATAAAACAACAACAATAAACATACACAAGCAGCACAATTCTGCTGTTTGCTTAAGCCTTTCAATTCTTTTTTAATGATTTCACAAATAGTTGTTTATCATCAAGTGATTTCTACAGAGTACCTTTCTCTCCTCCAATGAAAATGCCCAGCTCTTCCCCTGGTCTTCCATCTCCAAGTGAGAAAGAATAAAGCAAGAAAACACTTTAAAACACTGCTTATACAAGTACACTAGCAAACCTGCGATCACACCTCATGAGGCAGATAAAGTAATTTTCAGACCACAGGTGCTGCTGCAGGCAAAGTCAGCTTTAACTCTACCTCAGTTACAGAATGAAAACCTACTTGGTTTCGTTTACGTCATGTGATCTTTGGACAGCTCTCGCCTCAGAAATCATGCAGACTTGCAGATTAATTCTCATGACAACTGTCATGTAACACATAGCAATCCATTGTCTTTTATAATATGTTTTATCTTCCTGTTGTGTACTTCCAGAATGCCGTGGAATAATAAAACCACCAAGTGGCCTCAGGAAAACTATTGCTTTTTAGCTTGGCCTCCTGTCTTGCATATTATTTAAGAAAATGCCTTTGATTAGGGTGGAGTGCAGTGATTGAGTTCAGCACAGCAAGTTATTGGCTAAGCAATAGCCAATATTGGCCTGGAGATTACACTTGGTAGAGACTGTGGATAGTGACAGGTCTTTGAAGATGGAAGAAGGTTGTGGGTGTCTGCTCAGCAGAGCTGCATAATCTGGAGAAAAGTTTATTTCAATGATGCATGCTTTTGCAGAACACTGTCCTCCTAAAGGAGGAAGTACTCAGCTTGTGGTTTTATGTACACTAGTGTGAGGACATGGTTAAAAGAACCGAGTGGTTGCACAGATGGTGCAGTCTTTATTCTGGGATGTGCTTGCATGTGTCTTTTTTACATACAGGATACAAGAAAACAGCGAACCACTTATTTTGTACTATTGAAAGAGCTGATCTGCTTTTAGCATAGGAACACTAAAGGGTTCACACCAAAACTTTTGATGCAATTTGAGGACTGAGTGATTTCAAAAACAGATTTGTGACTTTTTGTGGGGACACCCTAAAGTCAAAGTGTAGGAAAACTGCACAGATGACTAGAGATTTGAAAAGTAAAATGGGCAGTATGGAAGAATTGTTGGTGGCAACAATGCAGAGCTTCAAAACATGTGTGGCACAAGACCATGGAGAAAAAGCAAAATAATTTTATTTTAAAAAGTTTGAGCCTGGTGATCAAAGCAGAGCACAACAGTCTAAATAATGTTTTACTAGTGCATTGTAGAACTTGCAAAACTTCTCTGGAATTAAATTCCAAACTTCTTGTTATGTGTTGAATCAGTCTGTTTGCTTATGCAGTATATTTCCTTCCCCGAAATAATTGGACACAGAAGGATATAGAAATATGTACACAGTAAAATCTTCAAAAATAACCTAAAAACCTCTTCAGTATTGTCTACTGTGTTGATCACTTCTGACAGATTACAGTTAAATTCCACTTGCATTGTTTGTACACTACTTGATTATATCTAAGACTTTCTATAATTCCCTTACTGCAATTTCTGTTTGCCACTACCTCTATGTTTGCATCATCTGAAAATTTAATATCTTTTTTATCTATATCAGCATCTTGGATAAAGATCAATCTCGAAAAATGAATGAGCCCAGAACAGATCCCTGCAGCACATCACTACTTACATCACCCCAACTGGTGGTTGCGTCTCTAAGATGATCTGAGGTTTCCTGATTATTAACCAATTTTCTATCCATGTTCTTAGTAAGTTAATTAAGCTTATGACTGATAATAAAATAATTTGATTTAAGAATGCTTTACACCTGAAAATGCTGTACATCAACACACATACAACGGTAGCAAAAACGGGATTAGACCTCTTGTGTAACAGAGCTGCTGGATCTGAATTGTCAATGCTGGCCAAGTTAGGAGATAAATCCATTGATTGCAATCTAATAAAAAAATGTTATATACAGTATAGGAGTTTATTCAGTCCACATAGTCCATTTGGTAGTTAGTAATTAATTTATACAAGAATCCAGCTGTTTCTTGATGAAAATCAGAGTATCACCATCAACACACTACCACAAGCCTATGGGTACAGAAAGTCCAAACCCTGGAAAGAGTTATCTGGTCTGGTTTTGGGACAGACAGGTCTTGTAGCTAGACAGTATATAGAGAAAAGGTTCAGTCTCATGGTGAGAAATTAAGTACAAGCCAACACCTGCTGTGTCACTGACAAATAGAGATCAGGTCAGAGGTTTCAGACTTGAGGGGAAACATAAAGGCAGACTCAGCCCTGGTTCCATATTCCCTGTATTAAAGGGAGTTTGTGCATATAGATCCTCCACATACAGCCAGTTTTACAAGCCGTAAATTCTGGGTGCACTGTCTTCCTATTGATCATGTAGAGGTTTTGATGGGTTTACTGAGACAATTATTAATTGTAGCAGTAATCACGAGGTTGTTCGTTGGGGCTTTTAGAAAATCAATCGTCAGAACAACTAACAACGCACACACACGGGTTCAATACACGGGATACATTTATTAATATAACTGTGCAACAAACATATACTAGTCTGCCTGGATACGAGCGGCAGACCTTACGGTGAGGGTAATCAATATACAAGGTATATAATCTCGAAGAGATGCAAACACAAAGAGATACACAACAGAGAATATATGTCAATATATATCGTTCGGTTACCAAATCGCTAATCAGTGTTATTACCCACTGTTACTCTAAACTCGGAAGTAAATACATTACTCATGAATTAAATTGATAACAACTTGTGTTGAGGTACAATTGAATTCTCGAGACGCAATGTAGAACATGGGGTTTACTTATCCACTGTGTTTGGATTTGGAGTTTCCCGGCACGAACACCAAACCAGCTGACAGGCTCTGTTGCAGCCTCTGTTGCAGCGGTTGTCCAATGGGCGTTGTGACGGCGTCCTCTGGCTACCGGCCAACCAGTCGAGGTGCAGCTCGGAGTAGGACGGGCGGAGGAATCTGACTGCGGCGCGCAGGGCAGTCGTTGCTCCGAGGGGATCTACCAGCAGTCCGGCTGGCTAGTAGAAAGTCTCTATGCACAGAGTGTGACCGCGAGTCCTCACAAGTCACTCTTTTGCCTGGGAAGAAACTGGTTCGTTCCCGGTCCAGCGCTGCTTCTGAATAAGCTATTCAGGTTGTCGACGAGGGTCCAACTGTAGGCTGCCGTTGATCAAGCGGAGCATTCACGTTGGTAGAATTCTGAGTACGTACGGGATCTTCGGCCTCGCGCTTTGAACAAAGTCCAAGTCCTTTTGCAGACAACAGCAGTTGTCACGTGATTGTCTCTGAGGATGCGCGAAAATGGCCAAGGAGAGCCCAGAACTGAGCTTGCGCTCCCTTTTTGATCAAGACCCAGATGTGTGCTGATTGGTTGAGAGTTTGGCGGGCATTGTAGACCCACGTGGTATTACCACGCCCTGCCAGTCCCTGATTGGTTGGTCAAGGTGAGATATGAGTCACTTAGTCCTGACACTTAGGAATGCAATCCAGATGTCCAACTCGCACTCCCTAGACAGATAGGCGCCAATGGCCGACCATTGATCATGATAGCCAGGCTTAGCTAAGTGCATCCCCCTTTGGGAGCTGGTTTCTTATCACAAGAAAACATCTTAAATCAGCTTGCATGAATTCTTTCTCTGTGGCTGCACCACAGAGATGGAGGGTGAGATGGGGCCTCTTTTAGGAGCATACCAACGCTTAATTCTGTCTTATTAACAAGCATTGCCGCTACAATCATATAAGAATTTATATTTGCTCTTTAAATTTACAATAATTCAATTTTATCAAAGTAACATGCTTACATTCAGCAAAAATCACAGTATTTTCAACAAAATCAGCACACCACCCACTGAGCACTATCAGAGGAAGTATCACTGGGATTGTTGACAAGTTGTGGAAGTTCAATATGAAAAACTGACCTTGAAGCATTTAGACGTACTTGCAGTCTTGGATCACACTTAAAACACAGCTGATCTTTTTAAATGAGTTTTAATGAGTTTTTAAAATTATTTTGGTAACATAATTTTTTCTTTTTCTACCTTCATTATTCATTATTAACAGCTTTCTCACCTGTTGGAACTGAAATTTGATTACCAAAAAACTCTCTAGTACAGTACTTTGTATTGGCATTCCATGAAGAAAAAGAATCTAATATAAAGTATAATCTTTACAAAAACCTCACAATTATGTCATGTCCGGGTGTGTGCCGCTAATCAGTCCCGCTTGCTCATGTGGGACTGCACACCTCTGTAGCTGTTAGAACATGCTCAGGCACACTTTAACAGCGGTCTTCTGACTAGTTTACTATTTCTTTATTACTTCCATTACCTTGAAATACTTCCCTCACCCTTCACTCAGAGCTCTGTCATTAGCTGAGCTGCTGTGCGTTTGCTACTTCATAGTTTTTTCGCCAGTGAGCTTTCTATATTTTGTGCCTTTTTTGTTGTTTCAGCACTTAAGCTGTATCTAACCGCTACCGCCTTTCAGCCCTGAGTGTTGAGTATATTTTGCAATTTTTCTTCACCTCACCGCTGCCTGAGGCCTCCTTGTGAGTTCTCAGACGCAGCTATTTTCCAACTCGCTGCGTCATTACAAGTTATTCTTGATTGTACTTGTAAAAGAGCTGTCACAATTTAATACATTAAATACATCTAAATAAAGTCAGATATAAGTATAAACTATAAAGTATGATTAGTAATTAATAACTTTAATTTTTTTCCTTCTCTCTCATAGCTTTGAGGACATCATGAGAAGAGTCACCATGAACTATGTTATTATAAATGTGAGCTATTTTCCTTAAATGAGTAACCAGCAAGGCCTGGAGGTGATACAGGTGTGGTGGGCACAGTGTTGCAGCTGTGCCAGGGTGCAGCCACACCTGTTCTGCTGCCATCAGTTTTTCCAGGCCCCACAACACACAGTTACTGTTACATATGCTTTTTGTAGAGCTGATGGAAAAGAAGAATGTCACCACATGGCAATATCAGCATAATAAAATAAATCTCAATACTCTATGAAGTAAATGAAATACAGGCAACACGAATGAATATCAGTGGAAGTAAAAGTATATAAAAGTTAAGGGTATTAGTTAAACAACTATACACAGGACTGGAAACTAGCTACTGCACCAGATGGCTTTGGGAAGCACAGCTGTTTCCTCCAGTTGTTATGAATTGAGGATAAATTATTTTATAGAACTAGCTCCAGGTATCAGTTTTTCAACCAGCCTCCCTGTTGCATCACCTATAAGCAGTTTGCCTATTGTTAAATTTACCTGCATCCCACACAAAGTATAACACTACTCAACAACCCAAAATTTGAGGAACAGTGTCTTTATACCACACCTCCCTGCCTCCCTCATACAATGACTGAATAACTCACCATCCCAGCAAATGCTCTGGCTTTGTTATCAGGGGAGTTCTAAGCTTTTCCAAATCTACCTTTTTCCTGTCCACATCTTTAACCTTAAAATGCTGCGTAACAGCTTCTTTGGAAAAAAAAACCACCAAATTGGCTTTTCTTCTCCTATTGAACCTGGCATTTGTCATAACCTGCAAACATAACCTTTCAAGTTATCAATCTGTTGTTCTAGATTAAGCCTTTTCCTGTCCTCGAAAATATCAAAAGTTCATTTTACTTTTCATCACTGTAACAACTTTCTTCCTCGCTGTTCCAAAGTCCTATATACTTTCCTAACTCTAATACTAGTATTTGTAATGTCCATACATACCTTGCCTCCTGTTCAACCCTTTCTTCCTCCTTCTTCCAGGGTCTGCAATATGACATCTCTTATTGTAACCATTCTCTCACAATACACAGCTCTCACCTAGCCATAGAAGAAACTTCTTCTGATAATCTAGTTTTGTTAGCCACTGCTAAGACCAGTTCTCCTTAAACATTAGCATCCCTCAACTGCTATTTCTCTGGCCTTAACATTAAGCAAGTTTTCCAAAATGCCAAAGTCCCTCTTACAGCTTGCATTCATGTTTAGTGCAGGTTCAAGCCCCCTGCTGGAGCCCTCTGACACCCCATCATGCCATTCTACAGCACACCTCCACTGAACTTGTCATTTTCTCAAACTCAGCACTCCACTGTTCTGTGAATTCTGTATCTGATGAATCTGTCCATATTATGTCGTTCCATTAGTGGTGAGGGTTAAATTATTCTTGAAAAATATCTTGTAACACAAAACCTTTCCCCGGCAATCTATCTACCATTATGCCTGCCAATGTATCATAATCTGTCCTATTTGTAAAACCTTCCCATGCACTAAAGCCCACTTCATAAAAGACTCTCCTTTCATGATGTCCAAAACATCTTGTCAGGTTTTTTTTTCTATGTGATTATTTTGGGATTATTTTAGGATAATTTTGGTTTCAGATGTCTTTCTGCACTAGGAGTTCCAAAACCCCTCTGTGAGGAGACAGACGGAGAGATCAGTATGATCGTGACTCCTCACAGTCCAGGCATGTTCCCTGAAATGGTCTCCCAGTCTCCTTCCTGTCTCACCAATGTAAACAGTTGAGCATTTTCTACAAGAGATGCAGTTAATAGGGTTGCTAATACAAAATGACATTGAGTGATCCAGAATTGTCCAGAGGACCTTGAATGTATGTGGTATTGGATATATATTTACAGGTGATGCAGCAAGTTCTGTTGCAGGGGAAGGCGTCCGGTGTGGATGCTGTGCACAGTCAAGGGAGCTCTGAATTGCTGTGTAGATGATTATGCAGATTAGGTAGTTGTCACGTTCGTAAACCCCTCCTCTTAAGGACGCTCCAGCCCTTCCTTGTTCTTTACTCATCTCCCACACCTGCTCCCTCTTCCAGACCCCTTTTCAGTTACCCTTAAAAGCCAGACACCTCCTCTGTTCCGGGCTCTACACTGGTTTCTGTACCAGGTGAGTCCAGGACCTGGAAGCGCCTGGTCCCGTCAAGCTTTTAAATTCCTGTTCCTGCCGGTTCCGACCTGGTTCCCGTTTTTTAATCTGTTCATCTTGGACGGGCCACCCGATTTTGGATTTTCGCCTACTCTTGGATTCTCCCTTGGACTTATTTCTGGATTGTTTGCCTCGGCCACACCTTCCCCGAACCCCAGCACACCATGGACACGCCCCCTGTTTTCATCCCCGACTCCCACATGCTTTTTCCCCGTGTTTTCCTCACTCTACCCCGGATTGTGTCATCTGCATAGGGTCCTGAAAGAATGCTCCCGTTACAGTAATCAGTGATATGAGAAGATGGGGTAGTCAGAAAAAAAGGTACTAGTGGAGGGATCATCCTGTAGATGGGGACGTTGTCATTCATGATCCTAGAGATAGAAATAGAGTGGGAAGGATCCCCCTTTCTGATAGCGTGGCAAGCCGTTCTGCACACGAGCCATAACTGGATAGTTCCCCAGATATCAATGGCAAGAGCCCCACTTGTTTGATTCCAGTTGGCCAGGTGCACTCATTAACCGCCTTCTTGTTTACTGCCATCCCGACCCGGAAAATTACAGAGTCCGCTACCAACATTATCCCACTATAATCTTCCTGTGATTTAGTTGTACAAGAAGATCTCTCTAACCTCCATATCTTCCTTTAAATACTCACTGTTATTTTTAACCCTGAGGGTCTGTGTAAAGCCAACCTCTGTCTCAGGAACTGCTTTTAAATTATTCTAGAGATTCCAGGTACAGCCAATTCAGTGATTTTCTCGTGAGAATTTGAAAAATGCAGCTCGCCTAAATGAGATGCAGAGATAAATACTGATTAAAGTTTTATTATAAATGTTTCCACATAGGCAAGTGAATGTAGCCAATACAAAAAAATATTGCTTCAGTATTCCTCTATTTAAGAATATGGTTGAACATTTAATAAAAGAAAATGTATTCAAGATAAAAATAAGATCAAACATTTGAGGTAATTTTTGGCAACGTAACTACAGTAAATTGCACAAAATGAATTGAAATAAATACATGAATTGAAATAAATAAAAACTAACAAACTCAAATAAGAATAGGTCTGCATCACAAACTGTTAGCCTATTGTTGCTTTGCCTCTTGAGCTCTTTTCTTTAATGCAAGAAAGTCTAATCTTAGCATAAAATCCTGAACGGCAACGAACGGCAAGTGAATATGCAATAAATTTGGTCGCTTTCTCTGAAAGCTGCTCTTGTAGATTGTTAGCAATCTCGTGCACCGAAGTAGCCATCGTATTTCTAGTGAGACTGATGTTTGCAAAAGCAGCCCCTGTCTCTGGACACACTTCATCACTGACTTTTAACAACCCTCCACGAGAAGTGAAATCAGATAAACAAGCAGTGAAAGACAATGGAAGAGCCAATGCAATTAGGCAAGACCTGATTACCCTCCTTTGAATATATGAAGAGCAACCAAAAGGGCCTCTGTACATACTGCTGGCATTCTAAACAAAATGTTTCCATGTGTCCGATCCATCAGGGAAACACCCGCTTGCGAGACAAAGGGGAGGGTCTGCTGAGTGCTGAGTATGACGTGTGGTCTGCGTATCAGTCAGCTGCCAGGGTGAAGCCTTTATAGATTCTATGCCACAGATAATTTCCTGAATATCAAAACCTCTTGAAAACTATGCATTCCCCTTGTTTCATGTTCACCTCCTCTACCTATTCAAGTCATAGATAGAAGTCTTTTGGAATCAGGTCTGGTGCAATTTAAGAAAACAAACCCCTTACCTTCAGTATTGTGGTACAGCACGAGGAAAATATCAAACTCCTCTGCATTTCTTCACCTCAATGTCTTTAGTCCTGGGCTTCCCCGGGCTTCAGAGCCAAAACTCCAGCTTTGACCGAGCATCAGCAGAACTCACAGCCTGGGGTTTGAAGTGCTTTAAGACCTGTCTGCCATCTTAGCCTTGCCTCCTGCTTAACAAGATATTGCTGATGTTATTTCTAAACAAAAGGCTCAAACCCTACCACCATACAATGCTTATGTCTGCACCATTGATCTCCTTCTGGAAATTACCCCTCCTAGGGGCCATCTATTCTCTCTTTCTTTTCATGAAACTAAAGCCACAAAAACCTATATGGAGGAGAATCTTCCAACAGGGCCCATCAACCCTGTTTTGTTCTGAAAAAAGACAGCTCTCCATGAGCATGCTTGAATTATATGGGACTTAATATGATCACCACAAAAATACCTTCTCCCCCTCATCCCATCTCTCTTGGACAGAGCCTACCAGGCAACTACATTCAGTAGAATTAATCTAATAATCAGAATAAAAGAAGAAGATGAATGGAAGTTGGCTTTTAACACACACACAAGGTACTATGAATACTTTGTCATTCCCTTTGGTCTCTGTTATGCTCCAGCAGTGTTAGAGGTTCCAAGTCTTCTGTGACTTCCTTGATGACTTTCTGGTTTTCTACTTAGATTACATTTAATATATTCTCGAATATGTCCATCATGTCTGCAAGGTCCTTCCACAGCTCATGGAAAATCACCTCAATGCTAATCTAGAAAAATGTGAATTCCTTTGGCAAAGGTGGCCTTCCTGGGCTTCATCATTTCCCCAGAGGGCCTTAACATGAACCCTGGAAAGGCAGCAGCTGTTGAACATGCCATCTACAAATAAAACAAATTCATTTTAAATGGGTTTGAGAACTATTATATATATTTTTGATACTTCAGCTCCGTAATAGCTCCTATTACTTATCTCACCAAAATGGGAGCTAACCACAAAAAATTGACAAACAAGGCACATAAGGCCTTCAAAAATTTAAAGAAGTGATTCATCTAAACCCCTGTTCTCAAACATCCAAACCTCACTCAACCTTTTGTGGTTGAGGTAGACACCACAGATGTTGATGTCATAGCCATCCATTCACAGAGCTTTGCCACCTAAGCTCTACCCAGTTTGCTATTTCTCCAAGAAAATGTCCCAAGTCAAGCAAAACTATGATGTAGGAGATCACATCTAGAAGAGTGGAGAAGAATGGAAACATTCTAAACACCCACAAGAACCTTTGCAAGGCTAAATGTCTCAACCCACAGAAAGTGTGCTGATTATTTTTCTTTTCCAGGTTTGATTTCATTATTTCATTATTTCCCATGACCAGGAACAAAGAACACTAAAGCTGATGCACTGTCAAGGATCCACGCTCCTGGCAAAAATCCTTACAAACCTATGCCCATAATTCCACCTCAACAGACTGTCACTGCTTGTTCTGTCTGCAATAAAAGTAAGGACTCCCGGCAAGCACCAGCAGGCCATCTCCTCTCCCTACCTATTCTCGACTGTCTGTGGCAACACATCTTGGCAGACTTTATCATGTAATCCTTGATCCTGCAGCAACTCTGTAAACCTGACTGTTGTCGACCGTTTTCCAAGGCCACACAATTTGTTCAAGTCCAAGAACTACCATCTGCCATTCAGATGGTAGACATCTTCTTTGAGAAAGTGTCCTGGCTACATGGATTCTCTACTACCATAGTTTCC
Source organism: Lepisosteus platostomus (assembly GCF_059453375.1). Taxonomy (NCBI): domain Eukaryota; kingdom Metazoa; phylum Chordata; class Actinopteri; order Semionotiformes; family Lepisosteidae; genus Lepisosteus; species Lepisosteus platostomus. Next base: position 33,331,943 of record NC_142612.1, read on the forward strand.
GAGAGGGGTCCCCAGTTCATGTCATGTGTTTGGAGAGCCCTATGCCTGAAACGGGGAATCAGAGTCAACCTATCTTCTGGATACTGTCCAGAATCCAATGACCAAACAGAGCATGCAAATGAAAAATTGGCAACTTACCTATGTTGTCAAGTGTTGACATTTCCATATGATTGGGAACCCCTCTTGCCATGTGCAGAATTTTCCCAAAATATCCTACTAAACTCGTCCTCAGGCATCTAACCATTTGAATGCCAATATGAGTACAAGCCTCCTCTGCTCAGATTGTCTTTCGAATGAATTAATGTCCCCATCGCCACCCAAGCTGCCAGAGACTTAGAAGGAGTCTGGCACATAATACGGCCCCCCTTCAGGCCATCCAGCCACAGAAGAGGACAGCCATCTGTTGTCAAAGGGCCACCCCCCCTTAAGACCTGAACAATGGATGTGGCTCTCTACATTACACCTTCTCTCTGGTTGCCCCCTTCATCAGCCAGTACAATATCACAAAACAGGTGATTGGCTTTATCGCAATCTCTAATTAGATGGATATCTTCGATGTTTTATGTTTCTTTGCTGAAACCTGCAATGATCTCTACTGGGTCTCCAACTATTTCTCTGCCTGTGAAAAACACCGTGGAAATCATCCTTAACTGCATCCTAGACTCCCACAGAGCCCAGTGATGTCTTTAGTATCTGTTTCATTGGGAACAAAGAGGTCCTGAAAAACATACTTTGTTTCCAGTCTGGGAAATTAACAATTCGCAATCAATCTGAGCATTTCATGCCCGTTATCCTTCTGGTCTGTTATGCATTCCACACACGTCTCTGTCCCATCTTGCATTCCCACATGCGCCATGTTTAACAAACGCTTACACCACAAGTAATACACCTATTGACGTTTACTCCTGTCACTATTTTAGTTCCCCTCTTTCCTCACTTCCCGCTTACTATTGTGTATACTCCTAGAGCTCTCTAGTGCAAGTTATTGTCTTACTAAACTTAATTTCCGTATTTTATCTTCTAGCCTGCCACTCGTTTTCGACTTTGCCTTTTGTTTTGGATTGTTGCCCTCTCGTTGTCTTTCCCGTGTTCTGACCTACTCACTTGCTTCCTGGTTTCATTTTTGCTTAGTGATTTGGATTGGTGATCTCTCTCTCTCCTGAGTCCTGCACAGGATCCATACACCCTACCTGACCTCTCTTAAATTGTCCTCAAGATTTATCCAGTGCCTGTTTGTTGGAAGGGGGTACTATCATGGCCGTGCTGGGAGCTGCTTGTGTCCTGCCATTGCTAGTGGCAACCAACCCACTGGGCAATCATTTCATTAAGCAGGATATTTAAGGCAGAATTCATTCCTTCATCGGCACTCTGACATTACAGCTGCCATGTTAGCTTCTGCTGATGCGTCACTGTCTCACAGCTTATTTTCTGCTGAACTGAGACAATCATGTGCTTAATTTAAGATGATTTTTCTACTTTTATTTTCGGGTACATCTCCTTGCCTTCTCTTAGGTAATCTCTCCTTCGTTACTCACTAACTGCTCATCTCTCTTGGATCTTTTTTGAGCCCAGCGCTTGGGTCTTGTCCTGTCTCTCGCTGCAGCTCTGCAACCAGTGCCTGTGTTGTAACAGGTTTTCCTTTGTTTGTATTATTTAATGTTCAATAAACATCAGTAGAAAAAGCAACATTAATTTGGATTTAACCAAAAACTAAAAAAATATTTACTGATTGTGAGTACCTGCATGTATAGCTTCTACTTCCATTCGTGTTCCAGATCAAATTCATGTTTGTGTTTGGACAAAGGGCTTAATGAGACATTTTGTTGCTCAGTGGCTCTGGGACATCCAACAGCTCCTGAGGGGAGAAGCTCTTAAATCTGTAGGTGGCATAGTTGGCTACGTCACCTGCAAATGGAGTTACAATAGTGACATTAGTCTTTTCCAATATTAGAGACTTCAAATACCACAAGTAAATAAAACAGCATATAATGTTATTGTAGTGATCCGATCCTCCCCAACATGGACTCTTGCTGTGCCCCTTGCCCTTCCCTCTCTGGCTCTAACACTTTCCCACCTTTTAAGCCCCATAATATCACTGAGAGACCTCTGCATGCTCTCTTCCCTCCTGGAACGGAACAGCATCTCTCTCTTCTTCGTTTCATCCCGCTTTTCCTACCCCCCACAATTCCCCCCTCCTTCAATAGCAAGCCCTCTATAAATAAAAAGAATAATAAAACTTGCTAACGATTCCTGAAGAGCCAAGACAACAGCCTCCTCACCCCCCTCTTTCCACTGCCTAAAAAATCATGATAGGTTACATTATATTTCTTCAATTAGCAACAAGCTCTAGTCTTCCATGCAGTCTTCTAGTATGTGTAAAACATATATGTAAAACAGTTATATCGTATATATACAGTGAAGAAGGCTCCACAGCCAAAACATTGTTTTTCTTTTCTTCACTATTCACCATGGAGTAAGGCTTCACTTGTTCTTTGCAGCCTACACATACAGATGCAGCTGCCTACTTGAAGTAATTGATGTTTGATTTTATGATATTGTGGCAAATTGGTTGACTTAGAGTGAGGATGGGAGAGGATGAGCTGACAGAAGGCGAGTTGCAGCAGTAAGGAGAGATATGTTTTGCCCTTTTGTATACAGAGGTGCGCTGGCAGGTGGGGGATGGAAGAAGGAACTCACAGCTGTGAGGTAACCCTGGCATGCCACAAGGGAGAAAGAGAGTAAATGCCTCGGGTTCCCCCCTTATACAGCTGTTATGGAAGGAAGTGGAAACTGCTGCTGGGAAGGGATCGAAGGGCGACGGTCCAGTCCACTGCAGGGATTATGCCTATCACATTTTCAGTGACATTTTTAGAAGAAATGTTTATTGTTATAGGAATAAACTATAAATAAGTTATTGTGAAGTTCTAATTATTTCAATTTAACATACTGTATATATACAACCACAATTTAACCACTTCCTGTGTGATCCTCCTTGATCATTCGTTTTTCCAGTATTTTCTAAACAAATGCTAGAGCGGCCTCTAGTGACATAATATTGTACAACATAACATTTCTTTGGACTCGTAAGCAGTGGCATCAGGTCCTCTTTACGGATGAGACACTATTCAGCCCGTTCCATGCAGACAGGAGGGCCAGAATGTGGAGGAGGAGGTGTTGCATTTCTTTTTTCCATCAGTAAAATTTTATTAATAATAACCATGAGTTAGGGGTAGTGGAACTTGTTCATGAGCTACTTTGGTGCGCTGTTTAACTGAGCATTTAAATAATGAACACCCTTTTGAATGAGGGAAAACTTATACAAAGTTTATTGACCATCCTAGAAATAGGAAATAACACATCTCCAAGCACAAACGGAATAAACACAAACATCCAGACACTTGGCTATGGACCTCAAGGAAGACGTGAGAAATGTTTGATGTTGTGGAAAGGTGCATGACTCCACTGGTCACATACTGTTCTTTGTAACAAGGCAGTTGTCTCAAAACACCTGCCTCATCACAGTTTGTATTTTCACAATTGTCTTGCATGTAGTCTTTAATTAATTTTCACTATTGACAACAACGTCCTAGAATGTTTGAAATACTTGGTCAGTATTCTCACCAAGTATGGTGATCTATATATATTTCTGTAATGATGGTGATTAGGAACAGCTGTGTGAGATGGCCTTGTCATTGTTATCCCTCCCAAACAGCAGTTAATAACTTCTATTGAATAGCAGTAATTAAAATAGGTTCTGCTCAAGGCTGAATTCATCATTTAACTTTTAATGTTAAAGAACAGACACAAATAGTATGTTGATCATTTATATTAACACATTTACATCTTCTCCCATGAATGATAACATGAAATTGGAAAAATGACAACCAACATTATTTTCAAAGTTCATTTTTAAATGCAAAAAAGTCCCTATTTAGAGAAAAGCATTCAGATTGCACCCTTCCCCAAGACTGTCCATTTAAAAAGAATAACACAAGAAGAAAAGAAACAGTACAATAGAGTTCACACTTCTAAATGGAACTCTTCTCAATATGAATAACATATGGGACTTGCATCAGTAACACACATAAAGCAGAAAAGGATGAGCCTGTTTTATACACAAGGTTTAAATAATCATGTGTTACAGGAAATGCAAGACACAGATGCTGAATTCTGGACATGTACTTTAGTTACAAAACAGAACCAGAGTAGACTGTTGCCCAAAAAAACACCATGCAAAAATATTTTTTAGGCTTGTGTCCCACACAAACATTTTCTGTTTTCATTTTGTACAGTTCGACCTGCTCTAGAAGAATTACTACCATTTGAGGATAACCAAAATCAAAGAGAAGGTTTTTGCTGTTACACGTATTTGGATTTCCAAACAACCTGCTGTAATGTCAGTCGATCCAGCCAATCAAACCACTAAGGTTGCAGGACCAAGAGCTGTCACCTGTTTCACCTGGATGCTATAACAATGTGAATCTCACAGAGCAGTTCTGTCTCAGCTATGTACTATTTCCTAAACTGCTGGAAAGTAAAGAGCTCCCCAAGGGAGGTGAAAGATCATATAATGAAAAAATGTTTAGAAGACCTTGTTTGGTCACTAACAAGGTCTTGTTAGACCTCACTGTGTAGAATAAACTGAGGAATGAAATTTTACATCTAGGCACATGTGTTCTGCGGACTATTTAAATCCAATGTTAATGTGTATTAATCTGGCAGTTATAAGGATTCAGACGTTTGTTCTTCAAAGCCCTTAATGCCTAGCATTCATCCGTTTCCTGTGCTACTGTTTGACTGAAAGGACAATCTCACTATGAAAGCTTCTGTTATTTTTATAAACAAATTAAACCTTCTGTTTTATTTTACTTTGCTGTATGGTGCAAATGCTGCTCCAATCATCTGTTACTATACCCTCTTATGCAATGTTTTAAAGAAATTATTCTTCTTTAAAACCACAGACTAAGACACAATGTTTTGCTTAAAGCATTTGTAACTGAGGAAATGCATGCTTGCAAAAATGTCAGAAATAATATGTTTACACTTCAACTGGACAATATTTGCTCAAGGTTTCCTAGTTGTTTATTAGAGAGATCATTTACTTGCAAAAATCTCACCCTTCTGATAGTGCTTGAGCTAGATCAAAGTTACACACTAAGTGCAATAATGGATTTTTTTCTCAGTGGCGGTTGGTATGTAGGGTAGATGACAAATTTAGGGGACTTTTTAATATACTACACTTTATACAAATTTTAGACTGTGAGATATCACTTGTAATAATCTGTTAGAAAAAAAGTGTTAATTACAAAATGACATTCCCTGACTATATTCATCTTTAATCTGCCAGCTACTGTCTCTACCAGTCCTTGATAATTGGAAAGTCATCTTTTGAATCTGAGTTTAGAAACCTCTCCATCCGTTTCACTAATATGTTTTGTGTTGTACAGTATGTTTAAACATTGTTGATACAGGATTCTATCAAAAAGGAGATGTGCCTTTGCTGGATTTGTATTCTTACTGAAATGGAAAGATGAGTGATAAATATACTGTAGGAAATCCATGATCATACTGTATGCCTATATGGACTTTAACATCTAGGCTGTTTATATTCAGTCCTAGGATGCTGTGACATCTGCTGATCCTCATTTAACCAGAGCTACTTACAATAATCTAATTATCTACTGAACTGAACTAGTTAAGTCTTTATTCTGTTCAAATAGTTAAGTTATTTTCTGCTTTAAAAGGACTTGAGTGACTCAAGTCACCTAGGGACCTCAGCTTTGAATAAAGAGGACAATGTATAGCCTATAGGAATCGCATGTTATACAAGGCCAACTTCCTGTGCTCCTGTCTCCTTCTGTTCACTGCTGTTATGCATGTTTCGGGCCTGTATTTCAGGTGCTTTGAGTTCCTTGACAAGACAAGAATGGAAGTATGCATTTTTAATGGTATTGCTGGCTACTTTTACTTTCGAAACCTCGCGTCCGTCGTCTCCTTACTCTTTGTGCTCACTGTCCAAACACCCAGAGGCAGGTGTGGCACCATCTCTGTGGTGCAACCTGTCAGCATGTTTGGCTGTTAAGTGAAAGGTTGGTGGTTTGTGCCCACCTGGGGACACACTCTGTTTTGCTGCTTTTCTTTCCCACTCACTCCCTTCTCTAGTCCTTCTGAGTAGAAAAGTGGCTTTGCTTCCCACTAGAAAGAGGACAAGCTACTGCATGTGTGCGCAACAGGTCTGCATTCAGGAAAATCTGTCTCTAGGAGTCTGACATGCAGCCAGCCGTTTGTCATCTTCCCTCAAGCATTTCACAGAAGATTTAAAAAAATCCACAAGATCGCTTGTAAAGAGAAAGCATTTGAAATAGCAGGTCTTTGTGGTGTTTTTTGCTGGCTTGGGTGGCCACAGGTTGGATTGGGTTTTTACTATGGCTTGCTTTTCTTATGTGGTGATGGATGATTTTAAAGTTGGGGTTTGAATGAGTGGGGCAGAGCAGACCTGTGTTTTGCATTTGCCTACTGGCATATTTTCTTGTGCTGGGAACTTGAGATGGGAGATTGTACTGGATGAGTGCTGAGAAAGACAGGGATCAGTAATGTATTTAGTTTTATTTTCTTCCCGCTTGGATTGATCAAGTATTACAGCAGATGGTTTGGAGTTTTTTATAGTGATAGTTTCCAGAACTTCCATCCCTCCTGTAGTGATACAAATAATGAATCTATATATCCAGCGGTGTTAGTTGATGCATGCGCACAGGGAAAGAAAGTGTATGTACTGTAAGCCAATAAAGTAGGTAATGCAATGTGGTATGTAAGTGTTTTTCTGGTAAAATTCTTTTGCTTTTACTGTACATACACAAAATGAAAGTGGCCGGAGATTGTAACTTATTATTTGAGTTGAATTTGGTGTGGCTGGCCTTACAACAAAAACATTTTTGGGTGGCCTTTCAGAAATGGAGTGAGTGGGTGGCTTCAATACTTGTGAAAGCATTGGCTTCATTGGTCACATTTAACTTTTTGTTCCTTGGAGTTTGTGTACAGGCATTCACCTAACACGGCTGGAGTTGTTTGGTGCTTCTGTCCTGTCTGAATTGAATACATGTCGGATTAAGTCATGTTGGTGTCTTCCCTGGGAATTATTGAGCTGGGTGGTGGCTCTGTGGCTAAGGACCTGTGCCTGTGGCTAGAAGGTTGCTAGCTCAAATCCTACAGCTGTCAGAGGAATCCTATGCCATTGGGCCCCTGAGCAAGGCCCTTAACCCCAACTGCTCCGGGGGTGCTGTACAAAAGCTGACCCTGTGATCTGACCCCAGGGTTCTCTCTGTGTCTGTGTGTCTCATGGAGAGCAAGCTGGGGTATGCAAAAAACAAAATCCTAATGCAATACATTGTATAGGGCTAATAAAGTGATGTTATGTTAGTCTGGAAAAGAAAAAGAACCTGAGCATTGTAGGAAAAAGTTCTCTCACCTGTATTGAGGGTGGTATAGTCGGACTACATATATATTACTTAAAGATATCATACTGTAAAAAAAGGTTGGGAGGCAAACTGATCTCAATCGAAAACTATTTCACTGACTGCTTTGTTTTGTGGAGTGTTTTTCTTCTTCTCTGCCCCTTCACCTTTCACAAATACAACCATGCGCTACTTACGGCGTTTGCCCTGAAGAGTCTGAAAGACCTAAGAAACATGAAGCCAGTGTGCTCTCACTGGCGTAGAAGCCCTCCTTTTAGAAGGCTTCTATGTGCCTCTCTTGTTCCTGCTATTTTTCTGTAAAGTGGCATTAAAATACGTCGAGTGTGTTGCAATGTGCTCTGGCAGCAGTGGGATTTGAACCAGTACCCCTGAAGGAACTGGACGCTAATATCCAGTGTCTAAGACCACTTAGCTATGCTGCGGCGAAGGCCCACCCATAAAAGTGCCTTTTTTTTTTCTGTGATCACTAACAAGCGCCTCAGTGCAATGTAAGGGCATTAGGCAATGGGCCTTAAAATACACGTTCCCATCAAGACAAGCTGGATCAGTTTAGATCAAGCCTTGTACTGCACCGAGTAAAGGTTTAGACAGCTCTGTGGCTTGACTTTGAGATTGTCAAAGAATACAAACCGTTGAAGGAGGAACAGGCTGTGATTAATTAGGTTGTATTAGTTGCCAGGATTGTGAAATGTATGCCTCCACCCCAAGATTTTCTACTTTCTAAGAAGAGAGACAAACAGGGCACAATCAGCAACAGGTTAAGAACACACTGGCCGTCCTGACAGGAAGCAATTAACACAGTTTAGGTACTAAGGCACAGAGGTGTGAGTGGCTGCTGAGCCAGTCTGAACCAGCCCTTGGGCAGAGGGGGAGGGGGCAGGAAACAAAGAAGTGAGAGGGCCCATAACACCTAAGGTCTGCATACTCCCAGTTCTCAAAAGAGCTAGCAGTGGGATTTGAACCTACGCCCCCGCAATGACTGGGACCCAAATCCCACGCCTGAGTACAACCAAATCTGAGTACAATGCGATGCAATGAATCAGGCAATGGGTCTTAAAATACAATTTCCCATCCAAAGGATGATACAACATTCTAGAGACCTACTTTATGTATTACTGCACAATGAATTCCCACACCTTCAGCACTTCTAGTCTGCTGTAGGGAATTAAGGACTCTGTGAACTTCAGACTCTTTAGCTCAGTTGTCTTATCCTTTCTTGTGAATTGTTACAGTACATGTGATGCTAGTTATCCAGATTTAACAAAATACAGGTGGGTAGCTGCGTCAGCATGCGTAGGCTGCAAAGGAACAAGTAATAGGTTTATTCCATGCTGAAAAAAAGAAGAAAGAGAACACAAAGTTTCGGCCGTGGAGCCTTCTTCAGGTGTGAGAGAGACAGGGCAGTAGGCAAAGGTAAAGTAGCGGGAGAACAAAGGTGGAGAGGGAGGTGATAAGGTGGTCGGCGATATGAGATGATAGGGCGATCAGAAAAGAGGGCCCCAATGGAGGGATCAACGGTTTGTATTCTTTGACAATCTCAAAGTCAAGCCACAGAGCTGTCTAAACCTTTACTCGGTGCAGTACATGGCTTGATCTAAACTGATCCAGCTTGTCTTGATGGGAACGTGTATTTTAAGGCCCATTGCCTATACCCTTACATTGCACTGAGGCGCTTGTTAGTGATCACAGAAAAAAAAACGTATTTTTAACAAAATACGTTTCTGGAAAGATTCCTGAATGCCTCGTCTGCAGCTTTCAAAGAAATCCTACCATTTGCTGATAACAGTCACATTCCCATCCTGAAGCTTAAAGAAGTTTCCCACATTTTCCTTTTTTAAGTGCTTAAAGAATCATTTTCCTATCTGTGGTGAGCTACGTCTTTAAGACTGAAACAGATATCGGGTTAATCTTTCTGACCTGGTTGACATGGTTGGTTGTGCTGTGATAACATTCAGTTTCAACCAGCCATTCGACATCAAATTGACAGGAAGGGTCTTAATCCACAGATGAATTACTTAATTGAAAAATTCTAACAAGTTAATTTCATTTTATTTGTTAACCCTTAATATTTGCAAAAGAGACTATGAGATTTGCTTCACATGTTCCAAAATTAAAATGTGAGACTCTTTTAACATAGCAGTTAATAAATGGTAACTAATCCATTAGTACTCAAGGAACAAGAGAGCAAGTCAGTGAGAACTACAGTATAAGTTTGAATGTGGTTCTTTGTGATAAACCAGGGCTGTTTAATACACAGGTTAACAGCTCAGCATCTCTTCCAAATTTCACTCCTGTCAAGGTTTGTCTGTTGAAAACAGGAGTGTATTGAGTTGATTTCAGCCCCAATCTCAATTAACATCAATTTGCAAAACAAGAGTAACCGAAGTAAGCTGTGGTTTACAGCTCACTGTGAGCATATTGGACAATTAAATGTAAACTCGTAATATTGCCGCTTGAGTTGGAGGGAAACACAATTCTGATCATTATCAGAGATGAAACAGATGAAGCTGAAAATAAACAGTAGAGCACATTTTTACCGCAGAACAGGCCCCATCTCTGCAGTACTTTCCTGTAACCAAGACTGATTACGTCCCTAACATGTGGCAAGGCATTCAACTGACTGTAAATGAATTAAAGACTTTAATATTTCAATTACCTCAGTACTTAACCACATACATTATTATTATTATTATTATTATTATTATTATTATTATTAGGCATTTAAAAATTACAACTCTTGTAGTGAGACTCTACATAACTGTAACACCATCTATGGGTGTCCGGGATACTGACATGCAGTATTCTGCTGCTGTACAGTAATCCACAGGGTCACATATGAGGGGGCTATTAGACTCGTCTACAGTTATATAATTTAAAACACTGCTGCATTTCACAATACCCACATCTAGACCTTAAGGTAGAAATGCCTGTGAATGTTGTATTAGTAACCAGGTGCCTTTTCAAGCAAGGATAATTGCTTAAAAAGGTATTCAAAAGGGCATTACTAGGTATTAATTAATTATTTTAATAATTCCCTAACATCTACAGTGTCCACACAGGATATCCATGTTTGATATAATCTGTAACTGCTGGCTTTAAGCTAGATCTTATAGGCTTTGGAAAATAAGAACTATAATTCTTGATTCGATTAAATAGCCTCGTTAAAAGACTAAGGTAGTCAGAACCACTAGACACTCTCCATGGTGTAATTATCACACATGATCCCTTAAACAGGGGTGCCGCAAGCTAGAGCGCAAATGGAAGGCCACTGGTTTGCAAGTATTCCAGTCGGCATGGACTGATAGCCTGCAACAATATAAGAAAGCCCTATGTAGGGAAAACCGGTTCAGGGACGCCAAATATGTAATCATAGTGGCTCTCTGAAGGCACCAGTTCTGTAGGGTTTGGGCATTTACTGAGACAATTATTAATTGTAGCAGTAAATCACAAAGTTGATTCTTTTGATGGCTTTAGAGTCCAACCATGCGACATAACTCAAACAACGCACTCACACAGGTACTAATACACGAGGATACATTTATTAATACATAGAATATGCCTTAAACTAACAGATCTTATCGAGAGGGTCATCAGAATACAAAAGATATATATTCAATCAGTTACGAAGTGTTACATATATCAAGAGGACATACGTTCAGTATATCATTCATTAAGACCGTTTCATAAATGAACTTGGTTATAACTTCTACATTAGATACTCGAAACAAGTACATAACTCTTAGGAATTAAATTGATATCAACTGGTTGGGATAACAATTGAATTCTTGAGCTGTAATGCATTGAAGTTGAATACTCATCCAATCTTTGGGGATTCAGATCTCCTGCGGGCACAAAGAAACAGTTGCAGGCTGTTGCTGTCCAATCCGCGCTCTCTGGCTCGGTGCCAGGCTGTGCTGTGCGGCTTGCAACGGTGCGCTGCTGATGCTCATTGTTGGCTTTAACTAGCAAAGTTTGTGCACAGGAGAAAAGATGACTGTGGGTCCCAGCAAATCAGGAAGAGGACCGGTTCGTTCCTGATGAAGAGCTAGTTCTGAATAGTGATTCAGCTTTCCACAGTTCCGACCTGTTCACGAGGCCTGCTGCTGGTTACTCTCTGGCAACCTCCACTCTAGACTCTTAGAACAAAGGAAAGTTCTGGCACTCGGACACACTGGCCGTTCCGTGGTTGTCCGGGCTGAGTCTCAGGATGGTCAGGAGGCGCGCTGCGAGAATGTCCTGCCCTTGGGAGCCTTCTGCTCCTGGGCCGTCCTGCCCTGGAATTCTCCTTTGAATTCCCTTTAGAACAGTCCACAGAATCCTCTCCAGAATCCCTTCTGAATCTTGTTGAATCTGAATCTGAATCTCCCAGGCTCTCTGTGTTGCCTGTTTTTACCTGGAGGAACTTCAGCTCATTGATTGGCTGAAAGTTCCATGGGCATCAGAGTCCCACGTGGGTTACTCGGCCCTACCAGTCCCTGATTGGTTGATCAAGGTGAGATATGAGTCACTTAGTCCTGACACTTAGGAATGCAATCCAGATGTCCAACTCGCACTCCCTAGACAGATGGGCACCAATGGATGACCATTGATCATGATAGCCAGGCTTAGCTAAGTGCATCCCCCTTTGGGAGCTGTCCTTGGACCTTAAATCACCTTGCATGAATGGTTTCTCTGTGGCTGCACCACAGAGATGAACAGAGAAATGAGGCCTAATTTGGGAAAGCTCAGAAACACTTAATTCTGTCTTATTATTAAGCCTCGCCGCTACACCTATATGAAAGCTCATTCAGCTTCCTACTCTGAACTTATAGAAATCAATAAAAATGACCCTCACTACCTATTAAAGACAATAGCTAATCTAACAAATAAGGCAGATTCAACCGTACCAGCTAACTTTAGTAGTGACAATTTCATGGACTTCTTTAACAATAAAATTAACAACATCAGACTTCAAATACAATCAAACAGGCTACAAAGAAGTCTGGTACAAAAGCAATGTGCCCATCTTTTCAATGTTTTTCAATTAGTTAATGAACAAGAACTAAAGAAATTAATTATTAAGACAAAATCACCACCTGTCCGCTAGATCCCATTGCCACCAAACTAGTTAAAGATTCCCTCGATGTACTTGCAGGACCTATATTTAGTATGATGAACATGTCCCTTGCATCGGGCGTTGTACCTGATCAATTTAAGGTAATGGTGGTTAGACCGCTGCTTAAGACACCAAATTTGGATTCACAAGTTCTTAACAACTGCAGACCTGTCTCAAATGTTCCATTTCTATCTAAAATTCTTGAGAGAATACTTGTGGCCCAACTTCAGTCATATCTGGATTCAAATAATATACTTGAGAAATTCCAATCTGGTTTCTGCCAAGGCTACAGTACTGAGACTGCATTAACAAGAGTTCTAAATTACTGTATATTCTGTTAGCAACTGACACAGGGAATGCAACAGTGCTTGTGTTTTCTGGGTCTGCCTTTGACACGGTTGACCATTGTATTTTATTACACAGGCTTGAGTCTGAGGTTGGCCTACTGTATATGGAACCATCCTTAAGTGGTTTACCTCCTATTTAACTAACCATTTTCACTATGTTCAAATATCTAATAATTCTACTGCTTCGTCACTGTCACCAGTAAAATTTGGAGCACCACAGGGATCAGTGCACAGATCAGTATTGTTCTCTCTGTGCATTTTGTCGCTAGGTAGGATAATACGAAAGCATAATATTAACTTTCATTCATATGCTGATGACACTTAAATATACATATATATTTCATTTACACCTAATGACAACTCATCAATTGTCACTTTAGCTAATTGCATTAATGAAGTAAAGTTTTGAATGTGTGAAAAATGTTTGTCACTCAACTCTGATAAAAGTCAGCTTCTGTTGTTTGTAGGCAACCATGCTGATAGGACTGCTATAGCCTCAGCACTCAACTCTGCATGTAACCTAAGCGTCATCTTAGACACAAGGCTCTCATTTAACTCTCATGTTAATGCAGAATCGAAGGCATGCTTCCTATAGCTAAGAAATATTTCCAAACCAAGGCATTTCCTCTCCACTCAAGACAGAGAAACTAATACATACTTTTATATACAGCAGATTAGATTACTGTAATGCCCTACTATCAGGGAGCACCTATTGTACTTTTCAACACCTTACAGCGAATTCAAAACATGGCAGCTAGAATTGTTACTAGGAGTAGAAAGTACGACCACATAACACCTATACTTAGCTCTCTCCTGTGGCTTCCTGTTAGGTACCAAGTAGCTGATAAATGTATACAATCAAAGTCACCCACTTAGATCACAGATGCAGGTCTTCTTCTTATTCCACATATTAATAAAAAACATGTTTAAGTCAATCTTAAGATTTAAATCCAGACTGAAAACGTATTACTTCAGCCTAGCCTACTCACACCTTACATCATGGCCCGTTGCAACTATCACTGCTGGTGCTGCTGTACATGCCATTGTGTGTCTCAGTGTTGGCCTGCCAGGTAGATACATCTGTTCTGAACAAACTATCCTATTCTCCTCCCCACATGTCCCCAGGCTGGGCACCATCTGAGTTGGATGCTGCATCACTGCCATAGATCCAAGAGGGACATCGCGAATACAGCTATCATTTAGAAGGATTTGCTGATCTTTAGAGATCCGCATGGAGTACTACCACAGAAGGACATGATGGAATGCTTAATACTCCACACTTAGTACTTTTTTTGAATTGCATAATTTTAGCATGCCCAGAGGGATTGGGCAGCCAGTTGACCTTGTTAGGGCTGAACACCGATGAACAAACAGGACCCAATGCAGTGCGTGTTGGTATTCTTGAAAGCAAACAAGTCTGAAAAGTATGGTCCGAGTGGTGTGAAATCCGAAGGTCAAGATCTAGGTCGAAAAAGCCGGGATGGCTGACCAGGAGATAAAGCTCTCTATGGGAAGACACTCCAATACAGAGCATGGGAATGTGGGATGTAAGGGTTTAACTCGTGAAGGAGGCAGGTGTGATACATTGACGAGGTGATGAGGTTCAATATGGCAGGTGCTGTGCGTGGTCGTAAGAGAACTTGTGCCCCTAGAGGTTTTTGGTTCCTCTTCTCCATTGTCTTCTGGCCTTTTCTCTTTCTGTATTGCAACGTCATGTATTGTCACACAGCTTTGTTAAGTGCCTTGGGGCAACCTTGTTGTGAAAGAAGCCATATAAAAATAATTGAATTGAATTGCATTTTTCCAATAAATCCGTCGAAAATAAAGGCTCATTTACAATGAGGGCCTAACTATTGTAGACCTAGACCAATGTTACACAAAAGTCAATATATATCAAGCAATCAAAAAAGTAAACATAGCAGAAAATAAGAGCATACTAACAAGTGTGAGTATCAGGCAGGAAAGATTTAATCACAACCAAAAATGACCACTGGTATGAAAGCTCTGGCTTTCTCTTCAGGTTGTTCCGGTCCCTGGCAGGGGCAAACTGAAAATATTGCAACCAAATCCAGTAGCTGATCTTAAGAGGTTTGGTCTGATAAAAATACAGTATGTTGAA
Source organism: Lepisosteus platostomus (assembly GCF_059453375.1). Classification (NCBI taxonomy): domain Eukaryota; kingdom Metazoa; phylum Chordata; class Actinopteri; order Semionotiformes; family Lepisosteidae; genus Lepisosteus; species Lepisosteus platostomus. The sequence continues at coordinate 33,346,976 of NC_142612.1, forward strand.
TTGTATGATGACACAGACAGTGGAAATCAATTTATGAGATACAAAGGAGTTTTACCAATTATATATTTGTTAGAAAGTCCCTTGAGGGAAAAATAAGAGTGAAATACTATTCGGCTGGGGGCTCAAACTCAAATTTTCAGCACAGGGCCATCAAGGATCTGGTATACACAGCAGTGAGTGATGATGTAAAATGAAATCCTTAATGGAAATGTCTTATCTTCTGTGTCATACACAAAGTAGTAATTGCTTTTTATTTACTAGTTACTAGTTTATTTACTATTTACTAGTTATTCAAGAGAGTTCTCGATATTTCAAAAAACCTTTCCACATATTTAATAAAGAATGTACATTTTCTATCTTTGTCCAATATTAAGAGCAAAACAACAGTAAAGCCATTAATACATGCAAGTCTCTATATTTGTCCTGCACTATGTCACAGAACTGTCCTCAATCTCACCCCAGTTTATAAGTTGTAGATTGTATTGGTCTTTTCCATATATACAGAATATGGTTCAAAGTCATGCAGATCCTGCAAAAAAGAAGAAAAAACATAATTTGTTGAGATGTAAAGATTACTAAATGTCTTTAACTTGAGTGCTCAAGACTTTTAACACAGGCTTTAAAGACAGATATTTTGCCAAAACAGTCATAAGCCTTCAGCAGAGCACATTATCATAGTTGTGACTTTATATACTGTATGTATTTGTAAGTTATTTTACTAGTGCAGAAAGGAGTGTTATATTTGCATCTTTAAGGACAGTATATCCAGAAAAGTTACTAATAGAAAGCAACCCCCTTGGGAACTGGAGATATTGCTCAACTAAAGGGATAATTTTAACTTGTAATAAGTACCTTCAATACCTATCTGAAACCTGCAGATTAATTGTCACATATAAAGATCATGGGTACATGCAGCTGTTTCATATGTTCTCATATTCATAGCTACTCATTACTTTTCATTAACATGAGACATCTTGTTCACAAGTATAACATTATCACCTGCTCTGGAGGCTACGCTTAGTTTAGTGCTGTGTGGGTGTCAGAATACATGGGCTATGAATAACCAAAAATGTTAATGACAAGTGCATGCAGACATCAGAGAAGGGAAAGTCAAGAGAATAATATTATTCAAAATTCATGAATGTATTTGAAAACTGCTGAAAGTTGTGATGTGACAAAATACTTGCTATAGACTTCCACCAAACAATAAAAACAGTTAATGGTAACTATATTTTTGAATTGCACATGAAACCCAGATAAATATGTAAATTCAGACTAAAATATATATTTCTCATTGCTTGGTTCTGTATCTTCATACAGTATATAATCAATTATATTTTGCACTGCCAGTAATTCCAATCAGAATGCCAGTAATTGTAATTAAGTATGGATTGTTCTGCAATTTCATAGTGTCTGGCCATTATATTAAAATCACAATATAGGTCCAGTAAATCTATTAGATAGATAAATACACATGTAACACCCCCATGAGTGCTAGCTAGCTAGGGTTCTGTAGTCATTCAGCCAAAGTAAGGTTCTTTAAAGGTGAGCAATGTTCTGCAAGCAGAATAATCAGATGAGAAATGATGACAATATCTTTATTAAGGTTCAAATTATTTTAACAGCAGACTGCAGCAATAGTTAAAATGTAACTACATTTTATAATTACATTATAAAATTTGGACATATTAGTCAAAAGCATATACAGTAGGAACTTTCTCACATTATTCTTATTCACATTTCAAAAGAAATCTTTGAGTGCAATATCCTGTACTGGGGTTTGGTTAGAAATAGATGTCAGATAGGTGTTTAACTGCAAGAGTTAATTGCCCATGTGCTCTTCAAAATGCATGTCTCAAGCAATGAGTATAAAAGAGATTTATCTCTAAAATATCCTTCTTTTGAATGGGATGTAAAAACATTTTGCATCCTTGCATGAATTTATCATGTTAAAAGTTAATTACCTCTTCGCTGTAAAATGCAGAGTTCTTTCTCTTGCTGCGTTTCCTTTAAGATTAAATTAAATCACAAGCAGTTTAGTAAGAGATATGGAACATTTCTGTTTTCATGCCTTTGCAGCTACTGTACTGTACTGATATACTGTACACATAATTGTGCAGCGTCTTGTAAGATCAGTAATTCACTGTTATCATGGCAGTGCAGACTCATTGTAGAATCTCACTCAATTGCTTGAGGGTTTAAATTGTAATAAAACTGTTCTTATGTCTTGTGTTTCTAATAAATGCATCCTTTCAGGGCAGATCTTTAGGGGAGATCCAAGTCTAATATGGTCCTGTCTGTGTATTTTCTTTGCAAATGTATTCTTCCTACAGCACCTATTCCATCTTTATTTATTGTTTTGAGATTTATTTATCCTATTTCTTTATAATGCTTTAGAGTACTCAAAACACTTCCAATGAGCACTTGTATCTTTTTCAGTTCTTGTAATGATATATAGTAGTTCTTCTTTTTACTCTTATTGGAGAGATTTTCAGTTTCAATATTTTTAATTTCTTTTGCTTTAATGCCATCTCATTTAACCATTTTTAAATTGCCAGATTGCATAGGCAATTATTTTTTTTAATTGTATATGCTCATTTGTATTGTTAAGATGCATGTCCACTGGTTGACATTCTGTATTTTGATCTATGTGCTTCTGTATTTGATCTAAGTTTACTATTATTATTTATTTATATGAATATTTTACCAGTATGTATAGTACAAAATGGTGTGCTGATGGTAATAATTTGTAAGTTTATATGTTCACTGCAGAATTAGCAGACATTTCTACAAATATCTGTAAACACGAATACAGAATTAGAATTAAATTGAAAAAAAAACTATAAGGGATTCTAATGCTGTCTTGCAAAGAGAGTAAAAATTCATTATTCAATTTAAATCAACATTCCAGGGGAGAACCAATTATCATTAACATTGAACAATTGAGAACGGGGTTCACTGTGTGCTCTAGTACACGAACACATAAACACCATGATAAATTCAAAATCACTTAAGTTTTAATAAAAATGAAATCTGAATTTCTTACCTGATTTTATATTTTATATTTGTCATGAAAATTATGACTAAAATCAATGCAGCACTTATAACTCCAGCAGAAGCATATATCCCCAAGTGTTTGTCCAAACTGGCTTCACTAGATACTATTCCGTCACTTTCATTACCTGAGGAAAAAAAGTAGAATTAAGGCACTTAACTCTTTTGTAGATAAATTCAAAAACTGTAAGATGTTATTGCAATTGTAGAAACACTCCATGGTTTTAGGACACTCGAGGACACTTTACCCATAACCGTGGACTTATCTTTAACTTGCTATGAACATTTTTAAAATTCTTTTACACACAAGGTACTACAGTAGGTAAGACAGGGTAGTTAAATAAAAGGTTTGTGATGTACACTGATGACACAGTGTAGCTGAGTATACAGTTCCAGGCCGAGGAGTCTAAGGGGTCAAAGCAGTGGGTCTCCTTTCTGCATTCAGGTAATGCAGCCAGAAAAAAAATACAACAGTGTTTGTGTGTTATTTTTAACTTTGTAAGTCCCATCCATATGCTCTGCTGCATTCATCTAAACTAAATTTTATTTTATTAGAGTCTCCATTGTTTTCTCAATTTCTTGGTCATGAATGTGACTTTAGAAAATGATGAACTGTTTAAAAAGAAAAAAAAACACACCACACACAGAGTATTTGGTATTGTCAAGTGTCAGCAATCTTTTCACTCACCCTGTGCAGATATGCTAAAATTCATCATATGCGTTCCATTAGGCTCAGTAACCTCACAATTGTAACTCCCTTCATCAGAACTCTGAAAGTGTGATATGTGAAGAAAGTGACTGTCTTTCTCCTTCATTATTGTTATTCTGGAATCACCACAAGTGCTGCTTACAGTATTGTTTTCAGATCGTAAAGTCACCGAACACCCAGTCCTGCTGGTCCTCTTGAATTCCCATTTTTCAAGCACTACTTCCTTAACTGTCCAGTTCAAACATTGTAGAGACACATCCGTCCCCGTGATAAAACTTACATGCTGAGTTTCTGTAAAAAATAATTTAAACATTGTTATCGAAAAAGAGTATTGTGACATAATTAAACGTTTCCATTGTGTACCATTTGTTTATGAGCTAGAGCACAATTTATGATGATCTCCTCCAAAAACTAATTAAAAATGAAAGTTGAAAAAATGGACAAATTAATAACTTTAGTAATATTCCAAATGGGAGGAGGCCAGTATTTAACTGCTATCAACCTGTTTGACTACTTGGGCCAAATGTTCCGTTAGCCCATTAGGTAATTAGTAACTTAGTTACTTAGTAAAAAAAAGTAATTTTTTACAGATTTACAGATTTAATCTACAGATCTCATTCAGCCTTTTCTTGAAAGATACCATAGTATTGGCATTAGCAAAATGGCAAGTACTGTGTTCCAGACTCCCAGTCTTTTTGCTAAAACAGTTTTTGAATGCACTTCTCTGTAGTGTAAAGTATAGAGTATGAATGGCAAGTACACTTGAATTGTGACCAAAATAAGTATTAAGAAATAATAAATAAACATTTAAATATAATTATCAGTGTAGTTCCAGTGTTCTCTCTAGACATTTAAGGGAGCACATTTTAATAATTGTGTCTTTTGGCAAGGTTTTGGTATGAAGTTGCTTTTATGTTTCACCAAGTTCTGCCATATTGTGCTATGCAAAGACATGAGCATGACCAAGGGCAGTGATAAAAACCATCCAGCTCTGTCTGCTCTTAACAGCAATGATAAGGCTACTACCTTCCTACAGATATTTTCTGTTGTTACTATTTACTGGAGCTGTTGTTTCTCTTACCTTGAGTTTGAATTTGTCTCAGCAGTAGAACAAAAGCACAGACAACTGTGTCCACTTGCATGCTGTTTGACTGCAGAATTAAAAGAGACATACAGTTTACAGCAGGAGCTCGTACCCCTGCACAGGGCTACTGCACAGGCAAGTCACAGTTTTACCTCAGTGCTTCTGCATTGCTGGACTCTATTAAAGTGAATGTAAGCCAGCAGACAGAATAGAAATTTTAACGTCCTGCTCAAGGAAACTGTGGTTCTCAATTTACGTAAGTAACCTCTAATAGCCTAATGCTTTGAGTTTGCTCAGACGCTTGACTGTGTGCCCAAAAAAGACGAAAACAAAGGTAGTAAACAGTTTTCTGTACTGTGCTTCAGAACAAAACAAGAAATGAAAGCAACTGTGTTAGAAACAGAAGTTACCATCATTCTGATAAATTGCCACCCCCCAGAACAAGCTGGCATGAAACCACGCATTTTCCAATTATTTTCTGATTTGGGTTGGGTCTCTCTAATTATAATTACCATGGGTATAACCTTCCATAAATTAAAGCATTATTTTAAGTGAAAGCGGCCTCAGTGAAGCAGTCATTGTTACTTTCCCAAATTTGTTGTCTCTGCATTTTAATGTCAACTCCAATGCCTCTTTAAAACTTATATCTTACAAGAATTGTATCTCAGCTCCAGATCGCCCATGTGCTCTCAAAGCTTCATTGGGCCTGGTGGTGGCAGGTGATGGTATCCCTTTCAGCAGAAAAATTGGCAAAATGTAATCTTCCTCTATGCTCTCCAGCTGGGCCAATTTGAATGTTAGGTCAATACTTCAATACTGTCTCATTTCAGCTTCTTGCAGTCCTGTTGGGTGCCCATCTCTCCTTGTATGCAGAAGACATTAGAGGAGATGAGGTCAGTGTTGAGACACTGAGGCCATCTGCAATAAAATCCCCCAGCGGAGTGCATCACTATACCAAAACAGTGAGTTAACAGGTTTGAGTTCCAGACTCCACTGCGAAATGAATTGCACACCGTAGGTTCTAGCATAAGCAGGACACATCACTGGACGTCAGCACAAGGTCTTTATCAAAATACAGATCTTTTTTTAGAATATAAATAAATATTTGTGGCACAAATCTGTAATGGTGTACATTAAGTCATTCATTGTCATTTTTCTTCTTTTCTCTGAATGACTAAAGGACTAAAGGACTAAAGGACTAAAGGCCATGTGCAAAACACCTTGACATTGCATACAATATTCATCATCATCACGTACTCTAACTGGAAAACACAATTATCTATGTAAATAACTATGCACATATTCCCACCAAAGAAAAGAATGCTGAAAATGTATCTTCACATAATTACTGTTTTCCAGCAATTAACAAAAATAATAGCTACATACTATGAACGAAACCTAATAAATCTTCATCAATGTGTTAACACCTCTAATTTTACTCATAAAATTTTACTCATTTTATAAATATTTAATGTTTTTCTGATCTAGACACGGGCATTTCTCTGAGTAATACTAACAACTATAAAATGTTTTAATGTCAGAAAAGTACCCATATCAAGAAATGAACTAAAAGTCCTTTTTTACAAGAAAAAATGCTTCTCGTTTTCTATTCTAAACTGTGTTTTTTCATACAAACATTATTTTTATGTGCTATTAGTCTGATTTCATTACATTTATTTGGAAAATAAATAAAATCTTCTTTTTGACATAAATAAAAATTGAAAAAGAATTTTCATCAACAATAGTAGTATATCTACTATAATTAAAGACTGAATGTATAAATGATTTTCCTGAGTAATTATTTAAAGCAGTCTGTGCAGCTCAGGTACTCTCCAACTTTCAAACTCAGTGTGTCTTCAGTGGTAAACCCAGAAGGAAACAGCCACTGACTTCAGTAATCAAATCAGGAAGTGTTCCAAACTTCTTCAGTAGCTGCAAAAACAAAAACAAGCTACTATTCATCCTTACTCCGAGAGTTTGTAAGATCCCGTGTTCTAATTTTTGATAGTTTAATTTTAGTGATGAGCTGCTATGCCATCTAACCTTTTGTATCAAATTAAGCCTTAAAACGAGCTCTGTGTCGAGGGCTCGGACATTAGATAAGCAATAATAATTAACTATCAATTAGTAATTATTCCAGGTAAATTGAGAACCCCAAGGCTTATTACAGCTCTGTAGCAATGTAGAACACACCTAATGGAAGACAAGTTTTGTATCTCTGTGCAGTAAACACACATCTTGTGACAGTAAAAATGATTCTTTTGATACCTGTATTTAAATGAATGAGAGGAACATGCAACTGTTATTGGTATATGTTTTTTCCAATATTCAGAAAAAGTCAAGGATTGAAGATCTAATACTTACACACTAAGTTTCAGACTAATTGTACATCAGAGTGCTAATTTACAGTGGTTTCAGTCCCCGTGTGTCATTAATAGGGGAACTCTATAGATAGTGGCAGATTTCGTTTCTGTTTTGTCTAGTCACAAAAGTTTCAGCTTTTATGATACGACCACAATAGCTTGCTGTAGCAAAGTCCTGATTATTGAGAAGGTCAGCAAAGTGGCCATTTTTTTCATTTCAATTACTCTTCTAATTTCAAGAGGTAGTTTTCGGTACTTGCAGATAATTTTTTGGAAATGCAGGGAAATTTATGAAAATGTTTTGCAGTAAAGTGATGAACATGAACTGTAAGAAACTGTTAGTACTGTAATAGCAGCACTATCTACAGTGACATGAGCTCTAAGAACTGACTGTTAATACTGTAATGGCAGCATTGCAGTGTTTTTGTTGTTGATGGTTGTGTTTATATATATTGTTACAATAGTTGTGTTACGGGTGCTGGTCCAGGGTCCCGTGAAGTGCATAGTTTAGAACTCTATGGACATGGTATAATTCAGAAGTACAGTGGATATAAAAAGTCTAAACACCCTTATTGAAATTGCAGGTTTTTGTGATGAAAAGCCAGAAATCAAAACAAATCATGCCAGACATTTTTCCATCTTTAATGTGATCTTGCAACCAACAAAATTCAAGAGAAAAACAAATAATGTTACGGCCACGTACTGAGATCCGTGCCAGGTCTTGTATGATATGATGCGGTAAGAGCTGGAGAAAACAGGAGGCGTGGTAAAAGGAAACACACAGGGGTTTAATAGTGCACAAAATAATAGTGACAATCCGTGAGACAGTCAGCGGGGGAGACAAAGAATGGCATCCAAATCCAAACGGGTCCAAAGGCAGGTCAGGACACAGTCCGGGAGTCCAGCGGCGAGTAATCCATCCTGGGACGCGACAAGGTTAAAATTCCCGGGAAGGGGGAAAACACAAACACGGCCAAAAGATGGAGGTCCAAGGGTGACAGGGTGAGATCCTCCAGACCCCGGGCTCAGGAAGTGGGAGGTGTCGGAGATAAGGCCTATGCCCTCAGGAGACAGACGTAGGGTTTTCCTGGCTAGAGCTACTCCCAGTCTTATTGTTATTTACTATTTGGTTGTTGGATTCCTGATCCTGGTTTGTTCTCCATCTACGTCTCCTGGTTTCGGTTTTGGTACTTTTGCTCTCGTTCTGGTTTTGACTCTCAGCTTCCTTATGGATTACGACTCCGCCTCTGGTTATTTGTACTTTAGCACCGGCTAGATTACCTACGGCTTTCTGACCTCAGATTGTTCTTTTGACTACGCCTTTTGGAGTTTGCCCTGGTTTTCTGCATAGGGTCCTCACTACTAATTCCTAACAAATAATTGAAATTAAAAAACCTACAATACCCTGGTTGCATAAGTGAGCACACCCTTTTATTACGGGGGCTGTAGCTGCGTTCAGAGTTAACCAATCACATTTAAAATCATGTCCAAAGGTAAGTGGCACACACCTGCCATCAATGAAAGTGATTCTGATTAACCCCAATTAAAAATCAGCTGTTCCTGTAGGATTTCCTTGAAATGTTCGTGGTTGCATCTTACTGGGATAGCAAGGAGCTGACAAAACATCTACGGGATCTTATTGTTGAAAGGTACTGATCAGGAGAGGGGTATAAAATAATATCAAAGGCATTGGATGTATCGTGGAGCACTGTGAAGACTATCATCAATAAGTGGAGAAAATGTGGCACCAGAGGGACATTGCCAAGATCAGGACAACCATCCAAAGTTGATGACAGGACAAGGAGAAAACTTATCAGGGAGGCTACCAAGGGGCCTACAGCAACATTGAAGAAGCTGCAGGGATTTCTGGCAGGTATTGGTCACTCTTTGCATGTGACAACAATCTCCCCTATTCTGAACACGTCTGGGCTATGGGGTAGGGTGGCAAGACAGAAGCCATTTCTCACAAAAAAGAACATCCAAACCCTTCTACATTTTGCAAAAAAATACATTCAATCACCCTAAAACACATGGAGAAAATGTCTTATGGTCTGATGAGACAAAGGGTGAACTTTTTGGCCTTAATTCTAAAAGATATGTTTGGTGCAAAGACAACACAACTCATCATCCAAAGCACACCATACCTACTGTGAAGCATGGTGGTGGCAGCATCATGCTTTGGGGCTGCCTCTCTTCAGATGGGACAGGGGCTCTAGTCAAGACAGATGGGATAATTAATAGGTCCAAATATCAAGATATTTTGGCACAAAACCTGCTGGCCACTGTCAGGAAGCTGAAGATGAAGAGGAATTATAACTTCCAACATGATAACGACCCAAAGCACACATCCAAGTCAACCAAGGAATGGCTTCAGACAGGGAAGATCAAAGTCTTGGAATGGTGCAATCAGAGCCCAGTCCTCAATCCCATAGAAAACCTGTGGAATGACCTTAAGAGAGCTGTACACAGGAGATCCCCTGGCAATATGAAGGAGCTTGAACTTTTTAACAAGGAAGAGTGGGATAAAATTACAAAGTCCGGGTATGCAAAGTTGATAGAGACTTATTCACAAAGACTTAATACTGTAATAAATGCAAAAGGTGCTTCCACAAAGTATTAGTTGGGGGGTGCACACTTATGCAACCAGGGTGTCATAGGTTTTTAATTTCAATTATTTTTCCTAATAATTATCTATTTGTTTTTCTCCTGAATTTTGTTGGTTGCAAGGTCACATTAAAGATGGAAAAATGTCTGACATGATTTATCTTGATTTCTGGCTTTACATCACAAAAACCTGCAATTTGATTAAGGGTGTGTAGACCTTTAATATCCATTGTAACTGGAAAAGGACAACTGGGAAAATACACTGAGTATCAGGACAGGATGACAGACAGGTGTCTTGATGACGGTGATCCGGTACTTGGGGGCCAAGTTCGCAAGCGAATAAGTCCAAACAGTCCAAAAGGGAAACTGGGGCGCATTCGAGGGTCATGGTGCCAGGAGAACCATCCAAGACATACAAGCTTAAAATCCAGAATGGGATCCGGAACAGGAAAAGGGAGTTAAAAAGAGGATAACGAGGCCTGGCGCTGCCAGCCCCAGACTCAGATGGTCAGGACGCCAGGGAATAAGGCCTACCCATGGGCTACCCACGAGCCCGGGGAATAGGCAAGCCTTGTGGCGTCGATCTTCCAATGCTAAGCGAGGAATAGCGAAAGCGCCAGGCTTAACTAATAACAGGCAGGTGCACATAATTAACTGAAATTCGAAAGGGTCAAAGCGTCCTTAAGAGGAAGGATGACGATCATGACAAGTTGATGCCTACGTTATTTATGAGAGGGAGAAATTACTCCAAATGTGACCAAAAAATGGTGATCCAGACCTGGAGTTCACCAGCAGATTGTCCCACAGAGTGTGCACCCTTAATGGACTGAATAATGGGATTTCTTTGAGTTGTCTGACTTTTTTCTGTTTTTAAATATGTTGGAATTTGGCTTTTAACCATTACATGTATTAAGTAAACTAAAAAAAAATATTCCAATTTAAAAGTTCACATAAGGCTTCAGAGCTGAACAATTAAGTTGGACTGGAATGAAAACCGGCAGCTAGTCGGCCTTCAGGCCCAGGACTGGGATCCCCTGATTTAAAGACCTTCTGGAGTTGAGCACCCGTGTTAAAAAAGAGTTCAAACCTCCCGTACGTAGCTGGAATTCATTAGTTAATATGAGCCCAGTAACCTCTTTCAGCTATTTCTAAGATTATATTGAGTTTTTAAATTAGGCAAATTTGGATGGCCTCTAGTGGCCAATCTCTTGTCATTACACCCTAGTGGGACTGCCTTATCCCCATTTTATTACAATGAGCTGCGCCAAGGGCTCCCTTGTATGGATTGAACAAATCTGCAATCAAATTGTAATGCATGAAATACATAGAGACCCATAATCCATATATAATCCATCAATATATAAGGAAGCAATGGGCATTTTCTTATTTCTCCAAATCAGCAGTTTCTAAATGATGGGTAAAAGCATGTTGTGTCTCTATTCTTTTATAGATTCTTGTCTAAATCAATATCCTTTAGGAGAGAATTAAAGTGACTCGACCCTTCAACACTACTCAATGAAAGCAACAAGCAAATGAAGATATAGTTGTAACGTTATTCTGAATATCTATGCACTGCCTTTAGGCAAAATACTTTTTTATTATTTTTTAAGGGGTCAGTCAAACCAAATTTTAGTTACAGTAAGTGCTATTTCTTACAATAAATGACTTTCAAAACACAGAAAAAAAACCAAGAAGCAAAACCTAAAAAATTAAAAGATGATAAGTTAAAGGCAGAAGTACTGTACAACAGTGGGTCTTTGGAGCGATTTTTTAAATATTTAGTTATTATAAGGATTTGGTATAGACAGAGAATCACACACCTGAGCTGCACAGAAAAAGCTTGATCTTCTGCAGTTCAGTATGTGGCTTGAGGTCCAGGCTGTAGACCAGAAGGGCAGCCTCTTCAAACTTCTGAACAGAAAGGAGAGAGATAGCTTGTTGCAGGAGCTGCCTCAAATACAATGTAGAATGGTTATGTGAGATTCTGAAAGGTTCTGGAATAACATCTTTAAAAAATAATTCTGTATTTTACCAGATACCACTACAGAAATAAATAGACACAAGCAGCACAGTTCTTTTTTAATGATTTCACAAACAGCTGTTTACCATCAATTGATTTCTACAGAGTACCTTTCTTTCCTCCAATGAAAATACCCAGCTCCCCCCCTGACCTTGCATGCTTTGTGGTATCAGAAAGAGCTCCATCAATGACTGTCCATAGTGCCCAAATAATTGTCATTGCAACGCACTTACAGTACTTTTCTCTCACACTGACTTGACACCTGCAAGTGTCAACATTCTATTCTGGAAGTGGGGAAGTTATTGAGTAAATGAAAGCCAGCTTTTGAAAGCCACTATGACCTTGTATCATATTATTTCTGTAGCACTCTTTAACAGATGCCATATTTTAACAGGTGTAAAAGTCTTCACTTCTTACAAGCAAGACTGTAAGCAATGGATAGTTTTCAAAATTAGTTATAAACCGGACAATGTAGAGTCAAGAGAGAAAGAATAAAGCAAGAAAACACCTTAAAACACTGCTTATACAAGTACACTAGCAAACCTGCAATCTCACCTCATGAGGCAGATAAAGTAATTTTCAGACCACAGGCGTTGCTGCAGACAAAGTCAGCTTTAACTCTACCTCAGTAACAGAACGAAAACCTACTTGGTTTCGTTTACGTCATGTGATCTTTGGACAGCTCTCGCCTCAGAATTCATGCAGACTTGCAAGTTAATCCTCATGACAATTGTCGTGTAACTCATGACAATTCATTGTCTTTTATCAAATGTTTTATCTTCCTGTTGTGTACTTCCAGAATGCCGTGGAATAATAAAACCACCAAGTGGCCTCAGGAAAACTGTATTGATTTTTAGCTTGGCCTCCTGTCTTGCATATTATTTAGGAAAATGACAGGGTACACTGAGGACATGGTGGAGAATCACCATTTTGGGAGCTCTATAAATTGGAGATAAAAGTAATCAATTTTTAATTGTAATTAAAAAAGGAAAATTAATTTTGATCTTCAGTGTCTTGCCTTTGTCACTTACATATCTTTTTCAAAATAGATTCACCTTAAAGAATGGCTTGCTGCATTCCTCTCACTAAATTGATCAGAAACTGAGGTATAGATTCTGTACTCTCACAGTTCTTTAGTTTCAAGGTCATAACTGAAATGGAAGTCCTGTATTTTGCTGACTCTATAATGGATTGTGAGACATTTGGTAACATTTTGCAAATTCACTGCAGAATTAGCAAAGTCCTTCTGATGAAACTACTACTACCTCCATTTATAGTTCTGAATGGAATGGGTGTAAGCTAAATGGGTGAAAGTTAAATATTTCTCCAAACAAAGCTACAGGTAAAGGTACTGTACATCAGAAAGATAAGAACATAGATTAAGAGCATATGAAAGGTTACAAACCATGTGGCCCATCTGGTGCATTTGGAAGTAAGTACCTAATTGATCCAAAGATTGCATCCAGATGTTTCTCAAAAGAAGCCAGGGTATCAGCTGGGTAGCTCTCTCAACACTTTGGGTAAATAAGTGCTTCCTTCCAGTTCTTGGTTTTAAATGCACTTCCACATAGTTTCTACTTGTGTTTTCTAGTTTATGTTTCACTTTTCATTCTAAAGACATCTACTGGGTTGACTTACTGATTTGACTATTTTAATTACTTGTATCATGTCCCCTCGTAATCGTCTCTGTTCGGAACTCTACAGGTGTAATCCCTTGAGCCGGTGCTAAAAACAGCTATACAGTATCTGCCTAAGCCAGCAAGCAACAGGTGCTAGACAAGATACACCCTAGAAGGGATGCCAGTCAATTTCAGGGCACACACAGACACATACTGTACACACATGCACAAACTCACACATAGGACCAATTGTCCCAGAAGCCAACTAACCTACTAATATGTTTTGGACTGTGGGAGGAAACTAGAGCAACTGGAGGAAACCTATGCAAACATGATTTGTGAATGTGAATGTCATTTTTTAAGTAGACTCTTTTAGTTTATGGTTTTGCTACCTTCATATAAAACCCTGCACTTTTCTACATTAAATGCCATGTGCCAGATTATCTATTTTTAATTTAATTTGCAGCTTCTCCAATTTTTGTTAGTATGGTGTCATTAGCAAGCTGAACTAGTTAACTAACTACACCAAGATTTAGATCATGAATATAAACTAAGTTGTGCAGTGGTCCTAGTACAGATCCCTATGGTATTCCACTGCTTACATCATTCCAAATTGTGTTATTCACACCTTATCTGTGCAGTTTTTTATTAAACAATTTTCAGTCCAAACACTATCATTTCCCTGAATGCCAACAGCCTGAAATTTGATAATTCATCTTTTCAGAGGAAGAAAAGTATTCTAAAAATCGGAATTCACCATATCACTCTTTTAAAGCCACTAGTCTTTGATTAGGGTGGAGTGGAGTGATTGAGCAAAGCACAGCAAGTTAGCTAAGCAAAGCAATAGTCAATATTGGCCTGGAGTTTACACTCAACAGAGACTGTGGCTAGTGACAGGTCTTTGAAGATGGAAGAAGGTTGTGGGTGTCTGCTCAGCAGAGCTGCTCAGTCTGGAGAAAAGTTTATTTCAATGATGCATGCTTTTGCAGAACACTGTCCTCCTAAAGGAGGAATTACTCAGCTTGTGGTTTTATGTAGTGTGAGGACATGGTTAAAAGAACTGAGTGGTTGCACAGGTGCTTCATTCTTTTTTCTGGGATGTGCTTTCATGTGTCTTTTTTACATACAAGATACAAGAAAACAGTGAACAACTTATTTTGTCCTATTGACAGAGCCGATCTGCTTTTTGCACAGGAACACTAAAGGATTGACCCCAACAATTATGATGCAATTTTAGGATTGAGTGATTTCAAAAACAGATTTTAGATTTTTTGTGGGGACACCCTAAAGTCAAAGTGTAGGAAAACTGCACAGATGATAAGAGATTTGAAAAGTGAAATGGTGTTATGGAAAAATTGTTGGCGGCAACAATGCAAACCTTCAAAACAAGTGTGGCATAATACCATGGAGAAAATTCAAAAGGTTGATCCTGGTGATCAAAGCAGAGCACAACAGTCTAAATAATGTTTTACTAGTGCTTTGTAGATCTTCATAATTCTGCATCTGCATAATTTGTCCGGGATTACATTCCACACTCCTAGTTATTTGTTGAATCATTCTGTTTCCTTATATATTTATTTTCCCCAAAATAATTGGACACAGAAGGATACAGAAATAAGTACACAGTAAAATCTTCTAAGACAACCTAAACCCTCTTCAGTTTAGTCTACTGTGTTGATCACTTTTGACAGATTACCATTAAATTCCAGTTGCATTTGCAAGTGTTTGTACATTACTTGATTATATCTAAGACTTTCTATAATTCACTTACTGCTGTTTCTGTTTGCCACTACCTCTATGTTTGCATCATCTGCAAAATTTAATTTATCTATATCAGCATCTTGGATAAAGATCAATCTAGAAAAATGAATAAGGCCAAAACAAATCCCTGCAGCACACCACTACTTACATCACCCCAAATGATCTGAGGTTTCCTGATTATTAACCAGTTTTCAATCCATGTGCTTAATTACCTTACATTCTATAGGTTAATTAATCTTATGATTGATAAGAAGAATAATTTGATTTAAGAATGCTTTTCACCTGAAATTGCTGTACATCAACACACATACAACTGAAGCAAAAAACTGGATTGGAAGTCTAGTGTAACAGAGCTGCTGGATCTAAATTGTCAATGCTGGTTTACGCCACTAGAGGGCAGTTGAAGTACAGTTCAGGGAGAAAACTTGATAGGTTTTCTATATTTACATGAAGTTAGGAGACAAATCCCTTGTTTGCAATCTGATCATAAAAATGTCACAAACAGGAGTTCATTCAGTCCATTGGTAGTTAGTAATTAATTTATACAGGGATCCAGCTGTTTCGTGATGAAAGTCAGAGGATTGCCATCAACATACTACCACAAGCCTATGGGTATAGAAAGTTCAAACCTTGGAAAGAGTTATCTGGTCTGGTTTTGGGACAGACAGGTCTTGTAGCAAGACTGTATATAGAGAAAAGGTTCAGTCTCATGGTGAGAAATAAAGTACAAGCTGTGTCACTGACAAATAGAGATCAGGTCAGAGGTTTCAGACTTGAGGGGAAACATAAAGGCAAGTAATAATAATAATTTATAATAATTGCTTACACTTATATAGAGCTTTTCTGGACACTCCACTCAAAGTGCTTTACAGGTAATGGGGTCTCCCCTCCATCACCACCAATGTGCAGCATCCACCTGGATGATGCGACGGCAGCCATAGTGCACCAGAACGCTCACCACACATCAGCTATTAGTGGGGAGGAGAGCAGAGAGTAATGAAGCCAATTCATAGATGGAGATTATTAGGAGGACATGATTGGTAAGGGTCAATGGGAAATTTGGCCAGGATGCCGGGGTAACACCCCTACTCTTTTCGAGAAACGCCCTGGGATTTTTAATGACCACAGAGAGTCAGGACCTCGGTTTTACGTCTCATCCGAAGGACGGCACCTGTTTACAGTATAGTGTCCCCATCACTATACTGGGGCATTAGGACCCACATGGACCACAGGGTGAGCGCCCCCTGCTGGCCCCACTAACACCTCTTCCAGCAGCAACCTTAGTTTTTCCCAGGAGGTCTCCTATCCAGGTACTGACTAGGCTCACACCTGCTTAGCTTCAGTGGGTTGCCAGTTGTGAGTTGCAGGGTGATTCAGGACCAGGCTAGGGTTGGTCCAGACTCAGCCCTGGTTCCATATTCCCTGTATTCAAGGGAGTTTGTGCCTATAGATCCTCCAAATACAGCCAGTTTTACAATCAGTAAATTCTGGGTGCACTGTCTTCCTCCTGATTGTTTTATAATTTACATTTGCTCTTTAAATTTATGATAATTCAGTTTTATCAAAGTAACATGCTTAAATTCAGCAAAAATCACAGTATTTTCAACAAAATCAGCACACCACCCACTGAGCACTCTCAGAGGAGGCATCACGGGGATTCTTGACAAGTTGTGGAAGTTCAAAATGAAAAACTGACCTTGAAGCATTTTAAAGTATTTGCAATCTTTGATCACACTTAAAACACGGCTGATCTTTTAAAATTAAGTTTTAATTAGCTTTTAAAATTATTTTGGTAACATAATGTTTTCTTTTTCTGTCCTCATTAATCATTAATAACAGCTTTACCAGTTGGAACTGAAATTTGATTACAAAACAACTGTACAGTACAGTAATTTGTAATGGCATTGCACAAAGAAATATTATAGATTTCATTAATCTTTAATGCTTTATAAATCAGAAAAGTACCATCTTTACAAAAACCTCTCAATTATGTCATGTCCCGGGGTAAGCAGCTGATCAGTCCCACTTGCACATGTGGGACAGGACACCTCCTGTAGCTGTTAGAACATACTCAGGCAGACTTTAACAGCAGTCTTTTGACTAGTTTCATCACTCAGGGCTCTGTCATTAGCTGAGCTGCTGTGCGTTTGCTACTTCATAGTTTTTTCGCCAGTGAGCTTTCTATTTTTTGCACTTTTTTTGTCGTTTCAGCACTTAAGCTGTATTTAACCGCTACCACCTTTCAGCCCTGAGTGTTGAGTATATGTCGCGTGCCTTGTTAAATTTTTCTTCACCTCACCGCTGCCTGAGACCTCCTTGTGTGTTCTCAGTCAGATGCAGCTATTTTTCAACTCGCCGCATCATTACAAGTTATTCTTGATTGTACTTGTAAAAGAGCTGTCACAATTTAATACATTAAATACATCTAAATAAAGTCAGGTATAAGTATAAGCTATAAAGTACGATTAGTAGTAGCAGTTTGCCTATTATTTAATTTACATGCATCCAACACAAAGTATAACACTACTCAACAACCCAAAATTGTGACTCCCCATCATGCCTGCCTTACTCCCAGTGGTTCAGGTGGGTAGCTGCATCAGCATGCGTAGGCTGCAAAGGAACAAGTAATAGGTTTATTCCATGCTGAAAAAAAGAAGGTCAGTCTTTTCCATATTTAGGTTACATTTCTGCCAGTTCCCACAAGTTTTGATAAAAGTCCTGATTTTTTTTTATCTCTGTGTTTGAGCATTTTTGCACTTCAAACACTTTTCACGTTTTATTGCCCAGAATATATTTATCTGAATTTCTGCCTGAAGTTAAGTGAAGTTTAAGTCCTCTTCTTTCCATTCACTAACTGGACTTTTTCATAATTTAGTTTCATGCATTCTTGCATAAACCTCTGCTCCTTTTAAAAATATGCATCTCAGTTATTGACCACCACATTGGTGCAATTAACTTCACTTAATTCACCCTTTCCTGAACTTCTATTGCAAGCAGAGCTGGCGCCAGCTGTCTCCTGTGTATCTGCAGCTGAAATTTCACTGCTCTCCTTCCTTCTTACTCAAAGCAAAGATTTGGAGCTAAAATCCTCATTCTTCAATTTTCATTAAAATTTACCTTAGCAGGCAATTTTCAGCTCTGCTCTCTTTGTAGGCTTTCATAGTTTTTGTTCAGATTTAATTTCTATACATATCTTTAATTCCTCACAGTAATTACTGAAGCCGTTTTTTTTTCCTTCTCCTTACAAACCAAAAAAACAAGGCTGCCAGATTCACAGAGGGGGAAGGGGGTGTTGCATTACTGCCTCCAAATGTGAAACATGATCGCCTTAAACGAAAGACTAAAACGAGTAGTCGACATTTGGAAATGCCTTTCACGTAAATGCGGCCTTGTTCCTGATAGGTTGAAGAAGTTCAAGTAGGTAGCTGCGTCAGCATGTGTAGACTGCAAAGGAACAAGGTTTATTCCATGCTGAAAAGAAAAGAGAGACAATGTTTCAGCTGTGGAGCCTTCTTCAGGTGTGAGGGAGAGAGAGAAACAGGCAGTTGATAAAGCATGGGAGAACAAAAGCCAGGAGTGGAGAGGAGGTGGGAGACTTGAGTGGTGTGAAGTCAAAAGCGATAAAGAAAAATGTGAAGTCAAAACCTGCATAGACCTTATTAAAAAGAATTAGAAGGAAATGTGTCTATCGTTAAGAGAAGGGGGAGGGTGTGATCCTAGTTTTCAGGATAATTTATGGTTTTGGATGTCTTTTTGCAACAGGAGTTCCAAAACCCCTCTGTGAGGATGCAGACAGAGAGATCAGTATGATTTTTAGAGGTGAAATGTGCAATTATGAGTTTGGAGAGATTTGATCCTCTCAGCCCTGAAATGTTCCCTGAAATAGTCTCCCAGTCTCGTTCCTGTCTCACCAAAGTAAACATTTTCTACTCATAGCTTAACATTTTCTACAAGAGATGCAGTTAATAAGGTTGCTGGAAATAAAAGATGTCATTGAGTGATCCAGAATTATCCAGAATTGTCCAGGCCTTGAATGTACAGTATGTGGTACCGGATATATATTTACAGGTGATGCAGCGAGTTCTGTTGCAGGGGAAGGTGTCTGGTGTGGATGCTCTGCACAGTCAAGGGAGCTTATGCAGATTAGGTAGTTCATGATATGAGATGATGGGGTAGTCAGAAAAAAAGGTACTAGTGAAGGGATCATCTTGTAGATGGGGACATTGTTATTAATGATCCTAGAGATAGAAATAGAGTGGGAAGGATCCCCCTTTCTGAGAGCGTGGCAAGGAGTTCTTCTCATGAACCGTAACTGTATAATTCCCCAGATATCAATGGCAAGAGCCCCACTTGTTTGATTCCAGTTTGCCAGGTGCGCTCATTAACCGCCTTCTTGTTTACTGCCATCCCGACCCGGAACACGACCGAGACTGCTACCAATATTACCCTACTATAATCTTTCTGTGATTAGTTGAACAAGAAGCCAACCTCTGTCTCAGGAACTGCTTTTAAATTAATCTAGAGATTCCAGGTACACCCAATTCAGTGATTTTCTCGTGAGAATTTGAAACATGTGCCTCACCTAAATGAGATGACCTTGCTCCTTGTTGATTCACCTGTGCTCCCAACACCTGCTTTCTACAGGGAGTTAGGGTGATAGGGAAGCACCAATGGAATGAGGTTGTGAGTCCAGCAGTTCCTAATTGGGTTGATGATCCGAGGGCTAGTTTTGACTCAGGAGAAGGCCCTCTCAATAACGTGTGTAGGGTATCCTCTGTTAATGAAAAAAGAGTGCATGGCTGATAGGTTTTAACTTCTGAAACCTGACTCTACTATTGAGTCAACTACGCTCTGTCCCTCTTTTACTTTAGATAGATTGACAGATTGTACACAACTGATGTGTGCAAAAATCAATATTTTGTTCAGATTTGAAGTTATCTCTGGCAACATTTTGGGGTTTTTTTACATTTCTTTTTGGATACGGTTTCTGTTGGGCCCAACCCACTGGGCAATCATTTCATTAAGCAAGATATTTAAGTCAGAATTCACACCTTCATCGGCACTCTGACATTAGAGCTACCATGTTAGTTTTTGCTGACATGTGTTGTAACAGGTTTTCCTTTGTTACTTTGTTATTTAAAGTTCAATAAACATCAGTAAAAAAAAAAAATATTTGGATTTAAAAACTAAAAAAATATTTACTGAATTTGAGTTCCTGCATATGTAGTTTTTACTTCCATTCGTGTTCCAGATCAAATTCATGATTGTGTTTGGACAAAGGGCTTAACGAGACATTTTGTTGCTCGGTGGCTCTGGGACATCCAACAGCTCCTGAGGGGAGAAGCTCTTAAATCTGTAGGTGGCATAGTTGGCTACGTCACCTGCAAATGGAGTTACTATAGTGATATTAGTCTTTTCTAATATAAGAGACTACAAATACCACAAGTAAATAAAACAGCATATAATGTTATTGTAGTGATCTGCTCCTCCCCAACATGGACTCTTGCTGTGCCCCTTGCCCTTCCCTCTCTGGCTCTAACACTTTCCCACCTTTTACCCCCCATAATATCACTGAGAGACTTCTGCATGCTCTCTTCCCTCCTGGAACGGAACAGCATCTCTCTCTTCTTCATTTCATCCTGCTTTTCCTACCCCCCACAACTCCCCCCTCCTTCAATAGCAAGCCCTCTATAAATAAAAAGAATAATAAAATGTCCTAACGATTCCTGAAGAGCCAAGACATCAGCCTCCTCGCCTCCCTCTTTCCACTGACTGCCTAAAAAGCACGGTTACATTATATTTCTTTCATTAGCAACAAGCTCTGGTCTTCCAATATGTGTAAAACATATATGTACAACAGTTATATCGGAATATGTACAGTGAAGAAGGCTCCACAACCAAAACGTTGTGTTTTTGTCTTCTCTTTTCACCATGGAATAAACCTTTACTTGTTCCTTTGCAGCCTACGCATGCAGACGCAGCTGCCTACTTGAAGTAATTAATAACAGCATGTTTGATTTTATGATATTATGAATATCACATTTTCAGTGACATTTTTAAAAAGAAACATTTATTGTTAGAGGAATAAATACTAAATAAGTTATTTTAAGTTAAGTGTGTGATCCTCCTTGATCTCGCTTAGAATTATTTTTTTGCAGTATTTTCTAAACACATGCTAGAGCGACCTCTTGTGGCACAATATTATACAACATAACATTTTCTTGGTTAAGAGCTTACTCATCACAAAGGATTTATTTTAGTTACAAAATCTGTAAAATTGTAATGTTGACAAAACATTAAGTATACAGTCTGAATCTGTGTTTATAATACAAGACATAAGAGTATCTCGTGGTAACTTTCAATAAGGACGCTTTGAAGAGCTTCAACACTCTTTACTGTAATTTAACGAACAGTTAAGAACAACTTCTCAAACGGCAGTGCAGTCTACTTGCTTGCACTCACTTCTCTAATAAGAAAAGGCAGACGACCAACAGATCCGGTTCCAAAGTTAAATGACCTTTGACCTTTAGGTTACGATAATTTACAGCAACTATAACATATCTGATTCTGGACAGTTCTACACTACATACTGAAGTACAGGTTTGTGATTTATTTTTTCTAGGCAAACCCCAAAGACAATAATAGAAAAGTCTGACTGATATCGAATAACTTATTTTAATTGAACTGGTGTGTAACGAAATTGACATAATATAAAAAGGAAAGCTTTTTAAAGGGATCAAATTCTAACAAGAATCTTACAATTTTACTTTTTTTTTTACATTTTATAAGTGTCAGTACAAAACCGTAACAGTATGCAAGGTGTTACAGGCATACTTCATAATGAGAGCGCAAGTCCAAGCTTTTATTTTGACAAAAAGGAAAAAAAAAGCTCTTAATGTGGTTGGTTTTCTTCCAACCATCAGGGTCACTCAGAGCCCAACTGTGTAGATTGCCTTTGGCTCCTCCTTCACTTGCTGAAGAGAGCACCAGGGTCTGTAGGCAGAACCACAGCTACCATCAGTCACCTGTGCACCCCATGGCCTCAGCAGCGCCAGCCCTTACCCTTCAGAAGGACTCCTGGAGTCCATGTAGCCAGCAGGTAAACCTTTGTAACTGTCCAACATATGAACCCTACAGATTAACTTCTGTAGGGTTAAGCTTTGCAACATACAGCACTGCAAAGGATGTTACAAATCTCATTCTACTCATATTATACACAAGAAAATGAGAACCTTTTAATTCTTGAATGAGGAGATTAGGAGATTACAGGTATTCAAAATCCTCAAAGTCATGGAAAAGGCCAGCCTAGTAGTTGTAGCAGACAAGAGGAGTGGTGACTCAGCGGCTAAGGATCTGTGCCTGTGGTTTGAAGGTTGCTGGTTCAAATCCTACAGCTGGTAGAGGAATCCTACTCTGTTGGGCCCCTGCGCAAGGTCCTTAACCCCAGCTGCTCCAGGGGGTGCTGTATAAATGGCTGATCCTGTGCTCTGACCCCAAGCTTCTCTCTACCTACCTTGTGTTTCATGGAGAACTACAGCAATGCTGGAAAGTTGTTATGTGCACTGAAAAATTGGGAATTAAAAATTGAATAATTATAAATTATGTAAATGTGTCATCTGTAATGTACTTAATCGGTTTCATAAAGCCTGAGACAGGTTTTCATATTTTCTATTTGAATAAAATTAGTTCATGTGTCAAATACGCAGCCTAAATACTTAGCTATGTCGATACAGGGTGCGCTAATACTTGAGCTGAGACACAGTTTAGTGCCACATTCGCCAACAGAACAAATGATCGAAAATGAATACCTCACAAAAGTCAAGTATTATGTCATGGCTGAAAGGAATTGACGCCATGTCCTGACGCCAGCTCCGATAGATCACGCACACCTGTTGCAAGCATCAGAAAATGGCTACAAGGCGATAAGATCCAAATTATCTAAGTGCTCAGTGCTATTTTTATTATATTTGTGAGTGAGTGTGTGTGCGCGCCCGCTCAATGTGGTTATTGACATTTTCTGTGGTTCCTATGAGACGATAACTTGTAGGTGGTACTTGGATGCTTTGGTTTGATCAAGGGTGGTACTTGGTCCAAAAAGTTTGAGAACCACTGCTTTAGTCTATTCATTACAATTAGTTACAGAGAGTGTACTATGAGTAGAATTTTTCCTAGTCGAGGAAGCCGTGGGGTAACGGGGAATTTGCTGTTCAGCCATAAATGAGACCTATAGAGATAATTAGTTTCATTTTGAGTTGAAAATCTATGTGGGGCTGGTAATGGTGGTTATTATAGGTGGTTGACTGTGGGTAGCTGAGGTAAGTAGATTGGTCATTTTTTCTCCACAGACAACACAAAAATACATTTATTTTTAATCATTTTTGTTTTTCTATTAATATATATAATTTTATTAATATTAACCATGAGTTAGGGGCAGTGGAACTTGTACATGAGCTACTTCGATGCACTGTTTAACTGAGCGTTTGATAATAAACACTCATTTGAATGTGGGAAAAATAATAGTAGGTTTATACAGATTTCAATCATCCACAAGTGACTTACTTAGAAATAGGAAATAACACATCTCTAAGCACAAATGGAATGTTACAAACATCCAGACATTTGGCTATGGACCTCAAGGAAGACATTAGAGATGTTTGATGTTGTGGAAAGGTGCATGATTTCACTGGTCACATGCTGTTCTTTGTAACAAGGCTAGTGTTTCAAAACACCTGCCTCATCACAGGAAGAGGAGGTTTGAACCCCATCCCTGTTCGGAGATAAATGAAACAAGCGGTACTGTAGCTATAAGTGGGGATGGAGTGGACATGGGATTCTTCAGACAAATGCAAAGGGAGGTGTTTGTGTTCTATATATACTATATCTAATTTCTGTAACGATGGTGATTAGGAACAGCTGTGTGAGATGACCTTGTCATTGTTATCCCTCCCAAACAGCAGTTAATAACTTCCATTGAATAGCAGTAATTAAAATAGGTTCTACTCAAGGCTGAATTCATCATTTAACTTTTAATGTTAAAGTACAGACACAAATAGTATGTTGATAATTTATATTAACACCATTTACATCTTTTCCCATGATAGGTAACATGAAATTGGAAAAATGATAACCAACATTATTTTCAAAGTTCACTTTTAAATGCAGAAATGTCCCTATTTAGAGAAAAGCATTCAGATTGCACACTTCCCCAAGACTGTCCATTTAAAAGGAATAACACAAGAAGAAAAGAAACAGTACAATAGAGTTAACAGGGCACACTCTGTCCACTGCCATTCACACTTCTAAATGGAACTCTTCTCAATATGAATAACATATGGGACTTGCATCAATAACACACATCAATAAACAGAAAAGGATGAGCCTGTTTTATACACAAGGTTTAAATAATCATGTGTTACAGGAAATGCAAGACACAGATCCTGCATTCTGGACTTTAGTTACAAAACAGAACCAGAGTAGACTGTTGCCCTAAAACACCCTGCAAAAACATTTTTAAGGCTTGTGTCCCACACAAACATTTTCTGTTTTCATTTTGTACAGTTCAACCTGCTCTAGAAGAATTGCTACCATTTGAGGATAACCAAAATCAAAGAGAAGGTTTTTGCTGTTACATGTATTTGGATTTCCAAGCAACCTGCTGTAATGTCAGTCGATCCAGCCAATCAAACCACTAAGGATGTGGGACCAAGAGCTGTCACCTGTTTCACCTGGATGCTATAACAATGTGAATCTCACAGAGCAGTTCTGTCTCAGCTATGTACTATTTCCTAAACGTAAAATAAAGAGCTCCCCAAGGGGGGTGAAAGATCATATAATGAAAAATTATTTACAAGACCTTGTTTTGTCACTATACATCACTGTGTAGAGAAAACTGAGGAGTGAAATGTTACATCTAGGCACGTGTGTTCTGCAGACTATTTAAATCTATTGTTATTTAATTTGTGTTCTTTTGACAGTTATAAGGATTCAGAAGTTTGTTCTTTAAAGACCTAATTGGTTTCAAGAGATCCCAAAGCAGTACATATTCGTGATGTTGTCATACAAGGTGAAAAAACAAGTGTTCATTGTGGACAATGTGTTTCCAGACATGCAATTCTGTAGCATTCAGTAAAGTTTTTATTGTGACTTTTGAAATTTGTGACATCCTAATATCTTCCTGTCCAGAAGAAAAAAAAACACAACATTTTGACTGTGCAGCCTCCGTGGGTGTCAACATTGTTTCTTTTCTTCTCTTTTCAGCATGGAATAAACCTTGACTTTTTCCTGTGCATGCTGACGTACTGTAGCTTCCTACTTGAACTCTTTCTGCCCAGTTTTGTTCTGCCACTAAAGTCCCGTGAGCCAATTTAATATGTTCCTGTGGGGATACCTAAAGAAAGGGAATGGATTGCCCATACATTACGAAGGACCTAAAGTCAGATATTGACAGTTTGCTCAATTTCAGCTGGCACACATACAGTAGGAGTGTATTACAGAATCAGGAGGTATGTCTGAAACAGGGTAATATTGTGTATCCTTATGATATAGGTAATGAATAAATAAAAACATCAATTTTTAATACCTTATTCATTGAAAGTGAATACAGAGTAAAGTGTTCTCCCATTTTGGGGTCTAACTATTCCCATTCAAGTCTGAATTGAGTTAACAGGTGTGAATGCTGTTGCAGTAAAAACATATGCATAATGGCCTGTGCACAATTTTCAACTTCACTGTTACAGCCAAAGCTGAGAATTCAAAATGGACATTTTAGTTTCATGGCTATAGTGTAAAGAAAAAAAAAGTCTGAGGTTTCCTCCATTGAGAACAGCAGCTTACTGTCACCAAGCGTCTCCTACAAATTCTATTTTATGTTTCTTTCTCTGATTCCATTCTGAGGAACAGCTCTCAGCCCGAGGTTTTGTATGAAGATGGCTGCTGGGTTGCATCAGTTACAAGTCTATGCATTGCACAGCTCTGCTGATGAGTTGTAGATAGAGTTCACCCGTTCAACATAGCTTGCATAAGGCTCGAGTTCTTCCACATCCTGGACGGACAAAAGATGAAAACAGATAATAAAATGTTTAGGTTTTTTTCACATGTACAGTTTGTTTTAACAGACACAGCTTGAACACGCACCCAAGCTAGGTTTCTGGTTATGTTGTAACAAAGAAGCATTTTTGAGAATACCATAGCAGCTGCAAGATGAAGCCATTTACAGAATAACACTTATTTTTCAGATTCATTTGGTGGCAAATTTTCTGTCATTCACAGGAAGACACACCCTAGAAAAACATTTCGGTCCTAAATCCGAAAGAATTTATGCACATTTCGCTTTTTATATCATCATAACATCCTTCACAGGAAATCTATCTGGAATGGACCTGTATATTGTCATTGACTTGAGGAGTTGTTCCATCTGTTATTAGCGGCTGAACCATTCTAAATAAACAAATCTGACAGTCTGATGCAACACTTACTTTAGATGTTTTGGTCCCCACGTTATAGAAAAGACTTAATGCCTGGAATCAGTCCAGAGTTCAGTAACATGACACATTCTCTGCGATAATGAAATGTCTTACTTTGTGGAGCTGAATTAATTGTATTTTTTTAAAGTCTTGAACACAGAAGGCTAAGAGGAACCTAATACAAGTATTCAAAATCCTCACAGACATTGACCAATTGAACCCTGTGGTCTTTTTGAGAATCAGCACTGAAATGGAACAATAGCTGTCTCTGCTTACTATCCAGAAACCATTTTCTCGCTCCAAACACACATTTTTTTAAATTCCTAACATCAAAAATGAGATATTATGATTTCATAAATTATTTTTTGTAAAGCTTAATTGTCCTTTTGCGAAGTAATAAAACACCAATTTACATATCTGTGAATGTCTTTTTATCATTCAACGCAAGTTTAATTTAATGTCTGGTAACCACCACAGTGATAAGAGATTATTTGTTTTCTAGGTGTTTTTCACCTGAACTGTAATGTTCTTTATATTTAATGTACTAAATACAAAGGTCTTTCAGGACTGAAGCTGGTGTTTTAAAAACAGTCACAGAAAAATAAAGGTATAGGTATAGGTAAAAATAAAATTGAAAAAGAGAGGTAGAAAATCATTAGGCTAAGTTATCATCCCATGAAAAACCTAAACAGTATCTTTTGTATTAATTTTTATCAAAAAGTGAGTCATCCTCAGACAGACCCACTATTACTATACCCTCTTATGCAATGTTTTAAAGAAATGAGACTTCTTTGAAACCACAGACTAAGACACAATGTTTTGCTTAAAGCATTTGTAACTGAGGAAATGCACGCTTGCAAAAATATCAGAAATAATTTATGTTGGCACTTGAACTGGACAAGATTTGCTCAAGTTGTTTTTTAGAGACCGTTAACTTGCAAATATCTCACCTTTCTGATAAGCTTGAGCTGAATCGAAGATACACACTTAGTGCAATAATTGATTTTTTTTCTCAGTGGCAGTTGGTATGTAGGGTAGATGACAAATTTAGGGGATTTTTTAATATTCTACACATTATACAAAATTTAGACTGTGAGATATCACTTGTAATAAGGAGATGTCTGTTAAAAAAGTGTTAATTACAAAATGACATCACCTGCCTACACTCATCTTCATTCTGCAAGCTACTGTCACTACCAGTCCTTGATAATGGGGAACTCATCTTTTGAATATGAGTTTAGAAACCTCTCCTTGCATTTCATTTATTCATTCTATCAAAAAGGAGATGTGCCTCTGCTGGATTTTATTCTTACTGAAATGGAAAGATGACTGATAAAACTCAATATAGGAAAACCGTGATCATATGGCCATATGGACTTTAACATCTAGGCTGTTGATCTTCAGTACTAGGCAGCTGTGGCGTCTGCTGATCCTCAATCAACCAGAGCTACTTACGATTATCTAATTATCTACTGAACTGAACCAGTTTAGTCTTTATTCCTCTGAGTTATTTTTCATTTCAAAAGCTGCAGGACTTGAGTGACACAGCCTTTGTCCTACAGTCTGTTTCTTCCAATCGGCAGATTCTTTCATGAAATTGATTCTCTCATTGCAGCTTTCCTTCTTAAACTGGAAGAATTGTTCATATAGGAGTAAGGTCACTAGCAGACATCTGCTTGTTACTTTATCTCTGCTGAGCAATAACACAATATAAAAAAAAATTAGCCTGCTCATTCCAAATGTTCCCATCTCCTGAAAGAGGAAGGAGACAAGATTATAAGACAATGCAACTATCCATGTGGAATTATCTGACATTTCACTCACCTGTTTTCTGTTGGCTGGAGGTGGTGCAGGAATGCTGGATTTGCAGCAATTTCTAAGGAACACACAATATTTAATTTGATTACAATTACTGTACTAGCAAATGTAGAGTAGAAACTAGCAGGCAGTGCATTTTGTGGGTAATTTTTTCCACTCTTTATTATAAAGCATTGAACAAATTGAGATCCAGCATCACACACTTCAGAAAGAGGTAAGGAAGGTTTACTGACAAGTGCAGATGATCACATCTGATCCTTAAGTGACTTGTGAAAAAACAGAAGAAACAGTGGGGAAAACAGCCAAGAAACAGCCATCTGCAAGAGCTTAACCATCTACTGTACCTAATGATAACCACGATTATGATTTGTTAAAGGGAATGTTCTTCCCCATCTCAGTTGTTCCCTTCCTTTAATTTTGTTTTTTCCCTATACTGCATATAGAAATACCCTTTTAATGTCGAATTCTTACATTCTTTAGACCCCTTCATAGATAATTAATTAAAGTTATGGAGTCAGTGTCACCTAATAGCAGCTTTACTTTTTTCCATAACAACCTGCAAACATAGTGTTTAATTCTAGATAATAGAAATATAATAGTTCTAGATAATATTAGATTTGACCATTACCTAGTGCTTAGAAACATAATCAGATTATTAGACTAACACTTTCACAAAACACAAGGGTTTTGAAACAGAACAGACACCCATATCTAGTAATACTCTTGAATTGATCCTGCTGCCTACAGTGAACTACAAAACTATCAGAAATACCCTGTAACAGTATGGTCTTGTTCTGCTGTGCGCAGTATCTTTATTACACTTAGTAGCAATATTAGTATTATTTAATAAACCAGAAGAAAGATGTAGAACAAAAGACCAATATTACACACCTGATTTTGCTTAGATGTTTTCTTATAAAGAAGGATGCTACAAGAATGAGAACTACAAATCCGGATAAGCTTACAGAAATGATCGTCCACGTGAGAGGGAAAGAAGGGAAATCTAAAAGAAAATAAACCATTCAATATTTTAAGTGAATATCTGTAAATTAAAACAGAAACAAATTGTTGTTTTTTTGTAGAAAAAGATCAATTAAAGAAGCTGCAAAATGTTTATTCGTGAGCAGATTTGTCTGAAAATAATAAAGTCAGAATCTTAAAAGTGACACTGATAGAGAGCACAGAATTGGTGAATGGAAACACTTGAGACTTTACTGCAGTGCTCTCAGTTAATAGTTACAAATTAAATTATTATTACTATCAAAAGTCATCTCTCTCCTTTTTACCTACTTCTTGTTTACATCTAAACTTGGAAAACTAATGACAGACTCTTCACTGTAAAGTTTTTAGTAGCATGTGACATACTTTCAAGAGGTAGTCCGACGGTCTTATGTACACCCTCCTTCCAAACTGGGTGCTCAACTACACAGGACACATTCTGCAGGGATGTGTTGTCAGGGATGCTTGCCAAGCTCTCCACAGTGTATGTGTGATCTGGGTTCTTGGTGGTTTTCTCGGTCCAGTTCGACACTCCAATCCAGGAAATGTTGGCGGCTGGTTTACTGTTCGCTGCTGTACAAGTGGCCATCTTCTGGGTGATGTCATACACCAAATTTATCTTTGGTGGAACTTGAGGAAGAGAGGCAAGATAGCTGTCAATTCAAAACTTACTCCAGAAAATGTTCACATCTGGATATTCTGAATATATGTTCTAAAGATGAATATATTGTGACAGCCCACTGGGCTTGTTGTAACAAGATATTTAAAATAGGGTTTAGATCACATGGTCAAGGACAATAGACACACATATAGCTATAATAGCTGTAAGGTTAAAACCAGAGCTATTCTGTTTAGAGTGCAGGGAACAAAAAAAGACATCACAAACCAAACAAACACCAAACAAAAATCTAAGTTCCTCTATAAGCTACTGACTGAATGTTTTCAAAAACTCTTAGTTCTTTAAGTACCTTCTCAGCTCTTCTCCCTCAGGCTAGTAGCATGCACAGAGTATCTGCCTTCTGACCTCCAGATTGCAGACTCATCAAATGAGCAACACAGAAAGTCCATATAGGAATCTCCATTTTATCTGGACTAACTGCTTTCTCACAATATCTTATACAGTCCATTTCATTCTTGTAGAAAGCTGCTTTCAAAACATAATAAATTATACTTACAATTCACTTGTGTAAGGTGAAATGAAAATTTAAAAGTTCAGTCTTTCTAACTGACCACTGGAGTTTCCAGAATCCTGTTGAGCTGTTGAACTCTGAGGGCTGTTCAACATAACTACTGTACATACCACAGTGGAACTGCCTTCAAGAAGAACAGAACTTTCTTACGCCTTGAAATGCATTTAAATATGTCAGCTAAATGTCACATTTCAGGCTTTACCAAAGCAGGTGCAGAAAGCACTGCAGTGGGATGCATGAGTTTTAGTTCCAGAATAATTTATCTTTGCATACTGAAATGTGATGGAGATGGTTGTAATGATGATAAGTATGTTCATAAACAACTGGAATCTGATTTGTGAGGGACAGTCTTATTTTTTAGAAAACAAAATCTTTCAAATCATTTCTAAGTATTCCATTCCATCATAATGTCACAGTAAAACCTAAAATTTGTGGAGACACTTTATTAAAATCCTTCGATTAGATAGATTTTTCTTACCTCTAGCAGACACGTTGATCTGTGAAGTGTGCAAGCCTCCCTGATAAACTACCTCACAGTAGTAAATCCCTTCATCCTTGTACTGAAAATGAGGGATGTGCAGAAATGTTCCATTCTGTCTGTTTTGTATCCTTTTTCCATCATTACAGGAATTAACTTCTGGCTCAATGGTTCTCTTTGCTATATTACACTCCTCTTTCCCTCCTTTCTTTTTCTTCCAGACAACAAATATCGTGTTGTTCCAGGTCTGGTTTGTGCACATCAGATCAACACTCCTGTCCAGTTCAACAATCTCACTTCTGTGTTCTGTGTAAATAAAACAAAATGAACAACATATCAACTTTAAAAACATATAAACTTTAGATATATCATTGATGGAGATAAGTTGGCTTGATGTTTTTAACATTTTCTTACTGTTGTTTAAGCATTTTACATATTGTTTTGTATCATGCTATTAATTACAACACTTTGTGTCAAATATTAGTATTATAAAATAATATATTGTCAGTGCTATACAGTGACCCCGCCCTTCTTTGATTAATCTTACAGTGTTTTTACAAGATAGATCACCACAATCAATTGACATCATATTGACTATAGCCATGATGAAATGACATAAAGTGACATCATATACTCCATAAATAGCTATATTTCTATTTCTTGCCGATTCACCCTATTTCACTCTATTCTTGGAATATTTATGTGTTAATATTACACCCTTCCACAGAATCCTCTGCAGCTGGATAAGTGATATTATTTATTGACACTGAAGCCTGGCAAAGCATCTGAAATTGTTACACAAAGAGCTGGGTGTGTTCAGTTGGCCATAGACTTACAGTTATGCTGTTATTGCCTCAAAGTCATATGGAATCAAATACTAACTTTTACACTGAAATGAATCAAAAGTCAATACATCTCAGTATTTATGATTACTGGAAATCACTGGGTTTAACAAAAGTATATTTCATACCCAATGTATATTTCTTTTAATATAATCAAATGTATGAGGGAAATTACCCCAAAATAAACTACAGTACATTATCTTATTCTACAGTATATTATTATATCACTCATATAAATCTTCAAATTCCCTGATTGTAAAGCAAAAATAAAAAATTTAACTTAGTAGTCCAAATACTTATGGACTGAACTCTCATGAAGAACAAGCGTGGTTGCTCCAGAATAGTTCTATTCCCTAATTTGATTTAATTAATTTGTAAAGGCATTCAAATATCTGTTCTTATTTCTGTATTTCCAAATAATTTTAATACAGGGTTTCTGTACCAGTCCACACAGTCTGTTTCTTGCTTTGTTCATGTCTTTCTAACACATCAAACAGAGAAGCATTAAAACTGACATTTTTTAAAGTTTTTACAAATGAGCATGATAGTGAATTACCCATTACTCCCAAAGGTTTAGTCGATGTTATATGCGTTGACAGTGGCGTTGTTCCAGTGAAATTAGAACCACTTTCTAAAATAGGAATGAGAATTAGGCGTGATAATACGTTAGTAAAACATTAAAAACAGAAAATTTCATGCATGTTAATAAATAGTGACATTAAGATAGTAAATACACATAAACATGCGATTGTTACTGATCAGATATACTTAAAAAGGTTAGGAATTAGATTAAAAATTAAAGGAGTATCATTTAGTTGTTAGTACAGATAATTAGTTAAGAAGCATTGTACAGTACATTCTGCAGGATCCACCTTTCCTTTGAACAAAAGCAAGAGCTTCATTAAAATACATTTTGACTTAGTCTCTGTTTTATTCCAATGAACGTTAGTGCATCTCAAAATCATATGATTTGTTTATCTTTCGCTGTACATGAAGAACTGGAAACACAGATATTTTTTAGAAGTGTATTCCACAGTCTAGTTCCGAGGTTTCAAGATACAAAGTCTTTCATCATACTTGAATCAGTAATTTATATAGAATAATAATACATAAGTGAGATTGATCAAAGTTAAGATAAACATAGTAAGTTAATTGGTTAATTGAAGTCTGAAATAGTTACCTGTGGTCATAAAAGGATAGGAAGTATGGGAAATTTCATTTAAAAAGATATCTAACCTGCTTAGTTAAGCAAATCACCTGATTAAGTGGTCAAAATGAAATTGTTCCAGGTAATTAGAAATGGATGGTTTAAGGGCATGCTAAGTTGTGCTAACTGAATTTTTACCATTTGGATTTCAAGAAAAACACAGACTCACTGTGGGAACTGTCATTCCCAACTGCCTGTTCAGAATCAATTGATTACCTAATGTTTTGTCAGAAATAAGAGAAATGTCTTAAATAGTTCGTTGAGGAGAGACTGTAAGCAAGAAGTTCATTCTTCTGAAGTGAACCATCCATTATCTAACTGCTTCACACAGTGTTGCAGGGGTCCTAGCAAGCAATAGGAGCAAGGCAGGATACTTCCTGGACAAACAAATACT
Organism: Lepisosteus platostomus; assembly: GCF_059453375.1. Taxonomy (NCBI): domain Eukaryota; kingdom Metazoa; phylum Chordata; class Actinopteri; order Semionotiformes; family Lepisosteidae; genus Lepisosteus; species Lepisosteus platostomus. The sequence continues at coordinate 33,380,580 of NC_142612.1, forward strand.
TCCTCACACATACCCTGGCCAATGTATCCAAAACTCAAGTATGTTTAAGGACTATAAGAGGAAACTGGAGCACCTGGAGGAAACCCACATATACACATGGAGAACAAGCAAACTTCATGGAGACAGCACAACAGGAATTGAATCCAGGACTGAATGCAAAAAGATATCTTGCTGGTAACACTGGTGATTGAGGGCTCAGTTGTAGCAAAAACCAGCAGGCACAGGATTACGCTAAGATAAGAACTGAGAACCACTGGTGCATTGACATTCTATGACCTACTGTATGGTGCTCAGTCTGGTCCTTAAGACTGGAGTGGAGCTAAGACTGGGCGAAAGATCAGAGAAGTAAATGAAGGATGAGACATGTCACTGGCCCATTGCAAACAGGCTGATATGGACATCACAATAAAGTCAGGAGAAAAAAAATAAACAAATAACATTTTATTTGTTTTTTTGACTGACAAGTTCAGTGTTAACATTTTTTCTATAGTATGTTATAGATAGTATGAGCTTTAGAAAGGTTACAAATGAGAGGGCAAATCAGCCCATTTAGTATTTTTCTTTAAAGAAGCCAGGCTTCAACAACATGGCTGAGTGTCTAATTTTGGACTCCCACAAGTGTAATATAAGTATAGTATAAAATTAATTTAACAATTTTGTGTTAAGGTCAGGTGTAATTTTTCAAGACAATGCAGTATAAGATTAAACAGAAACTAAAATCAATGTACAGTAAACATTTCACTCTTCTATGACATTTTAAATGTTGTTTTAATAACTTTGCAGTTCTATACTCAAAAAATCACAAGCCTTCCAAATGTGAAGACTTGTCTCATTTGCTTGCCAGTGCTTGTATTTTGCCCTTTTATGTTCTGGTTTTAGAGCTCCGAAACACTCAACCTGGGTTTCAGAAAGTGTGTGGGAAGTTTGAATCAGATTAACAGTAAATACGACTTGACAAATTTAGCACCTTGCAACCACAACTCATTATATAGACATTTTTAATTAAATTCTAGGTGACATTTCTTAAAAATATTTTGAAACTATGCATCAAGAATGAAAATAAAATTCCACTGTTCTCCAGGATTAAAACGGCCACCTAAGACAATATGTAAAAAAAAGAATTCGTAAACACTGGTAAATCAAAATGAAACTGAAGAGATTGTGATGTTGGACACCAGTTTATAACTGTGTTTTATTTAGTAGCAACCACTACATAATTCCATTTCCTATGGTGAAAAACAAATTTTTATTAGTGAAAAATGGAGGCGGCAAATCAGGCAGTTACTGTAAAGCATCCCACAGTTTCAAGTAGGTGTGTTTTGCTCTTGAGAGAATCCTGGTGTAGCATTATAGTAGTAAACTGTTCCACACATAAGTGACTTTGTATGTAAAACTTCTGTCATCTCTTCTGAATGTGCTTTCAGCTTTCACTTTCCATCCTTTTATCTCCATTTTTCTCGCCTCACATTAGTTCACACCTGAAGCTGACAGCATAAAAGATTTTGAAGACCATAAAGATATCACTCAATAGCTCCTCATAAATATATGTTTGTTTTCATTCTTATGGGATTCTTTGCTCTGTGATCCTATTAAATTAACAAGCAAACTTGTATTTAACTGTACACTCCCTCATAATAGATTCAACCACAGAAAAATAAACTTCCTGAGCACTGCTGATGTCTCTTGTGAGATTAATTCTTGTTTTGTTTTTTAAAACTATCTATTACGAAAATTACAGATATAACATCAGGTTTAGTAAATGTGTTTTTCAAAGTTTTTGAACACGTTAACAAAGTCAATCCAATAGACTTCTTCAGAGTCCGTAGTGAAACACAAAGCAGAAGTCAACAGTGGACACTATGAAGAAGTGTGTTTAAAACCCAGAACAGGAGGCACATCATTACACAAATGGTTGTAGAAGTATGGAACAATGTACAGAGCCACCTTGTGGTAGTGGATAAAGAGGATACCCATCTTCTTTCAAAAAAATGTCATATGAGAACTTTGGTCACTTTTCTTAAAGCTTTGCATGTGTTTTACCTAGCCTGCTGTCATTGGTGAGGTAGAAAGCTAATTGTTAATTGAAGCTACCAAATGGTAGATCCAGACAGCACAGTGGCACGGTGTTGCCACTATCTGTGTGGAGTTTGTTTGTCCTCCCCATGTTTCTTCCGGGTGCTCTGGTTTCCTCCCACAGTCCAGAGACATACCAGTATGTTAACTACAGAATTAGTCCTGGTGTGAGTGTAAGTATTTGTGTCCGTCTGTGTGTGTCCTGCAATGGACTGGTGCCCCGTCCAGGGTGTTTCCTATCTTAAGCATGTTTGCTTGCCAGGCTGCTTACTGGCTCTCCCCAACCTTGTATTGGATGAAGCGTTCAGAAAATGGATGGATGAATGAATTGTAAATCTACATGGTATAGACTGGTGCGCTCTGAAAGAAGCCTATAGCATTAATAACAAGATTATGCTTGCCTGATATCTAGATAAGGATACAGCAGAATCTTTTAAAAGCTAAACTGTGATACTGTAGGTCTGTGGTTATGACAGCCAGCAACAGATTAGAAATGTTGGTGATTTCAGTGTTGTTGGTGGTGAGGTTCAGTTCTATAACTGATCTTGGTATTGTTTTGGTCTGTGTGTTGTCCTGTTAAAAACATCAAAATGGATATTTTTTCTGTGTAAAATTCTCTAGTTACAGTCCTTGCTCTTTCTATCTGATGCTGAAAAAATTGAATCCTCCATCTTCAATGTCCACTTAGTCTGATACAGTGTATCAGGGAGCCGGAGTACAAGAAATGTGTTTGCTTGTGGAGAGGAGCGGAGTGGACAGAGGAAAGTGGGCTGACATCATACTGGACACTGTGAGAGAAACATTAGTTCCCGTCATAAGGATGTGGTCTACATTAAGAGTACAGAAGATACATTTAAAAAAGATAATTTGTTGAATTGGTATGATTACTAGCCTTTCTGCTGTATATTTTAATTTTCAAAGTGTATTTACCTTCTCTTTCTCATCTGACCTTTCATTTTTCAACTGTGTATATGTTTATCTTGTTCAGTTTATACTTTCACATAATTTTTGACAACTGTCGCATTATCGTTCTTCAGTATTGGAGCTTGTGCTGCCAAAAAATGCAAATTATGATTCTTAATGAGAAAAAGCTCCTGATTTTATTAGCTTGTGACTGCAGCTAATAAAGAATCCTTAATTCTTAGGAGACTCTGCTCTAAGACAGATCACTGAAAATATGCAAGATATCCCGTATAATAAAGTATAATAAAGGAGAACAAATTAAGACCTGGTCACCACTGTTCACAACACTGTTCTGTACAACAATAAAATTGTACTTTCATTTTGTCATCTCAGTGGAGAGATAAAGTAAAAAGGAGAAAATATTTCTTTACATCAGAGGGTTTAAGGTAAAATCTGAAGTCATACTTTTTATTATGCCAAACCTTGAGATTTATATAAAATAGATAAATTGAAAAATATTACTAAATAGGATCCAGACTACAGTTTGAGTTTGTGGGACTTCAATATATATTCTCTCAATAAATTGGAATCAATCTGCCTATTAACAAAAGACTCATGTGAAAGGAAGCTAGGACTTTTGAAATTAAACAGCAGTTTAATTCTTTTCTTTTGATCTTGTACTCTGCACTAATAGCAAATTGCTTAAGCTTGCTGAATGCTGACACATCACAAGCAAGGTATGAAATTCAACTCTTAAGAACATTAAAGTTGTTCAGGCACTTTCTAAACCTAAGTGAAAAACCACAGTTAGAGCTAATTATCAGATTTCAGAGAACTGAATTAGCTAAAAAAGTGAAACAGTTATTTGTTTTTTTTTCTTTGTAATGGTGACAAATTCCTTGAGTTAAATGAACACATCAGTTAGTGGTATAAGACTACTTCATGGAGTATTTTACCTTTTGTTACTTATTAGATCCTAAATCTCACAAAGTATATGCTTGAAGTGTAAACTGACATTTTCTAGTAGCGAAGCAAAGGTCTGAAATAAACAGTCTTTTTGTCTTTCATGATCCAAGCTCTACTTGTTTAATGTTACAAAATCCATTCACTACAATACAGTATTAAACATACTGTAGCACATTCCTTATTAACAAGCAACCACCAGCTCTCTTCATGCTTACCCAAAACGCCAAACGTTATCTGTAAGCTGATGGTACAGAATTTACTGTACTGTATGTCAGTGGAATCTGTCTAAATGAAAAGCATCTTTAAAGGAAGAATCACAAAAAGAACAGAGTGGTTTTACAATGAGTAATACTTAAACAAAATCCTGATTTTGTATCCAGGAGCCTAAATTGTGCAATTAATTTTATGATACTGTACGTCATTGTTTGGCTCTGTAGAATGCAGAACTCAGAAAAAGCATCTTGGCCTTAGTGTTTTAGAGTATTAAAATAGGAATGATATATTCAGCATTTGCTACATAAATGCAGAATTAGATTTGGTTTGTTGTACAAAGATTAGGAGATGTTTTTCAGACGGGGACATTCACACTGGAAGCTCAGATACCTTCAAAGGTTTCCATGGCTAAGTCTTGTACGTCCCTGGCAAAGCTAAAGCTATCTACAATGTTGCTGGTCTGATTATACTGATTATAACCATCCCCTATTGGTTTAGGATGGTAGAGGAGATTTACAACAGGACGATTTATTTTGGGGGTTCTACTGCATGTAAGACATTGTCATTCTGTCTATTTTAAATCTTTTAGAGTTGTGTCTGTAAAATGCATTACGTTCAGAATGATGTTTAAAATTGTACACCCTTAATATATTTGTTTAATTAAATGCACACATCACTCAGAATCATGTAAAGGGGGAGTCATTCAGAAAAGAGACTTGTAACCACAACTGGCTGAACCTAAGTTTAACTGATATCATAGGTTCGAAGGTGGGTCATCTAATTAGCCTTTGACCTGGATTCTCCAAATGGTGGAGTACAGTACAGTTGGCTGAGCTCTACCGAGAGTTGTGGGGATCTCAGCAAAACAGTGACTTAAGGTCAGTGCAGATTGGTACAATAAGCACAAACTCTCTTGAAAGACACTGTGCAGCAATCAGTGTCTCTTAAAACATACAGTTCGGATAGGTGGGCAGGTCAGAGGCACTTCTCTGCCTTTCTTCTTTCTTTCTGCAGTACAGGAGCTGGTGCTGGTACAGTATTTTATGGTATAATAACACAAAATAATATATATATGTGAATCATAAAATGGGGGATTTTTCTTTAATTTAAATGTCATTATTTCGATGGGATTTGAATGGTTATCTATTTAACCATTCCACAATGGTTATTATCTAAAAAATACATATTATCATCTCCCTGGCATCTGGTGATCTGTGAATCACATTACTTGCTGCCAAGGATAATAATAATAATAATAATAATAATAGCTGCTTACACTTATATAGAGCTTTTCTGGACACTCCACTCAAAGCGCTTTACAGGTAATGGGGACTCCCCTCCACCACCACCAATGTGCAGCATCCACCTGGATGATGCGACGGCAGCCATAGTGCACCAGAACGCTCACCACACACCAGCTATCAGTGGGGAGGAGAGCAGAGTAATGTAGCCAATTCATAGATGGGGATTATTAGGAGGCCATGATTGGTAAGGACCAATGGGAAATTTGCCCAGGATGCCGGGGTTACACCCCTACTCTTTTTGAGAAACACCCTGGGATTTTTAATGACCACAGAGAGTCAGGACCTTGGTTTTACGTCTCATCCGAAGGACGGCGCCTGTTTACAGTATAGTGTCCCTGTCACTATACTGGGGCATTAGGACCCACACAGACCGCAGGGTGAGCGCCCCCTGCTGGCCCCACTAACACCTCTTCCAGCAGCAACCTTAGTTTTTCCCAGGAAGTCTCCCATCCAGGTACTGACCAGGCTCACACCTGCTTAGCTTCAGTGGGTTGCCCATTGTGAGTTGCAGGGTGATATGGCTGCTTAGAGGATAGACTCTAACTCCCCTGCCACCTGAACTGGAATAAGCACCCTTATAATCTGGAAGAAGGATGGATAAATTGCTTGCTGCACCCGATTCATACTATATTTTTTAAATTTAAGGGATTTACCTGTATGTAATGCATGGCAATGCATTGTGTTTTTTCCTTGCATACACATTTACAGTAGTGTTAAATAGTACTCAACTTCTGTTAAGAGTTAGCCTTCCAGCTTTAAAGTAATCCACGTACTGAATAAATTGAAGTCAATTAAACTTGCTAACAGTGATGTACAGTAAGTGGTGTGAATTTTTAATTTTGCAAATGGGAAAATTTAGGTTAAAGAGTAACTCATTATTACGACTTGGACTGCCATATGAAGATGGATGGAAAATGGGGCAATTCCAGTTTTAGACAGCGAATGTGTCCACAGTTCTGCTCCCCCTTACATGTACTGTAGCTGGTGTCAATATCACATCTTGCTGTAAGGTAAAGAAGATGCACAGGAAGAATTGTCAAACTGAGCCACATTATGAGCAGCCTTCACCAAGCACAAGCATTTTGATGATGCTCAGGCTGCAGCAGGAGTAAGTATTGCTATACAGATGTGACAAACTACAGCTCCGTTCTGTCCCTGTCAATCCTTGGCTCTAAGCATGTGCAACACCACATCCTGCTCACGCATATAACTTCACTATGCGTAAAGACCGCCTTCTCAGCAGCAGCAGAGTTCTACGCCATTTAAGTTTCAAGGGTTAACGTCACCTCGCTCAGTGCACTGAACCCTGTTGCACAGATCATGGGCAGCTGCTTTCATGAGTCTGGTGGAACAGTGACCCACAGCAAATGCTTGTGTGTGTGTTGCTCACATGTAGGCAAGAATACAGCAGGGATTCAGGGATCATTCCTGGGATTGAACACTGGTGCCCTTGTGGAGAAATATAGATTGCTGCTGTGGTCAAGCCTTTATGAAACATGAAGCTGCAGTGCCCATTAGAAAAGGAGGAGCGTCTGTCATAGTTCAGACTGGAGCCATCATGCTCCAGGACAATGAACTGCAACATCTCAGTTGGTACTCTCACTGCCGGTTCTTACTCCCAATTCCCATCTAATAGCGGAATCATATGCTAGTGCAACTAGCACGAATTGTGTGCCTCCATCAAGCAAGCTTCAAACAGTGTCTACGTTCACCAAGCACACTGACCTAAACACTGCTGAGCTCTCCAGAAGTGCCTGTGAAAGGGCCAAATTCACAGAGGGCTGGAAATTCTGATTGCTGGGGTGTTTAGGCACTTTGTGGCTGGTTAGAAAAACACAAGAAAGATCACAAAAGAGAGGCCAACATTCAGGCCATCCTATCCATCTGGTGGTTGCTACACTTGCAGCTTTTATTAGAGACGACCAAACAAGGCTTTCTGAAGGTTAAGATCTATAATTCCTCTCTCACCCATTCAGTAAACACTGCTGTGAAACTCCTCTTCATTAAAAATCCTCGTATCTGAGTTAAACCTAGCAGTCGGAAGCAAAGACAATTACCCACATAAAATTACCCACAAAGGTGTGTTTTTTTCTGATATATTTTTTTAATCAGCAGTGTTATAATATCTTTAGTAAGAAAAAGAAATTGGCAGAAGAAAAATTCTTCAGAAATGGTCAAAGAACAAAATTAGCAATATCACATCATACAGTTTACCCAAGAAAAATGCTTACGTCAGTCATAATTAAAGAAATGCTAGATAAAATGTGGTACATTATGTAGGAAGAAAAAATGTTTTGAGAAATTCTTTCATTTTCTGCTCCATGCTTGAAAAACACACACAGATTGCTTGGAGTTAGGGCCCAAGAATCAGTGCTTTACTGATACAGTGCTATGAAAATTCCACATTTTCTGGTGTGTTAATGTACTCACACAGTGCTCTTTACTTTCTAAGAAGTGACTACAGCTTTCAGAGAAGTGTAATCTTGCATATTTTAGACTGAAAGTAAAGGCATGGTTGTGGTTATTTTTTTCCTTAAACACCTAACTGACATTTTGGACCAGGAGACATGATGGTAAAGCTTTCAGTTTTGCATGAAGAAAAGTCGCTTCACACTTATCTTACTTGGTCATCTAAGCTGCCTGTGTAAGATGGGGCTTGATGGTGCAGATATAAAACAGAAATGTTTAAGAAGAATGGAAGTTAACATAGTTAACGTTCATAGTTAATGTTCTTGTAGTCTTAGTTTTTTATTGCTCTTTTTCTAGCAAAGAAAGTAACACAGCATCTTTTTAGTGCGTTTCTGTCACTTACACTACTTAGTAACAAATCAGAAGTTTCTCCTCCTCCACAGCAGATCTACTCAGATACTTTTCATTACTGCTGCTCTTCAGAGTTAATTATGTGATATATCATTATTCTTTCCACGCGTCTCCCCAGTAGTGACAACCGGGGGTCCCCATTATAGATACACCTAACATGTTCATTTTCAGGCTTTCAACACAACATCACTACTGATTTATTATTATTTTAAGTCTACTTTTACAGCCAGTTATACCAAATGCCTAAAGTGACTGGAAACCCCAGGAGCTGGAGACTGGGGACTCAACTTCATCCAGGGACAGGGACTTTAAAACAATGATGTGTTATATTGCAAGGTGAATATATTTCAGGTTAGCTACTGTACATCCCACAGAGACTCTACCTGGCAAATGGTCCCAATTCAACATGTTACAGAGCTGGGCCCCTTTGACGATCTCCTTTAAGTTGGGAGGTCCATGAGAGCCCTAGTTGAAATTTATCTGTTACTGTATCTCATCATCCCAGCTACATATTCTTACTGTACATAGAAATCAACACCTTCACATAAAAGGTAATCAAGTCTTTCCTGGAAATTCCAGACAATTATAGTTTACACATGTTACACACACTTATTAGAAATTGGCTACCAAAAAGCTAAATATCATATCCTTATTATGTTATCTTTTTACGTTATATTTAAATCTTTTCCTCTCATTAAACTATACTCCCCTTTCCCTTTTTTGTTTGTACTGTAAGAAATCAATATTCACTTCAGCCAGTGCATGAAATTGCTCAGTGTGCTTAGATCCAAATCTCTCAAAAGTGTGGAATTAGGTACTGTATATTTTTCACTATTTTTTAAAAAAGGTTATTTGTCCTCAATGCAAGGACCATATCAGATTTCTAAAGCCAAAATAAAATAATAAAATAGAAGATTAAAAATTAAAAAAGAAACAAACTTGAACTACAGTAGTACTACAATCATAATACACAATCATAATAGTAATGTGTAAGCCCCTCACAATGAATGTTGGATATTCTTGAAAATTAGTTTCTCACATTTTACTAATGTCTTCACTTCAGAACCAAAGCGATGAATAGAATCAAATTTCCACAAATTAGATGCTTTAAATTGTTTTTGTATCACATTTTCAGTTAGGCCTTCACAATATATAACATTGACGTAACTTATTATTTCATAGTCTGACTGAAAGTTAGTTTTTGTTAAAATTCTAAGAAAAGAAAAAATCTTTCACAATATAATGTTGAAAACTCCCTGAAACTGAGGAGGAGTGAGGGACCACTATATTAAATGTGTTTCCTTAACACTGCAAAAAAAAACAATAAGTCAGACATCTAATGTGCAAAATATTTTACCAAATGAGAAATGCAATTACAGTAGGGTTCAATTCCAGATGTGGGGTGCTATCTGTGTGAGTTTGTTTCCACTGTGTTTGCAGGGGTTTCCTGGAGTTTGTGTGTTCCCCCCATATGAGCTTAGGTTTCCTGGTGTGCATGTACAGTATGTGTCTGTGTGTACCCTGTGATGGACTGGCGTCCCACCCAGGTGTACCCTGCTTTGTGCCCATTGCTTGCTGGAATAGGCTCCTGCTCCCATATGATCCTGAACTGGATGAAGTGGTTAGAAAATAGATGAATTAATAAGTGCAATTAAATTGTAGCAAACGTTTGTATAGTCAGTAAAAGGTTGCACTAAGCCTCTGTTTTCCACTTCTTGGTGAACATTTTACTCCTGCACAATGATAAATATATTCCATGACTCCATTGTGTTTGCAGCACAATTTTATTTCTCATCATCTATACTGTAAATCACACTACTTGATAGTATGACATACAAATTATAGTTCTGTGTTAATTCCAGTGTCTGCACGGAAACTGGATCAAATAAGAGTCAATACATTTTAGTATTTTTTAGAAAAAAAAAGGTGAGTCAATGCCTTATTGGAAAAATAATTTTTAAAAAATCACAAAGTTTTACAGTAACCAAGATTTAAAATAATACTTATTAATCAATGAAAGATACATCATTTGATTAAACACCACTTACAGAACAAATATTTACTTTTTTAAAATTGAAACACAATCCTGTTTTGCCATATATATATACATATCTAGACATATTTAATTGATATCAATGATAAATATTTTTCTGGACATTGCTGAGTTAATATATGTGCTGATATAATATGATAATTCACGTTTCTCTTATTAAGATGCAAGTATTTACTGTAATTTTGTTGAGAAAAGTAATAATTGCCATTGTAATTTTACTGTGGAGCTTTTATAGTGCCAAATTGTGTTTAAGCTTTAAAATTAATACATTGATCCTCATTTTCACAAGAAATTACATTGTAATGATTTAGAAAATTCAGGACAGGTCCAATCACATTGTTAATATATATCATTGCCATTTTGTTTGTTAAATAAAATTTACCAGCCAGCTCATGCTCCTCCTTATAATTTAGAAAGTAGTAAAGAAGTGTGCAAAGATTCGGCAGTCACATTTTGAATCTGATCTGAGACACTCAGGTGTCTCCCGAGACTCTTTGAGCAATGTTCCATAAACACTCAAAACAATGCTTTTGTAATACACATAAGCATAATAAAATCTCTGGTATTCAGACAGCATTTTCAGAAATAATTCCACTTCTCTCAAACAACTGGGAAATAATCCAGATTGAAAGAAATATGATCTTACCGTTAATCGCCAGACTCAGACTAGCATAAAAAGTCAGAAAGAAAATAACTTTAACAATCCAGTTCTCTGTCATGTCTTCGACAGTCCCAAGACTTCCAATGCCCAATAAACTGTTACAAGGCAACTGCCCGAGTCACCCAGGCTCTCCTATATTTAGATAAACCACTGGTGATCCAGCAGAGCATTGTCTGTTCTTCTCAGATACTGAGAAACTGTCTTGACACATTCATTTCCTGCCGCCTGGGTTATTGTTGCCACTGTAAGCACGTGGTGTGATTATCAGAGTACTTGGGAGCATTTATCCAGAGTGTACAGGCTTTTCAGAATTTCTTTTGCCTGCTTTCATGAATACTGGCTTAACTACTTTTTTTTCTCTCCCACTTTCCAATTTAGCTCAATAGCTGCCTTCAATTGTTTGCCCCCTATTGTAGTTAGTTAATATGGCTCAGATGATTTCAAACCAAACTATTCTCTTAAAAATAATTGTTATGCAGTATTTAAGATTACTGTAAGTAAAGCTACTGGTTCCAATACAATAAGATCATATATTTGTAACAGTAGAATAACCTGTGTGGAAGGAGGATTCATTGTTTTAAAGGTAGGTCTTTCTAACCAACATATTAGAGTTCTTTGAACAAGCAATGTAAACTGTAATGAACAGCACACAATACAATGTACTTAGATTTTCAGAAAGCTTGTATAATGTACAGATTATGGGTGAATGCTAAAACTGGGGTGAGGTAATTGGTGGAGTTCCACAAGGATCTGTACTAGGACCAATGATCTTCCTTATGTACTGTAGATCAATGATCTGCATTCTGACTGTTAGTAAACTAATCAAGTTTGTAAATAATAAATAGGAGAATTAGCAAACTGTAGAAGCAGAAAATAAAGTTAAGAAAGATTAAGATAAAATTCACAGCTCGAGAAATACTTGGCAAATGGTGTTTCATGCAGTCAAGCGCAGAGTTTTACATGCAATCATGCAATTACTAAAAAAATAAAATAGGAAATATTGAGCTTGAAGAGGCTACTTCTGAAAAAGACAGGTGTTTATGTTGACACATCATTTAATAATAATAAGCTTACACTTACAGTATATAGAGCTTTTCTGAACACTCCACTCAAAGTGCTTTACAGGTAATGGGGACTCCCCTCCACCACCTACGTGCAGCCCCACCTGGATGATACGATGGCAGCCATAGTGTACCAGAACGCTCACCACACATCAAGTTTTAAGTGGGTATGACAACAGAGTAATTAAGCCAATTCATAGATGGGGATTATTAGGATGCCATGGGAAACTTGGCTAGGACAGCAGGGTTACACCCTGTTTTCAACAAATGCTCTGGGATTTTTAACGATTCAGGACCTCAGTTTTACATCTCATCAAGAGAATGGCACCTTTTTACAGTATAGTGTCCCTGTCACTATAATGGGGTATTAGGACCCACATGGATCACAGGGTGAGCACCTCCTACTGGCTCTTCTAACACCTCTTCCAGCAGCAACCTTAGTTTTTCCCAGGAGGTCTCCCATACTGGCCAGGTCCACACCTACTGAGTTTCAGTGGGTTGCCAGTTGTGAGTTGCAGGGTGATATGGCTGCTGGTACATAGTCTAGATAATGTTAGGACACAATAAAATGATAAATAGACTATAATGATAGCTAAGGGTATAGTAATTTATTTTACTTATTTTACTTTATTTATTTTTAATTTGTTTTAAAATTATTATAATAATAAATATATAAAAACAATATCTAAAGGGACAGGTGTAAAACTAACTTAAAAGCTTTGTAAAGAATTGTACAGAACAACAGGAGTCAATACTCTGGGATGATGTCAAAATGTGAAAACAGAGACAGAAATAATTCCCTTCATCACATTCTAATTGTTGTCATATAAAGTGAGATATCTGGGGCAAACTGTGAAAAAAATATTTTTTTGCAACATTTCAAGGGGCTTTATATACATCAGATGTAGGACAATAGCAGAAATGACCAAAATTACAGTAATCAGTTGATTGGTTTCTATTCAGCATGCACTGCTCCCTGTAAGTATACAGTATGTTGTAGTTTAATTCAGCATAGTCTAGAAAGTCAACTTCCTGTGCTGTCACAGTCCGGGTCGTAATACTAAAAAAAGTAAAATACAGAGTTGTCTTTTGAAGATAAGACCTTTTATATTTTGGCAATGCTATTGGAGATTTTTTCTTTCGTTGCAAAATATAATGTGGTTCTGGCATCTGGTGATTTTGCACATTTATAATGTCATACCTTTGAAGATGCTATCAGTGTTTCTTTGTTTTCTTTACAACTTGTGGCTTATGAATAATTAAGGAATTGCAAAGTTTTTAATGTAACATGCCTTTCTGGTGTACACTTACTGTAAGTGTGTATACAGTACTGTATGTAAAATAAATAGGAAATGATGGGATAATTATATAAGAACATAAGATGTGCTAAAATGAAGAGAAAAGAAAGATTAAAGAAAACATTTTGGGACATCTGGCCCCTTTGGTTGTAGTTATTTAAGCCATTAATCTTATCCAGCTATTTCTTGTAAGGACCAAATATGGGTGGACAGCTTTGTTCCAAACTCCCAAGACCCTCTGGGAAAAGAATTGCCTTTTGTTCTCCATTTTAAATGCACTTCCATTTGGGTCTCATTCATGTTTCACTTCATTATTCATCAGGAGTTTTGAAGATTTTGAATACTTTTATGAAGTTCTGTATCTCTCATTACTCCAGGATGATGTTAAAATGTGCACATGGTTCTTTGAAAACAAAGACAGACGTAATTCCCTTCATCATATTCTAATAGTTATCATGTAAAGTGAATACACAGATTTGGAGCAAAATAAAAATTAGGTTTTTGCAACATGACATTACGTACATCAAATGTAGGAGGCTAGCAGAAAATACAACAATTAAAAGACTCATTTAATTGGTTTCTATCCAGCATGCACTGCTCCCAGCACGTACATGCTGCAGTTTAATTCAATGCCTTTTGTTCTCTGTTTCTGTGCTGTCACTGTGCTGACCGTAATACTGTACTAAAAAGAGCTCAAATACAGTGTTGTCTTTTGAAGATAACACCTTTTACATTTAAGTAATGCTACTGGAGATTTGTTCTTGATTTGACTAGCACAATGCAACGCACTTCCCTGTTTAAGTATAAAAAGGTCCAGTTCCTTCAGCTTGTCAGTGTAGGGCATTCCCTTCAGCCCTGGAATGTGTCAGTTTGTTCTTTTCTGAATAGATTCCAGAACAGCAACATATTCTGAAACCAAGATCAGCCCATCCTCTATCAATAGGAGTATACCTATATAATATATTAGTAAAACCTAATCAAAAACTTTTGAATGATACATAATTTAATATTTGGAATTGCTTTCCTGCATTCCTTAACAAGGTTAAATTATTCACCACAGGGGACTTGGGTTCTACTTCTATCTTGATGACACATAGATTGATTTACAAACCAAAACAGATACTACAGTTGAAGTACAACTTTACCAGGAGTATGTCTAATGTATGTCTAATGTACCGAGCAATGCAACAACGTGCGAGATACACTCTAACAAAACTGCAACTGTAACATTAAATAAGACAATGTTTTATTTTTCTAGAGCCCCTGAGTGGTGGCTGGATGCGATGGCCAAGTCAGAGGTGTGTGAAAGGCTCCACATGGCTACACCCGTGTGGGCATTTGAGCTTAATTACTGTGTCAAAAACAACAGTAGTCTTCAAGAAAAAAAGACTATTACTGCACCTAAAGGTAATATTTAGTTTCACAGCATCTGGTCTACTGATTCAGATTTAATGTCCTTATTCATTTTGTCAGTTACTCATTCAACTAGTACCTGGGACTTCATTCTAGTCTACAGTTTCACCCTTGGAGATGGAGGGAATTAGGTCTAGCAGTTCATTTACTGGCCATCAGGAATCTGAAAACCTATCATAATGCACTGACTATCACAAGGGTTATTATTTGGGAAAGCTAATTGAAGTGAAGAAGAATCGATCATTGTCTTTCAAATCCAGTAATGAACAACACTCTTGAAGAGGCTGTGGTCTAATGCAATTGTTTTCTGATTTAAGATTGATAACTTCCAGAGTCAGACTGTGACGCCACTTATGAGAATAATTTATTTTCTCTCAAATGTACTGTAGTGTGTATCACCTTGCATAGTTTCATGCAGTGTCTCCTCAGCAGGTACCTGAATCACATGGACTTTGGATTCTATTCCCACTGCCTTATTTCGGGATTACAATTGTTTCCTTGGCCCTTTAACTTCCAATTAATATCCCTCTGTTTATAAAAGCAGAACTTGAACTCCAGTCTGCTCTGTAATTACTGGTCCTTTGCTATTCCGTTGCACGTTCACTTGTACTCTGCAAGTAAACTTTGACAATTTCAGAGTTACTAATGATCTGCTCATGACTACTGACAGGTTTTATCTAGTGGATTCTTGTTCTGCTGGACTACAATGCTGCCTTTGACACTACTGATCAGACCAGATGATCAGACTGTTGGTATTATTTTGCCTTGATATAGTTTAAATCTTATCTAACTAAATGAAACAATTTGCTCAAATCATGCATTCTTCTCTGTTGCAATGCTGACATCTGTGGGGCTCTTTGTATTATCCAGTTTAGTATCTGCTGTATATGTTACCATTTGGCTAGTTTATTTTTAGTTATTTCAACAGTTTTCACACAAAACCTGAATTTAATAATGCAGCTTCTGCCTTAACGCTGCTTAGACATTAAGAAATGGATTCAACAAAATTTTACATCTGGACTGAATTTCTGAAGTTATTATCTCCTTAACAACTCTCCAAATGAGTCAACATTAATTTGACTATAGAGGGTTCTAAAACCAGTCAAAATATTCAGGTCAACTTGAGCTCTAGATGCACATCTTCACAATGTTGTTAAGGAGTCTATCTTTTTTGTAACTCTTGTATCTACGCTGGGTAGCTTGTCCCATATTCCTTCAACTTTTTGCATAAAAGTACCCCCTGTTCTCTCTTTTAATTCCACTTCTAAGAAATATAGACATTGTGACAAGTTGTGAATTCGGTGGCTCAGATCTTAACTAAAACTAAAATGCTTCAGCATATTTAGTATTCATTTTAACTTTGTTTGCATTTGCTGCTTGTGGATTTAGGATTAAGATCTGAAATATTGCTGCTCACCCTTGCTGCTCACAAGGGTATGAAAGGTTTGTCTTATATACAGTAATTGTTTTCAGCCCCAGTCCTGGGGATCACTGTGCCTGATGTTTTTTTTCATCTATACCCTAAATCTCCTGTGCTACCTGGTGCCTTTAACTGATTTAGACTTTTCATGAATGTGTTCCTGCGCTCATCTCTGAGATTCAAATATATCCTGGTTCTGGGGTTGTGTTTCCAACAGCGTATAAGCGGACTCTCCTCAGTTTCTCACCCTTATTTCTGACTAGACAGAAATAATAGGGAACTATTATTAAGAGTAGATCTTAATGGGGAAGCAGTTTATGAAGCATACAGTTTATGAAGAAGAGACCGATGGAAATGTCAACATATTTATTTTTAAATAAATGACAAAATAGAATTTTTGTTGTTAAATGAGGTTAGTTTTATCTACTAATTGGACTTGATAAGGACTAGGCAAAGAACAAATACTGTATGTCTAACCTTAAAATCCTAAGGGTTTGTACTTTTTCACATCACTGTAGTTTATTTTTACTCTCTGTTTTACTATGTAAATTTGCTTTTCCATTTAGCTTTGCTTTTGCATCCTTTGTTTGCATTTCATGTGTGCTCTTGTAAATTGACCAACTGTACAGTAGGCTTGTTGAAGGCTGCTCATAAACAAAATGGTATTTTAATTATAATAAAAGAGTCTATGGACACAGATGCTGCCTCTTGCTAGGGATCAGACTCTAGGAGGCATGTGAAAGCAGTTGTTTAGCCATGTGTACCATTTCAGTTTCAGCTGCTGCCATCCCTGAAGTTTTTTCTCAATGTATTTGATGAAATTAAAATCTCCTATAATAACCACTTCTTCTTTCTATGATTTCAGTTGCATCATAATCACATGCTAAATCAGTACCTACTATTTCTAGCTCTCAGCTCCTAATACTTTCCTAATACTGTCATTTTGATATAAACACTTAATTACTTGCTCCTTTGCTGTTTGTTTTTTTCTTTTAGCTGTCTTTCTGACTGTACTCTCTTGCACAACCGAGGCTACTCTGGATGCACTGAGAAAATAAAATCTATGATCTCCAATAACTTTTTGTTGACTATATATTTATATTCTCAGTAAAGAGCCAGAGAACAGTTTTTATTTGTGTTATTTTTGTGTTTTTATGTTTATATGCAGCAACTACTAATGAGATCCTAAAAAGAGCCTGTCAAAACAATGTGAACAGAGAATGGGAAACTGTGACTGTTAAAGAAGATACAGTTTAATTAAGGATTGGTCAATAAGCAGCTTGAGACAGAGAAATGGAGAGCAAGAATGTAAAAATATTTATTGTCAAAATTACTCCAATTACACAGCAGAACAATACTGAAAATCAACAAATGTTTGAAATGTTTTGAGACTTGTACCAGGGATAATTGTGAAGGTTGTATGAATTTCCTAAAGTCTCATTGAAGGGCATTTAAAAAATGAGACTAAAAAGGTCTTTTCTTATACAATTTTATTAATTAAGCTCTCATAAACTATTGTCTTTTCAATAAACAAAATGCCAGACTGTCCCCCTAATACAAACCTCAAGTTGCAATTGCAGAATGAGTCAAAGATCTGGCTGTTTCACAATCATGCTAATAACTATTGTTTTTTTTGCCTTTGAAGTCTTGAGTAATATTGAGCAATGTACTTGCATAACAAATATTCTACTGAAAGGCATGAATATACAAGAATAATGTATTGGAACCAAGTCCTATAAGGCATCTCAGTATACCATAAATACAGCTTGGGTTTTAGTTCTTAATACTGCACAGTTTAGCTGAATTGAGAGTTTTCTAGTACCGTTGGTGGGTTTCTGCAGGATGATGTTTTTTATTACAGTATGTGTGTTAAAAGCAACATGCTTTGCATTATTAGCGTAGCAAAGCATTTTTTGAGCTGACCTTTTAATGTGAGTTGCATGATTCAGGATGCATCTGCACAAAACTAAACTTGCAATCAAACGACTGCTGTCACTGCCAGAGTACTGCACACTGCTGATATCAGTAGTTTCAATACAAAAGATTTTAAGTGGTGTTTGAAATACAAAGGCGTGTGAAGACTTCAAAATAACTAAGAAATCAATGATAAGGTTCATATTTTTCATAAAGGCCATTGTCTTTTTGGTGGATTTCTTTGATATGCAGATCAATATTGAATATATTGAATGTGTCAGTTACTACATCTATTGAAACAACTATAAATCTATGTAAAACCTTACAGAGAAAAGCTATCTACTTATGAAGCACTGGGCTTTAAAAAATGTGTTATCCAACTCAAGAGAAAATATAAAACTGCATTATGTTCTATAGTATTAAATGTTTAAAACTTAAATGTTTGTGATGGACTATACAAACCCCTTTCAATAAAGAGGGCTACATACAGTTTTCAGAATCTGAACTAAATTTACATAAAAAGTGAAAATTATCTACAAGCAGTGAAGTTTGTTGGTATTGTGTGGTAAGTCAATGCAAAGTAAATTAAACTGTTTTGGAAGAACTATCATGAACCTGTGTCCATAATTCCCCTGAACAAGGAAGGTTGTTCTGTTAAGGAAAAGTTTATTTGTTGCCAGACGAGATATGGCTACAGAAAGCCTAGCTGCTGTTCAAAAACAGGAAAAAGCTGAAAGAGAAGACAGACCGATTACTCAGAAGCACCAGGGTAATCCTTTCCTAACCTCCTCTCTTGCTAATGGCAGGAAAATTACAGCTTGAAAAAGATGGAGAGAGAGAGCTGTAGCTTTTTATCAGACAAGGAAACACTTAATAGGCTTAGAACACAGACTAAATCCTAAAAAAAATATTAAAAAATAAATAGGGTTTTGTTTGATTTTACTCAGGAAAAAGAGGTTTAGAAATGTCACAATGATCTATCCAGTTGCCCCACCAATTAAAATCTAATAGTATGACTAGAAATAAATTGTGAAATTTGTGTGAGAGAATGCCTATAGTATGTGCTGCTATGATTTATTTTTACGAAGAAAGATGAAACAATACCTTATCATAACTCTCTCTTATTAGCTGTATTTCAGACTCAGATAGTATTGACCCATATTAAAAATGAATTACTTTTAATTAACTGTCAAAAGAGGATTTGACACTAATCATAGAACTTACACAAATCAGTTTATTTTCAGTATTTATTTCTTATATTGCATTGCATTATATTGCATTTGTATAAATAAACATTTAGTTTTAAAAATATTAAGTACTCTGATAATCTACAAATAATTACCCAACATTTGGTATGTAAGGCTGTAATTTTATATTTCTAATGTCTGTTACAAAGTCCATATTTGGTATAGTTTTCTGTTTATAGTGTTAATATAAGTAAGCTTGAAGTGAGACCTTTGCTAGCTTAGATGTCTACATTGTGGGTTTAGTGTTCCTGTGCTGTTATTTACTGAACAAGCAGTTACACACCCCCTTCTCACATAAGTAAGATTTTGTTACAGATACATAATTAAAAGGATGTGGAGGGAAATGCTGACTTTGCTTCTGCGTGGGTTATTTTACAAAATATGTCCTTTTGCAAGAAATATAAAATCAGATGTGTACTGAGGGTATGGTTGATGATCTCTATCGCAAGGTCTTAGTAACGGTTGAGGTTACATACCATTTAGAAACAGATTGGGTGATCTTAAAACTAGACTCTTAGAATTTATAAGAATATCACAATGAAGATTTAAAAAAAAAACTGTGATCTAGACCAGGACTTTTTGTTGGCTGAAGCAGCCCACTTCTGACAGAGCTTTCTCAGTGGCCTTGTGGCTAAAGATCTGCCCTTGTGGCTTGAAGGCTGCTGGTTCAAATCCTGTCGTTGGCAGAAGAGTCCTACTCTGTTGGGGCCCCTGAGCAAGGCCCTTAACCCCATCTACTCCAGGAGCACCATATAAATGGTTGACCCTGTGCTCTGACCCCAAGCTTCTCTCCCTGCCTGTGTGTCTCATAGAGAGCCACCTAGGGTATGTGAAAAGACAAATTCCTAATGCAAAGAATTGTATACAGTATGGCTAATAAAGTGATGTTATCTTATCTTACAGACCTCTGTGGGTTATTAAGATATATCTTTGATAACCCATCATTCAACAGAACTGCAGAACCACTAAAACAAAACATACAATATAATCGTATAATATAATTATAATAATGTCGATATCTTCCCCTTTGTTATATATATATAACTTAAATTGCTAAAAGTGACTCCCATTTACATAGTTCAACAATTTAAAGCAATTCACCCAAAGGTAAAACTTTGTTGCCTCACTTGGGATTTGAATTCACAACCTTCTCGTTACAAGTACTGTAATACATCACATACTGTATTACAAGTAGGAATTACAGAAATTAAGCAATTGTGTTAAGGAAATTTACTTTAAAAAGGTATTCATTACACTTGTCCTTATGTCTGTAAGGTAAGTTTTAACTATTTTTAAAATCAAGAGGAACGTGGGGGAAAATAATCTTACCAAGCCATCAGTTATAGTGTAGTGAAAATACAAGAGTATAAAGTGTAAATACAATGTACATTATGTACAGTATTACATTCCCTCTTGAAAGCAATTTCTTCTTAATAAATAAAATAATTTGGTGAGCTCGAAGAAAGGTGAAAAATTTAAGAGGTAATTAAAAATCAATATCTGGGAAGGGAGAACAGCTGTTCATTTTTTTAGACAGGGAGAGAAATAGCAGAGGTAGGTAAAATGTGTAAGATGTAAAAATGTACTATTCTGGACTCTGCAAATCCAAAATCATTTCCCAGAGTGTCACATCTATTTATCAGTGTGAGACAGTGTAATACTTTGGTCGGTTTAGCAGAATGTTTTTGTTTTTGTTTTTGTCCACAATACAAACAAGAAATCTGATCTTTTATAATTCAGCTCCATATAAAGAATTTTTAATCATGATCCAAAACTTAAACAATAGCTCTAGAACAACTTTACTTAAATTATAGGAAGAACTAAATAGAATTAGTGCTAATAAGTGTAGATCAAGGTCTGTGATACCACTTCAAAGTATGTTAAACACCAATGAAAGGAAATGCATTGAACATTATTCTTTCTGTTTCCTACTGCAAAGCCACAATTGATGGTTAAAGTGTTACAAATTGCATCCAAGCACAGCTGACTGAGGCAGAACAATTTCCTCCTGCTCTTGTCAACATCCCTTCAGACCCCAGTCCAGATTTGATTGATATTTTGCAATTAATTCAATTGTCACAAAATTGATGTGAAGCCATTTTAATTGGATGCTCAGTCAATATGTTGTTCCCTTCCACTAAACAGGGCTACCCAGTCCCGGTCATGGAACACTCACATACACACTTGCTGGTATTTGTTCCAGCCCAGATCTACGTTACACAATTGACGGACTTCATAATAGGATTAATTTAATCTTTTTGACTGTTTTAAACTCCTTGGAGGTTGCCTATTTACAATTACCCTTCATAAGTGACAAAAAAACTGAAGCTTTGCAAATATCAAGCAAGCAATTAAGTATTTCCACTGCACAAGTAAAAAACAGCCTATTTGAGTAAAGAGGCAGACTCTCTCTCTGAATCATTGAAAGCCTGCAAGCACCTGGGAGACCACAAGGGTCACTGTGCATCCAAGATCCGAGAGAGCCCTGGCTGATTAAACCCACTGTACCCTCGGCAGTGCTCTGCCTATTGACATGACCCAGACTCGAATTTGCGACAAATTAATCAGTTAACCCATTCTAGAGTCACAGACACATTTTTAAAGAAAAAGTATTTTTTATATCTTTCATCACATACATACACCTATATAAACTTTTCACAACAGTCAAATTGTTATGCAACTTTTTCTTTAAGTCAGCTCTGTAATTATACTGTACTGTACATGCTTTATTCCTCCCTGTAACTTATGTATTAGTAATTGTCATTATTTGGAATTTGTATTGGGATGTTGGTTTAGGAAGTGCCTGCTGTTCATAGTTCTGTTCAGGGATAATAATAGCCATACAAATGCTCATAGCTGTGACTCTGAGCTGGCACTACACGTTTTGTTAAATGAAGAAGTGTTTAATGCCCTTTCTCCTACAGCTTAAAATAGGAAGCAGAGGCAGCTGTTATTATTATATCTCTCCTGACTACCATAAGCTTCGAATCATGACAAATTCAATTATAGAATAGAGAAATGTGTACACTATTTTTAATTTCTATTACTTAAGATAAAATCACTTTATTAGGCATATACAACTTCTTTTGCTAGGAATTTGTCTTTTCATATACCCCAGCTTGCTCTCCATGAGACAAACAGACACAAAGACAGGAGAGAGAAACTTGGGGTCAGACATTAATACAGCACCCCTCTGGAGCAGATGGAGTTAAGGGCCTTGCTCAGGGGCCCAACAGAGTAGGATTTCTCTTCCGGCTTTGGGATTTGAACTGGCAACCTTCCAGCCACTGGCACAGATCCTTAGTGCCACCGCTCCACCCACCGATGTTCTTTAAGATCATTTTGTAAAAAATGTAAGAAAAATACAGTAACTGAATTCTTCTTCTTATAGATTTTTTTATGCTAGTAACCTTTCAATCTATAGGAGAAAGACAGCAACTATGTCAAAAGTAGTCATAAAGAAATGTCTAACTATTGTGTTGTAGTGAGTGGTATCCTAATGTAGGTATGTTTGTACATATTTATGCTGGAATTACTTTTCAATTTGAGGGCACTTTCTGCCAGGACATTAGACTAAGCAGCTGGTTGCGTCTAGACACGTGGCTTGAATGCATCATTGTCTTAGTATGCTGAGCTATTTCAGCACCTACCAGAAACTCCAGTTTGTTCGTATCACCTTTATTTCTATGTTTATCTCGAATACTGGTTATTCCACAATAAAGGTTCCATAACCAATATAATGTATACAGTATGTCATGACACTCTGCTTAACCTAATGCACTCCTTGGAAACGTAAGCTTAGAGCAGTGTTTTTTGTTCAGAATATGTGGTTTGCTGCTAACATAAGATATTTATATTAATATGTATTGACATCACCCTAACATGTCTAACTATAATACATGTATGCCAGCATATTAAATTATCCATTTTTTAAAACGTGCTGGTTAAAATACAAGAGCAAATTGAGAAATTCAGTTACATTTTTGTCTCCAGAAAGTTATTTTACATTCAATCCAAACAAAAAAGGCTTGCATCCTTTATATTATCACGAACTATAAAGGCAACACCAGCTGTATTTCCTCCACTGAAGCATCTCTACCAGATGGGTTGAACAGATGAGTTGCATAGAGCCTTTGAGAGAGTGAAAACCTGTAAAACAGCCGGCCCAGATGATGTCTCCCCTCAGGTCTTTAAAACCTGTGCAGACCAGCTATCTCCTGTGCATTCAGACATATTTATCCTCTCTCAGTGTGTGTCAGTTGTACCAGAGTGCTTCAAGAAAACCAAAATTCTGCCACTGCCCAGGAAGACCAAGGTAACTTGTTTGAACGATTACCACCCAGTGGCACTCACTTCAGTGATCATAAAATGCCTGGAAAGCCTAGTATTGTCATATATAAATTGCTCTATTCCATACTCCCTTAATCTACTTCAGTTTCACAACTGGACACTGGATTTCCTGACGGGCAGACCTCAGGTGGTAAAAAAATGGCAAGAATATCTCTGCTACAGTGATCCTATACACTGGAGCTCCCCAAGGCTGTCAGCAGCAATGTTGCCCTGCAACTCACAGCTAGCAATCTGCTAAAGCTAAGCTGGTGTGAGCCTGATTAGTACTTGAATGGGAGACCTCCTGGGGAAAAATGAAGGTTGCTGTTGGAAGAGGTGTTTGTAGGGCCAGCAGGGGGTGATCACCCTGAGGTCTATGTGGGTCCTAATTCCCCAGTATAGTCATGGGGATGCTGTCAAAAATAATACGTGTTGTGTTTTCCTCTATCAGGATTCAAAATTCAGGCCTTGAAAGTTGAGTCACAATCTATGTAACCAAGCAACAACATAAACTTTATAAACCCAAAGCATCTTTTGCAGCAACAGCAGTAAAGAAAATACTGTAGTGAGAACCAATGTAAAAACTTCAGTGACTAACATAGAGAATTCAAGACTACAAATGATAATTTGGGTGAACCAGGCCAATGAACAAACAAACACCTGCTGATCATCAGGAATAAACATGGTCTTGAAATTGTACTGTGAAGCTCACTGTGAATGTAGGCCTTGTTATGTAATGATGTTTGTATGTAGCAGATGGTTTCCTGCTTTACTTTCTGTTTGCTTGGCCTAGTGGGCTCTGTGTGTGAATGTATGTATGCATGTAGGTGTGTTTGGAAGCCCCCTTTGAGATTTTAGGTTTATGTGGACAGTGGGTGGTCTTATTTTCCTCTCTTTGTGTGTATGTGTTTCCTCTCTCCCTCTCAGTAGTTCAGTTGTACACAGCTTGATTAGTAAACAGTGGGCAGTGAGTTTAGATGTGCAGAAAGAGCTGTAGGAAAACTTATCTATCAACTTATCTCAGTGATGAGAAAAGGTTTCTGAAGTCCTAATATGATTATGAGAAATACATTTACTTACCATGGTATACTGGTTTAATTGAAACTGATCTTTTCTTAAATAACCAAATGGGTTTGTTTTTACAAGTTCAATCTTTTTTTAGATGCAATGGTGTATAAAGTACACAAAATTAATTATTAAGAATTAGTGTACAGTATGTGAAAAAATAAACAAACTCAATTTAATTGAGCATAATTAAGAATCATGAATAATGTGGTTAAATAACTGGGTAACAAGCAGTCAATGATGGGGTTCAGGCAGCTCTGTCTTATATATCATTCAGAAAGGTTGTATATACAGTAGTCTTAACATTCAGGTTAGTGGAAACATGACATCCCACAATCAAAAGAGATTTCAATGAACCTCAGAGAAAGAGTAGCAGATGCTCTTCAGTGTGGAAGGGGTTAGAAACCCATTTCAAACATCTGAAGCTCCCTCCAATCACTGTCAAACAGATGGTCTACAAATGGAAAACATTCAAGACACAGTGATTCTAATCAAGACTGGCTGTCCTGCCAAGATCTCCCTCAGAGCAACCCAGAAAAAACATCCAGGAAGCCAAAAAGAACCCAAAAGTAACATCTCTTTTCTAAACAATTGCACTTGTGACCACAAGAGTCACAATGAGAACAATGCCCAGAACAATGAGTCTGGTTGGCTGGAGAAGCATGCAGCTGTTCATATTATCTACTCCAGTCTTTACAGGAGTACCATAATGTTCAAGAAATCCAAAATCCATTTACCATATACTGTAAAAAACCAATGTTTAGTTCAAGCTCAGGGAGAGAGGTTTACACCTGCTTTAAAAAACATATTTTGCTCACATTCTTTTTGATGAAGGTTTATGTTATGACACATCCCCATAACACAGCCAGGAAGTTTCAAAAGTGCATGAAGACTAGACAGATAAAGGCAAACACTAATGGACTCCAGATTATTGGTTCATAATTAGACTCAGCTGCATTTACCTTATAACTCCTTTAAAAAGAATCAAGAGTCAAGGTACTGTAGAAGTATTTTCTTCTACAAATAAACACCAAGTGTAGCCTGTTACCTTTGTCTTTTTCTGAGATCTATGCCAAAATACAGCAAAAGAACACACTGTCAAATATGACACTTTGCCATGCCATGAATGAAATAAGAATTGAAAGTATGATGGTAAAAAAACTTTTGTGTTTATCACTGATTAAAAGTTTATGTATGGTGATCGCAACTGGGGACCTTCACTTTTAAAGTATTAGTCATAGTTTACCTTGCAGAGGTGTTTGGTGGTCACTCATTTGCATTTAGCAATTCATTCCGAAACAGTTAGCCCATCATTCTTGTTAACATCTTGTGGTTTTGTGTATACAGTAACAGCTGTTTGGCACAATAGTAAAGTGTATGAAGCCACTGTGTCACAAGTTTGTCACAATCTGTTACATTACAATTCTATTTTTTTTGCATTTATATTTTAAATAAAAATGTTAATATTCAATCAAAATGTTTCAATGTGTTTTATTTGACTTCTACTGTATTTTTTATACAGTACGTGTTGTTTCAGGGCTTCAGTTAATTCATTTTTTAAATAACTTAAATAACTATATGTAAAACATATAGGGATGACAGAACTGATCTTGTTAATTCTTCCTTCACTAGTGATTTAGTTAAGAAGTAGAATAATTAGACATTACCAGAGATTACCGAGGAATGCAACTGATTTTTAAAATGTTTTTAAGGATGAATAAACTTTATATGAATTTCGCAGCCATCCCAAAGATATTCTTCAAAGTACGTTTCATATGGGATAATTAATAATTTTTTTAAACGTCATCTCAGGCATTCTGTATTGTTTAGAAATACAGTATAAAGGTCATTGCAGGTAAATTGACCCCAAACGTCAGTTTCTCTAGCCACTTCACCACCTACAGTACCTGCACTAAATTTGTAAGTATTTTTTGCTCCTAGAAACAGTGAAATAGTCTTATGGCTTTGTTTATTTCATAATGCAAAAAAAAAGTATTAATTTAAATTTTATAACAAAACATTTAAAAATATGTTAAGCAATTTCCTCTCACTTCAGCTCAGAGGCTGAATCAGACAATTTCAAATTAAAGTGAAGTGCCCTTGTTTGAAAACCTCTTTTCCCTGAACCTTTCACTTCCAAGAATTGGGCAATTCTTGATTTGACTCTTTTCAGTTGTTTAGGTAATTCCCAATTAATTGTGAAAGGAGGGATGAAATGTGAGTAGAGTATTTAGCATGACTTGCCTAGCCGAGGAAATGGTAGCCTAGCTCACAAGCACTATTGTGGTGAATGAGCTCGGGAGCAGCTGCAAGGGTATAGATGGGATGATTATAGGGGTGCAAGAGAATTGCAAGAAGGGAAGTCCAGAGTGAGAGATATTTACAAGTATATACTGTATACAGTACAAAGCAGAGCAGAAGTGGGATAGATTAGGCTCTAACCTTCCTCCAAAACGTATGTTGTAAACTCCATTTGCTGCAAAAATAATTTGAGATGATAAACCACCCCATGCTCATTGAAGATAAGAAAGTGGAGGTCCTAGTGCGTTCCAGATTATTACATTACTAGTACTCTTACACTTCCTACAGTATGGGACTCTTCACTGTGAAAAGTGGACAATTTACAAATATCATCATAGACAGCCTACAGTATATACAGTATAATTAAAAATAGTTTTGATTATTTTGAAAAACACTTGGATATTATTTATTTTTGTAGACATCTTAATTAGGGAAGGAAGTCTAAATAAACATCCATCTAATTCAGGATCACAGGAGAGCTAGAATCTATCTAGGCAAGCAACAGGCACCAGGCAGGTATAACCTTGACTGAACACACAGGCACACAGGCACACACGCACACACACCATTTTCCCAGAAGCCAATTAACCTACCAGTATGTTTTGGACTGTATTTTTAGACTGTAACCACAAGAACACAAATACAATATACACACAGATAGCTCTTTAGGTCCAGCATGGATCCCAGGACCCCAACACTGTGAGGAAGAAATGCACACCACTATGCCACCCCCAAAGAAATGTGCTCTTACAAATTCATTCAGTTTATAACTTTTTTATTTATTTTCTTATTTGCATGTAGTAGGTGTTTCACTTTTGTGAGCAATATGCTAATGGGTAACGTGTAAAGAGCAACATCTTGTATACATTTGAGACCATTTCAACCAGAAGATTGGTTTTACCCAATCAGAGTTTGATCTGAACAGAACCAGCAGCATGACTGTGCCTCTGTAGGTGGAGAGCAATCCCTGACCTACAGTTTCCTTCCTTTGTTTACAAATAATTTCATAATCAATCTGAATACAACCTTACTCAGATGTTCCACATTTGCTGATTTCCTTTTAGTATAGCTTTGTATTCCCATAAATGATGTGAAATGAATGCGAGCAGCTTGGTTCATTTCTATTCTCGTTTCAACAAAAGACATAGATTTCACATGCTGACTCAACTTTGGACCAAAATTTGCGGTCGTCATTTCAACACTTTTTCTCTGCTGAAGCGACAGCAAATTTTCTCCATGCACTTGGATCACTTGGGAAAGGAATAAATAAGTGCAACCCAATTCAAATGTCATTCCATCATTTCGAACCATACCAAGAATTTGATTTCATTCATGCAATTAAAAATTTCATACAAAAGAATGGAACTCAGCTTGGCTTAAGTGCAGGTAAAAAATAAAAGACTGACAAAATAAGGTACACTAAGTGAGTTATGTCATGATTATTTCTTGTTTGGTCCATACACCTCTGGGTGTAGAGGTGTCTACTCTTCTGGGTTTTAAATGCACTTCCATGTACTGTACAGTAGTTTTCACTTGTATCCTCTTGTTTGTGTTTCAGTGTTCATTCTGAAGACTTCTATTGAATTGATAATGTCAGTAGCTTTGAAAGTCTTGAATGCTTGTATTTTATCCCTTTGTAGCAGTCTCTGTTAAATTCGAAAAAGGTCAGGTTACTTAATCCTGTCAGGGTAGAACATTCTCTTAAGTCCAGGAATGTATCTGGTTTATCTTCTCTGGACTAATTCCAAATCAAAGATACATTTTCTGTAATATGGTGACCACAATCGCATGCAATATTCTAAATGAGGCCTTTATAATACATTAGACAATTTTACATTTTAAAATAAAATCTCTTGATTTAAATTCTATGCTTTTATGTAGAAATCTTAGTATTTTGTTTGCCTATTTATTGTTGCCTCACATTGTTATGGCAATATATACATCTAAGGCATTTTCATAAGCCACAACTCAATGGAAATGTTTCTTATTTGTATTTAGAATGTATATTCTTAACCTGCCTACGAGACTTGCTTTAAATATTCAGTGTATTTTAAAATATTTAATGTTTTTAGCAGACACAAGAATCAGAAATTACTAAATATTCATGTTAACTCTGGCAATAGTAAGAACTGTTTTACACATCATTACATTTCATATTACCGTATGACAAACTACACATACTGTAAGCACAGTTATAAAATATCACTTTTATTATATTATTGCAATTGACTGGGATTTACTAGCAGAGTTTTGGAGTTGATAAGTGTGCCTTTTCAGTTTACAGTAGCAAGATGACATCAATTGTCCACTGGGTAAAACTTTTTAAAACGCAAACCAAGCTTTTGAAAAGAAAAGAAGTCTTTCAAACAGCTGAGACATTATTTCCTTGTATTAACAATGCCTTTGCATCATCTTTAGGGTGGAAAACAGGGGATGTCCCTGAAGTTGGAAGGAAGAAACCTATAGTACTGGATTGATAAACGTTCTAACTCCTGAAAGTAAACAAATGTTTTTTACAAGTAACCAAATTACCAAACAATAAAGAGTAGCACAATGTATAATAATCTGCGGAATTAATATGAATACCTCATGAATGCATGGTGAATTAAGTACATTTCAGATTGACTCAATAAGAAATAGTTATTACTTCATACAGTATATAATTACACTACAAGGGTGGTGAGAGTGTGAGACATGCTACCCAGCCATGTTGTTGACGTCCATCAAGAAACAGCTCCTCAGCAAGATACATTTTCTCCCTACAGAAAAACCAAATGAAGTAGATGGTTCAGACGGCCTCCTTTCTTTTGTATTTTCATTTCTGTTGTTCTACAAACACATTGCAAAGTGTTCCCAAGTTCTCAACAATTACAACAGCAGCTCTAAATTTCTAGTTTTCACAGAATGCAAAATGATATAGTTTTGTTTCATGTTTTCAGATAATGCCACCTCTAAAGGAGGGTCCATTATCTAATAATTGAATTTATTTAAAAAAAAACTAAAGTTTTGATGTGCATTTTTATTCTGATGTACAAGCAAAATTATTGTTAAATAGAAGAAATAATTTGTGTAGCCCTTAATTTTCAGTTTTTATCAGATCATTAACGATTGTTCTGTGAACCTTCATTATTTCAGCTGCAGAAACCACTTCCCTGGTAGCACGAAGAGGCACATCTATCTCCAAAGGTTTCCCCACCACAGTTACAGAAAACCGCATGTGATAGGCATTTTATTAACTGTCAGTTTACGCCTCTTCCAGGAAACGGCTGTTTTAAAATAGGTAACTTAATCAACAAAGAAACAAATATATGTAAGTGATGAGTAAGCAGAAACAATTATGTTTAATGTTTTTATATTAGGGAAGTCATTTGGTAAACAAGTCACACTACAAATGTTGATTAGAGGTTAAATTGTCTTTAAATTGATCATCTCAAGAGTAAATGCAATAGCTTGCAGAAATGAAAACAGTGTGTGACAACAGTTTCCTAAAAAAATGATAAAAATCTGAAATTTCAGGTTTTTTCAGTCTACTTCCATTCTTTTTCATCTTCATAACCTTCCCATGAACAATGCAAAGGGAACTTGTGATTCAAGTCATTAAAATGCTTTCACTTTTGATAAACCCTACACTAATACAAGCATCACAACAAAATGGACAGAAACTGCTGGGGAAATTCAATGGGGTGGGATGTTCTATTAGCCTGTAAAAGTTGCACATCTATAAACAAGAAAAACTTACTTTCCTCACGACATGAGGAAAGTCATTTGCGAGAGTAATTTGCCCTGGAATTCAGAACACACTTGAATATTTACATCACTAAATATTTTTAAACCAGATAGCTGCTGCAAAAATGACAAAGTACCAGTAGGAGGCAGCGTTCCTGTTAGCCCAGAATGTCTAAACCAAACCTCAGTATGGTGATGGAATACATTGAGTTGTGGTGTCATCCTTCGCATCTAAACACAAAAACACAAGTACTGTTACAAATGACAGGCGCTATTTGGTACATCTAACCTGTTTGATATGGTTTTATTCACCACATTATATGAAAGATACTGTGACATTGTGAATTAAACACCTACATACACCTATAACATGAGTTACACATCAGTATTTGTGTTGCCTGTTTGGTGTTTCAGCTCTTTTAGCAACACAATTTGCCAACTGCCTTCATGCAGGAGATTTCAGGCTTTGCTTGTACTCACTATCCACAATATAAAGCTAAAGAAGCCAAATATCTG
Source organism: Lepisosteus platostomus (assembly GCF_059453375.1). NCBI lineage: Eukaryota > Metazoa > Chordata > Actinopteri > Semionotiformes > Lepisosteidae > Lepisosteus > Lepisosteus platostomus. The sequence goes on from NC_142612.1 coordinate 33,411,863, forward strand.
TCCACATTCTCCTTCCTGTGGTATTTCAATATTTGATCATTTGTATTTTAGTACTCAGCAACAAGGGTTTGGGACCCTAACCTTTCAAACATGCAAGTTAGTAAACAGTGTGACTTGGATGAAATTGGGATCTTACAGATACATACAGTATCAGTTCCTCACTATGAGGCCCGATACCGATATCTGATCTGCATATATACTGTATATATATATATTTTATATACATTTATATCTAAAAATATTTTTAAAACTTTTTAGCTATGAAAGGGTTTGAAGATAATTATTTTTTCTACAAGCCAGATTTTGCATTCCTAAATTATCAATTAAAAATAACTCAAATATTGTAGACATATAAAAATTTTAGTGTTGGATAAGCACTAAGTGATTGATGGGGCACCGGCGATGAAGTGATTTAACCCGATCAATGTCAAACCTAGTAAAAGAAATGCAGGAATGATTAATCATGCCCCACTGATCAATAGAACAATACTTTCATACTACTGCTAAGCTGGAAGTTGTACTTAATCAGTCATTCAGTGTCTAGAAGGTCTAGATTGGTCATAGACAGCAATTTCTCTCCTGTCAAGACATTACAGTTACACATTGTCTATCAATGACAGACCACAAGGCATGACGTATCGAGGTTGATGAGAAGGTCTGTGTGAGTGTCTGGGCGGCGGTTCTGCTACCAAACTCCACTGTTGTGCTTAATGGTAAGCTGACTGCACAGTGCTACAGTGTGACCTCAACTATAGCCCTTCCTATGGGTTCATCCTGATGTGACAACATTCCAGCACAACAACATTTGTCCTTCTGCAGCTTTTGTAAGAGATGAGAATGTAACTGCTGACATGTAAAACTGACAGCCATGGATGTTCTACTACTTGAGCCCCAAGGAGCATCTGTGGGATTAGAGGGGATACCATGTAGCATCTAGGGCTCAGAGACCAGTGAACAGGAGTACACTTATCCTAGCTCTACAAAAGGAACAGGGCAGAATCTCAAAATATAGTTTGGGCAACCTGGTGCAGAGCCTTGCAGGTATTTAGTATAGTTTATATAGTTTATATACACCATCATCAAGTATGCTGACGATACCACAGTCGTGGGCCTGATCACTGACAACAATGAGACTGCCTACACGGAGGAGATAAAACAACTTGGAGACTGGTGCCGAACCAACAACCTATGTCTCAACATCAGCAAAACCAAAGAGCCGATCATTGACTTCAGGAGACAAGGAAAAGTCCACTCCCCCATCTACATTGAAGGGTCTGTGGTGGAGATGGTGAATAACTTCAAATTCCTAGGTGTTCACATCTCTAAGGACCTCACATGGACATTAAACACCTCCAATCTCATCAAGAAGGCACAACAGTGACTACTAGTTGTACTATTTATTAATCACCATATTATTTTTGCACTGTTCACTGTATTACCTTTGCACTGTTCTTGTCCTGTCTGTATACTTCTCTCTGTTTGTGTATTTGCACTGTTTTTGACAATTTTGCACTGGCACCATACTGTTGCTTACACTGCTATTGTTATTGTTTTTCTGTCTATTGTCTTGTCTGCTTTTCTATTTATATACCGCACCTGAGAGACTAATGAGAAACACTTTTCACTATACTATGCACCCGTGTAAGTATAATGACAAATAATGTTGAATTGAAGATAGGTGGCCACACATGCAAGGGGCCTGCGACATTCCAAACTGAGATGTTGATCAACCCTTTTGATAGCAAATGTTCAGAGCAAAGAATCTACTATGTCTACAAAATGTCTGTGCACTGGCTACAACAATATATACTGTATATTTTGCTATTTTTCTGATAACAATTTATTAATTTGTTGCAGTTAATTTAAGTGATGAGGGGCATCCCGTCCAGAGTGTACTATGGCTTGTGTCTGTTGCTTGTCTGGTTAGGCTCCAGCCTGTTACCCTAAATTGGAGGAAGTTAGAAAATGGATGGATGTTAAGTTATAAGGGAATCTGATATTCAGTTTACAACAGAAAGCTCCCATATTCTTTTAGCACTGAGACCAGGGCTTTTGTGTCAGCAGAGGTAAAGAGCAACAGGCACAGTAAGAAAGCAAGATAACTCTGGGAGAGTTAAGATGTTCAGCCTGATGAAACATGGGCCACATGTATCCAAGCTGAAGGCTTGTGGGAGGTCTAATTACTGAAGTCTTTCTGATCCCTTCTTTCCTCTGCCTCCTGTAGTATTTTAAAAACTTTTCCTTCCTGTTTCGTATGAGAAAGGCAGTGTAAAATAAAAAGCCCACGATCATCATTCAGTCATGAGTTTAATTAGCAAAAAAGTAAAAAATGTAAAATATTTCCCCTCCGAAGCCTGCAATTGACCAAACTCAACAAAAATATTTGTGTTGTTTTAATAAAACAAATACCATCACCTGATAAAACAGAGTAAATAGAGTACCAGACTCTCCTTCCTGTCTCTTGCCCGTCCGCTGCTCTGAGCTTTATGAGCTCTCTCCTGTGCCTCCTCAGTGCTCCAGCCATGGCTTTTGTTTTATGTTTTATGTTTTATGTATTTAAGACGGTATGAAGAAGGTATTCAAACTACTTGATCATGTGCCATGTTAAACACTTATGATGGCCATGGTAGGGAACTGGAGTTTTAGAAGTACTCCTATAGACTTGTATAGTAAAAGTTAATTTTATGTTTTCCCATATTCATACATTTACCCATTATTCTCAATATATCTTCATAAAACCACAAGTAAAACTGGAATTTTACAGTATGCTAATTTACTGTTTGAAAATGCACAGTGTAAGATTGCCTGTAGTGGTGCAATGATAGTGCTCAGTCTATTTGCTTTGCTCCGATTCAGTGCCACTGAAGTCAGTTGGAGCACAAACACAAAAGCCAAGCTCACGTCAAGTTCCTGTCACATGTTCTGAGAGCACACCATCAAAGACTGTCATGGTAAACATGAAAGAAAGAGAACAATGTGGTCTTTACATTTTTCACAGCGAGGTGCACAACATCAAAAGGGAGTTCATCTCATTTGTGTCGCAGAGCTTATTTATGATTCTGTGGAATAAGTTGCAATGCAGCTCGAAACCCATGAAGAGCATGCTCATGGGAGTTGTAGGTGAGTTACAGAGTGTGAAATATTTTCCACTCTTAACAGGCTGAGAGGAACACTAGAGCTCTAGTTCTTGGAGGGTGGTTGGGTGTTACAGATCCTCACAAGTAGAAAGAGGCTGGGCAAGCAAAGGAGCTGGAGTAGAATAACCTCTCTGCAGCCCACATGGAAACATTCAGCACAGCAGTTTTCATATGAAATAATTTAAATAACCAATCTGATTCATCTTTATATTTCCTTTAAATGAAACTGCACTTCTCCTTTTTATAGTTTATAGCACATTTTCATTTTGTCCTAAATCAGAAAGTCACATTCCTTAGACAACTTTATGATTTCAGGTACCGTGTTTTGTGCCAGTTCGGCAAAATGGTTTGACATGGACTACTTTTTTTAAAATTAATTTTTAAAGAAGAAAATTGTTCAAACATGTTAGTGGTTAGTGCTGAAGCCTCACAGCTCTTGGGTCCTGGGTTAGATTATGGCCTGCGACACACTCTGTGTGGAGTCTGAATGTTCTCCATGAAGACATGTGATCCCACAGTTCAAAGACACACTGTGGAGATAAATTGGTGCCTGTAACCGTCTCCACATATCTGTATGCATGTGACTGTGCACATTGTGATGACTCGTTTCTGAGATGTATCCTGTCTTGTACCTGTTGCCTATCAGCTTCAGTTCTGGCTCATCATAACCCTATATATAAGCTTTTCTCTTCCTGAAGAGAAACTTACCTGAAAACATATTATTAAAAAACCTATACTAAAAAAGGATTGTCACAGAAAAGTCACAATATCCCACAGCATTTGAACTGCAGTGACCTGCAGGACAATTTTTCAATGGTACCCATTTTTAAGTGGTAATGGAGATGCTTTGGTTGAGTAAGTATTTTTAGTCAGCTAAGACATTAGTAAATATTAACAAAGCAAATGTAAACTTCAAGTTTTAACACCAACTACGTTTCCATCAAAACCACAATGGGTTCAGTGTTTGGTTCCTTCTCAACAAACAGCAATAAAACTGGAATTTTTCATTCATTTTAAATTTGAATTGTCCCAAGGGTGTAGCTGCAATTTCTTTCCCCTACATTCTTTAATATAGACAATTTGTTTTGAACATTTATTCATCATTGCTCAGAACTGCATTTTATACAGAACTGAATTTTATGAGGGCACGTCCAGGAACTAGTGCAAATTAAATTTTCTGAGATATGAAACAGTGATGTTCTTGGATCAATAAGCTTACAGCATCTGAAAGAGGAAAATGGGACAAATATCCACTTCACAGCAGATTGTAAAGAATCAGAACTATTGCACTTTCTTTTCTAATTAGCTTTTTCCTTTGTGTATTTTGTTGCATGCAAAACTATGATCTAAATATGTAATAAATAACCAAACTTTAACCCTGCTGTTAAAGTAACATACTGTAAGTGAATGATCAAATTTATAATTAATTTTATAATTAAATTATAATGAACCATCTACAGTGATAGCATTGCACATCACTGTAAGAGAAACGAAGTAGTAATGATAACAAAAGCAAACAACCCATAAGAATGGCATTTACATTTTAAATTAAAGTCCACTTCGTAGTCCTAGAAGCAAGTAAAACATTTGTCTTACAGTTTTAGTGTCTTCAGTTTTAAAGTCAATACAATCCTCTAGACTTTTCATCATAAAAACACATTATAGCTTATAGCTATATACTTGTTACAACAATACTTCATTAAAAGAAGCTGAAAATCTTTGATTTATTTGCATTGTAAAATGTCAGTGTGTATACTCTCAAGAGAGATCATGCGTCTTTGTAAACACAGGGAGAAAGAATTCAATGATCACTTTTCAGGCCTCATGTAATAGTAATACATTGCTGTGCCTGGCAATGGAAGAAAGTAATTTTGTTACTTTTTGTTTTTCACTCCTCAGTGAGCTCTGTGAGATGCTCTTTTTGACTGAACAGCTTCTTTGCCTAAACTGTTCATCTTTATTCTGTTGTCATGACACTTCATCGTTGTGTGTAGGAGTTTGGAGAACTTCACCTGAAAAAAAATCATTAGTATGAATTTACACTTGAACACCAGTTTTTTGTATAGTGTCAGACTTTCATGACTGCACTTTAGCAATGATATTCAAAATCTGTAAGACATAGACAGCTACCTGGAGCAGGATACAAGCAGGCTATAGTCAATGGTAGCAATCATATAAGGTCCTGAAAAGGAAACAAAATGAGACTCTGAAACTGAAAGTAGGCTTTTCAGCCTTTTTTAAAGACACAAGGACAGTAAAAGATATCATAAAAGGATCAGAACATAACTGAAACGTAAGTTTCCACAAACTCTGTTTCAGAATACAAAGTCTGCCTATCCCCTGTATTCGGAATGTATCGTAATGACGTGTTTTACAGTGAAAGACCCAGGGGTGTTGTTGTTGCTACTAAAGTGTATATCTTTTCAGCTGGGGAACTAATAAGAAGGCAACAAAAATGTTCGGATATTTACTGTAGTTAAAAGTATATAATGCAAAGGATGTTATGTTAAAACTGTACAATGCACAAATAAGACCTCATTTAGAATATTATGCACAATATTGTGCTTAAGGATCCTTCACTGATGCTGAAGGAAGTGAATCTTGTAAGTCGTAAACAGAGAAGAGTATAAGACACCTGATACAAGCCAAACCAGAGGATTTCAACAGAATGAACAATGAAACTAAAGAAGACAAGACAAAACTACATGGAAGTGCATTTAAAACTGTAATTTTACCATGATGTCATTTTACAGTTTCCTATTGTTTCACAAGGGCAAACCTTATAAGTGTACTGACATGTGATTAATAAAACCTGAGAATTATTGAAGTCTCTAGTAATACATTACAGAAAATGTTTGTTGCAGGTTGATTCACTTTAGGAAAAAAAGACGTTTTTTGCAGTTACCTTGCATAATTTAAAGTTTCTCACACATTCATTCCAAATATTAGTTATCACAGTGTAACATCTTTAGTCAATCTGTAGTACATATACAGTATGAGAGAAGATATTTTAAGGATATTTTCCCATATACCAATTGACTTAATGATAATTGATAACTTTTATCAATTTAACAGGTTAACTTTTGCCAATTTAACAAGTTAACAAGCCAAATTTAACAAGTAACAGCATGAAAACAGATTTTGGCCTAGAAGACCAACTAAGACAAACAATTTCCAACAGGATAATTAGATCTTTAATTATTTTTAAACCAGGGTGCTGCTGGTCTGTTTGATGGTTTCTACCCTCTGGATCAGAATTTCCAAACCAACAACCCAACATGATGACTGGAGACACTGTAGGATATGTTTTTGATGCAGCTATTTCTCATTTCTCACACAGATCTGCTGTTCAATAAAGCTGCTGGTGCAAAATGGCAGTGTCACCCAGGTGGGGCTGCTGTTGCAGAATTGCCACTGTGTGTCACTCAGGTGAATTGCCACTGTATGTCACTCAGGTGGGTCTGCTGGTGCAGAATTGCCACTCTATGTCACCCAGGTGGGGCTGCCGGTGCAGAATTGCCACTGTCTGTCACCCAGGTGGGTCTGCTTGGCAGAATTGCCACTCTACACTATGTCACCCAGGTGGGGCTGCCAGTGCTGAATTGACACTGTCTTTCACTCAGGTGGGGCTGCTGGTGCGAAATATCTGTTGTGTTCCTCTCCTATATATAATTTGCTTTGAGTCATTGTAAAAAGCATTGTATTATAAACTTCATGAGTACAGTATAAAAAACAAATCAAACACATCTTTAGTAAAAGTCTGGAACAAATTACACAGCTACTGTACAGAATGTTGTTACAACTTTATAGAAGATATATTGCTTTAAATAAGTCTATTTATCTCTCTGTAATGGAACATATTCTGCTCTGTGATTACATGATTACATGTTTCAAATATATGGAAGGTAGGGTGATTTTGCAATTGTTAAAATTTTGTACCACAGTTTACTGCAAATTTACAACTACTGCATTTTGATGAATGAGATCCTCTGTTTCTAGTCTGCAGCACTCGCATTCTGTATCTAAAGCAGGTTTACACTTGAGAGTTTCTTCTTCAGCTACTGTACAGTACTGTTACGCTCCCTGTCTTAAACTTTCTGAAAAATAATGTTACAGAATTGGTACTGTACAGTATATAAATACAGTATATTTATAATCTAAACAATTTTCACTCTATATCCCATTTATATTATTTTCCAAACCTTTTAGAGCATACTGTTACAATTCAATCCAATCTGGTTTCAGATAATTACACGCAACAGAAACTGCTCTGGTTAAAGTTACTAATAATATTTTTTATGGCTTCTCTATCCTTATACTCCTTGACATCTGTGCTGCTCTTGATACTGATAACTGCGACATCTTACTTGCCCATCTTGAGACTGTGTTTGGAGTTTCTGACATTACTGTTAAAGGGTTCAACTCTCATTGATTTGTCTCCCTTGGGGGTTTCAGTTCTTAAGGTGGTTTCGTCTGGTGTTTCCTACTATTCAGCACTTACAGTTCCCTCTTACACTGAAAATATGAGAGAAATCTAACCTTTCAGTGAAGTAAAATTATTCAAAGAAAACAATATCCTTATAAAAAAATAAACATTTTTCTCAAAAACATGTGTCACAATTATTGGCACCCCTGCATTAAGTACTTTGTGCACCCTCCCATTGCCAAGGTAACAGCACTGAGTCTTTTCTTATAATGCTGGATGAGGTGGGAGAACTCAAGGATCTCCAGATCCTTCAGAATCCTTGGTCCTTGCTGTGGACTATCCTCCTCAGCTCACCCCACAGGTTTTTAATGGGCTTTAGGTCAGGGGACTGGGATGGCCTCTCCAAAAGCTTGATTCGGTGGTCAGTGAACCATTTCTGTGTAGATCTGGAGGTATGCTTTGAATCATTGTCCTGCTGGACGATCCAACCATAACCCAGTCTTAGCTTCCTGACAGAGGCAGCCAGATTTTGAACTAAAATCTCCTGGTATTTGAAGGAGTCCATGATGCCATGTATCCTAACAAGATTCCCAGGACTTTTGGAACATAAACAGCCCCGCAACATCACAGATCCACCACCATACTTCACAGTGGGGATAAGGTTCTTTTCTGCATTACCTTGACTCTTTTATGCCAAACCCACCTCTGGTGTTTGTTGCCAAAAAGCTCTATTTTTGTCTCATCTGACCATAGAACCTGGTTCCAATCAAAGTTCCAGTGATGTTCAGGCGCTTACGTTTGTGGTTTGACGACAGCAGAGGCTATCTTCTGGCAGGCCTTCCAAATAGTTTGTTGGCATGGAGTTGGCATCTAATTGTAGTTTTGGAGACTTGGTGACCCCAGGATGCAACCAACTCCTGCAATTGTCCAACTGTGATCCTTGGAGAAAGTTTTGCCTCTCAAACCATCTTCCTCACTGTGTGTGGGGGCCAAATATATTTGTGTCCTCTTCCAGGCAGGTTCATCAGAGCTCCAGTTGTTTGAAACTTCTTAATTATTGCCCTAATAGTGGAGATGGGTATTTTCAGATGTGAAGCTATTTCTTCATAGCCATTGCCAGATTTATGAAGGTCATCAACCTTTTGTCTCATTTCATTTTTGTATTCTTTGAACCTCCCCTTCTTGATGGATGACTAAGAGTGTTTGGCCTGCATGTTACCTCATATTTATACCCCAGTGAAACAGGAAGTGGTGGATGACCACTTAAGAGTTCCTAAAGACTCAGGTTTGCTTAAAAAAGGTAAAATATGAATGGGAATATATGTCAAATAGATTTTGTTCATAGGAATTTCTAGGGGTGCCAATAATTGTGACGCCTGTGTTTTTGAGAAAAATGTTTATTTTTTTTAAATGATTTTCTTTGAATTACTTTACCTCACTGAAAGGTTAGATTTCCCTCATATTTTCAGCGTAAGATTAAGCTGATAAACAACAAAGACATTTTCTCATAGCATTTTTTGCTCATCTTTACCAAGGGTGCCAATAAATCTGGAGGGCAATGTACATGTTCCCCCTTCATCAGCTGTTAAGATCATGGTCTGAATTACCATTTAGAAATGATGGTGATACTCAAATCTATGTCCCTAAACATGACACTGCTGTGGCTGTGTCTATACTCTGCATTACTGCATCTCTGACATAAAAACATGGATGATTAAAAAATTCCTTCACTTAAACTGTGACAAGATTGAAGTCTCCCATAATCTATCTAAAACTAACACATCAATCTTATCGGTGGTACTTGACATGAAATATTATCGACTATGCCCTTTGGTGTCTCTGACTGTTGCAGAAAACCTGGTCATTCCTATTCATTCACTACACTTTCACGTTTTCCAGAATTTATTACTGTAAAGCCCTACTTGCTGGGGTATCTAAATCCACACTGAACAAACTTCAGTTTGTCCAGAATTTGACCGCCAGAATCCTGAGCAGATTGTGTGAATGCATCACATTACTCCTTTCCTGTAGTACTTGTTTTTCATTGGGTTTCCAGTCAACTTCAAAACCCTCATGCTCACCTCAGTACCTCTATGTCTTATTATCTTCCTACTCCCCACCTTGCAAACTTTAGTCATCTGATTGTGGTCTCCTGTTTGTACCCCAAGCTCACAGGGTCTTTTCTTGTTATTCCCCAAGGATATCAGAGAGTCACCTACCCTAACTCAGAACCGTCTTCAGAAAGGCTTTTACGAATTTGGTATCTCTGTCTGATTCTTGCATCTTCTACTACTAGTTTAATGCTTTGTGTTTATTTATGCTAATGTTATCTCTTATCTCATCTGCAACTCCCCTTGTTTTCATTTGTAGAAGAATTCAAGGTGGGAAAAATGCAGGATGGAGATGTCTTTTAGAAAGTCCAGAGACAGCCTGGTCAGAGGGGCAGGAATTATTACCAGATCAGGAAAGAAGAAGGCTGCTGTGGACTGTGACCCAAGCAGAGAGTCAATTGAAGCTTCAGGACATCTTTAGAAACCCATGTCCTGACAGGCGAGGTCTGGGAACAACACACTTCCAGCTGTGGGAAAAATCCAGATTAAAAGAGAGGAGAGATATGGTACAGGAAGAAGTGAGGAATCATCAGAAGAAGAGCTGAAGGTCCAGATCAGTGGAGCTGGGAGTGCAGGAAGCATGGCCAAAGTGTAATCTTTCTAAAAGAAGAGTGACGTGGACAGAATTGTGGAGGCTGGAGCCCTTTTGCATCTCTTTCCAGGTGTTCTATAGCATTCAATGACACCCTCCCATCACCAACAAATCTGTACAAGTGGGGTATGAAGGAAGATCCATTGTGCAGGCTCTGTGGAGAGAGGGCACATATGGCACATATCCTCTCATGACAAGGTCTTCATTACACTAGCAACATCCTGGAGAAAGAGCAAGAAACAGCAAGCTATGGAGGATCTACAAACACAGTTACATTTGCCAGAGAGGGTGAGAAGTGGACAAAGTCAGGGAAAATCAAGGATTCTATCCTGCATAAAGCTCCATTGTGGGACATGAGACTAGGTCTTAGAAGAGGACTGCAGTTTCCTGAGGTTGTACAAACATCCTGAAGGCCAGATGTAGTGATATGCCCCAGAGGCAAGGAAGATGATCTTCACTGAGCTGACGATGCAGTGGGAGGAAGGATGTGAGGTGACCTTTGAAGGCAAAAGTGCCAAATATGACAATCTGGTACGAGACTGCAGAGGGAAAGGGTGGAAGACTGGGAGGGACATTAAGACAGCAGTTCAAAGGCAGGGAAAGGCAGCGGAGAGAGCCTCATGCTGGCTCTGGACGAGAAGAGAGGAGTTAATCTGGAGGCCAGGAGGAGATGAGCAGTGACTAGTGACTGGTTACCACTGCTGACCCACCAGCAGGAGGGACCCTATGGATAAGGGTCAAAATGCCTGATGAAAGCAGGATTCCATCTGATGACATTAACTCCTGTCCAACAGCAATAAGTCAATACAACTATTGACTACAACACAACTATTGACTAAGGAGAGCATCAGTTGATGTCTGAAACATATACTTTTCTGTTTGTTTTAACTGTTTTTTGTACTTTTTCTGTGTTGTTATTATTATTATTATTATTATTATTATTATTATTATTATTATTATTATTATTATTATTATTATTATTATTATTATTTGTACATTTATTTTGTTTGCTTACTAAAGTAAAACACATCCCTTTATATAAACACCATGTAAAAAATAAAAAGTCAATTCATAAATACAACCTAAAATTACCAACTGGTTACCTATTATTTTAAGTTTTGGATTTTTCTATTGATGCTTTGGCGTCCTCTAATGGCAGCTTTGTGTCACTGCAGCCCCTTTCACTAGTTAAACAGTGCAACCCTTCACAAGAAAAGAAACTCTGCGGCCACCTTCTCTCACTGGGTAAGGGATGTGATGTACAGTACTTTCCCTCTTTTCCTTACTTTTCCCTCCTTGGCTTAAACTCAAAATGTATTATTCTTCCCAGCAGCTGTTTTTAAACTTCTTTAAGAGCTTGACTCTTGACCCAGACATGCTGTATGAAAGACCTAGAAGACTGTGGCTTCCCCTCCTGTCTTTTTACTAATTGTATTCTTTCTTTTCTCTTCTAACCTTGCTTATTTTGTCCATATCTCTGGTTTCCTTTTTTCTGCCCTTTTATTCCTGATTCATGTTTTTGTTGGATTTACACAGTTTGCTTACCGTATGTACCAAGTCTGTCAGGACATGATGATTGTCCACATTTGTTTATTATTGCATTGCATTGTACCATATAATATTCTTTTCCACCCTAAAACCAATAATCAGATTGAACATAAGAACTTGTTGTGTCAATGTTAAAAGGTGAATTATCTCTATTTAATTGTGAGATTTAAAGTTTCATAACTTCATAAATCTGTCTCACTTGTGGTCAGACATTGGTCAGAAAAGAAACCACTAACAAAATAACAAAAGAAAAGACATGTAAAACCATTCAGAACCAGGCCTGTCCCTCCATAATATTTGGTTTTAATGGTTAAGAATAACCACCGACAGTGTTAAAATCAGGCTACTCAAACGAGTAAAGGTATAGTGAGAAAGGTCTGAAAAATAGAACAATGACTAATCAAAAGCTGCATAACCCACAAGGCCACAAATTGCATTCATGTACTACAACACTTTTGTACAATAAACAGACAGACCACTGGGTCTCATCAGTGTGGTATAGCCATACTTTGACTAGTGAAACAGCCTTAAGATCACAGTGAAAAATACTGCACTTACAGGTATCTATCCTATACAGAACACAGCATTTAAGGTTTATAGTATGTGTTCACAGCATGGAGTTGCTACAGATTATGGAAACATAATCAGCTCTTGCTGCTTCACTGATGGGGCCAATCTCATAATTTGAGTGTTGTGTAAAACACTCTATGTACTAATGTTTTTTTATTAACTGTAGTGACCTCCAAATGCATGTGTACTTTTGTACAGTTGTTTTAGCTGTTGTGTTTCATTCATTTGTTTTCCTTCTTGAGGAAGCAACTAAATTCTTTGGCATCCTTGTAGATCAGACTTTTATTACAAAAAGAAACCTTTTAGCTTTATTAGTGCATTAGAATTGTAAATGATATTGGTGATAAAGAACACCTGTCAATTAGATTTGATCAGTAAATGCAATGGGTTATGGGTACAAGTTCTATCAGCTGTCAAATGATTTTAATTTAATTTTAAATATTTAAATCTTTAATCAGGTTTGATGTTCATATTCAGTGCTTCTGGTCATACTGTATATTGCAACTCCTGAGTGCCTAAGATGTCTCTGGAAATCTCAGACCCATTTCCACATTATACCTCATACAGTATACTGTGTATACTGTATACCTCATATCAAATTGGTTGTTACAGTACTGATGGCAATTCTCATGTAAATCGTTTGCTGAAACAAAATGCTTGCATCTAAATTGTAAGACTGAGGTCATGCTATGGGGTTCCTCCACTTACAGTAAAACCAAGACTGTAACCTTGTCAGTTGAAAGTATTGTATTTCAGTTTCAAGCCAAAATGAAGCATTTCTAGAGGAAGAAATCTTCGATCCTGGACTGACCCTTGATTCTCATTATATTACATTATATTGTAAGGATCGACATATAATTATTTTTCCATTATAGAAGTATTACCAGTCTACATTGCTGTCTGTAGTAGTGGAAAATTAGTTAATGTGTCTGTTTTTAGTTGATGATTGTAACACTACTTGCTGTCGTCTCTAAAGCTGCACGAAACAAACTAAAATATGTTCAGAATTTCGTATCTAGAGTCGAAGTCATATCTCTCCAGTCTTTAGTCTTCGCACTTTTTTAAGTTGATACTAAAATCATTCTGCTTACATTAAATTATCTGTATGGTTCAGCTAAACAGTTACTACACGACACATTTTGTGTTTACCAACTCTCCACCTGCCCAATTTGTCACACCATCGCACTCTACAGTACAATACGGTAAACACGCAATTTCCGTTATTCCCGATGAAAGTGTTGCTATGGTGATCATGCTGTTTACAACCTCTATAGTTACAGCTCTGCCAACAAAGATGGTCACTCATTGAAACTCACCGACTTTATTTTCATTCTTTAATGCTAAGCTGAATATGTTTATTTTTCAGATATTGTCAATTATTCTTAATGAATTTTAAGAAAATACAAGAATGAGCCTATCGGTGACCCAGACGGTTCAGAGGCAAGACGGGTTGAGGGGATACAGACAGCACCGGGTACATGACTATTTGTACGGTGAGTGGTTTTTAATTCGGAAATTGTTGAGAGTTCAGTCCCCGAAGGCAGTGCGGTTACCTTTGTATTTTAATGCTTACATGAAACAACTTCTGTGCAAAATAAAAGTGTCGGCCAAAGTAATTAAAATCAATATGCTTTCCTACAAAAATCAAAGGATTTAAAATCAAGTTAAACAAGGCTTCACTCGAACACCGTTTCAGACTCTTTTCTAAAACGAACAGAAATTAGTGTTACAAGTAGCGTGTGCAATTTATAAGAGCTGCGCATGAACTAGTCGTGTCACGACTGTGGACGTCTGAAGATGAAAAAAAAAACGTTAACCAACTCTGTGGAAGACGCTTTGTAGATTAAAAAAAAACTGTGCCTTTTAGGAAGTGAAAGCAGGTGTAGGAGATAAGAGGAGTATCATTGCTAGATAGAATGATATAAGGTACCAGGAATGAGGCTCTATGTGTGTGATGCAGAATGATGGGAAATTATTAAACTAATTTATTAAGGGCGTACAATTGTTAGAATAAAGAAAATGACATTTTTAATAAACGTCATGTATTCTTTAAGTTAAAAATATTAATATTAAATATTAATATTTAATTAATGTTAAGATTTAATATTTAACTTCAATTTAAAAAAATGTTTTAAAGTGATTGGATAAGTTAATTCATTTGTTCATATCAGTCGTGAAATGTAACATATAGAAACACTTTTTTCCCCTTCGAAAACAAAACAGATCCTGTGTATACTGTTTCAAGTGAGAAAGACCATGCCAAGGCTAACTTCAAGGCACATGCATCCCTCGATCGGGTGGTAAGTATAGTATAAAAGTATTACAAAGCACAGAGCCGGATTTAACTTTCATTTAACCTCAGTGTCTCCTCTAGGAATAAATGTACTGTACACAGCTCCCAAATGAGCCAAGTATTTATCATTGTGTTATGCCTGTCACTTGCCAATGTAACAAGGTGTTTAATATGTGCTTTCTCTGACACACAGAAAAGAGTTCCAGAGTACACGTCAATGTTCAGCAACCTGCCTCATTACCCCCGATACACTTTACATCTGGAGGCTACGGATCCTGTCCCACCTTTTATTGATCGGAGCTGGAGAGGCAGAGCAGAGCAGCGCAGGGAGGTCCTGCAGCAGCTAACAGGGTAAACAGTCACTATATGTTGTTCAAAAGTTTCTAAACCACTGATTATTTAACAAAGAGAGAAAGGATTTTGCTTTGGTTGAATATCAGTATAGTCTTGAGAGAAGTCATCTGTTGGTTTTGCACCACCCTTTGGGATTCTTTGCTCAGAGATCTTCCTTCTTTTTAAAATTACTGCCAACAGATTTTGTATTTGATACTGTACAGTATGTGTGAGGTCCAAGTCATTGTCTTGAAATATTTATTTCTTTACATCGTACAAGATGACACAGAGTAGTTCTTTTTTTTAAAATATTTTTTATTTTTTATGGGGCAGCACAGTGGTAAGCATTGCTGCATTGCAATGCTGGAGTCTTGGGTTCAATTCCTAGTGTGATACAGTATATGTGTAGAATTTGCATATTGTCCCCAGGTGCTCTCCTTGCCTCCCACCGTCCCAAGACATGCTGGTGGGTTAAGATTAATTGGCTTCTGTAAAAATTGGTCCACAGTTATCTCGGGGCAGTAGTTAGGAATATGATGTCAAAAAAAGTCAATTACTGTATTCTGGCAGTGTAACAGCATTTCAAGAAAGTACCTACAACTTTTTTTAGAAGTATTGAATTAAACCATAACCAAGGATACATACCATAGTTCTTTCTTAAATAATAACAGACCTCAGTGTATATCTTCCGAAAATTCAAATAAATAAATAAGAGTTTATGCTACAAAGGTAAATAAAAACTGAATGTTCTCTCACAGATTCCACCTCAAACCAACACAAACAGATCACCATAATCTTATCAAGATTATTTTCTTTCATCTATTTATTGATTGAAAACTTACTAAAGTTTCATATTTGCATAGCATATCCTGTAAGAGCTCAAAATCAGCCCTAGAGCAATAGGACTTAAAAAAAAACACAAAAGGCAATTGTCAGAAATTATTTCCCAGCCTTGTGCATGTCAAGGTCTTTCTGTTTTTCTTTCAGGTATCATACATCTGTTAAAATCCAAGATAATAGACAGGATAATTGTGATGTTTCAGGAGTAAATCGCTGGAAGTATTTTAAGCGGTAAGCTTTCAAAATAGCATTAAACTGTGCTGTGCAGTTTTCTTATCTTCTCTTCTTATGTCTTGTCCTCTTTCTATGTTAGAAAGTGCTGGGGGTATTTCCCCCTCTCCAGGTTCTAAAAGCTAAAAGCATTTGTACAAATGTATGTGTCAAAAACATGTTATAATTACTGTGTAACGATTATATAGTAACGTGAATATTAAATATTTCATGTGAAAACAACTGAACGGAACTGAACAACCGACAATCACATTAAGTCCCACATTATCTAACCTGCCAGGTATAAAGTCTTTACAATGAATGTGATAAACATGTAGCATAGGTGGCACTACTTTATCTAAAGGGTTGTGGGAGTATGGAACAAGCTATCCAGCCATGTTGAAGACAACATCCCAGATTCTTTCAAAACACTGCTGGATGAGATCCTTGGACCAATTAACTACCAAAGGGGCTAGATGGGCAGAATGGCCTTATCTCATTTATAACCTTTCTGATATGTAACATATTTGTATTCTTATTTGTTTTAACGTGCCTGATTGACTGGATAGAACACAAGCGCAAGGGTCCAGAGAGTGGCAGAGACTCCTGGCTTCATGGATTGGAGGCAGGCTGGGCAGGAACTGCAGCATAGTGGTCCAGTTGGAGAGCCCAGGATCTGACCCCTAAATGGGGCCTCAAGAGCAGACCAGTGAACTCAGTCTCCCAGGAAACATTTCCCTGAATGAAGCCCTTGGGTGCGGTTGGCACTGGTTACCCAGGCGCCCTTTGGACCAAACCAGGGGAGCCATCTGTAAGAGAGCGGTCCTGGACAGCGCATGCTGCCCCAGAGTGAAATCAGCAATCAATGAATAGAGAGAACAAGTGGAGAAGGGTCCAGAATCTCAGGGCAAAGGTTTCCGTGCACGGTGAAGACTGAAAAGGATGAGCTGGGACGAAGATGAAAGGAGCACCATTGCAGGGTGAAGACTTGACCTGAAATTAATGGTGAGGACTGGAACGGAAGTGCAGTGCGGGGTGAAGACTGAAGGAGCAGCGCTGGGACGAAGACCAAAGGAGAAGCATTGCAGAGTGAAGACTTGATCTGGAGTTAATCGTGAGGACTGGAACTGAAGTGCAGTGCAAGTGAAGACTTGACCTGGAGTTAATGGTGAGGACTGGAACTGAAGTGTGTTGCAGCTGAAGACTGGTGAGTACTGCAGTCTGCTTCAGCAGCCAGGGTTGAGGGCAGTCGACAAGAAGCCATCAAGGAAGGTGAGGGCCAGCAGAGAAAGGTCCAGGATTCCAAGACAGATGCCTGGAACCAGCCTCTGAAGATTCATACCACAAAACCAGTGAAATTGGTGCGGGAGGGCAGTACTGCCATGGAGAGAGTGGGGGAAGAATAATAGCAACAGTGGTGCCTTGGCATTATATAGAAAAGAGAGAAATTGAATAATTAAATTCCCAATTGATAACTGGAAACCGGAAAAAGGGCATCAGAAATGAGCAGCAAGCCCTGGAAAGCCTGGAAAACCGTCAGCCTTCATGAGAATTCATCAGTTTCCAAGGGCAAATGCCAGTCGAGTGACACCGCAGTACAGTGGTGATAACATTAATATGATCAAATGTTTTTTATTACTTTATGTTTTTTTAATTAATCTTTATTATATCAGATCTAACCATTAAGTTCCTGATTTTTTTTAGGATAATACTTTTCATTGCCTTGGTGATTATGTAGGGTTGTTTACTTTCTAAGTATCATGCAATAAAAAATAATACTTTTTCTTGCATCTTTTCTACCTTGCAGTCCACTGATTCCTTTTTCCCAGCACTTGCCACCAGATGTTGTTTTTGCAGTACCGAAGTAAGTCACGTCACAGATTTCTGCTTCTTTCTGCTTTGGTCCTTGAAACATAAAAATGTAATGCCTTGAAACTCCATATTTGTCCCTCAGAGAATATGACACAATGGCTTTGCAGTCAGAGCTGATCACATCTTAGATCCTAGGTTACACTCTGGTCTGGAGTTTGCATGCTCTCCCTTGGTCTGTGTGAGCTTTTTCTACCAGTCCAAAAGCATGATATCTGAAGATAACTTGGCATCTCTAAGTTGTCCCCCAATTTTTTATGCACCTGGCAATTGGACTGGCATCATCATGTTGGTCCAGAGTCCAGAGTACCAGGTGGGTAAGGCTGCAGCACAGCATCAGCTTGGCCATTTAAAGAAAAAACAGCTACTGAAAACTGATGGATGAATTGAAGGAGGGGTGGTTGGGTGGGTGGATGGTTGTTGGATAGATGGGTAGTTGGGTGGATGCACGAGTGGGTTGGTGGTGGATAGGGAGATGGATAACATAAGACTTCCAGAAGATTTTGTTTCACTCAGCAGAACTCAGTGGACAGTGAACATAACCTTTCACTTCTTAAACAGTTAAACTGCTGTTTCATAAACCTAAATACAAATGGGGTAAAAGGAACTTCAGCACTATTGACAAATCTGTTTAAATCTTTTTTGTGAAACATTGCAATTTTCTAAGTGCACTATCCTAGATGGCTGTAATTAAAAAACTAAAGAGTTAAATAGTAGGCTATTCATAGCAGGAGTGTGTAATAATACACATTGTTATGATGCTGTAGCCACAGTAAATGTAGGACCTTATGCAGAACCTGGTCAAAAGCCAAACACTGTGGTTTAGCAAAAGCCAGTTGTACTTAGCCAAATCTTGTATCCTTAGTCGAAGTTGTGGCAGATCGAGAAGCCAAAGGACCAGGAAATCAATACTAAGATAGCGTATTATAGCAAGGGAAAAAGAGCTCCACTGGTAAACCAATACTGAGCACCATGATGATAGGAATGAAGCCTTAAATAGTCTGGTGCCAAGGTGACCAATTGGATAATTAACTAATACGTCTGCATTTATAAGAATTGGCGGAGGCTTGTGTCTGTTTATGTGTTACCAAGGTACTGTACTAATGAGTCAGCGTTTACAACAGGCTTATGTTGGATTATGTGTGGCCATGACACACATTCTGCTTTATTTAAACAAGCATTTATTTTAATTCAATTTCTTTACATGTAGTGTTGTGAATATTGTTGTGATATGTAGATAAAGCAAAGGCTAAAATATTTAAATGAATGTATAGTCAAGTGCTGCAAGATGCATAACCTTATTCTTTTTTTCCCATAATTATTAAAAGGCTATTTAAATATCCATCAAAGCACTTTATTTCAAATTGTATTTCAATGGATAATATGCTTCACATTTTCATTTGATTTAGTGGCACTTATACATTTCTTATTGGTGCTGGTAATGAATAAAAGACTTCACTCAGTATCATAAACAATACTTTGATATGTGCAGCCCTTCTTTGATTCAAGTCCAATGTAGAAAAGCTAATGCCTACTTTTCCAGAAGTGGTTATTCCAGTGCAGTGCTTGCTGGTGTAAACAACAAAAAACAAACGTATTCTTAATTTGCAGCATATTCAAAACCCAGCTTCCTTGATTTTAACCAAAATCAAAATGCATGAGTAATATTACCAGTTTTAACTTCCTTGGAATGGCTTCCCATGTATTTCAGAATAAATTTAATCAATTAAAGTTTATTTATCAAATGCACAAAATAAACTTTGATTGGTCAATTGAATTTATTCTGAAATACGTGGGAAGCCATTCCAAGGAAGTTAAAACTGGTAATAAATTCAGGGTACTACTGTTCACCCTTCAAAGGCTGGAACAGTTAGGTTAATGACAACATCAGTGATCTTTTAACCCCATACATATTAAAGCAGCCTATGAAATTCTACATATTCTAACCTTCTGTCACTTCCCAAAATGTGGCTCCGAACACTGGCAACACTGTGCTTTCTACACTGTTTACCCAGGACAGTGTAATAATACATATTAAATCTGACAAGTCAGTCAGCACTTTCAAATCCTATCTTGAAATTCACTTTAATGCTCTGTCTTTTACTTCTGTTATATTATGATATAATATATTTGATAATCATATTGTATAGAACCTTGAGATGGGCACCATGAAAGCAGCTATACTGTATAAAATAAGGGTTATTATTGATTCTTCCTGTACACATATGGTTTATGCATAGGTTTCACTGTATGACATGAACTGCCTTCTTCTTCTGTAGAGCAGATCCATATGCAACATCTGACAGTGCACCAGGCAGACCTTCCACCCCTTTTGCACGTACAGTAGCTGTCCAAACAGACTACAGGGACAGTGAGGCCCAGACTGACCCCTACTCCCCTGAATATGTAATACGTCCAGGATCTGCTCCAAGACTTCTGACACTTGCCACGCTAACATGGGGTAAGAATGAACGAGACTGAATGAAGACAGGTTTGAAACAGAAGTAGGAGGACATTCAGCCCATCTAACCCTTTTGGTTGCTAGTATTTAATTGATCTGTGGCTTCTGTTTATTGAAGAATGTTCTGTTCTGTGGGCGTCTGAAGAAACAGTGGAACTTGTGAAAAACTGTGTTGGTGTTGGCATTCTCTCTCCACAGGCCGGGGCCTTCCCGCTGGCTTGGCGGAGGTGGAGATGATAGAACGGGCTCAAGCAAAGCGAGCCTGGGAAGCCACTCTGCCCCCATTAAATGATCTTTCCCAGCTGGACAAAAGAAGGAAGATGATGGACGAAAGGGAAAGAAAAGAGTGGGCATTCCGAGAAGAAGAAATAGAAAAGTAAGAATAAAAAAACAGTCTGAATATTACACTTTATATTGCCGAATACCAATTTTATAAGCAAACTTGATTTGTATAAAATTTTTAAAAAATTAAAAGTTTTGTATGAATTCCATTAATACTTTCAGCTGGTATCATTATCTTCAATTCTTTACATTTAAAGCTATTAGAAAAATTACTTAGAGTAATATACAGTGGCTGTTCATGAGGTGAGGAAGCATCTGCCAGGAGTAATTTGTAGAGATATTCTTTACCCTAAGGGCTGTGAGAGTATGGAACAAGATACTCACCTTTGGCTTTCTTCAAGAAATAGCTGAATGAGATCCTCGGATCAATTATCTACAGTACTAACTACTGAATGGACTAGATGGGTCAAATGGCCTTCTCTCTGGCTTCTGTCTGTAGTCTTTCTGATGTTCTTATGTATCAGATCTCTAAATATCCTTTTAAATTGTTTTAAATGTTTAAATATTGCTTTCCAGGACTCCTGAGTGGCACATCCAATGGAGTGTAGGTTGAGATTTATGTTTCAAAAGTTAGAGCCTAGATTAAGTCACCACTAGCCATCTGCCTCCTTGATTTTCTAAGCGTCAGAGCACAATTTGCTCAGTGCTGCTGAAAGTTGGGGTGTGATTAGTTGGCAGTGCAATGACTCCCAGCAAAACAGCACACAGCTAGATATCTACTATCCCTGAGTCCTCATAGTTTTGTAATTAGTATTCCAAATCTCCATTATTGTGAATGAAGCCATTTCTCCATTTCATGCTACTGTATGCTGCAAATAAACCCCTGTCCACATTACTATTTAACTATGTAAAATGGGGGGAAAAAGTCCAGTTGCCCACACCAATTGCTAAAAGTTCTTTGTCATTATTTGGTTCTGGCAGTTGAAACTTGTTGTAATTTCCTGTAAAGCAAGTTCCACTCTTTCTGACAAGTTGCTAATGGTGGTATAACAAGTACATAATTAAATATCTTAAATTACACAGCAAACACAGTAATGCAGGAAGCCAACTTTACCACAGTCCCGGGGCTGGACCATAGGTTCACAGGTGCAGTCTGATCTGCACCTGATCTGCACAGGATCACCAGATTCAGAGATATGTTGCCTGATGTGTTTACATATGTGGTCTTATCTCTGGGGTGCAAAAATGGAGAATGAACCGCTATAGTACATATGTACAACATGCTGTATATGGTATTTGTTGATTTAACAACACTTTATGAAACAGTTCATTGCTGATAATATGTGAAAGTTGCAGATATTTCTAACTTATTTCAGTCTACTTTTTCCACTGAAAGAAATCTAACTCTACACAAATACACTTTTTGTCTCAGTGGTATCAACATTAGGAAAAGTAGCTAGCATTTCCAGTCTAAACAATCCTAGGTCTAAAAAGCAAGTATGTGCCCCTTATCACCTTGAAAAACATCACATTAAATTATGCAACCGAACGTATATATAATTACAGTCAGTGTTCTTAAAAACACTGTCTGGAATGGCACGTCTCAGAGTGCCATTGACAGTGACAAGTGTAGCTCTCACTTCCTAAACCTCCCTGCCATCATAAAGTTAAAGCTGTAAATGTTGTTTTTTGAGGGGTGTGTGCTTGTATGTGTCCTGAGCAGGCTGCAGGAGGCCCGACTGGGGGTCCTGATGAAGCTCCTCAAGCAGCGAGAAGAGGTGCAACAGGAGGCAGATGTCAAGCGCCTTGATGACCGCTTTGCACAGCACCAGCACAAGAAGGAAGCAAAACTGAAGAAGATACGCAACAATTACATCCAAGGTAAGCAGCAGGGCAAGCTGGCGAAATGATTTTGCAGGAAGCTTTGTTTTAATTGTGACTTTTAAACTATTTCAAAGTGAGGTCACAGTTTTAAACTGAGAAAATGTCTTTTCCTATTTATATTCATTAGAATGGAAGTTTATCCCTAGTGGAAAATTATACCTTTACAGTTTAAATTTCCCGCTCCTAGCCATCAGAAAAATCACTGGGCAAAGGAAGAATGTTGAAGGAAAGCTACAAGGGAGAAACATCATTCAGGAGTTTGCTGACTATGGGTCACAAACCTACGCTCCTCTTTCTCGGATGGGCCTGTTTCCTGATCGAAATTCGGAACGATATGTAGTGAAAAACCAATTCCTCAATACTTATGAAGGTACATTTAAATTTCGATTGTATCTGTCTGACGATGAGCCTCATGGATATATCATTGTGGGCAAATTTTTCATATGGAAAAAGAATGAGATTATATGCTTTTAGCTTTTCTTTTATTCTTGCGCTCTGTTGCCAATTTGTGGTCAAATTGCTTCCCTTTCTTTGGGTTTGGAATGCATATTCAAGAGAAATACCAGAATTACTAATGTGGCTGTCCTATCATATGTACTAATTTACAAATTCAAAAAAGTCTGTTTCAGTTTATATTAATTTTAATCAGAAACTCACATCTTCAAGACATTCATTTTTACTACTTGTGTAGACTTGTTCCTTAACAGGCTCATCAGCAGGCTTGATTCTTTAGCATAGTGTTACTTTCTTTCAAGCCCTGTCTCATTTGATCTCAAAGGCTTGCTGGAGCTGGAGGCATCACTACCAGATTATGTCACACAACCACGCTTGAAGGCTCCAAAACCCAAAAGCAGAAAAGGCCGCACTGCTCACCAGGAGAAAGAGTTGACAGAAATACACAAGGTAAGCTACAGAGGAATTAGTGTCTCCTCTCTTAAAACAACAAATAACAAAACACACCACAGATACCACCCCATTACTTGGTATTAATATTTACCACATTATATCTAATTATGAATAAATAATAGGTTATGTGCATGTAACAAAATGTTAATGTTATTAAAGGAGGCATATTAACTTTTACAAGCTTGAAACCTCAACAATATGTGGTTATGAGTCCATCTGGGTATCTGCTGTGCCACTCATTTAGCACTGAGATAGCAAGATCATGAGCTTTACATTTTTTTCCTAAGCTCATGTCTGTGCTTCTTGTACCTCTTCATTTAGACACTGATAGAGGAAAAGTCCAAAAGTAAGGAGAAGAAACCCTTGCGATTCCTCTATAAAATAGAGAAGCCAGCCCCTCGACCTCCAACTCCAGTTGTTGAAAGCCCGCCTGAGGTACAGTACAGTACTTTTCAATCCTCTGACAGAGAGCAGAGAGTTAGTGCACCGAAGAGCTTATGATGTCTTCTAGATGGTTGGATGGTTCTACTGTATATGAAAACATAAATAGGGTTACAAAAGAGCGAAGGCCTTTTGTCTGATCTAACTCCTTTGGTTGCTCGCACCTACATGTACAGTATATTAACTGAGAATTTCATCCTTCTTGAAAGAAGCCAGGGTATCAACTACAACAACATTGTTGGTTAGCTTTTTCCAGAATTCAAGAAACCTTTGTATAAAAAAAACTTTTTATTTTTTTAATGTGCTTCCATATAGTTTCCACTTATGTCCTCTGGGTTGACTCTGGCTGTTTATTCTGAGGATTAAGGACAGGGTTGGCTTGATCAACCTTAGATACTAACTACAAAATCAGCTAGGTGGGACAAATGGCCTGCACTTGTTTGTTACCTGAAAATTGAAGGCCTGTGGACCAGTTCTGAAGTGGCAGTAAAGATATGATGTCATTGTTTCATCTTTTATAATTTCATTAGGGTGAGGAGGAGAAAGAATTGGCCATAATTTTCCTTCAGAAGCTTTTACGAGGAAGAGCTATTCAAAATATGGTGAGTGACTTTTGAACAGTTTTCATTCCACACAGAGATTTTAATGTTTCCCATAAATGTTTTGCTTCATTGTTGTTTTTATATAACTGCATTTATTTTAGCAATTTGCTAATTTCATCTGCAAATATTGTCAACATGATGTCTACATTTCTAAAATTCTTATGTACTTTTACAGGTTATTCATGAACCATCTTGTTTTGACTAGAAAAAGTGCCTGTTTAAAAGTCTGATGATAGTAAATGGCTTTGTAAATTGTAGCTTGAGAATATCACCTTTGACTATAGTGTCCTTAATTAATTTCAAGGATAAACATTTTTCAAAAGCATGTTACTTTCATAACCTATTACCCATTTTGTTGCCTAGTGTATCTTTTAAGTGCAGGTATGACTATGACCTCTATATCCTGGTGGTGTTCTTAAAAGACATCTTACCTAGTGAGGTAAAAAAGACATCTATTTTAATGGGAAAAAATAGACATACTGTACTATCTATTTTTATTAATAACACCCATAGTATTTGTAGTTATTTTTACTACTTTTTTACAAATTCTTAGCACAATTTATTGTTTTATCATGTAAAGGTGAAGTACAAATGTTTATTTCTTGTTTGTTTCATAGACTTTATTGTGCTGGTGTCATTTTCTGCAGATTTGACCTTAGTAATCCTTATGAAAACAAAAACACAAGTAAAAATGCACAACACTCTACCTAATTTAGAAGAATTGGATGATTAGGAATGTTTCTGATTGCCTTGTAATTTAATCCCCAACAAATCATGCTTTTACCATGAGGATTTCAGTATACCTTTTGTAATGCTGAGCTTTACTGAAATACAACAGTTAGGGCCGGAGAATACTGACAGTGACTTACTTACTGTACGTAAGCAACTTAAGATTCTGAACCCAAAAGCCAAAGCTAAACCTTATCTAAGCAATATAAATACGTAAAAGGACTTCATACTAAGGTCCAGTTTGGGTCCCAAATTCAACAGAGTGATTACTTCTAAATCATCTAAAATGTTTTATTAAAAATGGTGGGTGTAACTTTAAACTCATACATAGATTCAAAAGTGAGACTGAACATCTTCAGTAATATTTTCTGCTGTTGTGTTGTTACTTGTTTAGATGTATGAGGGCAAAGAGAATCGCCTGGACCTTATTCGGGAGCTCCGTACAACACACGCACTGCAGAAAGAAGAACAGCTTCTAAAGAAAGCAGATAAACAGGTCACACTGGCTTTGCAGCGTCAAAGAGAATTGCACAATCATAAGGTAAGAGATCACAAAAAGATTGCTACTTATATCAAGATGTCAAAGGTACAAAGGCGTGGTTCAGGATTTTGTCTTTAACTCTTCATTTACTGATGCTTTAAAATTAAAACTTGGAGAAAATTTGGAGAATAATGAAGTCACACCATAAAAATGACCCAATGTTTGATAAAGAGGTTCTGCCATGATCCTTGCTGGTTTGAGTCTTGGTCACAGTCTAGCCAGCAGCCATGTCACCCTGCAACTTATAATTGGCAGCCCACTGAAGCAAAGCAGGTGTGAGCCTGGTCAGTACCTGGATGGGAGACCTCCTGGGAAAAACTAAGGTTGCTGCTGGAAGAGGTGTTAGTGAGGCCAGCAGGATGTGCTCACCCTGTGGTCCATGTGGGTCCTAATGCCCCAGTATAGTGACAGGGACACTATACTGTAAACAAGCGGCGTCTTTCGGATGAGACGTAAAACCGAGGTCCTGACTCTCTGTGGTCATTAAAAATCCCAGGGTGTTTCTCGAAAAGAGTAGGGGTGTAACCCCGGCATCCTCGGCAAATTTCTGATGCCTCCTGCCTCCTAATAATCCCCCTCTATGAATTGGCTACATTACTTTGTTCTCCCCCCCCCATTCCGATGGCAGACGGAGCGATGCGCCGGCTGGTGTATTCTCGACAAGCGGACCCTGCTGATGCGGAATTAATGCTAGGATGAGAGAGAGTCTTGGTCACAGTCTAATCTAGAGCTTGCTATCAGCAGGCAGAGAAGAGAAAATCAGCCTGTGCTGGGCAGAAATGAGATGAGATTAGGCCATGAGATGGGGCCATAAAATTACTTTTCCTCTGGCAAGATACAAGTCTAGCCAAAAGCCAATCATGCCTAGCCAGCAGGTCGTTGGGAGGTGGGAAGAATCCAGATTACCCCCCCAAACCAATCCAAACACTATGCAAATATGCAAACTCCACAAAGATGGACTCATAACGTCAGAAACCTGCTCAGGACCCTGAAGCTTTGAGTCAGCAGTGCTAACCACCATGCCACTGTGCTACCCACAGATTTGTATAAAAATATGTATTGCACATTTCAGCACTACATTATTATTTATTGTTTTGTATTCTTTGTAGGAAAAAAAGGCATGTCATCTTTGCACAGTATTAAAATTTTCATGAATATGTTACTATCTTCTCTTAATTTATTCTTGTACTAGATTTTAACAATGGAAAGCTACAAATCAGGTGTTGCAGGTGGCATCCTGGCAGATATGTTCAACTACTTGTCCAAGGAGTTGGTTCGTCTCCAGGAGGAAAGACGCATTCATGCCTTCACCATCCTGGCAGAGAGAGATAGGAGAATCCGAGAAGCAGAGGAGAGCGGTCGGCGTCAGGTGGAGGAGAGAAGGCGGCGGGAAGAAGATGAAATGTTCAAACAGGTCTCTTGGGGGCCCTTTCTCTTGAAGGGTATTACATACCAGCAAAAGCACCAGGGAACACAACATTCAATCAGTGTATAATGTCTTCTACGCTGAAGTAATATTATTGTAACTAATTTTTTTTTTAGAAAAGTCTTGAGGTGCCAGTAGAATCTGGTTTCCGGTAAGGTGTTTCTTAGGAAACACGAAAACAAAATGCTTCCGTATCGGACAACAACATTTATATTATCACAACACACCGTCACACTTAACAACATAAAAAAGCATGTGATCTAGTTCTTCTGCCATAAGCACTATGAACCAATTAAAATGATTTAGGCACAGTGTTAAAATGTTTTTAATTTTCTCAGTTTCAGAAGTGCTGCCTTTAGGGCGGTCACATTTGTTTTAGATATTGTTATGTGATTCAACCAAGCATGGACTCTATAGCATTCATGCCCAAGTTCTCAGATTGCAGAGGAAGACAAAGCCACTAATTTCTGCTTTAAGGCAGTTTTCTTTATGGTCCACTGCTAAAACCCATGCTATGTGTTACTCATGAAGGACGCCTTAAATCAAACACACTCTTTATTTTTGTGAACTTTATTATTTTGTATTGTTAGTTGTCATCTTCAGCATGTGAGTATGTCTATTCATTATTTTCAGTGACTGTGGCTTTGAATTCTGCATGTCACATTATTTATTGCCTGTCATGATAATTTGCAGAACTTATGTTCTGCATCTACATACTGTAACATATGTTTCTGCATAAGCTACCAGAAAGGAAAGCCATAAATATGGTACACCAAAAATTGTGATGTGTCATTGTGCAGAAAATTAAGATAATGTGACTAACAAAATACAGTTTTTAAAGAAAATATTTAGTACAAAATTTCACTTATAAAGGGTCCAAATACTTTCATTGTCATTGTTTTGGGTTTTTTTACTTGCATGTAAGGTGTAAAGGCCAGATGTACCATCACTACTCTTGTTTTCTTCCAGAACATAATGAGTGGTAGTTTTAAAATGTGTGATTAAAAATCTTTCAGATGCCTTATTTATTTGATGACTGATGAACTAGTCCTTTTTACCCCTGCACTTAATATAACATTTTTTATGAATCAAGTTAAGGTTGGACAATAGCTGGTCAATTTAAGAATAGGACTGATGTTCAGTACAATTTAGTCGACAAGTCCTTTCTCCCTGCCAATAGATAGGGATATTTCAGAAGAATTCAGCTTTTGAAGGTATTTGTTTATTAATGTAAATCTAGCAAGGCAAAATTCTAGTATTAGAAAAAAGATTCAAATGAATATTTGTTTTTCGTTTCATTTTCTTGGGTCAAATGAATATCACCAAGATAATGCTTGAGGGTTTCTATTTTCCAGTGTCTTTAAAGTTGAATAAAGTGATGTACAGTATAAGGAATTTCTGGTACTGATTAGCTGAAGTTTTAATGACCTTAGTTTTTTAATTTTCACTGACAAAGTGAAGCACTGGAACACAAATCTAGAATTGACCCAGTACCTTCCCTTCCCTACCTTACTTTCCCTATTTAATAATACAGAAGGTTTAGCACTTACCACTCTTTTTATAATGATTTGAGAAACCAGATGCAATACTGAATAGTCCTAACTATATTATGTAAAAGGTTGTTATAATTTAACAATTAGGTGTTAAATTAGGTGGAGATGATGTTGGTATAGTTTTCGTGAATGGTCTGTTTTTTATTTTATCCAAGGTTGTCCAAGTACACCAGGAAACTGTAGATTCATACCTTGAAGATATTATTTTGGACACATTTGAAAAAACAGCAGATGAGCAGGCTAGAGAAGAGATCCATAAGCTGGCTGAAGAGGTGAACAACATTGCTTATGCAATGGAGGAAACGTAGGTATTCTGTGATAACTTGATTCTTCTGGAATGTGCAGAGATGTTGATAATTTGATTGAAGGTCCAGGTCAGAGCACATTTAAACAGGAACCCCTGGAATGCTAAGAGATGTAGTGCTTATACAGTATATATGTATTTTTTTGCTGTTTGTATAGTTTTCTAGGTGCAGTTTTGAATTTTAAGCCTATTAAACATTAGGCAGACAAGCCTGTTCCATTTTCCAACCATGCTTTTTGGCTACACTAAAAATTTTTTTTGTTATCCTATGATGTTTGCCCTCTTAAGATAAAATCTACAAAAACAGGACTCTAGAAACCAGGAAACAGGAAGTTGGAAGACAAAAGGCCTTTTCAAAACTTGTTCTAATAAATGAAACTGCATTGAAATATTTTGTACATTTTTTAAAAATCCAGTATAACTGAGTTTCATCTTTGGTTTAATTTATTTTCTTTGAGTACATCTTATTTCTTAAGTAAGGAACCTCCTTTTCTCTAAAAGTATATTTTTTTCTACATTCCATCCATTCCTAAACAAAAATGTTGCACCTTATGCAACAGTAGGCATAGTCAACACAGGGGAACAAAGTACTTGTGCATAGATTAATATTCTGCTGACATAAAAATATCAAAAGAGAGAAAGCATACTAAAAGAGCTAAACCCATGCTGACAAACAAAGTAATCGAAACATCATGTGGATATAATCCCACATCTTGCATAATGCTTAGGATGGACTTTCAATAACATCTTCTCATAATGCTTAGGATGAACTTTCAATAACATCTTCTGTCAGCCAAAAAAGTAAATCATTAAATTAATGTTGCTTTCGAAGCTGTTGGTGCAAGATAAATTTAAAGGCCAATTCTATTTATATACAAAATGACGGACCTACAGTATGTTTCTATATATATATAGAAATCCATGTAATCATTTGTATTTTTTTAAGATGTTCCCATAGTGAAAGAAGTAAAGTGGTTTTATTCTGTCTACAGTCGGACTCACCTACAGTCTGAAGAAATAGTGGCAGAACTGGTGTACAGCTTCCTCATTCCTGAGGTTCACAAAACCATTGTAAAAGAAAATGGTGAGTATTGCAGATTATAAAAATACATTTTAATATTCAAAAATAACAAATAGGCCCTTACAGAAAATTACAGTTTTGTAAATTATTAAAGTAATGGGGAAAAAATGGATGTATAGTGAAGAATAGAATCATATAGAAATTAAGTATCCCTGGCTGAGATCTAAACAATCAGAATGTGTCACAACTATAAGATCAAACACTTCAGTAGTGATATTAAGTATTTCAGTGTTTGTTCTCTGCGCAATGGATGGTGATCCAGTAGAGGTCTTGTTGGTAATCTAGCTGCAAGTACAGGTGTGTTAACATTGGTTTTAACATCCACTAATGCCACAAACAGGGATTACAAAAATGGAGAATATCAGAAAAAGACTGAGTGGATTAATCAATAGTAAATTAAATATTCATCACCGCAAAATTATCAGGATTTTGCCAAGAATACACCCGAGTGCTTGGTTATGCTAATTACAAACAAGACATCCCAGAAACCTACGTCCTGACCAACCAGAAAAAAAACGTACTGCTATCCTGTATTACAACTACACAGGCTAACAAGATAAAATCTCCCTTCTAAATCAAACAGAATATGAGCTAGAATTAAAACCTCTCGCTCTATAGAGAGGCAAGGCAGAGGGGGTGGAGCAGTGGCTCTGTGGCTAAGGCTCTGCACCTGTGGCTGGAAGGTTGCTGGCTCAAATCCCACAGCTGGAAGAGGAATCCTACTCTGTTGGGCTCCTGAGCAAGGCCCTTAACCCCAACTGCTCCAGGGGTGCTGTACATTGGCAGACCCTGCGCTCTGACCCCAAGCTCTCTCCCTGTCTATGTGTCTAATGGAGAGTAAGCTGGGATATGTGAAAAGATAATTCCTAATGCAAGAAATTGTAAAGGGTTAATAAAGTGATCTTCTTCTTATTATTATTATAGATCAGCATGCTAAGAAGTAAATATGAAACCTGTCTCCATATTCCATAAATACATTCACTAACCAGGGGAAGCTATATTAAACCTAGAAATTCTTTATACAGGAAATCAGTGTTTTCTAAAAACAACAGAATGGCAAGCTTTCTTAACAAGGTTAAAAAACTTAAAACAAATCTGGTCTTTATGGATGAACTGGACAAGGAGCTCCCTTCACTTTCTTTTCTGTACTGTAATTTTTGTGTCTTTTTTTTATGCTGTGTTCCTGGACCGAAAATACAAGATTGTTAGAAAATAAAGCAGACACCGACACCAGTTAAATAAAACCCTTTTTGTAATGAAAGGTTTTGAGTTAGGATTTGAATACACTCAGGATAGGTGACTCTCTGATATTCTTGGAAATAGAATTCCTGAGCTTTGGGGAATAGCAAAAGAAGATTCTCTCACCAATAGTATATAAATGAGCTTGGGGGACATATACAGTAGAACACCAGAGTCAGATGAACAAAGGTTGCAAGGTGAGAAATAGGTTGATAAAAAATACAGAGAAATACCGAGGTGCCAAGCCATGTAGAGCCCTGTGAGTGAGCATGAGGATTTTGAAGTTGACTCGAACCTGATAGGAAGCCAGTGTAAAGGACTCCTAGACAGGTGTAATGTGATCGCTTGAATGGAATCTGATCGATATTCTGGCTGTCAAATTCTGAACATATTCTAGTTTGTTCAATGTGAATTTAAATTTACCAGAGAGAAGGGTGTTGCAGTAATCAATTCTGGAAAAAACAAATATATTGATCAGCTTTTCTGAGACAGTTAAAAACAACAAGGAATGTAGTTTGGTGATATCTCTGAGATGCAACAATGCTGTTTTTCCCATATTTTCCACATAATGTGCAAAAGTCCAGCCACAATCAAGTATCACAACGAAGTACTTCAGTTTTGATTGATATTAAAACATAGTGTCATCCACAAATGAACTTACTGCGTTCGTTTTACGTAACCGACGGGAAGTGCCACATGGAATAACTTGTCGCAATTGAAATGAAGGACATTATGAGTCATCTGGGTTTCTATATAAGAGATGTAATTTCAGAGTGCAGAAACAGCTGCTTCAATGTCAGGTTTAATATGGATGTAAATTTGAGTATCATCAGCATAAAAATGATAATTCAGACCAACAATTCAAATATCATCAGTATAACTTGTATACCCAGTACAACCTGATTTATTTTTGTCATAATTATAATTATTGAGTTAAATATAAGATATTTTGTTACTCAATAAATAAGAGACTTTAATTGTTTTGAAACATTATACCTGCCGTGAAACTGAATAATTTTCTATGGGAAAGAAAAGATGAGGAAGAAAATCAGTCAGTCTTTTTCTGTCAGTTGATTTCTGTGATTGTATCAATCATTTTTAAACATAATCTGTAGTGTGATCCATTTGGTCATGACAGAATGTTTTCCTGATTCACATGACCCACACAGACAACAGGGTGAGTGCTCCATACTGACCCCTCTAATACCTGTTCTAGCAGAAAACGTAGTTTTTCCAGGTCTCCCATCAAGGTACTGACCAGGCTCACACCTGCTTAGCTTCAGTGGCCTGTTAGTGGTGAGTTACAGGGTGATTTGGCTGCTGATTATTATCACCTCGGGATCGTTTCTTCAGTTCCATAACCACAGTGTGGCTGCCTGCATTTCCCCTGGGTTTCATCCACCTCCAAAAATGGGTTATGCCATACAGCTCCTGGTCTGTGGGATTAGAAGAAGGATCATTACACAGATTAAATAATAAGCAGTGACAATCCTGACAGGAAAAATATCCCTTTTGACTAAAACCTCTTTTTTGTTCTTTCTTAGTGCTTTAAAAGGATAAAATTAATTCCCATAACAATTCCCTTTGTATTGCCAGTAGCAATGTTACGACTTTCAAGTCAAGACACACAGACAGGGACTGCAGGCATAAATAGGACCTAAGGCATGAAATGTAGAAACCTAGTATAGTGTGCTGTTTTTTTAAAGGCTTCTGGGATTTGTAACCATGAAAACCTTGCCCAAAGTACAAATCTCACTCTAACCAGTTCAATCAGAAGCTCTCTCAGCTGCTCCCAAACCCCTGTTTGTTGCCTCTTCACACAGTAAAGCAGAGTCAGCATAAACACCTCCTTGCTGCCCACCATGTGATCCACTCCAATACTGAGAGCAGTCTGAGGAGCGCGTGCAGACCAGAGTCACCCTCCACCAGGGCAGCTGTTGGAGTTCTGGAAGAGATGATCACGCAGGCAGAAAGAAAGGCTGACAATGAAGTTTCATGGTGAGGTTTTTTTTCAGTGTGGAAAATTTGTCAGCATCACCTGGTTAGAAGACATCATTTTCAGTATTGGGTATAAACCAGTATAATACAAAAAAGTAGACTGCAAAGGAAAAGTAAAGGTTTATTCCAAGCTGAAAAGAGTAGAAAAGAAACACAATGTTTTGGCTGTGGAGCCTTCTTTGGGTGTTTCTTTTCTTCTCTTTTCAGCATGGAATAAACCTTTACTTGTTCCTAATACAAAAGGGGAAGAGAGTAAATGACTGGGTGCATCTTAGAAGTGGTAAGAATTACTTTTTATTATGTTTTATGTTCAAGCTTAATAAAATTGTATTTTTAACTTATTTTTTAATTTTGCAACAACAGATCTAATTTAATATACTGTAGTTAATGAAAACACTGTTATAGATGTTGGTGGCCCACTCCAAACCAACCATTTCCTCAATATAGTGACTGGAAACAGATGCCATCCTTCAGATAAGACCCTAAACCAGGATCCTGAACATTTGGTGATTAAGGATCCTTGACATTATTTGTAAGACGAGAGGTGTTAGCCCTGGAGACATAGCTAAATGCGACTCAGTCTCACTTCTCCTCTTGTTGTGCTGGGAGCTGCATATCAGAGTAACTGGTGGATGAAGAGTGACCTCTCCTATATGTAGAGCACGTGTTATGTAAATGTAAGGAATTATATAATTATTAACAACACCTTAGCTAAGTTTTAAAGGGTGTACTGCCATCTTTGCATCAATGTTGAGGGGGTGGTGTGGTGGCTCTGTGGCTAGGGATCTGCGCCTGTGGCTGGAAGGTTTGCTGCAGCCAGCAGAGGAATCCTACTCTTTGGTCCCTGTACAAGGCCCTTAACCCCAGCTGCTCCAGGGGTGCCGTATAAATGCCTGACCCTCCGCTCTGACCCCCAAGCTATAAAAAGAGAAATAATACTGTATATAACCAATAAAGTGATTTCATCTAAAATCCACATTGTTCTTTATTTCCAATGTATATTAACAGTAAGTTGTGCTAAATGGGTGGCATGGTGGCTAGCACTAGTGCCTCACAGCCTCAGGTTCCCTGTCTATCTGATGTTTGCATATCACACTGGATGGCTTTCTCCTGGCTATGGACTGCAGAGAAGTAATAATGGGCCGAATGACCTTCTGATGTTCTGATGAAATGCAAAATATTGGTTATTGTTTTCTTAGAAAAAATTAAAAGGATTATTTTACATAGGAATATAAAACAACAGTCCTGTTGTTTTTTTTAGTATATAGTATTGAGAATAAATGCAGGTTCATTTTAGATAAATAATTCCTATTAGACAAGGGTGTTTCAAATTAAACCTAGAAAAAATGTATTTGTGTCCCTGCATTTTTTAAACACATTTGCAATTGAGAACCTTTTTAAATTACATAAAAGATTGCCCTTTGGGCTGGTTGGGGTAAATATATTTTAAGTTCTGAAATTAGCATTTATTAAATATTGATTTAATAGAAATCCTGTAGTTTAAATGTCAATTTCCATTAATATATTTAATTTAGTCTCAGAAACCCCAGATGGTGTGCTACATTTTTAATTAGTTCTGTTTGGCAGAACAAAATAATAATTCATTTTAATTTAATTGGTTCTGCCCTTTTGAAATGCCCACAAAGCCTCAGGGACAATTTAGTTTTTCTTGAATTATTTGATGAGCAGAACACTTCGGTAACATAAGCTTAATAACATAAGCTGTAGGTATAAAACTGATACCTCAATGCCAAAAAATGAGCAAATAACCATAGACCAGTTACATTTGTAAAAATGCTCACAAAAAGTTGATATTACCCTTTTGATTGAGGGATCAAAACATTGCTCAAGTGTTTGATTAAGTTTTACTGAATATGTACAGTTATTCATGTCTATACAGATCTCCGTTAGAGAGAGAGAAAAATGACATGCTTGTGCTGTCACGCACCGGCTGGGATGGACTCACGTCCTGCCGTTACGGGGTGTAACATGAACATTGGCACAAGTTTACAGCCTTCCTTGGACCCCGTACACACGAGACTGGGGTGCCTCTCAATTTGTCTAACAATCTTTTGATCAGGCAATCAATGTAGTTCTCATTCATTCTGCTCATTGAGCAGGCTATTTTATACAGCTTTCTCCGATGATCAGTGTTCCGACATTTAGTGAAAATAGAGGAGAAAAGTTCTCTATTCTGATGCTTTTTTCTGCAGAGAGGGTAATATGCTGTGAACCCTCAGTGTGTAGGATAGTAAGGACATTTTCTCCTATTCCTTGATTTTAATAATGCAGTAATATCCTTCTGCTGGATCGCTAATGTCTCACAGCATTACATGGACATGTTTGCATTGGCTTTACAGCAGATTGTTCCTGACTATTGATATTTCAGAATGGTCAAAATATGATAATAATAACAGCAGTTTCTGAAGTGATATGCTGCCACCACAGTTTGTTTACTAAAGATGTGTTTCATTATTTGGACTGGGTCACAGGTTCAGTACAATACTAGGAAATGCAGGAAAGCTCTGATATCTCTGAAATAATTCATTCTATATACCATATCCCACTGTTCTTTTTAAATAATGAAGGCTTCCAAAGTAGCCGTCTGGGTTTAATGGATTAGTAACATGCATTTGTGTTGTTGTAATGGTGATCTTGTTTTGGGGGGTGGATTCTGGAATCTGTACTTAACGTGGCAGTAACTTTATTTTGGTGATTGTTTTACTGAAATAATTTAACTGTCAGCAGAAGCCACGGCTGCTACAGTCATAGTGTCAAACAAGTGTTCTATAATGATTAAACTAATGTTTGTCTTTCTTTTTCAGATTATCCCCATCGTAATGTAAAGGAAGACCACGTTTAGATGTTTCTTTTTGCAGCAAAGACAGTATTTCTGTAACAGTCTAGAAAATTTTAAAGACCATAAACATTAAATATACATTTATGAAGATGATGTTTATCAGGAAACAACAAATCTTTAATTTACATTTAATAAAATTGTAGTTGGTCTTAAAATACAATAACAAACAGTATAAGCAAAAAATTATATTTCTTGTGGAAACTCTTAACTTGCTGAATAAAGTCAAATCATATTCGCAAGAACCTTGAAGTGCATGTATGAATTTTGAATGCCAGGCTATTTACAGGAACTATAATTTTTTTAATTGTTGGGTATAACAAAAAATGCACTTAAGTATTGGGAGAATACACTTCCTACTATCTTATTTCTTTGGTCCAAAGCTCCCCATCTGAAGTTTTAAGGGCCCTAATCTATACAGGAGTGGACCGCTGAAGCAAGTGGCTGTATGTGGAGAGCTTGGGATCGGGTGTTAATGAGAGCCTGATCCAGAAATCCCCTACATGCTAGAGATTAGGGGTCTGAGCACAGTCTGTTCTACTCGACACCCAAGAGAAGCTTAAGAAAAGGGGAGATACCAGAGGGATTCTGTGGGAATGGATCTAAGTGGTAATCCTTGAATCAGCAGTAGGTGCTTTTAGGCCAGATGCTTTTAGGACACTACAGCCTTATATGGATGATATCTTTATTCCAGTGTAAACCCCAGGTCTATTTGTTTTCATAATATTGTGAGACAGCAAATGACCAGATGTTACTAAAAAAAGATATCTTTCATGAACTTAGAACTCAGTATATATTAACCAGACCACCAACAATTTATTTTTATGTTGAAATAATGATGACTTTATAGTCTATTTGGAGTACATATAGTTTTGTTATTTGTTTGGGTATGATTCAATAAAAATGAAATGTTACTTTGATGGTTTTAAAATTTCCATTTGCAGGATAGAAATTTAGCATTTAGCAATTTGTTAATGAAGTATTACATTACCGGTAAATTTGAAGATGGAATCCTTTCTAAAGATATAGAAACAAAAGCAATTTCATTAATCGTTTTTAGGCGTAAAGTACAGTAAACAATTGACCTTGTATCTGTCAGGAACAGTCCTTTCCGGGCCCTATGCGGGCGACACGATCCAAAAGGTGAAGAAACAATAGGGAAAAATATCATGCAGGAGTCGGTCAGGAGACAGGGGGGCGTGTCCATGCAGTGCTAGTGTCCGGGGGGGAGTGAATCCAGGGCGAACAATCCAAGGGTAAATCCAGAGGGGGAATCCAAGACGGGAGGTTTAGTCCAAGACCAGGGGATCCATCCGTAGTTAAAACCAGAACCGGGTCGGGACCGGCGGGGCAGGGAATCAGGACCAGGAAACTAAAACCATAACGGAGCCAGACGCGGCAGGACCCCGGGCTCTCACGACACGGAAATCAATGAGAAGCCCCGAGCAATCGCCTGCGTCTGGCTTTAAAGGTGGAACTAAAGAGGGGCTGGAATAAGGAACTGGTGTGGGGAATGGGACGGAACGAGGAAGGGCTGGAGCGCCCTTAAGAGGAGGAGTAACGATCGTGACAGTATCACAAAATTGATAACTTGCAGTAATTTATTGTTTGGAGAAGAAATGTACATAAATGCATTTCTGCTCAGCAATTTTCAGCAATTAAAAAAAAGTAATGTGCATGTGGGTGTTTGGTCAATATAACTGCATTTTTAAAATCCTCTGGCTTTGTTAAATAAAAGCTATGGTGACAGACAAGAGAAAGCATGAAAAACATTACCGGTGGAGTTTTTAAAAGACCAAAAGTGCTTTTATTCTAAAATGGTACAAGATTTAAGCGGCACAACATGAAAAGGAAGGAATAACATTAGATGTAAAAAAAGGTCACGTGTCACTAAGCTAATTGTCTTACTATTGTTATCTCATAAAGCACTACAAAATTGTCTAAACTTTTTATTGCTATGTGAAAGTTGAAAAGCAGATGTATAGTGAGCAATAAAATAATCTTATAATTGCTAGAAATTCACAAGGTTGATCAATCCCAAAAATCGCAAGCTAGGTGCGTGTGTGGCCACTGTTGGAAGTAATACAGGCTGTATCTATATGAAATGTACAGAACACCAAGTTGCAGATGCTGTCTTCTGGGATTTTGGCTCATTCCTCTTATAGAGCCTGGACAACAAACATATGCCTGTTCACTGGTCTCTGAGCCCTAAATGCCACATGCTATCCCAAGTCATCCCACAAATGTTCAATGGGGTTTTTACACAAGAAGCATTAGAATATGTATTGTTCTGCTAGAATGCTGTGAACTTCTGATTGTCCAGTAAGGAACAACAAATTAGGTCTCAGGACTTTATCAATGCAGCACCCTGCAGTTTCCAACAAACTAGACACTTCTTCAAAAGACCATCATACCTGGACTACCACAGGTGTTTCCTGTAAACCACAATTAGCAAATCATTGTGCACGTCTCTCCGATCATTTAGGGTTGTCTATACAAAGCATTATTAGCCAGCAGCCATGTCACTCTGCAACTCACAACTGGCCACCCACTGAAGCTACACAGGTGTGAGCCTGGTCAGTACCTGGATGGGAGACCTCCTGGGAAAAACTAAGGTTGCTGCTGGAAGAGGTGTTAGTGGGGCCAGCAGGGGGCACTCACCCTGTGGTCTGTGTGGGTCCTAATGCCCCAGTATAGTGACGGGGACACTATACTGTAAACAGGCGCCATCCTGAGACATAAAACCAAGGTCCTGACTTTCTGTGGTCATTAAAAATTCCGGGGCATTTCTTGAAAAGAGTAGGGGTGTAACCCTGGCGTCCTGGCCAAAATTCTCATTGGCCTTTACCAATCAGGGCCTCCTAATAATCCCCATATATGGGGATTCATTGTATGTTGTCTTCATCACTCTGTCCTCATCCCCAGTGATAGCTGATGTGTGGTGAGCATTCTGCCGCACTATGGCAGCCGTCACATCATCCAGGTGGATGCTGCACATTGGTGGTGGTGGAGGAGTGTCCCCATTACCTGTAAAGTGCTTATAGTGGAGTTTCCAGAAAAGCGCTATATAAGTGTGAGGAACGTGAAGTGTTGCTCATAGTGATGGCATGTGGTCGTTCTTGTGATAAACGGGACTGACATATTGGTTCCTTTCTGTTCCATTCTTTCTTGAATTTCCTGAGGCTTGACATTCAACAAGACGTTATTTAGTTTTTAGGTAACTTAAGTGCTGTCATGAGACTGATCAGTTTAATCAGTTTAATTGATGACAAAAACCTTTAATATGTATCCAGAATTGCATACTGTATTTTTCTTAAAACATTAATGCATGAAGTAATGGGTTTTCTTCGATGCTCACTGTACAGTATCTAACTTTATTTTCTTGTCATCAGTTGCCATAAAACTCCATGCTTGGTGAGAATACACACAATTAATTTTTTTGCTCTCAGTGCTGTCAACACTGTCTCAGAATGAACTTCTGTACACTTTTTCTCAGGTTCCTAGATCTTGACTTAAATTTGTATCTTGTGTTTTATTTAATTTTGCATATTTGAAGCACTATACTATGCTATCTGTCAAAAACAACAACTGTGAATAGATAGATAATACTTTATTAATCCCATAGGGAAATTGATGTGTTACAGCAGTCCAGCCCAAGACAAGCATCTGAATAGTTATAAAACAAAAGACAACAAAATAAATAAAAAATAATAAATACATAGGTGTGTGCAAAATGTGATGATCATAGTCACTGTAAAAACAATAAAATATGTGCAAAATGTGCATAGGTTTATAAGACTGATTGTCCAAAAAGTACAATGGAGCAAACATGCTGTCCATAGACGAGCAAATGAAGGGCTAACAGTCCTAGCCTAGGGCAGTGTTATACACCCTGACAGCCGCCGGGAGGAAAGACCTGTGGAAACGGTCCCTTGAACACCGTAGCTGGAGCAGTCTGTTGCTAAAAGTGCTCCGCTGCCCAGTAACAGTCCCATGAAGCAGATGAGAGGTGTTGTTCATGATGCCTGTGAGCTTGGTCAGCATTCTCCTCTCAGTCACCACCTCCATGGGGTCAAGGCTCATCCCCAACACAGTGCCAGCCTTCTTGATAAGTTTATTGAGCCTATTTGCATCTTTTGTCATGATGCTGCTGCCCCAGCACACAACAGCGTAGAAGATGGCCGCCGCCACCACTGATTCATAAAATATGTGTAGCAGTGTTCCACACACACCAAAGGACCTGAGTCTCCTAAGAAAATAGAGTTGGCTCTGACCTTTCTTGTACAGGGCTTCAGTGTTACCAGACCACTCCAGCTTATCATCCAGGTGTACCCCAGAGTACTTGTCCTCACCCTGGATGGAAACAGGGTTCAGCGGAGACTTATTCCTTTGAAAGTCGAAGATCATTTCTTTGGTCTTGCTGGAGATGGCTAAGATGACACCACTCCACAAAGTTGGTAATCAAGCTCCTATATTCCTCCTCCCTCCCCTCTCTAATATGTAAAATTACAATTTTTCCTTATTTAGGGCTCCAGCAGATTACTAATTTTAATTTGGTTTTAATGCTTTGCTTGTTTGATTAATTCCCTAACAAAGTCAATAGAAAGTGATTGACCAGAAATCAGTTCTTTACCACAGAAAGTCAGGACCTTGGTTTTATGTCTCATCCAATGGATGGCGCCTGTTTACAGTTAAGTGTAAAGACAGTTTAAATTCTTCATTTTCATCTAAAAAAAGGTGGTTATGTGGAAGTAAATAGGAGGAAGCTCAGATTTTATGATTCCTCATCCTGCAGTGTCTTCCTAATGTTCAACAAATGAGGACAATGCTACACCGGCTCTTGAACCAGCTTTAATCAAATTGTTCCACACAGCTGTTTCCACGTCATGCTGTTATCACTATGTCCTCGAGGAACTTATTATGCAGACTTTTGCAGCAGTAGTTAACAAATTACTTTACTAAACTTGTAAAAAGATGTTTTTAATGAATAAACACTTCATTGTGACATACTTGTGTTTGAAAGTTTAGGCAAGAGATATAGAACACAAAATTTCCTGTAACAGAATAAGTTGCAGATTAGATAAATGCATTGCTTGAAAACTCTAAAATATTATGCTCTAATTGTAATATGCCTGCATGGTTTAAACTCATATTTGTCATGAATGAAGTTCAAAAATCACAATGGTGATTAAAATCAAAACTGGGTGAGAGGAATGAGTCTGACCAGAAAAGCTGTCTGTCTTTAAGAGAATATTATTGGCCAACCGCAAATTCTTCTGCACTGCAATGGGTGTTCACCTGTAATCACTCCTCTGCACCGTCCCCAGCATACAGAACGAGATCACCAGTGTGTACGAACCCACGAGTGAACTCGTCAGGTTGAGCTGTTCTCGTCTGTGGCCAATTAAAAATCTGAAAAAAGCAACAATGTTTAACTGCAGGTAAAAATCAATCAGGATTAATAATAATAGGCCGGTCAACAAAGTGAAAAGGAAGATACAGTATCTAGTCAGCCCAGCTATGATAGACCTGTAAATATGCAATGTGAAGCCAAATTCAATTATATAAATATGTGGTTTTATAATCTTAAATCATAATAATAATAAACTTTATTGTATATATTTAAAGGTGGCTTCTCAAAGCGCTTTACAGGATGACAACCACAATAAATAAGAAGAATACACAAGATAAAACACAATTATTTAATTAATTAACACAAACATTTAAAGGAGACCGTGGACGGTGGTACTAAGAAAAGCAGAGGGGTGAAGAATGGAACCAGTTAAGTAGAGGTTTTTCTGAAGAAGAGGTTTTTGAGTCTGGATTTGAAGGAGTTTAGAGAAGGTGACTCTCTGATATCCTTGGGGAGAGAGTTCCAGAGCTTAGGGGCATAACAGGAGAAGGCCCTGTCACCCATACAATGTAGACGGGCTTGGGGGAAAGTAAGGAGACCAGAATTAGAAGAGCGAAGGTTGTGAGGTGTGGAGTAGGGCGATAATAGTTCAGACAGGTACTGAGGTGCCAAGCCATGCAGAGCCTTATAGGTGAGCATTAGGATTTTAAAGTCTACACGGAATTTGACCGGAAGCCAGTGCAAGGACTCCAGGATAGGAGTAATGTGGACACTTGCACTAGACCTGGTCAGGATTCTGGTTACTGAATTTTGGACATACAATACTGCAGTTTTTTCAGAGTAGATTTAGATATCACCGCGAGTAGAGCATTACAGTAGTCAATTCGAGAGAACACAAATGTGTTGATCAGCTTTTCAGCCACAGTTAGTGATAGCATAGAGCGTAGTCTAGCAATATTTCTGAGGTTAAAAAAAGATGTTTTAACAGTATGCAGCACGTGTGGGTTGAATGTTAAGCCAGAATTGAATATAACCCCAAGGTTTTTCAATTTTGATTGAAGTACAGAGCCATCTACAGATAGGGTTACAGGACTGGCTTTACGAAGTTGATGGGGGGTGCCAATAAGCGTGACTTCAGTCTTGTCGCAGTTAAGATGAAGGAGGTTTTGAGTGATCCAAATTTTTATGTCAGTGATGCAATTAGATAGAATAGAGACAGCCACATCAGTGTCAGGTTTGGTATGGATGTATATTTGAGTATCGTCAGTGTAAAAATGAAATGTGGAGGCAATGTGATCTTAAAAGCTGACCAAGTGGAAACATGTAAATGCTGAAGAGCAAGGGGGCCAGTATTGAGCCCTGAGGAACACCAGACTTAACAAGACCAATTTTAGACCTGTACCCATTAAGAGAGACAAAGTGACAGCGATCAGTGAGGTAAGATTTGAACCATTTGACAGCAGTACCAGAAACTCCAAACACAGTCTCAAGACGAGAAAGTAAGATGTTATGGTCAACAGTGTCAAAAGCAGCACTGAGATTAAGAAGGATGAGTATAGAAAGAGAACCAGAATCAGCAGCTATTAGAAGATCATTAGTAACTTTGACCAGGGCAGTTTCTGTGCTGTGAAGTGACGGAAGCCAGATTGGAGGGGTTCGAAAAGGTTGTTTGTCATGAGATGGTTATGTAACTGAAGTGTAACAGCACGTCAGCACGTTTAAAGAAACAGTTTTTCAGAAACAGTGTTGTTTTGATAATTTAGTGCACATGCATATTTTCATAAGAATCGTGTTATTTGTTTTGCAAAATGAGACACAACACAGAATGTATCTTGAGTCCAGATTTAGCAAGTGTTGACTAATATTAGAATATGCAATGTTTCGGCCCTGGAGCCTGGACCACTGGTCCCTGAGATCAACTCTGTGACTGGGCTTCTATCCGCATGGAATTTCTATGTTCTCCCTGTGTTTGTGTGGGTTTCCCCCCCATAGTCTAAAAATATACTGTTAGGTAAATTGGCTCCTTGGAAAACTGGTCTTGTTGTGATTGTGTGTGTGTGTTTGTGTTGGTCTGCCCTGAGATGGACTGGTGTCCCAATCATGACATACCCTGCCTTGTGCAGTTGCCTGCTGGGTTAGACTCCAGCTCCCCTGCAACACTGGATTGGTTAGAAAATGGATGGATAAATGGATAAGCCAAAAACTGTTGACAATATCAAATGTGTTTCGTACAGCAGACTTAATAATGATGGAGAACAATAATAAGCAGATGACTTTCCTTAGCAGACTTTAAAAATATAATTGTATTGCCTTGTAGTGCTACAGATGTCAGGGTTCAGTGATTTGTCTACAGTAATTCAAGCTATGGAGGAAGTTTGGGCGGTTTCCTCTTCCTTGAAATTCACTCAGAGTTCGCTTTGTTCGCAATCCAAAGTCTCATTACAGTGAGTCTCACGTTTGCTCTTATTACTCTCTTCCTTTTGTGTATTTAAGGCTTGTTTTCTCTTCCTTTGAGATGAAGAGCCTCTTATTGCAAAAGGAGTATGTTTCACTGTATCTACAGGTTAAGTAATATTTTCTTCTCTTGTATCCAGGTTCTTCAAGCCCTTCTTAACAGGACACAGTGCCTACTTGATTGGCTG
Source organism: Lepisosteus platostomus (assembly GCF_059453375.1). Classification (NCBI taxonomy): domain Eukaryota; kingdom Metazoa; phylum Chordata; class Actinopteri; order Semionotiformes; family Lepisosteidae; genus Lepisosteus; species Lepisosteus platostomus. The sequence continues at coordinate 33,456,091 of NC_142612.1, forward strand.
GCTTTGTCATCATGGCCTGTGAAAAGCACAAGAAGAACAACATGAATGAACTTCACTTCAGTTTGAAAACGTCTGGAGCTGCAAACTGGCATTAAGTAACACATCAGCTACTAGCAATCTATCACATAACTCTTCTTAGATAAACAGGGACAAGTATTGGTATGTACACCTAATTAGACAACAGTTTAATTTTACCCCCCAAAAAGATATTGTAATGCATACCCACGAGAACCCCGGAGTATTACAATATTAAGAGCAGTGTGATATCATGTGTTATTATTTCTACTCCTATGTTTCTTCTTTACCTAAAAGCTGAGATTACAATAATTTTGATTAGACAATTTCAAAGGAGCTGGTGTTTTCCTACAACCTGCCTGTCCTTTTAAATGTAACTACATTACTGTCCAGTGTTAAAGAGAAAGAATAGTATTTATATAGGGCTGTTGTAGTGCAACATCCCAGTGGGTATATAATTATTTTGTGTTGTGGTGTGGAACAGACATTCTAGTTAATGTTGTTTTCTATTGTTACATGTTGCAGGCTTTAAAAAATAATGTATTTGGCTTTCACCGGTCAGCTTCGCCAGAGGGAACATTATGTCTCAGCGTATCGTCCCTTAAATCCTTTAATTAAATCTAAATATAAGTTAAGTCTATAATATAAATTAAATGTACAAAGAGGACGGAAGAGTTTGCTTTCTGTTCTCAAAGAGGACAACAATTAGATAAATCACTACGATGTGGAGTTGTTAATTATTATAGACCGTTTGCTCATAAATGTTTAGACAAGGCACTGTTTCAGATAAGAGTACAGGCTCTCCTCTTCCAGCAATTGAAGCAGGTTGAATGACCACATAAAAAAATCCGGAGAATGCAGCAAAGCTACTGTACTGTATATTACTGCCTAATAAAATAAAATAATAAAAGCATAAACTGAAATCATCACTGAAGATAGCTAACTATCAATTCAGATGCAGAAATTGATTATCGCACACATTTCACTTTATCTCACTACAGTATAGCAATAACCCGAAAACAACGAATGTTTCTATTACCGAGGTTTATGTTTACCAGCCGCATATAGAACACATTGCGCAGCCTGAGTTATAGATACTTTATTAATCCCGTGAGGGAAATTGCAGTGCAACAGCAGCCTGGCAAAGTCAACACAGCACAGTGTAACGCAATGATACAATAATACACAATACAATACAGTAAGTACAGTCAGTGAGAAGTGCCGTAAAAAGTAAAAAAAAAAATTGTGTATACAGTTATTAAAATGCCTGGAGTCGGAATTGACATACAGTTATGTAGAGGAACAAGTAATAGGTTTATTCCATGCTGAAAAAAAGAAGAAAGAGAAAACAACGTTTCGGCCGTGGAGCCTTCTTCAGGTGTGAGGACTTCTCACACCTGAAGAAGGCTCCACGGCCGAAACGTTGTGTTCTCTTTCTTCTTTTTTTCAGCATGGAATAAACCTATTACTTGTTCCTTTGCAGCCTACGCATGCTGACGCAGCTACCCACCTGAACTAATACAGTTATGTAGTACTACTAGTGTATTTATAATCCTTGAGGTTTCATGTGCTTTTGGAACTTTTCCATGTCCTACGGTACATGAAATCTAGCCACATAGAGTAGAGAAAAGGTTTAGTAGAAAGGGTTAAATGTCTTTAGCCTCCCTGTCCTGTCTCGTTACATAAACGCCGAAACCAACTGCAGCCCTTTCGCTCTGTCTCCACCTACACGCACTTCTGATTGGACTGGTAGAGCCGTCCGTTTAAATTTCAGTAACTACTAGTTCCTACTTCGTCAGACAATTCCGACTCCAGGCATTTTAATGATAATATTTAAAACGTCGAGGTGTTGTTAGGGTGCCCCTAGGAGTATTGCGTTGTTCAGTGTCATGTTTCAATCTCTGCTGGCGTGGACGAACAATTTTATGCAATTCAAGCACTACAGCGAAACCTGGAACATCAGAAAGGGGCAAGGCAAATCATCGGCGTTTGCGAACCGTGGGAAGAACCTGGGACTGATCATTTGTCTCGCAGTATTTTACTATATAAATGAAATCTACACAGTTAGAATTCAGAAAATAGGAATGGGAAGTAGATTGCTGTTTTACGCTCGAAGAAGAAGTGACGCTTTACTGCATTGACATGCCTGTGAGTAGCCTACTGTAGCTATTCTACTTCTTCGTTTAAAATGTTCTATAGAGCGACTTTATTTTAAAATCGCGTTTACAGATTAACTGATGACAGAGGGCCAAAATTGTTTTTCGTGTGTTTCCTTCTGTTTATTCTGAGTGACCATTGAATGGTTTTAACTAAGGCCATCTGTACAAAATTGGCCATTATATTAATCAATTTGTGTATGTTTATTAGGCCCAGTCCAATTGGGTAAGGTCATGTTGTATCAGTAAAGCTTGGTTAGTTATCTTGGTCGATAGTGTCTTTCTATACTTAGGCTAACGATTAATTGAAAAACCTGTTGAAGACATGTAATGTTTAATAGCCAACAACTAAAATTACTGATTAAAAATACTTGTACAATTGTGAGGTCAGGCTACTATTGAACAATAATTAGTCAAGATATTAGGTATTGTGTATCAAAGTGAAATGTATTTAGGCTCCGATCCCTTCGACGCGTGCCAGTTTCCTTATCGAAATACTCCCCGGCAGTGATCTCTGGTCGGAACGAGTTAAGAAAATGTCATTAAAACGTGAAACTGTGTATAGAATGCCCTTTAAAGAATAAGCTTTGAAAGCTTCGCCAAACTAATACAAATATATGTAAGCTTACCTCAGCAGGTGATATACTTAACAACACCTCGACTGCAGCAGTTTTTAAGCATTATTCGAAGCGTTACAAATGACAGTCTTTAACATTATTGTGACATAATTCTGTAAGCGGTGCTATTCTTGTGGTATGAAGGTAGCGTAACTTTCTTAATAATCAAACCTAATCACAACCTATTGTTTTGTTGTTTATTGGGCACTATAACCGATACCTAATCAATACTTCCTTTCTGACAGTGCATGCATTAATTAACGAATTTCAATGCTATAAAATGCTGTAGCGAGACTTTCGGTAAATGTGGGGTACAACGAAAATCTAAACGACTGATCAATATAACGCTTAAATACGTATAAGAATTAAGTGGAAATGCCAGGGAGAAGTTTTTTTCAAATTGAGGCCAGGAGGCACAGCTTTACACGGAGGTTTGCGGGGGTATGGAACAATACTGTCTAAACTCAAAGATGCAGCTGGATGAAACCCTTGGATCACTTTTATTGTAACGACTAAATTAGCTAAATGGACTGAGTATCGTCCTCATGTTTGTAACCATTCTTATTTTTTCTATGTGACGTCCTTCCCATAAAACCCGCGTTTTATGCGATCCGTTGTGTTTTAATGAAGAGAAGAGTGTTCAACACTGCCTCCTTCCAGCCAGAGTAAAGTGAGAGAAGTGGATGAATGTGCAATCGAAACTCAGGACACACTTCTAATTCTATTTAAAGAAGATTAATCTATTATTACTGTACTTTTGAGTTCAACAGCATGTTATGTATTTTACAGTCTATGTTATTAAGGGTCAGCATCACCACTGTGTGAATATTTAATGACAAAACTGTATATACCCCTTGCTTTTATTTTATTCTGCTAAAGGATGGGAAAGGAGGTTCTAAACAGGAAAGCAAAAATACAGAATATAAAAAAACCTCACAGCTACAAATCCACAAAGTTATCAGAACGTTTTGTAGCGCATACTCTTCAATTTTAGTGAACACTACTAGCTAACAGGTGGAGGCGCTACAAGTTTTATCGTTTGCAGATGCTTAATTTCAACTTACAAATGCTGTCTTGTCTTGTGGGATTCTTTGATTAGTTCTCTTTTAGACACTGGACAGGCATATGTCCGTTTTCTGATCTCTGAGATGATCTCTGTCATCCCACAGATATCCAATGAAGCTCTAGTCTGCCGAGAGATGCCATAAGATGGGCAAACATGGAATCACTGTAACATTCTTATGTCTCAAGAAGAAAAAAAGCGGCACAAGGACATGCTGTCCTGTTGTAAAGTTGTCATTTCAGGATGAGTCTGGTAAGAAGGACAGGAAGTGATCAAAGTCACATTATGCGGTCAGGTGGAGTTCTAAAACAGCTAGACATGGACTGGACAGTCCTGGTCCTGGAGAGCCGGCGTGTCTGTAGATTTTCCTACCGGCTCAGCAGTTAACAAATGAAATCAGTTCATTATTGGCTTAATGAGACCAGTTTATCAACTCTTCTTAGCTCTTCTGATGATGGTGTTTGAAGAGACTTGGAAAGCCTGCAAACACACCGGCTGTCCTGGGTCAGGGTTACAGATCCCTAGAGGTGACGCTCCTCCAGATCATCACACCTGGGCTTCCCCATCGATCGGTGTGTTGTCCACAGGAATTAATGTATCGTGCCCCACCTGCTGACATCCATTGAGGTCTACACAAACCCCTCCTCTTTTAGTTTTGCATCTGCTAATGTGTTCATATGTTGATATTTAATGTTTGCATCACCTATTACAGTATATGATAAAAATAGCCATAGGTAAGAGAAACCTTGTAGGATCAATTATGTTAAAGGAACAATGAAATGTGTACCACACAGTTCTGGGCCCCAGTGACTAGAGCTGCCTCTCGGCCATGTTTCAATAATAAAACAGCTGGCAGGTGAATCAAGTTGAATAACTTTGTGGATTTGCAGTTTTAAGTCCCAGTGAATCAAGCTTCATTCCAAACTGACAGATTTTTATGGTTATAATTATCAAATCAAATGATCTGAAAACAGTTTTAGCAGCTCACTGCTTTTATAACACTGATTTAGTTTGCAAAACAGTAAGTATTCAGTTGAAAGAATGCCTTTGTTTGCATTTGATAAAAGTGTTAATATCTGCATATAAGATATAATTTTCTCACTGTAGGGTACCAATGTACTGTTCTGTAACACTATAATCTTTTCAGCATTGAGTTGAAGCCTTTACATAAAAATCCTCATAATCCTCATAAAGGTTGACTAATCCTAATCAAAATATTAACTCTAACATTTCTAAACTTTTCTTACTCTGCCAATGAGAAAAGGGTATCCTTTTGCTTCTTATAACACTAACGGTAGTTAATGAAACATGTACCAAGTACTGGATGTCTGCAATGCCATTAATTGAAATGTTCACCTCAGCATCTCTATAACTATATGACTTCAGTTTTTAAGTAGGCTATGTCATGTTATGAACTGCTTGTGTCAAATTGGGGTTTACCATTTGAGACTTATTTAAGTAAATATTGCAAAGGAGTCCCTCTTTCATATGTGTAATATTGTCTGTAATAACTGTAATGCGCTGCTTCCCAGTATTTCTTAGTGCACTATCAACAAACTTCAGTATGCTCATAACTCAGCTGTTCAAACGTAAATTACATCCAAGCTCTGCACGTATATCACTCCTGTTCTAGCCACCCTGCACTGGCTTCCAGTTCCATACAGTAAAAATATGAAGCTGGGAACCATATATAGAAGACATTACTCATTTATGGTTCTTCTTATCTGAGAGATTTGCTGAGCTGTTATGCTCTTTAAGTTCTGTCTTGCTGTGTGTACCTGTGATGTGACACCATACACAGTGTGATTGGATGTTCTGTGGAAATGTGAAAAACTAAAATGTTTAACCCGAGACTGTTCAAGTCTCAATATTTTGGTCTACAAAAATTCACTTAAAAATCAGTTTTTAAAGGCTAGCTTTTCCTAACTTAACAGAAAATGCTGTTCCCATTCCCTTCCTATGGTTCCTACTGTATATTGAATTGCATAAATATTCAGACCCATGAACTCGGTATTCGGTGGAAGCACCTTTGGCATCAAGTACAGACACAATTTTTTTCTTTGATCCTCAAGCACCATCTAGTTGCTTGGGGGTTGCTTATAGACAACAGTTTTCAAGTCTTTCCAAGAGGATTCAAGTCAGCAGATTAAGTTTTCTGCTCTGCCATACAGCTCAGCATAGTGGTGAGACCAGGATATTGTTAACTGATACACATTATGTCAACTATTGACCTCGGTAACACTTTTAAAATTGTTGTAGGCTTTAGGTGGCCCCCCCTCTCCAGAGGAGATGTCAGTATTTTTTGTACCCTTCTCCTGACTGTGCTTTTCAGTGACTTTATCCCCTACTTGTTTTGCCATAGCAATGGCTTGAATACTTCTGTGTATACTTCTATGATATTTTCTTTTTACTTTTGTATTATTTATTTAGTTATTTCTCTGTTTTTTACTTTGAATCTGCACAGTAGGTTGTGTGTATAGAAAATATTAAGTACTGATTCAGAGTGTCAGAACTGGATGATTTACAGCAACAAAATGTAAAAACAGTGGAGAGATCTGAATACCTTGCAAGGCACTGTATATACAATTGATTTGTTACCTCCACTGTAAAACTCCGATATCTCTTCACATGAAAGAGACTATATAAAATAAAAATTTTAAAAAATTTACATTAATTTAATAATATTACACTGCTGTGTGTCTGTGTGGTAAATGTTAAATGAAGAGTGTTAATACTTTTCTTTTAGTCACATTTATTTATTTTTCTTTCTTTCATTCCCTGTTAATGTTTTGCAGTTACTTTTGGAAAATAATAGCAGGTTAAGATGTATATACAGCTAGGTAATTGATGCTGTTTCTAAAGAAACCCAGAGGTTTGAAATTCTCATACCCAAGTGCTAGTACTTACTGTATTTAATTGGCTGGCACCTTTATCCAAAACCCCTTACATTTATAGAGATTTTAGTGGCGCCCTTTAGTTGGAACCTTGTTGAGAGTACAACAGCAATGGAATTTGAACCCACAACCTTCCAGTTACTAATTCAGAATCCCTTATCACTGTACCACTGTCATTTTCCTAGGGTGCAGTGCTAGCTGCCACCTCCCTGTATCTCCCATTTTAAGTACATAAAGTACAGGAAGGTAATTTCAATCATCAAGCCACTTAGGATCAACAGGCCAGAGCTTCTGATTGTGGTGAAGTTGGTTGTGGTGATCCCCTGCAGGGAGTCCATCATGGAGATTAATTTCAGTTCAGTTTTCTTTTTGTGCCCTTTGCAAGATTTGGTCATAGAGGGCTTTCACAGGTATTAACACAGACAGAGTTATACAATAAATCAAAAGGACATGGTTTGTCTCCCCTCCTGTCACTACCTGTGTTTAGGGAGGCAGTGTTTAAGTGACGGAACGTATGTGAGCCATGTTTGGAGAGGTTGAGTGCATTCAGTTTAGGTCAGTGTGTGGAACTGGAAGTGCAGTGGACTGGGACGTTCCACTCCCACTCCCAGTGTGTCGATCAATCTGGGATCTCTTATCTTCTAGTGTAATGTCTTGGTCCATCAGGGTTTTCACACCAATGGGGCAGGCACTGTGGGCAGCCGGGAGTAGCCCAGGTTTTGGTCGTGGAGGATGGAGCTTATTGGCAGCCATAGGGGCCATAGTGAAGGCTGTGGAAGGAAAGACAGGAAAGAAGAATGACTTCCCAGCAGTGCTGAGCTCTATTTAAATGGGAACTGTAACACTATTTTCATATTTCAAGGTTAGAAAGTATCAGTATTGATAAGTGCATTTCAAAACCTAATACAATTGACATCACAAAATAGGCAAAATTTCCAGTTATACTCAGCACCATGCTCTGTAATTCAGAACAATGCAACAAAATGCCTGGTGATGTGTGGCCCCATGACATTGTAAACAAGCAGGCTTGTGAATACTGTACATCTCTCTTAATCCAATAAAAATATGATTTTTCTATTACGTCAATTAATTTTGTTACCAAGATTTAATAACTGGTCTGAGCAAGTGGGACTGGACTGCATTTCCACTTAAAACAGCTGGGTGGAACTGGAGAAACTGTATAAAGTACATACTGTAAAAAAAAATTGTGGGGAATGCCAAATTGAACACGGCATGGTTTTAGGTAGGATGTAAAAGAACTGAAGGATCCATAGTCTGAAATGTCTTCATGGTTCAGAGTTCAGAACAAAAGGCTACAGTATGTCAGTCACACTGTGCAGTCTTGTAATGGGAACACAGAGCACTGGAATCAGTGGATCAAAGGTTGTGATCTGGAGATAAAAATAAAAGTTCAGACAAACACAGGAAGGTAAACAATTCTGATCTTTACAAATCAAAAGACGATTTTTAAGGTGAAGGTGGAACTTGGCTGTAAGTAAACGTTCCAAACAACAGGTGATATTGTCATTTCAATTAGAGTCAATCTGGTCAGTATTCTGGTTGTGAATTTAGAACACAGATTTGGGTCACTTCTGTAAGCTGGACAATGGTCAAAATTGGAAGAAACAGAAGCACATTTTCTGTGTAAGGTACAGATGGAACAGATTGTACTTGAGAAATATTCCTAAGATTAAAAAAAAAAAAGAAATATTAGTATTGTTCTTCACATGAGGTTCAAAAGTCAAGCTGTGGTCAAATATCACCCGTGTTTTGCCTGTCTTATTACAACTGAATAAAAACAATGGCATTTGTGTCCACAATTTAATATTTTATTTTATGTTTGGAAAAGCATGCATTTTCTGGGTTAGCAAACGCATTTAGTTCTTTCAAGCCTTTCAAATTTTGAGTTCTGAAATACCAAATTTAAGAGCAGTTCCATATTGTGCTTCATTATACTAAAGTGGGTGTAGTCTTATAGGATTTAGTCCTATAAGAAGATTAGGTGAAATAGGATCAACAGAAGGAAGACAGATATTATAGGAAGTGAATGATGCAGACTGTTACAGAGCCTCAGAGAACACTATGTTCTAAAATGAAAATCAAGAAAGAGCGATACAGCATATCCTCTACAGGCACATACAACAGTGGCTTGGAGATCACTACACAATATAGTTGCCAAGCAGACCATGATTGTAATTATAGGTTTCTGAAGATGTCTTGTAATGAGGTTCATTTTGAACATGAATTGGTGGCAGATTACACGTTTATCCATTTAGATTTTTCAATTTTTCTTTTCAACTTGATGTGGCCCACCTAATTGTTTTGAATAACACAATTTTCGTCTGTATCAGTGGAGAGGTTCATTCCCTTCCCAAATTAGAAATTAAAAAACATTTTGGTTCTTAAGCCTTCTTCAGCTGTGGGGGAGGGAGAGGAAGGTAGCAGGGGTGCAAAGCACAGGAGGACAAAGAACGGAGCAGGTGAGAAAGTGTCTGAATGTTTAGATCTGAGAGAGAGGTGCAGAGAAAATGGAGCAGGGTCTCCAGCGCCGCCCGAGGGTCAGGGCTTCGCAGTGGCGACGTCCAGGCGTATTGATGAGCCGAGTTCAGTGAAGCTGAAGCTGAAGGGCAAGGATGGGTAATGGCAGACACTGCAGGGCTGGGAGGAGGAGGATCTACTGGCCTGCTCTCCCTCTAACCTGTCTTTCCTCCTTGGGGGAGAGGACGAGCTGGTCCCGCAAGCCTGGCACAGTGAGGGGCTTCAGGGCCGGCGCCCTGACCGTTGCCTTCCAGACCCCGCTGGATCTGCAGGGGCTGGGCTTATCTAAGAGTGTAATTCATCGGTGGAAGTGTTTCATTGAGGCAGGGCGGTGGCTCTGTGGCTAAGGATCTGCGCCTGTGGCTGGAAGGTTGCTGGTTCATATCCTGTGGCTGGCAGAGGAATCCTACTCTATTGGGCTCCTGAGCAAGGACCTTAACCCCAACTGCTCCGGGGGTGCTGTGTGAATGGTTGACCCTGCACTCTGACCTCAAGCTTCTCTCCCTGTCTGTGTGCCTCATGGAGAGCAAGCTGGGGTATGCGAAAAGACAAATTTCTAATAGAAGAAATTGTATGTGGTCATTATAGTATTATTGGCTTTGGAGAGGTCTTTTATCCTCACTTATTTTACACATCTGACATGAAATGGTCAACCAGGGTTCCGGTTTTACCCGTGTAAACAGCAGGGTACTTCCTGCAAGAGATGCAGTAAATGAGGCTGTCGGACACATTAAGCTCTCTGGTGATTGTGAATGGCCTACAAATTTGAGCTTCTATATCAGTTTATTCATCCAGCTTTTTACACTTCTTTAATACAGGGTCCGTGCAATGTTGTCTTTTTTGGATTTTAGTTAGTAGTATCTTTATCTTCAGCCAGCTCCAACAGTGATGGTATTTTTCTGGTGGATTCTTAACAGATGCTAGGTGCAGTCAACTTAACAAGCAACATGTTAGGATAACAAGTGACAAAATGTCTTTCTTGTGTGCAAAGGTGTTGAGCCCAGAGCTCAGCATAAAGAGGAATCAAGAGTCGGCCTCCAAACGATGGATGAAATAGGGGTCAAAAGCTGACCAAAATTCAGGTACAGGACTGTTGCAGTATCTTTGTTTCTGCAGCCATGTATTCTAGCATTCCACAGTATGCGATGTGTGCTGTGAGCTCTGGGATTGGAGTACAAAGTACTTCTTGTTGTGTGGAGAGGGCATTTGTATGGAACTGGAATACAAAATGTCAGATACTGCCTTTGTGCTCTCGGAGCAAGGTGAGTTTCAGAGTGACAAGGCTGTCTCTGCCTGTGCTTCTCAGCAGAGTCTACTCTTTCTTTTGTTTGTGCTAAAAGTTTAAGCATCTAGATCTGATTACTTCTTTTAATTGAAGCCGTTTTTGCATGTTGATGATGTTAAAAAACTGCTCAAGAGCTTTGGTCAGGCGAAAGTGTGAGCTTGTCCATGAAATAAGAGATTAGGCTCAGATAGAAGTCCAGTTTTACTGTCATTTGTCTCTGGAATTGCAGTGATAAAGTGTCATCATTAAGCAAATTTGGCTTAATGATGTATTTGCTAACAAGGAGATATAACTTGCACTAGTAAATAAACTGCAGTTTATTTATTAAACAAATTATAATCTTTAAATTGTCATTAGATACTTTTGTATGCTTCCTTTTACATACAGCATTTTCGTGTACATATTAAGCAATTTAAATAGGTAATATCGGCATAATTTATGTGAGAAATACAATTTTGAACAGGACCTTCATTGTTTGTTCTCAACTGGCTTATCTTGTTTAATAAAGAATAAAATAATATAGTTGGTTCTTGTAAAGAATGAGTCTGAAAGAAGATGTGAACATAATATATACATATCCCAAAATAAGTCATCAAATGCACTTATTATAACAATATTTCAAAATAATGAAACCTGGCTGTAATGCCAAACAGTAATCTTCTCTAGTAGTGTTCAGTGACATCTGCTCAAAGGTCAGCAGGAAGTGATTAAAGGGTGATATTAAATCTGTCTGGAATTACATTTCACTTTTGCTAGCAAAGCTTTTGCCTGTTGAAAACTTTTCTTGACTGATATAAACAAGTCAACTACTGTCTGGTGTATGTACTGTATACAGTGTTTACATTGCACAGGTTATGCTAAGTTAGTAGACATACACATTTCAGGTTTTTAATGAATGTAGTTTTTATACACCATACGCCTACACTAAAAGAATGAGAACTGCAGAACTGCAAAAATAACTAGTAAAATAGTGATGAAGGAATAGGGATGAGCGCATAAGAGAGATATATTAATGATTAAGTTGAACTTTAATTACATAGTTGGCATGATCACTTTTAGCAGCATTTTGATGACATCAAGGTGTGTATGTTTAGATTTAAGTATTTTGTTTTTCAAAAGGGAATATATTTATTAGAAGAATGGAATTGAATTGTAATAAGCTATGCAGTATAGCTGTTTTAATTGCTTGTGTAATATCGAGCTTCTTGTGAGTGTTCTGGACTCGTTAGAAGAGCTACTGTAAGAAGCAGGAAGCTTGTTATATCGCCCAGCAGCAGCGTGGGTGAATAAAAAAGGTCAAGAAGAAGCCATGTAAATCAATCATTGCAACATTTCAACAGGGTTTGTTATCTTATTATTAAATAGCAGGTTTTACTGGTGATTAAGCTTATACTATACATTTATTTTATTTTGTCTTTACTTGGTGAGTCAATTGAGAACAAATTCTAATTTGCAGTAACAACATGGAGACCAATGTATACAAGGTTGTTGCTAGAGTGATCTGAGTGCAGTGCCTCGCTCAAGGGTGCCACATCCTTTTTCACATGAGATATCAAATTACAATATTCTGGTCCAAAGACTGGAACCCTGACAGCTACTGTACCACGCACCACTGCCTCACACGTCACACAACTGATTACAGGTGTAGCACCAGCTGGTGTAATAAAGAGATGGTGCAGCAGTGTTGGTTCCATGTACAGTATCTCTAGCTGCTGATTAAGTAGCTGTTACATAAAATGTATTGTTTTTCATTGTGTTGCTATGATTTTTGTTTAGCTTAGTTTTAGGAATGACATTGATGTCTTAAGTATTTTCTGTTTTGCAGTGACAGGAAGGAAGTGGTTTAAATTTGTAAATTCAACATTAAGTAGTTTTGGATATTACACACTCTTATTCACCTAAACTTTATGCTAACTGCGTAGGTATTGTCACAGAGCTGCTCTGTTATTATGTAGGTGTATTAGTGAGAAAAGTGCCCCACTCTTGCTCCTCAGTGAGTGAGTAGCTTAACAGAGCCAGTCAACCTATCAGCATGCATTTGGCCAGTGGGAAGAAACCATAACACCTGGACAAATTCCATGTGACCACTGGGAACAAGCATGCTCCACGCAGAGGGTACCCGAGCCCAGAATCAATAGTAGCTTATTTGCCCCTGTATCTCGTCAAACACCTGTGTTTTTTTGTAAGCAGCCTGTTCAAGCTCAGCATATCCCATAGTTGTTAACTGTAATTCCAACATGTTTTCCTGTGTGGCTATAGTGCTAAACTCTACTGCACTGTGCCATGCTTGAAGAGTAATATAGCTAAATCGCACTAATCTTCCAAGCTTTGTCTTTTACAATCTGAGCACACAGCATAGTGCTTCATAGCAGGCTGGTTTAGCCAGATGAAGTAAATACTTCCTCTAGCTTCCTCTTATGACTGAAAGTTGATTAAGTCAAATCTGATTAATGAGGTTACATGGTCTTGTTAACAATATTATACATCAAAGTCCAATTAAATAAAAGTGCTAGGGAGAAGAGACTTTGGAGTTAAAAATATTTTCTTAAGTTGCATTTTGTAATGCTTGTTTCAAATCCTTGTGTGCAGGAGCAAATGGGGTTTGCTGCTCTAATGTGGTCGGCACTTTTTGTTCAATAGAAATTTAAAGATTCACATGTTAAACCTCAACATTTTAGATCAATGTAGGGGCAGGTTGTTTCTAACCCTTTGTTTACTAAAAGTCCTAATATCTTTGCTATCCTCTGAAGGGCAAGTGGTTTGTTACATTTTTATCATGTGATGTAAAAGAAATACTGAAAGAGAGCTCAGTTTACACACTACCCATTCCTGGTTATCGGCAATTAATACAATTTAAGAGCAACCAGTGTCCTTTACATATGAGGGTCCTGGAACAAGAGAACAACATTTCTTAATGCGACGGGTTGTAGGAACATAAGAGCATAACAAAGGTTGCAAATGAGAGGAGGGCATTTGACCTGTTTGGCTTGTTTGGTAGTTAATAGTTAATTAATCCCAGGATCTCATCAAGCCATTTTTTTGAAAGAAGCCTTCACCCACATTGATTGGAAGCTTGTTCCACAACCATTTCAACAGACTACACCACAATAAATTTGCGTGATTGCATTGTACAATTTTTACATAAAATACCTTGATTTCAATTCTACACTTTTCACTATAGAAGCTAACGGTATTTGACATTGTTTTCCACTTCAGATAATTTTGAATAATCTGTAGAGACAATAAAGAAAACAATGTACTGTATCTGTGAATTCTGTTTTCATATATTCCAGGTCTTTGGTTTTTGAAGTTAAACTAAAATGATTATAACCAGAGGGCTATTTCAGGTTTTATTTAAAGTATGTTCTTTAGCAATGCAATCATGTGGCATGACTGCAAAAGTATTAAGTGAGAGTATTAAGGGGAGAGGTTGCAGAGAGAACATCTTAACCAGCGTGGTAGATCCATCATTTTGCAACAGTACAGATTTAACTCCTGCTTAGCTGAAACAAATTCTTTAGGGTTATAATCTTCTGAGTACAAATCCCTACTCATAAGAATACTTCCAAATGATTTCCATTTGGCCTATTTAGATGGGTGGGTAGTTAGTAGCTTATTCAACTGTTTATTGAAAGAACACCTAGTGTTGGCTTTAGTCATATGGTTCAGTACTGTGTTCCATACTCTCTCAACCTTTTGTGTAAATAAGCATGGAAATCCTGTTCTGCTCTGCAAATAGTTATTTCTTAATTTGATGTTAGATAATAGTTAAATGAAGGTATAAAAACATTTACTTCTTCCTTGTGATTTCAGTTTGAATTTGACGAGTGTGATAAAACAAAAACCGAACAAAGCAGATTTCAAATAAGATCTGAAACATGAATTACAGACCTACAACTCTATACAGTACGTACAGTATGTAGGTATGCAGTACCAGAGACACCCAGAGTTCTCATATCTCACACCCAGCATTCCTGGTGCAATGTGTAATAATGTTTCCAATGTGAATACTACATGAAATAAGGGAACATGATTTCAAAACTTTATTATTTGCTTTTTGTCATTTGTGTTCTTAGTTTTAGTATAAGCATTTTCATAGTAACTATACAGGCCTTCTAAATACCCATAATTCCCTTGAACACATGCACATTACCATTAGATTCCCATAATGTCAGGATTGTTCTGATGTTGCTTGTTTCTGTGACTGATTTATAATTCAGTTGGTGAATGCGTTCAAAATCAGTACTGTTGCCTTGTCATATTTAAGTTTGGAACTAATTAGCACATTTAATTTTGGAATGTGTGCCACAGAAATCATGTGATATCCAAGCACAGAATATCAAGAAGAACAAAGCTCAGGATTCATGTTGGACCAACATTTTGTACGAGAAAAAACAGCAGTATTTAAACTTACAACGCATCTGTAGCTCTTGTGTATTCATATAGTTCTGAGCTTACAATGACCATAAGAACATACGTAAGGTTTCAAAGGAGAAGGGTTCTATTTTGGTATTGTCCACAAGATTGATCTTATACCAGAAACTAGATAACAGATATAAATGAGAAGGAGAAGCAGTTTCAGTACAGATCCCTGGGATACTCTGTTAAATAATGCCAGGCTGTCTGGCAAAGAGCCTGTTCCTTCTGTTAGCTGTGTACCTCAATAAAATTGACCATTTTAACCAAAGCTGCAAATTCTGCCTACTTATTCTTCAGAACCCAGCTGGAAGAAGAAAGCAAACACACAGTGATCTAAGTGGGCTTCATTAGATTACATTTTCAGAAGTATACAAAAAAATTAAAAACTAAATCTCAGAAGAAAGTTTTCAGTAACATGGAAAGCATAAATATAGCTATAAATATTATAAATCTAAAGAACTGAGAAATAACACAAATGCTGAATGTCATTGTAAAAAATATGCATGCATTCCATAACACCTATAAGACAGTCCCACCCGCTGAGAACACTGAGAAAGCAGAACAGTAGGCTCAGTCACAGGCTGCTCCAGATTCATCAGACAGACTCCAGCTCCAGGTAGATAGTCTTCTCTGAGTGTTTTTTTCTGTGTTTATACAATTAAAAGGTCGGTCAGGATATTGGAACATTTGGTCCCTCATTCTAAACTTGAGTAAACAGCACGATATTTGCTGTGTGCTTTTATTTGCCCGTAACACAAAATACACTTTTCAATTATTTTACTGCATTTGAAAGTAGAGGTTATTAAATTTCTCAAACCTAGTCCCTTAATGCTCTTGCAGAAGCCATTCAGCTCCATTACTCTTTTGGTATTATTTAAAATGGAAAACATTCGTTTTTTTACTAAATGGTTTGTGGTAGTTTTCACTTTTAAACTTATGTTTTAAACCTGAAAATTTAAAGTTATGATTTAAACCTGAAATTTTAATCACTCGTTATCCAGCATAAATCTAGGCATTCTCACATTTAGGCATTTTACAGACTAACAAACTACAATTAAATCTAGATTTTCTGCAAACAAGACAAATTTTACACTATTTAAGTAATTAAAAAAATAGTTATTTGGAAGTACACTTTCCTTTCTTCATGTTTTATTTATTAAGATTGTTTGTGTTTCTTTGTACCATCCTACAAATCAAAATGTACACTTTGGGTGCAGTTTATTTCAGTTTGCCACTGCCATGGCTGGAACAACCTTTGTATCAGTGGGCATTTTGAATGATTAAATCTAAACCCCGCTGTCCCAGTTATCTCTTAGGGTTCTCTTCTTTCCTGTTACGATGTACAGGTAGCAGCCTTTTGGGAGGAGCGTAATTCCAAATGACGTTTTATTCTTAACTGAGCTGAACTCTCAGTTTAAATAAATGATCAATAAAGGCTGACTGGGCCAGAGTTCATTCTGAGGTCAAATAGAAAGTGGACTAAAAATGCACTCATGTTCCAACTGTGCTCTTAGTCACCAGTCCTAATTTATTTCAATTTTCCATTTGAGTCCTGTGTTACTTTTGCTTTCAGCTCTTGAAAAGGTGAATGAGCTTTGTAATTTATTTAAACCATAGTGACTGCTCAGTGTGAGCTAACATTTAACCAAGTGGATTTAATCAGACAGAAAAACACTGACTGACTGTTAGGGTGTCTGATACAGAGTCATTCCCACTCAGCTCATCATCAACTGATCACCTTGAAAGAACTGCGAAGCCAGAAATAAGGGAGACAAGTTTTAATCGGCAAGTAAAGGAGAGACTAGTGCTGGGTGCTGAGGTTGCTGGAATTGGTTCACCTTAATTAGCCTGTCATCAACAACGACTATAACAAGGACTTAGTGCAAATAAAGAGTTAAACCAGCTAGCACATCCGTTACAGGCACCAGTTATCACTGGTGATGAAGGTGCCTGTTGGAACAAAAAACAGCTGAAATCGACGGACTGTAGGACCTGGGCTCTAGGAGTCCATACTTCAAGCACTGTGTAAAGTATATCGTGGATATAATAAGAATATAATAAAACAATATAGAATAACACAAATATTTTCCTCTTCAGAACGTGTCCTGTGTGGCTGAATAAAAGATACTGTACTGTACATATGAAGACTTTCAGATTTTATTTTCAGACTGAAACTGAAGTAAGATCAGTAAGATTAGTAAGATCTGGTCTTATAGTACTAAAACGCAAAGTTATTATTTTTTTTTCCAATTCTTTGCAGAAATAAATCTGAAACTGCTGGCTGCATATATGTGTTTTAAACACTGCAGTTAAGCTTTTCTGACCTGATTGTAAGTTTGAGCCATGTCAGGTAAGGACTGACATGCTTTTCAGCCTATCTGAGAAGAAACATTCCAGTTTAGTAATTTAGGGAATGCCCAGAAAGATGGCAATGGTTGAGACTGTACAAATTCAGCAAGAAGGCAAGGAATTTTTAATTAATAGAAAAAGATTGTAGCTTGACATACTCAGGAACACTTACTGTTCAGCATGGTGCCTAATCAGCTGGAGTCAGTTTAAACTTCACAGTTGTCCACTGTGTATGAGCTTAATATGCCAGCAGCCATATCATCCTGCAGCTCACAACTGACAGCCCTCTGAAGCTCAGCAGGTGTGAGCCTGGTCAGTACCCAGATGGGAGACCTCCTGGGAAAAACTAAGGTTGCTGCTGGAAGAGGTGTTAGTGGTCCTAATGCCCCAGTATAGTGACGGGGACACTACACTGTAAACAGGCGCCATCCTTCGGATGAGATGTAAAACTGAGGTCCTGACTCTCTGTGGTCATTAAAAATCCCAGGGTGTTTCTCGAAAAGAGTAGGGATGTTACCCTGGTGTTCTGGCCAAATTTCCCATTGGCCTTTCCCCATTGTGGCCTCCTAATAATCGCCATCTATGAATTGGCTTCATCACTCCTCCCCACTGATGGCTGGTGTGTGGTGAGTGTTCTGGCGCACTATGTCTGCTGTCGCATCATCCAGGTGGATGCTGCACATTGGTGGTGGTGGAGGGGAGTCCCCATTACCTGTAAAACGCTTTGAGTGGAGTGTTAGAGAAAGTCCATATACACTAAGTATAAAGAATTTGTATTAATATTTAGAAATCAGACTGGTCTCTGTTCTACCTGATAAACTGCATCCAATATAGAATTCAAAATACAGCTTTTCACCTTTAATTGCTCGAAATGTTTGGTTCCTGACTACATGAGTGAAGTACTGACTACATGAGTAAAGTATTTACTCCCTACACATCTACACATCATTTGTACTCTGGCTCACAACACTGGGAGACCAGGCTTTCTATGGCTCCAAGACTGTTGAATAATTTCCCATCCCATATTAAGTCCTGCAAATCCGCCAGCACTTTACAATCCTGTCCTCAAACTCACTTTTATATTGTCATTTATAATTATAATTTTTGTATATGTATTCCGATAGTAAAATACTAAAATATACAGTAGTGCCTCTCACGACCTATAAAATAAAGATCATTGCTTTGATTGTCATCCATCACTCCATTTTCTAACAGGTTTATCCAATATATGTGGAGGATCCAGAGCCTCTCCCAGCAAGCGACAGGCTCAAGGCAGGATACGTACTGGACGGGAAGCCAGTCCATTGCAGGGCACACATGGAAACAATCACAGACTCACGCACACTCACACCAGGTACAATCTTCCCAAAAGCCAATTAACCTATCAGTATGTTAGTGCACCATGGGAGAGAACATACACAAACCAGTGAAGAACATACAGACTCCTCACAGATAGCACCCAGATGCTCAATTGAACCACTGCGCCACTGCGCTGTCCCAATTGGCAGTCAGTCAGTCATATTGAATCACTTGGAGAAAAGGGTTTTGAAGTGTCTTACAAAGAAGCTCAAGTTTTCAAGTACAATGAAATGTCAAAGAGTGATATGTGTCAAAAAGGAACAGGAAAATATATTGTGTGGAAATGTAGAACTTGTGATCTGCCAATACCCAATACAATAGCTCTATAGACTGTTGTCAACATTGAACCCCATTTCATTACTTCCAATCTTCTCAGCAGCTATGAGTGACAATGCCATTTTTAACAGTTATAGATTAACGTTTTTACCCTTAATCTGTTTTAAATAACCTTGGCAAGATGTGCTTGTAAGATGTGCTGTAAATGCCCTTTAGCAGAGTGACTGACGCTTACAGGAAGGGAAGATGTGAGCACTTAAGCTATGTGATTTTTTTTTATATACGCACTCAGTGTGTGGTGTGGTTGAATTCTGCAGTGAATTCAAATGAAGTAAAAAATATACTATACATTTATATATATAACCTCAGTTAAAGTTAGAACAATTTAAACCCAAAAAAATAAATCATCTTATTTACTGAAATTAGTCAATATTACAAGGTGCATGTAGTGTCGCAACACTAACCAAACGGGTGATGTGATAATGAGACAGGTAAAGGATCCTGAGGGCATGCAGGCAGAAAACAAAATTGAAACTAAGAATTCACTTGAAGAGAGGAATGTAGTAATTTAGACTGGAGTTGAGCCAAGTGGGAGGAATTGCACAAGTCTGGGGAACAAAGAAAGGTCAAATAACAGGTGAGGTTCAAAAACATGAGAGACAGTCCAAGATGAAATCCAAGGCATTGTCAAAGTGAGAAGCAAGGTCAGAGAAGAAATGCAGAGCTGAAGTCAGACCAAAAAGTAATTCAAAAGCCAAAAGATCAAACAAACACTGTAGAGGAAGACCAAGAATCACGGAAGGAACTCGAGGTCGGACCACTGAGTAGTGGAGGGTGAGATCTTATATAAATGTTGATGAAGTAGGAATGTGTTGGGCAGGCAGCATTGATAAACACCCAGATTATGTTTGAATGGCATCGGTGGGTGTTTCAGTCTGTGTGGGAAAGCTTTTGGTTGCCATAGATAAGATCACTTTCTTAACCATATACAATTTCTTGCATTAGAAATTTGTCTTTTTGCATACCCCAGCTTGCTTTCCATGAGACACACAGGCACAGCGAAAGAAGCTTGGGGTCAGAGTGCAGGGTCAGCCGTTTATACGGCGCTCCTGGAGCAGTTAGAGTTAAGGGTCTTGTTCAGGGGTCCAATGGAGTAGGATTCCTCTGCCGCCACAGGATTTGAACCAGCAACCTTCCAGCCACAGGCACAGATCCTTAGTCACAGAGCCACCACTCCACCCATAGTTAACTGGGGTTGTGATCCCACACTCACACATTTTTACAGCCACCCCCTTCAATGGGCGATCTCCAGGCACTGGACAAGGTTTCCGGGGGAACTGGACTTGAAAGGAATTGATAAAGATGTGGAGCTTGTAGTTCCTTGGTGGGAGCAGAGGGGCGTTCTTCAGGCCTGTAACCACTCCAATGCACATAGTATTGAAGACTCTTCTGGACCCATCACCGAGACTGGAGCCTATGGGCCTATAATTTCCAATCGCAAAATCAATACAAAGCCCAGCTACAGTACCAGTAAAAATGTATCCCAGCAGCAGACTGGATTCCTCAAATATTAGATCCCATAACAAACTGAATGTTTTCCTCCAAGAAGGAATTCAAGACTATAAACTCTAGCCTCATCAACAGTATCTTTGAGAGTGCTGGTGACAGAAAACAATACAGCCCCTTTTCTGAAGCTACAAAATAGTTCAGGACACCTCATCCATTAATGCAGACAGACCAGGTGCAATATGGTCAGAACTTCCCTAATTTGGTCGGAATTTGATAAGGTAGTTACTGGACATATCTGTAGCCAAAAAAACACTAATAATCAGTAAAAGTGAAGCTAGCTTAACACAATGTTACACTATCTAAGGCTGGGCATGCCAAGAGGCAAATCTAATTTTAGAGAAGCGATGAGATCCACATATAACAGTGAATGAGTGTTTTGTAAGACGGGGCATACATTCATACAACCACGACAAAGTTGCAAAGAAGGCTGGTCGATATTTTGCTGGATTCTTCACTAGTCTAACAGGGACAGGAACAGACACAAAACTGACTTAACACTTCAAGAACATACGGTACTACAGATGTGAAGTAAAAATGGTGTGATTAAATTAAACAGAACATACAAATAACTTGAAGAAGGCTCCACAGCTGAAACATTGTGTTTCTTTTCTTTACCTTTCAGCATGGCATGAACTTGACCTGTTCCTTTACAGACAGCATTTGATGATACACATCCTTACTCAAACCTCTTTGTACCAATAACTTTACTACCTGCTATAACTAGCTACCAGCTATATACAGATGCAGCTACTGTACATCAAAATTCATTACCATGCCAAAACAACTCTACCATACCATGTTATACTTTCCAGAAAATATTCATTGGCAGAAGAAGATCTGTCACTGGCACTTTGTGGTGCATTGGATGGTAGTGAAAACATTAGCTTTGTTTTATCTGTTGTTCTACTTCTTTAAATCCACTTAATAAGGAATATTAATATGGAATCATGTAACAAAGGGAAATTTTGGTAGCTGAAAATAAAAATAAGTCTAAACATCATGAATATATTTATATATACATGTAAATATTTAGATATTTTTATATCTTGGACATTTCTTGTAGCTATTTTGGAAACATTTTGACTTGCTTGTTTTAACTATGTTTTGCTGTCGTGATTGTTGTAATGTAAGATGACATGTTTGCGAGCCGTATGATGCTTTGGTTTGCTTCCAAGCTAGAAGATTGTGGGTTTGATTCCCAGCTAATGCACAAATTGTACTCTGGGACCCCCTGCAGAGTAAAAAGTGTGGAAAAATGTTTTTGCATCTTCCTAGAATCTGCTTTTCTTCCTTCCCCCTTTTGAGCAGTAAAATTAATGTAATTTAAACAATTATCTAAATTTAATAATTACATTATTTTATTAATGATTAAATTAGTAACATTATCTGTGTCCAATGCATTTTATCTTAATAAAGAGATGTCCATCCCACACATACAGAATATCTAATTTTGCAATTTAATTTAATGATTTATTTTACAAAACTGAGAACTAATCATGAAATATGAGAACTTGTTAATTTGGTGATAAAGAAAAAAAAGAAGTAAAACAACTCAAAGGAGCTTATAAAGGTCCAGATTCTCGATTCTAATATTACTGCATATAAACAGAACATTTCAGTGTGTTCTCATCATACACATTTACAGTGTTTATTAGGATTTTCTGGACAAACAGATTTACAACACTTAACACCTAAAATTGGAACAATGGGGCTGGAGTCAATACAGGTCATTATTGTCATTATTTTCATTACTGTCATTACTTTCATTATTTTAATGACAGTTCTACAGCTAGTTTAGTGTGGTGTTTAGTGTTTTTTTTCCTTGGTTAATATACTGAACCATGCACCTTTTTCAAACCCAAAAGGCTATGATCAATTTTAGTGTATGTGGGTGCAGCACATTAACCCCTCTACTGTACGGAGCGAGTTGTTATGAGCATGTGGGGGTGAGGATCGCAATGCCATCGCCACCCTGTATCGGGTAAAGCAATTACAAAATGGATGGGTGGATCGCATGACTCTCTCTGTGTTCTGACTGGCACTGTGAGGATTCTGTGAGGGTAGTGATCTCCCATCCAGGTACTGGCCAGGCTCATACCTCCTTACTTTCAGTGGGTTACAGGGTGTTATGGCTGCTGACTTACTCTCTGGTGCTCAAATGACTGGTCTGCTGTAACTATTTTCTTGAATTCCCCTAGGGCAGTATTCACACATTTGCTACAGTACACTCACAAGAAGTTGAACATGAAAGATTTCATGCTCTTTGTTTTGAATGCAGTATATGCCATGAATGTGAGAAAAACTACTATTGACCTGCTCGTGGCCCTACCTCTCTTTATGCAGTTGCTAACTTAGTGGTGCTTTGACCAACCCAGTATAAAAAGCAATGGAAAAACTGAATGAAGCATTAATTTCTACCTTTTTCTAGAAATCTTTCAGAAATCCTTGTGTAGATCTGGTAAGTCATTGTTACTAGACTGCTAGTTAATTGCCCGAATATATCTACAGCTTTTGTTATTGAACGTTTCTTCTGGGAGACCCTTACTGAAACAAGTTAATTTGTCTGAGATGAGGCCACGGGCATTCATGTCAACAAGCCAGTGCAGGACCCCAAATCACACTCCTTTAACATCACCACGTTAAAACAGTTGTATAAAGAAGAAAGGGCTAAAATGATTCAAAACTGTCAAAGGAAGTGATTAACAGCTTTAAGAAATGTTTGGTACTGTATAAGTACTTTGTTTTAACAGTGTCCCCCATTTGTGCTGTAGAGAGTACCGTTTCTGTTGCTTTGGCTCCTGAGATGAAGCAACTTGTTTTTCAGCTCCACTACAGCTGTGCAGGGGAATCAAAGTCTGTTTTTTTTTTACTGTACTGTTTGTATTTATTTGCTCTTAAATACATTATGTTACTATATGGTTTTAAAGCCAGTACAGTATGTGTGTAATATATTTTTTATATCAAAATCTAAAATAAAGTTCTGTCTTGAGCTGTACAAATAAAATACAGATCCTTTTTATGTATATGTGAACCTGTAAAAATATTGTGTTCACAATGGCATATAACAATACCCTATTTAATATATTACATATATACATATATTTGTACAGCACAGGAGGATAATGTCAGCAATGTACACTGTGACTCATTGGAGCACTCTACCAAGTTCAACTGTAGTTCTGGAAGTTTCAACTGAAGCACATAGTGCAGTTTCTAGTAGAGGGGGGTTTTCCCCAAATATTACAGTTATTGGGTTGTGAATGTTTGAGCACGTTTCACAATAATTAATAATAATAATTGCTTACACTTATATAGCGCTTTTCTGGACACGCCACTCAAAGTGCTTTACAGGTAATGGGGACTTACCTCCACCACCAATGTGCAGCATCCACCTGGATAATGCAAAGCCAGCCATAGAGCACCAGAACGCTCAACACAAATCAGCTATCAGTGGGGAGGAGAGCAGAGTAATGAAGCCAGATTATAGATGAGGATTATTAGAAGGCCATGATTGGTAAGGGCCAATGGGAAATTTGGGTAGAACACCAGGGTTACACCCCTACTCTTTTCAAGAAACGCCCTGGGATTTTTAATGACAGAGAGTCAGGACCTCGGTTTTATGTGTCGTCCAAAGGATGGTGCCTTTTTTTACAGTATAGTGTCCCCGTCATTGTACTGGGGCATTAGGACATCCAGTTGATAGTGATAAAGGGCAGGGATCCCTGTGTCTAACTGCCATCCTGTGATTTTGCAAGTATGTACAGTAGCTGTGAATCACAGGTCAGGACTTCAAGAATGGAATGGATATACACATGTTCTCAGTTATGAGTGAAATGTTAGAGCCAGTATCAACAAATGCATTAACTGCCATGTCTTCCAGCACAACAAGGAACGTACGTAGTTGCACGTAGAGATATACAGTACAGGAAGATGAAGGTTGGTCAGGTGAGGCCGTTGTGTTAATGTGGCCTTGGTTTCCCTGATAAGTGTCACACTGGAACCAAACACCTTTCTGGAGTTCTTGCCTGAGGCTGTTGCCACAATGCCAAGGAGATGGAAGGTCACTGGACCTGAATGTTGGTGAGGATTCCTTGTGCCACTGGTGAGGGCTGTGCAATCTGTAGTTACTTGGGCAGAAGTGTTCACTAGTGGTCCGGTGAAATAGTCCTCTGCTGCTCCTAATGTGTGGTATGTCATAGTCGAGGGGACCATATTCAGTTCTATAACATGGTGAGAGAGGTTGGATGGAGCGATATTTGTGTCTACTGTGATGTTCAGCCAATACAGGCAATATGGGTCTATTCCAAGGGTACTATGCATGTTCTGGAGATCTGCAACAGGGTTTATAGTCATATAGTGAAGAGTCAGGACAGCAGTCATAAAAGTTCAGAGCAGCTATATTCATCTTTCTTGACCCATGAGATTCACGTGGGGATTGAATTGAAATCTTTAAAATCTTCCTGTTGTTTATTAAGCTGTGTAACCTGTGTCAGATCCATCATTTTTAAAGATACGTTTTCTGTGACTTTCAGGAGCTGTTCCTCCGGATGTGTCAGGCAGGGTGAGCACTGGAGTAGCACTGGAGTTTATAGCAACAGATGTATTCCCTGAGAAATGAAAAGGTTCAGGGAGGTTATCTGTAAAGCGACCACAGCTGTGGATTATGTGGATTTTAACTAGTAACATCTGTGGGCGTTCCAATTAGTGCCATCAGAGCACTTCCCTGTGAGAGAAACATCTAAGGAGTCAGTCTGAGCTAGGCTCAAGGCAGAGGAGGTGGGAGACAGTACCTCCCATCTTATATGTTAGCAATGTGACTCATTATCCTGGTACATGCAGGCAGCAGAGCTAGCCAAGTGGTGCAAAAGAGGTATCGGTGTGTAGGTATGTTTTTGTCCATCTAACAAACTGAAGCACAACTGTAAGAGTGGCTGGGCTGAAGCTGTGGAAGATCTTACTATTTCTAATTGTGAAGCAGTGGTGCCTGCCATGCCTACAGTGCTGCATTGTGAAAAAGCAGGCTCCAGACTGTAAGAGAGCCAGCCCTGAGTGAACACAACTGCCTGTTGTTATCAGAAGGCTGACAGCTGTGGTTTAGGTTTGAAAGACAGTAGGCTGCATCTTTCTCTGTGGTATATTACATTGTGTTTGCGATACCTCAAAAGGGAAATGTCAGAGCAACATTTCTGGAGAAAACCGGCAAATAGTGAGATTCTCTTATTGTGGTTATGTGCCCCACACGGAAAGACCTACAACAACAATGGTGGAGAGAATTCATTATCTGTGGTATCCTGCAGAGCAGTGCCATGAGCAGGCTGACATGCTGAAATCCAAGTGCAGGGCTTTGGGCTTTCCGGTGTGATGTGAAGGTCTGAGAGAGCAGGAATGCAGATGGGTAGGCTGGCTGGGGAGGACTACCTCGAAAACAGGCAAAGGGGCTGACAGGATCGGGACTTCCTTTCGTCCTTCACCAAGAGAGAGTTCTCAAGAGACGATGATGTGAGTTGACCTGAGAGGAGGTCATAAAAGACCGAGATGTGAGAGAAAAAAATAACATGTGAGCGTTAAATAAGAAACAATGAGAGGTATGAGTTGATACCAAGGGAGATGTCAGTGGTAGGAGAGTTTGAGCCTGAGGGTCCATTAAACCGAGACACTGTTTAAGAGTAGTCAAACACAAACGGAGTGAGCGTTAAGAAACTAGACAATGTCCTCGTGTCTTAGTTGCCACCATGAGAGAGTCATGTAACAGCACCGCTTTCAAAGGACAGTGTGAACGAGATGGAAGAGTGCAAAAATTTTGCCCAAAAGGCTATGACGGGTATATTGATCAATGTGAAGGCATCTTTTTCGCACCCAAAAGTGATGGCTGTATTCCCATGGCATCATGACGGTAAAAAGGAATTAAAGCAGAATGCCAGACTAAAGATTAAAAAACCTCTTTTACTTATTATATATTATGAAGAATGTTTAAATTTTCAAATATAATTTAGGGAATTTACAATAATTTGGCATTTTAATATCGTGGTACATTAAAGTATGTTCTAAATAAAATAAAATTGTATAGTATTCTGAGTTAGCATTGTATTAAACTGAAGAAAAAAGGTCAAGCAAAGGGTGCAGACAAATTATATCACTTTTAAAACTGCATCTTTTACAACTGAATACAAAACAGGGGAATATAATTAAAATCAACACAGAATCAATACAGATTTATCTATATGTTTCATGGGCCTGCACTGTGTATACTTTACAAGATAATTCAAAATATGAAAGGGTATATCCATTCCAGAAAGACATTGACCTTCCATTTAGGGGAGGGGATGTAGATGTATTCAAGTTTAGAATAAACGGAGGTGAAGAAATTAATTCTTAAAAGAAAAATACTGTATGTAGTATAAAATTACCACAGGGTTGTAAACCCTGTACTGAAAAATGTACTGAAAAGAGTATTTTATTTCTGCATGAGAAACAATTGCCCTCTGTTGTTTGCCCACTGAACAGGAGACAGCAATCCTCTGATGAGATCCAACTGGAGCCTTTTGCCTCGAGGAATTTACAAGAAAGAGTTTCCTGTACCCAGAAACAACATACTGTGGCAGCTGAGGATCTTGAGGATTTAAGCGGAGTATCTAGTCTTCAGTTACAAGAGTAAAAATATCATCTCAGGTTAGACAGCAACACCATACTGTAAGATTGGAGGGGAGTTCTACACTTTGAGATTTTGAAGTTAAAGTAATATATTCAAATCAATATATTATTATGTTCAGCAAAATAGAACATAATCAGAGGATCCGAGGCTTCTACTTGGAAGTGACTATAAGTTCTATTACATAGTTGTTGGACTATTCTCCAGGAGAGTTTTTTTCAGTTTGAAGACTGTTTTACTAAGTGTCATTGGAGAAACAGGGAGTGGGTTTCTCTTTTTTGCTTAATACCTTGTAAAACTCCTTTTCTCTGTCATTACCTTAGCAACGAGTGTTTGGTGATGTCTTTACTTCTCCAAAGTCTTACCAATGCTTGCTTTCAATACAGTGCAAAGCAAATAAAGTAAAAAAGTGGTTTATGTCTAAGCTCAGCTTATGTTGCATCGACAGCCACTGCGTTCCATCTGTTTGTATTTTGCCAGCTGACCTCTTTAGGCTGCTCTGGCATCAATAAGATGCATGTGATAGGCATGGCTGTAGAAAAGACAGAGTGATCAGCACTGTGTCTGATGCACGTACTGTAGCAGGATTGTCCAATAAGCACATAATGGTGTGTTGTAGTCACATGGGCTCTCTGCTTTGCAATTCAGTCTTTGACATATTAGGAATGCATACATATTTAAAATGTTGAGAATACACTTAGGGAATCAATCTTCCAGTTTTGTTTTTTTGTCCAGATCTTGTATAGATAGATAGATAGATAGATACTTTATTGATCCCGTGAGGGAAATTGCAGTGCAACAGCAGCTTAACACACACAACACAGCCACAGTGTAACGAATTATATACTAATAGTACAATACATACAATACAATACAAGAGTTACTCACAGTCCGGACACACAAGAGGAAACTAGAACAGAACAGTACACAGAAAATCGTATCACACGTATGAATATAAATATAGATGTAACCATAGATATAAATATAAATATAAATGTATTTCACAGGTCCCTGGCATATATTGCACAAAAGTGGTTGTAAACGGGAAAAAGAAAAAGAAAAAGAAAAAGAAAAAGAAAGAGAACAGATGTAGCAGTATATGTGTATATGCGTTTAGTCCAGAAACAGGTCACTGTCGCTGTTGCCTCTGCCAAGACGCAAGGTGGATGCGTTGTACAGTCTTATGGCAGACGGCAAGAATGACCTCCTGTAGCGCTCCCTGTCGCACCGTGGGTGAATCAGTCTATTGCTGAACGTGCTCTTCATTCCTGCAAGCCTGTCATAGAGGTGATGGGAGAAGTTGTCCATGATGGCCTCCAGTTTGGACATCATTCTCCTCTCAGCCACTACCTCCAAGGGGTCCAGGTCAGACCCAATGACAGAGCTCGCTCTCCTGATGAGCTTGTTCAGCCTTTTGGAATCTACTGCTCTAATCCCAGAGCCCCAGCACACCACTGCGTAGAAAATGGCACTCGCTACCACCGACTGATAAAACATGTGTAGCATCTTACTACACACATTGAAGGACCTGAGCCTCCTCAAGAAGTAAAGTCGGCTCTGTCCGTTCTTATAGATGGCCTCGATGTTCTTAGACCATTCCAGTCTATCGTCGATGTGCACTCCCAGGTACTTGTACGAGTCCACCATCTCCACGCCACTCCCATGGATGTAGACAGGAGTAGGTTTGACCTTTTTCCTCCTGAAATCTACCACCAGTTCCTTTGTCTTTGTAACATTCAGTTCCAAGTGGTTCACCCCACACCACTCCACAAAGCTGCTGACCAGTCCTCTGTACTCCTCCTCCTGCTCACCCTTGATACATCCAACAATCGCAGAGTCATCTGAGAACTTTTGCAGGTGGCATGACTTTGAGTTGTACTTAAAGTCCGAAGTATAGAGGGTGAAGAGGAATGGAGAAAGAACTGTCCCTTGAGGTGCCCCTGTGTTACTCACTACCAGTTCAGACACGCAGGTAGGTCTGCGTCCGTACTATCTGCCGCGGGAGTTTACATGCGCCATCTTTGTTGTTGTTTACATTCCACCTACGGCAAATGCAGAGGTAGGGTGTGACGTCATAAACACAGTCACAGCCAGGCTACAAACAAAGCACCCAAGCGCTTTTATAGCTATTTCAGGAGACTTTAACCACGTATCTATTTCCACCACTCTGCCTACTTTCCACCAGTTTGTTAAGTGCCCGACCAGGGAAAACAAAACACTGGACTTATTATATGCCAATGCTAAGGATGCATATAGTTCCACAGCCCTTCCCCCCCTTGGCAGATCAGATCACAACCTTGTCTTGCTTACACCACTATACAAGCCTATTGTCCAGCGCCAACCTGTGACCATGAGGACCGTGAGGAGATGGTCTCAGGAGGCTATGGAGGATCTACGTGGTGCTTTGGAGGCCACCAACTGGGATGTGCTGTGCGAACCACATGGGGAGGACATAGACAGCATGGTGGACTGTGTCACTGACTATATTAACTTCTGCGTAGACAACACCATCCCCACCAAAGACGTACACTGCTTTTCAAATAACAAACCCTGGATCACCAGCGACCTGAAGGCTCTTCTGAATGACAAGAAGAGAGCCTTTAGGAGGGGAGATAAGGAAGAGGTCAAGCGTGTACAGAGGGAGCTAAAGCAGAAGTTAAGAGAGAGCAAGGATGCCTACAGGAGGAAGGTAGAGGACAAGCTGCAAAGGAATAGGGTGAGAGATGTATGGAGCAGCATGAGAGAGATCACTGGCTTCAAACAGGCTGGGGTTGCAACAGAAGGGAACCTGGAGATGGCCAACAAGTTGAACCAGTTCTTTAACAGGTTTGATTCTGGGTCCTCTGTGGCGCAACACCCATCCCCCCACAGCCACACGCTCCCTAACCCTTCACAGCTGCAACTGCCCAACACCTCCTCCATCCCCCCACAAACATGGCCGCCTACAGCTACAACCCCCGACGGCTGCTCACCCACACATCCCCCACAGCTGCCACTCTCCAACACCTCCGCCATTAACACCTCCGGCACTGAAAGCACTATGAGCATCATCCCCCGGGCCAGGCTGACCATCACAGCTGACCAGGTGAAGAAGGAGCTGAAGAGGATGCACGGGGGTAAGGCCACAGGACCAGATAACATCTGTCCCAGAGTTCTGAGGGCCTGTGCTGATCAGCTGAGCGGAGTGCTCCAGCGACTGTTCAACCTGAGCCTGCGCTTGGAGAGAGTCCCGGTGCTCTGGAAGACATCATGCCTGGTCCCGGTACCAAAGAAAGGGCGCCCCTCTGTCCTCAACGACTACAGACCAGTTGCACTGACTTCTCACATCATGAAGACACTGGAGAGACTGGTCTTATCCCACCTGAGACCCATGGTCAGCTCATCACTGGACACCCTACAGTTTGCCTACCAGCCCAGTGTTGGTGTGGAGGATGCGATCATCTACATGCTGCAAAGGGCCTACTCACACCTGGACAGGGCTGGCAACACTGTAAGGATCATGTTTTTCGACTTCTCCAGTGCCTTCAATACCATCCAGCCCTTACTTCTAAGGAGGAAGCTGGAGGAGATGCAAGTCGATGCCTCCATGACCTCGTGGATCACTGACTACCTGACGGGCAGACCACAGTCTGTGAGACTGTATAATTTTAGTGTATATTATAGTACGAATCTGTTTATTGTGAAAGAAAAGTGCATCGATTCCTTTAAATACTGAAAGCAAATGCTTTAGAAAAAAATGCTTTAGAATGTGTAATTGTGAAATTGGTTTATTTTGTGAAATGCTTAAATATTTCAGGCATTTTGCAAAATGTTGCCTAGAAATTGTAGTTACGAAATTGCATGGAATTTACTATATAGCCTGTGCATTTGAATTCAAACAATTTGATTGATTTTATTTATAAAACCACACATAAATACGCATGTCATAGATATAAAACAACATTTAACAGTTTTTTGAATGTATGAAATCATTCTAGATTCCTAAAAATAAGAACTGAGGTATTTTGTTTCCTGAACATTTTGCAAAGTTTTTTTCTGAACCTAATTTCCAAACCTTTAGCCATTATCAATCGCACCTAGTTCACAAGTAATTTTACCATTCTGGTACAGTACATTTCAAAATTACTTTATTGACAGTCTGATTGTAGCCCGCAGTCACTTAAAAAACCAGCATCTGGAGCCTGACGTGTTACTGACAGCAAGGAATCTGCATCAATCCCATCATCCTCAGAAACATGCCTAGGCAATGGAATGGGTGGCATAAGCATAATCCCCAGGAGTGATCATAGATACATACTGTACAACATTACATTTCCTGGCACACACAATGGAATAAGCACTTAAAATATTTTTTTAACTTGTTTTTATACTTAGATGGCCCCATCCATTTAAAAGTTAGTAGCTACCTGCTCCAATGCCATCATCCAGCCATTCCTTGATAGAAGCCAGTGTGTATGCTTCAACAGTGTGACTGGGTAATTTGTTTCACACTCTCACCACCCTTTGTGTAAAGAATTACCTCCTGTCCTGACTGGTGGATCTCATCCAGCTGTTTCTTAAATGAAACCAGGGTATTGGTTACAACAACATAGCTTATTTGATTCTCCCTTTTCTAGCACTCAGAAAAGGCAAACACTTTTAAGTTTTTCTAAGAGGAATAAAGCACAGGAGTGAAGGTAAAATACCACAAGTCACAGAAATCTCAATTAATCTGAAACATTGTCAGTTACGTGATGGCTTGCATGCAAGAAAATGTTATGCACATACCTACTTTGAGAGCATTGACACGTTATGAACAAAGTATTGTTTCTTCTGAATATTCCTGCAACCCCTGTGGCAAAACTAGAACATAATTAGTTGTCCAGAATTGCACTCGGTGATTTGTAACTTATTTATCCATTCATTAACAGAGAGATCACTTTATTGGCCATATACAATTTCTTATATTAGGAATTTGTCTTTTCGCCTACCCCAACTTGCTCTCCATGAGACACACAGGCAGGGAGAGAAGCTGGGGGTCAGAGCGCAGGGTCAGCCATTTATACAGCGCCCCTGGAGCAGTTGGGGTTAAGGGCCTTGCTCAGGGGCCCAACGGAGTAGGATTCCTCTTGCCAGCCATGGGATAGGAACTGGCAAACTTCCAGCCACAGGTGCATATCGTTAGCCACAGAGCCACCGCCCTGCATGCTCATTATCACAAACCTGCATGTTCCTGGAGCAGGCTGCGGAAAGTGATTTATGGTCTTGAACCATGTGGTCTCTTCTCACTTCTCACTTCTCATTTTCTAGACTTGGTATCTTAAACTGAAAACAAAACTGATTGAAAGCTCAACACCTCCGCCTTAGAAGGCTGACGTTCCAGGTCTAGCTAGAAAGTTGCAGATAGAAAAGTTTTATCAAAGGCTGTCTTCCAAGCAATAACTAGCAATGTTTTGCTATTTTGCTGTTTTGTTATTTTAAATGGACTTAAGAGAAGATGACAGTTTTGTACTTGCAAACCTGATCTTAAAACACTATTGAATTGTGTGGTACTAATATTGGTTTTAGAATCAGTAGAAATATCTAGTGCATATGGTAATTAACTTCTCCAGTACTTGCTAAGCACAGAGAAAACCACAAAATATGGAATTAATTTATTAATATAAATATATTATACCTACTGTACCGTATATACAGTGCTGTAACTGGTATTGTTAGCTATACATAAAAAAAAATTACACAATAAATAACATTCCACTTTCTAACTTGATCACTTCCTGTAGTTATTTTGGAAAAGTTCTGTGTGTGCTCATTCTACTTATACTTAATAAAACACTATAACGTTTTAACCTTTAACCTGTAATTTATTAAAAAATACAATCCAATGCAGTTTAAAATCACAGAATCTGTAATAAGCTATTAAGGTCAGCACTTTACAGGGTATAGTCCTGCATATACCCTCCAATGTAAGATATCAAATGGTTTTAATCATTTACACAGTCAGCATATGTTACAGGATGTACTGTGAAGTGAGATGCTGTGGCACTGCTATGCATTGCTGCTCTGTGGCCATGAGGGCAGGGAAGTTTACAGTAGTTTGACAGGCATGTCCTTAAAATCCCCCACACATATGGCTGCTCAAATCAGCTCATTCACTTCCCTGTGTCTTGTGTTGGTTGGTGGAATGCTAAGACGGGCAGAATTAAACATGAATAAAGGACCACTATATGTTGAGACGTGCAGGGAAGATCAATTTAAAATTTGTGTTTGTGTTTATTTTCAGATCTCCCCTAGGCAGAGGGGTCCAACATAAATGTGCTGTGAAACTGGAGGTTTCTCTGAGATGTGGTAGCATAACATCATCCAGTGATTTTTCAACACTACAAAAACAGGTAGGAAATTGTTAAGCTGATGCAGAGATGAATTACAAGAAATGACTGAGTGGAATAGTCAATAAGTCAAATAAATAATCCTAACCCCCAACTTGTAAAGAGTTCTGACAAGAATATACCCAAGCGAGTGGCATAGTTAGAGGCATATGAATTCTTTGTTCTCTGGCATGGCTTTGGTGAAAAGTGTAATAATTCAGGCACACTTCATTGAACAAATATTTATTAACAATGACAATGCACACACTACGCTACCATGCACATTATAGACTTACGACATGCAAGTTACTCTATTTACAAATTTACAGACAAGGCGTTCAACAGGCCGAACATCCCAACCACCCAGAAAAACTCCAATGTTACCAAGTATTCAAACTCATAATACCTACAAAGGCCAGAATATGATCATGTGTTCTAAACTAGAGTACAACCTGTGGTTAAATCTCTCTCTGCAGACCCAGATGCCACAAAATAAATGGGATCCTATCTCCTTATTCTAAAAATGCACTCACCAACCAGAAGATGCCGTTTTGAACGAGGACTTTTTTCACTTAGTGAATGAGTTCCTTAAAAGACAGAATAGCCGGCTGACGTTGCTAAGCTCTCTTAGCAAGATTCAAATACTTAGCTCCAATCAGGTCTTCTAAGGATGATCTTGACAAGGACCTCTCACCTGGCATATGCTCTGTCCTCCTGTCTCCTCTCTTCTCTCAGTTCTCCTTTGATCTATGTCTCTCTGTCTTTTATCCTAAACTTTTGACACTCTTAATCATTTACCTAGAATTTTATTAACTAAGGTAAATCAGAAGATTGTTTTGATCAGTATGTCTCACACCCAACACAACTAAGTAAAAGTCCTTTGTTTGAAGCCCTAGAAGTGGAAATGTTAACACTAGTTACCCATTGTCTCTAGATTAATAATAATAATTAATAACTGCTTACACTTACATAGCGCTTTTTTGGACACTCCACTCACAGCCCTTTACAGGTAATGGGGACTCCCCTCCTCCACCACCAATGTGCAGCATCCAGCTGGATGATGCAACAGAAGCCATAGTGCACCAGAACACTCATCACACATCAGCTATCAGTGGGGAGAAGAACAGAGTAATGAAGCCAATTCATTGATGGGGA
Source organism: Lepisosteus platostomus (assembly GCF_059453375.1). NCBI lineage: Eukaryota > Metazoa > Chordata > Actinopteri > Semionotiformes > Lepisosteidae > Lepisosteus > Lepisosteus platostomus. The sequence goes on from NC_142612.1 coordinate 33,490,782, forward strand.
TTATTAGGAGGTCATAGAGGCCATAATAGACACACTTCCATTGTCACCTACTGTAGCCTCTAACAATATTATGCTATTCTCTCCTGGCTGCAGGCCAAGCTCAGATGCTCTGGTTTGTTTGGTACACACTGCTAGTGGCATCAGTCCATGTGTTATGATTCGCATACCTTGTCTAGCTATTGCCAGTATTTACACTAATGTCAAATCTGCTGTTGTTTGCAAAATTAAATCAAAACAGAAGTGAGAAAAAGCAAAAGAAAATGAAGGAATTACAAGAACTTTATCTCCAATTTTAGATGCTTGTTTGTAGAATGGCTATCTAGCCCCCACAAGCCAGATGCATCTTTTTTGCAGCAGCAGTCTCTTAGTATGACTTTTGTACAGTCATCATTAAAATATTCAAATTTTAAATGGTGTGGTGACAAGAATATAGTGAAAAACAGTGTCCTTGAGCTACAGACCTGAATTTTATTGTAAAAGACATCAAAAGACATTGTTTTGCAAGTGGAGTTTCAATGTCATTATCTGGGCAGCTGAGATGTGGTGCCTGTAAAGGGGGCTGCAAGACTCAACGATTAAAGTCAAACTTTAATTTGACTTCTCCTGGCTCTGTGCAGCAGGCCGGAGGCTGATCCAATGATGGCCAAGAAGTGCAAAAGACAAGCAATTAAAACATATTTGCTACAATTAAAAAAGACGGGGCACAAACTAAAAAAAATAGAATGGCTCAAACATTAAAAATGGACATGCAAATGAAAAAGAAGTCTTACAGGTAGACATGCATTCTAAAAAGTGAGGATGCGAAATCACAAAAAACTGAAGACATGCAAATTGAAAAGCATGGGTGTATGAACTGAAAATGTTGACTGTGGAAAACTGTAAAGAGAGAGCATCTAAACCCGTGGTTCTCAAACTGTGGTACGTGGAGCACTGCCAGGTGGTACGCCAGATTACCCTAGAAATTTGTTGTATGAACTGAAAAATCGGAATGGGTTTTCATATTTTCTGTTTTAATAAAATGAGTTTGTCAAAAATGCGTACCACAATACAGCGTGCGCTAATACTTGAGTGGACACAAGAGCTACTATGTAATTCTATACCATTGGAACAAGTAATATTGTAGGTTTATTCCAAGCTGAATAGAGAAGAAAGAAAACACAACATTTTGGCCGTGGAGCATTTTTCACACCTCAACACGCATGCTGACGCAGCTACCCACCTGAACTATTCTATAGAGTACCATTGTATAGGAATATGTGCTGTGAATGTAAGTGGCCAATTGTATTTTAAAAAGTTATCTCCAGCAAATAGGGAGGTAGGTGAATGTGCATGGTTTTGGAACACTGGCAATCTTGTGAGCACTGGAAAGCGTGATAACAGAAAAATATTTAAGGACTGTTCTAGGTTAATTTGAGAAAAATACACAGAGCGTCTCTGTGTTTCGCTCCCATGCACCTGAAATAAAAACGTTTTTTAACTTCTGAGACGGACTCCTGAAACAGAAATGGGGAAAAATGCAAGCTTGCAGATTGCTAAAGCAGGTAAGCCCCACACTATTTGTGAAGAACTTTGTTTTCCGTTGGTCAAAGAGCTGACATGTAAGGCAGTATGTGTGGGGAAAAACCTGCTAAACAGCTCAAATGACACAGTCACTGCTAGAATTATTGATGTGGCAGATGATGTCATAAGTACACTAATAGAGTATGTTAAGATGAGCAGATGCTTTTCATTGCAATTAGATGAGTTTATACAGTAGTTGGCATTGATTTGGCCAATTTGCTTGTTTACTTTAGATACGAGTTTTAGGGTATGTCCCATGAGAACTTTCTGTTCCGGAGCCGCTACCAACAAGAACTACAGGAAAGCACATATTTCAGCTTTTGAATGAAGTTATCGAAGAGAATGGCATTGCCTGGATTTCCTGAAATAACTTGGAATACGTTATTCTCATATTTAATTTTATCTACTGTAAATGTAGCTTCTTTTCCCTGTAGTTACTGTATGAGCCATGATCTAAACAGGTCTTGCAACACTTCCTAATATAATAGGCTCCCTGGACTACACAACCATCCTCATTAAAGTCCCCACAGGCTCAAATGAGGCTGATTTCTAACAGGAAATCAATTCGCAGTATCAATATACAGTTAAAAATAAAACTATGGCCTAAAAAATAGATGTTTTTACCTCGCTTACGACTTTCAGCAACTGGGGGGGTCACCTGTACTAATTGATTCACACCACAAAAGTATTGGGAAAAAGACAATATCCCAATAAAGGTGTACAATCATTATTGTGTTGATAATGATGATCTCCCCCTCCTACAGTCTTGCTCTGTGCACACTTCTTCTTGTTGACTAAAATTAGGGAACATTTTCATTTAGAAATTGCACTACACTGTATTGTGCACTAGTTCCAAAGAAAAACCACATGTGGATGATATTCTTGTATTTGTCTTGACATGCTGCTAAGTACTCCCTTTGTGATAGAGCTACTGTAAATGCTGTTACTGTTACTGCTGCATGTGCTCCAATGTGCTCTTGTACCAAGTACAGTTGTGAGCAACTTTGGTGTTCGTTTTGAACCATGCATGACTAGCACAGAAGTCCAATGACAACTCACGACTAGGGTTCAGATCAGGGAGGCCATTCCCTCCAATCACACCCCCAGGGCTCTCCAACAATGACTGTGTGAGCACTAACTTTTCCCAGCAGGAGTACAGAGTCTGTAGGTGGCAACCTATCTGGCACTGCATCAACCATCTTTAAGTAGGCCTGAACAGATTTTGGCCGCATAAGCATAATCAACACTCAGAGTTTTCTTCTCTGCAACTCGTAGTTGAATTGAGGTGTCCATCTTGTCCATTGTGAAGAACTCCAACTGTACGGCATCTAGCCAAGGACCTGTGAATATCCCCACACTTGACCGGATCCTCTCTTGTGGGAACTCAAGACTACCCACATGAAGAGACACCCCACAATGGAGAAGTCTGGTCCTAGGGCCAATGCTGTGTGTAGAGATATGACCAACTATATCCGTTGGGTAGTTTTAACCTACCTCACCAACCCCAGCTCCTTCCCCATCACTTCACGTCCCGTTACCGAGTTTCCATCGCAATGGTCAAGTCTATACAGATCCATCCTGCTCATGCCTGTAACCCAGCTGGCATTGCACAGCTACCCAATTCTTCGTCTTGTGTATGGGGAGCCCACACAATAGCTCCAATATATCCATTTCAGGTTTACCATGTCTTCATTTTGGTCGGGTTAGGTAGGTAGATTAACCATCAGGTGCACACTGGCAAACCCATCACCAAGGCCTGGTGTCTATGATCTCAGTATGGTTCTCAGAGCTTTTAAAGGAACCATCACAGGAACCTAGTTTGGATTGTTTTTTGCACCTTTGGCAATTAATCAAAGGTAACCATACCAGGAATAGAACCTCCTAAAAACATACCTCTAATGTTCCCTGGAGCACTCAAGTCACGATCCCAGGAGAGGTTGATTGGAACATCTGCACACTGTTTTTTACTCAAAATTTGGGATTTTTTTAATGTTTAATGTTTAATGTTTTTAAGGTAATCTATAATATGTGTAAGAGCTGAAAACAATTAATAGTTCAAACTAATTATTTTCAATTAAGGGTTCAAGTCAAGTCAGTTAAGGGTTCAAGTGTCCAACTGAGATCTTGGCTGGGGAAAAAGACAGTAGGTGTCTGAGTCTCCAGTACCAGGATTAGGTACTCCTGCTCTATTCCATAAGCAATCGGTGACCTTGATTTACAGTGCCTTGCGAAAGTATTCGGCCCCCTTGAACTTTTCAACCTTTTGCCACATTTCAGGCTTCAAACATAAAGATATAAATTTGTTATTTTATGTGAAGAATCACCAACAAGTGGGACACAATTGTGAAGTGGAACGAAATCTATTGGATTTTTGAAACTTTTTTAACTAATAAAAAAATGAAAAGTGGGGCGTGCAAAATTATTCGGCCCCCTTGCGTTAATACTTTGTAGAGTCACCTTTTGCTGCGATTACAGCTGCAAGTCGCTTGGGGTATGTCTCTATCAGTTTTGCACATCGAGAGACTGAAATTCTTGCCCATTCTTCCTTGCAAAACAGCTCGAGCTCAGTGAGGTTGGATGGAGAGCGTTTGTGAACAGCAGTTTTCAGCTCTTTCCACAGATTCTCGATTGGATTCAGGTCTGGACTTTGACTTGGCCATTCAAACACCTGGATACGTTTATTTGTGAACCATTCCTTTGTAGATTTTGCTGTATGTTTGGGATCATTGTCTTGTTGGAAGATAAATCTCCGTCCCAGTTTCAGGTCTTTTGCAGACTCCAACAGGTTTTCATCCAGAATGGTCCTGTATTTGGCTGCAGCCATCTTCCCCTCAATTTTAACCATCTTCCCTGTCCCTGCTGAAGAAAAGCAGGCCCAAACCATGATGCTGCCACCACCATGTTTGACAGTGGGGATGGTGTGTTGAGGGTGATGAGCTGTGTTGCTTTTACGCCAAACATATCGTTTTGCATTGTGGCCAAAAAGTTCGATTTTGGTTTCATCTGACCAGAGCACCTTCTTCCACATGTTTGGGGTGTCTCCCAGGTGGCTTGTGGCAAACTTTAGACGAGACTTTTTATGGATATCTTTGAGAAATGGCTTTCTTCTTGCCACTCTTCCATAAAGGCCAGATTTGTGCAGTGTAAGACTGATTGTTGTCCTATAGACAGACTCTCCCACCTCAGCTGTAGTTCTCTGCAGTTCATCCAGAGTGATCATGGGCCTCTTGGCTGCATCTCTGATCAGTCTTCTCCTTGTCTGAGCTGAAAGTTTAGAGGGACGGCCAGGTCTTGGTAGATTTGCAGTGGTCTGATACTCCTTCCATTTCAAGATGATCGCTTGCACAGTGCTCCTTGGGATGTTTGAAGCTTGGGAAATCTTTTTGTATCCAAATCCGGCTTTAAACTTCTCCACAACAGTATTACGGACCTGCCTGGTGTGTTCCTTGGTCTTCATGATGCTCTCTGCGCTTTCAACAGAACCTTGAGACTATCACAGAGCAGGTGCATTTATACAGAGACTTGATTACACACAGGTGGATTCTATTTATCACCATCAGTCATTTAGGACAACATTGGATCATTCAGAGATCCTCGCTGAACTTCTGGAGTGAGTTTGCTGCACTGAAAGTAAAGGGGCCGAATAATTTTGCACGCCCCACTTTTCATTTTTTTATTAGTTAAAAAAGTTTCAAAAATCCAATAGATTTCGTTCCACTTCACAATTGTGTCCCACTTGTTGGTGATTCTTCACATAAAATAAAAAAATTATATCTTTATGTTTGAAACCTGAAATGTGGCAAAAGGTTGAAAAGTTCAAGGGGGCCGAATACTTTCGCAAGGCACTGTATATAACGTTTTCTCACTACAGTCTCAGGTCTGCAGATCGGCTCCTTACAATAGAAAGACTGCTGTGTTACTCAATAAAAAAACATATTATTTATTATGCTTAATCCAAACTTTCAGGATAAATCCAACTTTTTCTGTACCAGCTCCACTTCCAGCTCAGCAGTGACTCCTTACAAATGTCACTCAGCAAGATTTCTTACAAATGAGAGCTCAAGCTGTACAAATTTCTCTACTCCACCCAGCTGTATATAATGGACTAGTGTCCCATCAAGAGGCAAATCCCATCTCTTCGGCCCACTTAATATTACACAAACGTGGATAAACACCTTATCTGATGACCCCAAGGATGTGATTTTGAATAATTCAAATTCAAAGCACAAATTCAGAAATACTGTAAAACAAATTGTTAAACTGCTATCAGTCTGCAGGATTTTAAATTTGATGTCAAGGTAACCCAAATCTCAGGTCAGTGTTCTCTGTAGGATCTGTGGCTTGCAATGTGATGATGTACAATGGTGAAGATGCAAGACAATGAAGCAAAATAACTTAAAATCATTAGAAGGGCAAATATTTCTTTGTAATTTAGCTGGGCTAAATATGGTGACTATCAAGTGTTTAGAATCATTCAAATTTGTATTTGCATAGTGATATAAAAGCATGTCCTTGGTAACATTTGCGTGTTATGGGGCTTTTAACATCACTGAAAGAAAATTATGATGGCATAGGCCTTGTTTTTCGAGATACCATGGCAACGTAAAAAACCCTGCCCCTCCTCATGTCCCCTCTGCAAGTGTTTGATAATAAATGGAAGGACCCTCATGTAGCTGTTGAGAAGAGATGTTACAATGCAGGGCTACAAATTATTAGGTGGGTTATCAGTCATTTAAATTCTCCCTAGCTATCTGTATTTTGTTTGTTAAAATATGAATTTATACTTTTACTATTACAATACTATTTTCAACTATCTCTGTTAAGAATTTGGCTTTTTGACTCCTAGAATTTGCTTCTTAAGAGTGGAATGCTATGTAAAGTGGCACCTTTACTGTTTTTGCTTTTTTGGCTATTGTTTAGGTCTCTTTTCAAACAAGATCTGTTGCCTCATTAATCTCAGATTAAAAGCTGCCGATGTTTGCTTGTGTATGTTGCGAGGGTTGCTACAGTATGTCAATTCTGTATTATTGGAGAAGTGTGCAGTGACTTCTGGGAAGAGTCCTTAGTCTTTTTTGAATAGTTACTTGGAGCTTTTACTCCTGCTGACAGCCATACTAATTTAGAGTCAATAACAGAATTTGAGAGGATAAGCAGGCAGCTGACTTCTTTCGTTACGGTGTGTGTGCATGACCACTTCATGACTGTGATCTTTTTTACTCATGTGTAGTGAAAAAGGAGATTTAATGGGCACGATGCTGTTGCATTTGTTTAACCGATGGAATTGTCCACAGCATTGTTGTTAATGTATCAAAAACAAGAAAATGAGCAGGAGGCATACTTTCATAATTTATTATAAGCTTTTCTACTACAGTATTTCAGCAGAAAAAGCCTTTATTAGGATGTATAATATAAAGCAACATAACCTGCAGTTTGAATGGAAGATAAGACTAAAAAGGTACGTCACGGAGAAGAGAAGAGAAAATTTTGATTTGACTTTAACCTGCTTAGTTTGAGGGAAGACAATAGAAATAAGGAAATCATAAGTTTCAAAAGGTTATTTCTGGTTCACCCGAAGAGGGCTCCGCAACGTAGTGCTTTTTTTCTTCTCTTTTCAGCATGGAATTAACCTTTACTTGTTCCTTTGCAGACTGTGCATGCTGCTACAATGTCTCTTTACAGACTGTAAAAAAGCAATTTTTCTCCAATATACAGTTGTTAAACTGGCATCCATCAGCCTGTTTGTGAATGTCTGAAGAGTGTTTTGGGGTATGTTTGTCTCTTCCTAACAGGCACCATGAGTCAAACCAGTGAGGACACACCAGAGAAGGGAGAGCAGGAAGATGCAGGACAGAGCTGCGACTGCAGCCTGGCAGAGGAGCAGGAGGAAGAAGATGACGACGACGACAGTGGAGAGCCCAAAGTGTGCAGAGTGTGTGGAGACAAGGCCACTGGCTACCATTTCAATGCCATGACCTGCGAAGGGTGCAAGGGCTTCTTTCGGTGAGTGCAACCCCCCTCCTTCCTGATACCCCAGTGATACTCCAGGTGTTTCTCTTCAGTAGGAACCTTATTTGCTTTCCTGTGGTGAAAGTTCCAAAGCCCTGTCACATTAAAATGAGCAGCACTTGCACAAAGAGAGTGTGCGCATGTCTCTCAGCAGCAGGCTACAAAATAAATAAGATAAGATCACTTTATTGGCCATATACAGTTTCTTGTATTAGGAATTTGTCTTTTTGCATACCCCAGCTTGCTCTCCATGAGACACACAGACAGGGAGAGAGAAGCTTGGGGTCAGAGCACATGGTCAGCCGTTTATACAGTGCCCCTGGAGCAGTTGGGGTTAAGTGCCTTGCTCAGGGGCCCAGCAGAGTAGGATTCCTCTGCCGACCACAGGATTCAATCATGATGCTCAAAGCCAGTCACCAATAAGAAAAGCTTGTGAACAGGCAAATTAGACACAAATGGCAGGCAGCATTTTGTCCTGTGTCTTTTATGTAAACACAATTGTACAATATTAATGATTGCTAATAATAACACCTCCTTATATTTACATAGCACTTTTCATCACATAGGATTCCAAAATGCTTTGCACACAGGAGGAGACCCGCAGCCTCACCTAGGAGACTCACAGTATCCATTCACCAGCAACCTAACTGCACATTAGGTGTGGTTTGGCCTTCTTAAAGTTCCCCCACAATTCAGCTGGAGAAGTAATTTTTCATTTTCTTTCTTTTTTTATGCCAAAACAGTCAACAAATTGTGCCATTTGAAACATCTCACCAGTATTTGATAAATAGCACAAAGTTTGCCCTGTGTCTTCAGAGTCCAAGTCCTGCTTTTAGAAAATGTCTAAAACTTCACACACACTCTTGAGTAAAACCTCCATGTAAAACTTGAGTTTGGTTTTAAAAGTCATCAGTCGATCTGCCATTGTTCTTTGTAGAACTGAATGAGTAAATTCAGAATTTGTGTATTTGGAGTGATATGAGTCTGTCTCAAGCCTACAGTATGTTGGGGCCACTTGGCAGAGGATTGGAAATGGTTATGTTTAACTTGTATCCCTCATAGTGAAAAAAACAGCTGCTGAATCCTGTGTGAATGATGCAATAAGACATTTTGTCCAATCATGAAATAGTCATTATCATTTTAGTACAGTATATGGACAAAATTATTGTCTCTGATTTATTGTGTTATGTTTTTTTTCTGCTTGCAAGCAGGGCTAGCAAAGACCTTTATGGTCCCCAGTGGCATTCCTTTACTACTGTATATGCATGATTGAAATGTTCATGGAATGGATATCACTGAAAAGAAGCACCAAATAGAATTATAAGCCCACCTTTTGTACTGCCTGTTAGAGAGAAACAGATAATCTCAGTGAGTTATTATATTATTAATAATTAGTTATGACCAACCAACAGTTCCGCAAATGCTGCAGCCAATGCAGCTCTTAATAATTAGTTTCTTTTGACTTTTGTCATTAATGTTTTCTGCAGTCTTCCATGGCTCCCTTCACAGTACATCAATTACTGTTCAACTTATTTCGCTACCATGACGCCCACACCAGAACTGAAGAGCTAAAGATGACATGAATACATCCTCTGAAAGCAGATTTGCCTCCAAGATCCTTGCTCTTGTATTGGGCAATGAAAGTACAGTAAATTAACTGCCTCTTACAATGCTGCATGTTGCTAGGCATCCGACCTGCAGTAGGTGGTAATACATGGTAACCTGAATCTTCACTGGCAGAGTTCAGTGCCAACAAACCTCTGGCTTCACTAAGACCTGTTATGTCCTGAACACAGTTAGCTAGATGAATATGGATATATCGAAGAAAACTCTTAAGTTTAAAGACAGGTGCTGTCCTATCAGAGGGAGGATTACAATGAACAACTCTCAAGAATGAGGAAGATGATTAGATGCTCTTAATCTTGCACAGATCAAGCTAACAGAAAATAATTGTACAATATACTACCACAGTGACATGAGGATTGAGTTTAAAACATGGAAATAAAAGTGTTTTCTGGTGCATGCCCTGTAACTTTGCAACCAGCTGAATTTCAGTTTTGGCATATTAGTTATATTAGTTAATGCTTATTAGTCATGCAGATGTTTTTACCCATATGTTGTAATTTGATTTTGTTTTAATTGCAGCACCAAGAACTGATGATGCCATAAACTGTTACAGTATTCATTGTACACTCAGACAAAGCAAAGACAAAGGCTCAGCTAAACTGCAATAGAAATTAAAATAAGGTTCATAGAAAATGTTGTGGACAACGATAATACAGTTTGTTACCACACAACAGAGCAGCAGCTTGGAGAATAAAATTTTTTTGTGTTTTTCTTTTTTCAAATCCCAGTCACCATGGAGAAACAGTACTGAAGTCATTTTTTCAATTAGAAATGTATTCTAATCCATTACCTTCAGTAAACCCTTGCTTTAATGGATTCACGTTAACAGAATCTGTCAAAGGGGGTATTCCTAGTCTTTGCCTCCCCGTTTATGTGCACAATTCATCATCTTGCAACTACTGTATGTATGTTTACTGTGATGAGAATTTTGTAGGGATTTTGTGTGAATTTACTGACACAATGTTTAGTTGTAACAGTACATTACTTGAGTTTACAAGGATTCACAACACAATGTGTACATGAAAGCATTCTGGATGAGTACATGAGTCTGTCTGGATACAGACGGCAGCTCGTCACATGAAAATTATCAAGCTATAGAGAGTATATTAAAAAGAGATGCATAAAAGCAAAGATAATTCATTTAGTATTGGTTACACTAACTCACTAATCAGTATAATTTACATGATTGACATTCAGGAGCTCATCAGGAAATAAGATACAAGACAGCAATGAATTCTCAAGAGCAGTAATGGTGAATATTGAATTATACTTATCCACAAACATAACTCCTGTGCAGAAGGATGGGGGAAGAGCTGACTGGATTCATCAGCTGTCCAATTGGTGTTCTGCTACCTCGATACCACTCTAGTCTTTAGGCAGCTCGAGGTATCGGGAATAGAGAGAAGGATTCTACTATAGCCTCACGCTGACAGTCAGTTCTCTTCAAATTGCTACCATTTAATCTGAAATAGGATGTAGAACACATAACTAGCAAACAGTCTTGGTTCAAGAAAACATATGAAAGTGAGTCATGAAATATTACTTGATAATGAACAATAGGTTTATTCCATGCTGAAAAGAGAAGAGAGAAAATGCAGCGTTTTGGCTGTGAAGCCTTCTTCAGGTGAGATTACTTGATAATGCTGTTTTAAAGTTGTTAGTATAGGAACACTCTTCAGTGTAAACCACATTGCCCAAACATTAAATTGAATTTCAAATGTAGTGACAGGTGGCTTTGGGAGTTTTGTAACATCATGGTGTAGGGTGAAGGTCTATTATTTTAATAGTTAAGTGATATTAAGTATTTCTAACAATCTTTGTGTGCTTTGTGTGCTCTGTCACCTCTCACAGGAATGTAGTGAAGGAGGTCTCAGCCACAGGATAACCTCATGGTCTTTGTATGTGAGCAAGTGAGGGAGAGGAGCTTATCTTTTGGATAATAGTCTTTCCCAGGACAGTCCAGATCCATTATCGATATTCCTTTAAGACGGATATCCACAGCTGGCGCCTGAATGACTGGCAGAGGGACATAAGCACATCTGTTTCTCCCCTTTTTGTATGACTTTCCCTCGACTCAGTTTCATTCCCCCAGTGTCAGCTGCCTGAATGACTACTGCCCTGTTGCACTCACATCAGTTATCATTAAGTGCTTCGAGCAGTTGGTCAAAGCATACATCATCTCCTTACTACCCTAGACCCACTGCAATTTGCGTATCGCCAGAACAGGTCGACAGAAGATCCTATTGCTTCTGCCCTCCATACTGCCCTCTCATAACTGGATAAGAAAGGAACATATGTGAGAATGCTGTTTGTTGATTACAGCTCAGCATTTAATACCATAGTGCCCTCAAAGCTTGTCATCAAGCTCCAGGACCAGTGACTGAACACCTCCCTCTGTAATTGGATCCTGGACTTCTTGACGGAACGTCCGCAGGTGGTGAGGGTGGGCACCAACATATCCTCTACCCAACTCTAAACACTGGAGCCCCCCAAGGCTGTGTGCTTAGCCCTGTCCTCTACACCTTATTTACCCATGATTGTGTTGCCAGGCATAACTCAAACTCCATCATCATGTTTGCGGATGATACAACAGTCATCGGCCTGATCACAGATGGTGAAGAGTGTGCTTACAGGGAGGAGGTTGAAACCCTGGCAGCATGGTGCCAGGAGAACAACATCTCTCTGAACATCAGTAAGACTAAGGAGATGATTGTGGACTATAGGAAACACCAGGGAGGAGATCACACACCTATCTACATCAATGGGACTGCAGTGGAGAGGGTCAGCAGTTGTAAGTTCCTGGGAGTTAACATCTCAGGGGACTTAACCTGGAACCACAACACCAACACCATGGTCAAAACAGCACGGCAGCGCCTATTCTTTCTCCATGGGCTAAAGACGTTTGGCATGCCATCACATATCCAAGCCAACTTCTACAGGTGCACTATTGAGAGCTTCCTGACTGGTTGAATCACTGCCTTGGATCCCCAGCCCGGGATCGCAAAGTACTGCAGAGGGTGGTGAAGTCAGTGCAGCTCATTACCGGCTCTGAGCTACCAAACATCCAGGATATCTACTCAGCTAGATGTCTGAAGAAGGCCAGGTCCATTCTCATAGACCCCAGACATCCCAGTCACAAACTCTTTTCCCTCCTACCGTCTGGTAAACAATACCAAAGCATTCAGTCCAAGTCCAACAGATTACGGAACAGCTTCTACCTCCAGGCAATAAGACTGCTAAATAGCCAACCTACAGCTCCTTTAGCAAATCACCTGTAATGGTTACATGGACATACAGTGTTCATTGTATTCAGCATACTGCATTACTTGTATATATTGCATACACCATGGACACATAACAGCTCTATTTATATTGAGTTGTATTCAATTTCTATTACATCTATTATTATGTAACCTCATTTTCGTAACCTTAATTTTGTGATTTTTGTGATTTTGTGATTCTTGTGATTTTGTGAGCCTGCAGAAAACACATTTCATTGCCAGCAATTACTTACTGCTGCACACTGTATTGTTGTGCATTTGATAAATAAACTTTGATTTGGTTTTGATTTGACTGAGCAGTCACCACTCAGTGCACAGACTTTGTCCCAGTTCAGCACAAACTTGAGAGAGCTGACTGTCAGGGAAAGGTACAGTACAGTATAGCAGGATCCTTCTGTAAGCTGCTTAAGAACTGGAGAGGCACTGAGCCAGCAGAGCATGGATTGGACAGACCCAGTCATCTGTTCCCCCACCCTTCTGTGCGAGAATTACGAATCCCCAGTTGTGGATGAGTATAATTCAGTATTTACCCTCTCGAGAATAAAATTATGTTAATGGGTTAACATCAATTCAACTAATTGAAGTAGTAGTACAGGAGTGCCTGAATGTTGATTACGTGAATGGAACTGATTAGGTAGCGTAACCAGCTGTATACGAACTGTAAGATCCTTGTTTTTTTGTATCTTTTTTGTATTATATTTTGAATGCTTTTATGTATATATTGGTTTAATGTATCAATAAATGTCTTTCATGTGTAAATCCCTGTGAAAACTCCTAGTTGTTCTGCCAGTTAATTCCTAATAGCCAAAGTAAACTTACGCAATTTACTGTTACAACTAAATATCCTGCAAGTAAATTTACAAAACCCCTACAATAGTATAGTGAATAAAATAATTTTAGTTTATGCTGTGAGTCCACCCACTGAAGAGACAGAGTGGTTCTGAATGAACTAATCCAAGATGAAGGCATTTTACTGTATTATCCCAACTGTATAATACCAATGAGACTGGCCTGTCATCAATACAGTACATTATTTTTACAATACAGTATTGTTACAAATAGGGGTTACAAAAATAGGGAGTGTCAGAAAATAACTGAACGGATTAATCAATAAGTAAATTAAATTATCTTAACCACCAAATTATAAAGATTTTGCCAAAAATGTACCTGAGCAGCTGGTATACTTAGAAGCACATTAATTCTTTGTTCTGTGGCACAGTTTTGATGAAAGTAATAATTCAGGCACACTTTGTTAAACAATTATTTATTAATAATGGCAATACACACCATAAAAAACATACAACATAAACATTCAACATACAATTATTATTTACAAACAAAGTGTTCCAAAGGTCTACACTCTGACGAATCGGAGAAAACTCAGACTTATACCTAATATTTAATTCTTAGGCTAACAAAATAAATAAATCTGCCGTCTAAACTGAACAGAAAACAAGTTAGAGTTAAATCTTTCTATATAAACCCGGATGCTACAAAATGAGTGGGAACCACCCTATTCTAGAAATGCATCCACTTACCAGGAGATGCCATTTTAACCAAGGGCTTGTCTATACAGGAAATCAGTTTCTTAAAAACCAAAGAATGACAAGCTCTCTTACAAAGTTCACATATTTACCTCCAGTCTGTTTTTTATGGGTGATCTGGACAAGGACCTCTTGTTTTCTGTATTAACTTCCTTTCTCTCTTATGTCTCCCTTTTTCTCCTTTCTTCTGTCTCTGTACCTGCTTGTACAACATAAAACTGTGTTCCTAGCCTGTTGATAATGTTTAATGATTTGCCCAGAACTTAATTAACTAAGGTAGACCAAGGTAAATGTTACAATTGCTTTGATCAGTGAATCTCAGACACCTATGTACATCTCAGTAAACATCTCCTTACTTTGAAGCTCAACCCCCCCACTGGAAATGTTGACATTAGCCAGGTATTAACTATTGTCCCTTAGATTATGACACCTCAATATTATGACACTTCCCAATAACCATATCAGTATACTGTATTATTTTTGAATACAGTACAGTCACATATATACATATTCAGTATGCATACTGTATATACAATATACAGTATATATATGTTCATATATGAATGTGTTTTATAGGCATCCTGTCCAGGGTGTACTCTACCTTCCAGCTGTTGCTTCTTTGAAGCTGAAGTGGAAGAAGTTATTAGAAAATGAATGCATGGACGAGTGTGTTTTTTTTTTTACTTGAAATATCACATTGGTAATTTAATGGACAGCAGACAATACAGGACATCCCTTCCACCCTTTTAGTCCTGTAAAGTGAGGGTGTACAGTAATGGAACAAGTAATAGGTTTATTCCATGCTGAAAAGAGAAGAGAGAAAATGCAACATTTCGGCTGTGAAGCCTTCTTCGGTATACAGTACTGTACCACCTTATATGTCTATATATAAATATCAGAGGCCTTTGACACCCTCTAATAGCAAGTCCCTGCTATTACAATCCTTTCTAATACTGACCCGCAACACATTCCTTGCCATCTGAAGTGAATAAAGAAATTCCAAGTCTTAAATTTTTCTTGAATTTCACTGTTCTCCTTCTATGTAACTAGTCCTTGTTATTTATTATTGCTGAATGAAGTGCTGTATTTCTGCTTTTTGTTTTTTGTGTTGATCTCTTAGACCAGGGGTTCTTTTTTAGAGGCCTCACACCCCCTGCAGCTGTTTAATGGATTGCAAAATGTAATATATGTACAGTAAAAACATTACATTTGGTTTCTTCAATTCAAGACACAATAACAGTCCAGGATTAAAATATGTAACTAATTAACATTTCAATTCACAAACAAATTATGACAAATTTGAAGTTTTTGAATAGCTCATATAGAAGAACAACTGTAACAGTACAAGCAAGTGAAAAATCTACACACTTGAAAGAACAGAAGCAAAATGAATAGAAATGTTAACACTTTATTGCCGGTGACGGGCAGTAGTCCAGTGTTTGCTACTTTGTTTTAATTTAAGTTTTGAGTGTTTTGACATGTGGAGGGTTGTTACACCTACACAAGAAACAAAAAACACATACTGACCAAGCGTATACTGTATACAATAGTGTGGCATTTCTCCATCTGTCCTGATGACTTTTGAGGTATATTGGGAGGACATTCTATGTTTAAATTGTTCATTGCTCCCAAATCCCCTAGACTTCTGCGCCCCAGGTATTATACCATTTGGGCCACAGTCTTCTGGACTTTGATGCGGCTGATGGTGAGATGATACTGCTCTGTGCCTCAAGCAGGCCAACCTGATTCTCTACTGATTCTGTATCAATTTTGTCCCACGTTGCTTCTCACCAGACGTGCCATGAAGCGTCGTACTAAGTTCAGCTGCCCCTTCCAGAACTCCTGCGTCATCACCAAGAATAACCGTCGACAGTGCCAAGCCTGTCGCCTCCGGATCTGCCTGGAGGCTGGAATGCGCAAGGAGTGTAAGTCTTTTCAGTGATACGGCTTGGTAGTTTGCCGTCTTATGTTGGATTTTTTTTTTTATTGTCTTATTACAAAAACACCTCCATTTTGTTCTACGTGTCTTGTTTCCTGGTTGAATTTCAGTGACTGACATGATTACCCTAGTGTCCTGGACAACATTTTCCATTGGCCCTTAACAATCATGGCCTTGAAATAATTGCCATCTATGAATTGGCTTCATAACTCTGTTCTCCTCCCCACTGATCGCTGATGTGTGATGAGCGTTCTGTCGCACTATGGCTGCCGCCGCGTCATCCAGGTGGGTGTTGAACATTGGTGGGGGGGATCCCCATTACTTGTAAAGTGCTTTGAGTGGAGTGTCCAGAAAAGTGCCATATAAGTGTAACTAATTATTAGAATTATTAAAAATTGTCTAGGAAGAATCTGAAATGATCATAATTGTCATCACATCACAAAGCAGTTAAGTCAACACAATGCCCTTTTCTAAATTATATACTGTCTTGCTAGCATGATGTATTCTTCTGAAATCATCAGCAAAAAAATTGTTTCATCTACACATCATCTACAGTATATACCCTGTATTTGATTTTTCTATGGCAGGTACTGTATCTCCAAATTCATGGTCATGGTTTCCATGGCATGAAGCAATCAGGCTAACTCCCTTGGATGAGACGTCAGTCCATTGCTGAGCAAACCTATAGCAAACGCTGGTCCCCAGTGATACTGGGTGGACAGCAGCAATCTAACCAATTATTGCGGTACAGTACCTTTCGCAAGTTACAAAGGCAGAGTCCAGTGTGTATTCGAACACACAACACACCAGTTTTGACTCCAGAGATTTGTCCACCACACTGTACTACCAAAATTGACTGAATAGGACTGAAAACAAGCGATATAACACTCTGACCCTGTCCCTTGTGCTGATTTGTGTTTCCTAGTAATCATGTCTGATGCAGCAGTGGAACAGCGACGGGCTCTGATCAAGAAGAAGAGAGAAATTCGCAAAGAGACACAGCTGTGCACAGCTGAGGAGCCTACCCTGACCCTGGAGCAGGAGAGCATCATTTGTGAGCTGCTGCAGGCCCAGAAAGATCATTTTGACCTCAGCTTCTCAGGCAGCAAGGCATTCCGGGTACGACAGCCAAACTGTTAAGAAGGAAATTAAAAATTATACTGATGCTGCAGAGGAGAACAGTAAGAGTGTTAGTGTTCATTCTCAAAGTACCTCATGGAGCAAATACAGCTGTTTAGAAGGATGTCGCATAGCTGTCCTTAACGTGAGCTTTTTATTGAGAGAATGTAAGCCTTGAAAAGATCTTTCAGGAGCAGTCATGAGATCACATCACATTAAAATTGGGAAAAAAGTTAACAAGGCTGCCGTTGACTTCTTTAAAGAAGACCGTACATTCCATTTCCATGCCTGGAGCATCAGAGTTTCTGAGGGTTATGCCTCTGTTCTTTATGTATTCTGAGCACATTCTGAACACAAGAAAATACTACTGCACATCCATTATGTTAGCCTCATATTAAAATATCTCATCTGTGTCATATAAGCTGTTAACTGAAAGGAGGAACAATGAGCCAGGACAATTCACATAACTATTGTCTTTAACATTCTGTGGATGGTTATATTCTGAATTACAGAATCCAGGATTTAAATCCTATGGAGGCTAACTTAATCAAATCTGCACATTTATTGTTTTGATAGACTTTCCACTATCAGGAATCCATGAAGTGCTTTAAAAATTAACATTTAATCTTTCTAGTCAACTGTCAGAAGATCCATGTGATATTGTAATTAACTGATCTATTTATGTATTAATCTTAAAATTGTGTAACTTTGAAAAACTCCAACAATAAGGCTTTGCACTGTGTTTGGGGACTGGCCTCTAACTTTGGAAGACTTTAACAGATGTCTTTTGTAATATCGAATATTAGTCTATTGTATAACTATTCATACTAATTGTTTACTTAGCTTTCCTCTTGTCATTTCAAGCTGTATTGTGAGGTAAGATACTTGTAGAATGTCCTGAATAGTTTCATCAACAGCCTATCTGCCTCACTTGGTAGTTAGAAGTTACTTGATCCAAGAATCTTGTCCAACTGTTTCTTGAACTCTATGGGTAAAAAAGGCTTTAGGGTTTTGAATACTTGAATCATGGCAAGTAATAACTGTTCAGAGCAAAAAGGGGTTTAGTTTCTTTAGCTGTCAGTGTAGAACATTCCTTTTAACCCCAGAATGTATCTGTTTGCTCTTCTCTAGACAGATTCTAGAACACCAATATCCTTTTATACCATGGTGAAGAATGATACAATGGTCTTTCTGTTGCTTACTGAATTGATTTTTGATTTTCAATTATAATGAAATACCAATCCCTATATCAGTGTGGGGTCTTTACACATAATAAATGTGTATGTTAGCCAAGTCATTCTTATTCAATATTAAATAACTTATTCTTAATAAATAACTGTTGTTTGTAACAGTAAAGAACTTTATAAACAAGACTGGAAGCTCATATTGAGAATGGGTTTTACATGAAAAAAATACAAACAAAATACATACAAACCCTTTAAAAGGCAGATTACAGGTCACTTAACTTGCTTGTCTCCTTTGTTGCAGCCCATGAATCGCAAATCAGAGCACATATGCAGCTCCACACCTCTGAGCAGCCCCAAAGATGAGTCCCAGGACAAGGGAGTGACCACCTCCCTTAACCAACTCAGTTGCCCGTGTTTAGGAGACAAGGAAGACCAAACGCAATACAGGAGCAAACCCACTGTCTTCTCCATGCTACCTCATATAGCTGACCTGTCCACCTACATGATCCAGCAGATAATTAATTTTGCCAAAGTTCTCAGCTTTTTTAAGTGAGTATCTATAAAAATTCTGATTGCAACTGATGTTCTCTTGTTAAAGGACTGAATGTTGTGTGATTACAGCTGTAGAGCTGTGACCCATTTATTTCTCATTTATTACTTTATTACTTTATTACAGCACAAGTGTGTTTAGTCATGCTTTTAATTTGGTGTTCAAAGGGGACTCATGATTGAAGACCAGATTTCTTTGCTGAAAGGAGCCACGTTCGAAATTTGCCAGATCCGTTTTAACATGCTTTTCAATGATAAGAAAGGGACCTGGGAATGTGGCCCCCTCACCTACCACATGGATGATGCAGCCCATGGTAAGTTAGTTGGAAATCGGTTGGAGTCTGTGCCCACAGGACACTGTAGTGTTTGGTTAGGTCTGTGACAGTATCCTGTCAATATTGAACTGGGGAGAGGCGTGTGTGCTTTGAAGAACAGATATTGGGGCTCCTGAAAAATGAAATGTGTTGCTACTGCTGTTCAATGACAAGGGCTATAATTTTTAGTTTTACAGTTAACACCCTTTTCTTACCGACTAAATTCTGTGTGCCTTAGTTTTAAAATGTCTGCTCTCATGCCCTCTGCCCTCCCATTTAACCAGAAGAAAAATATTGCCAGTGCTTTTGCTTTACTGCTACTTTTTTTACATGATCCTCATTACAGAAATATGGGCCACAACAATAACAGACCCAACAACTTCACATTTTTTAGCTGTTGTTGCAGAGGGCTGTTGAAGGACAGTTGAAAGAAAATGACACCGAACAGACAGCCATGTGTCTTGAAAACAATTTTCAAGAGAAAAAAGTGACAGAAATGTTAATTAACACTTAAAACAATGTGGGAAGAGTCATACAACAGTGCTACTTGTTCTTTAAAATGTGTTGTTTAGTCATGGTACAGTATGTGAAGCTTCTTTGCCTCAGCACATTAACAGGGACTACTAACAGAAGCCAGGAAGGAGTACCATTTTAAACTGAAAGAAGGGCTTCTCATTTTCATTGTACTGTTTTCATTGTCATTTAATGAGCTAATGCCACACGTTTTACTGTTGTTGTTCTGTCAGAAAACAGTTCTTAAAGAGAACATGGTGTGTCTTAGTTATTTTATTAACAATGAAGAGAAAGGAAAAATTATCCTAGTAAACTGACAAATCAGAAAAAGTGGCAACGTTGTTCTCCAGAGTATTCTTTTGCTTCATTGTTTTTTTTGTGGTAAAAACAAAAATGAAGGGAAAGCAGATGCGCCAATTTGATAAAATTGTATGGTGTTTTGAGGCATACTGTATTTCAATTCTTGTTGGAACTCTTGGGAGTTAACTTTTTGGGTACGAACTGCACACTTGAAATCCCTGGCCTTTTTTGCATCCAATGTGTATAGTTATTGTAAATTCAGATGAGTTACTGTGACTTGATCTTTTTTATAATTCAGGTTATTAAGTATGTAAAAGGGACTACAATTCTTTGGCTCAGGAGAAAACTGACCAGGGAGGTTGACATCAGTTTTCAGTAAGATATGATTCCTGATCCTCCTTTAAATACCTTATTTCTTTCAGGTAAATCAGCCAATTAGTGTCTAATGGTTCAGCTCTAGGCCATTCCTGCCTGGTGATATCACTGCTGCCAAGCAACCTGCACAAAACTTAAGCTTTGAACATTGAGATAAATATTAGCCTGGATTTTTTTTAAATAATTGCTGAAGATGATAATATAATAAGAGGTATTTTTGCTGGCCTTGTTTTATATTTTCATTTTTTCATAAAAGGAAAAGTGTAATTGCCTTAGTTCATTGTATAGTTTGGTGTTTCTATTATACTTCTGTTACTCAGCTATCATTAACATTAAAAAAATCATTTATAATGAGCAGTAGTATAACTGTTTTTTGTTACATTTCTTTAAAATGAAAATATTGAAATAAGTAATCTCACTACGCTTTCTGAATACTAACTCTCTGTGCAAAACAAAAATCTTATCTAACTGACGAATAACATTTTTAAAATCACTAAAAATGAACAACAGTGTTTTAATGCAAGTAAAAATTGTCATCTAAAATGTCTTCCAGAAATATGAACAATGTCTTGCAGATTATCTAGGTTCTGCCTATCGTTTAAAATGATTGGCCTTTAACACTGCCTTTTTGCTAGTTGGAGAGTAGACTAAGTGCAATTTCTCTGCTTTGTTCTCCTTTTACAAAAGCACTGTTCTATTTCTGTGGCTTTCCCAGAGGGGAATCCCTTAGTAATTAGAATTTATTTCTCATTCTCATTGCCCACACTTGCATTGGTGATGTTTAAACAAGAAAAGAAAAGTAATTATTTTATCTCAGCCATCTTTAATGTGAAGGATGCATGGCATTCTGACATTTTTGTCATCATGACTTTCATGATTTCATCAGATAATGTCCGGATTTGAACTAAATTGGAGTCAACTGCACTTTTGCTCCCCTCAGTTATGTTAAGCAGGAATAGGGCTCATGCAGTATAAGGGTCTGCAAGGAAAACACTGTTCTTTCCAAGAAAAGTATTTATTTTTCTGATGGGATAATGTGTCATGGGCTGTGACATGCCTGTCTCACCAGGAGACAAATTTATTAGTGATGCAAACACAGAGGACACATACAAACATCAGAAAGGTTAAAAATGTGAATAGGCCATTTGGCCCAATTAGCTTGTTTGGCTGCTACTGTAGATGCTAATAGAAATAAGCCTTATTGGTCTATTATTAAATAGATGATTTGTTCTCCCTTTTTATCTATGGACTGTACAGAACATCTAGACATTTGGTATTACTGTTTTGACTTACTGAGTCTTGTTAATGGTCTATTAGAAGCATTTCTTGTTTCCTTATAATCTTGTTTAATTGGTAGGTTATCACCAGGCCCAGGATCTTTATCTTAAGTGCTTCTAGGACTTGCTATTTTAATACTGTTTAATACTGAGCTTTGCATTCTGTCTAAAACACATTGTCTGTTCCTTCCTTGGATATTTCATTAAAATATAAATTTGATACATTGAACATTAGCCTTTCATTAAAGGCTAATTTCATTAATGGTTTACCATTATTGTTTTTCAGTTGGTTTATTTCATTATGTGTTTCTGTAGTATTTAGAAAAACATTTGTGTTTCATCCATTCCACGTGCATCCATTTCAGTATTCTTTTTTATCTCTCTCTTTGGAGTAAAATAACCCCAAACCTGAAAGTGATTTCTTTACAATATAAGAACGTTGGTATAATTAGAAGCACATGAATTCTTTGTTCTTTGGCACAGTTTTGTTGAGAAGAGTAATAATCCAGGCACAGTTGGTTAAGCAAGTGTTTATTACAATGACAAGATACAAACTACGCTACACACAACAAAACAAACAACACACAAGTTACACTATGTACAGTATTTACAAACAAGGCATTTCAGAGGCCTAACATTCTGGTCACCCAGAAAACCCCAGATTGCTGCCACACTACATAATGAACGGTAACAGATGTGTGCTGCGACTCTCTAGAACTTGCTGTGCTTTTCTTATGATTATGTAAATGAAGGCTACGACTGAAAATCCTAGGAAAAGTCGTGTACTGTGACACTGGCATAATGTAAACTTTACAATTGTTTTTGCTGAAGACGTCAGCAAACATCCTCCCTGCTTTGAAGCTAAAAGTGTTTACTCTGCCAAGTGTAACAAATGGATGCTGCACATTGGTGGTGGTGGAGGTGAGTCCCCATTACCTGTAAAGCACTTTGAGTGGAGTGTCCAGAAAAGCGATATATAAGTGTAAGCAATAATAATAAAAATAATAAATGTTATATAAAATCCAAGAGACACTTCTTAGTCACCTTAGGCTGTAGCAATATTTAAGTGCTTAAGAACAGTGTGGAGCTTGATAGCCATTTCCTCAAGAGGAGTAAGGGGGAGCAGAGAGAAGTAGTACTCCTACAGGAAGTCAGTGTATCCGGCACACCAGTCAGTCCCATCTCTTCTGTGACACCACCCTTCTTTCATGTTAAGGCATGGTGCTGTCCACCTCCTGTCACGTCTTTTCTGCACTGCACAAGCTGTTTTTCCTCACTTCTGTGTGTCCGGCTCCCTGATAATACTGTAGCGTTCTGCTCCTCCCTGGAGTTATGGACTGTGCCATTGCCCCATGATCTTGAGCTGCAGCTGCCCTCTACCTCCCCAGGATCCTATTTAAGGGCGGCTCCCTTAGCTTTCTTCCTCATTGCACTGCATGGAAAGCTATGGGAAGCTGTGCTCTCCCTTTCTCTCTACCTGCAGTCTCTTTACCTTATCTAGCACCTTTCTCTGTAAGTAAAGGGGCAATAAACACTTTGTGAAGCTGAAAACCTGCCTTCTGCATATTCGCTTTTGCTGCCCTCTCAGACAACTTGGTTTCGGGCCAATTTGCCACAATATGTTGACCATAACGGTCATTACTTATTGCTGCTGGTTTGCCTTCTTCCTTTTGAGTCATCAGCTCGCTTCTCAACAAAACAAATACAATGTTTCCTTAACTTATTTTTCAGATTCGATCACCTTTGTTTTGGCAGCTGCACTTTGTGCAGTGTCTGTCTTCTGAGGCCACTCTGCCATCAGATTGATAGCATGTCTTTTGTGTACTCCCCATGTACTGTATGTGTAGCATACAGTCTGTTTGCAGTGCAAGGTCCTCGTGCAAACATCTTTAGCCTTATTTATTAGTAATTATGCAAGACTGATGAATCAGAATTTCATTGTGCAAACCTTCTAAATTCCTTGCCTGGAAAGATTTTTAGGTGATTAATTATGATAATATATGCATATTTACATATCTACATACACAATGAAATGTTCTAGATTAAATGCATGTGTTAATGTTTCCCTATTAAGCATCAAATAACATGAACATAGTTATCTCTGTTCTTTTGGTGAGGTCCATTTTCCCTCTAAGTCCTTGCCTCTCCTCCTCCTGCCTTATGGTTTTGTCTGTTTCTGGTTGGTGTTGATGTCACTCGTTCTTGTCCTTCTCCAGCTGGGTTCCAGCAACACCTCTTGGACCCCCTGCAGAAGTTCCACTACACCCTGCGCAGCCTAAAGCTCCACGATGTAGAGTACGTGCTTATGCAGGCCATCTCCCTCTTCTCCCCAGGTACTGTGTGAAACACCAAGTGAACACTTTAATATTTAATATTTTAATTTTTTGAACATTTAATGTTTTAATGTTATTGTAATGTTAACGAAGATTAATAAATAAGAAAGGTTACAAAATGAAAGGATTCTAGTCACCCCATCTTCATTAGCTGGGTTCTAGCAGTCTAAAGATCCAAGAATATAAAAAAGTTGTTTCTTGAAGTGTCTGATTCAAAAATGTGGTTTTATGTTCTGAATGTTCAAAATTCTGATTTCCACCTGTGACATGGGTGCATGTGGAATTTTTACTTTAAACAGGAGATCATGTTTACTTAGCAACTTTCTTCTTTGTGATATTTGTGAGGTTCTGAATTTTTTGTTTGACTTTTACTTGTAGATCGTCCTGGTATTACACACCATGAGATCATTGACAAGTATCAGGAGATGTTCGCTATGATTTTAAAGAGTTACATTAACACTAAGAGGTCTTCTTCAGATCACAGGTGAGCACAACATACAGTACTTGTTTCAGAAAGGCTTGCTGGATATACATGAAATTAATGTAATATTGTTATTAGTGGAACAACGAATCATCATCGTAACATAGAAAAATTTGAATACTACCAGGGGACTTATGCACCCTTGGATTCTTGCTCAGGATGTATGCTGGTGTTCCTGAACAGCTGGACATCACCATCAGTGATGAGGTGCTAACCTAACAGCTGGATAACACTATTAGTTACAAGCTCCTAACAGTACACCTGGAAGACACCATCAGTAACGAGGTCCTAACTGAACAGTTGGTTGTTATCAGCATTGTGTTTAATTTTTGGCAGCATTTCATCATCATTTACTAAAATAAAAAACAGTTTGTTCACAAACATTTTTGTCATACATTTTGTCAATGAATTTAACACTGGCTAGACATTTAATGACATTCAGATCCTAACCAAACAGCATGATGTTAATATACTCTAGTTATATAAAATATATAAATGTTTTTAGTTTAATTCAGTTTTAGTCTGTGTAATATTAAGAATAAAATGATTTTATATCTATATCAAATATTTTTTTGAACACATAAGAACCGTGAGCCTAAAACATCATTTGAATTCAAACATGGACAAAAATCATAAATCTTAAAAAATGATTCTTCAATGGTCTGTACTAAGTTGGAAAAGTGGGCTGTTTTCTTTGGTCTTCCAAAGCTAAAAGACACAGATCTGCGGAAGACTAGAGTAATTGTGCTGCAAATCTGACAATTAGCAGAAGAAAACAAAATGTACTGTATGAGACTGTAACAGAATGATGAAAACTTTTCTGCTTTCACTACTGCAATGTCAAGAATTATTCTTATAATAAGTGTTTTCCTTTGAACCAAATGAGAACTTTTGTTATGAGAATAATCTAACTAAACAGCACGACATATACTATTATGTGTATTCTACATAATTACATGACTTTATACAGATGCAGCCATTCAAAATGAGCGGTAAAAACCCGCGGTACAGTAACCAACCCGCAGGGCACCGTAGGGCACCGCAGGGCAAGTGATTGGCTGGCCAAAATGACCGATAGGGGCACTCGTGGTGCATTGGTTGGTAGTGAAAAGATTTAATCATTTAATGTCTTTACTGTGCACATTTCAATCCGCTTAGTTTTGAATATTTATATGGCATTTTACCACTAAAGGGAAATTTTAGTAGCTGAGCATAAAAAGAAGAGGAGCATAACGCATCTGAAGGTCATAAACGATATTAATTTAAGAACATAAACATTACTGTATGTACATAAACTGTACTGTGTATGGCTGGTCTTGATAGTTTAAAGAAAAAATACACACCAGTCTTCCATTTCTCCCTAAACATTTTAAGCATGAAAGTTTTATGAAACGGTACCCAAATATGTGATTGCTGTATAGAATGAATTTTAATTTTTAAAAATTATTTAACACGAAAATTAAGCTGTTTACAGTACATCTTCCGCCTGAGAACAGTCACCCGTTGCTACCCAACGCAGAAACACAGCCACTAACTAGCAAAGAGAGGACATTAGCTAGCCAATATGATAAAGAAATAAATGATTATTTTGTTTATTTCTTTTGCACATTTATTTGAACATTTCCATCGATTGTACAAGCACTTGGAAACTGTCCAATCCCTAGTTCATCAAGCATTTACCGGTCTGGCGCCGGTCTGTGTCTTCTAGGATATAATGCCAGCGAACTCTTGTTTTTATGTCCACTATAACTACGCTGGGCAAACGTTCCGAGGTCAAATTCTTCCAGCACGGGGGTACCTTTAAAGCGGAGACGACGGCACCAAAATTTTTTGGCGCGCCTTCTCTTTAAAGCCCTGGCCAAATATGAAGACAGTACGTACAGTTATAATTCAAACGGAATTAAAAACTACACATCCCAGTTACCATGGTGGTGCTTGTGATCATTGCGTTTAACCAACAAAACAGGGCGAAAAATCAGTCACATGACTTTGGGGCAGAGTTTCGAAAGCTTAACCTATCAGCAACAAAGCGAAATTTACACGATAGGCTACCTCAAACTGTCAGTTACACGACTGTGTATGTCGCTTAAGCCACTCCTATTTGGCATTTTAGTTATGGAGGCGAGAAGACGCCCCCCCCCCTCTCTGGGTGCCTGATTTGCCGCCATCTTTAACTGTTCGGTGTCCGAATCGGAGTAGCTACGCGTATGAAATAAAGTTAATCCCAACTACAAAACATATATTTTTGTGGTAAGAGGGCGCAAAACATCAGTATTTACTGCTATTAATTACTGTACGATTTATAGTTGAAATCTGAGCCTAGATATAAAGTTAAAATCTCGACAAAGCAATGTAGGAAATACAGAGAAAATAAATCCTTTCTGACATCTAAAATCAGTTTCGATCAAGGTCTCTAAAACGAACAAGAAAAAGAGGATTTTCGGAGGGCAATTACGCTGTGTTTATATAGAATAAGTGATTTATGAGCAATCTAATTTCTTGTTCATTTAAAACAGTGAAATGTCAGCTGCAAAGGATCGCACCAGAAACAGCACTCTCTCTGCCTGTCATAGACGTTCAGGAAAGGCTGAATGAAGTCATGTCAAGTACAATAATTCGGTGATCAATAATAACAGTTGTAGGACAGTATATAAGAAGGATAAGGATTTTGAAGTTGACTCGAAATCTGATAGGTAACCAGTGCAAGGACTTGAAAACAGGTGTAATGCATCCCTGATAGGATTCTTGCTGTCATATTCTGAACATATTGAAGATTGCTCAGTGTGGATTTAATTTCCCCAGTGAACAGGATGTGCATTTATTAATTCTAGTAAAAAAGCCTTACTTGATTTCTCTAGTTCTTAGTTTCTCTAGTTCCCTTTAAAATAAACTATTATTCCACAATGCAGAGTATTACATGGCCAGTATTTACACATGATATTTGTGATTTAAAGAAATTAACACAAGCAGCTTTTGGAGATTTAAGTGTTGGCTGAGTTATTGCAGGATAAAAGACTAGAGATGTTGGCAAGAAGAAGATAATTTGGGGAAAGCTGAGGAATACACTTATAACAAGAACACTTCCTAATGGGGTTAGGCATACTTTTGATGAAGATGATGAAGTTAACAGACTATATGTTTACATAGATACTGAAATAAGGATTGTATTTTAGATTATGTGTAGTTGCTGGCATTGAACTGTGTGTTGGATGCACGTGAATTGAAGGAATGGGCAAACATAGCTGATGCGGATCCACAGAGCCAGCATATTAAGATGTTTATAATTAGAGGCAATTTGTTTAAATAACTAGGTATGGATACTGATGTGCAAGAGAGGTGGAAAGGCTGTTTCCTTAAGCCAACACTATAAAATATTTTATTCTCAGTGAGATGCTGCCATTTCATAGTGGGTTTCTAACACTGTGTATAGTTCCATCCACACAGTGCCTTTACTTCCATTTCTAATCTCTTTATCCAGTACAGAGGATTTGGAGCCTATCCCAGTAAGCAACGGACACAAGGCAGAATACACCCTGGACATAGCACCAGTCCATCACAGGACAGACAGACACAAACACACACACACCAGGGCCAGTTTTCCCATAAACCAATTAACTTACCAGTATGTTTTGGAGTGCGAGAGGGAGTCATATCACACATATGGAGAAAAACCATGTAACCCAGAGAGAACATGTAAACCCCACACACACAGGATGGCAGGAATTGAACCTAGGACCCCAGTGCTGCAAGATAGCAATGCTAACCACTTCGCCACCATTATAAGTGGATGGATATCTTAGTTATCTTTCTAGTTCACAGGTTTGCATGCATAATTTAATTTTGAAAGCCACTGAGACATCAGGTACTACTGTTGTATTTATGAAAAAGAAACAAAACAAAAAACATACTAACAACTATGCCATCCTACTCCTTAGTTAATACATTTTATTATTCATAAACAGTTAACATTGTTAGCAAAATATTTTGAATTATATTTAACCCAATTTTTTCTTTAGTTTTGTATTTAACTTATTATATGATAGTCAGACTTAATGTATATTTGAACAATTAAAATATATTTTTACAAGATTTTACATTAAGCACTTAAAATTAATATGGTTAATAATAGTAAACTGTAACATGCTGTAACAAGATCGGTTAAACTGCGAAGAAAATGCTTTCAGAGAAAATGTTTCAGGTGTGAAGAACATAGATCTCCAATGCAATTTCAACCAAACCTGTTCCCACACACCCTGCCCCCACTACCATTAGAATATACACAAAGCACTGAAATCTTTCAAGCTAATGATCAGGTGACCCAAGAGAGACCAAGAGAAACACCAAGGGGTGCGGAACCAGGGAACTATTTACATGGAAAATGGGCGATCTCCCCAGACTGTCCGCCCGTTTCACTGTTACCTGGATACCTCTTTATTTAGAACTCACTAACACTGATTTTTAGTTTAGAAGGATTCAAGTAGGGTTTTAGATGAAAGGCAGCGACCTTAATCAAGCCCAAATCATAATTGAACCCATTCAGAGCCTACATTACATTTTAGCGTTTCATTCTGAGCAGAAGACCCTCACACCTGAAGAAGGGGGAGGTGTCTTTCGCTGAAAATCTCGCCTGCTTCTACTTTACAACGGGAGTGCTGGCTGTGACGAATTAAACCGGTTTCACAGGTTTCAATCACAGACCATGTGACATGGGAGTCAGGAAACTAACACACAGCGCCACCGGATTTGATAACGCTATAAAACCACTATAAAATAATGTGACTAGGCACAGAACAAGTTTACAGCACAGTACAATAATAAATGCTGACCATGACTTTAGAAGCATAAATTGCCTTACACTCAATTTAAACACAAGCTGTCTTTAGCCCTCTAAGCTGGTTCATACAGAAATGTAGAGATCCAGGCTCAGAACACACAGCTTCATTAGCGAATACATATGCAGGACAACTAGAGAAGACGTTTTACAGAGGATGGATTTTTAGAAACATCCCATCAGTGACATCACTGAAGTCAACTCCTAGGTACTGTAACTGTCGTGTGGATAGTTTCACAAGAATCAGACAAAGGTTTAAGCATTGCTTGTTCTAGATAAAACTGCAAAAAAAACAACAACCCATAATGTACTTCTTTGCGGCTCTGTTTGCCCAAATCATATATTCACAACGTGAAATCTAGAAAATAATATTACGTAACCAAAATCCGCAATATGGAAACAGAACCTGTGTAATTGTTGATAGATGATGTACTCGTAACATTTTTTCAAGACGAACTACAACATTTAAAAAATGACTTGTATGTACTTGATATCTCTAATCAATCCACGGGTCCCAGCACAAAACGAAACTAAAACGCATACCGGTTCGCGCTTCTTATTAGTTGCTCAAAAGTAATTTGACCGTATGAAATGCATAATATAAACCTAGAAACATATACGTGAGCAGTACTTAAGCACTGTAGTATCGGTGTTAAGACATACCTCTCAAATACTGTAAATCAAGTTAAAAATATCTCAAGACCGATTCTGGTCATAATGAAACCATGTTTCGTGTATGTTTTCTTTAAAGTACCGAGACCAGCCATATACTGTATGTTTATGTTCCAAAATTAATATCGTTTATGGCCTTCACACGCGTTGCAGTATGCTCCTATTCTTTTTATGCTCAGCTACTAAGATTTCCCTTCAGTGGTAAAATTAGATATGAATATTCAATACTTAAAAGGGCACAGTTAAGACATTAAATATACATATACATACTGTATACAGTACAGTTTTCATACAGTAATATGTTTATGTTCCTAAATCAATCTCTTTTATGAGCATGTGAAAGGCATGGTGAATCGATTCTCAAAAATTACTGTACTTTGCATGATTGGAAACAAATGCGTGATTGCGAAATGCTGTGGTGTTACTTTTACAAAGACGGTCAATGAAAAAAATAATGTTGATCAGGGCAATACTTTGAGTTTACACTTACAGCTTGTCCAAGGTCATTCATTATTAATACTATTAGTAATATCTTCGTTAAAGACTTTGATGGCCACAGCTCAAACATGAGAGGTTGAGCTTTATTAGCTCCACCTTGCGGAAATTCTGGAAACTATTATTTTGCTTGTCGTATTATAGGAGAATTTACGGTAACTCGCGGTATTTACCGGTAGCTTGCGGTAGACTGCGTACAGCGTGCCGCAAAATAATGCGGTATCGCCCGCGCATTTTGAATGGCTGCATCTGTACATGTGATAACATTTTATCAAAAACACAAGTCTTTGTTGCACAATGTAAAGTATATTAATCTCCAGATTATCACACAGTAGTAGCTTTGTGTCACTGCGCAATCCATATACATTCACAGTCTTGATCTTATACCTCTTGAGAGTAAGCATTTGACAGACAGAAGGTTGTCAGTTGTTAGTTCATTGTCCTAACCAAACAGCGTGATATTATCATCAGCAATGAAGTCCCTTACAGAACAGCTGGGCATTATCAGCAACAAGGTCTTAACCTAATAGGTGGATATCACCATTCTCAAGTAAAGACTGTAACTTAGTTAGGTAGTTAATTTGTGAGTTTTTAAAATATGTCCGTGGGCATAAAAGGTGGTGCTGTACTAATTGGTGAGCTACCCAATGATACTGCACATGTTCCCTCATGTCAGTTAATTGTTCATTACTGTTAAATAAGTGAAAATGTACACATTGAATCTTTGTAGGAGGGACTGGATCTCACAGAATATTTATAGGGTTCAGTGCAACCAGAAACTAACCAACTTCCAGTCTTGTGTGGTTTTAACTTTGTGTTACTAGTGTAATTATCATTGTTAACGATATACAGTATCATGCAAAGTTTAGCCTTTTCAAGTTGGGTTTCTTAGATACGCCATCTCACCTTGTAAGTTAAGGCAAACGGAACAGCTGCAAACATAATGATTTCACTTTCAGTAACCATGAAGAAGGGAAACACTGGTTTTGAATTGGGAGGATTTTTTAAACTACATTATTTACCTGGAACAGGATCCCTCTTAGATGGTTGCATAGCACAGAATCTGCAGGGAATAGCTATGTTGTTAACAAACCTACCAACCGTGTTTCTATTCCACCAACCTTGTTTTCAGGTTACTCTGCTCAATAAACTCAGTGTGTCCTACCAGGGCCTTTAGTATAAGTGCCACTGCAGTCCATTGGTTTGAGGGTGGCCCCACTCTCCTACTGGGAGACAGATACATTTTCATTGTATTTTTTTTTTTATTCCCTGACGTTAATTGCATACTTGTCCTAGATTTGTTTGTCACCTGATTTTAAAGTTGATATATTGTTTCCTGAGGGAGAACGTGGGCACGTGGGCACTGGCGTCCTTTGTGTCTCAACCCAGCATTGCTTGTACTGGTGCCATAGCTTATCATCCTCCCTTGTGAGCTCCGGTGCTGCAATGTGTCTCCACTAATGAATTAAATAATGTTTTGGGAGGATCCTTGTCCTACATTGTAATTTAAATTACACAAACGCTACAAGATAGGTTTCAACACCATCCTTTGTTGTCATTTTCTGTAGTACGCGCACAGGATAGGGAGTATGGTGTTCTTTTCTGTCGTCTCCAACCCCCGAACACTGAATTAATTAAACTGCTAATCTGTCTGGTAGGACCTGAGTGACCTCCTGCTGGACTGCTATCGCCTCCTGTTGTATTCTGTTTGTTTCCTGTTGTACAGCAACAAACTGAATCAATGCTCTTATGGCTTCATAACATAATGGTTTTAAGCAGAAAAGAAAATTTGGGGTTTCACTTTGCTCTATCTGACACTTTTTGTTTTGTTTGAAAGCAAACACTATAATCCTGAACGTTAAAATTACCATGAGTAATCTTACTCTGAGATCAGATACAGTATCTCACCATCAGGAGACTGTGAGAATCTGTGTAGACAATTTCTGTCCATTCTCTCAATTCCTTTATAGCAGTGGTTCTCAAACTATGGTACGCAGAACACCGCTAGATGTTACTGAAAAATTGGGACGGGATTTCCTATTTTCAGAGTTTGTGTCGAATCCACAGTCTATGTACTTCGATACAGCGTGCACTAATACTTGAGTACTTGAGAGCTACAATGTAATTCTATACCACTGTATAGGAATGTTTATTACGAACGTAGCATGACTTGCAGGTGGTACTTTGTCCAAAAAGTTTGAGAACCACTGCTTTAGAGGGAATCGAATTCTCACAGGTGCAGCCAATTCCTTATTATTCTTGTGACAATGTAGAGGTTTGCCATCTTGGAGTGTATCAATGTCGCCTTCTTAAGGTTCATTCCCATTTGTTACACTTCAGTACTATCTACCTTGTTGCAGTACTCTAGCATGATATGAGGGTGGACTCTATGGGGATGACACATGAAAATAAGTGCTGATTAGATTGAGATGAGCAATATTTATTAAAAAAACACTTACTGAGGTGTGTAATCATTGAAAAAACAAGCACTGTAGAGAAACATTTAGGAGAATTGAAGTTTGTAAGGTGTAACCCCTTAAATATACCTTTTCATTTACTGTAAATAAGCAAACATTTCCAGCTGGTTTGTGCAAGTTTTATATCCGGCCAAGGGAGTCTTTCAGTAGAAATTAAAGAAAAAATGTAACTTTGTGTATTTTATGCAGATGGCCACTTTTATTTAAGAATCTTCCTCATGGGTTTGGGTTTCAAGGGCAGAGCTGAAGGCTCACAGCTATGTTAGAAATGTCCCTATACTGTAGATGCAACTCTATAGATTAGCTTTGCACTCTGACTCCACTTGGTTTAGCAGGAACAGTTACAGGGTTTTCGGGAGTTCTGGGAAGTATTATTTTTAGAATAAAGGCTTAAGCCCTGCAGAAAATATAGATTAACTTAAAATGACCCTTACTCATACCCAGATCTTGAACAGATGTCCAGATTTGGCTGTTTTGTCAGATTCTCCTGTTCTATTTCTCACTGTGGCTTTTACTGAAATTGACAATGCAGTAGTTTCTCCTTGGGAAAACATACAGTATGAAAGCAATAATTAATAAGATTGATTAATTTAACAAAAATGCAAACATAAAAATCAGGTTTATGGACCTCTTGTGGAACATATTGAGTCACCCAATATATAAATTAGAAAAGAGGATGCAAAAAGTGTTATAAGAAATAAAGAAAAAAAGAGGACTGTTTTTTATCTGTTATCCAACTGAAACAATTAACAGTTTTACAACAGTTTATGTAATGATTAGTTTCCAGTTTGTTTTCTGAATGTTTATCTTGTAAAAATGATCAGAGCAATGGCAACATTCTAAACAGCATTTGATTGAAGCCATTGCAGTTAACTATTGATAGTTCGTCTATCTACATTTTTCCAATCTAACACGATTAAAAATGTATTTTTCAATTTTTTAAAAATTTCATTTCACAAAATATTCTTCTTTCCTGAGTTCTCATTGGTCTTGTAGACATAATCTTGAAGACAGGACAAAACGCTCATGATTTTGTCATTACCATAATGTACCCTCATCCACCCTTCCATTTTCTAAATAGCTTTATCCAGTACACGTTCGCAAGGAATACCAGAATCTATCCTTGAAATTTACTGGTACAAGGCACGATACACCTTGGATGGGACACCAGTCCATTGCATGACACACAGACGCAAACACACACTCACAACAGGGCTGATTTACAGAAGCCATTGAACCTATTAGTTTGTCTTTGGATTAGAAATTGGATTTGTGGATGGAAACTGGAACACTCAGAGGGAACCCACATGAACAAGGGAAGAACATACAGTACAAACTCCACACAGACTGCTCCCCATATCCAGATTTGAGCCCTGGGCTGCAGCACTGCAAGGCAGCAAAGCTGACAATGCGCCACTGTCCCACCTGTTTTCTATACATAACTGTGAAGACCATCTTTTTCTTTTCCTGTTCCAGCCTGTTGTTCCCAAAGATAATTGCCTGTCTGACGGAGCTGCGTACAATGAATGAAGAGTACACCAGGCAGGTGCTGCAGATCCAGGACATCCAGCCAGACGTCACACCTCTCATGATGGAGGTGTTTAGCAACAATCCTGAGTGAAGCTACTGTATGTAGCACTTCACAGGAGACCCTCAAGATGAGAAGGTGTTAAAGCTCAACACAGATGAAAAGAGTGGGCATACTTAGGGGCTCCTTCTGGAGCATCTCTAAATCAATGCTCATGTCCTATCCTTATGCCACAAAGTTTACAACTCCCCTAAATCACCACTCCACATGCGATCTGCCTTTTTCCTTTGAAAGCACAAAGGGTCCAAGCAAGAAAAAGAAAAGAAGAGTGGGTTTGTCCCAGAGCTCTGCTGCTTTGTGCACAATATAAAGAAATATGTTTTTTGCCATGTACTACTATTTATTTTCTTGAACAGTTCTTCCTGAAGAGGTTGAAATCTCCTTAAAATTAATTTCCCTGCCAGTTCAACAAACATTATGTGTGAATTATGATGAATGTCCATTTTTAAGACACCAGAGGACTGGGGCTTATCTTTCTTTTCACAGTGAGGAATTAATAAAGCTCCTTAGTCTTCTCTCAAGGTGGCAGGGGCCCAGACAATTGGCATGAGTCACAGAAGCGAGCCTCCTGAAGCTGAGAGAGTGTTGAGGTGTTTCCACACCTCAAAGGCCTCTTCACAGAACAAAGCAGGCAACTTGTGTGGCAGTCTTGCTCTACTACAGTATGTGTTTATTTGTTGTTTTTGTAAATTGGCCCATTTTAGTCATGGGCTGGCATAAGACTGACATTTTATGTTCCCTTATATTTAACAGATCTTTTTCAAAACGAATATATTTTAGTTAAGGTTGATTCTACACTGAAGAGTAAAAGCAGAAAAACACACATTGTGACACCTGAGTAGGTGCTGAAAAGTTTTCTTTCTACTTTTATTGTTTTAGTGTCCACATATGCACAAGGAAAATATATACACATTCTATAAGAAAATTCAGATTCTTTTGAAGAGTCATTTTTACAAATATATTCTACAAATTATTGATATGGACATGTGGTATTCCACCACAGGCTTGGAAATGGTGAGCCTTGCCTTGGAGTTCATGGCCTCCTCACTGAAGTGTTCCTTGCATTATTGATGTGTAGGCAGATTTCAGGTTTTGTGTTTATCTGTCAAAAAGTGAATCAGGGCTCCTGTGTAATTAATAAATTAATAGATAGAATGCAGTGACTCCCCCCCTGACATTCAGCTTACGGACTGATTGGCCATAAAATTGTGGTGTTTCTCTTTCCTCTTGTTCTTCTGCACAGACAAGAATCAGTCCAACTCAGGCAGTCATCACAACAGGGTAGATGCTGGCAGTAGCATTGGGCCATTGCACTATTACATTTTTTTCTTTTTTATATTTTATGTTAATAACTATATGTATTTTAAAAGTACATGAGCATGTGGTGATGGTTTCCATATGTTCTATGGACCATGTCAAAAAGCAGTGCACGCATAATACCATATAAAGTACTATAAAAATGCAAATGGAAGCGATATTAGGAAGTTCCTAAGTAATTGAATATGCATTAACCTGCAGTATGTTCAAAAGTTCCCTCCCCAAAAAAGAACACAATCTGATGGTGTATAGCATGGTGATGTCCTTCTAAAATGTGTGCCTGTGAAGGCCACTGGCTGTTTTACACACTGTGAGCTCCGCAGTGCCTTATAGGAGAAACAGCCTCAAGAGGAGGCCACCTCTGACTCAATGAAAGCAGTGCCAGCTCACCATGGTGTGACCTCTCTGGCTTACGTCCACCACACCCTGCTCATACTTTGCCAGCTGTGCCAGCTGATGACACAGCCCAAGCTCACACTGGGAGGGTCTGGACTACAGGACTCAACTCCAGATGACTGTACACCTACAGTATACTAGCTGAGTCACTGCAGAACCTTCATTACATGTACAGTCATGCTTGAAAGTCTGTGAACCCTTCAAGGTGGTCATTATTATAGATATTATAGAGATATTATATGAACCTGAACTTTTAATGAATATATAGAATTAATATCCTAAATAAAGACTTCCCACACATAAAAAGGGATTTGAACACAGATTATTAGACTGTGATATTTAAGAAATCACCAGATATTCTTGTGTGCAAAAGTAAATGAAGTTGTGGTACCTCCTTTAGCAGCAATAACTTCACACAGTTGCCTCCTATAACCAATTATCAGTCTCTTGCTGGAGGGATTTTTTTCCCACTCCTCTTTACAAAACTCCATCAGCACCAGCTTTACAAAACACCACCAGAGGTTTGAACAGCCCTCTTCAGGTCCTGCCACAGCATTTCAATAAGATTCAGGGCTTTGGCTTGGCCATTCCAGGAAAACAGAACCTCTTCTTCCTAAGCCATTCTTTAGTGGACTTGAATGTTTAGGATCGTTGTTTTGTTGAAACATCAACTTTCTGCCCAGCTTGAGTTTTTGAACTGATGGCCTGACATTCTTCACAAGGAATCATTGATATTTCTCAATGATATCAAGTTGCCCAGGGCCAGAGCCCCATACAAGGACATTCCCACCACCATGCTTGACAGGATCAATTTTGGACTCATCTGTCCAGAGAACAGACTTCCAGAACTCTTCACGCTTGTTCAGGTGGTTTCTGGCAAACTTCAGACAAGCAGTTTTGTTCTTTTTTGACAGAAGAAGCTTCATCCTGGCGACCCTTCCATAGATGGCATTTCTGTTTAGGGTTCTTCTTATTGTTGATCTATGCACCACTACTCCAGAAGCAGCTAGGGAGGCTTGTAGCTCTCTGGATGTTATTATAGGATGACCTTTTACCTCTTTTATTATTCTCCTTGTTGTCCTGGGTGAAAATTTAGGTAGACATCCACTTCTTGGCAGGGTTGCCATTGTTTTAAATGCCCTCCACTTGTATACTCTTTGCCCAACAGTGGATTTGTGGAGTCCAAATCTGAGGAAATCTTTCTGCTGATGTTTCCTTAGTTCGAGGCATGATGCTAGACTCGTAGAAAGAGTAACTGACCTGCTTTCTCGCAATTATTTATGTTAGCTCCTCCCTAATTCTGATTAAATATGCATTTTGTGTTTAAAAAAACAATAAATCTCAAATTATGCAATGGGTTCACAAACTTTCAAACATGACTGTAATTACACGTAATTTCATCCCTTCAGTGCAATTTCAGTGCAATGCCATGCAACCCTTGTCATATGCAAGCTTTGCTTCCAAATTAGAGAAGGAATAATGAATGGATATATTTGCAGAGATGAAATTGCTCAGTCAAGTAGGTAATGTTTGGAGTGACCCTACTGTGGGGTGCTCATTACAGTCTGGTTTTCAGAATATCAGGGACATGCCTTAAACTTATGAACATTGTGTGTTTTAAATGTGTTTAAAATAAAGAGTTTTACATTTTTATATGGAAAAATCCAGGCATAATATTGAAGTTATGCAAAAGGTTGTTTTGATATGTGTAACTTACTGTAAGGATAAGGTAAGGTTTAGAGTGTTGTCTTTCTACAATGTTGCTGATGTAAACCAATCATAGTAAAGCAGATCTAACCAACATCTCTGCCACATGGACATTATGTGTTAAAATTAAAACATCAACTGTTGGAGGCCCACAGGGCCTTCAGGTTTTTTTAAACAATACCAGCACAGAATGAGGTGAAGATTTCCAGAGAGCTATTCTGGCTGCCTTACCCTCAGGATACATGGCTGAAGATTCCTGCTGCAAACAAGTGCTGTCTGAGAGCGTCCTGAATAGTAAGTGGGGCCGAGTTCTCTGTTGTTTGGGTGTGAAGCCACAGAAAAAAACAGGTTGAGTTTCAGTATTGGCCCATTTAATATGAGCAGGATCAATACACCTGTTCAGACACCTGTCTGAGAGGAAAAACTGTGGATATTTCTGTAGATATTAAATTCAATAAAGAGAATATTGTACATATTGTATTGTAAGTGAATTTAATGCAAGTCATTTTATTGTTACTTTGCTTTAATCTTTGTTGATTACTTTTGATTAAGCATTCTTTCATGTACCGTTATTGTCTAAATGTTAAACTGGTTAAACATTTTTGTATTTATTTGAACTTCCGTATGTATTTAAAAGGTTTTCAAGACGTCCCTGCTGTCTGTATGATGTAAATGATGTAATGCCCATTTCTGTCTGTGTTTTGATTTTATACTTACTGTGATTATAGTAACCAGACATCAGACAACTCATCAACTGGGTATAGGCAACCAATGGCTTTATCAGGGAGATTAACATTTACTTTGAAACTTCATTAAGCTTGGCAAAAAGAGTACAGTGGGCTAAAAGCTAAACACCTAAGAAAATTGGGGCATTGAAATGTAGAGTTGCATCTAGTTGCATCTAATCACCTAATCTAGGCATTCAAATTCATTTAATTACTTTGCTAGGTCAATGTTTAAATATTGTATTTTTATTGTTTATAGTTCAGGATTAAGCGGTGACAATCCATTACAGAGTTAAAAAAGATATGTGCATAGATACATGGTTAATTTTATTTATTTTTGTAAATGTAAGTAACTCAGGTCAACACATCCTTCAGTTTTATGCTTTTGGATCTGTATTTAATATAAAAAGAAAATGGGCTACATGCACTGTTAAATCTTTAACATGTTGCTATGATACAGTAATTCCAAGGTTGAATGTTATCTTGAAATAAAAAGGAAACAAAGAGGTTTTTTTGTGTTATGAAGCTTTATCTTTAAGAATAGACAGTGACGAACTTGCAGTTGAGAACAAATTGATCTTGAAATATCCCTTTGACACAGATAAACCCCTTTAAAACTTTCTTGTTAATAAGCATTCTCTGTCATCAGCAGAAATGATACCCAACAATGTTTAATACTTTAATGCACGAAGGGTTTTAAAACCACAAGATGGTTTTACATCTTAATCTCAAACTTTTTACATTAAGCAAAACTGGCAAGACTGAACTCAGGAACAGTGGAGGGGCAACATTGTGTAGTGCAATTTCACAATATTGTTTAGACAATTTAAGTTTAAATATATTTTACCATGTCTGTGACCAAGTACAGTTAGGTGTTTTTATGTGTTAATGTTGACTATGCTATTTGTGAATTTCTGAGTAAATTTGTGATTGTGGTAGGGGCAGGGTTTTAACTGATGAAAACAGAAAGGAGAAATAGTTATGTGCAACCCACATACAGCATTACACAGGGCATTTTAGAGATCTCTCCCATATTATCAACAGTCTGTTTTTAATTGGCCCTTTCTTCCAAAATAATATATGAATTGTATCTGTCATTATTCCTCTGACCTCCCAGTTAGACTGCCATAGACCTGTTCTGCTGTGTGCATGTATTGTTCTAATTGAACTTGAATGGGGTGTTGCCAGCTGTAACATCTTATTTTATCATCTTAGAAATGGGATTGACTTCATAAGAGGAATTAAAAACAAATGTTACCACCTGTTTATTCTTTTTGATGTTTAAGGTAGTATCGCAGATGGAAATTTGACAGACATTTCTAAACAAAACTTGCTGGGGTATTAAGAGAAATAAAAAAAATGGTTTGGTCTCTTAGTCCCTTCTTTTGTGATGCTGCACTATGTAACAATACAATGGTAAAATATGGCCTTCAATGTATCATTTTCCATTTCTTTGAAAGAGGATTGAAATTACTCTGTAATGTTTACTATACTGAGAAAGGGATAAACTAAGATCTATTTTTCAGATATATACTGTATGTGTGAATTCTACATCTGAGAAGAGTGCATTGAAGGCGCTCCTTCATTTTCAACAAAGTGATTAAACAAATTCTTTTAATTAAAATGGTTGGTTACAAATTAAGATTTTTCTACGTCCGACCCAATTTTACACAGTTCCAAGAAACATCTAGTGAAAGATGCATTACCTACTGTATGTAGAAATGGGAAAGAGCACAAAATAATTCTAATTCTAAGGCAACTCTGGGATATCTCAATAGCTCATGTACAGTGTAAGACAGTGTGTTTAGCGATATAAAGCACAACATTGAATTGTGGACTAATAAAATCTTTGACTGATCTTAACTGTTCTGTTGTTGAATAATTTTATAACAAAGACTGCCCTTCAATCAAATCAAGTTGATGATACGGGTGACTTCAAGAACATTGCTATTTATCAATTCATTTTAGATTAGTAATTATTTTAACAAACTGTGTATGCGTGTTAATCTTTTGAAATCTTTTGAAAGCTCATCTTTTGAAAGCTCAAGTAGAGATTCCAGATAAGTTTGAGCTGGGTTGGTCAATATTTCCTGTGAAAAACCTGTGAAATATGAATTAGTGAGAAACCGGATTTCAAATAAATGGCTCCAAGTATTCTAATTGTTTGTTTTATAAATTTGGGGCTTATGAAAATGGTGAATAATAGGCATTGACTGACTGGAATAGCCAATAACTTAAATAATTTATCATAACCCCCAACTTGTTAGGATTTTAGGTATAGTTAGAGGAATGTATTGTAAATCTTTGGTGAAAAAAAATCTCTGTCTTGATCTGATCCTGTATGGTGTCTTCTTCACTGTTGATTGACAGTTCCTTTACCCAGAATGTAAGGCAAACCAAGGTAAACACATCTCAGCAAAAAAAACCTTTGCTTTGAAGCTGGGAGTGATTACACTGCCAGGTGTTACACACTTTTATCTAAACTTTTTGAGACACTTCCTAGTCACTTATTGCAATAACTCAACACTGTTTAAAGTATAAAAATGGTAGTTAGGCTCTGTTGCCTTGAAGCTATTCTTGTGCAGCAGAATTGTTGAAGTTGAGGTTTGAATCAAACACAATAAAAAAAGAAACAGTTTGGGAAGTCTGGAAATGTCATAAATCCATTAACTCTAATTATCAATGAGTTTTCATATCACTTGCATAATAGCCTACAGTAGAGCCTATGTCAAATGTAAGTCATTATAATAGGTCATAAAAACCCAGCAGGAAACTTTTAACCATTGTAGTTATGGCAAGTAACATACAGTATGTATGTAATTTGATGTTACTATTTTTTAAATTAAAAAAATGCTATTATAATTGTGCTAAATGATTTGTTCCTTCTTTTCTATACACCAGAAATCTCAGAAATATATAAAAAAACACAGAAATACTAGAAACTATACTATACTAGAAACTTAAATTTTTAGACTACCATTCAGCTCCATAATTCACACAAGACAGAGAAATGTCTTTGACTTTAACCCACTTTATTCCCTCCCTCTTCCAAGCCAGTAAGTATTTAAATTCCTGAGATACAAAATGTGGCCTTTCACTCAGCAGTTGTTCTGGCAAAATGACTGACCATTCCTCTCAGTTTCTGAATTGTGCAACCTGTCATGGTAGATGTCATTACAACAAGCTCTGACCATTAGGTATGGGCATCAACAGCTCCCAAGAACACATTACCTTCAACATGTCCCGCAAAGTCAATGTGAGTGCTCTGCCAAGGATTCTCAAGCTAGTCCCATGGATGCAAGGGTACCAACTTAAGACTATTTCTCATATTTTGGCATAATTGGCACTATCCAGAACAGACAACCAGAAAGAACTTCATGCAATCTCCTTCAGGCAAACAATTACTGAATGCCCTAAGTGCAACTGCTCTAAAAGTGGTAATTTCAGAAGTGAAGGAAGTCCAAAATCTGAGGCACTACAGGATCCACACGGGTGGCTTTGTTCACCTGGCTATCAGTAACAAGTGTGTGTTCTAGATGTGCAAAGTGGAAGATGTCCTGGTGTACAGTATCAAGTTGTCTGACTGCATTTCTGTGCGGTGCTGATCTTTGATACCTTACATTTTTTGTGTGTGCAAAAAAGCTGCAGCCATAGAAGGAATACCTGTGTATGGTCCTAAAATAGAAGTGAAAAGGCTATGGTCAGTGAGAAGTGTAAACTTCAATCTAAATAAGAACTAATTTATAATTCAATCTAAATAAGAACTAAAAGTCCTTTATGTGTAACAATGGACTGCGGCTCCTGTGACATTTTGTTAACATGCATCTGTAGGAAGGCCTGACAGATTAATTTAGCAAAAATGTCTTCAATACAGGGCAGAGGGTATTTTTCAGTTTGTAATACAGGTTTATTTGTGACCTTAAAGTCCCCACAAAGTCTAACGGAACCATCTTTCTTTCTTATACTGGCAGCTCCAGGCCTCCTGCCTTGACTAGACGGTCCAGGTCAGCTTCCATTTTATGTCTGATTGCATAAGGTACAGTTCTGGCTTTAAAGCATTTTGGTTGAATGTTACTGTAGGTTTGATATTTAATTGCTTCCATGTCAGTCAACCTGTCTTTTCCTTTCGTCATCATATACACTTCAGCATAATTGACTTTTATTTTCTCTAATCAAGCCCTTCCAATCAAGGAGAGATAATTGCTTTTCAAGACATAATAGTGTAAAGTCGCTGTTTGTCCATTTACTGTAGTTCCACAGCTTTAGCTCCACGCATAGGAACAGATTCTCCAGTGTAGGTTCTCAGAATGATTTTGTTGGGTTTGAGGGGTAGATTCTGAAACTTCTGCTTGTACACATGTGTCAGAAATCAAGTAAAATTCAGATCCTATATCAAGTTACATTCTCACTGGTTGCCCTTCTATCAGTGACATTACACAGGAACTGTGTGAACACCCAGGTAATATGTGGTGTGTCATACCTTCTTTAGACGGAGTCACTGTTGTCCTCTGGCACCTGTTCAACAGCATGCAGCATTTTCTTTTCCTACCCTATTACTTTTGTTTCCTCCTTTATGATGAAGGGTCTCATTTAGTGCATTATTGAATTCACCATTAGTGGTCCATGAGCTATCTGAGAAAAGCAACAAACTGTTTCACCGTATTCTTGATTTCTTTTGTGGAATCAAAAGCTCTCTGCTATAACTAGTGGTTTATGAGTGAAATGTGTTTCTAGTACTTTTACGATTTCACTGTAAGCTTTTGTTCCAGGATTATCGGGTTGAACCAAACTAAACAATAATCCAAAGGTTTCAGCGCCCATTAAATTAAAAAAAGTTGCTACTTTTCTCTCAGCAGCAATATTGTATGCTTGGACAAAAAACTCAAATGTTTCTGTTTCTTTTACCATACACACACACTGCACTGGTAGGAGACAAGAATCCTTGTCACCAATCTGTTGTGTATTTTTAACCTTTGGTTCATCTGAGAAATCAAGAGTGGAAGGGAACAGAGCTGGAGCCATGGTTTGTTTCTCACTTGGTCATATATCATATAAAAGTATTTTGCTATTTCGTATTTGGTTTACCCATAATCCTTCTTAGAGAACCAATTTTTAATTCACATACAGTAGTTCAGAATCTTTATAAACCTAATCACAACTTGCATGGTAAACCATACAATAAATGACAATAAGAAAGATTCCAGGAGCTAATCTCTTTTATCAGTCAGATCTTATTAACTCAAATATCAGGTGTTTCTCATTATTAGCATCATTTGTTTCTTTTCATACCCAAAATGCTATGAGGTTATTTTTTATATTACATCATACAGGGCTATCAGAATGAACCTTTAGCTTTAAACAAAAAATCAATGAAAGACAGCTATTAAAATGTGTTTCTCAAGAAAGACCATCATTGAGGGAAAATAGTAGAACAATGTCCAATGCATAATACAATTCTACAGTATGTTTCTGTTTGCTTAAAATATTATGCAATTACAATTATGTAATACAGCATAACAAGACTCATTAACCAATATTAATATTGAATGAATTACAGTACATTGTAAATACAGTACAGTATATAATCAACTAAAAACATTTACAGTATTGCTTATTGTCGCTTCCTGGCATGAGGAGTTTGATACTAATTTACAGTAGTATGCCCTAAGAGAAAATTGTGAAATCGTCTCACTCTTTTATTAATTTTTTATAGGTACAAAATCATAATATTCACTATAAACTAATCTAGAACAGAAGGCCAAACACAGTTCTCCAAATGCAGTATATAGTGAGACACTGCTACTTAGATCCATGTGAAAATGTACACATTCAAACACAGAATACACAATAGGTAAGTCATATTCATCCAGGAGGTCATCTGCAGTCATCATGATTTAAGTCCTGTTCTTTCTACAAATCATAGTTTGGGGAACTTTTCTAGGGAACAAAAAAATATTTAAATTGGGAAACATGTTAAAATCTGATCACAGTCTCTATAAATCCCAGTAACCAGCCTATTCACTTTAAATTAATGCATAGGACTCATGTCACACCATACAATTAGTGACCATGCAACCCGCCCACAGTATAATCCGTTTAGACTACTTCCAATCAGTTTCCAAAAATGAAGCAGTCCACCATCAAAAAGTCACAACAACGAAAACAGAGCCTCTTTCCTCTGCCTTTTATTACAGAGGCTTCTCCCCTTTTGAACACCCACAACACTCTTAAAGAACCCCACTACCAAACAAACACATTCACCTCAATAAAAACCCAAACATCAAAACAAAAATCAATTACCAAAGTCAAATACATTTCACATTTCCCTTAATATTTTATTACCTTATTGAAACAT
This sequence comes from Lepisosteus platostomus, assembly GCF_059453375.1. Taxonomy (NCBI): domain Eukaryota; kingdom Metazoa; phylum Chordata; class Actinopteri; order Semionotiformes; family Lepisosteidae; genus Lepisosteus; species Lepisosteus platostomus. The sequence goes on from NC_142612.1 coordinate 33,535,749, forward strand.
ATAGGTTTTTATTTTAAAACACCAATGTTCATAAATGGATGGGAAGACCAGCTCCCCTCCAGTCCATAAGAGAGCACAATGGGAAACAAGCCAGTGGTTATCTGGTAATTGCTTCCCAGGCTTTAAATCTGGCCCTGCCTCTGATTGTGGTTTTGACTGTTTTGACTGAAAATGAGGTGAAGTAGCTGCAGCAAACAAATGGCCAATAATATAAATAATTATATTTACTTCAAACTTATAGTGTATGGGACCAGGCCCATCACACAAATATATTTCCCAAAATGTACATTATGCCAAACCCATACTGTAATGTCAAACCCGATCCTTGCCTGTGTTTGTTGACTGATGGCTACATTCTTAATTTTACAATAGTGAGGAAAAAAATACAACTCTAGCTAACCTTAGACATTGTGCCAAATAAATACTGGATACCTGCATTGCAATAAACTGCTAACTCAGAATATACAACAGCTAGAATTAATTCAAGAAGAAAATTCAAGAAAGATCCAATCTTGGGAAAGAATGTTCCAGCTATTAGAAATACGCTTGTTTCATAAGATAGTAAATCAACATATAGAAAGTAATTCATTATTGCCACACATAAATAGTTGATGGAATTTGCTTTGCAGTATAGCAAGAAAATACTGATGAAGCAGACATACAGTATACATAAGTACTTGCACAACACAAAAAATGAAAAGACAAGAAAAACACAATCATTATCAAATTCTTACACAAACATGTACCTTACAAACCTTGCATCTGGCAACCGTAATTGTAAAAAAGATGTTCATGGGAGACTAGATAGATGAAGTGGGAGAGTTCAGAGTTTGGTTGGCAGTGAAAATTAAGCTAAAGTTGAAGTGGGCGGTTCTTGAAAGGATGGATTCTAACCTTTTTTTCCAAATGGAGAAACTGAAAAAGATTATGAACAGGATGAGAGCTCTTGAATAGAATAGCTGTCCAAATTCCCATACCAAACAGTGATGGAACCTGTCAAAATAATTTGAATTATGGCTGTGTAAAATTCATGATAAAGGTGTTGGTTCACTCTGTTTCTTAAGTAGTTTGAGAAAGAACATCCTCTGCCACACCTGTATGATGTGTGGATGCACTGTTTATGATCACCATTTACAGTATATAGTATATGTTCCCAAGAATTTGAAGAAATGTATAATTACTATAGCATAGTCCTTAATGATGATGGAGATAAAGTTAAAGTTCTGTATTAAACTTGTGTTATGATTTCCCAAGTTTGTGATACATTGAAGTTAAGGTCATTATCAGAGCACCAGGTTGTTCCCCAGCCATTCACCTGTCGGTATGGAGCCTCATCATGATTAGAAATGAGGACAACGATAGTCAACCATGTCAACCTGAGATGTGAGGTTGTTTGTAAAAAGGAAGAACACAGACACAGCCTTGTGGAATGTCTACTGTATATTAAAAGTCAGAGGGCAGGATGTCCAGTTATTCACTTTGACATGTGAAAAAGTCCAGAATCCAATGACATACTGTATAGCAGATTTGATATTCAAATCCAACAATTAATTATAGAATTTATGTGGGTTAATGTTGCTGAAGGCCAAACTTAAATCCAAAAAAAGCATACAAGCTTTTGAGTTTTGGATTTTCCAAATTTGGTTTTCATTGAACTTGTTGGCCAGGTAGGCAAACTAGTGAGGATCCAACAGGGGAGATTGAAGTGCTTAAGCACTAGACACTCAAAGGCTTTCATAGCCACTGTAGTTAGAGCAATTGGTCTGTAGTTATTAAAGCAGGATATCTTTGAAGATGTAGGAATGAGAACTATAGTAGTTTAAACTGTGCCTTTCTGCAGATGAAGTGAATTAAAAATAGTGATGTACTCAGGACACAGTTGGGCCGCAGCTGACAGATTGTCTGAACCTATGTTTTTTCTTTTATTTAGTAAAAATTGCTCTCACTTCAATGTGGACAGAAAATGGAGAAAGCAGGGAAGAAGACAGTGGTGGGGGTTCTCAAAGCGAGACTAAATCTGGTGAAGTTTATCTTGGAGGCTGGGGTCATCATCCAGTAAGGTCACAGAGTTTTTTATTGTTGGTCATTTCCTGATTTTTTTTCCAGACTTATTTTGGGAGCAGTCAGCAAATTGGGATTTTAGTACAGCATTTAAGTATAGCTGCTCTTTGCTCTCCTCACTGCAGGGCACAGTTCATACTTGGCTGAAATATATTAATTTCAGTCAACCTTGTTAAAAGGTCTTTTCTACACTGTGGGTCTTGAAATTCTTTTAAAAACCATGGTTTCTTATTACTATATAACTTTACTGCTTTTGTAGGGATGCATACCTTTTTGCAGAACCTTATGTAAGATGTAACATACATAGGTCAGTATATTGTAACACAACAGGGGTTCAGGCAGGCGCCCTTGCCGCATTAGGTCAGCCCCCAGCCATTGGGGGCTTGAACCCGGGACTCCCGCGTCACTTAGGAGGGACCCAGCCCAGTGAGCTAAGGAGAGATCTCTTCACAGCCTCCTAGCTGTGGTCCTGCTATCACAGGGAAGGGCGGTGACATCACCTGCTCTGGTAAGCCTGCTCTTACACAGTGCCTGTCGGCCGTAAGCGTTACACTATTCAGTAAATTCAATAAAACAATAATGATATTTGCTTACACTTATATAGTGCTTTTCTGGACACTCCACTCAAAGCGCTTTACAGGTAATGGGGACTCCCCTCCACCACCACTAATGTGCAGCATCCACCTGGATGACGCGACGACAGCCATAGTGCGCCAGAACGCTCACCACTCATCAGCTATCAGTGGGGAGCAGAGTAATGTAGCCAATTCATAGAGGGGGATTATTAGGAGGCCACGATTGGAAATTTGGCCAGGACACCGGGGTTACAACCCTACTCTTTTCGAGAAGCGCCCTGGGATTTTTAATGACCACAGAGAGTCAGGATCTCAGTTTTACGTCTCATCCGAAGGACGGCGCCTGTTTACAGTATAGTGTCCCCATCACTATACTGGGGCATTAGGACCCACATGGACCGCAGGGTGAGCTGCTGGCCCCACTAACACCTCTTCCAGCAGCAACCTGTCCTCAATGTCAGTATATTCATCCAGAGAAGTGCAAGCAAAACTAAATATGTTTATTGTACATTCATAAGACCCTCTCAGGCTCTCTAAAGCATCTGAGAACCAAACCTTGACAAATGTTAGGTTTGGCTTGATATTTTAAAGTTTTCATTGTACATGATTAGCAACATTATTGCATGATCCAATTTACCCAGTGGTGGTTAAGGATAGTTAAACTATATAGCTATATACTGTAGCTATAAATATATACAGTATAGCTAAATAAAGCTTAACTCTATATTATATTATTGAGTCCCATATTATAAGAGATAGCTACCATAGTTTAAGAAATGGAAGAACTCAGAATGAGAAGTGAATTTTCAGTAAAAATAGTTCCAATAAAGATACATGTCAAAATTCTGTATTGGCACTACTGCCCTTCCTCATTTCTACTAATGATTTATGGTCTATAATAGTAAACTAATGACATTGCCATATGGTACTACAATAGGAGGATTAGAAAGTGCTGTAAAAGCAACAAATTAAACTAAAAAATATTTAAATCAAGTTCAAGGCTGTAACATCCATCAGGTGACACAAGAGCAGAACATTACATGCAGGCAGCAAAAACATAAACTATACAGTAGATATAAAATAGGAAACAGGTACTTGAAGGAGCTATTTAGGTAATAAAAACACATGTTTATATGTTCTTCTAATCTTCTAGACAATGTGAGGAAGAAATAAAAAGGAAAACTCTATAGTTGTATATTACTAGCATCATCTCACCTGGAAATCCAAAAAAAGTGATATGCAAAGTAAACAACTCTCCTCCAAACCACAAGAGAGCAATGTTGGCATTTGTCTGGGTTTTGCTTACTGGATTATATTTTTGGCCCTGATCTTGATTGTTTTTTACCTATTGTGTAGGTGTAGGTAAGCTACAAAAAAAAGTTATCCAGCTGTGGGCCCCTTTAATGATATTTTCCTGGTCTACCTTTGTGGTGGCCATGCCCTTTTTGTTTTGGAGTAGGTAATTGCACTCTTTATTCTTATAAGCCTTCACTGGCCATCAGGTGGTGCCCCATCACTGTGATTACTTTCAAAGTCCTGTTAGTGATGTTCCTAATGAATCAGGATTTTCTATTTAGAGAGTGTAGGTGTCTTGTGCATTTACTGGGACAATTATTAATTGTAGCAGTAAGTCACAAATTTATTCTTTGATGGCTATTAGAAAACCGACCTTGCGGAATAACTCAGCAACGCACATACACGGATACTAATACATTTATTAATATATAAAATGTGCATGTAAACATAACAGATCTTAATGTGAGGGTTAGCAGAATACAAAAGTTATATATTCAATAAGGAAGAGTTACAAATACCAAGAGGGACATACATTCTGTATACTATTCCTTTATACCATTTCGTAAATGAACTTTGATTACAACTTCTACACTAGATACTTGAAGGCAAGTACATCACAGAAGGAGGGAGAGGTTCCTGCTGCGACAGACTGGCAGTGGGCTCTCTGAAGACCAGCTAGTTAGTGTTGACTTAACTAGCAGAGATTGTGCACATGAAAAGTAACTGCGGGTCCAAGCAAGTCACACTTTTTAGATGGGAAAAAGACCAGTTCGTTCCCGATGTAGTGCTAGTCCCGAATCCTGAGAATCAGCTGTCCACAGTTCTGACCATAGTTCACTTGTTGATCAGGCGAGCGTTCACGGTGGGGTACCGGCGGTTCACGAGGCTTGCTGCTGGGCTAACCTCGGGCAGATCCTTTGGTGAGGCGCGGGCGACCTCAGGTCTAGACTCTTAGAACAAAGTTCTGGAGGGGCACTGAGAAGCCCTGTGCTGCCCGTTTTACCTGGAGGAACTACGGTCGTTCATTGATTGAATGTTTCGCAGGCATTCGAGACCCACGTGGGGTTACCCTGCCTTACCAGTTCCTGATTGGCTGATCGAGGTGGAGGATGAGTAACAATGCTCTCTGACATTAGGGTTGTAAGCAACCTGGGATGCGACTCTCCCAAGTAATCTCCCAGAGAGTAAGGCGCCAAAGATGACCATTTATTAGGGTGGTTGGAGAATCTCAGCCTTGGGAGTTGTTCCTTATCAGGAAACTCTATCAGCTAGAATAGTGGTTCTCAAACTGTGGTACGCGTACCGGCAGTGGTACGTGGAGTGGCGCCAGGTGGTACGCCAAATGACCCTGGAACTGTGTTGTGTGCGCTGAAAAATCGGGACAGGTTTTCATATTTTGTATTTTAATACGTGTCGAATACGCAGCCTATGTACTACGATACAGTGCGCGCTAATACTTCAGTGGACACAAGAGATACTCTGTAATTCTATACCACTCTATAGGAATGCGTGCTACGGATGCAAGTGGCCAATTGTATTTAAAAAAAGCTACTGAATCTCCAGCAAATAGGGAGAAAGGAGAATGTGTGTAATTTTGGAACAATGCCAATGTTGTAAACACAGGAATGCATAGAAATACGTGCTACGTACGCAGGTAATCTTGTGAGCACACGAAAGCGTGATAACAAAAAAATATTTAAGAACTGTTCTAATTTGAGAAAAATACACTGAGCGTCTCTGTGTTTCGCTCCCATGCACATGAAATAAAAACTTTAAATAAATATGGAAATAAAAACAGAAACGCGGAAAAATGCAAGCTTGCGGATTGCTAAAGCAGGTAAGCTACACTATTTTTGAAGAACCTGATTTACCGTTGGCAAAAGAGCTGACACGTATTATGTGTAGAGAAAAAGCTGCTGAACAGCTCGACCTGCTGCCACCCTCCCCCTGAAAGACACAGTCATTCATAGAATTATTGAAATGAAGGATTATATCAAATGCACACTGATAGAGCGCGTTAAGATGAGCAGATGTTTTTCACTGCAATTAGATGAGTCTGTAGTCGATTTGGCCAATTTGCTTGTTTACGTTAGATACGAGTTTGAGGGCATGTCCCATGAAGACTTTCTGTTCTGTAAACCGCTACCAACAGGAACTACAGGAGAGCACATACTGTATTTCAGCTTCTGAATGAATTTATCGAAGAGAATGGCCTTGACTGGATAAAATGCGTCTGAGTTTGTACAGACGGTGCTAGAGCAATGGCAAGCCGACATAACGGTGTAGTTGCACGAATTAGAGAGGTTGCTCCAGAAATTAATGTACGCATTACAACATCCACCACGAGACCTTTGCTGTCAAGAAAATTAATTCACATCTGCTTTGCTCAACTAAACAGGCTCACCCCTCTCACTGAAATGGTGCTTTTTTATTAGTTGTTGTTAATGTTTTTTTTTTCTGTAAAACACTTTGAGAAGCCACCTTTAAAGGCGTTATATCAAATAAAGTTTATTATTATAATATTTATTATATGTATGTGTGAGTGTGTGTGCACGCGCGCTCATGATGGTCATTGAGAATTTCTGGGGTTCCTATGAGATGATGACTTGTAGGTGGTACTTGGATGCTTTGGTTTGAAAACCACTGAGCTAGAAAAACACCTTAATTGTGAACCAAATGGAATGGCCTCTCTGTATCCAGCACCACCGAGATGAGGGAGAGAGGGACTGGCAGGGGAGCAGCAAACTTAATTCCTGTATTTTTAATAAGCCTTGCCTCTACAAGAGTGATGGTACTCCTGATGAACAAAAAGGCACATAAAACATTCCACACTATGTGAACAATGAACATCATCTTAATTATGTCTTTATAATTGTGTCTTTATGCCATGTTTAATTACTTTCCCTAGTAATAAAAACTATGATGTACCGTTCCATTAAAAAGTATGGTCATCCATCATAATTTAGCCATTATGATATCTAATGTTAATACTGTATATAATTAATAGGGTTGCAGTACCTATTTATACCACAGTAATACGGCACACCACAAGAACACATCTGAACAGTAGTAAACATATTTGTGTAGTAAACCACAATAAGCGGTGACTCAAACTTCACACTGCATTATAGGAACTTCTTAGAAACACACTGGGTACGAGTGTGCAGTTTTTTTCAGACTACTTAGGTACTGTATAGTAGGTAGGTAGGTCCCCTTTCAAGCCATCAAGGCCCATGGGGGAATGGGGGGCAAGGGCCACCATTTTTCTTTACCATCCGACACTGGAGGTGGGGGTGATGTGGTCAGCATCACACTCCAGCCGGCCTATTACTTCCAGAAGGATTAACCCCCGGTACTCATTTGGAAAGCAGGCTGGGTGGACATGGGAGTCGGCTGGAAGGAATTAGAGCTACATTGCTTGCCCCTGCCTGAGATTGAGCCCCTGCCATCTGAGCTGCCACGGCTCCACACTGTCTATTGACCAAACATGATATAAACAAGGATAAGACAGGAAATCCCGTGAATGGCTCACTTGAATGGTTTACCAGTTGATTGCTAAGACACACTCAATGCTGAAAAGATAATGCAGAAAACTGTAGCAAAGTTGCCTGGTATCACAGAGATATAAGAAAACAGAATGATATCAATATTTAAGTTTACACATTTTGCTTTTGCAAAAATCCCATTGTACATGTACAGAGTACATTTTATGTACTCTGAGTATATACTGTAAGTGGATTCAGTTCACCTCCAGCAGTGATTAAAACTGCAGCACATTCTAGTCAACTGCAACAAGAACCCAAATGTTCTTGGTGATATTGGGTCACTTTGCTAACATTAGCTGATTAAGTAGCATTTCATCATTCAGTATTTGAATGATGGGAAGGAATGAGAGTGGAAAGGAATCTAGTAGTGCTGTCTTAATCAATGCATATTAATCAATCTCCTCCACCACCACCAATGTGCAATCCCCACCTGGATAATGCGACGGCAGCCATAGTGCACCAGTACACTCACCACATATCAGCTACAGTATTAGTGGACAGGAGGACAGAGTGATGAAGCCAATTGGGGTTTATTAGGAGGACATGATTGGTAAGGGCCAATGGAAAATTTGGCCAGTACACCAGGATTATACCCATACTCTTTTAGAGAAATGCCCTGGGATTTTTAATGACCAAAGAGAGTCAGAACCTTGGTTTTACGTCTCATCTGAAGGACAGTAACTTTTTTCAATATAGTGTCCCCATCATTATATTGGGGCATTAGGACCCACATAGACCACAGGGTGAGCACCCTCTGCTGGCCCCACTAACACCTCTTCCAGCAGCAACCTTAGTTTTTCCCAGGAGGTCTCCCATCCAGGTACTGACCAGGCTTACACCTGCTTAGTTTCAGCGGGATGCTAGTTGTGAGTTTCAGGGTAATATGACTGGTGGCATTAGTTAGGACTACTGTTGGCTCAGTAATGTACCAAATGTATAAGCAGAATGATCATGTCAAGTGTAAAGTCACTTAAATTAGTTTTCTTTCTCACAGTACAGCATCTTAATAATTGCTTACACTTATATAGCATTTTTCTGGACACTCCACTAAAAGCGCTTTACAGGTAATATGGACTCCCCTCCACCACCTCCAATGTGCAGCATCCACCTGGATGATGCGACGGCAGCCATAGTGCACCAGAACACTCACCACACATCAGCTACCAGTGGGGAGAAGAGCAGAGTAATGAAGCCAATTCATATATGGGGATTATTATTAGGCCAAGATTGGTAAGGGCCAATGGGAAATTTGGCCAGGACACTGGGGTTACACCCCTACTCTTTTCGAGAAACGAGGGATTTTTAATGACCACAGAGAGTCAGGACCTCGGTTTTATGTCTCATCCAAAGGACGGCACCTGTTTACAGTATATTGTCCCCGATATGTTAAGGAAAAAGTCTGGTCTGTTATTACTTTGCTGTCCTCAGAAATCAATGGACATACCTCATAGTATGCCACACTGTGCAGGAAGTGTAACTCTTATGGAACATCCATTTCTCTATTTTTGATGGGGCACTGTGAGTGTATATATAGTATATATACTTAAAAATTACAAATATTGTGATGCCAAACATATTAAACCATCAACACTAAAATACAGTACGATGAAAATAAAATTATATAATTAACTTTAATTATATACAATACAGTATTAATAACATTTCATCTGAGCGGTTTGTGTGGCCTTTATGCAAACATACAGATAATAGCTTTTTGCTGTGGGAGAAAAAGTCATTAATAGGCAATAGTGTTATGTTCTCATGCCTTCTAACAGTAATGTAAGACAAGGAAAGCCTGTAACCCTTTTCAGATTAATGTAATATAGTAAGATAATATCGCATAGCCATCAGACTGGAGCCTGCCAGATCGCACACCCCTGCTCTTTTCCTTTAAGTTAAGGTATCAATATCAGTAGAATGTGTACCATTCCAAAGAAAATTATTGGGCCACCAGGACAAAGTAATGTTTGCATCCGTCATGGAAAGAAAACCTTGTGGTTTTCTGTAGACAATCGATTGTGTTTTGATACAGAATGACAGCAATGTAAGCCACAGTTCTGAACTTTTTCGACTAATTTAATTAAAGAGTTCAATACTTAGTAGAGGTCTGGGTGTTTTCTGGATGATTAGGATGTTAGGCCTCTGAAACATCTTGTCTGTACCTACGGTAAATGTAGTAACCTTTGTGTTGTTACACTTTGCTGTGTGCAGCAAAGTGTTTGTCTTGTCATTGTTAATAAACTTTTGTTTAACTAAGCGTGCCTGGATTATTACTCTTTTCAACAAAGCTGTGTCAGAGAATAAAGAATTCACTTGCCTCTAATTATACCAATTGCTCGAGTATATTGTGGAGATTGTTTTTTCCCTGAGTCTTCATCCTAAAAAGGAATGCTTTATTTCCACCCAAATTGAACTACATACATTTTCCAAAGGAAACATTATTTACTGAAACATTATGATATATAATATCAATGGAAAATATATAAAAAGAAATTATTAAATAGGTCATTCAGTCTTCACTGTTTGCACTCTGAGAAGTAGCCTAAAATTTAAAACATCCGGCTTTCAAAATGAATTAGTCAAATGACAGTAACAGCACACTTTATAGCCTAAATTTGCAGGTTCGCTCTCTTTCATCCATAATCTTATGCTGATATCAATGTTATAGTACTTAGGCTACTCACAACTACTGTACATGATAATCTTGGGATATCAAAAAAATTCCCCATCATGACATAATTTGTGTACAGCAAGACCTTGCTCCCCATTACTTTTCATGATGGGATACACATTACTTCTCCTTACCACAATTTCCTGAGGTATTTCCTCTTAGTTCTTTCTCTCTATCCATCACCATCTTCTTCATCTCAAAATAAGAGAACCTAGAAACAATTGGTCATGACTTACAGTAGCTGATTCTGAACCTCTCCCAGGTTATTTCACCCAATGCTAAGTACTCTTTCAAGCCTGTTCTTTCAATATTAGATTCAGCTCTTCACCAACTTGTTTTCACCACCTTTTCAGTTTGTCCGTGTGTCTCAGTCTTTCCTTCCTTTTTTTCACACCATTTTTATAATATTCCTTCTCATGCTCTCCTATTGCAAGTCCAGAACAGATTCTTTAAGCCGTGGATTTTCATTTAGCATTTTCTCTACAGTCTTGGTAAAAGCAACCACTTCTTTTTGGTGTTTGTTTTTTCCCTTTGGAAGCTCTTCAGTTAAAGTCTTATGCAGAGTCAAAGCATCTTTCAGGTCACTGAAATTATTAACAACCTTTTGCAACACATCCAATTTCTGTAACTCTTCATACTTTTTCAAGTAAAAAGAGTGTATGAGCTGCAGACTCTGCTTTACCTTCATTAGATAAGACTTTTAGCGTATCCTGATGCATTCATTTAGGGTCCCGTTCTCATTTATCATTTATCAAAGCAGTTTTCAAAATTTTCAATACTTCCAGAAAACTCACTTTTCTTTGTTTCCAATTTTGCTTTAGTAATGCATAATCGGGGTGAGTCTGAAAGCAAGTTTCACCTACTCACCTGTGCCACCATGTTGAGTGTGTATCTGCTGGATGGTAGAAGCATGATCTCATTGCTGTAGAATAAATGTAGTGCTGTACAATATTTGAATTTGATTCTTGAATTTAACAAGCATTGTTGTATTGCTGAAATAAACATAGTTCTCCATACTGTATATGGGTTAAAACATACCGTACATCAGCTTCAGGCAGCACATATTTTCAAAGCATACAGAATGTTTAATTTCACCGCTTGCTGCCTCATTACACTTGGGTCTTGGGATTGGGGTACCTTGTCCTTAATGTCCCAAAGACATGATTGTTGGGTTGAATAGTGTTTATAAATTGTCTGATTTTAAAATAACATCTGAACCAAAACCTGTTACAAAACATGTAAAGAATATGATTATCTATCAGGGCTTTGATACAATGACTGACTGTTATTTTACTTTACAGTCAGGAAATCTGTCTGTCTATGCAGATGCTATGCCTTTTAGTCATTTTAAGTGAGATTTCTTCTAGATAAGTTGTTCTTATATGGAAATTGCCATCTTCTATTTTGTGACTGGGCAAATCTTTGCAAAAGAAAAGGTTCTTCTTGTTGGCTTGAATATAATTTACAATGGTTATGAGCTGATAGTATCTGCTAACATTTATCATCAGTCTGAAAGTTTGTTTTTCTAGTTTTCTTAAGCACTTTTTTAATATCACTTCTGGAATCATCAGTCATTTGACTATATAATTGTCCCACCCTGGCTGAGAGTGGCTCCTAGCCAGCATTCCCATGGGCACTTCTTACTAAACTAGTATACTAGGTAAATATTAATGCAACGAATTGGACTGCTGAAATCAGACCCCAGCTCTGTATTACAAATGCTGTGAATTGCAGCATTAACAAAGTAGCAGCGTCTGCCTCCTGCAGGATACTCTAGGACAGGACTAAGTCCATGGGACAGTTTCAAAATGTAATGGCAGCATATTACTGAAAAGTCACTCCAGTGATTGTGTCTTTTTCAAGGATATTTTATTACAATAGTCAAGTAAAAATTGCATACAGTAAAATATGTCTGCATCTCATGTAGTCATAATGAAGAACGGGTGTCATCAATATTGCAACCGTTATAATACACAAAGTGTCTATAGTACAGTATGCACTATTGAGTTAAATATTTGGGGGGGGGGATTGTAGCAAACTGAAGCTCATCCACTAATTGAAGAAAATCTATGATTATTCTGATAATTCTCCTAAATCCTCTGTTTTGTTGTAATGGTATAATAACCTATAAACACCAGAGTATTAAATACCAGCAGGACTGCACATGCTACAGTGATGCTGCTGATTTTTATTTGATTGTTAAACAAATTCCACATGAAAGGACATTCATTAAGGCACATTCAATGATTTTTAGGACTCCAGTTACACCTGAAGTACATACCTTCTTCAAAATGTAATTTTACAAAGCTCCTGCTAAAATCCCAGAAAATGACAATGACAGTCAGTGCCGATTAAGGCATTAATTTGTTCTTTTATTTAGAAGTTTATTATATACAATTATTTTAAGTTCCTGTATTGCATGTTTTACACAATTTAATAGAATGCTGTTGTAGCGGCGAGGCTTATTAATAAGGCAGAATTAAGTGTTTCTGAGCTTTCCCAAATTAGGCCTCATCTCTCTGTTCATCTCTGTGGTGCACCCACAGAGAAACTATTCATGCAGGCTGATTTAAGGTTTCCTTTGATTTAAGGTTTCCTAGGACAGCTCCCAAAGGGGGATGCACTTAGCTAAGCCTGGCTATCATGATCAATGGTCATCCATTGGCGCCTATCTGTCTAGGGAGTGCCAGATGGACATCTGGACTGCATTCCTAAGTGTCAGGAGTAAGTGACTCATATCTCACCTTGATCAACCAATCAGGGACTGGTAGGGCCGAGTAACCCACGTGGGACTCTGATGCCCATGGAACTTTCAGCCAATCAACGAGCTGAAGTTCCTCCAGGTAAAAACAGGCAACACAGAGAGCCTGGAAGATTCGAGATTCAGTAAGATTCAGGAGAATTCTGTGGACTTTTCTAAAGGGAATTCAAAGGAGAATTCCAGGGCAGGACGGCCCAGGAACAGAAGGCTCCCAAGGGCAGGACATTCTCGCAGAGCGCCTCCTGACCTTCCTGAGACTTAGCCCGGACAACCACGGAACGGCCAGTGTGTCCGAGTGCCAGAACTTTCCTTTGTTCTAAGAGTCGAGAGCGGAGGTTGCCAGAGAGTAACCAGAGGATCCACCCGAGGTTAGCAACAGCAGCAGGCCTCGTGAACAGGTCGGAACTGTGGACAGCTGAATCAATATTCAGAACTAGTGCTTCACCAGGAACGAACCGGTCCTCTTCCTGACTTGCTGGGACTCACAGTCATCTTTTCTCCTGTGCACAAACTGTGCTAGTTAAAGCCAACACTAACTAACCGGTCAGTGAGCATCTGCAGCGCACCGTCGCAAGCCGCACAGCACAGCCTGGCACGGAGCCAGAGAGCACGGATTGGACAGCAACAGCCTGCAACTGTTTCTTTGTGCCCGCAGGAGATCTGAATCCCCAGAGATTGGATGAGTATTCAACTTCAATGCATTACAGCTCGAGAATTCAATTGTTATCCCAACCAGTTGATATCAATTTAATTTCTTAGAGTTATGTACTTGTTTTGAGTATCTAATGTAGAAGTTATAACCAAGTTCGTCTAAATGAATGATATACTGAACGTATGTCCTCTTGATATATGTAACACTTCGTAACTGACTGAATATATACCTTTTGTATTCTGATAACCCTCTCGATGAGATCTGTTAGTTTTATATGCATATTCTATGTATTAATAAATGTATCCTCGTGTATTAGTACCTGTGTGTGTGCGTTGTTTGAGTTATGTCGCATGGTTGGATTCTAAAGCCATCAAAAGAATCAATTTTGTGATTTACTGCTACGATTAATAATTGTCCCAGTAAATGCCCAAACTCTACAGAACTGGTGCCTTCAGAGAGCACATTACATTTTGGCTATGGCATCGTTACACTGTATATTACACATATACATTATAGAGACGTTTTTCAGACATTATATGCAAATCTGTATACAATATATATCATGCAGTACACTTTAACATACACAAAACTAGTATTTGACATAGTTACGCAATATATTATATGTCTTTGCCCATAAGTCAGGGTCATTACATATATCTGAAGTGACCCCTATAAAAATAATTTCCATGTAAATGTTGTCAGCATAAAGTTTATAAGTTTACCCACCTGAACTAAAGTTTATAAATGTTCAGGTTATTGACTACTGTGTGACTGGGAAGTAATACTAAATGCCATCAATACCTATTTTAAGCAACATATCAGAACTGCTGTTCTTTCAATTACTGTGTCTCCCAGCTTCTGTCTGAACTGCTTCCACTAGAGTAGAAAACAGAAACAGAACTAGATAATTTAACTTTCATTAATTAAAATTATGATAAGACACCCACAGCTTTCACTGGCCTATGCATAATACAACAATGTCTTATACGTCTGCAGATGTCATAGTTAATTTCTGAAGGATCCATATTTGACTTCTAAAGATAAACCTTAATATAAGATATAACATTAGCTGCAATTTCAAGGAATAATAAAGTCATTACACAGATGTATTAGAAGACACAGTGTCATCATCTTCTATTTGAGCTTGCCAGATCTAGTAAACCCAAAAAATCAAGAATTACAAATTCTTGACTAGTGACACTACTTCATGAAAAGGCAGATGACAAAGAACAAGGAAACTGCAGATTTTCATTTAATTTTCATTAGATTCTGAAAGTATTAAAGCTAACTTAGATTATAAGATAATAGGATTTTAAAGATAGCTTACTTCTATTTACATAAAAAATAGAAGGTACGTTTTTATCAACATGCAACAAAGACATTTGAAGCCTCTGAAGCTTATGAGATGAAACTGTATATTAAGGTTGACAGAAAGGCTTTCAAAAAGGTTCCTCATATATCCTATTTTTTTTTAAATTATTAGATTAATTCTGCTACATGGTAGCTGAAGGCAATAATTTGAGATGGGTTCGAGAAGAAGTGGATACACATCTTCTTCAACATGTCGATAATGTAGGAAAATCTGTCTGCAAGGCAGTAATTATAGTCATGTGAAGACTGGTGTGTGTTAGTTGTCAGCTCAGATCTTTACTACTTGTAACAATGTGATCCAATCATTCAATGATTTTACTGAATATGGGCACCAAAGATGTTCAGAGAAGATAAAGATATATTGACTATCAGCTTACATTTCCTTTTTTTCTCAGCCTGGGGAACGTTGGGATTTTTAAAATATATTGTTCAAAGAATTTTAACAATTCATATATTTCCTGTAACATTCTAAACCAGAGACACCAATGAAATGTGATTTAAGCTGTTCCACCTCAAGAAGGGATAAATTGAGTCTCACGTGACGTTGCCATGTGCATAAAAAGTTTGTGAACAAACAGGAAATAAAATAGACATAAATATTGTCAAGTAGAGCAGCTGCTACAGTGGTCAAATTATTGTTGCACTGGTTTTTCATTGGGTAACTCATACTGTAGATACAGTAGTTTGGGAAAGCAAATATACAATAGAGAAGAATCTGTATTATGGAGGCTTTACAATTACACTGCCCATATTTCAAAACCTCAATGAAATTGCAGAAAAATCATCGTTATCCAACAAAAAGACATCTACAGCAATAATTTGCTTTTAAGTTATGGAATGGAAGCTTCCAGAACTATGTATAGACTTTGGGTGGCATCTGAATACAGTCTGTGGTGGTAAATAATAATAATAATTAATAATTGCTTACACTTATATAGCGCTTTTCTGGACACTCCACTCAAAACGCTTTACAGGTAATAGGGACTCATCTCCACCACCACCACCAATGTGGAGCATCCACCTGGACGGCAGCCATAGTGCGCCAGAGTGCTCACCACACATCAGCTATCAGTGGGGAGGAGAGCAGAGTAATGCAGCCAATTCATAGATGGGGATTATAAGCAGGCCATGATTGATAAGGGCCAATGGGATATTTGACCAGGACGTCGGGGTTACACCCCTCCTTTTTTCAAGAGATGCCCTGGGATTTTTAATTACCACAGGGAGTCAGGACCTCGGTTTTACGTCTCATGTGAAGGACGGTGCCTGTTTACAGTATAGTGTCCCCGTCACTATACTGGGGCATTAGGACTCACATGGACTGCAGGGTGAGCGCCCCCTGCTGGCTCCACTAACACCCAGCAGCAACCTTAGTTTTTCCCAGAAGGTCTCTCATCCAGGTACTGACCAGGCTCACACCTGCTTAGCTTCAGTAGGTTTCCATGAGACGGGTTTTCATATTTTCTATTTTAATAAAACTAGTTTATGTGTCAAATACACAGCCTACATGCTTAGCTATGTCAATTTAGCACGCGCTAATACTTGAGTTGACACAAGGGCTACGATGTAATTCTATACCATTGTATAGGAATGCGTGCTAAGAACCTAAGGGACCAATGGTATTAAAAGCAGTTATCTTTAGTAAATAGGGAGGTAGGAAGATGTGCGTGAATTTGGAACACTGCCAACCTTTAAACACAGGAAAGCATAGTAGATAACAGAAAAATGTTTAAGGACTGTTCTAGGTTAATTACTTTGAGAAAAATACACCGAACATCTCTGTGTGTTTCGCTCCCATGTGCATGAAATAAAAACTATTTTTAGCTTCTGAGATGGACCCTTGACTGTCTTTCATGGGGAAACAGGGAAAACTTTCTCCAACAGCGCCACATTCGCCGTCAGAACAATTGATCGAAAATGAAAACCTCACAAAAATCAAGTTTTATGTCATGGCTGAAAGGAATAGATGCCAAGGGTACTGACACCAGCTCCAATAGATCATGCACACCTGTTGAGAACAAGGAGGATTATACATCGGCCACCGACACTAGCTCTGCTGCTGAACCTGACACAGACAGCACTGTGTTAGCAAGCGTCGGAAAACAGCTACAGGGTGGTATGATCCAAATTATCTAAGCTTGGAATTTGCTTACACCAGGACGGAGGGAGAGCCAAGACCACCTGAGGATTTAAAATCTGTGTTAGACTCTGCTGTCAAAGTTGTGAATTGTATCAAGGCTTGTCCAATGAATTCACGTCTGTTCAGTGTGCTTTGTAATGAAATGGACAGCGAACATGTGCAGCTTTTGCTACATGGATGCTTTGGTTTAAATTAGAGGTGGTACTTGGTCCAAAAAGTTTGAGAACAACTGCTCTATGGTACCTGCCTTGTACCCATTGCTTGTCAGGATAGGCTCCAGCTCACCCGCTAGGGAGAAAAATTATTCATGCATTCTGTTATATATTTTTCATGTTTATTTCTTTGTGGTTATAATAAATCAGGAAGGCATTGAATATTTTACCATAAAAATAGACTTTGCTGCTAATAGAAAAAAGAAAAATGTCGGCACTGTAATTATCCAAGAACCTTTCATACCACTTTAAAGATCAAACAAATTCTGAAGCAAAAGGCCAGTGTAAGTAACAATTACACCAGCAAACACAAGAAAAAAAAGAAACCTGGGTATTATTATTGACAATATGGCAGAATGGCTTCTTCCAGAAGGTATCTCACAATGGCTTCTCACAATCTTTTGTGTAAAAATATACCTTCTGTTCTGAGGTTATGGATTTACCCGTTGTTTCTGTTGTGTGTTCTGGTTCATCTTTCACAAGGAAGTGGTTTCAAATATGTTTCTTACAGCAAGTATAATACTACTTCTCAAATCAAGGTAATTTAAATCAAGAGGTTATAACAATAATTATAGTACTGTACTGTCCTATTTATCAGATTTATCTTCACAGATATCTATAAATAAAGTGAAATCAAAAGTAAAAGTAAATCTATGAGTCTGTATGAGTTATAGAGACATTCATTTGAGGTCCATAGTACATTGGTGCAGCACAGATGAGGCTCTATTGCCCACTGTGTGGAAACGTGACTTCAGCCTAGTAAAGAGGCCTGAATCTGCAGATCTAAGGTTAAGAGCTGAAATATACAATACAAGTGCAATAATTCAGGAAGGAAACAGGAAAGAAATCGCAAATTTGTGGGAACTCAGATGTGAGTCTGCAACAACACGACGATTTACAGTACTTTCCCAAAGTTCACAATTTTGTGCTCAATTTGCAATTTGTCATTTATTTTCTGTAACTTCAATTAATTTTGTTACAGAGATTAAATAACAGTCTGAGAAATTGGGACTGTAGTTCCCCTTTAAGTCTGACTATATAGTGCTCTATTTATTGATAGATAGATACTTTATTGATCCCGTGAGGGAAATTGCAGTGCAACAGAAGCTTAACACAGACAACACAGCCACAGTGTAACGAATTATACAATAATAATAATACAATACAATCAGTACAGTGAGAAGTGCACTAAGAAGAGTTACTCACAGTCCAGAACACAAAAAGAACAGAACACTACACAAAAAAGTCTTATTGCACAATATGAATATAAATATAAATGTCCCTGGTCCCTGGCATATATTGCACAAAAACAGTTGTAAACGGGAAAAGAAAAAGAACACGGAGTAGGTTTAACCTTTTTCTTCCTGAAATCTACCACCAGTTCATTCGTCTTTGTTACATTCAATTGCAGGTTGTTCTCCCCACACCACTCCACAAAGCTGCTGACCAGTCCTCTGTACTCTTCCTCCTGCCCACCCTTGATACATCCCACAATTGCAGAGTCATCTGAGAACTTCTGCAGGTGGCATGACTTTGAGTTGTATTTAAAGTCCGAAGTATAGAGGGTGAAGAGGAACGGAGAAAGAACCATCCCCTGAGGAGCCCCTGTGTTACTTACTACCTGTTCAGACACACAGTTCTGAAGTCTCTCAGACTGTGGTCTGCCTGTCAGATAGTCAGTGATCCACGAGATGATGGAGGCATCAACTTGTATCTCCTCCAGCTTCCTCCTTAGAGATAGGGCTGGATAGTATTGAAGGCACTGGAGAATTCGAAAAACATAATCCTTACGGTGTTGCCAGCCTTGTCCAGGTGTGAGTAGGCCCTTTGCAGCATGTAGATGATTGCATCCTCCACACCAACACTGGGCTAGTAGGCAAACTGTAGGGTGTCCCATGATGAACTAACCAGGGGTCTCATGTGGGATAAGACCAGCCTCTCCAGTGTCTTCATGACTTGAGAAGTCAGCACAACTGGTCTGTAGTCTGTAGTCAAACCCCTGACAAAATAAGGACAATTACCTGTGTACAATATAATGACCCAGAGCAAAATCATATTTGTCATAAATAATTAACTAAAGTCCAGAAAAATAGTAATTTGTAAATTATTCTGACAAGATGCATAATAACTAAGATATTCTGGCATTGGTCTGAGGTTAAGATACTGAACTGGTAGTAGGGAACATGTACAGTATTGTGTGTTGCTAAAATATTTCTTTGTCTTCCATTTTTTTCATAAAACATAACATTGATGAGAGTGTCCAAAAAGCTCAAAATGTATTTCATCTGACCATAAGACATAGTTACATTTTTCATTCATACAGTATACTGTAGTTTGGCACAGTCTGAGTCTGGACTAAGAAGAAGCTTCTTCCTCACAACATGGCCATGAATGCAGCATTCATTCAGGCAGCATTGAAGAGCATTTTCAACATTTTCCATCCTGAAGATACCACTTTGTGTTTGAAATCCACTGTTAAATTTGGAATTCTGGTTGGCTTTTACAGAACAATAAATGTTCATCCTGTATAAAAATTGAAAATGTCTTAGTGGAAAGTGGCATATTTGGCTTCTGTTGATTCTTTTACATTCATTCCCTACTTGTGGAGGTCATTGATCACTTGCCCACAGTTCCTCATACATGCTAAGACTAAATACTTTTGTGTGCTTCCTTCTATTATACCCTAGGGAAACAAGAACAACTGAAGAATCTTGCATTGCATTACCTAAGAACACAATGATATTGTAGATGTATTTTTGCATGAAATTTAGAGAGGTGAATAAAAATCACACTTTCACAAGTTTAACAAGTTTCATGGAATTTAACTGACTTTGCTCTCTTAAATACTGTTATAATTATATGAGAACACTTTGTAGTTGCTTTTTAAGCAAGACATACTGTAGCCATCACAATCCACAACTCATTGTGTTACATTATGCTTTTGTATACTATATATTATTTTATGTTTTGGGGTATTATACAGTATATCATGTACACAATATAAAAACAGAAAAATACAAACAAAACAGGAAATACAAATGCTAATACTGTTCCTCCCATCTCATGTGTAAAAGGGAAAACTGTGCAGCCTTGTGTCATGCAAGCAATAAGCAATAGGCACAATTTCCATTGTAGTGTAGTTAAAGCTGTAATATGTGAGAAGGAAATATCACATAACATGTATAGGAAGGGTGTCAGTTACAAGAAACAATGGTAACATAAAACGAGACTCATATTATGAAACTAATTAACTGGAATTTCTTAAAATGAAGTGGAAAATGGGAGTGTTTTACATGGGAACATGTGAATAAATATTGACCAAAAACTCAGAGCTAACTGAGAAGAGAAGGACAACTGAAAAAATGTTTCTCTACATTATTTTGGCTTCAATCTTTTTTGTGCCAGGTGAGTTATATTTTCTATTTTGCAATATAAAACAATATATTTGACTGCAAACTGGCCAAGGCATTGACCAAAAGTATAATTTTGACAAATCTGAACAATATCAATGTACTCTTTTTAAATAGTCATATGGTAAATCGAAAAGTGAGTTAAAATTGACACCTTTCAGAAATAAACAAAACAAATATACAGACGCCTTGGAGTCCTAAATTTTTACAAACAGCTCTGTCTAAAAAAACAGTTGGCTAGCTCATTTACTGAGCTACAAACAAAACGTCAATAACATCTCCTCGAAGACCTGGTGTCGCTGAGGCTGGCGAGCATCAAAAACAGTCATCCATTCTTAAATCTCCCAGGGCCACTGTTGCACCTCCTGACACTTCACAGTTCTATGTATGCTTTACCCCTGACGAAATGTGATTTTCCTTCATACTTGTGTTTTAAGGACATGCACAGGAAGGGAAGAATAAAACATCTGAACGTATCATAGGAGGTATTCAGGTCACACCATACAGTTGGCCTTGGCAGGTAAGGGTGCTGATTGCATGGAGAAATTACGATTTTTCACCATGAGAACACAAAGAAGGCAGGTTCCCAGTGTTGGTTTGAAATGTAATGTCAGATGTGCGCTGGTTGTAGGATCCAAGTACAAATTCACAGCTTTTTTGGACAATCTATCTCTGCCTCTATTAATGTTAATGTTAATAAAAAGAACTTGACAGTGAATATGAATTTACAGAATACTGATATGTCCAAAATAATGTTGTTTCGTAGTAAATAATTTTAATTAAAAGTTTGGTTTTTAAAATTTCTTTTAACTTTCATTATTTCATTTGATTATTTCATTATATTGATTCAGATAGATATAATGTGACAAATTCTAAAAGATTATTATAAAATTATTATTAAATTAAATATTTTATGAAATACTTATATACAATTCTCTATTCTCATGCACCTTCACCCCTCTCCATCTTGTACTTCCTGAGTGGCCTCTCTGCCCTGCCTGCCTTATCCCCTCCCCCAGCTTTTGTCTTTCTGTGCTATTTAATCTTTGCTGTCTGCCCTTGCTCACACCTGAAGAAGGCTTTACAGCTGAAACGTTGTTTTCTCTCTTATCTTTTCAGCATGGAATAAACCTATTACTTATTCCTTTGCAGGCTACGCATGCTGACGCAGCTACCCACCTGAACTAATATACAATATACATTAACAATGCTTAAAATTGGTTTTACACATGACAATATCTACTAACTAAAAAGTCATATATCAAATGCCTGAATAAAATGTGTTCAGCAATATACTGTACTATTGCAAAATATTATTATTTTTCATCTAGGCAACTGCTGTGCTCTGACATACTGCAATTTAAATCTATATTGATTGAGAATCAATGAGATCTCCTAGGTACATTATGAATAAAGTTATTCTACTTAGGGCAGGTGTGCTGTTGTAAATCTGTTTCTCAATGAGTGTTTTTCTTTACTTGCTTTTGCTCAGGTGTCGATTCGTATTAGTTCGAGTGACTGCTTGCCCCATAACTGTGGCGGCGTCCTCATCCAACGTCGATGGGTTCTGACAGCTGCCTCATGCTTTGGGAGGTAGGAAAATATTTCGGTTTTTAAGTTTAAGAGTGCAGATGTTTTATTAAAGTAGTTCGTTTTTGAACACTCCACATTGTTGTCATTTTTCCTTATAGCACATTTTTTGTGATGCTCAACTTTCAAAATGCAGAAGAATTCAATTAATAAACTGCTTGAATACTTTTACTGATAAGCAAAACTTTATTTTTAACAGTGCACCCTTGGTTGTTGTTCTGGGAGAGCATAATATTTATGGGATAGAGGGAAAGGAGCAGTTCATTCCTGTGGAAAAGAAGATTGTTCATCCTAGCTGGAATCCCAATGACATTACTGCTGGGTTAGTATTACTGTCACACACTTTTTTCATCTCAGTACATTTTCAATGAAGGGACTGATTTAATGAAACTGCAGAATCTGGGCAAAACTAAAAACTGAGAGCCACAAAAAAATGAATACAACAGAGTCATGAAACCGATTTTTAAATTAAATATAAGTACTTATTTGTGACTGTTCTATTATTCAGTGTACTGTGTATCTAATTCTATTGTTGTATCACTAATGTAAATTAGTAAAAAAAAGGGGGATATACTTAAACAGACAGATAACGTAGTCTTCATTATTATATTATGTTAACAAGTGCTTTACAGGTAATAGGGACTCCCCTCCATCAACACCAATGTGCAGCCCCACCTAGATGATGCAACGGCAGCTATAGTGCGCCAGAATGCTCACCACACATCAGCTATTAGTGGGGAGGAGAACAGAGTGATGAAGCCAATTCATAGATGGGGATTATTAGGGTTCATGATTGGTAAAGGCCAATGGGGAATTTGGCCAGGGTGCCGTGGTAACACCCCTACTCTTTTCAAGAAACGCCCTGGGATTTTTAATGACCACAGAGAGTCAGGACTTTGATTAGGGGTATTATCCGAAAGATTACGCCTTTTTTACAGTATAGTGTCCCCGTCACTACACTGTGGTATTAGGACCCACACAGACCACAGGGTGAGTGCCCCCTACTGGCTCCATCCAGGTACTAACCAGTAAAAAACATTACAGTAAATGTGCACAAAGTAAGCATTTTTGAAAACCCTAAGACACACATTTTGTATGGGATTGTTACTGAGTGGAACTCTGATTCAAGTGGGAATGCAATAAGATGCAGAAGATGTAAAATAGGACTCAAGAGCAGAAAGACTATTGAACAAAAACAACATATTAAAATGGAATTTCAATATGTCCTAAAAAATAAAAGATGAGAATAATAAACTACAAACACAGGACTTCCAGGAAAAGTGAATTTCCTAGTTCCTCAATGAACCTAGTCCAGTGTTGTTGATCTCTACATCACAGCAACAGAGCAAACAGAACATTTTATTTTTGGCACTTTAAGCTGATTTCACATGAAAATCTTATATAAATAACAATTATGTACATTATTATTAAGTGCAAAAGGGTATTTGACAGATACTTGAATAATTACTGTACAAATGCAATGTGCTTCTTTACATACTGCGTACAGTCTCTTTTCTAAATTACCACCACTTCTGCAATATTCTTAATATTCATCTTCAATACAGTATATACATTTTGGAATGACTGACATTCCCATACAGCATAAAACTGTTTCAATTCTTATATCACCTTGTATACTAATTGGCAGAAGTACCTTCTGCAGGCTGCCATATGCATGGCAGCATATTATGAAGAATAGTGTTACAGAAATTTACAAAACACCCCTCTCTAATGCATGCAAGTCTAGGTGTACCTGTGGAATGGTGATAAACCTGTCAGTAGAGCGGTCTTAGTTCAGAGAGCTGTGCATTATTCCTTCATATCCTGTTTAACTGCATGGAATTCTTCCTGTGCTTATTGTGTCATCTTCAGATATGACATTGCCTTGCTGAAGCTGACTCAGGATGCCATTCTGAACACCTATGTCAATGTGGCGACACTGCCCAGCAGTGGTGCCATCCTTCCAAGCACTTACTGCTACCTTGCCGGCTGGGGACGCACAAGCAGTAAGTTTGCAAAACCTGTTATGTTGTATTTGGTTGTGCCAACGTAGTTATGCCTCTTGCATAATAAGACATTGAAGGTCAGACATTACTAGAATGCTAATGTTTTACATTCCTAAGATCCACAAATCACAGGCTTGTGCCTGGGCTACAGCATCAGCCACATGAGTTTACAGCTTGTAAAAGGACATTTACTGTAAAAGGTGCATGTCTACCAGTCCTTAGTGTCCCTATGTGGTAGCCATTTTCCCAAATCCTGAGTGACAATTCTAAATTGGTTGGATGATTTCCAAATAATTTTTAATATAAGGTGACATTGTAAAAACCATTCCAACTTAATATGCGTTCTCTATAGTTATATGACATTTCAGTTGCTTCAAACATAGACAGTAGCACATAACAGCCTTTCTGATTTCTTATTTTATTCTTATTAAATAGTCAATAGTTCTACTGAAGCATCAAACTCAATGACATTGTGAATTTTGTCAACAGCCTATGGACAGCTGTCAGCTACCCTTCAACAGGCTTCCATCCTCATTATAAGCTATAGCACCTGCTCCAGCAGCTCCTGGTGGGGATCAACTGTAAAGACCACCATGATCTGTGCTGGTGGAGATGGAGCCAGATCAGGCTGTGCTGCAAGTATTACTACTCCAGACTCATTCTGCAGACAAGTCTCTTCCTACAGAAGCTCAGCCTACTTTGGGCACAAGCCTGTGCTAATTGCATCGACATAGCCATGATGGATTTTGATAAGTTGGAGGAATTCCGCAAAAGTTTCAGCAATATTTCAGTTTTAACTTTTTCTCTGGTTTCAGCAGTGTCTCAGTTTTAATATTTCTCTGTTTCTTGAGTCTGTTATTTCACAGTTACATGAAGTGATCTTATACTTGGGTTAAGACAGTTTATCACAGAAATACAGTTTTTCTCTTACTGGTCTGCCTTGCACACTTTTTAACACATTGAGCAGACCACAAGTATGGTTTATGAGTACAATGCAAACGTCTAATCTGTATGATTTTGCAGGGGGATGGTGGGGGAGCCCTGAACTGCTATATAAATGGACGATATGAAGTACATGGAGTTTTTAGCTTTATGTCTTCCCTGGGCTGCAATGTTTCCCAGAAGCCCGACGTCTTCACACGCATCTCTGCGTACATTGGCTGGATCAACACTGTGAGTTGCAAACTACACCTTTGTCTTATGACTCTAAATCAGTTTGAAAGCTTAAACCAAAAGTCTTTAAGTGGTGTTGCGGTGATACTTTTCATTTTCCCCAATATTGGGATTGGAGAAGGTAAACTAGACTCCTGCTATAAGTGGTGTTGGTGGACTAGTAGATAGCACCATTCCATTTGGACCAGAATGGAATAAAATGTTAAATTAAGGTGACCTGGCTAAATTCATATCTTAACTTGTATAATGTGGTGCTTCTAAAAAACCCTTTAAGTTTGTTGATAAAGAAATATCTCACTTTCTACTGAATCGACTGCATATTTGGGTGGATGAGGTACACCCCTCAGGTAGGAGCTGCACTTCAAGTGAGGAAAAAGTCAGTACTTTCTGTAAATATAATCACATTTCTTGTGATTTTTATACTAAAATTATTGTATTGCTTCAAAACAACTTTAACTTTCTTTCTTAAGATACTTCTTTTGTCTTTATTAAGAACTAAACATTTAGTAAATGTATGGTACTTTTTAGACACTCTGTTGACGTTTCTCTTATCTAGGTCATCGCCAGCTATTAGATATCTGTGGGCTGCTGTGCATGGACCACAATTCCTACATTAGAATCACGTGGACACCTGTTTCCTGATGAGGAATATAGCAGAGCATGGAACTATTATACATCCAAAAAATTAAACAATAAAATTGTTGAAGCAAATACAATTTGTATTTATGATCATTATTTAGGCACTCTTTATTATCACTAGAATGTTTTAGAGACCTTTAATTGATGAGATAAAAGTTATGTCTTTCTCAAGCTTTATTGTACCACTGGTGAGCTCACTCTCTAGACCAGGGCTACTGAACTGTGGTAGTACATACCATCCACTCTTTTTCAGATTTTATTCTGGCAACTTGTTATTTATTTAATCGATAATGAGAGTAATTATGAAACCTTTTAAAGTGCAAGTTATTGTTATAACTTGGAGATATTGCTTCTCCATCTTACTGGAGACTTGTATGATTTTAAGGTATTTTGCAATTTATATAATGTACTTTTACGTACAATGTAACACAACGTGTGTTTATACAGCACTTTTAGAAGTAATTATCTTAAAATGCTCATATTATAACATTCTGTAAACTTTTTACAATGTTTAATTACAATGTCAAGAAGATAAAAATACTGTACGCATGAACAACAGCTGGCAGATTGACTAGTAAAAAGATTTTAATTTGCTGATGCACTCAATGTTGCTTGCTACAGTATGTGTGCCACTTACTAATCTTAGCATAGATGTGCTTAACAAGTGTTTCTGTTTAAGGGCATCTTTAAAATCCCTTAATCTCTCTGAGCATCCTGGAAATTGTTGGAATTGAAGATGCTAAGAAGACAGTTGATTGCTGGTGAGCAGCCTAGCTGTCAAGCTGTATGTAGTTGGTTACCCTTTTCCAGTTTATTAAGAAGCTTGAGAGGATCTAGGGTTTATTTTAGCTTGTTGTGTTTGTTATCAAAGTACTGTAAATCAAAGCAATTTTTAAAAAAATCTATCTGCTGACCTTGGCATGGGTCTATGCATTGTGTCCCATCCACCCTGTGGCAACCCCACAGCATCACACTACTTTCTTAAAACTCCTGTGTGAAACTAAAAAAATCCCAGATGTGTTAATTATTTATAAATAATTCATAAAAAAATAATAAATAGATTTATTAAAACATTTACAGTCTGTATGACACTGTGAAGAATTACATCAGTAGAATGAATTGACATTTGTACTAGGTTGGTTTACATTTTTATTTTTTTTAATTATAAGTGTTTATCTACTTAAAAAAAGCAGTTGTCAGAACCCAGAGACTATAGATAAATAATAAATAATTCCTTACACTTATATAGCACTTTTCTGGACACTCCTCAAAGTGTTTTACAGGTAATGGGGACTCCCCTCCACCACCACCAGTGTGCAGCCCCACCTAGATGATTCAACAGCAGCCATAGTACACTCACAACACACCAGCTATCAGTGGGAAGGAGAACAGACAGCCAATTCATAGATGGGAATCTTTGAGAAATACTGTGGCATTTTTAATTACCCCAGAGAGTTAGGATATTGTTTTTTCATCTCATCTCAGGTGGGACACTGCAATTACACCCATTGAGAAAGTGCTTCAGCCAAAATCATCCTGTAAAACCTTAGCTAAGTTGAATCAATTTTTTTGAAACTATTCCTAAAAACCGTAATCCCCCTTCAGATCCATTTTGAATTGTTTTGAGACATGATTATAACTCCTTATTATAATACCATACTTACCTTATTAAGTCTTTTTGGAGGTTTAGGGTCTTATGTGTGCCTACCATGGACTGATTTGCCTGAATGTACTGAAGCTTCAGATACATGTATTGAGGAAGTGAAGATATGAAATTGAATTGTAGGTTTTACTTTCGAATGTCTGACATAACATGTTTTTTCATAAGGATTTTGTTCACTGCAAATTCTATATGGAAATCTACAAATCGATATTTTCTAAGTAGTTACTAGAAAACATACATTTTAATTTATTTTCATAGTACAAAAGCTCTTTATTGGCATTTACTTGCTACCTGTTAATTAAGATAAATAGCTAGTCCAAGAACATTTCACTAGAAATGTGTATAGTTTTCCTGTAAATAAAACAAGAAATATTTACTTCAAGTTTTTAAATGTGTTTTTGATTATTTAGTTCTGCTTCACATATATCTATTTTGCCTCATTTTCCGACTTACAAGTTTTTTCTTAATATTGACAAGCTTAATCGTTCCCAATACTCCTGAATTATAACTGTTATTTCATGATATAGCCACAAGGTTTTAAATTCAATTTTTTTTGTGTAAGGTACAGTAGCTTTAAACTGAGTTTTGAGTATGTAAATAAGGGATTAAAAAACAATAATCATCAGTACTTTGTATTACATTATTGCAAAAACAAATTACTGATAATCATAATCATTGGCCAGTGGCCAAATTAACTCCCAGAATGCTGCTAAATAGGATTATGTCTTTTCTAAGCCATATTTTTCTTTATTGAAATAATGTGACAATAACTTTCCGTGAAGCATAAATTGTTTTGCCATTTAGATTCTAGTTTTCCATATGCACAGAATGATTCCTGTCACAACAAAAGCTGGCCTTACTGCCACTTACTGCCACTTACTGCACCTTGTTGTCTAGCAATAACAATGAAACTAGTGTAACAATGAAAAATAATAATTGCTTAAACTTATATAACACTTTTCTGGACACTCCACTCAAAGCACTTTACAGGTAATGGGGACTCCCCTCCACCACCAATGTGCAGCCCCACCTTTAAGTTATTCAAACAATTTTGTTTTAATTAAAGGTAAAAATAAAAACACTGGCATCTTTAGTATAATATGTGGATAATGCTGTGATCAAGCCTTTGAAAGAAGATAGTAAAGAACACAAGAGAATATTTGTGCTACGTACTTAACATTGCAAATAACAGATAATATAACATCATACAGTACATACGACCCCTTTGACTATTACATGCTAAGACACTGATGTGTTATTTATTCATCAAGATTACACTGCTGTAATGCTTACTTGGGTACATAAAAAGGCTTCAGTATGTGTATAATTAAATGGTTTGTGTTCTAACTAACTATACTCATACTGCTTGTTTCAAGAAAGGACACAACAAGTTTAATGTTTGCAATTTGACAAGATGGTGATTGGTAAATTTTATTAAATTCATAACTGTGTCTCATTTAAATTTAGGTTGACTCTTGATGATGTTGGAATGATTTCAAGTACTCTAATGTGTACATGCAACCTAATTTGGTTATAGTATTGTAGTAATGCTATATCTAAATATATATACTTAAATTGCAGAATGTTTCCATTTTTGCGGATCAAATCTCAACTAAAACTAAAATACATGAGCATATTTTGTCTACACCTTCACATTCCGTGTACTGAATTACTGGATTATTTCAGAAAAAAATCATGAACTGTACCAAATTAACCTGAATATAAGCATGTGATGCATTTCTCCAAATTTCAGGGTGGTACAATTAGCCTATGGCTTACACTCAAAGACAAACAAAAACAGAAGTGTTTGTCCTATGTGGTGTCATCCTGGTCTATGATTGAAACCCACACTATATTAGGCAATTTGATTGTTCACTTGTTTACCACAAAAGTGCTGAACAGTGTTGAACTGTTCTCACCATTTTGCTTGTTTTAGTGTGTTTGTTGCAATCGAGTAATAAAAAAATGTCTATATTAATTTTTAGCAATCCAAAATGAAAGCGATCACAGTACAGTTTTACAAGAGGTAGGCAATCCTTTGTATTGCACAGCATGGGAATCAGCATGCTATATGTTGTAAATGCAGACCTGTATCTACTGGATTGTTTCACTCAAAAAACATCTCTCCACAAAGGACTCCACTGTGGTGATAGAAGGGGGAATCTTGCTGCAGGACACCATAATGCTATCCAAATTGCAAAGAATCGATGTTCTCTTCTGTAGAAATCTCTCTACATGGTGATTTATGATCTACTGTATATGTAGAAATAGCTTGTTAACAGACAGCTTGAATTATTATCTTTAAAGAAGTGAAACAGATAGTCCTATTAAATGCTCTTAGAATGAGCAAATTGGGAACACTCCTAAGTCAGAGTATACAAATGTAATGTGTCCTAGAATTGTATTTAGGACAGACCACTGAAAGAATGGCACGATAATCAAATATCTGTAGCTGACAGTGTAATGTGCTCAAGGCAACTAACAGATTTAAACAGTTTTAAAAATCTTGTGTGATCTTTACACTATATTTGGCATACTGTAAAGGCCTCGATTGGTATGATAGTGTGCCTTAGCGTACAGATTACTGCAGCATTATACAGTGTTATAGAGCAGAACAAAGTTTCACGCAAAGTCCTTTTTCAATAATATGGATGTAATGAAAATACAGTATTATTGAAATAAAAAAGCTTGATCACTTTTCATCCAGAGCACTTTGATATATATATATATAATATATTTGATATATATAAATATATCACAACACTAGGCTTTTTAACCACTGTGTATATTAAGGAGATACTGTATAAGGAAAACAAAATAAGTAACCATTATAAATAAAATATTAACAAACCTGCTGTACAACCGTAGCGCAATACATGAAAAACACAGCATTTCTGTACAACACAGTTTCTGTACAATCACTGAGAATCTAAAATTTGGTAGAGAGATTTGGAAGCCCATCAAACAAATCAACACAATCTTTACACTGATTTTCTTGTATTAAGAAACCATACTGTAGATCAATAAATGAAGAACAAGTACAACTTTATTTCAAGTGACCTGTTTTTGATCAAATGTGAAACAAAACAGTATAAAATATGTTCAGTGAAAAAGAGATAATCCATTCTATCCAACTCCTTGTGTCAAAACAAGCCTTGCATTCAGTTACAAATTTAATACTCCAAACTCAATAGATCCAACTAACTTCTTAACAACTATTTAAAAATGATATGATTATAGACAGGAATATACTGTATACTGTAGCTGACCCCTTTCTCCTGCCTAACTTGTGGTTACTTTGCAGAAACAAATGTAAAACATACCCTTACAACTCTTTAAAGTCCTTCTGTCGGGTAGTGAATTTCAACCAGATATTTAAACATGAAGACCAAAGAGCTTTCAAAACATTTAAAGGGTATAAAAGTATGTCAAAGACACTGAAAACTTCTTTAAGTACAGCATATTAACGCAAATAATTTAGTATATGGACTGTCAGAATGGTGGCAAACCAATGTCAAATCCCACTTTGGTATTTGCAAAAAGTGACAAGATAAAAACACACAACATCTTTTGTTTAAATACAAAGTGCTGCAGCTGGCATGAATCCAACACAATGCATTACCCAATCAGCACCATATACGTATACTGTCATACATGGTATTATGGTAACTTCTTTCACCCATAAATGTGTTCAGTTTGAGAATTCATTTAAAAAAATGTGTAAACTTCATTTGCAATTTGTCAAAAAAGGAGATATCTGTAGAAGGGGCTAAATACTCTTGCAGAGCATAGTATATAACAAAATTATCCAAAGAACACTGACCAAGTACATTTTGGTCTCAAATGAATGATCCTACACTCACAGAATAACAAAACTAAAGCTTTTTTAGCCAAATTCAAATTCTTCAAAGAGCTTTATTGACTGATGAATTGCAGTGTTTCCAAAGCAGGTACAATTAACACCACATTTACAGACATTTCCAGTACAAGCATGTTTTCTGGGCATTTACTGCACATCACATGAAACATTTTTGTAAGACAGACTCCCTCTCTGTTCCTCAGGCTGTCACACATGTGGCTACCAGTTTTATCCTTCCTCCTTCCCCCAGGAGATTTCAGCAGAAGCTCTTCTGAGTCTGGCAGATGGGTGAATTCTGGGATTAGATTTGTTATTTTAAGGAAGAATGTTTTTCTAGGACCAGTTTATTTTTGACATTTCTGCATAGTGCTTGTAGTGAACGCATAATCTGTCTTCTGGGTTACCAGGTCTGTTTCTAAGGCAAGGCTCTTGTCACGAAGCCCATGCTTCATCAGGGTCAGTTTCTCTTTGCTGTCTCTTACCCTGATGAAATACTCAACTAGTGTATGTCGAGTTTTCAGCATCCTGTAACAGTCCAATTTGTGTTGTGTTTATGTCTATGTGTCCCAGTGGGTCAGATAGTGTTGTTTGGCTTGTTCTGTGATTAGATTGACTTTTACGTGTGTTGTTTTAGATGTGCTGTACTAAGGTTAGTTGGACTGGCTGGCTGAAGAGGATTTTCTCTGGGGTCAAGTATTGACCCCAGACTTCATCAATTTCCCTACGGGATTAAAAAAGTATTATCTATCTATCTTAGCCCAGCAGGGCCTTGCAGTGTTAGGGGTTCTGGTCAATGTATTTCAAGTGCGACAAAAATTTTATTGCGGTGGATATTGGCCTAATTCGACCCTGCGTGCTGTTTGTGTTTTTCTTTGAAGATGGAGACTTTTTTTACGGAATATACATCTCTACTTAAGTTTTTAAGTTTTCTATCCCATTTTGTGTATTCCTGGTTTACAATTAGATTCCACTGCCATATACAGATGCAGCCATTCAAAGTTCGCGGTACAAAGACGTACCGCAGGCATTTCCCTACGTCATAGCCCGTCATAACGCGTCATACCATCGTACGTGATTGGCTGGCCAAATTGACCGACAGAGGCACTCATGGTGTGTTGGTCAGTTGTGGAAAGATTTAATCATTTAATGTCTTTACTGTGCATGTTTTAATCCACTTAGTATTGAATATTTATATGGAATTTTACAACTAAAGGGAAATTTTAGTAGCTGAGCATAAAGAGAAGAGGCGCATAACGCATCTGAAGGTCAGAAACGATATTAATTTAGGAACATAAACATATTACTGTATGTAAACTGTACTGTATATGGCTGATCTTGGTAGTTTAAAGAAAAAATACACACCAGTATTCCATTTCTCCCTAAACATTTTAGGCATCAAAGTTTTATAAAACGGTCCCCAAATATGCGATTGCTGTATAGAATGAATTTTAATTAAAAAAATTTATTTAACACAAAATTAAGCTGTTTACGTTCCTCCGCCTGAGAATATAGTCCCTCATTGCTGAAACACAGCCACAAAGAGATGACTTAGCTAGCCAATATAATAAAGGAATAAATTACTTTTTTTGTTTATTTCTTTAGCACATTTATTTGAAAATTTCCATCAATTGTACAAACACTTGGAAACTGTCCAATCCCTAGTTCGTCAGGCATTGTCTTTTACTATAAGACATAAAAACTCCCTTGCTTTTAACAGAGCGTCTAATAATTTCTAACGACGAAAATAATTTAAACTGCGACACTTATCATTCAACCAAAGCTCAAAATATCACAAGGATCCTCAAGAGCACAACAAAAACTGCAGAAAAAGATAAGTGTATCAGATACATGAGAATCGAAGCTTTTTTATCTACGCTTTCTTAACTACGCTAAGAAGTAGTCTGTAAATTTATCACACAGTAAAAAGTCACATTTCTGGGGTGTGCGTATACCAAAGATTATGGCACAGCTTCTGAATGGTGATTGGCTGACACCATCTGACACCCCTCTGATTGGTTGGAAAAATGCCAGTGGTCTTTTCACTGATAAACTTGTGTCAAGCTGTCAACAAAAGCTAATTGCTATTGCTACTATCTGAGTCTCTGCGTCTACAACTGTTTCATCAGTTGTTATCCTGTAAAGCGCTTTGAGAAGCCACCTTTAAAGGCGCTATATAAAATCTACGTTTATTATTATTATTATTAATATTGATAATATTCTTCATCCCAGAACTTGTAAATTGTTGTTGTTATCCTGTAAAGCGCTTTGAGAAGCATACTGTCCAGCATATTGTATTTCATTGCACTTTGACAGATCGTCTTATATCTCTTGTTGTTAGAATATCCCCCAAGAGGATATTTTCCCCAAGAGGTATCCAGGTAACAGTGAAACGGGCATACAGTCTGGGGAGATCACCCGTTTTCCATGTAAATAGTTCCCTGGTTCCGTATCCTTTGGTGTTTCTCTCTCTCTCTCAGGCCCGCACTCTTGGCGGGCTTGTCTTGTGTCTCTCTCTCATCTGGGCGCAGGAGTGCTGCTGGCGGGTGGTGACGGAGAAGAAATAAAGCACAGTTTTTAACTCCTCAAGTCTGAGTCTCTGTGTTCGTCCTCAATGAACCCAAATTCATTACATTGGTGTCAGAAGCGGCAGGATGGACAGTGAATGGCCAATGATGTCGGACGCAGAGAAGCGCCGGATCCCCCAGCAGCCAAGTGACCCCCTAAAGCGCCTTTTGGGACCACAGCCCTTATCAGGGCTACCCAACGGCAACCTACTCAGCAGAAGGGGGATCCTTTCCTGGGTAGCCTCGGGCCGTGTGGCGGGAAGGAGACACCAGACCAACAGGGTCCAGCCCGCCACCCCTGCACCAGCCTGTGCCGGTGAGACCAAGCCATTATAATGGGGTGGTCCCATGGCAAATGTTTGAGGCCCAGTTCCAGATGGCGGCCTGGGCAAACAGCTGGTCTCAGGTGGAGATGGCAGGCCACCTTGCCGCAGTCCTGGAGGGGAAGGCCTGCCAGGCGTTGCTGGATGTACCCAGGGACCAGCGGTACAACTATGCGGTGTTGGTGTCGGCCCTCCGGAGGCGTTTCGGCGGGAGAGGGGAGGACCCGGGACTGCTGCGGGCAAGGTTGGCCCAACGCCACCATCTAGCGGGAGAGCCACTGGGTCCAGTCGCCGCAGACGTGGCCTACTTAGCCCGCCAAGGCTACCCTACTCTCCCGGAGGAGGCCCACCGGTAGATAGCGCTCCAGGCGTTCCTCCGGGCCATGTGATGCTGGCCGCGCCGGTCCCCTCGGAGCAGGCCCTGACTCTGGCTGAGCAGGCTGATGCCGTATTCGAGGAGACTGGTGGGCACCAACGGAGGAGCACAGGGGGAATCAGATGGGGAGTCATCAGATTCCCCATCAGATTCTGGATTCAGGATACTGTGTTTAATAATGAAGGCCAGCATTTGGGCATTCATGATGCCACAGAATACCTTCCCCAGGTTAATCACAGATTCCCTGATAGTTATTAGAGCTGAGTCTCCTCTACTATAGAAAGGGTCATCTGTCCTTGATTCTAGACCTCAGGAAAATATCAGTACAGAACTTTGTCTATTCTGCATTGTGTGCCTAGGTCACCCCCTGGAGGCCACTACTGTCTACACAAGTGGAATTTGCAGAACATTATTAATATATTTTTTGCTTATTTTAGGGGTTTTCTTGTATTTTTTTTATTTCTAAAGCATATTTGTATGTTCTTTGAATGTGGGAGCTTCCTAGTTGCCACATGTTTCACTTTTTTCTTAAATGTTTTGGAGAGACAGAAGGCAAGGCAAACAGCCAAACAGAATTCACAGCAGGCAGACACCACATCTCTCTCCTCACTTTAAAAAATGCATATATGTTGACACCTCTTTTATGTCAAAGTTTTTTTTACAAAAAATTTTAATTATATTACATTACATTTACATTACATTTAAAGTACTTATTGCTATTTGTTAATATATATTTAAGACATAATTTTCCAAAGTTGGTATGTGTTTAAATAATGTATTTTATTTAAGAAAGAAATTGCAAAATGCAGTACAATAGCACACTACTAATGATAATTACAGTGCCTATAGAAAGTCTACACCCCCCTTGGACTTTTTCACATTTTACTGTGTTACAGCATGGAACCATGATGTATTTAACTGAGAATTTTTGCCACTCTTCAGCACAAAGTACTCTATAATGTCAAAGGAAAAAAAAACTAGACATTGTACTAAATTAATTAAAATTAAAATAATTGAACCCCCAGAGTTAATACTTGGAAAGACCACTTTTGGCAGCAATTACAGCTGTGAGTCTCGTTGGGTAAGTCTCTATCACCGTTGCACATCTTGACACTGAAATATTTGCTCATTCTTCTTGGCAAAATTGCTCAAGCTCCATCAAGTTGGATGGGGACCGTTTGTGAACAGCAATTTTAAGTCATTCCACAGATATTCAATTGGATTGAGGTCTGGACTTTGATTGAGCCACTCCAGGACATTAACCTTTTTGGATTTAATCCACTCCAGTGTGGCTTTTGCTGTATGTTTCGGGTCATTGTCCTGTTGGAAGATGAAACGTTTTTCTCCAGGATTTTTCTGCACTTAGCTCCATCCATATTTCCTTCTATCTTTATGAGTTTTCCAGTCTTTGAAGCAGAGAAGCATCCCCAAAGCATGATGCAGCCACCACCATGCTTCTCTGTAGGGATGGTGCTCTCAGTCTGATGTGCTGTGTTAGGTTTGCGCCAAACAAAGTTCAATTTTGGTCTCATCTGACCATAGAATCTTCCTCCAAATGTCACACCCGACATCCCTCCCTAGAGGGCGCTCCACTGCTCTCATTATTGTTCGTGTCATTTAGCTCTCCAGGTGTACCCTTTTAGTGTTATTATTTAAAGACCAGCTCCTCCAGTCCTCAGGGCTCATCATTAGGGTAAGATGTCGCGAGGCTCGCCTAGCACCAGGAAACCCTACGTCCGTCTCCTGAGGGCATAGGCCTCATCCCCGACACCTCCCGTTACAGTACTGTCCTCAGAGAGTGAAGTTGTTACTCGGAGCCCCTGGCCTGATTATCCTGGTTTTGTTCCCTGTCCATGTTCAGGATTTCATTCCAGATTTTAACCTTGCTTGTATTGTCTTGGATGGATCCCCCAGTTTTGGACTTTGGACTGCACCCCGGATTCCCCCTTTTGGACTGTCTTGGATCCGTTTGCCTTGCCACGCTCCCTGAGCCCCGGATCACCATAGTCACACACCCCTGTCTGTCTAACCGTCCTGATCCTCTTCATCTCCTCTCCTGATGTCCTTCTCCACTCCAGATAATACCGTCTGCATAGGGTCCTGAACTACGCTTCGTGGGAGCCTGGACCGGCTCCCGTTACATCCACAGCCTCAGGCTGTTATTATCCCCTCCGGGTTCCCATGTCTTCCTAACATTGATCCCCTTTCGGGGGACTTCTGCAGCCTCTTTTGCCTGCTGTCTTCACACACACCATTCACACTACTGTATCCAGCTGGATACTACGTCATACAGACCCTGCTCTACTGAGAATACCAGCACAGTTCTTGTGTGTCCTGCTGCTGGGAAAAATTGATGACCCCAGCCTCCTGTCAGCTACATGAATCCGGACTGAATCCACTGACCTCAATTTTAATGAGTAAGGGGTTTCAACTTTATAATATCTTTGCATGGCAAACATGAGATAGGACCTAATTTTAATATTGGTTTGATAACTCCTTAGTTTGCAGTTTTAACTACCTTCTTATAATGTACCTACCTTAATTCTCTCTTGCTCACATGTGTCTTTTCTGTTTTCTTAATTAAACTACACTTTTACACCTACCCACTGGTTAACATTTCTCTGTATGAGGGTCCTAACTTTCTTATCCTATAGCCTAGTTGTTAACTCAATTAACTGGGTAAATTAGCTTCTTATGCATAGAATAAAAATGCATTTTCTTTCTGGGTTTCATTCCTTGTGAATACAGACGATATTTTAATATTTGAAAAATGCATAGTGTATGGTGGAGTCATCACACTTCCTTCAACATCAGATGTGTAACCCTGCATGCTTCAATTGCATTATCACTCACCTCTTCCCTTACCATAGGAGCCTTCCAGGCCACTGATGCTTGCTTTCCCTGCACACCTTTCTCAATTACTCCCTCTGATCACTTCAGTATCAGCCAGCTAAGTATAATCACCAGCATATACTGTATTCTACTGTATGTGCCTCGTCATGTATTCCCTTCCTCTTCCTAAACCTCACGTGCCTTGCTTGCATCAGTGTGGTAAGCATGATTTTATAGTTCAGGTGGGTAGCTGCGTCAGCATGCGTAGGCTGCAAAGGAACAAGTAATAGGTTTATTCCATACTGAAAAGAGACGAAAGAAAACACAATGTTTCAGCCGTGGAGCCTTCTGGGTGAATGCCCAGCAGTCTACATTGGAGAAACAGGAAGGAGACTCGGAGACCGCTTCAGAGAACATGTTAGGGCAATGAAGATTAAAGAACTCTCCAAGCCCATTGTTTCTCATTTCACCTCAGACGGCCATGATCACACTAATCTCTCCGTCTGTGTTCTCAAAGACAGTTTTCCGAAGTCACACATCAGAAAGACTACAGAAACTAAAATTATCCTGCAGCTAGGATCACATCTTTCCCCTTCTTTTAACGACAGACTACTTTTTTTCTAAATTCTCTGTATTCATTGTAGGTTTCATTTCACACCTCTCTTCACCTCACCTATCCTGACTTCAAACCTCCTGATTGTCCTCTTTCTGTCCCCTGCTCCCGCCCCTCGCTCCTCCTCTCTCCCAGCTTTTGTTCTCCCGCTACATTACCTTTGCTTACTGCCCTGTCTTTCTCACACCTGATGAAGGCTCCACGGCCGAAACATTGTGTTTTCTTTCTTCTCTTTTCAGCATGGAATAAACCTATATTGTTCCTTTGCAGCATGATTTTATAGTCCATCTCAATTTCTGCTGTCTCACTACTTAAAACGTGTCCCTCTGCTGGACCTTCCTTCATTTACAAGTTCCACTCCATCCCTCATTTCTCAGATGACTTTATCTCATTAATGGTCCCACTACTAGAATCCTTTTGTTCTTGACTATTTTTTGGATGCATTTTCTTCAGCTAAGAGAAAACAAATAAATATTTAAAATTCTAGGGATTTTTCTCAATCCTTTATTAAGGCACTTGCATTACTTGGTTCATCCCCTTCTGCTCATCTTCTACTGACACTTAAAAAACACATTGGCACCACTATGTTTAAACAGGAAAGCAACTACATGGCAGACTAAGGCAGTGGATCCTTCTATAAGAGCCAGAGAATAGATCACCTCAATAATGATTACTCTATGCTTCCAAAAACCTCCATATTTTCACCAGTATCTCACTGATCATGCACTTAAGTGTCACTACTGCAGCAAATAGTTTTAGGCCACCAAGCATAATGAATCTTTTCAGATTCATTTGTAGTGTTTAAGACTGTACTCTGTCATCATCGCTATTCATCTTTGGGTTTCCAATTAGAGCCAAATTCTGATATCATTTTACACAGCCATCATATCTGGACCACTATGCTTTGACAAATCGAAAGTGCGTGACTTGCCACTGGTTTTTACTGCACTTCCTTGAAGTTTTAAATAAAAGGCTTATGGCAATGTATACAACCTGGCCATTGTTTGTCTTGGTGCAACATTTCCACTCTTCATTGAAGAACCGTAATTGCCACAATAATCCTTGTGTGCTGCTCCTCTGAGTTGCTGGAGTTAGATTACATGAAATCTGAACCCAATCATTATTAATCCACATTATCCTCCTTTCATTAAATAAGATTCTGCTTAAGTGTTACAGTGGTCTCATTTTTCACATCTTAGTCACTCTCGCTTAATCCCTATTCCTTCTGAACAGCAAGTCCTAAACTGAAGAAGAAGAACAACAACAATAACAACAATGATTATTTCATACAGAACCTTTTAATAGTTGCATCTCAAAGTACAGTACCTGTAGTTGTTATAAAACAGTTAAAGGGGAACTGATAAGCTATTTTTCATATTTTGGGGTAAGAAAAAATCAGCATTGATGAGTGCATTTAAAACCACAATAAAATTAAAATGTACACATTAACTTGTTAAACCTCCAATTTACATCACAAAATAGATAAAATAAAAATTTATGCGCAGCACCATGTTCTGTGATTCAGAAGTAGGCAACAAATTATCCGGTGACAAGTGTGTTCCTATGACACTGTAAATAAGCATCTCTTTAAGTCCAATGGAACTATTGGTCTTGATTTCGAAACATTTTTTTTCTGACAAATACTACTCACTTGTTAACTGTGCAATGCAGATCACATTGGAACATTTCTGCTGTGAAACAACCTGTATTTATTCACTTGTACAACATTACACAGACTAGTGTGCAGGAAGGGCCAGATCCTGTCGCAACTTGTAGGAACTCGAAAGTGAGTTTGCAACAACATGTACTTTGTGAAAGTAAAAGGGTTAAAATAAAAAAAGCAGTTATAAGTTTACAATCTACAAAGTAAGGATGTAAAAGAAAGACAGTTAGAAGTGCAGCATTAGATACATGGCGAAGACAGAGACAGTAATTAAGTACAATTCTTTCTGAAAAGTAAGGTTTTGCATTTTTTAATGCACTCAGGATTTAATTGCACTCAGGGTAGGTGACTCCTTGATATCCTTGGCAATAGAATTTCAGAGCTTTGGGGCATACAGTAGCAGGAGCCCCATAGATGGAGCCCTGTCAGCTATAGAATATACTGTAGATGAGCTTGGGGGACAGAGAGGAAACCAGAACCTGACGAATGAAGGTTGTGAGGTGGGGAGTAGATAGCTAGAAGTCAGATAGATACTGAGAGTCTTTTAAGAGAGCATCAGAATTTCGAATTAGTTTGAATCCTGATAGTAAGACAGTGCAAGAACTCCAATACAGGTGTAATGTGATCACTTGCATGCATCCTAGTCAGGATTCTAGCTGCCAAATTCTGAAAATGCTTGTTGATTTAGATACCCCAGCAAGTAGGACATTGCAGGATTCAATTCTAGAAAAGACATGTATTGACCAGCTTTTCTACAATACAGAAAGACATCATAGGACATACTGTAGTCTGGCAATATTTCTGCAATATTTCTGAGATTAAAGAATGATGTTTTTATAATATTCTGCACATGAGGGTCAAAAGTTAAGACATGATCAAATATAACCCTAAATTCTTCAATGTGGGTTGACATTCAAGCATACGGAACAGTTACTTTATAGATAGGGTTGCATTGGCTTTACATAGGTGACGGGAGGTGCTGAGAAGCAGAACTTCAGTCTTGTTGCAGTTTGAAATGAAATACATTTTGAGACGTCAGCTGCTTCAGAATCAGGTCTAGTAAGAACATTGAGATATTTCTTACCACTTTCCTTCACTCTTGCTCTTGTTCAAAGTGGAAGCTTTAAACTATTCTTTGTTACATAAACTAGGATGTTGATCATTCTCCATGTTCACACTTTTATTTCTTATTTCTGCAACTTCCTGCTGTCCCTAGGTTTCTTTAGATAACTGCTGCAGTGGAATTTAGTGCTGATCACTTATTCCTGGAGAAGTGGAATATCACTTTCTTTTATACTGGCTGCTTTCTTTCTTCTATCCAACACCTCCAATTTTTCACTGGTTCTGCACCCTCTCCATGGCTTTGGCAATTATTACAGAGGAAAGCGCAAAATGTCATAAATTATTACAGAGGAAAACACAAAATGTCATAAATTATTCTTTCAGATTTCCCCATTGCACTTTACAAGTTTACCCTTTTGTTTTGCCTGATATTCTTTGAGTTTCCACCAAGACCCAAATATCCTCTCACATTCACTCAGACAACACATCTGTAGTGTACAGGTTAAATAAAAGGTGTACAAAATACCCATACTGAATACCAAGAACATTCTGCCAAGTCTCACCATGGTTTCTTAAAGCAGTCAGTTCATTTTTACAGTACACATATCCATACAGTACATACATTTTATAAATAAGCAGAACCTGAAATTCCCACCAAAAGTCTCACTAGTGATTTACATGCCCACTTCATTATTTGCACTGTTCATATCCCTGACTACTTAAACCAAATCACACAAAAATAATTGTCCCCTGGTCAAAGCCACATTCCAGTAACATTCCAGTAAGTATCATCCCGCACATTTCTTAGCACTTCTGCAAATTAGTTGGCTCCTTAAGGGCTTCAGAAAACCAAAAGCACTTTTGCCATCTAAATAATTACCTTCAATAATTTAACCTTCCTGCTCCAAAATGGTTTCTGCTCACTTATCACCTCAGCCCTTGACCCATTATACTTTCTGGCTTCCATCTTTTCAGGTGATCTGAATTTATTGCCATTTGCAGCTCGTTCGACTTTCTTCTGTAGTCCTGCTCATCAGATCTTTTAATTTGCTCCAGCCGTACACCTTTCATCTCATAAACTAAGACACACCACGCAATGCCAGGTGCATTCATTGAATACGTTAAACTAAATTACACGAACGGCCCTTTGAACCCCTCTATTCCGAACGCTGTCAAAACATTCTGCAGTCAACCCATCCATCCCACTGTTCATCGATGAGCATCAACAGGCGGTTTCTCACACTATTTCCTACGCCACAACTCTTATTTCAGATTTCAACCACCAAAAGCATAAACTCT
This sequence comes from Lepisosteus platostomus, assembly GCF_059453375.1. Classification (NCBI taxonomy): domain Eukaryota; kingdom Metazoa; phylum Chordata; class Actinopteri; order Semionotiformes; family Lepisosteidae; genus Lepisosteus; species Lepisosteus platostomus. The sequence goes on from NC_142612.1 coordinate 33,578,105, forward strand.
GCTGTTGAAGGATTCTGCATCAATAGCATCCAGGTGGGGCTGCACACTGGTGGTGGTGGAGGGGATCCCCATTACCTGTAAAGCACTTTGAGTGGAGTGTCCAGAAAAGCGCTGTATAAGTGTAAGCAATTATTGTTATTGTTATTGTTATTGTTATTGTTATTGTTATTGTTATTGTTATTGTTATTGTTATAGGGTTCCCACTCTTTTGTTTAGTGGTTCTGTCAGCCTCATCCTGATGTTTCCTCAGGCAGGCAATTTTATTAGTTATTAGTTTATTAGTTCATCCACATTGCATCTTTACTTTGCTTTAATTGGGGATATGGGAAACCTATTTGGTAAGAAGGGTATTTCTTAACGTGCAATTTATTCATCTCATACAGGAGCAAAATTGGGCTCCTGCATTCACCTGGTGGTCTGACTGATATCTTCTAAAATTGCCTTGGCATCCACTGCAGCAGATGACTGATTGCTTGACAAGTTTCATTAACAATCATGATACTAGTTGTATATTTATCCTGTTCAGTAAATGAATTTCCCACTTTTTAGGCATCATTCTAGATAAAATATAATTAAAATATGATATTCTTATTACAGTTATATGAAAATGATATGCAAGGTACAGTACTGTACATACTAGAAAAATTGCTTATTCACTACACATTTTGAAGGCAAAAAACATATGCTTTTGTAAAACTTTGCACATAGGATTTCTGCATTAGTCAATATAATTAACTTTTTGGTTAGATATGGCTGTACGTCATCCCGATGCCTGTACATTGCTCATATGACCAGTTCGTTAAACAATAACCAAAGTGAATAAATATCAAAGTAAATTGCCAAACAATCACAATCCAGAGCTCTAGTTTTTTCAAAATTCTTAACAGTTACTTTCATTTTTAAACTTTGCATTCCTCATTGTTCTGTGTGTTGGATGTATATATACATATTTTAAGTATAATTGATTGGTCTATTATGAATATACTGTAGTAATTTATCATACTATTATCACAAAAAAGAAAAAAGAAAAACACAAATAAACATGTGTACAGTAGGGGCAGGATTAACATAACCTGTTCAGTGTGTCTTTATGGGAAGAGCCTCTCCTTTTCCTGTAAATGAGGTGAAGACATGGGTGGGATTTTAAGTGTTTGGGGGTATAAATATTAGTTTTAAAATCCGTTGAAAACTAACCAAGAGAAGAACGACAACTGCCATCATGCTTCCCTATGTTGTATTAATTGCAGTTCTTATTCTGCCTGGTAAGTTAAATTTAACATGACTGCGGTTTATATCATTAGTATTGTATTTCTTTCTCTGCAAGTGGAGACAACAACTTGTCTTTTTCATTCCAGTTTGTCATTTCATTCCAGTTTAAACAAATCAAATTTCTTTCATAGTGATTTACATCCTTATCCCAATTTTTTTTTAATCCTATTATTCTATATTCTCTATATATTCTATTCGCTTCCAGGTATTATTAATGCAAGTTTGTATATCAGAAGAATATTGTAAAAGGGATGATAATCAATGACCACTTACCATATGTTCACAATTGTTTGCAGGGCAGGCAAGTGATGCTCAGAATAAAACTGTGCTGCGTGTTGTGGGAGGGGTGATGGCCACACCCAATTCTTGGCCTTGGCAGGTAAGGGAGCAGTGTTTAGAAAGCAACAGTAAAGCAGGAGGATTTACTTAAGACAAGTTCATACCATTGTCTCTCAATAGCATTTGGCACTGCTCAGGAAAAGCTACTTTAAGGACACTTTGTCTAGTAGTAGGCCAACATATGTTCGGTGATGGTGATTTTAAGTGAAATCGGATATTTACAGCTTTAAGATAAGCCGCAAGAGGTTTATATTTTTAATAAAGAAATAAGTAAATGTAGTTTCTTAATTGAATGTGGACAGTCTGGTTCCGACTTAGTGTTTTTATTCCTCCTACTCAGGTGTCCATTCGTGTTAGCTCAAGTGACTGCTATTCCCACAACTGTGGTGGAGTCCTGATCCATAGTCGCTGGGTTCTGACAGCTGCCTCTTGTGCTGGAAGGTAGGAAAACAATTTAGAACATCAATTAATTTAAAAAGATCAATAGTCAATATCAATATCAATAAAAACATTGTTCATTGAAAAGGCATCAGGATATCATCTCACTTCATTATATTTATGTAAGTCTTTCCAAAAAGATGGAATGTGGATATTTTAATAATTAAATATGAGTTCCAAGCATAAAACATTGTTAATTATTTGGTTTCACAAAGAAGTGTTAAGGAAGTGGTTAATGTTGCTGTTAAGCTCCTGTCTCTTTTCAGGATATATAAAGGCTCTGTTTTATTATTTGGTGGAATTACCATGTACAGTAGCTGAGTGTGTTCTTAGTAAAGACACTTTGTCAAAATTAATACCTTTTCATTGGACAGTGAAGGTTTGGTTGCTTTCCTGGGGGATCACAATATTTATGGGATTGAAGGACAGGAGCAAATCATTCCTGTGGAAAGAAAGGTCATTCATCCCAGCTGGACTAACAACCTTGCTGCAGGGTATGTATCCTTAACTGTAACCCTTTCAATTAAATTATAAATAACTGGTAGAAAGCTGACAAAGAGCTGTGGAGGAGTGATGTTGCTGTAAAGTAAAGAAAAAATGAGTTATCATGCTTATTTTCACCCTAAAGAGTTACAGGACTTGGACACAGGATAGGGGATTCTGCAAGACAAAACGGCTACCTGTTGCCTTAGTCCCTCTGTGTCACTTCCTGTGTGCTGCATCTGATCCCACCTGTATACCCCCAGCTTTTCAATCTGCTAAAATAATATGCTGGTAATTGCTTGGTATTATTGTTGAGAGAGTGATTTATTAAGATTGAGAATGATAAGAATGTGTATCCACAAAAAAAGAAAAATAGTGCTATGACACTCTACATGAAAATTTGAATGAAACAGCTGTATGTATGATGGTCTGTACGGAGTTCCAATACAGTATCATGAATTGGTCTCTTCCTGTGCTCTCTGTGTTGTGTGCAGATATGACATTGCCTTGCTGAAGCTGACCCAGAATGCTGTTCTGAACTCCTACGTCTCTGTGGCAACACTGCCCAGTAGTGGCGCTATCCTTCCCCATAACAACTTTTGCTACATCACTGGCTGGGGACGTACCAGCAGTAAGTTTGTAACAGGAAAACATAGTCTGTCATAATGTTCTATTTTGGAAGCAAAAGGGAACATAAGTGCATTGAAGCATGCTGATAACAACATACTGCATTTAGGACTTAAAAATTGAAACATTATAGATAATAAGGGTGAAGAATCTATTAATCAAAGGCATTCAATAAAAAGAGAATAGATTATGAAACTATTGGGGATACTGTACATCTATAGTATAGTGGGTAAAATAAATACTGTTTTACCGGTTGAATTAATGGGTAGGTTTAGGTTTTCCACAGGGAGAATGTCTGCAGGTCCTGACTGCTCTGTAGTACAGAAACTGCAGCCATAAACCTGCAAAAAATATTTCAGCATACAGTAAATTATTTATTTACTGTATTGTATTTCTTAATTTCTTTAATAAATATAATCTGATATGCTTCCACATACCATCATCTATGTCTTTCAAAATAGAAAATATTACTCAAGGGTTTTGTTGAATTGTGGCAGGGTGACAGAGTGGTTAGCTTTGTTGCCTCGCCATCCTGGACTCTGGGTTCAGTTCCTGGGGTGCTGTCTGTGTGGAGTTTGTATGTTCTCGCCATATTTCATATGGGTTTCCTCTGACTGTATAAAGACATACTAGCTGGTTAATTGACTTATGTCATAATCTGCAATTTTGTAAACAAAAGGGAAGATCAGGATATTGAAGCCACATGGTAATAACACATTCAGGTTTTAGCACTTCTGAAAAACTGCTGTGAAATACAGGGACTGAAGTTATAAAGCTAAGTGTTCACTTAGGATTTTAAATTAAGGGGGCGGAGGGTGATATAAAATCGTTGATAATCCATTTTTTAGATTTAGAAAATAAGTAGTCAATATAAAATTCTCTCTCTTCTTGGTTGTGTTTTTTATATGTATCTGAAAAATACAGTTAAGTAAGGGTTCATAGTTTTCACATCTATGTCTTCTTTAACAATAGAAAATATTTCCTGAGCGTACATGTTGAAGGGAAATTTCAAGAGAATAATTTATTTAATAAATATAATCTGATATACTTCCGCATATCATCATCTTTGTTTATCCAAATAGAAAATATTACTCAAGGGGTTTGTTGAATTGTGGCAGGGTGACAGAGTGGTTACATGAATTTTGGCCAGTTACATGAATTTTGTCTGCAGCTTATGGACAGCTGTCAGCTACCCTCCAGCAGGGCTACCTCCCCACTGTGGACTACGCCACCTGCTCCAGCAGCTCCTGGTGGGGATCTACAGTAAAGTCCACCATGATCTGCGCCGGTGGTGATGGCTACAGAGCAGCCTGTTATGTAAGTATTCCCTCTACAAAACTATCACTTTGATCAACAGTCCAACAGTGCAAGATACTGTTGAAACAAACTTGAAAATGTGGATTTTAATGAGTTGCAGAAATGTAAGAAAACAAGCATTAAAGGCTCATACTAGACTATTTGCTTCTATTTCTAGTGAAATAATTTACCTCACTGCTGTGTTCAGTCTGAAAACAAGTATATTGTTCATGAAAGCAGTATTTCTCTGTTCTTCATATGACTGCATTGATCTACCCAGTGCAGTGTGTGCATAGAGGTTGCACTGCCTCATCTCTGTGGTTGGGCCCATAAATCTAATTTTGAATCCCACAATGATCTTTCAGGGCGATGGTGGAGGAGCCCTGAACTGCTACACAAATGGAAGATATGAGGTTCATGGAATTATGTCTTTTATGTCTTCACTGGGCTGCAATGTTTACCAGAAGCCCAGTGTCTTCACTCGCATCTCAGCTTACACTACTTGGATCAGCAATGTGAGTAAGCAAACTGGGTAGTTTTGTGTTTTACAGGACAATGTGTTCTGTTGATACTAGTTTTTTTTTTACATCACAATATTGAGATTTTGTTGTATTGACCAATCTGTACAATTAAAAGTTTAGATGAATTGGATCAAAACAGATCAAACTTTTGAAACATTTTAAATGGCACCAGGTTTTATAGTGTTTTTCATACTGTTTTTTATCATCATCACTGTTCTATTAGAGTTCCATTTGTAGCCTTAATAATACTGAACACCCTTCTAATCTGTTTCACCTGCCAAATAAGTGGCTTTTTTGCCACTTATTTGCCACTTTTTTATTTGCCACTTTTTTGGGGGGAAGTTCTACATTAAAAAGCTTCAGTAAAGAATGCTTTCTGGCCATTGTTTGCTTTGGTGCAGCATTTCCAGTCCTTCAGTAATTGTAATGGCCACATCCATAGAAGGGTGACAAAACAGTGCTGCTCCTCTGAAGTGCTGGATTTTACATGGAATCTGAGCCCAAACCAGGCTGCTGCAAAGGTGTTAGAGGAGGGATGCAAACGTCAAGTGTGAGGGAGAAAAGGGGCTTACGTATAGTATTAATCATTTTTAACCTGTCAAGAATTTTTGAATGTCATGAAAGATAATGATTTAGTAAAGTCACTCAGGACAGGAAAGTTGACTGGAAAATTGCTAGTGTAGCACTCATCCACATACTGTAAGGCTGACAAAACTGTACCAAGTACTGAGAGGAATTTTCTGGATTTTAAAACACGTAAGGTCGTAGAAATAAGACTTACAACATTTATGGTTAAATAATTCACTGAAACATTATGTACTGTATATTGTTACAGGCTGAGATAGATGCCAATCAGGGTGTTTTAAGACTGTAGATAAAGAGTGTAGCACCTGGCACCGTAAACATTTCCAGCTTCAAAGCACAGGGGATGTGTGCTGAGATGCAGGAGGTCCTGAGTCTGTTAACAAAGCAACCATGAAGTTTACCTTGGTTTCCTGACAAATCGATTAGGTTCTGATTAAGTGTAATTCAATATTCCAGAAAGACACTATATAAGATCAGATCAAGACAGAAGAAAAAGACTGTGAAAACGGGAAAAGAAAAAGGGCAGACCACACGAGAGAGAGGACCACACGAGAGAGAGGAGAGAGAGAAACAGACAGAACTGTGCTGCCGAGTCCCTACTGCAGGATCATCCGGAAAAAACCCGAATGGAGTTAGGTATTTGAATCTTGCTAATAGAGCTTGCTATTCTGTAGCTTTAAGGGTACTTGGAGTTCCTGAGTAAAGAAATTAATTTGTTTAAAACTGCCTCTCCTGCTGGGTGAGCACCTTGGTTGGTGCATTTTGCAGTACAATAGGGAGATAGCGTCACATTTATTTTGTGGCATCCCGTTTAGAGAGGTTCAATTGTAGATTGTATTCCTTTTATTTTAGAAGGCAGTTTACCTATTCTTTGACCTCTGTAGGCATTATTAAAGAGCCAAATACATACCCCAACCCTAGCAAGTTAGCAGTCTGGGGCTTTCTGGTAGATCTAGATCTCTAAAACGTCTTGTCTGTAAATACACTAAATTGTGTGTTGTATGTTTATGCTGTGTGTAGAGTAGTGTGTGTCACTGTAATTGTTAATAAATATTTGTTTATCAAAATGCACTATATTAAGGTTTAAATTATATCATAATTTAATACATCCAAACACAAGTCTGAAGTCCAAAGTGTACTTTATTTACAGTGCAGAATATCTTCAATAACTGCTTCTATTCCAACACAGCAAATGGTATCACAGCATATTGGTTTATATACCAGCACTCTAACATGTTTCCTGGCCCAGTGGTTTAAATCTCAGCACAGGGCTTTGTCTCAGCGCTGTGGCTTGTATTCCAATACAGCAGCTTGTACCTCAGATTAGTGATTGGTTTTAGTTTCACTGCCTTCTCCATCTCTGCAGCACAGGTTCCGGCTTCTCCCTTGTTCTTTATTTCTCCCTTGGAGGCTTCAGGAAAAGCAATGACCGCAGCAGCATCACACTAAGCATGAGTAAAGCCTACAGAAGTCAGAATAAAACATAGATATTGGATGTGAATTTAAGATACTGTTTATACAATATTCCCTTATGTGACCTCTGAAAACAGGTTAATGTGATAATTAACACAATGCTTAACAAACCAAATTCAAGATAGCGGTGAGGTTGATCTGCTTGAATTCGAATCAGGACTTCTTCAGTTTATTAAAATAGGTGAGTTTATTAGAAATAACATTAATACAAGCAAATGCTTTTTGAGGAAATAATAATAATAATTGCCTTCACTTATATCACACTTTTCTGGACACTCCACTCAAAGCGCTTTTACAGGTAATGGGGACTCCCCACCACCACCACCAATGTTCAGCATCCTCCTGGATGATGAGACAGCAGCCATAGTGTCCCAGAACACTCACAACACATCAGCTCTCAGTGGGGAGGAGAGCAGAGTAATGAAGCCAATTCATAGATGAGGATTATTAGGAAGCCATGATTGGTAAGGGCCAATGGGAAATTTGACCAGGATGGGGGGTTACACCCCTACTCTTTTCGAGAAATGCCCTGGGACCACAAAGAGTCAGGACCTCGGTTTTACGTCTCATCCGAAGGACGGCGCCTGTTTACAGTATAGTGTCCCCATCACTATACTGGGGCATTTGGACCCACATAGACCGCAGGGTGAGTGCCCCCTGCTGGCCCCACTAACACCTCTTCCAGCAGCAACCTTTTTTTTTCCCAGGAGGTCTCCCATCCAGGTACCTTTCAGGCTCACACCTACTTAGCTTCAATAGGTTGCCAGTTGTGAGTTGCAGAGTGATATGGCTGCTGGCTATATCACATATGAAATGGATGAAAATAAAGAATTAGAAAAGTACAAGTTGCGAAGATACAGAACAGTGTTAACAAACTAATTTGAGGCAAAAGGCATAATGTTACATTAAACTCTCATTAAGATAACTATTTTATACCATCAAGCATTGAACTCAAGCACAAGGTGAATGCAACCTATCCCTTTAACAGGTGTGCAAATGAAAGAGCTTGGTATGCTCCTATTGCTTATATTCTGAATAGCGGGGAAGAAGGTATCACCTAATCTGGGGAAATGTGGTAGTCGAAGAGTGCTGTGACCCAGCTCAGGAGCTAATTCAGCGTTGCTATGGAGCACAAGTAGGGCTGCTGGCTGGAGAGGATGGAGCAGCATTTCAGACTTTTCCTCCCTTGTCCATTTAAGCTCTTTGCTACTTTTTCTCCTTTGAATGCTGGCTTCCTTGGGTCTTGATGTCCAGTTCTCTTGAGTTCAACTTCCCAGACCTCACAGGCTTAATTTCCAGTCCCCTCATGGGCCTAACTTCCTCAGGGCAGATTTGTGGTGTTAACGGGCCTAACTTCCTGTCTCACAGGCCTACCCTCTGGTGTTCACAGGCCTAACTTCCAGGCCTAACTTCCAAGGTGTTGTTCTTGACTTTCCCTTTTTATTGGCCTCAAAGACATTCCTGTCTGCCAGGGTTCTGGTTGGCCAATTCAAATCTGTGATTTGCTAACTTCCCCTTCAGGAATTTTTATTGTTTTTTCAGGAGAGATACAGATGCAGCCATTCGAAATGCGCGGTAAAAACCTGTGGTACAGTAACCTACCCGCAGGGCACCGGAGGGCACCGCGGTAAGTGATTGGCTGGCCAAAATGACCGACAGGTGGTGCATTGGTTGGTAGTGAAAAGATTTAATCATTTAATATCTTTACTGTGCACATTTTAATCTGCTTAGTTTTGAATATTTATATGGAATTTTACCACTAAAGGGAAATTTTAGTAGCTGACCATAAAAAGAAGAGGAGCATAACGCATCTGAAGGTCATAAACGATATTAATTTAGGAACATAAACATTACTGTATGTACATAAACTGTACTGTGTATGGCTGGTCTTGATAGTTTAAAGAAAAAATACACACCAGTCTTCCATTTCTCCCTAAACATTTTAAGCATGAAAGTTTTATGAAACGGTACCCAAATATGTGATTGCTGTATAGAATGAATTTTAATTTTTAAAAATTATTTAACACGAAAATTAAGCTGTTTACATCTTCTGCCTGAGAACAGTCACCCGTTGCTACCCAACGCAGAAACACAGCCACTAACTAGCAAAGAGAGGACATTAGCTAGCCAATATGATAAAGAAATAAATGATTATTTTGTTTATTTCTTTTGCACATTTATTTGAACATTTCCATCGATTGTACAAGCACTTGGAAACTGTCCAATCCCTAGTTCATCAGGCATTTTCTTTTACGCTGCGGGCATTCTCCTGGTCTGTGTCTTCTAGGATATAATGCCAGCGAACTCTTGTTTATATGTCCACTATAACAGACAATCTCTTTTGCTTTTAACCGAGCGTTTAATAATTTCCTAAAATGAAAATGATTTACTTTATTTCCCTCACGGGATCAATAAAAGTATCTATCATTTGTCTAAACTATGGGACAGAATTCTGGGGTCTCCCCATACCAGAGATTATGGTAGGGCTTCAGAATGGTGATTGTCTGACACCATCTGACACCCCTCTGATTGGAGAAAAAAGACGTGCTGGTTTGCTATACGTACAGTACTGTACCAGGAAGAGGATTTCTTTCTGTTCGAAACGTGTATTTTAAAAGTTTAAGAAGTAAAAACCTTACAGCGTACACAGATTTCGTTATCTTTGTCTTATGCATAATAATGTTGACCGCTCTGTCTAGCAAATTAATAATAAACTTTATTTTATATAGCGTTTTAAACAAATAAGTAATTAGATTGCTCATAAACCTAATCACTTGCTTTTTCTTTTTATTTAGGCTCAGATTTCAACTATAGATCGTATTATTAATAACCATAATAACAACCAACCAACAAAAACAACCATATAAACATAATACCAACCAAAAACATAGATAACGACCACAATACAAAATCAAATATATCAAACCATTATACTCTCGCAAATTCCTCCAATTATCATAATCCCGCCCCTTATGCAAAACCAAACCCTCCTCCCATCCCAGTTTATCCTCTTTATCATCCTCAAAATCCACCTCGATTTTCAACTTAAAGCATTACTGCTTACTGGGTTTTTGAGGGGGGAGGTGTCTTTCGCTGGAAATCTCGCCTGCTTCTACTTTACGAGTACAACCCCCTCTGCCGGAGTGCTGGCTGTGACGAATTAAACTGGTTTCACAGGTATTTTCAAAGTAGGAACTACAGTGTTAAGTGGTAGTTGGGCTCCTCAATAGAATCGCTTTAACATGCTAATGCGTTGGTGTAACAGTCCGGGAGTGGCAAGCTTCCAATGTCAACTCGACTCGATTGGAAGACAATGAACGTATTTTAGCCCTAAATGAATTAATAGCAAACATGGTTTACATAAAATACATTTTTCCAAGAAAGTTTATAATAATACGATCTATAGTTGAAATCTGAGCCTAAATATAAAGGAAAAGCATTTTCAGAGAGCAATCACGCTGTGTTTATGTAGAAAAAGCGATTAGGTTTATGAGCAATCTAATTACCTATTCGCTTAAAACGCTTTATAAAATAAAGTTTATTTAGAGATGAATGATCAGTGTCGCAGTTTAAATAATTTTCGTAGGAGGGCTTGGACAGATTCCAAGTGCATTTTTGCAATTTACGTTGCAATTTAGAGCTTTCTGGCAAGAGGAGACACCCAAATTATAATGTAACATGCCACTGTTTGTGCATGAACAAAGTTATACTGCAATTTTCCTTAGATACCCGATTAAAAAAAAGATTTTTTTGAATCCCCGGCGGAACACACTTCATAAGAATCAGCGCTTTTATACAGTATATCGCTTTTAAACACATATATTTAAACACGCGTTTACGATTTAAATCAAAACGCGATTCAAATCAATATTAATGTTTATTTTGTAACGCATAAGTGACTATTCATTGTTATTAAAAAAACTTATATTCGATCATGTTGTGATATTTAGAAATATAAATTTGTTTGGTGCGAGTGAGGTTTTATTTAATCTCTGACCAAGGGAAATGTTTCATTTTTTCAAAGAAATGTTTGTTAAAAAATAAAGTCATAGTTCCATGGGATTCAATCACAGACCATGTGACATGGGAGTCAGGATACTAACACACAGCGCCACCAGATTTGATAACGCTATAAAAACGCTATAAAATAATGTGACTAGGCACAGAACAAGTTTACAGCACAGTACAATAATAAATGCTGACCATGACTTTAGAAGCATAAATTGCTTTACACTCAATTTAAACACAAGCTGTCTTTAGCCCTCTAAGCTGGTTCATACAGAAATGTAGAGATCCAGGCTTAGAACACACAGCTTCATTAGCGAATACATATGCAGGACAACTAGAGAAGACGTTTTACAGAGGATGGATTTTTAGAAACATCCCATCAGACATCCCATCATATTCACAACGTGAAATCTAGAAAATAATATTACGTAACCAAAATCCGCAATATGGAAACAGAACCTGTGTAATTGTTGATAGATGATGTACTCGTAACATTTTTACAAGACGAACTACAACATTTAAAAAATGACTTGTATGTACTTGATATCTCTAATCAATCCACGGCGACATTGTTAAAAGCAGAGTCCCAGCACAAAACGAAACTAAAACGCATACCGTTTCGCGCTTCTTATTAGTTGCTCAAAAGTAATTTGACCGTATGAAATGCATAATATAAACCTAGAAACATATACGTGAGCAGTACTTAAGCACTGTAGTATCGGTGTTAAGACATACCTCTCAAATACTGTAAATCAAGTTAAAAATATCTCAAGACCGATACTGGTCATAATGAAACCATGTTTCGTGTATGTTTTCTTTAAAGTACCGAGACCAGCCATATACTGTATGTTTATGTTCCAAAATTAATATCGTTTATGGCCTTCACACGCGTTGCAGTATGCTCCTATTCTTTTTATGCTCAGCTACTAAGATTTCCCTTCAGTGGTAAAATTAGATATGAATATTCAATACTTAAACGGGCACAGTTAAGACATTAAATATACATATACATACTGTATACAGTACAGTTTTCATACGGTTATATGTTTACAGTGCCTTGCGAAAGTATTCGGCCCCCTTGAACTTTTCAACCTTTTGCCACATTTCAGGCTTCAAACATAAAGATATAAATTTTTTATTTTATGTGAAGAATCACCAACAAGTGGGACACAATTGTGAAGTGGAACGAAATCTATTGGATTTTTGAAACTTTTTTAACTAATAAAAAAATGAAAAGTGGGGCGTGCAAAATTATTCGGCCCCCTTGCGTTAATACTTTGTAGAGCCACCTTTTGTTGCGATTACAGCTGCAAGTCGCTTGGGGTATGTCTCTATCAGTTTTGCACATCGAGAGACTGAAATTCTTGCCCATTCTTCCTTGCAAAACAGCTCGAGCTCAGTGAGGTTGGATGGAGAGCGTTTGTGAACAGCAGTTTTCAGCTCTTTCCACAGATTCTCGATTGGATTCAGGTCTGGACTTTGACTTGGCCATTCAAACACCTGGATACGTTTATTTGTGAACCATTCCTTTGTAGATTTTGCTGTATGTTTGGGATCATTGTCTTGTTGGAAGATAAATCTCCGTCCCAGTTTCAGGTCTTTTGCAGACTCCAACAGGTTTTCATCCAGAATGGTCCTGTATTTGGCTGCATCCATCTTCCCCTCAATTTTAACCATCTTCCCTGTCCCTGCTGAAGAAAAGCAGGCCCAAACCATGATGCTGCCACCACCATGTTTGACAGTGGGGATGGTGTGTTGAGGGTGATGAGCTGTGTTGCTTTTACGCCAAACATATCGTTTTGCATTGTGGCCAAAAAGTTCGATTTTGGTTTCATCTGACCAGAGCACCTTCTTCCACATGTTTGGGGTGTCTCCCAGGTGGCTTGTGGCAAACTTTAGACGATACTTTTTATGGATATCTTTAAGAAATGGCTTTCTTCTTGCCACTCTTCCATAAAGGCCAGATTTGTGCAGTGTAAGACTGATTGTTGTCCTATGGACAGACTCTCCCACCTCAGCTGTAGTTCTCTGCAGTTCATCAGAGTGATCATGGGCCTCTTGGCTGCATCTCTGATCAGTCTTCTCCTTGTCTGAGCTAAAAGTTTAGAGGGACGGCCAGGTCTTGGTAGATTTGCAGTGGTCTGATACTCCTTCCATTTCAAGATGATCGCTTGCACAGTGCTCCTTGGGATGTTTGAAGCTTGGGAAATCTTTTTGTATCCAAATCCGGCTTTAAACGTCTCCACAACAGTATTACGGACCTGCCTGGTTTGTTCCTTGGTCTTCATGATGCTCTCTGCGCTTTCAACAGAACCTTGAGACTATCACAGAGCAGGTGCATTTATACAGAGACTTGATTACACACAGGTGGATTCTATTTATCACCATCAGTCATTTAGGACAACATTGGATCATTCAGAGATCCTCGCTGAACTTCTGGAGTGAGTTTGCTGCACTGAAAGTAAAGGGGCCGAATAATTTTGCACGCCCCACTTTTCATTTTTTTATTAGTTAAAAAAGTTTCAAAAATCCAATAGATTTCATTCCACTTCACAATTGTGTCCCACTTGTTGGTGATTCTTGACATAAAATAAAAAATTTATATCTTTATGTTTGAAGCCTGAAATGTGGCAAAAGGTTGAAAAGTTCAAGGGGGCCGAATACTTTCGCAAGGCACTGTATGTTCCTAAATCAATCTCTTTTATGAGCATGTGAAAGGCATGGTGAATCGATTCTCAAAAATTACTGTACTTTGTTGGATTGGAAACAAATGCGTGATTGCGAAATGCTGTGGTGTTACTTTTACAAAGACGGTCAATGAAAAAAAGAATGTTGACCAGGGCAATACTTTGAGTTTACACTTACAGCTTGTCCAAGGTCATTCATTATTAATACTATTAGTAATATTTTCGTTAAAGACTGATGGCCACAGCTCAAACATGAGAGGTTGAGCTTTATTAGCTCCACCTTGCGGAAATTCCGGATACTATTATTTTGCTTGTCGTATTATAGGAGAATTTACGGTAACTAGCGGTATTTACCGGTAACTCGCGGTATTTACCGGTAGCTTGCGGTAGACTGCGTGCCGGAAAATAATGCGGTATCTCCCGCGCATTTTGAATGGCTGCATCTGTAGGATTACATGTCCTGTATTTGGGACAACTCTTAACTTTTTCTGAGTAATACATACAAGTTTGATAATTATAATTAACTACTCATGTTTTGGCCATTCTTTTCATACCAACCAAGCATAGCCCATGTCTTCCTGAAATATTAATAATAATAAACTTTATTTTACATAGCGCCTTTAAAGGTGGCTTCTCAAAGCACTTATGATGCCTTATATTGTATTTTAATTTCATATTTTGGATTTACACTTTTGTAAGGGAATGAAGTATGTATTGTGGTAATACAGCCAGTACTTCACACAGTCTTTTATCAAAAGGATTGAAGGATGCTATTTTATCAGGTCAAAATTCTGATTTGCTACACAAGCAACAGGAGGGGGTTGTATCCCATTTCACCACTAGAGGGGTGACTTTGTTTTCCTAACTGGGACCATCAATCGATGTGGATGGATCAGAATATTGTGTTTTCTAAATTCTGATATCAGACAAGTGATATCTATGGATATTTGCTCAGATATACCTTGTTTCTTGAGGTTTAATGCAGTTGGTTATGTCTCTCTTTAGTCTAACCATGTGATTTCTTCATTTAATTTTGGTAGAATGGCAAAACATGGTGTTTGCAGTACATAGGATATATACTGTACTGTATATATTGATGATTTTAAGGTATGTTTGTTAGGTTTTTTGAGACTGCATTTTTAAAAAAGTCCTTATTTGCATTCCTTGCTAAGAAGTGGCTCCAAATGTATGAACTTGTGTTTGGTGTTGGTGAAACTCTTCTCTTGACTTGAGCATCAGGAGGCATACTTTGTTCATGGCCAAATGGTTTTATGGCTGTGTCTGTGCAACTCATCTCTCCTTGACAGAGTGGTTCACAGTTCTTGTGGCCAGGGCTGAGCCAGAAGGAATAACAAATCCCCTGTTATTCAGAGATGCAGGCATGCAGACTTGACTTGTTAACAAGAACTGAATACAAGGACACCCTAATATTAATTGGTATGACTTACATTATAATAAGAACATTATTTTATTTTGTTATTTATCACAAAAAGACATATTGTTGGGGTGAAATGTTGGATCATACAGGGGAAAGACTGAAAGCATTTTATTGATGTACTGTATTTATTACAGTATGTTAAGTCAATACAGTCACTGACACCTGTTATCCCACATTGATTTCAGTCACAAACTTCTTCTACTATAGACAAGTCAATCAACTGCCCCAAAGTTTGAAAATACCTTGTCATTGCTTTCATATGCATATTCTGCCTGAGTATGTGTGTATGTATTTTTGCATCAGCAGCCCATTAGGTAGGTGGGAGCCCATTAGGTAGGTGGGATGGGACATCAGTCCATCACAGGACATAAAGACAAAAACAAACACACACACCCATGTGTTTGTGGACTGTAGGAGAAAACCAAAGCAATTGGAGCAACCGGTTACTTCAAAAATATAGCAAATCTTCATTTACAAATTACTGTATTGAAACCTTTGTAGAAAAGAATTGTAGAAATAAATATGAAATTAAGTAAGAAATAAAAAACAAGTGCACTTAATAACTAGTGAGATGAGATCAGTAAGACTGGACAGATGGGATGGGAAAGTTTTATAAAAACATCATAAATCAATTTGCCTAGATCTTCTGGAGGCAAAATCATTAATTACATCTTTATATGGTAGTAGTCGACAGACTGCATGATTGACACTCATGATAGCAAGTCGACTGAGACAGGGACTGTATGTTTTAATGAACTTGAGCTTAAAAAAACCTCTCTGTGCTCCTGTCGCTGTCAAAGGGAGAATGACTGCAATCTGTAGGGCTACAGGTTAGGATCACAATGCCCCCATTTAATAAAATACAGAAGGAAGGAAAGCAATACATTTTAATGTAGATTAACATATGATTATAAGCAAGAAATAAAGAACAAGTACACTCAATAACAAGGGAGATAAGTAAGGCTGAGCAAATGCGAACGTTTCATAAAAAATATTCTATAATTCAATTTGCCTATACTGTATTTTCAACCTCAGGTCTGTTTTAATCAATCTGAGCTTTGAAAAGCTCCTCTCTGTTCCTGTCAGTGTCACTGGGAGAGCACCTGTAATCTGAAGGGCTACAGGTTGAGTTTACAGTCCCCCCATTTAATGTAATGCAAGAGAAACTGCAAAGAAATGTGTTTTTGTGTTGATCACTTACAATTGCTGAACAGTCTTTTTTACTACACAGCTTTCACACTTTTGTTTAGCTGGGCAGCACCGATTTCTAGCCAGGTGACACACATGGCATGTGTGCAATTATGGGAAATGTAAATCCCCTAACTAGCTGCACGTGGTAGTAAATCACCTCAAGCAGTCGACTGTCTAGCTTGAAAGTGTGGCTTGTCTACTGTTCGCTAGTTACGTGGATCTGACAGACTCAAAGCCAAATCTAAAAACAAATTGTTACATTATTATAATTTTGTCTTATTACAAGGGCTTGATTTGGTGTACATCTGTTTTGAGATTGTTTATCCTGCTCTTCTTTTCTGTGCTTCAGAAACATATTACGTACTCAATTATGATTGGTAATTTTTTCACCGGGCCTCCATTAGGATAATTCACACCAACAGAAAGACCATTAGGGGTTTTCACTCACATTTGAATGTGTCAATTAAAAATACGTAGTGGTGCATATTGAGGGGACCCCTGGTGGCCCAAAGCCCTAGAGGCATTCGCCTAATTCACCTGTACCCAGGACGGGCCTTGATCTGAGGGCTGAAGTCCAGTCGATCAAGGGAAACTCTGACAGCTCCTGTTAATGCACTGCTATATTGCCCATCACCTATCTGACTCAATTTTCTTCTCTGAAGCTTCACAGGTTTTTGGAGAAGTCTCAGCTATTGGTTCATCATCTCAATTTGTTGCCAGAGGTCAGCATCATGCAGTTTTCAAAAGGGGACACAGAGAATTATTTATATTTTTTAACACCATAGTGCTCCTAGGTTTCATCACCAATTTGTGACAGAGCCTGCTCTCACGCAGTCCTGCATGTCCAAAAACCTATAAAATAAACAAAACATTAAGGTCAAGGTAATGTAATTGTATGGCTTTTTAGCTAATTAGAGCTTGTTTGGCAGCCTCTAGTGGCAGATCAATTCCTTCTCAAGCATGCCTGCCACAAGTGTTTTGATTGACATACAGTATTTGTTGTTGGTTTTTTTTTGTTTTGACAAAAATGTGGACCTCACAGTGGCATTTCTAAGAATATCCAGTTTCTTTCTTACCCAGCTGCTCACTTGAAATATGGCCTGATCTAGGGAGTGTCTGGGTGCCTTTCACTTCTTAGACTCTGCAATGCTCAAAACAATATTAAATGTTTTTTACACCCTTCTCCTGATCTGTGCTTTTACGCAGCTTTTCTCTGAGTTGTTTTGCAACCTCCTTGGTTTTAATAATTCAATCTTTTTTATGAAATTCAATACCTGATTGAGGCATCAAAATGTTAAGTTTAAAGCAAGAAAATGTGAAAACTTTTCAAGGATCCAAACAAAGCACTGTATGTCTGAGTCTCTACCTCTGACATTTTGCCAGCTATCTATTGTTTTGTTTATTGATCTGAGATCATGCTAGTCAAGGTAATGTGTTTGTAAATCACTTTGCATTACTTTTGAGCACTGTAATTTCTTCAGAGAAGTGTCTTTTTCCTAGGCTTTAAATTTGAGTCTATCCCTGCATTTGGTTATAACAGAAATGTGTTACTCAAAGGGGTAGCTGCAGTTACCAAACAAGTCAAAATAGATTTACAGCCAGCATTTTCTAACCACTTTATCCAATACAGTATCATGGGTGGAGCTGGAGCCTATTCCAGCAAGCAACAGACGCAAGGCAGGATACACCATAGATCAGAGTACACACTTGCATCACTGCCAGTTTTCCAAGTAGACAGTTAGCCTACCAGTATTTCGCTGGAATGTGGGACAAAACTAGACCACTTGGAGGCAACTCACAAGAACACAGGGAGAAGGTTCAAACTCCACACCAACAGCACCAAGTTCTGGAATGGAAATCAGGGCCACAACTCTGCAAAGCAGCAAATCTAACCATTGCATGCTGACACAAAATAGATTTAAACACACGGATAAATAATTTCTATTGAACATTAAATTGTTTAAAAGTTCTATTATTTGCAAATTAAAGACTGTATCCTTTTCAATTTCAGCACTTTGTCCAATACAGGGTATAACTGTAGAAATGTACAAATCCAACTCTTTACATTTGAGCACATTCACGTGTTTACAGTTATCAGATTTTTTAATTTTTTTTCAGCATAACATTCATAATTGTGATGTGACAATTACTAACGTTTTAAAACATCTTAAAAACCAATCATTCTAAAACAAGAAAAGTCAGATTTTGTTTATTTAGTGCTTTTTAATTTCACTAAGTAGAAATTTTATTTCTATTTCTAACTTTCTAACTAATTTTAAATAGCACCTTTAAAAATGGTTTACGGTTAGAAAAAAACAAAGGAGAGGAGACAGCAGAATTACACAATGACAGTTAGGGTTTGGAATACAGTAGGACAGGGAAAGAGCAGACACAGAAGTCTTCATTTGAAAGTACTTAGGCAAAATGACTTCCTGATATCCTTAGACAGAATTCCAGAGCACTGGGGCTATGCAGGAGAAGGCCCTGTCATGCATTCAGATGTATGCAGAGGGGCTTGGGGGACAGATAGGAGAATTAGACGGATGAAGGTTATAAGGTGGAGAGTAGGATAATAGTGACTCAGAGAGGTACTGATGTGCCAAATCATGTAGAACCATACAGTATATGTAAGCAAGAGGATTTTGAAGCTGACACAAACCTGATAGGAGGCCCATGCAAGGACTTGAGAACAGGAGTTGTGTGTATTATGATCACTTGCATAAGACCTGGTAAGGATTCTGGGTGCAAAATTCTGGGCATACTGTAGTTTCCTCAGTGTGGATTTAGATATCCTGGTGAGTAGGGTGATTAAAAGTAATCAGCTCTTGAAAAGAGAAAAGTGTTGTGGAGGAATGACAATTTTACAATATTCTGCTCATGTGTGGATGACTCTGTACATACAAAGACTCTTTTTCCTTAACCGGAAATCAAGGTTTCATTCGTAGTAGGCAAGATCGACGGCTTTTAAATCTGGCAATCTGGACCTAAATAAGAAGGCAAGGTATGACCTGCGGAGAGCTATCAGGGCACGCTAAAAGGCAATATCGTAACAAATTAAAAATACAAGCAGCTTTTTCTGATGTGTGCCAAATGTGGAGGGACAAACCATAAAGCTAAAATAAGCAGTTACATCCACTGATACTGATTTCCCTCTCGTGTGTGAGTTAAATGACTGTTACGCCCGGTTTGAGAGGGGAATTACGGAACCTCCAGCACCAGTGTTCCCCACCTCTGATAGTGTCAGCATGTAACTGGAGCAACAAAGAAGGCCCCAACAAGCAGGGGCACATTAATTAGCTGCCGGGAAGACTCTGTCATCACCATTGAACAATAAAAATGTTGTTTAAAGCCAGAGTAAAGGCATATTCTGGGGTGAGAAGGGGATCTAGGCAGGGCAACTTCTTGAATCTCTATCACGCTGTAGTGTGCTCTTTGAAGGCACCAGTTCTGTAGGGTTTGGGCATTTACTGGGACAATTATTAATTGTAGCAGTAAATCACAAAATTGATTCTTTTGATGGCTTTAGAATCCAACCATGCGACATAACTCAAACAACACACACACACAGGTACTAATACACAAGGATACATTTATTACTACATAGAATATGCATATAAACCTAACAGATCTTATCGAGAGGGTTATCAGAATACAAAAGGTATATATTCAGTCAGTTACAAAGAGTTACACATCAAGAGGACATACGTTCAGTATATCATTCATTTAGACCGTTTCGTAATTGAACTTACGAAAGTTCAATTACATGCAGTTCAATTACTTTATATGCATATTCTAGAGGTTACAACTTCTACATTAGATACTCAAAACAAGTACATAACTCTTAGGAATTAAATTGATATCAACTGGTTGGGATAACAATTGAATTCTCGAGCTGTAATGCATTGAAGTTGAATACTCATCCAATCTCTGGAGATTCAGATCTCCTGCGGGCGCAAAGAAACATTTGCAGGCTGTTGCTGTCCAATCCACGCTCTCTGGCTCGGTGCCAGGCTGTGCAGTGCGGCTTGCGACGGTGCGCTGCAGATGCTCACTGACCGGCTAGTTAGTGTTGGCTTTAACTAGCACAGTTTGTGCACGAGAGAAAAGATGACTGTGGGTCCCAGCAAGTCAGGAAGAGGACCGGTTCGTTCCTGATGAAGAGCTAGTCCTGAATAGTGATTCAGCTGTCCACAGTTCTGACCTGTTCACGAGGCCTGCTGCTGGTGCTCACCTCGGGTGGATCCTCTGGTTACTCTCTGGCAACCTCGGCTCTAGACTCTTAGAACAAAGGAAAGTTCTGGCACTCAGATACACTGGCCATTCCGTGGTTGTCCGGGCTGAGTCTCAGGATGGTCAGGAGGCGCGCTGCGAGAATGTCCTGCCCTCGGAAGCCTTCTGCTCCTGGGCCGTCCTGCCCTGGAATTCTCCTTTGAATTCCCTTTAGAACAGTCCACAGAATTCTCCACTGAATCTTACTGAATCTTCCAGGCTCTCTTTGTTGCCTGTTTTTACCTGGAGGAACTTCAGCTCGTTGATTGGCTGAAAGTTCCATGGGCATCAGAGTCCCACGTGGGTTACTCAGCCCTACCAGTCTCTGATTGGTTGATCAAGGTGAGATATGAGTCACTTACTCCTGAAACTTAGGAATGCAGTCCAGATGTCCATCTGGCACTCCCTAGACAGATAGGCGCCAATGGATGACCATTGATCATGATAGCCAGGCTTAGCTAAGTGCATACCCCTTTGGGAGCTGTCCTAGGAAACCTTAAATCAGCCTGCATGAATAGTTTCTCTGTGGCTGCACCACAGAGATGAACAGAGAGATGAGGCCTAATATGGGAAAGCTCAGAAACACTTAATTCTGCCTTATTAATAAGCCTCGCCGCTACATCGGTATCTGCCCAAAACCACATTGAAGATGAAAACATAAGGCCACAGGGAACATATACTGTATTTACAAAGTTAGAAATAGAAGAAAAAAGAAGTACCGTGTGTATTATAATGTAACTTAATATCCTGGAACATTTACATCGACAACTGACACATACACTATGATTGTGTATATTGTGTCAACATGAAACCTCAAAAACAGTATATGTGCAAATATATACAACATCTTCAACTGGTATATCACCTTGCTGTTGAAGGAAAGTGTATCAATAATCTGTAATTGTGCATGACATCCATGCCAAGAACAGTTCATTTACGATTTTTAGGTAAATACAATAGTGCCACCCTGATAGTAATGGGCCCCAGATCTACAGTATGTCTGCATGTTGTGCTTATGTCACTGTTGTGTCTATACAGTATATGTTTCCTATCAAGATCATTGGTTGTTTTCTCAGTTATTAGGAATTAAGGATAATATTTGTAAATGAATAGTTTGCCCCAGTATCAATTAGCATTTTGCATAACCAGCTGCAAAGGTAACTATGAATTTCAGCTTCTACTGTATGTTGTAAAGTATTACCTATGGATGCCCCATGCACATCTAATGTAAATAAAGGATTACATCTGATTATGTTTCTCAAGAAATGCTCTGTTTTGTGCCTTGTTTAACTTTGTTCAACCTTGTTTAAGAGTCTACCATCATCTCTGTTCTTGACGTTGCTTCCTACATCTTTACCACTATGTTGAATTACATACCAACCATATGGTGATTTGAGGAAATTAAGAAATTGTTTATGACTCCCTGACATCTCTTCAGATTCCTTGGTAACATTATCAACTGTGCCCCTTCATCATTACCATTATTCGTTCTTTGGGGCTTGTACTTGGAGCCTTTTTTGATCCACTCAATAATGATTGTACAATATGCAATAAATAATAGTAATAAAGATGCTTTAAAGGTTCTTTAAATCTCTTTATCGTAAATCTTTTTAGATGTATCACCAGTATTTTAATATGTAACCAGTTCACTGTTCGTATTCAGCTCAGTTTGTAGATTCTCCATTTAAAAAATGTACTTAAATTTAATGCTACCTCTTTTTTAGAAGCCACAGTCAAGTATCTCTGCATCATCTTCTCAAATCATTTTCAGAGCATCATACCTCATAAACTTCATTCACCCATTTCCACAAACATCCACAAGTCTTTCTTTCCAATCCACTAGTCTTTGACAGCCAATAGTGAGTAACTTGCTACTGGTTCCTTCACCACTCTACAAAGCAGTAAGTGAGCCAGCTTTAGCATTGCATGCTTCTTGGGTCTTTCTTCAAGTAGCCAAGCACTCTCCACTGCCCATTAAGGAATTTCACTTACTATGTTTAATCTTTGTACTCTACTGCACAGAAGGTGTGGCTATTACTACAAATCCAAACCCAATCAACTTTAATACTGTAATACTGTATGCTCCACAATTAAGGATTCCGCTTTTGTAATTTGGGGTTTTCATTCCTTTCTCTTTTTTGCAATTCTCCAGATCACTGTGTCCTACATCTCATCACTCTTTGATCATCTTAAAAAAGGTACTAAAGTTTGAAAATTTCTCAAAGCATTATCTCTTCTCACCAACCACTTTCTGGGATGCTCAGATTTCACTGCTACTAGCTGTACTGAAAGCAGAAAGCGCTCTTGCCTCCATCTCTTCTTATCAGATATATCTATTTGCTCTCACAATGCAATCACTTCTCAAAAGAAGCAAGAAGATCACTCAGGTCAAAGCACTTACATTCAATATTTCAATGTGTCATGGACCTGTACAAGAGAGCTGTAAACTTCTTCTTTTCTTTCCCTGGTCTTTCTAAGACACTGTTGTATCCCTGTAGTTGTATTAATTTACTGGTATAAAGTTTAGTTGTTACAGCAATTTCTGAGAGTTTACTTTGGCAGAACAACAAGAAATCTTCACAAAGATTTGCAGCACACAGAGCACATTTATTGATACATGTTTGTACATAAAAGCATTCAGGGTAAATGCATGAGTATTCACTGAATTAAATTGATATCAACATGTGTTTATATAACAATTGAATTCTCAAGGGTGGTAATGGTGACATACTCATTTATAACTGTGGATTTGTAACTCCCGCTTAGAAGGAGGGTGAAACAGCTGACTGGGTCCATTGTAGCACTGTCCAATCTGTGCTCTGCTGGCTCTATGCCACTGCAATCCTTAGGCAGCTCGAGATATCAAGAAGAGAGAAAAGGATCCTGCTGTGAGGTGGTTGCTCTCAAGTCCACAAAGTCTGTGCACAGGGTTGTGAGCTTAGTTGGTGCAACACACACGAACAGGGGAGAAGCTTTTGTTTTGTTTGCTCCCAGCATAGTGGCTATGATTGAATAATACTGCTGTATATTCAGGCATGTCATTGGGTTTGAATTGCTCCGGTGATCAAGCGGGCTCACGGTTGTAGCTGGATGCAAGATCTGCCTTAATGTAGGGCTCATTCTTAGCATTTAAACGAACGTTTAAGCCCAGAGTTTAGACAGCAAGTGCAGCATGCGTATGTTTCTGTTGTCACTTGTCAGTTCTGTTGCAAAATTAGAGGTGACGCTCACTGCTTATAAACTGGGGAAAATATGGAAAGTACGGTTGGTGATTGGTCAAGAAGTTACCAGGTGGAGTGGGTTCCCACACCCTGTAGGTCCTTGATTGGTTGGTCATCTTGCTGGATAATTGACAGTGGCCTATGACTTTTAGGATTATTTCCAGATGGTTATCTGCTAAACATCCAGGCACCAGCAGTGATCATCCATCAAAGGGAGAATTTACCCTGGATCTTCTTTGTCCTGGAAAAGATTCTTATACAACAGACAAACTCATCTGCCACTAGGTCATCATGGGGCTGAGATCACAAAGAGGGGCCTCTTTAGCTACATTCCTGTGACAGGCAACAGGATGTTTGGTCCAGGCATACAAAGATTATAAGAAATTCTTATTAAAATCTTTAAAAACACTTAATTTCAAGTGAAATAACTGGCCTTGTCCCTACACCTCTGACTTTACCAGTCAATAAAGTGATATAAGGCTTTACTTGGTTTATATACTGGGAGTATATTATGTGTTAACAGTATAATTAACATGTATATTACCTGCAAGCAAATCATGTACTTGCCTGCAATAGAGATAATTTGCCATGTGTTTGTCCAGATTTATATTGATGAAATCATCCCAATTTTAGTATCGCCTCTTAATCACTCTGTTATCTTTTTCATAATCAATTTTCAGCCCAAGAATTAACATGAACATTTCTAGAAAGGAGTATGGACTGACTAGAAACAGCTGCAGGTAGCAGGTAGTGAAAGTGAGAAGACAGCAAAGCAATCAGGTGTAGAGCAGTATCCTGGGAAGGCACAGGGATGATAACTGGGATGAAATTCCCACTTTTGGCAGTAACTGTTACTGACAT
Source organism: Lepisosteus platostomus (assembly GCF_059453375.1). Lineage (NCBI taxonomy): Eukaryota > Metazoa > Chordata > Actinopteri > Semionotiformes > Lepisosteidae > Lepisosteus > Lepisosteus platostomus. The sequence goes on from NC_142612.1 coordinate 33,602,811, forward strand.
GAAGTAAAACTGCCTTACGTCCATGTTGCTTGTGCATAACGAAGCTAAACATCACAGGAACGGCCTTGTCCTTGAAACTGTAATGGCCTATACTGACCTACAGAGCTACAAGTACAAGTACTACAAGTAACGTGAAGAATAATTTCTTCTTCAGAGAAACAGGAACAGGATTCCTGGCAATTCTCCGCACTCAGCTTGAGAATGCCTACACCCTTGAAAAAAATGTATTTTTATTTGCTTATTGTGCAAAGAAAAGGAAGTATACAGTATGTACTAAATAACAAGGAATGCATTCTTTACAAAGGTGTGGGGAAGTTATCAAAATAGTTCAATGTGAATATTATTAAAATTACATGTACATTAGTGCATCATGGAAAACAGTAAATTATGGTAAAGTAATTACAATAAATTAATTATTTATTCTAAATAATAACAAACATTGTCCTAGTTATAGAAATTAAACTAATAAAATTTAATTAAAGAGATGAGGGAATCCTGGAAAGAATAAAAATGATGTATTATTTCAATATTTGTGAAAATAAAATAGGGGGCTTATTTTTAAATAAGATTCATTATGTACTAAATCCTGACACATTTATACTATTTTTGGAAAGCCACAATGCTACACCTGTAAAATACTGTATTACAAAGTACAACATAATACATATAATAATAAATTGAGGATGCAGAAATGCTTAAAAATATAAGTAAGTGATGGTCACTTATGAAGGAAAATCTGTTTAAGGCACGCTGTTCAAAAGCATCTCTTCTGTGTCAGTACTAAATTTGAATTTTACATCCTTTATAGCTATTCTACACTACTGTGTGGTGTATTTATTTTCTTGCTTTTAACAATGCTGGAGAGATACAACACAAAAATAATAAAGTTCATTTCAGTAAATACCAATAAATATGGTACAAAATAACAATAAGATACTAATATTTTTGAGAATTTAATTTGATCAAAATATGTTTTCAATTCACAACAGAAAAGGTTTAAAACACATTTTACTATTAGAAACTGTACTGTAATAAGGACAATTTAAAATAATCAGCTTTAAAAATATTTTTTTTAATTTGATTTATTTCAAACTAATGGTATAGAAGAGGAAAGAGACATCTGAATCTTTTTAAATATTTTCCACCAGAAGTGCTGGATGGCTAGATGCTACTTCACCTGTTCCACAGTTCCCAGAAATTATTTTACAGTATATTCATCACGCAATAATATTTTTCTACATTACATCACACTGTGTATGAGCACAGTGATTGAAGCAGAGTAAAGCTCTTGAGCCTTTTCAGTACAACAGAATGTATCATGGAAGCTGGTAAAATATTGTTACAAATGGGGGGTTACAAAATTAGTGAATATCAGGATTTATCAGGAAGTCAATAAGTGAAATATGTTTTCAAAACCCCCAACTTGTAAGTGATTTCTCCAGAATATACCCAAGCAGTTGGTATAATTAGAGGCAAGTGAGTTCTTTGTTCTCAGGCACAGCTTTGCTGAGAGGAGTTATAATCCAGGCACACTTGGTTAAACAAAATCTATTACAATGATAAGACAAAAACTACGTTACACATAGCAAAACATACAACACACAAGTTACTTTATGTACAGTATTTACAAACAAGGCGTTTCAAAGGCTTAACATCCTAATCATACAGAACATCTCCTAGACTTCTACAAAGTATGAAACCCTTAATGCCTACAGAGGCCAAATAAGTGATAAGCTGCCGTCTAAATAAATGTGATGCAACCTGCAGTTAAATCTCCCTCGCTGAACCCCAGATGCCACAAAATAAATCTCCCTATTCTAAAAATGCATCCTAAGCAGGAAAGACATTTCTAACTGAGGTATTTATTACCCTGGAAACCCAAGTTCCCTAAAAACACAGAATAGCAAGCTCTCTCTAGCAAGGTTCAAATACTATACTTCGCTCGCAGTCAGGTTTGGTTTGGATGATCATGGAGTAGGGGCTCTCGCCTGGTTCCCACTCCTCTTGACTCTCCTCTCGCTTCTCTTCTTCCCTGCTTTCTTGTTGTCTCTCTGAGCTCTTCGTGTGATTTAATATTTTGCATGTCTTTACTCCTCATTGACAATCATTAACCCACAACTTACCTAGGCATACCAAGGTAAACCTTGTTTTTTGCCAAAGGGATCCCCCAGACCTCAGCTACTGTAACTTCCCTTCTGCTTTGAAGCTACAGTGGAAGTGTTTACTCTTCCAAGTGACACAAACTTTATCTAAATTCTAAGAGACACTTCTCAAGCACCTAAAGCTGTAACAATATCAGCAATAGGAAAAAACAATGCGCTTAAAATCACAGAACTTTAGCCAGCAAAGAATGATACTAGAGAATACAGCATTAATATACACACTGTGCTCCAGAGAGACAGGAGGATATGTGGAATTGTATATCAATAACAGCATTCAGGCACAAAAACTTATTTCTGTAATTTTGTTCCTATTTCATCTGCATGAACAAATGAGTTTAGGGTATTATTATACCTGGAAGTCACAGTATATCTAATAAGTTCAGGTGGGTAGCTGCGTCAGCATGCGTAGGCTGCAAAGGAATAAAACATAGGCATGCATAGGCTGCATGGAATAAACCTATTACTTGTTCCTTTGTATATCTAATTAGTCCACTGCTGGATCTTCCACTTGATTCCAACTGCAGTGCAGAGAGGTAAGAGCACCGATCTTCAGACATTGAGGATGGTGTTGTGAGGAAATACGTATACTGTAAAAGTAATTAATCTACAAATGTCTGCTGCCAGAAGAATCTTGGCACTTTCCTCCTTGAAAAACCCCCGACTTAAGTATTAGTTTAATGCATCAGCAATTTTGCTTTCCTCTTTTTAAATGTTTCCTTTATTTAATACGCAGCTTCATCCCTTACAATTGTATTATTTACTACAGTAAAATGTGGTAAATGTCCAAGGGGGGTCAATACTTCCTACACCCATTGTACTATGACCACAGTTCCCTAATGGGTCTCTTACCTTAGATCTTAAATTCTTACTTTGACTGTTTTAGAAAACTAGGTTAAAGACTTTTAAGTCTCATCCAGACAGAACAGTGGCACAATGGTTAACATCACTGTCTCACTCTCTGGGTTCAATTCTGGACCTGGGGTGCTATGTATGTGATATGTGAAGTTTGTATGTTCTCTCCACATTCGAGTGGGTTTCCTCTAGATGCTCCAGTTATCTTCCACAATCCAAAGACATTCTGGTAGGTTAATTGAACTCTGGGAATATTTTCTCTGGTATGAGTCTGTGTCTGTGTTTGTGTCTGTGTATGCCCTGCAATAGACTGGTGTCTCACCCAGAGTGTATCCTGCTTTGCTTGCCACGATAGGCTCCAGCTCCCCAGTGGCCCTGAAATGGAGGGATTGGTTAGAAAATGGTTGGATGGAAGTCTGATCCATATAAAGTCTGAGACCCACAGTACCTCCAGGTTAAAAGACACTTTCTACTGGACCTCATCTCTGGTGGTGTCACATTGTCTTGATGGCTCCAGGGCCTGCGAACACAAAACAACCATAAAATATAATAAACCACCTGCTATTTTTCACATCGGGCATTTGTGTTTTTTCATCATAAGATCAATTATTTTATACCAAATAGAATTCTTAATTTTCAATTACATTTCTTAATGATACACACTACAGTGGAAAGTGGTAGATCCGATTTTTTGTGGATTATTTTACAGCCATATTCCAACTTGTGAAGATCAGAGTCAATTTGCCCGGAGTCTTTGGAGAGGTCTTTGACCTTAACAATTGATGATGCATGCTGCTACTGAAATATCTTCCACGTGTAACTGATTTTATAGGCTTACATACAACAGTACCCAAGCATAAGACTTCAGGGATCTTTGAGAGATCCCAGAGAGGAGATGGGAGCGAGTCAGTGAGTATGGAGCAAAGAGAGAAATGAGCAAGCAGACTGGAAGTTCAGGAGTGAGCACAGGCTGTAATAACACTAGGTCAGGGCTGTCTGTGGAGATCAACAGATCAAGAGCGACAAGTGAAAAAGGGGTTGCCAGTGAATCAGGCAGTTGGATCACTGGAAATATAAAAAAATCTATCAAAATAAACAAAAGTGAACATGAGAAGGATGAATGTACAGTACATGCAAGTTCAGATCAACAGAGAACAATAAATCTAGAAGACACTTTATACATATATATATGAATGTTTCTGACATTTCAATAAAACATATGGCCTTTAATCCAATGTTGTGCAACGTGTACCCTTGCTTTGTAAATTGTACCTCGTGTTTCTGAAGAGGATTATTTAACATTATTAGTATAACGGAAGAAATTGTGTTGCATTCTCAATTTCAATTTACTGTCTAGTTTACATTTGTAGTCTTTGGAACAATTTCTGTTATATAATATAACAAAACACAATGATAACAAAACTGTTCTTTATCATTACTAAACTTATAATGATTAATATAATAATGTATAAGTACACAACCACTTTCTTTGTACTTTACGATCTTTGAATGTTATTCAACAGAACAGAATTAGGAAGCAAACACTCTTGAAACATCTGGAATAGCAGATTTAATGACAGTTGACTGGAATGTTGTCGTAAGACATTTTCTGCACAGGAGAGCAAGGAATATATGGTTTTCAATTTGCATCTGGGGTATAAATATTTGCTGGAGAACTTAGTGAGAGTTAACCAAGAGCCGAAGAACAACTCACAAGATGCTTCCCTGTGTTGTTTTTGTTGCATTCCTCATTCTGCCTGGTAAGTTGCATTTCAAATGATTGATGTTTTTTAATTTTATAAAGCACATGGTAGTCTAGATATGTCAAGGTGAAAAATATTGTAGGTTACTTTATGACAACTTTTTCTTTATTCTGCATTAAAACGTTTTAACTTGAAGTCTGTGATGACAATAAAGACAAGTTAGTATTTTAAAAGGATACTTACATTTATGACAGACGGTGCTTGAGGAAAGACCCCACACACCCCAGCTACAGACTGTATGACCCTCAACCATCTGGAAAATGGTACTGGAGCATTTGGGCTCGGACTACCAGACTCAGAGACAGTTTTTACCCCCGCACTATCAAACTATTAAACTCCCAGTCTCTCTCACTCTCACCTCACCTCTCTCCTATGATCTGAACCTCACAGTGCCTTCTTTCTTTCTTACCAAAAACCCAAACACACATTGAAATCTACCTCTACCTCACATGTCAAAAGCTCACTCCCCATAATTTCTATCCCTTTTATTTCATTCTGTTGATCCATGTTTTTGCACATCTGATGTTGTTTTTGCACATTACCTGGTACCTTTTTGTTGTTTTGCATATTGCCTGTTGTCTCTGTCTTTCTTTTATTATACAATTGTATTGTTGTTATTTTTCTTTGTACTACTTACCGTCCGAGAGCTAGTTAAATAACATTTCGTCATACCGTATACCTGTATATGAGTAAAATGACAATAAATTTGAACTTGAACTTGAATTTCAACTAAAGTGAGGAGGTTTTATATAAAGTGAGTTGGTCTGGATAAAGTGCTTGCACAGCAAGGTATCCTAAATGCATCATGTCCATATTTTCTGTTTACTGTCCTGTGGAACACATACAGTGTTTTCTCTTTATTGTTGGTGCTGGACTCAGGTGTCACTGCAGATTTTCTCCAGCAGCTGTTTGTCACTTACCTGTGGTGGCTCTTTGATTCATGGTCGCTGGGTTCTGACAGCTGCCCACTGCATCCAAAGGTATGCAACTACAGTACCTCTAGTCAATTAGTACATGGGAAAGGGACGGAATTCAGGCATCAGAGAAAGCAAAATTATAAATTTACCTCACAGATTTCCTCATACTGTATTTCATGGTACTAACATATGATGATATCATAGTTAAACATATTAAAGCCATATTTCAAAAGCATATTCAAATATGTTTTTGAAATGTTTTTGCCTCTAAGATTTCTTCATATGTGATATTGTACCTACCTAAACAGGGAGGAAGGGGTCATTCAAAATTCTGTTTCCTTTCACAGTGGAGTGTCTATGGTTGCTGTTCTGGGAGATCACAACATTAATGGGATCGAGGGGAAGGAGCAATTCATTCCTGTGGAAAAGACCGTGGTTCACCCCAGATGGACTAACAGCCTTGCTGCTGGATTTGTGTCCCATTTGTTTTAATGAATATTTTAATGAATAAGTTTCAAAACTGAGAAGGAGAATGATGAAGAGATGTTAGGCATATAAAATAAGTGATCAGTCATGATGGACCTGTAAAAAATGTCAGTAGGTTTTAATGCTTTTCTCAGCCAAAACAGACATTAAGATAGACAAGAGATCTGTGTGCTACCCTATAGCTATTATCTGAGGCTCTCTAGCCTCTTCTATTGTTCCTGGGCTCCTCTTCACAACATTTGCTGCTCCTTGTCATCTGATCTCAATTAATTTCATTAAAACCTAAATCTAAAAGCTTATACATCAAAAACACTTTATTAGGATAGTATTGAAAGTGTTTTGCTCAGAGGTTCTGGGACGTCTTCATTTGACTGAACTGGTCTCTTCCTTTGCTCCCTGTGAAGATATTGTTACGATCCCTGCCTCTCGGCAACGAAAGAGGCAGAAGAAGGCGTAGCCTTAGTTCATAAGACCACCTATCACGGTACGCGTTCACCACCACACCTCCGTCTCATCTGGTATTTAAGCATTAGTCTTTCCCTACCTCCTCGCTCAGTATTGGTTTCCCTTTCGAGCTTCTTAGTTGCGCTCGCCTTCAACCTCCTCGTACTGTTCTGGTTCTGACTGTTTTTTCCCCTTTTACTATGTCTATTGGATTACGGCTCGGCTTCGGTTGCTTTCTTCTAGTTTGGTTCTCTGGCTTCCCTTGGATTCTCGGCTCTCCCCTTCGTCTACGTTTTTGGATTACGGTTTGGCTTTGGCTACTTTCTCTCGGTTTGGATCACTGGCTTCCCTTGGACTCTCGGCTCTCTCCTTCGGCTACGGTATTAGGATCACGACTCGTCTCTGTCTTAGACTTAGACTGTTTCTTATGAGACTCTCCCTCATTGGATAGTGATGCTGTCCTTGCACAGACAATTGTTAGACACACAGTTCAGAGGTGACATGGGATGTGAGACAGATCTAACTGGGTTTGGGCTCTAGAGCACCGTACGAATATGCAGTGAATCATTAAAACTTGCAATCTGCACACAGCCAGTGGATCAATGAGCCCTCAGCAATGAACCTGTCTACCCAAGACATCAAAGGGACACTTCCTTCCCCCCATGTACAAGTCCTGAATCATGGTTAGTTAAGGGGACTTCAAAAACACAATGATAAAGACTCACGGGCACACAGAGACAGAAGAAACTGGACTCAAAGAAAAACAGGGATGGGGGAGGAAAGGTGTTGTCAGTGGAAGATACCAACATGCCCCACTAACACCTGGAAGAGTGTAACCCCAGCGTCCTGGTCAAATTTCCCATTGGCCCTTACCAATCATGGCCTTCTAATAATCCCCCTCTATGAATTGGCTTCATTACTCTGCTCTCCTCCCCACTGATAGCTGATGTGTGGTGAGCGTTCTGGCGCACTATGGCTGCCGTCGCATCATCCAGGTAGATGCTGCACATTGGTGGTGGTGGAGGGGAGTCCCCATTACCTGTAAAGTGCTTTGAGTGGAGTGTCCAGAAAAGCGCTATATAAGTGTAAGCAATTATTGTTATTATTACATTGAGTACTCAGCTACAGTACAAAGCTAACCTTCTGTATTAAGGAGTCACCATCCATGACATTAGTACTTCTACTGGTGCATTAAACACATTATTATCTGAACTTATCAGGAAGACAGCCTTTTCCAAATACAACAGATCTTTACATGTATTTTTTGCCATGATAACAAGTACAGCTTTGATGATGAATGTTTCCCCCTGCTCTGTAATCTGCTCTGTCCTGCAAATTCCAAATTCTGGAGGACCCCTGAACTGTGTTGTCAGTGGAAGATACCAAGTTCATGGAGGGACCAGCTTTGTGTCTTCATTAAGCTGTAATGCTTACAGGAAGCCTACGGGCTTCACACGCGTCTCAGCATACACAAGCTGGATCAACAGTGTAAGTCCAAAACATGTTTTTCAGTAGGGGTGCTAATGTTGGAGAGTGAGTGTGTTGGGTGGAGTTGTTGAGGAATTTGGAACTAATAATAAAACTGCTGCACAAAACCAAATTTAATGTTCTACGACCTACAAGCTCTGATGACCCTGTGTTTATGGGTCTAATGCAGGCTTGAGCCTTAATGATACATTACAGTTTATGTTTATCTTCCTCACATACAGTTTAGCAATGGTATCCTCAGCTATTTAAGTTTAGCAATTTTTTTAATAAACTGTAATTTGATGCAGATATAAAAATAAATAAATAATAATAATAAGAAAATTAAAGTAATATTTACCATAAATAATTTAGGTAGGACAAATTGAATTAATGTCCAATCTCGGAAAAATCATATATTTCTGAGTGTGTGAATAATGCACAATTCATGCAGCATTTTAAAGGCTTTCATCAGTACTCTGAATTAGACACCATGGTGACGTGTGTTTCTCTTCTTCTAGATCATCGCCAGTAATTAAGTGCCAGTGGGTGTGGTGAATAGATCAAATTTCTGACACCTGCTGGATGGACCATAGTATCTTGCTGTATTATTTACAAGCAATAAAGCATTTTCTTGCAAGAGCAACCTGTCTTTTTAGCTATTATTTCTGTACAATCTACTATTTTAGTAATATCTGCCAAATTTTCATATAGACACATTTAACTAGTAACATTAATGAAGACATTAGCAGTCTGAAAAAAAGTTATAGAATTGTACATCAGAATTATTATATGAATGCACTGTCAGTGGCAACATCAAGTGTGTTATAAATAGTTAGTACTATAAATTATTGTTCATCCAGGGAAGATTCCTTCTTACTTTCTGTAAACAGTTCTTGTTACGAATCTGATTTCATTGACTAAATGTTATAGAGAGTCTGCTGGTGTCCAGGCCAGTGCTATTTTGCATACTGTTTAATCAGAGATTTTCAGCTCTCTGTTATAAGATTATAAATTATAAGAGTGAGTTTCTGTGACCTATGGCTTTTTTTTGTTCTACAGATCCAGAGACTGTAACTCAAATATCTACCCTTTTCCCAGAGTATGTATGTTCCAGGGCCAGATTCTTAACTTCTTCTAGCCTTCAGGTATAACTGTGTGTGAGATCCTGTCAGATATTATTAATTTCCCCTGAGATTATTTGGTGTTTCTAATTCCCCTCAGTGAAGAACTCTCAGCTACCTGCTGAGATCAGGAGCTTGGAGTTTGAGCAGCTGACTAAACAACCAGGCTCTAACTAATAACTACTGGCTCTTGACTATTGTTTTTGGATTTTGTTTTATAACAAATGTATAGGTTATGTATTGCTAATGTCTAGGTTATTGAATTACCTTTTGGTATTTGGTATTTGGTGGGGGTGGCTACCAGAAGAAAAGGAGCCCCAACACCCCAACAGCTCAGTGAGAAGATTGTGAGTGTGTGTGGTAGGGTAGTGTCTGTACAGTGCAACTGTATTGCTGTAGAGGGGGCTTTTATCGTTATTTACCACTGTATATACTTTTTTTATTTTACATTGGCTGCAATATTTTTGGGAGCACCATTATTGAACACCCATATGACCAGCATGGGCTACAGTACTTTATACCTTTCATATTGCTAGAACTTCAGAATATTTTCCTTTTTCCATTTCTTAAGGTAAGACAGATGTAAAGTTATTTGCATTCATAAATTTTGTCTGAATTCACGTGACACCATCACATTAATTATGGTGGCCCAAGACATATTGGGAGGAAGCTGGGATACACTCTGGGTGGGACACAAGTCTATTTCAGGTGTAGAGGCAAGGCATATTATTACATTTGGAATTGTTATTAAAGATTTCTAATAATCCTTATGTTACCATGACAAGGTTGCTTGAGCCTCTGTACAAATCCAGAAGAATGTGGCAGTGTAAAGCTGTATCCAGTGCTGAACCATCTAATGATAAATAGTGCAGATGGTGCTGTATCAAATACAATACATCAAGAGTGTAGTCAGTTTCTTCCCAAGACCACAGGTCATTGTTCATCACCCCAAGGAAGATCCACCAATGAGGGATCTGCAGTGTGGGTATCAGCACTATATCTGATAGCATTGTGACCAATCATAGCTAGCACACTATTTTTTCATTGGTTAAGTTACTGACTCTTCCCTCTCTGAACTGAACTGGCAATCTGATTCCAACCATTGGAATTAGAGAATCTAAAAGGCTGGGATACTAGTGAGACGAACAGATGAGGTAGAGGGGTATGTCAGAGGAAAAAGGATTTCAGTCAACCTTTTTGAACATATATTGAATATAAAAGAGAAGATCTTATAGGATGCCTGCTGACATGTGGGATGTGGGATGCCAGGTGGACCTGGGGTTCAGGGAGGAGTGTCAGGGATAACTGGGGCAGCAAAATGGAAATCTGGGGCAGAAGGCACAGCCTGTGGCAGACCTAAACTGGATGGGCAGGAAGAGAGGTAACATGACTGCAATAAGCCAGAAATCGGGGAAGGCTGTATGGGCCTGGGGCCTGAATGTCTGTATATTTGCAATTTGGAGGGAACTGGAGATTTTGAGTTGAAAGATTAATTTACAGGTATGAGGTATAGATGGTAGAGGCCAAAGAGTCATTTTGGACACCAGGAGGCAGAGGAGATTGTAGGACATCATACTGATGTCCCAAGGAGGCAGCATTACAGTAGGAACAGCAAGAGCCAAAAGTGAGAAAAACTGGGTAAAGGCACAAAAGCTGATGGTTTTGAGCACGATAGAACACTAGAGACTCAAATAGGTGAAGGAGGTTGTGTGACATGGATGCCCTTGTTACTCAACTTGAGACTTATTGAACTGAGGTTTCGAAAACGATAGAATGAGCAGAGAAATCACAGGTGAGCTGTAATGAGAGGAATAACACACAGACGGAAGAGGTAACAGAAGTGGATGGGAAGGCACAAAAAGAGGTTCAGCAGGCAGAGACATGGACTGCTCAGGGGTCCTTGCACCCAAGTGCACTGTAGTGTGTTAAGTGACATCATCAGGAGGTGCTTAACTTTGCTGGAAGACAGGAACCTATTTATTCTAAAACTTGCATAAGTAAAGAGAAAACCTTTCTTTGAGGTATTTCTTTTAAATGGGTATAATTGTTTATGGAGGGTTTACATTTTACTATACTCCGCTTATTATTGTTAACTGTAGGAAAGTTTCTGGATTTAACAGATGATTTGCAAATTTTTCAGTGGGTTTGTGGTCGTTCAGTGCAGCCAGGGTTTTCAGGAGGAATAACGGGACAGTTATTAGTAATTATTTAGGACAGTTATTGTAGTTGAGAGGATTGATGTTTTGAAGGTGATGGAATAACAATGGCAGACCTCAATCTTCAGTGAGGCATGCAGTCTTGAGATGGATAAACTGGAGATGAAGCTGGCTAATGTTAAAAAGCGAGTGACTGAAATAGTGAAATAGATGAAAAACTTGCAGGTACAGACTGCAAGATTGTGGCACAGTCTGTACAAAATATGAATGAATGCGAGGAAAGGGGCATGTGTACGGTATAGTATTTACAATATAATTCTGTGTGAGGAAATTATGTGAAGAATACAAATTACTAACAACTGAGGCTGATTGAACTTAGCTGTTGTCATCCCACCCAAACTTTCATTATACATTTCATTTCATTCTGTTATATTAAGTTTTGTATTTTTAAATTAATTGTAGTTTGAAGTAATGTATAATTAGCCTTTAAGTGTTGTTGTAATGTTGTGCTTAAGGAAACTTTTGCATTTAATCAGTAATGCTAGAAACAGTCACATTTTTATCAGTGACTGTTTCTAGCAATACCATTCTCTCCTATAACAGTATTATTTCTCAGTATGGATATAAATGTCATTAAATTCCAACAAACAAAACAGATTTTACAAGTGTTATCAAGCTTTGTGCAGATGAAGCAAAATGTCATCTCATTTTATTCTCAGAATTAGTCAAATAAACATTTGTTGCCCTGAAGAAACAGCAGTGCAGTTGAGAATCATAGCGGAGATGGTATCTCGTCACAAGAGGGCACACTTCTAACATTAATAAACAATGGCTGCATAGTAAGTAAGATAAGATTTTATTGTGCCCTAAGGTATTTTTTATGGACACACAGCACTCCTGTACATTTAAATAGAATGCAAACAAAAAAAAGAAAAAAACATTGCACATCACTCTATTGCACATGTCCAGTATAACACATCACAACATGTAACATTTATAACACATCACAAAACATATTGCACTCAAGTGTAAGAGTCAAAATTGTGTTTATCCTTTACATTTGTGTTGACAGCTTTAATGGATAGTGGAACAAAGGAATGTTTGTATCCATTTGATTTACGTACATTTGGGAACCCTAAAACGTTTGACAGAAGGAAGAAGTTGATATTCAGAGTTGAGGATGTGGGAAGGATCTGATATAATTTTTCCTGCCTATTTGATTATGGCTTTTTCAAAGATTGTCTGCAGGGAGGGATGCTGTTTCACTCCCATGACCTTCAAAGCTGTCTGGATGAGTCGGGTAATTTGCGATTTTAAATGAATTGATAGATTACCAAACCACACTGAAATACCATGCCTGACAATGCTCTCGGTTACAGCATGGTAAAAGAGTAGGATTACTTCCTGTCGTACCCCAAACACACTTAGTCTGCGCAGGAAATATAAGCGCTGCTGAACTTTGGAGCAAACACTCTCAACATGAGTAGTCCAGCACAGGTTACTGTCTATGTGTACACCTAATTACTTATATGAATCAACATGAATGATAAATGTGTTGTGAATTACTGCCTGTGAGTGATCACCAACTGCTCTAGGGTCAAAAACTATTTCTTTTGTTTTGGTCTAATAGAATTAGACTATTTTTGTTACACCATTGCACAAACGTTTGGATTTCTGGCATGTATACTGTACAGATGAGCTGCTACCTCTATGCATTAAGCCAAGAACAGCTACTGTATATCAGCTGAGAATTTGAAGTTGCTTTGACTACTGCTTGTACAATCATTTGTATAAAGTGTGAACAGAACTGGAGAGCTCACACAGCCCTGAGGGGCACCTGTGCTAATGGATCGTGACTCAGAAAGACTTTTATTGAAATTGACATACTGTGTACGATTTGTTAAAAATGAATGGTCCCATCTTATAATGTTATGGTTAACGGACATTTGATTCAACTTATCAATAGATGGGGCTGCAGCATATTAAATGCAGAGCTGAAGTCCACAAACAGCATCCTAGCATAGGCATTGGGGTCCTCTGGTGTTTTAGAACAAGATGTATAATGCTGTCAATTGCATCATCGGTGCACCGTCGGTATTTATATGCAAATTGATATGGATCCAGTGTACAGTGTTCACTTCTGAGCACAGCATGGATACCTTAATCCTCTCAACGCATTACAAGTTTGGAACCAACAGCTTAATAAGGCATAAAAATCTTAAACTTTTTAAACTCTTTTGTAATTAATGAAGAGAATAACCCAAAAAATCCAAATAAAATTTTATAGTGATGATACCTAAGACTGATTTACAATTACAGTATATAAGAAAAATATTGGTTATATTATATTCAAATTAGTATACTCGATAAGTTTTGCTGTCAGTTTTTATATTGTCTAGTCCAGAGGTTCCCAACGAATTACAGTTGCTGCCCACAGACGGACCAGAAAAACTTCCGCGGCCGTCCTCAACATTTGAAACGGGCTACCGCTGTACCTCAGCAGTTGCCTAATCGACACCGGTTATCAGAGAAACTACGCACGTACAAGCTACAAACATGGCTTTACAAAGATTTTGTTGATTACAGGAGTACAGACAGCACCTCACATAAACAAATAATTAAAATAAAAAGAAAAATATTGTAAAAACTAAGGCACCATTACGGCTTTCTTTATTATGATATATCACGCACTTAACGTTAGTGTTGTCAAAAATAAAACTGAACAGGCAGAATCAAAACGAACTGAAATATTACGAGGTAGCCGTCTAGACGTTGAGAAACAAAAATATGCACAGTAACTATCAGAACAATTATAAAAAAAACACGTAGATTTTCTACCCAATAGCCTGCAGCTAGCCTGGCAGTAAACATGCACACCTTTCTAGCTTAGTGAGAGGGCTGGTGCTGTTTGACAAATGCCAAATGCTGGGTGTCGAGACATGTTTGGCTTTAAAGCCTCGTTTGATAACACTTAACAGTGTGTTGTACGCTGCGGCAGCGACTCGTGCTCAGTTCCCACTCACGTAAAGCCCAGAGCCAGGTACTTACTGTAAAATTTTCTCTTTTTTTTGTTTGGATTTGAGGTTATCGGTATAAGACACTGAAGCGGTTTCTTTGCTTGTAGATGGGCCTTCCTCTATGTCTTTCCTCGTAAGGGAACCAAACGCAAGCCACGTATCCATGATATTAAGGGTAATTAAGCAGTGTACTACATTCTGCATTAGCTTTCATCATGCCATATATAATGGCGCTAAATTGCGGTCACGTCGGTCACGCAACAAGCTAAGCCACAATATCTACAAAATAGGTTTATTCTATGGTGAAAAGAGAAGAAAAGAAACATAATGTTTTGGCCGTGGAGCCTTCTTCACCTGAAGAAGTGAGGAAAGCTAGACGGCCGAAACGTTATTTCTCTCTTCTCTTTTCAGCATGGAATAAACCTTTACTTGTTTCTTTGCAGCCTACGCATGCTGACGCAGCTACCCACCTGAACTTATCTATATAATGTTTATATTATTTTATTTATATCATGTATAATGTATATTTACGACTCTTTTACAATTACAACCAGGGCAGGCGCAACCCATACTTGGATATATTAAAGGTCTACACACCCTTATTGAAATTGCAGGCTTTTGTGATGTAAAGCCAGAAATCAAGATAAATAATGTCAGACATTTTTCCATCTTTAAGGGGACCTTTGGGTAGAGCGGTGGCCCTGTGGCTAAGGATCTGTGCCTGTGACTGGAAAGTTGCCGGTTCAAATCCTGCAGCTGGTAGAGGAATCCTACTCCATTGGGCCCCTGAGCAAGGCCCTTAACCCTAACTGCTCCAGGGGTGCTGTACAATGGCAGACCCTGCGCTCTGACCCCAAGCTTCTCTCCCTGTCTGTGTCTCCATGGAGAAAAGCTGGGGTATGTGAGAAGATGAATTCCTCATGCAAGAAATTGTATAGGGCTGTTGTAACAGAAGAAATAAGGTTCTTGATCCCGAGATGAAGTAAAACAGATGAGTTTATTGCATGCAAGGAACAATAAAGCCGAAGTCTTGTTTCCCGCAAGAAACAACAAAACCGAAGTATTGTTCCCCGTACTGTTACAAACTTTTGGGTTATATACAGTTTTCTTCTCCGTTTCTGATGTCACTCGGTCTGATGGTAAAGAGGGGGGTTCATGGTATTTGGCCAGTTTATGATGTTCTGGGCAAATGGTCAGTTTAACATTACACCCAGGGGGGTTCCTAGCTTGCATCTGCAGTCCTTATCAGTTAATCCCCTTTCCTGCCATAAACCCCTGCTTGTGACTTGGAAGTCTAAACCCCCTACAGAAAAGATTAAATTCAAACCCCCGTCTTCACATCTTTCTTCATTCCCCCCTTATAAAATATGGCATACGTCAGTGTAGCCTATATTTATACATACAATGTCAGGGCAGATCTTTCCTTTCTTGGCGAACAGGTATGTATTGCCATGACATTGTACGTTCCACGGTTATGGCAAGATGTGATACATGTTTTTGTGCACGTGATGATTACAATTATACATATAAACAATACTATTCCTACAAATAAACACTGTAAAAAAGTTCCGCCCCAGGCCCCAAACACAGACTTTACCCAAGATCCAATTCCCCAATTTTCAGTATAATAGTCCTGATATTTCTGTCCCTCATTGTAAATATGTTGGGCCAGATCTGAGATGTGCTCAGAATTATCAGGGATATATGTGCAGCATTCAGTGCCAATTACTGCACAAGTTCCTCCTTGGGCCGCCAGTACATAATCTAAAGCTAGTCGGTTCTGCATGGCCACTGTTCTGAGGGCTACCATCTCATCATTAACAGCCTTCAGACTAGATGAGGTAGAATTTGCTAATTCTTCTAAAGTCGAGGCCATTTGAATTAACTCTCGACTCAGAAAGTTCATGCCGGCTTGTGGAAATATTATACCTAAATAATATTCCCAATCAGCCAATTTTCTTTGTGGTCTGTGGTTAGGTCCGAACGGGGTGTGGGTTTGAACACGGATATGAGGAACCACATATCCTAAATAACATGAGCCAGACCACTGGGCTGGCAACCATGGGTAGGCTCGTTTTCCACAAATGAAATATGTTCCGTTTGGCGCTCCCCATGCCTCTGAAATAAGAAACTTGTACCGAATTGTGGGGTGTGCCGATCCCATCCTGGAATTTGGAAGGTAGAGGTGGATATATTTGCAGCGATGGTAAGGTTGCAACGACTCCATCCAACCAAGTGCAGACCATTAGTGTGCTGAAAACATATGTTTCCCTCACGTTCCTTATTTAGAGTCAGGTATGGTGGTGTATGGCTTCTGTTATATTTAGGAGCGTAAGAGCCTGTGAAACTCGTGGGCTCTAAGCCTCGCTCCTGTAGATATTGTAATGTTGTGCAGGTTAAAGTCGTGTTATGGCAACCCTCATAGTTTGTCATATTAAAATCTCCTAAATTATCCCTCCAAATGATCATGCCTATGACTTCCTCGAGACGCCAAGGAATGGCCCCCATAGGAAGTCCTCCCTGTACATATTTGGGTAATGCGGCACACACCCAGCAGGCACTTTGGTTGGTTTTCTTAGCTGTCAGATAGGAGAGGCCTAAAAAGGAATTAATTCCATGTTCTCCTTTGTGGGAGAGATGATCATTAATCCCTGCGGAACATAGTTCTACAGCAACAATTATCATTATTGACAGAAATGATTTCATTCTGGGTCCGGGGATGAGGCTCGTCGGCAGTGTGACGCGTGGATCCAGCGATCTTTTCCTTCCACTCGAACCGCAGACTCGGTTGTCAACAGGATCTGGTAGGGTCCGTCCCACCTGGGCTGGAGAACCTGTGAAGGAAATTTCCTGATCCACACCCACTCTCCTGGGATGAGGTCGTGCCCTCCTTCAGGTGGTGGTCCCCACGCCTCCAGGACCTGCTCACGGGCTCCTTGGGTGGCCTCTGTCAGCAACTTGCAATACTGTAACAGAGAATCAGTTAGTATACTCAAGCCTACTCTGTCATGTCCTGGAGAGTCACTCAGTCTCATGGGACGCCCCGTGATCACCTCAAACGGGCTCAGCCCCACTATTCGATTTGTCCCAGCCCGGATGCTGCACAGTACGGCGGGCAATGCATCCACCCAGGGGATCCCTCCCAGGTGGTACTTTGTCAATTTAGCTTTCAAAGTCCGGTTCACCCGTTCCACCATGCCGGAGGACTGCGGGTGATGAGGGCAATGCAGGTCCCATTTGATCCCTAGTAGGTCTGCCACCACCTGACACACTTTTCCAGTAAAATGTGTGCCCTGGTCTGAGTCTATGCGACACGGGAGTCCCCATCGGGGAATTACTTCTGTCACGAGATATTTGGCAGTTGTCTGCGCGGTCTCTCGTTTGACAGGGACAGCCTCCACCCATCTAGAAAACTGGTCCACCATCACTAGGAGGCCTGTTTTCCCTTTACAGGGTGGCAGTGAACAATAGTCTATTTGCCAGTGTCTAAAGGGCCCCTCGGGTGCAGGGCGTCGAAGATTAGGAGCCCGAACCGGCGGTGCTCCAGAGGCTTTTTGGCACTCTCCACAGCGTTGTACCACATCAGCTGCGAAGGGTGTGAAGCCTGTGCCCACCCAGCTCTGAGCAAAGCGTCGAGTCATTTGGCTAACACCTGGGTGCCCTGTGGAGTGTATTTGCTGTGCCAGGTAGGGCATTAGTTGCTTGGGACAGGCGGGTCTGCCTGTACGCTGGCACCTCCAGGTCCCATCCTTCTGCAGCCCCACATTGCGTTCCATCCAGGTCCATTTCTCAATCCTTGGAGCCTGGGCCTGGAGCTCGCTGAGCTGTTCCGTCCGGAGTGCCTGTATGTTCACTGTGCAAACTGAAGTAATCTGAAGAGGTTTTTCTATAGCCCACTCCTCCCATTGCCCCAGGGCAGCTTGACGTGCTGTCCAGTCTGCTAGCTTATTGCCCCTGGCCTCGGGAGTGTCCTCTCTGCTGTGGCCCTTACATTTGACTACAGCTACCTGCTTTGGGAGTTGGAGAGCCGCAAGCAGCTCAGACACCAGATCTGCATTCTTTACCGGAGTGCCAGCAGAGGTTAAAAAATCCCTATTACTCCATAACCTTCCAAAATCATGGCATACTCCAAATGCGTATCGTGAGTCTGTGTATATTGTGGTGGTCTTGCCTTTTGCTAATTTACAGGCTTCCACCAAAGCTTTCAGTTCAGCTCGCTGTGCTGACGTGGGTACCTCAAATCTTCCCCCACATTGGATATCATGTTCTGTAGTCACAGCCCAACCCACTTTCCTCTCCCCACTAGAATTTATGAATGAAGTTCCATCAGTGAAAAGGATGAGGTCTTCATTCCTTAGTGGTTGCTCGGCTATTTTGATGCCCTCATCTTCTCCCATTGCCCAAACATCACAGCTGTGTTCTAACATGTAGGCTTCTGATGGGTCAGGTAACAATGTGGCTGGATTTAGAGCTCCTTCACGTTCAATGGTAATATTTGGAGCCTCTAACAAGACCTGCCACTTGCTCCATCGTATCGCATTAACCTGACTGACCCGATTCAGGGACATGAGGGTGTGTACCGCATGTGGGCATCGAACAATCAGTTGTTGATCTAGCACTATGTTATTGACTGCCTGTACTGCTAGACAGACGGCCTGAACGGCTCGTAGACATGGTCCCCAGCCCCTGGCTACCTCGTCCAAGGATCCAGAGTAATACCCTACCGGGCGGTACCTACCCCCATGTTCCTGTGTTAGTACAGCTGTCCAAAATCCATTCTTTTCACTTACGTAGAGGTAGAATGGTTGATCTGTCTGAGGAAACCCCAATGCAGGAGCCTGTAACAGAGCTTGTTTTAAATCATTAAAAGCACGTTCAGCTTCAGGACTCCAAGCAATAGGATCAAGGGACCTCCCTCCCCCCTTTAATAGGTCTGTAAGTGGTTTGGCCCTTTCAGAAAAAGCATCAACCCAATTTCTATTGAAATTGCACAGACCCAGAAATGATCGGAGCTCTCTCACCGTATTGGGACTAGGGTGTGTTCGGATTGCCTGGGCCCGATCTTCTGTCAATTCCCTTTTTCCCTGACTAATCTTTTGTCCCAAGTAAATTACGGTGTCTAGGCATAACTGTGCTTTGCTATAACTAGCCTTGTGTCCTTTTTTAACCAAATGGTTGAGAATAATTTGGAGGTCCTTCTTGTGGGTTTCCTCGTCAGGAGACGCGATTAAAATATCATCCACATATTGGATAACGACGGAGGACACTTGAGGCAGCTCCCGGAGATGCCTCCGAAGTGCCATGTGATACACGGTGGGGCTGTTATGAAACCCCTGTGGTAACCTGGTCCAAGTATATTGTTCTCCATCTACAACAAAGGCGAACCAATCTTGTACCTCTGGGTGTAGAGGAACAGACCAGAACCCATTAGCCATGTCAATTACTGAAAACACCTGGTGCTCAGGGGTCAGTAGTTGAAAAATAGCAGAGGGGTCTGCTACTAAGGGGGTGAGACGGTTGATGTGTTGATTAGCTTTTGAGTAATCAACTGTGAATCGCCATGCTCCGCTGGCTTTCTTTACGGGCCATATTGGACTGTTGCTTGTACTATGTGTTTTTCGTACAATGCCTTGAGTCAATAGTTTTTGTATTACTGGTCGAACCCCTTCCTCCGCCTCTTTGTTGATTTTATATGGCTTTGTGTATGGCGGGGATTTCCCAGTAAATGTGGCGGGTTCCATATCCAGAAGCCCGCATTCGTCCTTATCCATAGTCCAAATTGGATGCCCTTTTAGTTCGTCTTTTTGGAGGGACCAGATGTTTACCTCCACCCTCTCCTCATGTACGGTTAATGTAACCCCTTGTAGGTATTTCAGAGCATCCCATCCCAACAGATCTGGGGTAGATCCTACCCACATGACAGCATTAAATGTTACCTCCCCATCTCCTAGTCTAATCTTGAGTTCTTGAGTTTCTCTGAGTGTTATTCTATTACCCCCTACACCAGTGGCCTCCAGCTCCTTCCCTGTGAACATGACACCACACCGTTTGGCTGACTGTTCAGATAAACACGATAATTGAGCCCCAGTGTCCCATAAAAGTGACATTTGAATCCCATTAATCGTGCATTGTAATTTGAGCTCTTTTTCACTCAGTTCCTGAGATAGGCGTAGGGAGGCCACTAGGGGGAGTCCTAGTTTAAAAGCTCCCTGATAGCGCGTTTGTCTGCTTCGCTCAGATCCTGTAATTGTGACAACAGGTTTTTTTGCCCCTCTCGATTCGAGGGATTGAAAGGGGGATCTCGGTATCTTCCAAACCTGCCCTCACTGGCTAATCGCTTTTTGCAATTGTCCGAAATTTTTACAATAATGGCACCAAGTTGTAATTTCGCTTTTTGGATTTAGTCGGGTGTCAGGGCCAGCTCCACCCTTCAGTATGGGGGGTGTCCACCCTGTTTGTATTGCCCGCACCTTAGCATACATATTTCTCTCGATTTGCCGTGCCATTTTAACTATTTCCTCAAATTGTTTAGTCGTATCTTGCCCTATTTCGGGCTCTTTTAACTGAAGGGCTTTGGCTATATCAGGCTTAAGACCGCCCAAATAAATTTGTTTAATCACAGCAGAGGCGTCGCTATTCACATCATCTTCGTCACTCAGTCCTGAGCATTCCAGCCAGAGTGTGACGAAGCGGTCAGTGAAGTCAGCCACATCCTCGCTTTCTTTTTGCTGACACGCAGATATCTTTTTCCAATCTGTCTTTGGTGGATAATTTTGTTTAAGCCATCGCCAAACCCATTCCCATCGCCCTCCCCTGCCGTTATCCTCACACAATTGTTTAAGTTCTCCGACACGCTTTTCCCCTGTCCTTCTGAGGATCATAGCGGCAGTCAGGGGGGAGATACCATAAGTATCTTTTAATTCCTGAAGCACACTCCAGGTTCGCTGCTTCCCTAATTTTGGGTGCGGTACTTCTCTAGCCCACCGGTCAATATCCTCCGGTTTTGGATTTGATCGTATTGGGGGTTCAGGGAAGGTAGGTGCGAGAACGGACCCCCTCGGCGGGGTGCGAGACGGAGTTAGAGTGGCGCTGTCATCAACGGCACCAGCCCCTGCTACATCAAGTCCTTTCCCACTTCGAGTGAGAGTACAGACCTGCGGGCGCCCTCCCTCTAACAGGGGAGACCCTGATCCGTCTTTATCACACTCATACCAAGTGTTATCCCAATCAGACCCCCCTTCTCCATATGGCCACTGAGGGAATTGATCCCAATTATTTTCGTTTCCTGCCTGTTTGTTCCCCTGTGGGAGAGCAGGATATAACTTAGTCGCCGGCTGTAGCACATTAACCAGTGCAGCGTGACCAGGAGTTAATTCCTTCTTTAATTTCTCATTCTCCTGTACTGCCTCTTTTAGTTTTTTTTCTAGTACCTCTTTTGCCGCGAATAAATTATCTTTCCTCTCATTTAACGCTTTTATTTTTTCTGTGAACTCCTTCTCTTTTCTATCCCATTCTGATTTCTCCTTCATGCTAATCTGCCACCTCAGGTGTCGGCCGATCACCAGGGCTGCAGCTAAATCTTTGTTTTTGTTCCAATGTTCATACGCTTTTTTACAGGCATCTTCGCCCCAAACTCCTTCTGACAGACTCAGCTTCTTCCTATATTTCTCTTCCCTTTCAGTCAATTTACACTTTTCCGATATGTAATCAGATACTTCCACCACTTTCTCAAACACCCAATTAGCACACATGTTTGGTTTCTTTAAGATTTACTTTTTGTCGTGTGTGAGGTAACAGCTCATTCAGTAGGGGGATGTTTTCACTTGGAAAAACCTGTGCATTACTGCACTCATTCAGCTAAGGGCGTCTGTTACCTCCAGATCTAAATGCCTCTCCGAGACTTTAGAGAGGACTTACACCGCACTGTTCACAGGTAAGAAACGAGACCTCGAAAACCCCCTTTCTTGATCAGTAATTCACCATCCCCAGAACGCCAGCATCGCTGCTTTTGCCCCGGGGTGGACTTACGCACTGAACTCAATCAGGGCGATTCTCGGGTCTCAACGTCCTTTAAATCCTGCTACTTAATGCTTTGCTCTTTTATTATGAGGTGTGTTTATGTTAGTGTCGTGCGTGTGTATATGTATTTCACAAACAAGGAAAACACCAAAAACATACATACATATATCTCTTCTACTCCTGTTTCCTTTAAAACAAAAAAAAAACCACGCCACGCCAATCTGTGCACGATCAAGGCGTAGCTAATCTCAGGACCCCGGGCGTAATTAAAGCCCACACCAATCCTGGATTATACGTGCATTTAATGCACCACTCAGCTCCAGAACCCCGGGCGCAGTTAAGGCCCACACCGATCCCGAGCCACAGAACTCCGGGTGCAATTAAGACCCACACCAGTTCTGACCTTCAGAACTCCGGGTGCAATTAAGACCCACACCAGTCCTGAACTACGTGCATTTAATGCACCACTTGCTCTAGAACCCCGGGCGCAATTAAGGCCCACACCGATTCAGAGCCTCAGAACTCCGGGTGCAATTAAGACCCAAACCAGTTCTGACCTTCAGAACTCCGGGTGCAATTAAGACCCACACCAGTCCTGAACTTCACGGTAAGGGTCCAAAACCCGTTCAAAACTCCACGCGCAATTAAGGCATACACCAGCTTCGAACGCCTGTACACAATACCGCGGAACCCCTGCCAGACCAAATTCTGGGCTTACAGCAAACAACCCATTACATACACCGGTGCCTTCCCCAGGCCAGAGGAATTCAGAAACTCACGTTTACTCCGTCATCTCGGGCGATTCTCGCAGGGAGCAGAGATTTCCCAATCGGTCAGAGAGAGTCGGGACTTTTAAATAAAAGAGGAGTCCTTACCTCTTAGTTATGTGCGCGCTGACCGTCTCTCCTGCCGATGGGGAGTTCTGTGCCTTCTGGAGCATCCTGCCGACTACGCCAAATTTGTTGTAACAGAAGAAATAAGGTTCTTGATCCCGAGATGAAGTAAAACAGATGAGTTTATTGCATGCAAGGAACAATAAAGCCGAAGTCTTGTTTCCCGCAAGAAACAACAAAACCGAAGTATTGTTCCCCGTACCGTTACAAACTTTTGGGTTATATACAGTTTTCTTCTCCGTTTCTGACGTCACTCGGTCTGATGGTAAAGAGGGGGGTTCATGGTATTTGGCCAGTTTATGATGTTCTGGGCAAATGGTCAGTTTAACATTACACCCAGGGGGGTTCCTAGCTGGCATCTGCAATCCTTATCAGTTAACCCCCTTTCCTGCCATAAACCCCTGCTTGTGACTTGGAAGTCTAAACCCCCTACAGAAAAGATTAAATTCAAACCCCCGTCTTCACATCTTTCTTCAGGGCTAATAAAGAAACATCATTATCAATGAACAAAATTCAAGAGAAAAACAAATAGATTGTTAATAGGAAAAATAATTGAAATTAAAAAACCTACAACAACCTGATTGCATAAGTGTGCACCCCCCCCTTCCAACTAATACTTTGTGGAAGCATCTTTTGCATTTATTACAGCAGCAAGTCTATGTGAATAAGTCTCTATCAACTTTGCACACCTGGACTTTGCAATTTTATCCCACTCTTCCTTGCAAAAAAGTTCAAGCTCCTTCAAATTGTCAGGGGATCTCCTGTGTACAGCCCTCTTTAGATCATTCCACAGGTTTTCTTTGACTTTTTATATCCACTGTAAAAAAGCCCCCTGGCTTCCTTCTCCCTCTGCCAGTGCACACAGAGTAAGAGAGTAGAATTAAAATGGTCTAACACAGTGGTTCTCAAACTGTGGTACGCGTACCGGCAGTGGTACGTGGAGTGCCGCCAAGTGGTACGCCAAATGACCCTGGAACTGTGTAGTGTGCGCTGAAAAATCGGGACGGGTTTTCATATTTTGTATTTTAATACGTGTCGAATACGCAGCCTACGTACTACGATACAGTGCACGCTGATACTTCAGTGGACACAAGAGATACTCTGTAATTCTATACCACTCTATAGGGAATGCGTGCTACGGATGCAAGTGACCAATTGTATTTAAAAAAAGCTACTGTATCTCCAGCAAATAGGGAGGAAGGAGAATGTGCGTGATTTCGGAACTATGCCAACGTTCTAAACACAGGAATGCATAGAAATGCGTGCTACGAACGCAGGTGATCTTGTAAGCACAGGAAAGCGTGATAACAGAAAAATATTTAAGAACTGTTCTAATTTGAGAAAAATACACCGAGCGTCTCTGTGTTTCGCTCCCGTGCGCATGAAATAAAAACTTTAAATACAGAAATAAAAACGGAAACGCGGAAAAATGCAAGCTTGCATATTGCTAAAGCAGGTAAGCTACACTATTTTTGAAGAACCTTATTTACTGTTGGCAAAAGAGCTGACATGTATTATGTGTAGAGTTTGTACAGACGGTGCTAGAGCAATGACAAGCCGACATAACGGTGTAGTTACACTAATTAGAGAGGTTGCTCCAGAAATTAACGTACACATTACAACATCCACCGCGAGACCTTTGCCGTCAAGAAAATGCCTGACGATTAAATATCTGTTAGACTCTGTTGTGAATTGTATCAAGGCTCGAAAAATTAATTCACATCTGCTTTGCTCAACTAAACAGGCTCACCTCTCTCACTGAAATGGTGCTTTTTTATTAGTTGTTGTTTATGTTTTTTTTTTCTGTAAAACAATTTGAGAAGCCACCTTTAAAGGCGCTATATCAAATAAAGTTTATTATTATAATATTTATTATATGTATGTGTGAGTGTGTGTGCACGCGCGCTCATGTTGGTCATTGAGAATTTCTGGGGTTCCTATGAGATGATGACTTGTAGGTGGTACTTGGATGCTTTGGTTGGATTAGGGGTGGTACTTGGTCCATAAAGTTTGAGAACCACTGGTCTAACATATTGAACTTGATACTTAGTAACTAGTTATTTAAAAGTTTACAACTTGACTTGTCACAGCAAACTTAGCGATGATATTATTAAAATCCAGCTGCCTTGCGGTGCTGTACTCTATAGACAGCAAAGCCAGAGCTGACAGTCTTTCCTGCGACATGGTGGACCTTAGGAAATTTTGATCAATTTCAGTTTGCTAAACAAGCGTTCAGCACTGGTGACAGCTCGTGGAATTGTTAAAAACACTTGACATGTTATTACTGTGTTTGGAAACACAGATTTCATATCTTTGTTGACCAAATACTGCAGCACCTCAGATGGAGTGTTGACTTCATTGGGGAGCAGATGAGACAAACTTTAATTCCATTGCCAAATCTCCGCCATGTCTCCTAAAAACAGTACATGTTCGTTGCAGCTTCAGTTGAATTATCTCCAGTATTTTTATGTCAAACAAAATGTCAAAACGATGGCTGAATTTGGTAAAGAAAGAAAAATGTTCTTCTGTCTCACTGATGACAGTGTCCAGTAATCATCAAATTCACTTTTAACTTTTCCTCTCTATTTGTCTTTTCTGATCTTTGTGTTTCTCGTTACCCGACTTACATTTCTGGATCTCTTTCATGTTGCATATTAATTAGCTTAGCTAAATGTAAACTTGTCTGTTGCTCAGTCTTGAAGGGGAAAAGGTCGCGTTATCCAATTCTACATATTTTGGAATGAACGCCCCAATGACCGATTGCAAATCATCCACACAGCCATGTTCTCCAATAAATCAATATGTTTTATTTTAAAATATGCCAGACTAATATTTTGCTATTGGATACACCGCGTTTCCCGCCCCAGACATACAAACTCTCCTTCATTTATTTTATGGATGGTCGCACCCCACAGGTTGAAAACCACTGGTCTAGTTTCCTTATTTTTAAATTTGGATAATATAAAGTACAAACTTTTTTATAATGTTAGCTTTGAAAACTATTTGATCACAGATAATATATGAATTTAGAGAATTGAGTATAAAAATGTTCCTTTAAGAAAATGAAATTGCCTGTTCATATACAGTATGGCCCTGCAATCTACCTGTATATGAATTTGAAAAAGTGTACCTTTTTCAAAGACCTAGAGGAAAGTGACTTGTATATCTGTAAATCTTAGCTCCACCTTTTGGTAAATTATTCCCTAAACCTAAAAGATCATTGCATTATTGTTTAGTATTATTTGAACTTAAATTAGAAATAATGTTTACAGAAATATGTTGTTGACTTTTCACTTCCCTAGATACTGGCCATGAAAACAATTCATAACATCTTGTCAATGTAATCAAGAGTATAGCAGGAAAAACTTTTAGACTGGTCAAGTCAATATTCAGATTAAAATCCAATGGCAACTGCAGAAGAAATATGGTATTGCATGAGATAAATATAGAAATATGCAGGACGATGAAGAAAAAAGTCAGAACATTGCAACAAATGGTTGCAAAGTTCAAAGGCTAGTAGATTTCATTCAGATAATGTATTAAAGGAATATTTGCTTAATATTGTATTTGAGGAATGTTTTCCATTTCTTTTCTCCTCTTCTACTCTAACATGACCAAATACTGAATATCATTATGAAGTGTCTTTAAGATTCTGGGCACAATGGGTAACTCCTGACTATTGTGAACATTTCCAGCTTCAAAGGAAGGGAGTGTTTGCTAAGATGTATGGGTCCCACAATAGTGTGGTACCTCTTGCCAGAAGTAAGTGTGGAGAACAACTAGCTTACCTTAGATTAGATAATTACGTTCTGGGTAAACAGTTTAGTGTTACTTAACAGTCTGGGAAACAGCATAAAACAGCAGATAGGAGACAAAAAGACAAGGAAAAAGGAAGATGAAGAGACAGGAGGGAAGACAAGAGAAAGATGTATTTAACTCAAATAAAGAAATATTTTAAAACTTTGATTATTTGTGTGAAGAAACCTTCAATTACAAATAGCCTCTACTGGTTTGTGGGTGCATTTTAGAATAGGGAGATAGGTTTCTGGTAATTTTTTAGTATCCAGGTTTGCAGACAGTAGATTACAGACAGAATTTTAACAGTAGGTTATATTCTGCTTTCTCTTCTTTCAGCCTTTCTACTGTAGATGTTATATGAGAATTTGGATACTTGGTTTGCAGTCTGGGTTTTTTTGGGGTAGTCAGGACATAGGCCTCTGGGATACCTTGTTAGTAAATTCTTACTATAATTAATTTAACTTGTGTGTTGTATGTTTATGGTGTGCATAATTTAGTGTGTGTACTGTCATTATTAATATTTGTTAAATATTTGTTAAAACTATTACTCTTTTCACCAAAGTTGTGAAAGAGAACAAAGAGCTCAGGGGCCTCTGATTATAAGATAAAATCATTTTATTAGCCATATACACTTTCCTGCATTAGGAATTGTCTTTTCACATACCCCAGCTTGCTCTCCATGAGACACACAGAGAGAAGCTTGGGGTCAGAGCACAGGGTCAGCCATTTATACAGCACTCATGGCCAAGTGATTCCCCCAAACAGCTGTCTCTAACACAAGCATTTACTAATGCCACTCAACATGCAAAAGATTCATGCAGATGGAACAAGATAACTAATGCTATTACATACTACATACTAATTTATAAGATGCAAGACATTTAGATTTTGTTTGCATTTGATAAATATTCAAAGTTCTATATTGTATTTATTGTGCAATATGTTAAAATGTTAAATGGATGATCATTAAAAGTTATTCTGTTTATTTCCATGAATTACTATTTGTAAGACATTGAGATAAGATGATGTGTGTGCAGCTTTAATACTTAGCATATTTAAAACATGATCTTTCAGCATATCATGTAAACGTAATTTTAAGAGTTTCAAAAAATATAGTTAATTAATCATTATCGAGGTAAATGTGTGAAATTATCGTGATATTGATTGCAGGTCATATCGCCCAGCCCTAATAGCTGGTATTAAAACTATTCTTCCCTTTTTTTCCTTGTGACTGTATGAAACTGCTAAAAGAGATCCACTATGCTGCTTTTGTGTAGTGCAATTATCCATGGGAATACTACTACATAAATGCTTTTCTACATAGTGTGGTATGTTTTTGCACTTGGTTCATCAAGACTACCATTTCTATTGGTATTGTTTCATTATGACAGAAAAACCTGATTATCATTGTGAATGTTGTTAACAAGACTTTGAGGGTAAACACAGTGATGATGTTGGTGCCCAACCAGTAGATCGACTTGCTTGCATGTCAATCGAAGACAAGAATGTTTGACATAAAATAAATTGATATTTGATTATTTACTTTTTTCGATAGCCTAAAAATTCATTCAGATCTGTCCTTGTAATGTCATACATTTTACTGCCCTTTTGTGTGTTTAACCCTAGTCGAATGAGTTGTAAAAGTCTCTTCCCTGAGTGCTGGCTGATACTGGAAAAGGAGGCTACAGGAGCTCTGTAAATAAGTGTTGCGTGTGCTACCCAAGAATGTTCTCTTGGTTATTGCCACACAAAGTTTGATTGCCTATTTGACAGTTGAAGTCTCTGAGCAAAAATGATGAAGCAAAGAGACCTAAATCTTACCGTAATGGGAGCATGATTATTTTTTTGTAATTTCGCATTCAAATCTGCAATGCTAGCGTCTACACGAAAAAAGGAAATACAGAACACCATTTCAAAACTGCACACAAAACGTATGCAGACTTTACCGATAAAAGTAAGTTCCGGAATAGAAAAGGGAAAAAATTAAGATTTCAACTGGCAGCAAGCAAAAGTTGAGCAAAAGCAGCAATCATTGCATTGTTCCGTGTGAGCCACGTCCTGGCTAACATAAAAACGGCATTCAGGAATCGAGAATAAGGAAAAAACGTGTTGAGGCTGCTAACTTGCTGTTTGTAGATTGCAAAAACAAACATTTTTGGCGAGGTTCAGGCAGCTGTTGCCTTAAATCAAAGAATTTCTCAAGTCGTCTAAACATGGTGAATATGCCCAATTAGAGGATAACCAGTGGTTTGGTTTCTGTCGTGATCATCAGTGTCAACGCGTTCCCAAAAAAATTTCAAGTGTTCTCAAGTAATAATAATAATAATTGCTTACACTTGTATAGCATAACGCAACGGGGGTTCAGGCAGGCACCCTTGCCGTATTAGGCCGGCCCCGTACCGTCGGGGGCTCAAACCCAAGACTCCCGCGTCACTCAGCAGGGACCCAAGCCGGTGAGCTAAAGAGAGATCTCTCCACAGCCCAGGGGCTGTAGTCCTGCTATCACAGGGAAGGGCGGTGAGGTCACCTGCTCTGGTAAGGCAGCTCTTACACAGTGCCTGTCGGCCGTAAGCATTACACTCTCGCCCGCTTAACTCGCCGTCCCCAGCGAAGGGCTATCCCATCCCACTACTGACACCAATGCAGTGTTTGCAGGTTCTTTTCAGAACAAAGTACCCGTAGAGACGTGATTAACAGACCAAGCGCAAGCTTTATGTATTAACATTGATGGAACGGAAGTGGAAACAGTCACCAGCTTTAGGTTTTTGGGAATTCACATCTCTAAAGATCTAACCTGGACTGTGAACACTGACTCTATCATGAAGAAGGCTCAGCAGCGCCTTTATTTCTTGAGGTGCCTCAAGCGATGGGGGATGCCAATACATGTGTTGGTGAACTTCTACCGCTGCACTATCGAGAGCATCCTCACCAACGGGATCACCGTGTGGTATGGCAACACCTCTTCGCAAGAAAGAAAGGCACTGCAGAGAATGGTCAATATGGCCCAGAAGATCATCGGCTGCGGTCTCACCGAGATTAAACAGCTCTATGAGGACCGCTGCCGTGGTAGAATTCTGGCCATCACAGAGGACAGTCACCACCCAGGGCATGAGCTTTTCACCCCACTGCCCTCAGGCAAGAGATATAAGAGCATACGGACACTTACCACTAGATTCTTCAATAGCTTCTATCCACAAGCAGTGAGACTGGCGAACACATTTAGCCATCCCCCTCGGACCACACCTACACCATCACCATCTACCTCACTGTAATTTATTTATTGTACGTCTCCAGTCATTGTTTACACGTCTGTATTGTTTACATTCAAACTGTCTGCATGTTTACTTGCACATTGTCTATTGTTTGTTTGTACATTGTCTTGATGCACTGTTTGCACCTTGTTTTGTTTTTTACACTTGTTTTACAATCGAGAGACTTTCTGTAAGTAAGAATTCCATTGTACCAGTACCGGTTACATATGCAATAAAGTTCAAGTTCAAGTTCAAGTTCAAGTTAACAACAACCCAAAACCGAACACAAGAGCTACACGCACATGAGGAGACTGACGGAACACGTACACATCTTTAGGGTGGTAATTACTTAACAACATGCTATACTCTTATAAGACTACACAGGGCACTTAGCACTTTTCTGAACACTCCACTCAAAGCGCTTTACAGGTAATGGGGACTCCCCTCCACCACCACCAATCTGCATCCCCACCTGGATGAGTAAGCTTCTCAGTGCCAATGCTCACATTTAAGGTAGGATATTCTTTTTTCTAAAATGGGGAACCTGACTGGTTCACTGTAGCATGAGTCACTTGCTTTTATTTGCTGTCATTTTAGTGATGGGTATAATTATTGTACTGATGTGACCACAGTCTGTTTTTCCTCATGTATTTTCCTGATGTATATCAGAGCTTCAAATTCACACTTGTAGATCGCTCTGGACTGGCAAATGAAAAAGTAGATCTTACATTAAAAAAGGTTGGGCACCCCCGATGTAAGCAAAGCAATGAGTGTTTTGTGTGTAGGATTATAAGAATAACGATAAATACAGAAAAGGATCTACAGAAACGTTGGATAACTTATATTCACCTACACTACAGGCAAAATACACAATCAGGGTCAGGGACAAAAATGTGATCCAGTAAGTAGAACCCTGACAGCTGCTAACCTGCTTCCACATTGCTCTTGTGGAAGACCGAGGGAAAAACAGAGGGAAAAGGTCAAGAAAGTGACTATGCGTGGGAAAGGTTTGTATCACCTTCTAGATATTTTCTACAGTCTTGAATTACATTTAAATCTATTTTAATTTAATGTTGATTGTACCATGACTTCTAAACATCCATTTAAGTACCATCTATCAAAGTCACTAGTGTACTATTACAAACATACTGTAAATCATTAATAGAAATCATGAAGAGACACACTAGTAATTGGTTTAAAAATATTGTATGTTAACTAATAAAAAAAAAACTTTTGAATATAGAACAATCCATGGAAAAAACAGTGGACTTTTTCAGCTTATTTACTGTATGCATGATAAGTGAGGAGCAGAATGCATTGTCATAAGCAGGAAAACAATTTTCCACAACAGTACTGTGTCAAACATACACAGTGGCATGAAAACATTTTGAAACACATTCAACAACAAAGAGAAATGGACATTCCTGCCAAAAACCTAATCGTAAAAACAAACTTTGCATTGAGCTGCAAACAATTTGGATACTGACAGATGTAACTGATAGTGAAAAACCAATGAGATCAAATGACCCTGTTCTCTTGACCTTGTCATACCTCCCTTCAGAAAAAACACAAACCTCAGAATAACAAAATACTGCCACCACCATTATGGACAGTAGGAATATTGCTGAATTGGGGATGTGTTGTGCTGGATTTGTGCCAAAAGTAAATGTTTCTGCTTTTGTTTCTTGACTGCAAAACCTCAACAGAATAACCAGCTGTCTGCGCACAGATTAAAATACACAGAATACATTTATTCTTTTAATTTATTGATTTATTATTTTCTTTTGTAGTTGCATGAAACAATCTGCCTAAATATAAGCAGCTGAGAGTTACCAAGATATCAAGATTCAGAAGAGACAGAAAAATAAAGATTATGGATTTCATATACCATTGTTTATACTAACTGACCACGTACTGTACCACTCCTTTGTTAATCCTCTGTCAGGACACAACAAACCACGCCTCTGTATTGATTGGTTGCTGCACACATTGTGCACCTATCATCTGTGTCACCTTGCCTTCCAGACCACCAATGTTTTTTTTTTACATAACTTGTTTTTTTTCTGCTGAGAAATGTGTACAGTCATGATACTCATTCATTACAAGATGAAACAGATTACCTGGAGCCACTCGTTTATTTTCCCTTATTACCAGGCCCTCATACACTGTCCTACCTCTAATATATGGGTCTACGGCTAATACAAGCTCTCTATGTGTAAAATAGGGCTCCACAAATTATGGCTGCCTCATTGACCACATCATCAAATCTGCATTCAGGTGTTCAACAACTCTCTTGTTGTTTTTATTGCGTTTTTATCGTGATCGTTAGGATATGTCATGGTATTTATGAGAGGGTCAAAATGTAAGATACAATGTTGTAATGCTTAATAAACAAAATTGTTGACAAAACACTTCTATTTGAGAAATCTTCCTACTGTAAAATTCTACTGGCCTCCTTCTATGATGTTGTGCTAGTAACCCCTCAGCATGCCCTTACAGGTGTGCACTTGTACAGAATATGAAAGGCTCCTCTTAGTCTCTGTTTGGTGAATTGAGGACACATGACTTAATATTTAGATTATTGAAAGCATCTTCATGTTCTTTGGGCTATTCTATGAAGTCATGCTTCCCTGTTCAACTCTTTAATAACTTATTCAGTGAAGCTGTAATTTTGGCACAGTCTGTTCCATAATACCTCCTGTATTATGTGGCCAGGTTTTAGAAGAGACAATCTTCCTATTCCTATATACTTCATCCTGAGCCACTTCTGTCTTTTTCCTTTTTTTATTGTTCAATTTGAGACCTTCTGTCTGTAATGTTTTCAAAGCCTGTTACACAAGTATTTTGCAATCCTTGTTGGGGAATGTACCTATCAACATGTCATCGACATATTGCAAAACCTCAGCAGTAACTGTCAATGATTTCCATCCATCAAATACATACTTTCAAAGCCTGCTAATTTATTAATTGCTAGGCAGATGTGCCCATGCATATTGTTTTCTTTAAACAGTAAAAGCAAGTTTACACTAACCTTTATATCGCAAAGGCAGACTCCAAAATCCAGTGGACACAGACTGACACAGAGGACCTCTTTGCCCTACCTGCCACTTCACACAATAAAGGCGGAGCCTGTTGGGCTGTTGGGGTGGCTCTGTGGCTAAGGATCGGCGCCTGTGACTGGAAGGTTGCCAGTTCAAATCCCACGGCTGGCAGAGGAATCCTACTCCATTGGGCCCCTGAGCAAGGCCCTTAACCCTAACTGCTCCAGGGGCACTGTACAATGGCTGACCCTGTGCTCTGACCCCCAAGCTTCTCTCAATGTCTGTGTGGCTGTGTCTCAATGGAGAAAAGCTGGGGTATGTGTAAAAAGATGAATTCCTAATGCAAGAAATTGTATAGGGCTAATAACGAAACATTAACATTACATTAAAGTAGCTGATAAACTGCAAGGCTATGGACCACCTTAGGAAGTGCCTTGTTCAGATCTTGATGACTGTAAGAATTCAATAACCACCATGCTTTGGCACAAATGATTCTGGTGAATTAGTTGTCATATCTGTGATTCACATAGATTGTAATATTTACACTATTTCTTGTTTATGTACCAACCTTGATTAGTCTGCTATGGTTAGTCACTTTTAGTTAAATCTGATTTTCTTTGAGACATGTCTTCATACTTTATTATAGATTTAATTTGAACTGAATGAAAACTCCTTTGGTTTACTGTACATAAAGCAAGAAAAATGATTTTTTTATTTCTGTCTTAATGTCTTTTTAAGGGACACCAAAACTCCATTTTTGTTAGTTTTGCAAATTTTTGTATTTAACATGTATAGCCTATGCCTGTACTTATAAAAAAAACAATTAATCATTTATTTATTGAAAAGAAACAGAATTAAAGAAAGCTAAATATTTTAGACTATGAGGAAATAATTCTTTAGGAGGGTGTGGAAAATATATGACTGGAAAAGATGTGATGATGTAATTGAGAGAGACTATAGACGGAAACAGCGTGCAAAAATTCCGGTTTCCTCACACCACACAGAGACGTGCAAATTAAATTTGATTTTTCTAGTCATTGATTCCACTATAGGTTGTGTGACTAAAATAGAGCCACAGGAGCATGACAAGTCAAACAGCCTCCTCTCATTTAGAGGCGTAGAAATAAATAACTAATGAATTAACTGTTATACATGCCCCACTGATGGCCTGATTTGACAGTGACTGGTTACACAGTACTCTTTGCCAATCAATGGTGAGTAATTTGCCACTGGTTCTTTCACAACTCCTCAATGCATAAACTAAGCTTGCTTCACCTCTGAGCATGTCCTGGCTCTTCTTTTAAGTAGTCCAGCACACTTCATCGCTCATTAAGGAATTCTACTCATTGCATTTAATCATTGTACACTTTAGTATGAAAGGAATAGGTAATACATCAAATGTAAATTTCCTATACTTTAATACCATAATAGTCCATATTCTACAATTAAGGATTCTTATTCTGTTTTGGGGTTTTCATTCCTTCCTCTTCTTGCACTCTCTCACTTCTTCAGTCTGTCCTGTATCTCTTCTCTCCTTGATCAATTCAGAAATGGTACTAAATCTTCCTTCAAATTATCATAAAAAATACTTTGGTTTCTGCAATGCTCCTATTTTGCTGCTGCTATCTTTCTCTGTTGCCTTCATACCTGTTTCTCAGGTCTTTCTATTTGCAGTTACAATACACTTGCTTTCCACCTCAAAAGAAACAAATAATTATGTCTTAGAGAAGTGCAGGTGGTTTCTTCTTTTTTGTCTGATTTTATTCTTTCAACAAAAGTTTACATTCTCAGAAGAAAGTTGTCAAAAGCATCTATGAATTCTGACATTTAAGCTTTGAAACAAAGGAAGTACGATTTATGGATTAGTCATTCCAGTGTCAGGACCTGAAATCCATATTGTAGACTCATTTGAAGGCTCCAGTGGCAAGAAGTACTTTACTCAAAATACAAGAAAAACAGCAGAATACATTCTGCTATCTTAGACATACAGTATTATGAAGCTGAAAAAACTTTTTTTCATAACTTTGAATCTCCTAGCAGACGGACACTCTTGAATGTATTGTGATGCCATCCAGAGTGCGGAGTCCCTGAGTTTCAAGGAAGACTCCCAAAGAGTAGGAGCCCCATGAAAGAGAATATATGTGAACATGAATACTTTTATCTAGACTGCATATTTGAATAAGTGTTGTTGAACTGAATTCCAACATATTGATTGAGAGTTCTGCAGCAAAACCTGTGTCTGTTCGCTTATACTGTACATCTGGCTGAATCTCGTCAAGAAACTTGTCAATGGGATCAACATCAGTGCTCATGTTTATTACCCACCCCCAGGCTAGTTTAATTCCCTTGGAAAAGGAAACAGTTTGACTTCCTGCTGATTGACTTGTCTGTTTTGTGTGTGACCACTATGTTCTGCACAGTCAAATGCTCAACAGTGAGGCATTGTTTGAAATATATCCATTGTTGTGAGTTGAGAAAAAAGGATTAACATAGTTTGAAGACCAAGTTTCCCTTTTTGCTTAAAGTAACCAGTGAGCAGAAAGGGATTTTATGCAACAGCATGGTGACCGTACAGTATTTTCACAAAGTTCACAATTTTGTGATTAATTCACAATTTGTAAAATTATGTGATACTGTCAATTAATTTGTTACCGAGATAATAACTGGTCTGAGAAATTTGGACTGCAGTTCCCCTTTAAATACATAGGAGAGCAGCTGTCAGATTTTCAGGTATCAGGAGTGCAAGAACTGACAGTGTCCTCCTCTCAGACAACAATCAGGCTGACTGCCTTTCACATTCATCTCTTTTGTTTGCCTTGGGTTTGGAACCAATTCTTCAGGTTTTTTGTCAAAATGCCATTTCTTCTTTAACGGCATGATAATGACTATGCTTATCTTAGGTAAACATTAACGTCACGGTGTGGTATGTGTTGATTCCACTGACAACCACATGACGCACTATTAAAATTAAGAGTGCAGCTGAACTGTAATACATGTTCCGAATCCATTGGTTCCACTGGACTAGTTATTTTTTTGCACTGTTTTTTCTGGTACTCAGTATCATGGAACTCCAAGTGATCAATCGGCTAGCATCTTTTTTTCTTTTTTGAATGGAACTGAGTCTAATTAAGTGGGTAACTATAGATACTATAAATACATTCCCTATAACAATTACCTGTAATAATGTGCATCAATGTAGCTTTGTGGTGAGTTGGAAACTGACTTATGAGATGTTGCTTTTGGCAACATATCTGTAAGACAACTGATTAGAGCACCAGTAG
Source organism: Lepisosteus platostomus (assembly GCF_059453375.1). Lineage (NCBI taxonomy): Eukaryota > Metazoa > Chordata > Actinopteri > Semionotiformes > Lepisosteidae > Lepisosteus > Lepisosteus platostomus. Next base: position 33,639,479 of record NC_142612.1, read on the forward strand.
CACCAGCTGTCACCATGTTAGTATTGAAAATAGCAATACTCAACTACAACAATCAAATACTTTAACACTCTGATGCTTGTATTACACAGATCTTTAGATCTTACATAACTGGGCTAATTTCGAGATGCACTCTTCTGGGACTTGAAATGTGCCTTTCTATGAGTTCCAGTGGGAGCTGTAAATGTGGAGGGAGATGCCTCAAGTAAAGTGGTTCAAATCCTGGACATTAACAAACTCCATATGTGACCATTCCAATATCTGTTATCTTCCACCAGGCAAAGATTAAAAACTGTGTTTGCAGCAATGAAAGCCTTTCAGCTTTCAGTGATTTCTCCCTAACTAATACAGGGAACACCCTTTTTTGCACAGTGTTTCACATGGCACTCAGGTCTTTACCTATTGCTGATAATTGTACTTCATTCCTGGAAGAAGGGTCAATCTCTTTCTTACTGATTTGTGTTTTTTTCTCCATATCTAAGAAATGTAAATTTTTCTGTTACTATTCATCTGTATTACTTATCAGATGTTATCACTATCTTTCCCAAAAGGGGTGCTGTACAAACATTCCATCTCAGCATCGCAGAAGTATGACTGTACAGTTCTCATGAGCTCCAATGGAACAAGTTAAGCGTCTGACACTTTCCAGGTTTTTCCTCATTCCAGCAAAGTGAATGTGCGGTAATTATAGTGGTGATGTCTGTCAGTCCTGACTACTGTGAAGACTTCGCTTGTTTGCATTTTGTTCCAGAAGCTAACAGCTTGGTCATAAAAGCCCAGTATATAGTTCTAAGAATTGGACATACTGTAATTCTCTCTCATTTACCCAAAATGTTTAATTGGATTTTGTCTGACCTGTCGAGAGGCTGTTTGGACGGCCATTGACCTTCGTTTCTTGATAACCTTGCACTCCCTGATTTCAGTCATATCAGTTAGCACTGTTCTTAACTTACTCTCCACTTAATTGGTTGCTTTCTTTGTTCACTCAGTGGATTATGAGTAATAATTTTACATTTTAACAATAATTCTTGTTTTCTTTGGGTTGTTCTGTTAATTAGGTTGACATCTCATAGCTGTTGAGCACCGCTTATTTGCAGCTCATTGAAATTCATGCATACATAGTAAATTGTATTTTAATAATTAAACTCAAAAAATTAAAATTAATATCAATAACTTAACATTATCTAAATACTACATACACCAAACAAAATATAACAGACAATTGCTATATCACCCTGCAACTCACAACTAGCAACTCACTGCAGCTAGGCCGGTGTGAGCCTGATCAGTACCTGGATGGGAGACCTCCTGGGAAAAACTAAGGTTGCTGCTGGAAGAGGTGTTAGTGGGGCCAACAGGGGGTGCTCACCCTGCAGTTTGTGTGGCTCTTAATGTCCCATTATAGTGATGGGGACACTGTACTGTAAAAAGGTGTCATCCTTGAAGTAAGAGACAAGATGTAAAAAGGGTTAACTTAAGTCAGTTCTGCCTGAAAATTAGACTTCTAAGCAACAGGGGTTTATGGCAGGAAAGGGGGTTAACTGATAAGGATTCCAGATGCGAGCTAGGAACCCCCTGGGGGCGTAATCTTAAACTGATCATTTGGCCAGGGCCTCTTAAGTGGCCAAATACCATGACCCCCCCCCCCTTACCATAACACCGAATGACGTCTGAAGCAGCAAGCAAGGACTATATAACCTAAAAGTTTGTACCGGGACATCGAACAATACTTCGGTTTTGTTGTTTCTTGCGGGAAACGAGACTTCGGCTTTATTGTTCCTTGAATGCAATAAACTCAACTGTTTTACTTCATCTCGGGATCCAGAACCTTATTCTTTCTCTTACAACATCCTTTAACAGCGATGTAAAACTGAGGTTCTGACTTGTTATGGTCATTAAAAATTCCAGGGCTTTTCTTGAGAATAGTAGGGGTGTTACCCTGGTGTCCTGGCCACATTTCCCCCAGGTCTTATCAATCAATGCAAACTAATAATTCCCATCTATGAATTGACTTCATTACTCTGCTCTCCCCACTGATAGCTGAAGTGGGGGATACACATTGGTGGAGGGGAGCCCCTATTACCTGTAAAGCACTTTGAGTGGAGTGTGCAGAAAAGTAATAATTATTCATTAATAATAATTAGAGATCTGTTTAAAGTAGGACAGATTTAATCACCTAAAAGTTTTAATTACCTAACCACTAGTAGTGGTAGTACAGTAGTTGTAATAGTGTAATAGGTAGAACTGTGTCTTTTAATGTAGTTAAAGTGATGTAGAGCTGATCAGACCAACTGATCACAAACTAAAACAAGTTAAATGTCACATCTTATGTGACCCCTAAATTCAACTTTTGCTCTGTAGTCGATTACACCATCTAGCAATTATGGCATCCACAGACCAGACAAGACATCATATATAATATCCCATTTTATTACAGCATTTCTATCTTCCCATTACACAAAGGTCACCCCATAACACAGCCATTCCTATGGCTGCTCACCCAATCCACAGAACACGTGACATAAGTTACTCATGGAGCAGTCCAGTAACCCCAAGTTACTAGTAACAGATGTCCCAAATGAATATTACGGCATTGCTGTACTCCAGTACCAGCTTTGGTTGGTAAACGGCCATTCTAGCTTATGCTACAATAAAGAAACAGTGAAGTTTCAAGCATCCTCATCAGTCCCAGGAGTCCTGAACATGATGACATGTGGTACAAATTCTTCTTCTGAAGAATCAGCAAACTCTTGGAGGCAACATTCAGTCGCAAAAATCCATGCCATTGGGGAGAGAAAGCATTTTTTAAACATGTATTGTAATCTACCATAAAATGCACACCTTGTATGTAATGTCCTCTATTACATTAAACTGTTCTTTGTTTATACTATTGGCTTGTGACTTTAATAGTGTAGCTTATGCTTTAAGCACAGTTTATCTAATTACTGTAGCGCAGCATGTTGTATGGCAACTATTAATGCCCCTTAATAATCTGGTTTAATATCTGTGTTGATAGGTAGTCACATAACTCTCTATCATCAGTTCAGATGGACTGATACCAGTGGACTTTTGATGGAGTTGATAATGGGAAATTATATCAATTTATTTCCCATTTTTTGCCGTGAATGTCTGTGATATTCTACCATGTCAGAACCTTATGTTTTATGTGGCACAAGAAACTTGTATGCCCTTTCATTTTTTAATTCTTTCATTTCCCTTCCTGTGAAATGTGTGTCCTGATCTGATTCAGTTCTCTGGGAAAGATGTGTAACTGGTGTTCTTGAATACTCTTGAATGAATACTCTTAGCTCTAGGTAGAGGCCCAGTGAAATCAATTAGAAATGTTTCCCAAGGCTTTTTTGAAGTTTCAGCCCTTTCCAGTTTAGCTCAACCTCTTATTCCTTGACTCATGGCTGCACATACTGCACACATTACACCACTCCTCTGTGTCAATTTGCATTCCAGACCACCAGCAATATTTCTTACAGAACTTGTTTTTTTTCCTTCTGGTAAGGAATGTGTTCAGAAACAATTCTGATCATGCAGGAAAACGGGGCTGAAGACAGGGGTGTCCAAGGTGCACTGGTGCACGGGGAAGGTGTGGCCGAGGCGAACAATCCAAAAGAGTAGTCCGTAGGGAATATCCAAAAAACATGAGTAAGACCAAAACCAGGAGATCCATCAGAACAAAGAATTAAAAACCACGAAGGCCGGGTCGGAACCGGCGGACAGGGAACAAGGAACAAGAGTTAAAACCTTAACGGGACCAGGCGCTTCCTGGTCCCGGACTCGCACGATATGGAAATCAGATGCAGAGCCCGGATGAGCGCCAGCGCCTGGCTTTTAAGGTGGGCTGGGAATGGGGAAACAGGTGCAGAGAATAAAGTCTTAAGTGAAAGGGCTGGAGCACCCTTAAGGAGGGGGGACTAATATCGTGACATATATGAGCAAATATGGTTTTTGACCAATTCATCACATTTCCATTCAAGTGTACAAAGATCTTTTGTTATTACCATGTTGATAATGATCTGTCACGATATGTGCCTGTACTTTAAAGTGATGTAATCTACCTCCAAAGCCCCCCAGTCATCAGATTTGAAATGTTCCTCAGTGTTTAATATTCAGGAAAAATTAAGAATTACAATACGGAATTCAGGAATAGTAAATTGCAAGCCTCCTCTGATGAGTGTTGGAAATCAATCAAACATAATAAGTTACGGACTCACCAATGGATCCTAAATATAGAATATAAATATGATTGTTGGTTTGCTATGCATATAAATATGTATTTCTACAACACCCAAACATGCATAGCAAACCAACAAAAGTAATCATATTTATATTCTCAAAGACAAGTAATATGCATTTACTATTGTGAACTAACCTTTATCAAACATGTGTTTGCAATAATAATTTAACTATCAAGAATTATAATGAAAATTAAGATGCTTCATGCCCAAAGATGCATTAGCCAAACGTTTCTTAATAATTAATAATAATAATTGCATACACTTATATAGCACTTTTCTGGACACTCCTCTCGAAGCACTTTACAGGTAATGGGGAGTCCCCTCCACCAGCACCAATGTGCAGCATCCACCGATGTGCAGCATCCACTCCCCTCCACCATTCTTACTGAGTTTGAACTTCCTCCTGCAGACAGAGTGGGCTGGGTTGTCTGTGGTCTGACACAGCTGTTTGCTATGTGCTGGGAGTGTCCTGGTACAGGGGAAAAACAGAGCTTTTCAAGTTCAAGTTCAAGTTTATTGTCATTATACTCATATACAGGTATATGGTATAACGAAATGCTGTTTAGCTAGCTCTCGGACATAAGTACTACAAAGAAAAAAAAACAACAACAATACAATTGTATAACAAAAGAAAGAGACAACAGGCAGTGTGCAAAAAACAACAACAGGCGATGTGCAAAAGCAACAACAGACAATGTGCAAAACAACAAAAAGGTAACAGGTTATGTGCAAAAACAACATCAGATGTGCAAAAACATGCATCAACAGAATGAAATAAAGGGATAGAAATTATGGGGAGGGAGCTTTTGACATGTAAGGTAGAGGTAGATTGACAATGTGTGTTTGGGTTTTTGGTAAGAAAGAAAGAAGGCACTGTGAGGTTCAGATCATAGGTGAGAGGTGAGGTGAGAGAGGCTGGGAGTTTAACAGTTTGATAGTGCGGGGGTAAAAACTGTCTCTGAGTCTGGTAGTCCGGGCCCGAATGCTCTGGTACCGTTTTCCAGATGGTAGCAGATCATAAAGTGTGTAGCTGGGGTGTGTGGGGTCTTTGATGATGCTTAGAGCTTTCCTCAAGCACCGTCTGTCATAAATGTCCTGTATAGATGGGAGGGCAACCCCAGTGATGGACTTTTTTTTTAACCTATTGCTGAAATTAGGTCTTCAAGGAAGTTAGTATCTTGCTACTCCTTGGTCCTTAAAACAGTTTGTCCACAGTCTTCTCACTTGAAGTTGGACACTAGCAGATCACTGTATGAACAGTGGAACTCCTGTATCAATTTGTATTTCATATAACCTGCTCACAAGGTTGACTCAAAATTACTCTATATAATCATCGAGGAGTGGTTCATCCTTTTTCACATGTTATAGCCTCAGCCCTAAACGCACGACTGATGACAACTGTATCTGCCCATCACCATCAGTCTGCCTAAAAGAAGTGTTAATTGGTTCCCTCATGTCAGCCAAATTGTTTGACAGTAGAGTTTGCAAACTCACTTTCAGTCCCACAGATCTTGGATTCATGGTGTTCAAAATACTGATAGGATTCACACCTACAGTTCACTCGATGTGGACTTCTTCATCTAAAAAAGCAAAAAAAAAATCTTCTTGCAATCCACACACATCGATGACTTTATAATGTTATTTCTTTTTTGAATTTTTTACTTTATCACGCTTTTTAAATCAGCACAAGGTTCTAAAACAAGTGAGCATTTAGTCAGTGTTGGTTGTGTCCAGGTATACTGTTCATACACTTTTAGAACTAATACAATACAAATAAGATAAAACCTAGTAATTGAAGTAATTAAATTATTTTAATTGAAAGCCCATATTTCTTAACTTGTGGGATTTCATCATTTGGGAAAGCAGGTTTAATGTATGAAAATAGACACTCTAATCCTACTAACAGTGCCTTTAAGAATTTAAGTGATGAAAAGCAGCAAAGAATGTGTATGAACACACAGTCAAACACACCAGGTGCTGTTGGGTTGTAATGTACAATAAAATGACAAAGTGTCAATAATTAAGATAATGTTAACCAACAGATACAGATCACTCCCTACCTACCATTTTATTTAATACTGGGTTATTGCCTATCCTGGCAAGCAAGAGGCGGAAAGCACAGTGCACCCTGGACTAGATACCAGTCCATCACAGGGCACACATAGACCCAGAAGGGCAAAATTCCCAGAAGCCATTTAACCTACCTTTTGGCTGTGGGAGGCAACTAGAGCATCTAGAGGAAACCCATGCATACATGGGGAAAACTCATAAACTACACACATAGAGCACCCCAGAAATTGAACCAACGTTCCCAGTGTTGCAAAGGAACAATGCTAACCACTGCATCCTTAGCAACCCCCCAGAGCACTCAATTAACTATCATTAATACTGCAGTTTTCCACATTTCTCCACAGCGGTTGAGAATGACTGTTCCTCTCTTTTAGGGATACAGTATTTCACTGAATAAAGAAAATCATGGTTGTTGCAAATAAGAACATAACAAAGGTTAAAAACAAGCTATTGGTCCATCTAATCTCTCTGGTAGTTAGCAGTTAAGTGACCCAAGGATCTTATTCAGCTGTCTCTTGAAAGAAAAGGTATTAACTTTAACAAATTAACAAAGTGACTGCGTAGCTTATTCCATACTCCCACAGCCCTTTTGTTAAAGAAGAGCCTCCTTTTTTTAATTTTAAATGCATTTCCATATTGTTTCCATTTGTGCCTTGTGGTTTGTGTTCCACGGTTCATTCTAAAGAAATCTTGCCGGGTTGTTTGAAAAGAACAATGGGGTTTGGACTGACTAGACACAGCTGCTGAGGTAAAACTCAGAGGGTAGCAGGTAGTGAAAGTGCAAAGAAAGACAGCAAAGCAAACAATTGAGGAGTAATAATAAAAAAAATGCTTACACTTATATAGTGCTTTTCTGGACACTCCTCAAAGTGTTTTACAGGTAATGGGGACTCCCCTCCACCACCACCAATGTGCAGCCCCACCTGGATGATGCGACAGCAGCCATAGTGCGCCAGAACACTCACCACACATCAGCTATCAGTGGGGAGGAGAGCAGAGTAATGAAGCCAATTCATAGATGTGGACTATTAGGAGGCCATGATTGGTAAGGGCCAATGGGAAATTTGGCCAGGAGAAACACCCTGGGATTTTTAATGACCACAGAGAGTCAGGACATCAGTTTTACATCTCATCCGAAGGACAGCACCTGTTTACAGTATAGTGTCTCCGTCACTATACTGGGGCATTAGGACCCACATGGACCACAGGGTGAGCGCCCCCTGCTGGCCCCCCTAATCCTCTTCCAGCAGCAACCTTAGTTTTTTCCAGGAGGTCTCTTATCCAGGTACTGACCAGGCTCACTCCTGCTTAACTTCAAAGGGTTGCCAGTTGTGAGTTGCAGAGCGATTTGGCTGCTTGTACTGTATGCTAGTTGTGTACAGACAAGGCTCAGGGATGCCAACTGCCAGGCAGTAAACAGGTGGAGTTAATGAACCAGTGACAAGCTAACACAGAGAAGAAAGAAATGTGTTATGTGTTATGATGGCATGTTGAAGAAAAAAAGGAAAAAGAGTAGTTTGTTATGATAATTAAAACTGTCTCAAGTCCATGTTGTTTGTATTCAGCACATCCAGACCTCAAGGGGATGGTCTTACATGAAGAGCTGTCCTAAACTGAAAATGTAATGGCCTAGAGTTAAATGTAGAGTTTTTGAACTGTGAAGAATAGTTGCTTCTTCAGAAAACCAGGAACACTTTCTGCAACTACTGAGATCTCTGTAATTATTAATTATGATTATAGATAATGATCATATCTACACCCTAGAAAAGAATGTATTTTTGTTTTCTTCCTCTCTCACTACCCAAACCATAAGGAATTTATTCTTTATAAGGATGTAGCGAAGTTAAGAGATTGCTAAATCTCAATATTATCACATGTATAATGTACATCAGTGGGCCATAAAACTCAATAAGTTACGTTAAAGCATATCTGGTAAACAGAAAACCCTAGAAGAATATTGTAATAACATAACTACAAGACTATAATAACATAAGTATCCTATTGTCAGTCATTGTGTAAGAAGGAAATTCTTCTACTGTAAATATTCTAATATTAGATATCTACAGTAGTAAAGGAACAAGTAATAGGTTTATTCCATGCTGAAAAGAGAAGAAAGAAAATGTTTCAGCCGTGGAGCCTTCTATTCTCATATTACAGTAATATTCGAATATTAGCAGAATTCTAATATAAGATATTAGAATATTTAGACACCTTTTGGAATTTTGCACCACAGTTCCAGGAAATGTCATTTCCTGTCTTTCCCATGGGTGTAAGGAATATTTCATATTGTCATATCTTTTCTACATCACGTCATACTGTGTCTATGTTTAGTGACCAAAGTAGAATACAGCCCTTAACCACAAAAATCTTACCAAAGATTACCAAATTATGTTCTTAAAATCACAGAAACATGGTAGACAGAGGGAGACACTGGAAACGACAACTTTAATGGACACACAGTGCAGGAAAGATGGAAGAGCTGAGAGTGTGGTGCAGACTTTCAGTGCGTGTGAACTGATCTAGTCTTTCAAAACAATCTTAGCAAAACTACTGTTGAGAGAACCATTAGTGAACTGTGGTCACAGTATAATTACTTTCAAATATAGATTCAAATTATATTTGAGTCCAAGACAAAGGATTTTCTTTTCAACAAAAGAGACCAATGAAGGAAAAAGAGTAGAATTGGATCTATGCATAGATGTACTGTATATACAGTATATAGAAGAACATGAATTATCCTACCCAAGACTAAGACAATAAAAGTAAAAAGGCAATGGACACATTTTATCAATCATTTAAGAAAAATACAAGGAAAAAGGAATACACTGCTTCTAAATATCTAGATGAATACAAGTTTCGAATAAAGAAAATAAGTTGCAAATACAGACTAAAGGGTGGCCATGAGAGAGTTGAGAGGTGGCCATGAGAAAATCTTGCAATGGGGACTCAAATAATAAATTATTATTTTTTTAAAAATCGACCTGTTAAGGATGACACAAAAGGTCTGTGATATAATATAGTATTGTTTTAAAAGAGGAAAAGGAAATTGCTGATGTATTAAACTAATATATTATGCAGGTATCTATCGAGGAGGAAATTGACAAGATGCTACTGGCTGAAGAAAGCTGTAGATTAAATACTTCCTCATTACACAATGCTAATATCGGTTGAGGATGGGGAAGGGAGCTGGGCGCCCCACCTCATTACATTGTCCTAAGATCAGCTCACTGGCCTCACTGCTCTCCAGCTGGAATCTGATACAGGATCCATTAATGGATGGATAGATGAATATTGCCATCCAGATTTAATCATAACCTAAACTCATCGGAAGACACAACTTACACAAATTTGACTTTACATGAAAGTGGGTCACGTAACTTTCAAGAACAGATTATATTACAAGTGTGAAGAGCAAGCAGTGTGTCAAGTGGATAAATATTTTGGAGTGACTGTAATGAATGCAGTCTCCACCAACATCCTCCAGGGCTCTGACTGTACACTTCAGTCCCACATAATTCAGACTTTCGGAGACACAGGCCACACACTCACAGCCCACTCAGTATTGATGGAATGGAAGTGGAAACAGTCACCAGCTTTAGGTTTTTGGGAATTCACATCTCTAAAGATCTAACCTGGACTGTGAACACTGACTCTATCATGAAGAAGGCTCAGCAGCGCCTTTATTTCTTGAGGTGCCTCAAGCGATGGGGGATGCCAATACATGTGTTGGTGAACTACCGCTGCACTATCGAGAGCATCCTCACCAACGGGATCACCGTGTGGTATGGCAACACCTCTTCGCGAGAAAGAAAGGCACTGCAGAGAATGGTCAATATGGCCCAGAAGATCATCGGCTGCGGTCTCACCGAGATTAAACAGCTCTATGAGGACCGCTGCCGTGGTAGAATTCTGGCCATCACAGAGGACAGTCACCACCCCGGGCATGAGCTCTTCACCCCACTGCCCTCAGGCAAGAGATATAAGAGCATACGGACACTTACCACTAGATTCTTCAATAGCTTATATCCACAAGCAGTGAGACTGGCGAACACATTTAGCCATCCCCCTCGGACCACACCTACACCATCACCATCTACCTCACTGTAATTTATTTATTGTACGTCTCCAGTCATAGTTTACACGTCTGTATTGTTTACATTCAAACTGTCTGCATGTTTACTTGCACATTGCCTATTGTTTGTTTGTACATTGTCTTGATGCACTGTTTGCACTTTGTTTTGTTATTTTTACACTTGTTTTACAATCGAGAGACTTTCTGTAAGTAAGAATTCCATTGTACCAGCACCGGTTACATATGGCAATAAAGTTCAAGTCAAGTCAAGTCAAGTCAAGCTTTCATGTACTGTACAAGTTACAACCCCAACCCAGTGCTTTTTTATTGAAAAGTATGAGTAATCCATACTGAAATCATGCCAGGAAGCACCCAAGTGATTTTATTATTTTTATTATTTACTGTAGGTGGCACAGTGACCCAGTGCTTAGCATTGCTGTCTTGTAGTCTTGTGTACCTGAGTTCAATTCCGGACCTGGGGTGCTATCTGCGAGTTGGTACTGTATGTTCTCCTTGCATATTATGTTTGATTTTACTGAATACAACAAAGGAGGGTAATTCCTCCCAATATACACCTTGTGCGTCTATGGAACACAGACATTGTGCACAGAAACTTCAAGCCAATTTGAAAGAGCTATGAAAATAAACAGTAGTGAACAGTAGAGAACATGGCAGAAAATTAGCAGCAACTGCGGATCAACACAGAACACTTGAATTTCATGGGCATTATATATAGAGATTAATGCTTCTGACATTTCAATGACACCTACTGTATCATTGTGCAATGTATACTTCCTTTGTTTATTATACTGTATCTCATGTTTTTAAAGAGGTTTATTAACCTCTTCTGGGCCGCCCCCAGCTTTTAAAGGCTCCTAGGCAAGATCTTGGAAAGGAGTGCCTCCAAATCACAATTTACACTACTACAGTTCCCACCCCAAACTTACTTTATTATTTAGAGCTATTAAATTAATTATATGACTGCAAAATGTTTATTAACCAGCTTTGAAGAAAACCTCATAAATAACTTAAAACAAGAACAAGAAGCACATATTTCACACAGATAACTTGAATTTTAATTTTTAAAGTAATAACGTGAAATGTGAATCTATTAACTTCCAGTAAAACATGTTTAGCAGTCTACATGTCTAGGTAGAAAATGCCGCTTGTCTACCATTCTCTAGCTTCATGGATCTGACAGACTCAAAACCTAATGAAATACAAATGATTTATTGCAGTGACTTGATTTGTCATACTTCTGTTTGGTGTGCTTACAAGTTGCAACTACATGATTTTAATTTTAAACCATTTCAACATAGTTTACAACAGAAGTAAAAGATGTTAGATGTAATGAAACATTAATACAATTGATCATCACAACATTTACTACAGTACTTTTTAAAATTAAATGAAAAACATTCAGTGTAGCAGCAGCTGAAACCACACTGATACTTTCATCTTTGGCAAACATGAGAGTCATTTACTACAGTACATTGACAGTGAAATAAACCCCTACATTTACATTTACAACTAATAATATTATATTTTATAACTAACAAACAGATTAGCCTAGCACAGCAGCAACAGAGGAAACTGGAGGAAATTTCTGACTCATATTTGAAGGTGCTGATCTAAAAAACATATTTAGGGGTCCCCTGGTGGCTTCTGGGCCCTAGGCAGTCTGGTAGTCACCTAAGCTGGCCCTAATTACAGGGCAGAAATTGTGTTGTACTCTAGATTTCAATTTATAAACCAGGTTACATTTGTAGTCCTTGGAGCATTTATATATTTAAGTAAATAACTTAACCAACACAATGAGAACAATCTGTAAACTTATCTAAATTTATAGTATTAAATATGATAAATGATAAGCACTCAACTGCTATCTTTGGATTTTCTGGTTTTTGAATGTTATTCAACAGAACAGAATTAGGAAGTAAAAACACATGAAAGATGTGGAGTAGCAGGTTTGATGTCTGTTGTCACGCATTTTGTCATGAGACATTTCCTGCAAAGGAATGTGGAATGTTTCTGTTTCACACAGCAACTGGGTATAAAAACTCACTGAGTGCTAACCAAGAGCAGAAGGACAACTCGCAAGATGCTGCCCTATGTTGTTTTAGCCGCGCTCCTCATTCTGCCTGGTAAGTTGCATTTTATATGACTGTTATTTTTATTATTTTGTAAAGCACTACCAAATATGACAAGGTCATAAACAGAACTCTGTGTAATTAAAATCATTTTGTCTTTTCTGCATTGAAATGCATGTGAACATGAAGTCTGTGAAAACAATAAAAACAAGTTGCTATTTCAAAATGAGTCACAGAATTTAGTTATTAGCCGGAACACAAACATAAAGTGACATGAGACACTGTGAACATCCATGGAACAGCCTGGCAGAGACGGAGTTGAACAGTCCTGGAACGGATCCTTTCACAATGGAAGTGTCAGATTCCAGAGTAACATTGTTTCTTTTCTTCCAATCAAGATGTCTAGGGCATACGTAGTAACAAAAATGGGTTTATGATTGAAGAGTGAGTTTTCTTTCCATGATTTCAGGACATGCAGATGAGGTGCAGTATCTAGAGAAAGCACCGCGAAATACAACCCAGCGTGTTGTAGGAGGGGTGACTGTCACTCCCTACTCTTGGCCTTGGCAGGTAAGAGAGCAGATTTCTTGTAGAATTGAAAAGTATTGACGATCTGAGGAAGACTCATGACGTTGGACTGCAGGATAGTGCTGACTTCACTGCAGCATAACTTGGAGTAAATAACTGATTTGTCATATAAGGAAAAGGCCTCAAAAAATAAGAACCATACACGTGTAGCAGTTGTAGTATAATGCTGCTTGTAATAGGTAATCTAGGCTTATCTTTAAAAACTACTGAAAAATCATTTTAAGAATTTGATTTTTAAGTTTATTTTTGAAAAATAAAATTTTTACAGCTCTTTCATCTTAGTATTATGTAATTTTTGGTTGACCTATAGACATGAATATCAAGTGTTATATTGTATAACAAAAGTATTAAAGCATTATACAAAGTCAACGTCGGCACTTTAATATTTCCAATATGCATTTAGATATCTTGTGAAGGTTTTTTAATGAAACTCATGTAGAAACAGTAAAGTGAGGAGGTTTTATATAAAGTGGTTTGGTCTGGATGAAGTGCTCGCACAGCAAGGAATCTTGAATGCATCATGTCCATATTTTCTGTTTACTGTCCTCACACAGTGTTCTTTTTATTGTTGGTGCTGGGTTCAGGTCTCGTTGCGGATTTTCTCCGGTAGCTGTTTGTACCACACCTGTGGCGGCACTTTGATTCACAGCCGGTGGGTTCTGACAGCTGCCCACTGCATCCAAAGGTATGCGACTATCTCTAGTTAATTAGGACAGGGAAAAGGGACAGAATTCAGTGTTGCATCATAGAAGGTCAAAAGTTTTTCCCTCTCCTGTTTCTTCATATTTGATATTACACCTACCTGATCAGGGAAGAAGACGTCATTAAAAATTCTGTTTCCTTTAACAGTGGAACATCTATGGTTGCTTTTCTGGGAGAACACAATATTAATGGGATTGAAGGGAAGGAGCAACTCATTCCTGTGGAAAAGGCTGTGGTTCACCCCAGCTGGTCTAACAATGCTGCAATTGGGTTTGTGTTGCATTTGTTTTAATAAATGTTTTGGGAGATTCTGTTATTTCTGAATTGGTCAGTAGATTAATCAATAGGTTTAAATAAGCATGTTTTTAAAAGTTGTAGTGGAAGATGACTTATAAAAGCTATCAGAGGATTATGATGCTTTTCTCAGCATAACCTGTTATGGAGATAGACAGGAGATTTGAGATATCAGGGAGGGCAAGGGGCATCTTTTCCTGTTCACTTCCTCTTCACAACATTTCCTGCCCTGTTTTAGCTTATGTCAATTCCTTTCCCCAGAACCTAAAAGTTTATATTTAAATCAATGATATTGTCCTCTAGAGTTTGTGCACAAAGTTATCGAACTAGCCTTGAAAGTGAACCATTGCTTATATTCACCTGTGTGTTCAGAGCCTGTCTGTGTTTTTCACTCTGGGCCTATTTCCTTTGAAATATATTTGACTGAACTGGTCTCTTCCTCTGCTCCCTGTGTAATGTGCAGATATGACATTGCCATGGTGAAGCTGATTCAGGGTGCTGTTCTGAACTCCTATGTTGCTCTGGCGACACTGCCCAGCAGTGGCTACATCCTTCCTTCAAACAGTTTGTGCTACATCACTGGATGGGGACTTACTAGCAGTAAGTTTGTAAGAGGAAAATGTCTTCTGAGTGACAAAACCCATTTGAATCTAAACAGGAGTACAAATCAGTGTATCCTTATTAGTTCTGTAATGTATTCAGATGAAATGAGTATTCAAACTGAAGATAAATAAACTGATTGAAGATAATAAAATACTGCGTGCTTTGTTGCAAAAAAGCACTTTACTTAGCATATACATGCAATTACATTGTTAAAAGTTGCATTCAAATATTTTTAAAAAGATGCATTAAATGTTTTAAAGGAGACTCTCCCTCACTAGTAATGATACTTTCCTCTAAACTCAGGCATCTTTCCTTTTGCCAGAAATAAATTAGTACTCTGAGCACAGATAAAACATTACTGTGTGCCAAAAATCTAAGGTGGGAATTAGCCAGACAGGACTCTCTCAACCCTTAGTGTAATAGTGATTCTTACATCTTTCTGAGTGTCTCCAGTTAGTACTGATGTGGCCCATGACAAGGTATTAAATATTTTTAAAACACAGGTGTGCCGGAGAAACATACACACTGCTTTATATTCTAGGTGGGAAATATCAGTGAATCATCACCTGGAGACTTCAGAGTTCACAATAGAATTGTGTTGTACGCACTGGGGATTATAAATTGCTATAAATTCATAGTAACATCAGAAATGTTGTTAACAGCCAATGGACAGCTGGCAGCCAACCTCCAGCAGGCCAGCCTCCCCAGTGTAGACTACACCACCTGCTCCAGCAGCTCCTGGTGGGGATCAACTGTTAAGAGCTCCATGATCTGTGCTGGTGGAGATGGAATCAGATCAGGTTGTAACGTAAGTAAATCCACTCCAGATATCAGTTCTGTCATTATTGTTTTACTGTAGCTGTGGCTTTTTTTTTGTTTGATCTTAAGCTTGTATTTTGTTTCACAGCTGCATTAAGTACTCGATTGTTTGCATTAATCATGAAGATGGCTATCCCAGAAAAAAACATTTCTTTAGGTGTAAGTTTTGACACTCTGACTTGTTTGCAAGGACTGTCTTTGTGTACTATTCAAATGCCAGAGCTTTGATGATTAATGTTTCCCCTTGCTCTGTAATCTGCTCTGTCCTGCAGGGGGATTCTGGAGGACCCCTGAACTGTTTTGTCAGTGGAAGATACCAAGTTCATGGAGTGACCAGCTTTGTGTCTTCATTAGGCTGTAATATTTACAGGAAGCCTACAGTCTTCACACGTGTCTCAGCATACACAAGCTGGATCAACAGTGTAAGTCCAAAACTTTGTTTTTGATGACAAATGTTGATGGGTTTGCATTTGCAGGCAGGGGGTGTTTTAAAGAAATTTGCCACTAAAGAAGTGGAATTTGGAATATTAAACATACAATTTGGAATAATACTGCTTCACAAAGTACATATTATCATATGTCCTACAACTGAATGTGCTCTGTTGTTCATATGTTTAATGAGTCTATTGCAGGCTTGAGCTCTAATAACTCTTTGCATGATCTGTGTAGCCCAGAACAATGTTGGCTTCCATTTTCTTTTATACAATTTAGCAGATTAAAAGTGCTTTTCTTTCTATATAAAACTGTATATTTATGCAGATATACAGTAAAACAAAATAAAATAAAAAATATCATTAACTATAACAGTATGTACAAATTGAAAAATGTACCATCCATGCTGCATTTTCCAGAATGCTGTCAAAACTTAGTTAACTTTTGGTACCTTCAGGCCACCTTGGTGACGTGTGTTTCTCTTCTTCTAGATCATCGCCAGTTATTAAGTATCAGTGGGCTGTGGTGAATGGATAACATTTCTGACACCTGCTGTGTGACAAGAGATGCACAATAACATCTATGTGTAATTTACTAGCAATAAAGCATTTTTCTTGCAAAAGCAAGCTATCTTTATTTTGTACTCTATATCTGCTATATTTTGATACTGACACATTTAACTTAAAGTAAATAAAGACATTAGCAATGTGAACAAAGTAATAGATGTTTTCCCAATATCAGAGTCTACATTTGGACAGGTATTTAGTAACAAGAACAACATTATAACACAAGCACACAACACAAAAAATTGCACAACATATAACATTAAATGTTACATAACACACAAAACTACTGTACACCTTCCAGAGGCCTGCATCCTAACAGACTCAGAAAACGCACACGTAAGCCTGTAACCTGAAACACTCTGCAGTACCTTTACAGGCCAACAAGAGAAATACTCTTTTATCCAATACAGGGTTGCGGAAGAGGCGAAGTGAAATACCCAGCACTTTCAATAAAAGAATACAACTCAGCAATAGATCTCTTCCTGAGAGAATGGAATCTCTCTCCCTATTGTAAAAATGCATCATCAAATTAGGATAGAATCCTCTTTATCTAGAAGATTCTACAATAAATGAAATCAGTATTTTCAAAAAATAATATGACAGCAAGCTCTCAAAGACAATGCTCGACTTAATTTGCTAGATTCTGGTCTCCAAGACTGATCAGAGCAAGGTCCTCTACCATGCCACAAAAAAAGGCAGAAATATACAGTAGACATGATAGAGCAAGAGACAGATGATGATGTTTCTTCTTTTTTTCTCTCCTTCTTCTCTATCTCTTCTTTGTCTCCTCCTTCTGTTCTTTATCCAGTGTTTTTATGTTTTTTGTGTGTTTTCCTTTATTCAGTAGTTTATTCAGTATGAAAAATGCAGTGTATGTTTGGCGTAGTTCACCTGTTTGAGAGAGTTAACAGCCCATACCCCCCAGTATTGTGAGAACTGACCCAGGGCATTGTTGCAGGGGTGGTGTGAGGGCTATGAGAGAGTCCCAGTTGCGAGACTTATATATGCTGGTGAGCTGACGAGTGTGAGATTAGGTCTACCCTTCCTCCTGAATTTCTATTATAACTTTCTTACACCTGTGGTTTATTATTAACCACAAAAATTCTCCAGAAAATGTACTTTGATCCACTGGGATTACCTGTCTCTAATGTCAGCTTCAAGGGGTAAACATCCCTGCTTGAACTCATTGTTTTTAAATATTGAAAAACCCCAGCTTTTTTATTATTCTCCCCTCAAAAAATATTGTCCTCAATAATTGCTTGTATCAACATGCCAAAAGGGTGAAGGAAATGTAACAGATTTTTGCTTTACCTTTTATACACAGTGTTTGAGAGTCACTATAGCCTTCCTAAGGCACGGGGGTGCAGTGGTATCATCGCACAGTGAGTCCCTGGGTTCAGTTACCTGTGCTATCTCTGCTGTTGGTATGGAGTTTATATGTTCTCCCTGTGTTTGCATGGATTTCCAGTCGGCGCTTTCCTCTCACAGTCCAAAAACACACTAGTTTGTTAATTGGTTTCTGGAAAAATTGGCCTAGTGTGAGTGTGTGTGAGTGTTTGTGTCTGTGTGTGCCCTGCAATGGACTGGTGTGCTGTTGACAGTATTTTTAGCTCCCCTGCGACCCTGAACAAGATGAGTGGATGGATTTTGCCTTTCTATTCAAAGACTGTGCTTTTTCTATTCTTTCAATTTGTTTTGCTTTTTTTGGTTTTGAAATAAATAATAAATGTCCCTACAAATTGCCTGACAAACTGGGTGTGTTGGTGTGCCAGGTCCTGCCTATTTTGGTTCTACACTTCCACACCCTGAGACTGATTCTACTCTCCCAAACCCTGACACTGTTCCTTCTCGTTATGGAGTTTATATAACAAAAGTTCGGGAGGGATGACAACAACCACATTCAATCGTTCCAAGCCGACAGTAATTAGCAATCACTCCCTTCGTCCTTCCTCCACCAAACGCTATAAATACCAACTTGACATCTCTCTCCCTCGCGTGTGACTTTTGCATCCCACCTCCACCCCAACTCCACCTCTGCAGCTGGTACCCTTGAGGGAGGTTGACCCTCAGCCAAGGAGGTTAAGCCAAATATCAGCTCCATAATAGTTCATTAGGCTTTGATCTTGGGTGTTGTCATTCCTAGTGAACATTCTTAAACACTTCTCTGCCCAGGATGTTCTTTCCTGCTAAACTCTTCTCAGTCCATCTATTCCCCATCCATACAATCCTTAGGTCTACAGACAATTGTGCCGTAATAGTAGCAGTCTGTCTCTTTCTAGCCAGAGTATGAACGGTTTTATTCCCCGTCACAAATTAGTGTTCATCACTCAAAGATCAATTGAATCCATTCAATCTGTGTATTTATGTTGTTTTATGGTTTTATTTATTACTATCAATTAATCTGTGTCCAGTGGCAGCAGATGAACTCATGGTTTTGCTACTCTAATAATTCTCTGTATGGGGGTTTTATTCAGAACAATTAAAAGAAATAACTAGTCAGTAGTTCTCATCAGTATGAGAACCGCCCCTTGCTGTCTGTACTAAACCTAGTTCACTTCACTTGCAGCTACTTCTTCTGAAATCATTTGAGCTCCTGTAAAAAGGACAGTTTTGCTGGAGACACTGGCGTGCCAAAATCATTTTCAAACTTCAAGCTAATTTTAACTGCGGTTTCAAATACAGGGGCTCCAGATCTCCAGAGACGCTGTAACACACAGTCGTAATCCTGTCACTCATAATTTATCCCTGACTCTATTTGCCAAAAGGCGGTACTGGAGGTGGGGGGGCAGAGAAGTTGATTGAATGTTATTTGAGTTACGGTATTAGTGGCAAGTAGGGAAGCACGCGTGATTAGCAATTTTATTTGAAGAAATTAAGGTAGGAATACTCAAAATAAGTCCAATATTAAAGTTTAATTTTAGTTTAGATAGTTCTGTTACAACCGCAGCGTCCGCTGCTGCCAGTTTTTCTAAATAAACTTTTGTTAAGTTTTATCATTGTTAATTAAATAATTATTTTTACTGTCTGAGTTTGCTGGCTTGCAGTAGCTAGAAATTAATATTTCGATATTATTTAAACGTAAGAGTTCATCAAATGAACCATATGTACGACACATTTCCATCCTGGACATCATAGTCAGTTTTTTCTAACGTGGTGGTTGCTTTTAATACAGTTTACAGTATAATAAGACGTACATACAAATCAGATATGAAATTATTGACTCCCTCTGACTTTTGCACTGAAAAGACAGGTGCAATACTGTAGTTTTGACCTTCGGTTTGTGTGCAAATACGAAAGGCTTTTCTAATGACGACATCGAAATAAGTTGTTTTCATTCGGATATAATTCTGCATTAAAAAATCGTACTTTTTTAGGAAATCGCTGGATTTGCAAAATGCATGAGCCAATTAAGATGCATTAATTAATCTTGATGTTAATGCATTGCTGGCATATTTACGAGACGTACTGTGATTGATGCAATATTGGAAATTCTGCAAATACTTTCTTTGCATTTTAGAGTAGTCTAAGAAAACGCTGTGCTCATGACGCCATAAAATAATAACAAGGAATGACTTATTACCCTGTAGCTTGAAAATGTAAAAGATAATCTTAAAGTTGTTTGTCATGATTCCATCCATATGTTCTGTAAGTAATAAAAAGTGAGCGAACAGCTGATTTACATGGAGTGACAAATAATAACAACAAAATGTATTTTCTGTTATTGCTGCTCTCAGGGTAAGGTCATTTTTCCTGTTCTAATAGGATCGGGCTGTGAATCCGGCCTGCTGCATATTTTCAGGGCGACCAGAAACGACCCAATTAAATTAATAAATTAATTAATAAAGAAAGGGTTTTTTTATTTTACAGCTTTATTTTATTTTAATGCACAGTGTGTGTTTGCATACCTGTTGGAGTAAATTAGGAAGCACGTGCAGTGCAGTATGTTTGCATGTCTTTCCGTGTGTCTGGAAAAGGCAACCTCACTTAAATAAAGCAAATATTTTTATAATATGTAAATAAACATTGACAAAAAGTATAGAATGACGCAAGTTTTTCTTCTAATGTGAATGATTTTATTTTTTTATTTTTATTTTATCGCTTTACACATTCTTTCTACTCTAGCGTTGCCACTAGAAAAAAGAAACAACAACAACACATGTCTTTTCTGTTATTGCTTCTGTCAGGGAAAGGACATTTTTCCTGTTCAAATACAGGGGCTCCAGATCTCCAGAGACGCCGTAACACAGTCATAATCCTGTCACTCATAGTTTATCCCTGACTCTATTGGCCAAAGGGTGGTACTGAATGCGGGGATGCAGAGAAGTTAATTGAATGTTATTAGTGTATTAGTGGCAAGTAGGGAAGCACGCGTGATCAGCAATTTTATTGAAAGAAATTAAGGTAGGAATACTCAAAATAAGTCCAATATTGAAGTTTAATTTTCGTCTAGATAGTTCTGTCACTACAGCTCCGACACTGCTGCCAGTTTTTCGAAATAAGCTTTTGTTAAGTTTTATCATTGCTAATTATATCATTAATTTTACTTTCTGAGTTTGCTGGCTCGCAGTAGCTAGAAATTAATATTTCAATATTTTTTAAATGTAGGAATGAGTAGCTTCATCAAATGAACCATAATAACGACACATTACCATCTTGATTTGGACATCATAGTCACTTTTTTTCTAATGTGGTGGTTGCTTTTAATACAGTTTACATTATATTAAGATGTACATACAAACAAGATATGAAATTATTGACTCCCTCTGGCTTTTGCACCGAAAAGACAGGTGCAATACTGTAGTTTGTTCCTTCAGTTTGTGTGCAAATACGAAAGGCTTTTCTAACATCGAAATAAGTTGTTTTCATTCGGATATAGTTTTGCATTTTACAAAAATCTTACCTTTGTAGGAACTCGCTGGATTTGCAAACTTCTTGAGCCAATTAAGATGCATTAATTAATCTTACAAATTAAAGTTTTTCTTCTAATGTGAATTATTTCATTTTTTAAGTTGTGGAAGCACTTTATATCACTTTACACATTCTTTCTACTCTAGCATTGCCACTTGAAAAAAATCACTAACCGCGCAAAATTACTTCGAACACAGTGCGGCCTGCGATTTATAACAGTACACAAAGTATACCACTAAGTATTCTAGAAAATGCATTAAAAATAAATATAAATTCATTTTTTGGGAAACCCTACGTCTGCATCATTGCAAATAACCTCCTGTGTATTCCGCAATCATAAGAATACAGTAACTTTAACATTTAACAAGGGTAGTTTGTGTGTTGTGTAATTGTCTGAAATCAGACGGGTTCCATTGAGTTTCCTGTTTAATGAAATGCAACAATACATTCTAAAATTTTTCCAAGAAAAAGTAAGTCAGATATAGAGTGAAAATGGTTTAGGTAGCATTAAAGTTTTTAAGGCTATGCATGTGTAAAGTAGTATCATTGTTGGCAGGCATTCCATTTTGTCATGTGTTTTAGTTTGTACTGCATTTCAGACTTTAAGCCAAGTTAGACCTAAATGCTTTTCTACCTTAATATTAATCTTTTTTATCACTCTTGGTAAATTGCATTCATATAATCTATTTTCTGCTACTTCTCACACCTTCTAAAATGGGTGAGAGTCTGCAGGTTGAAAACCACTGACAGAACAGTATTGAATGATATACTGGCTTGTTCTCATGTTGGTTTTGGTAGGTTTGGAGGCAGGCATGTGAAAGGGGGGGACAAGTGATGTTAGTTTACAGATATAATTGCAGGGCAGGGCTTGTTAATTCATCTTATGTTTCCTGTTCAGGCAAAAATGGCTAGGTTTCCTTGTATCTGGTCTAGTAGATCTGTCTTGGGATTTGCTTTCCATGTCTACTCAGGCTCAGCACAGCAAAATGGTGAATCCAAGAGCTTCTGCACGCAAGAGGAAGGCCGTGGCCCCTAAGCGCCAAGATCTCCCCCCTCCTTTACCACCCCAGCGATCAGAAAGACCAGGTCATGATTTACTTTATGATTTTAGCAGTTCCTGTTTTAAGCCAGCACGTGTAGATGTCGGTTCTCTTCTGACTCCTATCACTGAATTTGTAATATTCCATTTGATCACTCCAGTGGTATCATTTGTATTGGTTATCTGTCACATCCTTTTGCAAGTGAGCGTCTGCAAGCTTAATAGGAAACACATTGGTGGATATGTGAGCACAAACTGTATTTACACATTTGTGTCTATGGTTAGTCTGTTGCCTTGTCTCTCTTTGTGGTCAGTGCATTAAATGGTCTGTGTTATAGAGGGAGAGTGTCACGACCACCAGGCAGTCAAGACCGACTCTTAAGCGAGCTAATCATCACCAGCAGCGGGTGATTATTAACAAACGCCGCCGCACGAGTTAAACCACCTGCACACACTCCACCGTGCGGTGCGCAGTGCTATTTATACCATCTTCACTTGCTTCCCGCTGCTCGGTATTGAGTCTACTCCTTGAGAGCTTTACCTGGCGTTTTTTCCTGTACCTCGTTTATTCTGGTTATTGGACTCCCCTTCTGCCTTTTCGACTTTGCACCTCCCCTCTCGCCTCGGACTGTCTGCTACCGGAGTTCTCCCTGGATTACTATTTACCTTACGCCTTTTGACCACGACCTTGCCTCTCGTTATGTATTGTTCGCCTGCCTCATCTATTACCCGTGCCTGCGTCTGTTTAGGATCCTTGTATCTTCCCACCAGGGATTCCTAACAGAATACCGAGCCAAAGATGGATCCCGCGGACGCACAAGCCTTTCGCTCACTTTTCAATCGCCATTCCCAAGCTCTCACCCAGCTTCAGTCTTCGCTCCACATTCTCTCCAACCACGTTGCTAGCCTTCCGCCCTCCCCTGTCCCTTCGCCTCCAGCACAGACCACTGCTCCGATCCCTGTGACCCTGCCCACCACTCCCGTAACCTCGCCGTTTGTTCTCCCAGAAAGATATGACGGCAACGCCACGGGCTGTAGGGGTTTTATTGCACAATGCTCCTTGGCCTTCCAGTTGCATCCTGAGCATTTTTTTTCTCCCCGGGAGCAGATCGGTTTTGCCCTTTCCTTGCTCACTGGCAAGGCTCTGGACTGGGCAGCTGTGTTGCTTGCTAGGGGAGATTTTCAGTTTGCTGATTTCCAGCTTTTTGCTGACCGGCTCCAGGCACATTTTTCTCCGGTCAACCCGGACCTGACTCATCTCCGGCTCGCCTCGCTTCGTCAGGGTGATGGATCTCTGAATGATTATGTGGCTGAATTCCAAGCCCTCGCCACGGAATCTGACTGGAACCCTGAAGCCCTGATTTGCCTTTTTTCTAAGGGTCTCTCTGAAGATCTAAAGGACCACCTGGTGCTCTCACCACTTCACAACCGCTCTCTCGAATCAGCAATCGCTCAGGTGGTTGAACTGGACACCCACATTCGGCTGCGGAGAGCAGAGAGTCATGCTGGAAGCAGTCCTGGCCGTCCTGAAGGTACTACCCACATGGTGCCCACTCTGCATCATGCACCCCTTTCCTCGGAGGAAAAGGAAAGGCGCCGTCGGGAGGGACTGTGTCTCTATTGCTCTGCACCTGATCACCTTCTCTCTGCTTGTCCCTTGAGACCCCCGTATCCCTCTCGAACCCTTCCGCAGCCTGCTGTTAGAGTCAGTAGTACCGTTTTTTCTCAAACCTCGTCTGGCCCTTTATTCCCAGCTGAAATTTCTTGGACTGACTTACACCTTCCCCTTTTGGTTTTTGTTGACTCGGGGGCAGCGGGGAACTTTATGGACGCCACTTTTGCTAAGAAGTGGGATATTCCCCTGGCTCCGGTCTCACCCCCGATCTGTATTCAAGCTCTGGATGGATCCCCGATTGCACCTGGACGGATTACCTGGCAGACCGTCCCTCTCTCTCTAACAGTTGGTGCTACTCATGTTGAGGAAATTTCACTCCTTCTCCTGGACTCGCCTGCCTACCCAGTAATCCTGGGTCTTCCCTGGCTCAAGAAGCACGATCCCCACATCTCCTGGGACAAGAATGAGCTCATTGCCTGGAGCCACTCCTGTCATGTCAACTGTTGTCGTCAGCCGGTTAAGGTTGCTGCTGCAGTAACCTCTATGGAGGAGCACTCTCCCATCCCGCCCCAATACAGGCATCTGAAACAAGCCTTTGATAAGCAGAAGGCTCTTTCGCTTCCACCTCACCGTACCTGTGACTGTGCTATAGAGTTGCTCCCTGGAACCCTTCCACCCAAAGGACGGATCTACAGAGAATCAGGCTTTACAAAATTATATTAAGGAGGCTCTGGAGTCAGGATTCATTCGTTCCTCCTCTTTTCCAGCCTGTGCGGGTTTTTTCTTTATTGGGAAGAAGGACGGCTCCTTGCGGCCGTGTATTGATTACAGAGGACTGAACTCCATTACGGTCAAACATCGTTACCCCCTGCCTTTAATTCCAGCCGCTTTGGAGTCCGTACGGGGAGCCTCCATCTTCTCGAAGTTAGATCTACGGGGGGCTTACAACCTAATCAGGATACGTGAAGGGGATGAGTGGAAGATGGCTTTTATGACCACCCATGGACATTATGAATATCAGGTGATGCCTTTTGGTCTTGTTAATGCCCCGGTGGTCTTGTCTTCCAGTCATTCATGAATGACATCTTTAGGGACATTATTGGGAATTTTGTTTTGGTTTACCTGGATGATATCCTCATCTTTTCTGCCAACCCTAGGGATCATGTCCACCACGTCCAGGAGGTCCTGACTAGACTCATTAACAACAAACTCTATGCCAAGCTTGAGAAGTGTGTTTTTCACGCCTCAAAAATTAACTTTCTGGGTTACATCATTTCCCCCCTTGGTGTAGAGATGGACTCTGCTAAGGTGGCGGCCATCAATGACTGGCCAGCTCCTCGTAACTTAAAGCAAATTCAACGTTTTCTAGGTTTTGCCAACTTCTATAGACGTTTCATCCAGAACTTTAGCTCCGTCGTGGCGCCTATCACAGCACTAACCCGCAATCGACCAGGCTTGGGTAAATGGAACCTGGAGACTAACCAGGCTTTTTTACGCTTAAAACAACTCTTCAGTTCGGCACCACTTCTACGACACCCGGATCCCTCTCAGCCATTCATTGTGGAGGTTGACGCCTCAGCCTATGGGGTTGGGGCAGTCCTCTCCCAGCGCCACGGGGATAAGCACATTCCACATCCCTGCACCTTCTTTTCAAGGAAGCTCTCCCCCGCCGAGGTTAATTATGATGTCGGTAATCGTGAACTCCTAGCTATCAAGCTGGCCCTGGAGGAATTGAGACACTGGTTGGAGGGGGCTCATCACCCCTTTGTCATTATCACGGACCATAAGAACCTGGCCTACATTCAGTCGGCCAAACGCCTCAATTCCCGTTAGGCCCGTTGGTCTCTTTTCTTTTCTCGCTTTAATTTTGTTATCACCTATACGCCTGGCTCTAAGAATGGGAGGGCTGATGCTCTCTCTCGGCTCCATGATCCCCCGGATCTGGACTACACACCGGAACCAATCATTTCATCTAACAGAATCCTCGGGGCGATCCACTGCTCTATTGAGGATCAGATCAGACGTGCCCTCAACGGAGCTATAGTTCCTTTGTGCTGCCCGCCGGATAAGCTTTTTGTACCGAAAAATGGGTGATTTTTCTTCCTCGTGATCAGCTCAGAATCTCTGTGTACGCTGTAAGGTTTTTACTTCTTAATTAAACGTTTAAAATACACGAATTTCATAAAGACAACACACGTTTCAAAGAGAAAAAATCCCATTCTTTTCTCTTCCTGTTGTGTGAAACTCATCAGCAGGTCTTTTTTTCCCAATCAGAGGCTCTGAAAATAGCGTACCGCCCACTGCGCTCCGTCAGAGAGGGGCGCGGCACCGAGAGAGGGAGGAGGCGCGGAGCTCAGCAGCACAGAACGAACGTTCTACTGCCTGGAGCGCTTATGGCAGCGATCGCGTCTGCATTTATAACTTAGTTTTTAAAATTAATCAAGCAATATGAAGCATCTCTTTTTACTTTTAAGTCACTTAATTATCATTAAGCACAGCTTTCTCACCACCTAGACTACTTTTTGATACCATCCTTAGACAAAGCAGAAACTTCTTGTTCTGTCTAATGACATTACAAGTGGAAAGATTACAGAATTTAATCGTCTTTAAATTTGTTACGTTATACATTTTAGAAACGTTTCATCCATACAAACACCACAAAACTATTCTCGATTGTATTTCTGAATGGTATGTTATCACTTAGTTCACTGTTTTAATTACACCTAATTAAGAAAGTTAGGTGTTAGCATAAACTATTAGCAATCAATATTAAATTTAGCACTGTAATAAGTTGTTGCACTTTCCCCCGCATCTTGTAAAAATATATTTTCATTGTTCAAATATACATTAAATCTGACTAATTAAATATAATTCAAAATATTTTGCTAACAATGTTAACTGTTTATAAATAATAAATTGTATTAACTAAAGAGTAGGATGGCACAGTTGTTAGTATGCTTTTTGTTTTGTTTCTTTTTCATAAATACAACAGTAGTACCTGATGTCTCAGCGCCTTTCAAAATTAAATTATGCATGCAAACCTGTGAACTAGAAAGATAACTAAGATATCCATCCATTTATAATGGTGGCAAAGTGGTTAGCATTGCTATCTTGGAGCACTGGGGTCCTAGATTCAATTCCTGCCATCCTGTGTGTGTGGGGTTTGCATGTTCTCTCTGGGTTACATGGTTTTTCTCCATATGTGTGATATGACTCCCTCTCGCACTCCAAAACATACTGGTAAGTTAATTGGTTTATGGGAAAACTGGCCCTGGTGTGTGTGTGTTTGTGTCTGTCTGTCCTGTGATGGACTGGCGCTATGTCCAGGGTGTATTCTGCCTTGTGTCCGTTGCTTACTGGGATAGGCTCCTAATCCTCTGTACTGGATAAAGAGATTAGAAATGGATGGAAGTAAAGGCACTGTGTGGATTGAACTATACTCAGTGTTAGAAACCCACTATGAAATGGCAGCATCTCACTGAGAATAAAATATTTTATAGTGCTGGCTTAAGTAAACAGCCTTTCCACCTCTCTTGCACATCAGTATCCATACCTAGTTATTTAAACAAATTGCCTCTAATTATAAACATCTTAATATGCTGGCTCTGTGGATCCGCATCAGCGATGTTTGCCCATTCCTTCAATTCATGTGCATCCAACACACAGTTCAATGCTAGCAACTACTCAAAATCTAAAATACAATCCTCATTTCAGTATCTATGTAAACATACAGTCTGTTAACTTCATCATCTTCATCAAAAGTATGCCTAACCCCATTAGGAAGTGTTCTTGTTATCAGTGTATTCCTCAGCTATCCCAAAATTATCTTCTTACCAACATCTCTAGTTTTTTATCCTGCAATAACTCAGCCAACACTTAAATCTCGAAAAGCTGCTTGTGTTCATTTCTTTAAATCACAATATCATGTGTAAATACTGTCCATATAATACTCTGCATTGTGGCATAATAGTTTATTTTAAAGGGAACTAGTGAAACTAAGAACTAGAGAAATCAAGAAAGGCTTTTTTTTCTAGAATTAATAAATGCACATCCTGTTCACTGGGGAAATTAAATCCACACTGAGCAATCTTCAATATGTTCAGAATATGACAGCGAGAATCCTATCAGGGATGCATTACACCTGTTTTCAAGTCCTTGCATTGGTTACCTATCAGGTTTCGAGTCAACTTCAAAATCCTCATCCTCATTCAGTACCTACAGTATATGGCTTATTATCTGTCTACTCCCCACCTTTGTCCGTCTGACTCTGGTCTTCTAGCTGTCCTCAAGAACATCTACATTCTGTGGGTGACAGGGTTTTCTCTAGCTGCACCCCAGAGCTCTCAATTTGTATTCCCAGTGATATCAGTCACGTACCCTGAGTGCATTTAAATCTAACCTCAGAACCTTTCTTTTCAGAAGACTTAGTGTCTGTATCTGCTTCATTTTCTAATTTTGGTAGCACCTCTAACTGCTTGTCTTTCTTATATGTATTTACTTTGTAATCTGTGGTCCTTTTATCTGTTTTTACATCTACTGTATTGCTTTGAGATGCCACCTTTAATGTTGATATATCAAATAAAGTTTTTTATTATTGTTATAGAGAAACATGATCAGTTTTCCCTGGTCCAGATAAAAAGATCTAAAGCATACTAGTTTGTCACTCTTCTCATTCGCTTTGCTAAATAACTTTTCATACTAATCTGATCAATCTAACTGCCTGTTTTCTGTGCTTTCTCTATCCTGCTAGATTTGCAATTATTCTGAACATTTTCTTCTTGAAATAACTCATTTCTAAATACCTTTTTTCACTGTTAACATCTTGCAGCAAAGCTGCGACAAAATATACACTTAGCACAGTTCATCCTGCTACCAACATTGAATAACAAAATCTTAAGATTTCTATATTTATGTCTTTATTTAGTGGTTTCATTAGTGACAAAGGCTAAACTTTCTTGGAAAAATGTATTTTATGTGTTGCAGAAAAAACTGACTTGCTTTAACAAAGTATGTTTACAAATCCTTTCACCTGGCAATCTACCTGAATGCCCAACTATCTGAGAAGCCCTCCATGAAACCATGGTTGCTATTAATTCATTTAGGGCTTATTGACAGAATTGCTGTTTTTTATGCATGCTAATTTTCTGATTCCTCACTCTGTTTCATGTTTATAGATAAGACTTTATTGATCGTGAAGGGAAATTGATGTACATGATGAACATGTTTGCATGTTCTTTTGTAACATACACCTTTTTGTGATTTTTTTTGTATATCTAAGCAAGTGTTCCTGCATCCCTCTTCTGCACTTTAGTCATGGCTTTTTTTCTGTTTGCTTTTTTCAAAGCAACACCTGCTCCATTTCTAAAACTTTTTACTCATGTGCATTTTTGTATTTTTTACACCTCTAGCACTTTAACATCCTGAATTTTCATTTGCCTTAATTTGTAGAATGAACTTGAGTTTTAGCCTAAAGAAGTTTTCATTATCTTTTGTTTCTTGTCCTACAACTGTTATTATTGATCACCGAATTATTGTTCTTAACATGACTTCATTCAGCCTTTCCTGAACGTCTATGACAGGCAGAGAGAGTGCTGTTTCTGGTGCGATCTTTTGCAGCTGACATTTCACTGTTTTAAACGAACAAGAAATTAGATTGCTCATAGATCACTTATCCTATATAAACACAGCGTAATTGCCCTCCGAAAATCCTCTTTTTCTTGTTCGTTTTAGAGACCTTGATCGAAACTGATTTTAGATGTCAGAAAGGATTTCTTTTCTCTGTATTTCCTACATTGCTTTGTCGAGATTTTAACTTTATATCTAGGCTCAGATTTCAACTATAAATCGTACAGTAATTAATAACAGTAAATACTGATGTTTTGCGCCCTCTTACCACAAAAATATATATGTTTTGTAGCTGGGATGAACTTTATTTCATACGCGTAGCTACTGCGATTCGGACACGGACGGTTAAACATGGCGGCAAATCAGACACCCAGAGGGGGGGGGGGGGGTGCGTCTTCTCGCCTCCATAACTAAAATGCCAAATAGGAGTGGCTTAAGCGACATACACAGTCGTGTAACTGACAGTTTGAGGTAGCCTATCGTGTAAATTTCGCTTTGTTGCTGATAGGTTAAGCTTTCGAAACTCTGCCCCAAAGTCATGTGACTGATTTTTCGCCCTGTTTCATTGGTTAAACGCAATGATCACAAGCACCACCATGGTAACTGGGATGTGTAGTTTTTAATTCCGTTTGAATTATAACTGTACGTACTGTCTTCGTATTTGGCCAGGGCTTTAAAGAGAGGGCGCGCCAAAAATTTTCGGTGCCGTCGTCTCCGCTTTAAAGGTACCCCCGTCGCGGAAGAATTCGATCTCGGGACGTTTGCCCAGCGTACTAACAGAATCCTCGGGGCGATCCACTGCTCTATTGAGGATCAGATCAGACGTGCCCTCAACGGAGCTATAGTTCCTTTGTGCTGCCCGCCGGATAAGCTTTTTGTACCGGACAACTTGCGTTCTGCTGTCCTGCAATGGGGGCATGACTCCCGGTTTGCAGGCCATCCCGGGTGCACACGCACTCTGGACCTACTCACCAGAGATTTCTGGTGGCCTTCCATGCGATCAGATGCTGCAATGTACGTCCGAGCTTGCCCGGTCTGTGCCAGGATCAAGACTCCGCGTGCCAAGAAGACCGGTTTACTTCACCCTCTTCCGATCCCACACCGCCCTTGGTCCCACATAGCTGTGGACTTCATTACGGACCTTCCTAGCAGTCAAGGTCATACGGTAATCTTGGTGATCTCTGATCGTTTTTCCAAGGCAGCCCATTTCGTCCCCCTCCCAGCATTGCCCACAGCCCAGGAAATGGCGTCACTGTTTGTGCAACAGGTCTTTAGGATACATGGGTTGCCCGACGATGTGGTCTCAGACAGGGGACCTCAATTTGTCTCGGCCTTTTGGAAGGCGTTCTGCCAAGCTTTAGAGACCCATGTATCTCTGACTTTGGGTTATCATCCTGAGGCCAATGGTCAGGTGGAACGGACCAACCAAAGCCTCCTTACCTTTTTGAGAGCCTTCACCTCCAACTCGCAGGATGACTGGTCATCGCTACTTCCCTGGGCAGAATATGCCCATAATTCTCTTACCTCCTCCTCCACAGGTCTCTCTCCCTTACTCTGTTCTCTAGGTTATCAACCCACTCTCATTCCTGTCACCCCTCCAGACACGGCTGTGCTGTCGGTGCGTCATTATATTTCCAAGCTGCGGAGGACCTGGAGAATGGTGAGGACAGCTCTCACCAAGTCAACTCAGCGCCAGGCCAAATTCGCAAACCGACACCGCAGACTAGCCCACCGTTTTCGCAGAGGACAGTTTGTTTGGCTATCAACAAGGAACCTACCTCTACACCTGCCTTCCAAGAAGCTCCGGCCTAGGTATATCGGCCCCTTCAGGACACTCTCCCGGATCACCCCAGTTACCTTCCGTCTTGCACTTCCCCCCACCCTCAAAATCTACCCGTCTTTCCACGTCTCCCTCCTGAAACCCTTCTACCACTCACCTCTTGCGGCTCCCCAACATCGCCCGCCACCCCCGCGTCGCATTCTGGGGCACCAGGCATATACAGTCCACAAGATCCTCGACTCTAGACGGAACCGCGGTACCCTTCAGTATCTGGTTGACTGGGAGGGTTATGGCCCTGAAGAAAGATCTTGGGTTCCGGAGAAGGATATTTTGGACCCTATGCTAATCAGAGACTTCCACAGGGACTATCCCGATCGGCCTTCTCGGGCGTCGGGAACCGCCCGTGAAGGGGGGGGTACTGTCACGACCACCAGGCAGTCAAGACCAACTCTTAAGCGAGCTAATCATCACCAGCAGCGGGTGATTATTAACAAACGCCGCCGCACAAGTTAAACCACCTGCACACACTCCACCGTGCGGTGCGCAGTGCAATTTATACCATCTTCACTTGCTTCCCGCTGCTCGGTATTGAGTCTACTCCTTGAGAGCTCTACCTGGCGTTTTTTCCTGTACCTTATTTATTCTGGTTATTGGACTCCCCTTCTGCCTTTTCGACTTTGCACCTCACCTCTCGCCTCGGACTGTCTGCTACCGGAGTTCTCCCTGGATTACTATTTGCCTTACGCCTTTTGACCACGACCTTGCCTCTCGTTTTGGATTGTTCGCCTGCCTCATCTATTACCCGTGCCTGCGTCTGCACAGGATCCTTGTATCTTCCCACCAGGGATTCCCAACAGAGAGATGCTAATGGACAAAGTATGTTTCTTCCAGGGACCAGTGCTATGATGGAGGTCAGCCCGGTCCAGGAACCTACTAACAAGCAGCTACGCAGGGGCCCTTCCACCAGAGCAGTAATGTCCTTTGCACTTCAACTGGGCACCACACAGGATACACACACACTGGATAAACTACACACACTCTGGATAGACACTGGATACACACACACTAGAAGCACACACTCTGGACACACACACACTGGATTAACTGTACACTCACACTTGATACACACACTCTGGATACACACACAAAATGGATAAACTGTACACTCACATTGGATATACACTCACAATGGATACATACTGTACACACAGTGGATACACACTCACAAGGGATAAATACTGTATTTAGCTTTGCCTGTGTCCAGTCCAGTACATCTGTGTGTAGATTGATTGTTCTTGTCTACACAGACTCAGCAGAGCAAAATACAAAATCAGGAAAAACCAGGTTCTGCTCGTAAGAGGAAGGCTGAGGTCCCTCAGCACCAAGTTCCTCCCCCTCCGCCACCACCCCAGAAATCTGACAGTGCAGGTCAGTGCGAAGCTCCACCACTGTGTTTCTGTGTGTCTTCATCTGCCTGTCTGTCCCTCTGTGTCTCAGTTATTGTATTGGCCTCCCTTCAAATTTTAGTTCAGGGTTATTGTCACGTGTTCCTGAGTACAATGAAATGCTTACTTCCGTGTTTTCCTCAAACATGACAAATGACATAAAATATTACATAACATTGACAGAAAATGACATAACAAATTACATCTCAATTCTTGGAGACAATAACAGGGTAGCAGCTATTATTTAACAAACATTTAGATAGCAAAGCTATGTGCAAAGTTCAGCAGTGGCTGTAAATTCACTCTGCTTTCTGATTCACAAATTCAAAGTTGTGGTTGTGTTTTGAGTTCAATGCAAAACAGAGGGGTGTAAGTGGGTGGAGAATTTAAGAGGTGGAGTTTAGGAGTCTTATGTCTGTGCTGTAGAAGCTTTCTTTGAACCTAGAGGACCAGGCTCTTATAAAAAGTGCATTTCCAGGGTGGTTTTGATCCTTGATAATTTTACTTCCCGTTCTTAGGCAGTGCGTGGATACTGCATGGTCATGGTCATGCATGGCATGGTCATCTGTCACTTTAATCATTTAATTTTTGTAAAGTCAGCTCTTGCAATAAAAAAATCAGTACACACACAACTGAATGCAAAGTGCTGCTCCTGTAAAGGTCCTTAAATTTGTCTTTTTTGTGATCCAGTCATACAATATGCCATGGGAAAATAATTGTGAGCATATGTCAGTTAACCACTGAAGTACACTAGTCATTGCCAAGCCTGGCCACATACTGTAGGTTGTGCATTATACAGTATAGTTTGACATTCTCTTCATATTTTCTTTTGAGGCAGGTAAATCTGCTAACCTTATGCTTTGTAGGAGTATATACCCAACCAAAATTGTGTTTATCTGAACAGCAGTTACTTACTTTTGAAATATTGGAATAAACAGATATATGCGATATATATAAATCTCTAAATTTATGAAGAAAAGTGTGTGACTGATATGCGAGTGCAGACTGTATGTGTCTATATTTTTGGTTAGTCTGTTGCCTCATATCTTTGTGTGAACAGTGCATTAACTTATTTGTTTTGTACAAGGGGAGAAGCCAGTGAAAAAGCGTACATACCGTCCAGGGTCCCGCGCTTTGATGGAGATTCGCCGGTACCAGGAATCCACTAATCTGCTTCTACGCAAACGCTCCTTCGCCAGATTGGTAATGTCTTGTACACACTCATGCTACACAAATAGTGGAAATACAGTAAGGCAGTGCACTGTATACAATGGACTTCTTTATTGTATGTTTTCTTGGTAACAGAAGAGCACTGATGCTGACAATAACTCTGCATGCTTGTCTGGTATCATTGTGTTTTGCTACCACAGTCCCACTACCCGGAAGCAGTGAGTGAGGTGAGGAGCAGTGAAGCTAAAAAACAAAGTAGAATTAGTAGGAGTTTAACTCAAGTCGCTTACTTGTGTCTCTCCACTCAATTCTAGAAGGTTTTGTGGGGGGGTTTTAATCACCAGCAGCTTCAGACATTTGCAGGGACATTAAATAGGACCATTTAAGCCTTGATTGATCTGCCGCTAAAGATGTTGTGTGGTTCCAGGTACGCGAGGTGTGTAAGCAGATGTTTCTGATGGATTACAGATGGCAGGGCATCGCTATCACCGCGCTTCAAGAGGTGAGACTGTGGGTTTACCTTGTGGTCTACTGTCTTTGAGTTTAGTGGTACTTTACTGTCACTCTACACCATTGACATACTTGTGTACTTGAATTTATATTTACATCTACATCAGATATGAGTATACATATAAAGATTCACATTTAAATTGTTCCAGAAATGGCCAGATCCCATCACATCTATTGCCTGTCTTTGTCTGCCAATGCATGGTACAATATACCTGAAGCTGTACCTGGTTATCTGTACAACGCAATGTAATCACCCAGGAATCTGAGCCCTCTACTGCCACCTATCGGACTGTTGCAGCAGACCTAGTGTCTTCTGTAAATTACTGATCTTACTGTGATTGTTTTTCCACATATCAAATGTGGTTAAATGTTCCTGAATTGTTAGCCTTGAGACATAAATTAATCTTGAGCTTTGTTATAGGGAAATTATTTCGTTTAACAGTTTAAAATTATTTAAGGATCTTGAATAATTGTGAACCGTGACATATTCCAGTGGGATAGACTGGCATTCCGTCCAGGGTGTGCACTGCCTTGGGTCTTTCGCATGCTGAGATCTGGCTCCCCTGTGACTCTAAATTGGAAGAAGCAGTTGGAAAGCAGATTGATGAGTGGAAATATACCATGTTTGATGTACTGACTACTTGACACATTTTTTATGCTCACATCATCTGCTCCTTGTATTTATATAATATGAATGCAATACGTGAGCCTTTGCAAAATCCAGGTTTACCAAATTGTTGTGGTCATTTTGTCTGTCTGTTGGGAAATGCGCCCGGTGTCTCTGATCTACACCTCTGCCCTCTCTTAGGCTGCAGAGGCGTTCCTAGTGCGGCTGTTCCAGGACTCCTACTTGTGCTCATTGCATGCCAAGCGGGTCACCCTGTTCTCCAAGGACGTCCAGCTGGCCCGCCGTATCCGGGGTCCTGAGGACCGCGTGTGAGGAGCCAGTCCAGCACTGTTCAGCAGGATGGCCACAATGTCTGGATATTTGTCAGTTGTTACAGGTGTTGTATTTCCACAAGTTCTGTTAAGTTGGAAATGATTATGTTCGATTTTTGAGCTCCTGTTGAAAACTTTTCTATGTTATGCAAAGACTGTATTTGAAATTGTTACAGTATGTTCTGTTGTTTGAATTTTTATGATGTTGAAATAGTGGCTTGAATTCTGTACCTAAGAATACCAATAGTTTTCATTTGCGAGCACTTTTCAAAGTCCTGTACTATAACTCACATAATACTGAACCTGTTACTGACTTTTCAAGAAAAGACACATTGGAAATGGTAGTTTTAAGTAGTATGTGGGAAAACAAAATGTATTTTCTGTTATTGCTTCTGTCAGGGTAAGGTCATTTTTCCTTTTCTAATAGAATCGATCTGTGAATCCGGCCTGCTGCATATTTTCAGGGCGACCAGAAACGACCCAATTAAATTAATAAATTAATAAAGAAAGATTTTTTTTATTTTACAGCTTTATTTTATTTTAATGCACATTGTGTGTTTGCATACCTGTTGGAGTAAATTAGGAAGCACTTGCAGTGCAGTATGTTTGCACCTCTTTCTGTGTGTATGCATGGTCTGGAATTCGTGTCTGGAAAAGGCAACCTCACTTAAATAAAGCAAACATTTTTATAATATGTAAATAAACATTGACAAAAATTATAGAATGACGCAAGTTTTTCTTCTAATGGGAATGATTTTATTATTTTTTTATTTTATCGCTTTACACATTCTTTCTACTCTAGCGTTACCACTAGAAAAGTGCAATACTGTAGTTTGTTCCTTCAGTTTGTGTGCAATACGAAAGGCTTTTCTAACATTGAAATAAGTTGTTTTCATTCGGATATAGTTTTGCATTTTACAAAAATCTTACCTTTGTAGGAACTCGCTGGATTTGCAAACTACTTGAGCCAATTTAGATGCAGTAATTAATCTTACAAATTAAAGTTTTTCTTCTAATGTAAATGATTTCATTTTTTAGTTGTGGAAGCACTTTATATCACTTTACACATTCTTTCTACTCTAGCATTGCAACTTGAAAAAAATCAATAACCGCGCAAAATTACTCCGAACACAGTGCGGCCTGCGACTTATAACAGTACACAAAGTATAGGTAGATAGATACTTTATTGATCCCGTGAGGGAAATTGCAGTGCAACAGCAGCTTAACACACACAACACAGCCACAGTGTAACGAACTATATAATAATAGTACAATACATACAATACAATACTAGAGTTACTCACAGTCCGGACACACAAGAGCAAACTAGAACAGAACAGTACACAGAAAAAGTATCACATATATGAATATAGATATAGATGTAATATAGATATAGATATAAATATAGATGTAAATGTATTGTACAGGTCCCTGGCATATATTGCACAAAAGTGGTTGTAAACGGGAAAAAGAAAAAGAAAGAGAACAGATGTAGCAGTAGATGTGTATATGCGTTTAGTCCAGAAATACCACTAAGTATTCTAGAAATTGCTTTAAAAATAAATATAAATTCAATTTTTGGGAAACCCTACGTCTGCATCATTGCAAATAACCTCCTGTGTATCCCGCAATCATAAGAATACAGTAACTTAAACATTTAACAAGGGTAGCTTGTGTGTTGTGTAATTGTCTGAAATCAGACGGGTTCCTTTGAATTTCTTGTTAAATGAATTGCAACAATACATTCTAAAATTTTTCCAAGAAAAAGTAGGTCAGATATAGAGTGAAAATGGTTTAGGTAGAATTCA
Source organism: Lepisosteus platostomus (assembly GCF_059453375.1). Lineage (NCBI taxonomy): Eukaryota > Metazoa > Chordata > Actinopteri > Semionotiformes > Lepisosteidae > Lepisosteus > Lepisosteus platostomus. Next base: position 33,676,801 of record NC_142612.1, read on the forward strand.
AGTTTTTAAGGCTATGCATGTGTAAAGTAGTATCATTGTTGGCAGGCATTCCATTTTGTCATGTGTTTTAGTTTGTACTGCATTTCAGACTTTAAGCCAAGTTAGACCTAAATGCTTTTCTACCTTAATATTAATCTTTTTTATCACTCTTGGTAAATTGCATTCATATAATCTATTTTCTGCTACTTCTCACACCTTCTAAAATGGGTGAGAGTCTGCAGGTTGAAAACCACTGACAGAACAGTATTGAATGATATACTGGCTTGTTCTCATGTTGGTTTTGGTAGGTTTGGAGGCAGGCATGTGAAAGGGGGGGACAAGTGATGTTAGTTTACAGATATAATTGCAGGGCAGGGCTTGTTAATTCATCTTATGTTTCCTGTTCAGGCAAAAATGGCTAGGTTTCCTTGTATCTGGTCTAGTAGATCTGTCTTGGGATTTGCTTTCCATGTCTACTCAGGCTCAGCACAGCAAAATGGTGAATCCAAGAGCTTCTGCACGCAAGAGGAAGGCCGTGGCCCCTAAGCGCCAAGATCTCCCCCCTCCTTTACCACCCCAGCGATCAGAAAGACCAGGTCATGATTTACTTTATGATTTTAGCAGTTCCTGTTTTAAGCCAGCACGTGTAGATGTCGGTTCTCTTCTGACTCCTATCACTGAATTTGTAATATTCCATTTGATCACTCCAGTGGTATCATTTGTATTGCTTATCTGTCACATCCTTTTGCAAGTGAGCGTCTGCAAGCTTAATAGGAAACACATTGGTGGATATGTGAGCACAAACTGTATTTACACATTTGTGTCTATGGTTAGTCTGTTGCCTTGTCTCTCTTTGTGGTCAGTGCATTAAATGGTCTGTGTTATAGAGGGAGAGTGTCACGACCACCAGGCAGTCAAGACCGACTCTTAAGCGAGCTAATCATCACCAGCAGCGGGTGATTATTAACAAACGCCGCCGCACGAGTTAAACCACCTGCACACACTCCACCGTGCGGTGCGCAGTGCTATTTATACCATCTTCACTTGCTTCCCGCTGCTCGGTATTGAGTCTACTCCTTGAGAGCTTTACCTGGCGTTTTTTCCTGTACCTCGTTTATTCTGGTTATTGGACTCCCCTTCTGCCTTTTCGACTTTGCACCTCCCCTCTCGCCTCGGACTGTCTGCTACCGGAGTTCTCCCTGGATTACTATTTACCTTACGCCTTTTGACCACGACCTTGCCTCTCGTTATGTATTGTTCGCCTGCCTCATCTATTACCCGTGCCTGCGTCTGTTTAGGATCCTTGTATCTTCCCACCAGGGATTCCTAACAGAATACCGAGCCAAAGATGGATCCCGCGGACGCACAAGCCTTTCGCTCACTTTTCAATCGCCATTCCCAAGCTCTCACCCAGCTTCAGTCTTCGCTCCACATTCTCTCCAACCACGTTGCTAGCCTTCCGCCCTCCCCTGTCCCTTCGCCTCCAGCACAGACCACTGCTCCGATCCCTGTGACCCCGCCCACCACTCCCGTAACCTCGCCGTTTGTTCTCCCAGAAAGATATGACGGCAACGCCACGGGCTGTAGGGGTTTTATTGCACAATGCTCCTTGGCTTTCCAGTTGCATCCTGAGCATTTTTTTTCTCCCCGGGAGACGATCGGTTTTGCCCTTTCCTTGCTCACTGGCAAGGCTCTGGACTGGGCAGCTGTGTTGCTTGCTAGGGGAGATTTTCAGTTTGCTGATTTCCAGCTTTTTGCTGACCGGCTCCAGGCACATTTTTCTCCGGTCAACCCGGACCTGACTCATCTCCGGCTCGCCTCGCTTCGTCAGGGTGATGGATCTCTGAATGATTATGTGGCTGAATTCCAAGCCCTCGCCACGGAATCTGACTGGAACCCTGAAGCCCTGATTTGCCTTTTTTCTAAGGGTCTCTCTGAAGATCTAAAGGACCACCTGGTGCTCTCACCACTTCACAACCGCTCTCTCGAATCAGCAATCGCTCAGGTGGTTGAACTGGACACCCACATTCGGCTGCGGAGAGCAGAGAGTCATGCTGGAAGCAGTCCTGGCCGTCCTGAAGGTACTACCCACATGGTGCCCACTCTGCATCATGCACCCCTTTCCTCGGAGGAAAAGGAAAGGCGCCGTCGGGAGGGACTGTGTCTCTATTGCTCTGCACCTGATCACCTTCTCTCTGCTTGTCCCTTGAGACCCCCGTATCCCTCTCGAACCCTTCCGCAGCCTGCTGTTAGAGTCAGTAGTACCGTTTTTTCTCAAACCTCGTCTGGCCCTTTATTCCCAGCTGAAATTTCTTGGACTGACTTACACCTTCCCCTTTTGGTTTTTGTTGACTCGGGGGCAGCGGGGAACTTTATGGACGCCACTTTTGCTAAGAAGTGGGATATTCCCCTGGCTCCGGTCTCACCCCCGATCTGTATTCAAGCTCTGGATGGATCCCCGATTGCACCTGGACGGATTACCTGGCAGACCGTCCCTCTCTCTCTAACAGTTGGTGCTACTCATGTTGAGGAAATTTCACTCCTTCTCCTGGACTCGCCTGCCTACCCAGTAATCCTGGGTCTTCCCTGGCTCAAGAAGCACGATCCCCACATCTCCTGGGACAAGAATGAGCTCATTGCCTGGAGCCACTCCTGTCATGTCAACTGTTGTCGTCAGCCGGTTAAGGTTGCTGCTGCAGTAACCTCTATGGAGGAGCACTCTCCCATCCCGCCCCAATACAGGCATCTGAAACAAGCCTTTGATAAGCAGAAGGCTCTTTCGCTTCCACCTCACCGTACCTGTGACTGTGCTATAGAGTTGCTCCCTGGAACCCTTCCACCCAAAGGACGGATCTACAGAGAATCAGGCTTTACAAAATTATATTAAGGAGGCTCTGGAGTCAGGATTCATTCGTCCCTCCTCTTCTCCAGCCTGTGCGGGTTTTTTCTTTATTGGGAAGAAGGACGGCTCCTTGCGGCCGTGTATTGATTACAGAGGACTGAACTCCATTACAGTCAAACATCGTTACCCCCTGCCTTTAATTCCAGCCGCTTTGGAGTCCGTACGGGGAGCCTCCATCTTCTCGAAGTTAGATCTACGGGGGGCTTACAACCTAATCAGGATACTTGAAGGGGATGAGTGGAAGATGGCTTTTATGACCACCCATGGACATTATGGATATCAGGTGATGCCTTTTGGTCTTGTTAATGCCCCGGCGGTCTTCCAGTCATTCATGAATGACATCTTTAGGGACATTATTGGGAATTTTGTTTTGGTTTACCTGGATGATATCCTCATCTTTTCTACCAACCCTAGGGATCATGTCCACCACGTCCAGGAGGTCCTGGCTAGACTCATTAACAACAAACTCTATGCCAAGCTTGAGAAGTGTGTTTTTCACGCCTCAAAAATTCACTTTCTGGGTTACATCATTTCCCCCCTTGGTGTAGAGATGGACTCTGCTAAGGTGGCGGCCATCAATGACTGGCCAGCTCCTCGTAACTTAAAGCAAATTCAGGTTTCTAGGTTTTGCCAACTTCTATAGACATTTCATCCAGAACTTTAGCTCCGTCGTGGCGCCTATCACAGCACTAACCCGCAATCGACCAGGCTTGGGTAAATGGAACCTGGAGGCTAACCAGGCTTTTTTACGTTAAAACAACTCTTCAGTTCGGCACCACTTCTACGACACCCGGATCCCTCTCAGCCATTCATTGTGGAGGTTGACGCCTCAGCCTATGGGGTTGGGGCAGTCCTCTCCCAGCGCCACGGGGATAAGCACATTCCACATCCCTGCACCTTCTTTTCAAGGAAGCTCTCCCCCGCCGAGGTTACTTATGATGTCGGTAATCGTGAACTCCTAGCTATCAAGCTGGCCCTGGAGGAATTGAGACACTGGTTGGAGGGGGCTCATCACCCCTTTGTCATTATCACGGACCATAAGAACCTGGCCTACATTCAGTCGGCCAAACGCCTCAATTCCCGTCAGGCCCGTTGGTCTCTTTTCTTTTCTCGCTTTAATTTTGTTATCACCTATACGCCTGGCTCTAAGAATGGGAGGGCTGATGCTCTCTCTCGGCTCCATGATCCCCCGGATCTGGACTACACACCAGAACCAATCATTTCATCTAACAGAATCCTCGGGGCGATCCACTGCTCTATTGAGGATCAGATCAGACGTGCCATCAACGGAGCTATAGTTCCTTTGTGCTGCCCGCCGGATAAGCTTTTTGTACCGGACAACTTGCGTTCTGCTGTCCTGCAATGGGGGCATGACTCCCGGTTTGCAGGCCATCCCGGGTGCACACGCACTCTGGACCTACTCACCAGAGATTTCTGGTGGCCTTCCATGCGATCAGATGCTGCAGAGTACGTCCGAGGTTGTCTGTGCCAGGATCAAGATTCCGCGTGCCAAGAAGACCGGTCTCCTTCACCCTCTTCCGATCCCACACCGCCCTTGGTCCCACATAGCTGTGGACTTCATTACGGACCTTCCTAGCAGTCAAGGTCATACGGTAATCTAGGTGATCTCTGATCGTTTTTCCAAGGCAGCCCATTTCGTCCCCCTCCCAGCATTGCCCACAGCCCAGGAAATGGCGTCACTGTTTGTGCAACAGGTCTTTAGGATACATGGGTTGCCCAACGATGTGGTCTCGGACAGGGGACCTCAATTTGTCTCGGCCTTTTGGAAGGCATTCTGCCAAGCTTTAGGGACCCATGTATCTCTGACTTCGGGTTATCATCCTGAGGCCAATGGTCAGGTGGAACGGACCAACCAAAGCCTCCTTACCTTTTTGAGAGCCTTCACCTCCAACTCGCAGGATGACTGGTCATCGCTACTTCCCTGGGCAGAATATGCCCATAATTCTCTTACCTCCTCCTCCACAGGTCTCTCTCCCTTACTCTGTTCTCTAGGTTATCAACCCACTCTCATTCCTGTCACCCCTCCGGACACGGCTGTGCTGTTGGTGCGTCATTATATTTCCAAGCTGCGGAGAACCTGGAGAATGGTGAGGACAGCTCTCATCAAGTCAACTCAGCGCCAGGCCAAATTCGCAAACCGACACCGCAGACGAGCCCCCCTTTTTCGCAGAGGACAGTTTGTTTGGCTATCAACAAGGAACCTACCTCTACACCTGCCTTCCAAGAAGCTCGGGCCTAGGTATATCGACCCCTTCAGGATACTCTCCCGGATCACCCCAGTTACCTTCCGTCTTGCACTTCCCCCCACCCTCAAAATCCACCCGTCTTCCACGTCTCCCTCCTGAAACCCTTCTACCGCTCACCTTTTGCAGCTCCACAACGTCGCCCGCCACCCCCGCGTCGCATTCTGGGGCACCAGGCATATACAGATGCAGCCATTGAAAATGCGTGAGGTATTTCGCGGCATACTGCGACACGCCCACCGGGGTATCACGCAGTTCACGTGTGTCACGTTACTAACTATCCGGCGTCGCCTTGTAAAACCGCCAGGGGGAGCTTAACCTCTCATGTACAGCATTTGAGCCTTTAATTTTGAACTGTGTATTACAGCATGTTAATCATCAGTCATTAAAATGTTGGTATATTTTATGAAAGCAAGATTGCTCAGTTGGACAAAAGTACACAACCTTCCTTTATCAGAAATATTTATGCATCAAAGCCTTTACTGAAGATATTACTAATAGTATTGATAATGGATGACTTTGGACAAGCTGTATACTCAAAGTATAATTTCTTTAGCACATTTGTACAAGCACTTGGAATCTGTCCAAGCCATACTTTGTCAGGCATTTTGTTTTACTTCAACGGGCATAAAAACTTCCTTGCTTTTAACAGGGCGTTTCATAATTTCTAACTACGAAAATGATTTAAAATGCGACACCTATCATTCAACTAGAGCTTAAAATATCACAAGGATCCTCAAGAGCACAGCAAAGAGTGTATTAAAAGACACTTGTATTTATCAACGCTTTCTTTTCCGTATACCAGATTTTATGGAACCACTTCAGAGGGGTGTCAGCCAGTCAGATTCCAGGAATCTGCACTTTAAAGGAAAAATACACACCGGTATTCCATTTCTCCCTAACGATTTTAAGCATCGAAGTATTTAACTAGCATGTGAAATAGCGTGTGAAAAAGTGGTAGTTTTAAGCTTTTCTGCTAATATAATATGGAATCGCGTATCTAAAGAATTCGTGTGCTGGGACAGGGCTGTGTAGGGCTGTTTCGCCTGCCTGTTCATGCGAGCTGTCTTGTAGCCTACTGGTCTAGGTGCGTGACTACCAACTGGCAGGTTGTGTGTTCGAATCCAGCTGGTGCTGGACTTTTCATTTTTATTTATTTATTTTTTAATCGCGTAACATAAACATATTACCGTATGCAAACTGTACTGTATACAGTATGTATATGTATATTTAATGTCTTAACTGTGCCCGTTTAAGCATTGAATATTCATATCTAATTTTACCACTGAAGGGAAATCTTAGTAGCTGAGCATAAAAAGAAGAGGAGCATACTGTAACGCGTGTGAAGGCCATAAACGATATTAATTTTGGAACATAAACATACAGTATATGGCTGGTCTCGGTACTTTAAAGAAAAAAATACACACCAGTATTCCATTTCTCCCTAAACATTGTAAGCTTTGAAGTCTTTAACTAACGTGATACCGGAGTCAACAAGCATACTTTTAGAATTTGATTAAAAGGGAATATAATATGGAATCGCGTATCTCAAGAAATTAATAACGATATAATTATATTCATGTTGCAAAAGAACTGCAACGGACATAAAAACTCCCTTGCTTTTAACAGAGCGTTCCATAATTTCTAACTACGAAAATGCCAGGTGAAAGGATTTGTAAACATATTTTGCTAAAGCAAGTCAGTTTTTTCCGCAACACATAAAATACATTTTTCCAAGAAAGTTTAGCCTTTGTCACTAATGAAACCACTAAATAAAGACATAAATATAGACATCTTAAGATTTGTTTTATTTAGTGTTACTAGCAGGATGAACTGTCAGAGTGTATATTTTGTCGCAGAGTTGCTGCAAGATGTTAACAGTGAAAAAGGTATTTAGAAATGAGTTATTTCAAGATGAAAAAGAAAACATACACGAAACATGGTTTCATTATGACCAGAATCGGTCTTGAGATATTTTTAACTTGATTTACAGTATTTGAGAGGTATGTCTTAACACCGATACTACAGTGCTTAAGTACTGCTCACGTACAGTATATGTTTCTAGGTTTATATTATGCATTTCATACGGTCAAATTACTTTTGAGCAACTAATAAGAAGCGCGAAACGGTATGCGTTTTAGTTTCGTTTTGTGCTGGGACCCGTGGATTGATTAGAGATATCAAGTACATACAAGTCATTTTTTAAATGTTGTAGTTCGTCTTGAAAAAATGTTACGAATACATCATCTATCAACAATTACACAGGTTCTGTTTCCATATTGCGGATTTTGGTTACGTAATATTATTTTCTAGATTTCACGTTGTGAATATATGATTTGGGCAAACAGAGCCGCAAAGAAGTACATTATTGGTTGTTGTTTTTTTTTTTGCAGTTTTATCTAGAACAAGCGATGCTTAAACCTTTGTCTGATTCTTGTGAAACTATCCACACGACAGTTACAGTACCTAGGAGTTGACTTCAGTGATGTCACTGATGGGATGTTTCTAAAAATCCATCCTCTGTAAAACGTCTTCTCTAGTTGTCCTGCATATGTATTCGCTAATGAAGCTGTGTGTTCTGAGCCTGGATCTCTACATTTCTGTATGAACCAGCTTAGAGGGCTAAAGACAGCTTGTGTTTAAATTGAGTGTAAGGCAATTTATGCTTCTAAAGTCATGGTCAGCATTTATTTTTGTACTGTGCTGTAAACTTGTTCTGTGCCAAGTCACATTATTTTATAGCGTTTTTATAGCGTTATCAAATCCGGTGGCGCTGTGTGTTAGTTTACTGACTCCCATGTCACATGGTCTGTGATTGAAACCTGTAAAACCTGTTTAATTCGTCACAGCCAGCACTCTTCAGGTGTGAGGGTCTTCTGCTCAGAATGAAACGCTAAAATGTTTGTGTATATTCTAATGGTAGTGGGGGCAGGGTGTGTGGGAACAGGTTTGGTTGAAATTGCATTGGAGATCTATGTTCTTCACACCTGAAACATTTTCTCTGAAAGCATTTTCTTCGCAGTTTAACCGATCTTGTTACAGCATGTTACAGTTTACTATTATTAACCATATTAATTTTAAGTGCTTAATGTAAAATCTTGTAAAAATATATTTTCATTGTTCAAATATACATTAAGTCTGACTATCATATAATAAGTTAAATACAAAACTAAAGAAAAAATAGGGTTAAATATAATTCAAAATATTTTGCTAACAGTGTTAACTGTTTAGGAATAATAAAATGTATTAACTAAGGAGTAGGATGGCACAGTTGTTAGTATGTTTTTTGTTTTGTTTCTTACAACAATACAACAGTAGTACCTGATGTCTCAGTGGCTTTCAAAATTAAATTATGCATGCAAACCTGTGAACTAGAAAGATAACTAAGATATCCATCCATTATATTCCATAATATCCATGAAATATATGGCGCTGAAATATGTGTGACGCAGTGGTGGCCTGACACGGTGAGGTGCCCTGGCAGCTGTATGATGCAGTGGTGGCCTGGCACGGTGAGGTGCGCTTGCAGCTATGTGACGCAGTGGTGGCCTGGCACGGTGAGGTGCGCTGGCAGCTGTGTGATGCAGTGGTGGTCGGGTATGTAGAGGTGCACTGGCAGCTGTGTGTTGTGACGCAGTGGTGGCCTGGCACGGTGAGGTGCGCTGGCAGCTGTGTGATGCAGTGGTGGCCGGGCACGGTGAGGTGCGCTGACAGCTGTGTGGTGTGACGCAGTGGTGGCCTGGTACGGTGAGGTGCGCTGACAGCTGTGTGGTGTGACGCTGTGGTGGCCTGGCACAGTGAGGTGCGCTGGCAGCTGTGTGATGCAGTGGTGGCCGGGCACGGTGAGTTGCGCTGGCAGCTGTGTGGTTTGACGCAGCTGGTGGCATGGCACGGTGAGGTGCGCTGGCATCTGTGTGATGCAGTGGTGGCCTGGCACGGTGAGGTGCGCTGGCAGCTGGGTGATGCAGTGGTGGCCTGGCACGGTGAGGTGCGCTGGCAGCTGTGTGGTGTGACGCAGTGGTGGCCTGGCACGGTGAAGTGCGTTGGCAGCTGTGTGGTGTGACGCTGTGGTGGCCTGGCACAGTGAGGTGCGCTGGCAGCTGTGTGATGCAGTGGTGGCCGGGCACGGTGAGTTGCGCTGGCAGCTGTGTGGTTTGACCCAGCTGGTGGCATGGCACGGTGAGGTGCGCTGGCATCTGCGTGATGCAGTGGTGGCCTGGCACGGTGAGGTGCGCTGGCAGCTGGGTGATGCAGTGGTGGCCTGGCACGGTGAGGTGTGCTGGCAGCTGTGTGGTGTGACGCAGTGGTGGCCTGGCACGGTGAAGTGCGTTGGCAGCTGTGTGGTGTGTCGCAGTGGTGGCCTGGCACGGTGAAGTGCGTTGGCAGCTGTGTGGTGTGTCGCAGTGGTGGCCTGGCACGGTTACATGCGCTGGCAGCTGTGTGGTGTGACGCAGTGATGGCCTGGCATGGTGAGGTGCGCTGGCAGCTATGTGGTGTTACGCAGTGGTGGCCTGACACGGTGAGGTGCCCTGGCAGCTGTATGATGCAGTGGTGGCCTGGCACGGTGAGGTGCGCTGGCAGCTGTGTGATGCAGTGGTGGTCGGGTATGTAGAGGTGCACTGGCAGCTGTGTGTTGTGACGCAGTGGTGGCCTGGCACGGTGAGGTTCGCTGGCATATAATGAATATATTTCCATGGATATAATACAACTGTTATTATTGATCACCGAATTATTGTACTTGACATGACTTCATTCAGCCTTTCCTGAACGTCTATGACAGGCAGAGAGAGTGCTGTTTCTGGTGCGATCTTTTGCAGCTGACATTTCACTGTTTTAAACGAAGAAGAAATTAGATTGCTCATAAATCACTTATTCTATATAAACACAGCGTAATTGCCCTCCGAAAATCCTCTTTTTCTTGTTCGTTTTAGAGACCTTGATCGAAACTGATTTTAGATGTCAGAAAGGATTTATTTTCTCTGTATTTCCTACATTGCTTTGTCGAGATTTTAACTTTATATCTAACTTTATATCTAGGCTCAGATTTCAACTATAAATCGTACAGTGATTAATAGCAGTAAATACTGATGTTTTGCGCCCTCCTACCACAAAAATATATGTTTAAAAAAATGTCATGTTCCCATAAAAAAGTCATGCCTTGGAGTATAGACCCCCAAGGGAATGCCATAGACTCAAACTGCAAAATAAACACATACAGAAAGAAAGTATTTGTATTGTAATTGCAAATCCTGGTACTGTATGAGTGATTGGTATGACTTTCCTCATTACAAATCTCTTAGAATTTAAATTTCTCTGTAACTCCAGGTCAGAACAGAGAAAATGTAACTGCCTTAAGGAGTTTACGATTATGAAAAATAGAAGGATAAGCATGATACGTATGTCTTCTGTCATTTTCTAAGTCATGTTACTGAGCACCAAATCTTATTGAGAATATGAATCCATTTAAGGTTTATACCATTAAAGTAACGGTTTATTCCATGTTGAAAATGTTTGTACCAGACTTTTTTGAGGCCTGTTTAATTGTGTCTGAAGTCTGATGTTGTAAATTTTATTGTTAAAAAGATCCATGAAAATGTCACTACTAAAGTTAGCTGGTACTGTTGGTATTGTAAGTGGCAAGTAGAGCTCATATTTTAGATTTTGTGTAGTTGCTAGCGCTGAACTGTGTGTTGGACGCACATGAATTGAAGGAATGGGCAAACATAGCTGATGCGGATCCACAGAGCCAGCATATTAAGATGTTTATAATTAGAGGCAATTTGTTTAAATAACTAGGTATGGATACTGATGTGCAAGAGAGGTGGAAAGGCTGTTTCCTTAAGCCAGCACTATAAAATATTTTATTCTCAGTGAGATGCTGCCATTTCATAGTGGGTTTCTAACACCGTGTATAGTTCCATCCTCACAGTGCCTTTACTTCCATTTCTAATCTCTTTATCCAGTACAGAGGATTTGGAGCCTATCCCAGTAAGCAACGGACACAAGGCAGAATACACCCTGGACACAGCGCCAGTCCATCACAGGACAGACAGACACAAACACACACACACCAGGGCCAGTTTTCCCATAAACCAATTAACTTACCAGTATGTTTTGGAGTGCGAGAGGGAGTCATATCACACATATGGAGAAAAACCATGTAACCCAGAGAGAACATGTAAACCCCACACACACAGGATGGCAGGAATTGAACCTAGGACCCCAGTGCAGCAAGATACCAATGCTAACCACTTCGCCACCATTATAAATGGATGGATATCTTAGTTATCTTTCTAGTTCACAGGTTTGCATGCATAATTTAATTTTGAAAGCCACTGAGACATCAGGTACTACTGTTGTATTTATGAAAAAGAAAAAAAACAAAAAACATACTAACAACTGTGCCATCCTACTCCTTAGTTAATACATTTTATTATTCCTAAACAGTTAACACTGTTAGCAAAATATTTTGAATTATATTTAACCCTATTTTTTCTTTAGTTTTGTATTTAACTTATTATATGATAGTCAGACTTAATGTATATTTGAACAATGAAAATATATTTTTACAAGATTTTACATTAAGCACTTAAAATTAATATGGTTAATAATAGTAAACTGTAACATGCTGTAACAAGATCGGTTAAACTGCGAAGAAAATGCTTTCAGAGAAAATGTTTCAGGTGTGAAGAACATAGATCTCCAATGCAATTTCAACCAAACCTGTTCCCACACACCCTGCCCCCACTACCATTAGAATATACACAAACATTTTAGCGTTTCATTCTGAGCAGAAGACCCTCACACCTGAAGAGTGCTGGCTGTGACGAATTAAACAGGTTTTACAGGTTTCAATCACAGACCATGTGACATGGGAGTCAGTAAACTAACACACAGCGCCACCGGATTTGATAACGCTATAAAAACGCTATAAAATAATGTGACTTGGCACAGAACAAGTTTACAGCACAGTACAAAAATAAATGCTGACCATGACTTTAGAAGCATAAATTGCCTTACACTCAATTTAAACACAAGCTGTCTTTAGCCCTCTAAGCTGGTTCATACAGAAATGTAGAGATCCAGGCTCAGAACACACAGCTTCATTAGCGAATACATATGCAGGACAACTAGAGAAGACGTTTTACAGAGGATGGATTTTTAGAAACATCCCATCAGTGACATCACTGAAGTCAACTCCTAGGTACTGTAACTGTCATGTGGATAGTTTCACAAGAATCAGACAAAGGTTTAAGCATCGCTTGTTCTAGATAAAACTGCAAAAAAAAAAACAACAACCAATAATGTACTTCTTTGCGGCTCTGTTTGCCCAAATCATATATTCACAACGTGAAATCTAGAAAATAATATTACGTAACCAAAATCCGCAATATGGAAACAGAACCTGTGTAATTGTTGATAGATGATGTACTCGTAACATTTTTTCAAGACGAACTACAACATTTAAAAAATGACTTGTATGTACTTGATATCTCTAATCAATCCACGGGTCCCAGCACAAAACGAAACTAAAACGCATACCGTTTCGCGCTTCTTATTAGTTGCTCAAAAGTAATTTGACCGTATGAAATGCATAATATAAACCTAGAAACATATACTGTACGTGAGCAGTACTTAAGCACTGTAGTATCGGTGTTAAGACATACCTCTCAAATACTGTAAATCAAGTTAAAAATATCTCAAGACCGATTCTGGTCATAATGAAACCATGTTTCGTGTATGTTTTCTTTTTCATCTTGAAATAACTCATTTCTAAATACCTTTTTCACTGTTAACATCTTGCAGCAACTCTGCAACAAAATATACACTCTGACAGTTCATCCTGCTAATAACACTAAATAAAACAAATCTTAAGATGTCTATATTTATGTCTTTATTTAGTGGTTTCATTAGTGACAAAGGCTAAACTTTCTTGGAAAAATGTATTTTATGTGTTGCGGAAAAAACTGACTTGCTTTAACAAAATATGTTTACAAATCCTTTCACCTGGCATTTTCGTAGTTAGAAATTATGGAACGCTCTGTTAAAAGCAAGGGAGTTTTTATGTCCGTTGCAGTTCTTTTGCAACATGAATATAATTATATCGTTATTAATTTCTTGAGATACGCGATTCCATATTATATTCCCTTTTAATCAAATTCTAAAAGTATGCTTGTTGACTCCGGTATCACGTTAGTTAAAGACTTCAAAGCTTACAATGTTTAGGGAGAAATGGAATACTGGTGTGTATTTTTTCTTTAAAGTACCGAGACCAGCCATATACTGTATGTTTATGTTCCAAAATTAATATCGTTTATGGCCTTCACACGCGTTACAGTATGCTCCTCTTCTTTTTATGCTCAGCTACTAAGATTTCCCTTCAGTGGTAAAATTAGATATGAATATTCAATGCTTAAACGGGCACAGGTAAGACATTAAATATACATATACATACTGTATACAGTACAGTTTGCATACGGTAATATGTTTATGTTATGCGATTAAAAAATAAATAAATAAAAATGAAAAGTCCAGAACCAGCTGGATTCAAACACACAACCTGCTAGTTGGTAGTCACGCACCTAGACCAGTAGGCTACAAGACAGCTCGCATGAACAGGCAGGCGAAACAGCCCTACACAGCCCTGTCGCAGTACACGGATATAATCATACCGTTATTAAATTCTTGAGATACGCGATTCCATATTATATTCCCTTTTAATCAAATTCTAAAAGTATGCTTGTTGACTCCGGTATCACGTTAGTTAAAGACTTCAAAGCTTACAATGTTTAGGGAGAAATGGAATACTGGTGTGTATTTTTTTCTTTAAAGTACCAAGACCAGCTATATACTGTATGTTTATGTTCCAAAATTAATATCATTTCTGGCCTTCACACACGTTACAGTATGCTCCTATTCTTTTTATGCTCAGCTACTAAGATTTCCCTTCAGTGGTAAAATTCAATATCAAAACACAGTAAAGACGTTTACAGTAAGTCTTTCTACGACAGACCAACGGACCACGAGTGCGCCTGTCGGTCAACCAATCACGCACCGCGGTATTTTGCGCCATCGCGCGTCACGATGCACGACGCCGTAGCCAATTACCTCCGGTACGTGTCTGTACCGCGCACTTTGAATGGCTGCATCTGTACAGTCCACAAGATCCTCGACTCTAGATGGAACCGCGGTACCCTTCAGTATCTGGTTGACTGGGAGGGTTATGGCCCTGAAGAAAGATCTTGGGTTCCGGAGAAGGATATTTTGGACCCTACGCTAGTCAGAGACTTCCACAGGGACTATCCCGATCTGCCTTCTCGGGCGTCTGGAGCCGCCCGTGAAGGGGGGGGTACTGTCACGACCACCAGGCAGTCAAGACCAACTCTTAAGCAAGCTAATCAGCATCAGCAGCGGGTGATTATTAACAAAAGCCGCCGCAGGAGTTAAACCACCTGCACACCACTCCACAGTGCGGTGCGCAGTGGTATTTATACCATCTTCACCTGCTTCCCGCTGCTCGGTATTGAGTCTACTCCTTGAGAGCTCTACCTGGCGTTTTTTCCTGTACCTCGTTTATTCTGGTTATTGGACTCCCCTTCTGCCTTTTCGACTTTGCACCTCGCCTCTCGCCTCGGACTGTCTGCTACTGGAGTTCTCCCTGGATTACTATTTGCCTTACGCCTTTTGACCACGACCTTGCCTCTCGTTTTGGATTGTTCGCCTGCCTCATCTATTACCCGTGCCTGCGTCTGCACAGGATCCTTGTATCTTCCCACCAGGGATTCCTAACAGAGAGATGCTAATGGACAAAGTACGTTTCTTCCAGGGACCAGTGCTATGATGGAGGTCAGCCCGGTCCAGGAACCTACTAACAAGCAGCTACGCAGGGGCCCTTCCACCAGAGCAGTAATGTCCTTTACACTTCAACTGGGCACCACACTGGATACACACACTCTGGATATACACACACATTGGGTAAACTGTACACTCACACTGGATACACACTCTGGACACCAACACACACTGGATAAACTGTACACTCACACTGGATAAACTACACACACTCTGGATAGACACTGGATACACACACACTAGAAGTACACACTCTGGACACATACACACTGGATTAACTGTACACTCACACTTGATACACACACTCTGGATACACACACACGATGGATAAACTGTACACTCACAATGGATACATACTGTACACACAGTGGATACACACTCACAAGGGTTAAATACTGTATTTAGCTTTGCCTGTGTCCAGTCCAGTACATCTGTGTGTAGATTGATTGTTCTTGTCTACACAGACTCAGCAGAGCAAAATACAAAATCAGGAAGAACCAGGTTCTGCTCGTAAGAGGAAGGCTGAGGTCCCTCAGCGCCAAGTTCCTCCCCCTCCGCCACCACCCCAGAAATCTGACAGTGCAGGTCAGTGTGAAGCTCCACCACTGTGACTCGCTGTGTTTCTGTGTGTCTCCATCTGCCTGTCTGTCCCTCTGTGTCTGAGTTATTGGCCTCCCTTCAAATTTTAGTTCAGGGTTATTGTCACGTGTTCCTGGGTACAATGAAATGCTTACTTCCGTGTTTTCCTCAAACATGACAAATGACATAAAATATTACATAACATTGACAGAAAATTACATCTCAATTCTTGGAGACAATAACAGGGTAGCAGCTATTATTTAACCAGCATTTAGATAGCAAAGCTGTGTGCAAAGTTCAGCAGTGGCTGTAAATTCACTGCAAAGTTGTGGTTGTGTTTTGAGTTCAATGCAAAACAGAGGGGTGTAAGTGGGTGGAGAATTTAAGAGGTGGAGTTTAGGAGTCTTATGTCTGTGCTGTAGAAGCTTTTTTTGAACCTAGAGGACCAGGCTCTTATAAAAAGTGCATTTCCAGGGTAGTTTTGATCCTTGATAATTTTACTTCCCGTTCTTAGGCAGTGCGTGGATACTGCATGGTCATGGTCATGCATGGCATGGTCATCTGTCACTTTAATCATTTAATTTTTGTAAAGTCAGCTCTTGCAATAAAAAAATCAGCACACACACAACTGAATGCAAAGTGCTGCTCCTGTAAAGGTCCTTAAATTGGTCTTTTTTGTGATCCAGTCATACCATCTGCCATGGGAAAATAATTGTGAGCACATGTCAGTTAACCACTGAAGTACACTAGTCATTGCCAAGCCTGGCCACATAGGTTGTGCATTATACAGTATAGTTTGACATTCTCTTCATATTTTCTTTTGAGGCAGGTTAATCTGCTAACCTTATGCTTTGTAGGAGTATATACCCAACCAAAATTGTGTTTATCTGAACAGCAGTTACTTACTTTTGAAATATTGGAATAAACATATATATGCGATATATATAAATCTCTAAGTTTATGAAGAAACGTGTGTGACTGATATGCGATTGCAGACTGTATGTGTCTATATTTTTGTTTAGTCTGTTGCCTCATATCTTTGTGTGAACAGTGCATTAACTTATTTGTTTTGTACAAGGGGAGAAGCCAGTGAAAAAGCGTACATACCGTCCAGGGTCCCGCGCTTTGATGGAGATTCGCCGGTACCAGGAATCCACTAATCTGCTTCTACGCAAACGCTCCTTCGCCAGATTGGTAATGTCTTGTACACACTCATGCTACACAAATAGTGGAAATACAGTAAGGCAGTGCTCTGTATACAATGGACTTCTTTATTGTATGTTTTCTTGGTAACAGAAGAGCACTGATGCTGACAATAACTCTGCATGCTTGTCTGGTATCATTGTGTTTTGCTACCACAGTCCCACTACCCGGAAGCAGTGAGTGAGGTGAGGAGCAGTGAAGCTAAAAAACAAAGTAGAATTAGTAGGAGTTTAACTCAAGTCGCTTACTTGTGTCTCTCCACTCAATTCTAGAAGGTTTTGTGGGGGGGGTTTAATCACCAGCAGCTTCAGACATTTGCAGGGACATTAAATCGGACCATTCGAGCCTTGATTGATCTTCCGCTAAAGATGTTGTGTGGTTCCAGGTACGCGAGGTGTGTAAGCAGATGTTTCTGATGGATTACAGATGGCAGGGCATCGCTATCACCGCGCTTCAAGAGGTGAGACTGTGGGTTTACCTTGTGGTCTACTGTCTTTGAGTTTAGTGGTACTTTATTGTCACTCTACACCATTGACATACTTGTGTACTTGAATTTATATTTACATCTACATCAGATATGAGTATACATATAAAGATTCACATTTAAATTGTTCCAGAAATGGCCAGATCCCATCACATCTATTGCCTGTCTTTGTCTGCCAATGCATGGTACAATATACCTGAAGCTGTACCTGGTTATCTGTACAACGCAATGTAATCACCCAGGAATCTGAGCCCTCTACTGCCACCTATCAGACTGTAGCAGCAGACCTAGTGTCTTCTGTCAATTATTGATCTTACCGTGATTGTTTTTCCACATATCAAATGTGGTTAAATGTTCCTGAATTGTTAGCCTTGAGAGAGAAATTAATCTTGAGCTTTGTTAAAGGGAAATTATTTTGTTTAACAGTTTAAAATTATTTAAGGATCTTGAATAATTATGAACCGTGACATATTCCAGTGGGATAGACTGGCATTCCGTCCAGGGTGTACACTGGCTTGGGTCTTTCGCATGCTGAGATCTGGCTCCCCTGTGACTCTAAATTGGAAGAAGCAGTTGGAAAGCAGATTGATGAGTGGAAATATACCATGTTTGGTGTACTAACTACTTGACACATTTTTTATGCTCACATCATCTGCTCCTTGTATTTATATAATATGAATTCAATACGTGAGCCTTTGCAAAATCCAGGTTTACCAAATTGTTGTGGTCATTTTGTCTGTCTGTTGGGAAATGCGCCCGGTGTCTCTGATCTACACCTCTGCCCTCTCTTAGGCTGCAGAGGCGTTCCTAGTGCGGCTGTTCCAGGACTCCTACTTGTGCTCATTGCATGCCAAGCGGGTCACCCTGTTCTCCAAGGACATCCAGCTGGCCCGCCGTATCCGGGGTCCTGAGGACCACGTGTGAGGAGCCAGTCCAGCACTGTTCAGCAGGATGGCCACAATGTCTGGATATTTGTCAGTTGTTACAGGTGTTGTATTTCCACAAGTTCTGTTAAGTTGGAAATGATTATGTTCGATTTTTGAGCTCCTGTTGAAAACTTTTCTATGTTATGCAAAGACTGTATTTGAAATTGTTACAGTATGTTCTGTTGTTTGAATTTTTATGATGTCGAAATAGTGGCTTGAATTCTGTACCTAAGAATACCAATAGTTTTTATTTGCGAGCAATTTTCAAAGTCCTGTACTATAGCTCACATAATACTGAGCCTGTTACTGACTTTTTCAAGAAAAGACACATTGGAAATGGTAGTTTTAAGTAGTATGTGGGAAAGTGGTTTGCGGTAAGGAAAAGGAAAAAGAGTTATATTAGTTTCTATTTTGTTTTACAGGGTTAGTCAAAGTGTGGTTGTTAATGTTGACGGTTTATTACAAATTAGTTACATGGGTAACTGAAAAAAAAGATTTCAAATTAAAGCATAAATGTCAAAGATTCTAACAGTTACAGTCCTTCTGTGGAGGAGAAAATAATGCTTCAGTAAAGTAATTGACCTTTATACTTGTCTACAGCAACCCTGTTTCTACTAAAGGTTTTTTGTAGATTGTGTTTTTATTTATTGTGTTTGATATTATGTAATTTATGGTTATTATGTTTGTATTGTAATTTTTGCAAATAAAAAAAAAACAGGTGTCAAAATAGCAGACTTTAAGCTGACGGGACGTTAGGAGGTCTTTACTTAACAAAGGATCAAAAACAGGAAGTAAGATTAAACACACCGCTGTGGAGGTGCAGGAGGAAGGATTGTGAGGTGCCAGAGCTGGGGTAGGTGTCCAAATAGGTCTAATAAAATATGGGATACAAAAATAGACCATATTACAGTTTTTCTCAGCTGCTCAAATTCAATTCCTGAAACATACTTTTTCAAAATGGTTAATGCAAGTCCCGCGAATTAAGTGTGATTTGAGAAACACTTTTGTCATTTATGACTGTGTTTACACAAAATTCAAAGCACATTTGTACAAAACAATGAATGCAAATCTGCAGTTAACAGAGTAAGGCTTGTGAAACTAAATGAATTAATTAGTTCACAGCTGAAAGCAACCAGTCCCATGACTTAAACCTTACAGATAACAGCCACAATTGTTATATCATCAGTCAAAACTGAAGCATACATTTACTGTATTAGGTTACCAGTGAGTTAGTTTTGCAGAAGGATGGAGCAGGAACAAGTAGTTGAAAGAAAAAGGGGTCTGAATGCATGGTGATAGTGCTGGGGGGAGATAATGGGAAAGAGAAAGGTGGAGTTATACAAATACTGTACCTCTAATGAAATAAAGGTCACCACAGTCCAAATCATGGCTTAATAGTGACGTGGCAGGACCCTTATTGGACACGGAGTCATACTGAATGTGACAGGACAGTGAGGGGTAATATAACCATGTTACTATATCAGATGTTATCATCTTTTGAATAGCTTTCTGGAAGCAAAGATAGCCAGTATTCCATTTCTGGGCTCTATTGTATTGATTGATGTCCTGTTTTGCATCTGAAGCATGTGCTAAGTCTTTTGATTTTGTTAGAGCCTTTTGCACCTATATTGTCCTGTTTTGCAGAAAGATGGTTTTGAGGTTTGGTTAACTTTTTGAAAATGAGAACTTTCAAGAATTTATCTCAGGAAAACTGTGTTAAATTAGCACATGAGATTGCAAATGTCATTTGCAAT
This sequence comes from Lepisosteus platostomus, assembly GCF_059453375.1. Classification (NCBI taxonomy): domain Eukaryota; kingdom Metazoa; phylum Chordata; class Actinopteri; order Semionotiformes; family Lepisosteidae; genus Lepisosteus; species Lepisosteus platostomus. Next base: position 33,696,744 of record NC_142612.1, read on the forward strand.
CTCATGTGCTTCATTAAGAAAAGAATGCTGCTCTGCTCTGTAGTCATTCCAGAGCAAGCAGGTACATTCTGGGGCTTAAAGAAAATTGACAGGCTGAAGTAAATTATTTTTTTAGTCTTGAAGAACTATTAAGTTGAGACCCGATTCAAATATTCAAAATCCTCCAAGGAAGTGAAAAGGACAACCCCGTGGACTTCTTCCATTGTTTAGTTTTTCTTCTATTTAAACAGCACAAAAACTGGACAGAAAAGGAAACTACTGTAGGAAGAAGCAAGGGTTATGAGAAGAGATGTGGAGGAAGGAAAAGGATAAACAGCAAGCTGGGGGAAGGAAAACTATTATGGATGGGAAGAAGGATTTGGGAATAAAGCCTGTAATGGTCCACAAATACTACAGTATTCAGTCATTTGTTGAACTGAACAAGTACAGTGGCAACAGAAGGCAGTAATAAGAAAGAGGCTACTACCTTTATCTGACTCATTTGACATTAACACCGTAACGAGAGAGAAAGGACACTCCATTAAAACTGCACTGAGAGAAAAAAATTAAAAGTTAAAGGACATTTAATGGATATTAAAGTACATTAAAATCGTACTGAAAGGAGAAAATACTGTACATACTTAATTACTTTCTAAAACAGAGACTTCATATTCCTGTAGCTTTCAAGTCAACTACTGTTACATCATACCATTAAATTAATATTCTTAGGTAGAGAATTCAAAGAATATTTTGATTAAATAAACTTTAATAAGAAAAATAAAATCTTTACTTAAAAAAACATTTGTGAAACAGGAGTCTAAAACCCAAAGAACATTTAAAGAATTTCCAACATAACCACTGGAAATACAGCATCTGTAACAATGTCTAACTATCATCCAGCCAGTGAAAAATCTTTGCAACATATCAATGTGTTATCGAGAGCAGCTGGTGGCCATCCTGCTGAACGGTGCTGGACTGGCTCCTCACACGCGGTCCTCAGGACCCCGGATACGGCGGGCCAGCTGGATGTCCCTGGGGAACAGGGTGACCCGCTTGGCATGCAATGAGCACAAGTAGGAGTCCTGGAACAGCCGCACTAGGAACGCCTCTGCAGCCTAAGAGAGGGCAGAGGTGTAGATCGGAGACACTGGGCGCATTTCCCAACAGACAGACCATTTCATGAATTTTAAAAAGAATAAAAATACACTGCTTCCATAATAATGAAACTTCATTCTTCAGTCCTTTCAGATGCAAGTACGCATTCTCTAAAAAAGCCTTTGCAGAAAAACATTGTTCTACCAATATTTCTCACATTACAATGTCTGCAAACAAAGGTTGTATCAAGGCTAACAGTTCAAAGGTTTCGATAGTTGAGTGCCATCTTCAGACACCTAATTAGAAACTAACTCAAGAATAAGTCGTTTCTACTTTAACCAAAACTTACTGGCTTACTATTTATTTGTCATAAGAATTTCTTTTTGTAGTAGCAGTTTGAACGATCCAAAATTTGTCTTTAAAATTAATTTCCTTGCTTACACATAAGTAACGTGAAGGAACATATGCATAGACTTTACAACACAAAGCAGTCATGATCAGGTAAAGACGGACCTTAAGGTAATGAGGAGTGAAATAACACCACAGATTTGCCTCCTGCAAATCACTATAAACAAGTTAAACCACATTTGACAGGTGAAAAAACAAACATTGTAAGATTGAAAGCACCATCTCTGCTGAACTATTAGCTACAGTCCAGCAAGTGGCAATGAAGTGATCATAGACTGCTGTGCTCTATCACTAGTGAAAGACCATTTAATTACATTAAATAGGCAACCAGGTATGATCTCAGGTATACAGTGCCTTGCGAAAGTATTCGGCCCCCTTGAACTTTTCAACCTTTTGCCACATTTCAGGCTTCAAACATAAAGATATAAATTTTTTATTTTATGTGAAGAATCACCAACAAGTGGGACACAATTGTGAAGTGGAACGAAATCTATTGGATTTTTGTGGGGCGTGCAAAATTATTCGGCCCCTTTACTTTCAGTGCAGCAAACTCACTCCAGAAGTTCAGCGAGGATCTCTGAATGATCCAATGTTGTCCTAAATGACTGATGGTGATAAATAGAATCCACCTGTGTGTAATCAAGTCTCTGTATAAATGCACCTGCTCTGTGATAGTCTCAAGGTTCTGTTGAAAGCGCAGAGAGCATCATGAAGACCAAGGAACACACCAGGCAGGTCCGTAATACTGTTGTGGAGAAGTTTAAAGCCGGATTTGGATACAAAAAGATTTCCCAAGCTTCAAACATCCCAAGGAGCACTGTGCAAGCGATCATCTTGAAATGGAAGGAGTATCAGACCACTGCAAATCTACCAAGACCTGGCCGTCCCTCTAAACTTTCAGCTCAGACAAGGAGAAGACTGATCAGAGATGCAGCCAAGAGGCCCATGATCACTCTGGATGAACTGCAGAGAACTACAGCTGAGGTGGGAGAGTCTGTCCATAGGACAACAATCAGTCTTACACTGCACAAATCTGGCCTTTATGGAAGAGTGGCAAGAAGAAAGCCATTTCTCAAAGATATCCATAAAAAGTCTCATCTAAAGTTTGCCACAAGCCACCTGGGAGACACCCCAAACATGTGGAAGAAGGTGCTCTGGTCAGATGAAACCAAAATCGAACTTTTTGGCCACAATGCAAAACGATATGTTTGGCGTAAAAGCAACACAGCTCATCACCCTCAACACACCATCCCCACTGTCAAACATGTTGGTGGCAGCATCATGGTTTGGGCCTGCTTTTCTTCAGCAGGGACAGGGAAGATGGTTAAAATTGAGGGGAAGATGGATGCAGCCAAATACAGGACCATTCTGGATGAAAACCTGTTGGAGTCTGCAAAAGACCTGAAACTGGGACGGAGATTTATCTTCCAACAAGACAATGATCCCAAACATACAGCAAAATCTACAAAGGAATGGTTCACAAATAAACGTATCCAGGTGTTTGAATGGCCAAGTCAAAGTCCAGACCTGAATCCAATCGAGAATCTGTGGAAAGAGCTGAAAACTGCTGTTCACAAACGCTCTCCATCCAACCTCACTGAGCTCGAGCTGTTTTGCAAGGAAGAATGGGCAAGAATTTCAGTCTCTCGATGTGCAAAACTGATAGAGACATACCCCAAGCGACTTGCAGCTGTAATCGCAGCAAAAGGTGGCTCTACAAAGTATTAACGCAAGGGGGCCGAATAATTTTGCACGCCCCACTTTTCATTTTTTTTATTAGTTAAAAAAGTTTCAAAAATCCAATAGATTTCGTTCCACTTCACAATTGTGTCCCACTTGTTGGTGATTCTTCACATAAGATAAAAAATTTATATCTTTGTTTGAAGCCTGAAATGTGGCAAAAGGTTGAAAAGTTCAAGGGGGCCGAATACTTTCGCAAGGCACTGTACCTTGCATTGGCAGACAAAGGTAGACAGTAGATATGGTTGGTTTTCCTAAGAGGTGGTTTTCTGGAACAATTGACATTATTTAAAGACTTATTCATATCTGATGTATGTCACTGGTATAGAGTGACTAGACAATAAAGTACCACTAAACTACTGCAAGGTGTTACCTCTTGAAGCGCGCCAATAGCAATGCCCTGCCACTTGTAATCCATCACAAACATCTGCTGACAGACCTCACGTACCTGAAAACACACAATGTCATAAATTTCAGATGCTGGTTGGAAAAGTATCGACTTAGCTCAGGCTTAAGGCTTAAGTGGACCAGTTTAGCTTTCCTACAGAGATGTGACACTGCTGGGGATTCTAGAAAACCCCACAATTGAGCTACATAGGAGTGTAGAGGTTCCGAAAAGCCACAGGAGTTAAACTCCAACTGATTCTGCTTTGTTTTGTGCTTCATTGTTGCAGATCCTGCGGTCTACACTCACTGTTCCTGAGTGGCGTGAATGTAGTAGCAAAGCACAATGCTACGAAGAACAGCATGTATGCGTTAATGCCACCAACAGTGCTCTTCTGTTTTAAATTCCAGTGTTCAGTGCACTGGATCAATGTATTTTCCCTGACAAGGGAAAGAGAAGACATTACCACTCTGGCAAAGGGGCCTTTGCGTAGCAGCAGCTCAGTGGATTTCTGGTACTGGCGAATCTCCATCAAAGCGCGGGTCCCTGGACGGTACCTACGCTTTTTCACTGGCTTCTCCCCTTGCACAAAACGGACAAATTAATACACTGTTCACACATAGGGATGAGGTAACAGAAAGACGACGAATACTGTATGCGTGCAGATAACCATCCTGCAGTTCTCTTACTAGGTTTGCAGGACATTGTTTATAAATACAGTCCTGAACTGACTAAAAAGAAATTAGAGGACTTGACAGATACCATACAAACAACAACACTGGAAAGATAAATGGAGAAACACTAATTTGGTGATGGGAGTCAGAAAACAATAAAGATTCTGTATATAAAGCTATTTATATGTAAAACCTAAACTGTTAGATATCACATGATTTAAGCTGCAAATATGGGAGAGATGATAATAGACTGTTAACCCATCTGCTTGCCTGCATTGTCTGAGTCACCACTAACGTACATAATTAAATTTACAAAGAGGATAATACAGTAACTGAGTTCCTCAGTGAAACAACACCCAGCAAACAGAGACACAGATGGACACACACAGAAACACAGCGAGTCACAGTGGTGGGCTTCACACTGACCTGCCCTGCCAGATCGCCGGGGTGGTGATGGAGGGGGGGGAACTCGGCGCTGAGGGACCACAGCCTTCCTCTTACGAGCAGAACCTCCCTGATTCCGCATTTTGCCGTGCTGAGCCTGTATACACGAGGACAATCAATCTACACACAGATGTGCTGTACTGGACACGGGAAAGCTAACTCACCTGCCTTTGCCTGAACAGGGGACATTATTGCAGGACTTGGCTTGTTAATTCACTTTTAATTGAAGTCTAAAAATGCGGTACAGAAAACATGAAAAAACAGAAGGCTTACTAACAATAACTTTACTCAACTTGTAAAGCCTTATAACATTTAACGAAATTAGTTTACTCAATATTTCACCACGTTCCTTTGTTTGTACATTACATAATATGGAATCCCATGCAATAAGATAGAAATACTGAATAACACAGAGTAATAAGGAACACAAGAATCTTAAAAACTGTAACATCTTAAACCCCAAAATATTTCCTTAATGAAGTAATGCATTAAGAGGAATGACATTTTAGATTTCCAAGCACGTGAAAAGAGGTTTTTCTCTCAAGAGAAATGGAAAGCTGGTCTCCCCTGTCATGTGTTCTGACATAACTACCGCTCTCCTCTTGGATTCTGGTCAAGCAAACATTCCCACTTCTCATCGGTGATGACTGTAAGTGTTGTCCATAAGCCACAGCCAATAGACTTGTTCAAACACACAGACCAAGAACATACGGAAATGTCATTTACGTTGTATTGGGTTAAGCAAATGGAGAAGGAAATATTCCTCCATAATAAATAATATAAGCTTTAAAAAATCCCCATATTGTGTTATCTAACGTAGCCAGCAGTACTGATCCCTGCACATCACCATCAGCCCTACACTATGCAACGCGATATCGACAGATATTTTACACCTATCACGGCAAGTCTGAAATATCCCATAGATACATGTAAAAAATACATTCAATCGTGTGCATCTTAATTGGGTCATGCAGTTAGAAGCATAACTTTATGCGAAAGAAACATGATATTGCGTAATTATATTATTCATTTCTCATTGAGTATCCAGAGCCTCTAGGATGTATAAACTTACACAGAAAAAGTTGTGAAATGGTTTCTAGTTACTGGAACCAAGCGGGGAAATAAAATGCTTGACCTAATTTAAAAATATATTCGACTATATCGACCTAGTATTATAAATTAAAAACAGTTTTTTTAATACAAACATACCTTTACTTGTTTTAAGCAAAATGTTGTTCAACCTCGTCTCTTGCAGCAGATAGAGTATTTTAAAAAATGCATTTAATTAATAAGACCGCCTCTTGCCGATTTGTAGCCAATAGCGTGACGGAATGCATGATGAGTGATAGGTTAGTTACCTAACGGAAGGAGCCATCGCCATGTTTTGCACCGCCTTATCTTGGTATGTTATTTTGATTGGATAATTTCTTTCAAACCACATCGTTCGTTGATTGGCTGAGCGGCCTGTGAGCCGAGATCTGGGTTGTTTGTGGAGAAGCATGGATTAGTAAACTCACAATATATTTGCGTTTAACTGGATTTGCTTGTATTCGTCAGCTAAGGCAGCCCCGCTAGGGAACAATTCAAAGACATGAACAGAACGTAAATGCGTTGGTTGACATGAAGGTCTTCCTGATGACCATAGGGGAATTTCATAAAGCGAGAATACTCAACCGGAGAACTTTAGCAAATATGTCGATGAAAGTCTTGTTGTCCGGTTTCACGAAGCAAGATTGAATATTTTCTGGTTACCTGTAGTAACACATCCAGGTTCGGTCAAACACTGCCTGACTTTGCGATAAACAAGTAATAGGTTTATTCCATAATGAAAAACAGAATAAAGCCAGGTGGATGCCAGAATAAAGCCAGCCAATAAAGGTGGATGCTGCACATTGGTGGTGGTGGAGGGGAGTCCCCATTACCTGTAAAGCGCTTTGAGTGGAGTGTCCAGAAAAGCGCTATATAAGTGTAAGCAATTATTATTATTATTATTATTATTATTATTATTATAAAGCACCTGAAGAAGGCTCCTGTTGACACCTGAAGAAGGCTCCACGGCCGAAACGTTGTATTTTCTTTCTTCTTTTTTTCAGCATGGAATAAACCTATTAAATGTTATATTAAATAGTATTACTTGTTCCTTTGCAGCCTACGCATGCTGATGCAGCTACCTACCTGAACTACTTTGTGATAAACAGTTCTGTACAGTTATCTAGAAATCCTCTGCAAATACGTCATTTTTGTCAAGGGATCCAGTGGATATAAGAGCAATTGTGTAGAGTGAAGCTACAGGAGCAACATTAAGCAAAGCGAATGAACAGTGTTGGTAAACAGCCGAACTTCAAAGTAAACGTCCTTCAACCTAATATAGTATTGCTTGGAGCGTATAACAACATTATGCAATGCAGCCGAGTATTGCTTGCTGGTCAGCAGGGGTGTCCAAACTACGGCCCACCACCGGCCACCTAGTTAATTTAGATTAGAACTAGATTTGGCATGATATTAAGTAAAAAAATGAAGTGACGCCGGAGGCCCGGGTTCGAGTCCCCAGCGGTACCCACGTGAACTCGAGAGCGCTTCACTATTTTGAACACTAGGTGCCGCCATCACGTAAAATCACATCTCAAACAATCTTAACAAGAGCTGCCCAGTCAACCGTTACAGGTGAGCCCTAATAATCATACCTGTTTTTTAGATAAAGTGTGAAGTTTAGTAACAATAACTCACCTGGGTGAATCTGCACTAAAAATTTTCAGTGCTTAATTAAAATTTTCAGATTTTCTATTGCTTAATGAAACAGGTGGTTGTCATTGAATTCCCACACCTCCTTATGGTAGATTTCACATACGGACAGATGGCGTGGCAGGAATACCACTGAACAGCAGAACTTGATCTTGGTGTGAGGTATTTGTCTACAGTGGAATACTTCCTGCCGACCTCTGACCTGTGGTGCAGTGATGATAATGAGCACTTTTCTATTAAGTGTTGGTCAGTGTCTCTCTAAGGGTGGTGTATTTGTATTTCTTGCCTCAAGTTCTTTTTGTTCTTTACTATTGATCAAGGTCCTTGCACAGACTCCCGTTATTATCCACACAGTTTAGAGGTGATGTGGGGTTGCACAGCAGGTTCAACTGTGCCTGGACTGGGAGGGGGCTCTGGAGCAAGGTGCAAATACACAATGCATTTTTTCACCTGGCCATCCGGATGATCAACATGGTGGCATTGTTTGGCTACAAAGCAAAAAGTAGTTCCTTAATTAGGGGTCACCTAAACTGCGACATACCCCTCTCGCAGTTCTTTGACTGCTCGTCTGTGCTAACCTATGTGGTACAGTACCTTAAAAGGGGTAGCAGTGGAATATCCTCAACCTGGTTGATTTCTTTAACAGCTGCCCTGTTACATAAAGAGACTTATTCCATGGTGACTTGCTAATAAAGACATAAGATACGGGGGGGGGGGGATTCACAGATTCCAACAGACAACTGATTACTGATGTCTGTATAACATTATTTACATACTATTATTTTTACTAAAATTATTATTATGCTAAAGTTAAATTTAATCTAACAGTACTTTTCCTTGAATTTAGATCACTATATACACCGTATTAATGTTTAAAAATGTATCTAAATCCTAAATTTAAAAACATTAAATATTAACCTCTTTATCCAGTCCACAGGATATCAATCCATTGCACAACACACACATACAAACCACAGAAACAAACAGGCTAACATCCACCACAGCTTGTTTTACAGAAGCCAATTAACCTGAGCCGAGCAGTATGTGGGAGGAAACTAGAGCACCCAGAGGAAACCCACACAAACATAGGAGAACATACAAACTCCATAAGGATAGCACCCCAGGAATAGAACCGAGGGCCTCAGCACTGTGAAGCAACAATATTAACCACTGTACCACCATGCTGCCCTACATGTTAAATTTATATTCTAATAAGAATATCTCTTTAACATTATAGAGATGAAATTTCAAAATATTTAATGTTTTGGTCTAGATTTTGCTTTGCACACTTTACTTCACAGGTTCACACTCAGCATTCTCTGTCACAAGATTGAGACCTTGCTGTGCTATTCTCTGTGACTCCCTTTTTTCTCCACCTGTGCAAAGAAAATAAACTCATAGGAACTCTCCACTATCTCTAGCTGACTTGGAAATATTATTAAGGCTTCCACTGGTCCTTGTGTATCCCTTTATTTGTTAGGTATGCAAACCAAAACCTTGTATATACTTTAATTTAGTCTTTGTAATTTGAAAGATCTGCATCTACGGGATGCTGTTTCTCTTGCTTCTTTCGGGGTTCTGACATCTTTGTCCTCCAGGCCAGGTTGTTGTTCTCTCAGCTACCTGAGTTAAGTCAATAAAGAAAACCAATTCAAATCACACCTCTGCCTTTTATTGATCTGCATTCAGCCAAACTACTGCATCCAACTAAAATGCAGCATCATGGCTCCTTGTTTTCCAATAGAGGAAAAACGTATCTAAGTAAAACACCAGCGGACAATAACACAGGCTTGCTGCAGAATGTCAGCTTGCTCTTGGTGGGAGGAAATGTGCTCTTTTCATTGGTACACATTTGGAAAGTTATCAGATAAACTCAAATACATTCAGAAGCTCAAGGTTTCTCAGAGTATTTTATCCTTCCAGTTGTAACACCAAATATGGGTCCAGATAGATTTCCATTTCCCAAGATGCACACGATCTTCTTTCTGTCTTAACAAAGCACCACATTTGATTTAAACAATTCTAGCATTTGGAACTGAATAGATTACAGCAGCATGAAGAAAGCCATGGCTTATTTGAAGAAGCTCAAGTGGGTAGCTGCGTCAGCATGCAAAAGAGCAGGTAAGAGTTTATTCCATGCTGAAAGGAAAAGAAAAGAGATGCAATATTCTGTTTACTTGCTACTTTCCCTCTCTCTCCCTCACACCTGAAGAAGGCTTCATAGCCAAAACAGCCATTATGTCTGTTTTCTTTTCCTTTCAACATGGAATAAGACTTATTTGTGCCATACTGTTGACATGCAGCTGCTTGCTTCATGCAAGAGTTTGCTTTTGCCAAATTGGCATCTCTTGCCATCTTTTGCTGAGTCAAATACAAAGAAATAGCATCAGACCCCTTCTTCTTGTTTTACTGTAGTTATTATGCAAGAACTGAAGCAATGCTCACACGGGAACATCCATAGTCCTCTTTTATACCATTGTAAACATGGTTTAAGTCTATTGACTGTTAATTTTCCTCTACTGCCTGAGAATTCACCAACATTGCCAGATAATAATTCTTCAAACTTCACTATCAGCAGCATCTATACTGACACGAGCTTTGCAAACTGATTTGAAACATGGCTTTGCAATATGACTTTTTTTCTTTATTTCCCTACATTTTCTACATTTTCATTAAAAACCATATTTTTTCCAATCTGCATACTTAAAAAAATACAGTATGTATAAAAAACAAAAGATACATTTGTGACCCAACTGTAATATTAATGTTATAATTAACTATAATTTTGAAAAGGGAAAAGTGATGCCAAACAAAAAGCAAATGTAAATTATGCCAAAGGGTAGTTCAGAATGTATTTCTGCTAATTCTGCTGTTCTGATAATCAAATACTTCATAATAATTCCATAATACACCACTTGCACTTTTTAATACTGGGTTTGCAGAGATATTTGGAGCATCCGAGTTGATACATGATGTTTCATCTCAGAGCTTTGAGTAGGTATCTGGTTCAGCATGTATAGGCTGCAAAGGAACAGGCATTTATTAAACAGGTTTATTAAATGCTGAAATGAAAAGAAAACCTTCTTCAGGTGTGATGGAGAGAGTAGTTAAGAAGGGGCAAGGAGCAGGGAGCAAATGGGCATGAATCAAATGAGAATGAGTGTCCAAACTGTGTTTTCAAGAGGAGAGGTGTGAAAAGCTGAAATCTGCAAATGAATGGAAATTATTTAGAAGGAGATTGTCGATATGAGATGATGGGGAAGTTGTCATTAATGGTCCTGGGGATAGAAAGGGTGGTAGGGAAGAAGGTGAATGGAATAGGGTTGTGAGTCCCAGAGTTCCTATTTGGTTTGATGATCTGAGATGTGTTTTTGTCTCGGGTGAGGGCCCTGTCAATAATGAGTTTTAGGTATCCTTTATCAGTGAAAAAAGAGTGCATTTTGAAGGTTTGGTTATGGAAAACCACATTATTGTGGAATTGTGGAAGTGGAATCTCACCACAAACTCAAGTCACTTTGCCCTTTCTGGGACTGTGCTGCTACCATCCATGCAGAGGAATGCTGGAGAACACAATAGAAATATCTGAACATCCCATAGAAACCCCTCATCTGAGAACCAGATATACAGTATCACTACCATGTATGAGATCCCTCAGAGTCTCTGGTGTCCGGAGCAGCACAGAATCTACACTCGATCCTGCCTGGAAGCACAGCAGTGAAGCACTCAGACCACAAAGTGCACAGGAGTCAAACACCACAGTGCAATAAAATTTCTGTCATATGATGCACAGCAATGTACTGTACATACAATGTACTGTCTCAAAGCTGGTGCAACTATTAATTGATAAATAACAGGAAGACAACACATTAAGTGTTGGAGAAACAGTATACTGTACTGGATCTCCTTAAAACTAACAAAATTATAATAATAATAATAATAATAATAATAATAATAATAATAATAAACTTTATTTTATATAGCGCCTTTAAAGGTGGCTTCTCAAAGCGCTTTACAGGATGACAATAACAATAAATAAGAAGACTACAACAATAAATAAGAAAATTTCACAATTATACAATTATAATTACAACAATACAACAATAACAATAGAGGAGACCGTGGAAGATGGTAATAAGAAGAGCAGAGGGGTGAAGAATGGAACCAGTTAAGTAAAGGCTTTTCTGAAGAAGACGGTTTTGAGTCTGGATTTGAAGGAGTTTAGAGAAGGTGACTCTCTAATATCCTTGGGCAAAGAGTTCCAGAGCTTGGGGGCATAGCAGGAGAAGGCCCTGTCGCCCATACAATGTAGACGGGCTTGGGGGACAGTAAGGAGGGCAGAATTTGAAGAGCGGAGGTTGCGAGGTGGGGAGTAGGGAGATAAAAGTTCAGACAGGTATTGAGGTGCCAAGCCATGTAAAGCCTTGTAGGTGAGCATGAGGATTTTAAAGTCTACGCGGAATTTGACCGGAAGCCAGTGCAAGGACTCCAGGATAGGAGTAATGTGAACACTTGCACTAGACCTGGTCAGGATTCTGGCTGCTGAATTTTGGACATACTGCAGCTTGTTCAGAGTAGATTTAGATACCCCAGGGAATAGAGCATTGCAGTAGTCAATTCGAGAGAATACAAATATGTTGATCAGCTTTTCAGCCACAGTTAATGATAGCATAGGGCGTAGTCTTGCGATATTTCTAAGGTGAAAAAAAGAAGTTTTGACAGTATGCTGTACATGTGGGTCGAATGTTAAGCCAGAATCGAATATAACCCCAAGGTTTTTCAATTTTGATTGAAGCTCAAGTACAGAGCCATCTACAGACAGGGTTACAGGACTGGCTTTACGAAGTTGATGGGGGGTACCAATAAGCATGACTTCAGTCTTGTCACAGTTAAGATGAAGGAAGTTTTGAGTCATCCAAATTTTTATGTCAGAGATGCAATTAGATAGAATAGAGACAGCCACATCAGTGTCGGGTTTGGTATGGAAGTATATTTGAGTATCGTCAGCGTAAAAATGAAAGCTGAGGCCATGTGATCTTAAAAGCTGACCAAGTGGGAACATGTAAATGCTGAAGAGCAAGGGGCCCAGTATTGAGCCCTGGGGGACACCAGACTTGACAAGACCAATTTCAGACCTGTACCCATTGAGAGAGACAAAGTGACAGCGATCAGTGAGGTAAGACTTAAACCATTTTCGGGCAGTGTCAGAGACTCCAAACATAGTCTCGAGACGAGAAAGTAAGATGTTATGGTCAACAGTGTCAAAGGCAGCACTGAGATCAAGAAGGATGAGTATGGAAAGAGAACCAGAATCAGAAGCTATTAGGAGATCGTTGGTGACTTTGACTAGGGCGGTTTCTGTGCTGTGAAGTTGACGGAAGCCAGATTGGAGGGGTTCGAAAAGGTTGTTTGTCATGAGGTGGTTATGTAACTGAAGTGTGACAGCACGCTCTAGAATTTTAGAGAGAAAGGGTAAGTTGGAGATGGGGCGAAAGTTGTTAAGATTGTCGAGAGCCATGTTAGGCTTCTTTGGCACTGGGGTAATAGCAGCAGTTTTGAGGACCGTTGGTACAATGCTGGTGCTCAAGGATTCATGTATTATATTGAGGACAATAGGACAGAGAGAAGAGAAACAGGACTGGAATAAAGTGGTGGGAATGGCATCTAAAATAGATGTGGTGGGTTTCATGCGCGTAAAATTCTATCTATAATTCATCATTGATAATATGTAAATGTTTTTTAACAATTCCATCTGATTTTTCCCATTAATAGTTTTACCACATTTTTAATAAAACAAGTAGGACTTTTTCTATCCTTATTTCTCCTCCTATAGATTAGGGATAACAAGTGATTATATAACTTCAAAAATGTAGATCCTTAATTTAAAACACTACTATTAAGTTAAAGTAGTAGTGGTAGTGTGGAGCCATGGAACAGACAACATTATTCTGTTGCCTAACACTCACACTTACTTAATACATACTGTATGTTTTTACTTATTTACTTAACATGCATTTACTTTGTTTGACTTCCTTGACAATAATATTTCACATTATGCGTTTCTAAGATATGTACTCTAAAGTAGGTTGAAGTTTACTCAAGGGTCTGTGTAGTAAAGCACAGAAAAGGAAATATACTGTCCACCGCAAACATGACAAGCTTCATCAGAAGTACAATTCAGTTCAGTTTATTTGTCATATGCACAAGTGCAATGGAATGCTTTGAAATACAAACACCAGAGTGAACATTTAAACTGTGAAGAATGAGGTTAGTAATGCAAATTATAATGTGAATTGCAGGTTCAGCTTCACAGTTTCTCTCACTTTTCTCTGTACTCATTTGAAGCTGATCATGATGGATCTATAGGTGAAGTACAGGGAGTTTTTTTTCTTTATGTATTTAGTCCGGCTGCTTGTGAACATTGAGCAGAATTAAAGGTGAGCTTCACTGAATTAATATTCATTAAAGTACTGTAATTGCAAAGTGCATTTGAGTCAGGATGAACTTGGTTACATGTTCCTTCAAGGATTAAACTTACAGATGTGTATAGAAAAACTGAAAGATGGTGGGAGATGAAGAGATAATAGTTTATGAAACTCTTTAGCTGCCTACTCCCCTCAAAAACAGAAGCACCACAATCTGATAGCTGATATAGATAAATAAAATCTGACTTCATATCATTAAAATAGGAGAAGCTGGGTTGTGAAACATCTCACAGAGTCAAGCTGATTGACACTCCTCTGCACTGTTTGAGTCTGGAGAGAATTTTACAGAAGAGTCCAGGTGAGCAGAGGGACAGAGAGACTACATACACTGTTGGTGCTGGTGACCAGGTGAAAGTCCTTTTCACTCTCTTCAGCAGACAATCTAATTGTCCTCTGGCACTTTTAGAGAGTTGGCATTTATTACTTTTTTCCAAAACAACTGTACTAACGGCTGGCCTGTCTCAGGAGTGGCTGGAAAGCATTTCCACTCCAAGTCTGTTACAGCCCAGGTGAGCTTTTGTATCTCTTGAGCCACTCTAGGTGGCCAGGTACAGATAACATGGTTATGGAGTGAACTGAGATACAACAGGCAAAGTTTGAAACTTTGAAAAAGACCATTTAATTTTAAATGGCAAGAGTACTTATAACATCCTACAGACAGGCAAACTATTAAAATTAAAAATGCAATATAATATATATTATTATTTTTCATATGTACTCAGTTGGAAATGATTTTATATCCATTGATTTATTGTAGTAAAAGATACAAAACCAAAACATGCCTTCAAATGTTGCACACTTTTGCAGGATTTTGAATGAGTTGGTTAAACCAAGATTAACACATGGGTTTCTGTGTGTATTAAGGAGTGTGTAAAGGAAAGGCACAATATGTGTTTGTATGTGTTAGTGAATGGATGTAGCTGTGTACAAAATGTACAGCTTTCTTTATGTATTTCTTAGTTTATTTATATATTTGTTTGGATCTGTTGACTTTCCATTAACATTGATCATGTGTGAATGATCACCAGACAGTACTTAACAGTGCTTTTCTACATGTTCTCCCATTTCTTTTTCATTTCTATTTTTATTTAATCTTAATTTCTATTTTGATTTGTAACAATTATATCATTTATTTATTAAGTTGCAGAAAATGCAGCCAAAATATCTATTTTTTGCAAATGTCAAAGATATATAAAAATAACTTTTCATACAGTATGACAACAAAACAAGCAGTATGAAAAAAACACTTACTGTATACTGTATGTGGAGGCGTTTAGTGATGTTTGAAGCTGCTGAAACTGTTTCGTTCCTCAGCCTTCTTAAATAAACATTCAAGTGTTCTCAATTTCAAGCACTCTCCTTACTTAGGATGGTACAATGCAGTGCTGCAGTACCGTAATGAACAGTGAGAAATATATTTTCCTTACATGATTAAACTTGGTATACTCCAGCAAACCGTGAGAATTAGTATTATTAAAATTTGGTTGTTAATAGTCCTTTGCTCTTCCAAAATGCAAATATATTTGTCCCAGTCCTAGTGCCGTTGTGAGAATTGTTCTCCCTGACTAATTGGAACAGCTTTTAGCATTAGACAAGCAGCTGACATTAGTAAAGCATTTGTAGTCTTTCGTTTTCTCAGTTGCAGGACAGACCACATCTCTCGCTCAAGACTCAAATTATATTGCATAGCGAATGTAGCACAACTGAGCCTTGTTTGGTGTGCGTAGTCTTTTGAGCAATTTTTAAAATGGATCTCTTGTTCCTCCATCGTGGTTCAGTTAAAAAGATCTGTGAAGTCTAGGACACACTTATTTAATACTGCCCATCAAATTGGCATCAGAGGTTTCATACAGTATATCTACTACATCAGTACATTTGTATATATTTTAATATTATAACGAGGAGGTTGTGCAGTTTATTCAAGAATGGTCTATGAAAACTGATTTATGCTCAACCATCTTTAAATCCATCCCGTGCCCTAAATGGAAGTCAAAGTCAATGTCCTCCTGGAATGGATGTAATCTTTAACATCATCAATTATCCTGGAAAATATCCACAGTACAGGCCTGATTAGGGTTTTTGAATTAAAGAGAACCCTTTGTACTGTACATCCTTTGTGAAAATGCTGATATTTTATATGTCTTTCTCACTACAGACATTAGAAAGACATGTCAAGAAAAAAACAGAGATGCATTTTATTGTCTTTTTTCAAAAGTTTGTTTCACATTGTGGCACACTTATGATGTTAATTTCTCTATTTAGGTCTTCCCTAAAATATCTACTACCTTTGATACAAATTTGAAAGTGATTGAATAAATATAAAAAATTGCATGACTTTTTATTAACACAGGACTTGAATTGGTTTTCTCAGTCTTCCAAAAATGTGATATTCATAATGAAAAGAATAAACCATCTACTATTTTATTGTTTTATTTCACTACTGCCAGGCTTTGAGAGTCTTCTTATAATGTTTACAGTTAAAAAATGCCTTTTTTTGTATTTATGTATTTATACAGTACTCAACAAGTTTAGTAAAATAAAAAAAACTTTTACTTGCAAAATTCACAATGAAAGCACCTTTTCAAAGGAAGGGAAAACATTATGTATTTTAGTGATTTTTTTGCTTTTGTGCTTGCATTTTGCTGTTGAACAGATAAGTTATAAAAATATAAAAAAGTGTTTCTCTAAATTGAAATGCAAGATGAATATTCCTGTGAAAAAAGGTTAATTTGCTTTATGCTGATGTATCTAGTTATGAAACACAGTAGTGAAAAGCTTAGGTTATCTTGTGTTTTGTCATATATAGCCCATGGTGTTGTTTTGATTTTGCTGGTAAAAATACATACTATATTATTCACTCGTTGTGCAGTTTCTGTCTAAAGTGCTGGTTAAACTTAAAGGTCATGGGGAGGATATTGGATCTGCAATATGAGAAACAATGAAAAAATCTTGTATAAAAGTGTAGCATTGAAAACAAATACACACATTGAGGCAGATATGCCTACCACGGGATCTATGCAGAAGCTTAAGTACAGATGCAGTTCAAAGATATATGAAATATCTTATTTTCTTGATTGGATGATACCTTACACATTGTTAACTGGGGGGGGGGGGGTTGTTTTTCTATTATAATCCAGATGATTATGCATTTTTATGATGTTCCTGATTGACATACTGTACATATCTTAGTTATTGTCAAAAATATAGTATTACCTACCTACTGTAACTATTGTTGTTTATCTGCTGGTGCATTGTGGCTCTACTCAATAAATTACTACCTCTATCAGTCAGTGCATCTCTTGTTAATTCATGTGGAATGCACTGATGGTATGCACAGGGTCTTTACCTCAGCTGAATAAAAGTTTCTGTGGACACCACAATATTTGATACATTTGCTGCCCATTTGTTGCCAGCCCCAGGCACATCATTGAGGACAGTCCTCTTCGGTAGAGGTTGACAGTTCTGGAGAGTTTGAAAAGTGGTGTTAATAGACACATACTGACTTAACACTGCACTGAGAGAAATTAATACTGACACACTGCAGATACATCGAATGGTCACCACTGTAAATTAACATGGCACTGAGTTAGAGGGGAATGAATACAGACACACTGACTAACTGTACACTACAGTACATTAACACTGCACTGAGAGAGGGGGGTTAATGCAAATACACTGGATGCAATAAAGCATTAATACTGCACTGAGAGAAGGAAAGAGAACTCAGATCAGGATCCTATAAACTCTAAACATACTAAGAAATATACGAATAGTCTATAATGGCTGACATTCAGTATCTTACAATTGTGCAGCATCTAATGTATATTTCTCAGGTTTGTTAGACGTTTTATGGGTTTATAAAACCTAAATGAATCGCAGTATCAAACACAGTAATGGACTGGGTCTGTCTGCTCTACCTTTGGTGGCACACATGCCTACAGCCCCCAGGGCGAGCAGAAGAAAAATTGTCTTCATTGCAGAGAATCAGTTCTGGAAGAGAAGAAGAGTGATCACACATCTGAAAGGGTACTATGACAATGACAAAACCAGTCTGACATCAACTAAAGTCTGTATTAAATATACTTGCATTTTGGAAGGCCAAAGCACTGCGATTAATCACATTTTAAATGGAGTTTATAACGAAAGTTCTGCGGGGATGAGTTCAATCGGACTCAGTTGTCAGTAATTAGCTCTCTGGCTCCGTGCCAGGCTGTGCTGTGCGGTTTGCGACGGTGCGCTGCTGATGTTCACTGACCGGCTAGTTAGTGTTGGCTTTAACTAGCAAAGTTTGCGCACAGGAGAAAAGATGACTGTGGGTCCCAGCAAGTCAGGAAGAGGACCGGTTCGTTCCTGATGAAGAGCTAGTTCTGAATAGTGATTCAGCTGTCCACAGTTCTGACCTGTTCACGAGGCCTGCTGCTGGTGCTAACCTCGGGTGGATCCTCTGGTTACTCTCTGGCATCCTCCGCTCTAGACTCTTAGAACAAAGGAAAGTTCTAGTACTCGGACACACTGGCCGTTCCATGGTTGTCCGGGCTGAGTCTCAGGATGGTCAGGAGGCGCGCTGCGAGAATGTCCTGCCCTTAGGAGCCTTCTGCTCCTGGGCCGTCCTGCCCTGGAATTCTCCTTTGAATTCCCTTTAGAATTGTCCACAGAATTCTCCTGAATCCCTTCTGAATCTCTCAGGCTCTCTGTGTTGCCTGTTTTTACCTGGAGGAACTTCAGCTCATTCATTGGCTGAAAGTTCCATGGGCATCAGAGTCCCACGTGGGTTACTCGGCCCTACCAGTCCCTGATTGGTTGATCAAGGTGAGATGTGAGTCACTTACTCCTGACACTTAGGAATGCAGTCCAGATGTCCATCTGGCACTCCCTAGACAGATAGGCGCCAATGGACGACCATTGATCATGATAGCCAGGCTTAGCTAAGTGCATCCCCCTTTGGGAGCTGTCCTAGGAAACCTTATCAAAGGAAACCTTAAATCAGCCTGCATGAATAGTTTCTCTGTGGCTGCACCACAGAGATGAACAGAGAGATGGGCCTAATTTGGGAAAGCTCAGAAACACTTAATTCTGCCTTATTAATAAGCCTCGCCGCTACAGCAGGAATGTATGATTGGTAGCAGCACAGTCCCAGAAAGGGCACAGTGACTTGAGTTGGTGGTGAGATTCTAATGAAGGGGAAGGTTACTGCTGGTATAAGATCTCTATTGTATTTTGCATCTCTTGATGGAAGTCTGGTGGCAGGAGTTTAAACTGGACAGGAAACCAGGGAGGGAAAGTGACCCTGGTTATGGTGCATTACTGTGTGCAACTGTGGCTGGAGAGCTGTATTCCAAAACTATGTAAACCTGTGGTAGGACACTGGTCCCACATCCTACTTGTCCCATTCCCAGGTCATTCAAGCAAGATGTTGCAGCCAACAGGGCAATTCTTAATTAAGTGTTTTCACAGATCATCCTGACAATTTCTGTATAATATGGGATTATTGTGAAGTATTTGTCATGACAGCTGCATTAGCAGATATACATCCTGAACTGCCCTTTGGTTTTTGTGTTTATAATGTTTGCCTGGTTTTGTTATGTCTTTCAATATTATATTTTATTATTATGTCAATATTAGAGTAAGGTCACAAATTTGTCTTTTATTTTTTACATGTATGAGTGAATGTGGGCAGTTTGACAGCATCTACTGTATCCATCTATTTTCTAACCATTTCTCTGTAAGCAACGGGCGCAAGGCAGGGTACACCTTGGATGGGGCACCAGCCCATAACAGAGCAGACACACCAACACAAACACACACTCACAACCCAGAGTTAACCCACATGAACAAGGGGAGAACATACAAGCTACACCCATGTGTGGAATTGAACCCAAGACCAAGACCCAAATATCCTCTCACATTCACAATACCAAGAACATTCTGCCAAGTGTCACCATGGTTTCTTAAAGCAGTCGGTTGATTTTTACAGTACACATATCCATACAGTACATACATTTTATAAATAAGCAGAACCTGAAATTCCCACCAAAAGTCTCACTAGTGATTTACATGCCCACTTCATTATTTGCACTGTTCATATCCCTGGCTACTTAAACCAAATCACACAAAAATAATTGCCCCCTGGTCAAAGCCACATTCCAGTAACATTCCAGTAAGTATCATCCCGCACATTTCTTAGCACTTCTGCAAATTAGTTGGCTCCTTAAGGGCTTCAGAAAACCAAAAGCACTTTTGCCATCTAAATAATTACCTTCAATAATTTAACCTTCCTGCTCCAAAATGTCTTCTGCTCACTTATCACCTCAGCCCTTGACCCATTATACTTTCTGGCTTCCATCTTTTCAGATGATCTGAATTTATTGCCATTTGCAGCTTGTTCGACTTTCTTCTGTATTCCTACTCATCAGATCTTTTAATTTGCTCCAGCCGTACACCTTTCATCTCATAAACTAAAACACACCACGCAATGCCAGATGCATTTATTGAATACGTTAAACTAAATTACACGAACGGCCCTTTGAACCCCTCTATTCCGAACGCTGTCAAAACATTCTGCAGTCAACCCACCCATCCCACTGTTCATCGATGAGAATCAACAGGTAGTTTCTCACACTATTTCCTACGCCACAACTCTTATTTCAGATTTCAGCCACCAAAAGCATAAACTCTGCTGTTGAAGGATTCTGCATCAATAGCATCCAGGTGGGGCTGCACACTGGTGGTGGTGGAGGGGAGTCCCCATTACCTGTAAAGCGCTTTGAGTGGAGTGTCCAGAAAAGTGCTATAAAAGTGTAAGCAATTATTGTTATTGTTGTTGTTGTTATTATTATTATTATTGTTATTATTATTATTATTATTATTATTATTATTATTATTATTATTATTATAGGGTTCCCACTCTTTTGTTTAGTGGTTCTGTCAGCCTCATCCTGATGTTTCCTCAGGCAGGCAATTTTATTAGTTAATCCACATTGCATCTTTATTTTGCATTAATTGGGGATATGGGAAACCTATTTGGTAAGAAGGGTATTTCTTAACGTGCAATTTATTCATCTCATACAGGAGCAAAATTGGGCTCCTGCATTCACCTAGATGGTGGTCTGACTGATATCTTCTAAAATTGCCTTGGCATCCACTGAACATAAGTGCATTGAAGCATGCTGTTAACAACATACTGCATTTAGGACTTAAAAATGGAAACATTAGATAATAAATAGAGGGTGAAGAATCTATTAATCAAAGGCATTCAATAAAAAGAGAATAGATTATGAAACTATTGGGGATACTGTACAGCTATAGTATAGTGGGTAAAATAAATACTGTTTTACCGGTTGAATTAATGGGTAGGTTTAGGTTTTCCACAGGGAGAATGTCTGCAGGTCCTGACTGCTCTGTTGTGGCAGGGTGACAGAGTGGTTAGCTTTATGGCTCACCATCCTGGGACTCTGGGTTCAGTTCCTGGGGTGCTGTCTGTGTGGAGTTTGTATGTTCTCTCCATATTTCATATGGGTTTCCTCTGACTGTATAAAGACATACTAGCTGGTTAATTGACTTCTGTCATAATCTGCAATTTTGTAAACAAAAGGGAAGATCAGCATATTGAAGCCACATGGTAATAACACATTCAGGTTTTAGCACTTCTGAAAAACTGCTGTGAAATACAGGGACTGAAGTTATAAAGCTAAGTGTTCACTTAGGATTTTAAATTAAGGGGGCGGAGGGTGATATAAAATCGTTGATAATCCATTTTTTAGACTTGAGACTTAGACTTAGTCAATATAAAATTCTCTCTCTTCTTGGTTGTGTTTTTTATGTATCTGAAAAATACAGTTAAGTAAGGTTTCATAGTTTTCACATCTATTTCTTCTTTAACAATAGAAAATATTTCCTGAGAGTTCATGTTGAAGGGAAATTTCAAGAGTATAATTTATTTAATAAATATAATCTGATATGTTTCCGCATAGCATCATCTATATTTATCAAAATAGAAAATATTACTCAAGGGGTTTGTTGAATTGTGGCAGGGTGACAGAGTGGTTACATGAATTTTGGCCAGTTACATGAATTTTGTCTGCAGCTTATGGACAGCTGTCAGCTACCCTCCAGCAGGGCTACCTCCCCACTGTGGACTACGCCACCTGCTCCAGCAGCTCCTGGTGGGGATCTACAGTAAAGTCCACCATGATCTGTGCCGGTGGTGATGACTACAGAGCAGCCTGTTTTGTAAGTATTCCCTCTACAAAACTATCACTTTGATCGACAGTCCAACAGTGCAAGATACTGTTGAAACAAACTTGAAAATGTGGATTTTAATGAGTTGCAGAAATGTAAGAAAACAAGCATTAAAGGCTCATACTAGACTATTTGCTTCTATTTCTAGTGAAATAATTTACCTCACTGCTGTGTTCAGTCTGAAAATAAGTACATTGTTCATGAAAGCAGTATTTCTCTGTTCATCATATGACTGCATTGATCTACCCAGTGCAGTGTGTGCATAGAGGTTGCACTGCCTCATCTCTGATGGTTGGGCCCATAAATCTAATTTTAAATATACGCCATTTTAACCTCCTCATCAGGGCAATTAGCGTTCTTAATCTTTTTCTATGTAAGCAAGGAAAACCGTTACTTTTTCCCTTACTAACTTTAAATGTTGTTTTCAGACTACCGACAAAAATCTTTGTTTCAGTTACATAAAATGGTTATCACAATAACAACAAAAGAAAGTGAAACATGACTTGTTGAATTTCTTTTTGTTGCTTTGCTACAAACCTTGGCGTGCGTCTTACCCTCCTTCCACAAATACAGAAAGATGGTAGCACTTGTTGTCTTGTCTCACTCTGGTAATTATATTATTACATAACTGCTTCCAAAAACCTCGATCTTTTCACCAGTGTTCAAAAGGGGGGAAATATTGTGGGCACCAGGTTTTATAGTGTTTTTCATACTGTTTTCTATCATCATCATCACTGTTCTATTAGAGTTCCATTTGTAGCCTTAATAATACTGAACACCCTTCTAATCTGTTTCACCTGCCAAATAAGTGGCTTTTTTGCCACTTATTTGCCACTTTTTTATTTGCCACTTTTTGGGGGGGAAGTTCTACATTAACAAGCTTCAGTAAAGAATGCTTTCTGGCCATTGTTTGCTTTGGTGCAGCATTTCCACTCCTTCAGTAATCGTAATGGCCACATCCATAGAAGGGTGACAAAGCAGTGCTTCTCCTCTGAAGTGCTGGATTTTACATGAAATCTGAGCCCAAACCAGGCTGCTGCAAAGGTGTGAGTGGAGGGATGCAAACGTCAAGTGTGAGGGAGAAAAGGGGCTTACGTATAGTATTAATCATTTTTAACCTGTCAAGAATTTTTAAATGTCATGAAAGATAATGATTTAGTAAAGTCACTCAGGACAGGAAAGTTGACTGGAAAATTGCTAATGTAGCACTCATCCACATACTGTAAGGCTGACAAAACTGTACCAAGTACTGAGAGGAATATTCTGGATTTTAAAACACGTAAGGTCGTAGAAATAAGACTTACAACATTTATGGTTAAATAATTCACTGAAACATTATGTACTGTATATTGTTACAGGCTGAGATAGATGCCAATCGGGGTGTTTTAAGACTGTAGATAAAGAGTGTAGCACCTGGCACTGTAAACATTTCCAGCTTCAAAACACAGGGGATGTTTGCTGAGATGCAGGAGGTCCTGAGTCTGTAAACAAAGCAACCATGAAGTTTACCTTGGTTTCCTGACAAATCGATTAGGTTCTGATTAAGTGTTATTCAATATTCCAGAAAGACACTATATAAGATCAGATCAAGACAGAAGAAAAAAGAGTGTGAAAGGGGGAAAAGAAAAGGGGCAGACCACACGAGAGAGAGGACCACATGAGAGAGAGGACCACACGAGAGAGAGGAGAGAGAGGACCACACGAGAAACAGACGGAACTGTGCTGCCAAGTCCCTACTGCAGGATCATCCTGAAAAAACCCGAATGGAGCTAGGTATTTGAATCTTGCTAATAGAGCTTGCTATTCTGTAGCTTTTTGGAGTTCCTGAGTAAAGAAATTAATTTGTTTAAAACTGCCTCTCCTGCTGGGTGAGCACCTTGGTTGGTGCATTTTGCAGTTCAATAGGGAGATAGCGTCGCATTTATTTTGTGGCATCCAGTTTAGAGAGGTTCAATCGTAGATTGTATTCCTTTTATTTTAGAAGGCAACTTGACCTCTGTAGGCATTATTAAAGAGCCAAATACATACCCCAACCCTAGCAGGTTAGCAGTCTGGGGCTTTCAGGTACATCTAGATCTCTAAAACGTCTTGTCTGTAAATACACTAAATTGTGTGTTGTATGTTTATGCTGTGTGTAGAGTAGTGTGTGTCACTGTAATTGTTAATAAATATTTGTTTATCAAAATGCACTATATTACGGTTTAAATTATATCATAATTTAACACATCCAAACACAAGTCTGAAGTCCAAAGAGTACTTTATTTACAGTGCAGAATAACTGCTTCTATTCCAACACAGCAAAGGGTATCACAGCATATTGGTTTATATACCAGCACTCTAACATGTATCCCGGCACAGTGGTTTATATCTCAGCACAGGGGTTTGTATTCAAGCACAGCAGCTGGTGTCTCAGCGCTGTGGCTTGTATTCCAACACAACGGCTTAAATTTCTACACCTCGGTTTGTATTCAAGCACAACGGCTGGTGTCTCAGCACTGTGGCTTGTATTCCAATACAGCAGCTTGTACCTCAGATCAGTGATTGGTTTTAGTTTCACTGCCTTCTCCATCTCTGCAGCACAGGTTCCGGCTTCTCCCTTGTTCTTTATTTCTCCCTTGGAGGCTTCAGGAAAAGCAATGACCGCAGCAGCATCACACTAAGCATGAGTAAAGCCTACAGAAGTCAGAATAAAACATAGATATTGGATGTGAATTTAAGATACTGTTTATACAATATTCCCTTATGTGACCTCTGAAAACAGGTTAATGTGATAATTAACACAATGCTTAACAAACCAAATTCAAGATAGCGGTGAGGTTGATCTGCTTGAATTCGAATCAGGACTTCTTCAGTTTATTAAAATAGGCGAGTTTATTAGAAATAACATTAAAAAGCAAATGCTTTTTGAGGAAATAATAATAATAATTTCCTACACTTATATCACACTTTTCTGGACACTCCACTCAAAGCGCTTTTACAGGTAATGGGGACTCCCCACCACCACCACCAATGTTCAGCATCCTCCTGGATGATGAGACAGCAGCCATAGTGTCCCAGAACACTCACAACACATCAGCTCTCAGTGGGGAGGAGTAATGAGTAATGAAGCCAGTTCATAGATGGGGATTATTAGGAAGCCATGATTGGTAAGGGCCAATGGGAAATTTGACCAGGATGGGGGGTTACACCCCTACTCTTTTCGAGAAATGCCCTGGGACCACAAAGAGTCAGGACCTTATTTTTACATCTCATCCGAAGGACAGCACCTGTTTGCAGTATATCATCACTATACTGGGGCATTAGGACCCACATAGACCGCAGGGTGAGTGCCCCCTGCTGGCCCCACTAACACCTCTTCCAGCAGCAACCTTTTTTTTTTCCCATGAGGTCTCACATCCAGGTACCTTTCAGGCTCACACCTGCTTAGCTTCAATGGGTTGCCAGTTGTGAGTTGCAGAGTGATATGGCTGCTGGCTATAGCACATATGAAATGGATGAAAATAAAGAATTAGAAAAGTACAAGTTGCGAAGATACAGAACAGTGTTAACAAAATAATTCGAGGCAAAAGGCATAAAGTTACATTAAACTCTCATTAAGATAACTATTTTATACCATCGAGCTTTGAACTCAAGCACAAGGTGAATGCAACCTATCCCTTTAACAGGTGTGCAAATGAGAGAGCTTGGTATGCTCCTATTGCTTATATTCTGAATAGCAGGGAAGTAGGTATCACCTAATCTGGGGAAATTTGGTAGTCGAAGAGTGCTGTGACCCAGCTCAGAAGCTAATCCAGCGTTGCTGTGGAGCACAAGGAGGGCTGCTGGCTGGAGAGGATGGAGCAGCATTTCAGACTTTTTCTCCCTTGTCCATTTAAGCCCTTTGCTACTTTTTCTTCTTTGAATGCTGGCTTCCTTGGGTCTTGATGTCCAGTTCTCTTGAGTTCAACTTCCCAGAACTCACAGGCTTAATTTCCAGTCCCCTCATGGGCCTAACTTCCTCAGGCCAGATTTGTGGTGTTCACGGGCCTAACTTCCTGTCTCACGGACCTACCCTCTGGTGTTCACAGGCCTAACTTCCAGTCTCACGGGCCTACCTTCTGGTGTTCATGGGCTTAATTTCCAGGCCTAACTTCCAAGGTGTTGTTCTTGACTTTCCCTTTTTATTGGCCTCAAAGACATTCCTCTCTGCCAGGGTTCTGGTTGGCCAATTCAAATCTGTGATTTGCTAACTTCCCCTTCAGGAATTTTTATTGTTTTTTAATACATACAAGTTTGATAATTATAATTAACTACTCATGTTTTGTCCGTTCTTTTCATACCAACCAAGCACAGCCCATGTCTTCCTGAAATAATAATAAGAAACTTTATTTTACATAGCACCTTTAAAGGTGGCTTCTCAAAGCGCTTATGATGCCTTATATTGTATTTTAATTTCATATTTTGGATTTACACTTTTGTAAGGGAATGAAGTATGTAATGTGGTAATACAGCCAGTACTTCACACAGTCTTTTATCAAAAGGATTGAAGGATGCTATTTTATCAGGTCAAATTTCTGATTTGCTACACAAGCAATAGGAGGGGGTTGTATCCCATTTCACCACTAGAGGGGTGACTTGGTTTTCCTAACTGGGACCATCAATCGATGTGGATGGATCAGAATATTGTGTTTTCTAAATTCTGATATCAGACAAGTGATATCTATGGGCATTTGCTCAAATATACCTTGTTTCTAGAGGTTTAATGCAGTTGGTTATGTCTCTCTTTAGTCTAACCATGTGATTTCTTCATTTAATTTCGGTAGAATGGCAAAACATGGCGTTTGCAGTACATAGGATATATACTGTACTGTATATATTGATGATTTTAAGGTATGTTTGTTCGGTTTTTTGAGACTGCATTTTTAAAAAAGTCCTTCTTTGCATTCCTTGCTAAGAAGTGGCTCCAAATGTATGACCTTGTGTTTGGTGTTGGTGAAACTCTTCTCTTGACTTGAGCATCACAAGGCATACTTTGTTCATGGCCAAATGGTTTTATGGCTGTGTCTGTGCAACTCATTATCTCTCTCTTTGAGAGAGTGGTTCACAGTTCTTGTGGCCAGGGCTGAGCCAGAAGGAATAACAAATCCCCCGTTATTCAGAGATGCAGGCATGCAGACTTGCCTTGTTAACAAGAACTGAATACAAGGACACCCTAATATTAATTGGTATGACTTACATTATAATAAGAACATTATTTTATGTTGTTATTTATCACAAAAAGGCATATTGTTGGGGTGAAATGTTGGATCATACAGAGGAAAGACTGAAAGCATTTTATTGATGTACTGTATTTATTACAGTATGTTAAGTCAATACAGTCACTGACACCTGTTATCCCACATTGATTTCAGTCACAAACTTCTTCTACTATAGACGAGTCAATCAACTGCCCCAAAGTTTGAAAATACCTTGTCGTTGCTTTCATATGCATATTCTGCCTGAGTATGTGTGTATGTATTTTTGCATCAGTAG
Organism: Lepisosteus platostomus; assembly: GCF_059453375.1. Lineage (NCBI taxonomy): Eukaryota > Metazoa > Chordata > Actinopteri > Semionotiformes > Lepisosteidae > Lepisosteus > Lepisosteus platostomus. The sequence goes on from NC_142612.1 coordinate 33,724,442, forward strand.
CCCATTAGGTAGGATACACCTGGGATGGGACATCAGTCCATCACAGGACATAAAGACAAAAACAAACACACACACCCATGTGTTTGTGGACTGTAGGAGAAAACCAAAGCAATTGGAGCAACCGGTTACTTCAAAAATATAGCAAATCTTCATTTACAAATTACTGTATTGAAACCTTTGTAGAAAAGAATTGTAGGAATAAATATGAAATTAAGTAAGAAATAAAAAACAAGTGCACTTAATAACAAGTGAGATGAGATCAGTAAGACTGGACAGATGGGATGGGAAAGTTTTATAAAAACATCATAAATCAATTTGCCTAGATCTTCTGGAGGCAAAATCATTAATTACATCTTTATATGGTAGTAGTCGACAGACTGCATGATTGATACTCATGATGGCAAGTCGACAGAGACAGGGACTGTATGTTTTAATCAACTTGAGCTTCAAAAAACCTCTCTGTGCTCCTGTCGCTTTCAAAGGGAGAATGACTGCAATCTGTAGGGCTACAGGTTAGGATCACAATACCCCCATTTAATAAAATACAGAAGGAAGGAAAGCAATACATTTTAATGTAGATTAACATATGATTATAAGCAAGAAATAAAGAACAAGTACACTCAATAACAAGGGAGATAAGTAAGGCTGAGCAGATGCGAACGTTTCATAAAAAATATTCTATAATTCAATTTGCCTATATTTTCAACCTCAGGTATGTTTTAATCAATCTGATCTTTGAAAAGCTCCTCTCTGTTCCTGTCAGTGTCACTGGGAGAGCACCTGTAATCTGAAGGGCTATTCCCCCCATTTAATGAAATGCAAGAGAAACTGCAAAGAAATGTGTTTTTGTGTTGATCACTTACAATTGCTGAACAGTCTTTTTTACTACACAGCTTTCACACTTTTGTTTGGCTGGGCAGCACCGATTTCTAGCCAGGTGACACACATGGCATGTGTGCAATTATGGGAAACGTAAATCCCTTAACTACCTGTACGTAGTAGTAAATCACCTCAAGGAGTCGACTGTCTAGCTTGAAAGGGTGGCTTGTCTACTGTTCACTAGTTACGTGGATCTGACAGACTCAAAGCCAAATCTAAAAACAAATTGTTACATTATTATAATTTTGTCTTATTACAAGGGCTTGATTTGGTGTACATCTGTTTTGAGATTGTTTATCCTGCTCTTCTTTTCTGTGCTTCAGAAACATATTACATACTCAATTATGATTGGTAATTGTTTCACCGGGCCTCCATTAGGATAATTCACACCAACAGAAAGACCATTAGGGGTTTTCACTCACATTTGAATGTGTCAATTAAAATACGTAGTGTTGCATATTGAGGGGACCCCCTGGTGGCCCAAGGCCCTAGAGGCATTCGCCTAATTCACCTGTACCCAGGACAGGCCTTGATCTGAGGGCTGAAGTCCAGTCGATCAAGGGAAACTCTGACAGCTCCTGTTAATGCACTGCTATATTGCCCATCACCTATCTGACTCAATCTTCTTCTCTGAAGCTTCACAGGTTTTTGGAGAAGTCTCAGCTATTGGTTCATCATCTCAATTTGTTGCCAGAGGTCAGCATCATGCAGTTTTCAAAAGGGGACACAGAGAATTATTTATATTTTTTAACACCATAGTGCTCCTAGGTTTCAGCACCAATTTGTGACAGAGCCTGCTCTCACGCAGTCCTGCATGCCCAAAAACCTATAAAATAAACAAAACATTAAGGTCAAGGAAATGTAATTGTATGGCTTTTTAGCTAATTAGAGCTTGTTTGGCAGCCTCTAGTGGCAGATCAATTCCTTCTCAAGCATGCCTGCCACAATTGTTTTGATTGACATACAGTATTTGTTGTTGTTTTTTTATGTTTTGACAAAAATGAGGACCTCACAGTGGCATTTCTAAGAATATCCAGTTTCTTTCTTACCCAGCTGCTCACTTGAAACATGGCCTGATCTAGGGAGTGTCTGGGTGCCTCTCACTTCTTAAACTCTGCAATGCTCAAAACAATATTAAATGTTTTTTACACCCTTCTCCTGATCTGTGCTTTTACGCAGCTTTTCTCTGAGTTGTTTTGCAACCTCCTTGGTTTTAATAATTCAATCTTTTTTATGAAATTCAATACCTAATTGAGGCATCAAAATGTTAAGTTTAAAGCAAGAAAATGTGAAAACTTTGCAAGGATCCAAAAAAATCACTGTATGTCTGAGTCTCTACCTCTGACAATTTGCCAGCTATCTATTGTTTTGTTTATTGATCTGAGATCATGCTAGTCAAGGTAAAGTGTTTGTAAATCACTTTGCATTACTTTTGAGCACTGTAATTTCTTCAGAGAAGTGGCTTTTCCTAGGCTTTAAATTTGAGTCTATCCCTGCATTTGGTTATAACAGAAATGTGTTACTCAAAAGGGTAGCTGCAGTTACCAAACAAGTCAAAATAGATTTACAGCCAGCATTTTCTAACCACTTTATCCAATACAGTATCATGGGAGGAGCTGGAGCCTATTCCAGCAAGCAACAGACGCAAGGCAGGATACACCATAGATCAGAGTACACACTCGCATCACTGCCAGTTTTCCAAGTAGACAGTTAGCCTACCAGTATTTCGCTGGAATGTGGGACAAAACTAGACCACTTGGAGGCAACTCACAAGAACACAGGGATAAGGTTCAAACTCCACACCAACAGCACCAAGTTCTGGAATGGAAACCAGGGCCACAACTCTGCAAAGCAGCAATTCTAACCATTTCATGCTTCCACAAAATAGATTTAAACACATGGATAAATATTTTCTATTGAACATGATTTAAATGCTTGTTAAATTGTTTAAATGTTCTATTATTTGCAAATTAAAGACTGCATCCTTTTCAATTTCAGCACTTTGTCCAATACAGGGTATAACTGTAGAAATGTGCAAATCCAACTCTTTACATTTGAGCACATTCACGTGTTTACAGTTATCAGATTTTTTTATTTTTTTTCAGCATAACATTCATAATTGTGATGTGACAATTACTAACGTTTTAAAACATCTTAAAAACCAATCATTCTGAAACAAGAAACGTCAGATTTTGTTTATTTAGTGCTTTTTAATTTCACTAAGTAGAAATTTTATTTCTATTTCTAACTTTCTAACTAATTTTAAATAGCACCTTTAAAAATGGTTTACGGTTAGAAAAAAACAAAGGAGAGGAGACAGCAGAATTACACAATGACAGTTAGGGTTTGGAATACAGTAGGACAGGGAAAGAGCAGACACAGAAGTCTTCATTTGAAAGTGCTTAGGCAAGATGACTTCCTGATATCCTTAGACATAGAATTCCAGAGCACTGGGGCTATGCAGGAGAAGGCCCTGTCATGCATTCAGTTGTATGCAGAGGGGCTTGGGGGACAGATAGAATTAGACGGATGAAGGTTATAAGGTGGAGAGTAGGATAATAGTGACTCAGAGAGGTACTGATGTGCCAAATCATGTAAAACCATACAGTATATGTAAGCAAGAGGATTTTGAAGCTGAAACAAACCTGATAGGAGGCCCATGTAAGGACTTGAGAACAGGAGAACAGGAGTTGTGTGTATTGTGATCACTTGCATAAGACCTGGTAAGGATTCTGGGTGCAAAATTCTGGACATGTGGATTTAGATATCCTGGTGAGTAGGGTGATTAAAAGGAATCAGCTCTTGAAAAGAGAAAAGTGTTGTGGAGGAATGACAATTTTACAATATTCTGCTCATGTGTGGATGACTCTGTACATACAAAGACAGTTCTCTTTTTCCTTAACCGGAAATCAAGGTTTCATTCGTAGTAGGCAAGATTGACGGCTTTTAAATCTGGCAATCTGGACCTATATAAGAAGGCAAGGTATGACCTGCGGAGAGCTATCAGGGCACGCTAAAAGGCAATATCGTAACAAATTAAAAATACAAGCAGCTTTTTCTGATGTGTGCCAAATGTGGAGGGACAAACCATAAAGCTAAAATAAGCAGTTACATCCACTGATACTGATTTCCCTCTCGTGTGTGAGTTAAATGACTGTTACACTCGGTTTGAGAGGGGAATAACGGGACCTCCAGCACCAGTGTTCCCCACCTCTGATGGTGCCAGCGTGTAACTGGAGCAACAAAGAAGACCCCAACAAGCAGAGGCACCTTAATTAGCTGCCGAGAAGACTCTGTCATCACCATTGAACAATAAAAATGTTGTTTAAAGCCAGAGTAAAGGCATACTCTGGGGTGAGAGGGGGATCTAGGCAGGGCAACTTCTTAAATCTCTATCACGCAAAGCTGGTATCAACCCACAGTGACAGTCATTAGCTCACAGTGAGGTGTTGTGCCTTTGATGTTGATAGGGTTGATTGCTGTGGATTGGCCCAGAGCCAGCAATAACAGTTCTAAGGAGATGGCCAATAGTGGAAAGACAAGAATGACAAGTACCTCATGGAAGACAAGGGAAACTGATAGTTGCCATAATCACCATTGCCAAAAGATTGTAATAATGTATTTTAACCATTGTGATTCAATCTATACCTAACCCAAGACACCGCAAAAAAAAAAGTTATATACTGTATATCGGTATCTGCCCAAAACCACATGGAAGATGAAAACATAAGGCCATAGGGAACATATATTTACAAAGTTAGAAATAGAAGAAAAATGAAGTACCGTGTGTATTATAATGTAACTGAATATCCAGGAACATTTACATTGACAGCTGACACATACACTTGTATGATTGTGTATATTGTGTTAATATGAAACCTCAAAAACAGTATATGTGCAAATATATACAACATCTTCAACTGGTATATCACCTTGCTGTTGAAGGAAAGTGTATCAATAATCTGTAATTGTGCATGACATCCATGTCAAGAACAGTTAATTTACTATTTTTAGGTAAATAAAATAGTGCCACCCTGATGGTAATGGGCCCCAGATCTACAGTATGTCTGCATGTTGTGCTTATGTCACTGTTGTGTCTATACAGTATATGTTTCCTATCAAGATCATTGGTTGTTTTCTCAGTTATTAGGAATTAAGGATAATATTTGTAAATGAATAGTTTGCCCCAGTATCAATTAGCATTTTGCATAACCAGCTGCAAAGGTAACTATAGATTTCAGCTTCTACTGTATGTTGTAAAGTATTACCTATGGATGCCCCATGCACATCTAATGTAAATAAAGGATGACATCTGATTATGTTTCTCAAGAAATGCTCTGTTTTGTGCCTTGTTTAACTTTGTTCAACCTTGTTTAAGAGTCTACCATCATCTCTGTTCTTGACCTTGCTTCCTACATATTTACCACTATGTTGAATTACATACCAACCATATGGTGATTTGAGGAAATTAAGAAATTGTTTATGACTCCCCGACATCTCTTCAGATTCCTTGGTAACATTTTCAGAACTGTGCCCCTTCATCATTACCATTATTCATTCTTTGGGGCTTGTACTTGGAGCCTTTTTTAATCCACTCAATAATGATTGTACAATATGCACTAAATAATAGTAATAAAGATGCTTTAAAGGTTCTTTAACCTTGTAACCAGTTCAGTGTTTGTATTCAGCTCAGTTTGTAGATTCTCCATTTAAAAAATGTGCTTAAATTTAATGCTACCTCTTTTTTAGACGTCACAGTCCAGTATCTCTGCATCATCTTCTCAAATCATTTTCAGAGCATCATACCTCATACACTTCATTCACCCATTTCCACAAACATTTTGAAGTCTGTCTTTCCAATCCACTAGTCTTTGACAGCCAATAGTGAGTAACTTGCTACTGGTTCCTTCACCACTCTACAAAGCAGTAAGTGAGCCAGCTTTAGCATTGCAAGGCTTCTTGGGTCTTTCTTCAAGTAGCCAAGCACTCTTCACTGCCCATTAAGGAATTTCACTTACCATGTTTAATCTTTGTACTCTACTGCACAGAAGGTGTGGCTATTACTACAAATCCAAACCCAATCAACTTTAATACTGTAATACTGTATGCTCCACAATTAAGGATTCCGCTTTTGTATTTTGGGGTTTTCATTCCTTTCTCTTTTTTGCAATTCTCCAGATCACTGTGTCCTACATCTCATCACTCTTTGATCAACTAAGGTACTAAAGTTTGAAAATTTCTCAAAGCATTATCTCTTCTCACCAACCGCTTTCTGGGATGCTCAGATTTCACTGCTACTAGCTGTACTGAAAGCCTCCATCTCTTCTTATCAGATATATCTATTTGCTCTCACAATGCAATCACTTCTCAAAAGAAGCAAGAAGATCACTCAAGTCAAAGCACTTACATTCAATATTTCAATGTGTCATAGACCTGTACAAGAGAGCTGTTAACTTCTTCTTTTCTTTCCCTGGTCTTTCTAAGACACTGTTGTATCCCTGTAGTTGTATGAATTTACTGTCATAAAGTTTAGTTGTTACGGCAATTTCTGAGAGTTTACTTTGGCAGAACAACAAGAAATCTTCACAAAGATTTGCAGCACACAGAGCACATTTATTGATACATGTTTGTACATAAAAGCATTCAGGGTAAATGCATGAGTATTCACTGAATTAAATTGATATCAACATGTGTTTATATAACAATTGAATTCTCAAGGGTGGTAATGGTGACATACTCATTTATAACTGTGGATTTGTAACTCCCGCTTAGAAGGATGGGGAAACAGCTGACTGGGTCCATTGTAGCACTGTCCAATCTGTGCTCTGCTGGCTCTATGCCACTGCAATCCTTAGGCAGCTCGAGATATCAAGAAGAGAGAAAAGGATCCTGCTGTGAGGTGGTTGCTCTCAAGTGCACAAAGTCTGTGCACAGGGTTGTGAGCTTAGTTGGTGCAACACACACGAAAAGGGGAGAAGCTTTTGTTTTGTTTGCTCCCAGCATAGTGGCTATGATTGAATAATACTGCTGTATATTCAGGCATGTCATCGGGTTTGAATTGCTCCGGTGATTAAGCAGGCTCACGGTTGTAGCTGGATGCAAGATCTGCCTTAATGTAGGGCTCATTCTTAGCATTTAAACAAAAGTTTAAGCCCAGAGTTTAGACAACAAGTGCAGCATGCGTATGTTTCTGTTGTCACTTGTCAGTTCTGTTGCAAAATTAGAGGTGACGCTCACTGCTTATAAACTGGGGAAAATATGGAAAGTACGGTTGGTGATTGGTCAAGAAGTTACCAGGTGGAGTGGGTTCCCACACCCTGTAGGTCCTTGATTGGTTGGTCATCTTGCTGGATAATTGACAGTGGTCTGTGACTTTTAGGATTATTTCCAGATGTGCCTATGGTTATCTGCTAAACATCCAGGCACCAGCAGTGATCATCCATCAAAGGGAGAATTTACCCTGGATCTTCTTTGTCCTGGAAAAGATTCTTATACAACAGACAAACTCATCTGCCACTAGGTCATCATGGGGCTGAGATCACAAAGAGGGGCCTCTTTAGCTACATTCCTGTGACAGGCAACAGGATGTTTGGTCCAGGCATACAAGGATTATTAGAAATTCTTATTAAAATCTTTAAAAACACTTAATTTCAAGTGAAATAACTGGCCTTGTCCCTACACCTCTGACTTTACCAGTCAATAAAGTGATATAAGGCTTTACTTGGTTTATATACTGGGAGTATATTATCTGTTAACAGTATAATTTACATGTATATTACCTGCATGCAAATCATGTACTTGCCTGCAATAGAGATCATTTGCCATGTGTTTGTCCAGATTTATATTGATGAATATCATCCCAATTTTAGTATCGCCTCTTAATCACTCTGTTATCTTTTTCATAATCAATTTTCAGCCCAAGAATTAACATGAACATTTCTAGAAAGGAGTATGGATTGACTAGAAACAGCTGCAGGTAGCAGGTAGTGAAAGTGAGAAGACAGCAAAGCAATCAGGTGTAGAGCAGTATCCTGGGAAGGCACAGGGATGATAACTGCCAGGCAATAAAGAGTCTGAACCTGCGTGTGTTTTGCAAAACAGGGAAGATGTTGGGCCTGGAAGCTGAAGAAAAATGATACTACGACACAAGAGAGACACATAAATGGATGTGTTATGAGAAGTCATGTCCTGGAACGTACTGGCAGGTTTTTTAAACCATGTTCAGCGGTCCTGAACTGTACTCAAAAGAAATTCCCACTTTTGGCAGTAACTGTTACTGACATGAAGTAAAACTGCCTTACGTCCATGTTGCTTGTGCATTATGAAGCTAAACATCACAGGAACGGCCTTGTCCTTGAAACTGTAATGGCCTATACTGACCTACAGAGCTACAAGTACAAGTACTACAAGTAATGTGAAGAATAATTTCTTCTTCAGAGAAACAGGAACAGGATTCCTGGCAATTCTCCGCACTCAGCTTGAGAATGCCTACACCCTTGAAAAAAAAATGTATTTTTATTTGCTTATTGTGCAAAGAAAAGGAAGTATACAGTATGTACTAAATAACAAGGAATGCATTCTTTACAAAGGTGTGGGGAAGTTATCAAAATAGTTCAATGTGAATATTATTAAAATTACATGTACATCAGTGCATCATGGAAAACAGTAAATTATGGTAAAGTAATTACAATAAATTAATTATTTATTCTAAATAATAACAAACATTGTCCTAGTTATAGAAATTAAACTAATAAAATTTAATTAAAGAGATGAGGGAATCCTAGAAAGAATAAAAATGATGTATTATTTCAATACTTGTGAAAATAAAATAGGGGGCTTATTTTTAAATAAGATTCATTATGTACTAAATCCTGACACATTTATACTATTTTTGGAAAGCCACAATGCTACACCTGTAAAATACTGTATTACAATGTACAACATAATACATATAATAATAAATTGAGGATGCAGAAATGCTTAAAAATATAAGTAAGTGATGGTCACTTATGAAGGAAAATCTGTTTAAGGCACGTTGTTCAAAAGCATCTCTTCTGTGTCAGTACTAAATTTGAATTTTACATCCTTTATAGCTATTCTACACTACTGTGTGGTGTATTTATTTTCTTGCTTTTAACAATGCTGGAGAGAGACAACACAAAAATAATAAAGTTCATTTCAGTAAATACCAATAAATATGGTACAAAATACCAATAAGATACTAATATTTTTGAGAATTTAATTTGATCAAAATATGTTTTCAATTCACAACAGAAAAGGTTGAAAACACATTTTACTATTAGAAATTGTACTGTAATAAGGACAATTTAAAATAATAAGCTTTAAAAATATTTTTTTAATTTGATTTTTTTCAAAATAATGGTATAGAAGAGGAAAGAGACATCTGAATCTTTTTTAATATTTTCCACCAGAAGTGCTGGATGGCTAGATGCTACTTCACCTGTTCCACAGTTCCCAGAAATTATTTTACAGTATATTCATCACGCAATAATATTTTTCTACATTACATCACACTGTGTATGAGCATAGTGATTGAAGCAGAGTAAAGCTCTTGAGCCTTTTCAGAACAACAGAATGTATCATGGAAGCTTGTAAAATATTGTTACAAATGGGGGGTTACAAAATTAGTGAATATCAGGATTTATCAGGAAGTCAATAAGTAAAATATGTTTTCAAAACCCCCAACTTGTAAGTGATTTCTCCAGAATATACCCAAGCAGTTGGTATAATTAGAGGCAAGTGAGTTCTTTGTTCTCAGGCACAGCTTTGCTGAGAGGAGTAATAATCCAGGCACACTTGGTTAAACAAAAATCTATTACAATGATAAGACACAAACTACATTACACATAGCAAAACATACAACACACAAGTTACTTTATGTACAGTATTTACAAACAAGGCGTTTCAAAGGCTTAACATCCTAATCATACAGAAAATCTCCTAGACTTCTACAAAGTATGAAACCCTTAATGCCTACAGAGGCCAAATAAGTGATAAGCTGCCGTCTAAATAAATGTGATGCAACCTGCAGTTAAATCTCCCTCTCTGAACCCCAGATGCCACAAAATAAATCTCCCTATTCTAAAAATGCATCCTAAGCAGGAAAGACATTTCTAACTGAGGTATTTATTACCCTGGAAACCCAAAGTTCCCTAAAAACACAGAATAGCAAGCTCTCTCTAGCAAGGTTCAAATACTATACTTCGCTCGCAGTCAGGTTTGGTTTGGATGATCATGGAGTAGGGGCTCTCACCTGGTTCCCACTCCTCTTGACTCTCCTCTCGCTTCTCTTCTTCCCTGCTTTCTTGTTGTCTCTCTGAGCTCTTCATGTGATTTAATATTTTGCATGTCTTTACTCCTCATTGACAATCATTAACCCACAACTTACCTAGGCATACCAAGGTAAACCTTGTTTTTTGCCAAAGGGATCCCCCAGACCTCAGCTACTGTAACTTCCCTTCTGCTTTGAAGCTACAGTAGAAGTGTTTACTCTTCCAAGTGACACAAACTTTATCTAAATTCTAAGAGACACTTCTCAAGCACCTAAAGCTGTAACAATATCAACAATAGGAAAAAACAATGCGCTTAAAATCACAGAACTTTAGCCAGCAAAGAATGATACTAGAGAATACAGCATTAATATACACACTGTGCTCCAGAGAGACAGGAGGATATGTGGAATTGTATATCAATAACAGCATTCAGGCACAAAAACTTATTTCTGTAATTTTGTTCCTATTTCATCCGCATGAACAAATGAGTTTAGGGTATTATTATACCTGGAAGTCACAGTATATCTAATTAGTTCAGGTGGGTAGCTGCGTCAGCATGCGTAGGCTGCAAAGGAATAAAACATAGGCATGCATAGGCTGCATGGAATAAACCTATTACTTGTTCCTTTGTATATCTAATTAGTCCACTGCTGGATCTTCCACTTGATTCCAACTGCAGTGCAGAGAGGTAAGAGCAACGATCTTCAGACATTGAGGATGGTGTTGTGAGGAAATACTTATACTCTAAAAGTAATTAATCTACAAATGTCTGCTGCCAGAAGAATCTTGGCAATTTCCTCCTTGAAAAACACCCGACTTAAGTATTAGTTTAATGCATCAGCAATTTTGCTTTCCTCTTTTTAAATGTTTCCTTTATTTTATCTCATACGCAGCTTCATCCCTTACAATTGTATTATTTACTACAGTAAAATGTGGTAAATGTCCAAGGGGGGTCAATACTTCCTACACCCATTGTACTATGACCACAGTTCCCTAATGGGTCTCTTACCTTAGATCTTAAATTCTTACTTTGACTGTTTTAAAAAACTAGATTAAAGACTTTTAAGTCTCATCCAGACAGCACAGTGACACAATGGTTAACATCACTGTCTCACTCTCTGGGTTCAATTCTGGACCTGGGGTGCTATGTATGTGATATGTGAAGTTTGTATGTTCTCTCCACATTCGAGTGGGTTTCCTCTAGATGCTCCAGTTATCTTCCACAATCCAAAGACATTCTGGTAGGTTAATTGAACTCTGGGAATATTTTCTCTGGTATGAGTCTGTGTCTGTGTTTGTGTCTGTGTGTGCCCTGCAATAGACTGGTGTCTCACCCAGAGTGTATCCTGCTTTGCTTGCCACGATAGGCTCCAGCTCCCCAGTGGCCCTGAAATGGAGGGATTGGTTAGAAAATGGTTGGATGGAAGTCTGATCCATATAAAGTCTGAGACCCACAGTACCTCCAGGTTAAAAGACACTTTCTACTGGACCTCATCTCTGGTGGTGTCACATTGTCTTGAGGGCTCCAGGGCCTGCGAACACAAAACAACCATAAAATATAATAAACCACCTGCTATTTTTCACATCGGGCATTTGTGTTTTTTCATCATAAGATCAATTATTTTATACCAAATAGAATGCTTAATTTTCAATTACATTTCTTAATGATACACACTACAGTGGAAAGTGGTAGATCCGATTTTTTGTGGATTATTTTACAGTCATATTCCAACTTGTGAAGATCAGAGTCAATTTGTCCGGAGTCTTTGGAGAGGTCTTTGACCTTAACAATTGATGATGCATGCTACTACTGAAATATCTTCCACGAGTAACTGATTTTATAGGCATACATACAACAGTACCCAAGCATAAGACTTCAGGGATCTTTGAGAGATCCCAGAGACGAGATGGGAGCGAGTCAGTGAGTATGGAGCAAAGAGAGAAATGAGCAAGCAGACTGGAAGTTCAGGAGTGAGCACAGGCTGTAATAACACTAGGTCAGGGCTGTCTGTGGAGATCAACAGATCAAGAGAGACAAGTGAAAAAGGGGTTGCCAGTGAATCAGGCAGTTGGATCACTGGAAACATAAAAAAATCTATCAAAATAAACAAAAGTGAACATGAGAAGGATGAATGTACAGTACATGCAAGTTCAGATCAACAGAGAACAATAAATCTAGAAGACACTTTATACATATATATATGAATGTTTCTGACATTTCAATAAAACATATGGCCTTTAATCCAATGTTGTGCAACGTGTACCCTTGCTTTGTAAATTGTACCTCGTGTTTCTGAAGAGGATTATTTAACATTATTAGTATAACGGAAGAAATTGTGTTGCATTCTCAATTTCAATTTACTGTCTAGTTTACATTTGTAGTCTTTGGAACAATTTCTGTTATATAATATAACAAAACACAATGATAACAAAACTGTTCTTTAGCATTACTAAACTTATAATGATTAATATAATAATGTATAAGTACACAACCACTTTCTTTGTACTTTACGATCTTTGAATGTTATTCAACAGAACAGAATTAGGAAGCAAACACTCTTGAAACATCTGGAATAGCAGATTTAATGACAGTTGACTGGAATGTTGTCGTAAGACATTTTCTGCACAGGAGAGCAAGGAATATATGGTTTTCAATTTGCATCTGGGGTATAAATATTTGCTGGGGAACTTAGTGAGAGCTAACCGAGAGCCGAAGAACAACTCACAAGATGCTTCCCTGTGTTGTTTTTGTTGCATTCCTCATTCTGCCTGGTAAGTTGCATTTCAAATGATTGATGTTTTTTAATTTTATAAAGCACATGGTAGTCTAGATATGTCAAGGTGAAAAATATTGTAGGTTACTTTATGACAACTTTTTCTTTATTCTGCATTAAAATGTTTTAACTTGAAGTCTGTGATAACAATAAAAACAAGTTAGTATTTTAAAAGGATACTTACAGAATTGAGTTATTAGCCAGAACACAAAGTGACAAGGGATACTGTCAACATCCATTAAATAAGCCACGAGAGACTGGCTTATTTAAAATTCATGATAAATATTGTAGGTTTTCACAGTGGTCGCATCATAGTGAAATGATGATATAGAAATAAATCTATTTTTAAGGTTTACTCATTTATATTTTAACTTCTACATTTCCCTCTAACTCCTTCAATCAGGGGGAGGGCACACAGAGTGTAGTAACAAACATGGGTTGATGACCAAAGAGTGATTTCAGGACATGCAGATGCGGTGCAGGTTCTTGGCCACTCCCTACTCTTGGCCTTGGCAGGTAAAAGAGCAGGTTTCATGTAGTAATAAAGAAAAAAACAGGAGCACTGCACTGGACAATTTCAGGAAGACTCTGAGAAGAGATGTCTTCTCAGGAAGGCATGTTGGACTGCTGGATGGTGATTCTATTTTGAACACTCAGGCTTTTGTGTCCCTATAGTCACAACACAGCATAATGTCAAGAGGGCTGATGTCACTGCAGTGCAATCTTATGTAAATAAAGAGCTTGTAATATCAGGAAAAGAAAAATATATAAAATATCTCAAAATATAAGATTAACATGACATAACACTTGGGCAATGTATTTAGGCATCTCTTAAAAATTACTGTAAAATAATTTAAAGAAACAGAAATTTAAATTTAATCTTTGAAAAGTTACATTTTTTGCAATTTAGCCCATAGATTATAGTGTTATGTATGTTTGTTGACCTACTGTATAAACCTGTATTGCAGGCTACATAGTATTAGAGAGTAAATAAGTAAAAAGAGATTTATTAAAGTATTACACAAAGTAAAAGCAGATAAATCTTTAAAAATTCCTTAGATGTATTTAGAGGCCTTGTAATGATTTAAATCATTGTTGAGTCAGTAAAGCAAGGGATGCAGCATTCAAATTGGGTAATAAATCAAAACTAAGGTCAGCCAGGATCAATCTAAACAATGGTATTAAACATGCAGAAAACACACTCAAACAGGAATTAGAGGAACACTTCACCACTAATGACCCAAGGCGTGGCAAGGTATACAGGCCCTCACAGACTACAAGAGGAAGAACATCTGTGCACCTGCCCATGATGCCTCCCTGCCTAATGAGCTCAACACTTACTATGCTTGGTTTGAAGCCAGCAACACGGAACCAGTCAACAGAGCTGCTCTCACTGTCTGCAGATGAGGTGAGGAGATCTCTGCTAAAAGTGAGCACACACAAGGCTGCAGGACCCGACGGCATATCCAGTCGCGTCCTCAGAGCCTGCGCCAATCAACTGGCGGGTGTATTCACAGACATTTTCAATATGTCTCGGGCCCAAGCCATAGTCCCCACCTGCTTCAAGACAACCACCATCATCCAAGAAAACCACAGTGACATGTCTTAATGACTACCGACCGGTGGCACTAACACCTGTCATCAAAAAAACCACAGTGACACGTCTTAATGACTTTCGACCGGTGGCACTAACACCTGTCATCATGAAGTGCTTCGAGAGACTGGTCATGAAGCACATTAAGGACACCATTCCAAACACAATGGACCCGTACCAGTTTGCCTACCGGCCCAACAGATCCACAGATGACGCAATCTCCATTGCCATACACACTGCCCTATCCCATCTGGACAAAAAGAACACATACGCAAGACTACTATACACTTCAGCTCAGCTTTTAACACTATCATTCCAGAGAAACTAGTCAAGAAACTCAGTCCACTGGGTCTCAACACCACCCTCTGCAACTGGATTCGGGACTTTCTGACAACCAGACCTCAGGCTGTCAGGCTTGGAAACCACACCTTCGGTACACTAACTCTGAACACTGGGGTCCCCCAGGGGTGTGTGCTTAGTCCATTACTCTACTCCCTCTACACCCATGACTGTAAGGCCAAACACAACACCAACCCCATCATGAAGTTTTCCGATGACACCACAGTTGAACTGTAGGTCTGATCACAGACAATGATGAGAGGGCCTACAGGGAGGAGGTCAATCTCCTTACAACGTGGTGTGAAGACAACAACCTTACCCTCAACGTCAGCAAAACCAAGGAGCTGATCGTTGATTTCAGGAAACTGCAAAACGGACATGCCCTTATCCACATCAACGGGACTGAAGTGGAAAGGGTCAGTAACTTTAAATTCCTTGGCATCCATATCACCAAGGACCTCACATGATCTCTCAATGCCACCTGTCTGATAGAGAAAGCGCAACAGCGCCTGTACTTCCTAAGACAGTTGAAGAAGGCTAAGATGTGTTCCCAGATCCTCACTAACTTTTACAGATGCTCTACAGAAAGCACACTGACAGGTTGCATCACAGTGTGGTATGGTAAATGCAGTATTACTGACCGCAAAGCCCTACAGCGGGTGGTGAAAACTGCCCAGTCCATCACTGGGGTTGCCCTCCCATCTATACAGGACATTTATGACAGACGGTGCTTGAGGAAAGACCCCACACA
Source organism: Lepisosteus platostomus (assembly GCF_059453375.1). NCBI lineage: Eukaryota > Metazoa > Chordata > Actinopteri > Semionotiformes > Lepisosteidae > Lepisosteus > Lepisosteus platostomus. The sequence continues at coordinate 33,740,072 of NC_142612.1, forward strand.
CCCCAGCTACAGACTGTATGACCCTCAACCATCTGGAAAACGGTACCGGAGCATTCGGGCCCGGACTACCAGACTCAGAGACAGTTTTTACCCCCGCACTATCAAACTATTAAACTCCCAGTCTCTCTCACTCTCACCTCACCTCTCACCTATGATCTAAACCTCACAGTGCCTTCTTTCTTACCAAAAACTCAAACACACATTGAAATCTACCTCTACCTTACATGTCAAAAAGCTCACTCCCCATAATTTCTATCCCTTTATTTCATTCTGTAGATGCATGTTTTTGCATATCTGATGTTGTTTTTGCACATTACCTGGTACCTTTTTGTTGTTTTGCATATTGCCTGTTGTTGTTTTTGCACATTGCCTGTTGTCTCTGTCTTTCTTTTATTATACAATTGTATTGTTGTTATTTTTCTTTGTACTACTTACCATCCGAGAGCTAGTTAAATAACATTTCGTTATACCGTATACCTGTATATGAGTAAAATGACAATAAATTTGAACTTGAACTTGAATTTCAACTAAAGTGAGGAGGTTTTATATAAAGTGAGTTGGTCTGGATAAAGTGCTTGCACAGCAAGGTATCCTAAATGCATCACGTCCATATTTTCTGTTTACTGTCCTGTGGAACACATACAGTGTTTTCTCTTTATTGTTGGTGCTGGACTCAGGTGTCACTGCGGATTTTCTCCAGCAGCTGTTTGTCACTTACCTGTGGTGGCTCTTTGATTCATGGTCGCTGGGTTCTGACAGCTGCCCACTGCATCCAAAGGTATGCAACTACAGTACCTCTAGTCAATTAGTACATGGGAAAGGGACGGAATTCAGGCATCAGAGAAAGCAAAATTATAAATTTACCTCACAGATTTCCTCATACTGTATTTCATGGTACTAACATATGATGATATCATACAGTAGTTAAACATATTAAAGCCATATTTCAAAAGCATATTCAAATATGTTTTTGAAATGTTTTTGCCTCTAAGATTTCTTCATATGTGATATTGTACCTACCTAAACAGGGCGGAAGGGGTCATTCAAAATTCTGTTTCCTTTCACAGTGGAGTGTCTATGGTTGCTGTTCTGGGAGATCACAACATTAATGGGATCGAGGGGAAGGAGCAATTCATTCCTGTGGAAAAGACCGTGGTTCACCCCAGATGGACTAACAGCTTTGCTGCTGGGTTTGTGTCCCATTTGTTTTAATGAATATTTTAATGAATAAGTTTCAAAACTGAGAAGGAGAATGATGAAGAGATGTTAGGCATATAAAATAAGTGATCAGTCATGGTGGACCTGTAAAAAATGCTTTTCTCAGCCAAAACAGACATTAAGATAGACAAGAGATCTGTGTGCTACCCTATAGCCATTATCTGAGGCTCTCTAGCCTCTTCTTTTGTTCCTGGGCTCCTCTTCACAACATTTGCTGCTTCAACCTCCTCGTACTGTTCTGGTTCCGAATTTGGTTTTTCCCCTTTTACTACGTCTATTGGATTACGGCTCGGCTTCGGTTGCTTTCTTCTAGTTTGGTTCTCTGGCTTCCCTTGGATTCTTGGCTCTCCCCTTCGTCTACGGTTTTGGATTACGGTTTGGCTTTGGCTACTCTCTCTCGGTTTGGATCACTGGCTTCCCTTGGACTCTCGGCTCTCTCCTTCGGCTACGGTATTAGGATCACAACTTGTCTCTGTCGGCTCCCGCAAGTGGGTTCACTACTTGGTTTCGGTTTCACTGACCGAATCCGTAACAGAATACTGAGCCTCTTAACATGAACCCAGCGGAGCAAGAGGAGATTCGCTCGGTTTTGGATCAGCACTGGCAAGCCTTACTCCAGTTACAGGCTTCTGTAGTGATTCATAGCCGGTTCAGGGACGCCAAATATGTAATCATAGTGGCTCTCTGAAGGCACCAGTTCTGTAGGGTTTGGGCATTTACTGAGACAATTATTAATTGTAGCAGTAAATCACAAAGTTGATTCTTTTGATGGCTTTAGAATCCAACCATGCGACATAACTCAAACAACGCGCACACACAGGTACTAATACACGAGGATACATTTATTAATACATAGAATATGCATATAAACCTAACAGATCTTATCGAGAGGGTTATCAGAATACAAAAGATATATATTCAATCAGTTACAAAGTGTTACACATCAAGAGGACATACGTTCAGTATATCATTCATTAAGACCGTTTCGTAAAGTGAACTTGGTTACAACTTCTACAATAGATACTCAAACAAGTACATAACTCTTAGGAATTAAATTGATATCAACTGGTTGGGATAACAATTGAATTCTCGAGCTGTAATGCATTGAAGTTGAATACTCATCCAATCTTTGGGGATTCAGATCTCCTGCGGGCACAAAGAAACAGTTGCAGGCTGTTGCTGTCCAATCCGCGCTCTCTGGCTCCGTGCCAGGCTGTGCTGTGCGGCTTGCGACGGTGCGCTGCTGATGCTCACTGTTGGCATTAACTAGCAAAGTTTGTGCACAGGAGAAAAGATGACTGTGGGTCCCAGCAAGTCAGGAAGAGGACTGGTTCGTTCCTGATGAAGAGCTAGTTCTGAATAGTGATTCAGCTTTCCACAGTTCCGACCTGTTCAGGAGGCCTGCTGCTGGTTACTCTCTGGCAACCTCCACTCTAGACTCTTAGAACAAAGGAAAGTTCTGGCACTCGGACACACTGGCCGTTCCGTGGTTGTCCGGGCTGAGTCTCAGGATGGTCAGGAGGCGCGCTGCGAGAATGTCCTGCCCTTGGGAGCCTTCTGCTCCTGGGCCGTCCTGCCCTGGAATTCTCACAGAATCTTGTTGAATCTGAATCTGAATCTGAATCTTGTCTGAATCTCCCAGGCTCTCTGTGTTGCCTGTTTTTACCTGGAGGAACTTCAGCTCATTGATTGGCTGAAAGTTCCATGGGCATCAGAGTCCCACGTGGGTTACTCGGCCCTACCAGTCCCTGATTGGTTGATCAAGGTGAGATATGAGTCACTTAGTCCTGACACTTAGGAATGCAATCCAGATGTCCAACTCGCACTCCCTAGACAGATAGGCACCAATGGATGACCATTGATCATGATAGCCAGGCTTAGCTAAGTGCATCCCCCTTTGGGAGCTGTCCTTGGACCTTAAATCACCTTGCATGAATGGTTTCTCTGTGGCTGCACCACAGAGATGAACAGAGAAATGAGGCCTCATTTGGGAAGCTCAGAAACACTTAATTCTGCCTTATTATTAAGCCTCGCCGCTACACTTCCGTACAACAGATTTCTGCGCACCTGTCGGCAATGCCGCCTACTGGTAATAGTGTAAGTAACGCTGGAGCTGCCACTTCGGCTCCGCCTCCGCCAGCTTCTACACCTGCTCCTCGACCTCTTCCACTCACACCCCCTGACAGGTTTGACGGCAACCCTACAAAATGCCGGGGCTTCTTGGCACAGTGTGCGCAGGTTTTCAGGCTCCATCTGGTAGCTTTTTTTTCTCCTCAAGATAAGATTGCCTTCGTAGTTTCTCTGTTAACTGGCCGTGCTCTGGAATGGGCTACTGCCTTACTCGATCGCGGGGCTCCTGAGGTACAGGGGGGTTTTTGTCGTTTCGCAGCTGGTCAAGACTCCGCCTACCGCCTCTCATCTATCCGTCAGGGCTGCAGGTCTGCACAGGATTATGCCATAGACTTTCAAGTGGCAGCAGCAGAGACTCCCTGGGATAATGAGGTCCTAATTTTTTTTTTCCTGCAAGGATTATGTGAAGAAATAAAGGATCGCCTGGTAACTATGCCACAGTTGGGCAGAACCTTGGAGGAAGTGATTTCCCAGGTGTTAGAGTTAGAGTTTCTATTTCGTCAGAGGAATAGAGAAAGGTCTCAGACACAGATACAAGAGGTTCCTCGGCCACCACCTACCAACACTCTAGACTCAGAACAACCCATGGAAATTGCCCACGCCCGGTTAACTCCTGAAGAAAGAGAGAGACGCAGACGAGAGGGCTGCTGTATGTACTGTGGAAAATTAGGACGCTTTAAAGCTGACTGCCCTGCCTTATGTTCGTCTCTGAGGCACCTCCCAACTGCTCAAGATCCTGGGGTGAGTTAGTTGACTCAATCTTCTAAGTGTTCCTCAGGATTGTCTATTATGTCTTCTTTGTTTTGGGGTAATAAACAGATCCCACTTCTAGCTTTTATTGACTCGGGGGCAGTGGGGAACTTCCTCGACGTCTCCTTAGCTCAAGTTTGGAAACTGCCCCTGACCCAGGTGACTCCTCCTCTTCGTGTACTATCTATTGATGGTTCTCCAGTGTCTCCAGGACTTATAAGATGGCGAACTGATCTAATAAGATTTCAAATTGGCGCCACACATGTAGAAGATATCTGGTTTTATCTCATCGAGACCCCATCACATCCTCTTGTACTAGGATTTCCCTGGCTCCAACAGCATGACCCTACCATTTCATGGTCCCGTAGAGAAATTTTAACTTGGGGACCCCAATGTATTGGTAGGTGCTGTCGTCTGCCTGTAAGAGTTGCACTCATGGAAACGCCCCCTTCTGGCGTTCCTACGATACCTCCCCAATATTCTAAACTACAGGAAGCCTTTAATGAGCAAGAGGCCTTGGCTCTCCCACCCCACCGACCCTATGACTGTGCCATAGACCTTTTGCCTGGATCTATTCCTCCTAAGGGTCGTATATTTCCGCTCTCCAATACGGAATCTGAAGCCCTGAAAGTATATATACAAGATTCTCTAAAGGCTGGAATTATACGCCCATCTACTTCACCTGCTTGTGCCAGTTTCTTTTTTGTGGAAAAGAAGGATGGTGGGCTCCGTCCCTGTATTGATTATCGTGGCCTTAATGAGATCACTATTAAAAACCGGTACCCTTTGCCCCTAATCCCGGCAGCACTTGAGTCCGTGCATGGGGCCAAGATCTTCACTAAACTGGATCTACGGGGGGCCTATAATTTAATCCGTATTCGGGAAGGGGATGAGTGGAAGACAGCGTTTATGACAACCCATGGACATTACGAGTATTTGGTCATGCCTTTTGGTTTGGTAAATGCCCCGGCAGTGTTTCAAACCTTTATTAACGATATTTTTCGGGATCTGATACAAAGGTTTGTCTTAGTATACCTTGATGACATTCTAATTTTCTCTAATACCTTCCAGACTCATGTTCTACATGTCAGAGAAGTACTCACCCGGCTCATAAAGAATAAACTTTATGTTAAACTGGAGAAGTGCACTTTCAATGCTTCTAGGATTCACTTTTTAGGTTACATCATCTCTCCAGAAGGGGTGGAAATGGACTCAAGTAAAGTCTCCGCTATTACTGATTGGCCCACACCCAAGAACCTTAAACACATACAACGGTTTCTTGGCTTCGCCAACTTCTATAGAAAGTTTATTCGAAACTTCAGCTTGGTGGTTGCTCCCATAACCTGTTTAACCCGCAAAGGACCCAGACAAGGTAAATGGACCCCTCAAGCAGAAGAGGCATTTCAGCACCTGAAACACCTTTTCACCACCGCCCCCATCCTGAAACACCCTGATCCTTCTTTGCCTTTTGTCGTTGATGTGGACGCTTCTGGCCATGGTGTGGGCGCTGTTCTCTCTCAACGCCATGGAGAAAAACAGATTCTTCACCCCTGCGCCTTCTTTTCTAAGAAGTTATCTCCTGCACAGATGAACTTCGATGTTGGTAACCGTGAGCTTCTGGCTATTAAGTTAGCATTGGAGGAATGGAGGCACTGGCTGGAGGGAGCTCATCATCCCTTTTTGATATACACAGATCACAAAAACCTTGAGTATTTACAATCGGCCAAACGTCTATGTCCTCGCCAGGCCAGATGGTCCCTCTTTTTCAACAGATTTAATTTCCTTATCACCTACACTCCAGGCTCTAAGAACATCAAAGCTGACGCACTCTCACGGATCCACGACCCCCCTGAGGCTGAACTACTTCCTGAACCCATCATCCCTTCTGGTAGATTCCTGGCAGCGGTCAGATGGGATATAGAAGTCATAGTTAGACGCGCCTTGGCTGGACAAACAGTACCTCCTCAGTGCCCTCAGGACAAGTTATTTGTCTCGACCCCAGTAAGATCTTCTGTCTTGCAATGGGGACATGACTCCCGCTTCGCCGGACACCCTGGATTCCGACGTACCCTGGAGTTCATCTCTAGAGATTTCTGGTGGCCAACCATGGTTAAAGATGTCAAGGAGTATGTCCAAGCCTGCTCAATATGTTCCCGAATCAAGTCTTCTCGGATGAGGGCGGCAGGCCCTCTTCAACCCTTACCTATCCCCGACCGTCCTTGGACCCACCTCTCAGTTGATTTCATTACTGACCTTCCACCAAGCCAAGGATACACGACAGTCATGGTTGTAGTAGATCGTTTCTCGAAATCCGCCCATTTTATTCCCCTACCTTCCTTGCCCTCAGCTAGGGAACTAGCAGACCTGTTCGTACTGCATATCTTCCGTCTTCATGGCATACCTAAAGACATTGTTTCCGATAGGGGCCCCCAGTTTATTTCACGATTTTGGAAGGCCTTCTGTAAATCACTGGGAGCCTCAGTTTCGCTTACTTCAGCTTACCACCCGCAGGCCAATGGTCAAACTGAACGTATGAATCAAGAACTGCTAACCTACTTACGGGCATATATCTCATCTACCCAAGATAACTGGGTATCATTGCTTCCATGGGCAGAATATGCTCATAATTCTTTGTATACTTCATCGACCGGCATGTCACCATTCAAGTGTGCCTTAGGTTATCAGCCCCCTCTCTTCCCGGACTCCCCAACGGACACAGAAGTTCCTTCTATTCAAGAATATATCACTAACCTACAGGAATTCTGGAAGAAGACTAAAGCCGCCCTTCTTCACACTGCAGCTCGGCAGAAGACTGCGGCGGATCGGCTCCGTCGAACCGTACCCAGATTTCGACGTGGACAATTTGTCTGGTTATCTACCCACAACCTTCCTCTAAAGCAACCTTCTGGCAAGCTTGCTCCCAGGTTCATCGGCCCTTTTCGTGTCCTCACCCAGGTTACCCCTGTAACTTATCGGCTAGCCTTGCCTCCTACCCTCAGGATTCACCCTACGTTCCATGTTTCCCTCCTTAAGCCTTTTCGCAGATCCACTCTGTCTAAACCGCAACAAAAACCCCCACCACCTCGTGTAATTGATGGACTTCCTGCCTACACCGGAAATAAGATCTTAGATTCCCGATGGTCTCGTGGATCCCTGCAATACCTAGTGGATTGGGAAGGCTACGGTCCAGAGGAGCGGTCATGGGTAGCGGAAAGAGATATACTGGATTCAAACCTGATCCGGGATTTCCATCAGAATTTCCCTAATCGTCCAGCTAGGGCGTCGGGAGCCGCCCATAGAGAGGGGGGTAATGTTAACGATCCCTGCCTCTCGGCAACGAAAGAGGCAGAAGAAGGCGTAGCCTTAGTTCATCAGTCCACCTAACACGGTACGCGTTCACCACCACACCTCCGTCTCATCTGGTATTTAAGCATTAGTCTTTCCCTACCACCTCGCTCAGTATTGGTTTCCCTTTTGAGCTTCTTAGTTGCGCTACGCCTTCAACCTCCTCGTACTGTTCTGGTTCCGACTTTGGTTTTTCCCCTTTTACTACGTCTATTGGATTACGGCTCGGCTTCGGTTCCTTTCTTCTAGTTTGGTTCTCTGGCTTCCCTTGGATTCTCGGCTCTCCCCTTCGTCTACGGTTTTGGATTACGGTTTGGCTTTGGCTACTCTCTCTCGGTTTGGATCACTGGCTTCCCTTGGGCTCTCGGCTCTCTCCTTCGGCTACGGTATTAGGATCACAACTTGTCTCTGTCGGCTCCCGCAAGTGGGTTCACTACTTGGTTTCGGTTTCACTGACCAAATCCGTAACAGATATGACATTGCCATGGTGAAGCTGATTCAGGGTTCTGTTCTAAACTTCTATGATGTTCTGGTGACACTGCCCAGCAGTGGCTACATCCTTCCTTCAAACAGTTTGTGCTACATCACTGGATGGGGACGTACCAGAAGTAAGTCTGACTCTAAACTCTTAATAAAGTGCAGTAAAAATTCATTTGCACATCTTGTTAACTGACCAGTCAAAGTTAATCACTGTTTCCTTTCTTTTGTTGATACTGGATTCAGATCTCATTTTTGGCTTGTTTTGTTAAGGATGTATGAAGATAATTTTCCTCTTTTAAAAAGCTGCTCCCTGATGTAACTCTCTCTCTTGCACGTTTATGAATTCAACAATCCTTCCTCACAATGGATAATTACATCAAGTCCCTTCCCTCAGGAACTAAAAATTTATTTAATTACTTAGACTGTTTCATATGAGACTCTCCCTCATTGGATAGTGATGCTTTCCTTCAATGTCCTTCCACTTGCCAGAAGAAATGAGCACCCAGATCGTAGATAAAGTGTGACTGTTGTGCCAGCAAACTTAGACTGTGATTCCCCAAGCAAAAAACAAATGATTGATTAGGTGGGAATTAGTCACACAGGACTCTCACATGCTTTGTTGAATTATTTATTCTTACAACTTTCTGAATGAAAATTTAGCTTATGGCAGGAACTTTGGAGTTAAGACCATGTAAAATCATGTTTTTGACAGGTGGATGAGTGAGGAACGTACACACTTCATATTCTCAGTGTTTCACCTGAGGACTTCAGAGTTCTCAACAGAATACAGTATCAGACTTTAAGGTTCTGTTGTAGGCAGGGAGGATTACAAAATTATATAAATTCATAGTAACATCAGAAATTTTGTTAACAGCCAATGGACAGCTGGCAGCCAACCTCCAGTAGGCCAATCTCCGTCCTGTAGACTACACCACCTGCTCCAGCAGCTCCTGGTGGGGATCATCTGTTAAGACCTCCATGATCTGGGCAGGTGGTGATGGAATCAGATCAGGTTGTTTTGTAAGTATTCCCACTGCAACTCATCAATGGTGTCATTATTGTTTTCCTGAAACTGTAACTTTTTGCTCTGTTTGCTATTAAATTAATCTTTCACAGGGTGAAAAATCGGTATCAGACAACAGCTGCCAGGGGGTTGTGTTCACTTTAAATTTGCAGGAAATGGAAATGGTCTCCGTAAGGGTCGTGCATACATCTTTCGATATCCTGGGGATTCCCATTGACCAAAGGTCCTTGCACAGACAATTGTTAGACACACAGTTCAGAGGTGACATGGGATGTGAGACAGATCTAACTGGGTTTGGGCTCTAGAGCACCGTACGAATAGGCAGTGAATCATTAAAACTTGCAATCTGCACACAGCCAGTGGATCAATGAGCCCTCAGCAATGAACCTGTCTACCCAAGACATTAAAGGGACACTTCCTTCCCCCCATGTACAAGTCCTGAACCATGGTTAGTTAAGGGGACTTCAAAAACACAATGATAAAGACTCACGGGCACACAGAGACAGAAGAAACTGGACTCAAAGAAAAACAGGGATGGGGGAGGAAAGGTGTTGTCAGAGGAAGATACCAACATGCCCCACTAACACCTGGAAGAGTGTAACCCCAGCGTCCTGGGGTTACAATTTCCCATTGGCCCTTACCAATCATGGCCTTCTAATAATCCCCCTCTATGAATTGGCTACATTACTCTCCTCTCCTCCCCACTGATAGCTGATGTGTGGTGAGCGTTCTGGCGCACTATGGCTGCCGTCGCATCATCCAGGTGGATGCTGCACATTGGTGGTGGTGGAGGGGAGTCCCCATTACCTGTAAAGTGCTTTGAGTGGAGTGTCCAGAAAAGCGCTATATAAGTGTAAGCAATTATTGTTATTATTACATTGAGTACTCAGCTACAGTACAAAGCTAACTTTCTGTATTAAGGAGTCACCATCCATGACATAAGTACTTCTACTGGTGCATTAAACACATTATTATCTGAACTTATCAGGAAGACAGCCTTTTCCAAATACAACAGATCTTTACATGTATTTTTTTGCATTCTTTGATACACTGACATGATAACAAGTACAGCTTTGATGATGAATGTTTCCCCCTGCTCTGTAATCTGCTCTGTCCTGCAGGGGGATTCTGGAGGACCCCTGAACTGTTTTGTCGGTGGAAGATACCAAGTTCATGGAGTGACCAGCTTTGTGTCTTCATTAGGCTGTAATGTTTACAGGAAGCCTACGGGCTTCACACGCGTCTCAGCATACACAAGCTGGATCAACAATGTAAGATTACATTGTACACAATGTACATTAATGTAATGTAATGTTGGAGAGTGAGTGTGTTGGGTGGAGTTTTTGAGGAATTTGGAACTAATAATAAAACTGCTGCACAAAACCAAATTTAATGTTCTGCAACCTACAAACTCTGATGACCCTGTGTTTTCGGTCCAATGCAGGCTTGAGCCTTAATGATACATTACAGTTTATGTTTATCTTCCTCGCATACAGTTTAGCAATGGTATCCTCAGCTATTTAAGTTTAGCAATTTTTTTAATAAACTGTAATTTGATGCAGATATAAAAATAAATAAATAATAAGAAGAAGAAAATTAAAGTAATATTTACCATAAATAATTTAGGTAGGACAAATTGAATTAATGTCCAATCTCGGAAAAATCATATATTTCTGAGTGTGTGAATAATGCACAATTCATGCAGCATTTTAAAGGCTTTCATCAGTACTCTGAATTAGACACCATGGTGACATGTGTTTCTCTTCTTCTAGATCATCGCCAGTAATTAAGTGCCAGTGGGTGTGGTGAATGGATCAAATTTCTGACACCTGCTGGATGGACCATAGTATCTTGCTGTATTATTTACAAGCAATAAAGCATTTTCTTGCAAGAGCAACCTGTCTTTTTAGCTATTATTTCTGTACAATCTACTATTTTAGTAATATCTGCCAAATTTTCATATAGACACATTTAACTAGTAACATTAATGAAGACATTAGCAGTCTGAACAAACGTTATAGAATTGTACATCAGAATTATTATATGAATGCACTGTCAGTGGCAACATCAAGTGTGTTATAAATAGTTAGTATTATAAATTATTGTTCATCCAGGGAAGATTCCTTCCTACTTTCTGTAAACAGTTCTTGTTCTGAATCTGATTTCATTGACTAAATGTAATAGAGAGTCTGCTGGTGTCCAGGCCAGTGCTATTTTGCATACTGTTTGATCAGAGATTTTCAGATCTCTGTTATAAGATTATAAATTATAAGAGTGAGTTTCTGTGACCTATGGCTTTCTTTTGTTCTACAGATCCAGAGACTGTAACTCAAATATCTACCCTTTTCCCAGAGTATGTATGTTCCAGGGCCAGATTCTTAACTTCTTCTAGCCTTCAGGTATAACTGTGTGTGAGATCCTGTCAGATATTATTAATTTCCCCTGAGATTATTTGGTGTTTCTAATTCCCCTCAGTGAAGAACTCTCAGCTACCTGCTGAGATCAGGAGCTTGGAGTTTGAGCAGCTGACTAAACAACCAGGCTCTAACTAATAACTACTGGCTCTTGACTATTGTTTTTGGATTTTGTTTTATAACAAATGTATAGGTTATGTATTGCTAATGTCTAGGTTATTGAATTACCTTTTGGTATTTGGTATTTGGTGGGGGTGGCTACCAGAAGAAAAGGAGCCCCAACACCCCAACAGCTCAGTGAGAAGATTGTGAGTGTGTGTGGTAGGGTAGTGTCTGTACAGTGCAACTGTATTGCTGTGGCGGGGGCTTGTATTGTTATTTACCACTGTATATACTTTTTTTATTTTACATTGGCTGCAATATTTTTGGGAGCACCATTATTGAACACCCATATGACCAGCATGGGCTACAGTGCTTTATACCTTTCATATTGCTAGAACTTCAGAATCTTTTCCTTTTTCCATTTCTTAAGGTAAGACAGATGTAAAGTTATTTGCATTCATAAATTTTGTCTGAATTCACGTGACACCATCACATTAATTATGGTGGCCCAAGACATATTGGGAGGAAGCTGGGATACACTCTGGGTGGGACACAAGTCTATTTCAGGTGTAGAGGCAAGGCATATTATTACATTTGGAATTGTTATTAAAGATTTCTAATAATCTTTATGTTACCATGACAAGGTTGCTTGAGCCTCTGTACGAATCCAGAAGAATGTGGCAGTGTAAAGCTGTATCCAGTGCTGAACCATCTAATGATAAATAGTGCAGATGGGCTCCATCAAGACTGTAGTCGGTTTCTTCCCAAGACCACAGGTCATTGTTCATCACCCCAAGGAAGATCCACCAATGAGGGATCTGCAGTGTGGGTATCAGCACTATATCTGATAGCATTGTGACCAATCATAGCTAGCACACTAATTTTTCATTGGTTAAGTTACTGACTCTTCCCTCTCTGAACTGAACTGGCAATCTGATTCCAACCATTGGAATTAGAGAATCTAAAAGGCTGGGATACTAGTGAGATGAACAGATGAGGTAGAGGGGTATGTCAGAGGAAAAAGGATTTCAGTCAACCTTTTTGAACATAAATTGAATATAAAAGAGAAGATCTTGTAGGATGCCTGCTGACATGTGGGATGTGGGATGCGAGGTGGACCTGGGGCTGAGGAAGGAGTGTCAGGGATAACTGGGGCAGCAAAATGGAAATCTGGGGCAGAAGGCACAGACTGTGTCAGACCTAAACTGGATGGACAGGAAGAGAGGTAACATGACTGCAATAAGCCAGAAATCGGGGAAGGCTGTATGGGCCTGGGGCCTGAATGTCTGTATATTTGCAATTTGGAGGGAACTGGAGATTTTGAGTTGAAAGATTAATTTACAGGTATGAGGTATAGATGGTAGAGGCCAAAGAGTCATTTTGGACACCAGGAGGCAGAGGAGATTGTAGGAGATCATACTGATGTCCCAAGGAGGCAGCATTACAGTAGGAACAGCAAGAGCCAAAAGTGAGAAAAACTGGGTAAAGGCACAAAAGCTGATGGTTTTGAGCCAAATAGAACACTAGAGACTCAAATAGGTGAAGGAGGTTGTGTGACATGGATGCCCTTGTTACTCAACTTGAGACTTATTGAACTGAGGTTTCGAAAAGGATAGAATGAGCAGAGAAATCACAGGTGAGCTGTAATGAGAGGAATAACACACAGACAGAAGAGGTAACAGAAGTGGATGGGAAGGCACAAAAAGAGGCTCAGCAGGCAGAGACATGGACTGCTCAGGGGTCCTTGCACCCAAGTGCACTGTAGTGTGTTAAGTGACATCATCAGGAGGTGCTTAACTTTGCTGGAAGACAGGAACCTATTTATTCTAAATCTTGCATAAGTAAAGAGAAAACCTTTCTTTGAGATATTTCTTTTAAATGGGTATAATTGTTTATGGAGAGTTTACATTTTACTAGACTCTGCTTATTATTGTTAACTGTAGGAAAGTTTCTGGATTTAACAGATGATTTGCAAATATTTCAGTGGGTTTTTGGTCGTTCAGTGCAGCCAGGGTTTTCAGGAGGAATAACAGGACAGTTATTTAGTAATTATTTAGGACAGTTATTGTAGTTGAGAGGATTGATGTTTTGAAGGTGATGGAATAAGAATGGCAGACCTCAATCTTCAGTGAGGCATGCAGTCTTGAGATGGATAAACTGGAGATGAAGCTGGCTAATGTTAAAAAGCGAGTGACTGAAATAGTGAAATAGATGAAAAACTTGCAGGTACAGACTGCAAGATTGTGGCACAGTCTGTACAAAATATGAATGAATGCGAGGAAAGGGGCATGTGTACGGTATAGTATTTACAATATAATTCTGTGTGAGGAAATTATGTGAAGAATATTTACAAATTACTAACAACTGAGGCTGATTGAACTTAGCTGTTGTCATCCCACCCAAACTTTCATTATACATTTCATTTCATTCTGTTATATTAAGTTTTGTATTTTTAAATTAATTGTAGTTTGAAGTAATGTATAATCAGCCTTTAAGTGTTGTTGTAATGTTGTGCTTAAGTAAACTTTTGCATTTAATCAGTAATGCTAGAAACAGTCACAAATTTTATCAGTGACTGTTTCTAGCAATACCATTCTCTCCTATAACAGTATTATTTCTCAGTATGGATATAAATGTCATTAAATTCCAACAAACAAAACAGATTTTACAAGTGTTATCAAGCTTTGTGCAGATGAAGCAAAATGTCATCTCATTTTATTCTCAGAATTATTCAAATAAACATTTGTTGCCCTGATGAAACAGCAGTGCAGTTGAGAATCATAGCGGAGATGGTATCTCGTCACAAGAGGGCACACTTCTAACATTAATAAACAATGGCTGCATAGTAAGTAAGATAAGATTTTATTGTGCCCTAAGGTATTTTTTATGGACACACAGCACTCCTGTACATTTAAATAGAATGCAAACAAAAAAAAGAAAAAAACATTGCACATCACTCTATTGCACATGTCCAGTATAACACATCACAACATGTAACATTTATAACACATCACAAAACATATTGCACTCAAGTGTAAGAGTCAAAATTGTGTTTATCCTTTACATTTGTGTTGACAGCTTTAATGGATAGTGGAACAAAGGAATGTTTGTATCCATTTGATTTACGTACATTTGGGAACCCTAAAACGTTTGCCAGAAGGAAGAAGTTGGTATTCAGATTTGAGGATGTGGGAAGGATCTGATATAATTTTTCCTGCCTATTTGATTATGGCTTTTTCAAAGATTGTCTGCAGGGAGGGATGCTGTTTCACTCCCATGACCTTCAAAGCTGTCTGGATAAGTGGGGTAATTTGCGATTTTAAATGAATTGATAGATTACCAAAATACACTGAAATACCATACCTGACAATGCTCTCGGTTACAGCATGGTAAAAGAGTAGGATTACTTCCTGTCGAACCCCAAACACACTTAGTCTGTGCAGGAAATATAAGCGCTGCTGAACTTTGGAGCAAACACTCTCAACATGAGTAGTCCAGCACAGGTTACTGTCTATGTGTACAACTAAGTACTTACATGAATCAACATGAATGATAAATTTGTTGTGAATTACTGCCTGTGAGTGATCACCAACTGCTCTAGGATCAAAAACTATTTCTTTTGTTTTGGTCTAATAGAATTAGACTATTTTTGTTACACCATTGCACAAACGTTTGGATTTCTGGCATGTATACTGTACAGATGAGCTGCTACCTCTATGCATTAAGCCAAGAACAGCTACTGTATATCAGCTGAGAATTTGAAGTTGCTTTGACTACTGCTTGTACAATCATTTGTATAAAGTGTGAACAGAACTGGAGAGCTCACACAGCCCTGAGGGGCACCTGTGCTAATGGATCGTGACTCAGAAAGACTTTTATTGACCCTGACATACTGTGTACGATTTGTTAAAAATGAATGGTCCCATCTTATAATGTTATGGTTAACGGACATTTGATTCAACTTATCAATAGATGAGGCTGCAAAACTGAACAGGCGGAATCAAAACGAACTGAAATATTACGAGGTAGCCGTCTAGACGTTGAGAAACAAAAATATGCACAGTAACTATCAGAACAATTATAAAAAAAACACATACATTTTCTACCCAATAGCCTGCAGCTAGCCTGGCAGTAAACATGCACACCTTTCTAGCTTAGTGAGAGGGCTGGTGCTGTTTGACAAATGCCAAATGCTGGATGTCGAGACATGTTTGGCTTTAAAGCCTCGTTTGATAACACTTAACAGTGTGTTGTACGCTGCGGCAGCGACTCATTCTCAGTTCCCACTCACGTAAAGCCCAGAGCCAGGTACTTACTGCAAAATTTTCTCTTTTTTTTGTTTGGATTTGAGGTTATCGGTATAAGACACTGAAGCGGTTTCTTTGCTTGTAGGTGGGCCTTCCTCTATGTCTCTCCTCGTAAGAGAACCAAACACAAGCCACGTATCCGTGATATTAAGAGCAATTAAGCAGTTATACTACATTCTGCATTAGCTTTCGTCATGCCATATATAATGGCGCTAAATTGCGGTCACGTCGGTCACGCAGCAAGCTAAGCCACAATATCTACAAAATAGGTTTATTCTATGGTGAAAAGAAACATAATGTTTTGGCCGTGGAGCCTTCTTCACCTGAAGAAGTGAGGAAAGCTCGACGGCCGAAACGTTGTTTCTCTCTTCTCTTTTCAGCATGGAATAAACCTTTACTTGTTTCTTTGCACCCTACGCATGCTGACGCAGCTACCCACCTGAACTATATCTAATGTTTATATTATTTTATTTATATCATGTATAATGTATATTTACGACTCTTTTACAATTACAACCAGGGCAGGCGCAACCCATACTTGGATATATTAAAGGTCTACACACCCTTATTGAAATTGCAGGTTTTTGTGATGTAAAGCCAGAAATCAAGATAAATAATGTCAGACATTTTTCCATCTTTAAGGTGACCTTCGGGCAGAGCCGTGGCTCTGTGGCTAAGGATCTGTGCCTGTGACTGGAAAGTTGCTGGCTCAAATCCCACAGCTGGTAGAGGAATCCTACTCCATTGGGCCCCTGTGCAAGGCTCTTAACCCTAACTGCTCCAGGGGTGCTGTACAATGGCAGACCCTGGGCTCTGACCCCAAGCTTCTCTCCCTGTCTGTGTCTCCATGGAGAAAAGCTGGGGTATGTGAGAAGATGAATTCCTCGTGCAAGAAATTGTATAGGGCTAATAAAGAAACATTATTATCATTATCAATGAACAAAATTCAAGAGAAAAACAAATAGATTGTTATTAGGAAAAATAATTGAAATTAAAAAACCTACAACAACCTGATTGCATAAGTGTGCACCCCCCCTTCCAACTAATACTTTGTGGAAGCATCTTTTGCATTTATTACAGCAGTAAGTCTTTGTGAATAAGTCTCTATCAACTTTGCACACCTGGACTTTGCAATTTTATCCCACTCTTCCTTGCAAAAAAGTTCAAGCTCCTTCAAATTGTCAGGGGATCTCCTGTGCACAGCCCTCTTTAGATCATTCCACAGGTTTTCTTTGACTTTTTATATCCACTGTAAAAAACCCCCCTGGCTTCATTCTCCCTCTGCCAGTGCACACAGAGTAAGAGAGTAGAATTAAAATGGTCTAACATATTGAACTTGATACTTAGGAACTAGTTATTTAAAAGTTTACAACTTGACTTGTCGCAGCAAACTTAGCGATGATATTATTAAAATCCAGCTGCCTTGTGGTGCTGTTCTCTATAGACAGCAAAGCCAGAGCTGACAGTCTTTCCTGCGACATGGTGGACCTTAGGAAATTTTGATCAATTTCAGTTTGCTAAACGAGCGTTCAGCACTGGCGACATCTCGTGGAATTGTTAAACACACTTGACATGTTATTACTGTGTTTGGAAACGCAGATTTCATATCTTTGTTGACCAAATACTGCAGCACCTCGGATGGAGTGTTGACTTCATTGGGGAGCAGATGAGACAAACATTAATTCCATTGCCAAATCTCCGCCATGTCTCCTAAAAACAGTGCATGTTTGTTGCAGCTTCAGTTGAATTATCTCCAGTATTTTTTATGTCAAACAAAATGACAAAACGATGGCTGAATTTGGTAAAGAAAGAAAAATGTTCTTCTGTCTCACTGATGACAGTGTCCAGTAAGCAATTGATCAAATTCACTTTTAACTTTTCCTCTCTATTTGTCTTTTCTGATCTTTGTGTTTCTCGCTACCCGACTTACATTTCTGGATCTCTTTCATGTTGCATATTAATTAGCTTAGCTAAATGTAAACTTGTCTGTTGCTCAGTCTTGCAGGGGAAAAGGTCGCGTTATCCAATTCTACATATTTTGGAATGAACACCCCAATGACCGATTGCAAATCATCCGCACAGCCATGTTCTCCAATAGATCATTGTGTTTTATTTTAAAATATGCCAGACTAATATTGTTATTGGATACACCGCTTTTACCGCCCCAGACATACAAACTCTCCTTCGTTTATTTTATGGATGGTCGCGGCCCACAGGTTGAAAACCACTGGTCTAGTCTCCTTATTTTTAAATTTGGATAATATAAAGTACAACTTTTTTATAATGTTAGCTTTGAAAACTATTTGATCACAGATAATATATGAATTTAGAGAATTGAGTACAAAAATGTTCCTTTAAGAAAATGAAATTGCCTGTTCATATACAGTATGGCCCTGCAATCTACCTGTATATGAATTTGAAAAAGTGTACCTTTTTCAAAGACCTAGAGGAAAGTGACTTGTATACAGTATCTGTGAATCATAGCTGCACCTTTTGGTAAATTATTCCCTAAACCTAAAAGATCATTGCATTATTGTTTAGTATTATTTGAACTTAAATTAGAAATAATGTTTACAGAAATATGTTGATGACTTTTCACTTCCCTAGATACTGGCCATGAAAACAATTCATAACATCTTGTCAATGTAATCAAGAGTACAGCAGGAAAAACTTTTAGACTGGTCAAGTCAATATTCAGATTAAAATCCAATGGCAACTGCAGAAGAAATATAGTATTGCATAAGATAAATATAGAAATATACAGGACGATGAAGAAAAAAGTCAGAACATCGCAACAAATGGTTGCAAAGTTCAAAGGCTTGTAGATTTCATTCAGCTAATGTGTTAAAGGAATATTTGCTTAATATTGTATGTGAGGAATGTTTTCCATTTCTTTTCTCCTCCTCTACTCTAACATGACCAAATACTGTATATCATTATGAAGTGTCTTTAAGATTCTGGGCACAATGGGTAACTCATGACTATTGTGAACATTTCCAGCTTCAAAGGAAGGGAGTGTTTGCTGAGATGTATGGGTCCCACAATAGTGTGGTACCTCTTGCCAGAAGTAAGTGTGGAGAACAACTAGCTTACCTTAGATTAGATAATTAAGTTCTGGGTAAACAGTTTAGTGTTACTTAACAGTCTGGGAAACAGCATAAAACAGCAGATAGGAGACAAAAAGACAATGAAAAAGGAAGATGAAGAGACAGGAGGGAAGACAAGAGAAAGATGTATTTAACTCAAATAAAGAAATATTTTAAAACTTTGATTATCTGTGTGAAGAAACCTTCAATTACAAATAGCCTCTACTGGTTTGTGGGTGCATTTTAGAATAGGGAGATAGGTTTCTGGTAATTTTTTAGCATCCAGGTTTGCAGACAGTAGATTACAGACAGAATTTTAACAGTAGGTGGTATTCTGCTTTCTCTTCTTTCAGCCTTTCTACTGTAGATGTTATATGAGAATTTGGATACTTGGATACTTAATTTAACTTGTGTGTTGTATGTTTATGGTGTGCACTGTCATTATTAATATTTGTTAAATATTTGTTAAACCTATTACTCTTTTCACCAAAGTTGTGAAAGAGAACAAAGAGCTCAGGGGCCTCTGATTATAAGATAAGATCATTTTATTAGCCATATACACTTTCTTGCATTAGGAATTGTCTTTTCACATACCCCAGCTTGCTCTCCATGAGACACACAGAGAGAAGCTTGGGGTCAGAGCACAGGGTCAGCCATTTATACAGCACTCATGGCCAAGTGATTCCCCCAAACAGCTGTCTCTAACACAAGCATTTACTAATGCCACTCAACATGCAAAAGATTCATGCAGATGGAACAAGATAACTAATGCTATTACATACTACATACTAATTTATAAGATGCAAGACATTTAGATTTAGTTTGCATTTGATAAATATTCAAAGTTCTATATTGTATTTATTGTGCAATATGTTAAAATGTTAAATGGATGATCATTAAAAGTTATTCTGTTTATTTCCATGAATTACTATTTGTTAGACATTGAGATAAGATGATGTGTGTGCAGCTTTAATAGTTAGCATATTTAAAACATGATCTTTCAGAATATCATGTAAACGTAATTTTAAGAGTTTCAAAAAATATAGTTAATTTATCATTATCGAAGTAAATGTGTGAAATTATCGTGATATTGATTGCAGGTCATATCGCCCAGCCCTAATAGCTGGTATTAAAACTATTCTTCCCTTTTTTTCCTTGTGACTGTATGAAACTGCTAAAAGAGATCCACTATGCTGCTTTTGTGTAGTGCAATTATCCATGGGAATACTACTACATAAATGTTTTTCTACATAGTGTGGTATGTTTTTGCACTTGGTTCATCAAGACTACCATTTCTATTGGTATTGTTTCATTATGACAGAAAAACCTGATTATCATTGTGAATGTTATTAACAAGACTTTGAGGGTAAACACAGTGATGATGTTGGTGCCCAACCAGTAGATCGCGATCGACTTGCTTGCATGTCAATCGAAAACAAGAATGTTTGACATAAAATAAATTGACTATTTGATTATTTACTTTTTTCGATAGCCTAAAAATTCATTCAGATCTGTCATTGTAATGTCATACATTTTACTGCCGTTTTGTGTGTTTAACCCTAGTCGAATGAGTTGTAAAAGTCTCTTCCCCGAGTGCTGGCTGATACTGGAAAAGGAGGCTACAGGAGCTCTGTAAATAAGTGTTGCGTGTGCTACCCAAGAATGTTCTCTTGGTTATTGCCACACAACGTTTGATTGCCTATTTGACAGTTGTAGTGTCTGAGCGAAAATGATGAAGCGAAGAGACCTAAAACTTACCGTAATGGGAGCATGATTATTTTTTTTGTAATTTCGCATTCAAATCTGCAATGCTAGCGTCTACGCGAAAAAAGGAAATACAGAACAACATTTCAAAACTGCACACAAAACTTATGCGGACTTTACCGATAAAAGTAATTTACGGAATAGAAAAGTGAAAAAATTAAAATCTCAACTAGCAGCAAGCAAAAGTTGAGCGAAAGCAGCAATCATTGCATTGTTCCGTGTGAGCCACGTCCTGGCTAACATAAAAACGGCATTCAGGAATCGAGAATAAGGAAAAAACGTGTTGAGGCTGCTAACTTGCTGTTTGCAGATTGCAAAAACAAACATTTTTGGCGAGGTTCAGGCAGCTGTTGCCTTAAATCAAAGAATTTCTCAAGTCGTCTAAACATGGTGAATATGCCCAATTAGAGGATGACCAGTGGTTTGGTTTCTGTCGTGATCATCAGTGTCAACGCGTTCCAAAAAAAATTACAAGTGTTCTCAAGTAATAATAATAGCTTACACTTGTATAGCATAACGCAACGGGGGTTCAGGTAGGCACCCTTGCCGCATTAGGCCGGCCCCGTACCATCAGGGGCTCGAACCCAAGACTCCCGCGTCACTCAGCAGGGACCCAGCCCAGTGAGCTAAAGAGAGATCTCTCCACAAACCAGGGGCTGTAGTCCTGCTATCACAGGGAAGGGCGGTGAGGTCACCTGCTCTGGTAAGCCAGCTCTTAAACAGTGCCTGTCGGCCGTAAGCATTACACTCTCGCCCGCTTAACTCGCCGTCCCCAGGGAAGGGCTATCCTGTCCCACTACTGACACCAATGCAGCGTTTGCAGGTTCTTTTCAGAACAAAGTACCCGTAGAGACGCATTTAACAGACCAAGCACAAGCTTTATGTATTAACAACAACCCAAAACCGAACACAAGAGCTACACGCACATGAGGAGACTGACGGAACACGTACACATCTTTAGGGTGGTAATTACTTAACAACATGCTATACTCTTATAAGACTACACAGGGCACTAGAATCTACTAGGACATTATTTATACAGGTAGGGTCAGCCGCTGGTCATCGTGCTGACCCTCAGACTCTCCCCGGCTACCACTCCCAGCATGCCCAGCGGTACTATGAGCGCCTAGGGGCGCTTCCTCCTCACCACCAGGCGATGGCGTTACAATAGCACTTTTCTGAACACTCCACTCAAAGCGCTTTACAGGTAATGGGGACTCCCCTCCACCACCACCAATGTGCAGCCCCACCTGGATGAGTAAGCTTCTCAGTGCCAATGCTCACATTTAAGGTAGGATATTCTTTTTTCTAAAATGGGGAACCTGACTGGTTCACTGTAGCATGAATCACTTGCTTTTATTTGCTGTCATTTTAGTGATGGGTATAATTATTGTACTGATGTGACCACAGTCTGTTTTTCCTCATGTATTTTCCTGATGTATATCAGAGCTTCAAATTCACACTTGTAGATCGCTCTGGACTGGCAAATGAAAAAGTAGATCTTACATTAAAAAAGGTTGGGCACCCCCGATGTAAGCAAAGCAATGAGTGTTTTGGGTGTAGGACTATAAGAATAACGATAAATACAGAAAAGGATCTACAAAAACGTTGGATAACTTATATTCACCTACACTACAGGCAAAATACACAATCAGGGTCAGGGACAAAAATGTGATCCAGTAAGTAGAACCCTGACAGCTGCTAACCTGCTTCCACATTGCTCTTGTGGAAGACCGAGGGAAAAACCGAGGGAAAAAGGTCAAGAAAGTGACTATGCGTGGGAAAGGTTTTCTGTTTGCACCTAAGGCCACTGTGACCTGTGACCACACCCATTCAACCGGAGAAAAATGAAACGGATTGCAGGATGCCAAGTGGCATCTTCCTGTCCTGTTTGTTTGACTTCTGACACTGCCCCTTTCCCTGTATCTTCCTTTGATATGTTAAAGTCTTGCCTACTTTTAATGTATAAAAAGGAAAGTATAACTTCAGCCAAGTGAGCATGTGTTACTGAGTGCTAGGGGAAACCCTTCCTCTGTGATATGCTCCCCTTCAGCTGATTGAATTAAAGATCTCTGACAATCTCCCAACCTGAGTGAAGACTTCTCTTCGACATTCTTTTGTAGGTTGGAGGGAGACTAATCACTGCATCAGGGCATCTTTTTTGTAGTCTTTGCATATAGCATTACTATTGGACACTAGTTTCCTCAGTGGCAAAGTGGCACCATGGCAAGAACTGACATCTTGTCTAGACCCGGTTCCAATTAGAGTATTCAAACATAGTGTTTGCCTTTTGTTGCCCCAAATTGTCTAAAGATTTAAAGAATATATGAACATAAGTTTTTTTTTACATAGTGTACATAGCTCCTTCAAGCACACCGTTACCTATTTTATATCTATAGTTTATGTTTATGATGCCCTTGTATCACCTTCTAGATATTTTCTACAGTCTTGAATTACATTTAAAGCTATTTTAATTTAATGTTGATTGTACCATGACTTCTAAACATCCATTTAAGTACCATCTATCAAAGTCACTAGTGTACTATTACAAACATAAATCATTAATAGAAATCATGAAGAGACACACTAGTAATTGGTTTAAAAATATTGTATGTTAACTAATAAAAAAAAAACTTTTGAATATAGAACAATCCATGGAAAAAACAGTGGACTTTTTCAGCTTATTTACTGTATACATGATAAGTCAGGAGCAGAATGCATTGTCATAAGCAGGAAAACAATTTTCCACAACAGTACTGTGTCAAACACACACAGTGGCATGAAAACATTTTGAAACACATTCAACAACAAAAAGAAATGGACATTCCTGCCAAAAACCTAATCGCAAAACAAACTTTGCATTGAGCTGCAAACAATTTGGATACTGACAGATGTAACTGATAGTGAAAAACCAATGAGATCAAATGACCCTGTTCTCTTGACCTTGTCATACCTCCCTTCAGAAAAAACACAAACCTCAGAATAACAAAATACTGCCACCACCATTATGGACAGTAGGAATATTGCTGAATTGGGGATGTGTTGTGCTGGATTTGTGCCAAAAGTAAATGTTTCTGCTTTTGTTTCTTGACTGCAAAACCTCAACAGAATAACCAGCTGTCTGCGCACAGATTAAAATACACAGAATACATTTATTCTTTTAATTTATTGATTTATTATTTTCTTTTGTAGTTGCATGAAACAATCTGCCTAAATATAAGCAGCTGATTGTTTACTTGAGAGTTACCAAGATATCAAGATTCAGAAGAGACAGAAAAATAAAGATTATGGATTTCATATACCTTGCTTATACTAACTGACCAGGTACTGTACCACTCCTTTGTTAATCCTCTGTCAGGACACAACAAACACAGTGCACCATGCCTCTGTGTTGATTGGTTGCTGCACACATTGTGCACCACTCATCTGTGTCACCTTGCCTTCCAGACCACCAATGTTTTTTTTTTTACATAACTTG
This sequence comes from Lepisosteus platostomus, assembly GCF_059453375.1. NCBI lineage: Eukaryota > Metazoa > Chordata > Actinopteri > Semionotiformes > Lepisosteidae > Lepisosteus > Lepisosteus platostomus. The sequence continues at coordinate 33,764,170 of NC_142612.1, forward strand.
TTTTTTTTCTGCTGAGAAATGTGTACAGTCATGATACTCATTCATTACAAGATGAAACAGATTACCTGGAGCCACTCGTTTATTTTCCCTTATTACCAGGCCCTCATACACTGTCCTACCTCTAATATATGGGTCTACGGCTAATACAAGCTCTCTATGTGTAAAATAGGGCTCCACAAATTATGGCTGCCTCATTGACCACATCATCAAATCTGCATTCAGGTGTTCAACAACTCTCTTGTTGTTTTTATTGCGTTTTTATCGTGATCGTTAGGATATGTCATGGTATTTATGAGAGGGTCAAAATGTAAAATACAATGTTGTAATGCTTAATAAACAAAATTGTTGACAAAACACTTCTATTTGAGACATCTTCCTACTGTAAAATTCTACTGGCCTCCTTCTATGATGTTGTGCTAGTAACCCCTCAGCATGCCCTTACAGGTGTGCACTTGTACAGAATATGAAAGGCTCCTCATAGTCTCTGTTTGGTGAATTGAGGACACATGACTTAATATTTAGATTATTGAAAGCATCTTCATGTTCTTTGGGCTACTCTATGAAGTCATGCTTCCCTGTTCAGCTCTTTAATAACTTATTCAGTGAAGCTGTAATTTTGGCACAGTCTGTTCCATAATACCTCCTGTATTATGTGGCCAGGTTTTAGAAGAGACAATCTTCCTATTCCTATATACTTCATCCTGAGCCATTTCTGTCTTTTTCCTTTTTTTATTGTTCAATTTGAGACCTTCTGTCTGTAATGTTTTCAAAGCCTGTTACACAAGTATTTTGCAATCCTTGTTGGGGAATGTACTTATCAACATATCATCGACATATTGCAAAACCTCAGCAGTAACTGTCAATGATTTCCATCCATCAAATACATACTTTCAAAGCCTGCTAATTAATTTATTGCTAGGCAGATGTGCCCATGCATATTGTTATCTTTAAACAGTAAAAGCAAGTTTACACTAACCTTTATATCGCAAAGGCAGACTCCAAAATCCAGTGGACACAGACTGACACAGAGGACCTCTTTGCCCTACCTGCCACTTCACACAAGCCTGTTGTGCTGTCGGGGCGCAGTGGTGGCTCTGTGGCTAAGGATCAGCACCTGTGACTGGAAGGTTGCTGGTTCAAATCCCACGGCTGGCAGAGGAATCCTACTCCATTGGGCTCCTGAGCAAGGCCCTTAACCCTAACTGCTCCAGGGGCACTCTACAATGGCTGACCCTGTGCTCTGACCCCCAAGCTTCTCTCAATGTCTGTGTGGCTGTGTCTCCATGGAGAAAAGCTGGGGTATGTGAAAAAAGATGAATTCCTAATGCAAGAAATTGTATAGGGCTAATAAAGAAACATTAACATTACATTAAAGTAGCTGATAAACTGCAAGGCTATGGACCACCTTAGGAAGTGCCTTGTTCAGATTTTGATGACTGTAAGAATTCAATAACCACCATGCTTTGGCACAAATGATTCTGGTGAATTAGTTGTCATATCTATGATTCACAAAGATTGTAATATTTACACTATTTCTTGTTTATGTACAGTACCAACCCTTGATTAGTCTGCTATGGTTAGTCACTTTTAGTTAAATCAGATTTTCTTTGAGACATGTCCTCATACTTTATTATAGATTTAATTTGAATTGAATGAAAACTCCTTTGCTTTACTGTACATAAAGCAAGAAAAAGGATTTTTTTATTTCTGTCTTAATGTCTTTTTAAGGGACACCAGAACTCAAACAATTAATCATTATTAAATTAAAGAAAGCTAAATATTTCATACTATGAGGAAATAATTCTTTAGGAGGGTGTGGAAAATATATGACTGGAAAAGATGTGATGATGTAATTGAGAAAGACTATAGACGGAAACAGAATGCACAAATTCCGGTTTCCTCACACCACACAGAGACTTGCAAATTAAGTTGGATTTTTCTAGTCATTGATTCCACTATAGGTTGTGTGACTAAAATAGAGCCACAGGAGCATGACAAGTCAAACAGCCTCCTCTCATTTAGAGATGTAGAAATAAATAACTTTAATGAATTAACTGTTATACATGCCCCACTGATGGCCTGATTTGACAGTGACTGGTTACACAGTACTCTTTGCCAATCAAAGGTGAGTAATTTGCCACTGGTTCTTTCACAACTCCTCAATGCATAAACTAAGCTAGCTTCACCTCTGAGCATGTCCTGGCTCTTCTTTTAAGTAGTCCAGTACACTTCATTGCTCATTAAGGAATTCTACTCATTGCATTTAATCATTGTACACTTTAGTATGAAAGGAATAGGTAATACATCAAATGTAAATTTCCTATACTTTAATACCATAATAGTCCATATTCTACAATTAAGGATTCTTATTCTGTTTTGGGGTTTTCATTCCTTCCTCTTCTTGCACTCTCTCACTTCTTCAGTCTGTCCTGTATCTCTTCTCTCCTTGATCAATTCAGAAATGGTACTAAATCTTCCTTCAAATTATCATAAAAAAATACTTTGGTTTCTGCAATGCTCCTATTTTGCTGCTGCTATCTTTCTCTGTTGCCTTCATACCTGTTTCTCAGGCCTTTCTATTTGCAGTTACAATACACTTGCTTTCCACCTCAAAAGAAACAAATAATTATGTCTTAGAGAAGTGCAGGTGGTTTCTTCTTTTTTTGTCTGATTTTATTCTTTCAACAAAGGTTTACATTCTCAGAAGAAAGTTGTCAAAAGCATATCTATGAATTCTGACATTTAAGCTTTGAAACAAAGGAAGTACGATTTATGGATTAGTCATTCCAGTGTCAGGACCTGAAACCCATATTGTTGACTCATTTGAAGGCTCCAGTGGCAAGAAGTACTTTACTCAAAATACAAGAAAAACAGCAGAATACATTCTGCTATCTTAAAGACATACAGTATTATGAAGCTGAAAAAACTTTTTTTCATAACTTTGAATCTCCTAGCAGACACTCTTGAATGTATTGTGATGCCGTCCAGAGTGCGGAGTCCTTGAGTTTCAGGGAAGACTGCCAAAGAGTAGGAGCTCCAAGAAAGAGAATATATGTGAACATGAATACTTTTATATAGACTGCATATTTGAATAAGTGTTGTTGAACTGAATTCCAACACATTGATTGAGAGTTCTGCAGCAAAACCTCTGTCTGTTCGCTTATACTGTACATCTGGCTGAATCTCGTCGAGAAACTTGTCAATGGGATCAACATCAGTGCTCATGTTTATTACCCACCCCCAGGCTAGTTTAATTCCCTTGGAAAAGGAAACAGTTTGACTTCCTGCTGATTGACTTGTCTGTTTTGTGTGTGACCACTATGTTCTGCACAGTCAAATGCTCAACAGTGAGGCATTGTTTGAAATATATCCATTGTTGTGAGTTGAGAAAAAAGGATTAACATAGTTTGAAGACCAAGTTTCCCTTTTTGCTTACAGTAACTAGTGAGCAGAAAGGGATTTTATGCAACAGCATGGTGACCGTACAGTATTTTCACAAAGTTCACAGTTTTGTGATTAATTCACAATTTGTAAAATTATGTGATACTGTCAATTAATTTGTTACCGAGATAATAACTGGTCTGAGAAATTTGGACTGCAGTTCCCCTTTAAATACATAGGAGAGCAGCTGTCAGACTTTCAGGTATCAGGAGTGCAAGAACTGACAGTGTCCTCCTCTCAGACAACAATCAGGCTGACTGCCTTTCACATTCATCTCTTTTGTTTGCCTTGAGTTTGGAACCAATTCTTCAGGTTTCTTGTCAAAATGCCATTTCTTCTTTAACAACATGATAATGACTATGCTTATCTTAGGTAAACATTAACGTCACGGTGTGGTATGTGTTGATTCCACTGACAAACACATGACGCACTATTAAAATTAAGAGTGCAGATGAATTGTAATACATGTTCTGAATCCATTGGTTCCACTGGACTAGTTATTTTTTTGCACTGTTTTTTCTGGTACTCAGTATCATGGAACTCCAAGTGATCAATCGGCTAGCATCTTTTTTCTTTTTTGAATGGAACTGAGTCTAATTAAGTGGGTAACTAAAGATACTATAAATACATTCCCTATAACAATGCCCTGTAATAATGTGCATCAATGTAGCTTTGTGGTGAGTTGGAAACTGACTTATGAGATGTTGCTTTTGGCAGACATATCTGTAAGACAACTGATTAGAGCACCAGTAGCACCAGCTGTCACCATGGTAGTATTGAAAATAGCAATACTCAACTACAACAATCAAATACTTTAACACTCTGATGCTTGTATTACACAGATCTTTAGATCTTACATAACTGGGCTCATTTCGAGATGCACTCTTCTGGGACTTGAAATGTGCCTTTCTATGAGTTCCAGTGGGAGCTGTAAATGTGGGGGGAGATGCCTCAAGTAAAGTGGTTCAAATCCTGGACATTAACAAACTCCATATGTGACCATTCCAATATCTGTTATCTTCCACCAGGCAAAGATTAAAAACTGTGTTTGCAGCAATGAAAGCCTTTCAGCTTTCAGTGATTTCTCACTAACTAATACAGGGAACACCCTTCTTTGCACAGTGTTTCACATGGCACTCAGGTCTTTACCTATTGCTGATAATTGTACTTCATTCCTGGAAGAAGGGTCAATCTCTTTCTTACTGATTTGTGTTTTTTTCTCCATATCTAAGAAATGTAAATTTTTCTGTTACTATTCATCTGTATTACTCATCAGATGTTATCACTATCTTTCCCAAAAGGGGTGCTGTACAAACATTCCATCTCATCATCGCAGAAGTATGACTGTACAGTTCTCATGAGCTCCAATGGAACAAGTTAAGCGTCTGACACTTTCCAGGTTTTTCCTCATTCCAGCAAAGTGAGAGTGTGGTAATTATAGTGGTGTTGTCTGTCAGTCCTGACTACTGAGAAGACTTCGCTTGTTTGCATTTTGTTCCAGAAGCTAACAGCTTGGTCATAAAAGCCCAGTATATAGTTCTAAGAATTGGACATACTGTAATTCTCTCTAATTTACCCAAAATGTTTAATTGGATTTTTTCTGACCTGTTGAGAGGCTGTTTGGACGGCCATTGACCTTCATTTCTTGATAACCTTGCACTCCCTGATTTCAGTCATATCAGTTAGCACTGTTCTTAACTTACTCTCCACTTAATTGGTTGCTTTCTTTGTTCACTCAGTGGATTATGAGTAATAATTTTACATTTTAACAATAATTCTTGTTCTCTTTGGGTTGTTCTGTTAATTAGGTTGACATCTCATAGCTGTTGAGCACCGCTTATTTGCAGCTCATTGAAATTCATGCATACATAGTAAATTGTATTTTAATAATTAAACTCAAAAATTAAAATTAATATCAATAACTTAACATTATCTAAATACTACATACACCAAACAAAATATAACAGACAATTGCTATATCACCCTGCAACTCACAACTAGCAACTCACTGCAGCTAGGCGGATGTGAGCCTGATCAGTACCTGGATGGGATACCTCCTGGGAAAAACTAAGGTTGCTGCTGGAAGAGGTGTTAGTGGGGCCAACGGGGGGTGCTCACCCTGCAGTTTGTGTGGCTCTTAATGTCCCATTATAGTGATGGGGACACTGTACTGTAAAAAGGTGTCATCCTTGAAGTAAGAGACAAGATGTAAAAAGGGTTAACTTAAGTCAGTTCTGCCTGAAAATTAGACTTCTAAGCAACAGGGGTTTATGGCAGGAAAGGGGGTTAACTGATAAGGATTCCAGATGCAAGCTAGGAACCCCCTGGGGGCGTAATCTTAAACTGACCATTTGGCCAGGGTCTCTTAACTGGCCAAATACCATGACCCCCCCCTACCATAACACCGAATGACGTCTGAAGCAGCAAGCAAGGACTATATAACCTAAAAGTTTGTACCGGCACATGGAACAATACTTCGGTTTTCTTGTTTCTTGCGGAAAACAAGACTTCGGCTTTATTGTTCCTTGCATGCAATAAACCCATCTGTTTTACTTCATCTCGGGATCCAGAACCTTATTCTTTCTGTTACAACATCCTTTAACAGCGATGTAAAACTGAGGTTCTGACTTGTTATGGTCATTAAAAATTCCAGGGCTTTTCTTGAGAATAGTAGGGGTGTTACCCTGGTGTCCTGGCCACATTTCCCCCAGGTCTTATCAATCAATGCAAACTAATAATTCCCATCTATGAATTGACTTCATTACTCTGCTCTCCCCACTGATAGCTGAAGTGGGGGATACACATTGGTGGAGGGGAGTCCCTATTACCTGTAAAGCACTTTGAGTGGAGTTTGCAGAAAAGTAATAATTATTCATTAATAATAATTAGAGATCTGTTTAAAGTAGGACAGATTTAATCACCTAAATGTTTTAATTACCTAACCACTAGTAGTGGTAGTACAGTAGTTGTAAGTGTAATAGGTAGAACTGTGTCTTTTAATGTAGTTAAAGTGATGTAGAGCTGACCTAGACCAACTGATCACAAACTAAAACAAGTTAAATGTCACATCTTATGTGACCCCTAAATTCAACTTTTGCTCTGTAGTCGATTACACCATCTAGCAATTATGGCATCCACAGACCAGACAAGACATCATATATAATATCCCATTTTATTACAGCATTTCTATCTTCCCATTACACAAAGGTCACCCCATAACACAGCCATTCCTATGGCTGCTCAACCAATCCACAGAACACGTGACATAAGTTGCTCATGGAGTAGTCCAATAACCCCAAGTTACTAGTAACAGATGTCCCAAATGAATATTACGGCATTGCTGTACTCCAGTACCAGCTTTGGTTGGTAAACTGCCGTACTAGCTTATGCTACAATAAAGAAACAGTGAAGTTTCAAGCATCCTCATCGGTCCCAGGAGTCCTGAACATGATGACATGTGGTACAAATTCTTCTTCTGAAGAATCAGCAAACTCTTGGAGGCACCATTCAGTCGCAAAAATCCATGCCATTGGGGAGAGAAAGCAATTTTTAAACATGTATTGTAATCTACCATAAAATGCACACCTTGTATGTAATGTCCTCTATTAAATTAAACTGTTCTTTGTTTATACTATTGGCTTGTGACTTTAATAGTGTAGCTTATGCTTTAAGCACAGTTTATCTAATTACTGTAGTGCAGCATGTTGTATGGCAACTATTAATGCCCCTTAATAATCTGGTTTAATATCTGTGTTGATAGGTAGTCACATAACTCTCTATCATCAGTTCAGATGGACTGATACCAGTGGACTTTTGATGGAGTTGATAATGGGAAATTTCCCATTTTTTGCCGTGAATGTTTGTGATATTCTACCATGTCAGAACCTTATGTTTTATGTGGCACAAGAAACTTGTATGCCCTTTCATTTTTTAATTCTTTCATTTCCCTTCCTGTGAATTGTGTGTCCTGATCTGATTCAGTTCTCTGGGAAAGATGTGTAACTGGTGTTCTTGAATACTCTTGAATGAATACTCTTAGCTCTAGGTAGAGGCCCAGTGAAATCAATTAGAAATGTTTCCCAAGGCTTTTTTGAAGCTTCAGCCCTTTCCAGTTTAGCTCAACCTCTTATTCCTTGACTCACGGCTGCACATACTGCACACATTGCACCACTCCTCTGTGTCAATTTGCATTCCAGACCACCAGCAATATTTTTTACAGAACTTGTTTTTTTTTCTTCTGGTAAGGAATGTGTTCAGAAACAATTCTGATCTTATCTCACATTTTAAGGTGTACGTGTATGGCTGATACAAGGTTTATATGAGCAAATATGGTTTTTGACCAATTCATCACATTTCCATTCAAGTGTACAAAGATCTTTTGTTATTACCATGTTGATTATGATCTGTCACGATATGTGCCTGTACTTTAAAGTGATGTAATCTACCTCCAAAGCCCCCCAGTCATCAGATTTGAAATGTTCCTCGGTTTTTAATATTCAGGAAAAATTAAGAATTACAATTCGGAATTCAGGAATAGTAAATTGCAAGACTCCTCTGATGAGTGTTGGAAATCAATCAAACATAATAAGTTACGGACTCACCAATGGATTCTAAATATAGAATATAAATATGATTGTTGGTTTGCTACTGTATGCATATAAATATGTTGTATTTCTACAACACCCAAACATGCATAGCAAACCAACAAGAGTAATCATATTTATATTCTCAAAGACAAGTAATATGCATTTACTATTGTGAACTAACCTTTATCAAACATGTGTTTGCAATAATAATTTAACTATCAAGAATTATAATGAGAATTAAGATGCTTCATGCCCAAAGATGCATTAGCCAAACGTTTCTTAATAATTAATAATAATAATTGCTTACACTTATATAGCGCTTTTCTGGACACTCCACTCGAAGCACTTTACAGGTAATGGGGACTCCCCTCCAGCACCACCAATGTGCAGCATCCACCTGGATGATGCGACAGCAGCCATAATGCACACAGTACGCTCACCACACATCAGCTATCAGTGGGGAGGAGAGCAGAGTAATGTAGTGAACTGATCTAGTCTTTCAAAACAATGTTAGCAAAAATACTGTTGAGAGAACCATTAGTGAACTGTGGTCACAGTATAATTACTTTCAAATATAGATTCAAATTATATTTGAGTCCAAGACAAAGGATTTTCTTTTCAAGAAAAGAGACCAATGAAGGAAAAAGAGTAGAATTGGATCTATGCATAGATGTACTGTATATATATAGAAGCACATGAATTATCCTACCCAAGACTAAGACAATAAAAGTAAAAAGGCAATGGACACATTTTATCAATCATTTAAGAAAAATACAAGGAAAAAGGAATACACTGCTTCTAAATATCTAGATGAATACAAGTTTCGAATAAAGAAAATAAGTTGCAAATACAGACTAAAGGGTGGCCATGAGAAATTTGAGAGGTGGCCATGAGAAAATCTTGCAATGGGGACTCAAATAATAAATTATTATTTTTTTAAAAATCGACCTGTTAAGGATGACTCAAAAGGTCTGTGATATAATATAATATTGTTTAAAAAGAGGAAAAGGAAATTGCTGATGTATTAAACTAATATATTATGCAGGTATCTATCGGAGAGGAAATTGACAAGATGCTGCTGGCTGAAGAAAGCTGTAGATTAAATACTTCCTCATTACACAATGCTAATATCGGTTGAGGATGAGGAAGGGAGCTGGGCACCCCACCTCCTTACATTGTCCTAAGATCAGCTCACTGGCCTCACTCCTCTCCAGCTGGAATCTGGTACAGGATCCATTAATGGATGGATAGATGAATATTGCCATCCAGATTTAATCATAACCTAAACTCATCGTAATTCATGTATTCATGCAAATGATATAGGAACAGAATGACAGAAATGTTAACAGTATAGTACAGATTGGATAATGTGTCTTGCTAGATTCTAAAAATCCCCAGGTCATACAGGACACAACTTACACAAATTTGACTTTACATGAAAGTGGGTCACGTAATTTTCAAGAGCAGATTATATTACATGTGTGAAGAGCAAGCAGTGTGTCAAGTGGATAAATATTTTGGAGTGACTGTAAGGAATGCAGTCTCCACCAACATCCTCCAGGGCTCTGACTGTACACTTCAGTCCCACATTGCTTTCATGTACTGTTCAAGTTACAACCCCAACCCAGTGCTTTTTTTATTGAAAAGTATGAGTAATCCATACTGAAATCATGCCAGGAAGCACCCAAGTGATTTTATTATTTTTATTATTTACTGTACGTGGCACAGTGACCCAGTGCTTAGCATTGCTGTCTTGTAGTCTTGTGTACCTGAGTTCAATTCCGGACCTGGGGTACTGTATGTTCTCCTTGCATTTTATGTTTGATTTTACTGAATACAACAAAGGAGGGTAATTCCTCCCAATATACACCTCGTGCGTCTATGGAACACAGACATTGTGCACAGAAACTTCAAGCCAATTTGAAAGAGCTATGAAAATAAACAGTAGTGAACAGTAGAGAACATGGCAGAAAATTAGCAGCAACTGCGGATCAACACAGAACACTTGAATTTCATGGGCATTATATATAGAGATTAATGCTTCTGACATTTCAATGACACCTACTGTATCATTGTGCAATGTATACTTCCTTTGTTTATTATACTGTATCTCATGTTTTTAAAGAGGTTTATTAACCTCTTCTGGGCCGCCCCCAGCTTTTAAAGGCTCCTAGGCAAGATCTTGGAAAGGAGTGCCTCCAAATCACAATTTACACTACTACAGTTCCCACCCCAAACTTACTTTATTATTTAGAGCTATTAAATTAATTATGACTGCAAAATGTTTATTAACCAGCTTTGAAGAAAACCTCATAAATAACTTAAAACAAGAACAAGAAGCACATATTTCACACAGATAACTCAAATTTTAATGTTGAAAGTAATAACGTGAAATGTGAATCTATTAACTTCCAGTAAAACATGTTTAGCAGTCTACATGTCTAGGTAGAAAATGCGGCTTGTCTACCATTCTCCAGCTTCATGGATCTGACAGACTCAAAACCTAATGAAATACAAATGATTTATTGCAGTGACTTGATTTGTCACACTTCTGTTTGGTGTGCTTACAAGTTGCAACTACATGATTTTAATTTTAAACCATTTCAACATAGTTTACAACAGAAGTAAAAGATGTTAGATGTAATGAAACATTAATACAATTGATCATCACAACATTTACTACAGTACTTTTTAAAATTAAATGAAAAACATTCAGTGTAGCAGCAGCTGAAACCACACTGATACTTTCATCTTATGGCAAACATGAGAGTCATTTACTACAGTACATTGACAGTGAAATAAACCCCTACATTTACATTTACAACTAATAATATTATATTTTATAACTAACAAACAGATTAGCCTAGCACAGCAGCAACAGAGGAAACTGGAGGAAATTTCTGACTCATATTTGAAGGTGCTGATCTAAAAAACATATTTAGGGGTCCCCTGGTGGCTTCTGGGCCCTAGGCAGTCTGGTAGTTCACCTAAGCTGGCCCTAATTACAGGACAGAAATTGTGTTGTACTCTAGATTTCAATTTATAAACCAGGTTACATTTGTAGTCCTTGGAGCATTTATATATTTAAGTAAATAACTTAACCAACACAATGAGAACAATCTGTAAACTTATCTAAATTTATAGTATTAAATATGATAAACGATAAGCACTCAACTGCTATCTTTGGAGTTTCTGGTTTTTGAATGTTATTCAACAGAACAGAATTAGGAAGTAAAAACACATGAAAGATGTGGAGTAGCAGGTTTGATGTCTGTTGTCGTGCATTTTGTCATGAGACATTTCCTGCAAAGGAATGTGGAATGTTTCGGTTTCACACAGCATCTGGGGTATAAAAACTCACTGAGAGCTAATCAAGAGCAGAAGGACAACTCGCAAGATGCTGCCCTATGTTGTTTTAGCCGCGCTCCTCATTCTGCCTGGTAAGTTGCATTTTATATGACTGTTATTTTTATTATTTTGTAAAGCACTACCAAATATGACAAGGTCATAAACAGAACTCTGTGTAATTAAAATCATTTTGTCTTTTCTGCATTGAAATGCATGTGAACATGAAGTCTGTGAAAACAATAAAAACAAGTTGCTATTTCAAAATGAGTCACAGAATTTAGTTATTAGCCGGAACACAAACATAAAGTGACATGAGACACTGTGAACATCCATGGAACAGCCTGGCAGAGACGGAGTTGAACAGTCCTGGAACGGATCCTTTCACAATGGAAGTGTCAGATTCCAGAGTAACATTGTTTCTTTTCTTCCAATCAAGATGTCTAGGGCATACGTAGTAACAAAAATGGGTTTATGATTGAAGAGTGAGTTTTCTTTCCATGATTTCAGGACATGCAGATGAGGTGCAGTATCTGGAGAAAGCACCGCGAAATACAACCCAGCGTGTTGTAGGAGGGGTGACTGCCACTCCCTACTCTTGGCCTTGGCAGGTAAGAGAGCAGATTTCTTGTAGAATTGAAAAGTATTGACGATCTGAGGAAGACTCATGACGTTGGACTGCAGGATAGTGCTGACTTCACTGCAGCATAACTTGGAGTAAATAACTGGTTTGTCATATAAGGAAAAGGCCTAAAAAATAAGAACAATACACGTGTAGCAGTTGTAGTATAATGCTGCTTGTAATAGGTAATCTAGGCTTATCTTTAAAAACTACTGAAAAATCATTTTAAGAATTTGATTTTTAAGTTTATTTTTGGAAAATAAATTTTTTACAGCTCTTTCATCTTAGTATTATGTAATTTTTGGTTGACCTATAGACATGAATATCAAGTGTTATATTGTATAACAAAAGTATTAAAGCATTATACAAAGTCAACGTCGCCACTTAAATATTTCCAATATGCATTTAGATATCTTGTGAAGATTTTTTAATGAAACTCATGTAGAAACAGTAAAGTGAGGAGGTTTTATATAAAGTGGTTTGGTCTGGATGAAGTGCTCGCACAGCAAGGAATCTTGAATGCATCATGTCCATATTTTCTGTTTACTGTCCTCACACAGTGTTCTTTTTATTGTTGGTGCTGGGTTCAGGTCTCGTTGCGGATTTTCTCCGGTAGCTGTTTGTACCACACCTGTGGCGGCACTTTGATTCACAGCCGGTGGGTTCTGACAGCTGCCCACTGCATCCAAAGGTATGCGACTATCTCTAGTTAATTAGGACAGGGAAAAGGGACAGAATTCAGTGTTGCATCATAGAAGGTCAAAAGTTTTTCCCTCTCCTGTTTCTTCATATTTGATATTACACCTACCTGATCAGGGAAGAAGACGTCATTAAAAATTCTGTTTCCTTTAACAGTGGAACATCTATGGTTGCTTTTCTGGGAGAACACAATATTAATGGGATTGAAGGGAAGGAGCAACTCATTCCTGTGGAAAAGGCTGTGGTTCACCCCAGCTGGTCTAACAATGCTGCAATTGGGTTTGTGTTGCATTTGTTTTAATAAATGTTTTGGGAGATTCTGTTATTTCTGAATTGGTCAGTAGATTAATCAATAGGTTTAAATAAGCATGTTTTTAAAAGTTGTAGTGGAAGATGACTTATAAAAGCTATCAGAGGATTGTGATGCTTTTCTCAGCATAACCTGTTATGGAGATAGACAGGAGATTTGAGATATCAGGGAGGGCAAGGGGCATCTTTTCCTGTTCACTTCCTCTTCACAACATTTCCTGCCCTGTTTTAGCTCATGTCAATTCCTTTCCTCAGAACCTAAAAGTTTATATTTAAATCAATGATATTGTCCTCTAGAGTTTGTGCACAAAGTTATCGAACTAGCCTTGAAAGTGAACCATTGCTTATATTCACCTGTGTGTTCAGAGCCTGTCTGTGTTTTTCACTCTGGGCAGCCTTCCTTTGAAATATATTTGACTGAACTGGTCTCTTCCTGTGCTCCCTGTGTTATGTGCAGATATGACATTGCCATGGTGAAGCTGATTCAGGGTGCTGTTCTGAACTCCTATGTTGCTCTGGCGACACTGCCCAGCAGTAGCTATATCCTTCCTTCAAACAGTTTGTGCTACATCACTGGATGGGGACTTACTAGCAGTAAGTTTGTAAGAGGAAAATGTCTTCTGAGTGACAAAACCCATTTGAATCTAAACAGGAGTACAAATCAGTGTATCCTTATTAGTTCTGTAATGTATTCAGGTGAAATGAGTATTCAAATCCTTCCTTCCTTCAAACAGTTTGTGCTACATCACTGGATGGGGACTTACTAGCAGTAAGTTTGTAAGAGGAAAATGTCTTCTGAGTGACAAAACCCATTTGAATCTAAACAGGAGTACAAATCAGTGTATCCTTATTAGTTCTGTAATGTATTCAGATGAAATGAGTATTCAAATTGAAGATAAATAAACTGATTGAAGATAATAAAATACTGTGTGCTTTGTTGCAAAAAAGCACTTTACTTAGCATATACATGCAATTACATTGTTAAAAGTTGCATTCAAATATTTGTAAAAAGATGCATTAAATGTTTTAAAGGAGACTCTCCCTCACTAGTAATGATGCTTTCCTCTAAACTCAGGCATCTTTCCTTTTGCCAGAAATAAATTAGTACTCTGAGCACAGATAAAACATTACTGTGTGCCAAACATCTAAGGTGGGAATTAGCCAGACAGGACTCTCTTAACCCTTAGTGTAATAGTGATTCTTACATCTTTCTGAGTGTCTCCAGTTAGTACTGATGTGGCCCATGACAAGGTATTAAATATTTTTAAAACGCAGGTGTGCCGGAGAAACATACACACTGCTTTACATTCTAGGTGGGAAATATCAGTGAATCATCACCTGGAGACTTCAGAGTTCACAATAGAATTGTGTTGTAGGCAAAGGGGATTATAAATTGCTATAAATTCATAGTAACATCAGAAATGTTGTTAACAGCCAATGGACAGCTGGCAGCCAACCTCCAGCAGGCCAGCCTCCCCAGTGTAGACTACACCACTTGCTCCAGCAGCTCCTGGTGGGGATCAACTGTTAAGAGCTCCATGATCTGTGCTGGTGGAGATGGAATCAGATCAGGTTGTAACGTAAGTAAATCCACTCCAGATATCAGTTCTGTCATTATTGTTTTACTGTAGCTGTGGCTTTTTTTTTGTTTGATCTTAAGCTTGTATTTTGTTTCACAGCTGCATTAAGTACTCGATTGTTTGCATTGATCATGAAGATGGCTATCCCAGAAAAAAACATTTCTTTAGGTGTAAGTTTTGACACACTGACTTGTTTGCAAGGACTGTCTTTGTGTACTATTCAAATGCCAGAGCTTTGATGATTAATGTTTCCCCCTGCTCTGTAATCTGCTCTGTCCTGCAGGGGGATTCTGGAGGACCCCTGAACTGTTTTGTCAGTGGAAGATACCAAGTTCATGGAGTGACCAGCTTTGTGTCTTCATTAGGCTGTAATGTTTACAGGAAGCCTACAGTCTTCACACGTGTCTCAGCATACACAAGCTGGATCAACAGTGTAAGTCCAAAACTTTGTTTTTGATGACAAATGTTGATGGGTTTGCATTTGCAGGCAGGGGGTGTTTTAAAGAAATTTGCCACTAAAGAAGTGGAATTTGGAATATTAAACATACAATTTGGAATAATACTAATTCACAAAGTACATATTATCATATGTCCTACAACTGAATGTGCTCTGTTGTTCATATGTTTAATGAGTCTATTGCAAGCTTTTGCTCTAATAACTCTTTGCATGATCTGTGTAGCCCAGAACAATGTTGGCTTCCATTTTCTTTTATACAATTTAGCAGATTAAAAGTGCTTTTCTTTCTATATAAAACTGTATATTTATGCAGATATACAGTAAAACAAAATAAAATAAAAAATATCATTAACTATAACAGTATGTACAAATTGAAAAATGTACCATCCATGCTGCATTTTCCAGAATGCTGTCAAAACTTAGTTAACTTTTGGTACCTTCAGGCCACCTTGGTGACGTGTGTTTCTCTTCTTCTAGATCATCGCCAGTTATTAAGTATCAGTGGGCTGTGGTGAATGGATAACATTTCTGACACCTGCTGTGTGACAAGAGATGCACAATAACATCTATGTGTAATTTACTAGCAATAAAGCATTTTTCTTGCAAAAGCAAGCTATCTTTATTTTGTACTCTATATCTGCTATATTTTGATACTGACACATTTAACTTAAAGTAAATAAAGACATTAGCAATGTGAACAAAGTAATAGATGTTTTCCCAATATCAGAGTCTACATTTGGACAGGTATTTAGTAACAAGAACAACATTATAACACAAGCACACAACACAAAAAATTGCACAACATATAACATTAAATGTTACATAACACACAAAACTACTGTACGCGTTCCAGAGGCCTGCATCCTAACAGACTCAGAAAACGCACACGTAAGCCTGTAACCTGAAACACTCTGCAGTACCTTTACAGGCCAACAAGAGAAATACTCTTTTATCCAATACAGGGTTGCGGAAGAGGCGAAGTGAAATACCCAGCACTTTCAATAAAAGAATACAACTCAGCAATAGATCTCTTCCTGAGAGAATGGAATCTCTCTCCCTATTGTAAAAATGCATCATCAAATTAGGATAGAATCCTCTTTATCTAGAAGATTCTACAATAAATGAAATCAGTATTTTCTAAAAATACTATGACAGCAAGCTCTCAAAGACAATGCTCGACTTAATTTGCTAGATTCTGGTCTCCAAGACTGATCAGAGCAAGGTCCTCTACCATGCCACAAAAAAAGGCAGAAATATACAGTTGACATGATAGAGCAAGAGACAGATGATGATGTTTCTTCTTTTTTTCTCTCCTTCTTCTCTATCTCTTCTTTGTCTCCTCCTTCTGTTCTTTATCCAGTGTTTTTATGTTTTTTGTGTGTTTTCCTTTATTCAGTAGTTTATTCAGTATGAAAAATGCAGTGTATGTTTGGCGTAGTTCACCTGTTTGAGAGAGTTAACAGCCCATACCCCCCAGTATTGTGAGAACTGACCCAGGGCATTGTTGCAGGGGTGGTGTGAGGGCTATGAGAGAGTCCCAGTTGCGAGACTTATATATGCTGGTGAGCTGACGAGTGTGAGATTAGGTCTACCCTTCCTCCTGAATTTCTATTATAACTTTCTTACACCTGTGGTTTATTATTAACCACAAAAATTCTCCAGAAAATGTACTTTGATCCACTGGGATTACCTGTCTCTAATGTCAGCTTCAAGGGGTAAACATCCCTGCTTGAACTCATTGTTTTTAAATATTGAAAAACCCCAGCTTTTTTATTATTCTCCCCTCAAAAAATATTGTCCTCAATAATTGCTTGTATCAACATGCCAAAAGGGTGAAGGAAATGTAACAGATTTTTGCTTTACCTTTTATACACAGTGTTTGAGAGTCACTATAGCCTTCCTAAGGCACGGGGGTGCAGTGGTATCATCGCACAGTGAGTCCCTGGGTTCAGTTACCTGTGCTACAGTATCTCTGCTGTTGGTATGGAGTTTATATGTTCTCCCTGTGTTTGCATGGATTTCCAGTCGGCGCTTTCCTCTCACAGTCCAAAAACACACTAGTTTGTTAATTGGTTTCTGGAAAAATTGGCCTAGTGTGAGTGTGTGTGAGTGTTTGTGTCTGTGTGTGCCCTGCAATGGACTGGTGTGCTGTTGACAGTATTTTTAGCTCCCCTGCGACCCTGAACAAGATGAGTGGATGGATTTTGCCTTTCTATTCAAAGACTGTGCTTTTTCTATTCTTTCAATTTGTTTTGCTTTTTTTGGTTTTGAAATAAATAATAAATGTCCCTACAAATTGCCTGACAAACTGGGTGTGTTGGTGTGCCAGGTCCTGCCTATTTTGGTTCTACACTTCCACACCCTGAGACTGATTCTACTCTCCCAAACCCTGACACTGTTCCTTCTCGTTATGGAGTTTATATAACAAAAGTTCGGGAGGGATGACAACAACCACACTCAATCGTTCCAAGCCGACAGTAATTAGCAATCACTCCCTTCGTCCTTCCTCCACCAAACGCTATAAATACCAACTTGACATCTCTCTCCCTCGCGTGTGACTTTTGCATCCCACCTCCACCCCAACTCCACCTCTGCAGCTGGTACCCTTGAGGGAGGTTGACCCTCAGCCAAGGAGGTTAAGCCAAATATCAGCTCCATAATAGTTCATTAGGCTTTGATCTTGGGTGTTGTCATTCCTAGTGAACATTCTTAAACACTTCTCTGCCCAGGATGTTCTTTCCTGCTAAACTCTTCTCAGTCCATCTATTCCCCATCCATACAATCCTTAGGTCTACAGACAATTGTGCCGTAATAGTAGCAGTCTGTCTCTTTCTAGCCAGAGTATGAACGGTTTTATTCCCCGTCACAAATTAGTGTTCATCACTCAAAGATCAATTGAATCCATTCAATCTGTGTATTTATGTTGTTTTATGGTTTTATTTATTACTATCAATTAATCTGTGTCCAGTGGCAGCAGATGAACTCATGGTTTTGCTACTCTAATAATTCTCTGTATGGGGGTTTTATTCAGAACAATTAAAAGAAATAACTAGTCAGTAGTTCTCATCAGTATGAGAACCGCCCCTTGCTGTCTGTACTAAACCTAGTTCACTTCACTTGCAGCTACTTCTTCTGAAATCATTTGAGCTCCTGTAAAAAGGACAGTTTTGCTGGAGACACTGGCGTGCCAAAATCATTTTCAAACTTCAAGCTAATTTTAACTGCGGTTTCAAATACAGGGGCTCCAGATCTCCAGAGACGCTGTAACACACAGTCGTAATCCTGTCACTCATAATTTATCCCTGACTCTATTTGCCAAAAGGCGGTACTGGAGGTGGGGGGGCAGAGAAGTTGATTGAATGTTATTTGAGTTACGGTATTAGTGGCAAGTAGGGAAGCACGCGTGATTAGCAATTTTATTTGAAGAAATTAAGGTAGGAATACTCAAAATAAGTCCAATATTAAAGTTTAATTTTAGTTTAGATAGTTCTGTTACAACCGCAGCGTCCGCTGCTGCCAGTTTTTCTAAATAAACTTTTGTTAAGTTTTATCATTGTTAATTAAATAATTAATTTTACTGTCTGAGTTTGCTGGCTTGCAGTAGCTAGAAATTAATATTTCGATATTATTTAAACGTAAGAGTTCATCAAATGAACCATATGTACGACACATTTCCATCCTGGACATCATAGTCAGTTTTTTCTAACGTGGTGGTTGCTTTTAATACAGTTTACAGTATAATAAGACGTACATACAAATCAGATATGAAATTATTGACTCCCTCTGACTTTTGCACTGAAAAGACAGGTGCAATACTGTAGTTTTGACCTTCGGTTTGTGTGCAAATACGAAAGGCTTTTCTAATGACGACATCGAAATAAGTTGTTTTCATTCGGATATAATTCTGCATTAAAAAATCGTACTTTTTTAGGAAATCGCTGGATTTGCAAAATGCATGAGCCAATTAAGATGCATTAATTAATCTTGATGTTAATGCATTGCTGGCATATTTACGAGACGTACTGTGATTGGTGCAATATTGGAAATTCTGCAAATACTTTCTTTGCATTTTAGAGTAGTCTAAGAAAACGCTGTGCTCATGACGCCATAAAATAATAACAAGGAATGACTTATTACCCTGTAGCTTGAAAATGTAAAAGATAATCTTAAAGTTGTTTGTCATGATTCCATCCATATGTTCTGTAAGTAATAAAAAGTGAGCGAACAGCTGATTTACATGGAGTGACAAATAATAACAACAAAATGTATTTTCTGTTATTGCTGCTCTCAGGGTAAGGTCATTTTTCCTGTTCTAATAGGATCGGGCTGTGAATCCGGCCTGCTGCATATTTTCAGGGCGACCAGAAACGACCCAATTAAATTAATAAATTAATTAATAAAGAAAGGGTTTTTTTATTTTACAGCTTTATTTTATTTTAATGCACAGTGTGTGTTTGCATACCTGTTGGAGTAAATTAGGAAGCACGTGCAGTGCAGTATGTTTGCATGTCTTTCCGTGTGTATGAATGGTCTGGAATTCGTGTCTGGAAAAGGCAACCTCACTTAAATAAAGCAAATATTTTTATAATATGTAAATAAACATTGACAAAAAGTATAGAATGACGCAAGTTTTTCTTCTAATGTGAATGATTTTATTTTTTTATTTTTATTTTATCGCTTTACACATTCTTTCTACTCTAGCGTTGCCACTAGAAAAAAGAAACAACAACAACACATGTCTTTTCTGTTATTGCTTCTGTCAGGGAAAGGACATTTTTCCTGTTCAAATACAGGGGCTCCAGATCTCCAGAGACGCCGTAACACAGTCATAATCCTGTCACTCATAGTTTATCCCTGACTCTATTGGCCAAAGGGTGGTACTGAATGCGGGGATGCAGAGAAGTTAATTGAATGTTATTAGTGTATTAGTGGCAAGTAGGGAAGCACGCGTGATCAGCAATTTTATTGAAAGAAATTAAGGTAGGAATACTCAAAATAAGTCCAATATTGAAGTTTAATTTTCGTCTAGATAGTTCTGTCACTACAGCTCCGGCACTGCTGCCAGTTTTTCGAAATAAGCTTTTGTTAAGTTTTATCATTGCTAATTATATCATTAATTTTACTTTCTGAGTTTGCTGGCTCGCAGTAGCTAGAAATTAATATTTCAATATGTTTTAAATGTAGGAATGAGTAGCTTCATCAAATGAATCATAATAACGACACATTACCATCTTGATTTGGACATCATAGTCACTTTTTTTCTAATGTGGTGGTTGCTTTTAATACAGTTTACATTATATTAAGATGTACATACAAACAAGATATGAAATTATTGACTCCCTCTGGCTTTTGCACCGAAAAGACAGGTGCAATACTGTAGTTTGTTCCTTCAGTTTGTGTGCAAATACGAAAGGCTTTTCTAACATCGAAATAAGTTGTTTTCATTCGGATATAGTTTTGCATTTTACAAAAATCTTACCTTTGTAGGAACTCGCTGGATTTGCAAACTTCTTGAGCCAATTTACATGCATTAATTAATCTTACAAATTAAAGTTTTTCTTCTAATGTGAATTATTTCATTTTTTAAGTTGTGGAAGCACTTTATATCACTTTACACATTCTTTCTACTCTAGCATTGCCACTTGAAAAAAATCACTAACCGCGCAAAATTACTTCGAACACAGTGCGGCCTGCGATTTATAACAGTACACAAAGTATACCACTAAGTATTCTAGAAAATGCATTAAAAATAAATATAAATTCATTTTTTGGGAAACCCTACGTCTGCATCATTGCAAATAACCTCCTGTGTATTCCGCAATCATAAGAATACAGTAACTTTAACATTTAACAAGGGTAGTTTGTGTGTTGTGTAATTGTCTGAAATCAGACGGGTTCCATTGAGTTTCCTGTTTAATGAAATGCAACAATACATTCTAAAATTTTTCCAAGAAAAAGTAGGTCAGATATAGAGTGAAAATGGTTTAGGTAGCATTAAAGTTTTTAAGGCTATGCATGTGTAAAGTAGTATCATTGTTGGCAGGCATTCCATTTTGTCATGTGTTTTAGTTTGTACTGCATTTCAGACTTTAAGCCAAGTTAGACCTAAATGCTTTTCTACCTTAATATTAATCTTTTTTATCACTCTTGGTAAATTGCATTCATATAATCTATTTTCTGCTACTTCTCACACCTTCTAAAATGGGTGAGAGTCTGCAGGTTGAAAACCACTGACAGAACAGTATTGAATGATATACTGGCTTGTTCTCATGTTGGTTTTGGTAGGTTTGGAGGCAGGCATGTGAAAGGGGGGGACAAGTGATGTTAGTTTACAGATATAATTGCAGGGCAGGGCTTGTTAATTCATCTTATGTTTCCTGTTCAGGCAAAAATGGCTAGGTTTCCTTGTATCTGGTCTAGTAGATCTGTCTTGGGATTTGCTTTCCATGTCTACTCAGGCTCAGCACAGCAAAATGGTGAATCCAAGAGCTTCTGCACGCAAGAGGAAGGCCGTGGCCCCTAAGCGCCAAGATCTCCCCCCTCCTTTACCACCCCAGCGATCAGAAAGACCAGGTCATGATTTACTTTATGATTTTAGCAGTTCCTGTTTTAAGCCAGCACGTGTAGATGTCGGTTCTCTTCTGACTCCTATCACTGAATTTGTAATATTCCATTTGATCACTCCAGTGGTATCATTTGTATTGGTTATCTGTCACATCCTTTTGCAAGTGAGCGTCTGCAAGCTTAATAGGAAACACATTGGTGGATATGTGAGCACAAACTGTATTTACACATTTGTGTCTATGGTTAGTCTGTTGCCTTGTCTCTCTTTGTGGTCAGTGCATTAAATGGTCTGTGTTATAGAGGGAGAGTGTCACGACCACCAGGCAGTCAAGACCGACTCTTAAGCGAGCTAATCATCACCAGCAGCGGGTGATTATTAACAAACGCCGCCGCACGAGTTAAACCACCTGCACACACTCCACCATGCGGTGCGCAGTGCTATTTATACCATCTTCACTTGCTTCCCGCTGCTCGGTATTGAGTCTACTCCTTGAGAGCTTTACCTGGCGTTTTTTCCTGTACCTCGTTTATTCTGGTTATTGGACTCCCCTTCTGGCTTTTCGACTTTGCACCTCCCCTCTCGCCTCGGACTGTCTGCTACCGGAGTTCTCCCTGGATTACTATTTACCTTACGCCTTTTGACCACGACCTTGCCTCTCGTTATGTATTGTTCGCCTGCCTCATCTATTACCCGTGCCTGCGTCTGTTTAGGATCCTTGTATCTTCCCACCAGGGATTCCTAACAGAATACCGAGCCAAAGATGGATCCCGCGGACGCACAAGCCTTTCGCTCACTTTTCAATCGCCATTCCCAAGCTCTCACCCAGCTTCAGTCTTCGCTCCACATTCTCTCCAACCACGTTGCTAGCCTTCCGCCCTCCCCTGTCCCTTCGCCTCCAGCACAGACCACTGCTCCGATCCCTGTGACCCCGCCCACCACTCCCGTAACCTCGCCGTTTGTTCTCCCAGAAAGATATGATGGCAACGCCACGGGCTGTAGGGGTTTTATTGCACAATGCTCCTTGGCTTTCCAGTTGCATCCTGAGCATTTTTTTTCTCCCCGGGAGCAGATCGGTTTTGCCCTTTCCTTGCTCACTGGCAAGGCTCTGGACTGGGCAGCTGTGTTGCTTGCTAGGGGAGATTTTCAGTTTGCTGATTTCCAGCTTTTTGCTGACCGGCTCCAGGCACATTTTTCTCCGGTCAACCCGGACCTGACTCATCTCCGGCTCGCCTCGCTTCGTCAGGGTGATGGATCTCTGAATGATTATGTGGCTGAATTCCAAGCCCTCGCCACGGAATCTGACTGGAACCCTGAAGCCCTGATTTGCCTTTTTTCTAAGGGTCTCTCTGAAGATCTAAAGGACCACCTGGTGCTCTCACCACTTCACAACCGCTCTCTCGAATCAGCAATCGCTCAGGTGGTTGAACTGGACACCCACATTCGGCTGCGGAGAGCAGAGAGTCATGCTGGAAGCAGTCCTGGCCGTCCTGAAGGTACTACCCACATGGTGCCCACTCTGCATCATGCACCCCTTTCCTCGGAGGAAAAGGAAAGGCGCCGTCGGGAGGGACTGTGTCTCTATTGCTCTGCACCTGATCACCTTCTCTCTGCTTGTCCCTTGAGACCCCCGTATCCCTCTCGAACCCTTCCGCAGCCTGCTGTTAGAGTCAGTAGTACCGTTTTTTCTCAAACCTCGTCTGGCCCTTTATTCCCAGCTGAAATTTCTTGGACTGACTTACACCTTCCCCTTTTGGTTTTTGTTGACTCGGGGGCAGCGGGGAACTTTATGGACGCCACTTTTG
This sequence comes from Lepisosteus platostomus, assembly GCF_059453375.1. NCBI lineage: Eukaryota > Metazoa > Chordata > Actinopteri > Semionotiformes > Lepisosteidae > Lepisosteus > Lepisosteus platostomus. Next base: position 33,787,576 of record NC_142612.1, read on the forward strand.
CTAAGAAGTGGGATATTCCCCTGGCTCTGGTCTCACCCCCGATCTGTATTCAAGCTCTGGATGGATCCCCGATTGCACCTGGACGGATTACCTGGCAGACCGTCCCTCTCTCTCTAACAGTTGGTGCTACTCATGTTGAGGAAATTTCACTCCTTCTCCTGGACTCGCCTGCCTACCCAGTAATCCTGGGTCTTCCCTGGCTCAAGAAGCACGATCCCCACATCTCCTGGGACAAGAATGAGCTCATTGCCTGGAGCCACTCCTGTCATGTCAACTGTTGTCGTCAGCCGGTTAAGGTTGCTGCTGCAGTAACCTCTATGGAGGAGCACTCTCCCATCCCGCCCCAATACAGGCATCTGAAACAAGCCTTTGATAAGCAGAAGGCTCTTTCGCTTCCACCTCACCGTACCTGTGACTGTGCTATAGAGTTGCTCCCTGGAACCCTTCCACCCAAAGGACGGATCTACAGAGAATCAGGCTTTACAAAATTATATTAAGGAGGCTCTGGAGTCATGATTCATTCGTTCCTCCTCTTTTCCAGCCTGTGCGGGTTTTTTCTTTATTGGGAAGAAGGACGGCTCCTTGCGGCCGTGTATTGATTACAGAGGACTGAAACTCCATTACGGTCAAACATCGTTACCCCCTGCCTTTAATTCCAGCCGCTTTGGAGTCCGTACGGGGAGCCTCCATCTTCTCGAAGTTAGATCTACGGGGGGCTTACAACCTAATCAGGATACGTGAAGGGGATGAGTGGAAGATGGCTTTTATGACCACCCATGGACATTATGAATATCAGGTGATGCCTTTTGGTCTTGTTAATGCCCCGGTGGTCTTGTCTTCCAGTCATTCATGAATGACATCTTTAGGGACATTATTGGGAATTTTGTTTTGGTTTACCTGGATGATATCCTCATCTTTTCTGCCAACCCTAGGGATCATGTCCACCACGTCCAGGAGGTCCTGACTAGACTCATTAACAACAAACTCTATGCCAAGCTTGAGAAGTGTGTTTTTCACGCCTCAAAAATTAACTTTCTGGGTTACATCATTTCCCCCCTTGGTGTAGAGATGGACTCTGCTAAGGTGGCGGCCATCAATGACTGGCCAGCTCCTCGTAACTTAAAGCAAATTCAACGTTTTCTAGGTTTTGCCAACTTCTATAGACGTTTCATCCAGAACTTTAGCTCCGTCGTGGCGCCTATCACAGCACTAACCCGCAATCGACCAGGCTTGGGTAAATGGAACCTGGAGGCTAACCAGGCTTTTTTACGTTAAAACAACTCTTCAGTTCGGCACCACTTCTACGACACCCGGATCCCTCTCAGCCATTCATTGTGGAGGTTGACGCCTCAGCCTATGGGGTTGGGGCAGTCCTCTCCCAGCGCCACGGGGATAAGCACATTCCACATCCCTGCACCTTCTTTTCAAGGAAGCTCTCCCCCGCCGAGGTTAATTATGATGTCGGTAATCGTGAACTCCTAGCTATCAAGCTGGCCCTGGAGGAATTGAAACACTGGTTGGAGGGGGCTCATCACCCCTTTGTCATTATCACGGACCATAAGAACCTGGCCTACATTCAGTCGGCCAAACGCCTCAATTCCCGTCAGGCCCGTTGGTCTCTTTTCTTTTCTCGCTTTAATTTTGTTATCACCTATACGCCTGGCTCTAAGAATGGGAGGGCTGATGCTCTCTCTCGGCTCCATGATCCCCCGGATCTGGACTACACACCGGAACCAATCATTTCATCTAACAGAATCCTCGGGGCGATCCACTGCTCTATTGAGGATCAGATCAGACGTGCCCTCAACGGAGCTATAGTTCCTTTGTGCTGCCCGCCGGATAAGCTTTTTGTACCGGACAACTTGCGTTCTGCTGTCCTGCAATGGGGGCATGACTCCCGGTTTGCAGGCCATCCCGGGTGCACACGCACTCTGGACCTACTCACCAGAGATTTCTGGTGGCCTTCCATGCGATCAGATGCTGCAAAGTACGTCCGTGCTTGCCCGGTCTGTGCCAGGATCAAGACTTCGCGTGCCAAGAAGACCGGTTTACTTCACCCTCTTCCGATCCCACACCGCCCTTGGTCCCACATAGCTGTGGACTTCATTACGGACCTTCCTAGCAGTCAAGGTCATACGGTAATCTTGGTGATCTCTGATCGTTTTTCCAAGGCAGCCCATTTCGTCCCCCTCCCAGCATTGCCCACAGCCCAGGAAATGGCGTCACTGTTTGTGCAACAGGTCTTTAGGATACATGGGTTGCCCGACGATGTGGTCTCAGACAGGGGACCTCAATTTGTCTCGGCCTTTTGGAAGGCGTTCTGCCAAGCTTTAGAGACCCATGTATCTCTGACTTTGGGTTATCATCCTGAGGCCAATGGTCAGGTGGAACGGACCAACCAAAGCCTCCTTACCTTTTTGAGAGCCTTCACCTCCAACTCGCAGGATGACTGGTCATCGCTACTTCCCTGGGCAGAATATGCCCATAATTCTCTTACCTCCTCCTCCACAGGTCTCTCTCTCTTACTCTGTTCTCTAGGTTATCAACCCACTCTCATTCCTGTCACCCCTCCAGACACGGCTGTGCTGTCGGTGCGTCATTATATTTCCAAGCTGCGGAGGACCTGGAGAATGGTGAGGACAGCTCTCACCAAGTCAACTCAGCGCCAGGCCAAATTCGCAAACCGACACCGCAGACTAGCCCACCGTTTTCGCAGAGGACAGTTTGTTTGGCTATCAACAAGGAACCTACCTCTACACCTGCCTTCCAAGAAGCTCCGGCCTAGGTATATCGGCCCCTTCAGGACACTCTCCCGGATCACCCCAGTTACCTTCCGTCTTGCACTTCCCCCCACCCTCAAAATCTACCCGTCTTTCCACGTCTCCCTCCTGAAACCCTTCTACCACTCACCTCTTGCGGCTCCCCAACATCGCCCGCCACCCTCGCGTCGCATTCTGGGGCACCAGGCATATACAGTCCACAAGATCCTCGACTCTAGACGGAACCGCGGTACCCTTCAGTATCTGGTTGACTGGGAGGGTTATGGCCCTGAAGAAAGATCTTGGGTTCCGGAGAAGGATATTTTTGACCCTATGCTAATCAGAGACTTCCACAGGGACTATCCCGATCGGCCTTCTCGGGCGTCGGGAACCGCCCGTGAAGGGGGGGGTACTGTCACGACCACCAGGCAGTCAAGACCAACTCTTAAGCGAGCTAATCATCACCAGCAGCGGGTGATTATTAACAAACGCCGCCGCACAAGTTAAACCACCTGCACACACTCCACCGTGCGGTGCGCAGTGCAATTTATACCATCTTCACTTGCTTCCCGCTGCTCGGTATTGAGTCTACTCCTTGAGAGCTCTACCTGGCGTTTTTTCCTGTACCTTATTTATTCTGGTTATTGGACTCCCCTTCTGCCTTTTCGACTTTGCACCTCACCTCTCGCCTCGGACTGTCTGCTACCGGAGTTCTCCCTGGATTACTATTTGCCTTACGCCTTTTGACCACGACCTTGCCTCTCGTTTTGGATTGTTCGCCTGCCTCATCTATTACCCGTGCCTGCGTCTGCACAGGATCCTTGTATCTTCCCACCAGGGATTCCCAACAGAGAGATGCTAATGGACAAAGTATGTTTCTTCCAGGGACCAGTGCTATGATGGAGGTCAGCCCGGTCCAGGAACCTACTAACAAGCAGCTACGCAGGGGCCCTTCCACCAGAGCAGTAATGTCCTTTGCACTTCAACTGGGCACCACACAGGATACACACACACTGGATAAACTACACACACTCTGGATAGACACTGGATACACACACACTAGAAGCACACACTCTGGACACACACACACTGGATTAACTGTACACTCACACTTGATACACACACTCTGGATACACACACAAAATGGATAAACTGTACACTCACATTGGATATACACTCACAATGGATACATACTGTACACACAGTGGATACACACTCACAAGGGATAAATACTGTATTTAGCTTTGCCTGTGTCCAGTCCAGTACATCTGTGTGTAGATTGATTGTTCTTGTCTACACAGACTCAGCAGAGCAAAATACAAAATCAGGAAGAACCAGGTTCTGCTCGTAAGAGGAAGGCTGAGGTCCCTCAGCGCCAAGTTCCTCCCCCTCCGCCACCACCCCAGAAATCTGACAGTGCAGGTCAGTGCGAAGCTCCACCACTGTGTTTCTGTGTGTCTTCATCTGCCTGTCTGTCCCTCTGTGTCTCAGTTATTGTATTGGCCTCCCTTCAAATTTTAGTTCAGGGTTATTGTCACGTGTTCCTGAGTACAATGAAATGCTTACTTCCGTGTTTTCCTCAAACATGACAAATGACATAAAATATTACATAACATTGACAGAAAATGACATAACAAATTACATCTCAATTCTTGGAGACAATAACAGGGTAGCAGCTATTATTTAACAAACATTTAGATAGCAAAGCTGTGTGCAAAGTTCAGCAGTGGCTGTAAATTCACTCTGCTTTCTGATTCACAAATTCAAAGTTGTGGTTGTGTTTTGAGTTCAATGCAAAACAGAGGGGTGTAAGTGGGTGGAGAATTTAAGAGGTGGAGTTTAGGAGTCTTATGTCTGTGCTGTAGAAGCTTTCTTTGAACCTAGAGGACCAGGCTCTTATAAAAAGTGCATTTCCAGGGTGGTTTTGATCCTTGATAATTTTACTTCCCGTTCTTAGGTAGTGCGTGGATACTGCATGGTCATGGTCATGCATGGCATGGTCATCTGTCACTTTAATCATTTAATTTTTGTAAAGTCAGCTCTTGCAATAAAAAAATCAGTACACACACAACTGAATGCAAAGTGCTGCTCCTGTAAAGGTCCTTAAATTTGTCTTTTTTGTGATCCAGTCATACAATATGCCATGGGAAAATAATTGTGAGCATATGTCAGTTAACCACTGAAGTACACTAGTCATTGCCAAGCCTGGCCACATACTGTAGGTTGTGCATTATACAGTATAGTTTGACATTCTCTTCATATTTTCTTTTGAGGCAGGTTAATCTGCTAACCTTATGCTTTGTAGGAGTATATACCCAACCAAAATTGTGTTTATCTGAACAGCAGTTACTTACTTTTGAAATATTGGAATAAACAGATATATGCGATATATATAAATCTCTAAATTTATGAAGAAAAGTGTGTGACTGATATGCGAGTGCAGACTGTATGTGTCTATATTTTTGGTTAGTCTGTTGCCTCATATCTTTGTGTGAACAGTGCATTAACTTATTTGTTTTGTACAAGGGGAGAAGCCAGTGAAAAAGCGTACATACCGTCCAGGGTCCCGCGCTTTGATGGAGATTCGCCGGTACCAGGAATCCACTAATCTGCTTCTACGCAAACGCTCCTTCGCCAGATTGGTAATGTCTTGTACACACTCATGCTACACAAATAGTGGAAATACAGTAAGGCAGTGCACTGTATACAATGGACTTCTTTATTGTATGTTTTCTTGGTAACAGAAGAGCACTGATGCTGACAATAACTCTGCATGCTTGTCTGGTATCATTGTGTTTTGCTACCACAGTCCCACTACCCGGAAGCAGTGAGTGAGGTGAGGAGCAGTGAAGCTAAAAAACAAAGTAGAATTAGTAGGAGTTTAACTCAAGTCGCTTACTTGTGTCTCTCCACTCAATTCTAGAAGGTTTTGTGGGGGGGTTTTAATCACCAGCAGCTTCAGACATTTGCAGGGACATTAAATAGGACCATTTAAGCCTTGATTGATCTGCCGCTAAAGATGTTGTGTGGTTCCAGGTACGCGAGGTGTGTAAGCAGATGTTTCTGATGGATTACAGATGGCAGGGCATCGCTATCACCGCGCTTCAAGAGGTGAGACTGTGGGTTTACCTTGTGGTCTACTGTCTTTGAGTTTAGTGGTACTTTACTGTCACTCTACACCATTGACATACTTGTGTACTTGAATTTATATTTACTTCTACATCAGATATGAGTATACATATAAAGATTCACATTTAAATTGTTCCAGAAATGGCCAGATCCCATCACATCTATTGCCTGTCTTTGTCTGCCAATGCATGGTACAATATACCTGAAGCTGTACCTGGTTATCTGTACAACGCAATGTAATCACCCAGGAATCTGAGCCCTCTACTGCCACCTATCGGACTGTTGCAGCAGACCTAGTGTCTTCTGTAAATTACTGATCTTACTGTGATTGTTTTTCCACATATCAAATGTGGTTAAATGTTCCTGAATTGTTAGCCTTGAGACAGAAATTAATCTTGAGCTTTGTTATAGGGAAATTATTTCGTTTAACAGTTTAAAATTATTTAAGGATCTTGAATAATTGTGAACCGTGACATATTCCAGTGGGATAGACTGGCATTCCGTCCAGGGTGTGCACTGGCTTGGGTCTTTCGCATGCTGAGATCTGGCTCCCCTGTGACTCTAAATTGGAAGAAGCAGTTGGAAAGCAGATTGATGAGTGGAAATATACCATGTTTGGTGTACTGACTACTTGACACATTTTTTATGCTCACATCATCTGCTCCTTGTATTTATATAATATGAATGCAATACGTGAGCCTTTGCAAAATCCAGGTTTACCAAATTGTTGTGGTCATTTTGTCTGTCTGTTGGGAAATGCGCCCGGTGTCTCTGATCTACACCTCTGCCCTCTCTTAGGCTGCAGAGGCGTTCCTAGTGCGGCTGTTCCAGGACTCCTACTTGTGCTCATTGCATGCCAAGCGGGTCACCCTGTTCTCCAAGGACGTCCAGCTGGCCCGCCGTATCCGGGGTCCTGAGGACCGCGTGTGAGGAGCCAGTCCAGCACTGTTCAGCAGGATGGCCACAATGTCTGGATATTTGTCAGTTGTTACAGGTGTTGTATTTCCACAAGTTCTGTTAAGTTGGAAATGATTATGTTCGATTTTTGAGCTCCTGTTGAAAACTTTTCTATGTTATGCAAAGACTGTATTTGAAATTGTTACAGTATGTTCTGTTGTTTGAATTTTTATGATGTTGAAATAGTGGCTTGAATTCTGTACCTAAGAATACCAATAGTTTTCATTTGCGAGCACTTTTCAAAGTCCTGTACTATAACTCACATAATACTGAGCCTGTTACTGACTTTTCAAGAAAAGACACATTGGAAATGGTAGTTTTAAGTAGTATGTGGGAAAACAAAATGTATTTTCTGTTATTGCTTCTGTCAGGGTAAGGTCATTTTTCCTTTTCTAATAGAATCGATCTGTGAATCCGGCCTGCTGCATATTTTCAGGGCGACCAGAAACGACCCAATTAAATTAATAAATTAATAAAGAAAGGTTTTTTTTATTTTACAGCTTTATTTTATTTTAATGCACATTGTGTGTTTGCATACCTGTTGGAGTAAATTAGGAAGCACTTGCAGTGCAGTATGTTTGCACCTCTTTCTGTGTGTATGCATGGTCTGGAATTCGTGTCTGGAAAAGGCAACCTCACTTAAATAAAGCAAATATTTTTATAATATGTAAATAAACATTGACAAAAATTATACAATGACGCAAGTTTTTCTTCTAATGTGAATGATTTTATTTTTTTATTTTTATTTTATCGCTTTACACATTCTTTCTACTCTAGCGTTGCCACTAGAAAAAAGAAACAAGAACAACAACACATGTCTTTTCTGTTATTTCTTCTGTCAGGGAAAGGACATTTTTCCTGTTCAAATACAGGCGCTCCAGATCTCCAGATACGCCGTAACACACAGTCATAATCCTGTCACTCATACTTTATCCCTGACTCTATTGGCCAAAAGGCGGTACTGAAGGCGGGGATGCAGAGAAGATAATTGAATGTTATTTGAGTTACGGTATTAGTGGCAAGTAGGGAAGCACGCGTGATCAGCAATTTTATTGAAAGAAATTAAGGTAGGAATACTCAAAATAAGTCCAATATTAAAGTTTAATTTTCGTCTAGATAGTTCTGTCACTACAGCTCCGACACCGCTGCCAGTTTTTGTAAATAAGCTTTTGTTAAGTTTTATCATTGCTAATTATATCATTAATTTTACTTTCTGAGTTTGCTGGCTCGCAGTAGCTAGAAATTAATATTTCAATATTTTTTAAACGTAAGAGTTCATCAAATGAATCATATTTACGACACATTTCCATCCTGGACATCATAGTCAGTTTTTTTTAACGTGGTGGTTGCTTTTAATACAATTTACATTATAATAAGATGTACATACAAATCAGATATGAAATTATTGACTCCCTCTGACTTTTGCACTGAAAAGACAGGTGTAATACTGTAGTTTTGACCTTCGGTTTGTGTGCAAATACGAAAGGCTTTTCTAATGACGACATCGAAATAAGTTGTTTTCATTCGGATATAATTCTGCATTAAAAAAATCGTACTTTTTTAGGAAATCGCTGGATTTGCAAAATGCATGAGCCAATTAAGATGGATTAATTAATCTTGATGTTAATGCATTGCTGGCATATTTACGAGACGTACTGTGATTGGTGCAATATTGGAAATTCTGCAAATACTTTCTTTGCATTTTAGAGAAGTCTAAGAAAACGCTGTGCTCATGACGCCATAAAATAATAACAAGGAATGACTTATTACACTGTAGCTTGAAAATGTAAAAGATAATCCTAAAGTTGTTTGTCATTATTCCATCCATATGTTCTGTAAGTAATAAAAAGTGAGCGAACAGCTGATTTACATGGAGTGACAAAGAAATAATAACAACAAAATGTATTTTCTGTTATTGCTTCTGTCAGGCTAAGGTCATTTTTCCTTTTCTAATAGAATCGAGCTGTGAATCCGGCCTGCTGCATAATTTCAGGGCGACCAGAAACGACCCAATTAAATGAATAAATTAATAAAGAAAGGGTTTTATTATTTTACAGCTTTATTTTATTTTAATGCACAGTGTGTGTTTGAATTCCTGTCTGGAATTCGTGTCTGGAAAAGGCAACCTCACTTAAATAAAGCAAACATTTTTATAATATGTAAATAAACATTGACAAAAATTATAGAATGACGCAAGTTTTTCTTCTAATGGGAATGATTTTATTATTTTTTTATTTTATCGCTTTACACATTCTTTCTACTCTAGCGTTACCACTAGAAAAGTGCAATACTGTAGTTTGTTCCTTCAGTTTGTGTGCAATACGAAAGGCTTTTCTAACATTGAAATAAGTTGTTTTCATTCGGATATAGTTTTGCATTTTACAAAAATCTTACCTTTGTAGGAACTCGCTGGATTTGCAAACTACTTGAGCCAATTTAGATGCATTAATTAATCTTACAAATTAAAGTTTTTCTTCTAATGTAAATGATTTCATTTTTTAGTTGTGGAAGCACTTTATATCACTTTACACATTCTTTCTACTCTAGCATTGCAACTTGAAAAAAATCACTAACCGCGCAAAATTACTCCGAACACAGTGCGGCCTGCGACTTATAACAGTACACAAAGTATAGGTAGATAGATACTTTATTGATCCCGTGAGGGAAATTGCAGTGCAACAGCAGCTTAACACACACAACACAGCCACATTGTAACGAACTATATAATAATAGTACAATACATACAATACAATACTAGAGTTACTCACAGTCCGGACACACAAGAGCAAACTAGAACAGAACAGTACACAGAAAAAGTATCACATATATGAATATAGATATAAATGTAATATAGATATAGATATAAATATAGATGTAAATGTATTGTACAGGTCCCTGGCATATATTGCACAAAAGTGGTTGTAAACGGGAAAAAGAAAAAGAAAGAGAACAGATGTAGCAGTAGATGTGTATATGCGTTTAGTCCAGAAATACCACTAAGTATTCTAGAAATTGCTTTAAAAATAAATATAAATTCAATTTTTGGGAAACCCTACGTCTGCATCATTGCAAATAACCTCCTGTGTATCCCACAATCATAAGAATACAGTAACTTAAACATTTAACAAGGGTAGCTTGTGTGTTGTGTAATTGTCTGAAATCAGACGGGTTCCTTTGAATTTCTTGTTAAATGAATTGCAACAATACATTCTAAAATTTTTCCAAGAAAAAGTAGGTCAGATATAGAGTGAAAATGGTTTAGGTAGAATTCAAGTTTTTAAGGCTATGCATGTGTAAAGTAGTATCATTGTTGGCAGGCATTCCATTTTGTCATGTGTTTTAGTTTGTACTGCATTTCAGACTTTAAGCCAAGTTAGACCTAAATGCTTTTCTACCTTAATATTAATCTTTTTTATCACTCTTGGTAAATTGCATTCATATAATCTATTTTCTGCTACTTCTCACACCTTCTAAAATGGGTGAGAGTCTGCAGGTTGAAAACCACTGACAGAACAGTATTGAATGATATACTGGCTTGTTCTCATGTTGGTTTTGGTAGGTTTGGAGGCAGGCATGTGAAAGGGGGGGACAAGTGATGTTAGTTTACAGATATAATTGCAGGGCAGGGCTTGTTAATTCATCTTATGTTTCCTGTTCAGGCAAAAATGGCTAGGTTTCCTTGTATCTGGTCTAGTAGATCTGTCTTGGGATTTGCTTTCCATGTCTACTCAGGCTCAGCACAGCAAAATGGTGAATCCGAGAGCTTCTACACGCAAGAGGAAGGCCGTGGCCCCTAAGCGCCAAGATCTCCCCCCTCCGTTACCACCCCAGCGATCTGAAAGACCAGGTCATGATTTACTTTATGATTTTAGCAGTTCCTGTTTTAAGCCAGCACATGTAGATGTCGGTTCTCTTCTGACTCCTATCACTGAATTTGTCATATTCCATTTTATCACTCCAGTGGTATCATTTGTATTGGTTATCTGTCACATCCTTTTGCAAGTGAGCGTCTGCAAGCTTAATAGGAAACACATTGGTGGATATGTGAGCACAAACTGTATTTACACATTTGTGTCTATGGTTAGTCTGTTGCCTTGTCTCTCTTTGTGGTCAGTGCATTAAATGGTCTGTGTTATAGAGGGAGAGTGTCACGACCACCAGGCAGTCAAGACCGACTCTTAAGCGAGCTAATCATCACCAGCAGCGGGTGATTATTAACAAACGCCGCCGCACGAGTTAAACCACCTGCACACACTCCACCGTGCGGTGCGCAGTGCTATTTATACCATCTTCACTTGCTTCCCGCTGCTCGGTATTGAGTCTACTCCTTGAGAGCTCTATCTGGCGTTTTTTCCTGTACCTCGTTTATTCTGGTTATTGGACTCCTCTTCTGCCTTTTTGACTTTGCACCTCCCCTCTCGCCTCGGACTGTCTGCTACCGGAGTTCTCCCTGGATTACTATTTGCCTTACGCCTTTTGACCACGACCTTGCCTCTCGTTATGTATTGTTCGCCTGCCTCATCTATTACCCGTGCCTGCGTCTATTTAGGATCCTTGTATCTTCCCACCAGGGATTCCTAACAGAATACCGAGCCAAAGATAGATCCCGCGGACACACAAGCCTTTCGCTCACTTTTCAATCGCCATTCCCAAGCTCTCACCCAGCTTCAATCTTCGCTCCACATTCTCTCCAACCACGTTGCTAGACTTCTGCCCTCCCCTGTCCCTTCGCCTCCAGCACAGACCACTGCTCTGATCCCTGTGACCCCGCCCACCACTCCCGTAACCTCACTGTTTGTTCTCCCGGAAAGATATGACGGCAACGCCGCGGGCTGTAGGGGTTTTATTGCGCAATGCTCCTTGGCTTTCCAGTTACATCCTGAGCATTTTTTTTCTCCCAGGGAGCAGATCGGTTTTGCCCTTTCCTTGCTCACTGGCAAGGCTCTGGACTGGGCAGCTGTGTTGCTTGCTAGGGGAGATTTTCAGTTTGCTGATTTCCAGCTTTTTGCTGACCGGCTCCAGGCACATTTTTCTCCGGTCAACCCGGACCTGACTCATCTCCGGCTCGCCTCGCTTCGTCAGGGTGATGGATCTCTGAATGATTATGTGGCTAAATTCCAAGCCCTCGCCACGGAATCTGACTGGAACCCTGAAGCCCTGATTTGCCTTTTTTCTAAGGGTCTCTCTGAAGATCTAAAGGACCACCTGGTGCTCTCACCACTTCACAACCGCTCTCTCGAATCAGCAATCGCTCAGGTGGTTGAACTGGACACCCACATTCGGCTGCGGAGAGCAGAGAGTCATGCTGGAAGCAGTCCTGGCCGTCCTGAAGGTACTACCCCCATGGTGCCCACTCTGCATCATGCACCCCTTTCCTCGGAGGAAAAGGAAAGGCGCCGTCGGGAGGGACTGTGTCTCTATTGCTCTGCACCTGATCACCTTCTCTCTGCTTGTCCCTTGAGACCCCCGTATCCCTCTCGAACCCTTCCGCAGCCTGCTGTTAGAGTCAGTAGTACCGTTTTTTCTCAAACCTCGTCTGGCCCTTTATTCCCAGCTGAAATTTCTTGGACTGACTAACACCTTCCCCTTTTGGTTTTTGTTGACTCGGGGGCAGCGGGGAACTTTATGGACGCCACTTTTGCTAAGAAGTGGGATATTCCCCTGGCTCCGGTCTCACCCCCGATCTGTATTCAAGCTCTGGATGGATCCCCGATTGCACCTGGACGGATTACCTGGCAGACCGTCCCTCTCTCTCTAACAGTTGGTGCTACTCATGTTGAGGAAATTTCACTCCTTCTCCTGGACTCGCCTGCCTACCCAGTAATCCTGGGTCTTCCCTGGCTCAAGAAGCACGATCCCCACATCTCCTGGGACAAGAATGAGCTCATTGCCTGGAGCCACTCCTGTCATGTCAACTGTTGTCGTCAGCCGGTTAAGGTTGCTGCTGCAGTAACCTCTATGGAGGAGCACTCTCCCATCCCGCCCCAATACAGGCATCTGAAACAAGCCTTTGATAAGCAGAAGGCTCTTTCGCTTCCACCTCACCGTACCTGTGACTGTGCTATAGAGTTGCTCCCTGGAACCCTTCCACCCAATGGACGGATCTACCCTCTCACTCAGGCAGAGAATCAGGCTTTACAAAATTATATTAAGGAGGCTCTGGAGTCAGGATTCATTCGTCCCTCCTCTTCTCCAGCCTGTGCGGGTTTTTTCTTTATTGGGAAGAAGGACGGCTCCTTGCGGCCGTGTATTGATTACAGAGGACTGAACTCCATTACAGTCAAACATCGTTACCCCCTGCCTTTAATTCCAGCCGCTTTGGAGTCCGTACGGGGAGCCTCCATCTTCTCGAAGTTAGATCTACAGGGGGCTTACAACCTAATCAGGATACTTGAAGGGGATGAGTGGAAGATGGCTTTTATGACCACCCATGGACATTATGGATATCAGGTGATGCCTTTTGGTCTTGTTAATGCCCCGGCGGTCTTCCAGTCATTCATGAATGACATCTTTAGGGACATTATTGGGAATTTTGTTTTGGTTTACCTGGATGATATCCTCATCTTTTCTACCAACCCTAGGGATCATGTCCACCACGTCCAGGAGGTCCTGACTAGACTCATTAACAACAAACTCTATGCCAAGCTTGAGAAGTGCCTTTTTCACGCCTCAAAAATTCACTTTCTGGGTTACATCATTTCCCCCCTTGGTGTAGAGATGGACTCTGCTAAGGTGGCGGCCATCAATGACTGGCCAGCTCCTCGTAACTTAAAGCAAATTCAGGTTTCTAGGTTTTGCCAACTTCTATAGACATTTCATCCAGAACTTTAGCTCCGTCGTGGCGCCTATCACAGCACTAACCCGCAATCGACCAGGCTTGGGTAAATGGAACCTGGAGGCTAACCAGGCTTTTTTACGTTAAAACAACTCTTCAGTTCGGCACCACTTCTACGACACCCGGATCCCTCTCAGCCATTCATTGTGGAGGTTGACGCCTCAGCCTATGGGGTTGGGGCAGTCCTCTCCCAGCGCCACGGGGATAAGCACATTCCACATCCCTGCACCTTCTTTTCAAGGAAGCTCTCCCCCGCCGAGGTTAATTATGATGTCGGTAATCGTGAACTCCTAGCTATCAAGCTGGCCCTGGAGGAATTGAGACACTGGTTGGAGGGGGCTCATCACCCCTTTGTCATTATCACGGACCATAAGAACCTGGCCTACATTCAGTCGGCCAAACGTCAATTCCCGTCAGGCCCGTTGGTCTCTTTTCTTTTCTCGCTTTAATTTTGTTATCACCTATACGCTTGGCTCTAAGAATGGGAGGGCTGATGCTCTCTCTCGGCTCCATGATCCCCCGGATCTGGACTACACACCAGAACCAATCATTTCATCTAACAGAATCCTCGGGGCGATCCACTGCTCTATTGAGGATCAGATCAGACGTGCCCTCAACGGAGCTATAGTTCCTTTGTGCTGCCCGCCGGATAAGCTTTTTGTACCGGACAACTTGCGTTCTGCTGTCCTGCAATGGGGGCATGACTCCCGGTTTGCAGGCCATCCCGGGTGCACACACACTCTGGACCTACTCACCAGAGATTTCTGGTGGCCTTCCATGCGATCAGATGCTGCAGAGTACGTCCGAGGTTGTCTGTGCCAGGATCAAGATTCCGCGTGCCAAGAAGACCGGTCTCCTTCACCCTCTTCCGATTCCACACCGCCCTTGGTCCCACATAGCTGTGGACTTCATTACGGACCTTCCTAGCAGTCAAGGTCATACGGTAATCTAGGTGATCTCTGATCGTTTTTCCAAGGCAGCCCATTTCGTCCCCCTCCCAGCATTGCCCACAGCCCAGGAAATGGCATCACTGTTTGTGCAACAGGTCTTTAGGATACATGGGTTGCCCAACGATGTGGTCTCGGACAGGGGACCTCAATTTGTCTCGGCCTTTTGGAAGGCATTCTGCCAAGCTTTAGGGACCCATGTATCTCTGACTTCGGGTTATCATCCTGAGGCCAATGGTCAGGTGGAACGGACCAACCAAAGCCTCCTTACCTTTTTGAGAGCCTTCACCTCCAACTCGCAGGATGACTGGTCATCGCTACTTCCCTGGGCAGAATATGCCCATAATTCTCTTACCTCCTCCTCCACAGGTCTCTCTCCCTTACTCTGTTCTCTAGGTTATCAACCCACTCTCATTCCTGTCACCCCTCCGGACACGACTGTGCTGTCGGTGCGTCATTATATTTCCAAGCTGCGGAGAACCTGGAGAATGGTGAGGACAGCTCTCATCAAGTCAACTCAGCGCCAGGCCAAATTCGCAAACCGACACCGCAGACGAGCCCCCCTTTTTCGCAGAGGACAGTTTGTTTGGCTATCAACAAGGAACCTACCTCTACACCTGCCTTCCAAGAAGCTCGGGCCTAGGTATATCGGCCCCTTCAGGATACTCTCCCGGATCACCCCAGTTACCTTCCGTCTTGCACATCCCCCCACCCTCAAAATCCACCCGTCTTCCACGTCTCCCTCCTGAAACCCTTCTACCGCTCACCTTTTGCAGCTCCACAACGTCGCCCGCCACCCCCGCGTCGCATTCTGGGGCACCAGGCATATACAGATGCAGCCATTGAAAATGCGTGAGGTATTTCGCGGCATACTGCGACACGCCCACCGGGGTATCACGCAGTTCACGTGTGTCACGTTACTAACTATCCGGCGTCGCCTTGTAAAACCGCCAGGGGGAGCTTAACCTCTCATGTACAGCATTTGAGCCTTTAATTTTGAACTGTGTATTACAGCATGTTAATCATCAGTCATTAAAATGTTGGTATATTTTATGAAAGCAAGATTGCTCAGTTGGACAAAAGTACACAACCTACCTTTATCAGAAATATTTATGCATCAAAGCCTTTACTGAAGATATTACTAATAGTATTGATAATGGATGACTTTGGACAAGCTGTATACTCAAAGTATAATTTCTTTAGCACATTTGTACAAGCACTTGGAATCTGTCCAAGCCATACTTTGTCAGGCATTTTGTTTTACTTCAACGGGCATAAAAACTTCCTTGCTTTTAACAGGGCGTTTCATAATTTCTAACTACGAAAATGATTTAACATTGGTGGTGGTGGAGGGGAGTCCCCATTACCTGTAAAGCGCTTTGAGTGGAGTGTCCAGAAAAGCGCTATATAAGTGTAAGCAATTATTATTATTATTATTAACTGGCAGGTTGTGTGTTCGAATCCAGCTGGTGCTGGACTTTTCATTTTTATTTATTTATTTTTTAATCGCGTAACATAAACATATTACCGTATGCAAACTGTACTGTATACAGTATGTATATGTATATTTAATGTCTTAACTGTGCCCGTTTAAGCATTGAATATTCATATCTAATTTTACCACTGAAGGGAAATCTTAGTAGCTGAGCATAAAAAGAAGAGGAGCATACTGTAACGCGTGTGAAGGCCATAAACGATATTAATTTTGGAACATAAACATACAGTATATGGCTGGTCTCGGTACTTTAAAGAAAAAAATACACACCAGTATTCCATTTCTCCCTAAACATTGTAAGCTTTGAAGTCTTTAACTAACGTGATACCGGAGTCAACAAGCATACTTTTAGAATTTGATTAAAAGGGAATATAATATGGAATCGCGTATCTCAAGAAATTAATAACGATATAATTATATTCATGTTGCAAAAGAACTGCAACGGACATAAAAACTCCCTTGCTATTAACAGAGCGTTCCATAATTTCTAACTACGAAAATGCCAGGTGAAAGGATTTGTAAACATATTTTGTTAAAGCAAGTCAGTTTTTTCCGCAACACATAAAATACATTTTTCCACGAAAGTTTAGCCTTTGTCACTAATGAAACCACTAAATAAAGACATAAATATAGACATCTTAAGATTTGTTTTATTTAGTGTTATTAGCAGGATGAACTGTCAGAGTGTATATTTTGTCGCAGAGTTGCTGCAAGATGTTAACAGTGAAAAAGGTATTTAGAAATGAGTTATTTCAAGATGAAAAAGAAAACATACACGAAACATGGTTTCATTATGACCAGAATCGGTCTTGAGATATTTTTAACTTGATTTACAGTATTTGAGAGGTATGTCTTAACACCGATACTACAGTGCTTAAGTACTGCTCACGTACAGTATATGTTTCTAGGTTTATATTATGCATTTCATACGGTCAAATTACTTTTGAGCAACTAATAAGAAGCGCGAAACGGTATGCGTTTTAGTTTCGTTTTGTGCTGGGACCCGTGGATTGATTAGAGATATCAAGTACATACAAGTCATTTTTTAAATGTTGTAGTTCGTCTTGAAAAAATGTTACGAGTACATCATCTATCAACAATTACACAGGTTCTGTTTCCATATTGCGGATTTTGGTTACGTAATATTATTTTCTAGATTTCACGTTGTGAATATATGATTTGGGCAAACAGAGCCGCAAAGAAGTACATTATTGGTTGTTGTTTTTTTTTTTGCAGTTTTATCTAGAACAAGCGATGCTTAAACCTTTGTCTGATTCTTGTGAAACTATCCACACGACAGTTACAGTACCTAGGAGTTGACTTCAGTGATGTCACTGATGGGATGTTTCTAAAAATCCATCCTCTGTAAAACGTCTTCTCTAGTTGTCCTGCATATGTATTCGCTAATGAAGCTGTGTGTTCTGAGCCTGGATCTCTACATTTCTGTATGAACCAGCTTAGAGGGCTAAAGACAGCTTGTGTTTAAATTGAGTGTAAGGCAATTTATGCTTCTAAAGTCATGGTCAGCATTTATTTTTGTACTGTGCTGTAAACTTGTTCTGTGCCAAATCACATTATTTTATAGCGTTTTTATAGCGTTATCAAATCCGGTGGCGCTGTGTGTTAGTTTACTGACTCCCATGTCACATGGTCTGTGATTGAAACCTGTAAAACCGGTTTAATTCGTCACAGCCAGCACTCTTCAGGTGTGAGGGTCTTCTGCTCAGAATGAAACGCTAAAATGTTTGTGTATATTCTAATGGTAGTGGGGGCAGGGTGTGTGGGAACAGGTTTGGTTGAAATTGCATTGGAGATCTATGTTCTTCACACCTGAAACATTTTCTCTGAAAGCATTTTCTTCGCAGTTTAACCGATCTTGTTACAGCATGTTACAGTTTACTATTATTAACCATATTAATTTTAAGTGCTTAATGTAAAATCTTGTAAAAATATATTTTCATTGTTCAAATATACATTAAGTCTGACTATCATATAATAAGTTAAATACAAAACTAAAGAAAAAATAGGGTTAAATATAATTCAAAATATTTTGCTAACAGTGTTAACTGTTTATGAATAATAAAATGTATTAACTAAGGAGTAGGATGGCACAGTTGTTAGTATGTTTTTTGTTTTGTTTCTTTTTCATAAATACAACAGTAGTACCTGATGTCTCAGTGGCTTTCAAAATTAAATTATGCATGCAAACCTGTGAACTAGAAAGATAACTAAGATATCCATCCATTATATTCCATAATATCCATGAAATATATGGCGCTGAAATATGTGTGACGCAGTGGTGGCCTGACACGGTGAGGTGCCCTGGCAGCTGTATGATGCAGTGGTGGCCTGGCACGGTGAGGTGCGCTTGCAGCTATGTGACGCAGTGGTGGCCTGGCACGGTGAGGTGCGCTGGCAGCTGTGTGATGCAGTGGTGGTCGGGTATGTAGAGGTGCACTGGCAGCTGTGTGTTGTGACGCAGTGGTGGCCTGGCACGGTGAGGTGCGCTGGCAGCTGTGTGATGCAGTGGTGGCCGGGCACGGTGAGGTGCGCTGACAGCTGTGTGGTGTGACGCAGTGGTGGCCTGGTACGGTGAGGTGCGCTGACAGCTGTGTGGTGTGACGCTGTGGTGGCCTGGCACGGTGAGGTGCGCTGGCAGCTGTGTGATGCAGTGGTGGCCGGGCACGGTGAGTTGCGCTGGCAGCTGTGTGGTTTGACGCAGCTGGTGGCATGGCACGGTGAGGTGCGCTGGCATCTGTGTGATGCAGTGGTGGCCTGGCCCGGTGAGGTGCGCTGGCAGCTGGGTGATGCAGTGGTGGCCTGGCACGGTGAGGTGCGCTGGCAGCTGTGTGGTGTGACGCAGTGGTGGCCTGGCAAGGTGAAGTGCGTTGGCAGCTGTGTGGTGTGACGCTGTGGTGGCCTGGCACAGTGAGGTGCGCTGGCAGCTGTGTGATGCAGTGGTGGCCGGGCACGGTGAGTTGCGCTGGCAGCTGTGTGGTTTGACCCAGCTGGTGGCATGGCACGGTGAGGTGCGCTGGCATCTGCGTGATGCAGTGGTGGCCTGGCACGGTGAGGTGCGCTGGCAGCTGGGTGATGCAGTGGTGGCCTGGCACGGTGAGGTGTGCTGGCAGCTGTGTGGTGTGACGCAGTGGTGGCCTGGCACGGTGAAGTGCGTTGGCAGCTGTGTGGTGTGTCGCAGTGGTGGCCTGGCACGGTGAAGTGCGTTGGCAGCTGTGTGGTGTGTCGCAGTGGTGGCCTGGCACGGTTACGTGCGCTGGCAGCTGTGTGGTGTGACGCAGTGATGGCCTGGCATGGTGAGGTGCGCTGGCAGCTATGTGGTGTTACGCAGTGGTGGCCTGACACGGTGAGGTTCGCTGGCATATAATGAATATATTTCCATGGATATAATACAACTGTTATTATTGATCACCGAATTATTGTACTTGACATGACTTCATTCAGCCTTTCCTGAACGTCTATGACAGGCAGAGAGAGTGCTGTTTCTGGTGCGATCTTTTGCAGCTGACATTTCACTGTTTTAAACGAAGAAGAAATTAGATTGCTCATAAATCACTTATTCTATATAAACACAGCTTAATTGCCCTCCGAAAATCCTCTTTTTCTTGTTCGTTTTAGAGACCTTGATCGAAACTGATTTTAGATGTCAGAAAGGATTTATTTTCTCTGTATTTCCTACATTGCTTTGTCGAGATTTTAACTTTATATCTAACTTTATATCTAGGCTCAGATTTCAACTATAAATCGTACAGTGATTAATAGCAGTAAAAACTGATGTTTTGCGCCCTCCTACCACAAAAATATATGTTTAAAAAAATGTCATGTTCCCATAAAAAAGTCATGCCTTGGAGTATAGACCCCCAAGGGAATGCCATAGACTCAAACTGCAAAATAAACACATACAGAAAGAAAGTATTTGTATTGTAATTGCAAATCCTGGTACTGTATGAGTGATTGGTATGACTTTCCTCATTACAAATCTCTTAGAATTTAAATTTCTCTGTAACTCCAGGTCAGAACAGAGAAAATGTAACTGCCTTAAGGAGTTTACGATTATGAAAAATAGAAGGATAAGCATGATATGTATGTCTTCTGTCATTTTCATGTTACTGAGTCATGTTACTGAGCACCAAATCTTATTGAGAATATGAATCCATTTAAGGTTTATACCATTAAAGTAACGGTTTATTCCATGTTGAAAATGTTTGTACCAGACTTTTTTGAGGCCTGTTTAATTGTGTCTGAAGTCTGATGTTGTAAATTTTATTGTTAAAAAGATCCATGAAAATGTCACTACTAAAGTTAGCTGGTACTGTTGGTATTGTAAGTGGCAAGTAGAGCTCATATTTTAGATTTTGTGTAGTTGCTAGCGTTGAACTGTGTGTTGGACGCACATGAATTGAAGGAATGGGCAAACATAGCTGATGCGGATCCACAGAGCCAGCATATTAAGATGTTTATAATTAGAGGCAATTGGTTTAAATAACTAGGTATGGATACTGATGTGCAAGAGAGGTGGAAAGGCTGTTTCCTTAAGCCAGCACTATAAAATATTTTATTCTCAGTGAGATGCTGCCATTTCATAGTGGGTTTCTAACACCGTGTATAGTTCCATCCTCACAGTGCCTTTACTTCCATTTCTAATCTCTTTATCCAGTACAGAGGATTTGGAGCCTATCCCAGTAAGCAACGGACACAAGGCAGAATACACCCTGGACATAGCGCCAGTCCATCACAGGACAGACAGACACAAACACACACACACCAGGGCCAGTTTTCCCATAAACCAATTAACTTACCAGTATGTTTTGGAGTGCGAGAGGGAGTCATATCACACATATGGAGAAAAACCATGTAACCCAGAGAGAACATGTAAACCCCACACACACAGGATGGCAGGAATTGAACCTAGGACCCCAGTGCTGCAAGATAGCAATGCTAACCACTTCGCCACCATTATAAATGGATAGATATCTTAGTTATCTTTCTAGTTCACAGGTTTGCATGCATAATTTAATTTTGAAAGCCACTGAGACATCAGGTACTACTGTTGTATTTATGAAAAAGAAACAAAACAAAAAACATACTAACAACTGTGCCATCCTACTCCTTAGTTAATACATTTTATTATTCATAAACAGTTAACACTGTTAGCAAAATATTTTGAATTATATTTAACCCTATTTTTTCTTTAGTTTTGTATTTAACTTATTATATGATAGTCAGACTTAATGTATATTTGAACAATGAAAATATATTTTTACAAGATTTTACATTAAGCACTTAAAATTAATATGGTTAATAATAGTAAACTGTAACATGCTGTAACAAGATCGGTTAAACTGCGAAGAAAATGCTTTCAGAGAAAATGTTTCAGGTGTGAAGAACATAGATCTCCAATGCAATTTCAACCAAACCTGTTCCCACACACCCTGCCCCCACTACCATTAGAATATACACAAACATTTTAGCGTTTCATTCTGAGCAGAAGACCCTCACACCTGAAGAGTGCTGGCTGTGACAAATTAAACCGGTTTTACAGGTTTCAATCACAGACCATGTGACATGGGAGTCAGTAAACTAACACACAGCGCCACCGGATTTGATAACGCTATAAAAACGCTATAAAATAATGTGATTTGGCACAGAACAAGTTTACAGCACAGTACAAAAATAAATGCTGACCATGACTTTAGAAGCATAAATTGCCTTACACTCAATTTAAACACAAGCTGTCTTTAGCCCTCTAAGCTGGTTCATACAGAAATGTAGAGATCCAGGCTCAGAACACACAGCTTCATTAGCGAATACATATGCAGGACAACTAGAGAAGACGTTTTACAGAGGATGGATTTTTAGAAACATCCCATCAGTGACATCACTGAAGTCAACTCCTAGGTACTGTAACTGTCGTGTGGATAGTTTCACAAGAATCAGACAAAGGTTTAAGCATCGCTTGTTCTAGATAAAACTGCAAAAAAAAAAACAACAACCAATAATGTACTTCTTTGCGGCTCTGTTTGCCCAAATCATATATTCACAACGTGAAATCTAGAAAATAATATTACGTAACCAAAATCCGCAATATGGAAACAGAACCTGTGTAATTGTTGATAGATGATGTACTCGTAACATTTTTTCAAGACGAACTACAACATTTAAAAAATGACTTGTATGTACTTGATATCTCTAATCAATCCACGGGTCCCAGCACAAAACGAAACTAAAACGCATACCGTTTCGCGCTTCTTATTAGTTGCTCAAAAGTAATTTGACCGTATGAAATGCATAATATAAACCTAGAAACATATACTGTACGTGAGCAGTACTTAAGCACTGTAGTATCGGTGTTAAGACATACCTCTCAAATACTGTAAATCAAGTTAAAAATATCTCAAGACCGATTCTGGTCATAATGAAACCATGTTTCGTGTATGTTTTCTTTTTCATCTTGAAATAACTCATTTCTAAATACCTTTTTCACTGTTAACATCTTGCAGCAACTCTGCGACAAAATATACACTCTGACAGTTCATCCTGCTAATAACACTAAATAAAACAAATCTTAAGATGTCTATATTTATGTCTTTATTTAGTGGTTTCATTAGTGACAAAGGCTAAACTTTCGTGGAAAAATGTATTTTATGTGTTGCGGAAAAAACTGACTTGCTTTAACAAAATATGTTTACAAATCCTTTCACCTGGCATTTTCGTAGTTAGAAATTATGGAACGCTCTGTTAAAAGCAAGGGAGTTTTTATGTCCGTTGCAGTTCTTTTGCAACATGAATATAATTATATCGTTATTAATTTCTTGAGATACGCGATTCCATATTATATTCCCTTTTAATCAAATTCTAAAAGTATGCTTGTTGACTCCGGTATCACGTTAGTTAAAGACTTCAAAGCTTACAATGTTTAGGGAGAAATGGAATACTGGTGTGTATTTTTTTCTTTAAAGTACCGAGACCAGCCATATACTGTATGTTTATGTTCCAAAATTAATATCGTTTATGGCCTTCACACGCGTTACAGTATGCTCCTCTTCTTTTTATGCTCAGCTACTAAGATTTCCCTTCAGTGGTAAAATTAGATATGAATATTCAATACTTAAACAGGCACAGGTAAGACATTAAATATACATATACATACTGTATACAGTACAGTTTGCATACGGTAATATGTTTATGTTACGCGATTAAAAAATAAATAAATAAAAATGAAAAGTCCAGAACCAGCTGGATTCAAACACACAACCTGCTAGTTGGTAGTCACGCACCTAGACCAGTAGGCTACAGTACAGCTCGCATGAACAGGCAGGCGAAACAGCCCTACACAGCCCTGTCGCAGTACACGGATATAATCATACCGTTATTAAATTCTTGAGATACGCGATTCCATATTATATTCCCTTTTAATCAAATTCTAAAAGTATGCTTGTTGACTCCGGTATCACGTTAGTTAAAGACTTCAAAGCTTACAATGTTTAGGGAGAAATGGAATACTGGTGTGTATTTTTTTCTTTAAAGTACCAAGACCAGCTATATACTGTATGTTTATGTTCCAAAATTAATATCATTTCTGGCCTTCACACGCGTTACAGTATGCTCCTATTCTTTTTATGCTCAGCTACTAAGATTTCCCTTCAGTGGTAAAATTCAATATCTACAACGGGCACAGTAAAGACGTTTACAGTAAGTCTTTCTACGACAGACCAACGGACCACGAGTGCGCCTGTCGGTCAACCAATCACTGACCGCGGTATTTTGCGCCATCGCGCGTCACGATGCACGACGCCGTAGCCAATTACCTCCGGTACGTGTCTGTACCGCGCACTTTGAATGGCTGCATCTGTACAGTCCACAAGATCCTTGACTCTAGATGGAACCGCGGTACCCTTCAGTATCTGGTTGACTGGGAGGGTTATGGCCCTGAAGAAAGATCTTGGGTTCCGGAGAAGGATATTTTGGACCCTACGCTAGTCAGAGACTTCCACAGGGACTATCCCGATCTGCCTTCTCGGGCGTCTGGAGCCGCCCGTAAAGGGGGGGGTACTGTCACGACCACCAGGCAGTCAAGACCAACTCTTAAGCAAGCTAATCAGCATCAGCAGCGGGTGATTATTAACAAAAGCCGCCGCAGGAGTTAAACCACCTGCACACCACTCCACCGTGCGGTGCGCAGTGGTATTTATACCATCTTCACCTGCTTCCCGCTGCTCGGTATTGAGTCTACTCCTTGAGAGCTCTACCTGGCGTTTTTTCCTGTACCTCGTTTATTCTGGTTATTGGACTCCCCTTCTGCCTTTTCGACTTTGCACCTCGCCTCTCGCCTCGGACTGTCTGCTACCGGAGTTCTCCCTGGATTACTATTTGCCTTACGCCTTTTGACCACGACCTTGCCTCTCGTTTTGGATTGTTCGCCTGCCTCATCTATTACCCGTGCCTGCGTCTGTACAGGATCCTTGTATCTTCCCACCAGGGATTCCTAACAGAGAGATGCTAATGGACAAAGTACGTTTCTTCCAGGGACCAGTGCTATGATGGAGGTCAGCCCGGTCCAGGAACCTACTAACAAGCAGCTACGCAGGGGCCCTTCCACCAGAGCAGTAATGTCCTTTACACTTCAACTGGGCACCACACTGGATACACACACTCTGGATATACACACACATTGGGTAAACTGTACACTCACACTGGATACACACTCTGGACACCAACACACACTGGATAAACTGTACACTCACACTGGATAAACTACACACACTCTGGATAGACACTGGATACACACACACTAGAAGTACACACTCTGGACACATACACACTGGATTAACTGTACACTCACACTTGATACACACACTCTGGATACACACACACGATGGATAAACTGTACACTCACAATGGATACATACTGTACACACAGTGGATACACACTCACAAGGGTTAAATACTGTATTTAGCTTTGCCTGTGTCCAGTCCAGTACATCTGTGTGTAGATTGATTGTTCTTGTCTACACAGACTCAGCAGAGCAAAATACAAAATCAGGAAGAACCAGGTTCTGCTCGTAAGAGGAAGGCTGAGGTCCCTCAGCGCCAAGTTCCTCCCCCTCCGCCACCACCCCAGAAATCTGACAGTGCAGGTCAGTGTGAAGCTCCACCACTGTGACTCGCTGTGTTTCTGTGTGTCTCCATCTGCCTGTCTGTCCCTCTGTGTCTGAGTTATTGGCCTCCCTTCAAATTTTAGTTCAGGGTTATTGTCATGTGTTCCTGGGTACAATGAAATGCTTACTTCCGTGTTTTCCTCAAACATGACAAATGACATAAAATATTACATAACATTGACAGAAAATTACATCTCAATTCTTGGAGACAATAACAGGGTAGCAGCTATTATTTAACCAGCATTTAGATATCAAAGCTGTGTGCAAAGTTCAGCAGTGGCTGTAAATTCACTGCAAAGTTGTGGTTGTGTTTTGAGTTCAATGCAAAACAGAGGGGTGTAAGTGGGTGGAGAATTTAAGAGGTGGAGTTTAGGAGTCTTATGTCTGTGCTGTAGAAGCTTTTTTTGAACCTAGAGGACCAGGCTCTTATAAAAAGTGCATTTCCAGGGTAGTTTTGATCCTTGATAATTTTACTTCCCGTTCTTAGGCAGTGCGTGGATACTGCATGGTCATGGTCATGCATGGCATGGTCATCTGTCACTTTAATCATTTAATTTTTGTAAAGTCAGCTCTTGCAATAAAAAAATCAGCACACACACAACTGAATGCAAAGTGCTGCTCCTGTAAAGGTCCTTAAATTGGTCTTTTTTGTGATCCAGTCATACCATCTGCCATGGGAAAATAATTGTGAGCACATGTCAGTTAACCACTGAAGTACACTAGTCATTGCCAAGCCTGGCCACATACTGTAGGTTGTGCATTATACAGTATAGTTTGACATTCTCTTCATATTTTCTTTTGAGGCAGGTTAATCTGCTAACCTTATGCTTTGTAGGAGTATATACCCAACCAAAATTGTGTTTATCTGAACAGCAGTTACTTACTTTTGAAATATTGGAATAAACATATATATGCGATATATATAAATCTCTAAGTTTATGAAGAAACGTGTGTGACTGATATGCGAATTGCAGACTGTATGTGTCTATATTTTTGTTTAGTCTGTTGCCTCATATCTTTGTGTGAACAGTGCATTAACTTATTTGTTTTGTACAAGGGGAGAAGCCAGTGAAAAAGCGTACATACCGTCCAGGGTCCCGCGCTTTGATGGAGATTCGCCGGTACCAGGAATCCACTCATCTGCTTCTACGCAAACGCTCCTTCGCCAGATTGGTAATGTCTTGTACACACTCATGCTACACAAATAGTGGAAATACAGTAAAGCAGTGCTCTGTATACAATGGACTTCTTTATTGTATGTTTTCTTGGTAACAGAAGAGCACTGATGCTGACAATAACTCTGCATGCTTGTCTGGTATCATTGTGTTTTGCTACCACAGTCCCACTACCCGGAAGCAGTGAGTGAGGTGAGGAGCAGTGAAGCTAAAAAACAAAGTAGAATTAGTAGGAGTTTAACTCAAGTCGCTTACTTGTGTCTCTCCACTCAATTCTAGAAGGTTTTGTGGGGGGGGTTTAATCACCAGCAGCTTCAGACATTTGCAGGGACATTAAATCGGACCATTCGAGCCTTGATTGATCTTCCGCTAAAGATGTTGTGTGGTTCCAGGTACGCGAGGTGTGTAAGCAGATGTTTCTGATGGATTACAGATGGCAGGGCATCGCTATCACCGCGCTTCAAGAGGTGAGACTGTGGGTTTACCTTGTGGTCTACTGTCTTTGAGTTTAGCGGTACTTTATTGTCACTCTACACCATTGACATACTTGTGTACTTGAATTTATATTTACATCTACATCAGATATGGGTATACATATAAAGATTCACATTTAAATTGTTCCAGAAATGGCCAGATCCCATCACATCTATTGCCTGTCTTTGTCTGCCAATGCATGGTACAATATACCTGAAGCTGTACCTGGTTATCTGTACAACGCAATGTAATCACCCAGGAATCTGAGCCCTCTACTGCCACCTATCAGACTGTAGCAGCAGACCTAGTGTCTTCTGTCAATTATTGATCTTACCGTGATTGTTTTTCCACATATCAAATGTGGTTAAATGTTCCTGAATTGTTAGCCTTGAGACAGAAATTAATCTTGAGCTTTGTTAAAGGGAAATTATTTTGTTTAACAGTTTAAAATTATTTAAGGATCTTGAATAATTATGAACCGTGACATATTCCAGTGGGATAGACTGGCATTCCGTCCAGGGTGTACACTGGCTTGGGTCTTTCGCATGCTGAGATCTGGCTCCCCTGTGACTCTAAATTGGAAGAAGCAGTTGGAAAGCAGATTGATGAGTGGAAATATACCATGTTTGGTGTACTAACTACTTGACACATTTTTTATGCTCACATCATCTGCTCCTTGTATTTATATAATATGAATTCAATACGTGAGCCTTTGCAAAATCCAGGTTTACCAAATTGTTGTGGTCATTTTGTCTGTCTGTTGGGAAATGCGCCCGGTGTCTCTGATCTACACCTCTGCCCTCTCTTAGGCTGCAGAGGCGTTTCTAGTGCGGCTGTTCCAGGACTCCTACTTGTGCTCATTGCATGCCAAGCGGGTCACCCTGTTCTCCAAGGACGTCCAGCTGGCCCGCCGTATCCGGGGTCCTGAGGACCGCGTGTGAGGAGCCAGTCCAGCACTGTTCAGCAGGATGGCCACAATGTCTGGATATTTGTCAGTTGTTACAGGTGTTGTATTTCCACAAGTTCTGTTAAGTTGGAAATGATTATGTTCGATTTTTGAGCTCCTGTTGAAAACTTTTCTATGTTATGCAAAGACTGTATTTGAAATTGTTACAGTATGTTCTGTTGTTTGAATTTTTATGATGTCGAAATAGTGGCTTGAATTCTGTACCTAAGAATACCAATAGTTTTTATTTGCGAGCAATTTTCAAAGTCCTGTACTATAGCTCACATAATACTGAGCCTGTTACTGACTTTTTCAAGAAAAGACACATTGGAAATGGTAGTTTTAAGTAGTATGTGGGAAAGTGGTTTGCGGTAAGGAAAAGGAAAAAGAGTTATATTAGTTTCTATTTTGTTTTACAGGGTTAGTCAAAGTGTGGTTGTTAATGTTGACGGTTTATTACAAATTAGTTACATGGGTAACTGAAAAAAAAGATTTCAAATTAAAGCATAAATGTCAAAGATTCTAACAGTTACAGTCCTTCTGTGGAGGAGAAAATAATGCTTCAGTAAAGTAATTGACCTTTATACTTGTCTACAGCAACCCTGTTTCTACTAAAGGTTTTTTGTAGATTGTGTTTTTATTTATTGTGTTTGATATTATGTAATTTATGGTTATTATGTTTGTATTGTAATTTTTGCAAATAAAAAAAAAACAGGTGTCAAAATAGCAGACTTTAAGCTGACGGGACGTTAGGAGGTCTTTACTTAACAAAGGATCAAAAACAGGAAGTAAGATTAAACACACCGCTGTGGAGGTGCAGGAGGAAGGATTGTGAGGTGCCAGAGCTGGGGTAGGTGTCCAAATAGGTCTAATAAAATATGGGATACAAAAATAGACCATATTACAGTTTTTCTCAGCTGCTCAAATTCAATTCCTGAAACATACTTTTTCAAAATGGTTAATGCAAGTCCCGCGAATTAAGTGTGATTTGAGAAACACTTTTGTCATTTATGACTGTGTTTACACAAAATTCAAAGCACATTTGTACAAAACAATGAATGCAAATCTGCAGTTAACAGAGTAAGGCTTGTGAAACTAAATGAATTAATTAGTTCACAGCTGAAAGCAACCAGTCCCATGACTTAAACCTTACAGATAACAGCCACAATTGTTATATCATCAGTCAAAACTGAAGCATACATTTACTGTATTAGGTTACCAGTGAGTTAGTTTTGCAGAAGGATGGAGCAGGAACAAGTAGTTGAAAGAAAAAGGGGTCTGAATGCATGGTGATAGTGCTGGGGGGAGATAATGGGAAAGAGAAAGGTGGAGTTATACAAATACTGTACCTCTAATGAAATAAAGGTCACCACAGTCCAAATCATGGCTTAATAGTGACGTGGCAGGACCCTTATTGGACACGGAGTCATACTGAATGTGACAGGACAGTGAGGGGTAATATAACCATGTTACTATATCAGATGTTATCATCTTTTGAATAGCTTTCTGGAAGCAAAGATAGCCAGTATTCCATTTCTGGGCTCTATTGTATTGATTGATGTCCTGTTTTGCATCTGAAGCATGTGCTAAGTCTTTTGATTTTGTTAGAGCCTTTTGCACCTATATTGTCCTGTTTTGCAGAAAGATGGTTTTGAGGTTTGGTTAACTTTTTGAAAATGAGAACTTTCAAGAATTTATCTCAGGAAAACTGTGTTAAATTAGCACATGAGATTGCAAATGTCATTTGCAATCTCATGTGCTACATTAAGAAAAGAATGCTGCTCTGCTCTGTAGTCATTCCAGAGCAAGCAGGTACATTCTGGGGCTTAAAGAAAATTGACAGGCTGAAGTAAATTATTTTTTTAGTCTTGAAGAATTATTAAGTTGATACCCGATTCAAATATTCAAAATCCTCCAAGGAAGTGAAAAGGACAACCCCGTGGACTTCTTCCATTGTTTAGTTTTTCTTCTATTTAAACAGCACAAAAACTGGACAGAAAAGGAAACTACTGTAGGAAGAAGCAAGGGTTATGAGAAGAGATGTGGAGGAAGGAAAAGGATAAACAGCAAGCTGGGGGAAGGAAAACTATTATGGATGGGAAGAAGGATTTGGGAATAAAGCCTGTAATGGTCCACAAATACTACAGTATTCAGTCATTTGTTGAACTGAACAAGTACAGTGGCAACAGAAGGCAGTAATAAGAAAGAGGCTACTACCTTTATCTGACTCATTTGACATTAACACCGTAACGAGAGAGAAAGGACACTCCATTAAAACTGCACTGAGAGAAAAAAATTAAAAGTTAAAGGACATTTAATGGATATTAAAGTACATTAAAATCGTACTGAAAGGAGAAAATACTGTACATACTTAATTACTTTCTAAAACAGAGACTTCATATTCCTGTAGCTTTCAAGTCAACTACTGTTACATCATACCATTAAATTAATATTCTTAGGTAGAGAATTCAAAGAATATTTTGATTAAATAAACTTTAATAAGAAAAATAAAATCTTTACTTAAAAAAACATTTGTGAAACAGGAGTCTAAAACCCAAAGAACATTTAAAGAATTTCCAACATAACCACTGGAAATACAGCATCTGTAACAATGTCTAACTATCATCCAGCCAGTGAAAAATCTTTGCAACATATCAATGTGTTATCGAGAGCAGCTGGTGGCCATCCTGCTGAACGGTGCTGGACTGGCTCCTCACACGCGGTCCTCAGGACCCCGGATACGGCGTGCCAGCTGGATGTCCCTGGGGAACAGAGTGACCCGCTTGGCATGCAATGAGCACAAGTAGGAGTCCTGGAACAGCCGCACTAGGAACGCCTCTGCAGCCTAAGAGAGGGCAGAGGTGTAGATCAGAGACAATGGGCGCATTTCCCAACAGACAGACCATTTCATGAATTTTAAAAAGAATAAAAATACACTGCTTCCATAATAATGAAACTTCATTCTTCAGTCCTTTCAGATGCAAGTACGCATTCTCTAAAAAAGCCTTTGCAGAAAAACATTGTTCTACCAATATTTCTCACATTACAATGTCTGCAAACAAAGGTTGTATCAAGGCTAACAGTTCAAAGGTTTCGATAGTTGAGTGCCATCTTCAGACACCTAATTAGAAACTAACTCAAGAATAAGTCGTTTCTACTTTAACCAAAACTTACTGGCTTACTATTTATTTGTCATAAGAATTTCTTTTTGTAGTAGCAGTTTAAACGATCCAAAATTTGTCTTTAAAATTAATTTCCTTGCTTACACATAAGTAACGTGAAGGAACATATGCATAGACTTTACAACACAAAGCAGTCATGATCAGGTAAAGACGAACCTTAAGGTAATGAGGAGTGAAATAACACCACAGATTTGCCTCCTGCAAATCACTATAAACAAGTTAAACCACATTTGACAGGTGAAAAAACAAACATTGTAAGATTGAAAGCACCATCTCTGCTGAACTATTAGCTACAGTCCAGCAAGTGGCAATGAAGTGCTCATAGACTGCTGTGCTCTATCACTAGTGAAAGACCATTTAATTACATTAAATAGGCAACCAGGTATGATCTCAGGTATACAGTGCCTTGCGAAAGTATTCGGCCCCCTTGAACTTTTCAACCTTTTGCCACATTTCAGGCTTCAAACATAAAGATATAATTTTTTTATTTTATGTGAAGAATCACCAACAAGTGGGACACAATTGTGAAGTGGAACGAAATCTATTGGATTTTTGAAACTTTTTTAACTAATAAAAAAATGAAAAGTGGGGCGTGCAAAATTATTCGGCCCCTTTACTTTCAGTGCAGCAAACTCACTCCAGAAGTTCAGCGAGGATCTCTGAATGATCCAATGTTGTCCTAAATGACTGATGGTGATAAATAGAATCCACCTGTGTGTAATCAAGTCTCTGTATAAATGCACCTGCTCTGTGATAGTCTCAAGGTTCTGTTGAAAGCGCAGAGAGCATCATGAAGACCAAGGAACACACCAGGCAGGTCCGTAATACTGTTGTGGAGAAGTTTAAAGCCGGATTTGGATACAAAAAGATTTCCCAAGCTTCAAACATCCCAAGGAGCACTGTGCAAGCGATCATCTTGAAATGGAAGGAGTATCAGACCACTGCAAATCTACCAAGACCTGGCCGTCCCTCTAAACTTTCAGCTCAGACAAGGAGAAGACTGATCAGAGATGCAGCCAAGAGGCCCATGATCACTCTGGATGAACTGCAGAGAACTACAGCTGAGGTGGGAGAGTCTGTCCATAGGACAACAATCAGTCTTACACTGCACAAATCTGGCCTTTATGGAAGAGTGGCAAGAAGAAAGCCATTTCTCAAAGATATCCATAAAAAGTCTCGTCTAAAGTTTGCCACAAGCCACCTGGGAGACACCCCAAACATGTGGAAGAAGGTGCTCTGGTCAGATGAAACCAAAATCGAACTTTTTGGCCACAATGCAAAACGATATGTTTGGCGTAAAAGCAACACAGCTCATCACCCTCAACACACCATCCCCACTGTCAAACATGGTGGTGGCAGCATCATGGTTTGGCCCTGCTTTTCTTCAGCAGGGACAGGGAAGATGGTTAAAATTGAGGGGAAGATGGATGCAGCCAAATACAGGACCATTCTGGATGAAAACCTGTTGGAGTCTGCAAAAGACCTGAAACTGGGACGGAGATTTATCTTCCAACAAGACAATGATCCCAAACATACAGCAAAATCTACAAAGGAATGGTTCACAAATAAACATATCCAGGTGTTTGAATGGCCAAGTCAAAGTCCAGACCTGAATCCAATCGAGAATCTGTGGAAAGAGCTGAAAACTGCTGTTCACAAACGCTCTCCATCCAACCTCACTGAGCTCGAGCTGTTTTGCAAGGAAGAATGGGCAAGAAGTTCAGTCTCTCGATGTGCAAAACTGATAGAGACATACCCCAAGCGACTTGCAGCTGTAATCGCAGCAAAAGGTGGCTCTACAAAGTATTAACGCAAGGGGGCCGAATAATTTTGCACGCCCCACTTTTCATTTTTTTTATTAGTTAAAAAAGTTTCAAAAATCCAATAGATTTCGTTCCACTTCACAATTGTGTCCCACTTGTTGGTGATTCTTCACATAAAATAAAAAATTTATATCTTTATGTTTGAAGCCTGAAATGTGGCAAAAGGTTGAAAAGTTCAAGGGGGCCGAATACTTTCGCAAGGCACTGTACCTTGCATTGGCAGACAAAGGTAGACAGTAGATATGGTTGGTTTTCCTAAGAGGTGGTTTTCTGGAACAATTTACATTATTTAAAGACTTATTCATATCTGATGTATGTCACTGGTATAGAGTGACTAGACAATAAAGTACCACTAAACTACTGCAAGGTGTTACCTCTTGAAGCGCGCCGATAGCAATGCCCTGCCACTTGTAATCCATCACAAACATCTGCTGACAGACCTCACGTACCTGAAAACACACAATGTCATAAATTTCAGATGCTGGTTGGAAAAGTATCGACTTAGCTCAGGCTTAAGGCTTAAGTGGACCAGTTTAGCTTTCCTACAGAGATGTGACACTGCTGGGGATTCTAGAAAACCCCACAATTGAGCTACATAGGAGTGTAGAGGTTCCGAAAAGCCACAGGAGTTAAACTCCAACTGATTCTGCTTTGTTTTGTGCTTTATTGTTGCAGATCCTGCGGTCTACACTCACTGTTCCTGAGTGGCGTGAATGTAGTACCAAAGCACAATGCTACGAGGAACAGCATGTATGCGTTAATGCCACCAACAGTGCTCTTCTGTTTTAAATTCCAGTGTTCAGTGCGCTGGATCAATGTATTTTCCCTGACAAGGGAAAGAGAAGACATTACCACTCTGGCAAAGGGGCCTTTGCGTAGCAGCAGCTCAGTGGATTTCTGGTACTGGCGAATCTCCATCAAAGCGCGGGTCCCTGGACGGTACCTACGCTTTTTCACTGGCTTCTCCCCTTGCAGAAAACAGACAAATTAATACACTGTTCACACATAGGGATGAGGTAACAGAAAGACGACGAATACTGTATGCGTGCAGATAACCATCCTGCAGTTCTCTTACTAGGTTTGCAGGACATTGTTTATAAATACAGTCCTGAACCGACTAAAAAGAAATTAGAGGACTTGACAGATACCATACAAACAACAACACTGGAAAGATAAATGGAGAAACACTAATTTGGTGATGGGAGTCAGAAAACAATAAAGATTCTGTAAATAAAGCTATTTATATGTAAAACCTAAACTGTTAGATATCACATGATTTAAGCTGCAAATATGGGAGAGATGATAACAGACTGTTAACCCATCTGCTTGCCTGCATTGTCTGAGTCACCACTAATGTACATAATTAAATTTACAAAGAGGCTAATACAGTAACTGAGTTCCTCAGTGAAACAACACCCAGCAAACAGAGACACAGATGGACACACACAGAAACACAGCGAGTCACTGGCTGGGGCTTCACACTGACCTGCCCTGCCAGATCGCCGGGGTGGTGATGGAGGGGGGGGAACTCGGCGCTGAGGGACCACAGCCTTCCTCTTACGAGCAGAACCTCCCTGATTCCGCATTTTGCCGTGCTGAGCCTGTATACACGAGGACAATCAATCTACACACAGATGTGCTGTACTGGACACGGGAAAGCTAACTCACCTGCCTTTGCCTGAACAGGGGACATTATTGCAGGACTTGGCTTGTTAATTCACTTTTAATTGAAGTCTAAAAATGCAGTACAGAAAACATGAAAAAACAGAAGGCTTACTAACAATAACTTTACTCAACTTGTAAAGCCTTATAACATTTAACGAAATTAGTTTACTCAATATTTCACCACGTTCCTTTGTTTGTACATTACATAATATGGAATCCCATGCAATAAGATAGAAATACTGAATAACACAGAGTAATAAGGAACACAAGAATCTTAAAAACTGTAACATCTTAAACCCCAAAATATTTCCTTAATGAAGTAATGCATTAAGAGGAATGACATTTTAGATTTCCAAGCACGTGAAAAGAGGTTTTTCTCTCAAGAGAAATGGAAAGCTGGTCTCCCTGTCATGTGTTCTGACTTAACTACCGCTCTCCTCTTGGATACTGGTCAAGCAAACATTCCCACTTCTCATCGGTGATGACTGTAAGTGTTGTCCATAAGCCACAGCCAATAGACTTGTTCAAACACACAGACCAAGAACATACGGAAATTTCATTTACGTTGTATTGGGTTAAGCAAATGGAGAAGGAAATATTCCTCCATAGTAAATAATATAAGCTTAAAAAAAATCCCTATATTATATTATGTTATCTAATGTAGCCAGCAGTACTGATCCCTGCACAACACCATCAGCCATACACTTTGCAACGCGATATCGATACATATTTTACACCAATCACGGCAAGTCTTAAATATCCCACAGATACATGTAAAAAATACATTCAATAGTGTGCATCTTAATTGGCTCATGCAGTTAGAAAACTTCTACATTTAGTCAACACGATAGATATTTAAAAAGAAGCATAACTATATGCGAAAGAAATATGATATTGCGTAATTATATTATTCATTTCTCATTGAGTATTCAGAGCCTCTAGGATGTGTAAACTTACATAGAAGAAGTTGTGGAATAGTTTCTAGTTACTGGAACCAAGCGGGGAAATAAAATGCTTGACCTAATTTAAAAATGTATACAGTATATTCGACAATATCGACCTAGTATTATAAATTAAAAACAGTTTTTTTAATACAAACATACCTTTACTTGTTTTAAGCAAAATGTTGTTCAACCTCGCCTCTTGCAGCAGATGGAGTATTTTTAAAAAATGCATTTAATTAATAAGACCGCCTCTTGCCGATTTGTAGCCAATAGCGTGACGGAATGCATGATGAGTGATAGGTTAGTTACCTAACGGAAGGAGCCATCGCCATGTTTTGCACCGCCTTATCTTGGTATGTTATTTTGATTGGATAATTTCTTTCAAACCACATCGTTCGTTGATTGGCTGAGCGGCCTGTGAGCCGAGATCTGGGTTGTTTGTGAAGAAGCATGGATTAGTAAACTCACAATACATTTGCGTTTAACTGGATTTGCTTGTATTCGTCAGCTAAGGCAGCCCCGCTAGGGAACAATTCAAAGACATGAACAGAACGTAAATGCGTTGGTTGACATGAAGGTCTTCCTGATGACCATAGGGGAATTTCATAAAGCGAGGACAACCGGACAACTTTAGCAAATATGTCGATGAAAGTCTTGTCTGGTTTCACGAAGCAAGATTGAATATTATCTGGTTACCTGTAGTAACACATGCAGGTTCGGTCAAACACTGCCTGACTTTGTGATAAACAAGTAATAGGTTTATTCCATAATGAAAAACAGAAGAAAGAAAATACGTTTCGGCCGTGGAGCCTTCTTCAGGTGTCACCAGTTGACACCTGAAGAAGGCTTCACGGCCGAAACGTTGTGTTTTCTTCTTTTTTTCAGCATGGAATAAACCTATTAAATGTTATATTAAATAGTATTGCTTGTTCCTTTGCAGCCTACGCATGCTGACGCAGCTACCTACCTGAACTACTTTGTGATAAACAGTTCTGTACAGTTTTCTAGAAATCCTCTGCAAATACGTCATTTTTGTCAAGGGATCCAGTGGATATATGATCAATTGTGTAATAATAATAATTGCTTACACTTATATAGCGCTTTACAGGTAATGGGGACTCCGCTCCACCACCACCAATGTGCAGCATCCACCTGGATGACGCGACGACAGCCATAGTGCACCAGAACGCTCACCACAAATCAGCTATTAGTGGGGAGGAGAGCAGAGTAATTAAGCCAATTCATAGAGGGGGGTGTAGAGTGAAGCTACAGGAGCAACATTAAGCAAAGCGAATGAACACTGTTGGTAAACAGCCGAACTTCAAAGTAAGCTTCCTTCAACCTAATATAGTATTGCTTGGAGCGTATAACAACATTATGCAATGCAGCCGAGTATTGCTTGCTGTACAGCAGGGGTGTCCAAAGTACGGCACATCACCGAACCCCGAGTTAATTAAGATTGGAACTAGATTTGGCATGATATTAGGTAAAAAAATGAAGTGACGCCGGAGGCCCGGGTTCGAGTCCCCAGCGGTACCCACGTGAACCCGAGAGCGCTACACTATTTTGAACACTAGGTGCCGCCATCACGTAAAATCACATCTCGAAACTGATTAGCTACCCCTTCGGCCTATGAAACTGAAACGGCCCCCTCTTTACTGTCTTCAAAACTTTAATTCTGTAAATTAACGTTAGCAAGCTTTTGAAAATGGCGGAACCAAAGAAACGAAAAATTGACAGCGAATGCAGGAGATTCCAGTCACGTTGGCAAAATGAATACCTTTTCACCGAGTCCTGAGGCAAGTGTGTCTGTTTAATTTGCCAAGAATTAGTTGCTGTAATGAAGGAATATAATGTAAAGAGACATTATGAAAATTAACACCTGTTAGAGTAGTCCCCTAAATTAAAAGGCAATTTGGTTATTGGAATGCACTTATATCTGGTATTATTTGAAGTAGTCCAGGTGGGTATCTGCGTCAGCATGCGTAGGCTGCAAAGGAACAAGTAATAGATTTATTCTATGCTGAAAAAAGAAGAAAGAAAACACAACGTTTCGGCCGTGGAGCCTTCTTCAGGTGTCACCTGAAGAAGGGTCCTGTTGACACCAGTTGACACCTGAAGAAGGCTCCACAACTGAAACGTTGTGTTTTCTTTCTTCTTTTTCAGCATGGAATAAACCTATTACTTGTTCTTTCTGGTATTATTTGTTTATTTGGCCTCACCTGTAGCCTGTGGCTCGCCGCTCCAATTTTTTTCTCCATCTGGCCCCCAGTACAAAAAGTTTGGACACCGCTTCTGTAGACGATTTGTAGATGGCAAACTCCTATGCCAGAAGGATGCCTGTCTTATGGCTACAGCTGCTCTCCAGCAGGAAGTCTTGGGAGTTTGTATTCCTGGAACCCTGGACCTTTCTGCCCTTTGGTTACAGAAAACAATCTTGACAAGAGCTGCCCAGTCAAACGTTACAGGTGAGCCCTAATAATCATACCTGTTTTTTAGATAAAGTGTGAAGTTTAGTAACAATAACTCACTTGGGTGAATCTGCACTAAACTTTTTCAGTGCTTAATTAAAATTTTCAGATTTTCCATTGCTTAATGAAACAGGTGGTTGTCATTGAATTCCTACCCCTCCTTATGGTAGATTTCATATACGGACAGATGGCATGGCAGGAATACCACCGAACAGCAGAACTTGATCTTGGTGTGAGGTATTTGTCTACAGTGGGATACTTCCTGCCGACCTCTGACCTGTGGTGCAGTGATGATAATGAGCACTTTTCTATTAAGTGTTGGTTTCTGCTTCACATTTCAGCCCTTTTGGAGATGCACACATTTTTGTTTAGTCAAAAATTAGACTTTTCATTGTCCAACACTGCCCTGCACTGTGCAAATCTGGCAAGAGGAAGTGGTCTACAAACACTGTAATAAATACTTACTGACTTACTGTAATATTATTACTGCTGTGGGTTTCTTCTTCACATCCAGAAACTTTTGGAGATACGCAAATTTGTGTTTGGTCTCAAATGAGACTTTTACCTGTCCAGCACTGCACTGCACTGTGCCAGTTTTCCAAGACGAAGTAATATAAAAACACCAAAAACATTAGCAAGGATGCAACAGTGAATGAAGAACTATTTTCTATTAGCTGTGTGTCTTTATATCGCTTTCCACACTGTTTTTGGGATGCACAATTATTCTTTTGCCAGAAATGTACTGTAACTACCCTGTCCAGGATTTTTTTGTTTGTGCTGAATTTGTCCCCCGAGATATAGCACATTATGTTTTCGTAGTGTGACAGTCAGCCCCCATACAATAGCTCAGGAGAACTGAACCGGGGTGTTTCATGAACCAGGTTTAACAAATTCAGGATTTTCTTCAATTAGCTGGATTGAATTAATCAGATAACAAACTTCGGGTTTAGTTTTGTTCCATGAAGGCGAACAGTTCAATTATCCCGTTAAAGTGAGTCTACACGTTCTTGCTGCACTTCAGTAGACATGGAAGGTAGAGCATCAAATCCTTGAATCATTTGCACCTGGAAAACCACGACAAAAGCGAATGCGTCTTCAGACAGTGACCATGATTTATGGCTCTTCATAAATAACTATGAGGAGAAAAACCTGTTGTTTAACAGGTTAACAAAGATAGATACAGGTTACAGTATAACAAAGAACTATACTGTAACCAATGCAAAAGTCAGAGAAGACACCAGGCAAAGAATTGCAGACAAATTGAATGTGGAAGTTAATTATTAAATCCAATGAAGTATGTCAAAATAAGACAAAAGTATAAAATGTCAGCAAGCTCGCAAGTATTAGCATTATTCATTTGATTTACTCATTTGATAATAAAGGAAACATTGTGATAATGTAAACTGTACACAAATTTAAAAACTTCTTTTGGTGGAAATTATTGACAGCTTTTGTATATTGTGTAATCAATAAGAATTTTTTTAGGCTTGGAATTTATTTTTTAACCTGTACATTGATGGGTGAAATAGGGGCCACTCGGCCATCACAGTAAAAAACTGCACCAGACACAAGTAATCATACTGTAGTCTGAGTTTCTGTTAATGCTGAACTACATCAAGCATTATTAACAATGTATGGACTTGGGAGAATGTGTATATAAAGTATAGCCTGCTGTCTGGTGAAACAGTATTTTTAAAGAAAATATATCAGCAAACTATAAAGGTTTTTGACAATCTCTAAACTTTCATTCTTTCCACAAAGCTCCAATGTCAACTGGATCCATGGAAAAAGGTGACATCATTTTTACAGGGGACTGAACTGTCTGTGATTCAAGCTCTTAACCAGTCAGGGTAAGTTTAAATTAAAGTATTTCACGTAATCATTATACTGTCTATACCCATGTGTAACAGAACCCCACTTGAGGTGAGATGAGTGTAGGGGAAATCTGCCTTATTAACTAGTATTAAGGTGTGGGATAGTCTGGGGTAGTGAATCGGTGTCTCTCTAAGGGTGGTGTATTTGTATTTCTTGCCTCAAGTTCTTTTTGTTCTTTACTATTGATCAAGGTCCTTGCACAGACTCCCGTTATTATCCACACAGTTTAGAGGTGATGTGGGGTTGCACAGCAGGTTCAACTGTGCCTGGACTGGGAGGGGGCTCTGGAGCAAGGTGCAAATACACAATGCATTTTTTCACCTGGCCATCCGGATGATCAACATGGTGGCATTGTTTGGCTACAAAGCAAAAAGTAGTTCCTTAATTAGGAAACTGCGACATACCCCTCTCGCAGTCCTTTGACTG
The DNA here is from genome assembly GCF_059453375.1 of Lepisosteus platostomus. NCBI lineage: Eukaryota > Metazoa > Chordata > Actinopteri > Semionotiformes > Lepisosteidae > Lepisosteus > Lepisosteus platostomus. The sequence continues at coordinate 33,827,855 of NC_142612.1, forward strand.
CTCGTCTGTGCTAACCTACAGTATGTGGTACAGTACCTTAAAAGGAGTAGCAGTGGAATATCCTCAACCTGGTCGATTTCTTTAACAGCTGCCCTGTTACATAAAGAGACTTATTCCATGGTGACTTGCTAATAAGGACAGAAGATACACTGGGGGGGGGGAATTCACAGATTCCAACAGACAACAAGATTACTGACGTCTGTATAACATTATTTACATACTATTATTTTTACTAAAATTATTATTATGCTAAAGTTAAATTTAATCTAACAGTACTTTTCCTTGAATTTAGATCACTATATACACCGTATTAATGTTTAAAAATGTATCTAAATCCTAAATTTAAAAACATTAAATATTGGTCCACACATAACATTGTTAACCTCTTTATCCAGTCCACAGGATATCAATCCATTGCACAACACACACATACAAACCACAGAAACAAACAGGCTAACATCCACCACAGCTTTTTTTAAGAAGCCAATTAACCTGAGTCGAGCAGTATGTCTTTGCATGGTGGGAGGAAACTAGAGCACTCAGAGGAAACCCACACAAACATGGGAGAACATACAAACTCCATAAGGATAGCACCCCAGGAATAGAACCGAGGGCCTCAGCACTGTGAAGCAACAATATTAACCACTGTACCACCATGCTGCCTTACATGTTAAATTTATATTCTAATAAGAATGTCTCTTTAGCATTATAGATATGAAATTTCAAAATATTTAATGTTTTGGTCTAGATTTTGCTTTGCACACTTTACTTCACAGGTTGACACTCAGCATTCTCTGTCACAAGATTGAGACCTTGCTGTGCTATTCTATGTGACTCCCTTTTTTCTCCACCTGTGCAAAGAAAATAAACTCATAGGAACTCTCCACTATCTCTAGCTGACTTGGAAATATTATTAAGGCTTCCACTGGTCCTTGTGTATCCCTTTATTTGTTAGGTATGCAAACCGAAACCTTGTATATACTTTAATTTAGTCTTTGTAATTTGAAAGATCTGCATCTATGGGATGCTGTTTCTCTTGCTTCTTATGGGGTTCTGACATCTTTGTCCTCCAGGCCAGGTTGTTGTTCTCTCAGCTACCTGAGTTAAGTCAATAAAGAAAACCAATTCAAATCACACCTCTGCCTTTTCTAGATCTGCATTCAGCCAAACTACTGCATCCAACTAAAATGCAGCATCATGGCTCTTTGTTTTCCAATAGAGGAAAAACGTATCTAAGTAAAACACCAGCGGACAATAACACAGGCTTGCTGCAGAATGTCAGCTTGCTCTTGGTGGGAGGAAATGTGCTCTTTTCATTGGTACACATTTGGAAAGTTATCAGACAAACTCAAATACATTCAGGAGCTCAAGGTTTCTCAGAGTATTTTATCCTTCCAGTTGTAGCACCAAATATGGGTCCAGATAGATTTCCATTTCCCAAGATGCACATGATCTTCTTTCTGTCTTAACAAAGCACCACATTTGACTTAAACAATTCTAGCATTTGGAACTGAATAGATTACAGCAGCATGAACAAAGCCATGGCTTATTTGAAGAAGCTCAAGTGGATAGCTGCGTCAGCATGCAAAAGAGCAGGTAAGAGTTTATTCCATGCTGAAAGGAAAAGAAAAGAGACGCAATATTCTGTTTATTTGCTACTTTCCCTCTCTCTCCCTCACACCTGAAGAAGGCTTCATAGCCAAAACAGCCATTATGTCTGTTTTCTTTTCCTTTCAACATGGAATAAGACTTATTTGTGCCATACTGTTGACATGCAGATGCTTGCTTCATGCAAGAGTTTGCTTTTGCCAAATTGGCATCTCTTGCCATCTTCTGCTGAGTCAAATACAAAGAAATAGCATCAGACCACTTCTTCTTGTAGTTATTATGCAAGAACTGAAGCAATGCTCACACAAGAACATCCATGGTCCTCTTTTATACCATTGTAAACATGGTTTAAGTCTATTGACTGTTAATTTTCCTCTACTGCCTGATAATTCACCAACATTGCCAGATGATAATTCTTCAAACTTCACTTTCAGCAGCATCTATACTGACACCAGCTATGCAAACTGATTTGAAACATGGCTTTGCAATATGACTTTTTTTCTTTATATCCCTACCTTTTCTACATTTTCATTGAAAACCATATTTTTTCCAATCTGCATACTTCAAAAATTACAGTATGTATAAAAAATAAAAGATACATTTGTGACTCAACTGTAATATTAATGTAATAATTAACTATAATGTTGAAAAAGGAAAAGTGATGCCAAACAAAAAGCAAATGTAAATTATGCCAAAGGGTAGTTCAAAATGTATTTCTGCTAATTCTGCTGTTCTGATAATCAAATACTCCATAATAATTCCATAATGCATCACTTGCACTTTTTAATACTGGGTTTGCAGAGATATTTGGAGCATCCGAGTTGATACATGATGTTTCATCACAGAGGTTTGAGTAGGTATCTGCTTCAGCATGTATAGGCTGCAAAGGAACAGGCAAAGGTTTATTAAATGCTGAAATGAAAAGAAAACCTTCTTCAGGTGTGATGGAGAGAGTAGTTAAGAAGGGGCAAGGAGCAGGGAGCAAATGGGCGTGAATCAAATGAGAATGAGTGTCCAAACTGTGTTTTCAAGAGGAGAGGTGTGAAAAGCTGAAATCTGCAAATGAATGGAAATGATTTAGAAGGAGATTGTCGATATGAGATGATGGGGAAGTTGTCATTGATGGTCCTGGGGATAGAAAGGGTGGTAGGGAAGAAGGTGAATGGAATAGGGTTGTGAGTCCCAGAGTTCCTATTTGGTTTGATGATCTGAGATGTGTTTTTGTCTCAGGTGAGGGCTCTGTCAATAATGAGTTTTAGGTATCCTTTATCAGTGAAAAAGAGTGCATTTGGAAGGTTTGGTTATGGAAAACCACATCATTGTGGAATTGTGGAAGTGGAATCTCACCACAAACTCAAGTCACTTTGCCCTTTCTGGGACTGTGCTGCTACCATCCATGAAGAGGAATGCTGGAGAACACAATATCTGAACATCCCATAGAAACCCCTCATCTGAGAACCAGATATATCACTACCATGTATGAGATCCCTCAGAGTCTCTGGTGTCAGGAGCAGCACAGAATCTACACTCGATCCTGCCTGGAAGCACAGCAGTGAAGCACTCAGACCACAAAGTGCACAGGAGTCAAACACCACAGTGCAATATAATTTATGTCATATGATGCACAGCAATGTACTGTACATACAATGTACTGTCTCAAAGCTGGTGCAACTATTAATTGATAAATAACGGGAAGACAACGCATTAAATGTTGGAGAAACAGTATACTGGACTGTTTCTCCTTAAAACTAACAAAATTCTATCCAAAATTCATCATTGATAATATGTAAATGTTTTTTACCGATTCCATCTGATTTTTCCCATTAATAGTTTTACCACATTTTTAATAAAACAAGTAGGACGTTTTCTATCCTTATTTCTCCTCCTATAGATTAGGGATAACAAGTGATTATATAACTTGAAAAATGTAGATCCTTAATTTAAAACACTACTATTAAGTTAAAGTAGTAGTGGTAGTGTGGAGCCATGGAACAGACAACATTATTCTGTTGCCTAACACTCACACTTACTTACATACATAGTGTATGTTTTTACTTATTTACTTAACATGCTGTGGGATTTTAAAACTAAAAATAACTGTTTTGGTGTGCTTTTAGTAACATGCATTTACTTTGTTTGACTTCCTTGACAATAATATTTCACATTATGCGTTTCTAAGATATGTATTCTAAAGTAGGTTGAAGTTTACTCAAGGGTCTGTGTAGTAAAGCACAGAAAAGGAAATATACTGTCCACCGCAAACATGACAAGCTTCATCAGAAGTACAATTCAGTTCAGTTTATTTGTCATATGCACAAGTGCAATGGAATGCTTTGAAATACAAACACCAGAGTGAACATTTAAACTGTGAAGAATGAGGTTAGTAATGCAAACTATAATGTGAATTGCAGGTTCAGCTTCACAGTTTCTCTCACTTTTCTCTGTACTCATTTGAAGCTGATCATGATGGATCTATAGGTGAAGTACAGGGAGTTTTCTTTCTTTATGTATTTAGTCCGGCTGCTCGTGAACATTGAGCAGAATTAAAGGTGAGCTTCACTGAATTAATATTCATTAAAGTACTGTAATTGCAAAGTGCATTTGAGTCAGGATGAACTTGGTTACATGTTCCTTCAAGGATTAAACTTACAGATGTGTATAGAAAAACTGAAAAATGGTGGGAGATGAGGAGATAATAGTTTATGAAACTCTTTAGCTGCCTACTCCCCTCAAAAACAGAAGCACCACAATCTGATAGCTGATATCGATAAATAAAATCTGACTTCATATCATTAAAATAGGAGAAGCTGGGTTGTGAAACATCTCACAGAGTCAAGCTGATTGACACTCCTCTGCACTGTTGAGCTCAGTTCCCTCTTCCCAAACTATATAAAGAGCTTGAGTCTGGAGAGAATTTTACAGAAGAGCCCAGGTGAGCAGAGAGACAGAGAGACTACATACACTGTTGGCGCTGGTGACCAGGTGAAAGTCCTTTTCACTCTCTTCAGCAGACAATCAAAGTGTCCTCTGGCAGTTTTAGAGAGTTGGTATTAATTACTTTTTTCCAAAACAACTGTACTAACTGCTGGCCTGTCTCAGGAGTGGCTGGAAAGCATTTCCACTCCAAGTCTGTTACAGCCCAGGTGAGCTTTTGTATCTCTAGAGCCACTCTAGGTGGCCAGGTACAGATAACATGGTTATGGAGTGAACTGAGATACAACAGGCAAAGTTTGAAACTTTGAAAAAGACCATTTAATTTTAAATGGCAAGAGTACTTATAACATCCTACAGACAGGCAAACTATTAAAATTAAAAATGCAATATTATATATATTATTATTTTTCATATGTAATCAGTTGGAAATGATTTTATATCCATTGATTTATTGTAGTAAAAGATACAAAACCAAAACATGCCTCCAAATGTTGCACACTTTTGAAGGATTTTGAATGAGTGTGATTGAGGTGCCAAGATTAACACATGGGTTTCTGTGTGTATTAAGGAGTGTGTAAAGGAAAGGCACAATATGTGTTTGTGAATGGATGTAGCTGTGTACACAATGTACAGCTTTCTTTATGTATTTCTTAGTTTATTTATATATTTGTTTGGATCTGTTGACTTTCCATTAACATTGATCATGTGTGAATGATCACCAGACAGTACTTAACAGTGCTCTTCTACATGTTCTCCATTTCTTTTTCATTTCTATTTTTATTTAATTTTAATTTCTATTTTGATTTGTAACAATTATATCATTTCTTTATTAAGTTGCAGAAAATGCAGCCAAAATATCTATTTTTTGCAGATTAATCCAAGAGTATAGCAATAATGAAACTATGTCAAAGATATATAAAAATAACTTTTCATATAACAACAAAACAAGCAGTATGAAAAAAACACTTACTGTATACTGTATGTGGAGGCGTTTAGTGATGTTTGAAGCTGCTGAAACTGTTTCGTTCCTCAGCCTTCTTAAATAAACATTCAAGTGTTCTCAATTTCAAGCACTCTCCTTACTTAGGACGGTACAATGCAGTGCTGCAGTATCGTGATGAACAGTGAGAAATATATTTTCCTTACATGATTAAACTTGGTATACTCCAGCAAACCATGAGAATTAGTATTATTAAAATTTGGTTGTTAATAGTCCTTTGCTCTTCCAAAATGCAAATATAGATCTATTTAATACAGACTTTAGTTGATGTCAGACTTGGTGTTTTTTCATCATACCCTTTCAGATGTGTGATCACTCTTCTCTTCCAGAACTGATTCTCAGGAATGAAGACAATTTTTCTGCTGCTCGCCCTGGGGGCTGTAGGCATGTGTGCTGGCAAAGGTAGGGCAGATAGACCCAGTCCATTACTGTGTTTGATACTGTGATTCATTTAGGTTTTATAAACCCTTAAGCTGGGAATTATGTATCACATGCTAAACTGTTGTAAGATTCTGAATGTCAGTCAGTATGTTTAGGACCCTGATCTGAGCTCTCCTTCCTACTCTAAGTGTTGAAGTACTGTAGTGTGCAGTAAGTGTGTCTGTATTGTTGCAAATATGGTGTTACAAAAAATAGACTTACAGAAATAGGCCAGACAGGATAATCAGCAATTAAAATACATTATCATCACTTACAAATTGTATAGATAATACCAAGAATATACCAACAGTTGGTATAATTAGAGGTGCTTGAGTTCATTGTTCTTTAGCACAGCTTAAAGGGACAAGTGTGTTGCTACAGTAGTAACACACAAAACAACAAAACATAAAACATACAAAAAACTCACTTTACAAACAAGGCACAAATAGTGAATAGAGGAGTTGAAACCCTACAGGACGCCAGTGCAAGGACTCAAGGACAGGAGTGATGTGATCACTTGCAATAGACCTGGTCAGGATTCTGGCTGCTGAATTCTGGACATATTGTCATTTGTTCAATGTGGATTTAGATACCCCAGTGAGCACAGTTAACGTAATCTATACGAGACAAAATGAAAGTGATGATGAGTTTTTCAGCAACAGTTAGTGACAACATAGGACAAAGTTTGGCAGTATTTTTGAGGTGGAAGAATGATATTTAGACAATATGTTGCACATGTGAGTCAAACATCAATCCTGGATCAAATATCACCCCAACGTTCTTCAATTTAGATTAACCATCCACAGATAGAGTTACTGCGTTGGTTTTACATAGTTGATGGGTAATGTCGGGAAGCATGACTTCAGTCTTGTTGCAGTTTAAATAAAGGAAATTTTGAGTCATCCAGGTTTTTATATCAGAGATGCAATTAGAGAGAGCAGAGACTGCCACATGAGTGTCAGGTGTAGTATGGATGTTGATTTGAGTATCATTAACATAGAAATGATCATTTAGACCATGTGATCTTAACAGCTGACCAAGTGGAAAGTAGCGCTCCCAGTATTAAGCCCTCAGGAAAACCAGACTTCATGAGTCCAATTTCAGAACTAAAATCACCAAGGCAGACAAAGTGTCAGCTATTAGTAAAGGAAGACCATTTAAGAGCAATGTCAGGAACTCCAAACCCAATCCAAAATGAGAATGTAAAATGTCATGGTTAGCAGTATCTAAAGCACCACCAAGAAGAATGAGGATAAAAAAGAACAAGAATCAGAAGCCGTGAGAAGATCAACGTTCTGTGCTGTGTAGTTGTGGGAGCCCTGATTGGAGGGATTTAAAGAGGCTATTTGCAATGTTTATTTAATTGTAACAGCACACTCTAAAATCTTTTGCAAGAAAGGTTGGATATGGGAAAAAAATTGTTGAGGTTGTCCAGAGCCATATTTGTGTTTTTTTACATGGGGTAACAGCAGCAGTTTTTCAGGCCAATGGTACCTCACCAATGCTCAAGGACCCATTTACTAAGTTGGGGACAATGGGGCAGAGAGAGGTGAAACAGGATTGAAATAAAGCAGTGGGAATGGAATCTTATACTCACGTGGTGGATTTCATACATGAAACTAGTTAACTGAGTAGAGAGAAGGGAACCAGTAAAACTAGGGAGGGGGTGTGGAGACAGTCTGATTTAGATTTACAAACTGGGTAAGATCAAAGCCTTCCAACAAAGGTGGAAAATCCTTAGCTGAATAGGAAGACTGTGAATCAATATGGATATTAAAGTCACCAAGAATAAGAATCCTTTTAAACCAGACAATTCCTTGGATCATTGTCACTCAGACCCCATGCACATCAATAAACACCTCAGTTCCTTCCTTTCTTTGAAGCTCATGAGAACGGCAACTTCTGACACTAGCTAAATGTTTGATCATTGACTCTAGGTTCTTGAGACACCTCAGTTGATATTTCCAATAGCCTTATCATCTTCCTCCTTTCCTCCTGTAATAGAAGTATTGTCACCAATAATCACTTTCATCACAAGACTTTATCAAGTGCAGAGCTTATTAAATTAAGGAAATGTAACAGATTTCTGTTTCTACCTGAAATATTTCTGTCACTATAGATTGTTTGAAGTGTTTTTCCAGCTGGTTTCACCTTAATTATAGTTTTATCAAGCGGATTGGCAATACTAGGACCCTCACTCCGCCAAAACATGTTTTATAGCCAGTGGTCCCTGCATAATAAAATGCAAAACGTTGCGTGGAAGCTCCACAAGTGGACCCAAAAAAAGTATCCCCAGCAATGGAAGTCACTTTTATTTATGCCATACATACAGGTACAGATTTCAAATTCTGATCCTGAGAGAAGATTAATTAATTAATCCACAAGTGTTTGTTGCTCAGAAATTTGGTGATTAGTGAACAATGTTCAGTGACAGAGCAAAAATGTTTGCAAGACCACAAGCTTTTCAACTCAGTAGAGACAAAGTGGGGTCCTACTGATATTATCTCAAGCTTTCAATTAAAGAACCCTTAAAATTGCAACAAAGGAGCAGTTATAGTTATTAACATAATCTAATATAATATAATATATAGAATCTGATATATTGAAACACCTCAATAGCCACTTCCAATAGCTGTAACCTTATTAACCCTTACACTAACCCATTGACCCTAACACCTTTAACACTATTAATCTCTGCTGACTTCCCTGTCTTTCTCACACCTGAAGAAGGCTCCACAGCCAAAACATTGTGTTTTCTTTCTTCTCTTTTCAGCATAGAATAAACCATTTACTTGTTCCTTTGCAGCCTATGCATGCTGCTGCAGCTACCTACTTGAACTACACTATTAACCCCTCTCTCTCAGTACAGTGTTAATGTTCTATAGTGTTCAGTTTGTCTGTAGTAACTTCTTTCTCTCGGTGCAGTGTTAATGTAGTGTTCAGTCAAAATGTCTTTATTAACACTATCCTTTAACCTCTCCATCACAGAGCTGTCAAACTGTACTGAAGAGGAATGTCCACGACGCTGTTCCTGGGGCTGGAAAAGAATGGGCCACAGGTGTATCAGGTTTTACAATGTTCCCCAAACATTTTATAGAGCTGAGGTAAAGATGCTGTGCGTATTATTTGTGAGGACTACATTAATTAACTAGAGACACACTGTAATTGTTACTGCCTCCACATTTACACAGTCTAAGCTATTTAGAAATAAGAAAACAAAACCAAAATTTGGTTTTGCTATCCTGAGTCCTAATTTCTTTTTCTTCTAGTCGTTCTAGTCTTTGCTCTTGATATCCCCTAAGAACAACAAATTAGTACTTTAGAAACTCTTAGTGATTCCTTTCCTTCACCAATGTCTCTCTCTCATTTCCTTCTCTCTTTCCTTGTACAATAGCAGTATGAGATGGTACATCTCTTCTTTTAAACCACTCTTTCCATGTGTTAGGTCAGGAGTTTATTTTCCCTGGTTGTATTTTCTTCAATATATATTTGTCCCAGTCCTAGTGCCTTGGTGTGAATTGTTCTCCCTGACTAATTGGAACAGCTTTTAAGTTTATACTCATAAGCAGCTGACATTAGTAAAGCATTTGTAGTCTTTCATTTTCTCAGTTGCAGGACAGACCACATCTCTTGCTCAGGACTCAAATTATATTGCATAGCAAATGTAGCACAAATGAGCCTTGTTTGGTGTGCGCAGTCTTTTAAGCAAATGGATCTCTTGTTCCTCCATCGTGGTTCAGTTAGAAAGATCTGTGAAGTCTAGGACACACTTATTTAATACTGCCCATCAAATTGGCGTCAGAGGTTTCATACAGTATATCTACTACATCAGTACATTTGCATATATTTTAATATTATAACCAGGAGGTTTTGCAGTTTATTCAAGAATGGTCTATGAAAACTGATTTATGCTCAACCATCTTTAAATCCATCCCGTGCCCTAAATGGAAGTCAAAGTCAATGTCCTCCTGGAATGGATGTTATCTTTAACATCATCAATTATCTTGGAAAATATCCACAGTACAGGCCTGATTAGGGTTTTTGAATTAAAGAGAACCCTTTGTACTGTACATCCTTTGTGAAAATGCTGATATTTTATGTCTTTCTCACTACAGACATTAGAAAGACATGTCAAGAAAAAAACAGAGATGCATTTTATTGTCTTTTTTCAAAAGTTTGTTTCACATTGTGGCACACTTATGATGTAAATTTCTCTATCTAGGTCTTCCCTAAAATGTCTACTACCTTTGATACAAATTTGAAAGTGATTGAATAAATATAAAAAATTGCATGACTTTTTATTAACACAGGACTTGAATTGGTTTTCTCAGCCTTCCAAAAATGTGATATTCATAATGAAAAGAATAAACCATCTACTATTTTATTGTTTTATTTCACTACTGCCAGGCTTTGAGAGTCTTCTTATAATGTTTACAGTTAAAAAATGCCTTTTTTACATTTTTTTTGTATTTTTGTATTTATACAGTACTCAACAAGTTTAGTAAAATAAAAAAAATCACAATGAAAGCACCTTTTCAAAGGAAGGGAAAACATGATGTATTTTAGTCAATGTTTTGCTTTTGTGCTTGCATTTTGCTGTTGAACAGATAAGTTATAAAAATATAAAAAAGTGTTTCTCTAAATTGAAATGCAAGATGAATATTCCTGTGAAAAAAGGTTAATTTGCTTTATGTTGATGTATCTAGTTATGAAACACAGTAAGAAAAGCTTAGGTTATCTTGTGTTCTGTCATATATAGCCCATGGTGTTGTGTTTTGATTTTGCTGGTAAAAATACATACTATATTATTCACTCGTTGTGCAGTTTCTGTCTAAAGTGCTGGTTAAACTTAAAGGTCATGGGGAGGATATTGGATCTGTGATATGAGAAACAATGAAAAAAAGTGTAACATTGAAAACAAATACACACATTCAAGCAGACATGCCTACCACGGGATCTATGTGGAAGCACATTTTCTGATTTTCTTCCATTATAAACTAAAAAAAGTATCTCAGAGAGACAGAATATCAACTGCATGTTTTAATGTGCTGATTTTAGTGTGTTTAGTTCCTTATCTGTCTTTCAGAGAGCATGTCGCCATGCTGCCAGGAGAGGACATTTGATCTCAATCCATTCAAGGGGTCAGAATCACATAATTCAAGCTGTAGTAGCAAAACGGAACTGCCGCAGACAGAGTATTTGGATCGGGGGGAAACGTTTCCGAGGGGTAAGGTTTGACTCTTCTCTATTTAAATCATCGGTTCAGATCAGCTGTATGAAGCTAGGGAGAGTAGATTCACCACAAAATTTCCCATACTGAACTGTTGTATGACAGAAACACTGAGGTTTCATCAGATGTTAATTAGATAGAGTGAAAAAATGTGAGAAACTGTAGGCCTTGTTCTTAATACGTCCCTAGAAACAGTTCTATTTAACTTAAGAGGAATAGGAAAGAGCAAATTAATCTTAAAATATATAAATTCTAATTGACTAGGTAAATACATCACTATGTACCATTGCTTATAGGTCCTGATGGTTGACACAGGTCAGTAAGAGCTCTTCCTCATATACAGTATATTAACCATAAGGCTTCTGGTGCTCTGTGCAATCTTGTAAACGACACAAGTTGATGAGGAGGGTAGGCTCTAACTCAGAAGTGGAGACGTGAGGCATGTTTTTACAAAAACAGAAACAAAAGAGATATAGAAGAGATTTAATTCAAGTATATAAATTCCTAAAGACAATGATTCGGTACATTCAGAGGACTGATTAGCACTTAGTTGTGAACAACACATGGTCAGAACTACAAAGTAAAAGAGAATTGTTTTAGGGAGAAGAATAGGAAAATATCAAGACTTGACTTCCCAGACAGGCATGTAGAGAATTGCCTGACACAGTGGAGAACTAATACAGTGCTATGATGTCAAAAGAGTAGCTACTGTACATCTGATGAAGTAAAGGGTGGCAGCACATGAGTTGCCTGTAATGAGATCTTCAATGATACTGAAGTGCCATTCTGGTGAGAAAAGTCAGAGATATCAAAGACAGTTTGGTTAGTATATAATGTGTTTAAATCATAATATGGGTTTACTGTATATCATTCCAGAGCAGGCGTTTCTATTGGGTAGATGGGAGCTCTTGGAATTACAGCAGCTGGGGCTGTGGAGCGCTGAATGAGTCCTGCAGGAAACAGAGATGTATAAAAATGAACTACAAATGTGAGTGATTGTCTGCATGTTTTTCTGTGTTATGAATTTCTTTTTGCAAATAATCGTTTCCTTCTGAAGAGCTCTGCAACACCTGTGTGTGTATGTTTTTAAAGGCAACTTGAAAATCCTATCCAATGTTTCGAAGTATTTGTTTATTCTGTGCCAAGTTTCCAGATCCAGACACCCGGACGATTTTCAAGAGTTAGGAAAATAGTGCCTGTTGTTTGTATATTTTATACCTTGGACTTCTGGAAGCAATACAAGTAAATAAAAGATGTACTTAGAGATTGTCTGGTGGATCAATTGAATGAGTTATCAGTGTAGTGACTGATTGATATCAGTATCAAATTATCATTGAATCTAACAGTCCATTGTATGTTCAACCTTGGCATTTGATGTGTGATTTGTGCAAGTCAGCGAATGCTTTATTCAAAGTTTTGATTCAAAATTCAGTTGACAGTCATTTAATTGACTAGATGAACAATTTACAGAATTGACATGGATGAAACTCTTTCAAATTCCCCTCTGCAGACGGTGGGCGCTGGTCACAAATTAGCTGTCGTGCCCGAAGACCTTATGTGTGTGAGTACCCTCTGTACAAAGGGGAAGAGGAGACACAGGAAGGGACAGAAGATGAGCTGGAGATCAACGCAGGAGTAGAGACCAAAGAAGAGGCCGGCGCAATGTAATGGCTAAATAATAGCCTGCAATTTCCCTCACGGGATCAATAAAGTATCTATCTATCTAATAATGCTAACAGAAATGGCCAAGGACTTTCTTACACCATCTGCTCAAATAAATCAAATCGTTCTTAAATCTTCCGTATATGTTTCACATCATCAGTCTGAAGTTTTTTTTACATTCTCCCAAAGGAAAATGTTTTTTCAGCAGAACTCCTGGCTCTTGTTCCTCTCTGAGCCCTCAGTGTTTTAATGTGAATTAATTGCATGATGATCTGCAGCCAGTGTCCTTTGTGGCTCATTTTGGGACAGATGATTCCAAAATACAAGCTATTTCAGGAAACAAGTAATAAGTCAAACAATGTCATTTTCTATGGAAGAAAAAAAGTTCTTACAAAACCTTATACTGAAATACTTAACATCACAGGATGCAGAAGGTTTCAGCTCCACTTTGGTTGTTTCTCTTTTTGTTATCATTATTGGGATATATCAGCTAACTGCTTCAGGCAAAAAATAAAAATGAAAAAAAGTAAAACTGCTGCCAATTTTGCTGCGATCGAAAGGACACCTGTCTGTCGATCGGCCGCTCGCTTCTTCCTACAGTGAGAACACCTTACACAGAGCCCATCTTCTGTTAAAACACAGCTGTGGTAGAGACACTGTATTCATGTGGCAGAACACACAGTCACACTGCAGTGTCAGGATATCACTCTAGTTACAGGACATGACAAGGATGCTCCTGATATCCTGATATTCCCAATGGAGTTCTTGTGGGGGACTGAACTGTGATTGGCTGTCTTAGATTTGATCTGCATGTGACAGATGCCAGTTGCGCACTTGCTGGGACAAGTCTTATTGAAGGACTGAATTATAATTAGCTGTGTTAGATTAATCTGTTCATGACCGAGACAGTGATCACACTCAAGTTGCTCAACTGTTTGGTCCACATCAGGTTTTACAGCCAGCAAGCTTTTGTTCAAACTGGATGGAACTGATAATGCAATAAATCTTTAAATCATTGAAACAGACGCTTTGCTCTCATTCTCTATCCATCTATCGCTGTAGAGACAGTACAACAGTCCAAAACTTGCTATTTCAAAATGCAATTTTAAATAAAGAAACAGTCAAGAGTGTTATCCTATTCTGTGCCTAAGCAGAGTTTTGGAAAATGTTCCTCCTGAAAACTGTTAAACTAGTTGTATGAAATATTTTGGTCTTTCACCTTAAATCAGTATTTCAAAATGTTTTACTGCCTGTTTAAATAAAGGAATACCTTAGTTATTGTTCTATTGGTCTTGGCAATGTTAGATGACTAGATAATGGCTGACTACAATATGCTACCCAGAGCCAGCAGATCACCAGATCACAATTAGGTGTGCACATTTAGATGGTCTGTCACTGTTCTTGCCTTGTAGAACCCCTTAGGGTTCCTATGATGCATCAGTGGTCCCCTTACAGAGACACCTGCGCACTCCAGAAGATCAGTGCATTTCTCAGATGTTCTATTTGCAGAGTGCAATTGTAACAGTAAATTTGGAGAGTAGTTGACAACTTTTAGGAACAAAATAAACACAATAATTTACAGTCTCACACAAGGATTCTAGATATACAATATAGAATTTATTGATTTAGACAAAATATGCATAACAAACATATATATCTGTTAAACAATCTGCTGTGAACACAAATGCTTTCAGTAAGGGATTGCAAAAACAGCATTTCACTGAAGTAACTTCAGTTAAAATACGCATTCACTATAATAAGTAGAATACAACTAAACCACATTCATTTTCTCAGACACAAAGAAATATACATTTATTGTAGTGAACTAAACATCAAAGGTGTGTTTGTAATGATAATTCCCGTGAAGTGTGTAATTAATGAAGTTATACTGAGAAATCCATCGTCCAAACATCCTCAGTAAGTTTAAACTTTCCAATGGTAAAAGCTGGCTGGGTCAAGCACTAGCTCCATAGCAGCTAGAGAAGAGAGAGAGAGCTTTTCTTTATGCTGGGAGCAGGCTGCTCTGCCAAAGAAGCGTCCTGCTGACTTTGGTCTTTAAAACAGTCTGTACGTGTCTTTTTGAGGTTAAGAAGGTAGGCAAAAGGGGAATAGCTGTGCTATAGCTTTTTGTGCAGGATATTCTGGATGTTGCCAGAAATAAAGAGATCAACTGCCTGGCTTCATGGAGAAAATTTAAGTCCTGACTTGAACTGCTTGCAGTCACATGGGTGTAAAAGTCAGTTTGACAGTTTAGAGAAAGATCTTCAAGTCAGTGAGTTAACCAGAAAAAAAAGACTTGTGTTCCAGTTTCTAATGGGCAACATCACCAGTTGGTGATTGGCCAAGATGCTATCAGGTTTGATTCTAGTATCCACAGATCACTAGTTGTAGTTGTATCTTCCTATTGGTGATGGACAGTGACCTTTGACCTTTGACCTTTGGGAATGAACCAGCCTGGAGACTGGCTGGATCCCTTCAATGCTACTATACAGTATATAGCATTAAATGTAGAACTTGATTCTGTATACTACCAGAATGTATAACAATAAAATTCAATTTGTTCCAATTTATAAAAGGTATGAAGGAATTTAGTGGATATTACTGACACATACTCTAAATTCATATACTATATACACTGCTTTGCATTTTAAGATTCATTCTTCATTAAGAAGATATATTGCTTCACTAGAAACAACTGAAGCTGTATATCTGTGACACATGATTTGCAGTAGGTGGTGTCTAGTTATCATAGAGTCTTGACAAGCATGTGTTTGTTCACTAGTCTCTCAGCCTTAGATGACACACATCATCCCACACAATTCATTCCACAAATATTGAATGGGACTCAAATTTGGCAGGTTGTGCATCCACTACATAATTGTAAATTCTCATCTTGCAAGAAATCCATTATTTCATGAGCTGTATGAAGAAATGTGTTGTCCTCCTGGAATGCTCTCACGTCAGGATGAGCCTGCAGGAAGGATTTTATATAGGACTCATGATTTGACCTTTAGAAAACACTGTATCAGGCATATTAATGACTAAAAATTATTAATGTTTTGTACTGTATGCGGTATATCAAATACAGACAGGACACACAAGACACTGACACATTGTAGACAGGATACACATAGTGCAAATTACAAGGTAAATACATAATACAATATACACAACACACTGGGGGGATTTAAACCCTGTTTCTGGAATTGGGGTGGGTGCAAGAAGATTCCTGGGTGTTGAAGAGCCTAACGGCCTGCGGGAAGAAGATGTTAGAGAGTCTGGTTGAGCTAGCCCGTACACTGTGATATCTTTTCTCAGATGGTAGGAGGGCAAAGAGTTAATGGGAGGGGTGGGAGGGGTCATCTATTTTACTGGAGGCCCTATGTATGCAGTGTTTGTGATAGATGACATAAATGGAAGGGAGAGAGGCTCCAATTATCTTTTCAGCTGTTTCCACAATTCATTGCAGGGTCTTGCAGTCTGAAGCGATGCAATTCCCAAACGAAACAGTGATACAGCTGGTCAAGGTGCTCTCAATGGTGTCACGAAGTGTTCCTTCCGGACCCTATGCAGACGACACGATCCAGGGATTAGTGAAGAAAACACGGGGAAAAAGTCATGCAGGATACGGGAATGAAACGGGGGGGGCGTGTCCATGGAGTGCTGGTGGTCGGGGGAGGTGAGGCCGAGGCGAACAACCCAGGAATGAGTCAAGAGGGAAATCCGAAAACAGGGCAAAAGTCCAAGGCCAGGCAATCCATCCGAGACAGACGATCTAAAATCAGAACCAGGTCGGGACCGGCAAGGGAAACTGGAACGGGAACTGGAGCGCCCTTAAGAGCTGGGGTTTGAGATCATGACAAATGGTGCTTCTGCAGAAAGTGGTAAGAATGGGCGGGAGAAGGTTTGCTCTCCTCAGTTGCCGCAGGAAATAGAGACATTGCTGTGCTTTCTTGGCTAGGGAGGTGGTATTGAGGGACCAAGTGTGTCACGAACAGTTCTTTCCGGGCCCTATGCAGACGACACAATCCGGATTAGTGAGGAAACACCGGAGAAAAAGTCATGCAGGAGACGGGTATGGAGACAGGGGAAGTGAGTCCGGGGCGAACAATCCAAGACGAAGTCCAAACAGGGAATCCAAAACAGAAGTAAAGTCCATGGCCAGGCGATCCATCCAGAGGATTAAAAACCAGGAACTGGGTCAGGACCGGCGGGGGGGATCAGGAACAGAAAGCTAAAACCATAACGGAGCCAGACGCAGCAGGACCCGGGCTCTCATGAAACGGAATTCAATGAAGAGCCTCGAATGACTGCGTCTGGCTTTTAAGGGGGAACAGAAGAGGGGCTAGAATAAGGAACAGGTGCGGGTAATGGGGCAGAACAAGGAAGGGCTGGAGCACCCTTAAGAGGAGGAGTAGCGATTGTGACAAAGTGAGATCATCTGTAATGTGTACACCAAGAAACTTGGCGCTTCTAACTGTCTCCACAGGGGAGCCATTGATGTACAGTGGGGAGTGATCAGCGTGGGCCCTCCTGAAGTCAATGATTATCTCTTTTGTTTTGTTTACATTAAGAGATTGTTGTTTGTGCACCAGCCCACTAGTTGTAGCACCTCCTCTGTGTGGTGACTCATCATTGTTGCAAATGAGGCCCACCAAGTGTATGTCTTAATAGGCAATATTTATTATCTTCAGATTTATTTCCTCTGCCATACTATTCCAAGTGTTAATTGATGAGTATATCTTAATAAAGATTTTGGTTTCAGTATGATTCTGAGGATGGAACTGTCTATGAGGGAGAAAAAAATTCATTAATTTCAACTCACATAGCATGGGAGCTGTAGCCAACCACTTGTTACATTTGCAGTAGTCCCTCACTACATCATGTGGAAGCAAAGCAAGACCACCAGAATATACAGTAGCCTTTCTTTGTTTACAGGTAAAGTTATACAAACAACAATTAGAGAGAACCTAGAAAACAAAAATCTAGTAATTTTATGAGACAGCAATCGTGGATTTAGAAAGAGATTAACTTAAAATTCTTTGACTAAAACAGTTGACGACAATTAAGAAAATAAATCAGGATAAAGAAATTCCAGGATAATAGAAAATTAAAAACAGATGACCATAAAGATATAGTAAACAGACTTAAAAGCTGCTCTCAGGTTTCTACATAGAAGATCTCAATAACATACCCCTGTTTCAAAATGAGCTTCAGTAATAATGGGCAACTTATCTCACACTGAGGTTCTAGAGGGGGGGCAAGGATGGCCAATCAATCACCAGATCCTGGCAGTATTTTCCTAGTCATACTAACGGAAAAGAAAGGTGTTTTCATAGACCCCACTCTAGGATATTTCACCTCTCATGGTGGGGGGATGGGAGAGGTACTGACAGATTAGAGAATGTCATATGTAACACCAATTCATTAAAAGGGGGACAGAGTGAACCAGATAACAACAGTCCAAACAGTTTTATTAATATAATGCTTTAAAAACAGTATTAAAACCTATATTAGGAGAATATGTAAATTCTTTAGATATGGTTTGGGTAGCTTAACTCAAAAAGGATATTACAGCCTTAGAAAGAGTTGAAAGAAGAGCAAGAAGACTGATTCCTGCTCTAAGGGATTGTTGTACACAGACAGGTTAAGGAAGCTAAAACTCTTCAGTCTCCAACAGAGATCTGATTCAAGTAGAAACATTTATATGGAACTTAGTAAAAGTCAGAATCTCAAGCCACAAAAAGGACACAGAATCACAACTGGAAGCTAAAGGGGAATTCATTTTACAATGAAAAGAATGGGAACACTTCTTTACAAAAGTCTGAAACAGGCTTCAACATGGAGCTCCTTCAGGAAAAAACTGGAACGACAAGCAAGATGGACCTAATGATTACTACGTTTGGATCTTATCTTAAGTTGCTATGTTCTTAATGCAAGTATAGTCACTATTAGGTTTTAGAATTCATTAATGTATAATGTACATATTTAGAAATATCTGCATAAGGGAACCTTTAACACAATTGTATTGAAAAAAACCTGTGACATTCACACCCTTTAAAGAAAGAAACTGCAAAATCTCACAAACGTCTTTCTCAATACTGTAACAATCCAGTTGCTGATGGCCTGAGGAAGCCAGAGACAGAGGGGAAAAAAACAAAATAGAAATAAAAAGAATGCGCTGTGGGAAGCGGAGGAATTGGGGCACTCAGGTGAGAGAAAAAAAGGCGCCTTAGCTCCAAAGAATTTCATTTCTGACAATACCATAATCTCAGCCTCTGAACATCAACTTCTATCAACTATCAAAATACTGTGAAAAGAGACAGATTAGTAGAGAATGAGAGCCAAGAGTCTGTTTCAATGCTTTAACAATTTATTGTGTTATCAGTTCCATACAGTTTGAACAAGAGCTTGCAGGCTGTGTTGTCCCAGCAATTGAGCAACTGGCATCTGACAACTGTCACTGTCACTTGTAGATCACATCTAAAACAGCCAATCACAATTTAGTCCATCACAAGAAGTTCAGTGGGAATATCAGGATTCTACATCAGGCCATGAGCATTCTTGTCGTGTCCTGTAACTAAAGTGATAACCTGACACTGCAGTGTGACTGTGTGCTCTGCCACATGCATACAGTGTCTCTCACACAGATGTGTTTTAACAGAAGATGGGCTCTGTGTAAGGTGTTCTCACTGTAGGAAGAAGCAAGCGGCCGATTGACAGACAGGCGTCTTTTGGTTCTCACAATGCAGTGAGACCGGCAGCAAAATTGGCAGCAATTATTTCAATGTTTTTTTGCCTGAAGCAGTTAGCCGAGATATCACAACAATAATAATTATAACAGAGAAACAACCAAAGTTAAATTCATACTTTCTGCATCCTGTGAATTTAGTATTTCAGTATAATATTTTGTAAGAACTTATTTTCCTCCATACATATCTTTTAGAAAGCTGAGATTCTCTGCCTAATTACAGATGTATGCATCAGCACAACATCTGTCCCAAGACTTTCTCAAAATGAGCCACCAAGGATGACGAATACAGTTAGTCATGTAATTAATTCAGATTAATTCACATTAAGTCAATAAGGACTCACTGAGTGGAATAACAGACAGAAGTTCTGCTTAAAAACATTATCTTGGGAGAATGTGAAAAAACGTTCAGGCTGATGGTATGAGACTTATGAGGATAATGTCCTAAGTTCAAGGATGGTTAAGATGGTCTAAGAAAGTCCTCGGCCATTTTCTGTTAGTATTATTATTATTTTGCCATTACATTGCGCTGGCCTCTTCTTTGGTCTCCACTCCTGCGTTGATCTCCTGCTCCTCTCTCACTTCCTGTGTCTCCTCCGCTTCCTCTCCATACAGAGGGTACTGGCACACGTAGGGTCTCCGGGCACGGCAGCTAACTTGTGACCAGCGTGCACCGTCTGCAGCAGAAGGGGGAATTTGAACAATAGTTTTACCTTTGCCAATATACTGTATTGGTCGTCCATTCAACCACATTACTTTCAATTGATCTTTGAATCAGTAATCAAGAAAGCTGTTGCTTTCATGCACAAATGAAACATCAGTTGCCCAGTTGAACATGCAAAGGACTGATTTGATGAAAATTAAATGAAAAGTTAATCAGTCACAACACCGATAACCCATTCAATTGATCCATCAAATAATCTCTTAGTATATAATTTATTAACTCCCGACATATCGTATTAGTAAGAAATGTCTGACATATCAAATTGCAAGAAACAGGCACTACCTGTCTAGCTCTACAAAATTTCTCAGCTCACTGTCTGGATCTGGAAACTACGCCCAGAATAACAAAACACTTTATAACAGGAATACATTTTTAAGTTGCCTTTAACAACAGCTGTGGCAGAGATCCACATGCACAGAAGGTAACACTTATTTTCAGAAAGAAACTCAGGAACACAGACAAATGCATAGGCAGACACTCACATCTAGAGTTCATTTGTACACAGATCCTTCTCCTGCAGGACTCATCCAGTGCTTCACAGCCCCAGCTGCTGTAGTTCCAGGAGCTCCCATCCATCCAGTAGAAACGTCTGCTCTGGAATGATATAAACCCATAAAATGTTTAAATACATTATGTACCAACCAAACTCTGTCTTTGATATCTCTGACTTTTCTCACCAGAATGGCAGATTACAGGCACACTTTGATTCACAAAGCTGAGGATCCTTCACATGCTATGCTGCAATTCTTTACTTTTAGTTACTCTTGCGACATCATTGCACTGTGTTTGTGCTCCACTGTGTCAGGTAATTCTCTATTCTGTAAGGCCAGCCCTGATTACCCTATGACTGGTGACCTGTAGATATATATGACCTGAGTTTAGGGTCAAAAGGTCGAGAATACAAATGCAAAACCAAAACAAATGTGGATAAACTAAAAAAACTGAGCCCATAATAACCAATTACGGTTAGGTAGTAATGACCTTGGCCAATGAAAGTTCTACACCTAGAACAAAACCTCTAAGTTACTGTCGCAACTCTTTATATCCTTATTTTGCATCCCTAACATCTTCACAAAGGCTTCAGATGAAACTGCGGTAATAGTCTTAATGCTCTATTACAATTGTTCAAACAATAGATATGGAAGTTTCCATAACATTGGCCAAAGTACACATTATGGTATTTCTCAGGGTTAAATAGAGGAAAGGACATGTTTTCCTTATATGCTTCCAAATGAAGGAACACCCCTAGAGAAAAGAAAATGCACTTGGAGTCACCTTAATTTATTTAGATTTATTTTATATACAAAAACACTTTTTTCTGATGCTTCTCTTGTTCAAGCCAAGGATTCAGGATAGAGTTAACATCATGATGTAGGTTATTGCAAACACAGGTACTTGCTGATTGCCGATTCGCTGAAATGCTGATTGGGAGATCTGTCAATCCTCTTCCCTTTTCTTTTTATAAACCTCATGCCTCCATGTCTGTGCTTGACATTACCTTTGTCATCAACTTGTTTTTTCTGCACATTTGTGAAAAACACCAGAAACTTAACAGTTAATGAACTATATATGACGAAGAGCTCTTACTGACCTGTGTCAACCATTAAGGTCATTAAGCAGTGGTGTATCACTACTTCCCTTGGTCCAGTTAGAAGTTACAGTATATCCTTTAAAATGAAATTGCTCTTTTCTATTCCTCTTAAGCTTAATAGAATTGTTTCTAGGGATGTTTCCAGACCAAGGCCTGTAGTTTTTCACATTTTGTCACACCATAAAGAATACATCAAACCTTACTGAACAGACTACTTTTTCTTATCTTCTTCTGTGAATCATTTTGCTGAAAATATGCATAATATAAAAGAACACAGAGATGTTCCAGTCAAGTATATGTGAAAGAGCCAGACACCAAGTCTTGATATTTTCAAGTTTGTTCCAGAATTAAGTGTGAAATAGATCCCTAGTTCTACCCAATAACAGACATTAGGTATTTATATACTTTAAATCTCTTTTTTCAGTCCTCTTTCCTTATCCTTTTATAAGCCTCATGCCTCCACTTCTGTGTATACCACTGTCCTCCTGATCAATTTGTGTCATCTGCAAATTTGTGAAAAACATCAGAAGCTCAACAATTAATATATATGACGAAAAGCTCTTACTGATCAGTGCTAACCAATAGGGCCTGTGAGCAATTAGTATTTAAATCCTTTAAAATTAACATGTTCTTTCCTATTCCTCTTAAGCCAAATAGAAGTGTTTCTAGGAATGTTTTAAGGGTGCCAGAAAGAAGAGTTTTAAGGGATGAATGAATGTATTGAGAACAAGACCTTCTACCTTTAGGCCTGAAAAACATCTGTTAGAATTTCAGGGATTCTATTCTACAATAGTTCAATATGGGAATTTTTCTGGTAAATTTACTCCCCATGGCTTCATGCAGTTAATTTGAACTGATGTTGGGAGTTGTTTAAATGGAGAAAAATCAAACCTTACCCCTCGGATGCGCTGACCCCCAGTCCAAATACTGGGTCTGTGGCAGTTCCCTCTTGCCACTACAGCCTGAACTATGTGATTCTGACCACTTGAATGGATGGAGATCAAATGTCCTCTCCTGGCAGCATGGCGACATGCTCTCTGAAAGACAGATAAGGCACTAAACATCAGCACATTAAAACAAATACATGTAGCTGATCTCCTATGTATGTAAGAAATAAAAATTAGATCAAACATAGAAGAAATAAAAATTAGATCAAACATAGCTAAATTTTTTAGTTTTATAATGGTAGAAAAGGAACAAATGTGCTTCTGTATTAAAGATGGTTGAACATAGACCAGTTTTCATAGGCCATTCCTGCACAAACTGCCCAACCTTCTGGTGAAATAAAAATACCCAATAGAAAAAAACCGTATACATTTGCTTTGACTACAAGATTATTAAAATACATGCTTAAGTACAGATGCAGTTCAAAGATATATGAAATATCTTATTTTCTTGATTGGATGATACCTTACACATTGTTAACTGGGGGGGGTTGTTTTTCTATTATTTCTATTAGATGATAATGCATTTTTATGATGTTCCTGATTGACATACATATCTTTATTATTGTCAAAAATATAGTATAACCTACCTATCTATTGTTGCTTATCTGCTGGTGCATTGTGCCTCTACTCAATTACTACCTCTATCAGTCAGTGCATCTCTAGTTAATTCATGTGGAATGCACTGATGGTATGCACAGGGTCTTTACCTCAGCTGCGTAAAAGGTTCTGTGGACACCAAAATACTTGATACATTTGCTGCCCATTTGTTGCCAGCCCGAGGCACAGCGTCGAGGACAGTCCTCTTCGGTCGAGGTTGACAGCTCTGTGATAGAGAGTTTGAAAAGTGGCGTTAATAGACATATACTGACTAAAAACTAAATTAACAATGCACTGAGACAGAGAGTTTAAAAAGTGGTGTTAACAGACACATACTGACTTAACACTGCACTGAGAGAAATTAATACTGAAAAACTGGACACTACAGAATGTTAACACTGCACTGAGAGAGAAGTTAATACAGATACACTGCAGATACATGGCACTGAGTTAGAGGGGAATGAATACAGACACACTGACTAACTGTACACTACAGTACATTAACACTGCACTGAGAGAGGGGGGTTAATGCAAATACACTGGATGCAATAAAGCGTTAATACTGCACTGAGATAAGGAAATAGAACTCAGATCAGGATCCTATAAACTCTAAACATAGAGTAGTCTATAATTGCTGACATTCAGTATCTTACAATTGTGCAGCATCTAATGCATATTTCTCAGGTTTGTTAGACGTTTTATGGGTTTATAAAACCTAAATGAATCACAGTATCAAACACAGTAATGGACTGGGTCTGTCTGCCCTACCTTTGGTGGCACACATGCCTACAGCCCCCAGGGCGAGCAGAAGAAAAATTGTCTTCATTGTTGAGAATCAGTTCTGGAAGAGAAGAAGAGTGATCACACATCTGAAAGGGTACTATGACAATGACAACACCAGTCTGACATCAACTAAAGTCTGTATTAAATATACTTGCATTTTGGAAGGCCAAAGCACTGCGATTAATCACATTTTAAATGGAGTTTATAACAAAAGTTCAGCAGGAGTTCAATCGGACTCAGTTGTCAGTAATTAGCAATCGCTCCTGACCTCCATTCCACTCCCAAATCCTATAAATACCTACGAGATCCCTCTCTCTCTTGCATGTCTCTTGCATCCCACCTTCACCCCCTCTCTACCTCTGCAGCTACCCCTTGGTAGGGCCAGGAGGTCAGCCCTCAGCCAAGCTGGTTAAGTCACAAATTCGCTCCATGACGCTTTAATCTTGGGTGTTGTAATTTCTAGTGAATAACAGCAATTGTCATGGTTTGCTAGAGTATATCATGGATAATCATGGTAAGGAAAATACCATAGATGTCTCATTGTTAATCACAGTTGTGTGGCACTGTATTGTTCCTTTCATAAGAGATACCTTTTGTATCTCTTACTACAATTAATCAATTGATATAAAATCCTTTACAACAGAGTACAGTGAACTTAAGATCATTTGCACTATAGTACACTATAAAAAAGCTAAAAAATCATATGCATTATATTACATATTCTTAAGTATTTTGTCTATAGGATGTTATAAATACTTTTGCTGTTTGATTAGTCAGTTATAATAATGTGGTCTTTTAATGACATTTTTCTTTAAGTTTCAAACCTGATGTATCTCAGTTCACTCTAAAACACTATGAACCATCTGTACCTGGCCAACCAGAGCCACCCAAAGCAGTTCTAGAGATACAAAACCTCAGCTGAGCTGTAGCAGATCTAGAGTGGAAATGCTTTCCAGCCACTCCTGAGACAGGCCAGCAGTTCTGCGAAAGTACCAAAGGACACTCAGAGTACCTAGTAAAGAAAGAGTGAAAAGGATTGGCTCTCACCTGGTCAGCAGCGCCAACAGTGTATGTAGTCTCTCTGTCTGCTCAACCGGGCTCTTCTGTAAAATTCTCTCCAAACTCAAGCTCTTTATATAGTTTGGGAAGAAGGAACTGGGCTCAACAGTGCAGAGGAGTGTCAATCAGCTTGACTCTGAGATGTTTCACAACCCAGCTTCTCCTATTCAGTCAATGAAAAGTCAGATTTC
Organism: Lepisosteus platostomus; assembly: GCF_059453375.1. NCBI lineage: Eukaryota > Metazoa > Chordata > Actinopteri > Semionotiformes > Lepisosteidae > Lepisosteus > Lepisosteus platostomus. The sequence goes on from NC_142612.1 coordinate 33,853,352, forward strand.
GTTTACAGATACCAGCTATCAGATTGTGCTGCTTCTGTTTTTGGGAGGAGTAGGAATTCCAAGAGTTTTGAAAGAGTTTAATAAACCATTACCTCCTCATCTCCCCCCCATTTTTGTGTAATGTAAAATGTAACCAAGTTTACCCAATACATACATGAATGCACATTAAGTACTATAAGTGCGAGTTAGGTAAAATGTTGTCTGTTCAATGGTTCTGCACTACACTACCACTTTAACTTAATAATAATAACACAATAATAATAATAATTCCTTACACTTATATAACACTTTTCTGGACACTCCACTCAAAGCACTTTACAGATAATGGGGACTCTCCTCCACCACCACAAATATGCAGTGCCCACCTGGATGATAGTGTGCCAGTACAATCACCACACACTGGCCATCACATATCGGATGGGGATTATTAGGAGGCCATGATTGGTAAAGGCCAATGGGAAATTTGGCCAGGAAAACAATGTTGCTCTGACTTTAAGACAGTACATTGACATATGCAGTTTTCACTCACATTTTATTGCACTGTGGTCTTTGACTCCTGTGCACTTTGTGGTCTGTACACTTCATTTCTGTGCTTCCAGGCAGGGTACAATGTAGATTCTATGCTGCTCCTGACACCAGAGACTCCAAGGGATCTCATACATGAGTAGTGATATATCTGGTTCTCAGATGAGGGGTTTCTATGGGATGTTCATATATTTCTATTGTGTTCTCCAGTATTCCTCTGAATATGGCAGGAATGTATGATTGGTAGCAGCACAGTCCCAGAAAGGGCACAGTGACTTGAGTTGGTGGTGAGATTTTAATGAAGGGGAAGGTTACTGCTGGTGTAAGATCTCTATTGTATTTTGCATCTCTTGATGGAAGTCTGGTGGCAGGAGTTTCAACTGGACAGGAAACCAGGGAGGGAAAGTGACCCTGGTTATGGTGCATTACTGTGTGCAACTGTGGCTGGAGAGCTGTATTCCAAAACTATGTAAACCTGTGGTAGGACACTGGTCCCACATCCTACTTGTCCCATTCCCAGGTCATTCAAGCAAGATGTTGCAGCCAGCAGGACAATTCTTAATTTAGTGTTTTCACAGATCTATTTACCATGGGACTGGAAGGTCATCCTGACAATTTCTATATAATATGGGATTGTTGTGAAGTATTTGTCATGACAGCTGCATTAGCAGATATATATCCTGAACTGCCCTTTGGTTTTTGTGTTTTTAATGTTTGCCTGGTTTTGTTCTGTCTTTCAATATTATATTAAATTATTATGTCAATATTAGAGTAAGGTCACAAATTTGTCTTTTATTTTTTACATGTACAAGTGAATGTGGGCAGTTTGACAGCACTGGTTTCCATCTACTGTATCCATCTATTTTCTAACCATTTCTTCCAATTCGGGTTTGTGTAGGAGCCAGAGCCAATCTCTGTAAGAAACGGGCGCAAGGCAGGGTGGTACACCTTGGATGGGGCACCAGCCCATAACAGAGCAGACACACCAACACAAACACACACTCACAACCCAGAGTTAACCCACATGAACAAGGGGAGAACATACAAGCTACACCCATGTGTGGAATTGAACCTAGGGTAGCAAAGGTAGTTCAATAATAGAAGTGTGGAATAATAATGTAACACATAAGGCCTCCATTGGTTGTGAGAGCCAGCTTACCAGGGTGGGGATGTCACTGCCCTTCCCTGTGAATAACAAGGACCGCAGCCGCCGGGCTGACGGGAGATTTCCCTTTAGCTCAAGAGGCTGGGTCCCTGTTGAGTGATGCCGGAGGCCCGGGTTTGAGTCCCTGATGGTGGCAGAGGCGAGGGCACCCACGTGAACCCCGGAGCGTTACAATAATAATAGTAGTGTGGAATAATAATAATAGTAGTGTGGAATTGTGTCAAGGCAGTAATATTAGTTCAAGTTGGTAGCTGTTGGTAGCAGCACCATGCTGTGCTGAAACGTTGTGTATCTTTTCCTCTCTTTTCAGCATGGAATAAACCTTTACTTGTTTCAAGGCAACAATGCTAACAACTTATGTCACTTGTAGTGGACTAAAGAAAAAAAAAGAGACAGGGCAAACCGATGTTTCAAATCACTTTTCAAAGCTGGTGTCAGTAAACATGTTGCTGATAGTGAAGTTTGAAGAAAATATCACCTTATATTAAATAATGTCAAAGTATGCTCTCTTGCTAGAAAGATATTAGTGTAAAATCACTCAAAAACACCCAGACACAAATGGAAAATGATTATTGATGAATTTACAGGTGATTGTGGAATACCAACAGTCAACACACTTATACGTGTTTTACAATACATATTCCTGAGTGAGCATTTTCTTCAGTTGTTGCATAATAATTAAAGCGATACAAGAAGTGGTTTCATGCTATTGCTTTGTATATGACTCAGCACATTGTTTGCGAAAGTTAGAAAAAATGTCAAAGGTAAAATCTTGCATGAAGCGAGTACCTGCAGTATGGCACAAGTAAGCCGTGGCTTTGTTCATGTGGCCTTCAGCTTCTTTCATTTCCAAATGCTAGAATTGTTTTAAGTCAAATGTGGAGCTTTGTTTCATTACACCAGAAATAGCTGTACAATGAAGAGTGTGCTCAACTTGTTTCGGTTTGCAGATCCTACAAATAAAGGGATATTAAAGTTCCAGCATAAATAATATTTCCAGTTCACCTAGAGACAGTGGAGAGTACTGGTTGAAAATAATGATCTAATCTGAGTTTGTTTCCTTTGTCCAGATAGAAAAAGAAGTGAGCCACAGCAAGTAGCACAGCGAGGTCCCGATCTTCAGACAATGGACGTCAATTAACATCTTGAGATATGAAACATCCAATTGGGTGAGCTAGAGACATTATTTATATTTAGGTAGGCAGAAATAGGCAAGATGGCCTCTTTCTGAACATTTGCTAAAGCTCCATCATGTTTTCCAGTCATCCATCCATTTTCTAAGAGCTTCATCCAATACAGGTGACATGTCCTGTGTTTGTAATCCTGTCCATAGGTCAGAGTGAGCACCATTCCCTGTTGAGCCATGCAGCAGTCCAAATATACCATTTTCAACAGAATTTTAGCAAACTTTGTATTAAACATGCATGTGCTCCCTGGATCATGCAAATACTATCAATAAGATAGTACTATTCATGGTCCAACATAAAACAATTTCTTTACAATTTCCTTGTAAAGGAAAACTCTTGAGACAAAAAAAAGAAATTAATTATTCTATCATCAGACTCAAGCATATGCAGCTAGCAAAGCAACAAGTAAAGGTTTTAAACATGCTTAAAAGAGAGGAAAAGAAACACAATGTTTAGGCTGTGGAGCCTTCTTCGAGCCACACCTGAAGTAGTTCCACAACTGAAACAGTGCGTTTCTTCTCTTTTCAGCATGGAATATACATTTACTTATTCCTAGGCAACAATGCTAACAACTATGTCGCTGGTAGGGGGCTCTTTTCTGTTTTCAGCGTGAAATAAACCTTTACTTGTTCCTTTGCAGCCTACGCATGCTGATGCAGCTACCTACTTGAACTAACATGTAGCTAGTGTAAAAGAAAGCTTGGGAATGAAATGCCACTAATTCATCACCTTAAATAACTTTTTCGCCTAAAACATTAAATACTTTGAACTTTTCATTTTAATAATTGAAGCACAATAACATCGAAGAGCCCTTTGATTCTTACATTTTATATACTGTATTTTTTTACAACCATCTGTGACTAGGAAGTATCTCTTAGAGTTTAGATGAAGTACCAGACAGAGTAAACACTTCGAGCTTCAAAGCAGAGCGGATGTTTGCTGAGAGGTGGGTTGTCCCCTGATCAAACGTTGTAAAACTTTCCTAGGTATACCCTAGGTATATAAGTTGTGGGTTAATGATTGTCAGTGAGCAGTACAGAAGCACACCATATAAGGTCACATGAAGACAGAGGAGAGACAACAAGAAGAGGATGAGAGAAGAAAGGTCAAACCACAACAGAGGCGTTGGAGATGAGAGACAAGAGAGGAGTCTGGAGGAATTGGAACTTGAAGCTTGTACCAGGCTAGAGCCCCTACTTTATGATCATCCAAAAAAAACCTGAATGGAACTAAGTATTTGAATCCTGTTAGGGGGAGCATGCTATTCTGTGTTTTTAGGGAACTTGGGTTTCCTGGGTAAAAGATACCTTGGTTAGAGATGCCTTTCCTACTCAGGGGTGTGTTTTTAGAATAGGGAAATAGGCTTGCATTTATATTATGGCAACCTGGTTTGCAGAGAGAGAGATTTAACTGCAGATTGTATTGCATTTATTAAGAAGGCAGCTTATCTCTTATTTGGCCTCTGTAGGCATGATTTATTTATCAGTTTAATACTTAATAGACGTCTGGGGGGGTTTCTGGGTGATTAGAATGTTAGGTCTCTGAAATGCCTTGTCTTGTACTGTACACTAGAGTAACGTGTGTTGTTTGTTGTTGTGTGTAGTGTAGTTTATGTCTTGTAATTGTTAATAAACATTTGCTTAATCAAGTGTGCCCGGATTATTACTCCTTTTACCAAAGCTGTGCCAGTGAATAAAGAATTCACTTGCCTCTAATTATACCAACTGCTCAGGTATATTATGGAGAAATCACTTACAGGTTGGGGGTTATGAAAATTAATTTTACTCATTGGCTAAACTGCTCAGTCAGTTCCTGATTTTCACCATTTTTGTAACCCCACATTTATAACAATATGGAACAGGTGTTTTTATCTAACACACAAACTAATAACAATGTAATAGGAAAACATTGTACACTTGTAATCCAAATTACATTAAACCAAAATTAAATATAATATGTTATATTGTTTATATTACATTGTATATCTAGCTCAGGTGGGTAGCTGCGTCAGCATGCATAGGCTGCAGAGGATCATGTAATAGGTTTGTTCCATGCTGAAACGGCCGAAATGTTGTGTTTTCTTTCTTCTCTTTTCTGCATTGTATATATAGAATGTATATATATATATTAATGTATATATATTATATAGCATTTGATGTTCTCATTAGCAAGGCACTATGGAAAAAGTCTCTTATGCCTTATCCACCCCTGCAATCATCACACGTTCATGAGTATGACTATGCTCTATATTAAGGACTATTGTGTCACAGGTATAGCTAGATAGTATACTGTCCCCAAACTGCAGTACTCTTGTAGTCGACTACACCACTGAACATTTTTAAGTGAGCAAAGACCTTTTTCCCCCCAAAAAACAGCTTCTTAATATCTTTCAGAAGCACGATTGCAATCACATACCAGTTGTTACACCCAGCCTGGGAGAGGCTCGTGTCCTGGTTGCCATTAGCAACCAGAGCATTTGTACGGGGTCCAGCTCCAAACCCATGTGAATGAAAATAGGGGGTGTTTCCTGAAAGCCACTTATTTTTCAACCATACAGCCAATAATTCAATTACCTGATCCTAAAGAAGACTATTTAAGGCTTTCTCTCTGCTTGTTTCACTGCTCAGACATTGACAACGCTATAGGTTTTGCTGCACTGTGCAGTGTGCTGAGCCCACACCTTTTTTCCTGGAGCCCTGAATGTGCAGTGTTATATTCCCTTTCTGCCCATTCCCTTTTTCCTTTATGCCTACCCTCATTAATCTTTCAATTAACCTGCATCCACTTCTCTCTGACCCCTCGTTTAAGCCTCGGTTCATCTGAAGATCCTCAAGGTTGCTCCAAGACCTTGCGTATGGAGCTTGGCTTGCAATTTGCCACCACCCTGAACTTCAGGGACCCTAACATAACTCCTTACATCCATCCATCCATTTTCTAGCTACAGTACTTCATCCAACTCAGGGTCACAGGGTTGCCGGAGCCTGTTGCTGCAAACAAAAGGTGCAAAGAATTTAACCCTGGCCCTGAGCATTGGTAAGCAGCAACACTAATCACTGCATCACCATGCCGCCTACTAAATGACATTAGTGCTTTTTATTCTCTAGCAATTACAACATTTATCACTGTCCACCTGACACACCGAACACATAACATAATATATCCAAAAGGAGCACACCCTCACAGGACCACTTGAACCTTCAAGGATCTTGGTCACCCAAATCCAAATTTTCCAAACAAGAAATATTGCTCTTCTCTTGGAATAATTATTTCATTGCTTACACTTATATGGAATTTTCTGGACACTCCACTCAAAGGGCTTTATAGGTAAAGGGGACCCCCCTCCACCACCACGAGTGTGCAGCCCCACCTGGATGATGCGACGGCAGCCACAGTCAACACAATATACTCCCCACACACCAGCTATCAGTGGGGAGGAGAACAGAGTGATGAAGCCAATTTATAAATGGGGATTAGTAGGAGGCCATGATTGGTAAGGGCCAATGGGAGATTTGGTAACACACCAACTGTTTTCGAGAAACGCCCTCATTTTTAATGACCATAGAGAGTCAGGACCTCAGGTTTACGTCTCACCTGAAGGGCAGCACCTATTTTACAGTATAGAGTCCCCGCCACTATACTGGGGTATTAGGACCCACACAGACAACAGGGTGAGCGCCCCCTACTGGCCCCACTAACACCTCTACCAGCAGCAATCTTTTTCGCAGGAGGTCTCGCATCCAGGTACTGACCAGGCTCACACCTGCTGAGCTTCAAGGGGTCACCAGTTGTGAGCTGCAGGGTGATATGGCTGCTGGCGAATGGCATGGCATGTTGCTGAATAGCTCTTTCTGGTACCCTGGCATGTGTCTTTCTAACACAGAGGCATACGCTTCAGTCCTGGCTAACCTGAACAATCCATCTGGATCCCCCTACCCTGTTTTCTCTGAGTCCAATACTGAATGTAGGGGGGAAGAAGACAATTTTTGAGCTTTGCTGCCTTGTGTAGAGTCACTTATGGTATCCGAGTCCTCTCCAGTGTCCAGTGGCACAATCTGGATCTCCAAAATCTCTTTTCTTCAAATCCTGCTCTACCTGTCCTTGTGACTGAGCATTTATTCAAACTGTTGGACAAAGTTACATTTTTCAAAGTAATTACAGTTACAAATTACTTATGTGGAGATTATTTTTGAATTTGACAGAAGTTAGAGAAATTTTTAAAAAGTCATTGCTTACAATGCTCTTTGTAATGTGTTTGTAATGTGTAGTAAAAATGTGTTACTACTTTTAACAAACAGCTAAGAATTGAAATTGTTTTTAATTTAATTTATTTAATTATTTTTTAAAGTAGCTCGAAAATCTCGTTAATATCTGGAAATACATAGAGAACATTGATCGCTCTCCCTGAGTACTGACTACAGAAACTCAGATTATCGCCCCATTCATCTGTTGAGTAAGAATGGCATCTTTATATTTTATTGTTTTTATTCAAAGCATTTTATATTTCATTGAATTTAAACAGTCATCAAAGAGCAGTACAGAATTGCATTTCATCTGGGATTGGAACTTGCAACTTTCTCTAAACTCAAAACCTTCTTCTTTGAAGAGTCTTACTTAACTGGTTATGTTCTTTACCCCTCTGCTCCTACTATACTTAGTACCACCATCCACGGTCTCCTATGTGTATTGTAATTGTGTTTTATCTTGTGTTTATTTATTGTTGTCATTTTGAAAAGCGCTTTGAGAAGCCACCTTTAAAGGCGCTATATAAAATAAAGTTTATTATTATTATTATAGTTACAATTCTGGAAACCACACTTATATTAGCACACGTAGTTGCAGTGACAACTGTCATAGTAATAATAAGAGATACAGCACCAGTAGTGGCATTAGTACTAGTAATAACAGTAAATGTCTGTATAATGCTTTTAAGAAATATGTGCACCTAAACTCACACTAGTCTATTAGTCTATTATCCCCTCGCTTAAAATTCTCCCTGTGTCTGCACCTAGTTACCCATCACTATGGATAAGGATAGAGCTAAGTATTTCAAGTAGGTAGCTGCGTCAGCATGCGTAGGCTGCAAAGGAACAAGTAATGGTTTATTCCATGCTGAAAAGAGAAGAAAAGAAACACAACGTTTCGGCTGTGGAGCCTTCTTCACATTAATTAAATTTATGGCTCCTCTATGACCCTCCTAAATACTCCTAACCAGAATGAAATCAATGTGAGCACAATTAGGATTTCCATGTGGCATATTTGTCACAAATATGAATCCAATCCCAAGCTCTATGGTAGAACTACAAGACTCTCTATAATCCTAAAATTTATATTGGGAATTTAAATTTGTCACAATTATTACAAGGTATGAATAATTGTCTGTATGAGTCATTACAGACAATAAGGCTAATAAACCTGAGCGTCTGAGCACAGGCTGTGCTGTCCTTGAACTTTCAAAACATAACTTTTTTTTCCTTCTGTAATAAAGTAAGTAACTCCGGTAAGTAATCTAATGAAATTCCTGCTGGAGAACTTTATCAAGGAAACACTTACTGGGCACTGCAAGTAAGTACATTATCTAACATTGCCTGGACATTTGTAAGGTATTCCTTTATTTAAAAACTGAATAGAGATTCATTTATAGTGAGAAAACAAAAAATTCCGCTAATATGTGTTTAACTGACAGCTTTCAGTAGTTGCACCCTCCAAAACTCTGCTCAAGTGATGTTGCTTTATTTAAAATTTCATTTTGAATTTGCAATTGTCTTGTTCTGAGGTAATCACTACCTCACCAGTGATTTCAGTGTGAACATATATTTGTTAGAATAATAGAAAATAGACAGATCAGTAGAAAATGAGAGCCAAAAGTCTGTTTCAATGCTTTATAGATTTGATTTATTGCATTATCAGTTGCATACAGTTAAGAAAGAGCCTGCAAGCTGTAAAAGCTATTGTGGATCCAGCAGTTGAGCAACTGGGGTCTGAAAGCTGTCCCTGTCACATGCAGATCAAATCTAAGACAGCCAATCACAGTTCAGTCCCCCACTAGAACTCCAGTGGGAATATCAGGATATCAGGAGCATCCTTGTCATGTCCTGTAACTAGAGTGATAACCTGACACTGCAGGGTGACTGTGTGCTCTGCCACATGCATACAGTGTCTCTCACACAGATGTGTTTTAACAGAAGATGGGCTCTGTGTAAGGTGTTCTCACTGGAGGAAGAAGCAAGCGGCCGATTGACAGACAGGCGTCCTTTGGTTCTCACAATGCAGTGAGACTGGCAGCAAAATTGGCAGCAATTATTTCAATTTTTTAATATATTTTTGCCTGGAGCAGTTAGCTGAGATATCACAACAATAATAATAACAGAAAAACAACCAAGGTGGAACTCATACTTTCTGCATCCTGTGATTTTAGTACTTCAGTAGAGGATTTTGTAAGAACTTTCTTTATTCCATAGATATCTTTTAGAAAGCTGAGATTCTCTGTCTAATTACAGAAGTTTTCTGAAATGGATTGTATTCCAAGTCTGTCCCAAAATGAGCCACCAAGGATGTTGACTCCAGTTAGTCATGTTATTTATTCACATTAAGTCAATGAGGACTTAGAGTGGAATAACAGCCAGGAGTTCTGCTTAATAAACAAATTATCTTGGGAGAATGTGAAAAAACGTTCAGACTGATGGTATGAGACTTATGAGGATAATGTCCTAAGGATGGTTAAGATGGTTTAAGAAAGTCCTCGGCCATTTTCTGTTAGTATTATTATTATTTTGCCATTACATTGCGCTGGCCTCTTCTTTGGTCTCCACTCCTGCGTTGATCTCCTGCTCCTCTCTCACTTCCTGTGTCTCCTCCGCTTCCTCTCCATACAGAGGGTACTGGCACATGTAGGGTCTCCGGGCACGGCAGCTAACTTGTGACCAGCGTGCACCGTCTGCAGCAGAAGGGGGAATTTGAACAAGAGTTTCACCTTTGCCAATATACTGTATTGGTCGTCCAGTCAACCACATTACTTTCAACTGATCTTTGAATCAATAATCAATAAAGCTGCTGCATTCATGCACAAATGAAACAACAGTTGCCCAGTTAAACATGCAAAGGACTGATTCAATGAAAAATTGATATGTTAGTCACATGAATCAGTCACAACACTGATAGCCCATTCAATTGATCAATCAGATCATCTCTCAGTATGTAATACCAGCAGCTGTACCCTGCAGCTCACCACTGGCAACCTACTGAAGCTAAGCAGGTGTGAGCCTTGTCAGTACCTGGATGGGATACCGCATGATTGGTGCTGAAGAGGTATTAGTGGGACCAGTAGGGGGTGCTCACCCTGTGAATCTATTTGAGTCCTAATGCCTCAATATAGTGAGGGGGAGACAATGCTATAAAAAAGGCTCTGTCCTTCATATGAGATGTAAAACTGAGATCCTGACTCTCTGTGGTCATTAAAAATCCCTGGCATCCTGGTCAAATTTCCCTTTGGCCTTTACCAATCATGGCCTCCTAATACATCTATGAATTGGCTTCATCACTCTGTTTTCCTCCTCACTGATAGCTGGTGTGGGGTGAGCGTTCTGGTGCACTATGGCTGCTGTCACATCATCAAGGTGGGGCTACACATTGGCGGTGGTAGAGGGGAGTCCCTATTAGGTGTAAAGTGCTTTGAGTGGTGTGTCCAGAAAAGTGCTTTATAAGAGTAAGCAATTATTACTGATTATCATTATAGTCATTCACTCCTAACATATCCTCTTACTACCAAATGTCTGACATAAAATTGCAAATAACAGGCACTAAAAGTCTAACTCTACAAAATTTCTCTGCTCTGTCTGGATCTGGAAACTAGACCCAGAATAACAAAACACTTTATGACAGGAATACATTTTTAAGTTGCCTTTAACAACAGCTGTGGCAGAAATCCACACACGCAGAAGGAAACACTTATTTGCAGAAGGAAGGTCAGGAACACAGACAAACACATAGGCAGACACTTACATCTAGAGTTCATTTGTACACAGATCCTTCTCCTGCAGGACTCATCCAGTGCTGCACAGCCCCAGCTGCTGTAGTTCCAGGAGCTCCCATCCATCCAATAAAAACGTCTACTCTGGAATTATATAAACCCATAAAATGGTTTAAATACATAATATACCAACCAAACTCTGTTTTGATCTCTCTGACTTTTCTCACCAGAATGGCAGATTACAGGCACTCTTTGATTCACAAAGCTGAGGATCCTAAATGGGCTGCAACCCTTCACTTTATTAGAGTTACTTTTGGGACATCATTGCACTGTGTTTGTGCTCCACTGTGTCAGGTAATTCTCTACATATGTAAGGCCAGCCCTGATTACCCTATGACTGGTAACCTGTAGACATGACCTGTGTTTAGAGGTCGACACTCTATTCTTTTACTTTTGAGCAGAAAGACCAAGCCAACACAAAAGCTGGATGAACTAAAAACATACACATCCTGTAATAGCTGATTATGGTTGGACTGTAATGATTTGGTCTATGGAAGATCTACACCTAAAACCAGACCTCTTACTCACTATCAAAACTTTATTATATTCTCATGTAGAATGCCTGTCTTCATAGAAGCTTCATGTTATACGGAAGTAATATTCTTGATGTTTTAAGACAATTGCTGAAAGCATACATTATGGTATGTCTCAGGGTAAATAGAGGAAAGGACTGGTTTTCCTTAGATTCTTCCAAATGAAACCCATAGAGAAAGGAAAATACACTTGGAGTCACCCTAATAAATTTAGATGTACATTGTAGCCCCAAAAAACTTTTTCAGTTGATTTTGTTTTTCAGACCAGTTGAAATAATTGCTAGGATTAGAAATAGAGTAAAGATCTTGCTGTGAGTTATAGCAAAGGCAAAAACGTTTCACGCTGTTTGGAAGAGTGGTCATAATTAAGAATCCTAGTCTAATACACTATATAGCTTCACTGAAGGTATTATAAAGGACATATCAAACCCTAAATCTCCTTTGTCAATTCTCTTTCCTTTTCTTTTTATAAACCTCATGCCTCCACATCTGTCATCAACTTGTTTTTTATGCACGTTTGTGAAAAACACCAGAAACTTAACAGTTAGTAAATGTCGAAGAACTCTTACTGACCTGTGTCAACATTAGGGCTAGTAAGCAGTGGTGTATCACTACCTCCCTTGGTCCAGTTAGAAGTTATATCCTTTAAAATGAAATTGCTCTTTCCTACTCCTCTTAAGCCAAATAGAAGTGTTTCTAGGAATGTTTTCAGACCAAGCCCTGTAGTTCATCACATTTTGTCACACCTCCTAAAAAACGTCTGCTGGAACATCAGGGATTCTACCCTCCAACAGTTCTGCTTGGGAAATTGTGGATTTACTCTACCTATACTATTTTGCCCTGGCTTTGTACAGCTGATTTGAAATGGTATTAATGGAGAAGTAAGTCCTTACCCCTCGGATGCGCTGACCCCCAGTCCATATACTGGGTCTGTGGCAGTTCCCTCTTGCCACTACAGCCTGAACTACATGATTCTGACCACTTGAATGGATGGAGATCAAATGTCCTTTCCTGGCAGCATGGCGACATGCTCTCTGAAAGACAGATAATGCACTAAACATCAGCACATTAAAACAAATACATGTAGCTGATCTCCTATGTATGTAAGAAATAAAAATGAGATCATTTATAGCTAAATTTTTTAGTTTTATAATGGTAGAAAAGGAACAAATGTGCTTCTGTATTAAAGATGGTTGAACATAGACCAGTTTTCATAGGTCATTCCTGCACAAACTGCCCAACCTTCTGGTGAAATAAAAATACCCAATAGAAAAAAGCCATATACATTTCCTTTGACTACAAGATTATTAAAATACATGCTTAAGTACAGATGCAGTTCAAAGATATATGAAATATCTTATTTTCTTGATTGGATGATACCTTACACATTGTTAACTGGGGGGGGGGGGGGGGGTTGTTTTTCTATTATAATCCAGATGATTATGCATTTTTATGATGTTCCTGATTGACATACATATCTTTATTATTGTCAAAAGTATAGTATAACTTACCTATCTATTGTTGCTTATCTGCTGGTGCATTGTGCCTCTACTCAATCAATTACTACCTCTATCAGTCAGTGCATCTCTAGTTAATTCATGTGGAATGCACTAATGGTATGCACAGGGTCTTTACCTCAGCTGCGTAAAAGGTTCTGTGGACACCAAAATACTTGATACATTTGCTGCCCATTTGTTGCCAGCCCCCGGCACAGCGTCGAGGACAGTCCTCTTCGGTAGAGGTTGACAGCTCTGTGATAGAGAGTTTGAAAAGTGGCGTTAATAGACATATACTGACTAAAAACTAAATTAACAATGCACTGAGACAGAGAGGTTAATACAGACACATTTACTGACTGGACACTACAGGATATCAGCACCACACTGAGTTAGAGAGGAATTAATAGAGACACACTGACTAACTTCACACTACAGTACATTAACACTGCACTGAGAGAGAGGGGTTAATGCAGATACACTGGATGCAATAAAGCATTAACACTGCACTGAGAGAGAAGGAAAGAGAGCTCAGATCAGGATCCTAACCTATAAAAAAATGAGACTATGATGGCTGACATTCAGTATCTTACAATTGTGCAGCACCTAATGTATATTTCCCAGGTTAGACATTTTATGGGTTTATGAATCGCAGTATCAAACAGTAATGGACTGGGTCTGTCTGCCCTACCTTTGGTGGCACACATGCCTACAGCCCCCAGGGCGAGCAGCAGAAAAATTGTCTTCATTTCTGAATCAGTTCTGGAACAGAAGAAGAGTGATCACACATCTGAAAGGTACTATGACAATGACAAAACACCAAGTCTGACATCAACTAAAGTTTATATTACATATACTTGCGTTTGGGAAGGCAAATGCACTGCTATTAATCAAATTTTAAGAACAGCAATTTTCATGTATACCATGGATTATCATGGTAAGGAAAATACCATAGATGTCTCATTGTTAATCACAGTTGTGCGGCACCACATTGTTCCTTTCATAAGAGATATCTTTTGTATCTCTTACTACAATTAATCAATGGATATAAAATCCTTTACAACAGAGTACAGTGAACTTAAGATCATCATTTGCACTATAGTACATTATAAAAAAGCTAAATAATCATTTATATTACTTTTTCTTTAGTATTTTGTCTATAGGATGTTATAAATACTCTTGCTGTTTGATTAGTCAGTTATAATAATGTGGTCTTTTAATGACATTTTTCTTTAAGTTTCAAACCTGATGTATCTCAGTTCACTCTAAAACACTATGAACCATTTGTACCTGGCCACCCAGAGCCAGCTAAAGCAATTCTAGAGATACAAAACCTCAGCTGAGCTGTAGCAGATCTAGAGTGGAAATGCTTTCCAGCCACTCCTGAGACAGGCCAGCAGTTCTGTGAAAGTACCAAAGGACACTCAGAATACCTAGTAAAGAAAGAGTGAAAAGGATTGGCTCTCACCTGGTCAGCAGAGCCAACAGTGTATGTAGTCTCTCTGTCTCTCTGCTCACCTGGGCTCTTCTGTAAAATTTCCTCCAGATTCAAGCTCTTTATATAGTGTGGAAAGAGGGAACTGAACTCAACAGTACAGAGGAGTGCCAAGCAGTTTGGCTCTGTGAGATGTTTCACAACCCAGCTTCTCTTATTTTATTAATATAAAGTCAGATTTTATTTATTGATACCAGCTATCAGATTGTGGTGCTTCTGTTTTTGGGGAGCATGGGCATCTTAAGAGTTTTGAAAGGGTTTCATGAGCAATTATCCCCTCAAGTCCCTCAATCTGCTGCACATCTGTAAATTTAATCCTTGAAAGAAAATGTAACCAAGTTCATCCTGACTTAAATGCACTCTGCACTTACAGTACTTTAATGAATATTAATTCAGTGAAGCTCACCTCCAAATTGATCAGCTTCAAATGCTTACAGAGAAAAGTGAGAGAAACTATGTACTGTAGCTGAATCTGCAATTCACATAACAATTTGCATTAACAAACCCATTCTTCACATTTTGAGTGTTTGTACATTCAGAATACTTCACACTCTGCTGTTTGTACTTTTGCTGAAGCTTAATGTCATGTTTGCTGTAAACAGTACAGTACCTTTTCTATGCTTTACTACACTGACCTTTGAGTAAACTGTAGCCTACCACAAAACACATTTCTTAGAAACAAATAATGTGAAACATCATTGTATACTCAGGGTCCAGGAAAGTCAAACAAAGTAAAGGCATGTTTCTAAAAGCACATTTTTGTCTCAAAATCCCATGGCATGTTCAGTAAATAAGTAAACCTGTATGTGTGTAAGTACTATAAGTGTGAGTGTTAGGTAACAGATGTTGTCTGCTTAGTGGGTCTGCACTACCACTAACACTAACTTAATAGCAGCATTTTAAATTAAGCATCTACATTTTTCAAGCTATAAAATTACTTGCTATCACTCTTCTACAGGAAGAGATGTTAAGGCATTAAAAGGTCCAATCTGCTTTATTAAAAATTAGGTAAAAGTATTTAAGAGAAAACTGGGTAAAAAAGCTTGCATATTATCAAAAAAGAATATTTAGATAATAATTTGTGAGTTCTTAGGTGAAACAGAATGGTATACTGTTTCTATGCCACAACCATAAATAGGTGCATCAACTATTTGCAGTGTCATATGCTGTTTAGTATTTTGACAGTCTGTTGTACTGGTTTTTTGACAATAGAGACTCTGAGGGATCTCATACATCGGTACTGTTATATCTGCTTCTCAGATGAGGTGTTTCTTTGTAATGGTCAGCAGCATGGTCCCAGAAGGGACACAGTGACTTGAGCTGGTGGCGAGGCACATTTCTGAGATGCTGATGTAGAGGCAAGTCATGGCTGGTGTAAGAAGTCTATTGCATTTTGTATCTACTTGTGGAAGTCTGATGGGTTTCAACTGGGTAGGGAACCTATCCTTTAAGGATGGGGATCCTATTTGCCTCTCGTGCATTACTGTGGCTGTGTTCTACCAGATAACAGACCAGAAAGTCATCCTGCCCATAATAACCCATTAGAGAATTTACTCTGGGTCACAGCACACCATAAGGCTGCAGAGGAACACAGTGTTTGTAATGGGTTTAAAGGGGTTAGATAAGAAAAGAGACCTCTAATTACGAGATTCCATTAGCTTTTTTTTATCTTTCTTCCAAACTCCCCTTAAAACAGAAATATAGGGGTGCAGAAATCCAGTAATTATGTTAAAGAATAATTTCATACTCTTTTTAGCAAAGATAAACTTTGGAAATTGAAAACGTAAATAAATTAAAGGAAATAGTGATTCCTGCTGGTGATTAAAGATTGTCATGTCTGAAAGGATTGATCTCTTAGCAGTATGCTTGTTTTTCCCTTTAAATTTGTCACTATTTGTCACACAAAGGCTAAACAAGTACATCAATGTACCAGCACTCCTGGTGCAATAAAGCAAAGGGTGTTGAAAATCCTAACTAGTTACTTCTGAAACACCAGTATCTTGAAGGAGTAGGCTTTATCTCCTCTATGTATAGTAGTCACCAGCGCCGAAGTCCTGGACAATTGTTAGTATGACAGTATTTAAATTTGAATAAAATATCCAGATATGCAATTTCTAAAGCATTCTACTGTAATATAACCATTTTAAAATGTTGCTGCTTAGCATCTTAGCACAGAAATAATCAGCAGTGTTTTCCAATGGGTGAATTATCTAGGTTTTCTGATGACAGTCTTCACTTTAAAATTAGTTCCCATTAATATCACTGATTAATTCTAGTAAATAACACATAAGAAATTGTTGAGCCAGGTATGATCACATACCTCATTGTTTTTAAGAATTTGCTCAGAAGCAATAAAAAAACCTCCTTGCAGGTCTTGTGGTTTGATTCACCTAGAAAACAAGAAGAGAAACTAATTTTGTTTGAAACATTTTCATGTGCCATTGTACGCTAATAATGTGTGTTAAAAACTTGTTAAAAAATGTGTCAGCCCCAAGACAAGTTAAATTACCTTTCTGGGTCTGCCATCATATTTACATATTGGTTGTAGATAATCAGAAATGCTTATAGAAGAACATCATCTACTGTAGCAGCTCATATACGGATATTATAATGAAATGCTCCAAGCATCTCTGTAAAGCTACTCTGAAGTTCTTCTTGAAAGTATCAGTGAGGTATTATTGGATTTTTGGTATAGTAAAGTTAATTGTCAGAATAGCTGAATTAGCAGAAATCCGTTCTGAAATGCCCTTTGGTTTTTGTGCTTTAAACATTTGCTTGGTTTCGTTTTGAATCAGATTTCCCCTTTCAATATTATATTCAATTATTAATGTCATTATTAGAGTAGGGTCACAAATTTGTATTTTATTTTTTGTGCATGTACTAGTGAATGTGGACAGTTTGGCAGCACTGGTATCCATCTATTTTCTAGACACTTCTTCCAATTCAGGTTTGTGGAGGAGCCAGAGCCAATCTCTGTAAGTAACAGGCGCAAGGCAGTGTACACCTTGGATGGGGCGCCAGCCCATAACAGACCAGAAACAAACACACAAATCCAAATGCCAATTTTCTCAGAAGGTCAAATTAACTTATCAGTACGAGCACCCAGAGTTAACCCACATGAACACAGGGGAGACATACAAGATACACTCATGTGTAGAAGTGAACCCAGTAATGAGCCCCAGAGTGCCAAGACAGCAGTGATCACCACTGTATCACTGCAGCATTGGTATATTTCATAGAAATTTAGGGAAGGTAGAGGGATAAAGGAAAAACGGTTTCTTCTGCAAATCCATGTTTCAAATTACTTTTCAAAGCTGGTGTCCGTATACACATTGCTGATAGTGAAGTTTGAAGAAAATATCACCTTACAATAAACATGTCAAAGTATGTTCTCTTGGTAGAAAAATATTAGTGTAAAATCGTTTGAAAAACCCAGACACAAATGGAAAATGATTTTTGATTAATTTGCAGGTGATAGTGGAAAACCAACAGTCAATAGACTTATACATGTTTTACAATACATATTCCTGAGTGAGCATTTATTCAGTTCTTGCTTAATAATTACAGCAATACAAGAAGTGGTTTCATGCTATTGCTTTGTATATGACTCAGCACACTGTTTGCAAAAGTTGGAAAAAAATTCACAGGTAAAATCTTGCATGAAGTGAATACCTGCAGTATGCCACAAGTAAGCCAAGGCTTCATTCATGCGGCCTTCAGATTTTTTCTTTCCAAATGCTAGAATTGTTTAAGTCGTGGTGTTTGGTTTTAATACAATAGAAATAACTGTACAATGAAGAGTGTGCTCAACTTGGAAAATGAAAATGTATTTGGACCCCATTCTGGTGGTAATCCTGGAAGTATAATTACTGTGAGAGTCTTTGAGCTCCCGTATGTATTTGAGTTTGTCTCATAACTTTCCAAATACGTACCAATAAAAAGAGCACATTTTCTCCTGCCAAGAGCAGGCTGACAACTTGCAGCAAAGCCGGTGTCATTTTCCGCTGGTGTTTTACTAAGAAGATAAGTCTTTCCTCTACTGGAAAACATGTAGCCATGACGCTGCATTTTAGTTTGATGCAGTAGTTTGGCTGAACCCAGATCAAGGAAAGGCGGTGTGAGGTGAGCTGTGATTTGAATTGGTTCTCTTTATTGACTTAACTCAGGTAGCTGAGAGAACAACAACCTGGACTGGAGGACAAAGATGTCAGAACCCCTGAAAGAAGCAAGAGAAACAGCATCACACTGATGCAGGTCTTTTAAATTACAATTACAGCCTTTACAAGGTTTTGGTTTGCAGATCCACCAAATAAAGGGATATTAAAGTTCCAGTGGAAGCAAAAGTAATATTCCCAATTTATCTAGAGACAGTGGAGAGTACTTGGTGAGAATAATGGTCTAATCTGAGTTTGTTTCCTTTGTCCAGATAGAAAAAGAAGTGAGCCACAGCAAGTAGCACAGCGAGGTCCCAATCTTCTGATGATTGACATCAAATAACAGCCGGTGATATGAAACATGCAACTGGGTCAACAAGAGATGTAATTTATATTAAGGTAGGCAGAAATAAGCAAGATTCGGGTTTGGCCTCTTTCTGAACTTTTGTTAAAAACTCCATCATGTTTTCAATTCATCCATCTATTTTCTAAGAGCTTCATTCCATACAGGTGACATGCCTTGGGATTGTAATCCTGTCCATAGGTCAGAGTAAGCCCCATTCCCTTTTGAGTCACTCAGCAGCCCAAATAAACCATTTTCAACAGAATTTTAGAAAAGTTTGTACTGGATCATGCAAATACAGTACATGAAACAGTACATCCTAAACCAAAACTTCAAATACCTTAAAATATTAATTTTAATCAATGAAGCACAATAACATCAAAGAGCCTTTAATAGATAATCTTTATATATATATAAGGTGTTTTATTTAATAACAATAACAATTTCTTTACAATATCCAGTTAATAACAACATACATTTATGATACATACTATTCACTTTTTGAAAATCAAGAGAATACAGTCATCCAAGTTAAATTATACAAAGAAATAGATTATTTTAGATGTACAAAATAAGATATATGTTTGTGTGATGTTTATATCAATGTCAATAAATTTGTATCTGTGTAAGACTATGGATTTCATCCACTGAGCATTTGATATCCTCATTAGCAAAGCACCATGGAAAAAGTCTCTTTATGTGCCTTATCCAACCCCATAGACGAACTTGCTCTGTGTGAGGGAAGCTTGCTTCGCAGGTATAGATACTGACCCAAAACTGCTGGATTTTAGTAGCCAACTTTTAAGGGTGCTAGCTTATTCAGGTTCTTCTTGAAAGAAGCCAGGATATCGACTTCAACGTGGCTGTGTTTCCTGTTCCATCATCCCTTTATCCTTTGTGTCAGTTTAAAAGGCACTTTCACATACTTTAGTTTTCACTTTTTCCCTCTGGTTCATGTTTCACTTTCGATTTAGAAGATATACACTGGGTTGAGTTTTGAAGCTTTTCATTGCTTGAAGCTAAGCAAGTGTGAGCCTGGTCACTACCTGGATGGGAGAGCTCCTGGGAAAAACTAAGGTTGCTGCTGAAAGAGGTGTTAGTGGGGCCAGTAGAGGGTGCTCATCCTGTGGTCTGTGTGGGTCTCAATAACCCAGTATACTGATGGGGACACTATGCTTAAAAAAGGTCCTATCCTTCAGATGAGATGTAAAACTGAAGTCCCAACTCTGTGATCATTAAAAATCTCAGGGAGTTTATTGAAAAGAGCAGGGGTGTTTCCCTGGCATTCTGACCAATTAATTTACCAATTCTGGCCTCCTAATAACTATATAAACTGGATTCATGACTCTGTACACCTCCCCACTGATAGCTGGTGTGTGGTGAGCATACTGGTGCACTATGACTGCTGTCGCGTCATCCAGGTGATGTTGCACATTTGGGGTGGTGGAGGGGAGTCCCCATTACCTTAAAAGTGCTCTGAGTGGAGTGTCCAGAAAAATGCTATATAAGTTTAAGGAATTATTATAATTATGTCAACCTCCTGCTCTGCCATGAGACTCCTGCCATGCCCACCACTGACTTCTCTCCTTCCAATATTAAAATACAGAAGACCATGAAAATCCAGTAATTCCACACTAACACTACAGTAGAGTAAACTTTATCTAAACATTTTTAAATTGCACACAATTACAGTATTCCACTTGACTTACTTGATTCTTAGTCTTAAATATTGTGATATATGTTACCTCTTCAGATCTGGAATGGACTGTTCAGTTACTGTTGCCTATAAACAATTGAGTACTTTACATGAAAAGCAAATTAGCTTTTGAAATTAGCTTTTTGAAATGGTTCATTATGTGATAGGATTGTGCTCTAATCATCAAAGAACTAGTAGATTTTTTTTATTGATATTGCATTCAAATCCTGAACACTCAAACTGTAGACTTCTAATGGTAAGATAAGTAAATATGAGTGAGAACTAAACAGAAACATTGAAATAAGTTGAGGTGGCATGGTGGTGCAGTGGTGCATTGCTGCCTTGCAGTACTGGGACCCTGGATTTAACTGCAGATGTGGGCTGCTATAGACCTGGACTTTGTTTGCTCTCTCCGTGCTTGCCTAGGTTTTCTCCAGGTGCTCTAGTTTCCTCCCACAGTCCAAAAATACACTGACAGGTAAATGGGCTTTTGGGAAGATGGTCCTGTCCCAAGGTGTGAGTGTGTGCATGATTGTGTTTGTGTCTGTGAGTCTGCCCTGAGATGGACTGGAGTCCCACTCAGGCTTACCCTGCCATTCGACAGTTGCTTGCTCCGGCTCCCACACGACTCAGAATTGGTAAAAGTGGTTAGCAAATGACTGGATGGATGAAATATGTCGGCTGAGTATTCAGACCCGTAAACTCAATATTAAATGAAAGCAAGTTTGAAAGGAGTCAAAGTCTTTTGGGGCAGCAAGTCTTTCTGGGTAAGTCCATCCACCATGCTTGACGACTGTAGGCTGTTTTACATCAGATTGTTGCTTTGTATTAAGACCAAAAAGATCCACAAAAGACTTTTACCACATGTTTGCAGTATTACCTAAATGTTTTCTTGCAAACTCCATTTGGTATTTGAGTTTATCACCATTGCCTCCCTAACCAGTTTCCTCTTGCCCGGTTACTCAGTTTGAATGGGCAGTCTGATCTAAGCAGTGTGTGGGCTCCTTCCACTACTTAATGATTGATTTCACCATGCACCATGCCTTCACCATAGAAATTGTGAATTTCTATAGAAATAGATATGACTCATAGAAATGTTCTGGTTTTATGCCCTTCTTTTGATCTTTGCATTTATACACCTCACCCCTTTCCTTAAGTCTTCACAGCTGAATCTTTGCTTGAAAAATCTCACCTGATTGAATGACCTTACACAGATTGCACACAAACAAAGGCCACTTAACTGATTGTTTGGCTCATTAAGAAAATATAGTGCACATAAATTAATTTAGGTTTGCCACAGTATATGATTATTTATGTAATCATTACTTTTCCATTTTCTTTCATTATTATCTGTTTACTTATTTACTTTATTTGTTTTGAATGTGTGGAGTACGTAGTGTACGTAATAGGTATTAATAGCTACTT
This sequence comes from Lepisosteus platostomus, assembly GCF_059453375.1. Classification (NCBI taxonomy): domain Eukaryota; kingdom Metazoa; phylum Chordata; class Actinopteri; order Semionotiformes; family Lepisosteidae; genus Lepisosteus; species Lepisosteus platostomus. Next base: position 33,875,397 of record NC_142612.1, read on the forward strand.
TAAACTGGTATGACTGCAAGTTTTAAAGCAGCAAAATGTGAATACTGAACAATACTGGAATTTTCTTTTGGAACATGTATATAAAACAGAATAGCATACTGAAAGCATGTTAAACCCAAATGAAACTGGAGCACATATAAGAAAAGCCACAATAAAATATTACTTTTTATTAAAAAATCACAACAGTAACTTAAAATGAGATCAAATATAGCTATTATTATTGTTGTTGTTGTTGTTAAAAATGTCAACAAAATTAATAGAGCATTTAATTCAGTAGATATATATTTCAAGTAGTAGCAACAATTTAATATCTCTGAATATTACAATACCCTTTTGTGTCATTTAGTCGGGGATGAATCTGCTTTGTTTTCTTCAAGAAGAACAGGTTAAAAAAATCAGAACACAGAAGTGGAAACTCAGGGAAAGTTAACAGATCTTCTTTATCATGCCCAATTATTGATGTTGATTCTTTCAAGAAATATTTGAACACCCATTTACCTCCTAGCAAAAAAACAAGCTAGATGTGGCCTTTTCTTGCTTGTAATTTTTCTCATATTCTTATGTTATGGCTGAGTTTTGAAACACAGAAAAGATGGAGGGAGAAGATGATTGATGAAACTCTTTCAAAACACCCCCCCCCCAAAAAAAAAAAAAAACAGAAGCAGCATGATCTGATAGCTGTTATCAATAAGTTAAATCTGCCATTTCATTGAGTGAATAGAAGAAGCTGGGTTATGAAACATCTCAGAGGTCCAGGCTAGTTGGCACTCATCTGTACTGTTGAACCCAGTTCCTTCTTTCCAAACTGAATAAAGAGCTAAGAAGAAGTGCCCATCTTTGCAAAGACCACATACAATGTTAACATTACTGGAATTGCATGGTGGAATACACTCTCTTTACAAGACACTCTGCTTCTAGAGATTAGACACTAATGGCCTGTTTCTTAAACTACTGTCCATTTGCAACTCCCTTACCAGCCTATCTAAGGTGTAGTTGGAAACCATTTTCACTTCAGATCAGTCAGTTTTGCTCTGGATGGGCAAGTACTGAAGGCTTTTCTCTTGCTTAAATTGATGTTTGAAGTGAACTTGAGATAAACAGAGGGAAAGAGTGAAGTTTGGAACTCAAAACAAAAATGATTTGAAAAAAATGACATTATTATAAACATAACTGACTTACTCACTAGGAACAGACAAAAGATTAATATACAGTACTTTTGTTCATTACTAAGGAAAGGATAAATGTGATATGCTATTTTATATTACTTTTTTATAGATCCTTTTACTCTGTTGTAAAGGACTTTAGATCAGTTGATTAATGGTAGTAAATCAAAAAATTAATTACAAAAAGGATATTACAAAAATATGAAAAGCTCATTAAAGAGACTTTTAAATATTGTGTGTAGAGGTCCAAGCTTTAACACCCATCCTCATTCCCCTGTTCCTTGTTTGACTTTTGAAGAAGTCTTCTTTTCTTGTTTACTTGTTTAAAGCCTACTTTAAACTGAGTAGGTGTTTCCTTAAACAAATTAACCTGGTCACTTCTTTGAACAATTCCAGAGCAGCAAAGGCAAGTAACTCAAATTGCACAGTAGGTTCTGCTAACGTTTTGCATGATTTTGGTTAAATGTTTTAAATTCTATTGTCCTTACATTTTGCAATCATTTATTCTTGACTACATTGGTAGCCAGGTAGTGATCGTGGGGAGAGAATAAACAGCAAAATTGTTATATTAAGATCAGGAGAATGTATGTGAGTGGTTAACAAACACATCTGTTCATGTGAAAAACCAAGCAACATAGTTGCATGAACAAAGACGAAGGTATAGAGAGATAAATACAATTATTGTCCACCCTAACACCACAGTTAAGACACTAGGATCTCCTGCATAACACGGGGATGTGTCCAGTAAGACTAAGTAGCTTTCAAACAGGGTAAAACATGAAATCAGTACTCTGTTTTCCCCACAAGAGAGAGGTTCACTGTAATTCCACTTTAAATTGGAGCCAGCTGTCAACATCCAAAAAAGTCTGTGAGTGTAGGGGTGTTTCAGTGAATGTTTCATGTCCTTCAATAGTGAGAGACAGTTGCATGGGAGCTCATCCTCACTTTGTTACAGAGGGGAAATCTAAACACTTGATAATATCAAAGAAAATTAGGGTTGACAACAATAGGCAGGTTCTCATGTATGGTTATACCCTAAGGTTTAGGGGAAGCAGGGCATTGAGTCCTGAAACCTTTTCTCTGAGAAAAGGGTAGAGACTTCAGGAAACATTCTCTCCAGAGATGCATAAGGCCAGGACTGTCGACAAGAGACCTAGCCATGCGCCACACAAATACCTTAGTCTTAGAAAAATTATTATCAAAGGACTGCAATTCTCCGGGCAGAAGGCATGGTGTTTGTGTGGATACAAGCAGTCACTTTGTTACCATTGTCTATAGAAGAGTCTCCTGCTTCTGCATTGTTATTTGCCCTCCCTCTTTTTGTGTGATCTGCAAATTGAGGAAGCAGAATAAGCAGATTTGGATCATTGATAAATGAAATATGAAACATGTTTGTAGCCTAATAAGAATAATAAAAATAACATTTAGCCTTGTGTTAACAGAGACCTACTAACAGAACACTACACTGCATTAACACTTTCTTAAATACTGAAAGAGAGGTTAATATAGACACAATTGGTGACTGAAGACAACAGTACAAAAATTAAAATTGTATTGAAAAAAGGGCGTTAATATAGACATATTAACTGATTGGACACTATAGTTTATTAACCCAATGGACTAGGGAAAAGGAGTTAATACGGAAACAGTTACTGGTCATAGATAGTGATATATCATTCTGCGAAACAGAGCAGATCAGATGGAGATGTGTGGATTTTATGAACTGAATTAAGAGGAAATTTTAAGGGTAATAGACTGTACTGTATAACAGTAGTGCCACCTACTGGTTCAACAACGGCGTTTGCAGGCTACAGTGTGAGAGGACTGCTGCCCTAGAGGAGCAGATTCCCAATGGACCCTGAGGCCAGTGATACAGTGCTAAGCAGATGTGTGATGACCATGAGCTGTGCATTTCGATCTACTTTCACCTTTTGTATTTTTTTCCAAAAACATTCATATATTTTTTCTCACTCAACACGTCACCTGTGTAAAAAATGTTAGTAATATTTAGCAAATTCCTATTCCTATTTCTGTACCAAGCCACATGGGTGATGATTTGTCAGAACCCAAATGCAAGGAACCAGGAGCAGCAACGACCGAAAACACCTGAGTGGCGGGGGCTCAAGTGCTCCGGGACGGAAGGAGAGTGAAGTGAAGGGGGAGTGATAACAGAAAAATAGATTACTGGCCGTTTAGGGTCTAATAGCCTGTCCTTAGTCCCCTCTCATCTCCCGGAGCCCCGGGTCAGCACAGCCGCAAGGGACCGTTCCAGTCAGAGCCCGGGAACAAAGGAATCCTCAGGGAGCTCAGGAGTCAGTCACTACCCTTCGGAACGGATTCAGAATGCCTGGCTCCTTAGGAAGAAAAGGAAAAATCAAATCAAAATCAAATCAAATCAAAGTTTATTTATCAAATGCAAAACAATACGGCATTCAGCAGTAGTTGCTGGCAATGAAATATCTTTTCCTGCGAGCTCACAAAAATTACAAGAATCACAAAAATTCACAAGAACACAGAAATCACAAAATTGAGGTTACATTTTTTAAATTGAATAAAACTCAATGTGAGTAGAGCTGTTATGTGTCCATGGTGTGTGCAATATATACATGTAGTGCAGTTATGGTGGATATAGTGAGAATTGTGTGTCCATGTAGCCATTACAGTTGATTTGCTAAGGAGCTACAGGTTGGCTATTTAGCAGTCTTATTGCCTGGAGGTAGAAGCTGTTCCATAGTCTGTTGGACTTGGACCGAATGCTTTGGTACCGTTTACCGGATGGTAGGAGGGAAAACAGTTTGTGACTGGGATGACTGGGGTCCTTGAGAATGGACCTGACCTTCTTCAGACATCTGAAGCTCTGCTGGGGCGCTGGAAGGTGGACAGGAAATGAACAAAGATAGAAACAGGAAAAGGTGACCCAGACGGCCTGAGAAACAGAAGGTGGGAGAAAGGAAAAGAGTCCTGAAGGGCCGGGAAAAAGGCCTGCTCCAGAGAAAACCCAGGAAGGCATCAGGGATGAGGACAGTCAGAGAGAAAACTAAAGTACAGGACTCTCTATGGAACAGGAACGGGGCTGTTAGGTTGAGGGAAGGATGACTGCATGGAGAGAGCCAGAACTGCCGGGGAAGAGGAGGTCAGATGGAAAGAGTCCAGGGCTCCAGGCCTCCGGGAGAAGGACAGGAGCCGGAGCTGCAGTGCAGGTGAACTGAAGACTTGAAAAGCGCAGGCTACTTCAGCACAGAAGGGTCCCATCGACTGGGATCAGGAAGCCTCGACTTTTGAGGTGTTGCTCACTCCGCTTTGGGGAGCGGATTCATTCATGATGTTCAGCTCCCAGGAAAAGGAGGACACAAGGGTCTTGCATTCCAGGGAGGCATTAATACCCAGAATAACTCAGCCTGCCACAGCTTCCCAGACTGGAGAAATATGGAGAGAGAGGAGAAACAGTACCGCAACCGGGATGAGACATGGTGTCGAAATGAATAAATAGAGAAACAGAACAATACAATAATTAGAATCATAATTGCTCATTAAGATATATAGCAGTTCAGTCCTCTGGATATTGAAAATTTCTGATCTCTGTTGCTTTTATACTTTAATTCCTCCTTCTAAAAGCTAACAATTTCTGTGCCCTTGTGACAATATTATAAAATTTCTGTTGAGTAAAAACAAGTGCTTCAGTAATACTATCTGATATCACAAGGTCTATTTTTCTTTTATTCTCTTTTAACTTTAAAATTTCATTTTGATTTCTGTTAAATGCACACATTTAACACATTAGTTTAACCTACCTCTTGAAATAAAAATATAAAGTAGCCACCCCTCTCCTTGTAGAATGATGCATTGAAGAAAAACTTAGATTAACGCTAATTGCACTTATTTTTTACAGTATGTTTCTTGTCATAAAAATGTATCTATTGTAGAAAATGTATATCACTTCCCTCTTTTTTTATTTTTATCAATAGTTTATTCCTTTTCGTAAGGTGATGTAAGCTATTCATAGTAAATGCGGTTATTTAAATTACCCCTAACATTTGTGTATTATCAAAATACAAAATCATATAATGCATTAATAAGATGGATACTCTGTATTAATCTTAAAACTGAGTTACAAATGTGAGCACTGGACAATTAAAAATCTTGAACTGACTATCATGATTACCCATGTTATGAGGAAAACCAATAATGAGGCAAAAAAATATTGTCTGGTTGGCAGAACCTGAAAAATGATGGCAGCGGATTATTTCTAAAAGATGCTACAACTTAATTTGTTCACCTCAACTTCACTTCACTATGAATGTATTCATCATGTGCTGTCAAACTATTGATATAAATATAATCTGATAAATATCTGTTTTTAATATCACCTGTGTAAATGGGCTGGTTGCATGCTGCCTTTGCTGGGGCTTCCTGTACATTGCTTGCTTTCTTGATTCACTCTTCACAGATTGCAGTATGACATGCAGCTATCTGCACAGACATGTGCAGCTTTGCAAAAGTGCTGTGAGGGTGGCCTAACAGCATGTTGTGTTCTTTATAGCAAAACACTCCTTGCATCTACAAGCCCATAAAACTGCCATCATCAAAAGTCAACCGTACTTTTACAGTGCAATATCATTTGATCCTCTGCTGTATGATACAGTCTGGAAAAAAGTTGTTTCTCCAGAATCTATGAGTGTTGTGTACAGCAATCTTTTCCCTAATATAATGGTTATTCTACTCACATACAGTATGTGTTGCTTGCCGTTGATTACAAGAACAGAGTACACGTACAATTTGAAGTTGAAACTATAGAAAGGTGAGAACTTCCTTTACTGAATATGTAGAAAGGCAGGGGCCGAGGCTCATAGCTGAGACAGTGTTATCACTGGTGCGGTCTGCTGTGTCTCATCAGGTTTTGGACCTGCTCAGTGCAGTACTGAGATGAGATGCCTATAATGGAAAACCAAGTTGTTATGCTGGGATGGTGAAGTTGGTATAGAGAGAAAGATTCTATGTAGAGTCTTTGAGTTAGTGTCCAAAATAGGCGAGAGAGTAACTAGGTAAAGCAAGCAAGAACATTAAACCGTACTAAGGTGACAAAGACGAAATCCACAAATCGTAGTCGTAAAGTATGCCAAATCTAGAAGCCAGGGAATCAATGTACAAGAAGAAAGTCTCCGGGAAACTGGGAAGTTGAGCTCAAACAGGATAGACCCAATACTGAGCACTGAGCTGACCGCAGACAGCTCTAAAGTATCTTACTGCTGGGGGTGTGATGGTGAACAGGTAAAGTGAGTAATTATCTGGTTCAGTGAGAACTAGGCCTTTTGAAAGGGTCAGTGGTCTGATTGCGTGAGACCAGTCATAAATCATGAAGAACTAGTTGATATGATTTTGTTTTTATTGATATTGCATTCAAATCCTGAACACTCAAACTGTAGACTTCTAATGGTAAGATAAGTAAATATGAGTGAGAACTAAACAGAAACATTGAAATATGTTGAGGTGGCATGGTGGTGCAGTGGTTCATTGCTGCCTTGCAGTACTGGGACCCTGGGTTTAACTGCAGATGTGGGCTGCTATACACCTGGACTTTGTTTGCTCTCTCCGTGCTTGCCTAGGTTTTCTTCAGGTGCTCTAGTTTCCTCCCACAGTCCAAAAATACACTGACAGGTTAATGGGCTTTTGGGAAGATGGTCCTGTCCCAAGGTGTGAGTGTGTGCATGATTGTGTTTGTGTCTGTGAGTCTGCCCTGAGATGGACTGGAGTCCCACTCAGGCTTACCCTGCCATTCGACAGTTGCTTGCTCCGGCTCCCACAAGCTGCTGCTACTAGTGGTGCTGGTGGACCAGTAGGTGGTGCTTTTGCTTTTCCACTAAAAAGTAATGCTCACTGTGGAGACCAGAGGCAGCTGGCAGGGGCTTGCTGTAGGAGGCAGCATACGTCAAACAAACATTAAGTCAAGGCTCTCAGTACCTGCAATCAGTGCCCTCAATTGTGTACATAAAAGTACTTATAATGTTTAGTATGTGAGTTGTTTGTAATGCCTTACGATTCAGTCTCAAATATACTATTTTTTTATACAATGTCGTCTTACTTGAGAACCACCAGGTGAAAGTTTTGGGGCAGGGTCCCCTCCTCTTATTAATCAACGGTCTGCTCGCCATTGAAACCTCAAACTCTCAAGTGCTTATGCCTCAGGTTTCAATTTTACCTCCACCTCCTCTTTCAATTTCAATGTTGACTTTGTATCCAGGCTCCTCCATGCTGTAAGTGAAGTTCATTTCTTGGCCTCAGGTTAACAGCGGCACCTAAGCCCTGCTGGGGACCCCGACCACTCAGTCCTTAGGGGTGCCTATGCCTTCTTCCTTCTCTCCCCAGAGGGCTCAGCTCTCACTTGTGAGGTAGTGCCTCTCAAAGCAACTCAAGCACCACGATTGCACACGGTTTCCCAGCGCGGTCCTACACTCTCTAGCCCTGGCTTCTACCAGTGAGATACTCTTCTTGTGTTTTTAATTGATACACCTTATTTTCAAAATACTATTATTGACAAGTATGTATCACTAGATTTTTCAAACAAATAATAATAATGGCCACATAAAATATTAATACAATGACTGATAGACTGGTGTGCTCTCCAGGGCAGAGTTTTTCCTTGCGCACTGATCTCAGCTAACAGAGAGGGACACAATAAGAAGTCTAGATAGAGCTCCAAGAGGAGCATAGGGTTTTGTTTTGGTTTCTGGAGTTTTCTCACACTGTATAACAAATGATTATTGATTTTTTTACCATACGGCAGCATTTGTGTGTCATACAACACCTTCCTGTTTAAAGATACCGGCTACAACAACCTGCTCCCCCAGGTGAAATACATTTGCTAGACAAAGAGGGTGGACATCTCAGCTTTTGCTACCACCACAATTAATAATGGATATTTTCCCACTTTACAATGCTGTGTGTAATGAGGACCTAATTATTATACAATTACAACACATCCCTTTGCATAACGTTGCATGTACAGATTTTATTTTTTCAAAAGAAAAATTAGTAAGTATAATTTGTACCTTGACCATGGATTAATCTGATTTGATTTGGTTTCCTGATCCATCCATTATTAGAAGGCTGCTTATTCCTGGCAACCAGAGCCAGTCAAAACATATAAGTCTTTATGACTTATGTAAGTACCTCACTAAATAGTAGGGATGAATTAATATTAAGGCTTCCACCAACAGTCCTGCCTGAGAACTTAGAAAACACTAAGTGGGCATTGCAGGCCAGTCCATGATCCACCAATACCTGCACAGAACATAGTTAAATATAGGTTAGGTTGTTGCTGAAAGTACAAAAAATGTGATCTTTCAAAGAAACAAGAAGTTCAAATGTGAAGACATATACTGTGAATAGAGATATACAGTACAGTGCATATATTCAAATGTAAATAGAGAAACTATTGGGGGTAAAATTAAAATGAACTCTTTAGTATACTTCCCCCTTTCTAAGATTAAAGACCAATTTCTTTACACTAGGTTCGAAAGAGAGGACAGGAGGAGCAAGCCAGAATCAATACAATTTTCTTTGAATTACAACAGACTATGGAAAATTAACACCACACAGAAAACTATAACATTTCAGTGCTGTAAATGATGCAAGTGATGCAAGTTTGAAAAGTACTGTTAGTTCGTAAAGGTCAGAGTTAGTTTTAGCTCTCTTCCCTTTGCAGGTGGGGACTTGGAGCAGAAGAGATGGAGTCTCTCTGAGGTCTGCAGTTGGAGACCTCTGGCTGTAGTCTTGTCTTCATTCTTTTTCTTCTAACTTTTGTTAGAATAGATAGAGGTGGACAGAGAATGGGAGCCAGCAGTCTGTTTGAAAGCTCTGTATATCTGCTGCATCATCAGTTCCACAGAGTGATGGAACGAGGCAGAGTGAGTAACAAGAGCCTGCAGGTTTTAAGAGCAGATTTGAACCCAGCAGTTATGCAACTGGAGTCTGATACTTGTCTCTGTCACATGCGGGTCAAATCAAGCACAGCCAAATACAATTCAGTCCTTCTCAAGAACTCCAGTGAGAATATCAGTGTTCTCCAATAGGCTAAGAACAGCCGTTTCGTGCCCTGTAAAAAGAGTGATACTCTAGCGACAACTATGTGATCTTACTACGTGCGTATAGCGCCTCTCTTACACAAGCAGCGTTTTAAATAGAAGGCGGGCTCTGTGTGCAGAGATTTATTTGAATGTATTTTTAAATATTGATACAAATAAACATTTAAAGAGACACCAACTTTATAACTATATGTGTTTATAACCACTTTTGTGTATTTAATTGCACTTTTTCAATATTATTAATCTTGTAAACAGATTTCCCAATTTTTTGTAATGCAGACAAAGCTAAACAAAAAAGAAACCAAAAGAAACTCCTGCACTCTGGGAGTTGTAGTCTTTGCAGGTGACCAGTGAAGGTGGCTTATACATTGCCTGAAAATCTAACGCACAAACAGTTCAAAGATACACACTGGAAACTTACAAGGAATCTGTGATAATTTAACTTATTTTGTTGTTTGTAGTAAGAAACCGCAGAACTTGTGAAATGTTTTCCTAAGAAAAAAGGAGAACGGCCCGCGATGATTCACTTCTGAATTGACATAAAATACATTTTAACCAATCAACGTTTACCGGCTAAAACGTTTCCGCGGATGATTGGAGAAAACGTACAAAACAAAAAAGGCGAATAATTCTGACCAATCAAGTGTTAAAAAAAAAAACACAAAACACATGGTCTGGCTTGTGCGCGGGATAAATTAGATTCGATTTGGGACCATGGCACCTCGGAGAAGTGGTAAAGCTTGCAAGAAGGTTCTTAATTTTCAGAAATATTTGCAAGCGACCAAACGTCAGCCAGCAAGCCCTGGCGCCCTACTGAAAGACAAAGGTGATGCAAACGCACCGTTTGCGTCTGCTCCGGTCTCCAGAAAGATCAGCGGAGCCCTAGCCTCAGCGCGCAGGTATGAGGAGCCCGGCGAAGACTCCGAGCCGAGCAGCTATGCGGACTCCGAGCCGAGCAGGTATGCGGGCTCCGGCGACACCCTTGTGCTGCAGGATAGCGACGAGAGTTCCTCGGGGCCAGGCTGCGAGGTGCTGGTCCAGAGCGTGGTGATGCTGTGCGGGTCGTGCAGGACGGTGCTGGCGGACTCCTGGCAGGTGTGCGGAGAGGACAGGAGAAAGGGCATCATCGCCTGTGCCAGTGAGTACCAGCACCGACGATCGGACCCCAGAACAGCGCTAAAACTGTTATTAATAATAACACGGATAGTATAAAACAAGAAATAGTAACTCCAAGTGAATTATGTTGTGGTTAATCCCTAATCTGCACAAGCGTTAAAAATGGCCATGTATCTTTCGTAAAATAATACAAAGCGTTTTGGTGAACTGTAAATTACATTTCTCAACCGACTTGACAAAAATGGCTAGATTTGTTTTCCAGGCCTGGAAAATGTGAAAATATATTATAAAACATCAGTGGAAGTCTTTAAATGAGAGTACGACATACTAACAGATAAATACGTTTATCCAACTGAAGATCATGCGATTTGAGAACGGTGTATTCCTAAAAACAATGAACAACCTTATGCATAAAGCGCGAGAGTGAATTATGACTGCTTTAAACAAATATGGTTTGTTAGAACATCGAGAGTTAGCATCCTACAAAATTATTAAATTTTACTTCGGTGACTTCAATAAAAGTCACTAAAGCAAAGTTTTATTATAGTTCTATAGTAGACTATATACTGAAAGGCGTTTTGGGTTACAGTAGTATGGTGTTTGGACAAAAAATCATTTATTTCAGATTTTATTACATGAATTCGAAGTCCTGACTCCTGCCAGATGTACTATGAATGTTTGCATGTTTAGTATTGAAATACTCCAAGATGTGATGAATAAATGCCACAAAAAAGCTCCAGCTGTGTAATTACATCGTATGAGTATTTTTAATGAACAAAAAGCATGAGAACTGATAATGCATTGTCCGTCATGCACACTTCTGACAAATGGACTTTCTGGAGGAAGTTTTGTACAGACATTGATTGTATTCCCACTGTCCGCTTCACTTGCATGCCATTCAGGTGATTTTTTTATTTTTACAGTCAACGCGCTAGAGGTGGGTTGCAACAGCAAGCCTAGTTAACCGCACAGCTATGATGACGTGTCCTGCTTCATGATAAACCTGCTAGGTGTAATGTCTTGAATTAGCTATCAATATTCATCCATCTTTCATCTGTCCGTTTCATACCCATTCAGGGTTGCAGGGGAGCCGAAGCCTGTCCCAGCAGGTAAGGGGTGCAAGGCAGGGTACACTCTGGAAGGGACACAGTGCGCACTGCAGACAGCCGTGTCCACACTCACAGCAGGGCCACGCTTCCCAGAAGCCAGTTAACCTGTTTTGTCAGAGGAAAACCAGAACACCCAGAGAAAACTCGCACTAACACAGGAAGAATGTGCAAACTCCGTGCAGATAGTATCCCAGGTCCAGAACTGAACCCAGGGCCCCAGCACTGCGAGGGTGCAATGTTAACAGTGCCATAATGCCAACCGACATGGCTTCTGGGAAGATTGGCCCTGGTGAGTGTGTGTGCCCTGCAATGCACTGGTGGCCGGGCCGGGCCAGGGTGTGTCTTGTCTGCACCCATTGCTTGCAGGAATAGATCCTGGCTCCCTCACGACCATGTACCGGATAACGTGATTATAACACGGATGGATAGCTTTATACACCTTTTAAATTGTTTTTTAATATCTTTTATTTTCTCTCAAAACCAGAGTGTTCAAACTGTACACTTTTGTGGTTGAAAGAATTTAAATGTCAGTAAAGACCTGTTAAAATATGTGTTTTAAAAAAAAAAATGTTTAACCAATTATGTTTCCAAACCAGAAGTAACCCACAATGTCAAGATGAAGGAAGATCTTGAACTTGGACTTGATAGCTGGCTGACCGACTGGTATGCACATTTCCAAAATATAATTTTTATTTTATTTTCTTTGGTTATATAGTGGTGTCCAACACTGTTGCAAGTTGTATGTATACATGTATAAATGTATACATCTTAAATCATGTCCTTTTGTTCAAGTGTATGTAGGGGGTCTTTTTTTTTGTCTTTAAGAAATTAAAATGTTTTTTCAGAGGTATATTGATGTTGTTCTTAATATAGAGACAGTAGATTGCAAGAAGTGGTCTCATTTAGTTGAATTCAGAGGATTTTATATTTTTTTTGTTTTTGTAACTGTATGATGTGCCTTGTGGCTTAAAAAGATGGGTAAAATAATGTGGTCCAGCTCTATATGAAGAACACAATTGGATACTACAGTAGCTTAGCAATTTAAATATACATAACTAAGAATACTGAATTGTAAACTGTGTGTAGTAGTGAAAGTCGCTATACAAGGAGCAAACATTTGGAGTCTCAGAGTAAAACCACAATCTCTCCACCACCAGCCCACTGGCAGATAGTCCTTACAGAGTTAAGTTAATTAAGTTAACTTAAATAGATGTTCTCACTCAAATACCTGCTGTCTATTGGCAGACATTGCATGGATCTGGCCTACTTGTTCAGCCTTTCAAACACAGTTGCTGAGTCCCTAAATCCAGACTGAGGTACTTCAATGCCTGGGAAAGTTTAGTTTAGCCCATGCGTACACATGGGTATCTGATATCAGATGTGCAGTTTGAGAGAGGCTCTGAAGAGGGCTCTTGTTGGGCTCAGGTTTACCAGAGATGTTGCATTTGAGCAGTGTTTCTTGTTGATTGGTCTGAATGTAGAACTTAATATGTGCTGCATTGCATCTGAGCCATAGAGGAAAGAGAATTTATACGGAATGAAGCTTCATGTCTATGTTGGTAATCATTCTGGATTGCTACCAGCATGGAAATAACTTTTATTTGGTTGCAATGTACTGTGCAAAAGCCTGACGTGAGCTTGCTGTGCAATTGTAAGAACACTCTCAGTACAGCACGTGAACAATTAAAGCCTTTGTGTTATTAGCACTAAACAGAATGAAATTAAGATTTAATCTTTTTTTACAGAACCCTGGTGTGTGCAATGTTATTACATATGAACTTTATTGTTATATAGATCATCAGAAGGGCTGCGAAAAGAGCCAAAAGCCCTAGAAAGTAGCCAATGGCCATAGAAAGGTTCCTTTCTTCTGCCAAGTGCCTATAGCTTTACCCAAGGGACCTGTGAGGATTGAATCGCTTCAGGATGCAACAGGATTGCAGTCGGGAGGGGTGGGTTTGTGGTTCCTGAAGTGAAGCAGTTTTACAGTGGCCTGTTCTTTTTTGTTGTTGTAGTGTTTATTACAGCCTCAATTGCAGAGGCTGTAAGAGTTTTGTGGGCGTAGTTCTGCATTCGACACCTCCGGCTCTCTCTTCTTTCCGGAACCTCTTCCTTTTGATGAAGGAGCACCTCATCTGGTCAGTAAATAACACCCATTATAAGAAATTGTCCTCTCCCTGTAGGGAAGCATTTATATTCCTGAATATTTAAACCTATGTACTATGTATTTTGTTTATGCATTTTACAGGGTGTTTTTATACATTATTAACATTTCTGGTGTATTTTTTTAAAGTTTGCTAAAGCATGGGAAACACTAAAAACGCATAATGTATCCGATTTGCTGACATTATACCACTTGCCCTACATTTTAGGATGCCATTGATATGCATGACTTTAAGACTTTTATAAGAGTATGTTTTACACATTTTTGCATTTTATTACATCTGTTTTGTGGGGAAAGTCTGGTATTTGAGATTTTGCGGACAAATTTGCGGAGTTAGACTATCTTAGAAAAATCTCAGATGATGAAAGGTAACACATATTGCATCGGTGGGATTTCGGTGAAGGAAGCTAAGATCCTAACTGCCTAATCATTGTTAACACCAAGTTACAGCCCGGACCACTTCAGGTTCCCTTTTGATGTGTAAAGTGTTTTGGGAAATTCTGTGTAGAAATGTAAGGAATTATTATTGCACAAAGTTATGTAGGTTCTGTCCCAGATTATTCCACCAATTTTGAATAGGATTTAGAGCTGGCTATTGTTCTGGCCAAGGATAGAAAGAAACACTGTAAATGAAATTGATTTATGGTGCCTTTCATCCCAAAAGATTCCAAATTCTTTCCTGAAGGGAACATGAAGGAAGTCATTATCATGTTTATTAAGCTATCGCGCAAAGCACATAACTTAGTGTATATGTTTGACAGGCGGTTTCTGATTTCTGTTGTCTGTGCCAGGATATATTCTGGATTTAGATTGATGGACACAGTGGAAAAACTTAACAGGCTTTTCAATTCATACGTTTTGACAGCAGTGTGCAGAATAGGTCGGGGCTGTGGACTTAGGACATTACTGGAAGGTTGTAGGTTCACATCCCATTTGAAGATCTGCTCTGGTACCCTTGCAAGGGTACTGGAGCTCTGACGGCTCCAGTAAATTGCCTACCAGTATAAATGAGAACAAATTTAAGTTGTTTTAAAAAACATCTGTCAACAAATATCATTATCAGGGATCTCAGAAGTTCTGCTCTCAGGTGGACCTTCAATATACTTTGTGAAACATTAGTCCTCAGATGTTGCTCATTCTTCCTTATCTTTGCAGTTATATTCTGAACACTTGTGAAATTGTGAAGGGTACTGATGTGCTGTTTGACCAGCATCTCATTGGCGAAGACATCTCTAAGGTAGGGCTATTAAAGATAGCTTATAATCTAAATTATAAGATCTTATAATAAAACTTTTTTCTATCCAAAACTCATGTGCAATTACTGCTTATTCAGTGATCTGGTAAGAATGTGAAGCAAACTCTGGAAAACGTTATTTATTTACAACAATTGAGTATCGCGGTCATCGATATTCTCACCATGTTCGCATAAGTTTTCTCCAGGTGCACTAGTTTCCTCCCACAGTCCAAACTCTCACTGGTAGGTTAATTAGCTTCCTGGAAAAATTGACCCTAGGTGTGAGAGGTGTGCCTTCTGATGGACTGATCTACCCTGCCCTGTTTCGTTTTTTGGGATGGTCTGCAACCCTGAATTGGAGGAAGTGGTTAGAAAATGGATGGATTTCATAGAATAAGTTACCTAAACATTGTTGCTGATAAGTGTTTAATAGCACCTGTTTAGATCCAGTTTAAGATCCTTGATCTAACCCACAGCTGTCCTCGTCACACTGCCTCCCTAGTTTTGGTACTTTGTCTCCACTCACACTAACTCTCATTCTCTCTGCTCCTGCCTCTTTCTCCTCTCTGCTGCACCCATGTGGTGGAGTATTGATGAAGAATTCCCAGCCTAACAAGATTAATCTTTGCCAAAACAGACTATCTTCAGCTTTATTTAATTGGCTAAAACATTAATTTCAGCTGGCACATTGGTCTGGCAGACAGTGCTGCTACCTCTCACCTCTTGGGTCCTAGGACTCGGGTACCTTCTGTGTGGTGTTTGCATGACCTGCGTTTGTGTGGGGTTTTGTCACAGTTCTCTCATTTCTTCCTACTGTCAAAAACATGCTCTGGATGTTATTGCTCTTGTATAGCTCACAAATTGCAACATGTTTGTGTATCCAGTGATGTATGTCAGGTCTGGGCTGTAGTCAGGAACAAGTGGCTTTCTGATAACGGATGGGTGGAATCTCTGTCACTTGGATGACTTTGGGTGTGTTAACCCAAAATAGGTTTGCTTTTTTCCTTTTGGAGCAATTGTAGCTTCCCATCAAACTTCATCATATTTAGCTATGTTTATGCATGGTTTAATGTAGAGATCAGGATAAATACATGTTTAGGTATTCCGCTGCTAAATGTTTTAAGTGTACCTTTCTTAAATGGCAGGAATACTAAGTCTTAAATGTATTACAAACAATCTGTCTTGTAATAGCATATGACTGCAATCATGAGCAGATAAAATAAGAAATCAAAACTTTCAATAGAAAGGTATTTAAGATTATTTAAAACAACTTTTTAAACCCCTTTAACAACCTGTTCTTTAGAATATGTACTCCTTAATAATTGCTCGTGTGCATTTCACTAGGTGAAGTGATTACTCCTGTAGGCTGTGCCTTTGAACGAAATGGAAAAAATGTTATTTGGGCTTTCATGTCCTGGTGACTTCACAATCAAAGGGAGCAGGTAGCATTCAGTGCCACATGGGTTGTTTACCGATTAAATGTACATTTTGTAAATATGTCTTGAGGAATATTTAATATTGTTTCCTTTGTTTTTCCTTTTGCAGTTAAAGAGCAAGCTTATTCAGCTGCACCAACGTGTTGCGATGATAGAAGAGAAATTAGCCAGGTGCCTGAATAGATAGATCCCTGAGGTGGGCAGCCTGAAGCCAAAGGAAAAGGCATTGCATTATGCCAGTCACCCTGGAGTTCCAGGGAGTGGTGAGAGATACAAGCCATCTCTGTCAGACCGTGTTTTGGGATGCACAAATAAAGAGGCAAAGGTGCAAGTGTTTTTCAATCTGGCAAAAATCAGATTTGGGTGGTTGCAAAAACACCACACTTATTATTTTAGATTTTGTGAGGTATAATTTTGGTTGTCCAGTTTTGGATAATGTCAGACCACCACCAAATGATTTTAGTGATTTGACTGCATTAATAAGGATGTAAAATTTTTGGTTTGGTTGGGCAGATGCCTACAGCTTCTAAGCCTCTGGTTTGGTGCACACCATTGTCAAGAGCTCCAGTCCACTATGGGCATGTTCTGGCTGGATTTGTTGGTATGTTACAGTTAGCAACATGTATAAGGCTTGTAAATTGAAAGGTTCAATTTATAGTTACCTCAGTTAAGTGATGAGTGCCGTGCAGTGCAGCAAGAACCAGGGGATGCTGCTGGCCTTATGGATGGGTGTCTTACAGTTCCAGATCCACCCACTCCAACTGTGCTTTGTAGTTTCCAGGGCACGGAGCAGCCAGGTTTTTTCATGTTTCCAGAATGGAGTAAAATAAACTATTAGCAGCTAATTGAAACAATGTAGCACAAAATGATTTTATTTTTTTAGCTTTTTAGACTACATGTTAAAGAATAGTTGCACCAAAATTGTTAAAAGAAAGTTCTACTTCTTAATGTTATTGTTAGTGTTTTTTCCAAGTTGTTCAGACATTTGGGTTATTTCGTTGATCAGATGTTTTTAATAGTTCTGTACAACTTGATTTAAATTAACACCTGCCCATCAGGATGTCCACATTCACTTGATGCAGAGGTCTTGGTGAGTCTGAGGATTACAGTGAAGAAGAACAGTATTGTTCTCTTCTTCAGCCTCACTATATGTTGCTTCACATTTCTAAATAACCACTATGATTGTATATCTATGTACTGTATATTTATACGGTAAGTTAGTAAGTGACTTACCATATAAATGTAAATGGTAAGTCAGTAAGTGAATTAGTTGTGAAGTCTAATATACTTCACGGACTAATTTGTTATTAGTATCAGCCTCTGGGAAAGTCCTTCACTGGAATCCAGTAGTGTGTGATCCAGATTAAAAGGGGTTTTTGATGCTTAGTGTAGTCCTGATGAGGAAGACAACTGCAGTTGTCGTGTTACAGAAGAACCCCCTTTATAAACAAGCAGCAGTATTGGGCATGTTTATGGATAGGGACTTTGCTAAGGACTCCTCCCAAGTGGCTTAACCAGCACAGTCCTGGGTTTATGATCCAGATGTCATAAATTCCAGCCTGGGTCATGTTGCTAGCTGACTGACTGGTATTCCTCACATCTGAGGGTCAATGGCCAGGGCTCTGTTGGTGATAGGGCAACCTGTGGGGCTTCCAGGGCACTTGCAGACACAAGGTGCTGCTGGTGAGGGACACACCTCTGCTTCAGTCGGTGCTGAACCGCTAGAACAAGACTTTGATGTTTTAAAAAAAATGAGTGGCTCAAAGGTGGACAAGTTGGAGTAGTCTTATACTGACGTCACTTCCTTGTTCTGCTCTTTGTATGGTTGTGGGGTTCATAGACTGAAGTCAAGAAGTGAAAAATGAATTGGCGATTCTAATGTTTTAAAAAATCAAAAATAACTATCTGAAAAGATATTTCCCATCTGGCAAGTATATTTGGTAAAAAACTTTACTTTCTGACAAGCATGTATACTGTATATATTATGTATAGATATACTGGAAGTACATTCTCTGGAAGTATGATAAATATTTTGTACCTGTTGTTTATACCTATGCATAACCCAGTGCTGTTCCTGTTAGTTTGCATTAAGGTGGTCCGTCTCTGCAGAGATGAGTGTAGTTTGGGAACAGCAGAAGACTTGGACTTGTAATCTGTTTAAATAACTTGTAAACAAGTGTGGTCTTGAGCTGTTAATAAATATTTTCTTAAATTCGTGTCTCTTAATTGCTGTGCCATTTAAACAAGTTACAGTGTTCTGGTTATTGGACTTTCATTTGAACAGTGGAGCCTGACATTTTAGATTAGCACCAGGATTATTTTTCTTTTGCATTAATACACAACAACCTGTGCTTAATTTAACCTATTTTTTTTTAAGCTGCACTCTGGGACCTGTAGGGATATTACCAGGTTAGCAAGAAAGATTTAGTTTGCGTGTTTCATATTTAAGATATACCAAGAAAATAATTTAAGTTCAATAAAAAGGGAATACAATGCTAAAAAACCCATGAGCAAATTAGGGGGGAAAGAGGAATCTCAACTGCACCATTTGTTAAAAGTCAGAAGACTTTGATAACTGTGTCCAGAGAAAACATGCTACTAGCACAAGAGAGAGTATCATTCACTGTTACCACCTCTGCTCCAGAAATAGTTACTTCTTAATACTTCTTGCGAAATAATGCTCAAGAAGAGAGAGATTGTGAAACATGCTCAACCAAGGCGCATTTAGGTGCATCTAATATTTTGTCTTTTTGGGAAATTTGGTCCTGGTGTGAGTGTTTACATGTCCTGTGTCTTTGTCTGTCCTGTGAAGGACTAGTGCCCTGTCCTTACCCAGCCAATAAACAGTGCCTTGCACCCACTGCTTGCAGGGACAAACCCCAGTTTTCCCATGACCTTAATTGGAAGAAGTTTGGAAATTCTAGTCCATAGGGAGCAGTGTCATCTACTGGTCTACCAACAGCTATGGAAAAATGTGGTTTGTTAATAATAATTAAGTGATCAATTGTTTCACCAACTTGAATACAAGGAAGTCACATGAAAGATGATTAAAAAAACATCTTAGTTGTAGATAAGGATACTGAGTGAGGTCACCCAGAATATGTAATTTTTTATGAACAGTTTGATCATTTAGAAGTTAATAGGCAATCATTTCAAAGGGAAGGTTTTAATAAATTGAAGCATAAGACTGAATATTTATAGATATATAGAAACAAATATTTATAGATTATAATGTACAACTCTGTTGCCCAAAACATGTATCCATCCTATTCACAAACAATTTCTATCACAGACCAACTCTACTGCACATAGAGATATACATCATTATCTGGGAAAGGAAGTCTGATTTTTAAGAATGGTTATAAATTAGAGGAGGCTGGCTAATTTAGCCCACCTAGTACATTTGATAGTTAATTTTTCTGCAGAGCCAATCCAGCCATTTCTTAAAAGAAAGATGAGGTGTCACAAGAAACATGTCTTGGGAAGAAGTGAGAAGACCAGGACGTGATGCCTTCCCTCTGCAGCATATCCATCAGCCAACATCTGTGCAGCTCCATAGGAACCTGACAGCACCTCTCACACGCTGTTTGTCTGTGCCAGGATATATTCTGGCTTTAGACTGATGGACACAATGGAAAAACTTAACAGGAAGGAGGAGTGGCTTCAAGAATCAATTCATAACTTTTGTCAGTAGTGTGACGAATATGGCAGGGCTGTAGACTCGTAACTGAAAGGTTGTGGGTTCACATCCCATTTGAGGCTCTGCTGTTGTACCCTTGAACAAGGATATACTGGAGTGCTGACTGCTCCTGGAAATGGCTGAGCAGTATAAATGAAAACAAATGTAAGTTGTTTGAAGTGTCAAAAATATCAGGGATCTCAGAAGCTCTGCTCTCAGGTAGACCTTCGATATACTTTACGAAACATTCACATTGCTCAGTCTTTTGTCTCTTTGCAGTTATATTCTAAATACCCGTGGAACTGTGAAGGGTACTTATGTGCTGTTTGACCAGCACCTCAACAGCCAAGACAACATTACTGCACATGGAGATAAACATCATTATCTGGGAAAGGACATCTGATTGTTAAGAATGGTTATAAATTAGAGAGGGACGGCTAATTAGCACATGTTCGTTTGGCAGTTAATTTTTCTGCAGAGCTAATCCAGCCATTTCTTAAAAAAACAAAACAAGGGAACACTTTTAAAATGCCTCCTGTTTTTGGCTTTAAGGGCAATTCCAGTTCATGTTTCACTTTTCATTCTGAAGAAGTTTACCGTGTTTACTTCGTCAATGCCTTTGAGAATTTTGAATTGAATCATTTCCCCATATAGTCTTCCTTGTTCGATATCACTGGCATCATACAATTATCAATGGCACACAGATGTATAAAGATAAGCATGAGTTAACTCTTGGAATGCCCCTTCTGAAATATTGACAGTCCTTGACTTTGTACATCAAACTCCAAAAACATTTGAAGCATTGGAAAAATTCAGCAGTTCTTGTGAACAGCACCAAGGCTATAATAAATAATAAGTAATAGGTTTATTCCATGCTGGAAAAAAGAAGAAAGGAAACAACGTTTCGGCCTTGGAGCCTTCTTCACAGAAAAAAAACATCATTTTCTGGAATGAGAATACTACAGTTATAGCTTATGTTCTTCCACAAAAAGCTGTCAAATTTATTTTAAACCTCTGACCAGTAATACAGCTTGTACAGTGAAGCATTGCAACTTGCCAATCACAAGAAAGCTCGTTAGGTGCAATTTTACCCAATGAGGTCCATACCTTATCAGGTCACCTTTAAAAACCTTAATTCAAAGCTTAGGTCACTTCAAGAAAAAGGACACACTTTTTCAGTTTTCTGTGCATTCAATAATGCGTCAAATGTCACCAGAAGCACCCTGAAGGGAACAAAAGAGGTGTCTCAGCTGGGATTTGAACTCAACCTTCTAGGCAAGAGTCCACAACTGTAACCACACTAACTGCTGCCCCCATCTCATCACAATTCATCAGACATCAGAGTTCTTTCAGAATTGTGCACTCTGATTAAAGTATACCACATTGTTTTTACCACCTGGGAAAAATGTGAAAGCGTCTTAGACCTATACCAATTGTTGGGATTTCTATAAACTGGGGTGACTTCAAAAAGCACAGGGGGTTTCATGACTTTGACATGTATGTGATGGAAATACTGTCCAACAGGGTTTTTAATAACCGCCAAGTTCACCAGAAAAGTTGGTGCAGTTTTGTTAAACACAGAAACATGAGTAACATAATTCAATAACATAAAGCAGTAATAGTTTTTGTTCAAAATAATGATCAGAAGCTTTTTAATTGAAGATGTTTATTAAACTTCTTGTGCACATTTAAGATACAAATGTACACATCCTCAACAAAAACCTTACAAACTGGAAAACAGCTTTTGCACATGGATAAACATGTACTTTTACAATAGAAAATGACCTTTTTTACAACTGAGCCAAGCATAATAAGCTTGAAGTAAAAACTGTTCAACAAACTATGGTTTAAAATGACCATTTACTGTTTAACAAACAGTGAAAACAACATTCCAAAACGAATTCTGGAATTTATTCTGCAAATATTGTCTGCAAACAAATTCAAACTTCAACCTCAACTTGAAAACAGCATTACTTTAACTTATTTACATTAACAATGCAGAATTTTAGGAAACCTGTAGAAGAATCACTACTGTTCTTCATCAGCTGAGTCACCGTGGCCCACGAAAAGGTCTGCTATCTGGTCACCCTGCAGGAAATGTGTGACAAAAATAGCACCTATGTTACAGACTATGTCTCTTATCTGTGGATCGGTATAGTCCCAGAGGTTAAAAAATAGTGTTGTACAGACTGATAGGCATCAATGACTTTTTCCAGAAGTCTTCAGGAATATCTTCTGAGTAGGGCATTATGTGCCTCTAAATCCTGTGTGCTGAGAACATTATTGTAATGATGAAAGCCATAGTTTGTGAGTTTTATAGACAGCAGGGCTGTAAACAATAAGCCTGTTGATAAATAAAATAATCAGTGTGTGAATATGCTGGGCTTTGATGCAGAGGCTGATACACTGGAGCTATTTGAACTGCTCAGCTCTGTGACAGAAGGCTGAATTGTTAACAAAATAAATTTTACTTGAGGTCTTATTGTTTCAGAGAAAGAAATGGCCAATCAGAACTAATATTATTTGAACTTACAGACATCTGAACTTGCATAGCTCCCAGATTTTGGTTGACTCAGTCAAGGATCTTGAGCTCTTTCCTAGCTAAACTAGACAATTGTTACTGGATTCCCCAAGCAGAAATGCACAATTGGTCAAACATAAAAAGGTTGTTGTAAGCCCTGAGGTGAATACTGTATTGTTGGCTTGCCATATATTGCCTCCCTAGGCAGGGCTGGACATTTTTTAAAATACAAGTTTTAAAACAACAGACACTAGTAGTTCTTTTAGCTCTTCCTTCAAACACTAAATTTAAATTTGTTAGGATGCTGCAAAAAGCACTGAATAGCTTCATATAAACCAAATAACTCCCAATCCTGCTGGTGGATTTTGTGTATATATGAAGCAAACCATGTTATTAATCTAATCATCCTAATCATCATCTTGCAATTCAACTCGGATTGACTAGTTAAACATTTCAGTGGTATGCCTAAGTCAATTCCAGTTCAAAATGCTGAATAAATCTCCACTAGGTACACGAAACGAGAAGTAATCCATTGCAGGACCAGGGGACTAAGACACTGGTCATGTCAGAGGAGAGTACCATACAATATAAATTGTGCTACTGAGTTCACTACATCCTGACAATTCCACAATGGAAGATGATAAAACAGAAAAATCAGAAGGAATTGTGACTTGCCTTCTACATCATCCTGAAACATCAGATTTCCAGTTCTCTAGAAGTGACAATAGAAAAGAGTTAGACAAGATATCTTCTCAAAAAATTACTGAAAATCAGTTTATTGGCTATATTTCAGTTATTCTGTCTAGTCCTAAATATTGTACAAATTGTCTTATATCTCTTTCAAAGGCAGAAAGATAACCATTTTATGTCTTGTTACTGATAAAGAAATTTGTAGGTTCAATTCCGTATTTGCCTATAAATTAACATGAAGGCAAAAAATATTTTAGAAGATTAACGTAAAGAATGTTTGTCAAATGAGTACACATACACATTCTGTAAAATAATCTTACCTGAAAAGAATCCAGTCCTGCTGGTGAATCTCTTCAGTTCTGCTTATATTGCTGCAACATACTGTACGAGCTTCTAGAAATTGGAGACATTCCCCCATTGCTTCTAGAGCCCTCATGATTAATGCTGTCAGACAACCCTTGGAATCTTTTCGCCTCGGGATAGGTATGATCTTCAAACTCACCCATCCTTTTCCCCACTCTGGCATTGTGAATGCTGGCAGGAGAAGTGTTTTCGTGTACTCTGTTACCCTCTGTGCAAAATGAAGTACCACTCTTGCCAAGAACCATTCTTTGATAGAGATCTTCAAACTCTGGCTCAATATCTGGTCTGTTGCTCTGCTGAAACACCGAAGAGGAGGAGTGACACCTCTTAGGAATCTGGTTAGCCTCACTTATTTTCTTGACTAGATATCCTTCTGTGGAGAACAGCGACTGCTTTCCAGCTGAAAAAGCATTAAGTGGTGGTTTGGAGCTGCTTATCCCTTGCTGTGAGGCAGGAGACCTTGGAAGAAACTCACCCTTATGGACTCCATCACTACAGTGATCCTTAAAGTCTACCATAGGAGCCTTGTAGTAAGTCACTGGCTTGGTTCCGCCGCCATTTTTGTTTCTAACAGGAGTCAGAAAAGATATCTCCTCTGGTCTCTGCAATTCTTTTATATAATGGCCCTTCTCACCCTCAAGGAGTTGTCTTCTTGACTGACTGGCATTCGAAGAAAAAATGTAGGCTCTAGAGGAATCCCTTGTGTCTGGCTGTTCGAAGTCAAATATAGATTCTGCATTCACAGGATGACTCGTTCTAGATGGACCCAGAAGCTCTGAACTGCTATTATTGCGTCTCATAGCCTTTTTAGATCTCAATTTCTCTATTGGATTCAAAGGGGAGTAACCTTTAAGCTTAGGAGAATCAGAGACGTTTTGCTTTTCAGAAGAAAGAGACCTCTGATGAAACGCACCTGCTTCCATTACATGTTCACACACAGAGTCTCCCAAGCATGTCACAGCATTAGTTTCTGGAGACCTAATAAAAAAAGCCATTGTCTGGGAATCACCTTGTTTGCACTTAACAGGAGACATTTGCAATTCTTGTCTTGGCTTACTTAAAGGGCTCTTCCTACCCACAGTCAGTGACTGTTTTGTATGAGTGGCATCAGCAGAAATAATGAAGGTCCTAGACCTCATGTCTGACTGCTCTGGAGAGCTGCAGTCTGATGCAGATTTTGTATTCAATGGCAAAGAAGGACGACTGGATCTGAAAGAGCCCACAAGCTCTGAACTGCCATTATCAGTCTTAACAGCCCTTTCATATCTATATTTCTGTTTTGGAGTCGCAGTATTGTAATCTTCTGACTTCGGCAAACTGCAGCCAATGGATGTAACAACACTGTGCTTTTCCGACACAAGAGTACGTGGGAGCTGTGGCTGTACAGATGCGACCCCTTCTTGAATGGAATGAGGAGATCGCAGAGGAATGACACTCTGCTTACTTAAAGGGCTCTTCTCACCCAGAAAGAGAGGTCTTCTTGAGTAACTGGCATTAGAAGAAACAATATATGTTGTAGAAAAAGGCCTCACGTCTGATTGCTCTAGAGAGTTGCAGTCAGATGTAGATTCTTCATTCAACAGACGAGCAGGATGACTGGATCTGGGATAAAACACCATCTCTGATCTGCTGACTTTGGACTTCATGGCCTTTTGAAATCCCCGTTTCTGTATTTGATTCATACTGACATAACTGTCCATCTTGGGAGAATCAGAGCTGCTGGCACTAATAGCAGGCTTTTTGGGTGAAAAAACAGCTGGGTGCAGTGGTGGAGGGCAGCTGATTCTGTTCTGTTCAGAAGAAAGAGACCTCTGATGAAACGTGCCTGGTCTCATGACATCCATATATTTACTCATGCAATCTTTCCAGCATGTTGCAGAATTAGCTCTTGGAAAGTAAACTAAAAAACTTGTTGTCTGGGATTCACTTTGTTTGCCCTTAACAGATTTTGCAGCAGGAGACATTTGCAACTCTTGTCTTGGCTTACTTAAAGGGCTCTTCCTACCCACAGTGAGTGACTGTCTTGTATGATTGGCAGAAGCAGAAATAATGAAGGTCCTATTGCTCCTCACGTCTGATTGCTCTGGACTGCTCTGCACTGCACATTGGCTGGATTTAGAAAACCGTAAAAGCTTTGAATTGCTGGATTTGTTCTTTGAGTCCTTTTTTGATTTCTCTTTGCGGTTGAAACTGAAAGTAGTGTCTAACATGGACCTGTTGGCATTCCACAAGCGCTTCCTATAGGACTTCACTACACTAAATGCCGCCTCTGCAGTGTGTTTTCTGTGGAAGGCACTGCTCATCCGGGACATCAGCTGGGAATACAGATCGATCATGGCACTATCACTGGTGCTTGACTGCAGCTCTGCATCCTCCCTGGACCCGTTTGCATGGCTGCTTGAGAGGCAGCTGGATTCACCGTTCTCATCTGTCATGTCACGTCTTAATGAACCTTGTGTTGATGCACCTGAACATGTATTTAAAAAAATGACATTTTTAATACAGATGTTTCAAAATTAAAAGTTTAACACTCCAAGAAAAGAGACTTTTAGGAATAGAGACACTTGATATTATCCAGGGGCAAGAAGATAATGTGCAAAAATTAAAATTAGTGCCCCAGACTGCTGGGGCTTCTCCTGTCAATGTGACTGCTCAGTTCTCAGCAGCAAAAACTGATGATGCCATTTTAGTATTTGTCCTGTGTTAGTACCATTTACTGTATATTGGCAATGGTCTGCCCTGGATTTAAGACTATTTTGCAACAGGCATTTCTTAATCAAAGGTGATAAAATGTTTGGTTTTGTTCATTACAGTGAATATCGATTATCTAATGTTATTCTGAACAGAAAGCTGAAAAATAATTCAGATGAGCACATGAGTGCATTGAGGGAATTTTAGAAAACGGTTGCTCAGATCTAGCGTACAAAGGCCCCTATTTTCTGTGCTAACTATCTTGCACTGCCATCATTCCACTGGCCCAGGTAAGAAAAAATGAGGCACCTCACAGCTATTCTTTAAAAGAGTCATTATGGAGTATCCTTCAGCTTCAAGGATGCTACACAATTTCCCTGCTGTGTTATTACAAGGGATCCCTAAATCCCTGGAATATGATTTGGGAATGAAGAATAAATAACAACACCACCCTGTAAACTTAGCCAGTAAACTCTCAAAAAAACAAAATAATTTTATTGATTTTTTTCACATATCCATCTAAAAACATTAGAGGGAAATGTGAACTAAATTTTGTCTGAGATACTGAATGCAAGAAAAAAATGCATTTACCTTCAATATCTTCATAAGAGGACATATCCTGAAAAAGACAAAAGGATAGGAGGGCAAAAAACATTAATATAAAAAAAACACTTTTAAAATCCCAAAGCAAGGTAAAAAACACAATACTTCATTTATTGCATTTCATGGTGACCATGTCACACGGCACTAGGGGTCACAAAGCAGCCCTGGTATTATCTCAGACTATTATATTGACCACTTTAAAAACTCAAAACAATGTATTTTTAATAAATATTTTTTTAGCAAATCCATGTGTTAATAACCCCCATCTTATTTTTCAATGCCAAGAAGATGCATATCTCTCACTAAATTAAGCAATTTGAGACAACTTTGATTTTATGACCAATACATGCATATGAAAATGGTAAGCAGCTAGTTAATCTTTCTTTAGATGAAGCTCCCTAACTACTGGCCAGATCAAGGAAAAAATCAGTGGTTCTCAATTTAGGTACTAACTAAATAATTAAATGTAAAAACAAGTTTTAATGGATTTTATGCTCAAGGTCTAATGGATAAATAACTTTCAAATGTAACCTTCTTAAAGGTCCCTAGAGATTAAGGCTGCTGGTCATAACAGCTGAGCACACTGGTCAATATCACCGTGAAGATAAACACAGCTCATATTCAACACTCATTAACAAGTTTATGCAAACATGGCCTGGGAATCTCAGCAGACTCTTAATCAGAGGATCAGGGTCACTCTTGGAGCCTTGCTCTAAAAACTTAAACAAGGAACTGACAGACTCAGCACTAAGACCCATCAACCAGCTGATACATAAGAGGTGCAGTACCTGAAACATGATTTGGGCTCCTGAAGGTTAAGGAGAGAATGAAAAACATGTTTTAATATCTTAAGGTGGCATATGTGTAACTTACCTGAGCACTGCTTCTACCTTCACCTAAAATGTTTTCTGTTTCCAAGGGCAAAACTGAACCTGTTTTTAAACAAATATTTTAAAAGTTATGAAACAGTGCAGGAAAACAAGCAAATAAATCTGAAGTCTGCATCGAAGCAATCTACACCTACACCCCAGGATACACAAGACTAAAAACGTATTTAAATTCACCTTTCCCTAAAAACCTCCCTTGTGTCCCATAGTAAGAAATTAAAGGAATGAAGAGCTGATGTTAAATGCTTAAAGAATAAGCAGTGCAACAAATTACATCTGCGGATGAATAGCTTAATATAATGCAGTCACCACTAGTAAACACCAGGACGCCATTAGGTTACATAATTAGGTGTGCTTTGCTTTCACATTTCTCATCTCATCTTGTGCATTTTCTTTTAAACTTATGAGAAATCCATACTGCAGTCATGTCAAAAAAGTGATTTTATTAAATCTATATATTGATATGATCAAATGTACAGTATTTAGAAATAAAAATGTTGTTACAAATCTGGTTTTACACAAACAGCGAAATATCAGGAAATGATCAAGCAGATTTCTCAACAAGTAAAATAATCATAACCTCCCAACTTGTAAGGATTTCTCCAAGAATATACCCAAGCGGTTGGTATAATTAGAGGCATGTGAATTCTTTTGTTTGGTGCCACAGATTTGGTGAAAATAATTCAGGCACACTTGGTTAAATTATTCTATTCTAAAATGCAGCCGTTAAGTAAGAGGCTTTTTTAAACCAAGGATTCTTCACTCAGGAACTCCAAGTTCCCTAAAAGCTACAGAATAGCAAGCTCTCTTAGCAAGATTCAAATACGTAGCGTGTCCCACAACCAGCACAACTTAGTAAACATCCCTTGATTGCTTGATTATATGTGTCTATGCACAGCTAAGAAAGGGTGTCTGGAAAGTTACGTAAAATTTGATTTACATAAAGATTTGCAGGAATCCTCATGTAATCTGGGGAGTGGGTGTACATTATGCATACATCTTGGACTGTTGAATAAAACACGAGATTTATAATTCTTACCATTCTGTAATTCTTCTTTAACTTCAGGCCAATCCTAGACAGCAAGACATACAGGTTAACAAAAAAGTGAGTGTTAACAAAAATAAAAAAAGAATGTTAAAAAATGTTTGATATATGAGTACATGGGCTACACTAACCACAAATGATAGTTTGTCTGATGAAGATAGATCATGAGTGGAAACAAAAAAAACATCCATACATGTGACGGGCTTTAATGATTTTATTTTCAAAAACTCCACAAAATCAGGTGCAAGACATTAAAATATTGTTTATACAATGACAAACATCACAGTGAACTTTGCAATGAAAGATAATGGACTTTTAATCACTGTTCTTTGTACTTGTCAATATAATTTGGAAAGTCTCTCACGATACTTCATTTTCACAGTTGCTTATTACAATGTACCATGGGAAACAACATAGGTACATAAATACACAGACAACACAGTGATTTCAATTGAAAGAAGTAGGTTCAATTTAATTAATGACCATCTGAAATGTACTTGCTTACTTATTTCTTTGAGGATGTAACTGCAAACAGCTTGCAACCCAATTAGCTCATGAAAATCTTTGTGGGATCATTGTAGATATTTTATAAAGCCTTTCTGCAGCCAATGAATCAATCAAGGTTTATTTATCAATGCATGAACAGTACATCATACAGCGGTGTTGTCGGCAATTAAATGCTTTATCCGAGAGCTGGTTAAGAGGGATAGAAGAGTAGAGGGACAGAAATTTATAGGAATGAGGTTAGGATTACAATACAATAAATTATACAATTGCTATTTATAATACAGTAACAGATTGCACGAATGTAACACAAGGTTAGGAGGTATTTAGCGCTGTTCATACAGATGCAGCAGCCATTCAAAATGGGTGAGGTATTTCGCGGCATACCCCGGTGGGCGTGTCACAGTATCACGCGGTATCACGCATTTCACGTGTGTCACGTGACTAACTATCCGGCGTCGCCTTGTAAAACCGCCAGGGGGAGCTTAACCTCTCATGTACAGCATTTGAGCCTTTAATTTTGAACTGTGTATTACAGCATGTTAATCATCAGTCATTAAAATGTTGGTATATATTATGAAAGCAAGATTGCTCAGTTGGACAGAAGTACACAACCTACCTTTATCAGAAATATTTATGCATCAAAGCCTTTACTGAAGATATTACTAATAGTATTAATAATGGATGACTTTGGACAAGCTGTATACTCAAAGTATAATTTCTTTAGCACATTTGTACAAGCACTTGGAATCTGTCCAAGCCATACTTTGTCAGGCATTTTGTTTTACTTCAACGGGGCATAAAAACTTCCTTGCTTTTAACAGGGCGTTTCATAATTTCTAGCTACGAAAATGATTTAAAATGCGACACCTATCATTCAACTAGAGCTTAAAATATCACAAGGAAAAATACACACCGGTATTCCATTTCTCCCTAAACATTGTAAGCTTCGAAGTCTTTAACTAACGTGATACCGGAGTCAACAAGCATACTTTTAGAATTTGATTAAAAGGGAATATAATATGGAATCGCGTATCTAAAGAATTTAATAACGGTATGATTATATCCGTGTACTGCGGCAGGACTGTGTAAGGCTGTTTCGCCTACCTGAACATGCGAGCTGTCTTGTAGCCTACTGGTCTAGGTGCGTGACTTCCAACTGGTAGGTTGTGTGTTCGAATCCAGCTGGTGCTGGACTTTTATTTTAACAAACATTTCTTCGAAAAAATAGGTAAGCGATATTATGGACAATCAATTGACTTTTATATTTCAAAATATCGCAACATGATCGATATTTGCGATATTTTGAATATATCTTCCCTTCTGACAGTGGTTCCTGCTTCTATTGTGTGTGTGTGTGCAACAGTAAATTGTTATAGAGAAATGGAGGCGGGACAGTATGCGTTACAATATAAACATTTATATTGATTTAAATCGTGTTCTGATTTAAATCGCAAACGCGTGTTTAATTATGTGTTTTTTAATCATGATCAGGCTAATGCATTTCTACATTTTCTGTATGAACCAGCTTAGAGGTTCATACAGAAAGACAGCTTGTGTTTAAATTGAGTGTAAGGTAATTTATGCTTCTAAAGTCATGGTCAGTATTGTTGTACTGTGCTGTACTGTGTCACATTATTTTATAGCGTTTTTATTGCGTTATTAAATCCGGTGGCGCTGTGTTAGTTTCCTGACTCACATTATTTAAACTGCGACACTGATCATTCATCTCTAAATAAACTTTATTTTATATAGCATTTTAAGCGAATAGGTAATTAGATTGCTCATAAACCTAATCACTTTTTCTTCATAAACACAGCGTGATTGCTCTTTGAAAATGCTTTTCCTTTATTTTTAAAGTAGGCTCAGATTTCAACTATAGATCGTATTATTATAAACTTTCTTGGAAAAATGTATTTTATGTAAACCATGTTTGCTATTAATTCATTTAGGGCTAAAATACGTTCATTGTCTTCTAATCGAGTCGAGTTGACATTGGAAGCCTGCCACACCCGGACCGTTAACGCATTAGCACGTCAAAGCCCATTGAGCCAGTATTGGCTTTAGTATCCCCCCCTTCTCCCCTCAATTCAATTCAATTCAAGGTGTTTTATTTACATGACAGATGGGTACAAGCAGTGTTGGGTACTGTATGTATATTGTAACGCTTACGGCAGACAGGCACTGTGTAGGAGCCGACGCACCAGAGCAGCGCCTGCAATTTTTATATTTATAACTTAGTTTTTAAAATTAGTCAAGCAATACGAAGCATCTCCTTTTACTTAGTGCCTGAGCATACTGCAACGCGTGTGAAGCCCATAAACGATATTAATTTTGGAACTTAAACATACAGTATATGGCTGGTCTCGGTACTTTAAAGAAAACATACACACCAGTATTCCATTTCTCCCTAAACATTTTAAGCATCGAAGTCTTTAACTAACGCGATACCGGAGTCAACAAGCATACTTTTAGAATTTGATTAAAAGGGAATATAATATGGAATCGCGTATCTACAGAATTTAAAGACCAGACAATCGCAAACTCGTTTTCAATAAAATTATTTTATTCATTCAGCAGTTTGTGAGAGGGACATCCAGCAGGGAGAGACACACACACCGGTTTTCATTGACAACATTGTTTTTTTTTCAATTCCTCTTGTCTAACAGGAATGTTTTGTTTGTGGACAGACTGTTAGACAAGAGGAAAAGACTGCCTCCTCCTACGAAGCATTTCGTTGATCCGATCACGAATTCTTTTCCAGTCGTACGCAGCAAGGGTTGAGAATCTCCGATTCACCATCGTACTAATGGTTTCCCGGAGATTGGGTTAAAAAAAACAAAAAACATACTAACAACTGTGCCATCCTACTCCTTAGTTAATACATTTTATTATTCATAAACAGTTAACATTGTTAGCAAAATATTTTGAATTATATTTAACCCTATTTTTTCTTTAGTTTTGTATTTAACTTATTATATGATAGTCAGACTTAATGTATATTTGAACAATGAAAATATATTTTTACAAGATTTTACATTAAGCACTTAAAATTAATATGGTTAATAATAGTAAACTGTAACATGCTGTAACAAGATCGGTTACAAGAAGAAAATGCTTTCAGAGAAAATGTTTCAACCAAACTTATTCCCACACACCCCGCCCCCACTACCATTAGAATATACACAAACATTTTAGCGTTTCATTCTGAGCAGAAGACTCTCACACCTGAAGAGTGCTGGCTGTGACGAATTAAACAGGTTTTACAGGTTTCAATCACAGACCATGTGACATGGGACTCAGTAAACTACAGTAACACCGTATTTGATAACGCTTTAAAAACGCTATAAAATAATGTGACTTGGCACAGAACAAGTTTACAACACAGTACAAAGATAAATGCTGACCATGACTTTAGAAGCATAAATTGCCTTACACTCAATTTAAACACAAGCTGTCTTTAGCCCTCTAAGCTGGTTCATACAGAAATGTAGAGATCTAGGCTCAGAACACACAGCTTCATTAGCGAATACATATGCAGGACAACTGGAGAAGACGTTTTACAGAGGATGGATTTTTAGAAACATCCCATCAGACATCCCATCATATTCACAACGTGAAATCTAGAAAATAATATTACGTAACCAAAATCCGCAATATGGAAACAGAACCTGTGTAATTGTTGATAGATGATGTACTCGTAACATTTTTTCAAGACGAACTACAACATTTAAAAAATGACTTGTATGTACTTGATATCTCTAATCAATCCACGGGTCCCAGCACAAAACGAAAGTAAAACGCATACCGTTTCTCGCTTCTTATTGCTCAAAAGTAATTTGACCGTATGAAATGCATAATATAAACCTAGAAACATATACGTGAGCAGTACTTAAGCACTGTAGTATCGGTGTTAAGACATACCTCTCAAATACTGTAAATCAAGTTAAAAATATCTCAAGACCGATTCTGGTCGTAATGAAACCATGCAAGGGAGTTTTTATGTCCGTTGCAGTTCTTTTGCAACATGAATATAATTATATCGTTATTAATTTCTTGAGATACGCGATTCCATATTATATTCCCTTTTAATCAAATTCTAAAAGTATGCTTGTTGACTCCGGTATCACGTTAGTTAAAGACTTCGAAGCTTACAATGTTTAGGGAGAAATGGAATACCGGTGTGTATTTTTTTCTTTAAAGTACCGAGACCAGCCATATACTGTATGTTTATGTTAAGATTTCCCTTCAGTGGTAAAATTAGATATGAATATTCAATACTTAAACGGGCACAGTTAAGACATTAAATATACATGTACATATTGTATACAGTACAGTTTGCATACGGTAATATGTTTATGTTACGCGATTAAAAAATAAATAAATAAAACTGGAAGGTCCAGCACCACCATTATGTTTATATGGTTGTTTTTGTTGGTTGGTTGTTATTATGGTTATTAATAATTCGATCTATAGTTGTAATCTGAGCCTAAATAAAAAGAAAAAGCAAGTGATTAGGTTTATGAGCAATCTAATTACTTATTCGTTTAAAACGCTATATAAAATAAAGTTTATTATTAATTTGCTGGACAGAGCGGTGAACATTATTATGCATAAGACAAAGATAACGATCCTGATCAGTTTAGAAATCTGTGTACGCTGTAAGGTTTTTACTTCTTAAACTTTTAAAATACACGTTTTGAATGGAAAGAATCCTCTTCCTGGTATAGCACGCCAGCACGTCTTTTTTCTCCAATCAGAGGGGTGTCAGATGGTGTCAGCCAATCACCATTCTGCGTTGGGTAGCAACGGGTGACTGTTCTCAGGCGGAAGATGTAAACAGCTTAATGTTCGTGTTAAATATTTTTTTTAATTAAAATTCATTCTATACAGCAATCGCATATTTGGGTACCGTTTCATAAAACTTTCATGCTAAAAATGTTTAGGGAGAAAGTGAAGACTGGTGTGTATTTTTTCTTTAAACTACCAAGACCAGCCATACACAGTACAGTTTACATACATACAGTAATGTTTTAAATTAATATCGTTTATGACCTTCAGATGCGTTATGCTCCTCTTCTTTTTATGCTCAGCTACTAAAATTTCCCTTTAGTGGTAAAATCCATATAAATATTCAAAACTAAGCGGATTAAAATGCGCACAGTAAAGACATTAAATGATTCAATCTTTGCACTACCAACCAATGCACCACGAGTGCCCCTGTCGGTCATTTTGGCCAGCCAATCACTTGCCCTGCGGTATGCTCCGGTGCCCCGCGGTGGCTTGTGGGTAGGTTACCGTACCGCGGGTTTTTACCGCGCATTTTGAATGGCTGCATCTGTATGTGTCCTGAGAGTGCAATGTGACAGGAGGGTGCAGGTTTACTGTATCAGTTCAAGTGGTTGCTTATTCGACAGGGGCCGTTTGGGTAATTGCAGGTGTCTGCTGTGGTTGACTGTTTAGCAGTCTTACTGCCTGGGGGAAGAAGCCGTTACGAAATCTGGCGGTCTTGGTCTGTATACTTCGTTATTGTTTTCCCGATGGTAGAAGAGAGAACAAGTCATGGTTAGGGTGACTGGGGTCCCCGAGGATAGACCTGGCCTTCTTGAGCCATCTAACAGAGCAGATATCCTCGATGTTCGGTAGCGTTCAGCTGGTAGTGTTTTGAGCCAGTTTCACCGCCCTCTGGAGTACCTTGCGCTCTCAGGCGGAGCAGTTATCATATCAGGCACTGATGCAGCTGGTTAGGATTCGTTCAGTGGAGCACCTGAAGTTGGAAAGGATGTGTGACGGCATGCCAAACTTCTTTAGTCTGCGGAGAAAGAATTGGTGCTGCCGTGGTGTCTTGGCTACAAGGCTGGTGTGGGGAGTCCAGGTTAGATCGTCCATGATGTTGACACCTAGGAATTTGAAACTTGCGTTGTCTGTTCATCAATGCTTCCTGTAGTCCACAATGAACTCCTTAGTTTTGCTGGTGTTCAGAGAAAGGATGTTGTTCTGAAGATGGCCATTGTAAGCTATTCCACTTTTATTCTACTGATGAGCTCCTCAGTTGCACTGACCATATTATGGGTCATAATTCCACCCAAGAAATATGGAAGTATACTCCTGTAAATGTCTGATTTCTGCTGCAGTCATCATTAGGTGCACCATCAATACAGACAAGTCAGTTCCAGGGGTGGCCATAAATGCACAAACCCTGACACTAACTACATTCTTTCTTTCACCACACTTTAACCTTCCCATCATTTAGTTTTATTAAAATCTTAACTGACCATTAACTTTTGTTGCAAAACCCTTATGGTTCATTGAGCAAATCTAAAGCACAGTGGAGGTAAGGTGTTTAAACTGAAACCTCTAGGACTTTCACTGTAGCCAATGCCTATCTGTTCCTTTACTCCCACGCCCATCAAACAGGGAACCTGCAGAAATGGACCTATGCATTGTGATTTTGCACTGCAGAAGAGGTCACACAAATAAGCACCCAGGAAAACAACACAAGCTGATAGAAGCAGCTCATATATGTGTATTATTTAGAAATAGCCTTACCTTCCAGACCTCTTGGGCTGCACCAGGGCTCCATTCTCTGGATTTGGCAGATAGAGGTGCTCCATCCCAGGGCTTAATTCCTGAGTGTTTTGAAAGAAAGTCTTTTGTTACAATATCTCAAATCCAGACATTTTTCTACCTTGTTACAAGTAAGGTTAAAATTTAGCATAGCTCTCATCTTTTTCTCTATGAAAAAGTACATAATCTTGTGTGCGTTGTGGGTAATTGTGCTTAAGTGCAATATTTTTAAAACGTTTTCAGAGATACATACAAAAGAACAGAACTACAATGTTCTGGAGTGAAAATTTAAAAAATTGACTTCACTTACTAGGGAATTATGTAGGCAATTTTGGTCTAGAGGGAAGACCGCCACTTACAAGAGCAGGTTGGTTTTCCTTACAGGTCTCCCAGTCCAGTAATGACAACACCCAGACTTGCTTAACTTCCAAGAGCTGCGGTACAATGTGATAAAACTTCCAAGGACCTACTGCTATTATTATATTGCTATTACCCATTTCCACATGTCCGAGTTGTCACGTAACCTCACTCTGATAAAATCACTGTATCAATTACTGACAATATCACTTTAGCATTGGTTGGCAATATGTGATTCTTAACACTTCCAAGCATTGTTAACTACTATACATGTGATCATAAATGAAAACCAGCAGGTGTGTGAGGCTTTTTCCAGTCAACACCTTTATTATATGAATGGATCTATTTTGAATCTTAGTTTTGATAATGTGCTGGTGAAATGCTGCCACCGAAGCTAGTTTCCACTTGATCAACACTGTAGAGTTTAATGCCCTAATACTTAGAATCACATCTTTTAATGACAGTAAATGGTAACACCCAAGGAGTACTAATAATTCAATTATATAACAACCTGTTTAATTATGGAACACTACAATGTAGGGTAATAAAGCTATAGTATTTATAACTGTGCTAAGATCAATTATCTCTGTCCTACATTTGTAAGCTTTATTGTATATTTTAAGTGTTATATTTGGGTTTAATGATTAGAATTTTCATTCAATGTTCTTTCAAATCTTCCTTACATAAAGGTAAGTTTCCTTCCTCTCCCCACCTCATAAGCTGTAGCTGCTGCTACAATCTCTGTTGCTCTCTGCTCTACTCCACAATCAGCAAACAAACCTGGGACAACTCTTTCTGCATATACCAGAAGGTTCTGTATTACTATGATGGAGCCAGGAATAGCAAAACCATGTCCTATTAGAAAATCCTAACTAACCTAGTAGTTTTCTAAGCCCCTTTTATAATATTAATAATAATAATAATTGCTTACACTTATATAGCGCTTTTTCTGGACACTCCACTCAAAGCGCTTTACAGGTAATGGGGACTCCCCTCCACCACCACCAATGTGCAGCATCCACCTGGATGATGCGACGGCAGCCATAGTGCGCCAGAACGCTCACCACACATCAGCTATCAGTGGGGAGGAGAGCAGAGTAATGTAGCCAATTCATAGAGGGGGCCATGATTAGTAAGGGCCAATTGGAAATTTGGCCAGGACACCGGGGTTACACCCCTACTCTTTTCGAGAAGCGCCCTGGGATTTTTAATGACCACAGAGAGTCAGGACCTCGGTTTTAAGTCTCATCCGAAGGACGGCGCCTGTTTACAGTATAGTGTCCCCATCACTAAACTGGGGCATTAGGACCCACATGGACTGCAGGGTGAGCGTCTCCCATCCAGGTACTGACCAGGCTCACACCTGCTTAGCTTCAGTGGGTTGCCAGTTGTGAGTTGCAGGGTGATATGGCTGCTGGCAGCTTTTATATACAATGCATTGGGAAATTATTCAGAGTGTTGCACAGTTTTCACATTTTGTTGTTTTAAAAGCTTGCAGTCATTACACTTTTTCAATTGATTTATATACAGAACTTAAATACAGTCCACAAAGAACAAAAATGAAACAGATAATATGAAGTAAAAATGGAAAATACATGTATGCACAAGTATCCAAACCTTTTTTTGCAGCAAATCGAAATTAATTTAGAAAATTAGCTAGCCTTAGTCCACAATGAATTTCAAGCCTAAATGCAACCATGAAGATATAAAAATTAAAAACAGATCAGAAGAGTACAAAAACATTTCGAAGACCCCTCATAATTTCTTGTGCATGGTGATGTCCATCACTATGAAGTGGAAGGCAACCAAACACTGCCTAGATCAGAGTGCACCTGCAAACTCAGCTGCTAGGTAAGCAGGAAAGATCAGGGGTCAAAATTTTCCCAGTCAATCCACCTAGCCCCTTGTGTGGAATATCTCAAATCCTGCAGGGGTTTGCAACAAAGCATCTAGTTCAAAAATTAAATTTTTTTTGATTTGTTCCAAATTGATGTACAAATTTGGCAGAGCCTTACCCAACTGTAATTACTACTTCCATTAATTATTTAGCTCTGAATACCGATCGATTTATTTTGTTGACATTTACTGTAACGTATCTTACCCTTAGAAGTCGGTTTGAGTAGTCGGGTTATAAAATGTGTATCCTTCCTTTTGTAATTTCACAAAATGGGACAAGAAATAGATCTCACTACAAGCAGTGTTAACATATATCATGCATAATGCATATAACAGTTGAAAAAATATTTTAATTTAATTCTTCACAATAAGGTGTATGAAATGATACTTTTCACTTATTTACCATATTCTTCTCATATTACAGCTGCAAATGATAAAATGTCTAATAAAAATGACATTTACATGAAGTATTAGAAAGAAGGAACATAACTTAAATCATCCATTTCTGGTTTACAGATGCTTTTCAGAGAATTTCACAATTTTTCTGAAAGTTTTACTGAATGGCAAGATTTATGATTTCCACCAGGAACAGCACCAGGTGGTGCATTGGTTTGCTTTGCTTCCTTGCAAAAGGATATTGCTGGCACTGGCTCCAGCTCCCACAAGACTCTGTATTGGATAAAACTGTTAGAAAATGGATGGATGATTTCCACCAAAGATGTTAGCACAAATTCAAAGCTACTGATAGAAATTCAGTGAAGAGACTCTCCTGAGAAGGCTGCAAAGTTAAAAGGAAAGGTGAAACACATCTGAGCACTGGCATATTGCGCTGGAGAGAGCAAGGCTGCTTTTCTGCATTCCAGGACAGACTAGATAGTCTTACCTTTTGAGGAGCAACACGTCATCGATGAAAAACACACCACCTCATCATCTTCCAATTGGGAGTACTGGGAAATGACCAATTAAGAAAATAATTACAACAGGCAAAATATATGAAAAAACTCCTAAGTGTATTGAAAAAAAAATGTTTAAGGGAGAGGTTTTCAAGTTATGTCAGCTATTTACAAGTGTAACACATACCACAGCACCCTAACTCCATATTTTTAATATACCCAAGTATTAATCAGCTGCAATTTTGCCAACATTTTGATTTTCAGTAACATAAGCCTTGTGATAGGCAAGGGGTGGTGCATTTACCCACTGAAGTAGTTCACTAGGGCTGCACTTACTGCACAAGCAGTAAGGTAGTTTATGCTACGTTACAAGGTTTTATGAATTTATATTAATAAACTCTTAAATGACCAGCTTTTAACATTTCGGGTTTGCTGTTCTTAATTTCACAATTTTCTACTTTTTTCTATGACAGGAACTATATAGACTTAATAGCACATTCATGAAACTCCAATGATTAAAGTGAAGAAACATGCTTGATTTCTTATAACTGCCAATAGAGAAAATGTTTAATCAGTGTGCAATGGGGAACCACTACACTTTCAGGGTGGCGCTGTGGTCAGCGTTGCCGCCTCCCTGTCCGCATGGAGTTTTTTATGTTCTCACTGTGTTTTTGTGGGTTTTCTCCCACAGTGCAAAGACATCCTCGCAGGTTCTAGAAGATCTGTCCCTAGTGTCTGTGTGATGTGAAAAATATGCAGCCTATAAATACTACATCGCAGTGTAGCTTGATGTAATCTTTTCTTAAATGTTTTAAAACCATCGACACTTTCGATTTGCCGCTACATTTTTAAAGAAAAAATACTGAAGAAGTCTCTTAAGTCATAATTTGTTTCCTTAAAGCTCAATAATAATTTGAATTAAGCACTTTGCCATAACCGTTCATAGTTAATTTACAGTATTTTGTGCTTGCTGCGAGACGCTCGAAGGATACATTTTTAAAAAAAAACGGCCACATCTGCAACTGCCCCGATCAGTAACGGCCTCACGGAGGTTGCGGGAAAAGAAAGTCCTAGCGTTTTTTTTTAATAAACGTCTGTTAGATTTTATGCAGTCCTTTAGCACTGCGTAGTCTTCATGGAGAGCAAGCTGGGGTATGCGAAAAAATAATTCCTAATGCAAGAAATTGTAAAGGGTTAATAAAGTAATGTTATATTATAGTCGTGTGTGCTCATGAGCCGAATGCACGTAGCGAAAACGCCAGCAAACATTTTGATTTGAAAACATAAACCCACCTTTTGACAAATCTCATCCAATTTATTCTCATAAGCATCGGCATTCTTATCAACCTCTTCATAGAAATCTTTCGAAAATTTCACCGAATCGTCCATCCTTAATCGATGCAAACATTCACTGCGTTTAGAGCCATCTACGCGCGTAGTCATACACCACCAGCTTCAAATTCAATCTGGCTTCATCCAGTAGGCACACCACTGATTGGACATCGTTAGGCGACAACGCGAGCATTTTACGCCATCAAAGGGCGACAGCATGAGCTCTCAAAACTTGAGGATGAAGCTAACAACTTTAAACTTTTTTATTTTATTTGGAGGAATAAACCCCATTACCTTAAAAATATATTATTTGTCGAACAAAAGCAGAATAGGACCAAAATGCTTAACATATCATTCTATTTTTAAGATAAAATGCATGCAGAATTATTTAAGAGAATTTTTATCAAGAAGTATATAAGAAGTGTATAGAAATAAAACCTTTAAGTTCTTTGAAAACTTAAATGTTAAACTGGTATCATCTGGGTAAAACAATTAATTGTTGATGGTTGATGTTGATGGTGAAATGTGTAATTAAACAGATTTTGTGGTCTACAAAATTATATATATATATTGTATATTAAGGATACTGATATTGACATTTCTTTTAGAGAAATAGATGTTACGTTACTTTCATGTTTTAATGTTAATCACATTGATAAATACAAAAATATAATATAAATATAAAAACATAAAATGGAAAGAGACCCACATTTAAACAATTTAAAATAGAAATGGGCGGATATCTCCAGACTAAACATGAAAGCTGTACGTATCATATCTTTACTTAATCTTTTTTTTATTTGGTAAAATGCAACTGAATTATGTATTCTCGATTATGTTATACGTACTTTTATGTGTATTATATATATTTTTGTTTTTGCAATACAAAATAAGGATAAAGCCACCATCTTATTGCCGTCAAGTCACCCATAAAATGCATTGCAGTTTACACATATAACCAGTACTGTAATAAAATCAGCATTTGTGTTGAGAGTGTCTTTAATTACAATTTTCAGTTTTTAAATACAGATAACCATATGTTGAAATTAAACCTATCTAAGTAAAAAGACACCTTCATAACACTACAAACTCAGCTTCAAATGCAAGTACTACAAATGATCTGGATTAAAAATACATGTTCAGCAGTTTAAATAAATTATAGTGTATCTTGTTTAGTTTAAATTAGAATTTAAAAATGCTGTGGGTAGACCACTAATAAGTACTTTTGTCAATAGAAAACACACCATTCAAAAATAACCACAAGGTGGTTGCTTCTGTAGTTATTTCCCAGCAGTTCATCTGCATAATTAATATTCTGTCACTACCTGCAGTAACACCCAAGGCCGCTAGGTGACACAGAATGCGCAGTAAAGAACTTGAGAAAGGTTATAATGAGAGGAAGCTATTCAACTAGATCTAGATCAACTATTCATCTAGATTATTTGGTAGTTAATAGCTAATTTTCCCAAGTATCTTATTCAGCAGTTTATTGAAAGAAGGGAGAAAAGTGACTTGAGCAACACGGTTTTGTAGCTTGTTCCATACTACCACAATAATTTGGGTGGAAAAGTACCTCCGCTTCTTGGTTTTTAAAAATACTTCCAGAGTTTCCATTTGTGTCCTCTGATTCATGTTTCACTGCTCCAGGCTTCCAGGCTTTATTATCAACTAGGGTAAAATTACTTCGTGGTACATTCCAACACAATACAAAAAAAATCTTCAGGAAGGGTTTACTAATTGGTCTTGTTAAGTCTGGTGTTCCTCAGGGCTCAATACTTGTCTGGTGTTCCTCAGGGCTCAATACTTCTTTTTACGCTGACGATACTCAAATATACAGTACATCCATACCAAACCTGACACTGATGTGGCTGTCTCTATTCTATCTAATTGCATCTCTGACATAAAAATTTGGATGACTCAAAACTTCCTTCATCTTAACTGCGACAAGACTGAAGTCATGCTTATTGGCACCCCCCATCAACTTCGTAAAGCCAGTCCTGTAACCCTATCTGTAGATGGTTCTGTACTTGAGCTTCAATCAAAATTGAAAAACTTGGGGTTATATTCGATTCTGGCTTAAAATTCACAGCATACTGTCAAAACATCTTTTATTTACCTCAGAAATATTGCTCAACTACGCCCTATGCTATCACTAACTGTGGCTGAAAAGCTGATCAACACATTTGTGTTCTCTCTAATTGACTACTGTAATGCTCTACTCGCTGGGGTATCTAAATCTACTCTGAACAAACTGCAGTATGTCCAAAATTCAGCAGCCAAAATCCTGACCAGGTCTAGTGCAAGTGTTCACATTACTCCTATCCTAGAGTCCTTGCACTGGCTTCCGGTCAAATTCCGTGTAGACTTTAAAATCCTCATGCTCACCTATAAGGCTCGGCATGGCTTGGCACCTCAGTACCTGTCTGAACTATTATCGCCCTATTCCCAACCTCACAACCTTCGCTCTTCTAATTCTGCTCTCCTTACTGTCCTAAAAAGCCCGTCTACATTGTATGGGTGACAGGGTCTTCTCCTGTTACGCTCCCAAACTCTGGAACTCTCTCCCCAAGGATATCAGAGAGTCACCTTCTCTAAACTCCTTCAAATCCAGACTCAAAACCCTCTTCTTCAGAAAAGCCTTTACTTAACTGGTTCCATTCTTCACCCCTCTGCTTTTCTTAGTACCACCATCCACGGTCTCCTCTATATATTGTAATTGTGTTTTATCTTGTGTATTCTTCTTATTTATTGTTGTCGTCATCCTGTAAAGCTCTTTGAGAAGCCACCTTTAAAGGTGTTATATAAAATAAAGTTTTTTATTATTATTACTACAACAAGTTTCAGGAAATTTAATTTAATATAAATAATAATTATAAATAATATTATTCTACTGTACTATTTATTAATTTACCTTACTTAAATAAGGTTGCAGAGATGTGTTGATTTCCAAGTCTATTTCTGTTACATTTTGGGGCAAAGAGGCATCTTCCAGATGAGAATAGTGTA
This sequence comes from Lepisosteus platostomus, assembly GCF_059453375.1. NCBI lineage: Eukaryota > Metazoa > Chordata > Actinopteri > Semionotiformes > Lepisosteidae > Lepisosteus > Lepisosteus platostomus. The sequence continues at coordinate 33,918,731 of NC_142612.1, forward strand.
AATTCACAGATGAGGGGTTGTGTAGCACATACTGTAATGCTGTTAGCATTCTTTAGAACCCTTTGCTCAAGAAATATATTTAGATTTGATTTATTTACCTAATGACTTTGATGTGTATTTTCACTATTCGCTGGCACAGTGGTTGGCATTGCTGGCATGTAATACTACAGCACTGGGTTCCATTCCAGACTTGTGTTCTACAAGGAACTTTTGCAGAATTAGTAAAAGGAAATAAGGTTTAGAAAAGAAGAAAATAATACAAATGCACTAGAAGTGTATGTGTTAACTACTAAGAAAATGAATAAATCAAACAACAAACAGTATAATAAAAACAACCATAGAAGACTTGATGATGTCTGGTGGCTAAAGCAACATGGAAGAACTTACAAAAGACTCTATTTTTCTGTACTATTTTCTAGAACAGGAAATTCTAGGAAACTAACTATGACCTGGAGAACCACATTCATATTCGTTTACATTCCAGTCAAGCATAATTAATAAATTGAAGAGTTAATTGAACCAAAAATGTATGTGACTGAAACGTTTGTAAGCTTTTCTTTTACTCAGAAGTTTGGAATTGTATATTAATTATAAAATGCAATAATTAATAGTTACAATGCATCTCCCAAGAATTTTAAAGGCTGGAATCAGTCAAAGAGATTTAAATTATCATAGTATTAAGTGAAATAAAGGATCCATAGTTTAGCTAAGAGTTTCATTAAAATCAGGCAAGTGTGTAGGTCACCAGGACCAGGACAGGAACACTTTGATTTAGGACACCTTGGAGTCTCAAAACATTCTAGCAAATGTGTGACATGCAAGATCAACACCTATTATGCAAGGTTTGTGTCAAAATGGAACACGGATTATGAAGTGTGGGTTCATCGTAGGGCCCAGGATTAAAATTGAAGCATTTGCAGAAATTCCATGCCACTAGCAATGGAATTTGGCAAGATCATGTCCAGCATTTTATGGGATAAAGAAGTGGTCCTTCTGCTACTGTACATTACCCTCTGCACAAAACTTGTATTACCGGCCCATATTGTGCAGTGTTATTAGTGAAGTTAAGTAAGGGCAGGGTGGTGACTCTGTGGCTAAGGATCTACGCCTGTGGCTGGCAGAGGAATCCTACTCCATTTGGCCCCCGAGCGAGGCCCTTAACCCCAACTGCTCCAGGGGCGCTGTGTAAATGGCTGACCCTGTACTCTAACCCCAAGCTTCTCTCCCTGTGTGTGTGTCTCATGGAGAGCAAAAATAAATTCCTAATATAAGAAATTGTATATTGACAATAAAGTGATCTTATTTACACACCGGCAGATTATGACATGCAGTGTTCTGCTGCTGAGAAGAAACGGGGTTTGAGTAGAAGAGACACTGTTTGTAAGTGTGGGTGTGAACAATGGAACCACCTAAGCTGTAGGGGAAACATGGTCTGTTATAGTTATGCAAAGGAACACGTAATAGGTTTATTCCATGCTGAAAAAAATAAGCAAGAAAACACAACGTTTCAGCTGTGTACCCACCTGAACTGTTATAATTATAATTACTATTTTCAACACCTGGAGTCTAAACTCTGTGCCATGTGGAGTCAAGACAATAGTTCTGTTTATGTCCACTTTTTACAAGAGGTTAAAGAGGAGTAAGAGAGTTTTAAGTATTGATTATGTAACGTTAATTGATGGATCATTTTATAAAAAATCAGTTTGTCATACAAGATATGCAACAGGCAATCCAATAAACAAGATGTACATCTTTTTATTTATGCAACACACACAATGAAACCATTCTTTATTAAGCTATGATGGACAAGACCACTCTTGTCTGACCCAGTTAATACATAACCACCAAAAAACCCAGAATCTGTTCACAGTAAATAAACCCAAATGTAACAGCAGCTTTCACAAACTGACCAAACAAGACCAGGTATACAACCTTATGTAGTGAGACCTTGGCCACACTCAGTAGTTTCATGATAGTTTCAAACAACTAGTTTTTTAAATACATTTATTTCAATTATTTTTAACAATATGCATATACATACAATAACAGACAAAGCCAAAATATTCTGATTTGACCAGCACAAGATAATCCTGTGACTGCAAATAACATTATTGTAAAGTAGCAGCACACCAGGCCTTTTCTTTAGTGTCACATATAAAGTAAGGCAAAAGGCCAGCAGCCATATCACCCTGCAACTCATAGCTGGCAACCCACTGAAGCCAAACAGGTGTGAGCCATGTCAATATCTGGATGGGAGACCTCATGGGAAAAACCAAGGTTGCTGCTGGAAGAGGAGTTAGTGGGGCCAGTAGGGGGCACTCACCCTGCAGTCTGTGTGGGTCTTAATGCCCTAGTATAGTGACCGGGACACTGTACTGTAAAAAGGTGCCTTTGGATGAGATGTAAAACCGAGGTCCTGACTCTCTGTAGTCATAAAAAATCCCAGTTTCTCAAAAAGAGTAGGGGTGTAACCCCGATGTCCTGGCCAAATGTGCCATTGGCCCTTACTAATCATGGCCTCCTAATAATCTTTTACTTTAATAATGCTTTCACTTACTTATAAGGCTCTCAGAGGTCAGGCACCTGTCTATTTAATGGAGCTGATCAATGTATACAAAGCAAGTCTCCCACTTATTAATTTAAAAAAAACAGCTGGAGGTAAAGCCTTTAGCTGCAGGGCCCCTAGTTTATGGAACAGTCTGCCAGCCTAGGTACAGGATGCCGAGTCAATCTCAGGAATTAAATCCAGGCTGAAAACCTATTACTTCAGCCTAGCCTACTCACACTTTACATCATAGCCTGTTGCAGGTATAGCTGCTGGCTGCTGGTGCTGCTGTACATGCCACTGTGTGTCTCAGTGTTGGCCTGCAAGGCAGATACAGTACATCTGTTCTAACCATACTATCCTATTCACCTCCCCACACCATCTGGGCACCATCTGAGTTGGATGCTGTATCACTGCCATGGATCCAAGAGGGACATCGCGAATACAGCTATCGTTTAGGAGGATTTGCAAGTCTACTGAGATCTGCATGGAGTACTGGCACATACAGTAGATTGACATGATGGAAGACTTAATACTCCACATTTAGTACTTGTTTTAAGAATTGTATAATGTTAACATGACCAGAGGGGTTGGGCAGCCACTTGACCTTGGACCCCTAGAGGTTTTTTTTCTCCTTGAAGAGGAGTTTTTGGTTCCTCTCCTCTGTTGTCTTCTGGCTTTTTCACTTTCTGTATTGTAATGACATGTATTGTTACACAGCTTTGTTAGGTGCCTTGGGGCAACCTTGTTGTGAAAGGCGCTACATAAAAATAAATTGAATTGAATTAATAATCCCCATCTATGAATTGGCTTCATTACGCTGTTCTCCCCACTGATAGCTGATGTGTGGTAAGCGTTCTGGCGCACTATAGCTGCCGTTGTATCATCCAGGTGGGGCTGCACATTGGTGGTGGTGGAGGGGAGTCCCTGTTACCTGTAAAGTGCTTTGAATGGAGTGTCCAGAAAAGCGCTATATAAGTGTAAGGAATTATTATTATTATTATTATTAAATAGTGCCCAACCTTGTGGTACAGGACTAAAAACAATATATTAATAAGGTACTGTTACTCAAACCGCATCCCAACTGCCATTGGCTATAAGATTCCAGATACAATGAACATCCAGTGGATTCAATACAGCAATCTGCTGCAGCTGTAACTGTTGCTGAAGGTCATCTCATACTTTATAGATATTATATATACCATGTCGTGTACTGGGTGTGTCAGAGAGAAAGGAAAACCCGTGAGAGAATATGTGAAACACATAATCAATAACATCACTAGTTCCACAGAGCTCACTGAAGTCCCTCACCTCTCCATAATAACAGGCAGAGGACAGAAGAATTCCTGAAGGGCACAGACGGCTATTCCAGCTGACACAAAGACATATTGGAGCCAAGACCAACAACTCTAAACCCTGGGTAGAGGGGCTCCGTGAAAACAGTGTGGAAAGTGTGCAGGTGGATCATTATTTCAGGAGAGACACTGTAAAATGACAGTGTGCTGACTGGCCAGTCCAGATAAACTCCTGTTTTTTTGGTGAGTGGCACAGTTATGTCAGTCTTACTGTTATTGTGCCAAGCTGAACTATTCGAACCCCAGCGCTGCAAACACCAAGACTTGTCATTGTGCCCAAGGTGAGTGTCGTCACCCTCTCCTTTCCTCTTTATTCCTTTATATGTCACTCCAATATAAGCCCAGTCTCCACTCCACTCAGCCTCCCAGTAACAGCGCCCAGTCAGTCCCTCGCCGCATAGCACTTGTTGCCAGAAGTCAAATCTCTCGGGGTGATCAGGATATGGCTGCTTCTCTCCCCTTGTCACCTTTCTGTTCTCTTCAGACAGAGACAGCAGGCAATGTACTGTGTTAGGGTCCAGTGTGAGGTGACAGGAACCTGCAGACAGGAGGGAGGTTAGAGTGAAGAATCTGATAGTGAAACAAAAACAGCTGAGTCAGAAGTAAAGCCCAACACTTCCTTTTTTTAACAGATCAGGACTTACGAAAGCATTTAAACCTAAAATAGTGATATCACAGGATACTTTTCTCCCCCTCTGTCTATTCTCAACAAATTAAAAATATACACGCCAAACTACATATCTATCCCCCATATCAGTGAAACAATAAAAAAAGCTTTCAGGTGTCAAGGGTTTTTAGTGGGAAAACATATTTCTGGAAATGGCTGGATAAGCCACATTTTGGCGTGGGATATGTCCACCCCTTTGAGCTGTTTTGTCACCTAGTTGTATGCTTAGGTGCAGTCAGTCCAGCTGGAGGCCAAATTAGTGACAGGCTTTCTCAAAATGTATTAGTTTAGTAGTAACCGTATCCACTGTAACAGAAGGGTGGCAGAATGGCACAGTGGTTAGTATTGCTGCCACACAGTACTGGCCTCTTGGGTTCAATTCCGGGGGAGCTGTTGGTGTAGTGTTTGCATGTTCTCTCTGTGCTTGCATGAGTTTCCTCTGGGTGCTCTGCTGTCCTCCCACTAAGACCTGTTAGTAGGTTAATTGGCTTTTGTAAAAAACTGGTCCTGCTTCATCTCAGTTGCTCCAGCTGTACAGATGGAGACCAGCATTACTTGAAGTAACTCTGCGATAGACTATATCATGCATTTATTATCAACAGAAAGACTTGCCTGCTGCACTGCGCACCCACTGTCGTTCTAGAACACAAACACAGAAAGTATTAAACATATTTATTTAGCTATGTATCAGTTAAACCAAACTGAGACATATTCTAAAGTGCCTACATTAACAGAGAATGTTAAAATTTTTTGCTCCAGAACAGATTTCAACTGAAAATAAACTTCAGGACAATTATAAGATTTCTGAAATTAAGTTATAGAATACAATGAAACGGTCTTGACAGAACTAAAGTAGTTTGAATAGGCATTGTTCAGTCCAGGTACACTGTGAATATACAATCACATGAAGATTTTACATTTTGGACTAAAAAAAGACATCATTTTCAGTGCTAATAACAGGGATCGAAACATTAGCAGCTGTTATCCATACAGGGTACAGACCTGATTTAGGGATAGGTCTCTCTGCACCTGTAAAGATAAAAGAACATTATTATAAGAACTTCATTGCATACAGCCCTACATTTCCAATGAGCATAACTGGGCTTCTATTCAGGACACATAGTGGGGTTACACAGAAGTCGCCAGCAGAAGGAGGAGGGTTTGTTAACTGTGTGAAGATGGCGGCCTTGTCTGGAACACTTTCATCAGACCTCTGGGGAATGAGCTGCTGCTGAATTCAGTCACATGACCAGTTGTGGGAAGACAAATGGTCCGGTAAGAAATTAAAATCCAGGTTCAATGATATCTGCTGCCTGGAAACAGAGGGAAGAACCTCTGTATGCAAAATAACAGGAGAAAGGACTGTTCTTGAGATATTGGGTTGTCCTTAAGTTTTAAGATTTCTGGAGGAATGTTTCTTTCAGAGACTGAGAGACAATGTTTTGTGAGAATTCTTGAGAAAAGAGTTTGGAAAACTGGTAAGTATCTTTGTACTCCAGTTATGACTGTAAAGAACAGAAGACTACAAAAGCTCTTCTGTTTTGCTGTTTGATATAGTTTTGTTGTCCTGGACCCGACTACTTTAAAAGTTATCCTGTTATGGCACACCCAACAGAGTGTCACAACTGTAGTTTGTAACTTAAAAAAATGTAGAAGTGTTGCACGTTTCACAGTAAAATTCTCAGGTTAGTTTAACTGATCCATGTAGCACAGGTTCTTTTTGTAACTCTTTACATTATTTTCTAAAATACACATACATCTGTCTCTTGCTAACGCCTAGCCCAAATATTAACAGCAAGTCATGCTGTATGGCTAGGTTTTTGTATCAACACAAAACTGGTATATTTGATTTGCATGTAAATTATATTTGTGATTGACTGTGAAAGAGAAGTACAATATATTGCACATGTACAAGTAATAGGTTTATTCCATGCTGAAAAGAGAAGAAAGAAAACGCAACGTTTCTGCCGTGGAGCCGAAACATTGTGTTTTCTTCTCTTTTCAGCATAGAATAAACCTATTACTTGTTCCTTATTACCCACCTGAACTACTTCATATTGCACATGTTGTCTGCCCAATCCATGAAATTGACTATATTTTTATAATTCCCTTAATTCTTTCCCTTTTGGTAGCTATTTCTGGACTTGCTACCCCCCTATTTTTGTGTCATATGCAATTTTAACTAGCTTTTAAACATAGTCAAAATTTAAATTAATAATATAAGAATCCTATAGAGCAATGGGCTAAGATTCCTTACCCTGAGACTGGAAAATTGCAAATGTTACACTAGTTAGAAAAAACTAACTAGTACAGAAAACTATAGATCAACCAGTCTTGATTTTGTCACAATGAAAATTTGGAAGTTGATAGTAAGTGTTACATAATTACAAAAGAAGAATTCTTGAAAAAATTCATTTTATGAGAGTCCAGATGAATTTAAAAAGGAAACATCCTGCTTGCCAGAATTCTTCACTGAAAAGGAATAGCAGATGAAACTAAAGCATTCAACATTATTTATCTATATCTATATATTAGACTACCAGAAAGCTTTGATAAAGTCCCTAATAAAAGACTGAGTCTTGATTCAAAACCCATGGGAGTTCAATGTAATGTTGCACATGGATCGAGTAGTGGTTAACAAGTAGAGAAAAGCTTACCTCTAACTGGGCATTTGTAAGAAGTGTACTGTGTACTGTTGGGATGAGTTTTAGGCTTCCCAATCAATAGTAATGATTCAGACCCTAATACAATTTGTCAATTACATTAAAAACGTAACTATTCAGACTTTTACCAATACAAAAATGCTCTACTCAATGGCATTTCTCCACAAACATAATCATCCATTTTTACGCTGATATAAAACTGTTCTCACTTCCCAGTCCCATGAGAACTTGGTAGGGCAAACTGTCCGTGCTACCTGCCTCCACTTAACAGGTAATTATCTCATCAGCTCCAGGATAACTTAAACCCGGCTCTGTCCATAAGCACACATTCTGTTATTGAGCTTCCTACCAAGGGAAGTGCTCCTTGCACTAAAGAGCTCATCAGAACAACAAGGAATCTGTCTGAATCAGTCCAACTACCTGAGCCCAGTCTCAAGGTGAAACGGCACAGCAGCTGGATCCCCCTCTGTTCCACAGCTGCTACACTTCACAGCAACCAGCTAGACCCGCGGGACTATGCAGCTTCCCTGTTCCCTGCTCAGTTGTATCGTATCTTCAGCCAGACTACAAAGTGCATTCTCCATTTCATCCATCTTCCGTCTACCTGCACAATGTCTCTCCAATTTGTCCATTTTTTGCGTGCACAGCGCATTACTTGTTTCACCCCTCTTCTGTCTCCCTGCACAGCTCAGCCCAAGCTCTTGCCTTTCCGCTTGCATTAACCAGTGTAATGGAAAGTTACTGAGAAAAGGTGTTTTATCCTAAAAATGTTGTTTATAGACAGAGCTGTGCTGCAGAAGCAGCTGGATACTTGGAACAAAGTGTGAAAGCACCCAACTCGTGAAGGGCACGGGATGTTTTAATAATGTTTATCTCTGCTGCTTGAAGAAAGGAGTATGAGAAACTATCTGAATAACTGCTCTTCTTTGCTTAAAGCAGAAACCTATAAGGAATGGAAAATTACTGCTTTGCCTGTCCTTGAAGTGTGGCATCATCTTAAAAAAGATATAAAACAAGGGCTCTTCCTGCTTGCTTTTGAATCAGCTTTCACTTCTCTGCACAGACGGGTGATGGCTTTTTCCCATATTGCAATATGAATAAAGACCTTACTGAGTGAATGAGAATACCTCTCCTGGCTCTTCTTCGATAAAATTCCACAACACCAGGACCAAGTGGACTCCTTAGCCTGTTGTACAGTACGCACTGCGGCACTTTACCAGCTCAGTGCTGTGTCATAACACCATCCTGCCAGCTGACCACGCTCACAAACAGTATAGAAATATTTACAGTCATTAACGTGGAGTATTTCTTAAGTATGTCAGTGCAAAAAAACACAAAACAATCCAATGTATTTATGAACTAGTCCAGTTCAGTAATATTCAGAACATATTTCAAATTTAAAACTGCGGAATTCTGTTCAGTTTAGACCGACTAACGATTTCCCTCATTTCAATGTAATTACATGGACATGATTGTTAGTAGTGTTAATGATATTGAATGTTGGTGGTGGCGCAGTGCTTAGCAGTCTTGCAATGCTAAGGCCCTGGCTCAAAATTCCAAACCTGGGGTGCAATCTGTGTGGAGTTTGTATGTTTTTCCCATTTTCGTGGTTTTTTTTCCAGGTGCTCCAGTAGGTTAATTGGCCTCTGAAAAAAACTGGACCCAGAGTATGTGCATGTCAGTGTTTGTGTCTATATGTGTCTATAATATCTCTGTAAAAGCAATTTCTTTTTATTTACAACTGGTGCCAATCCATACAATCTTCCATTAAAAAAGGCCCAAAACAACTGAAGAACAAAAAGTGCAAAATATCTTCTAATCTGCCATTGGAATGCTATGAAAACATGCCAAAATATGAAAATAAAATGGTGAGGCTCAATTAATTTGTACTAAGGCTGTATTAAACCTCTTCTTCTTCTTCTTCTTTTTCACAGCCTTAGTCCCAGATTGTCCTGGGGTCAGCTGCTTTGGTTGCTCTTCTCCACTTGTCTCTGTCGAGCACATCTTCCTCACTCACTTCACATACCTCCATATCTTTTCTTACACAATCTATCCATCTCTTTCTAGGCCTGCCTCTTCCTCTGTTACCTTCCACCTCAAATTCCATTACCCTCTTTGTTACTTCCTCAATGTCCCTTCTCATGATATGTCCATACCACCGTAACCTCGCCTCTCGCATCTTCTCAACCACATCCACCACCCTACATCGTCTACGGATTTCTTCATTTCTGATCTTATCCTTCATTGAAATCTGCAGAATCCATCTCAACATCCTCATTTCAGTTCTTCTCATCAAGTTCTCTTCCCTCTTTCCAACTGCCAAGCATTCAGCTCCATATAGTAGGACAGGTCTAATCACAGTCTTGTACATTTTGCACTTTAACTTTCTAGGAATTTTCCTGTCACAGATTATTCCAGTTATTTCTCTCCACTTGTTCCATCCAGCTTTCACTCTTTGTTTTACTGCCTCCAGTGTTTCTCCTCCCTTTACCAGTTTTGATCCAAGGTATTTAAAGCCATCAACTTGTTTCAGTTTTCCTCCATTTGTCTCCTCAACATTGGTCATAGTATCTCCTCTTCTCTCCATTACCATTATTTCAGATTTTTCTGCATTCATTTTCAGTTCACCCTTTTCCAGATTCCTCTGCCATTTGAACACTTTCTCCTGTAGTTCTACTTCTGAATCTGCCATCAGTGCCACATCATCAGCAAAGATGTGTTCCCAAGGCATTTCTGTTCTTACCTCCTCTGTCAGTGTGTCAATAATGTTTATGAAAAGGAAAGGACTTAGTGCTGATCCTTGGTGTACTCCAACTGGGATTTCAAACTCTTTTGTCTCTCCCCGTTGTGTTATCATCTTCGTAGTTGCATCTCTATAGGTTGCTTGAACTAACTTCACCATGCTTTCTGGTACTCCTTTCTTCCTCAAGCACCAATACACCACCTCTCTGGGCACACGGTCATATGCCTTCTCCAAGTCCAGAAAGGCCACATACAGCTTTTTCCCTTTCTCTAGTGTCTTTTCCTGTAACTGTCTCATCACAAAAATGGCATATGTTGTGCTTTTCCCCGCTGAGAATCCAAATTGTGAGTTGTGGATCCTGACTATCTTCCTGAGTCTCTTGTCCAGAATTTTTTCCAGGATTTACAATCCATGTTCCAGAAGTTTTATTCCTCTATAATTTTTACACTCTACTGGGTCTCCTTTCTCCTTGTAGATGGTAACCATACTGCTTTTCGTCCATTCTTCTGGAATTCTCTCTTCCTTTGCAATATTGTTTAGCAATCTCGTCAGCCACTGAATCCCCTCTTCATCGAGGTTCTTAAAGTGTTCTGCTGCTATTCCTGGTGGTCCAGTTGCTTTGCCCACTTTCATCTCTTTGATAGCTTCTGTCACTTCCTTGACTGAAATTTCTTGGATTGGTCCACACACTACGTCTGCCTCCACTAGGTTCTCCCTCTCATTTTCTACATTTAACAGATTTATGAAGTACTCCAGCCATCTTTGCTTGATCTGTTCTTCTTTAATCAAGACTCTGCCTATCCACCCGGATAATATATTTTTTCTGTCTCGGTCTATGTTTAGCAATCTTGTATATTTGGTCCTCTCCTTCCTTTGTTTCAAGTTTCTCATACCATTCTTTCCAGGCTCTTTCCTTTGCTCTTGCTACACTTCTTTTTGCCACCTTCTTTAGTCTCTTATATTCTTGTAATTCTCCAGTGCCATCTTTCAGTGCCTTGTATGTTTTTTTCTTTTCCTTCAGTGTTTCCTGAACTTCCATATCCCACCACCACTCTTCATTTTCCCTCGGTCTGCCTCCTCTTGTCTTTCCACAAACCCTGGTAGCAGCCTCTTCTAGGATGTGGCTCATCTCAGTCCACTCTTCTTCAACTGAAGGCTCCTCTGTTTCCTCTGTGTTGTTTTTCATTTCTCTCACCAGCCTGTTGAAATCTACTTTGTTTTCTCTCAGTTTCCACACTTTTGTTTGTGCTGGGTGTTTCCTCTGCCTTATTCTTCACTCCTTCAATATTGTGATGTCCATCACCAGTAGCCTGTGTTGTCTGGTAACAGCCTCATAGGGCAGGACTTTAGCATCTTGGACTTTCGCTCTATCAATTCTTCTCACTAATATGTAGTCTATTTGGGTATCATGGCCTCCACTCCTGTATGTCACCTTTTGCTCATAATTCTTCGTGAACCCTGTGTTCACTGCAAACAATTCAAGAGCTTGGAGTGTTTCTAGTAGCCTTCCTCCTTCTTCATTTCTCTCTCCTAGCCCTCTCTGACCATGTTCATCTGGATAATCTGGGCATTTCTCTCCTAAATGTGCATTGAAGTCTCCTCCAATTACCACCATTTCATTTCCTGGGATTCTGCTAACCACTTCTTCGAGATCTTCCAAGAAGCTATCCTTTTCCTCCTATGGTCTTCCTACCTGTGGTGCATATACAGAGATGATATTCTACAAACCACTCTCAAAAGCCACCTGTACATTGATAATCCTGTCTGAGTGTCTAACCACCCTCACTATCTTGTCTGCTAGGTCTTTGCACACTATCACACCCACTCCATTAATTTTTGTACTCTTTCCAGCATATAGAATCTTGTATCCCTCTCCTAGGTGTCTTGAGCTGTTTCCTTTCCACTTGGTTCCTTGCACACACAAGATCTCCACTTTTCTCCCTGCCATAGTTTCAACCAATTCTCTCCCTCTCCCTGTCATGGTACCAACATTCCAACTCCCCACTCTCATTGACTTAACATTCCTTCCAGGCCCCTTCACCTTGTTTCTTTTCTGTAGCCCCCACTCTACAGTTTTCCCCACAGTAGCATAATTTCCATTAGTACCCTGTTGGGACACAGCACTAATGGCGGCCGTTGTTAACCTGGGCCCCAACCGATCCGGTATGTGCTTTGTGTTCTTTGCAACCATGGTTTTGGCAAGATGGTTTAACGTCGGATGCCCTTCCTGACACAACCCTTTTAGTTGCCTCTTACGACAGGCAGGGATACCCAGGAGGTATTCTGATCCCCCTCCCGATGGATATAAAGCTGTATTAAACCTGGGCTACTTATATTTCTACCCATTTATACAGAGGCATTTTATGAGTGAAGCAGCTTGCTTGGGAATAAAATGGCTGCACCGTACTCATTTATACCTACAGTATAACTTCCCATTTATGAGCCCCCAACCTTAACAACATATACTTAGGTGTATCTTTGCTTACTATAAAAATCGATGAAATTCCTACACAAAAATACCTATGCAAACAGGTTTTTAGAACTACAGCAGATATCATTACACAACAGTACAAGATACATTTGTGTTTTTTCTTTGTATTAAAACATCACTTACCAAGTTCTCTACGCAGTAAAGGAATAGCTGTGGACAAGAAAATACTTATCACACTCAAAGATCACAGTTCTGAAAACTGATTTAGCAAAACCTTACATCACACCATTGTTTAAGATATTACATTAATGATTTTAATTATTATTCGATTTTTAACAGTGTTTAAGATGTTTATTTCTGCACATAACACATTACTATAAAAGTCAGAAAAGGCTTGAGTAATGCTCTTTAAATCTATTAGGAAAGAATACAGAGCAGCTGCAGACAATAATTATCATTTACTTGCCTTTATATTCCACATTTCTCTCATTTTCTGTAAAGAAACACAAGGAGGGAAACAAATTACTGCCATCAGCACATTTCACTACACTAGAAAACTGCTTTTCCTGTTATATTTAGATAAGAATATGAAACAGGCAAGGAGAAAAGGAGTGGATTACCTTTAAAGAATAATGAAACAAACACAAACTCCTTGGGAATATCTCCTTTAAATAAATACACAAACATTTGTACTCTATGTTTAAAAGTTTAAATACCACGTTTCCCACTCCCCAATTAGTATGATAATCACAATATTTGGAGAAAAAAAAAACATAGTATGCTTCTTCTGTTTTTGTATAACACCATACACTGTTTCCAAACTAATTCTCAATATACAGTAGCTTGGCAATTTTTGTACCTATTCTTTTTATCATAATCTACTTACCTTTCTGCACTGAAAGCATGTGCAGACAAACCAGTTAACAAATTTAGTTATCAAGTGTAGTCAAGATCAGCTGTTTCACAATCTTTTGTGGTGATGAAATTGAAAACAGGTCAATGTAAGGCAAAGTTGGGTACATAAATAAGAGGAATACAGTCGCCTTTATCTGTCTCTTAATGTGATGTTTCATATAAAAATCTGAACACAAATATAAACATTGAAATTACCTAGTCCTGTTTGTAAACATAAGGCTCCTACAGTATAAAAGCTTCTGAGCTGAATCCTGCTTGAGTCTGAGTTTATGTGGTGTGAAGTGCTCCCCAAACAGGGAGAAATGTAAGGTTCCCATTGGATCTGATGTCCAGAATTCTGGGCATGGAACAGGCTTACATTATAACATTAGGACGGTTATCCACATTTTGGAAAGGTTTTAATTATTTGTTTAATAATACACACATTTTATTCACAAAAATTTCAAAAATGTAAAATTAGATTCACTAGAATTTCTCATGGCCAGATAGCTTACACACATTCTTAATATTTCTCAACTGATTTACTGTTTAAATTCTGAAATTCACCATAATTCAATAGTAACCTAATCGAGGAACAAGTTAAAGGTTTATTCCATGCTGAAAAGAGAATTTTATGGCTGTGAAGGCTCACATCCAAAGAACACATCCAAAACATTGTGTTTCATTTCTTCTCTTTTCACCATGGAATAAACCTTTATTTGTTCCTTTGCAGCCTACCTATGCTGACGCAGCTACCTACTTGAACCACTGTAACCTAATCTATTCAACATCACATGTGATGTTATTTTAACAAACACCATGGAGTGCATTATTGCTATGTATTTCAGTTTCAGGACTGTTTCTGTTAAAGAATAATTCAGACAAAATTGCAAAATACTTGCTTGCTATATATTAGACCCTGTTACATCTGTAAGTTTTGAGGTGTGACGTGAACATGCCAACACGTAAGAGTCACTTTTCCCATGTTGGAAAGTCAGAATAACCCAATTTATTCCAGGGGTCCCCATTCTAGCCCTGGGGGGCCAATGTGTCAACAGGTTTTCAGTCAAGCTGAGTTTATTAGCTGATACTTAAAAGATCAGCAATGAACATCAGCCAAGGGACTGCTTTCTCATATGAGCAGCTCCGGGCAGGCCAAAGATTACAGTGAGAACTGAGAAACTCCTATTTTACACACCCAATCTACTCAAACACATCACCTGCCAACTGGTACTTGTTTAGTCTGTCAGCATGTTCAGCTAATACTGCAGCCACTACAGCGGTTAAATTATAAACAGACATGAGTACATACCATTCATTTTCTTCCACTGGATTACCAGAAGTACCACTGCTACAACAGAGGCAACTGGTATCAAAAAGAAAGCCACCATGAATCCACTGTGTGCTGAGAAACTTTCACCTGGGAAACAACAGAGGTACTTTAGCTCACAGTAGAGGTACAGTAAGTTAGTTGGCCCCAGCTTTTTGGGGGCCCTAGGCAAGATCCTGGAAAGGGGCCCCTACAGATCTGAATCTGTACTTATACTACTAATATCAGCTCCCACCCCAAAATTTAATTTACTGTTTAGAACAACTAATTACAGTATATTAATTATATAACTACAAAACTGTTATTAACCAGCTGTGAAGAACACATAATAACTTTAATAAATAACACAAAGTACACTTTTTATAAAGATAACTTATTTTAACATTGAAAGTAATAAATAGGAACGTCAATATCAATAAATAACGATGAACCCCAGATAAGATTTACTTTAAAATTATAGCAAATCATAACCTTCAAAGTACTGCACTGAAACCTTTGTAAAACATTTTTTTACAGCAGCATGATAGAAAGCTTCCTCACTAGTGTCCTCACTGTGTGGTATAACAATACTACCATGCATGACAGAGATGCACTACAAAGGGTTGTGGCAACTGCCCAGAGGATTATAGGATATGATTTACCATCAATCTGTGAGATACACACCATCCGCTGTCGCAATAAATCCCAATCCATTATTCAGGATCTCAACCATCCCGGCCACAAACTGTTCTCCCCCTGCACTCTAGCAAGTGGTACTGCACTGTTAAAGCAAGGACCACTAGACTCACGGACAGCTTCTATCCCACTGCAGTATGCATCCTCAACAGCTAACTGCAGTGCCTCAATACACATCTGCACTAAACACATTTTGCATGTTCTACCATGTTTGTTTGTCTCACCACTACATATTTATTGTTCCACAACATATTTATTGTTGTCTACATTGTGTAGTGTTGTCTGTTGTACTGTGTATGTCCTGAGAGATCAGCGCGATTAAGAATTTTAATGCACATGTACAGTATGGCAATAAACTACTCTACTCTAGGAAGTAGTATTATCTAGCTAGAAAAGGTGGCATGTCTACCGTTCTCTAGTTACATGGATCTGACAGACTCAAAACCAAATGAAATACACATTTCTAACATTTCTGTCTATTTTGCATTTTTGCAATGACTTGATTTGGCTTAGCCCACTCTTCCTTTCTGCGCTTCAGAAACATATCACGTATTTGATTATTACTGGTCATTTTTTATTAGGCTTCCATTAACATAATCAACATAAAGAAAGCAACAGAAAGAGGCACTCACGCACTCACTCGCTCAGGTTTGAAATTGCTGATTAAAACAAATATTGTTACAGCTTTGGGTGACTGAGAAGTGTCTGATTTTAGATAAAGCTTGTGACACCGGGAAGAGTACAGTAAATACTTCTAACTTCAAAGCAGAGAGGAGTTTTGATGAGGTCTGGGAGGGTCCATTGAGCAGAAACAATAGTAAAGTTTATCTAAGTATGCCTAGGCAAGTTGTGGATTAATGATTGGCAAGAAGCAGCACAGAAAGAGACAATATAAGATCACATTAAGAGCACAGAGGAAGGAAGAGCGGGGGAGATGGAAGAAACAAGGAGAGCACGGAGAAGAGAGAGGAGACCAGAGGAGCTGTGAATTAAAGCTTGCGCCAGGCGAGAGCCCCTACTTCTTGATCATCCAAATCACACCTGACTGGAGCTAAGTATTCAAACCTTGTTAGAAAGAACGTGCTTTTCTGTATTTTTAGAGAACTTGGGTTTCATAGGTAAAGGATACCTCAGTTAGAAACGTCTCTCCTGCTTAGGGTGCATTTTATGGAAAGGGATATAGGCTCCCATTTATTTTGTAGCATCCAGGGTGCAGAGAGAGAGATTTAACTGCAGGTTGCTTTGTATTTAGTTAGAAGGCAGCCCATCTCTTGTGTGGCCTCTGTAGCCATATTAAGAGTTTAGTGCTTAGTCTGGGGTTTTCTGGGTGACCAGAATGTTAATGTAATGAACAGTTCTTTCCGGACCCTATGCGGATGATACGATCCAGGGAAAAGTGAAGAAACACAGGGAAAAAAGTCATGCAGGATACAGAGATGAAAACAGGGGGCGTGTCCTTGGTGCGCTGGTGTTCGGGGGAGGTGTGGCCAAGGCAAACAATCCAGGAGAAAATCCAAGGTGGAATCCAAACGAAGGCAAAAGTCCAAAACCGGGCGGTCTATCCAAGACAAACAAGATTTAAAAACGGGAACCGGATCGGAATCGGTGGGGAACAGGAACAGAAAATAAAACCTTTAACGAGACCAGGCGCTTCCAAGTCCCAGACTCGCCTGGTGTGGAAACCAGAGCCGAGCCCGGACTAGAGTGAGCACCTGGCTTTTAAGGAGAACTGAAAGGGGGGTTGGAACAGGGAGTAGGTGCAGGAGATGAGTGGAAAACAAGGAAGGGCTGGAGTGTCCTTAAGAGGAGGGGTTTATGAACGTGACAGTTAGGCCTCTCAAATGTCTTGTCTGTAAATACTGTAAATAATATAACTTTGTGTGTTGTATGTTTTGTGTAGTTTATTGTAATATTTGATTTAACCAAGTGAGCCTGGATTATTACTGGATTATCAACAAAGCTGTGCCAGAGAATTAAGAATTCACGTGCTTCTAGTTATACCAGCCATTCGGGTAATAATCGTTATAAATCACGTACAAATTGGGGTTTTGAATAATTATTTCACTTACTGACTAAACCACTCGGTTTAGTTTCGAAACTCCCATTTGTAACAACATGTTGTATTGAACACGGAGGGGAGCCCTCCGGTGGCCTCGGGGCCCTATGCAGTCACCCAGTTTCCTTTGCCCAGGGCCGGCCCTGCACTCAGCAATAGCCAGCTGGTTATGTGAGAACTTCAGATACCACATCCACATCATATAGTTCCTAACAAGGGGCATATTGTAAGATTTACTGCCGGTTTGTACCTCAAATATTAGTTTTGAAAGTGGTTTGAAAGTAACCACTGTGGACGACCATTCTCCGACGTTCCTGTTTATCAGCCAAACTGCCACTAGAGCCCATTAAAGGTCACCATTATTATAGATACAGCAGGTGAAAATTAGTTAGCTAACCAGTGAAGGGTTCAGAAATGTAGAAATCTGACACTGGCTTGGGGTCATTACTCCTGACCTGGTTTGAGTGTGATTCAAAAACAGACAACTGCTGTTGCATGTGACATCTCAGGAATAACATTATCCCATGGGCCACAAGTGGAAATGTTTTCTATGAGGACAAAGGAGGCGCTGTTGTGGTGTGGCGTAAGGATCTATATATCTTTGAAGCCTCTAGACAACTAACTGACACTTCTGTCTACCTCCCTCTTCAACAGGACCCTACCACTGACTACCAAAAGGAAGTGGTATCCACCATTTGGTTGACCGCTGGTTGAAGATCTTCCCTCATACATCAAAGACACCAACCACGCGCTCCAACTTTTCAATGATTTCCAATTTCAGGGTACCGAATGCTACATTTTTACCATGGACATCACATCTCTGTACACCGTCATTCCCCATAATGACGGCCTTACAGCCCTCAAGCACACGCTGGACAAACGCACAGTGCTTGATCCACCCACCCACACCTGGGTACGCCTTGCAGAATTGGTCCTCACACTGAACGCATTCTCTTTCAATAATCTTTTTTACCAACAGGTCAGTGGAGTTGCCATGGGCACCAGAATGGGACCCAGGTATGCCAACATTTTTGTCGACTGGGTAGAAGAACGCTTCTTCGCTTCCCACACTGGCCCTGACCTCTACAAACGATATATTGATGACTGTGTCGGTGCCGCCACATGCTCCAACGATCAGCTTGAGTTCTTCCTGCACCATTTCACCAACTTCCAC
Source organism: Lepisosteus platostomus (assembly GCF_059453375.1). NCBI lineage: Eukaryota > Metazoa > Chordata > Actinopteri > Semionotiformes > Lepisosteidae > Lepisosteus > Lepisosteus platostomus. The sequence continues at coordinate 33,937,264 of NC_142612.1, forward strand.
CTGTCCCTCAAATATACGGTTAACATATCTTCCACTACTCTTCCGTTTCTTCCATCAACTACCCTCGACTGTCCACTTCAGTTTATTACAAACCCACGGATTCACACAGCTACCTCCTGTACAGCTCATTTCACCCCAACCACACTAAAAAATCTCTTCCTTTTTCACAGTTCCTTAGGCTACGACGATTATGCAGCAACGACATCGACTTCGAGAACTAAGCCCTCAAAATGTACTCCTTTTTCATCAACAGAGGATACCCCAGCAGTGTGATTGACAGGGCCCTTGCCCGAGCCAAAAACACCCCCCGGACCATCAACCCGATCAGGAACTCCCACCGTAACAACCGCATTCCTTTGGTGCTTCCTTACCACCCTAACACACTTCCTATTCCCAGGATCCCCCATTAACCACAACTTTTCCATCCTACAGGATGATCCCTCCATTGGGGTCCTCTTTTCTGATCACCCTATCATCTCATATCGCCGACCACCTAATCTGCGTAACCTCCTTGTTCACAGCTCCCTTGACCGCCCTCAACAACCATCCACACCAGGCACTTTCCCTTGCAACAGAGCTCGCTGTATCACCTGCAAGTACACATCCACCACCACACTCATTCAAGGCCCCTCAGGACAATTCCGAATCACCCAGACAGCATCTTGTACCTCCAGCAACCTTATTTACTATATCTCTTGCAGTAAATGCCCAGCCATCTACATTGGAGAAACAGGAAGGAGACTCGGAGACCGCTTCAGAGAACACGTCAGGGCTGTGAAGATTAAAGATCTCTCCAAGCCCATTGTTTCTCATTTACCTCTGACGGCCACGACCACTCTAATCTCTCCGTCTGAGTTCTCAAAGACGGTTTTCAGAACTCATACATCAGAAAGACCACCGAAACCAAAATTATCCTGCAGCTAGGATCACACATTCTCCCTTCTCTTAACGACAGACTACTGTTCTTTTAAATTTTCTCCATTCATTGGAAGTTTCATTTCACACCTCTCTGCACCCATTCTGACTTCACACCTCTTGATTGGCCTCTCTTTCTGTCCCCTGCTCCCGCCTCTCACTCCTCCTCCCGCCCAACCTTTGTTCTCCCGCTACTTTACCTTTGCCTACTGCCCTGTCTCTCTCACACCTGAAGAAGTCTCCACGGTTGAAACGTTGTGTTCTCTTTCTTCTTTTTTTCAGCATGGAATAAACCTATTACTTGTTCCTTTGCAGCCTACACATGCTGACGCAGCTACCCACCTGAACTACTATGTTTTCTATGATTCCAATATGATTGGTAATAGTCACTCATAAGCCCCCATCTATGGTAATGGTGACCTTGGCTGTACGTGGCCTATAAATCTCGCTGTAAATCGGGAAAAATCCACAGTAAGTCGCTGTGGGGGGTACACTCTGAGTGTGTCTTCTACCAGTGTTCTCCACACATGGCCATTTTCCTCACAAATTAACCCTCATCTCAAACCTTCACTGAACTGTGATCCCTACGTTTCCACATGTCGTGTAATTAAAGAAATGTTTTGTATATACAGTGGTTATACTGTAAATAGCACTCACCCCCTGGGACTTGTTTCACATTTCACTATTACAATGTGGAATCATAATGTATTTCATTGGGGTTTTCTCTAAATGTCAAAGTGAAAACAAAAATCTATGGATCCTCCTGAATTATTTATTCATATAAAATAGAAAATAACCGATTGCATTAGTCTTCACCACCTAGAGTCAAACTTTGGTACGTCTCATAGTACAAGTTGGTGATTGGGTTTTAGTAGCTGTTCTAAAGCTTCCTGCTCCATCCAGTATCACGTTTTAATGTGCTCAGATCCCTTGAGCCGCGTTTTTTAAGGGTGGGGTCAACCACAAACTACTGTCAAGAGACGATAATAACACGTGAAACCTTTATCACAAGCGAAAATAAATAAGTGCTTCAGTTCGTCATTCAATACAGCAAGTGATTCTGTGTACAGCACCCAGCTTAGTTCTGAAAAAGCCCAGCAGATGTACCATGCAATGTGTGGTAACCTACCTCACTAGTTTCCTCTGCAGGAAACGTCTTCATAATTAAAGTCAAAGGAATTTATACATTAGAGAAAATCTTGGCCTCAGACATTTACTAAAGACGAGAAACTAAATTATGTTAAAATGTCTGTCCTGGTGCCCTCATATATACCTATCAACACACCATTACTTAGTTGTCAAGATCCACTAATGATCTACATGCACTCATGTCATTTTCATCCTCAGAGCGGAGTGGTGACACTGTGGATCTGCGCCTGTGGCTAGAAAGTTGCTGGTTCAAATCCCACGGCCTGCAGAAGAATCCTACTCCGTTGGGCCCCTGAGCAAGGCCCTTAACCCCAACTGCTTCAGGTCACTCTATAAATAGATGACCCTGTGCTCTGACCCCAAGCTTCTCTCCCTGTCTGTGTGCCTGTGTCTCATGGAGAGCAAGCTGGGGCATGCAAAAAGACAAATTCCTAATGCAAGAAATTGTATTTGGCTAATAAAGTGATCCCATCTTATCTCTTATCTAAAGCTTCCAAAATGACACATGCATATTTAGTTATTTAAATGATAAATTTTAAATATATATAAATAATTCAAATATAAAATTTCCATTTCTGTTTACTTCTAATAGATCCCACAAAACAAAAGAAGAAATAAAAGGTTCATTCAAACTGACTCAAAGTACAGAAAATGTGAGCTGAATGAACTCTAAACACGCTGAGGAAATCAACAGAGTATTTGTCTGACTCTTATCAATGGCTTAGATCCTGACACATGTGGGTATTAAAAACACAATGCAAAGGTCTCTAGGACTGAAGAGACCCTTTGTACAAAGTTTAACATAGACAGGTGAAGAGTACTGCATGCATTCGACAAGAAATACAATTTCACTTAAGGTGTGAGGGAAATCCACATCTTCTCATTTAGACAAAGCATCTAATAACACAAATAACACAAAAAGAAAACAAGGCACAAGCAAAAAGTGTAGAAGTAAAATTAAGGAAAGATATTTTCAAAACATACATTGGTAAGGTTTCATTTCCTTTCTTTAACTTGCCCTACTGGGATAAAGTATTTTGACTTGAATGTAACATAGTTATAGCTATTCAAAAGAAAAAAAAGCATTTAAAAGATGAGCAATCGGGCTCTTTCCTTTAGATGATTTAAAGTATAAGTGAACAATGAAATCTCTGGCAACTTTCAGGATGAAATATATCATCACATTAGTTTATCACTTGCCTAGTGTTACATCTGTAGCGTTTTAAAAGTAATTAGTAATGTATTCCTATTTTGGTAAAGATCTCATATTGTGTTTATGTAATTAGCTTTAGTAATGCTTTGTTTCCAGGTTATTATCCCTTGACTGTTATAAACTGAAGGTGTTGGTCCAACCCTATTTTCACAGAGTGGTCACTATTAATTATGTCATATTAATTATGTGGTAAGTGCTGATGTGTATCTGTGGAGAATTATTTCATGACCACACTTTCTCCTTTCCTAATTTTTCAAGGTAATCAGAAGTTCAATTAGCCCTTCTGCAGGCATTTCTTTAGTATGCTCACATCTGAAGAATTCTGAACAGCGACACTTGCATTTTTTTCTGCTTTTCAGTGTAAAATTAACATTTAATTGTTACTTTGCAGCTGAAGAAAGATGTGAAGACGGGGGTTTGAATTTAATCCTGTCTGTAGGGGGATTAGACTTCTAAGTCACAAGCTGGGGTTTATGGCAGGAAAGGGGGTTAACTGATAAGGATTGCAGATGCAAGCTAGGAACCCCCCTGGGTGTAATGTTAAACTGACCATTTGTCCAGAACATCGTAAACTGGCCAAATACCATGAACCCCCCTCTTTACCATCAGACCGAGTGACGTCAGAAACGGAGAAGAAAACACTATATAACCCAAAAGTTTGTAACAGTACGTGGAACAATACTTTGGTTTTGTTGTTTCTTGCGGGAAACAAGACTTCGGCTTTATTGTTCCTTGCATGCAATAAACTCATCTGTTTTACTTCATCTCGGGATCAAGAACCTTATTTCTTCTGTTACAACAAATTTGGCGTAGTCGGCGGATGCTCCAGAAGGCGCAGAACTTCCCATCGGCAGGAGAGACGGTCAGCGCTCACATTACTAAGAGGTAAGGACTCCTCTTTTTTAAAAAAAGTCCCGACTCTCTCTGACCGATTGGGAAATCTCTGCTCCCTGCGAGAATCGCCCGAGATGACGGAGTAAACGTGAGCTTCTGAATTCCTCTGGCCCGGGGAAGACACCGGTGTATGTAATGGGTTGTTTGCTGTAAGCCCAGAATTTGGTCTGGCAGGGGTTCCGCAGTATTGTGTACAGGCGTTCGAAACTGGTGTATGCCTTAATTGCGCGTGGAGTTTTTGAACGGGTTTTGGACCCTTACCGTGAAGTTCAGGACTGGTGTGGGCCTTAATTGCGCCCGGAGTTCTGAAGGTCAGAACTGGTTTGGGCCTTAATTGCGCCCGGAGTTCTGAGGCTCAGGATCGGTGAGGGCCTTAATTGCGCCCGGGGTTCTGGAGCTGAGTGGTACATTAAATGCACGTATAATCCAGGATTGGTGTGGGCCTTAACTGCGCCCGGGGTCCTGAGATTAGCTACGCCTTGATCGTGCACGGATTGGCGTGGCGTGGTTTTTTGTTTTAAAGGAAACAGGAGTAGAAAAGATATATATGTATGTATGTTTTTGGTGTTTTCCTTGTTTGTGAAATACATATACACACGCACGACACTAACATAAACACACCTCATAATAAAAGAGCAGAGCATTAAGTAGCGGGATTTAAAGGACGTTGAGACCCGAGAATCGCCCTGATTGAGCTCAGTGCGTAAGTCCACCCCGGGGCAAAAGCAGCGATGCTGGCGTTCTGGGGATGGTGAATTACTGATCAAGAAAGGGGGTTTTCGAGGTCTCATCCCTTACCTGTGAACAGTGCGGTGTAAGTCCTCTCTAAAGTCTCTGAGAGGTATTTAGATCCGGAGGTAACAGACGCCCTTGGCTGAATGAGTGCAGGAATGCACAGGTTTTTCAAGTGAAAGCATCCCCTTACTGTATGAGCTGTTACCTCACACACGACAAAAGTAAAAGAGACCAAACATGTGTGCTAACTGATGGTTTGAGAAAGTGGTGGAAGGGTCTGTTTATATATTGGAAAAGTGTAAGTTGACGGAAAAGAAGGAGAAAAATATGGAAAAAGCTGAGTTTGTCAGAGGGAATTTGGGGCGAAGACGCCTGTAAAGAAAGCATATGAGTATTGATTGGCAAAAGCACAAGCATGTAGCTCCCACCCTGGTGCACGGCCGGCACCAGTGGTGGCAGATACATGAGGAAAAAAAAGAAAAGAAATTGGGATGTGATTTAAAAGTGTGTTTACGGGGAAAACAAAAATCCGTAAGAAAAGATACTTTACTCGCTACGAAAGAGTATAGAAAAAAAGCTAAAAGAGGCAGTACAGGAGAATGAGAAACTAAAGAAGGAATTAACTTCTGGTCACGCTGCACTGGTTAATGTGCTACAGCCGGCGACTAAGTTATATCCTGCTCTCCCACAGGGAACAAACAGGCAGGAAACGAAAATAATTGGGATCAATTCCCACAGTGGCCATATGGAGAAGGGGGGTCTGATTGGGATAACACTTGGTATGAGTGTGATAAAGACGGATCAGGGTCTCCCCTGTTAGAGGGAGGGCGCCCGCAGATCTGTACTCTCACTCGAAGTGGGAAAGGACTTGATGTAGCAGGGCTGGCGCCGTTGATGACAGCGCCACTCTAACACTGTCTCGCACCCCGTCGAGGGGGTCTGCACTCGCACCTACCTTCCCTGATTCCCCCATACGATCAAATCCAAAACCGTAAGATATTGACCGGTGGGCTAAAGTACCGCACCCGAAATTAGAAATGCAGCGAACCTGGAGTGCGCTTCAGGAATTAAAAGGATTCATGTAGAAGTAAAACAAGAATACAGCACATTGTATTACGAAGAGAAAAATATATTCTCGATGTGTATGTGTGTTTTATGAATTTGTGTGCCGGCATGTATGTGTGTAACTGTGAGTTTTGGTATACTAAATGACGGTGTGAGTGTGTTTAGCCAGCGGGACTGGCTAGAGACGTAACTAAAGAGACTTGACGAAAATCAACTTAAGGAGACTGGAAAATATAAGAGCGTCTGAAACGTATAAGTACAGTACAGGTGGACGTAAAAGTAGTTAAACAGTTTTTGTATTTTTATACAATTAGTTGCAATAATGGAAACAATTTGGTTTTATTCGAATGTCTCGAAACCAGACATGCTGAAACGCTGTAGGTTTAGAATCGAGACTGGGGAGAATAACGTCTTGTGAGAAAATCTGTTTACCTAACGATTAGATCCTGTAAATCCCTTGTAGCCTCCCTAAGTCTGTCCCAGTCCAGTGGTTAAAAATGTACTATTAATGGAGTGTTGGTTTCTCTGTTAGGGGATACTGGAGCACTACTGTCATGCTTGTTTCACTCCTCTGTTCGACAGTGTGCTATAGATTAATGTATATGGGAAGACGGCAGGAGGCCACAGGAGTATTGGGACAGCAAGTTTTACTTGCCGAGTACCAGATTTTAATGGGTGGTTTTATTCCAGATCTATTGGGTTGGAATATTATGCATTACAAAGAATGACTATCCAGAACAGGGTATCACGTGGCTTCAACTGGCTGTGATCACTCAGTATGTTGATGGTTTTCTGAGTGCTTCCCCTGACGAGGAAACCCACAAGTCTGAGTTGCTTCAGCTTTAGAGTGTCTAATAGAAGCAGTTATGATAAGGCCCTTTTGTGTCTAGCATTGTGAAATTTTAACAGGGCCTGGGTGCAATGTTTTTACAGGGTGAGCACAACTCTTAACAGATCTGCTTAAGGGGGGAGTGCAGTACAAGGACAAGATTGCCTTGGTTCCCGCAGCAAAAGCCGCCTGTAATAATTTGAAACAAGCTCTCTTACAGGTGCTGAGACTGGGGTTTCCTCAGATGGATCAACCATTCCTTTGTATTATTGCAAGTTGCTGACAGAGGCCACCCAAGGAGCCCGCGAGCAGGTCCTGGAGGCGTGGGGACCACCACCTGAAGGAGGGCACAACCTCATCCCAGGAGAATGGGTTTGGATCAGGAAATTTCCTTCACAGGTTCTCCAGCCCAAGTGGGACGGACCCTACCAGATCCTGTTGACAACCAAGTCTGCGGTTCGAGTGGAAGGAAAAGATCGCTGGATCCACGCGCCACACTGCCGACGAGCCTCATCCCCATTTACAGACTCAGAATGAAATCATTTCTGTCAATAACGATAATTGTTGCTGTAGGACTATGTTCCGCAGGGATTAATGATCATCTCTCCCACAAAGGAGAACATGGAATTAATTCCTTTTTCCTTTTTAGGCCTCTCCTATCTGACAGCTAAGAAAACGAACCAAAGTGCCTGCTGGGTGTGTGCCGCATTACCCAAATATGTACAGGAAGGACTTCCTATGGGGGCCATTCCTTGGCGTCTCGAGGAAGTCATAGGCATGATCATTTGGAGGGATAATTTAGGAGATTTTAATATGACAAACTATGGGGGTTGCCATAACACGACTTTAACCTGCACAACATTACAATATCTACAGGAGCGAGGCTTAGAGCCCACGAGTTTCACAGGCTCTTACGCTCCTAAATATAACAGAAGCCATAGACCACCATACCTGACTCTAAATAAGGAACGTGAGGGAAACATATGTTTTCAGCACACTAATGGTCTGCACTTGGTTGGATGGAGTCGTTGCAACCTTACCATCGATGCAAATATATCCACCTCTACCTTCCAAATTCCAGGATGGGATCGGCACACCCCACAATTCGGTATAAGCTTCTTATTTTCAGAGGCATGGGGAGCGCCAAACGGAACATATTTCATTTGTGGAAAACAAGCCTACCCATGGTTGCCAGCCCAGTGGTCTGGCTCATGTTATTTAGGATATGTGGTTCCTCATATCCGTGTTCAAATCCACAGCCCCTTCGGACCTAACCACAGACCACAAAGAAAATTGGCTGATTGGGAATATTATTTAGGTATAATATTTCCACAAGCCGGCATGAACTTTCTGAGTCGAGAGTTAATTCAAATGGCCTCGACTTTAGAAGAATTAGCAAATTCTACCTCATCTAGTCTGAAGGCTGTTAATGATGAGATGGTAGCCCTCAGAACAGTGGCCATGCAGAACCGACTAGCTTTAGATTATGTACTGGCGGCCCAAGGAGGAACTTGTGCAGTAATTGGCACTGAATGCTGCACATATATTCCTGATAATTCTGAGCACATCTCAGATCTGGCCCAACACATTTACAATGAGGGACAGAAATATCAGGACTATTATAATGAAAATTGGGGAACTGGGTCTTGGGTAAAGTCTGTGTTTGGGGCCTGGGGTGGAACCTTTTTATAGTGTTTATCTGTAGGAATAGTATTGTTTATATGTATAATTGTAATCATCACGTTCACAAAAACATGTATCACATCTTGCTATAACCGTGGAACGTACAATGACATGGCAATACATAACTGTTCGCCAAGAAAGGAAATATCTGCCCTGACATTGTATGTATAAAAATAGGCTACACTGACGTATGCCATATTTTATAAGGGGGGAATGAAGAAAGATGTGAAGACGGGGGTTTGAATTTAATCCTTTCTGTAGGGGGATTAGACTTCTAAGTCACAAGCTGGGGTTTATGGCAGGAAAGGGGGTTAACTGATAAGGATTGCAGATGCAAGCTAGGAACCCCCCTGGGTGTAATGTTAAACTGACCATTTGTCCAGAACATCGTAAACTGGCCAAATACCATGAACCCCCCTCTTTACCATCAGACCGAGTGACGTCAGAAACGGAGAAGAAAACACTATATAACCCAAAAGTTTGTAACAGTACGTGGAACAATACTTCGGTTTTGTTGTTTCTTGCGGGAAACAAGACTTCGGCTTTATTGTTCCTTGCATGCAATAAACTCATCTGTTTTACTTCATCTCGGGATCAAGAACCTTATTTCTTCTGTTACAACACAGCTAACACACACTGATGCAGTTCCCCGTTCAAACCCCCTCAAACCCCGCACCGTCCTTTGGATGAGATGTAAAACCGAGGTCCTGACTCTCTGTGGTAATTAGAAATCTCAGGGCGTTTCTCGAAAAGAGTAGGGGTGTAACCCCGGCGTCCTGGCCAAATTTCCCATTGGCCCTTACAATCATGGCCTGCTAATAATCCCCCTCTATGAATCGGCTACATTACTCTGCTCTCCTCCCCACTGATAGCTGATGTGTGGTGAGCATTCTGGCGCACTATGGCTGCCGTTGCATCATCCAGGTGGATGCTGCACATTGGTGGTGATGGAGGGGAGTCCCCATTACCTTTAAAGGTCTTTGAGTGGAGTGTCCAGAAAAGTGTGATATAAGTGTAAGCAATTATTATTATCATAAACCTCTATCTCTATCTATATTTGGCCCTCTCCTGAGCAAAAAATAGACCATCACCCAAGTAAGGAACTCCCGGACCCATGATCTGATCTCTCTGTCTTGCTCCTCACAGAGTAGTTTCAGAACTCCTGTTGCAGAAAGACATCTGAAACCAAAATTATCCTGAAACTAGGATCATACCTTCCCCCTTCTCTCAACGACAGACTTGTTTCCTTCCGACACTCTCTATTCATTTACAGGTTTTGACTTCACACATCTCTTCACCTCTCTTGACTTCACACCACCTGAGTGTCGATACTCCTTCGCTCCTGCTCCCACCCACTCTCAACTCTTGCTTTTTGTTCTCCCATGCTTTATCAACTGCTCGTTTTCCATTTTCAATTTCAATTCAAGGTGCATTATTAGCATGACCGATGGGTACAATCAGTGTTGCCAAAGAAAATAAAAATAATAAAATTAACATGAAACAAAACAAAAATAAAAGTAAAATAAAATCTACAGACATTTACAACAAAGACATATCATATACTGTAAACATATTGAGCATTATTGCAAGACAGACTCAGTGCTCCTCAGGCTGTGACAGGAGATCACATACTGGGCTGTCAATTCAACTGAGTTCCCTCCTTCCTCTCCCAGTAGGATTGGGACCCGTTATGATTCTGGCAGGTGTGGGAACTCTGGGATTAGATTTCTGAATTTAGGGAAGAATGTTTCTCTAATCCCAGAATATCTGTCACAGTGCAGTAGGAAGTGCACATCTGTCTCTATTTCTCCCCACTGGCAGTGGGAGCACAGCCTGTCCTCTATGGGCAGCCAGGTCTGCCTGTGTCAGCCTGTTTCTATGGCCAGGCTGTGGTCACTGAGCCTGTACTTTGTCAGGGTCTGTTTCTTTTTGCTGTTTCTTATCTTGGTCAAATATTCGGCTAGTGTGTATTGTCTGTTGAGGGTTCTGTAGCATTCCAGTTTATGTTGTGTTTGTGTGTCCCAGTGTGTGAGAAATTACTGTTTGATCTGTGCTGTGATGTGGTGGAGTCTGAGTTGTGGTGCTCTCGCAGTGCTGTCCTGATGCTGGTTAGTGTCAGTGTGGCTCAGGTCAGTGAGCCTAAGGACCAGCTGGCTCAGGGGGCTCTGTTTTGGGCTCAGCTCTTGGCTCAGCAGGGCTTTGTGGTGGTAGGAATTTTGGTTGCTGTTTTATAAGTGTAGCCAACACTTTAATACTCTTTTTTTTATGAACAATATGGGAAGTTCTGTTAAACTCCAGTATGTCAGAGAGTCACCGGTGCTGGTCTTTTGGCCATATCCCAAGTCGATCAGTTATGAGTTTTGTGTAAAGCATATTCCATCCTAGGGAACTCTTCACACCCCTGGTTTAATGAATGTGTCTCAGAGCACATTTTGTTAACGATTCCTCTTCACAGACAGCTGACAACAATCCGGTTATTAATGTCATTAACAACATTAATCCCAAACAGAGCTCCTCCTCTGGCCGTTTTCCAACAGTCGATTATTTCATTAACCAATGCACCAATCAAGCTCCCAAGACACTCTCTATACCCAGTAAACACAGGTCCAACCTCACCCAAGGAGAAATTCAGGTGCTCCAGTCTCTCAGCAACAGAGATATCGTCATCAAACCAGCGGACAAAGGAGGCGCTGTTGTGGTGTGGCATAAGGATCTATATCTCTTTGAAGCCTCTAGACAACTAACTGACACTTCTGTCTACCTCCCTCTCCAACAGGACCCTACCACTGACTACCAAAAGGAAGTGGTATCCATCATCTCCCTTCTTATCAGCAGTAAGGAGCTCCCCCAGGAGGCAAACCGGCTCATCATTGAACATCCGCAGGTATCTCAATTTTATCTCACCCCTTGGACGCCCCATTGTTATCAGCATGCAACTGTCCGACTACTTACATCTCAGCCTTTCTCGACAGCCTCACGAGACCGCTGGTTGAAGGTCTTCCCTCATACACCAAGGACACCAACCACGCGCTCCAACTTTGTAATGATTTCCAATTTCAGGGCCCCAAATGCTACATTTTAACCATGGACATCACATCTCTTTACACCGTCATTCCCCATAATGACGGCCTTACAGCCCTCAAGCACACGCTGGACAAATGCACACTACTTGATCCACCCACCCACACCTGGGTATGCCTTGCAGAATTGGTCCTCACACTGAATGCATTCTCATTCAATAACCTCTTTTACCAACAGGTGAGTGGAGTTGCCATGGGCACCAGAATGGGACCCAACTATGCCAATATTTTTGTCGGCTGGGTAGAACAACGCTTCTTCACTTCCTACACTAGCTATGTCCCTGACCTCTACAAGTGATACACCAATGACTGCGTTGGTGCCGCCACATGCTCCAACGGCCAGGTTGAGTGCTTTCTGCATCATTTCACCAACTTCCACCCGTCCCTCAAATATACGGTTAACATATCTTCCACAACTCTTCCTTTTCTAGACATCAGCTTCTCCATCAACTACCCCCGACTCTCCACTTCGGTCTATTACAAACCAACGGATTCACACAGCTATCTCCTGTATAGCTCATTTCACCCCAAACACCCCAAAAAACTCTCTCCCATTTTCACAGTTCCTTCGGCTACAACAATTATGAAGCAGCGACATTGACTTCCAGAACCAAGTCCTCAAAATGTACTCCTTTTTCATCAACAGAGAATACCCCAGCAGTGCTACTGACAGGGCCCTTGCCCGTGTCAAAAACACCCCTCGGACCATCAACTCAATCAGGAACCCCCGCCGTAACAACCGCATTCCTTTGGTGCTTCCCTACCACACCAACACACTTTCTATCCCAGGACTATTAACGACAACTTTTCCATCCTACAGGATGATCCCTCCATTGGGGCCCTCTTTTCTGACCGCCCCATCATCTCATATCGCTGACCACCTATCTGCGCAACCTTCTTGTTCACAGCTCCCTTGACCACCCTCAGCAACCATCCACAACAGGTACTTTCCCTTGCAACAGAGCTCACTGTACCACCTATACATCTAACACCACACTCATTCAAGGTCCCTCAGGACAATTCCGGATCCCTCAGCTGGCATCTTCATTGGAGAAACAGGAAAGAGACTTGGAGACCGCTTCAGAGAACATGTTAAGGCTGTGAAGATTAAAGATCTCTCCAAGCCCATTGTTTCCTGACTTCAAACCTCATGATTGTCCTCTCTTTCTGTCCCCTGCTCCTGCCCCTCGCTCCTCCTCTCTCCCAGCTTTTGTTCTCCCGCTACATTACCTTTGCTTACTGCCTTGTCTTTCTCACACCTGAAGAAGGCTCCATGGCCAAAAGGTTGTGTTTTCTTTCTTCTTTTTTTTTTTAGCATGGAATAAACCTATTGCTTGTTCCTTTATAACCTTACTTATACACTGTTATGTGTATTGTTTTTTTTTTTCTTTATATCGTCTGCAGTTGTAAAACAAATTTCCTTTTGGGGATAATAAAGACTCTCATAAGAGAGTATGACGGAATAATAGAAAACAATCATGTTTAATTATGGAAATTCAAAGACTAGCATAGTAATTAAAAAAACTGAAGGCAACTTAGGACTATTTAATGATTCTTACCTTTTTATTATATACTGCAATAGCTGCAGTACCCCTAGGTGTCAAGAGACTGTTAATCCTTAGAACTCACCAAATATATAAAGCTGAGATTCCCAGTCTGGTTCAGGTAGCAGACTTCTAACCATGCAGGAGAAGACAGTAGACTCCTGATTGACTGGGATGTAGCTGCTGACACTGAAGAGGCCTTGACTGTCCTGCTTAGCAGTAGTGGTGGAGAGTGAAGTAACATTGTTTCCATCCCTGTCTGTCCAGATCACTACAGGTTCAGGGTACCATCCTTCTGTTCGGCACAGCAGCTGCGATTGCTCCCTCCCAGATGGAAGGAGAGAAACTGAGGGATGTGTCCCCAGGGCTGTGAACAATAGTTAACAGATGTAAACTGTAGAAAAATTCTTGTCATTCACTGAAACTACATGTTTCCAAACTGCTATAACATCAGAAATGTTAATGTTAGCTGCTGTGCCCTTTTACAACAAAATGTGTAACATATGAAATGAGTAAAATTGTTTTAAGTATAACCCAACTAGTTTCCTTGTCAGGCTATAAAAACAGTTTAAAGCCATTAAGGTGTAAAACCATATTACTGCATTCAACTAACTTATCACTGCTGTAATACTGGCATTCTCCTGGAAACTACCCCGAAAAACGAATATTAATAAACTTTATGATATTTAAAAGCATGATAGGACACTTACCTCTAACAGCCAGGTAAATATTAGCTTCTTCATACCACTGCTGAGATTTAACCATGCATTTATACAGTCCATGATCGGAATGTCTCACACTTCTCAGTTTTAATGACACATTAGATTTCTTAAATTCTTCCGGGAAAAGCTCTGCCCTCCCCCTGTAGGATGTGATCTGGTTGTTAAAATTATACCTGCCATATCGGTATAAACAAACAGGTGCTGTGTAATCCTCTCTAAACCACCTGATCTCTAGGTTCACAGCACTGATGTTGGGTGAGAGGTAACATGGTAGAACAGTGTCTTCACCACGGAAAACAACAACAGGAGCAGATGGTCCAAACACCCGAAACGTATCTGAAAGGGGAACAACACACGGTTAATGGTGGTTTTTCTTTTCCGTGCATGTCAATATAAAGAAAACAATTTAAGTACAATATAGTAATACAACTTGCATAAGACACTTACAGTATCACTCTAAATGCTTGTATGATTTTAGAAAGGTACATAAGTTTTGGGTAATTGTTTTTTGCTATTATTTGATTAAAAGTTTTGTCATGATTGGCCATGGCACACTTGAGTGGTTTTGGAGCATAGGCACCATGCCAACAGTGTCTTGGAAAAACACCTCAGAATTGCTTACTATAGAAAATTACAGTTGTGTAATACACCATCTTAACGGGTGTCAATGAGTGTGGCACAGACATGCATACTGGCTAATTGATGACAAGCTGATTTGGTGGTTTGGTGATCGTCTGTGAAGGAATGTCCAGTTGCTACAGAACTCTCGTTGATTGATCAAGTCCTCCTAACTTGATAAGTTGTGTTGAATATCCCAATGCTCTCTTTTCTCAGCTTTGTTTACTCTGTATATACCTCTACCACCCAGGACCAACTGAGATTGTGCCCTGCAGAAGTATACCCCACACATATACCACTGGTATTTACAGGTTGAACCCAGTTTGCATTCTGGAGGAAAGATATCCCTCGCTAGTTATTTTGTGGTTATCGTTTGGTGTCTCTTTACAAGGGTCATAAAATTAATGACCATGTGGACGGCACAACTGTATATTTCTGCATCTCATTTTTCAAGATGCTGCACTTTGAGGCATCACAGGGGTAAATTGGGTGCTCAGGACACAAAGGGCCCTGCCCTCTTTAAAAACCAAGCATAACAGAAATGCCAAACTACATTTTCTTACCATTAATTTCAGCCTTTAGGGTGCACCACACATCTATTTTAAACATGTGAACACATTTTCTTGTTTTTTAATGCCAATATTCCTCCAAAATAAAGATTTGGTTCCACTTGAATAACTTAAGCCACATTTGCAGAATAACTTCAAACCAAAGCAGAAAATCTGGTTGTGTTATTGTGAATATACCAGCTCCAGTATGTAGAAGCAGTAGCTCTCCTTGTTAAATCCATGAGGAACCAAATCTTTATTTTGGAGAAACATAATGTCCATGGTCATTCTGCCTGGCCTCAGTCACTGGGCCATGAGATATTTCTATCAAGTCAGGCTTGTTCATTGGTTTACCATTTTAAAAGGTTTTTATACAGTTCACAATAGCATCTTAAAAGATAACACAGTATTAATGTCCCATGATCTCACAGGGTATGCAGAAACAAAAATTAAGAATGCTAATCGGCAAGGTTCAAAGACCACACCACTGGAGAAGGTGACTTTTTCCGTGCAACTTATGTTTTGATCCATAACAGTCACTGTACCTGATTGTGACACAGAACACTGGTGGACAAGCAGAAAAGTCACATGAAGCCACTTCAATTGGTCAGACTTCATTTCTAAAAAAAAAACTCTGAGTGGTCAAACTTTATCATTGAACAAATGGTCACTAAATGGTCTATGTTCTAAATAGACTCATTTTAGTGCATCCTACAAGATTTACATAATTTGGATATATTCTAGCATTCTGTTTGACGTTTTTAATTCTTCTCTGCAATGTCTAGAAGGTAAAATGATTCAGACTGGATTGTGGAAATAAGCATCAGTCAGGTCCAATGTAGTGATCCAATTTGCTTATTGGAGTATTCGTGTAGTGAGATAGAATTAGACTGTCTACCCTTTAACAAAGGCTGTTTAAAAAACAGCTGTGAAGCACTCAGTTTATTCAGGACATCGGAAGCTGCCCAATTCGACTCTTATTGTCGCACTTAAAATATAATAGTCTAGTGTGCGAGTGTTGGCGGATGATTATAACTGTGCTGGACACTGTCTCATGTCATCTAAGCCAAATGCCGCTGCGTTTTTACTTTGGTCTAAATCGTATACGTTATATAGAAAATACATTTATAAAAATATTTAATACAAACTGTTAAACGAAATGTGTTATTTGCACTTACCGTTTTCTCAGAAAGAAAACTGTAAAGCCCTTTCCGGTGGCACCAGAATGACGGTACCCAGTTATGAATCTGCAGGCTGTGAATAGCATTGAACGTTGGCAACAAGAACTGACTTCCTATTCGCATTACCTTTCAAAATAAAAGTCTTCCTAACCTATGCCTCAAGGAAAAAAAAAACTAGACAGGGTTAAGTTACATGAATGACAAAAAAGTTGTGTATCCTTTAAACTGGGTGGATTGTGATATAGAGACCCACAGCTAATAGAAAATTACCGTTCTTTGTTCGCTTTTGCGTCCTTGCTAATGTTATTTTTAAAGATCACTTCCTCTTTCCAAATTGGCTTAGTGCAGAGCAGGACAGCGAAAAGTCTGATTTCTGACCAGTCCAAAATTTGTGCATCTCCAAAAGGGGTGACATCTAATACACAGACCCACAGCTAATAGAAAATCACCTCTCCTCAGATTTGCATCTTTGTCAATGTTGCCAGAATACCACCAAACAGTAGCACATCTTGATGTGAGGTATTTGTCTGCAGCTGAATACTTCCCAATGACTTATGACCTGTACATGTACCTCAGTGACAAATTCAGCATGCCCATCTTTTACCAGCTACTCTGGTGCTCAGCATACATGCAGCTACTGTATGTTGTCCTTAATGTACAGTATACTGACGGTCATTCCAGCCAGGGGCAGATTAATGAACAGGCTAGCATAGGCTGTAGCCTAGGGGCCCAGATTGATCAAGGGCCCCTGACTGGCCAGAATTATTATTATAACAAATACAACCGACATTCATGGGGGTTTTGCTGTTTTCTTTGGCCGACATACAGGTTGTACATGCCGGTTGCAGGGTGTCACAGGGATATCAGCCGCCTGGGCTGAGGGAGGTCTGGTTTAATTCAGCTGGCATGTTCCTTGTTGAGTGATACTGTGGGCCCGGGTTCGAGTCCGTGCGGCGAGGGCACAAACCCACGGAACCCGAATTTGTTATGTTATTATTATTTTTGTAACAGACCTGTGGGCCCCCATCGGTCCATAAAAAACATTGAATAATTTATTAATCGATTTTCGATTTTTAAGAACTTTATTTTCTTCTCGCAAATAAATACAGATAATCACAAAGCAGAAAGCTTTACATTAATTTATTTACTTAAAACAGTATTTATGAACACATCTCATTAAGTTTAGACAAGGTAACAGTTACATAACAATAATTTATTTAGTTGAGGTGCATTTTTTCCAAGTCATTTTTCATCACTTCCAAAACAGGACAAACCCCATTGTTTACCTTTACATTACAATCTATATCACAGATTCTTGAGGTACAGTCCTATGCCCTCTATTTTCCACAGATTTTCTGCTTCCTTTTTCCCTTCTCTCCACAGATCTCTGAGGTAATAGTTCTCTCTAATAATGGACAGGGCCAGGCTACCTGCTGCCTTGACTGGAACCTGGATGCCTTTGAACACCCCCATGTTTCTGTAAAAACACATCAAAAGAAAGTTTGACAGGATAGATGCCGTATATAACGAAAGCAGCGGTCAGGGAAAAGTGGGGTGAGAGGGCTTGCAACCAGTCTTCAAACTGGGCCCAGAAAGCCTTCACAAGAAAACAGGACCACAGGAGATGGGTCACAGTCTCCTCCTCACCGCAGCCCACCCTAACACAGTGAGGGCTGGGGGTGAGGCCCCTGCAGTACGAGAAGGTTCGCACCGGTAAGCACTGGTGGATGACACTCAAGGGTAAGTTTTTGTGAACTTTGCACAGAAACTTAGAGGACACCTTCCTTGTTTGGGCTGATGCTAAAATGCCCACAGGGGTCTGCTTATTATTCTGAAGTGCAACGACATCTTCCAGTTTTTGGACGCTGACATCTCGGAAGGGAATATGGCCTATTGGATAAGATCTTAGAAAACTTTAAACTGTCTCATAAATTGCAGGGCATGTGTCAGAGAGTGGGACATCCAGCTTGGGTCTGATACCCCACACTCTGATCACCTACCTACCTACCCAAAGCCTGGCAAAATAAGTCTAGGTATGCGCTTCAGGTGTTGTCGCAAAGCCTCTCAGAAAAGAGGCCAGGAAAATGCTCAGCAGCTGCGTAGCAATATCTGGGACAGACTTCCCCCCCAGGGGTAGCGGCCTGTACATTATTTACCTCCTGAGTCTTTCTTGCTTCCTACCCCATAGAAATTGAAAATCAATCTCCTCAGCAACGCTGCAATATGGTGTGGGATTGGAAAGGTAGAAGCCAGGAAATTCAAGACGGGCAAGAGCTCGTCTTTGATAACCAGCACCTTTCCTGTCATGGGGACGTCTCGGTCCTTCCATTGCATCAGTTTTTTTATTTAAGATTGGCAGTTTGTTCTGCTAATTCAATGTTTCCATCTCTTCTCCAAAATACAACCCAGGACCTTCTCTTCTCTTCTCTTGCAGACTGAGATCATGTTCTTCTTTTGGATCACTCCAGTTCTGATAAAAAATCTCTCTTAGATTTATTAATTTTTGCAGAGGAAGCCAAAGAGAACAGATCACAGCACTGCAAAACTCTGCTAACTGAGGCATTGTCAGAGAGGAGGAGAGTGATGTCATCCATGTATAGAGACGTCTTTACATCTCCTCCATTGCTTCCAGTCACTGGTATCCCTTTAATGGCCTTATCCTGGCGCAAGGTACAGGCTAAGGGCTCCATAGCCAAAATGAATAGCAAGGGGGATAATGGGCAGCCCTGCCTCACCCCAGAACAGACTTCAAAGGGGCGTGCTTTGTAGCCATTAACCATTATTCTGCGGTTGCTACCTGTGTACAGCAGGTTAATCCATTTTCTAATGATGGGGCCAAACTTCATGTGCTCAAGTACCGATGTTAAATACTGCTGGTTTAGGCGGTCAAAGGCCTTTTCTAGGTGTACACCTAAAATGCACAGTGGGAGAGAGTGGTCCTCTGAGTACAGACAGACATCCCTCAACAAGGCCAGGTTGTCACTCATTAGGCGTCCTGCTATCCCACAAGTTCTTACCCTACTAACGAGGCCACTGCATTTTGTAGGCACAGGATAAGGGCTTTGGACTGAATCTTAGTGTCAACGCCTAACAGGCTGAGGGGTCTCCAATTCTTTATATCGTTTTTCGCTCCTTTCTTAAACAAGAGAGATATAGTGCCTTCTCTTAAAGAGTCAGGCAGGTATCCTGTCTTGAAGCTTTCCCCGTATAGGTGCAGTAGCGGATCCTTAAGCAGATCTCAAAAGGTGCAATAAAATTCATTTGAGAGCCCTTCAACACACAGAGTTTTCACCTTCTGTAAGCTTTCCATAGCCTGCCTCAGTTCTTCTACTGTCAAATCCCTCTCAAGTACTTCCCTACCTTCTTCGCCCAAAACATTTTCTAGCTTTGAGGTAAAAAATGAATTTCTTCATCCTTTACCTCTGTGGAGCTGTACAGTCTTGAGTAGAAGGTCTCGATGCAGGAGAGGATAGCACTAGGGTCTGTTCACTCTCTTCCTTCCTCATCAATTACACTCTCCAGGACAGACTTGGAGCCTACCCACTTTCCGGAAGAAGAAGCGAGTACACTTCTAATTTTCTTCCAAGAATTGCACTCTGCTTCTTAACAGAACACCTCGACTACTTTCTTCCGCTATGTTCTGGATGTCCTTTTTTAAAAGGGTGATATGCTCGAGCACATTGTGTAGAGACGCTGCACCCCTCTCTGTCTGACAGCAGCCTTCCTCCCCTCAGCCATGAAAAAGGCCCTTGTCCTCACCTTCACCTCTTCCCACCACTCTCGTACTGACCCATACAGACACTGCAAGGACAGCCACTGTGTTAGTTTCTCCTTGTAGTGGGATACTATCCCCTCGTTCTCTAGCAGTTTTGTGTTGAGTTTCCAGAGGCCTTTTTCTTTTTCTTCTTGCCAATTTCCTGCCAGCCATCCTCTGAATGACCCTTCATCAGGGTGGCAGCAGTAAAGGCCTTCACAGTCCGTTTCAAGGAAGGGGGTAGAAGTGTTCCAGTGGTTCCCATCACCATGCTCTCCTTCCTCCTCACTCGGAGAGGAAACAGTCATTTTTCTTTTTCCTCAAGTCAAAATCCTGAGAGCACTGAGGGCACCAGTCTCCTCTTCCCCCTCACCCACCAGCTGCTGCAGATCCTCCGTGATGGACTGGATGAAGGAGAGGAGGGGATCTGTAGCACTTGCAGAGTCTGAGAATAGCAGCTCTGCTGAATCCTGGGCATCCTCGCTAGACCCGCTCCACTGGGGAACCCCACACTGGCCCTCGTTCTGAGAAACAGGAATGGGGGAGGGGTCCCTACTTTTCCCTGGTGTTTTTAAAACCTCCTGCTTGTCTGGTGCACTCTGTTGTTGTGGGCTCGTGGAGGATTTCTCTTCCACCGGCCCCGGAGCCACAGCAGGACTGATCCTGGCTGTCATTTGCTTTGGGTTTTCAGGCCGGTTTGGCTGAAAAACTCACTGCCTCATCCTTTTTCATTTTGAGTTTATTGGTGTAGGCGTGAGGACAGTCCTTAAAAACGTGTCCTTCCGAGCCACATAAATTGCACTTGTGAGGCATTAAGCAGTCAGAGGTGAAATGTCCCTGTTTGCCGCAGGTCTTACAAAATTTCACAGTGCAGGACGATGCCAGGTGTCCCACAGCACTACAGCGCCAACACACCTTTGGCTGTCCCACATAAAAAACATAACCATTGTAGGCACCCAGCCAGATTGTAGAGGGCAGGTGGCTTAAGCCTCCACTAACATTGTCCGGTAGCAAGTGAACCTCGAATTTCCTTGCTCCTGTTTTTATTCCGTCCAGTACTGGTTAAACCAGGTGCGGATGTCTTCTGTCTTTGCCAGTTCCGAGAACATAACAACATGCACTGTTTTCATCTCTCTGTAGGCTGCAAGTGGATTTTCTCAAGGGCATGAACTTTCCCTCTCTATGCCTCAAACACTTACACACATTGTTCAAATAAAGGATATGTAGCAAATAGAACCTCAAATGTTTTTTGACCTGGGTGAAGATGAATCCCAAGAGCCGAGGTTCAAAGCCGAGTTCCTTCTGCAACACTTTTCTGCTGAACTGCATACGGTCCTTTATGAGGTCATTCAAGAGCTTAAAACGCACAGCATTCTTGCGGTATCCAAAAGCTGCCGCTTTCTAACTCGTAAAAGCAAAACACCGTTTACACAAAACCAGAAAAACAATCCGACGACTCCACCTACAGGCTGATCAAGGTATCTCCCCTGAATTGGGAGTGTCCTGTGATTGTGATTGTTCGTGCTGTTCTTGAAATAATGCGCTCACCCAGGGTGGTCACTTGTCTCTGCTGTGCTAATCTTGTTGTTGCATATGATCGGTCTCAAAGCAAGCGGGCACACGATTTCTGTTGTTAGTTTGCAAATTGGCTGTGAATGTGATTTATTGGTTGCATTGGTGTACTTTGGAGTCCCGAGTTCTGATATCTTGTGAGTAAAATGCTCAAATGCTAGACCTCCAGCTTCCAGAAGAAAGTAAACTACTTCTTGACAGGATACGAAAAGGAAACAAAAATAATATAAAGCCATTTTGTCGATGTCGGTAACCACAAAGAAGCAGAGGAATGTAAACAATTATACGCCAAACCAGATTATGCTGAGTATAATGATCATAGACTAGATGTTGATTTTAAAAGCTTCGAGAAATTAAATTAATAATTTATTGCTTCTTTCTTTCTTTTTCAAAGTATTATTATTACAGAAATGTCCAGTATAAAAACCGGGAGAACAATGGGTTTTTTTAGATTTGGTTCAAACCTGAGAAAGAAATGGTCAGACATATTAATAGGCCACTTAAAGCAAAACCAATGAATATGGAAACTATTGTAGCACTGAGAAGTACTGTGGGTTCACCAGGAACTGATTTTTTTTTCTATCGAGGAGACACCACTGTAGATGACCACAAACTGAAGTTCACTCTTCTCATTTTTTTGTTTGTTTTGCAATAAAGCCTCCATCCCCCTAACTCTCTGAAACACATATGTGCTCACTACTAGATAAGCACATAGACCACTTGAATCCAGTCTGCAGGGGGCTGGAGGGTTGAGCTGCTCACAGACTTAAAAACACTGAGGAGGCTAGGAGTCTTACTAGTGAGATCAACTACAAGGACGAAACAACCACAACAAAGGCAACATATGAGCATATATGGCCAGCAGCCATATCACCCTGCAACTCACAACTGGCAACCCACTGAAGCTAAGCAAGTATGAGCCTGGTCAGTACCTGGATGAGAGACTTCCTGGGAAAAACTAAGTTTGGTGCTGAAAGAGGCGTTAGTGGGACCAGCAGGGGGCGCTCACCCTGTGGTCCATGTGGGTCCTAATGCCCCAGTGAAGTGACAGGGACACTATACTGTAAACAGGTGCCGTCCTTCGGATGAGACGTAAAACCGAGGTCCTGACTCTCTGTGGTCATTAAAAATCCCAGGGTGTTTCTCGAAAAGAGTAGGGGTGTACCCCGCCGTCCCATCGGCCTTTATCAATCATGGCCTCCTAACAGTCCCCCCTCTATAAATTGGCTTAATTACTCTGCTCTCCTCCCCACTGATCGCTGATGTGTGGTGAGCGTTCTGGCGCACTATGGCTGCCGTCACATCATCCAGGTGGATGCTGCACATTGGTGGTGGTGGAGGGGAGTCCCCATTACCTGTAAAGCGCTTTGAGTAGAGTTTCCAGAAAAGCGCTATATAAGCGTAAGCAATTATTATTATTATATAGCAACACTTCGTCCTTCCCAGCAACGCCTCTGGGGCACAAGCTTCATAATTAAAGTCCTGTCACTGCCTGCAGTAGCACACCAGGGTCACTAGGTGTCAGAGTATATGAACAGGACAACATCCCTTATAGAAGAAGAGGAATGGAACAAAAAAAGAAAATTCCATAACATCTCTAGCACTCATTACAAAAATCGCCATCAGAACAAACAAACATTTCTAATCCAAATGATAACCACAAAATTAATGTCACCCCAATGATCAGAGCAAGTCACGTCGGTAAATTCTCATGCACAGGTGTCAGTGGCATTTTGGGGTGGGTCAACAAAACATGTAGTTTTGAGAACACCCTAAACAATTGATGGTTTAATTCTGTCAAACAGTGTGGCATTAATATGACTGTATTAATGTATAAAATTAATGTAATGTATAAAATTAATTAATAATCTTACCCAGAAGCTCTCTTCTCATAGTTGTCTACTTACTAAATTTGGCTGAAGCCGCCATAATTAATCCTGGCCGCAGGTTTTTAATGTTCAATGGTGTTAGATGAGATATGTCAAGTGATACCTTTACTCGATTATGAAAGAGAGTGACCCAGCTGATTTGCTAATTCCCCTTATGTCATGGTGTGGTTGCATTCAAATGAACAGTAACTTCATTACTTCTTACATACTTGCCACTAGACACTTCAATCAATCAATCGAGGTTTATTTATCAATGCACGAACAGTGCATCATACAGTGGTGTTGTTGGTAATGAAATGCTTTAACTGAGAGCTGGTTAAAAGGGATAGAAGAGAAGGACAGATATTTATAAGGATTAGGTTAAGATTAGGATACAATAAATTATACAATTGCAATTTACAATACAATTTATAGATTGTGTGAAAGTAACACAAGGTATTAAGCACTGTTCATATGTGTCCCGAGAGTGCAAAGTGACAGGTGGGCGCCGGTGGACCCTATCAGTTCAAGTGGTTGCCTATTCGCCAGCGGCCACAACAGACACAATATCAGTGCTAACAGTTGCACACTTAAATGTAGATAGCATAAATGAATCAATAAGACTTTCTCTCCAATGTGAAAAGTTATTACAATGTTCAACATGCAAAACTTCTAATTCCAGGAACTTAAATTGTCAAATTGTCAAAAACCCCTCTGTTTTACAAATTTATGTATCATCATCTCCTCAAATGACAAAAAAGAAATATGCATCATTCCAAGCATTTTGCCTCATTGAAAACTTACTCCTTTCTTTTATTGTTTATGAGAAAAGGTAATGGCACTTGAGTCTGTGATGAACATCATAAAATAATGTACAGATTTATAATGATTTAGAAAATTAAACTAACATGTCAGGCCATTTTTGCTACTTGTGATTTACTTTCATTTAAAACATTTTAGTGTCACTATGCAAAAACTTAATTGTAATAAACAAAGCAGTGATTTGAAGAACTATAGGAATTTAGAAGGAACAGTAACCATTACTGAGCCTGTAGTTGGGGTAAGTTTAGAGGATATAAATGTACTTAAGGATCCAGACATCTAGCCCAATGATGGAATCATTGACGTTTATTTTTCATTGATGCAAACCAAAACGGAAAACAACAACAACAACAACAACAAAAACATTAGTACTTCACTCTCTTTGTCAGTGATTAGAAAAAATATTTTTCTGGAAATGTGATTTGCTATCAAATCTCCAAAAATAAAAACAATAATGGAAATTCATGAGTAATAATTCCTGTCATTACGAATTCATTACAGTGGATGAGTGTACAGTACATCTCAAAATACAAGAGAAAATAATACAGAGAAGTCAAAAACAGCAAGTGAAATAACCATTTTCAAATAAGTAAATGCATGCTTATTAGGTTATATGCACCTCCTTAACTTTTCAACTACTGTACTTAATTTTTCATCTACTGCTTGTAAACAAATAAGATTTTATTGTCTCCTGAGGGATTTTTTTATGGACACACAGCACCCCTGTACATTTAAATAGAATGCAAACAAAAAAAAGAAGAAGAAAAAAAAACATTGCACATTATTCTATTGCACATGAATAACACATAACACATAACAACATGTAACATTTATAACACATCACAAAACATATTGCACTTTTAAGTGGGTTGTAAGGGTCAAAATTGTTTATCCTTGACATTTGCGTTGACAGCTTTAATGGATAGTGGAGCATAGAAATGTTTGTATCTTTTTGATTTGGGAACCCTAAAACGTATGCCAGAAGGAAGAAGTTGGTATTCAGAATTGAGTTTTTCCTGCCTGTTTGATTATGGATTTTTCAAAGATTGTCTGCAGGGAGGGATGCTGTCTGGATGAGGTGGGTAATTTGTGATTTTAAATGAACTGATAGATTACCAAACCACACTGAAATACCATACCTGACAATGCTCTCGATACACCATGGTAAAAGAGTAGCATTACTTCCTGTCGAACCCCAAACACTCTTAGTCTGTGCAGGAAATATAAGCGCTGCTGAACTTTGGAGCAAACACTCTCAACATGAGTAGTCCAGCACAGGTTACCGTCTATGTGTACAACTAAGTACTTACATGAATCAACCTGAGTGATAAGTTCGTTGTGGATTACTGCCTGTGAATGATCACCAACTGCTCTGGGATCAAAACATTTTTTTAACATTCAGAATTAGGCTATTGTTGTCACACCATTGCACAAACCTTTAGATTTCTGACATGTATACAGATGAGCTGCTACCTCTATGCATTAAACCAAGCACAGCTGTATCATCTGAGAATTTGATGAAGTTGCTTTGACTACTGCTTCTACAGCTTCTACAATCATTTGTATAAAGTGTGAACAGAACTGGAGAGCTCACTCAGTCCTGAGGGGCACCTGGGCTAATAGATCGTGACTCTGAAAGAATTTTATTGACATACTGTGTACGATTTGTTAAAAATTGAATGGTACCATCTTATAATGTTATGGTTAACGGACATTTGATTCAGCTTGCTTATCAATAGATGGGGCTGCAGTGTATTAAATGCAGAGCTGAAGTCTACAAACAGAATCCGAGCATAGGCATTGGGGTCCTCTAGGTGTTTTAGAACAAGATGCATAATGGTGTTAATTGCATCATCGGTGTCCCGCCGGTGTTTTTATGCAAACTGATATGGAACTGATACTGATACTAACCCAATACAGTGTTCACTTCTGAGCACAGCATGGATACCTTAATCCTCTCAAAGCATTTCATAACAACAGACGTCAGTGCTACCGGCCTGTAGTCATTGTTATCTGAGGGACAGGACTTTTGGGTATTGGCACGATTATTGCTTTTTTCCACAGCACCGGAACAGAGTGAGTGTCAGCTGACTTCTGAAAGATGGGGTACCACGCGGGTGTTAATTCCTCTGCGCAGTTTTTTAAAAGAGAGGCAGTGATGCCATCGGGGCCTGTTGCCTTTTTCGCACATATGTGCTCGAAAGATTGTGTGGTCGTCTGCGGACTTATTACAAGCCTACCAGCACTACTGTTAGCTGTAATAGTATCTAATATGCTATCACACGCACCAGATAGGTCCTGTGTTTCAAACTTTAGATAAAAGTCATTCAGCTCATTTGCTTTAGCCAGCTCATCCATTGTATGGAAGCTCTTCTTTGAAGAAATGAAGTATGTTTGTGACTGTTTTCATTGTTTGCCACAACCTCCTGGAGTTCATTCATTTCAAAGTCACTCTCCATTGTCTCTTCGTGTTGATTCCTTGCATTCCTGAGTTTTAGTTTAAGCTCTTTTTGCAGTAATTTCAGTTGCACTTGATCCTGATTTTTAAAAGCGAGTCTTTTACGGTTGATGCAGTCTATCACATCCTTAGTTATATGTGGTTTATTATTTGTTATGCTTTTCTTGGGTATGACACTATCTACACAGAATTTAATTATAATTAGTCTGTAACAGTCTCTGTTGCCTCATTAATCTCCAGGCTATGAAATATCTCCCAGTCTGTGCAAAGAAAACACCCTTTCAGCAACTCAATACTATCATCAGTCCATACATTTACAGTCTTAGTGACAGGTTTGGTGCTCTTGAGAGCTTTCCAGTAAGTGGGGATGAGGTAAACAGTATTGTGATCAGAGTTAGACAGAGGTGGTTTGGCTTTGGCGATATAGGCTTGTTTTATATTACAGTAGCATTTGTCTAGAACTCTGTTCCCTCTTGTCCCTTTGATATACATTTGATATACTGTTCAAACCCAGGCAATGCCATCTCCAGTTTACAGTGGTTAAGATCACCCAAAATAAACACGGGAGCTTCCAAAGTCTGCAAAACTAAATATAGTACTAGTAGAAAACATAATAAACAGGTTTAAAACTGCTTCTTCCAATTCAGGGTCACAGGGGTCTATCCTGGCAAGCAATGGGTACACACTGGAGCGGGCATCAACTGGACTAGATGACAGTCCATCTCAGAGCATGCACAGACACAAACATGCTCATGCACAGCCACGCTCACACCAGAGCAAATTTTCTCAGAAGTCATTTTACCTGCCAGGATCTTTGTGCTTGAGCGTGTGACACGTCTAGTGTCCCAAGAGTGGGGAAATGTGTGAACGAGTGGCTGATCATCTGTTTTGAAAACAAGGTGAGCTTAGCTCTGAATGCATTCACTTTCAAGTGCAATTTGGGAACAAAGACACCTTTTCCTTACAGTTTTTCGTTAAGCTCTTTCAAGTGAGCAAAAATGTCCCCAGCGAATGCAAAGTCGCAGAGCCAGTCTGAATCTCTGAGCTCTGGGAAATCCACGGCTTTCCCCAGGTTCTCCAAAAGGAGTCGATCACCCCCTCTCAGCTCCCACACTCGCTTGAAAACATTTACCAAGCTTAGCCAACGAACATTTGAATGATAGAGTAAGTCAGGATGATCTGCGCCAATATCTTCAAGAAACTGAATGAACTGACAATGATTAAGTCCCCTCTCATGTACAAAGTTTCACAACAGCTTTCATGACATGATCGAGGCCCAACACGTTTCTGCACAGGGCATCCTGATGAATGATGCAGTGGAGAAATATTACCTCTGCCTCAGAGTCATTTTCTTTCACTTTGTCCTGTATTCTCTTCAGTAGTCCAGCATTTTTCCCGAGATTCGAGATCCATCTGTGGTAACATTTACTAATTTGCTCCACAGTAGCTTCATTCGGTCAATACAACCAGACACCTTGTCATACAAGTCGGAGCCCTTTGTTGCTCCTTTAATGGACTCCATTGATAAAAGTTTCTCTGTAATTTCAAAACTGTCATTAATTCCCCTGACAAATATTAGAAGCTATGCTGTGTCCTTTATATCAGTACTTTCATCCAATGCAATTTAATAAAACTTGAAATTCTCCATTTTCTTGTTCAACTTACAAGCCAAGTCTTCACCGATTACCTCTATGTTTCTTCAATCCGCTTGTTGAGAGGGTCTCTGTGAAATTTGTATGCACTTTTCTTGCAGAGAATGCAATATTTTACAAGGTGGACATTTAGAACTGGTTTGAATTGGGTTGGGCACGCATGCTAGGAACCTAAGTAACCAAAAGAAGTTATCTTTAGCGAATAGGAGGTAGGAGGTTGTGCGGGATTTTGGAACACTGCTAATCTTGTAAGTACAGGAAAGTGAGATAGATAATAAATATATTTAAGGACTGTTCTGGTTTAATTTCTTTAAGTAAAACGCACCGAGCATCTCTGTGTGTTTCGCTCCCATGCGCATGAAATAAAAACTTCTTTTAACTTCTGAGACGGACTCCTGACTGTCTGTTAAGGGGAATCAGAGAAGAAATTCTCCAACACACTCAAATCAAATTCGTATGGCGTTCGTGCGCTATCTAGCGGCATGAATAATGAAATGTAAGAAAAAATTGCATCAAACAAGGTGGAAAATGGCAAATAATTTATTTTTTACCTCGAGGGCTGGTTAAAAGTGGCTAGCGGGCCGTAGTTTGCCCAGGGGTGAATAGTACTCATCAAGCAGAAAAACAATATTTTAACATAAGTTCTACTTACTACTGTTGATCTAAAGCAAATAGGTGTGTGTGTGTAGTTGGAGTGTTCAGAATAAAAACAGGGATACAGTACTTTAGAGAAGTTATGTCAGTCTGTGCCTCAAATCTAATGGAAAGTTCAGTGCCGTGTTCCCAGAACTGTAACACCATTCCTCTCTGGAATTTCAAATTCCCTAGAAAGAATGTATAATTCGCTAGAAAGGGTGTTGGCATGCATTTGGTTCTTAGGCCTGTATTCATGTTATTCCTATTTGAATCCATTCTTAATGTTCCATGATACTACATTTTGGACACTGAAAAAACAGGCTCAGAAAATGTTTTAAATTAATAGATCAATGATATTTCATTTGAAGACTTGATTTTGTAAAAGGAAAGAATGCCTGAATGGTAGTTGAGATAAACTCCGATGTTCTTACAGATATTAAGTGTGAAGTATTTTTCAGATTCTTTATGTTTAAAGAAGAGCAGATAATAAAAGCCATGGAAAGCATTACCTATGAAGAACTGTTACATTCATTTTCCTTATCCATTGCTCCTATGCGGTGCAGAATTACTGAATGTAGCTTCCCATTAATGCTGCCCACTGTCAAATTCTTCTATATACTTCACCAGGCCATCCAGTGAAAATCTTGTCAGGTTCTTAGTAAGAGGCTGGGCAAAAGGGAAAGTTTTGTGCTTCCTATACATTCTCTGATACCCAGATGTAGGTGTTTGCTGTGAGATCCATAGTAAGGGAACCAAAATCTGTGGACCAATTTGAAATAAAGATGTGATGCTAATCGATTTGTTTCATTTACTGAATGCTAATAGTATTGTTACTACTTTAAGAATCACCTTAAAAAACACTTCAACACTAAGATGACAATGTTGAAATTATTTTTTTTCAATGCAAAATCTACTCCACTGCTTTTGAATATCATATCAACAACTAATAGAGAAGAAGAGCCACTTACTCTGCTTAAGTCTTCCCCTCACTATTTGTGGACTGAACTCAGAAACAGTGGGTTTAATCCTCTGAATCCCATTATGAGACTGGACAAATTCTGGACTAGTTTTTTTATGAAGGTGTACCACACTATGGATCTACATTCTACATTTCTGAAGCAGGGATAGTATTCTGTGTTTTTGTGACAAGCTGTAGAAAACAATTACTGAATTCCTGTGGATTACCCCAAAATAATTCAAGATTTGGAATTAAGTTGGGGTTGTTCTTCCACAGCACAGATTTCAAATTTGATCTTTGATCTGAATGTGTCATTAATGAATTCAGGGATGAGAGCCACTGGAGTTTATTTTACAGTACATTGTCTATAATACTGCAATATGCAAGTTGCAATATGTTCACAAATCTATAGAGCAGATCAGAAGAGTTCCATCTTTTCATTCTAAACAACCTCTATAAATCAAACTGCTTACAACTTTAAAAGCAGTACAACTAAAAAAACATAGTCTCATTTACTACTGAGTAAAGTAGAATTACTGGTAGTAGAAATAAAATTTTAATGCAAATATGATACACAACATATTGCTTTTAAAAACCTTACACTCCCTGAATTCACACAATGTCTTTGGTTGGGGTAATGTAAAATGCAGTGAAAAGTGCAAGAATGAAAACAATAATTTAGAACAAGTTAGGTGTTCAAAATATATGTATTCATTTTATATACTATAATTCCAAACTTCTTAGATCTCCACATCCTACTCACTTGCTTATCGCATAGTTCATTCACCTACCTGGATCAGTAGGGAAATAAATCATGTCATACAATCTTCTGTAAGCTGAACAAGCAATTCCTATAATACATTTTGAAAGATAGAAAATCAGCAGAGGAATTTTCTAAGCCTTACTCCCACATGGCCTTGTAAACCAAGTACAGGTTAAAATGAAAAAAAAAAAAGCATTCTGGTATGAACAGAGACTATCCCTGAATGTTACATATCTCCTTGTTCTGAGTGACCATCTAGTTTAGTCTACACCTGAAATAGAGGTCATGCACTCCAGGACTGAATCATCTCTGCTGTAGGGGTGGGTACCCAGTTCAAGCTTCTTTCTTCTAAAAGCACTTGTCTTGGTTGAATCTTTAGAACTTCTTTGATTAGCCATCTTTTCCCGATTTTTGTATGAGATCCCTGTTTTTGAAAAGCCTGAATTTTAAAAAAGTGACTAAAAGTTTACTTTTTTTTTAAATTCTTCATGATGTTGGAATAGCAGGGGCTCATTATTACATGTGCCTCACTCCTGATGGAATCACTACTGAGCCTCTGCACGAGTAGAAACCATCTACCCTACTGCTCACATGCTGTGTCTTTGCTGTTTCTCTATGCTTGAGCCTTCTGACACTGCTGTTCCTCTGTTTGGAAGTGTCTTGCAAGAAGTCTGCAGCATACCAAGCACCATCTATAGGTGCCACTGATCTGCTGGTTCACTATTTGTCACTTAAGAGTCTTTCAGTCAACCCCACGTGCACTTTGGATACATGCCAAGCACTCAGTCTCTGTCACGATATTAGTTCCCCCTCCTTAAGGGTGCTCCAGCCCTTTCACTCAAGACCTTATTCTATGCACCTGTTTCCCATTCCCAGCCCACCTTAAAAGCCAGGCGCTGACGCCCATCCGGGCTCTGCATCTGATTTCCATATCGTGCGAGTCCGGGACCTGGAAGCGCCCGGTCCCGGTCCGCCGGTCCGCCGGTTCCGACCCGGCCTTCGTGGTTTTTAATTCTTTGTTCTGATGGATCTCCTGGTTTTGGACTTACCCTTGTGTTTTGGATATTCCCTAAGAACTTCTCTTTTGGATTGTTCGCCTCGGCCACACCTCCCCCGTGCACCAGCGCACCTTGGACACGCCCCTTGTCTTCAGCCCCGTTTTCCTGCATGACGTTTCCCTAGTGTTTCCCCACTCCGTCGGACTGTGTCGTCCGCATAGGGTCCGGAAAGAACTGTTCGTTACAGTCTCTTTGTGAGTCAGCTGCTGGGGCTCACATTGCTGCCCTTCACCTTCTGATAGGAAATACAATTCCCATATCACAGCAGCTCACACATAACAGGCCAAAACGTTAATCATTTTGTGGTGTCCAAACACTGGTGTATCATAACGAAAAATGTGCAAGAGAATCAAAATAAATAGATTTCTGATCATGTCGGCACTAAAAAATATTTGTGTTTGAAATTCTAAGAAAACCATCATTACCCGGTGGGAAAGATAATTTACAAATGGAAAAAGTTCAAGACGGTTCTGAATGTATCTAGGAGCAGGCATCCCAGTAAATTAAATTCCCAAGATCAGACTATATGATGCTCCTAGAGATCAAAAAGAACCCCAAAGCTACTTCCAGGGATATGGATGGAGGTCCAGAGATGGGATCATGGGACAGACAATGAGGAATGAACTTGTCCTCCCATGTTTGTTTGGGTTTTAACCCAACCCAACCCAAATCTTAAAGACACACCGTTAGAATTTCATTGGCCATTCTAGATTGCACCCCCAAGGCTCAATACTATGGTCCACTAGATAATCAAATACAGAACAATATGCCATGTGTCAGTAGGAGCTGGACTTTGTTTTATAAAACATACCAGATTGCAAAAAGACAAAATTCACTAGACTTCAAAGTTCCTGTTACACATAATTCAAACATTACTGTAATTAGCAATCTTACATTCTCCTAGTTGAGATATTGATTTCTTAAGCCAACAGGTTTATCACCCTGAAGCCTGATCATATTAGAACTTTCACACTATGCAAGGCTGGTACTGGAGACTACTTGGACATTAAGTTTTAATGAAATCATATTTTATTTAAAAGTCTTATAAAGTTTATTTTAAAGAGTTTTACAAATAAACAAACTAAAAATTTCTGTAAAAGTGAAGATGCTGATGCTACAGGTAGGTAGTTGCGTCAGCATGAGTAGGCTACAAAGGAACAGTAGAGGTTTATTCACATTGCAAGACACAGTCAGTGAATGACATGACCCAGTTGTAAATAGATAAAACAGCACCTCGTAGTCTGGTCTCATCAAAGCTCAGAAGGCTGCACCTGTTCAATACTAGAATGGGAGACCCCCAAGGAACTCCAGGTTGCTTATGGCAAGTGTTGGTTGGCCAGTAGGTGGCCTTGTAGACCAGAATTTCCAAACCAATGCCCCAGTATCAGGGTCAGGATACTGTGTTGTAGGAGATGCAATTTTTCAGTTGAGATGTCAAATCAGGAATGTGACTAATTGGTCATCAAGGGGCCCATGGCACTATTTGTAAGAATAGTGGGTTTACCCTGGTGTCCAGGCTGTATTCCACTCTTACCGTGTACAATCTGGCCTCCCTAAAATTTCACCTTGCTTAAGTTATAGAAGTAATTTCTCATTCCTCCACTTATCCTTCTCTGGTGTTGTAAGGCTCTTGGTGAATAAAGGTTGCCACACATGCCCTGGGTGGATCTGAACTTCAGGAGTGAAATAGCTGGGAACATTCCTATATGTAAAGTGCTTTTGGATGATAAGTGCAATATGAATGCAAGGAATGGTTATTAATTAAGTCTAATCTAATAGTGTCCAGATAATTAGGATTCTATTCATGGAGAGAACAACTCTTGTAGAAACAAACGGAAAAAGTATGCTACTCTGTGTTTTAGTAACTTGATCTCAGTGATCAACAATGCTCAACCATTACACAAGCAAAGCAAAATTCATCTCATATTGGAACAAGTAAAGCTTTATTCCATGCAGAAAAGAGAAGAAAAGAAACACAAAGTTTCAGCTGTGGAGCCTTCTTCAGGTGTGAGAGAGAGAGAGAGAAACAGGCAGGTGATAAAGCATGGGAGAAAAAGGAGTGTAGAGGAATCGAGAGCAGGAGAGAAGCAGAGTGGACACTCGGGTAGTGTGAAGTCGAGAGAGGTGAAGAGAGGCGTGAAGTCAAAACCTGCAAATGAATAGAGAGGATCTAAAGGAAACGAGTCTGTCGTTGAGAGAAGCGGGAAGGTGTGATCCTAGTTTCAGGATAAAGCTGTCTTTCTGCAATAGGAGATGAGAAACCCCTCTTTGAGAACACAGATGGAGACATCAGTGTGATCATGGCCGTCAGAGGTGAAATGAGAAACTATGGGCTTGTAGAAATCTTTGATCCTCACAGCCCAGACATGTTCCCTGAAGCAGTCTCCCAGTTTCTCATTTCATCTATAACATACTGATCATACTTTTCTTCTCTTTTCAGCATGGAGTAAACCTTTACTTGTTCCTTCACAGCCTGTGCATGCTGACCTACTTAAACTTTCTCATATTACCATGTTTGAGAAGTGGAGTTATTTGTAATTTCCTAAGTATGATTATGTGAAGTTCTTAAAGAATTTGCAGTGGATTTTTTTCAGTTTATTTACATATCTTGTTTTACCATTTTGTTTTAAATTTCTGTAGAATTTGACATATCTGGCAAAAAAAATTCCAGAGATGTGTAAAATGTAAACTCTATTTGTCTCTTGGTTAATTCCAAACTTGCAGTGTCATTCTGTTGTCTGTTTTACCATTTTACACATTAGTTAGATTGAGTTATATTACACATCTATGTTAGCAAAACTAAAGAGTAACACTATTCACGTCTTTTGAACTCCAATGATAAAAACAAATCTGAAAAATTATAATAACAGAAAATGTTTCGAACAGAAAAGTATGGTTTTGGGATTAGTTTTATCAGAAAAGCTGATTTTATGTTTTTCTATTTGTTTATTTTAAATCATAAATGTATTCTTCAAACAGAGAAGTATTTAACTTTCAGATTTATTTTAGATCTGTAAAAAGCATCATGCATTAATTTAACCTATCACAAATGAAAAGTAAAGATTTGCATTCCTGAACCCTGTGTGATGTACACAGAATATGTTCTAAACAGGAGAAGGCTTTAGTCAGCAACAGATTTTGGAAAGCACAGAAGATTACAAATCAGAAGGGAAAATCCATGACTGCATGAATATAATGTTCCAAGTATGGAAAGGGATAATAACATTGTTTTCGGAGCTTGTTACCATATTACTAAAACCCAGCACAATGGAGAATTCTAGAATGAAATTGAGATGATAGAAATCTGAAATACACATTCATAGTTTCATAGATACATTAATCCTTTAGCAGTCTATTTTGCTGAAAGGCTGAATTAGAGGTAACACTCATTGATAAGTGTTGGTACAGCCAAGAGCCCCCTTTTTCCTCAGAGTAACAGAGAGCTCACAGAGAAAGGGGTGAGCTGGGTTTTAGACCAGGAACTGTCAGGCAATAGGCTCTCTGTCTAAGTGAGGTATTCTCGTAACTTTGTGTTATTTTTAGAAATATTTCTGTTAGAATATTGTAGATTTTACACTGGACTGTATTTAAAGGAATACTTATTGTGTTTGTTATTGTTAGTGTTACAAATTAGGAACTTAAAATTGTAAAACAAGAAATATCAATCCATTTAGGTCCTCACGTCAGCATTCTCTGCAAGCTTAAAAAAACAATGATGTATTTATAATAAAAATATACAACATAAAACATATCATAGCTACTGTATGTATTTAGATATTTATGAGTTCCAGAGTTCCAACTTCTATAAAGAAAACACAGAACTCTACCCAGCAACTGAGATAAAAATACAGGAATGGGAAAAAATTGAGCTTCTGTCTTATCAAATAAAAATATAAATTTATACTATATTTATATGATTTATACTAAAAATTAGAATATTTTTTTGGAACAGAGCATAAGCAATGAGAGATTGTTTTTAACCTGAAGGTTAACACAACTAGGAAATATTTCCTGAATTTTATTTAATGCAATTTCCACATACTGTTAAACAACCAATGCTTTTGAGGACCTAAGAATCCGGTCCTCAAATTACACAAATTACCTGGCCAGATTCTGGTCTCTTAGAATGTTGAACGAGGTACTCTTTCACAACAGTTTCTCTCTCTTCTGTTTTCTTCTACTCTCTTCTCCTCCAGTCTGTTTCTGTCTGTTTTCCCTGTCTTCCCTACGGATGTTCTAAGAAAGACATAATAAATTAGGTCCATTAAAGTTCCATTCACTTTTAAATATTAGTAGAATGATTCTGGAATTTTGTGGCTACTTGAATTATTACGGTAGCCATTATGAATCCCTCAAATGACACAAGCAGATAAAAGATAGCTGTTTAAGCATTCAAGTAATGACTATTGTTTAACCTAACAGACTAAGGTAATTTTTGATGGGGAAAAAGCTTGTTTATTTCAAGTTTTCAACTACTGTATATGGGTTTTACACAAAGATGTTTTCCCTCTTGTTAAAAAAAAGATCTCTGGACTACTGACATCAATAGACATCAAATGGATACATCAACTTATATCAGTACATCTTCAACATCTTTAACATATTTCTTTATTAATTATTTTATCTCAAAGTGCATGTTGGACTATCACAGCATGAGTGGCTAATGGAGACTATTGTGTCTCTTGTTCCACAACCACTCCTGCATGTCCATTTTCACTCCTATTTTCCAAACCCAAGTCAGATATGATCTCTCAGTTTGGGAACTTACCTTCCTGCACTCTCATGGTGCCTGGGTTCCAAGTCATGCTTTATCACACTCCATTTTCTGGTATAATATATTGCTGGGGGCAGGTTCCTACATCCATAGGTGGTCTGCACATTCGCCTCGTTCTCGTCCCTGTGAGAGTATCTCCTGGCAGCAGAGGAAGCAAAGGCTTTGATCCTCTTTCTTATACCACTTACATTTCTTCCTGTAGGAGCCTCAGGGACATAGGACGTACACCTTTAGTTACATCCTACGTCCCCTTTCTTTTTTTAGTTATTTTTCGCATTAGTAATTAGTGGCAGGAGGTGATCTAGTTGTATGCTGTGGATATTAGTTTTGTCTTTCTTTGAAAAACTTGTGACTTGCACTGGTTTCTCAGCCCTTATATTAGCCCAGGAATATCAGAGTGATGCTTGTAGTCACAGGACATGCAGACTTGCAAATGTGTCTATGCCCATGGGCTCCTTACTTTTTTTCTTTTGGTACTTTACCTTTGGTTGCTGGTGGGGTTTTCCTGAATCAGTGACTTCACACTTTGTAAGGTCTGATTCTGTTCCTTTTCCCTCCAGAGCTCCTGGCAGATGTATCACAATTCACGCTTGATATCCTTGGTCTCCTCTCAGTCTTCTGTGCTCCTCATGTTCTTAGTCACACATCGCTGGTGCTTGCTTTGTACATTACTGGAAGCCTGAATTTTCTGGATTTTTAAGAACATCTTCTAAAAGCAGAGTTGTGTTTCAGATAGTGATTTAATTGGGCTTCTTGGGGTGTATATGGTCTGTTTCAACTTTATATTCTCTACAAAACTACTGTTCCAGTAAATTCTTTTGCAGTCTGGAAATATCTGCACAGGGAGCCTGAGAATCACATGGTAAGGGTATAGTACTGGAATGGAGCTGCAGGTAGACCTTTGCTGGAAGAATTCACGCTCATCCTCAATGGTCTGGAGCAGCACAATACAGTATTTTAGTATTGGAGCCTCAGTCACCAATCTCTGCAGTTCATCAAAGCATTTATCCTGTTACTTCATCCAGATTAATGAAATTTAGTTTTCCAGATGCTTCCTTAGAGGACCGGTAATGGTGGATAGATTTGTTTTTTAAGTATGTGGACATTCCTGGATAGTAGAGCAGTTCTATTTTGTTACTTCTTTTGTCGATCTTTACTGCCACAACCTTCTCTGAGTCTGATTCAAGACCCTCTTCTGTTAGGGTTTCATGTAAAATACTTCAGAAACTGCATTTTAATTAAATGCATGTGATGCACTTCACCTTGATTTGCACCTTGCATCTCTTCATTGTTTCCCCATGCCATAATTACATCCACACCTTCTAGGTCCTCAAGTATTAAAGTAAGTATTTTAATATTTTCTGGAAAATCTCTGGTGCTGAATGAGGTCTGCTAAATGACTTTCTTTTGTTTTGATATCTTTTAACATGCATAGTTCTGAGCTTATTTTGTCCATTTGCACTTGCCAACATCCAAAAGGTGAATACTGAGTCAACACATATTCACATCTTCTCCTGGTTTGTTTTCTATTCTACAAAACCATCTGTCACTTCCAAACATTCTGTTTTATTTAACTCTTCCCAAACTTTTTCTCCAAGTGTAACTGGGGTTTTCCAAGGAGTGGACAGCTAGCTTTGCATTCTGTTTCACTACTATAGTGCTATAGTACTACAGTACTTCATGTACAGTACACCAGCCCTTGGAACACAACACCATGCATTTGTTGCAACTGTTGGGTCTTCAGATGCTTAGGCATTTCATTTCTCTTTCAGAGTATTTGTAATCCGCTGTGAAGTCTTTGCACTATGCTTTTCTCTTTAACTAGGCTCATTGTCCTTCTCTGAGGATGTCTTCTGGACCAGTTGTACTTTGTTCCCTGTCATTCATAACAAATAAGCACAGTGACTTCAGATCTGTAGCTGGTCAATGATTTTACATCATACTTGCACACATATATTAAAAATGTGGGAAATGTTATGTTCTTTATGGTATAAAATGCTCTGACTTTTTTTTATCAATACAGCTATCTTTTGTCTATTATTATCTTCAGAGATTTAAAATGTATTCTATATTTCCAGTGCCTCACCTCCTTTTGTGTATTGTATTTATGCCTTTCCTGTTTTCATCGCCATCATATCATGTACAGTATTAATGAATTATAATAAAACTAAATATAATTACATTTTCATTGGCTCTTATTGCCTCACCTCTTCTACTTTTTTTTCAAGATAAACAACATCGTCTAGATTGATTTTTCCTTTTTAACATACGTATGGTAATAAATGTAAAGTAAAAATACATCAGTACTGAAATATTTAAAGATTTGTGTATTATTATCATGTATATTATAGGTTTTGAAATACTTCAATATGCTTTGCGTCGGGCCTAATGGCACCTTTTAACAGTGACTATATTCACGATATAGCATGGCCTCTCGTGTCTTATTGCTAAAATAAACAAGATCCGGGGAGATATTTTTGTGCAACTTTTTATTGATTATGAAACAAGTTGGAAACAAACATGACTGTCTTGATTTGACAGATGTAAAAAATATTCTCTTTTGCATTTGTTCAAGTATACATTCCAGTATTCTTAAAACAAAATTCAAGTACAAAATACAAATTCACACTTTTACCCACCCCATAGTCTTAATTTGTTGGTGCTTTTGCATTGGCTAGGAACAAGAATTCTCTGAACATAGGAACTAACTAATTACTGGGTGTTCAATTTGTTTTTAGCCTTGTGGGTCAATGTCCAGAGACTCAGACTGGGCCTACCTGAAATTCTTGGTACAGTGAAATAAGCACCTCTCTGGAGGTGTTTTCGATTTGGATTCTGTCAGGCAGAGGGGGAGACAGTAATTCCACTATTTGAATGCCTTAAAGAGCCAATATCTTTTGTTCCAAAAAACCCAGCAGTATACTGCTACAGCTTAAATAAACTGACAAGCCTTTTTATAACTTGAAAAACATCTAGCCATGTAGACTTACTCTTAAAGTTTCAGTGACATGGGGTGTGCATTTTTGCGGCTAATGTACATTATGTCTTACGAAGGAATGGTAGAATGCAAATGGGAGGAAGTTGTTCAGCCCATCTAGCTTGTTTGGCTGCTTATAGACAATTCATACCAGGGTCTCATCTAGTTGTTTTTTTTAAAAAGACAGCTTCAACAGAATGGTTATACGTTTTGCTCCATACGCCCACAGCATGTTGTGTAAAGAATTGCTTTCTGATCTCGGGTTTAAATTTACTTTCCCATAGACTTGATATTAGTCACTACTAAAAAAAAATGCAATTACATCAACATTTGTTAAAAAAGTGTCAAGATACCAGGACTGTAATCAGCACAGTCAGTTCTCAAAGACATCCCAGACACATTTAATTGAAACTCACATCTTTAAAGTCACTAAAAATGCATCTTTATAAAAGGAAAAGGTTAACTTCAGGCAACTTATGAGAGAAATTTGTAGCAGCATGCACAAATTAGCAAAGTTATTTTTTGAGACCACACTACTTGATTTTTAACCACAGACAATGGACAGTTTCAAATTCCAATTATTAGTGGTGCTTCTCATTTAGCAAATTGCAGTACTGTACTAAGTAGGTGGGGTAACGGCTTTATTTTCTTCCACTTCTGTTCATTAAAGTACTCCACATTCTGCACACCAACATCATTTTCTACATACAGTGAATTATATATTCTATATATATGATCTATATATCATTTTCAGGGATTTTAAAGTGCTCTTGATCAATGCACTCTTCATGGTATTAAAAGTCTCCTCAATGCAAAACCTGCTTTAGATGTATGCCAAGGTTGAAATTAAGGTTAAGGTTAATATACAATATGGTGAAATTGGCTTGTATACAGTGAAAACTATCTCTATTACCTATTTAAAAACTCAAATGGAATACAGCTTAAAAAGCCAGACCTCAGCAACAATAATACAGTAGTATGATTTCTAAAATAACAAATTTAGAAATTGTTATAAAATCAACTAAAATATTCAAATAACTTTGTTCATATTCATAAATAGGAGGTAGATACAAAATTCCTATGGAGCAAGTGGAACACATTTGGACAAAGCAGATATATTAACTATAGGTTGAAAGTAGCCCCCAAAAATATTCATATCCTGATCCTGGTGACTTCTGATCCTACAGATTAATCACTTCTGTCCTTCTTACTAAAGTGGGACTCATTTAAATTGAATTGGCTGTTCTGTGCGTACCTGTGGAGAAAGATACAGAAGCACCCAACTTTGTTAAATGTTGATGGTTACAAGTACATTTGAAATAATACATACCCTCCTCTTTGTGGTTCACTGGAAACTACTGGATTTGTGTTGTGTATTTACTACTTATTCAGTCATGGAGCAATGAGCACCAGCAGCACTGGAGGGTAATCCTGGGTGCCCTATCTAAGTGCCAACAATTACAACATTCCCCTTGGGAACAATACAAATATATTCATACCAGGGGAGACAAGGATGGGCTCTAGGTCATAAGCTGATGTGGTTGGGTTATGGAAATGATCTACCTATGAGTTATGGAAACATGCAAATGTAAAACCAGTAGTGGAAAGAAAAGCTGAGAACTATCACAAATACCTGTAATAAATATGTGGTGATTTTTAAGCACAAAGGATCTTGTCCTGCTAAAGTAAATCCCACAACAGTCTTGCTTATTAATAACAAACTGTAAATTCAAATATTCTGATGGTCAGTAAAAAAGACTTTGAATTCTATTGACATTTAAACAAACAGCAAAATCCAAATGCAGAAAACTGAATTTCTTTTGGTTTTTAAAAGGAAATTTCTGTCTTATGTAAGAGGTTATATCTATAAATGGGAGGTTAGCTTATATCTCTGATATTGCTGCTCCTTACATGCAGATTCATGTAAGAACTCTGCCCTTTCTCACAGATAAATGAAAGATATTCCCTTGAAACTGGAACAGACATTAAAACTGCACACAAAACTGCCCCAAAAAAGCAAACACATAATAGTAAGAGACAGCCAGCAGGATGAGCACATCACAGAATACCAAAGGACAGTAGACAAGTGTCCTTTGCAAGACAGCAAGAAACATATTCCACAGTTCCATGCTCCCTTGCAGTCAGTTTATTAGACTAGATAAATTACACCAAGAGGTTTGCTCATTTTGACGACAGTCTTATTTCACTTGTTAATGCATTTGTTTATGTGTAGCTAACACATACACAAAATAAATTAGAGCAATAAAAATAGAAAAAAATATGTTTCAATATTAATTACTAAGAAGGGTTCTTAGAGTTAACTGTATGTTTTCAATGTCTTATTTGAGCTGCCAGAAAACTGGCACATTAAACACAACACAATCTGCAACACACTTCATGTTTAATTGGCATCCTAAGTATATAGCCTGCCCCACATAGGTGTCTGTTGACTAGAAGTACAAATTTTGAAAAGTCTTTGTTGCTGTATCATTCGTGCCTTGGAAATTACCCCGCCAGGCCCTTGGGGTTTTCCAATCCAGAATTCTATCCAGTGAAATAACCAAAGCTTTCCCATAACCTTTCTGTTGCCGTGTAGTTCTTCTTTTCTCACTAAATCAGTCATTCTGTCACCCTGAGGTGAGGTTCTTTCTTCAGTTTTCATATTAGTATTAGATTTCTTCAAAGAAGAAAAAGCAGACCTTCCCTTCAACATTATTCCACATCGAAAGGGCAACAGTCGAGACTTGTTGCACCTGGTCCTCTACAGGATTTAAAGACAGTACTCAACTCTCTCAGCTGTCCATTGTTTTGTTTCTCCTGGCAATCCACATTCCAATAGAACCTATGAGAACAGAAATTCCAATCTCCTCCACTCACCACTGAAACTGTGCAACTGTGCAGAGCACCATGAAAGTCTCTTGAAAACTCAATCTGATGTTTTTTTTTTCAATGAAGGAAACAACAGTTTTGATTGCAAGTCAAATGTGGCTCCATGTCAAGGATTTGAAGGAGTGCCATATATATAAAAAGAACAACATTAGTCTGCAACAAACAAAAAGATTTTCCAGTTGTTAACTTCAGTTTTTTTGTTCAGTTTCCAGATTAACCCTCGAGAAATACTGCACAGTCTGAGCTTGCATATCCGATGTGGTTTTTTTTCTCAGCACAGCTGTCCCTCATTTTCACCATCAAGAGTTAAGGTTAGGTTTTCCTTTCTTCTTCTGTGTTCTCTGTTATCCAAGGGTGCTCTTCAGAGGCTATTAGTGTTGGAGGTGATTGTTTCTG
Source organism: Lepisosteus platostomus (assembly GCF_059453375.1). Classification (NCBI taxonomy): domain Eukaryota; kingdom Metazoa; phylum Chordata; class Actinopteri; order Semionotiformes; family Lepisosteidae; genus Lepisosteus; species Lepisosteus platostomus. The sequence goes on from NC_142612.1 coordinate 33,980,017, forward strand.
TGGAGTTAAGAAAAAAAAGGAAACAAATCAATACCTAATGCTCTAAATGGTTTTTGTTTTTATTTGATATTAGTAAAGTATGCACTCTCTCTGTTTTGTCTGCTGCCTTCATATCAGCTCTCTCCATTCTCTGATTGCCCTAGCAGAATCTACTAATCGCTTCTTCCACAGATTAAGAGAGATTAAGAGCCCTGGAATGATGTATTTCCATTTCACACCACTGCCTGCTGCTCGGTGAGTCTACGTGCTCAAATGTGTTGAACTCAATTCAAAAGGAAGTCTTACTTGCTGTACAATATTGTGTAGAATTCTAGTCACCATGATGCTTAAAGGATATTGCTACCATTATCTAAAATGCATGTAATATGCCGACAGTCTAAAAGAATGCTCCCTCTTAAGTTTCAAAGGATATAAAAATCCTTATCAAATCAAAGTTAACCAAAGGAACTTATTCAGCATGGAACTAGAACCCGGGAGCACAAACATAAATTAACATGCAATGCTGTTACAAAGAATAGAAAGCACTGCTTCAGACATAGGTAGGTACATGGAACAATCACCAGCCATGTTGCTGAAGCTGATTTCTTCATATTTTTAAGAAAAACTTGGATGAATTCCCCAGATCACATAGCTACTAGTACCACAGTTCAAAAGAGTCAAATTTCCATTTATTTTTTCATAAAATCTCATGTATGGCATCTTCTTTTGTAGGTAATTTATTGTGCTGTTCTATTTAATGTCACACCTTTAAAACAGGTGCTCTGTGTTAACCACAGAAATTATAAAATAATAAATGGAAATTAAAATCACTTTATTAACCCTTTACAATTTCTTGCATTAGGAATTGTCTTTTCACATTCCCCATCTTGCTCTCCATGAGACACACAGACAGAGAGAGCCTGGGTTCAGAGCACAGGGTCTGCCATTGTACGGTGCCCCTGGAGCAGCTGGGGTTAAGGGCCTTGCTCAGGGGCCCAACGGAGTAGGAATCCTCTGCCAGCTGTGGGATTTGAACCGACAACTTTCAAGCCACAGACACAGATCCTTAGCCACAGAGCCACTGCTCCACCCCATTAATACATTATTGTATACAATATGTATTACATTATAAAAATACATTATAAAGCATTAATTATAATGTATAATTACATTATATAATGTAATTATATAATATAAATTACAGTATATCTGTGACTTTTATTGCCTCCCATTGCCTCTGATAAACAGATAAAATTCCTGATTACAATGTTTTTTTTTACATTTCAGGTTTTCAAGAATAGAATATTGGACAAAGGAAAGAGCAAAATACAGTAATATAATTTTACAATCCCCACAAGCCAATAATTTGAAAATAACAATAGCTACTTAACACCTGACTTTTACGAGAGCTTGTAACCTTAATAATTTGTGAAAATGGACTATAAACAGTGGGTATCTCATTTTTGCTGATTATATACAGTATATATTTAATTAGGCAATTCTTTCTGTAAGACTGACTAAAAAACAGTAAAGAAATAAATTGAAATTTCAATAATTGTACTTGCACTACAGGGATTTGGGGTTAGACAGGTAGGCCACTGCTGTAACAAGGCAGGCCAAGGCAGGTAATATTAAACAATATTAAATATGCCCTTTAGTAATCTGAGGTTCAATAATTGTTTGACTTCATTCATCCAACTTAGCAGGTGGAACCAGTCCAAAAATGATTCATCAAGAGATGTTTACTAAAACTGTAAGTTTAAAGTGGCTTTAACATTTAAGCTCTCACCTCAATGTACTAAGTTTTCACTGAACATCACAGTCACTGTAACACAGTTTGCATTTTATTATTGCACCAATGGACAACTGACATGGTTACACTATGTGATGTGAGGATGTGGTATGTTTGCACATTATTTTTATCAGCTTTTATTACTTTTCTCAAAACATCAGAACAGCATTCTTTTTAGATGACTGAGATGCACATAGTGTGCAAAAGTCATATCTATGATATTTTAAATAATCATAGTAAGGATAAAAAATACACCAAGAAGGCAATTGTTTTGTTTTTCTAAATTGAACAGGCATTGACTTCTTACATTTATAATGGAAGTATGTCACTGTGAAACAAAACACTGAAAGCCTGTAAATTAATGTATTTACACAGAGAATAGCTGTAACTGCAATTTGAATAAGTAAAAAGGAGAGTGAAGTAAAAAGTGATTGTTAGGGTTGGTTTAATATCAACTACAATACAAGAAGCCTAAATGGTTCCCATATATTTCACATGAAATAAAGTGAAAAACCTACTTGATTAGGCGGTGTCTTCGTTAAATGCTGAGATGTGTGGTTAAGCGGGAGGCCAGACTCTAAATGGGGAGGAAAAATGATCAAATTAAAATTAATTAATCTGATATATTCTTATAAATATAGTTTTGGGATTAAAGAAGTACTGTGTTTGTACACGTTTTTGCAAAATATTACATTCTGGAGTTAAATAATATTCACTAAAAATGTACACCCCATAATGAATCAATCACAAGTGACAGAAAAGCTCATCATAACATGTTTTTATGATGGAAGGGACTCTCCTGCTTGGCAGTAAGTCAGCCAAGTCCAGAGGTCAGCTGTTTGATTTCTGGATGTTGAAGCCCACCAAGGCTGGTAAAAATTCAGCAGGGGATAACTGGCACCCGCCTCCACAGAGAACAGGAAGACCTGTGAGAGAACAACTTTCAAACTAACTTCACTCTCTGCACCACAAATCTCTGAAGTCAGGGATACAGGTTCAGATGTTCAGGCACTTTCAACACAGAGCAGTGCATTGTGAGAACACCAAATATGGGTGAAGTAGCCTTTCCAAATTATATCACAGACCTCACTGATGACATCCAGATGTCATGTAAAAAGCAATGCCACACCACATATCCACTGGGATTGGATAAATCTACAGTTGTGGCTACAGTAAAATACTACAGATAAAAACTGTCACTGGCTGATAGTTTTCTGGTCCAAGATTTTGCAGGGGTTATCCTTTTTTAGTGCTCTGGGATGGCAAATGGCCTATGGATTTCCACAAAAAAATACACAAAAATACCAAAGCAACATATTTGAGGTAATCATTTTAAAAATGAAAATCTGTACCTTCATCAGGATTCATATAATTTGATTTTCTGAGGCACTGAAAAATGTTTTCTAGAAAAGAAAAGTAAATAACAGTGAGAGGATGAAGTTGTAAATTAACTTTTTCATATATCCTAATGCCTGCTTCCCCACCTAAGATTAATATCTTTTGAAGGCAGCACCTAAGAATAAAAATATTGGTAAAGTGCAGTTCGGACCACCTGAGCATTATTAAAAAGTAAAAATGCATACTATAGTGAAATATATTGAAAAAGAAAATTGAATACAATTAAAATGCATTTAATCCATCATCATAAATTACATTTATTGATATATACTGTACTTAGGTAAAATCACGCTTTTGGTGCTTTCAGTTTTATTTGTGGTTATTTGGTTTGTTTTTGTTTGGTTGCAGACATAATCAAGAAAAAGATGTCCGGCCAATGATTTAATTCATGATGATGAATACATGAACTTCAGTTTGTTTCTGCAAAGGTATTTGCATCTTGTCCTTTTAAGGACTATTCTTCACTCTTTGAATCAAATACAAATGCTTCACTGATTTATTTGTGTCCCTGGTACTGTATGTGTCCAGCATATTTATGTTTTAGGTGAGCATCATGGTACAACTCAACTCGGCAATGGACATTCAGTCAATAATGAACTGAAAGTGCTGTAGTGATTTTGCTATCAACACCAGTCAGCACAGCGTAAGGGCAAAGAGCACTGAGAAGTGTGCCAGCGAATTTACAGTGTGTGTGGTGGCTTGTATTCCCGATGGAGGTGTTGCCATAGCTCTGTGACACACAGAGACCTGTCTCTCATGTCTGTTTGTCTCTCATTGCTCCTGGTGGCAGGTTCTTACAGTCTGAATGAGAAAACCAATGTCCAGAAACAGAAAAGGCTGACATTAACATAAAACTCACTGCCTTCTGCCATTCTAAAAAAACTGGTATTGTTCTAAAAATGAATATTCTTAAATATTAATATTAATATTAAATATTCTTAAATGTACATTCAAGGTTTTTTTTTAAATAAATCTTTTACTGAGGTACTGTAGCAGAATATTAAATAGACCAGAACATAGATTACTGTAAAATGCTGTGTCATTGATTCTTGTAGATATTCACATACTGTACGTCCATGAAGATATGGAATAATTCAGTGGTAATTTAGCAAAATATGGAATCACATTTCAACAATCACATAGGACACATCTCTGTCCTAGAGATGGCATATATGAGCTTTGTTGAGAGCATCCTGCATTTAAGACAGTTTGGTATGGAAACCTGGGGTTGAAAAGCAAAACCAAACTGTCCAGGATTGTGAAAATGGCAAGAAAAATAATTGAGAAATAGACGCCCCTTTTGTCCCCTGTACAATTAAACTGCACAATGAATGGATGTAAACATCTACCCCCACAACCTATTCATTTAAGTATTACATAGTGTTGTTGCGATTTCATTTACTTTATGTGATTTTACGTGACTTTTATGTTTTGCTTGTGTGTTTTGTAGAAGCCAAAGATACATTTCCATAGTAGTGGACAATAAAGTACTTATCTATTTTCCTTCCATCACTGTGGTTCAAAAGCTTGAACGCCCTATTATGGGCTCTACTTCTTTCAGTTACTTATCCTTGCTTGTAAACCCGTGATGTTGTCTGAATTGTCTCATGCACTAACATGCTCACTGAGTCTTTAATTTGAAGAGGGTGGGTCACTCCTAATAGACATACTATTCTCTAATCTTTTGGAAGGTGTTATAATGCTGTTATTATATATGGCTCATATCTAAGCATCCTAGTCTCCTAATTACCAAAAGGTTTGATAAGAATTATTAGAATTCATTTTTGTTTATATAATCATAAAATCACCCTCAACAATAACCTATAGGTATATTCCAGTTCTCTTAAGAGGCCTATATGTCATCTATAGTTTATTTTTGTAAAGCCCGTTACTAAAGGCATTGAAACTCTTAGACAACCCTAGTGTTTCACAATTAAAGTGTAAAGTAAAACATCACACATTTTTATATTGTTTCCTTTTTAAACATGTAAATTAATGAACATCTCCATCCGTTTCAGATACATTCAGATACAGTACATTCAAACAGGAAAGTCCATCACTTACGTTTACTGAAGTATTTTCTGCTGCCTATCAATCCAAGAACTATAAATGAAAGAATTACAGGCAGACTTATCCAGATTTTGGAATGTGAGGAATCCTCAGGGGGCGTCTCTAAAACAAAGTAATAAAAAAAATCATAATGTCATCCAATTAGAGTATTACATCCAGTTTCAGTTCTGCTATTTTTTCTAAACATGTCTAATATATCAAAATTACAATACTATTTATACAAATCTTGTATTTTTGAATGAATTTTCTGAATTAAAAAACAGGAACAGAAGTTAGGGGAGAATGGACAAAAGGAAATGAAAAAGAAAGAGCATTTGAACACAGATGGGCACAAAGTTTTCTTCTCACCCTGTGTATCCTTTCTGGGGTCATCACATGTTTTGGAAGGAGAGGTCTTGTTCTCTTCCAGGATTTCATTGATAATGGAGCAGCTGGCCGTCATATTATTTGCTTTTGTTCTATTGATAGTCACAGTGCTGATAACCGACAGCAAGCTGCTCTCCGGGTCCTGAGTGAACTGAGTCTCAGTTTTCTCTGGCTGTAGCACGGCTCCTTGGCTGTGAATGGTCCAGTTGACAGAGGGCTGGGGATACCCTCCCTGGGAAGTGCACACTAACTTTATTTCCTCTTCTTGTGTGCAGGTCTTTACGGTTAAGGCTGGTACACTGAAGCTTCCTACAGAGGAAAATAATCATAATTAGTATTATTAATTTAAGTAAAGCTTACAGGCAGTCGGGAGTAAGGAGAGTAGGGGAAGGTGCAGTCAGAGGAGCAGAGGGAGCCCACAGTGAGAAGTGGTGGATTAGACAGAGTGGGAGGCAAGGAGAAATATCTTGAGAGACTCTGAGAAGGCCACTGGCACTCCTGAGCAGGAACTAGTCATCTTTCCAAATAGTAGTTCAGGTGGGTAGCTGCGTCAGCATGCATAGGCAGCAAAGGAACAAGTACTATGTTTATTCCATGCTGAAAAAAGGAAGAAGAAAGAGAACACAACGTTTCGGCCGTGGAGCCTTCTTCAGGTGTCAAGCATATTGATGGAAATGGAACTGCTGTAGATTTAAAATCCAGCAAAACCTTGTAAGCATAAACTGGTCTGTTAATGTTGTCTGTCCAGATATCCTTTATCATACTGATTTACTTTTGATATAGGCAGTGGCCACCCAGATGAAGGGACAACATCCCACATGGGACAGTAATCCATGACAGTGCACATGTGAAAACCAGAACAACAATTTAGAGACTCTCCACATAGAAGACGCCCAATTCCAGAATCAAACCTAGAGCACAAGAGTTGCCATGGACATGATGCCACCCAATGCAGTTTAAATGCTTTGAAAACAAAACAAAATTTGATCGCAATATAATATACAACACACAAACACATGCATTTCTCTAGATCCTTTATAGAGAGCACTCTCTGAACATGCTGTCAAAACTCTTCCCTGCAAATAATACACATTCCTCACTATATTACTGCTTGCTTTGCTAAAATGATGTTTATTAGTTTGCAGCCGGGTTTTGTGAATTTTCATCTTACAGCTGACGTGTTTATTTTTACAGTTATCCTAAAAGTGATACAAATGCACAATGATGATGATTTCTTCTGGAGGTTTTTCATCTAGTAAAAACAAAAAAAAATGTGGTACACACAGAAAACATTTTTATAATTCCAGCAAAACTGCCATTACCTACAGTGCACAAATGGATGTGAACACATGCAGGGAAATGTTGTATGTCTAAAAGTGGTTTGTATTGACACGTATCAAAATGGTGGGCTCGATTTCTTTTGTCTGCTCAGTTCACACTTCCACCTCTGTATTCTGTCACAATGAAGTTAGCAGATATTAAGAAGATATTTAAGGAATTACAAGAAACAAATATGTATTAATTCTAAATTATGCTTTGATATTTTAAAAGGACCAAGGCTTTTGTTCAGGAAGCTATGTTGCTTGGTCTATTGGGTGCAGAGAGGTACCAGCAGTGCAGCACTCTAACTCTGCACATTACATGTACTGTAGTATGATTAATTGAATCCTGCAAAATCTTTACAATATGGGTGAATCTGTGATGATTCATCACACCTGAAGAAGGCTCCACGTCCGAAACGTTGTGTTCTCTTTCTTCTTTTTTCAGCATGGAATAAACCTTACATCTACTTGCATCTTTCCAAATAGGTGTCTAGGAAACGTCCCCAACCACTAACTATTATTATTATTATTATTATTATTATTATTATTATTATTATTATTATTATTATTATTATTATTATTATTATTATTATTAATAATAATAATAATAATAATAATAATAATAATAATAATGAACATATCAATTAAGTCAAATAGTTATCTCTGAGGACTGTTGTAGTGGACATACATTTGGGCTTATTATCAACTGTTTTATAACAATTTAAAATGAATTTCAATATGACTTCCATATATTTCAATTTGGAATATTTCAAAGTGCAGTTAAATGTATACTGTAAGTTTACATTAATGTTGACACCCCTGATTTCTAACAACTCTGCAGGATCACTCAGTCAGAGCTGTCAAGCCCAATTCACTCTGTCCTCTCATAATTAAGTACTGCACGCTGATTGTTGTTTTCAAATGTTTTAGTTTTAGTTTTTGTCATTTTGGCGCATTAAAATAACTTACCTGCAACACGAACTTTAATTTTGCATAATGTCTTCATGTTGCCTTTCTCCTGAGTGAGTGCAATATACACTTCATCATCTGTTGGTTTGACAGGAGATAGCTGTACAGAAATATTTCCCTGCCTTAATTCCTTCAGGAAGAAGCTTGTTCTATTTCTATATTCTTCAGTAACATGTTGCATCTCCTCTTGTCCTTTATTGAACACATGGACTGTTTTGTCATTCTTTTCCACTTGCCAATAGACCCTCATTTCCTTCAAGTCAATGGGCTTTTCTGTCTTGTAAACACAGGGGATGATCACTGGTCGGCCGATGATTCCAGTGACTGTTTCCTCATGTATGTTGCACATAGCTTTGGATAAAGTAATACAAAACAATTAGTTAACCCAAATACATTTAACAAGCCAAAACACTATGGCTGCCGTCACATCATCCAGGTGGATGCTGCACATTGGTGGAAGGGATTCCCCATGATCTGTAAAGCGCTTTGAGTGGAGTGTCCAGAAATGCGCTATATAAGTGTAAGCAATTATTATGATTATAAATGCAATTTGACATTAAATGGTCAATTTGACCTTTTTTTTTTGCTGATCAAATGGAGCAAGCAGATTGATGGAAATGGAACTGCTGTAGATTTAAAATCCAGCAAAACCTTATAAGCATAAACTGGTCTGTTAATGTTGTCTGTCCAGATATCCTTTATCATACTGATTTACTTCTGATATAGGCAGTGGCCACCCAGATGAAGGGACAACATCCCACATGGGACAGTAATCCATGACAGTGCACATGTGAAAACCAGAACAACAATTTAGAGACTCTCCACATAGAAGACGCCCAATTCCAGAATCAAACCTAGAGCACAAGAGTTGCCATGGACATGATGCCACCCAATGCAGTTTAAATGCTTTGAAAACAAAACAAAATTTGATCGCAATATAATATACAACACACAAACACATGCATTTCTCTAGATCCTTTAAAGAGAGCACTCTCTGAACATGCTGTCAAAACTCTTCCCTGCAAATAATACACATTTCTCACTATATTACTGCTTGCTTTGCTAAAATGATGTTTATTAGTTTGGAGCCGGGTTTTGTGAATTTTCATCTTACAGCTGACGTGTTTATTTTTACAGTTATCCTAAAAGTGATACAAATGCACAATGATGATGACTTCTTCTGGAGGTTTTTCATCTAGTAAAAACAAAAAAAAATGTGGTACACACAGAAAACATTTTTATAATTCCAGCAAAACTGCCATTACCTACAGTGCACAAACGGATGTGAACACATGCAGGGAAATGTTGTATGTCTAAAAGTGGTTTGTATTGACATGTATCAAAATGATGGGCTCGATTTCTTTTGTCTGCTCAGTTCACACTTCCACCTCTGTATTCTGTCACAATGAAGTTAGCAGATATTAAGAAGATATTTAAGGAATTACAAGAAACAAATATGTATTAATTCTAAATTATGCTTTGATATTTTAAAAGGACCAAGGCTTTTGTTCAGGAAGCTATGTTGCTTGGTCTATTGGGTGCAGAGAGGTACCAGCAGTGCAGCACTCTAACTCTGCATATTACATGTACTGTAGTATGATTAATTGAATCCTGCAAAATCTTTACAATATGGATGAATCTGTGATGAGAACAGGTAGCAGAACAGGTATGGAAGAAAGAGCTTGAGACATGCCATAAAAACACTAACCCACAATCTTGATCTACGTTCCAGAAGTGAGCTTACAAGAGACACAGAGCGGATTCTGTCTAGGGAACAGAATGGTGGACTTTATTTTTATGGGTGACAACAGCAAGAAAAAAATATTGATCAAAATCTGAATCTGTTAAGCTAGGAAGTAAATCAGGAGATTCAGACCCTTATAATTAATAATGTAGATGGCACCAGAACCCTGACAAGAACCCTTATCAAGTCAGAGTTATGTAAGCTCCAGGAAATTAAGCATTATAGTACTTAGTTCTTAAAGCAAGAAACAGCAAGAAAATGCCAGCAGCCATATCACCCTGCAACTCACACCTGGCAACCCACTGAAGCTCAGCAGGTGTGAGCCTGGTCAGTACCTGGTTGCTAAGGTTGCTGCTGGAAGAGGTGTTAGTGGGGCCAGCAGGGGGCGCTCACCCTGCGGCTCATGTGGGTCCTAATGCCCCAGTATAGTGATGGGGACACTATACTGTAAACAGGCGCCGTCCTTCAGATGAGACGTAAAACCGAGGTCCTGACTCTCTGTGGTCATTAAAAATCCCAGGGCGTTTCTCGAAAAGAGTAGGGGTGTAACCCCGGCGTCCTGGCCAAATTTCCCATCGGCCTTTATCAATCATGGCCTCCTAACAATCCCCCTCTATGAATTGGCTTCATTACTCTGCTCTCCTCCCCACTGATAGCTGATTTGTGGTGAGCGTTCTGGCGCACTATGGCTGCCGTCGCATCATCCAGGTGGATGCTGCACATTGGTGGTGGTGGAGGGGAGTTCCCATTACCTGTAAAGCGCTTTGAGTGGAGTGTCCAGAAAAGCGCTATATAAGTGTAAGCAATTATTATTATTATTATTATTATTAAAAATAATAGGTAATGTAAACTAAACTCTGTTCTCCAGGACTCTGTAGCTGAGCAACACCTTCCTGATTTCTGAATACAGAAAATCAGAGTGGAGTGTTGTGTTCAGGCCTCTGTGGTTTGCATTGAGGAGACAGAGGTGAAACTGGGATTTCCCAAGTGGTGTATTGGGAGGGATGACAGAGCGCAGAAAGGGAAAGAACACTACGAACAGAGTGAGCATTTAAGAGAAAGAAAGTCACTGCTAGAAAACAATGACACTTTCAGTGTTATGTGAGGGAGTTTTACAGTTTACCGCCTTAATAAGTGAACAACTGCTCCAGAATGTAATGGAGATATTTCTGCCCTGCCTTTCTATGAAAAAAGAAGTTTCAGGAAAAGTTTTGTCAAAAAAAGTAACATCTATTCTAAAAGATCCTTGCCTTAGTCACAGGGAGATAAACTATCGACCAACTTGCTAACCTGTAAATGGATGCCAATATAGAAAAAACATGGATATGGTGAAAAAAGAGCCAATGCAGGTATCTGCATACATAACATACTGTACATACCATACGGGGGAACTGTGTTAATTAATTCTTACAACATGATGCAGCTCTATCTTGAAATGTGTGCTCCCTGCAATGGACTGCTGTCCCATCTGAGGTGTATCTTGTTTTGCACCTGTTGCTTGCTGTGGTAGGCTCCAGATCTCCCACTTGATAATAAAGCAGTTAGAAAATGGATGGATGTTTCAAGTGGTGGCTAGCAGTTGTGTTAGACAGTACCATTCCTCTACATCAAACAGTCTTCTCTTACGTAGATCCTCATTCAAGATGCACGTTTCTTTTTACTGTGCTGGTAGAAGCATTTCTGTTGTTGTGTTGACCCAAGATGTTCCTACTTAATCTTCAGCTTCAGAAACCGTCTTCCAAGGCTCCAAAGAGCTCAGGGCAGAAGAGAGCAAAGGTTTTGAAAATACAATTCTCATCCCCTTTACAAATCATTATTAAAACCTATGTTCTAAACTTCCAATTAATATTTATAATGGTCACTTAATAACAAAAAGGTCATCCCGAACAAGCTAAAGTAAAACAACATTAAATAACCTAGGAAAAAAGATTTTACTAACATATAAAAACATGTAGACACTAATGTGTAAGAATTAATATTCCTTCTTTCATAGGGTAGATATTTGACCTTTAAACACAAAGGTATTTTTTAATGTGTTTACAAGGTAGCATATCACAATATTTTGTAATGTTAAGTATACTGTAGCTTAGAAGTTCCCAGATTCTGAAAAGATGGTTTGCAATGTCATCAAAACTTTGTCTCATAAATGGCTGTGTGCTAGGTTTTGTTTTCTATTTTCAAAAGGTCAGGGAAGTCCCAAATGAGCGATATTAAAAGTTTCCCTGCTCAAAATCTGAATATTCACTCACTCACTCATGTGCCTAACCTCAGGCTTTTAAGCTTCTAAAGCATATGATTTAAAAGAAATTGCTCATATCTTCATTAAAGTAATACGAAAATAGATTCATACTTCCTGCAAGACAAAATTTGTGTGGTTATTCCCTTCAGAAGAGAAACCTCAGTTTTAGCTAGAGTAATTCTCTTGGTTAGTAGGATTTAATCTCCTGATTGCAATTAATTTATCCACACAAATCTATATCCTTTTTTAAACAGTTGCTTAAAATATTAAGCAATACAAATCTGAACACAGTACATTCTGTATTCTAATCATGTTTCAATGTAGACTGCTTACGGTATCATTGTTCTATAGCGTAAATTATTTTGATAATTTGATTTGCATTCCACAGAAAATGAAACTAAAATTGTTGTCTGGAAGGACACTAATTTAAAAGTGTCTGTTTTTGTGGGACTAATAAATCCAAACTTAAATCAACAGATAGAGGCAGAAATCTACAAAGACAGTCAAGCATTCATTCGTTTCTTCATTAAAAAGTTCATGACCAATTAACTTGGTAATTTCTCTCTGTCCTGAGAACAGGCACTAGCAGAAACAGAGAAACGTCCCAAACTTTTTTTCTTGACCAAGGCAACATACATGAATAACCAAACAATCAACAATGGTTTATTCTTCTCAAAAGACAGAAATGAACAGGCAGGAGGCCCGTCGTACCTTCAAAATTGTATTATTCAGCAGTCTCCATATTCCAGGACACCAGTAAAGCGGAACTTACACAGAGCAGACACAAAAAGCTGAACAGAAAATGTCTGATAAACAAAATACTGTGAACCTTTAATTCTTCTGTGGGACACAGAAAGCCACATACAGGTCCTTTCTCAAAGGACCAAGAATGCCCAGCCCTGATTTTTCCTATATGATGATCCATATACTCTGGAAAAATTTCCTGTCTTGTTTCTTCAAGAGAACTTTAGATGGTTTATGGTTCATTTTTATAGATGTTTCAGGTTTTCATGATCCCATCATATTTATTCTCTACTGAACAAGCTGGATTGTAAATCAACTACATTGTGCAGTATTTGTCGGACACTGACAATAGATGCATCACTCTAATCCAATGCCAAAAATATCTAAAACTATCGGTACATGAAAACTAAGGAGCTGTCCAAGTAGGTGGATGCGTCAGCACGCGTAGGCTGTGAAGAAACAAATAAAGGTTTACCCCATGCTGAAAAGAGAAGAGGCGCATAATTTCAGCTGTGGAGCCTTCTTCAGGTGTTCTGGTTGACAGGTGTCCACAGCTGAAATGTTGTGTCTCTTTTCTTTTCCTCATGGACTAAACTTTGACCTGTTCCTAAGGAGATGTGGTTTCAAAGTAAAAAATCTAAAACTCATTAATATTAATTTCATAGTATATTTATAAATGAATAAATGGGAGAATTGGGAGTAGGTGCCAACAGTTGCTTAGACAACTACTCAAATCCAAAAATGAAATCAGAAATACACTTCGACAAGTGTTGACATAGTTTCATGTGATATTGTCTTCAAAACTACTTCCTCTGGAACCCAATCATACAAGAATATGTAGTTACAATATGACAACAGATAATATACTAAAATACCTAAATATTGTTTGTTTATAGGATAGATAATGCACATGTATTCTTATGTTTAAAATCTCATTACATACAGTAAAAAAATTGTGACATAAAAGGCTGAATGATTTTTAACAAATTAACTTGGAACTGTTGTTCTGTTGTACCATATGTTCGAGGTACAAATTCTAAAAAGAAGTAAATTAAAAAAATAAATATTGCACTCTTTATAGTAGTTAACAGATTAAAACTACAGAAAAGACAACATAACAAATCTTGCATCAGAATAAATATTAAAAAACAGTCTATTAAAAAATAAGAAAAAAACTCAGCCCAGGAAATCCTGAGTTTGTCACAGTGGCACTAGCAGGAGCATGACACAATTTCAGCTACACCCATTAGACAATTACAGCCACACCCATTGTGTATACTGAATTTCTGTTTGTTGTGCCAGAAAGCCTGGCAACCAGGGGCAATTACTCAACAGACCCAAGAGCTCCACCTGGTTCAGATTGTTGGTGGAGTTGGAAATGGAGTTGGAGTCCAGATCAACCCAACTTCTGACAATTAAATGTTGAAACCCTTCTTCAGCCTCACTTTTTTGTCAATGACTCTTGCCTTTAGTTAAGATAGTTCCTAAACACAATGTTTGTAAATTCTATTTTTATAAAGTCACGGAATTTATCAACAGTGTGTCCAACAATGAAATGCTATTACCCTTCTCATTTTTTGGAGTGTTCCTATAGTTCATTCACATCACAACTTCTATGAAAATCATATTAGATATTTTAAACTTGAAATCTGCAGATGTTATACTCTCATACATTACTTTAATCATCCTTAGGTTTCTGGGAAGTGTATATTATTTTAAAATAATTTTAGAGCCAAAAAAGTTCTGTCAATAACATTTACAGTATTAGGGAAACCTGAATAACACTCAAAAAACATTGTAAATTAAAAGTAGGGCCTCAAATCTGGGATCACATTGATAGTTATCAGTAACAGAGCTCTAGAATCACAGTGAAAGACATCAATGACCGTGAACTTGCAATGTAGTGACAGATATTACTAAGAGAGAGCTGGCATTGCAGTGACAGATATCAGTAACAGAGAGATAGAGTCAAAGTGACAGGTGGCATCTCAGATATCAAGAAACCTAGAGCTTGGACCCAGCTGAGAAAAAAACTGTTCCAGAATATATGACCTGCCATAAAATGCAGGAGGGTAAGGAATTTGCAGTTCATCTTGGAAGAGAGGGGGACTTACACAGTTCATGTTTTACAAGGAATAAAAAGAACCAAAAGAGCTCCTTTGAAACCTTTGAAAATCCTCAAATATCCAAAAGAAATCCCAGCACATTACACAAAGACTCTTGTTAATACTGCAGGGAAGCCATCAGTCTAAATGATGACACAACTCAGATGTGTCATTATTATTAGAGACCAACCTGACCTGATATGGCAATAATGATGTTATACTGGTGTCTTCCGGAGATAGAAATAAGAGAAAAGATATCAATAACACTTAACGTTTCAAGATTCTTTTTCCAACTACTGCTGACTCCACCACTCTGTTCCTCATTATCTCTCCCTTTGCCCCCTGTGAAATCCTCCTCTTCCACCAGACTTTCTGTACCCCCTCTCATTTCTCCTAACACCCAGAGCTCATTTGTTGTCCTCCCTCACTCCACTCAGTGCTGGAGTTACTTCCCACAGAAATAGTTATCCACAGGACAGCTCAACCCCCTCTGCCTCCTGAAGACTCACCTGTGTCAGGTTATGCTATTTACTGCTTGCTGTACTAATTCATTGTGAGCACAAAACAAAGAGCAAAAGGGAGTCTGCATTTCACCTGGGTTGCACTATGTTTCTAACATTGTTATGTTGGCCCTGTTGTACATTTTTTCACTAAATTTATTATACTAACTTCTAATCATGTTTGCATTTTTGGCCTTAATGAAAAAAATTGTAAACACTTTAATTGGCCATGGATCATTTGACAATCTGCTACGTACATAAAAAATACAATAATGATGATGAAGGTTAATAAGAATAAAAACTACAAAAGATACGAGCTCCATTAATTAGAGATCAAAGATTCCAAAAAAGCCCTAGCTAATGGACTTATCTCATTCACTGAAACCCAAGTGAGTAATAAATTCTTCATAGCCAAACCTACAACTACCTTTTTCATGAAACAATATGGCATTTTAGATAACAGAATGAATAACTCTTGCTCTCCAAATTACTAAGTAATTACTAAGTACTAAACATCGAGTTTTGAGCTAGAGTTTTGGGTTAGTTAGGGTGGATGTATTAACAAAGGATTAAATTGATGAAAATAGTCATTTATGTATCAGAATATGAAGACTAGAAGAACATGACATGTCATGTGCTTCCCCCCAACACAACTGAATAGGGTCACACACCCCACATCCCAGGTTTCCACTTTTAATATAGAGCTTGCAACTTGAACAAACCACATTAAATTAAAAATAATAAAAACTGCCAGGTCTTCAATCTAGATAATTACATTTGATGGTTTTGAATGTCTTATTTCATCGCATAACAACTAGCTGTAAAATATTTTCAGACGACGATGTCAAAATATATAATATAATAATTATGACAGTTTTAAAAACTCTTAGATAAGCCTCTAGGTGGCAAACAAACTTTACAGCAGGATTATTTTGGAATAAATTAGTAGTATGTGTTTAAAAGTGTTGTTTATTTTTCAGACACACACACATATATATATGCTTTATATTATAAGCAATTGCTAGGATTGTTAGATGGGTGATGCTTGATTAATATGGTTCAGTGAACTGCTGTGATGCCATTGTACCCTCAAATCAGAGGAATTATGGGAACAACACTAAAGCCAGCTGTGATGCCTATAAACACAAAGCACATGGATACATAAATCTGTATCTGCTAATCCTAGTGTAGGATACTTTCCCCTCCCATTTCCATCTGCTGCTGTAGTTTCACGGACAGTTTTGGTTATTTTTGGTTTGGCTGGGTGAGGCCTTAGAAAAACCATATGACGTACTTTGAAACAGAAACTGGTCCATTTTTTTTCTCCTGTCATTGTCCATTGTAATGATATTACAGAAACTACAGATACACCAACAGTGTATAGACTGTCATGCATAACAGCACATACTGTACGTTATGTTTATGCTTAGAAAGATACTTCAATTTATAGCCAGTGGGTTTCTTTTGGAAAGGGTTTTACATTCGGTCATGAAACACTAGTTTAGTAAATTCCACAAATATGACAGAGTTTCACTCTGTAAAAACATTCCACCTTCCTGGATACAACTGATACAGCTGCTTTTCATTGGACAGTTGTTCAAGACTAACCAATCGTTGCATTTAATCAGACGTGGGAGCAGCTCCAGTAGAAAAAGCACTACAGGATTTCTACTGGATTTCTAAAATCCCTTCCTGAAAATTTGAGGTGCTCAGGTAAGATGTTTTACCATTTATTATTTTCCCCTGTATGGCTGCCCACAACAGATAACAGTGGGTCCTTGGACTCAAATAATTCATTAGTTTACATTAGTATTCTCTTTGCTGGCAAAATGCACAAATGCTCCAAACCAGTTCTACCTGTCATTAACACTTTAGAGTGTCCATAAGGGGAAGTGATGAAACAATGACATGCTCTTAAAGATGTGAATTAAATTACAAAAACCCATAAATATTATTTTCAAATAATAACAGCTGAAACACAAAGAATTTTTATTTGCACAGAAGTTTCCTTCCAAATATTTGGATATAAATAGTTATATAATAGAATGTCCTTTCTCAGGAAAAAAAACTGTGTTGAGATTATACAACACTTATATAGTTATAAATATAAACCAACACTTATTTATTTATGACCTGACTTACTGTATGACCTGAAGCAGATCTAGCAACCAGAGAAATAACACATAACAAACAATACACAGAGAACAATTTGCTTGTTTATGTTACTGCTATTAGAACAAAAAGGAAAATGAAAAGGCTTACCGATGTGTAGAAGAACAAGGTAAGAAAATTTTATTTCCATTCTGGGAAACATTTTCTTTATTTTCTGAAATGAAAACCAGATGGATTTTAAAAACAGTCTAAAATTTACTTTCTAATCATGATAGCAATGACAATAACAATCAGTCTCAAAATACATATCACACGTTCTATGTCTGTTGACACTAAAGCTATATAATGCTCTTTATATGGGAAAACCACAGATTTGGAAATGTAAACGAAATATTCTACTCCGAAGAACGCAAATCTAGATCCTTTTCCAAACACATTTTCAAAGGCAGGGTAGGGTAAAAGGTACAATGTAAGTCACTTACTTCTGCGTCCTCGCAGCTGCCTTGTTGTTCTGATTTAATTTTGTTTCCTATAGTCCTCTCAATTGCTGAAATTCAGGAAATTCCCATTCAAGAAAACACCTTCTGCTCTTGCTGGGAGACTCTCGATTTGTGGCCCATCACATGGAAAACATAGCTTTAAATGATGGTATGAAAAAGGGGAAGCTGGTGAGGCAGTTACAGGAATAACTTCCAGTTTCAGAAGAGTTTCACATTCATGTGCGTTAGGGGGAATGAATCAAAGGCTACATTCCTTCTCTCTCTTGGAAAATGAGAACATAGTCGAATACCATTGGAAAATAAAGTGAAGAATAGTAAATAAAATCATCAGTTAGTTAGTGGTTGGGGACTTGACAAGGCAAGGCTGTTTCCTCTCAAGTGAAGACAGACGAGTGCTGTTACCTGGATGATGTTCCCATTGTTTCTTAGACACCTATTTGGAAAGACGACTAGTTCCTGGTCTCCTTACTCCCGACTGCCTGTGGGCCTGAGCACTGGACTCAAAGCACCTTCACAAAACATCTCTGATTCAAGCAGGACCCAGGACTGTCTCTCAGCTCGTAGTCTATAATTCTCCAGTAGTGCACTACGGTAAAAAAATGCCACATATCTTTTTTATGTATCATTTGTCATATATAAACGTAACACGCCAATTTGGTAGTTGGTATCTAATTGATCCAAGGATCTCATCTAGCCATTTTTAAAAGAAGCAAGATTTTCAATGAAATAGCTGGGTAGTCTGTTCCATACTGTCACAGACCTTAGTGTAAAAAAAGTGTCCCCTGTTCTCTGTTTTAAAAGCACTACCATGTACAAAAGTTTCCTCTGTGTTATGACAGTGCTTTGTTATGTTTTACTTTCCATTAGTATTGTGAAATAATCTTGCACTTATCTGTTGTGACTCCATTCTCTGTTTTGCACAAATTTGTTTGCTTTGCTTTGTAATAAAGGGTGTAAGATTTGTGCTGTACCCTGCAGTGTGTTAGGCCACTTTATTCAAGCAGCACACTCAGTCTACCATGTACTGTGTGTGGTTGTTGAGTTACACACAGGCAATATTTAGGGACACCAATTAACCTAGCCAGCACATGTTTCTGAAATGGGAGAATCTGGTGAAAACCAACGTGAACCTGCAAAGATAATGCAAACTGCATACAGAAGCCTCTTCAGTCCACAGGCAATACCCCCTAACCACCATGCTTCTGTGCTGCCCATGATTTCTGTCTTTTTATTGTGTAATTAAACTTTATTAAAGGCTTCGGACACATAAATATTAGTAATTAAATGATAATTCTAGTAAAATAAACAACGACTGTCTAGGGAATCATGTTGAATGCACTGACGAGTACAGACCAAGCAGGAAATTAAATGAAAAGATTTCACAACAATTGTTTGACATTTTTTTAGTGATTAATTGTATTGCTTTGCCGTTTATTTAGCCTTTTTAGTCTACCTATTGTCAGAATGAATCTGCACATATATGTGAGGATGTAACAGCAGTTCAGTGCAGTTCAAGTCCAGTGCTGGAGAACAGGAGTGTCTTCAGATTTTCAATCAACCTCTGCTCTTAACAATCCATAGTAATTAAGTTAATCTTTACCATAACTGGACTATTCAGGGATTTTCAGCTCCCAATTATTCAGAGACTTATGCAACCTGCTGGAGCCTGGCCACCGAGGACTGTAGGTGTGCGCTTACTGCATGTTTTACATTTATAATTAGTAACATTTTATAATTAAGAAATTGTAAGTATGTTATCAGTATTGTCTTCAGAATCAGTATCAGTGATCTTTAATGACCACTGAGAGTCAGGAGCTTGGCATAACATCTCATCCAAAAGATTGTGATAACAGTTAAAAAAGTAAGTTTTCAAAATATATTTTATAAATAAGGAATTCCCAGTAATTCAAATAGCTTCAAAATCTGCAAACAGTTCAGAATTATCATTGCATCTTTCTGTGACCATATCACGTCAGTAATTGTGCCTACTGTACTGAGAACACAGAGAAAAAGGAACACATTTTAAGGAACTAACAATTTTACTTTAAAGGCTAAGCTGTTGATGCAAAGCAGTTTTGCGTCAATATAAATGCAAAGGAACAAAATCCTGATGTCATCTGACATTATCGTCACAAAGAATCTTTTTTACAACTAGATTGTACAAGAGGGCTGGGTTTAAAATGGGTTACAAATTCCAACTCACCTTCATTCAGCTTTTCACCCAGGTGTTTCAAGTCCCAATGGAATTTAGCCAACTGGAAAAATAGGAATTATCTATGAGATTAAAAAATGCCAAATCAAAAAGCTCTCAATTTTGCCTCCTGAGTAGCAGATGAGATATCTTTAAATGAAATCTCTTTTTTTTTTAAAAGAAGCCAGTAGAAAAGTTTCTGCTGTGTAATTCCAGAGGTGGAGAGCGTGAATGATCTTTTTCCTTTCCTTCACTATCCTAAATCTAAAGTGATCAAACTGGGACTTTCCACATTTTTACTGCAGTCTTGGCTCAGATTCCAAAGATTATAACATCATTGGAAATTCCAATATCCAGAGTGCTTAAGTCATCCTCCTTCATGAAACTCATTTAATCATCAATATCCATTCAGAATTAAGGCTTCCTTAAATAAATTAAGGAATTGGCAATTACAAATTAAGGTGCTAGTATGTGCTTGAATTCACATGCTAAGAGAACTCTGGTTTCTTTAACTGTTTCTAAAGTGGGCCAAGCATTTGAGAAAGTTCCCCCCCAGTTCCACGTGGCTTACAGGAAGCAGAACAGAAAATAGACACTGCTCTCTACAAATGTATTTATTTTTAAAGTGAAAAATGACTTCACTCTTTAAATTAATATTCACCCTTAGTTTAAATTTGACATTTCATTACACAGGAAACATTTTTCGTAGTTGTGTTTCCAAATGTGACATAGTAAAACCTCAAACCGAAAAGTAAAAAGCGATACTTTAATGATTATTCTAAAGCCTTCACTGGTTTTTAAAAACTTTTGTGATCCCTTAGCCGAACTGTACAGAAAAAGTTTTTTTCATCCAGACCTGGGGTGCTGTCTGTGTGGAGTTTGTATGTTCTCACCTCGTTCACGTGGATTTTCTGCATTTGCTCCACTTTCCTCCCACAGTCCAGAGACATACTGGTACAGTAGCTTAACTGGCTTCTGTGAAAATTGGCTCAGGTGTGATTGTGTGTGTGTTTGTATCTGGCCACCAAGCACCTGTAATATCTGAACACAGTGCCTTCATTACCCTGATCATTGCTATTTTGACCAAGAAAAGGTTCATTCTAGCAGGGCAGCCCATCCAGATGAATGTGATATCTGTCAGTAGGTAAAAATGTGATGCGTTGTGATCGAATTAATCTTTTAACTGATTTACTGTATACCTTGAAAAAAATATGTAACAAGAGCCTTATTACTGGTTTAGAAACCAGAAGACTAGATTTTAAGAGCCTAGATCTCAATTCTTGACAATTACACAACATTTCCAGACATTGTCACATTACTCTACCTAGTTGGTAAATGTATCTTACCTAATGTATCTACAGTACCTACAGTAAGTTATCTATCTAAAGTGATTATTCAAGCTAGCGTTTACAGCTAATATAGTGATGCTACATGGGGAACTGTCTTATTTCCGGAGCAGATGAAGCATTTTGTTTTTATGTGGTTGAGGTCTGTTCACCGGCACGCTGAACATGGCTTGTGTACTAGTCATGCCAGTCATTTTGGTGGTGGCATTTGTTTTGTTCAGATAAGTGAGCTGTCCTATTTTTATCTAACCAACCACCATTCTTTGCAAAACTTTGCTACCCAGGTTTCAGATTTAGTAATCATTCTCTGAGAAAACTGTTAAACAAGGTTTACAAAAAAAATCAAACCACAGTAATAACCGTCTAGTAAGAGTGTTGTCACGAACACACTTAATCCTCAAAAACTCCTTCTTGCACATGCCAATTCAAAGCCATTTTCCATTTCTTACTGTAAACACTCTCAATTTGTAAAATCTATCCCTTAAAGATCAAATGTTTTTTAGATTTTTTGAAATTTTTGTTCACTTTAAGATCCTTAAAAATATTTGGACTCCAGTCTTCTGTAGTTCACGTGCACATAAATACACTCATAAGATGTGACCAGAAATTAAGATATGTCTGCAAATCTCATTCTGTCACTGTGACAGATGCATCCTATGCAAATGACCAGATATGCAGCACTGTCACTTCAGGAGATTTTTGTGCCTGGCTGAAGACCTCAAAAAGGGGTGAACTTCAGGCAAAAGCTGATAATTTAATCCATACAGTACAATACTGAAACATCACACACTTGGTAAACCATCAGGTTTGAACATAGAGTTGTTGTTTTTCCTGGCTTGATCAGTTGGTCAAAGATGCAGATTGAGCACCTTGTCAAATAATACCATGGTTCAAGATGTGTTATCCAGAGAGATTGTAGAGCCTTAGTTTAATAGGGGAAGCAATACAAACTGCAAACAAATTTGAGCAAAAAACAAATATTATAAAATAAAATTATTTTAAAAAGTATAGAAATTAAATCTAGGGTGGTTATGTTAAATATGATTAATACACTAGTTAGGCCTAGTTAGCATATTGTGTACAATTCTGGCCACAACATTACAGAAAATATATTTCTGCTTTGGAATTAGTCCAGGCAATGCTGGTCAACAAGGACAGATATTTAGAAGGTTGACAGAGGTTTAAAGTGACTATTTTTAGAATTCAAGTGGCATGGAATGGCTCAAGGATGGACTGTGTGAATTGCTTTTATACAACTCAAACATCTACAACAGAACAAAGACCTGTACAAATGAATGCACTTCTTGGTAAGAAAAGGAGTTGACCACATTAGTTGACCACCACACAGATTCTGTACAATCTGATATCTATTTCACATGCTTGATATAGAGGATTTTTCTTCCTCTGTTATTCTATTATTTCTTATGCTTTTATTATTTTTGAAGTACAATAAAAGTGAATAAATTGCTTTAATGAATTCAGCGGCACAGTGGTTAACATTGCTGCCTTACAGCACTGGGGCCCTACATTTAATTTCAGACCTGGTTTGCTATCTGTGTGGAGTTGATATGTTCTCCTAGTGTTCACATGAGTTACTTCCAGGTTTTCGTCCACAATACATACTGGTACATTAGCTGGCTACTGGGAAAATTGGGCATAGATGTGAGTGTGTGTGTGTGCTTTTATTTGTGTCTGTGTGTGCCCTGAGATGGACCAGCATCCCATTCAGGCTGTGCCCTGCATTGTGCCCATTGCTGGAATAGGTTCCAGCTCCCCTCTGACCCTGAATTGGACGACGTGGTTAGAAGATGGATGGATGGAATAATACATTACAAATACATCCTACATGCTTTTAATTAGGGTTATTTGTCAAAACAAAAATATCTTGTCAAAATGTACTTTTTTTTAAGTCAACTCCCTAAATATGGATTGGAGTACTTTTGCAACAAATAACCTTTTACCAATAAAGAACTAAAGGTATTTTCCCAGCCAAGCTGTTACTAGGAACTGTAAGAGCAATGCCTATTGACTTTCTGCTTTCCATTTATTGACTTAACTGTTTACCCTTTAGCAACAGAATATTTGCCAGAGGAAGTCCTCCTGCTCTTTCTGTGTGGGTGGACCTGAATAACTCCAGTCTACAGTACAATCATTCTTGAAAGAGCTGAACACTGCAATCCATTAACAGAAAGACCTAGTTAGCACTATCACAATTGACCACTACATACTATACGTCTGTGACGTATATAGTATATTGCAGGTTGTCATGTGTTCATCAAGGTTCACAGAGAATGTTTATTTTGTAATCATGTCACTATCACTTAACTAAAAATAACTGCTTATCCAGTTCAGGGTGACAATTGGCCAGGAGCCTATCCAGGGAAGTTTTGGGCACAAGGTCGGATACACCCTAGATAGGATGCCAGTCTGTCACATGGCACACACAGACACACACACTCACCCAGACGAAACCCATACAAACACAGGAGAAGATTTTACTTAGAATTCAATTCTCTTGAAATAACAACAGATTTTTTTCCAGTTACTCTTGGCAGTAAAACAGTTCAGTGAATTTTGTCTATTCCGAATACCCACCTATTACATTTTTACATATTCCCTAAATGTTAAGGTTGTTTTTACAATTGATAACTATTTTGTTTATATATAGCAGTAAAGGCTCCACATGAATGAATTAAGCATTGCTATAGAAATCTGTAAAGCACTCTATGGAAAAGTTGTGCTAAGTTGTGTACCAAATTGATTGATTGATTGATTAATCAATATAAATATTATGTAGAGAAGAGATGGTTGATTGTTTAGAGGTTTAATCAGTAAAGATGAGTAACAGATTTTTGATTGAAGTTTTAAATTAACAGCTCAAAAAGAGCATCAATGCAGACAAGTTGTATTTCTCTAAGCATTTATTACAAAATCAGCATTTTTGTAGTGCTCTACTCACAAAATTCTGAGGAGCAAGCCAGCTCCCTTCTGTCCTTTGCTTAGTCAGCAGAATCTTGTTTCCAAACTACAAGTGGGCAATTAATATGGCTACAACAAAACAAAGATAAACTTCACTCATTATGCATCCCCATACTACCATCATTCCACCTTAGTTTGCTCCAGTTTTAACTTTTGTCGTATCTGTCGAGGATGGATTACCTGGTTCTGGACTTTTGCTTTCACTCTGGATTTCCCTTCTGACTCCCTTTGGATTTTCGCCTGGACCACACACTCCAGAGCACCAGTGCACCCCTGTTCATCTACGAGCCCAGTTCCTTGTCGTCTCTTCCCCGTGTCTGTTTCACTCCCTTCCGGATTCTGCCATCTACACAGGGTCCTGATTAATGCTTCGTGACAGCTGAAGCTGCACAACTACTCTTACAACACTGCCAAGAGAAATTTAATGACCTCGATTAAAGATTAAATATATGAGCAGCACCCCCATTCTGCCACCTTATTTTAACACCACTAGACAATTTGTCACATTTTTAGCAGAAAAGAAAACACAGACATTGAATCACAATAGAGTACTAAAAACATGACTGGTTGGTATATACAAAGATTGTAAGGCTGTTTAATATTTTGGGCTTAATCATTTGCAATACCCTCTGCCCATTCTCAGATTCTCATGTCTTCCTCACTCCACCCCTGTGCATCATATTCCAGTTCTCCCCCGAAACAGGCTTTTCAGAGTGGACTTATGCGGATGTAGTTTTGTAGTCCAGCCTCTTCAGTTTAATGTTTTTATAAGCTGTCTAGTTGTGGTACTGTAACTCAACAAGAAAGTACAGATCCACTAGTAGAAACTCAGGGGGAAATATTGCACTCAGCAACCATTATTTTGCAATTCCTTAGGAATTAAATCTTTCTTTCCATCTAGCATAAGAATCAGGAGTAAAAGAAACAGGGGAAAGTTTATAGTGTATATGTGTAATATGGTGTTATGTACTTTAAAATTAGCTGTTGTTTGTGGTGAGCAAATTAAAGTAGCAAGATGTTTAAATTCTCCCACTATTGTGACAAAATTAATTAATAGTTCTCCGGGAGTCTAACAGTACAAAGACTACTTGTCCTGCTGTTTTAATAATGAAATGAGTAGGCCACAAGCTGCACTTGTGGTTGCTATGGATACCAAAAAGGAGGGCTGGAGAGAGAGGTGTGTGTATAGGGGGGTGGTAGTTGCTGGCCCCAGAAAAGCATGAGCTGAGAAAATGTAGAGGCTGCATTCCATCCAAGAGATTCTTCAAGCTTACATCATAAGAATTAACCAGAGAAATAACCAGAAAGTCTTTTTTTTTTAATTGTCTGCTGGACCAAAGAACTACGGCTCTTTCACAGGTATGTTATTTATTCTTATTTGAAATTCATATAGGTGTGGTCATGTTTTTGCTACTTTAAAATTCCTGCCCAGACATTGAACTCAGAACCTCTATGGCGTCTGTGTGTAACTCATTAAATTGGAGCCACTTTCCTCACTGCATCTGATCTGGGCACAATGTGAAGGCTGGGAATTATGGATTATCACAACATTTCAATGAAAGCATCAGCAGACTCGTCCTTCGCGAATCTTCATTCCTCATTTTGTTCCATTGAAGTTTTAGAGCAAAGAACGCTGACTCTTTTAAATCTGGGACTGTGATCCGAGATATTGACAATGTAGTTAGATCCTCGAACTTTTGTTGGAATTGTTTAGATTTGCCACAACCATGAGCATTGTGCATGTACTCAACTTTATGCTAATAAACCCAAGGAGGAGCACATTGTATTTTCGCTAGTGTGCCGTGATGCTGTCCTCCTCTTTTCACTGCACTTCTCACAAACACGTCAGGGGAAAGAGGAAAGTGAGTGTAGTGAAATTAATTCAGAATGGATTGTAGTGAAATTAATTCAGAATGGATTAATATGCATAACTAAAGCCTTGAAAATGACCCGAGTAAAGGTGGGAGAAGACCAGAAACAGGACATGGTACTGTATATCAAAGTGCTCAAAGCACTGATTGCTTTAGGCTATCCAGACCACAACTGTTTCATGAGACAGAGCTTTGTCTGAGGTATGTACATATAGCACATACTGTAATTGCTTTTCACTGCCTAAACTGTAACTAATTTATCCTATATATACAGTAAATAAACATTTTGGTAATCTCATAGATGAAAACCATGAGACGTTTTTTTCCTGAGTTGAGCTCTACAGGGTGTAACAATGTCATGACAGTTCTTGATTAACCCACCCTCTAAACTGCAAATGCCAGGAAAAACAAAGGTAACTTCAGTTTTCAATTTCTGCTATACTGCTGTTCTAGGACAGTCTAAACAGTCTGAACCTGGCACTGACAGAGAATGTGGACTGCCCATAAATCAGTTCCAACAAATCTGAATTTAGATTAATTAACAAAGTTTAATTTACATTGTAAAAAATGAAGATTAGGATTCAAAAAGTTTTTATGAGTACTGTACTATTCATATTTAAGTACCTCACAGTCTGCCCAACCACAACACTTCTTGCATTGCAGTGTCTGTGTCCTCTGGGGTCTACTTCTGTCACCAGGATTCATCCTTTCAACATGTGCTTAGGCTTTATTTTCTGTCCAACACATTCTGTAGTAGAGGCTAAATCTTGTAATTGGAATACATAACTCAACCTTCAACACATGAGAATAGTAAAAGATAAATCCTTATCCTCCTTATGGTTTCTTGTACTGTTTAATACAAAGAAATGCCTCAGGAACTCAGATCAAGTTATAGTTAAAAAAAATCCTCATTGTTTCCTCTGAAAGAAACAAGACAAGATCCTTTACAAATATACTAAAACATTACTATTCTCATGTCAATGTTTGGTGCCACTTTATTTTAGAGAACCTCATTTGTCATGACTAGCATAGTTGTACTTACATTCCAATACCTAATATAAGCCTTGTAAATATGTAAATAAGATGTAAGACATCTGTAAAAAAAACTACTGCAACTAGTAATAGCTCATTTTCCAGTTAGAAATAACTATTAAATGGCTTAAACAGATACTCTTAATGAATAATTACCCAGCATTCTTTTGCGTTCTGGGTCATCACCTACCTGTAGAAGGCTGTACTCAGCAGGTTTTCTGGGACAAATCTGTAAATGATTACTCATGTGAGCACAGCCCATGGAAGGCTAGTAGTGATACATGGAAATTCAGCCCCACCCCCACCCCCACCCATCACTCCACAACAGGTATTCAGGAAAAGTCTGGAATGCCAGCATGCATAATCCTTCAAAAAGGTTTGTCACTAAGCCTTTCACTGCTTAGAGCAATGAATAATAGACATCATACTGCAGTGCTAAGCAAGTCATTGTATAGAGCCATGAGAGCTTGACCCTAGTTTAAAAATTCAGTTGGAGTCACAATCAAGCACAAGTGAGCAGGATGAAGCCCTCCGCTATCTTAACCCAGAGTGCCTGATTTTTAAAGATGTTTCATATTTTAATACAGCATGCTTTATTAACACCAATGGAAAAAAGTTATATTTTTTGTGACAACCAGCTCCATAAATATAAAGGGAAATTACATTAAATTGGAAATTGCAGTGATTTATGTGCTACAACAGCCTAGAAGACCTAAGAATGCAGCACCTTTAAGACACCTTAACTATAAGGTATGCAGACCACTTTTTATTTTTTACCTATCTGGTGTGTCCATGTATGTTCTTGGCCTCTAAAATGTGATTACTCCATCCGGACTTTTTTATGCAGCCCAAATAACTATCAGTTTGACTTGTTTGGTCAATGAATGAGCAAAGTGCTCTTTCCTCTCCAAAGTGCTATGTCAGGATAACCCCACATTCTCCAAACTGCAAGGCCTCGCAGTGCAGCTCACCCTGACAGCCCATCAAGCTCACAGCTCAGCACATCACATGCTCCATGCCCTGATCTGAGTGGCCTGAGAATATCTTAACTCAAGCCCATCCACTTAAGGAATCACAGTCACAGTCAACCAACATTTCTGTTAAAAAATTCCCCTCCCCTTCTAAATTATAGAGTCCAGAGCTATTCTGTTGGAAAAATGACAGATGTAAATCAACTCAAAAAAGGATGATTGCTGATGTATGTGCATCTGGTATATTGCTAAAGGTAACATCAGTCCTGGCTAATGTAGCACTTCAGACAGCCTCATGGGTTTGGTGAATATAAATAAACACCATTGCAGTTCATGCTAAAGGAGCAACTAAACTAAAGGTTCTGATTCTCTAGCTAGACCAGCTACTGTAGCTGACTTTACATCATTTAGCCTTGTAGCTGTACAGTAATCAACAGGTGGACCAAAACAGAAATGTCCTTTTTCTATTATTTTGGCTGGGTAATGTTAAAATATTATAAAAGTAAAATTACACATATTTTAAAAACAATATTTCGATTTTGACATGAAGAACTGAAGAGAAACTGTTGATACCAGTCCTACCTCCCTAAATAGTGACACAGAATGAAAGCCTGGCTACAGCATAGTGATTGGACTGGGAGAAGAAGATTTAGTGTAAAATTGTAGTACACATATATAAAGGAAAGAAATACACTCATAACTAAACACATACCAAGACTGCAGACTGTTGTGACTGTTCTATAAATTATACAAAATATATTTGCATTAATAAATTCTAGGATTTATCAGATTGTTGTTCAGTTATGGAGAATCTGCATGACAATACAAATACAGTAGTGCATTTTAATTTATCAATTGTAATTTTTGTAAGATGCAATTGATTTTAATAATATATAATATTTGGCATTTTAAATTATATGTGTTTGTGTTATGTATTCCACTATATACTCAAATATAATATTATTATAATTTTTGTAATCTTGTAATATTTAAAATGTTCTTTCTAAATGTGATTCTTTCTTTACTGGGAGTTGTTGTTTAAAATAAGTTTGTATTAGAACTAGTTAAGCAGAATGTTAGAATTTACTAGATTATAGAAGATACTAAATTAATGGAATGAATTCCAGTTTCCAGTTTGGAATGAATTTCCAGTTATCACGGAATTCCAAATATTCTGATGGAATCCTTCAAAGTTTAAGAGGAAATCAAAATCCATAAAGCATGCATCAAGTACTTACAGGAGTTCACCTTCATGCACACAGTAACACTGAAAATGAAGGTTCACACACCTTTTATAAATAAAGCATTGAAAGTTCACTGTATTAAAAAGAGTTAAAGTTAAACTATCTGTGTGATTCTGTAGTACAGAATGTTAAATCACAGTGTTGCTGTAGCAGATTAATTAGCTCATCGCAGTTTACAATGGAACAGGATGTTTTTGTTTTTCTGAATTTATTTTTCAAAAACTATAGTGACTCTTTAACTGATATAATCAATGTAGCTTTATTCCACATGCAGTAAACGTGGTTGTGTCTGGTAGCTCACAGTTTTGTGGTTTCAAGCTACAGTATATGGGGCTCTTCTCATTTGTAACTCTTTTTATGATAACTCATTTAGTGGGAGTAAGGGTGTATTCCATGCGGAAAAGAAAAGAGACACAATGTTTGTGCTGTAAAGCCTTCTTCAGTTGTGAGGGAGAAAGGGAAACTGTCGGATAATTATTATTTTCTTTTCTGCATGGCATAAACCTTTACCTGTTCCTCTGCAGCCTATGCACGCTGACGCAGCTACCTACTTGAACTAATTTAATATTCAAAGTTCTTTGTCTTTTTTCAGTCACACATATTCTACATATTCTAACCAAATCTTTGTTTTGTATTTGTTGATAAGTCAAATGTTTGCAGGACTTTAGAAATTCTAAAGTTTAAAAAAAATATTTAATTCTAAAACAAATTTCATATACTATATTAGAATCTGTATTTCATTCAAGAGGATAAAATGCATTTTAGTTCTGTAATGAACCAATTTACAATATATGATTTAGTACACTATTTTCTGGGTCATAAAGATGGCTTTGTCTGTTTTGATTGTGGTCCCCATACGAATTGATTTCTGTGATGAAAGGCCAAAAAATCTCATTAGGCTTTCATAAAACCAGCATCTACTGAAAATTAATAAAATGGTCATAGACTCCAAGTGCCAGACTGGGCGTGATCAAGATGATTGGATCAATGATCTAGAAATTGTGAGTTCTAGCGAGCTTGTGACGACTTAATGAGTGATGCACTCCTGCTCCAATCGGTGCTGAATCTCTTGTGCATCACTGCAGATCTTGTAATGTGTCAGAACAGGAATGGCTAGATGGATAGGGGTTCAAAGGAGAGTCTCAGCAATGCCACCTTCCCACTGTGTGGGTGCATAACCTGTCAGAGAGAGATGACACATAAAGACAAACGTGATTCCAAAATTGACGATACAAACATTTAAAAACAGCAATGAAACAGAACTGGTAACCAACTGTTCAAACATTTTACAAATGGCCTCCGGTTTTACAACAGGGTGTGTTGTGAGATGTGCTAGATAAGACCTACAGAAAACAATTATACTGACCCCGGATCTTTTCAGAGGTGGATTAGTGAAAACATATAAAAAAGCAGTCCAGAAATAGACTTCCCAATAAAGAAGAATGACAATAATAGAAAATTCCCTGGTTTTCTCTCTTCCAGTCTGTAATAGCTTTTTTGTTCAGGCCTGCCGCAAAACTAACCAGCACAAGTATAGCAAGGGCTCTTTTCTGGTTCAGGACCTTTTATGATAAATAATAACCAAATCAGCTTTGCACAATACAGTATTAATTTGTCACAGCTTCATGCATAAAGCTGCATGGTTCTTTCTCACATTTCAGGTGTGTAGTAGAGCTGAAAGTCAGTGCTGGAATGAGTTACTCCCAAAGAGATTGTACAAATATTGTTGCCATAAATCTGCATTGTTAACCTCAGGCCAGTGAGAGAGCGTAAACAGTCCAGGGATTGTTGGGAGTGTATCTGAGGAATTCAAAGCCCTCAGGAAAGGTGAATGCCATCTCTCAAGAAAAACAACTCTTCCACACAGTGAATGTTTAGTCACACATTTTTGCACTGTTGCAGAAAGATATTTCAGTTCACACGTCTCTGTTAGGGGATTCTTAATTTTTCTGTATATATAGAATATGAATGAATTGATGAATGTTTTTTTTCAAACATCAATTTCAGTTTTTGATTACTTTTTAAAAATGTTTAACAGAAACAGATAAGTAGATTTATGATTATACATGTGGTATAAAGAAGCAGAACATTTGAATTATTTTCAGATTTTAAAATATCCTATATTGAAATTTTCTTGTAAGATATCTTTAAAACATGTCTGTCAGTTACAAGACCTTTATAATAATGTAACCAATGAATTTTATCTTCATGCTTTTACATAGCATGTATATTTTAACATTTAAAATAAAAATCTCAATTTGCACGATAGCCTACACAGCTCAAATATACAAGTGTCGATTAAACCGCCAAGCTGAATT
The DNA here is from genome assembly GCF_059453375.1 of Lepisosteus platostomus. Taxonomy (NCBI): domain Eukaryota; kingdom Metazoa; phylum Chordata; class Actinopteri; order Semionotiformes; family Lepisosteidae; genus Lepisosteus; species Lepisosteus platostomus. The sequence goes on from NC_142612.1 coordinate 34,011,809, forward strand.
AGTCGATCTTAGGCAACAAATAGATCATTATGCCTTCATAACTGACCTTCATAAAGACACTACTTGCTAGCTCAATCAAACTTTCTTTGTGTAACAGTTGCTCAGTGCACTGAGCAAAATAAAGAAGAGACATCACCCTAATCTGAAATCTAAACAGTGTAGCAGACCTGGTCTTTTGGCCTGGTGGAATTATACGTTATTTAGGGAGTGGTGCTATGTGTGCTTGGAGCCTCAGACCCAGATAGAGGCAGGGAGAACTGCACATGCCATAATCACACTAATCAAACTGCTCATGTTAAAACCACAAATAACAGTGAAGGGACAGAGAAGGCTCTCTTAGTATCCTGTGAGACCTGCCCGGCTCCTGCAGATTCACAGGGACATTAGAAATAGTTACTATGCAAATCAGATGCTGTGGAGATGCAACGTTGATCAGTGATCTGTGGCTCTGCAGGTAGACACATCAGAGGAACACATATCTTATTCTTACCTGAGCAGGTCCCAGTGTTCAGTCATGGGATAACAGGAGGTTCCAAACTGAATGGTATTTAATAATCACTGCTGATGATAAATTCAACCAGCTTTGAAAGTCTGCAACCTCACATATTTAGTAATTTTAGTCTGAAATTTATACCAAGTCAGGTGCTTCTTGTGATCCTAACATAGCTGTCCATTCAAAACATATTAATCACCTGTGTCCCTCTAAACCTCCTTGTCCCTCCTATTCTTTTAACTTTCAGATTTTCTCATTGAACTGAGGAAGGCTGATCTTGAACAGCTCATGATTTCAACTAATTATAGTGATAAAGAAGAGATCATTACATATGTAGATGAGCTTGTGATGCATATTTTATATCAATATAGTTTCTTGCCTCACATTCTTAAAACACCCTGCAGCTCTCAACTGGCTACCCACCAAATCTAAGCAGGGTTGAGCCTGGTCAGTCCCTGGATGGGATACCTCCTGGGAAGCTATGGTTGCTGCTGGAAGTGGTGTTAGTGGGACCAGTGGGGGGTGCAGTCTGTATGGATCCCCCTGCAGTCTGTATGGATCCTAATGGAAGAGGTGTTAGTGGGGCCAGCAGGGGGCGCTCACCCTGCGGTCCATGTGGGTCCTAATGCCCCAGTATAGTGACAGGGACACTATACTGTAAACAGGCGCCGTCCTTTGGATGAGACGTAAAACCGAGGTCCTGACTCTCTGTGGTCATTAAAAATCCCAGGGCGCTTCTCGAAAAGAGTAGGGGTGTAACCCCGGTGTCCTGGACAAATTTCCAATTGGCCCTTACCAATCATGGACTCCTAATAATCCCCCTCTATGAATTGGCTACATTGCTCTGCTCTCCTCCCCACTGATAGCTGATGTGTGGTGAGCGTTCTGGTGCACTATGGCTGCTGTCGCATCATCCAGGTGGATACTGCACATTGGTGGTGGTGGAGGGGAGTCCCCATTACCTGTAAAGCGCTTTGAGTGGAGTGTCCAGAAAAGCACTATATAAGTGTAAGCAATTATTAATTATTATTATTATTAATGCCCTAGTATAGGGGAAGGGACACTACACTGTAGTGGGTGCCATCTTTTGGATGAGACATTAAACCAAGGTCCTGGCTTGTACTTCCCTTGCAATGGACTGGCGCCCCGTCCAGAGTGTATCCTGCCTTGCACTCATTGCTTGCTAGGTAGGCTCCAGCTCCTGGTGACGCCGTTTGTTGTAAAGTGTTTGGCAAATTACATGACGTTCTTAAAAGAGGTTGTAGTACTTGTATATATTCAGATCAAATCAAACTTGATCTGCGTGAACAATACATGCTTAGGCATTCTCATTTATCTGGCTTTTTGACAGTTTTGAATATCTGTAAACATCTGTATCTATAAATGTTTAACCACTCTGCTTGAAGATGCTAAGAAGAATTTATCCAGGAATGTCAGTTAGTGCTGCTGCCTCATAGCTCCTGAGCACTAGGTTCTGTTCCAGATGGGCAACTTTTGTGATGTTTGCATTAAGATCACTTTATTGGCTCTATACAATTTCTTGTATTTGGAACTTGTCTTTTCACATACTTCAACTTGCTCTCCATGAAACACACAGACAGAGAGAGAAGCTTGGGGTCAGAGAGCAGGGTCAGCCATTTATACAGAAGCCCTGGAGCAGTCGGTGTTAAGGGCCTTGTTCAGGGGTCCAATGGAGTAGGATTCCTCTGACAGCTGCAGGATGCAAACCAGTAACCTTCCAGCCATAGGCACAGATCCTTAGCCACAGAGCCACCACACCGCCTTATTGCTGCCCTTATTCACATGGGCATTCTCTGTGGGCCCTGTTTTCTCTGTGGGAGTTTCAAAGTTGCCCCTTTCTGGTTGTGAGCCAGAGTGCCCTCTTATGCACTGGCAGCTAATCCAAGACAAAGCCCCAGCTTTTCCTTGTATTCACAGGGAAGTATTGGAGGCAGGGAAGCAGCTTCTAATAATGGATTTTAAATCATCACAAGAGAAAACTATAGAATTGTGCAAGAAATCAGACATTGTGAAACTGTCAAAGCAGAACATAGTGAGAAGTAAAAAGCAAGGAAAGCAGTATCTGAGGGATGGACTAAATATTTAGCATTTTTTGTGATGTGATGGAGCATAAGATGCCTATGAGCAAGTGTGATGACACAGGAGTGATGTGTGAATGTTAAAAAGAGCTCTGGTAGAAGTAAAGAGTGCAGCATAAAGACAGTACCTGGGACAGGTACTAGCTGAAACATTAAAGTGAGGTGAGAGAGTCAGTATTTGGAAACCTCTCGATGTAGTTATTAAAAATGCTGGATGTCTCTTCCCCTGTGTTAGCATGTTGCCTGCTTTTTACTTCATTGGAAATCTACAGTTCCATTCTCTTGCACACAAGGCATCGAGCATATCATGCAATTCCCAAAACCTGAAAACATTAGCAATGTTCCAGTTGGTTTGGTCTAGTAAACATTTCCTTCCCTATCCTAACAAACTCTCTTCCCTCTTTGCCCTGAATTGATCTTTTGTTTTTGCTCTGTTCAATGTGTCAGTTTTGTTTCACGGCTTGCTGATGCCCTTTCCTATATTCTTTACTTGCTTCCACCCCGTTAAAATAAATTTAACTCCAGAATTGGTAAAAATGGTTGATTTGTTCAGAGTTAAAGGTGCAGCAGGTTCAGTTAATTAAAAATGAAGTGTCAGCTGTGAGCTCACTTTTTGCTCTGATAGGTGAGGATTTGGGCTATCAAGGCCAGGGTGACCACCTATCAAAGTGATTTCCATTCAGTAGCTACATTCAAAAAATGTTTTAATATTCACATAATGAAACAAGTGTAAGATTCTTAAACTGAAGGAATTCAATGTTCAATACAAGACTTACTGCATAGCGTTACTTAAGTATTGCCAAAGCTATTCTAAAAACAGAATGGTACTGGAGAATGTTATGAGTGTACAGAGTGTCGCATTATAGAATAATGCAGTAGAATAAACAATAGTACAACACAGTATGATACAGTTTAATTAAGTATTTCCCTTGCTCTTGTGAGGCTGCCAGGCTTAGACTCTTTACTGAAATTCTTATTCTTCAGAAAATTGTTCTGCGGTTATTAGGTGTCAAGGTGGTGGTATGGCATATTTATTAACTGTTTCAAGGTCTTGTTGATTTCCTCAAAAATCTTTTGTATCTACATTGTGAATAAGAATTTCGCTGTAATGTAAAAGTCTACTTTATGCACATAAATTTTTATACAAAAGAGACATATACTGTATGTGCTTTACACACATCTGAAAGTGTTTCTGTTAGTCTCTAGGTAAGAGAAGACATGGTTACAGATGACATCAACCAGGTGCAGAGCTTACATGTACAGTAGATGAGTTCAGGGTGGGAAGGTTTTCCAAGCTCCTGTGTAGCTGTGTGTAGTAAGTAGCCTATGGTATGTTGTAGCAATTCAATTTTTCTGACTATTAGTTACAGTGGTGTGAAAAAGTGTTTGCCCCCTTCCTGATTTCTTATTTTTTTGCATGTTTGTCACACTGAAATGTTTCAGATCATCAAACAAATTGAAATATTAGACAAAGATAACACAAGTAAACACAAAATGCAGTTTTTAAATGAAGGTTTATTATTAAGGGAAAAAAACATCCAAACCTACATGGCCCTCTGTGAAAAAGTGATTGCCCCCTAAACTGGTTGGGCCACCCTTAGCAACAAAAACTGCAATCAAGCGTTTGCGATAACTGGCAATGAGTCTTTTACAGCGCTGTGGGGGAATTTTGGCCCACACATCTTTGCAGAATTGTTGTAATTCAGCCACATTGGAGGGTTTTCAAGCCTTAACCGTTTTTTTTAAGGCCATGCCACAACATCTCAATCGGATTCAGGTCAGGACTTTGACTAGGCCACTCCAAAGTCTTCATTTTGTTTTTCTTAAGCCATTCAGAGGTGGACTTGCTGATGTGTTTTCGATCATTGTCCTGCTGCAGAACCCAAGTGCGCTTCAGCTTGAGGTCACGAACAGATGGCCGGACATTCTCCTTCAGGATTTTTTGGTAGACAGCAGAATTCATGGTTCCATTTACCACAGCAAGTCTTCCAGGTCCTGAAGCAGCAAAACAGCCCCAGACCATCACAATACCACCACCATATTTTACTGTTGGTATGATGTTCCTTTTCTGAAATGCTGTGTTACTTTTATGCCAGATGTAATAGGACACACACCTTCCAAAAAGTTCAACTTTTGTCTCATCAGTCCACAGAGTATTTTCCCAAAAGTCTTGGGGATCATCAAGATGTTTTCTGGCAAAACTGAGACAAGCCTTTATGTTCTTTTTGCTCAGTAGTGGATTTCGTCTTGGAACTCTGCCATGCAGGCCATTTTTGCCCAGTCTCTTTCTTATGGTGGAGTCATGAACACTGACCTTAACTGAGGCAAGTGAAGCCTGCAGTTCTTTGGATGTTGTTGTGGGTTTTTTTCTGACCTCTTGGATGAGTCGTCGCTGCTCTCTTGGGGTAATTTTGGTCGGCCGGCCACTCCTAGGAATGTTCACCACTGTTCCATGTTTTCGCCATTTGTGGATAATGGCTCTCACTGTGGTTCGCTGGACTCCCAAAGCTTTAGAAATGGCTTTATAACCTTTTCCAGACTGATAAATCTCAATTACTCTGTTTCTCATTTGTTCCTGAATTTGATTGGATCGCAGCATGATGTCTAGCTTTTGAGGATCTTTTGGTCTACTTCACTTTGTCAGGCAGGTCCTATTTAAGTGATTTCTTGATTGAGAACGGGTGTGGCAGTAATCAGGCCTGGGTGTGGCTAGAGAAATTGAACTCAGCTTTCCAAAGATGTGATAAACCACAGTTGATTTATGTTTTAACAGGGGGGGCAATCACTTTTTCACACAGGGCCATGTAGGTTTGGATTTTTTTCCCCCTTAATAATAAAAACCTTCATTTAAAAACTGCATTTTGTGTTTACTTGTGTTATCTTTGTCTAATATTTCAATTTGTTTGATGATCTGAAACATTTCAGTGTGACAAACATGCAAAAAAATAAGGAATCAGGAAAGGGGCAAACACTTTTTCACACCACTCCCTTTTCCCTTTTTCTAGGGATGTTGCATTACAATTTTTATTATAATACTGTATATAGTATGGTGCCAGCTCAGACTTTTTGTAGTGAGATATTACTGGAAACTGAGATCTTATAGACATAACTTTTCTTCTGCATTTATTTATTCTTTGAAAGTGACAATTGACCCCTTTGCATTCTGATTCTGTTAATGTCTGCTTTGTCTACCAATATATCAGTGCTAAACTCTCCTACAGTGTGTACTAGTGACCAAGATTTTCTACAAAGGAAAAAATGTTGCTATGACATAGGAATCTCATTTTAAATAAGATTCGCTTATAAGCATTACTGTGTGGCAGGGTCCACCTTTGCAGAGAAAGGAAAAAGAGGCTATTTAAAAAATAGACTTGGGTATTTATGTTGACACATCATTTACATATTCTAGGCTAAATGAAGAAGTGGGGAAACAATCAAATGGCACAACAAAATAATTTCAATCTAGGGATGTTGCATTACAATTTTTACTATAAATTTTTAAACAAATTTATAACGAATATTACATATAAAACAATTGTATTAGTAAGACTTTTTTTAGAAAAGTACCATTTTTGGCACCATGTAACAAAGAAAATTGCTGGACCTTAACTTTTGCCCTGATTATTTGTTTTGGTTTCACACTAGATTTCAAAACTGAAAAGGTTCGGATTTTAAGCTGTCAGTTCAGGAGATTCTTTGAAGTCCACATACAGAACTCATGACTCCCTTCAAGATCTGGGACATATGTCTGACCTTTACATAGTTATCTTTAAATACTATTTAATTAGTATTTAAAACAGAAAATATTCTGTCTGGGCAGTGGTTAGCATTTCTGCTTCGCAGTACAGGGGCCCTATCTGTGTAGAGTTTATACTGTATGTTCTCCCTGTGTTTGCAGGAGTTTCCTCCAGGTGGTCCAGTTTCCTAATACAGTCCACTCATATACTGGTTGATTAATTGACTTCTGGGAAAACTGGCCCTTGGTGTGAGTGTTTCTGTGTGCTTACGTTTGTGTTGCAAAGTCTGCTATGCTTCTTATAGATGATCCTTTTCTGACAGCTTGCCTAAGATTTCATAACACTTAATTGCAATATGACCTAGTGACATGAGGTGGCAGCAAAGTATCGAAGTCTGGTTCCTCTGGTGCTTTCAAGAAAACAACCAAGACAGGAATAAAAAATTGGTACTACATTTATTGTTTTATCTGAGCAGACACTATGTCTCAAGTAAGCGTGAAAGGTAAGGGTCGTCTGAATTTTTCCCTTGAAATATGGCTGTATAAGTACTCTTTGTCTTAAGAAAGAAATGTGCTTTGGAAACGAGACAGAAGAATTAACTTAGATTAAACCAGAGGAAAACTATAACAGCTACATAGTTTATACATTCATACTTGCTCTAAAAATGAACAATTCACAGATTTTATTAGAACATTATTATTTATACCCCTTTTTGCCATGGAAAATGTCGTCAGAGTAGTGGTTTCTGTTGCTGCTTAGCTGTCACTTGAAAGCCTTCCGTCTTACCCTAGCAAAAGATGGGCAGCTGTTGACTAGGATTTGGCTTGTGTGACAGTTGTTGGTGGTTCATACCAGAGGGGAAGTGAACAAAAGCTGAAAAAAGTATGGAGACAGCTGTTTTATTTCTTTACAAACTTGAATTTCATACAGTTATCTGTAGTTAGTACATGGTCCTGCATTTTTGTAAAAATAAAACCTTAAAGAAATGTTAAGGTTAAAGGTTAAAATTAAAGATTTAAGATTTTTACAACACTAAAAATTTGAAATAAAGTGTATGCTATATTAAATATACTGGACAAAATAATGGAAGCACAAAGCAATATATAAATACTTATTAACTAACAGGGAGTTGGGCCACCTTTTGCCTTTAGAACAATTTCAATCATTCTTGCAATATTGTTACAACGTTTTGAACTGTAGGATACTGGACCCTTTTTCATTAAGGAAAGTCTCCAGTTCATTGAGATATGAGGAAGGTAGAAAACTACTCCACACTCTGCAATCCAGAACTTCCCATAAAGATTCAATGATATTTAGATTTCAAGACTGGGGAGGCCATGAAAGGTGTTTGAGTTCATCCTGGTGTTCATGAAACCTCTCCTGAATCTGTTTAGCACTGTGTATGGGGGTGTTATTTATTTCAATTCAATTCAACTTCAATTCAACTTTATTTATCATTATACTTACACAGGTGCATAGTATAATGAAAAGTGTTTCTCATTAGTCACTCAGGTGTAGCATATAAATAAAACAGAAGATAAGACAATAGACAGTAACATAATAACAATAACAACAGTGTAATTACATAACATATAATCAAAACTGTGCAAATATGCAAACAGAGAAAGAATACAACAGGACAAAAACAGTGCAAAAGTGACTAATACAGTTTTAAGTACAATTTCAGCTTACATTCAGTTGTCGTGTACCGTATGTAGTGGTGTTGGAGTACAGTCATTGTGGGTACCAGCTTGACGGCTCTGGGGGAGAAGCTATTTTGGAGTCTAGTTGTGTGCAACTGGAGTGTCCGGAACCTTCTGCCAGATGGTAGGGGGACAAACAAGTTATGACTGGGGTGAGTGGGGTCAGACATAATTTTGGTGGCTTTTTTCAGACTTCTGGTGTTGTAGATTTCCTGGATGGATGGTAAGACACTGCCGGTGATGTGTTGGGCAGTTTTGACCACCCGCTGCAGTGCCTTATGGTTAGATGCAGTACACTTGCCGTACCAGACTTTGATGCAGCTGGTCAGTATGCTCTCCACCATACTGTACATCTGTAGAAGTTGGTGAGGATCTGTGGATGCAGGTGTATTTTCTTCAGCCTTCTCAGGAAGTACAGCCGCTGTTGTGCCTTCTTGATGAGACTGGAGGTGTGAGGTCCTTAGAGATGTGAACACCTAGGAATTTGAAGTTATTCACCATCTCCACCACAGACCCTTCAATGTAGATGGGGGAGTGGACTTTTCCTTGTCTCCTGAAGTCAACAATCAGCTCTTTTGTTTTGCTGATGTTGAGACATAGGTTGTTGGTTCTGCACCAGTCTTTAAGTTGTTTTATCTCCTCCCTGTTGGCAGTCTCATCGTTGTCAGTGATCAGGCCCACGACTGTGGTATCGTCAGCATACTTGATGATGGTGTTTGTGCTGAACTTGGCAGTACAGTCGTGGGTGAACAGGGAGTAAAGCAGTGGGCTGAGCACACAGCCTTGAGGGGCACCGGTGTTAAGGATGAGCATGTTGGAGGTGAGGTTGCCAATCCTGACAGTCTGGGGTCTGCTGGTGAGGAAGTCTAGGATCCAGCTACAGAGGGTAGTATATAAACCTAGAGCCCTGAGTTTGGTAGAAAGTTTTATGGAGATGATGGTGTTAAATGCTGAGCTAAAGTCAATGAATAGCATTCGTGTATAGGTGATCCTTTTATCCAGGTGGGTTAGTGTGGTGTGTAAAGCTATAGAGATTGCATCCTCCATGGAGCGGTTTGTGCGATAGGCAAACTGGAGAGGATCAAGTGTTTTTGGAATGCTGGCTTTAATGTGTGGAATAAGTAGTTTTTCAAAGCACTTTTTTGCAGTACAGTGTTTGCACCACAGGGTGCATCTGGTTGCCTAAGATGACTTCATGTTCCTTGACCTTAATTCTGCCATGTAGAGTAATAATAAGACCCAATGATTCACAAGATATGGCTGTTCATACCATAACAGGTCTACCAGCATGATTAACAGTTGGGATGAGGCATTGTGGTTTGGAAGCTAACTTTGGCTTCCTCCAAACATAAGCCCATCCAGATGTAGGAAAAAGAGTAAAAGATGACTCATAAGAACATATTACTTTCTTCCACTGCTCAGAAGTCCAGGTTTTGAGCTCATTACATCAGGCTATGCTTTGTACACATTGGTCTTGGTTACAAGCAGTTTCTGAATAGAAGTCCAAATAGTAGTTTGAAGCTTACAATGCACATTTTTTGTTAAGACTGGGTCACAGAGGTGTAGATTCAGTTCTGTGATAATTTCTGAGGCCATTGTTTTGTGTTTTTAGTAGCTATCCTGTCAAGTGTCTGTGTGTCCCTGTGAATGATATTTGACTTGTGATGACTGCTGTTTGTTGTTTCTGTGACTGAATTGTGTCTGCAATTTGGGCAAGAACTATTTGACCTCTTTCAAAATCTGTTAGACATCTGATATTGCTTTAGAAATTCAATTATTAAAGTATTGATTTTTATTACAGAAACATGTTGGTAATTAGTATTTCTATGAAACAGAATCCTTTTAAATTGTGACTTTTCTATTACTCTAAAATCTGAGTCCTTTTTTGTTAATGTATCCATTATTTTTTCCACCCCATGTAGTACAATGCCAGGTGTACAGTCTGCTTGATGGATGAACTTCTGACTCAGTGAATTCTGCTTGAACTTATTTTTGTTTAGCCCCTTTGTAGTAATTTCAAAAGGATTTATTGACTTAAAGATATCTAATCATCAATAGCTAAAGAGCTGGAAGAAATACTGTATTTTCAAGTGTTTTCACAAGTTAAGGAAATGATAGCTAATTGAAATTAAGTGAGACCTAAGTAGCACAAAAGATCATCTGATGCTGGACCTTACAATATAACAATATTAATACCAGGGACAATACACATCCCTTTTGTTCTATAGTTCATTAGAAACTACAAATGAAAGAATAGAATAGAAAATTTTGTTTTCTTAAATGAAATCATTCACAGAGACAAACATAAACACATATTTTAACATCATAAATATCTATTTTTTCTTTGTCAGGCAGCAGCCCATTGACTAACTTGAGATGTAGGTGAGACAACATTCTCAAAATGGCTTCAGTCGGGCTCACATTTCTGTTGCTGATCTCTGCTCTGTGTGGACGTCCTGCTGTAGCCAAGCACCCCAACAGCACCCTACTGTATGACAGAAACAACAGCATCCGCAACTGCAGCTGTGCCTCAGAGATCCAGCACTGCAGCCACGCTCAGGCCAACATTCTGTGCAGCTGCAGGACCATCCCACGCTCCAGCCTCAACTCAGTGAATGTGGGCCTGACCTACCAGGGTGGGCTGACGGTTTGGGTGGAGGACCCTTGGGTGCTTAAGGACCTAGTGAACCACAGCTGTGTGCAGGATCTCCGGCTGGCAGCCTGTGGGAGCAGCCCTCTGCCTCCAGAGTATCTCACCCTCTTTGACCTAAAGAGACTTCACATTTATAACAACGCCGCGGGTGTCCGTTTTCCTGAGCAGGGCCTCACTATCACCACCCTGGAGAGATCCCAAGAAATGTCCAATATTCCTCCATTTCAGGTTTCCTTCCTCAACGTTGCTTTGCTAAATGGCATCTCCTTACTGAAGGCATACAGTGTGAAAAACCTGCCTACCATTGGAGAATATTTCCCCAACCTCCCTCTACCTGTTTCTACAGAACCAGCTGAAAGTCAGCATTGTCAAGTGACCTTTATCTACTAGCCTGGCTAAACTGCCTTGAAGATTCAGTAGTTTGGAAGCAGCCAGTGAACTGTTTAACACCTTGAATGCAGATGTTGCACAGCAGGGGACCTGATGAGCTATTATTTAAACAAACCAATGATTAGTTTGATCAATTATGAATAATTCACGTCACTTCGAAAACCTGGACACTGTTATGCTGCAGAATTAGAGTTAGACGCTAATGATATTTCAGATTGCATGGAGATTGCAGGTTCAGATCCAGACTACTCTGACCATAATATTTTTTATGAAAGAAATACAAACATATTAGGCTGTAGACATACAACCAAACTTTATGGGAAATGTGTTTGTTTCTTCAGTGTTTTTTATACTTGAACCACATGGTACTCTAACCTAATTTAGGCCCTCTTCATAGGCTAAAATAATTACATGTTCACAGGCTGATGAATTCCTATGGGATTTACTACAGACAATATTGATGATCTAGCACATTTCATAATATGATACAATGGAATTTTTACAGTAAGATGTTTATTGTAATTATTAGCTAGTGTCCCAGCTCGTGATCACTTGACAATAGAGCCTAATGTGAACGCTGACTGCTGACCTTTACTATTTTCTAGGTAGATCAGTTATTTTTCTAACTGGAAATGTTAGCATTGTTTATGGCCTTATGCCAAAAGCATTGATCTATAATATTGTAAATTGTACTACTGCTTTATCTATGTACTGATGTATTTGCTTTTGGGTTTGAAAATCAAATTGTCTGCATAAAAACAAAATACTGTAAAAAATAAGTAATGAAATCCAAACTGCTATTTTTTTGTACTAGAAACAAAGCAACTGGAAATCATTTGACTTCAATCATCTACTATATTTTACCAATTTAGTTTAACGTTTGCTGTGCAGTAAATATTAAAAGTAACACACCGAGTAAATGCATGATGTACTGGAACCTTAGCAACACTATAACAATATATAAGTCTATTAAATTTAAAAAACAAAGTATCAGAGATGTCACAGTACAACTAGCAAGTAATGGGACTGATTCATGCATTAAAGTGGCCATCAAAAGTATTCACCCCCCTTGGCCTTTTTCACATTTTACTCTGTTACAATGTGATAAATACAATCACAATGTATTTATTTGAGATAGTTTTGCCATTGATCAACACAAAACACTCTATTATCTTAAAGTGAAAAAAAAATTCTACAGATCCTCCAAAATTAAATATAAATATAGAACAGAAAATAAGTGATTGCTTAAGTATTCCCCCCTTTTACTATGACACACCTAAAAAGATCAAATGTCCTTGGAAGTCACATGATTTTGTTGAATGGAGTCCACCTGTGCACAATAAGGATGTTTCACATGAGTTCAGGATACATATACTGTACCAATCTCTGGGAGGTCCCACAGTTGATTAGCACAGCTCCTTCAACAGCTATCAAAGACAAAGGAATTTTTAAAGTAAATCTGGGACGAGGTCATTGAAAAGCACTGATCAGGGGAAGGGAATAATAAAATTTCCATGGCATCACATATCCCTCAACGTACAGTAAGGTACATTATAAAAAAATGTAGAGAATATGACAAAACAGTGAAACTGTGAAGAACAATGACTAAGATGGGAGACACTGTGCATATGACTATTGCCTAAATGCTTTACAAATTTCGGCTTCATGAGACAGTCACAAAAAAGTCACATCAAATCTTGACTACACTTTTCCAGAAGACATGTGAAAGAATCTGAGACCAAGTACAAGAAGGGTGGTCTGTTGAGACCAAAATGGACTATTTTGGTCTCAATGGTAAGCATTATGTTTGGCACAAGTATAACAGTGAACATAATCCTGAGAACACCATTCTACTGTGAAGCATAATGGTGGCAGTATCATGCTATGGAATGCTTTGCTTCATCATTGCTTAGAGGAAAACCTTCGGCAGCCTGCAAGAGACTTGGAGACACTTTATGGAGTGTTTTCTGTCAGTTAGTGGCAAAAACACACAGTTAAATAGATCATGATTCCATATTGAAACAAATAAAATGTAAAAAAATCCAGGGGGTTGAAATCTTTTGATAACCACTGTAAATGTTATCAATTTGCAGAACAAAACATGTTACTAATCTGATTAAATGGAAAGCAATAAACTTATGAAACAGAGAACTGTTTGAAAAGGACAAAGTTGAAGGGGACAAAGTCTAACCAGACAGCTTCCAAAGCCTTTAAGTTAAAAAAAGATTAAATAGGATTTGCACTTAGTATCAACAATGTAACAGTTTCTGAGTTGTCCTAAAATGCCTTTTGCCAGTTACTTGTCATTGTGGGAGTGATTAACAATGTAAGTAATCAATTAACGGTAAACATTAATAGCTGTTTAACCAGAAACAAGGGCAAGCAGATCGAAGGGATGCTGCTTAAATTTCTGAGGGCTGAAGTTGTTGTGAACAAAACACTTGATATATTTTTGAAACTCAGAGCTGAGTTTAGAAACAAGTTGACCTAAAGTTGAAATATGATAGAAGGTAAATATGATCTCCAATCTCCAATACTAATTGACCAGTTTACTTGGAGCTCAGTTGTAATCAAAGCCAGCAGACACAGGGACCTGGGTTGGGAACCACTGCTGTAGGTTACACAGAGCTAAATGTAATGACAATTGCAGTGCTATATTGGAAAACACTGGGTATTCTCCAGAAATGTAAGAAAACAGGCCCTGCAAGTGGTGATTGATTCAATAAACTGTATAATTTTGAAATGCTTACTGTTGCTGAGTCCTTCATTTATTTTAGAGGGACACATGTGTAAGAGTCAGGTCTGTACCTGACAGGAACTGTCTGTGGCAGCACTAGAATTATCCTTATAAAGTTCTGCACCTTCAACATTGTGAAATGGCAAGAGTTTGTATTAATTTTTATTGCATATATGTGCATTCCTGGTATGTAAATTACATCTTTTTAAGTTCTTATCACACTTTTCTCCTCCTTTCACTTTACCTCCCACCATTCCTGTCCTATAGACTGATGCTATTATTGAATAACAAACTGAGAAATTTGTTAAAGGAGAAAAAAAATATGGAAAAATACATTTGTGGAATTATGAAAAAACTTGACAGTGAAGAGTTGGCACTGGAATATATTTTATGAAGTTTCATTGCTGGATATATTTCTAGATTGAAAAAAAGAAAGTCCTGGCAAAAAATCAAGGTTCCATTACTGACTACCTGTAGCAGATCCTAGAGAGAGTGACCTTGACAGTGGTAGTCTAAGATTGATGGGCAAACACTAAGCTTTATCAGTAACTGTGAAACTTAACCAACCAAAGACTCACAACACAAAACTAATCTCTAACCACACAAGACCAGACTGGCCTGATTTCTCTATAAGACTTGACCCCTACAAATTTATAGAGAACCTAATAAAAATCAGCTACATTAGATTCCTCTTACATCCTTGTGCAAGTATTAGCACTCATTATTTTCTACAGTGTCTCAAATCCAACCTCTAGGGTTAAGATGGCACCATTGCATGGTAACGCCTCATGTGTATCTCTTGTTTATGTTATTTCTTTTCATGTTATATCTCATTTTTTGTGTAAAAAATATGTGTGCAGCCATCACCAAGGATCATCAAACTTAAGACTGACGAACTCCACCAATGCATCATGCACGAGCTGAACACCTCCTACACCCGCTTTGGTGTTTCCCTTGTGTCCTTAAAACCTGAGCAGGAATCTAGGCTTATGCAACTCAGCAACTATGACTGTTCAGCCATCTGCAGCAGAAACCAGTTCTCTGAAGTCACCATAGTTGACTGATCAGCCACAGCGATGGGTACACATATTGGAGTGAGATAGAGCATCTGAGAAGGTGGTACCATGACAGCAACCCGAATGTGAACAAGACAAAAAAATATGGACTTGTGGACTTCAGGAGACCCAGATGGAGTCAAGCCCCAATCAGTATCAATGGCACAACAGTGGAAACTGTCAGCTGCTTCAGATTCCTCAGACTGCAGATCTCCACCAATCTGCAGCCCAATCTATCATTCAGGATCCCAAAATACTGGCCACAAACTGTTCTCCCTCTTACACTCTAACAAGTGGTACCACATCATTAAAGCATGGACCTTAAGAATAGCTTCCAACCTATAGCAGTATGCATAATTATCAGCCAGCTGTGTAATGCTTCAGAATTCAGTGCACCTCTGCACTCTTTGCTTTTTACTGGCTACTATCTAGTGTCCTGTGTGTTAATTGTTCTGTACTATCTCTGTGTGATTGTCATCATTTATTATTTACTGTTTTGTAATGTACTGTGTACATTGTGTTGTGTTGTCTATTGTATTGTGCATGTCAGAGAAAACAGTGATTTTCCTATCATTAAATCATTATGTTCTCCACTAACTGTAGCTGTATGAATTTTTACTATTTCCGTGCAATCGGACTACTACCATGATTCTAATTCTATTTCTGACAGCCTATCTGCTTTGTTTTGGAATTGAGGTGCACTTCAAAACCATTTGATACAGTACAGTATATCCTGTTTTTTTTTTCCATTTTTTGTTGTGTCATCCTGGATTCCACCATAATGCCATTAAGGTACACCTCGTTGCCATTACAGTTTAAACAGTGAAAGGTTGGATTGTCACAGGAAGCAATTACCTTCTACAGATCTGTAATTGGGAGAGTTTTGACTCCATCACTCCATCACTGTGTGGTATAGCAACACTTCTGTCAAGGACAAGAAGCACCTAGAGAGAGTAATGTATATATATTCCTATGTGGATACGCTCAACCGCTCTAGACTGAAACACAAAGCTCTAAAGATCCTTGTCAACCCTTCCCACACTGCCCAATCTCTGTTTACTTCTCTCCTCTCTGGTACGCAGCTCAGGTCTATTAAGATAAGGACTGCTACGTTCTGTAACAGCACCTACCCAGACACTGTGAGATGCATACACTCTGCACTTTAACTTTTGAAACGTTTGCATAGCTCATTGTTACAGTATCAAGCATCACTGTTATCTCATTGTTATTTAATTTATTACTGGTGTGTGTTTATGATGGTTTGTGAATGTGTTGTGTGGATGCATTCTGTTAGTGGTTTTATGTTGCATATTTGCTTCTTCTATACTGTCCAGTACATCTGCTCATGCTTTCCTTCATCAATCTAGAGCATCCAACCTCCACCAGGAACAACCACGTCTTCCACCCTGTTCCCTCTGCAGTCTTGTACCAGATTGTCATATTTGGCACTTTTGCCTTCAAAGATCTCCTCACATCCTTCTTCCCACTGCACCGTCAGCTCAATGAAGATCAACTTCCTTCCCTCTGGGCACATCACTACATCTGGCCTTAAGGATGTTTGTACAACCTCAGGAAATTGCAGTCCTCCTCTAAGATCTATTCTCATGTCCCACAATGGAGCTTTATGCAGGATATAATCCTTGATTTTCCCTGACTTTGTCCACTTCTCACCCTCCCTGACAAACGCAACTGTGTTTGTAGATCCTCTATGAGCTTGCTGTTTCTTCCGTCTCTCTTTCTCCAGGATGTTGGCTAGTGTCATGAAGACCTTGTCATGACCATGTCATGTGCCATGGTACCCCTCTCTCCACAGAGCCTTCAGAGTGGATCTTCCTTCGTACCCCACTTGTACAGATTTATTGGTGATGGGAGGGTGTCATTGACTGCCATAGAACACCAGGAAAGAGATGCAAAAGGGCTCCAACCTCCACAATTCTGTCCACGTCACTCTTCTTTCAGAAAGATTCCACTTTGTCCATGTTTCCTGCACTCCCAGCTCCACTGATCTGGACCTTCAGCTCTTCTTCTCCTGATTCCTCACTTCTTCCTGTACCATATCTCTCCTCTCTTTTAATCTAGATTTTCCCCACTGATGTAAATGTATTTTTCCCAGACCTTGTCTGTCAGGACATGGGTTTCTAAAGATGTCCTGAAGCTTTAATGTATTCTGTGCTTGGGTCAAAGAGTCCACAGCAGCCCACTTATTTCCTGATCTGATAATGATTCCTGCCCCTCTGATCAGGCTGTCTCTGGAGTTTCTAAAGGACATCTCCACCCTGTATTTTGAATTCCACCTTAAATTCTTCCACACCTGAAGACAGGGGGAGTTAGAGCTGTCCTGATCTTATATAAAACCCCACTGATGTGAAGCTTGGTCAGATTCCCAGCCTTTTGGAGGTGCTTATTCATCTTTCTCTCCACTCTTACCACCATTGTGTCACGGTTATAGTCCCCCCTCCTTAAGGGTGCTCCAGCCCTTTCACTTTAGACTTTATTCTGTGCACCTGATTCCTATTCCCAGCCCACCTTAAAAGCCAGGCGCTGACGCTCATCCGGGCTCTGCATCTGGTTTCCGTGCTGTGCGAGACCGGGACCTGGAAGCGCATGGTCCCGTTAAGGTTTTAATCTCTGTTCCCGTTCCTGTTCCCTGTCCGCCGGTTCCGACCCGGTTTCTGGTTTTAATTCCTAGTTTTGATGGATCTCCTGGTTTTGGACTTACCCTTGTGTTTTGGATACCCTCTAAGGATTACTCTTTTGGATTGTTTGCCTCGGCCACACCTCCCCCGTGCACCAGCGCACTTTGGACACGCCCCCCTGTTTTCAGCCCCGTATTCCTGCATGACGTTTTCCCAGTGTTTCCCCACTTCTTCGGATTGTGTCGTCCGCATAGGGTCTGGAAAGAACTGTTCATTACACATTGTCAGGGGTATGTCATGTACTGTTAGCAGCCACAGGAGTCTATGTTGTAGCCCATGTTGATAAAGCCAATCTTCCTCAGCCACACACTTACCTGCGATTCTGTGTTGCTGACATTTACCCTGTCCAATAATGTCTCGCCAAACCACTTACCCAACCTTTTGACTGCATCTGCCTCGATTGAATAAATGGCTTCACCTTGGATCTGGAGTTTGAATGTATTGGTCACTCCACCTTTCCAGATCACCATACATCTTGACTTCCTTGGTTTGAACTTCATTCTCGCCAGGTTGCCAAATCTTCTAGTACTTTTAAAAACCACCTTGCTTGTACTTCAGATGTAATTGTTACCATAAGATCAACCATGCCTAAGGGCAGGAAAGTGAGTACCCAATTGTATTGAGGTCCCCGGGCCTGATCTCCTGCTGTTGTTATTATAAGGTTCATTCCTATTATGATTTAGATTGGGGAGATAGTACAGCGTGTTGTAAACTATGTTGCTTTAAACCATAACTTGATTCCTCCCTAGTAGCTGATAATTATTCCCTTGATGTGGTGTAAGATAGACAGTGCTCCAATGCAGCCCAAATCAAGCTATGCAGGATGGATCCATATGCGTTAGCCAGGTCTAGCCTGTCTTTTCTGTCAGGTCTCTTCTACTGAACTTCACCTCCTGGATCATGTAACAGGTGCTCCAAGTCTCCTGAAAAGCCTGGGATTCCCCCTTTCTGTATACATGTGTCAACATACTTGTTCTTGGTTATGTATGTTGACAACCTTGTGGCTAACATTGAGAAGAAGATCTTTCCCTCCATGCTAAGAAGTGAGATCATTCTAGACTATCCAATACATGAGGAGTCCTTCTCCTTAGGAACAAAGCAGCCCTCTGCCCTCTTCCATCTTGATGTATTGTCCCTGTCACGCACTCTGCAGCCATAGGGCGCTCCTACTCTGTCCTGTCCCTAGTTTCCTGTGCTTTGCTGTCCTTCTGGTGTCTCTCTCTCTGGGGCTATATATTTCTGAGTCTCTCATTCACCTTCGCTCAGCATTGACGTTTGGATGTCCTGAGACCCGCCTAACACCAGGTCGCCCCACGTCCGTTGCCTGAGGGCATTGGTTTCTATATGACGCCTGAACTGCTGAGCCCAGGCTAATCCCCCATTCCGCCGCTATGCATATGGGTCTTTTTCCACACTCCTGCCATTCCACGGTTCGTCCTTTCTGACATCTGTGACAGTCCCCTTCTTTCATGTTGATGGAAATAGTTTCCACAGCCTTCAAAGAAACATTGGGTAGTTCTTATATACCTTAAAGGGGATCCTACTTGGGCCTGGGGCAGATCCTGATCTTGCTTCTTTCACCACTTCTTGGACTTCTTTCCAGGACAGTTCACTGATGTTTAAATCCTTTGTTGGTTCTTTTACTCTACTAATCCTTGGGTTCTTTCCTTAAACCTCCTTCCTTTGGAACTTCTCTGCAATTCTCTTAAATTATCTGTTCATGATTTTGATCTCAAGCTTCATATGTCTCTCTCTCTCATCATAACGTTAATCCTGCATCAGCAGGGTCTGCCTGCCGTCGGAGTGGGGGGGGGGGGGGGGACAAAGTAATGTAGCCAATTCATAGAGGGGGATTATTAGGAGGCATAGGACATTTGTCCAAGACGCCGGGGTTACACCCCTACTCTTTTCAAGAAACACCCTGAATTTTTAATGACCACAGAGAGTCAGGACCTCGGTTTTATGTCTCATCTGAAGGACAGCGCCTGTTTATAGTATAGTGTCCCCGTCACTATACTGGGGCATTAGGACCCACATGGACCACAGGGTTAGCGCCCCCCTGCTGGCCTCACTAACACCTCTTCCAGCAGCAACTGGAGTCCTCCGTCATCTCACCAGTAATTATTGCACCGGGTGCTGGACCTGTGCCTTCACTTTCCTACAATTGGTTTTTGCTTGATGTATCCTCAACCCACTGATGTTCTTACATACCTTGCATTTACCATAGTTTCTGTCTTGTAGAATTTCTCATCCTTCTTCCACTCGAGAGACTATTCCCCAATTTCTGTAACCTTGCTGGTGCCCTGTTGTGAGTGCTGTGCATGAGGTTGCTGATCCCATACACCCACACCAGTCTTTCCTGGACTTCATCTGTCTTTCTAGTGTCATAGATCTTCCGCAGTTGCCATCCTGCATTTCCTGGAAGTCACTGTATATCCAGAGAATGGCTTCTTGTATTGTATGTCTTGTTTTAAATGTCCCTGTTCCCCAATCTAGAACCCCCAGGTCTAACAAAGGCTGCACCCTGGACTTAGTAATGACAAATGGCTCTTTTGTTTCCCATCTTTTCTGGAACTAGGGCTTTTTTATCTCATCACCATGCAATTCTCTTTGATTTAGAATGTCCTGTCTCACACTCTTTACCCTTATGCCCTGTAAGTTTTTGCAACTGGTGATCAGTTGACCAGACTAGATGTGCTGATTCTGCTTGGTCTTCATTGCCGTGTTTTTCTAACTCTGTTATTCTGGAAGACAAGGTATAAGTGTTTAATGGCTCTCTCTTAACTACTCATGACACCTTATCCTCTCTTAAAACATGAACCAATTCCTTTACCCACTCTGCCACATGGAATACTGACCACTTGCTCTCAATGAAGGCAGTATCCCACAAACTAGAGTGTAGGTGGTGTCTTCCTGGCTTGAATGTACATCTTCAGTCTTGGAAGGAGCATCTAGTCTGCTAGATCCAGTTATTTCTCCCTTATCATTGAGAACAACCATAACAATCCTAGATACCTGTTCTCAGCCATCAATATACTGCTTAAGCCAAAGTACCCTACTACATTACCTGCTTCTTCCCAACTTTCTTAATGTTATTTAGTACTGAGATTGACAACATAGGACATCACATTGTCTGCACAATGCATGTCAGTACTACACCTCCTCACATGCTTAGTTGCATGCTTAGTTTTGCTGATTCCCTTTTTCACCTGTTTCTCTCAAATTGACACTGCATGCTTTGTGAATTTGTATTGCATATGAAACCTACCACTTGTTTATTAAATCCAATTTCTGCTGTTTAATTTCAGTCCTGATCCAGACCCTCTTCCCTGTTGTCCTCAATCTAATAAATGACTCCTTGAGCACTGGAGTGGTACCAACGGCCTTTAAAACAATTGCAATTACCCCTGTGCCAAACAAAAATATGATCAAAACACATTTCCATCCTATATCCAACCTACCTTATCTAGTTCAAATTTTAAATTCAATTAAACAGCCATCCCATTGCAAACTGGTTTCACACAGTTAAACAACACAGAAACTGCTCTGATTAAGGGTACTAATGATCTTTTTATGGCTTCTGATTCCCATTCTCTATCTATTCTCATTCTCCTTGACTTCAGTGTTTCTTATGACACTGTTAACTGTGACATCTTACTTTCACATCTTGAGACTGTGTTTAGAGTTTCTGACCTTGCTCTTAAATGAGTCAACTCTTATTGATTCATCTCCTTGGGGGTTTCAGTTCTGAAGTTGGATTTCTTAAATCTGGTGTGCTTCAGAGATCGATATTGAGCTCCCTACTATTCAGCATTTACTGTACATGTGCACACTTGATCAGCTATTAAAATTACATGATCAATTATATTATTATACTGTATCTATAGATTTGATCTTTTCAAACACCAAAATAGACAGCCTGTTTGTTTTTGAGACACACTCACACCTTAGGCCAATTTTCCCAGAAGGCAATAAGCCTACCAGTATGTCTTTGGACTGTGGGGGGAAACCACTATGTAATACTAAGAATGTGCCACTGTGCTACCCTTGCTGTCTAACTTATTTTAGGAAATTAAAATCATTCTCTCCTAGTCTGGTGACGCATTGTTAGGATAGAGAGATTGATTCCCTTTCATCTTCGGGCATCAATGTCTTGAAAGAAGATTTCTGAGTCATACTCATATTCCTTTTTTTGATACAGGTTGGATTTGTCTTTTTGGCCTTTTAAGGTGTTTCATAGTGCCACAGATAACAGGGGCAGAATTCTGTGTTTCTGGGTCTTTGGAATGCAGGGCTCTGAGACATAGACTTTTATATACATGTACATGTTAGAGTGTAACTGGTGCATGTTGTTTAACATTTTGTGTTATGTAGCTCTGTTACTGCTTGTTTTTTTTAAATGTTTTAACAATGATTTTATTACACTTTCACAGATAATACAAAAAACACATGCCTCAGAATTTACCACTTGGATAGATAAGATAAGATCAGATAAGATCACTTTATTAGCCATATACAATTTCTTGTATAAGGAATTTGTCTTTTCGCATACCCCAACTTGCTCTCCATGAGACAAACAGACAGGGAGAGAAGCTTGGGTTCAGAGCACAGGGTCAGCCATTAATACAGCGCCCCTGGAGCAGTTGGGGTTAAGGGTCTTGCTCAGGGGCCCAATGGAGTAGGATTTCTCTGCTGGCCATGGGATACAAACCGGCAACCTTCCAGCCACAGGCCAGATTCTTAGCCACAGAGCCACCGCTCCGCCCCTATATTTTATTTAACCACTCCCCCTAATTTTGTAATAAGCATCTAGTAATTTTTTGTATATTAATTCAATTACATACTGACTTGAAATGTGTTGATGCATGTTGTTACATATGTCTTTATCTATATGTCTTTTCTTGCTGGTAGAAATCTTGATTTGAAGAAGTACATAACCAAACTGAATTTCTGTTCCCCTTACATGACATAATGACAGATATCTCTGTTATTTTCACTTCTGCACAGTGTTCTTTTAAAAGACTAAGGCTTGTTACCCTGACTTGTGTAATCCCAGCCCTACAGCTGCCACTGACCCACCGTTAAGGTTTCTTTACAATACAATATTACAAAACTAAAGATACATTTCCCAGCAGTAGTACCCACCAGAGGTGACTGAGAATGTGAAAAAATAGACTTTTTAAAATTGTAATTAGTGAAAAGGTAGCTTTGAGTCTAGCCAGTAGTAGCTAAAGGCCACTAATTTGTGTTTTGCATAAGCATCCCAGTGATATACATTAATTGTAATACGTAAAGGTTTATTCCATGCTGAAAAGAGAAGAAAGGAAACACAACGTTTCGGCTGTGGAGCCTTCTTCAGGTGTGAGGAATAAACCTTTACTTGTTCCTTTGCAGCCTACGCATGCTGACGCAGCTGCCTACTTGAACTTATTGAAATGTCATGTCTATTTTAATCTTTTTATGTGAATGCAGTGTTGTGTTTTGTATTGTACATCATGCTATTTGTATCCTACTAAAGAGTATTTGGACCAGTCTGTGACTGTTACTAACTGGTGTAGAATATGCAAAGGAACAAAGTCAAGGTTTATTCCATGCTGAAAAGAGAAGAAAAGAAACACAATGTTTCAGCTGTAGAGCTTTCTTCAGGTGTCACCTGAAAGCCAAACATTATGTTTCTTTTCTTCTCTTTTCAGCATGGAATAAACTTTTAAGTTTGTGAGTGTCTGTGTTTGTGTTTGTGTGACTGCCCTGTGATTGACTGGCAGTCCAGGGTGTACTCTGCCTTGTACCCATTGCTTGCCAGGACAGGCTCTGACTCCCCTTCAGCCCTGAATTGGAAGAAGTGATTTGAAAATTGATGGATCTTAGAAACTATTATTTTTGTAAAATAATATATTTTTTAAATACCTTGTCTAAGAACAAGATCAAAAAGAGCCTGAACTCTTATAAGCAGCTTTAAAGTCAGTTGGGACTTTACTTATCACATCAGATTTCCTCCTAGCAGCAATATATATTTACTACAGCAATTTCTGGTGACACTTTAGCTCTTCTGGCTTCCCACCTGCCTAACAGGCAGCCCCCAGTCAGACCTTCCCTCAGTCCTAGAGAAGCCCACCACATCTCAACTCCCTTTCAAGCCACTAGACTCCACAGCTGTGTTCATGGCCTTAAAGACTGCTTTACTGCAGTTATCACAACCTCTCAAGTGAGTGAATTTCAAACCCTGATGGTAGGAGAACACATGTCCACATGTCCCTCCACCTCTGTCTCTAAATAGGAAAACTATCCTCACATTCCATAGGCCAGAAGACACAAATCTAGACCAGTCCCTGCGTATTCATCACGTCTGGAGGTAAAATTTAAAACACCTTGCACACTGGATCATGGATGCCATTTGGCCAAGGTACAAGGTGTTACATCTCTGCCCTTCAGACTTTGCCATGACAACATCTTCACAGAGATCTGCATGCAACTAAGTAGTCCTCTCCATCCTCATTCACCAGATTGCACAACCCAAATTTACTAGATTGCACATTATACGTTATAAGAAGATAACCCACCTTCTAAAGAACTCCGTCTAATGACTAATACAGCCAGTAGCCTGCTCAAGATTGCTTGGATATTTCATCTCCATTTGCAATGATTGCCTTTTGCATTGAAAGGGTACACTGGGAATGGAATGTCTCAACCTCAGCACCCTAAAATGGAATCAGTAAAACTTTGCAAATCAGTCGCCCTGCCTGCCTTTCAGTAAAGCCATCGCAACTTCAGAAGAAAGAGTTCTGTTTGGGATGATGTGACTGGATCCCCATGGGATTAAGGTAGTTAAAGATCTCAGTATGACATCAGAGACAAGCCACATCCCCATTGGTAATGATTGCATTCCTTTCAGGTAATTGACACTGTCAATTGACACAATTGAGACATCCCAATGTTTAACAAGATGAATGAGACCCTCAGGTTAAAGGCAAAGAACTCTCAAATAAGAAAATGTAGAAATAGTCAGAAATTAAGAGAAGTAATTAAAATTAAAGTATGATAAGTATTTTGATTATTTCCTTTAAAATTATTAAATAAAATCAATAACAAAAATTAACCATGGCCACAGTATATGATTCAATGTCATCATTCAGACTAAAACATCTATGTAGCTAAATCCTGGCATAATTTTCAAATAATATAGACAGGAGGTTTGCAAATTCAAACCGAATGGAGTTAGTGAGTTTTGGAGGGCAAGATAATTTCCCAGCTATTACACCTCCAGGAATGAAAGCTGTTTGCTCTGCTTTAGGGAGAAAAAGTTTGAGTGATAATGTTATTGCAAACAATGATTTGATCGTTTACTCCAAGGTATTCCAGACATTTGCTAGTGTTTAGCAGTAACATATGCAGTTATAAGAACCATATATATTTAACAGTCATCCTCATTAAAGATTTGTGTTTGGTAGACAGACGTGCAAGAACGTGTAAGAACATTACGTGTCCCATTAAGCCCTGTGTACTTCTAAGGAAATGTACAGAATTGCAGGTCCCCCCTGCTCTTATCAAATGGACATTGGACTACCTGCAGGCAAGATCACAATAAGTGAGACTTAAGAACTCAGTTTCTCATGTGCTTCACTATACTACAGGAGCACCTCAAGGCTTCGTCTTTGCCCATTTCTTTTCACGTTATATACTGTACCAGTATACTGGATTTCAACCATCCTTCCATCAGCATTTTCGTGATGATTCTTCAATAGTTGGCTTCATTACCAAAGGCAATGATACTGAGTATAGAGAGCAGATTCACAGACTTGTGACTTGGGGTAAGGACACTGTTTACAGCTTAACATATGCAAAATGAAGGAAAAGACCACAAACTGTTCCCATTAACATCCAGGTTAGAGATGAAGAGATTGCAGAGTCCTATGGTAAGAACTTGGACTGGGGCACACATTTGGATTGTGTGTAAATTGGGCCAGTCAAGAATTGTTTTCCTTAGGAAGCTTAGTTCTTATAATCTTTGTAGGGCCATTTGAAGCTGTGGAAGAAAATAAATTGGATCCTGAAGAATGCCACATGTACAGTATAGTGGGGAATGTATGGCATCCTCTCCACACAGTGATTTGGATAAAAAAACCTCTTCAATGGTCTTTTTTAGCTCCCTGACAAACCACAAAGAGGTTTAAGAGATCCTTTTTACCCATCGGCGCAGTGAAAAGCTCCAAACCATTCAGAGACTTCTTATCTTGGACTTTTTCTGTGTTTTTTCTCGTTTTTTACTCTTCGTTTTAAAAATAGTGCACTGCATGGTGATCAATTGTGTCAATGTACTGAGTTATATGGCTGTTTTGAAATAATTGTCATGTCTGCTTAGTGTTCTTTTACTCTATGTCTATGAGCTTACTTAATTTCCCTTAATAAAAAGGGAATAAAAATCCACCAGCATAGACCAGACTCCATCGGTATCCTTTTTCCATACATGTTCAAACTCAGCCTTAAATCATTAATAAAAAAATAGAAAAATCGTACTTTAACATGATTAAACCAGTGTGTTAAATTAAAAAGTTTAGACATCATTTGAAGTGCAAAATTACACTCATTAACCTAAGATATTTTCTGAACCTTGTTCAGTCCTTATAATTACACACTGTGTGTACAAACTGCTAGAATTAAGCTTACCCAAAAGGCCTGCCATGTACTGTATACATTTCCCTTGACCACTGTCCTTGGTGGTGCATGCGAGGAAGTCGTCAGGCAGATATGAATTTCTCCCTTGGAGGAACACAGTAATTGAAATGCATTCAAATAATTGAGCATCAAAACAAACTTTCACAAAGTTGAGTTATTTGCTGATTATTTAAGGAAAGACCCTTTTTTAGCAAGGGCATTGACATTTTATTGAACAGACGTGACAGGTATATTCATTATATTGATTAATAACTGACATCCACAAGGTAAATCAGCATGGGCTCTACAGTGAAAGGCCACTGCCACCACAATACACGCAATCTGGCACTGCAATGCAATGTGAAATCTGCAATACTTCTCAAGAGATTCAGATGCTGTTTTGTTGGATTCTCTCATAGTGCCTGGGCAAGCCTGAGCTGTTCACTAGTCTCTAAGCCCTAAATACCAGACAACATCAAAGACAATGCTTGCAGTTGGGCTGGTTCTGTCTGGTATACCATACTGACATATCAGACTATTTGATTTTTTACATGTTGGCAATTCTGATTGAGTTCCTACACTTTGTTTTAATGATTTGAGTCACATACTCTTCTAACACATTTAATTAACTGCATAACCATAACACCTGAAGCTTGGCTCTTTGGTATTTTGGTATTGGAGTTATCAACTGAAAAACAATGTTAAGTAACACACTGCATATGTCTAAGAAAATAATTAGGTTCATTGTTTTAATTTATGGCACTGGTTGGACGAAATACTGGCGATACTAGGCCCTTCAGGAAGGAATTGTATGCTGATGGACACCCCTGTCTGGAGGAATATTGTCACATCAAGATGAGCCCAATCCATAATCCATGTAGCAATGTCTGGTCCCCATCTACAGGCCTGTTGTAATTACTGTATTGTTCTGAACGTCAGCACCACACTCATTCACACCTGTCAAGGTGATCAACACAAATCCGTAATTCATCTCTAAAGAGGGCAGGCAAGTCCAGCAGAGGTATTGCTTCTACATCCTAGCCTCTTGATGAAGATGAAGATGTAGGGAATATAAGTCGTCTCATCCCCTGTGTCCACTTAACTCACTAAAGAAGGAATTTCGTCCTTGTGCAAACACATTAGACACTATTACAGTAAGTCATTAATGATTATTTAATAAAATAACGCCAAAACATTTAATCAGTACTCCATATTCGAATATTTTGCTTTTCGAAGTCCAGTAATGTTTCTTTTGATGCTCAGTACATACACTGCGATTTCGTCCAGTCGCTGGTAAATAAAAGGCGGAAACTGCTCGCTGCCACATACTTCGTCAGACACCAAGCCTTAGAGTGGGGAAATCACGTGATCCAGAGGGCTTCTTGGAAATCAGGAGGTTGTCTAGCAGGGTATGTCCGGAAAAACATAATTTTATTGGAGCAGGAGAGGTGCACCTGTATAGTGTGAATGTCAGTTTACAAGAAAAGAAGCCGACAACTAGATATTTCTGTTTTCGATTCCTTGTTTTATACAGTGTGGGGTGGTTGTACAGACATGTTTCATATTTCATGTGCTGCTATTGTCTGTGCCTGTAAAGAATGAACTTGACTTCCGTGTGAACTTCTGGACTCAGGGGAAAGGTAAATCAATATTTTAACACTTACTGTAAGTAAAATTGCGTTTTGGACTTTAGCGATATTCTTTGTAGACGTTGACAGTACGAGTTAACTAATCACACTTTAGAACAGTCCCTAATGCAGATGCAGATACTTTAATCCAAAATTGTTACAGATGGGCAATGTTTGTTAACTGTTTAACGTGTTAACAGAAAACAAGTTTTGTAATGTGATATTTCGCGGTGTTTCGCTACACACCCCAGACGGATTCCTACACTTGATTTTAAAAAGAAAGAATATCAAAACCAATAAGCTTCATATGATGTTAATGACAGTAAAAAAATTTAATTAAAGGTGGAACGAGTATTTTTGTCTTACATCTGGTCTGCACTTACCTAGTTTTGCCTTTAAGGCCAGGGCAGCGTCCTTTCTCGATTTGGTATAAAGCTTTTACTTTAGTAACATACACCACTGAAATTGTGGTACAGGAAGAGTTCTGAATTTTAAATTAAAATGTTTATCTTTGATTAAGATAAAATTAAATTTTAAATGAAGACATTTATGGACATGTTACTTATATATTCAGTTCTAAAGTTTTGGGCTCGCTAAAACATGAACATACAGTATTTTGAATTACAGACCTTTGCTTTTGTCCACGAAAAAAAAAAAGATTTTCTGTGAAACCCCTGTTAGTAAATTTGATTTATAGCAAGGTACTGAGGAGCACATACTGTATGAGCTCCATTGCCAATGATATTTTTTATTTAGTACATACAAATATAACGGAGGGCAATTATAGTTAGGAAAGGTTTACAGTAATTATCCGATTTTACATATCCATCATGTGCTGGACTTGGATTTTTTCACTTTGCAAACACATGAGTCTGCTTATTCGGGTCATTGTACAGATCATAGGAACTCAGAGGTACAGGGTACAAAGTGGGGACCACACCATGGACAGATAACACACACACAAGAACAATTTAAAGATCTGGACTACAAGAAACAATTACCGTGGATTTTGAATAGTCAAACCTGAAGAAGAGGAAAATATTGGTGTGAATGTGTTACTTCCCTTTTTGAAAAGAAATGTGGCAACAGATGTGTGTGGCTCCTTCAGAACCTTATTTTTAATTTTCAGTACAATTTTTGGTGGGTACTTGCACTTCTGTATTTCTTTTTTCCTCTCACTAGGGCTACAAAATGGAAGAAAATACAAGCAACTGCAAGATCTTCTGAAAAGATGAGATATTTAATCAATTTAATTTATTTAATGCAGCTGTGTGCACTGGGTAAATATTACATTTCTTTATTATACCAAGAAGATTGTCTTTAACATACTGTATAACTAGCAGCATAATCATTCTGCAACTCACAATTGGCAACCCACTGAAGCTAAGCAGGTGTGAGCCTGGCCAGCACCTGGATCGGACACCTTCTGGGGAAAACTAAGGTTGCTGCTGGAAGAGGTGGTAGTCTAACAGTGACAGGAAGCACTCACCCAGGGCTGTTAAGCGTGGTGTCCTGGCCTTTGCCATAATCTCCATCTATGAACTGGCTTCATCACTGTTTTTTCGTCCCCACTGATAGCTGGTGTGTGGTGAGCGTACTGGTGCACTATGACTCATCCAGGTGGGGTTGCACATTGGTGGTGGAGAGGAATCCCCATCACCTGTGGAATTATGCTCTCAGAATGTTTATAAAGTTTCCACTTTTGCCCCATTCCCAGGGGCTCAGGCCAGCAAGGAATTGCTCTGTGTACAACATGCACACAAAGATCTGTTCTCCCTTCTTGAGTAAATAATTTCTCATCACGTGTATGAATCAGGTATAATAGAATGTGATCTATAATTAAGCAGAAAAAATTATGACCTTAGTATCTCCCTGGCCAGGTTATTTAGGTACAACTAATGCTCCATTACAAGACTATCATTCAGTAATATCTGCTGGTTCAATTATTATACTGGTAAATTGTCAAATAAATAAAGTATTCTAGTAAAATTGTACAATCAAGTTGACTGGAAGAGCCATGGGCTGTTCTGTAATTGCAGTATTCCAGTACACCCAGTTTTCATTCCGGCTGAGCTCTTAAGATTTATTAATTAAACTGAGGATGGTTTGAAGTGCCATTTGCCTTTATACTACCTAAATACAATTGTGTAATGTTGGTGGGAAAAAAAACTCTTTTGAGAGTAGTTCAAGTAAAGAAATCAATTGTCAGTCCACCCCGATTAATGCTGTTATTCCTGTACACAGAATGGGCCAGGATCTCTGGTGCTGCCCTCTGAAATATGTGCTGCTACTTCTCTTTTGTTTGTTTTCACAACAAGCCTCCTCAGAGTCAACATCAAATGCAGGAGTGCACTGACCCTGCTGACAGTCACGCCTCCCTCAAGATCCCCTTTCATTCATTTGGCAAAGCACTTTCTCACTACTCCACCTGATCTGCTGTGTAGTGGGGCTGCTGGCACAGAAAAACAGGCATGCTTTTCTGTACATAAAACCTGTACATAAAACTGCAACCATCACAGGTCACGAATAAGTCACAAGATTCATTACTATCCAACAATCCTCTGACCACCTCAAGCCCAGCCAGTGCTGGTGGCAAAAAAAACAACTAGATTCTGTTTGCATGTGGAATTACAGTCAACTACTGACAGCAGATTGGCCCGTCTGTTTAATTTGGCCAAGATAAATTGAGAATAGTTTATTACTGAATTGTCTTCACCTTGAAATAAACCACAGTGAATGATAAATTAATTAATCTGTTTTTCAGTTTGCTGTGCTTTCCCAGCTCCTGTCAATGTGGCAATTGAGTCTTACGACTTTAAGTACATCCTAAAATGGGGACCAGGAGAAGGCACTCCGGCAGGAGTGCGTTACAGAGTGAAGATGATAGCCGGGTATGTTCTGAAACATCTCTATTATGCCTCTCATCCTGTCCTGAGAAAGTACAGATACAGGTCTACTGTGGTGGTTGGCAGGCCTGGTCTTGAAAGCCTAATAGTCACACAATTAACACTTGGACTTGACTACAAAGCAGAAGAGCCTTGAAGGCCCAGAGTCATGTCCAGTAGGATATCTTCTCTCCCAAACATCTTTTTCACCTTTTGTGGCAATATTTTATTCTTGTGTACCATTCATAATGTTGAAACGTACACTAAGTTCCTCCAACTTTTTATTATTCAACTTGCTTTACTCTGTGCTGCCATATGTGAACAGTGACAACCCAAATGTATTTTTTTCACAGGCAGCAGCTTACCAGAATATTAAAGAACACTACCAGGAAGACCATGTTTAACCTGACTAGCCATTTAAGAGATCTCAACGATTTCTATAAATTTGGTGTTCAAGCCTTTAGTTCGAGACAGACATCTAACTGGACTGTAAGCAATGTCTTCCAGCCCTTGTCACAGAGTAAGTATGTCTCATTGAGACTGTAGCTAACCACATAACAGTATGAAATTGCCTATGAATTGACTTCCATATAAAATCTGAATTTCAATAGGAGAACATAGCTGGGGAGGTGACCTCTTTCTGTTCTTATGACCAGAGGCTTAGCACATGCAAACAGACTATCAAGATTTAACATGTTTAATTAGTTGGAAGTTTCTGACTCCTCTGAAGGTTAGAAAGAACAACACACACATAATAAGAGCAAAAATGCGGTCTCAAACAAATAACCACTTTTTTTACAGCAAATATATTATGAATGGGGCACTCAAATTAAATTGTTTTTAGATAAGAACATTTCTTTAAGAAACTTTTGAACCAAGCTGAGAAAGCTAATTTGGCAAGATCCCCAAGAAGCTACATCAGATAACAAGATGGATCAAATGCTTTGTTATTTAAGACCTCCTACTTTATATTGTAAAAAATGTAACCAATTAAGAAGTGAAAAACCCAAACGATTTCTTCACTTAATACATCAATGTTGTAAGGTAGGTTTTATGTGAATGTAGCAATGATATGCACTTGATTAACACTTTGCTTGTGCACTCTAGCTATCCTGGGTCCGCCGGATGTATCTCTTACGGGCTGTGGAGACTGTCTTTTACTTGAAATAAATATTCCCAGAGAAGTGATCTTTAAAACATCATCTTTGGAAGACATTTATGTAGAAATTAATTTTACAGTTAAATTGAAAAAACATGGAAAAAGTCAGGTAAATTGAATTATTTAAACTTTACAGGCTATTTTAAATTGTATGTTTTAAACATTAATGGAGGTTTTGTTTAGTTTCAGTGGAGAAATAAGTCAGTAAAATAAAAGAACCAGTATTGTAAAGAGGGGCAAAGTAAAGACTGATAACTAAACTTTATCAGGCTTTTTGACATCCTTTGTTTTTAAGTTTATGTAAAAAATGTCAAGCTCTAATTATATGCAGTACACATTTGCCATGAACGGAGTTCATAGTTCCTGTGCACTTGGCATGTCAAACTAAATTGTCAGAAATCGTTCAAGCAGTTGGGGTCTTTAGTGCCCTTTAAGCATCAACAATCAAAATACGAAATAGCTTAACTTTATTATGCAACATACATAAGGAAGTCTGGGTCCCATTCCTACGGTGGCCTAGAAGTGCAAAACACAAAAACAAAAATGAGTGTACACACAAAATGAGTGAACAAACAAAAAAACAACATAACAAAAAGAGTGCACCAACAAAAAATAACACAACACAAAAAAGAGTGCACAAATAAAAATGCGTTCAAACCAGATGAACAGATATCTTCTTGTTGGATGTAGACCACGGACATCTTTGCTGTTGCTTCGGGTCTCTGAAATGTATGACTGGCAAAATGTAGAGGTTTTTCCTTGATCTAGCAGAAAAATGAAAGGTTGTGAAATACTTCCACACTATTTATTGTAGAATATTTCAATAGATATTGTTGCGGATTATAACACACCTCCACAACAACCTGAAATTGCATGATTGCTCCCTGAAGCCTTTTCAAGGTTTTCATGGAGAAGAATTCCTACGTATTTCCCGAATGGTTTTCACCAAGTTGCCCTCCACAAAAAGCACAGAACATCCTACTGACATTATATTTTTGAAAATTCACAAAAGCGTCTCATCAAGAATTCAATACGTGCACTCCACCCAGCACTGCTCTCTCACCCAACAACAAGATGTCATGTCTGTTTTAAGAACCTGTTTCCATTTTGAAAACATTTTTATTTGTGCACCCATTTTTGTTTGTGTTGTCATTTTTTTTGTTTGTGCACTCTCAGTTTTTGATTTTGTGGTTTGCACTTCTTGGCCACCGAAGTGCAAGTCAAAAGTTGAAATTTGTGTTCGCAATGAGAAATTATTTGTATATTGCATTTTGGGCCAAGTAAAAAAGTTTAAGCCTAAATCCCACTGAAACGTTATGGCAGGCCCTGAAGCAGACCTTGCATGATAGGAAACCCTCAAATGCCACCAACTTAAATCAGTTGTGTAAAGGATCAATGGGGCAAAATTCCAGAAAAACAGTGAAAATGACTGATAAGCACTTAAAGGAATTGTCTAGTTGAAATCATTTTTGCTGAAGGACGTACCAACAGTAACTGTACCTATGTGTTTACATACTTCACCAGGGGAAACTTACAGTTGGATAATTCTGTTAATAAAATAATTGAAATATATGTAAATATAATATAAAGTTTTTGTGTTATAACTAATCAGGTTGTCTACATCTTTTATTAAGACTTTCATGAAGGTCGAATTATGTTTTATGTCTAAAAAGTTCAAGAATATGGATATGTATATCACTTCTAATTTCTAAATAAATAGATGGCATGCTTTACATTCTAATGAATAATTATTATTGTGATGGATGCTTTTATTTTTCAGGAAAGTGAAATTGAATTTACAAATAATGCAGTTTCTACATACAAAATTAGCCAGTTGGAGCCTGCTGCCCAATACTGCTTAAAAGTGAAAATGAAAACTACCTTAAATCAAAACACCTTGTATTCAGGTTGGCATTGTGAATTCACGGGTTCCAAGGAGCCAAGCAAAGGTAAGGTTGTTTTCCTGTCCTATACTGAAGAAAGTATTTGGTAGGCTTCTTTTAGGACTATTCCAAATGTTTTTCCACAATATCAAGAGTAATGGCATTTCTGTAAATGAAAAGGATTCCATCTGTGTTTTTGTCTATGCCAAGTGAAATTGTGACATTGAAAAATGATAACAGTGCAAAAATACACAGGTAGGAATAACCAAGATCCATCCATTTTCTAACCACTTATCCAGTAGAGGGTTGCAGAGTAGCCAGAGCCTATCCTGGCAAGCAATGGGCACAAGGCAGGATACACCCTAGACAACCAAAAGTAATTTGGTTAATGCAATAATATTGCATCATGATGACCAAAACAAAATACAAAATACAAGGCTGTTAAGAATAAGTTTATAAGAAAATCCATAATCACCAATAGCATCACATTGCATAAAAATGAAAGTGAGTAGAACAAATATCGTCAGAGTAAGTGGGGACAACCCTTAGGCACAGAAAATCAGGGAACAAAAACATCTCACTTCAGATCCTGGAATGGCTTGTTGTCATCAATTTTACTGCCAAGAGACTAGACACCAATTAGACCAGGGTTGTGACACTACGTATTTGTTTGAAATCCCACTGTGTAACTGGAATGCAGATGCCGGATTGTTTCCTAAATGTACCACATTTGTGTGCTTGTTGAATTGTTCTTGTTTTTCTGTGACTAAAACCATGCTGGTACACCTCTGGTTTCCAAATACTGTTTAATTATATCAGTATTAATGTTTTTCATTAGCACCTTGGGGCGGCACAGTGGGCGCAGTGGTTAGGATTGCTCCTCACTGAGCTGGACCCCTGGGGCACTATGTGCGTGGTGGTGGTGTGCTCTTCCTGTGTTCTTGTGGGTTTCCTCCAGGTGCTCCAGTTTCCTCCCACAGTACAAAGACATACTGGTAGATTAATAAGGTTATTCATAGGAAATATTGGCTCAAGTGTGAGTTTGTATGTGTCTGTTTGTGCCTGTGTGTGCGCTGCGATGGACTGGCGCCGTCCAGGGTGTCCCCTATCTTGCGGCTATTGTTTGCCAGGTTAGGCGCCCCCCTAGACCCTGTATTGGATAAAGCAGTTAAAAAATGGATGGATTAGTATCTTGTTGGAATCTTGGAAATATGGTACTGAAGAACAATATCATGTTTATATAAAGTATCTAGTTTGAGAATAAATGCTGAACTAAAAAATATGTTGTTCTACTGCCAGGTCCGTACGTTCTGGGTACTCTGCCCATTGCTCTGGTTCTCTGTGGAGTGACTGTGTCTGCCTTGATGTACGTCTGCTGCATCTGCAAGACTCGTCACCCTTGGGTGCTGGTAAGGGCATGTATTACAACAGACATCTTCTTCCATTCAAAATGTCCAGCTGGTTTTCAGCAGTGGCTTTCTGTGATTTTTTTCATTAATGATTTATTGTTTACACCTTTTACACAAGTCTTAATACACCCTGCAAAATTCAGTAGCCAGAATCTAGAGCTCATTCAGAGGTCTCAGGGTGATCAAATCGACACATTCTCAGTTATTTAACTATATTTATGTATTAAGTCTCATATTGATTTTAGCAGTGTTTTTATGACTCCTAATTCCTTCAATAGTTTGGCTCCCCGATATCTATTTGATCTTCTGTCTACTGTTATTCTCAGTAGTCTGTCTTGCAGGGCCATTTGTGTATTTTTTTATTTTAAAATCCTGCCATTAAAACTATTTGTTGAATGTATTTTATGAGCCCTGTTTTTATACTAGAGGTATTACAGCTGGGTTCCTGGCTAATCTCTTGACTTGTATCATCACCTCTATCAAAATGACCCCTTAATGCAACTGGTGAAACAATTTCTTACTTCTCACCCTGATCTGCCATGCAGTGGGGTGACTGACACAGAATAGCTGGTATGTGTCAACTAGCTAAGTACTGCACTTCATTGCTAGATGAAGTGGGTGATGTTTTAAGTGTAATTTTCAGCTTTTTGAATGAAAAGCTCTGATAAATTGTGGACAAGATGACTAACAAATGATGATTTCAAATTTGGAGATTATAATCAAGAGGATAATCGGTAGTTTGGGAATGTAACTGTTAAAACTAGTCTTGCAAGCCAGCCCAATTTGATGGGAAAACCAATTTTTTTCTACTCTTTTCACAGGCCTCATTTAAGGGACAGGACCACTCTGACATCATTCAGATGTTCTTCACAGCAGAGCAGCACCCTATAAGTTTTGTAACCTTTTACTCCAGCCTAGAAAAGAAGGATAAAATAAATCAGAATCTGGGGGAATCCAGTGACAGTGAGGATACAGACGAGGGGTATGATGGGTATGAAAACCGAAAGGGTGGTTTTTCTGCTTGTACAAACACAAGCAATGGGCCTGAATCTGGTATAAAGTCTATCCTAGCAGAGACAAATGATGACTCTGGGCAAGGCTCTGAGCCAGGCTGCTGCTTTCAGTACCCTTGTGTGAATGTAGCTGGGGCCACAAACTTGGGTTACTCCATACACAAGTCATCTCTGGATGTGTCCAAAGCTGAAATCTCAGAGCCTCTAGTCCAGTCTGGTCTAGAACCTCAGAAACCTGAAACAGAGTGTAAGGATTCCGGAGAGGAGGCAGAAATCTCTCTAGCTGTCAACCTGTTTTCGGTGAAGCTGGGATGCCAGGACGAGGCATTCTCAATGACTTTCCAAGCTGGAGCAATTGAGGATCAGGAACAGCAGCTGGAGGATGAACTGATACAGTCCCCTGTGACAGTGGAGGTTGTGGACTGGGGCACACAGGAGCCCAATACAGAGCCCAGCAAGGGCCCTGCGCAGACTTACTGTGCAGACTCAGAAGATGAGGAAGAGGATGAAGACACTTGTGTGTATATGAGACGACCAAGTCATAGTTTAAATAGTTCATTGGAAATCCCTCCCTAGAATTTAAATGTTTAGCAATGAAAATGACATGCAAACTAAAAGAATCTTAATATGTGTGCTGAAATATAGTGCTGTATGTGAATTGGACAATGAAGAAGGCTCCATGGTTGAAATAGTGTTTTCTTTCTTCTCTTTTCAGCATGGAATAGAGCTATTAAATGTTCATAATGCATTCTATTAATGCTGCCAGTTTTCCAATAGTGAAATATGATCACATTATGTAATCAAACCTTTCTTCTATTATTATCTCTATTGTAAGGCTCCAATCATCAATTTAAGATGTATAGTACAATGTTTTATGGATTGCTTCAGTATTTTATTTATGTTTTGCCACAAGTGATAAGACCTCACATCATGGCACTAAACATATGTTGAATATTGATGGTTGTATAGCAGATGTGAACATGAACAATCATTTTGGGGGCCATGTATTTTGCTTTATATCAATACAATACATTCTAACTAAACAATGGAGCACTTTTGTTGCTTGATGTGAGAGAGCCACTAATATGCATTGAGTATCTCCTGAATCTGGAAGGACTGTTGTTTAGGGATCAGGGATAAACATTAATAATGATGCCCTGTAATAAGAACACAAGAAGGGTTACAAATGAATAGAGGCCAATTGTCCAGTCTAGCAGGTTGACTTGCTAGTAGCTAACTGAGCTGAAGATCTCAGATCCCAGCTGTTTTCTGAAAGCAGCAAAGACACTGGCCTCAACAACATAGCATGGCAGCTTGTTCCAGACCCTTTGTGTATACAAGTGCCTGTTTACAATTGAATTTCTTGAAATTACAAATCCACCATTATGCTTTCAAAATAATAAAACTTTGATAAATAAATTATTTATTTAATTTTATCTTGCTTCAGCTTCATATATTTTTAATACTGAGGAAACCCTTGTGTAGTCCTTTCTGTTTATTTCACTACTTTTCATTACTACATTTAAAAAAAAATGAAAAGCAGATGCATAGTCTGACCAGTTTTTTAAATGGTTCTAATCAATCCCAGTTCCACATTTTTTCCAACTTAAATTATTCATATGTATGGAGTTCTGCAGATATACATGTCATATTTGATGAAATTGATAATCTTTCAGATATTTTATTATATTAATATACCCAGTTTGTCCTGCTATAGAAATCAATGAACTGGAATCTGACCTTTCGCCCTACACAACATTGTGCAGCTGTAGCCAATATGTCAGCTCCCTGACCAAGATCTCTGCTTGGCCAAAATGACATATAAAAAGGCTGAAAGGTGGACACTGGTAACTTTTAAATGTGTAGCCTTTGGAGGCACAAATGCAATAATTCTGTCACTATGGTGTTTCCTTTTTGCAAAGCTTTAGTGACATAAAAACAATTGAATTTCTTACCCTTGTTTTCTCTTGCTAGATTTCTACTTTATTTTTTCACTTTTGCATTCACAAAAAGGAAGAAGCAATTTTTTCACTTTTCTCTGGGGGATAAAAAAGTTTGTTAGTTTTGCATGGTGTGCAAATGTTTTTGTATTTTTGGATCTCCTGTGCACAGCCCTCTTTAGGTCATTCCACAGGTTTTCTATGGGATTGAGGTCTGGGCTCTGACTGGGCCATTCCAAGACTTCGATCTTTCTTTTCTGAAGCCATTCCTTGGTTGACTTGGATGTGTGCTTTGGGTCATTATCATGTTGGAAGGTGAAATTCCTCTTCATCTTCAGCTTTCTGATAGAGGCCAGCAGGTTTTGTGCCGAAATATCTTGATACTTGGAGCTAGTCATTATCCCATCTATCTTGACTAGAGCCCCTGTCCCAGCTGAAGAGAAGCCACCCCAAAGCATGATGCTGCCACCACCATGCTTCACAGTAGATATGGTGTTCTTTGGATGATGAGCTGTGTTGTCTTTGCGCCAAACAACTTTTAGAATAAAAAAATAAAAAAGTTCAACCTTTGTCTCATTAGACCATAAGATATTTTCCCACATGGTTTGGAGTGATTGAATGTATTTTTTTGCAAAATTTAGACGGGCTTAGATGTTCTTTTTTTGGCTTCCGTCTTGCCATCCTACTCCATAGCTCAGACATGTGCAAAATATGGGAGATTGTTGTCACATGTAAGGAGTGACCAGAATCTGCCAGAAATTCTTGCAGCTCCTTTAATGTTGCTGTAGGCCTCTTGGTAGCCTCCCTGATAAGTTTTCTCCTTGTCCTGTCATCAACTTTGGAGGGTGGTCCTGATCTTGGCAATGTCCCTGTGGTGCCACATTTTCTCCACTTATTGTTGATAGTCTTCACAGTGCTGCAAGGTACATCCAATGTCTTTGATATTCTTTAATACCCCTCTCCTGATTGGTACCTTTCAACAATAAGATCCTGTAGATGTTTTGTCAGCTCCTTGCGGACCATGGCTATCCCAGTAGGTTGCAACTGCAAAAAGTTTCAAGGAAATCCTACAGGAACAGCTGAGTTTTATTTGGGGTTTATCAGAATCGCGTTCATTGATGGCAGTAAGTATGCTACTTACTTGTAGGACATGATTTTGAATGTGATTGGTTAACTCTGAACACAGCTACAGCCCCCATTATAGAAGAGTGTGCACACTTATGCAACCAGGGTGTTGTAGGTTTTGTCATTCCAGTTATTTTTACTAATAATTATCTATTTGTTTTTCTCTTGAATTTTGTTGGTTGCAAGGTCACATTAAAGATGGAAAATGTCTGACATGATTTATCTTGATTTCTGGCTTTACAGTACATCCACAAAAACCTGCAATTTCACTAAGGGTGTGTAGACTTTTTATATCCACTGTATAAATGACTTGTATATGTTTGTAAGTAGTAGTATACATGTTAATATTCTTAAGCTCTCTGCTCATTGACCATTTACATTTTGTTTTCAAAACTAAGGGTCTTTGCATCCCAAACTACAGCAAACACCACAGTAAAATGAGTCAGCAGGACCTGTTTACTTTCAACGCTTTATTTAGCACTCTTGCAGAAACCAAAACTAATCAATAGTCTCTTGATCACTTGAGGAACTGCTGAATCAAATACATTGTGTTCCAGTTACAACAAAGGAGTTGATAACTCAACCCCTTCTTCTAGCCAACTAAACTAGTTTAGTCAGTTAAAAATTACTTTTGATTTTGCAACTCATGGCGATGTTGCACTAACTAAATCATGTTATATTTATCTTTGATCAAAAGCCTCAACAGGATTGGGATCACTGCATGGTAAATGTTATCCTTCATACATCAGATAATATTAAGCACATCAGCTTAAAGATATTTTTTTTATAAAAAGTAAATGCTTATTAATCAGCTTGCCATTTGAAGAGAACAGTTTCTAACAGTATAAAACACAGTTCTGAGCTGGGCTAAGGCAAAAAACAGACAGCCTTGAGGAGACATTTGAAGACAGTTTAGGTAATAAGGTGTTTTTTTGTATTCCACCCAAATCCTACACAGGAAGGCTAAACTATAGCACAGTGAGTATATCAGACAATTG
Organism: Lepisosteus platostomus; assembly: GCF_059453375.1. Classification (NCBI taxonomy): domain Eukaryota; kingdom Metazoa; phylum Chordata; class Actinopteri; order Semionotiformes; family Lepisosteidae; genus Lepisosteus; species Lepisosteus platostomus. Next base: position 34,052,064 of record NC_142612.1, read on the forward strand.
CACTCGAGACCTCTGTAAATGCCAAATATGTTCCTTTATGCACCAGGCTATCAGGGAATCAGTGTCTGTGCAAAATACTGGAATCACCCACGCCCACACAGGGCCCGGGGGTGGCCATTACATCTTTTGGGGGTACCAAGGACACCGGTGTGATCCCTTTGGAGAGCTCCTCCAAAACGTTTTTGTCATGTCCATAGGGAGCAGAAACAAGTTTTTACTTTTTGATTGTGTTGTTCAGGAAGCTAAAAGTGTACTGGATGGTTCAGAGAGTGTGTTGTCTAGTCAATAACTGTAGTTATTGATACTAAACCTCAAACCAGGTACACCTGCAGAGTTGTAAGTCATACTAACTATCTGTCACGGATGTCAGAAGGGATGAACCGTGGAATGGCAGGAGAGTAGAAAAAGACCCTATGCATAGTGGCGGGTTGGGCGTTAGCCCGGGCTCAGTAGTTCAGGAAATGCCATATAAAAACCTATGCCTTCAGGCCACGGACGGAGCGGCGACCTGGTGCTAGGCGGGTCTCAGGACATCTGAACGTCAATGCTGAGCGCAGGGGAATGAGTGACCCAGAAATATACAGTATAACCCCAGACAGAGAGACACCTGAAGGGCAGCAAAGCACAGGAAACTAGGGACAGGACAGAGAAGGAGCCAGAGGGCGTGACACATCAGTCTTGGAATGCCATATTTGGAAAAACAAGCACTAGGTATGAAGTCTTTCTAGAAAAATAAATTTCTTTAACATAAGTTATTGGTACTTAATAATAAGAACACTTATATAGCTCTTTTCTGGAAACTCAAAGCACTTTACAGGTAACGGAGACTCCCCTCCTCCACCACCAATGTGCTGTATCCACCTGGATGATGTAACAGCAGCCATTGTGTGCTACTGCGCTCACCACATTAGCTATCAGTGGGGAGGGAAGAGAGTGATGAAGCCAGTTCATACTGTACTTGGGGATTATTAGCAGGCCATGATTGGTGAAGGCCAGGGGGGAATTTGGCCAGGATGACCTACTCCTTTAGAGAAATGCCCTGCCATTTTTAATGACCACTGAGAGTCAGGACCTCTGTTTTATGTCTCATCCAAAGAACGGTGCCCTTTTACAATATAGTAACTAAACTATAGTCACTATACTGGGGTATTAGGACACATACAGACTGCAGGGCTAGTGCACCCTAATACCTAATTAGCCTCACTAATACCACTTCCAGCAGCAACCTTAGTTTTTCCCAGGAGGTCTCTCATCGAGGTACTGACCAGGCTCACACCTGCTTCGCTTCAATGGGTTGCCTGGTGTGATTTACTGCCACACTGCCACAACATTCCAGTAAAATTTCAGTATTCAATTTCAACGTGTTATCAATTTCTTGGATAAATTGTTAATTAACGTGATTCCTTAGCACTTTCACAATGACTGTGCACCATGAGGAAATGTAGTTGAATACACAGACAAGGCTCTGGAAAGCACAAGCCTTATGACAACAATAGTACAAAGGAGTGTCCACTAGAGGGCGGTATCAGCACACAATGCTATCCTCAGTGGTTCTCAACCTTTCCAAGGTCCCCCCAAGTGTCGAAGAGAATATTCGAGAGCCCTCCTACACAGGCCATGACATTTTCTCTCTTGTACTGTAAGTTTGCTGCAATGATGATAAAGGCGCTTCTTTTCAAACTTATGTTTATTAACCAAAACGTATTTTTTTATACAAAATTAATAGGCATTTAAAAAACAGCCTGTATGTTAATTAAGTAAAAGTTATTTTTGCTAGTGCCTAAATTCCTTAATCATAACATAATCAATCAATTAATCAATTAATCAATAATAATAATAATAATAATAATAAGTAATTTCCAAAATACAGAATTTGTCACTGCAGACTTTTTCATAACTTCATTACGGAAGCTAATCACTGAGTTTGAGGACTGCTGCTGATGCTTGTGAATAATGTGGTCAATGCGCACTGTACTTATATCTTTCGAGAGAGGAGACGTTTGACGGTGTCATTTGATAGCGGGAGTTTGGCTAATTGCTTGGACAAATAATTCCCTCACGATTTGTTTCCCTAATAGTACGAGTTTTTTTTCTGTTGAGCTATTTTCTGGGCTACAGTGTATGATATTTTTAGGAGTTCCTTATCCACACCAATAGTTACCGTCATTTCAGCTTGTGCGCAAAAAAAAGGCAAAAAAATGTGTGTGTGTTTTTTTTAGCTGAGCATTTATGCCTTTTGTAGCTAGCTGTGCGTGCTTTGTCATCTTCTGGATCCAGAACTGGAGGGTTTCCATCAGCGATTGAGACGTTAGTGAGACTTTTTGGTTGCGCTAGATCGGCTGAAAGTCGTTTTAGTGGACGAATTAAAAATGTGTCCATTTTGACAGAAACATTGCCAAGGTTAGGCGCTGCAGTGAAAAATTTGGTCCGAGTGAGAGCTTTGCGAGGCATGTAACGTTCCTAATTTTAATTCAGAGTACGGAATATGATGTGAGGCTACATGTTGTCTAAAACGTTTTATTATGCTTTGTCCATTAGTTACTGTAGCTTTATTTTTTGCGTATTTAAGCATTTTGTTGATATTTTTCAATTATTTTCAGTCATCTTGCAAGGACTACAAGATAGGAATAATGTAAACACTTGCACTAGACCTGGTCAGGATTCTGGCTGCTGAACTTTGGACATACTGGAGTTTGTTCAATGAGGATAGAAACCCCAGTAAATAGAGCATTACAATAGTCAATTTGTGAGAAGACAAAAGTGTTGATTAGCTTTTCAGCAACTGTTTGGGATAACATAGGACATAGTCTGGCGATATTTCTGAGGTGAAAGAATGATGTTTTGACAATATGTTGCACATGTGGGTCGTAAGTCAAGCCTGAATCAAATATCATCCCTATTTTTTTCAATTTAGACTGAAGCTCAATTACAGTACCATCCACAGAAAGGGTTACAGCCTTGCTTTACAAAGTTGAGGGGGATGCTGATAAGCATGACTTCAGTCTTTTCACACTTTAGATTAAGGAGATTTGGATCATCCATGTTTTGATGTTGGAGATGCAATTAGAGAGATAGTGGCAGCCACATCAGTGTCAGGTTTATAATAATAATAATAATAATAATAATAATAATAATAATAATAATAATAATAATAAACAACTTTATTTTATATAGCGCCTTTAAAGGTGGCTTCTCAAAGCGCTTTACAGGATGACAATAACAATAAATAAGAAGAATACAACAATAAATAAGAAGAATACACAAGATAAGACACAATTACAATAACAACAATACAACAATAACAATAGAGGAGACCGTGGAAGGTGGTACTAAGAAGAGCAGACGGGTGAAGAATGGAACCAGTTAAGTAAAGGCTTTTCTGAAGAAGAAGGTTTTGAGTCTGGATTTGAAGGAGTTTAGAGAAGGTGACTCTCTGATATCCTTGGGCAAAGAGTTCCAGAGCTTGGGGCCATAACAGGAGAAGGCCCTGTCACCCATACAATGTAGACGGGCTTGGGGGACAGTAAGGAGGGGAGAATTTGAAGAGCGGAGGTTGTGAGGTGGGGAGTAGGGCGATAATAGTTCAGACAGGTATTGAGGTGCCAAGCCATGTAGAGCCTTATAGGTGAGCATGAGGATTTTAAAGTCTACGCGGAATTTGACCGGAAGCCAGTGCAAGGACTCCAGGATAGGAGTAATGTGAACACTAGACCTGGTCTGGCTGCTGAATTCTGGACATACTGCAGTTTGTTCAGAGTAGATTTAGATACCCCAGTGAGTAGAGCATTGCAGTAGTCAATTCGAGAGAATACAAATATGTTGATCAGCTTTTCAGCCACAGTTAATGATAGCATAGGGCATAGTCCTGAGATATTTCTAAGGTGAAAAGAAGATGTTTTGACAGTATGCTGCACATGTGGGTCGAATGTTAAGCCATAATCGAATATAATCCCAAGGTTTTTCAATTTTGATTAAAGCTCAAGTACAGAGCCATCAACAGATAGGGTTACAGGACTGGCTTTACGAAGTTGATGGGGGGTACCAATAAGCATGACTTCAGTCTTGTCGTAGTTAAGATGAAGGAAGTTTTGAGTCATCCAAATTTTTATGTCAGAGATGCAATTAGATAGAATAGAGATAGCCACATCAGTGTCAGGTTTGGTATGGATGTATATTTGAGTATCGTCAGCGTAAAAATGAAACCTGAGGCCATGTGATCTTAAAAGCTGACCAAGTGGGAACATGTAAATGCTGAAGAGCAAGGGGCCCAGTATTGAGCCCTGTGGGACACCAGACTTGACAAGACCAATTTCAGACCTGTACCCATTGAGAGAGACAAAGTGACAGCGATCAGTGAGGTAAGATTTAAACCATTTGAGGGCAGTGTCAGAAACTCCAAACACAGTCTCGAGACGAGAAAGTAAGATGTTATGGTCAACAGTGTCAAAGGCAGCACTGAGATCAAGAAGGATGAGTATGGAAAGAGAACCAGAATGAGAAGCTATTAGGAGATCATTGGTGACTTTGACCAGGGTAATTTCTGTGCTGTGAAGTTGACGGAAGCCAGATTGGAGGGATTCGAAAAGGTTGTTTATCATGAGGTGGTTATGTAACTGAAGTGTGACAGCACATTCTAGAATTTTAGAGAGAAAGGGTAAGTTGGAGATGGGGCGAAAGTTGTTAAGATTGTCGAGAGCCATGTTAGGCTTTTTTGGCACAGGGGTAATGGCAGCAGTTTTGAGGACTGTTGGTACAATGCCAGTGCTCATGGATTAATGTATAATATTGAGGACAATGGGACAGAGAGAAGAGAAACAGGACTGGAATAAAGTGGTGGGAATGGGATCTAAAATAGATGTGGTGGGTTTAATGCGCGTAACTAGTTTGTTTAGGGATGCTGAGTCAAGAAGAGAGAAGCTGGAGAGACGGGAACCAGAGAAGTTGGATGAGGAGGGAGGAGATATGGAAATGATATGCATGGTGGAGAGAATGTGATGCCGGTATGGAGGTTTGGTATGGATGTTGATTTGAGTATTGTCAGCATAAAAGTGATAGTTGAGGCCATGTGATCTTAAAAGCTGACCGAGTGGAAACATGTGAATGCTGAAAAGTAGGTGTCTTAGTATTGACCCCTTAGGAACACCAGATTTAACTTCTCATATTTTAACATTATTCAATGGCTTCCAAACTCAAAGTAAGCATTATAAAGTACTAGCTGCACATTGTAGTTTCAGTTGAGGTATGGTGTAGATAGATTCCTGTGTGGAAGGTGATCAGTGTTCATATAGTCAAAACACTTTGTCAGAGCCCATGATTTCTTTCTGAAAATTAACTGTTTGTATTGACAAAAAATCCAGATTGCCCTAAAAGTCCTAATAATAATGGAGGAATCTAAATGGCCAGATTAAAACAGCATATGCATTCGCACTTATTCATTTTTATACAACCAACATAAAATTTCAGAAGACCTTATTTTTTCTGGGGGTTTTCCAGTTATTACAAGAGCTTAACTAATAATTACAACTACCATGTTCTGTGACAGATTGGGTTATAGCATGGTGCAACAGAAATGACATGCAATGAATTAAATAGATATATAACCTCTATTGGGAAAACCTGGGGATAACCTCCTGTGAAAAACAAAGGTTGCTGCTGGAAGAGGTGTTAGTGGGGCCAGCAGGGGGCGCTCACCCTGCGGTCCATGTGGGTCCTAATGCCCCAGTATAGTGACGGGGACACCATACTGTAAACAGGCGCCATCCTTCAGATGAGACGTAAAACCGAGGTCCTGACTCTCTGTGGTCATTAAAAATCCCAGGGCGTTTCTTGAAAAGAGTAGGGGTGTAACCCCGGCGTCCTGGCCAAATTTCCCATTGGCCATTAATATCCTCCTAATAATCCCCATCTATGAATTGGATTCATTACTCTGCTCTCCTCCCCACTGATAGCTGATGTGTGGTGAGCGTTCTGGCGCACTATGGCTGCCGTCGCATCATCCAGGTGGATGCTGCACATTGGTGGTGGTGGAGGGGAGTCCCCATTACCTGTAAAGCGCTTTGAGTGGAGTGTCCAGAAAAGCGCTTTATAAGTGTAAGCAATTATTATTATTATTATTATTATTATAACCATAAGTGCAGTGACTTAAACAGACTTAAACAGATATATAGTGATCTCCTACATCATCAAACGACTGTGGGTGCTTAATTTACATGGCATGAAATGACTGTGAATAGACTGAAGCATGTGGAACATTTCAATGGGAAAAAAATTAAATGATTTCATTTAACCAGCCCTTGCAGCTGTATCACACCAGTAGGAGACTCTTGCTCACAAGTGCATACATTTAGCTGTTTAAAGATTTGAGTATTTTTGGACAGAAAATTTGTCAAGTGATTAAATGATAGAACAAACTGAGATTCTGAGTTATCTGAGTAAGTTCAAGGTGACCTCTACTGTAGCAAAGATGTCTCTACTTGTCTCTGTTGTTATTTCCTGTCTAGCTATTACTATCAGATAATGCAGAAAAAAATAGATCCTGAGCCTCTGTTCTCTTGTCATTGCATCCTGCTCAAGTGGATATTAAAAGCTAAGGTGAGCTTTAAGTTTTAATATTATTTTAATCTAGTAGCCATAAATTGGATCTTCAGTCTTTCCACTGTCTTTCTACTTTCTAGATTTATCTACTTGTTTATTTGGCTATCTTATCAGAGGCTGCAGTTAGACCAAAATAAAGGCCTTTATCTTGCACTAGCTAGGACATGCTACAATACTAATTATGGGGATTCACTTATTCATTGTTATATGGGTAATAAATCTGCATGTCACAGAGTGAAAAGAATGGGTGTGTGAGCAGCAGGTGTTGAGGGCTGTATGGATGTTAATTGCCTCTTGATGGGCCACTGATACTTTAGCGATGATTGTGTGTCTTGCCCTGATCAACGGCCCTCTAAACATAAGAGCCGGGCAATTATCACACCATTCTGGGTTAATGTGTAGGGTTGCAAACAGGTTTGGCTGAATCTCTGATTGATAGGGGGACCTAGGAACAGGATGAGATAGAACAATAATAATACACTTACACTTATACAGTATAGCACTTTTCTGGACACTACACTCAAAGCGCTTTACAGGTAATTGGGACTCCCCTCTACACCACCAATGTGCAGCATCCAGCTGGATGATGCAACAGAAGCCAAAGTGCACCAGAACGCTCACCACACCAGCTATCAGTGGGGAGGAGAACAGAGTAATGAAACCAATTTATAGATGGGGATTATTAGGAGGTCATGATTGGTAAGGGCCAATGGGAAATTTGGCCAGGAGTTACACTCCTACTCTTTTTGAGAAACGCCGAGATTTTTAATGACCACAGAAAGTCAGGACCTCGGTTTTACATCTCATCCGAAGGGCGGTGCCTTTTTACAGTATAGTGTCCCAGTCACTATACTGAGGCATTAGGACCCACACAGACCGCAGGGTGAGCACCCACTACTGGCCCCATTAACACCACTTCCAGCGGCAACTTTAACTTTCCCAAGAAGTCTCTCATTCAGGTATTGGCCAGGCTCCCACCTGCTTACCTTTAGTGGGTTGCCAGTTGGGAGTTCATATACAGTACAGTAGCTGCTGGCTATATACTGTACTGTATAACATTGCTGCATTGCTGCATATACAGTATGCTGGCTACAAACTGTAAAACGTTTTATTAAAACATTGTTTTAATGTCTGTGCAACTTTTAGTGCAATTACAACTTGGAATCACAATAGGAAATTATTTAGGAAATAATCAGTTCCTTAGAAGGATGAATCTTGCGCTTTCTAATGTTCAGAATGCATAGAAATGGTAATTTCAAGTTTTTTTTCACACAGCAGACTATGTAGCACAGCAATTCCCAGTAGTTATCTGTACTGTATATTTTGTTCTAAATGGAGAATTAAAGCTACAACCAGCTGTAGGCTTATAATTCCAAATCTTCTGACAGTCGAAAGGCAATACATCTTTGCTTACATTTTTTTAGCAGAGGCATTGAATTGCTCAAACATACATTTGGTAATCTGAGATGATATTGCAGAAGGACATCGCTCAAAATCTAAAATGTGGGTGATATACTTCTTCTTCTATCCTTTGGGTCAGCATTAATTGATACATTAGCTAGGTCTGTAGTTGCCCTTAGTGATGCATGAGGCTCGTGTACTGTACCAACAGTCGTGCGAATTGTGAGGTCACTTACTGTACGTCAGCCTTCTTTGCTATGACAAAGCATATTGCACAAAAGGCCCCCTCTGCTACTACTTCACAGTCCTCAGTGTAACTTCACGCAGCCACCAAAAAAATTGTAAAAAATATCATTTATATTATTTCGACTTTTTTACACGCATAAAAGACTAGCACACAAAACGTCTTCTTTACATAAAATATAGTTAACTCAAGGCGTGTGAAAATAGTACCGCAATGTCGTTCAGATAATTACGCTTTAAACTATCGATTTGCGTCAATTCTGGAAATTCCCGAGCTGTCTGCTTTAATAAAAAAAGCCTACAGGCCTGCCTGTCAAGCGACTGCAGCTTACCACGTGACTTCCAGACAGCGATTGGCAAACTCTGTTCTGTTAAAGCAGGTTAAAGTTGAAGCGGATGTCTTAGAAATCGGCACAAATATGAAGACCGAGAGATTCATTCTTTTGATCCGTCATTTTGTTGCATGTAGTTCATAGTAAATAGAACAAATTCTATGTCAATATAATCATATTTTTATTTGTCGTTAACGGAGTTGAACCGAAAGAGCAAGATCCAATTAGTCAAGCTGAAGCCTTTGGCAAAAATGGCGAAAAAAAAACAATCGCTGTGGATAGTATATTGATTGTCATCAAACGGGATTTGGCTAAGGTTGGCCTCTTCATTTTTGTTGAGAAAGAAAAGGTTGTTGTGCGCGATTTTTTTTATTGTGAAATTTAAATGGGAATATGAAGTGTAAAACCGCATACTGTTACGAACTAAGCAGCAGTTAGAGTAAAAATGTAATACAGTTGTGTACAGCCGGGACTGTACTGTTAGAAAATGAATAAGCCTGATTTACCAATTTTGCTTTCTTTTAACGTTTTCGTTACATGTTTTCTCTCTGGTCTCATGCTTCATGTGGAAAAAAATCACTGATTTGTCCACTTTCGCTTTTTGTATCTTTTTTGATATTGTGACATTGACATTGTGACATTGTTTCATTTGCGGAAAACATTGCAGGAGCGCCGATGTACAAAATCTTTTTTTATTACTTTATGGCTATGCTCTGTGCACTCGGTCCGTAGCTGGCTACAACCTACTGCGACAGAATCAAAGAACCTTAATTAACAAGAGCTGATTCATGGTCATTAAACATGAAAATATAAAAAATTGGTAAGTGCGTCCACCGCGTTCTCGGCTGAATTCATTTTCACTTTTATTCATACTCCCTGTTGTTCAGATAGGAGTCAACGAAGTCATTTCTTTTACAAATGTCCTACAGCTTTAATAACGACACACGAGTGGCAATTTTAGCTCTTAAGACTAGACAGGAATTTTTTTGACATCTCTACGATTGTTATTCGCATTCATCTTGATCTGTAGTTCAAGTGTTTTGGAGGTTATGATAATGACTTGATCATGATATAAAATCCAGAGACAAGCTGTCCATGTTATATCTCTACACCCTCTGCCCTGTGATGGACTGATGTCCATGGGTATACTCTTGTATCTTGTGCTTGTTTGTCTAAGTTAGACTCTGGCTCATGTTAATTCTCCAAGGATAAAGCAGTTACCTACAGACTCTTACTTTTTTTCTTCTTTAGGCTTTTGGCAATTGGGCCTCAGCAAAGGACAGGAGCTGGTGATCATGACAGGGATTAAGGGTTAGTTTCAGTTACTCCCCTGTCAAAAATGAGCATTCCACAGGAGAACAGGGGCAAATCCTGCAAGAGATTACCTGTATAGTGATGTTTCCCCTGGTATGGATCTTCTGCTTTTTCCAGGTCCTTTCTGCTGGTAAGTTTCTGTGCCTCAACAGCATTGTAACAAAAGGTCCTCGGTAATTATTTCTCCACAGCATTGTCTAAAACTATGCGTGGAAACTGCTTATATAGTTGGAATATTTATTATTTTTATAATTTGTAATTATTAACAAGGTGATTTTAAATAGTGTTTGATATGTATAACATTGCTCAGTTTTCTTCAAAGTAAATCTCAGCTAAAAGGAAATGTGGGATGCCCACATCTATGTATGTTTTTGGAGAATCTGGAGACGACATTGCTGTTAAGTAGCAAAATAACTGTACAGGCTGTCCTTTTATTATTCACTTTTACGTACTGTACATTTTTCTCTTTATCTTTGCCAATGGAATCAGTAGTTTTCACTTATTGTTTTGCCTTACTGCTACTCCAGCACCAGCAGTCAAAGTCAATTCAAGAGATCAGTGCTGAAGAGGCCTTAAAAGTTTAAATGGAAAGGACAAAATGTTTCTCTGTAACAAAAAATTAACTTCATTTCTGGGGATTATGAGATTACAGAGTCCATTTTTTGCTGGCAAGGGTTTTGCCTTATGACTTCCCATTTTTATGTTAGGTTACTGAATAAAGCAGTATTTTGCATTAGAAAATGTAAAATATGGCCGAACAGCAACACATGCAACTATTTAGATAGAAAAGGAAATGGTGACAAAGGCAAAAGTCTGAGAAGTATGTGATGACATCGATTGCCCCATGTTATTAAACAGTAGCAGATGCAGCAGAAATCTCAAAACCCCAAAATGTCTTGCTCAGCCAACTGCTGTCACCATATTGGTTTGCCTGCATTTATTATTTTGTAAGGTGAGCTATAGTAGAAATCTTAAGTGTGCTCGTTAATTGTTATTATTCTGTGTCATTTTTTCTTCCTCACATTTCTTTCTGAATACAGATCTTTCCCATTTCCTCTTATTATCTCTTACTTTGTCTTGTTAACAGATCCTCACTCATTTGGAGAAAATGCCCAGAGCCAAGGCAAGAGTGTGGAGGCCAGAGAAGGCACAGGTCAGACATTACCTATAAAGCGGGTTACTAATGCAGGGAAGGCCTCTGCAACACCTCTCTTCTCCTCTCTCTTTTGGTAGTTAGTACCATAACTCCTGCCCAGGTGCTTCCAGAGGGTCCCAGAGTGTCCCCATCACAAACTTGGCTGTGCAGTTTCTGCAAGATGCCCATGACAACAATGAATGCATTGGTGCGACAATGCACCAATTTATTTTTTGTGATATTTGTAGAGTTTGTATATCCTAATACAAAATATATCTCCAAGATGCCCATGACAACAATGAATGCATCGGTGCGACAATGCACCGATTTTTGTGATATTTGTAGAGTTTGTATATCCTTATACAAAATATATCTGCAAAGTGTTCAAACTTTGATCAAATGCTTCAAAAAGGAAATATGGTGTAACTGTCCTTTTATCTCTATCCTTTGAACCGAGGTACTGTAACTCAGTACAGTACAGAACAGCCATATTAATTTAGTGTACGGTGCATTGATTTTTCATATGTGTTTGGTTAAGGCCTCCTAATTGGGCTCTAACGTTAGCTATCAATGACCAGAAACTCCCAGCAAAACTGAGCAAACACTGTTGAGGGAGAAGCTGCCTGACAGCCTGGAACATGAGTCCTGTGTCTGTGCCTGTATTCTCTGCTTAGTAGTAACAGTCATGTTTCTGAAACTTCTTCCTCTGATTGTGAGTGGTGTTTGGTATTTGTCAGTAGGAACACTGTAGTGAGCCAAATTGCAAAACAGTGGGAGAGCAACTGTTTTGAAGCAAGTCAGATTGAAGTCTCAGATGCATTTATAAGGAAAACATTACTTTTAATACGATATAAAAATATCCTTTGTTTTTTAATTGTATATTTAATGTTTTTTCAACAGCTTTTATTAAATAGTAACCAATGATATAAGTATATAAATCACAGTGCAAGTGATGGGCTAAAATTAGCTAAATATTTGCGACTTCTAAAGTGATTTATTATAATAAAGAAAAGAAAAACTCTATAATTCTAATTAACAGTTCCTTACACTTATTAACACTTTTCTGGACACTCCTCTCAAAGAGCTTTACACATTATGGGGACTCCCCTCCACAACACCAGTGTGCAGCCCCACCTGGATGATGTGACAGTAGCCATAGTGCACACAGTACAGTTACCACACAGTGGCTATCAATGGGGAAAATAACAGACTGATGAAGCCAATTCATAGATGGGGATTATTAGGAGGCCATGATTGGTAAAGGCCAGAGGGGAAATTTGGCCAGGACACAGTGGTAACACCCCTACTCTTTTAGAAAAACGCCCTGGGATTTTTAAAGACCACAGGGATTCAGGACCTTCATTTTATGTATCATTCAAAGGACTATACTTTTTACAGTATAGTGTCCCTGTCACTATAATGGGGCATTAGGACCCACACAGACTGCAGGGTGAGCACCTCCTACTGGCCCCTCTAATATCTCTTCCAGGAGCAACCTTAGTTTTTCCCAGGAGGTCTCCCATACTGGCCAGGCTTACACCTGGTTAGCGTCAGTGGGTTGCTAGTTGTGATTTGCAGGGTGACTTGACTGCTTGCTTTAATAATAGTAGTGGCCTTAATAATTGTTAAAATATGCGTTTTGGGAAAAGAATTTTTAATTGTGTTGTGTATTTGTACTACTGCAAAATATTTCTGGTAGTGATTTAAAAATAGTCACTTGAACAGGTTTAATCTGTTGTGGAATTCAAAAGAAAAGATATGACCAAGAAAATCTCCTTTCCTAATTACTTCTTAATCAGTTGGCATCTATAAAATGTATTAATACAAAGCAGTCATCTGGTTGTTTACTTACATTCCCCAGTATATAGGCAATGTTTGTTACCATTGCTTCTGTACTTTTATTGAACCGTTAGAAATTTTAAAAGGATTAATGTCTGTATGGAACATAGAAGCCAGTGGGACAGAAAAGACTATAGTTTTCTACTAAACTCTTTTTTAAAGCTGTCATTTTAATGTGTTTTACCTACAATTCACAATCAGTTTTTTGGAACCAGTCAGGGTAGTGTCTACACAGGAAAATACCAATTTCTAGAAAGTTCTAGTACAAGCAGCAGTGTACTGTAAAACACAGCCTGTTATGACTATTATTTAGAGAAGATGCTGAAAAGGAGAATGCATATCACTGCCAGGTAGCTTTGAGACAAATGTTAATGTGTATTTAATTGTGTATAATGTGCCTTCCTATATATTTTTAATTAAAAAAAGACAACAAATTCAGGCTCTGTGGTGGCCCTATTGCAACATTTGTGGTGTGAATGCAGGTTAATATAATTTCCTGCGCTGCTTATATGTCATTGTCTCATCCCTTTTCTGTTTAATCTTCTTACCTTACTAATAGTAGTATCAGAATTTAGATAAATTGATATACATTAGGCATGGTAAAGATCCTAATACAAATCTCTTTGGGGTTATACTAATTACATCGTCTCTGTTTGCATATTTACCTGTAATTACTTTACGATAAACTAAATTTGGCATGTAAAATACTCAGTTTGCATGCACTGCCACTGTTTATTGTTTTTTGTCTAAATTAACTAACCATCCAATCATCCATCCATTTATTTTCTAACCACTTTATCCAATCCAGGGTCTCAGGGGAGCCGAAACAAGCAATGGGCGCAAAGATAGCCTGGATGGCACATCTGTCTATCACATTGCACATACAGACACACACAAACGCAGACTCACACCAGGGACAGTTTTTCCAGAAGCAATTTAACCCACCAGTATGACTAGACAGTGGGAGGAAACTGGAGTACATAGAGGAAACCTATGTGAACTCGGGGACAACATACAAACTCCACTCAGATAGCATCCCAGGACCCAGAGCTCCAGTGCTGCAAGGCAGCAACACTAAGCACTCTGCCTCTGTGCTGCCCCTAATTAACCAATAAGTAACAGTCCATGTTGGCTATCCATCAGAACAATATTTCACTATGGTTCTGTTCTAATTACTGTTTCGATGACATTACGTGTAATAGAAGAATTCTTGGTTTGTTTTTGTTGATCTTTTTGTATACTAGAGATATTACTATTCCTGTCCGTATAACACCTCTGTGCCTTCTATGTTTATTGTTTTTAATATAGAAGTGTAACGCCTGAAATATTTAACATTATAGCTATCTTCCTTTTATAGCCCAATTATAGCAATATAGTTAAATATTTAAGGCCATTTTCCTTTAGTCTAAAAGTTTGTGAACTTTTAGACTTTTAGCTCAGAGCAGGAGTACCCTTCTCTCTCTCTCTCTCTCTCTCTCTCAGACACACATAAACACAGCGTCTGTGGCATAACAGTTTATTGCTGATGCAGTTTATTGCTGTTTACTCTTGTAGCACTGAAAAAAACTGGACTACCTGCACCCCTCAATGTGACTGTTATCTCTCACAACTTCGTTCACACTCTGAAGTGGGAATCCGGACCTGGATCACCTTCTGGAACTCAGTACAGAGTTAAAATCTATGCTCTTAAGTATGTGTTCTCCATGTTTATTTTATACAACTATAAGACTTTGCTAAGATTACATTTGTAGTTTAAAAAGACCTAAATTAGCTAATCAGTGTTGGTGTCTGTCTTTCTCTTTCCATCTTCCCGTTAATGAAAGTCTGTTTCTATATAATATACTGCAGCTAAAAGCTTCAAGGAAAATAGTTACATGCATTACTCACTGCAGTTAAGCACGTTCTCCCTTCACTCTGTAGTATGTCAACATAATTGTCCCACCAGGGCACTCTTCCTATCTAGAGAAAATGATGGATCTTCTTTTGGTAATTTATTTTCAGAGAGACTTATGATACAGTGCATTACACATCTAAATAAATTATATGTTGCTTTTCACTGTTCTTAGCTATTTTCATGTGATTGTTGTTTAAGCAATGTCTCATCGTGTTGCCTTTGAAGGTTTGAGGAGATTTAGTTCATCCTTACTCATTCTAAAAGATGAGTAAGGTCATTTATCGTTACTCGGGTCTGCTTGGGTTGCTATCTCATCTATAACAAGGTTCCCTTCCTCATGCTTTGTTTATAGTCTGCTTGTATCTTGTAATATTCTACCTTTTTTAATGACTAAAGCTTTAATGCCAGATGTGGATTTTTTTGCAGTGGAGGCAATTGGACCAGTGTTCCATCTTGCCAGAATGTCAGCAATCCAAGAGAATGTGACCTGACGGAGGTGTTTAAAAATATAAAGGACGAGTACTTTGCTAGTGTCCAGGCCTACAGTGACACACAGGAGTCAACCTGGACTGATATGGATAAGGCGTTCCATCCCATAAAACATAGTAAGTCTTTCTCTCATGTTCACTGGTATTTCAGCTGTGAATTCTGATTTGACCTTTTGAAAAAATGTTAAAACAAAGTGGAGCCAAATCACTTTGAAAAATGTTGAACATTAGTGGCCAAGCTTTTTCACAGTGCATCTTTGAGATGTTTTTTTTTGTATCTGTCATCTCATGACAGTTCCTGTTCTGTGGTGTTTATGTGAACTTACTGTGTGTGTTTTTCTGTTATTTGGATAGTCTTGATTTTCGAATGTACTTGATTCTTAATACTGCAACCTAGACTTCTGCATAGGCCCAATTTCTACACTTCACTTCCAATACAATGCTTCTGCAGAACCTGACCTGAACCCACAACCTGACAAAACCTTTAACAATGTTTTTATTCCAGAAACTCAAGTTATATTAAATAAATCTGCCCATTTTTGTGCTATTGTACTGTTTAGATTAAATGTTATTTCTGTACAGATAGAGAAATGGGTTGTGTTGTATTCAATGTGCTAGTCTGCTTCTAATTCTGTAATAATTAAACATTAGCTGAAAGCATTGTTTTTTTTAAAGACTTTGACAGAAAGATCATTAAAAGAACATGAGAACAGTTACAGACAGAGGAGGCCATTTAAGCCTATCTAGCCTGCTTGGTAGTTAGTAGCTAATTCCTCCAAGATTAGTCATTTCTTGAAAGAAAACAGAATACCAGCTTCAGCAACATGATTGAGTAGCTTGTTCCATAGAGGGATTTTAAAGAGAGTATATTATTTTACCATTAATAACTTTCTTAAAGGATCTTTTGAAAATAGTATGACCGCACAAAAGTTCCTGCCATCATGAACTGTATTAAGTCCAATATTTGAGAAAAAGTGATTTTGGTAATCTGTACTGAACACGGACAATTTCAGCATTCTAATGGCTTAATTTGGGATTCAGTTTATTTCCAATAAATTCTCAGAAGGCTCAATATGTAGAGTCGGAGAGAAACTTAGATTTAAACAAAATTAATTTATTACTGTTATCAAAGTCTTTGAAGCAGATTGGATTTCAACAATGCCTTTGAGTGTATTATTGTACTATGATATATTTTCAGAGAAGCTCACTGCAAAAGGTGTAATTAATAAAATGCACTGAAAATCAAATAGATTTGTTTCTTACATTTAGTGACTAGGAGACTGAAAATGTATAGTTTGAAAGCAGTAGAAATGCAGGCTCAATTTAAGTGAGGATCTTTTGTTAAACTTAAATGGTTAAAAGGATTTGAAAACCTGTATGATTGCCCTTACCTCTATCTGTCTATTATGTTGTATAAGAGATCATAAGCAATTTAATATAGAGCAGTTAGGGTCATGGATGAACAAGTAAAATAAGGAAATTCGAATTCAGATCCAAGCCTTATCTGAAAATGTCATTTTTGGAACTGAACCCAGAAGGACTTCATATTCCCATATCAACCAGCTTTTCGGGTCACCAGCAGTTGCCTAATACAGTGCTAAGTGACATAAAAGCCAAATCCAATCTCAAATACCTAATAATTTGAATGAGGTAGTCATCTCAGCTCTTTTGTATCCTCAGATGCAGGAGATGTTGTGACACAGTGAATAAATCCACAGCAGTCAGCAGAAGGATTCAGTAAACTAATAAAGGGAGTGTGACTGAAATATACAATCATTGCAAATTTTCTGATTGGAATAGGGAACTGAGCTGTAGTGAACTTTCTGTCAGGTTTGGCAGCATAGTAATCATAAGTGATTATGAAAGAGCTGATGAAGTGAACTGCTCATTAATGAGTGCTATTAATAAATAATTACTTACGGTAGCATTCCATGGAACAGATCCATCCGTCCATTACCTAACCGCGCCTTCCAATTCATTGTCACCAAGGAGCTGGATCCTATCCTGGAAAGCAACAGGTTGTGAGGCAGCAATGCTAACCACTGCGTCACTGTACCAGACACCAAGAGAACATACAGTATTTCTGCATTTAGATTTTCTTTAATTGATAGAGTTTCACAGTTTTACTTTTCAGATGTGTATCCACTCTCCACTCCACTCCACCGCATATTTTTATCTCTTTGCATTTTATTAGTTTTAAATAGTGGTTTCAAAAACCTTTACATTTTTTAACCTCGTTCCCCTTGTAGCACACTTGGATCCCCCTTCTGTCTTGCTCTCGGGCTGTGGGACCTGTCTTGAAGTAAAGCTGATACCAGGCAGAGAAGAGGAAGAAAACATCATTAAATTTTATGAAAAATTGAAATACAATTTGGAAATACACAATACCAGGGATGGCACAAAGGTAAGCAAGCCACAGCCGCTAACCTTTGCTTCATACAAACTGATATAAAACAGTTCTAATGTGACAGGACTCAGTTACAGTGAATCCCCTTTGAAACCTAGCTGGTGCAGAATACTGCCATGGCAGAGGACCTAGTCTTTTGGCATAGCTGAGTTTGCCGCTGTCTGGTGCTGGCTCTGTGTCTGCTCCAAGCCAGCTCCCATGAGGGACCATGATTTCATCCTGTCGAGGGCAACAGGAAGGAGTATTCTCGCACAAAAGAAGACTGGGTCTTTTGGAGTAACAGAGTTTATCACTGTCTGGCAAGTGGTGTTGTGGTTGCTCTGAGGCCATGGGTGACTGATTGAAATTCGTCAGGGACTGAAGAGAGGTGCACTCATCACATTGGCAATCCAGTGGAGGGAAGCAGTTCAGTGCAGTTTTGAATAAGTTTATTGGGACAGACATCCAGAGAGTAGAACAAACACAGTGTCTACTCTGCTCTTAAATAATCAAATAAGTGCTTTTTGAAATGTCCCATTTAGGCCAAATACACAACATGTATTTAAACACAAAGTGAGAAGGGGAACAAATGGCATAAGAATGTGTTTTAAACACCAACATAAAATGCATATTGATGTCCATCTATGCAAGAATGTCTCACACTTGATGTTGTGGGGTTTTTGAAGAAAACTTGTTTGAGGTCTAATAAATCCAGATTCTCTGATATCCTTTGTGACTTTCAGAAAGATTACCTGTGAATAGCCTGAGGAGCAGTGAGCCTGTCTCTCAATCATGTTCTATGTGTTGTATGAAAATGTCCTATGATGTATTTATATTGTAAATGTTGTATATGCTTTGGCAACACTGTCATTTTCTGGTCATGACAATAAAGCTGTTTGAATTTGGATGTATAGAACAGAGGTTGCCAGAACAACAAGTTTTTTAAAAATAAATGTGGAGATCTCCCCCGGTAACTTCACTGACAAGACTATGAAAAAGTCTAATATGTTTTGGGACATTATTAGGACAGATTTGCCAAAAAAAATAAATATCAGTACATAGTTTCTGTAACCACACTTCAAGTGGTTCTTCAGTACAATGATTCAGTGACCGTGTACTGTTCTTTTGTTATTTTTCCATGTGTGTTGCCCTGTCCTTCTAGAACAGATCATCTTATATTAGAAGGGAAAAATAGCAATCTTCCTTGAAGGATTTCGAGGTCCCGAGTGCAGCCTTTCAGTGTTCCAGTCTATCTTATGCTTTACTTCCACCAGGATTTTTTAAAATGTCCATGTATTGAATACATCTGTCGGCTTTGTTTTCTAGTTCCAAGTACAAATGAAAGGATTGAAAAAAACTATTGACCAGCTGGAGTCTGGTGAGAAGTACTGCATTACAGTCCAAATACTTGACCACATCTCACGAGTATCTGAGGAATCCTGTGCCTTCACAAGCAATCTACAGAGACATGGTAGAGTATTTAATGTTGCTAAAATGTTTTATATCTATTTCTGTGTATGCATTTTGAGTACTTTTGACTAAGAATAAATAGCTGTATATTGTCATCTGTGTCTATGTTAGGGAAATCCCCATCTCAGTTTTAGACTTAATGTCAGATTTTGATTTTATTGATGCATACAGAATGATTCAATGCTTGGGCTGATGTCAGTACAGTACCTCCATAGTCCACATTTCCTGTTTTTTGACATATATATGTCACTATATATGATTGATATATCAATTATATATCCATTGGTATTTTATTCTGAGATTTTTTTATATGTGTAGGCAAGTCCCCAAAATATAGTGAACTGGAATTACAGTGTATAAGAAAGCAGACTGTTTGGTATTTGCTGTTTTGCTAAAGATTTTAGTTTAAGGTCTTTTCTGTTGGAAGAGCACTGTCCATTATGAAAATAATGTTACAAACTGGTTTATCCTTAATATAGCTTTACTTAAAGGTGGATTTTTGTATATATGTTGTGTTGAAATGGACTCATCTGTATTTCCTCACTGAGTGTTGACAGGGTTCGATACTGCAGTGCCCACACTTTTTTGTGTTTATTTAGATTTACATCTTCCATTACTAAATTGGATTCATTTCCAGTGTTAGAGTGTTATTATATGCTGGATAAGGGTACATTCTGTCAATTAGCAGAGGTAAACAGACATTTTCTTTGTCTTCCAGAGTCCCTTATTGGAGGGCTGTTCTGTTTCCTGGTCGTGCTGTCCCTATTGTGTGTAGTATTATTTGTATACACTGGGTTTTTATGCTTGCCAAGACTGCAACTCCCAATAACACTGGTAAGATCACATGTGCTGCTCCCTCTATAGACACAGCTCATGCAAAACAAAGGATGTCAGCTTGTCATTTTGCTTTTGCATATTATTGATAGATTTTCTTTTTTCTTGAGCTTTTATGTTTTTTTTATTTTTATTTTTTCCAAGACGTTTCTCAGCATATTATAAATTCCTGGTACTCTAATTCCTTTGCCAACTGCAACAAGTTTCAGTTTCATTCCTGACAATATGACTGTAAAACACAGTGTTAGGGGACCTTAAGTTTCAAAAGGATCTATGAAAACTGTAAAAATTATTTTTTTCACCTCAGATAAATGAACACATGAAAAGTCCAGACTAAAGTGAAATGCTCTAGATATAAAAAAACAAGAAATTATCAATGCTATTGCCTAAAATAAATTGTAAACAATTGTAGAATTAATAGTTTTTTAATGTTTTTACCTTCAATCAGCGTGACTGAATTAAGAAAATGATTGTAAACTTTCCAAGCTTTATTACATATTATATGCATACTTTTTGTGTCTGGTCTTCCTATCAAATTTTTAACACCTTTTCCATTTTTTTAGTGTTCGGCTCACGTAGCATGTACTAAAATGTAAGCGAAGGTGGCATACCATCACTCTGCTCTGATAGCAGCCTCATTTTTTTAATTGTGCAAATCATGGGTACATTAACACCAAATAATCTGCCCTACCGTTGCTTTAACCTTTTTGCAAAGTATCTTCTAGAGATGCTTAACAACACTAGATTCTTCACCCTTTTTCATTTGCTTAAGAAGCATTTTAATTGCTTAATAAGTACTTTATATTTGAGAAACAGTATTTTATATTGTTAAAATGTTTAACTATATTTTACTCATTATCATGGTAGAATCAGCTATCATCGTGAAACATGCACAGCACTTAAAACATTCACTTGCGAGAGGTAACGAGGACATCTAAATGCACATTAGTTCTTTAGTACAACGCGTCCCTGTAGACGAGCCGGTATACAGGAGTACATTTGCAGGTACTTGGATTCAAGTTTGGTAAACTCTCAGTTGGCAAGGGATTACTGTATTCCATGGGGACATAAAGAGCTTGCTGTTCCTGAGCATTGTCATTTGTGCTGTAATTCCAATAAACTGAATCCAGTGGATGTCTTCAGAATCACTAGTGAAACATAAACTTGAGGTCACAAAATGGAAACTACATGGAAGTACATTTAAATCTGAGATAATGAGGGACTTGTTTATGCAAAGAGTTTTCAGTGTTTGGAACAATCTTAAGAATGCTGGGTTGACTTTAACAATGAATTTAAAGATGTTGAGTATTTGTTATCGGGTCAAATGAGAATTTGCTCATAGTCTTCTGGGTTCAAGACTGAAAAGGTTTAGCTCTTTCAGTTTGTCAGTGTAGGACATAACTGTTCTCTGCACTGATTGCAGAGTAAAGAGAAAATATCTTTGCAATTTGGTGACCGAAATTCATATGACCTCCTTGAGTGTTTGCCTGTTTCTTAATCTGAGTGAAGGGAGACAACTCCATGACTGGCATAAAGGAAATTTTATATTTTCAAATTTCACTGTTAATAAATACATATACAGTACAAAATAGTGCCTGCAAGACAAAGGTGTTCTGAATGCCTCTCTTTGCAGTGCATTTACCCTTGTTCCTGTTGCTGTCTTGACACAGGTGTTGTTTTTATTCTCTGTGGTCTCCCTGCATGCAAACCTCTGACTGCAATGTGTGTTCTGCACTCTTTTGTAGTCAGCCTTCTCATATACTCCCAAAATATACAACTTCTCATTTTTAATTTCTTACACTTCATTAAAAACAAATGTACAACTCCCGTTTTGTTTAAAATATATTAATACATTGATATATTTTAATATACAGTATTACCTTATAGTAAATTTCAGTAGCGTTCTGTCTGATCATGTACAAAAATTAAAGTAATCAGAACTCCTGTCCTGACATCTCTTAGCTTCCTGCCTGAAAATATAGGGCAGCGCTAAAAAAATTATTTACAGATTTTGAAAGCTTCGAGTGGCCTGGGTCTCTCTGAGATGAGTACTGTAGACCAAATATGTGCCTTCAGCTTTCCAACTACATACCTTCTGGATGTGGAGATTTGTCTGAGACTTTGATATAATCTGTGGTGAAGACTAAGATCAAACCTTATTTTATAAAACATATTTTAATTTTATTTACTTAATATTTCATAGTGCTTTCCAAACTACACAATTTATAAAAAAAGCAATACTGTACGTATGTGAGCACACATTGAAAATGTCACTTTTTATACTGAACTGTAATTTTCCTTGACTTCATTTAAGAACATATAGGGAAATGACAAGAAAATGAGAGGGCACCTAGAGTCTCATCCAGTTGTTTTTTTAAAAGAGCCAGAGTATTTGCTTCAACAACATGACTGAGTAGCTTATTCCATATTCTCACAGTCCTTTGTGTAAAGAAGTGACTCCTGTTCTCGCTTTTCAGTACAGTTCCACGTAGTTTCCACTTGTCTGGTTTATGTTTCACTGGTTCAGCAATATTCTAAAAGGGATCTTACTAGTGCATTTTACAGTTTTAACATAATGTATATTCATTTAAAGTCTCCACTCTTAACTATAAATCCTACCATTTTGGTTACCTAATTTTATTGCTTCACTGTATTGTCTATAATAAATATTATTATTCCTAGATTGTGTCAAAATAAGCACCTAAGTATTTTTTCATATGTAGCCTCTTCAAGCTTTGCATTTCCTATTTTGTATTTATCACTTATTTTTACTACTCTGCTCTTGTGTTAAAGGTGCAAAGTAGTTTGTGAAGCATTGCATCTAATTCTTTCTGAATTTCATCTTCTTCTTCTTTAGTACTTTCTAATCCTCCTGTATTGGTATTATCTGCAAACATGAATAGTTTACTAATTAAATGCAAATCTTAATCATTAGTATAAATTAGCAAAAGCAGTAATAATAGTACAGATTCTGTGGTATAGTGTGCCACAAATTATATCACCCCAAGTGACCTCAACAATCTCTTTTCTTATTCCTGCAGACTTCTATTTATATTCACAACAAGGCCATCACCAGCCTTTCAGTTGCAGACAAGTGCTCCCCTATTTGTGTCATTGAGATCCACAGGAAGGGAGGAGAGGAGAAGAGGGGCAGTCAGTCTTCTGTGTACTGCAGTGATTGTGAGGATAGTGAGAATGAGGAAGAGGTTTTGTACCATCACAGAGCACGTCACTTTCTGGCTGAACAGCCTTTCAGTGAAGAATCCACCCCACTTCTGGAGGGCACTCTGTCCTTTACAGACAATGACTCTGTGCAAGGCTCTGAACAAAGCTGTCCTGTTCAGCACCCTTGTGTGAATGTGGTTGAGACAAATGATGACTCTGGTCAAGCCACAGACCTTATATACAAGCCGTCTCTGGATGTGTCCAAAGCTGAAATCTCAGAGCCTCTAGTCCAGTCTGGTCTAGAACCTCAGAAACCTGAAACAGAGTGTAAGGATTCCGGAGAGGAAGCAGAAATCTCTCTAGCTGTCAACCTGTTTTCGGTGAAGCTGGGAAGCCAGGACGAGGCATTCTCAATGACTTTCCAAGCTGGAGCAGTTGAGGATCAGGAACAGCAGCTGGAGGATGAACTGATACAGTCCCCTGTGAGAGTGGAGGCTGTGGACTGGGGCACACAGGAGCCCAATACAGAGCCCAGCAAGGGCCCTGCGCAGACTTACTGTTCAGACTCAGAAGATGAGGAGGAGGAAGACACTGAGCCTTGTGTGTATATGAGACGCTGAGTTTGTCCATTTTGTATTTTGGGATGTGTACTTATTTTCTGTGTTTTGAGTTTTTAATAGATCATGAATAATGATACTTGTTAGAGGTACCAGGTTTCAATACATATTTTTGTGGTCAGTATACCGTAATATAATGTCTATACAGTGCCCTACAGATTCAAACACAAACTCATATAACAAAAGATCATATACAGTATGAATGATTTATGATTAATTAAACTATAATCATTATTACTGTGCTTAGAGCACAAACATATTTGTCAAATAATTATTTTTCCTGTTTTACCAGGTGGATGAAAACATTTGGAGAGGATTATTTATACTGTATAGTATACAGTGGTGTGAAAAAGTGTTTGCCCCCTTCCTGATTTCTTATTTTTTTGCATGTTTGTCACACTGAAATGTTTCAGATCATCAAACAAATTGAAATATTAGACAAAGATAACACAAGTAAACACAAAATGCAGTTTTTAAATGAAGGTTTTTATTATTAAGGGAAAAACAAAATCCAAACCTACATGGCCCTGTGTGAAAAAGTGATTGCCCCCTAAACCTAATAACTGGTTGGGCCACCCTTAACAGCAACAACTGCAATCAAGCGTTTGCGATAACTGGCAATGAGTCTTTTACAGCGCTGTGGAGGAATTTTGGCCCACTCATCTACAAGTAATAGGTTTATTCCATGCTGAAAAGAGAAGAGAGAAAACAATGTTTCAGCTGTGAAGCTTTCTTCAGGTGTGAGATTTCAAACTAGACATGTTGATCCCTGAATTGCATTGAAGGTAGTGGAAATGTTGTCTGCAGGAAATGACTTCCGGTGCCTTAATCTAAACTATTATGTGAAATGACAGTCCTCCAGACTACAGCTTTGTAGTGGGACTGGAGTTCTGGAGGTCTCAGGTTTTGAATTTTTGTGACATTTCAGTATACATTGCTTGTAAGAATGGCTGATCTTAAATATAAATGGATATTTTATAAAAGCATTATTTTAAAATAAAGTATAGAAACAATTGTTGACTGTTAAATGATTATTTTAAAATTGTCTGAAGGTTTTATAGCAACATAAGGAACTTTTTCTTGTTATGTGGGTTTT
Source organism: Lepisosteus platostomus (assembly GCF_059453375.1). Taxonomy (NCBI): domain Eukaryota; kingdom Metazoa; phylum Chordata; class Actinopteri; order Semionotiformes; family Lepisosteidae; genus Lepisosteus; species Lepisosteus platostomus. The sequence goes on from NC_142612.1 coordinate 34,076,872, forward strand.
GTGGGATATTGCCAGTGGGATACAAATGCAGGAAGAAGATTTTAAATACAATTCACATATATATTGCGTGTTTCCCAAACTTTCAATAATCGCATACCCCTTTGAGATTTTTGTCTTACTGGCGTATCCCTTTTCGGGCAAAGGTAATTTGGGGGTAGTGATAATACCATTTTATCTAGGCTAGAGAAAATATGGTATATATTTCTTAATACTTAATATATTATACACGTTATACATGTATACTACATTAGAAATATTAGTTAAAAAAACTAAAACAAAATAATGATATTGAAATTGTCAATAACAAAACTGTTTAATGTGAAGGATGGAACTGCTTGTGTTGAGATTGGGTCTATATTTGTCATTTTTAGATGTGGATGTGGCTCCACGTCAATAAAACTGTTTCATATTTTTATCTTCATGCCAACTAGCGCAGAAAATGCAACATCACACAAATGCAAAGTAGGAAAGGGCAAAAGATACTTGCTTTATCCGACAAAGCTGGATATATAGAACTAATGACCAATCAAACTGATGTCTGTGTGTTTTGCTCAAATTTTGTTTTCAGGAAGCCATCTGAAGCAAGTACCAAGAGATGTTCTTCTCCTGAATGTGAGAGCTTATTTGGCGATGTTTGAACACTGATAACGAACGGGTTCCTTATCCATTCAAAGGTGTTATCCAATTCAGGGAAATACGAAGATCTTTCTGTAACTTTCCAAATGTAGCTTCATAGTTTGGAGCACATCACTATCAACTGCGTTAGCCGAATTTATTACTAATTCATGAACAGATGGAAAGAAATCCAATTCACCACTACTAAAACGTTTATGCCACAGTTGCAATTTTGTGATTGTGCCGTTCGCTTTGTCTTGAACATGGAATATAGAAATGTTCAAGTAATAGGTTTATTCCATGCTGAAAAAAAGAAAGAAAACACAACATTTCGGTCGTGGAGCCTTCTTCATTTGTCAAATAGAAATGTGTTTCCCTTTCAAGGACAGATGGAGATTGTTTAAATGAGCAAAGATATCTCCGTTGTATGCTAATTTACGTAGCCATTTCCTGTCATGGAAACGGTCCTGCAGGTTAAAGGTTTCATCAAGAAAAATTATTCCTGAAGCTCAAACAGGCGATTGAGAACTTTTCCACCAGAAAGTCACCATACTTCAGTGTGAAAAAGGGGTTGAGTGTGATCACTGCCCATCTCATCACAAAGCTGAGAAAAAACCCGGGCATTCAGAGGGCGGCCTTTTACAAAATTTACAATTTTAAAGGCTTCATCAAGTACTTTTTTTAGGTCTGCATGCATGTTGTGCAGGGCGAGTGCTTCTCTTTGTATACAACAGTGTTTTGATTTTGCTTCTGGTGCAAAAGCTTGAACACATGGAACAAGCCCTTTCTTAGATCAAATCATGCCTTTTATAATAATAATAAACTTCATTTTATATAGCGCCTTTAAAAGTGGCTTCTCAAAGCACTTAACAGAATGACAACAGCAACAACAACAATTAAAAATAAACAAAAAAATACACAATAAACAATAAAAATACACAAGATAAACATGATGAGAATACACAGAGGAGACAGTAGATGGTGGCACTAAATACAGTAGGAGCAGGGGTAAAGAATGTAACCAGTTAAGTAAAGGCTCTTCTAAAGAAGGTTTTGAGTCTGGATTTGAAGTAGTTTAGAGAAGGTGAGTCTCTGATATCCTTGGGGAGAGAGTTTCAGAGCTTAAGGGTATAACAGGAGAAGGCCTTGTCACCCATAGAATGTAGACAAGCTTTGGGGACAGTTAGGAGACCAAAATTAGAAGAGCGAAGGTTGCGAGATGGGGAGTAGGGCGATAATAGATCAGACAGGTACTGAGGTGCCAAGCCATGCAGAGCCTTATAGGTGAGAATGAGGATTTTGAAGTCAACATGAAACTTGACAGGAAGCCAGTGCAAGGACTCCAGGATAGGAGTAATGTGATCACTTGCACTAGACCTGGTCAGGATTCTGGCTGCCGTGTTTCAGACATACTGTAGTTTGTTTAATGTGGTTTTAGATACCCCAGCGAGAAGAGCATCACAGTAGTCAATTTGGGAGAAGACAAATGTGTTGATCGGTTTTTCAGCCGCAGTTAGTGATAACATAGGGCATAGTCTAGTTTTTTTTAGGTGAAAGAAAGATGTTTTAACAATATGCTGTACCTGTGGGTCGAATGTTAAGCCTGAATCAAATATCACCCCAAGGTTTTTCAATTTAGACTGAATCTCAAGTACAGAACCATCTACAGATAGGGTTACAAGATTGGCTTTACAAAGTTGATGGGGGGTGCCAATAAGCATAACTTCAGTTCAGATAAAGGACATTTTGAGTCATCCAAGTTTTTATATCAGAGATGCAATTAGAATAGAGACAGCCACATCAGTGTCAGGTTTGGTATGGATGTATATTTGAGTATCGTCAGCGTAAAAATGAAACCTGAGGCCATGTGATCTTAAAAGCTGACCAAGTGGGAACATGTAAATGCTGAAGAGCAAGGGGCCCAGTATTGAGCCCTGAGGAACACCAGACTTAACGAGACCAATTTCAGACCTAAATCCACCGAGACAAAGCAAGATTGGAGGGGTTCGAAAAGGTTGTTTACAATGAGGTGGTTATGCTTTGATACTCTGAACATGGACACTGCGGAGAAGACCCCAAGTGTACAGGGCAAGTTTGTTCTGAAACTCTCAGAGCAGGACATGCAGAAGACTCTGAGTAGGGAGAAAATCTGTAGGGCTGCAGAGCCTGATGGGATACCACTCCGCATCCTTAGGACATGTGCGGCCCAGCTGAGCACAGTGTTTATGGACATCTTTAACTCCTCCCTGTCACAGTCCCCACCTTAAAAAAAACCACAATTGTTCCACTCCCCAAAAAGGCAAAAGTGACATGCCTGAACAATTATGGACCAGTAGCATTAACATCTGTTGTGATGAAATGCCTGGAGAAGCTGGTGTTGTCACACATCAACTCCTCCATCACAGAGTCCCTGGACCCCTTGCAGTTCGCCTACCAGAACAACAGATCAGTTGATGATGATGTCTCCCTAGCTCTACATACAGCCTTGGAACACCTGGATACTAAGAACTCATATGTGAGAATGCTTTGTGGACTACAGTTCAACATTCAATTCAATCATACCCAGCCAACTGGTGACAAAGCTCAGGGGATTAGGACTGTGCAACTCTGTCTGCAACTAGCTGCTGGACTTCCTTATTGAGAGACAGGTGCGGATAGGTAATAAAACATCAACACCACTCACCCTGAGCACTAGCACCCCACAAGGCTGCTGCCTGAGTCCAAGGCTGTACTCCCTATTCACTCATGACTGCACAGCAAGACACAGCAACAAAAGCATCATTACATTTGCCAATGACACCCCTATAATAGGCCTAATCTGCGATAATGATGAGTCCACTTACAGGGTTGAAGTCGTACAGCTGCTGAGGTGGTGACATAGCAATAACCTGGACTTGAACATGAATAAAACAAAAGAGCTAATAGTGGACTTTCGGAGACACAGGCCGCACACTCAGTATTGATGGAACGAAAGTTGAAACAGTCACCAGCTTTACATTTTTGGGAATTCACATTTCTAATGATCTAACCTGGCCTGTGAACACAGACTCTATCTTGAAGAAGGCTCAGCAGCGCCTCGATTTCCTGAGGCGCCTCAAACGATGAGGGATGCCAGTACCTGTGTTGGTGAACTTCTACCGCTGCACCGTCAAGAGCATCCTCACCAACGGGATCACCGTGTGGTACGGCAACACCTCTTCTTGAGAGAGAAAGGCACTGCTGAGAATGGTGAATGTGGCCGAGAAGATCATCAGCTATGGTCTCACAGAGATTAAATTGCTCTATGAGGACTGCTGCTGTGGTAGAATTATGGCCGTCACAGAGTACAGTCACGGGCTCTTCACCCCACTGCGCTCAGGCAAGAGATACAAGAGCACTTACTACCAGAACCCTCAACAGCTTCTACCCACAAGCAGTGTGATTGGCAAACACATTTGGCCATGCCCCTCGCACCACACCTACCACTTTATCATTTTATTTATTGCATATCTGCAGTCATTGTTTACATGTCTGCATTGTTTACATTGGAACTGTTTACTTGTACATTGTCTACTGTGTGACAGTGGAACACACCTCCCACTGCACTTCCCACTCCGCGGCACGTGGGAATGTGCAGCTTCCATACCTAATGACAATCAGGGCTGCACTTCAAGATCCCCACGCGCCTGCAGACGGCGTTCATGGCAGAACCGAATGTGTTTCCCTCACTGGCGACACAAACTAATTTCTCTGATCAGAGAAAGATTTCTCTTCTATGCCAGAGAACCAAAACTTCTGCAGACGACTACACAGCAGGGAAGACAACATGCGCTCTGCCGGTCTTCAGGCAGCCTCCTAACACTATTGACACTATCACAACTGTTTGTTTGTATATTGTCATGATACACTGTCTGCACTTTTTTTACACTTTTCTAACAATTGAGAGACTTTCTGTAAGTAAGAATTCCATTGTATCGGTACATATACCGGTTACATATGGCAATAAAGTTCAAGTTCAAGTTACTGTATGTAATTGAAGTGTGACAGCACGTTCTAGAATTTTAGCAAGAAATGGTAAGTTGGAGATGGAGTGAAAATTGTTTAGATTGTCCAGAGCCATGTTAGGCTTTTTTGGCACAGGGGTAATGGCAGCGGTTTTGAGGACTGTTGGTACAACACCAGTGCTCAAGGATTTATTTATTATACTGAGGACAATGGGGCAGAGAGAAATGAAACAGGACTGAAACAAAGTGGCGGGAATGGGATCTAATAGAGGGGTGGTGGATTTCATGTGTGAAACTAGTTATTGATAGTTGCAGAGTCAAGAAGAGAGAAGTTGGAGAGAAGGGAACCAGAAAAGTATGACAAGCAGGGAGGAGGTGTGGGAATGTTATGTATTGTGGAAATAACGTGATGACGGATGTTGTCGATCTTGGAGCTAGAGAAATGTAAAAATGTTGCGATGACAGAGGTGTGGTGGGACAGTTTGGCTTTAGCAGTCTGTTGATGGTGGAGAAAAGATGCCTGGGGTTGTTATGGTTATTTTCAATGATGTGAGAGAAGTAGGTGGATCTAGCAGATCCTTCCGTGCTTGTTTCAACACATCGACTCCAATCCAATTAATTTTCTTGCATAAAATCGTCAATAACTTTAAAAATAGCTTCCCCAGTTGTATGTCCAAGCATAGTTTGGCAGAATAAAAGATCACCGTGTACTTTATTTACCTTGTATCTGACAAGCACTAAAAGATTAGCAAAATTCACAATATCAGTGGATTCATCAGCTTGTAGTGCCAATAATATCTGTTTTACATTTTCGGCCATTTCAAGGATTCTACGATGAACGGTGTTATTTGAGAGGGGAATACGATCTATAACTTTGCTTGCCTTATCTCTCAATCGTCACTTCCGCCATTACTTTGACTGCAGGTTTTACCAATGTCTCACCAATCACTTCAGCAGCTCCGGATTTTGTTATTTATTACACCACACGACATGAAGCTTCCAAAGCTTTCATAATTTCTCCCTTCCGTCACACTGAGCATTATTTTCTGGGAGTTTTGGAAATCTTTGCATCTATTGTCGAAAAATTCTATAGGCTTTCTCTGGTATTCTTTGTTTTGTCTCGAAATGGCGTTTGAGGTTGGATGGTTTCATACTGTAGCGCCCTCACCACTGCCGCCTCAGGTCAGCCCCCCACCATTAGAAACTCGAACGCGGGCCTCCGGCATCACTCAACAGGGAACCAGCCAGCTGAGGTAAAGGGAAATCTCCTGTCAGCCCGGCGGCTGCAGTCCCTGCTATTTACAGGGAAGGGCGGTGACATCACCGCGCTGGTAAGCCGGTTCGCACAACCTCTAATACGTTAAAATACTTTCATCTTGTTTTTTAACAATTCCAAATTTAAGATCATCTTCATCGTATTTGCGGATTTTTTTTCATTTTCTTTGCACCTGACCCTTTTAATAAACTAAAAAATAGTTCACACTCTAATTAGTTCGTCATTACAGGTATATCACCGCATTCTTTCCCAGTAATCACTAATATTTGCATTTCCTTCATTATTTTCTGTTGTACGTTTCAAACATCCCGTATCTTATATTAAAGAGTTTAAGAAACACAAAAGAGAGAAATGTTGTTAATTGATAGAGTGCACTTCAAGATTCACTAATAACCAACAGCATAGTTTTGCGTATCTGCAATAAAGGCAAGTGTATTTTCCGCGTGTGAAAAATACACACCCGAACAGAACTGATCATGGAATGACCGTCGGAATGAGCTGCGTTGAAACTGTGTTTGCAACGTCGAAACTCCACCCTTTGAGCCAACGTGTGTGTGCTGTATAAACCTTGGGTGACACCCGCTTCTCACTTACAATGTAAACAAACAAATCTGAATGCATTCGTTATCGTACAAAATATAATATCTAAACTCTGGGCATATTACTATTTCCATTCTCATATATTTAATCATAATTAAATGTTTTCTGCAGCTAAAAAAACTATGATAAAGTAAAATATAAAATTCTGGCGTGTACCCCCTGAAAACCTTTTGCGTACCCCACTATGGGAAACACTGCTCTATTGGGTTCTGCTCTGTCCCCTCCACCACTTTCTTCTAACTAACCACGTGTGGCTCAAACGTGCTATTTTTGGGGGACAACCCTATGATTTGTGCTTACTTCAGTTTCAGAATTAGCCTTTTTTGCAAATCCATTTTCTTATAATTACATTCTAACAGTCTGATTGTTCTGTGCCGTTTGTGCAAATGAGTCCATCTTGAAATAACCCAATTCAAGTGCCTCTGATAGCTACTGCCATGCATAGTGTGAATTACTGTCCACAAATTAGTCTTATGCTTTTATTACTTCATGTCAAATATGAAGTGGAATATAACCCAGTTATTTTTTATACAATTGATGATGATAGAGGGATCTGTATTTGCTCATTTGTATATTTTATATTTTTTCAAAGGGTGGCACAGTGGTGCAAGGGTTAGAATTGCTGCCTTGCAGCAGTGGAGTCTTGGGTTCAATTTTGGATGTGGGGTGCTGTCTGTGTAGAGTTTGTATGTTCTTGCTCTGTTCACTGGGTGCACAGCTTTCCTTTCACAGTCCAAAGACATACTGGTAGAGTAACTGGCCTCTGGCATTATTGGTCCTGGTGTGAGTGTGTTTGTGTGATCTGATTGTCAGCTCTGCGATGAACTAGCATTAAATCCAGGGTAGGTATCCTGTTTTGTGCCGGTTGCTTGCTGGGATTGGCTCCAGCTCCCCCTTGACCCAGAACTGGATGAAGCAGTCAGCAAATGGATGGATGGACAGCTTCTCATTTTTTTGTTTCTCAGAATAAAACAGTTAAAGCTGTTGGCTAATAGATGTTTGGGTGTTTCCTGTAGATGCTTCTGTACTGTTTCATGTAATACCTTGGACATTGTTAAATAGAATTTCAAGTTACACATAATTTAGACTTAATGGTTTCCACCTTTATTCTTGTTACATGAGATCCTTTCTTTCGATTGAGATTAGATGAGATTACTTTGAGAGTACATAGTTTCTTGATTAAACTCACTTCATGATACAGTAGCCCATTATTCTGCATGGCTGAAATGTCAATAAGATCTGTTTTATCTCATGTAAGACCTTAGAAGTTCTGAGGATATAGTTCTTTTCCTGGTTCCTTTAAGTTAGGAATGACCAGATGTGGCCTTTTAAAGCTACATAGTGTTGGAATCTTCATTTTATTTAGTCAAACTACATGTAAGTTGTAATGTGGCTCTTAACTGAATAAATCATCTGCTTCAAGGGGTCAAAATTAAAATTTTTCAGGGGGTTTAAAAATTGATGATTTAATTCAAGAGTGACCCATAAGAACTGCTGAACTATGGCACTTCAAGACCAGAGTTAGACATTCTTAACCTATACAGTATGATATACAGTATGATCCTAAGAGATGCGCTGTGGCAACGTGAGTAGACTAGTCATGTCCTGTCTAAGGAGGGAAGACCCCTAACCCCATTGTGTGTAGTTCACTCAAGAGGCTTTGACCAAATTAGGGTATATGGTTCTTGAGGTTTTATACATAAGGTTATATTGAATATTATATAGAAGGTTTTTTGCAGCTTTGGGAATTGTTTAACTGTTCTTTAAAAAAAAAATACATCACATTTCACTTTTCATATCATATCCACTTTGGAATAACTGATTGGATGAGTACTGCTCTGCACTGACATGAGGGAAACAGGACTCTGTACTGTCCTCACTTCAATGCATAAATATCGCATTCAAGAAAACTGAGGAAAGTGCCTCCTTCAAAAACAATAGCTGCCAAGTGTTTTCCAAGCTACATTTACAATACAACTGGTATTAACACAGTTTAAAATAGATTAGCAATGCTGTATATTTTATATAAGAATGACAAGATAAATGTTCTACATGTATAGATTCAAGCCATAAGGAGGTGATATAGAGTCCAGTAAGATGGGAGCTGAGATTCCCAGATTATTTTCAAATTCCTGCATTTTTTAAAAAGAAACCTTTTTGACCTAATTTTTAGAGTAAGTGCTTCAGTAATTACTGTTATTTCACAATTAACAATTAGTATAATATTAACTAATAAAAGGTTTATTCCATGCTGAAAAGAGAAGAACAGAAACATTTTGGCTGTGGAGCCTTCTTCAGGTGTGGTCACAACTTCATGTTACAGGTCATACCTGTCACAGATGTCAGAAGGGCATGCCGTGGAATGACAAGGAGAGTAGTAGAGACCCTATGCATAGCTGTAAAAGGGGCAACATGGGGGTTAGCCCAGGCTCAGGGGGTCAGACGATGTCGGTATAGAAACCTATGCCCTCAGTGTCACGGACGTCCAAAGGGACTAACCGTGGGGAGCAGGAGAGCAGAAAAAGACCCATATGCGTAGCGGCGAGACGGGAAAAAGGCCCGGGCTCATTAGTGCAAAGAGTTCAGGAATGCCGTATAGAAACCTATGCCCTCAGGGAGCGGACGTGGGGCGCCCTGGTGCTAGGCGGGTCTCAGGACATCCGAACATCAATGCTGAGCGAGGACAGAGTGCAAGACCCGGAAATATATAGCCCAAGGAAGAGAGGGACAGGAAGGACAGCAGACCGGAAACTAGGGACAGGACAGAGAAGGAGCGCCCTCTGGCTGCAGAGGGCGTGACACTCAGGCCATGGACGTGGGGCAACCTGTTGCTAGGTGGGTCTCAGGATATCTGTACCCTCAATGCTGAGCAAGGAGCAGAGCAGACACAGGAAGTTAAAAGGCTACACAACAAGACACACTGGAAAGACATGAATAATCACAGGGAACTAGGAACAGGAGAGAAGTAGAGCGCCCTCTAAGTGTACAGTGTACAGAAGAAGTCTCCACAACCAAAACATTGTGTTTTCTTTCTTCTCTTTTCAGCATGGAATAAATCTTTACTTGTTCCTTTGCAGCCTACGCATGCTGACACAGCTACCTGCTCTAACTAATATTAACTAATCGTAACTATTGAAACCTTGGTATCTCATGTTAACTGTGACAAAGAAGATAGAAGTAGGTACATTTAAGTCTTAATACAAACTACAGCTACTACTTAATACAAGCTATGGACAATAAAATAAGCATGACTACCCACTGAAGCATCAAAAACACTAATTACTGAAATGTAATTAAACATGCTTCTTGAACAGACTGACAGAACTGAATTCCTTCTCCTGGGGATAAGCACTTAAGAGTGCTCTGACTATAATAGCCAGAATCTGTTTTTACAAGGTAGGAATGGATAACTCCAATCATTGAGGGCAACACTCCTTAAGGTAGAACAGGCACTTTGCAGTTGGCAACTAGTTAAAACAGGTGATTTGGCTGCTTATCCAAATAATAATTGTGCAGACACATTTTCTTTGTCTACATTGAAAAGAATCCAACACAAGTGATCCAACACATTAAGTAAGAGCACACCCTACAATATACATAGCACACTGGTGATTCTGAGTGGTAGGAAGTTATTAACAAAACGTTAATGAATGTCATCAAGACAAAGATGGAGAACAATAAAAAAAGAAAACAGAAAGCCAGGGAATATATTGTGTTCAGCTTTGGTTACCATGCACAAAAAAAGTTATAGTTAATAGTCACAGATTTCTAGAAAAAGGTGAGTGATTTAAGATTAAGGAGTAAAGATGGGGTTAATCCCAAGGACTGTTTCACATTCAGTAGTAAAACAAAGACATGGAGTCATATTTGGAAACTATGGGAATTCATTCAAGAGAGAGAATGGGAAGCACTTCTTTACACAGAAACGTCTTGGAAAGTTCTAGGAACAGGCTTCACAGCCAGCCTCATAAAGGTTGAACCAATAAAGGTTGGGACAAACACATAAAGGATAAACAATAAAGGCCGATGTCCAACCTCAAAGCACCTTTAAGAAACTGCTGGACAATGTTTTATTTAGCTACTTAAATGCCAAACAAGCAAACATATAATTATTTAGCTACTTAAATGCCAAACAAGCAAATAATAATTTAATTTAAAAAGAGTCACAGTCTAAGCTTTTGTCATACTGTATTTTCAAAGTTATTTGTTTAAATGACAGGTAACATTGCTCTGTCAATATCTATATTACACTACTCAGTGAAAACTTCGACATATAAAGAAAAACAACTAAATTCACTGCATTAATTTGAGAGGAGCCAGCCTTGATTCCCACGAAAGCTCTTGATGCCACTCTGATCACAGTTTTTACATTTAAGTCAAACATTTAGAACAAAAAACTATTTCTTAAGAAGGCAAAGTTAGATTTTCACTTCTTTCAGCTCTCTTGGAAGGATGAATACAGGTTTGCTCGACATGCTAATTATGTATGATTGGGAAAGTATTGTTTGTTGCACATAAAGTATCCAATGACATTTCTCGATAAAGCATGAGAAACACTTCAAGGTTGAGCCAGACTAGCCTAGCAAGGTATAGGATGCAAATCAATGGAGACACACATAACTGAAATGAAAATGTTATTGGCTGCATTTAAAATATGCAATGGTATTTAGTGTTGTGCTTGATGAGACTGTGAATATACTGTAAATGACTTACTATGGTTAGCTACAGTCTCTCATCCTAGTGTTAATCCCGCATCAGCAGGGTCGGCTTGTCGGCACGCCCATCTCCATTTAATGGTGTGAACCAAATCTTTGAGCTGACGTTGCCTTTAAATGCGAGTGAGAATACTCCAACTGGCACGTCGCTCCGCCTGCCGTCGGAGGGGAGAGGAGGAGAACAAAGTAATGTAGCCAATTCATAGATGAGGATTATTAGGAGGCACGGGAAATTTGGCCAGGATGCTGGGGTTACACCCCTACTCTTTTCAAGAAACACCCTGGGATTTTTAATGACCACAGAGAGTCAGGACCTCAGATTTACATCTCATCTGAAAGACGGCACTTGTTTACAGTATAGTGTCCCCGTCACTATACTGGGGCATTAGGACCCACATGGACTGCAGGGTGACCACCCCCTGCTGGCCTCACTAACACCTCTTCCAGCAGCAACCTTAGATTTTCCCAGGAGGTCTCCCATCCAGGTACTGACCAGGCTCACACCTGCTTAGCTTCAGTGGGTTGCAAATTGTAAGTTGCAGGGTGACATGGCTGCTGGCACTATGGTTAGCTACAGTATGCAACCTAAAACCCATACACAGCATAACAACAGGGGGAAATAAAGCAGTTAGTCATTTAGAGGAAAGAAATTGATAGAAAAAAATATTTTCTGTGACAACTGACAGTGCCCTTGCTATGGTCAGAAATCAGAAAGGATTTGTAAAGATTGCAGATCAAATCTGCCAACAAAGGTAAATTTTCTTTGTATTATTCATCAAGAATTCCAGTGTGAAAATAAAGAATTTCAAATTCAGAGCTTAATAATGTGATGACAGCAGTGGTGAAGATGGGGAATTGTCTTGTTGCTCGGTCTACCTTGACACAATTTCAAGCTCTTCTTGAAGAGATGGACAGTGAACACAGGAACATTCCTCTTCACAGCAATGTTCTTTGACTAGATCATTGGAAGGTTTTGGCTCACTTTGTGGGCTTTGTCAAAAAAGATCAAAACTACACAATATGGGCTAAACAACTGGTTCTAGTTAACATCATTACACATCCAAATGAACTCAACCAAACCAAACTGTTGTGGGTCTTTTTGAAATACGTTTCTTATGAAATGTTTCCATTTTTTTCTCTTTGATACATTGGTGCATTGTCTTTCCATTATTTTCAGCAACAAAAACAGCAACAAAAACTTAGATCAGAATTTTTTTCGGTTTTTAGGACATCTTGGCCCAATGTTTACTTTCTTATCAAACCAGTGTTTGTTGAAATGCACTTCATTGAATTACTCAGGAATTACTGAACAAAAATGCTTAATTTTGAACAACTTATTTAGGTATATTGCATAATGCAGTTTTATTCTACTTTCTACTTGTAGTTATAGTAATGTTAGTACTCTATATAATAATGTAAGAATCCCTATCTCTCTATTTAAAATAGAAAAAAAACTAAAAAGATATCCACAAGGGGCATACAGTATGAAACAAATTAACTGTCCTCATTAACCAGAAGAGTGAAAAGATGAGCTCTTGGTCTCTTCCAGCTCTCTACATCACTTGTACTTTCTAAAGAAATCTTTCTACAAGCAGCGCTTTTGGTTTCGAGCTGCCCATCATTAAATAAAAGAAAACAAGTGTACTCTCTGTACTCTTCTGTGCTCCTAGTAAATCATTACACATCTGAGCCTGATTATCTGGGTACACTTTCTTCTGCCACACCGAAGAAAAAACACTCAGCACAGTACCTTGGTCATCTTGCCAGTGTCTTGTCCTGTCTTGTCTTGGCTTGTCTTGTCCTGGTCATCCCGGGCCGGTATGTTCCATTGGACCTGTCACTACACTGTCCAGAGTTCGTTTGTCCTTGTTTTGGCCAGCCAATCTGTTCTCTGTGAGTTCCTCAGAAAGATCGCCAGCTAACACTCCAGGACTTGAATGATGGGCAGGAATGTTCAGGTGATCAAGGGAGGAAAGCAGACGTAAACAGCTGGGGGTACACAAGAACCATGTCTCTGTGCAGATTGCCAGGCGTTGTGGTGTTTTGACTTCCTTCCTCTCCACCAACTCCACACCCGCAACATTTTATACATCACCTCGGAGTCTCACTGCAGTAGCTGAGGCGAACTGTGTCACCTAATCTTTGAAGACTGACATCCTCCTCGCTGATTACATTATGCAGCAGGAAGCCCTTATCAGTAGAGAAAGAGAACATGAGATGAGAAAAAATTACACACACCAAACCCAACAAACGCATCAGCCATTAAGTACACAATCCCAAGATATTGCCCTAGTTACACTTTTGACAGTCTGTAACACCTGTTTTGTGGATTACAATCAATTATGTTGTTGTAACACATTTCAGAAGTGGCGTATCAAGAGTTGACTTTTATTTATGGATCTGCGTGCCATTATTACTTTTTATTGTAAAAGATAGTCCCACTAATGGTTTATCAGCTTCATTAATATATAAATTAATACACAGATCTTACTGCTTAGTGTGATCCTTTCCTTTACTGCGTTCCCTAAGCACAGGCTCATAGTTTGATACTTTAGCAGCACACAAGCCTCTGAGTATTCAGTTGTTAACCAGTTCTTGGATGTTCAAAAAATGATCTCTATTGTGAAAAGTCATGTAGCTTGAAATGCTGAGAACAGCGAAAATTAGATTTATTGCTTGAAACTGTCAAAATTTCACAGATAGGGACTTCCAACAGGTCATGATAGAGGCCCTGTGATCTCTCTCAGTAACTTTAAGTGTGTATTTCAGATCTCTAAATCTCATCAAGCCCAAAACTAAACATCATTGCACTTTTTAAACAGTACTATTAACATTTTCAGATTTTTGGTTATGTCTCTTTCCATTGAAAATAATGTATGGACATTGGCTAAGGTGCAAGCCTGTATTTTAAAGGGAACTGATCTTTTTTATATTTTGGGGTTAGAAAGAATCAGCATTGATGAGTGCCTTTCAAACCAGAATGAAAGTAAAAAGTACACAGTAACATGTAAAACCTCCAATTAACACCACAAAATAGACAAAATGTCTATGTATGCCATGTTCTGTGATTCAGAACGAGGCAACAAAATGGGAAGCAGCACTATTATTTTGTAAACAAGCGGGCTTGTGAATACATCTCTTTTAAAGCAATAGAAATATTGTTCTGGACTTCGTGACGGTTTTGCTGACATACTGTATACAACTTACTTGTTAACTCTGCAGGCAGATCACGTTGGAATATTTCTGTGGCTTAATGTCTGCTGCACAACCTGTACTTATTTGCTAGTCCCTCAAATTACATTAGTCATTACAGTGACTAGTGATCAGAAAGGACCGCTTCACATTGCAATTCATGGGAACTCTCACTCTCACCCGTGGCGAGATTTGGGGTTTGCCATAATATGGTGACCACACAGTACGTTCGCACAGTATCCAGAATTTGTCAATTAATTTAGTTTTTTACTGAGATTTAATAACTGGTCTGAGAAGCTGGGACTGCAGCTCCCTTTTAAGACAATAATAATAACAACACACTTATATAGCTTTTTTCTGGACACTCAACTCAAAGCAATGGGGACTCCCCTCCACCACCACCAATGTGCAGCATCCACCTAGATGATGCAACAGAGGGCATAGTACACCAGTATTCTTACACAACTATCAATGGAGAGGAGTGATGAAGCTATTTCATAGATGGGGATAATTAGGAGGCCATGATTGGTAAAGGCCTATGGGAAATTTGGCCAGGACACCAGGGTAACACTTGTACTCTTTTAGAGAAATGCCCTGGAATTTTTAATGAGCACAGAGTCAAGACCTCGGTTTTATGTCTCATCCGAAGGACAATGCCTTTTTACAGTGTAGTGTCTCTGTCACTATACTGGGACATTAGAACCCATTTTTAATGAGCACACATTTTCTTTCACATTTTAGTTGATAATGTACACCTGTCTCCAATCCAACCTCTCCTTAAAAGTCAGATGCCCGGAGGCCACCAAGTTACCCACCAATTCGCCCTATGTCCATGGCTTGAGGGCATAGGCCTCCTATCGGTGTCCTGACCCAGCTGAGTCCAGGGCACAGAACGCCTGGTTATCCCCATTATTTATCCCCTCTCCCTGCTTTGGACTTTCGTCTGGACCACGCCCTCCCGAGCACCAGTGCACCGTCGACATGCCCCCCTGTTCATCTACCAGCCCAGTTCCTCGTCGTCTCTTTCCCGTGTCTGTTTCACTCCCTTCCAGATTCTGCTGTCTGCAAGGGTCCTGATTAACACTTCGTAACATATGGCAGAGACACTTTAGATGCTCAGCAAAGCTGATTGCTAGAATTCAAACATGCTGATCATTGGCTGTATTTATTACAAATAAGTGTGAGTTTCTTGTTCCAGCCACTTCATTGCTTGACAGAAAATGCACTGAGTGCAAGACCAGTCCTGGAAGGCTAGACACCAGAAGTCTAGGTCTCTTTAAATCAACAGCTAAAGACCTTTGATTTAAAATGGTTAAATTGCTTAAGTTAACAGTGAGCTCTACTGGGTCATTAAAAGCAGAGGTGGAATGCAAACCTGTAGACATTGTGCCCTATTCAGTTAAGCATCATTTATGCTTTCCATAAAGGAAAGTGGTTGACAGCAGATTTTACACTTATCAGTGTGAAATAACTACCTATAGTGTATATTAAAGATTACAGCAGAAAATGTATGCCACTGTCAGGGTGCTATCCACATATCCACATCTTGACAGTCAGCCAGCTGGCGTACCTAAAAAATGGAAATATTATAATGGGCAGACAAGTGGAGTCAGGTGATTTTTATCTGACTGACAGAGCACATTTGAAAATGAAGCCTGAAAATTTAACAGATGGACAAGTTAAGCTGTATGTATTATCACGGCTTTGCGGAGTGTAGGGCTCAGAGGATGATTTTCAAAATAAATACTGTAGTTGTGGTTTTGACCTGTTTTTGACCATTAACTGGACCAGTTTAACAGCTTCTTCCAGCACTGCAGGTGTTACTGCTATAAGGACCAAGATTAGGTAGTGTGGATTATTTATCATACTGTATATTCCTTTCTCAGTTTGAGCCCGTTTGGAATCAGAGATTTGAGGTGTCCTTTATAGCAGAAAAAAACAGCACTTTCATTCCTTATATGATGCAGGTTTTGACTGACCTGGCTAGGACACATTAAAGTAAATGTGCTTCTTCATGAAAACAAGCACTTTCCTTTCCTTAGTCATGCGGGTAAGATACCAAACGACGTACTGTACGCAGAACAAAGAACTAACGGACCTAACGGCTCGTTTACATGAAAGAGGCGCAGTTTTATTAGAAGCCACAGGAAAAACGAAACTTTGAGAACATAATTAGCGGTAAATGTTTGGCAAGTGGAAACACATAGAAAAAGACAATATGTTAAAGCGGATGTCACTCTACGTTCTGGCAATTAAAGAAAGATACCAGTTTCACCTATCGTTACTGCCTTTTTCTAACTGATCATATTGGGATTTTAAAAAACCCGTCACTTTCAAAAAGGGCGGAAAAAGCGCACAAAATGCAGCACATGCAACTCAGATTTTGCTATATAGTTTTGTATAAAAATATATGTATTGATTATATTATGTTATGTAAATAGCATTTATTTATTAATATGTTATCATATATTGCTGTTTTCTTTATTATATACAGTATCACCAGTTTTGAAAAAAAAAACTACAGTGATCTGTTTTTATACTTATTTAGTTAAGACTGGAGGTCAAATTCGTGTTAATTGTAAGTATATCAAGAGCAAAATATTAAATAATAATATGATACATTGTTGCTAATTAGCAACTAAATTAAAAATAACTATCTTTGAGTAATGCTGTTAGTTCTTGTAAACATTTCAGATAGCGATTGACAACACTTGGTTCATATGTCCACGAGATGTTTTTTTTTTCTCACTTGGACATACTGTAACACAAGACCGCACATTACTTTGATATTTTTTGAAAATGAACTCCAGGTTTTAGCTCAGTAGTGGAAGCTAAGTATATTTATATTCCACCTCGTTATTTACCAACAGGCTGTGGATTTGCAAGAACATCAGATCAGAATTATGTCTGATTGAAATCAGTATTTCAATACAGCTAGATTTGACCATAGTGCTTTATAAAAGCAATCACAGTGGTTTTCACTTTTCCAGCCTTTTTAAATTTGCTCTATTCTATTCAGATTCAGCTTAAACTCCTCATGATTGGTCTGATCTTACGTGCAAGCAACTACACACATATGTAATACTTAAATGAAAAAGAAAATAATAAATGAATGAATATAGAAATATAGAAGATAGAATAAATGAATATCAGATAGAAAAAAAATCTATCAGGAAGTATCAGACAAAACGTCTACTTCAGCCATTAAGGAATAAATGATATTTATTTCTAACCTTCAATAGTCTAGATAGGTTCAATCTATTATAAAATATTTAACTCCCCTTTCCTTTCTTGTGTTGTTTATGCCTATAACCACATCTTGACACAAACCCATTAGTTTCAGTAAACAAGAAACAGATTGTACTACAGTATATAGCAAAAACCTTTGAACTCCATCAGTCAATCTCAAGAAACAGTACATAGCTGTGAAAATGCTAATTTATACACTTTTTCTCAGTTGCAAGCCATATACATTATGCAGCATGTTCAGATTAAATTGAATCACAAAATTGCAACTTCAATGACTGTACCTGAAAAATAAAAAATGATCAAACATTTTACTATTATCACAGTGCTTCCATATACAAATAAACAGCCATACCTGACAGAAGAAATAATCTGCTGCACAACAGGTTTTCAAAATAGATTGCAAATGTATGTTTGTTACTTGGACAATTTCTTGAAATATTCAATAGTCAGAGGTCACATTTGCTGTTCAGTATAGGGTACACTCTGAAACTCATCTTAAACTGCCACAGGGAGGGACTTACAGGGAAACTGAAACTTAGCGTCCCTTTAAAAGAACAGTAACTACCAGGCAAGCTCTAGTCTGCAAGGTGGGAATCTTAGATAAGATCAGCAATGGCTCATTTACTGATAATTTCAAGCCTTCTCCTCCAGTCAGTTGTTGGTAAGAAATCTGTTTTGTTGTGTATTTTTGTGAGCTGGATCAGAGCACAGAGGTGCTTGCAGTAATAACGTTTATATGGAGATCATATGCAGTATTGTTTGAACGTCTGATAAATATGATTACATTGAAATAGCCCACTCCTTGGCACACTGCTGTGTAAGTTACTACACTTAAATATATACATATAAACTGCTGTGTAAGTAAGTAATGTAAACAGTTAAATCAGTAGGACTTCTTGATAGCTTAGTGAAGAACTGTCATGGGCTTGTTCACAGAGCAGTACTTTGATACCTCAAGTGATAACCTGCATTCTTCACTCAAGAAAATCCTAGATAGCCTGGATCACTTTAACTAATGGCATTAAACATAAGAAAAACATTTAAATAAGGCAGAACAATGTATATGAGGCTAATTATGATTATCAGTTTGTGAATGTGGCTGTCACTTAGTGAAAGAGAGTATTAAAAGAACCATAAGCAACATTTTTGGGTACTTTTCAAAAAAAAAATCACAATCCAAAATGCCCTCACTATAGTCCCTGCTTTCACTAATGTTCTTACATCTTAGGTTCTAGAGGTTCATTCTTTCTGAATATTTAGGTGATGGTTCAATTCTGTTCTCTGCTTTGACTTATAAAACAACACACACATCCTAAACAGTAAGACAGCGTCTCTAGTATAAGAAGGACAAATCTTCCATAACACCTACTGTAAGACAACTTCTTCATCAATGTCTGGATACAGTTTTAAAAAGGAGATTTCATAATCCTGTGGTGTGGTCAGCCACACCACAGGATTTTCTCAGCTACAGCTGACCTATGAAGTTGAACTACAGCCAAGGCAAAACTGAATTCAAATTATTATTGACTAATCCTTGTTAATATGAATACAATCATACACAGCTACAGTAACCAACTGTTTCCAGAATTAAACTGATATCTATTTTTATATATATCATGTTTTTGATCTTGTGCATACAGTACATGAAAAATTAAGACTTGATCATTCCTTGATACATACATACTGTATGTTGTTGAATTGTAGGATTTGCCATTACTATCATTATGAACACACATGGGATGAATTTGTGGATTCATCATGCTCAACAGCAACATCATCCAACCCAGACCCAGTTGTTCTGGGCTCTGCAGCATGAACTGTGTTCAAGATATCTGTACCATCACAGCCAATCCATACCATTGTGGACTTAAGCTGTTCCCTAAGCTTCCTGTATTGATAAAAAGAAATGTGTCCGACATGACATGCTTTCACTACTGAAACTTTTTTTAGAGCACTTCTGGATAATAAATAATGTACAGTATGCAAGCATCCGTGTTCAAAAGCAAGTTACTGGAAGTTTAATTATTGAATCAACAAGGCGTGTTCAGTTTGTTTTGGACAGTTTTTATGGTATAAGGTGCTTGATGTAAACAATTGACAGTAGCCTGGTATTGCACTTGTAAATAAGAGAGAACAATCCTTTACCAAGGGCCAAGCAAACTTTCTTGTTGCATTTAATAAATGTGAATGGCTTCCTTCTTGTCTGTAAAAGGTCTTCTGTTCTTTTGTGCTTTTTTTCATTTTTGTGTATTTGAATAACTGTATAGGGAAAATTTATTCTTGAAAGAAATATACAGTATCTATGTTTTGTTTTTCTCTGTTTCAGGTCTGTGCTCCCTCCCAGCTCCTGTTAATGTCACCATTGACTCTCTAAACCTAGAGCACATTCTCAAATGGGATCCAGGACCAGGCACTCCAACAGAAGCTCAATACAGAGCAGAATATTTCCATTTTATGTATGAATCTTTAACTTCTCCCTCAGGGGTAGGGGAGGGAGAAACATGGAATGCATGTAACCTTTTGATTAGTCCTGAACTGTCTGCTCTTGTCTTGGTTCCAAATCGTCTCTCAAATAAATGGATTCTGTGAGCTCTCTGCTTACATGATCAAAATTTGAATTTGCTCCACATTGTTAGAATCCAATGTTAGAATTGTTACAATCGATTTTAGGGTTGTATCCTGTAAGGCCAAAGTTTGTTCAAGTCTGTCTTTGACAAAATGTAATTAAACAAAAACCAGTCTGATATTTTTTCTCTTCTTCTTGACTTTAGCAAGAACACATGGTCTCCAGTGAGAACATGTCTCAGAGTCACCAGCCCCAGACAGTGTGACCTGACAGAGGAGTTCAAGGTTATCTCCAGCTTCTACGTTGCTCAGGTCCAAGCCTTCACAGAGCTAGAAATATCCAACTGGTCTGTTTCGAACGTTTTCCACCCCAGTTCAGACAGTAAGACCAGCTTTTGTTGCTCTGTTGCAGAATTTGATATGTAGCAGGCCCTTTTTCAGAAGAGCCCCCTAAAACACCCTTGGAAAAATGTACCTGAGTAAATTTGCAATGGTATGTGTGTTGTACTGCACACCATGGTTGGACTGCAGCTTGATATCAACAGTACTTCCATGGTTCTAATACTTCCTTCTAATACTGTATTTTATAACTTACATCATGCGCTGTGTTTCTAAGTTATGGGGAATTGGACTCAAGTTATGAAGCACAGTGAAGACAGATTGGAAATATTGTAAATTACACCAAAGCTAAGTTAAAGCCACAGAAACTACAGTACACAACACTTATCGAAATGACATTTGACATTGGTTAGCCTTGTACCTTTATTTTAAGAGGCGGTTGAAACTGTTGTTCTCTCCTAGCTGTCCTGGGGCCCCCTGAGCTTGCTGTCTCTGGCTGTGGAAATTGCCTGCGTCTCCAGATCAGTCCCCCTAAAGGAAAGAGAATGCATCGCTTTCTGGAATTTCACCACAGGTTCAAATATATCTGTGAAGTGTTGAGACTCAGAGATGGAAGCAAGGCAAGAAATGCACAATTACTACACATTTCTTTGAAAATGTATAGAGCAGCTTTTTTTCCATTTTGTACAAAAACATGCTAATGCTATAAATAATGATGTATGCAATGATTTCAAGAAAGTGACTTTGTTTTCTTAAGCGCATGTAAGCGCATGTGGTTTCTATCTTCTAAAACACCACTTCCCTTTTAAGGCAAAGAGCTTTGAATTCAAGGAAATTCTATTTTTGCTTTCACAAACCTTGTTTTGATGCCAAACCTAATGAACATTTCATCTCCAATAAAAAACTAAGGTTTGATGTTAGTGATATCCCACTCTCCAAAATTATAAATGGCACTGACAGAAATAAGTCCAAATACACAGCAATTGATTCTCAGTAAGTGACACTCTAAAGTGTTCCCAGAATACATTGTTAATTACAAATAAGTAAGAAAACAAGCATAAAGTTAGCAGAAACTCCAGTAAGACACAAAACATTTGAGAAAAAAATAAGTTTGGAAACATATATTATAGGTTCAACACAATAGGAAAAAAACATGTATAAAGACCAACAAACATATATAGAATAGAAGTCATATTCTGTTTATGTGGTATTTTTTAATGTATTTTATTTACACAAATATTCAATTAGTAAAATGGAAGGATGCTTATGTACTACACATTCATTGGCTCAAGGGCCAGTGTAGTAAGGCACAATGAAGAATTGTTAAAACTGTAAGAAATAATAACAAAATTGAAGCAAAAGCACCATAAATGGGTGAAAATAAATTCACCATGGTAAACCTTCAGAATGACCAATCAAAGTGCTTAGTCTTTCATAGAAGGAGCACCAACAAAGTAGAAATGATGGGCTGGACCAGAGGACTAAGTGTTTGCTGTAGTGCCTTTTCTCCTTTTTTATAGTTCACTGTACAAGTTGTGGCTTCTGATAAAGACATAATTATTGAATATTTGGAACCTGGCACGGAGTACTGCATCACTGCGAAAATGCAAACTGTTTTCACTCGCCACTCCCAGACATCCCAACCATGCTGTGCGTTCACCAGTCCAGAGCCAGTCAACACAGGTACAGTAGCTGCAAAAGTGTTCAGAAGTCCTGCTAATGTCTGACTGTTATTTCAGCTCAGCCCTACTGGGACGAGAAATAGCACAGGAACCGCAGGCTGTTCTTTCCTTGGTCCTTAGTCTTTAAAAGTGTCTCAGTGACTTTAAATACAGCAGTGACTCACCATAGCATTTAAGCAGGAACTGCTTTTATACTAAAAAATACATTAACAGTAAAAATTGTGTTGCTCTATGTACAACACCAGCTGTAGTTTTAAAATAAATAAAGCTCCATCTTTTCTAACATATTACCTCATTTACAGGCTTCAGACATATGTTCCTGTTTTTTATTGAAACTGTGTTGTTTAATAGTTTCACTGTTATGCCTCAAAAGGCACTTACAAGAAATAGATCATGCTCTTATATACAAAGACTCAGGGCAGGTGTTAAAATGCTGGTCACAGTGACCCAAGTCACTCAAGGAGTTCACAGGGGTGCAACTTGAGTTAGATTGCACTGATGTATCTGACATTTCCACTAAACTTATTACAAAAGCATTACATTCATACTGATCAGAACATTCCTAAGTATATTTTTCCTGTGTTTTTTAGACTGTTGTACCTTACTCTTGTATTTCTATAAAAACTATTATTTTAACATAGCACTTCCTTATCTCGGATGTACTGTAGTAATCAGACTTTAAGATGAGAACAATCATTTCTAGTCTGTCAAATGCTGTGTATATGAAAGTAGTAGTGCACTGTGCTGGTTTTGCAGTTCCAGTCACGCTGGGCCTGATGAGCCTTGCTATCTTGCTGACTGCCCTGGTTTGTGGTTCCTTCTTCTGCCATGGCTTGTCATCTTCTCTCAAGAAGCGTCTTCCATGGGTGCTGGTAAGGAGGAGCCATCGGCACTGCTGAGCATGCTTTCACTTTCCAGGTGGCCCAACTTGTGGCCTCTTTTGAGGGGCCGGGCGCCTCACACACAGACTGTGGGGGGAAATCTGCAAAGGGTCTCGAGGGAAAATTATTTCATTATAATGGAGTTGGGGAACTGGGGTACCAACTATTCTTATATCCAGTAGTCCTGATCTTTAAAGTAATACCAGTAATACCGATTACGATGCATGTACATACATGTCACTGACAGTGCCTTCATGTTCAATAATACAGACAAATATCAGTCACCCAACATAATCAATCCTTTTACTGTACTGTTTTGTCTTCTGCTCTTTGTTTCACCTGAGATCTCTATTACCCAGGCTTAGTAAGTGTACAATTGAATGATTCTGAATCAGATTTGTATCCTTTTTTCCCTACAGTACTTGGTTTTAGCTTGGATGTGTTTTATTACATCACTTTAGTTGAATGGACAGATGTGAGAGATATGTTGGATCAAACTGTTTCTATAACTCCATACATTCTATATTATATAGATTTACTGGTAGCATGTCTGCTACTGCTGCTGTTGCATAGCTTCTTGGTTTGATTCCAGACTGAAGCACCTTTTGTGTGGAGTCTACAAAGTCATCCAACATTCCAAAGATATTCTGGCTTCTGGCTGTGTTGATTAGGCATTTCTGAATTATATGTACAGGTACAGTATGTGTGCTTGCCCATTGATGGACTTCTTCACATTCAGGCTGAAGTTCCACCTTAAGCCCTGTGTCCATAGACTACCTGGTTCAATAGCTGGATAGCTATAGATAAACATTTGTTTTTTCTTGTTTGGCATATAATGGACTCCATATACAGTGGTGTGAAAAAGTGTTTGCCCCCTTCCTGATTTCTTATTTTTTTGCATGTTTGTCACACTGAAATGTTTCAGATCATCAGCAAACACTTTTTCACACCACTGTATATACTGAAATAGTTCAAATAGGTAGCGTCAGCATGCATAGGCTGCAAAGGAACAGGTAAAGGGTTTATTCCATGCTGAAAAGAAAGGAAACACAACGTTTCGGCTGTGGAGCCTTCTTCTTGACATCTGAAGAATGCTCCACTGCTGAAACGTTATGTTTCCTTTCTTTTCTTTTCAGCATGGAATAAACCAGTTACCTGTTCCTTTACATATATGTACTTATTGCACCTCATTCCAGCATCTGAGAGTAAAACATTCCTCCTTCCCTCACACCCTCTGTCTAGGCGTCTATGAGTTCCAGCACTGCCACTCCTCACTGTGTTGCTGCAGAAGCATATTCTATGGCTGATGTTGTACAGGACAACATGAAAGACAGCTTTAGCTCAAAGTCTCTGGACCCCAAAGAGGAAGAGGAAACTGTGAGAGAAGAAAACGAGGGCTATGGGTACTTGGTAGGAGAAGCTAATACCAGTACACTCACTACCTTTCCCTGAAACTACACTGCTGGGAGAAGGCAGGCCAGGAGCCATAAACCTGCTACTGCATTACAAAGAAGGGCGGCTGCTCTAGATCATTTATTTTGTTATTTCTAAGGAATCATTATTTTTTGCTGTTTAATTTTCCCACTGTTCTGTTTCATTAACATTTTTGACTTGGGAAAACACTTTGATCACTTAGAGAATAACTTTTTTAAACTTGCCTCTGTTACTGTTATTCTGTTTGTTAAACCGTAAACACAAATTTGAGCTAACTGTACAGTAGCTACAGTAACTAATGACTGTATCTTGGCATTACCCAAAATAATCATTTTAAATGGCTGATTTTGTTCATGCCAGTTATACCAATTCTGATGTCATACTGTACATGACACTGACTGTGCCTTCATGTTTCCTCATACACACAAATATCAGTCACCTAATATAATCCTTTTTTAAGTGTTAAGCAGGTATAGTTACAAAGCTGTGAATTGTAAATTAATAAAATGTTTGCTTAGTAATAGAATTTTTGTGCAATTTGTATGCTTGATTTGAATAGAAAATTGAAATACAGTATGCCATAATACAGGTGCATTAACTACAATTGTAAAAAGACCATAGTTACAGATAACTTGTATCAGACAAACAATTATACTGTATCACATGCGTTCTTAACATGAAAGACGTTCTTCCACACCTTACAACTGACTTCTTCTACCAGCTTGACCTGCATTTACAGGGTATAAATATATCAGTTCTTAACATGAAAAGACAAAAAGATGGTTCCATGTTTGAAATAATGCACACATCTTACATAAATGATATAAAGACATTTAAATAATCATTTTGGGAAATTGTATATCTGTAACAAAGTACAGAGGGGGGAACTACATGTTGTTTACTAATTATCTTATTACATTTTCAACTCTAGGATTTTACCTACTTCATATATCCTTTTGTTGCAGTGTTAATGGAGTTAACGTACCAGTATTTTGTGTTTGCGGATTTCCTTTTTCCAATGTCCTGTACAAGTGCTGCCTCAGAACTCTGTTACGCTCGTACTGTAAACCCCTCCTCTTAAGGAGGCTCCAGCCCTTCCTTGTTTTATACTCATCCCCTGCACTTGCCTCCAGTTCCAGCCCCCCGTGCTATAAAGCCCCGTGCCTTCAGGGCATCCAGGATGATGGATGATGGATGCCCTGAAGCCCGCCTACCTGAAGTCCAGGAGCGACTCAGCAGCATCGACTTCTACGGCGTCCTGACCTTCTGGGTCCGGGACTGGAGCGTCTGGTCCCGTTTACAACTTTTATTCGCCCGACCCTCTACCGGATCCCGCTCCGGCTTTTAACTCTGTTCGTCTGTCAGGATGGATTACCCGGTCTTGGACATTTGCTACATTCATAGATTTGCCACGGACTCCTTTGGACTGTTTGCCTCGGCCACACCTCCCCCGAACACCAGCGCACCGTGGACACACCCCCTGTTTTCCTTCCAGCCCCTTGCATGCCTTTTTCCCCGTGTTTTCCTCACTCCTCCCCACTGGAGATGTGCACCAATGGAAAGCAGAATGTTTTTTTTTTTCATTAACGTGAGACAAAGATATGCCTACATTGTTGTATTTGGAAAGTACATATTATAAAATACGTTTTTTCACAGTTGTTTTTATTTTATTGTAGCATTTTAAAATAAACCAACAAATGTAAAATTAAAAATATAAGCAAGGAAAAGATACAGAAAAACTGGGGATTAGAGGCTCAGGAAAGTTTCTGCACTAGCAAAGAATGTTGGAGCTGTATGTACAGTACTTCCATGATAACATCCATCTGTGAGAGTCGTGGTTCCATGACACTATTTTCTGCAAAATTACAGACAACCAAATGTGATCTGTGAGGATCTCAGTTTTAACTCCGCCTCATAAACATTTCAGAGGACATAACTGGAAACTGCATTGAAGACATTTAATTCCAAAAACATTAGGTGCTTCCTTACACACAGAATTATGGGGATATGTAACAGATTACCTAGCCATGTTGTTGAACAGAAACTACAGTAACTTCTTTCAAGAAACAGCTGCATGAGATCTGTGGAACAATTCACTATGAACTACCCGAGCAAGATAGGCCAAAATTGGCTTCCTCTTCTTTCTCTTCTCTCTTCCTCTTCTTTATTAATGCTCTAAGGCAGGGGTGCCCAATCAGTCGATCGCAAGAATGTTTGGCAAAATATAAATGGGCTATTTGACTACTTTTTTCTATAGCCTAAAAATTCATACATTGTTAATTACAAATAAGTAAGAAAACAAGCATAAAGTTAGCAGAAACTCCAGTAAGACACAAAACATTTGAGAAAAAAATAAGTTTGGAAACATATATTATAGGTTCAACACAATAGGAAAAAAACATGTATAAAGACCAACAAACATATATAGAATAGAAGTCATATTCTGTTTATGTGGTATTTTTTAATGTATTTTATTTACACAAATATTCAATTAGTAAAATGGAAGGATGCTTATGTACTACACATTCATTGGCTCAAGGGCCAGTGTAGTAAGGCACAATGAAGAATTGTTAAAACTGTAAGAAATAATAACAAAATTGAAGCAAAAGCACCATAAATGGGTGAAAATAAATTCACCATGGTAAACCTTCAGAATGACCAATCAAAGTGCTTAGTCTTTCATAGAAGGAGCACCAACAAAGTAGAAATGATGGGCTGGACCAGAGGACTAAGTGTTTGCTGTAGTGCCTTTTCTCCTTTTTTATAGTTCACTGTACAAGTTGTGGCTTCTGATAAAGACATAATTATTGAATATTTGGAACCTGGCACGGAGTACTGCATCACTGCGAAAATGCAAACTGTTTTCACTCGCCACTCCCAGACATCCCAACCATGCTGTGCGTTCACCAGTCCAGAGCCAGTCAACACAGGTACAGTAGCTGCAAAAGTGTTCAGAAGTCCTGCTAATGTCTGACTGTTATTTCAGCTCAGCCCTACTGGGACGAGAAATAGCACAGGAACCGCAGGCTGTTCTTTCCTTGGTCCTTAGTCTTTAAAAGTGTCTCAGTGACTTTAAATACAGCAGTGACTCACCATAGCATTTAAGCAGGAACTGCTTTTATACTAAAAAATACATTAACAGTAAAAATTGTGTTGCTCTATGTACAACACCAGCTGTAGTTTTAAAATAAATAAAGCTCCATCTTTTCTAACATATTACCTCATTTACAGGCTTCAGACATATGTTCCTGTTTTTTATTGAAACTGTGTTGTTTAATAGTTTCACTGTTATGCCTCAAAAGGCACTTACAAGAAATAGATCATGCTCTTATATACAAAGACTCAGGGCAGGTGTTAAAATGCTGGTCACAGTGACCCAAGTCACTCAAGGAGTTCACAGGGGTGCAACTTGAGTTAGATTGCACTGATGTATCTGACATTTCCACTAAACTTATTACAAAAGCATTACATTCATACTGATCAGAACATTCCTAAGTATATTTTTCCTGTGTTTTTTAGACTGTTGTACCTTACTCTTGTATTTCTATAAAAACTATTATTTTAACATAGCACTTCCTTATCTCGGATGTACTGTAGTAATCAGACTTTAAGATGAGAACAATCATTTCTAGTCTGTCAAATGCTGTGTATATGAAAGTAGTAGTGCACTGTGCTGGTTTTGCAGTTCCAGTCACGCTGGGCCTGATGAGCCTTGCTATCTTGCTGACTGCCCTGGTTTGTGGTTCCTTCTTCTGCCATGGCTTGTCATCTTCTCTCAAGAAGCGTCTTCCATGGGTGCTGGTAAGGAGGAGCCATCGGCACTGCTGAGCATGCTTTCACTTTCCAGGTGGCCCAACTTGTGGCCTCTTTTGAGGGGCCGGGCGCCTCACACACAGACTGTGGGGGGAAATCTGCAAAGGGTCTCGAGGGAAAATTATTTCATTATAATGGAGTTGGGGAACTGGGGTACCAACTATTCTTATATCCAGTAGTCCTGATCTTTAAAGTAATACCAGTAATACCGATTACGATGCATGTACATACATGTCACTGACAGTGCCTTCATGTTCAATAATACAGACAAATATCAGTCACCCAACATAATCAATCCTTTTACTGTACTGTTTTGTCTTCTGCTCTTTGTTTCACCTGAGATCTCTATTACCCAGGCTTAGTAAGTGTACAATTGAATGATTCTGAATCAGATTTGTATCCTTTTTTCCCTACAGTACTTGGTTTTAGCTTGGATGTGTTTTATTACATCACTTTAGTTGAATGGACAGATGTGAGAGATATGTTGGATCAAACTGTTTCTATAACTCCATACATTCTATATTATATAGATTTACTGGTAGCATGTCTGCTACTGCTGCTGTTGCATAGCTTCTTGGTTTGATTCCAGACTGAAGCACCTTTTGTGTGGAGTCTACAAAGTCATCCAACATTCCAAAGATATTCTGGCTTCTGGCTGTGTTGATTAGGCATTTCTGAATTATATGTACAGGTACAGTATGTGTGCTTGCCCATTGATGGACTTCTTCACATTCAGGCTGAAGTTCCACCTTAAGCCCTGTGTCCATAGACTACCTGGTTCAATAGCTGGATAGCTATAGATAAACATTTGTTTTTTCTTGTTTGGCATATAATGGACTCCATATACAGTGGTGTGAAAAAGTGTTTGCCCCCTTCCTGATTTCTTATTTTTTTGCATGTTTGTCACACTGAAATGTTTCAGATCATCAGCAAACACTTTTTCACACCACTGTATATACTGAAATAGTTCAAATAGGTAGCGTCAGCATGCATAGGCTGCAAAGGAACAGGTAAAGGGTTTATTCCATGCTGAAAAGAAAGGAAACACAACGTTTCGGCTGTGGAGCCTTCTTCTTGACATCTGAAGAATGCTCCACTGCTGAAACGTTATGTTTCCTTTCTTTTCTTTTCAGCATGGAATAAACCAGTTACCTGTTCCTTTACATATATGTACTTATTGCACCTCATTCCAGCATCTGAGAGTAAAACATTCCTCCTTCCCTCACACCCTCTGTCTAGGCGTCTATGAGTTCCAGCACTGCCACTCCTCACTGTGTTGCTGCAGAAGCATATTCTATGGCTGATGTTGTACAGGACAACATGAAAGACAGCTTTAGCTCAAAGTCTCTGGACCCCAAAGAGGAAGAGGAAACTGTGAGAGAAGAAAACGAGGGCTATGGGTACTTGGTAGGAGAAGCTAATACCAGTACACTCACTACCTTTCCCTGAAACTACACTGCTGGGAGAAGGCAGGCCAGGAGCCATAAACCTGCTACTGCATTACAAAGAAGGGCGGCTGCTCTAGATCATTTATTTTGTTATTTCTAAGGAATCATTATTTTTTGCTGTTTAATTTTCCCACTGTTCTGTTTCATTAACATTTTTGACTTGGGAAAACACTTTGATCACTTAGAGAATAACTTTTTTAAACTTGCCTCTGTTACTGTTATTCTGTTTGTTAAACCGTAAACACAAATTTGAGCTAACTGTACAGTAGCTACAGTAACTAATGACTGTATCTTGGCATTACCCAAAATAATCATTTTAAATGGCTGATTTTGTTCATGCCAGTTATACCAATTCTGATGTCATACTGTACATGACACTGACTGTGCCTTCATGTTTCCTCATACACACAAATATCAGTCACCTAATATAATCCTTTTTTAAGTGTTAAGCAGGTATAGTTACAAAGCTGTGAATTGTAAATAATATAAAATGTTTGCTTAGTAATAGAATTTTTGTGCAATTTGTATGCTTGATTTGAATAGAAAATTGAAATACAGTATGCCATAATACAGGTGCATTAACTACAATTGTAAAAAGACCATAGTTACAGATAACTTGTATCAGACAAACAATTATACTGTATCACATGCGTTCTTAACATGAAAGACGTTCTTCCACACCTTACAACTGACTTCTTCTACCAGCTTGACCTGCATTTACAGGGTATAAATATATCAGTTCTTAACATGAAAAGACAAAAAGATGGTTCCATGTTTGAAATAATGCACACATCTTACATAAATGATATAAAGACATTTAAATAATCATTTTGGGAAATTGTATATCTGTAACAAAGTACAGAGGGGGGAACTACATGTTGTTTACTAATTATCTTATTACATTTTCAACTCTAGGATTTTACCTACTTCATATATCCTTTTGTTGCAGTGTTAATGGAGTTAACGTACCAGTATTTTGTGTTTGCGGATTTCCTTTTTCCAATGTCCTGTACAAGTGCTGCCTCAGAACTCTGTTACGCTCGTACTGTAAACCCCTCCTCTTAAGGAGGCTCCAGCCCTTCCTTGTTTTATACTCATCCCCTGCACTTGCCTCCAGTTCCAGCCCCCCGTGCTATAAAACCCCGTGCCTTCAGGGCATCCAGGATGATGGATGATGGATGCCCTGAAGCCCGCCTACCTGAAGTCCAGGAGCGACTCAGCAGCATCGACTTCTACGGCGTCCTGACCTTCTGGGTCCGGGACTGGAGCGTCTGGTCCCGTTTACAACTTTTATTCGCCCGACCCTCTACCGGATCCCGCTCCGGCTTTTAACTCTGTTCGTCTGTCAGGATGGATTACCCGGTCTTGGACATTTGCTACATTCATAGATTTGCCACGGACTCCTTTGGACTGTTTGCCTCGGCCACACCTCCCCCGAACACCAGCGCACCGTGGACACACCCCCTGTTTTCCTTCCAGCCCCTTGCATGCCTTTTTCCCCGTGTTTTCCTCACTCCTCCCCACTGGAGATGTGCACCAATGGAAAGCAGAATGTTTTTTTTTTTCATTAACGTGAGACAAAGATATGCCTACATTGTTGTATTTGGAAAGTACATATTATAAAATACGTTTTTTCACAGTTGTTTTTATTTTATTGTAGCATTTTAAAATAAACCAACAAATGTAAAATTAAAAATATAAGCAAGGAAAAGATACAGAAAAACTGGGGATTAGAGGCTCAGGAAAGTTTCTGCACTAGCAAAGAATGTTGGAGCTGTATGTACAGTACTTCCATGATAACATCCATCTGTGAGAGTCGTGGTTCCATGACACTATTTTCTGCAAAATTACAGACAACCAAATGTGATCTGTGAGGATCTCAGTTTTAACTCCGCCTCATAAACATTTCAGAGGACATAACTGGAAACTGCATTGAAGACATTTAATTCCAAAAACATTAGGTGCTTCCTTACACACAGAATTATGGGGATATGTAACAGATTACCTAGCCATGTTGTTGAACAGAAACTACAGTAACTTCTTTCAAGAAACAGCTGCATGAGATCTGTGGAACAATTCACTATGAACTACCCGAGCAAGATAGGCCAAAATTGGCTTCCTCTTCTTTCTCTTCTCTCTTCCTCTTCTTTATTAATGCTCTAAGGCAGGGGTGCCCAATCAGTCGATCGCAAGAATGTTTGGCAAAATATAAATGGGCTATTTGACTACTTTTTTCTATAGCCTAAAAATTCATTCAGATCTGTGCATGTAATGTCATACATTTTACTGCCCTCGTGTGTGTTTAACCCTTGTCGAGTGGGTTGTAAAAGTCTCTTCCCTGAGCGCTGGCTGACACTGGAACAAAAGGCTACAGGAGCTCTGTAAATAAAGTGTTGCATGTGCTACCCAAGAAGGTTCTCTTGTTTATTGCCGCACGAACCCCACATTTGCTACAGTGCATAGTGGAGCAAAACAGACTGTCCATGACAAATTTGTCAACAGTTTGATGAGTTTGATTGCCAATTTGATAGTTGTAGACTTGCAGTGTTTGAGCAAAAATTACAAAGCAAAGAGACCAAAAACTTAACAGAATGGGAGCATGATTATTTTTTGTACTTTCGCATTCAAATCTGCAATGCCTGCATCTACGTGAAAATATAGAACAACATTTCAAAACTGCACACAAAACGTATGTAGACTTTTCCGACTTGCTGTTTGGAGATTGCAAAAACAAACATTTTTGGCGAGGTTCACACAGCTGTTGCCTGAAATCAAAGAGTTTCTCAAGTCATCTAAACATGGTGAATATGCCTAATTAGAGGATGACCAGTGGTTTCTGGATTAAGCATTCCTCACAGACTTGACTAAAGTGCTAAATGAGCTGAATGTCGAGCTTCAGGGACAAAATAAAAAAAGTCATTAACATGATCAGCAGTGTCAACACATTCCAGAACAAATTCACAAGTGTTCCCAAGTAAGTTTCTCAGTGCCAATGCTCACATTTAAGGTAGGATATTATTTTTTCTAAAATGGGGAACATGACTGGTTCACTGTAGCATGAGTCACTTGCTTTTATTTGCTGTCATTTTAGTGATGGGTATCATCATTGTACTGATATGCCCACAGTCTGTTTTTCCTACATGTATATCAGAGCTTCAAATTCACACTGGTACAGTAGATCATGCTGGACTGGCAAATGGAAAAAGTAGATCTTAGATTAAAAAAGGTTGGGCACCCTGTTCTAGGGGCATGAAAGGTTTCCTGTCATACAGAAATGGTGTAGCCATAAAAGAATTGCCAGTAAAAAGGCTATTAAAGCACGGTCATGCTTTGACTGTTATTTTCACTATACTTGTTAAATACAGTCAACTATAAAGAAGCATAAACTTTTCCTACACCCACTAGGACAAAAGAAAAGACACATTAAGATCCTCTTCAAACCCCTCCAATCTGGTTTCAGACAGTTACACTGTCAGGAAACCAATTGGTAGAATAGGAGGATCCTTAAGCATAACCATGAATCTCACAGGATGCAGAGTAGCACAGGGACAATCCAGAAGACATAATCCAGGGGCTTGGTCAAAAAGGGAGGCAAAGAGTCCAGTAACGAGGGAAATCCCAAAACATGACAATCCAAAAACAAAATCCAAAAGGTAAGAGCGAAGTTAGGTACCAGGAGATCAGTCAAAAGGTTTTATAAATGCACAGAAGAGAGTTCTACTGGAGGCTTCTCAATAGGGAGCAAGGGTTGGTCTGTGAGGGAACTTTAAATACTGAAGGGAAAGGAATGTGGTTGAAAAATTGGTTTGGGAGTGAGAATTTGTGGAATGTGGTGGGAATGTGATGGGTTCAATTAGGAATGAGATTGTGAAACAGTGGGTTTGGGAATGCAATGGCATTTGCAAGGGAGAGTGTGGGGCGTGACAGGAATGGAACGGTGTTTGTGAGGGAGAGTGTGGGGCGTGACATACTGTACACAGAACAGAAAATGCCTTGTTTAAAGTCACTAATTATCTTCTTTTGGCTTCTGATTCTGGCTCTCTTTCTATCCTTATTCTCCTTGACCATAGTGCTGCTTTTGACAATGTTAACCAAAATATCTTGCTTTCTCTTCTTAAGAATGTGTTGGGAATTTCTGACATTGCTCTTTTATGGTTCAAGCCATACCTTTCTGATTCCTTTCACTTTCTTAGCGGTTTCAGTTCTGAAGTTGGACTCATTGAGTCTGGTGTTCCTCAGGGCTCAATACTCGACCTCCTAATATTTAGCATTTACATGTTTCAATTTGGTCAGCTATTAAGATCACATGGTCTATCATTTCTGATGCTGATGATACTCAAATCTACGTTCATATTAACACTGAAGTGACACTGTCAGTACACTGTCTAATTGCACCTCTGACATAAAACCCTGTTGACTCAAAATTTCCTTCATTTAAACTGCGATAACACTGCGGTTATGCTTCTCAGCACTCCACATCAACTACGTAAAGCCAATACAACCTATCGTTGGATCGTAAATCTAAATTGAGGAACCTGGGAGTGATATTTCATCCAGACTTGACGTTTGACCCACATGTCCAACATTTTGTAAACAAAAGCCGGTCAAGATTTCTGTCTTCTCTCTAATCCCCCTACATGTCGATTCCAAAATCCCTCTGCTCACCTACAAGGTTCTGTATGGCTTGGCACCTCAGTGCCTGTCTGAGTGCTCAAGGACTCATTGAGGACAATGGGGCAGAGAGAGGTGAAACAGGATTGAAATAAAGTGGTGGAAATGGGATCTAATAGACAGGTGGTGGATTCCAAATGAGATACCAATTCACTAAGGCATACAGTGACATGTAGAGAGAAGCTGGAAAGAAGGGAACCAATAAAACTAGGCAACCAGAGAGGTGCGGAGGTTACATGAGCAATCTAAGAATGTGTTGTGTGGATGAATATGTTCATATATGTTGAATAATAATAATAATAATAATAATAATAATAATAATAATAATAATAATAATAATAATAATAATAATAATATAAACTTTATTTTATATAGTGCCTTTAAAGGTGGCTTTTTAAAGAGATGAATGCTGTATATAAATTAAGAATTATAGTTATTAAAGCTATAGTTATTATTTCAAGGGCTACATTCAGTACATTAAATTTACTGTATCATAATTTATCATTTCACTGTAAATTACAGGGTTAATTTCTATTTGGGCCTTCCCAGACCTTCCCAGTGCTCTGACCACTTTCTGTAACAGGAGAACTTACATTCTCCTGTGACAGAAGCGGTGGAGCGGTGGCACCTGTGGCTGGAAGATTACTGGTTACTACAAATCCCACGGCTGACAGAGGAATCCTACTCTACTGGGCCCCCGAGCAAGGCCCTTAACCCCAACTGCTCCAGGGGTGCCGTATAAATGGCTGATCCTGCACTCTGACACCAAGCTTCTCTCTCCCTGTCTGTGTGTCTCATGGAGAGCAAGCTGGGATATGCAAAAAGACAAAATCCTAATTTAAGAAATTGTATATCGCTAATAAAGTGATCTTATCTTAAAACACCACCCCGCAGGGGGGCCCCAGAAACTAAGCAAACTTTTCAAGAGTTGAGGAGAGTGTGATATCTTTTGGTGTTTAGATTGGCCGTTACTTAAGGCTTTAGTTCTGCTTTTATTTAGTAATTTACCCTTAATCGTATAATTTTTAATAAAGGAACAAGTAATAGGTTTATTCCATGCTGAAAAGAGAAGAAAGAAAACACAGCGTTTTGGCCCTGGAGCCTTCTTCAAGTGTGGTCATTTTTAATAAAGGCTTGAATCGGATGTCGTGTTTAAATAGGAAATTCCTTTCTTGAAAAAAGACACCGCTGGCCAGGAAAGGCCGAAGTCGTCTGCTGTGCATCACACCTGGAAAGGTGCCCTGTAGGTTCCTTACTATCTCCGAGCTCGGGAGGGACTTAGACCCGATCGCTGTAGCTGGGCGACTCTGTAGGCAGCCTTTATAACTGACACGTACTGTAGCTTCTCTTTACTCGTTCTCTAACCAGTTTCGGTTTCCGTGCAAATCCCTCCCACATGTAATTGGCAGTGTTTCTTCCACCGCGGTAGTCAGATGAGGGAACAGAAACTACGAACTAATACGAATAATTAATACGAACTCCATGGGACTATAGGATAGTAGCATAGTAGCTTTGAAACTACTTTGAGACTGACAGAATGAGTTTCTCTCTTTTAAAAAGCTGGCTCCTTACAGTCGTCTCTACAGGTTGGGTATTTGATCTTTCTCTTCATTTTCAATATTTATTTGTGCTGTTCCACAATTTCAAGAAACCGACTCTTCTCTTCTTTTGCGATTAATACATACAACTGGTGTTATGACTTAAAGAATTAAAACAGGATTTATAAAGATAAAGGAACGATGTTGTTTTCTTAACAAGTAATGAGGGTAACAGAAGAAACGAATTCTAAGCGATATCGAAGAACGTTTATGAACATTATTATTATTATTATTATTATTATTATTATTATTATTATTATTATTATTATTATTGTAATTATTTTGTGAGATAGAAGTAGCTGTTTTTTTCTTAAATGCAATATTGTATTTTCCGTGGTGTGCGGAAAGTGTTAAGTTAATATTGTGTCAAATTTATTGTATGATCATACTTATAGCATTTATAGGAAACCAGTTCAGCTGATTTCGGGGAAATTCTGTACTGAATGCCGTCATATATGCAAATTTACTAATGGCCTCTTATAATAGTGATTATTTTCTGTTCTATTAATTTTCCTTAAAGCGTGTAGCCCTTTGTGATATCTTAATATATAGAGATGCATTACAAACCCAACAAGTGCTATTTATAATCCAATTACAAATAATTAATTGCGTTTAAATGCCTCTCAACATGTATAAAGTTTTGTGAATAAATTTAAAGATAGTAATGTGTTTACTTAGATGTATGTGTTATTTAGGTATAGAAACTGAACACAATCATATTTATGGAGATTTTTATAACTTTTATACTTTTCTTGTAGAACAGATTATTTCTAAATATGTGAAATACGTTTTTTATTTTTTTTCAGAAATATCAAGAAGCACGTATTCAGATAAATATTTTTAAAAGAACGGTACACAGTTGTTAGTACACAGTAATTTTTTAATTGGTACAGCTTTTTAAATATTAGCGAGATCCGGACTTTATTGATTGAGTGTTAACCCAGCTTTTTAAATCTAGTCATTACCAGGAGATTAAAGGATGTAGGAGTCCCTGTCGCAGTCACCTTTTCAAGGTTCACAACACTGAAATGGATATTTGTTATATGGATATAAACGAGATATTTGCACATGGTGTAATAATAACAGCTCATGTAAAAAAATGGTAGTTTATTCCCCACAACGTGAGGTAGTGAATTGTTCTCCACAGGGCCATTTGTGACGGTTACAGGCATGATTAAAGATGTAGATATGTTGTGTTTAAATGTGGTCTAATCTTTCTGTTTTCAGTGGTGCTTGCGTCCTTACCTCCTCCAGCAAATGTAACTCTAAATTCGGTAAACCTGGGAGCGATACTTCAGTGGGACTATGAAGATTCCCTACCAAATGTCACCTACACTGCCAGAGTGACGTAAGTGGTTAATTGTGGGTGAACTCACACATGTTGTGGAATCTTTCTCAGAGATAATCCAGAACGAGGCTGAACGTTTTTTAAAGTGTATTTAAAAGTATTTAACAGTGAGGTTGTTTCAGAGTGCAGAAGACATCTGCTTATTACTAGATACATACCATTTGTTGTGGGCATGTTAGTGCTGACAGCACTAAGTTACCCCTACCCTAACACTGTCCTCAAGAACATGGATTTGAAAATGATTCTGAAGTCACTGGACTGTAGAGCTTAATGTGGGAGTTTTCATGCAGACAGCAGGGAAGTTTATAAGTGATGTAAGTCAGTAACGTTTTTTATCCTTAAAACTATTGTGGAGATGAAGTGAAAAACATAAAAAAAAAGCTTTGGGGGATGTAACGTACTGCAACTTAACACACAATGCAAATATAGCTGTTGGAGTTTGGTTCAGCAGTTGCTATCTATATATTAGGCCTGCAGCAGCACTGTACTTTTGGCTTCACTTGGTACTGTACTTGACTGTGTCTGTTGTGTTTGTTCTGTGACATACAACTGAGTCGTTTTTACTGAGAATTCTGCTGAAGGGCTACACTGATAAAAAATTGAACCAACAAACAAAGAGAAACACAATACCACTGAAGAGTGAGGAAGATAGTGCTTCCTCAGTTAAAAAAGAAGAACATGATGTGGTTCTGCAGACTTACAGTATTTTTGTATCATGCAGTTCCTGTTTTTACCTATACAGTACCTTTCATGGTTTTAAAATGGGAGGTTTTCTACTGTTTCACCTGCATGTATCTCTGTTCCTCAGCCTTCCAGGCTGCAGCATCTGTGATTTCAGTCCATCTGTGCTCTTAGTTAAGAAATTGAACTACAGTTGAAGCAACCCACCACTATTCGGCAAGCTAGAGGAGGCAGGGACTTACAATACAAAGAGAGCTGTGTGCCTTTGCAGGGTGAAGAACACTGGTTTGTGGTCTACATACCCACAGTACCCTTTCCAGCAGCCTCTCCATTTATTGGCTTTGATCATAAAGTCTTTAATCCCTTGAGCAAGGAACGTGTCTGTGATTTTTCACAACCCTATGGCTGTTGGGAAGGTGGAGCTAACAAACACTAGTCCACAAATTCATAAATTTATTTAGTGGGGATAATGGGAAGAGGACTTTTGGATTCCTGTTAAGCTCTTTACTTCCAGCATATTTTCATGAACGCTGATGGACCACAGGTAGCACAATGTGTGTCTGTGTGTAAGTGGTGATGAGGAAATCTCAGTTTTCTCCAAAGTGAATGTTAGAGCCTTCGGTATTGTGCACCTGTTGTGTGCTTATGATATTTGTAAATAAAGCTATTGTCACTGAGCAGGGCCTCTGCTGGTACTCAAGGGTTAAACATTCATCTGTGGGCTTTTAAACTAGATTGTTCAAGAGCTCTTCCTTTATCTGTGTATTCTCAGTTTTTTTTTTCATTCATACCCATCATGCTTCAGGATTTGTGCAGCAGAGGTCTCATTATCCTTATTGTTATTACTAGACTGAAAATGAATTTGCATGCAAATGCTAATTGTCAGATAAAGTCCTAGTCACCCTTTACAAATGGTCACCAAAGTGCACAATATTCTTGCCATAGTTTTCCACAGTATGCTGCTTCCACAAATTTGATATATATTTTTATCACAATTTCACTGTGCTTTTGCAGCAATTGACTGCAGCTTTCTGTTACAAAAGTTGTATTAAAAATATCTGAATAAATGTTTACAAGAGATTAGAGGCCCTTCCTCATTATTT
The DNA here is from genome assembly GCF_059453375.1 of Lepisosteus platostomus. Lineage (NCBI taxonomy): Eukaryota > Metazoa > Chordata > Actinopteri > Semionotiformes > Lepisosteidae > Lepisosteus > Lepisosteus platostomus. Next base: position 34,116,065 of record NC_142612.1, read on the forward strand.
TATTACTACTGGCCAATGTATCAAAATCCAATTGTTAAAACGAATCTATGCTACTCTAAATTTGTAATGATACTGGAATTTACACAGTAAACTGATACTTAATTGCATGGCAATTGTGGTGTTAAAAAAAGCTTTAGGAGAAACAAATGGCTGAGGCTGTCATGTATCATTTTTCCCAGGAATCTTTGACACACATCCCGACTAACTGCTGTAGCTAGCTGAGTGTTGCGATTTCAAAAGAGCTGTGGTAAAGAATGTTCATCCAAGAATGTGGCTTTCTTGTGGTGTATCCCCACCTAGTGGAAAAGATTATGATTGACAGGATTGTTTTTCTTGCCAGTCCTAACCCCGTGTCCTCTGTGCTTCCGCATCGCTCACTTATGCTTATTGGACCCATGAGCTGTTTTTTAAACAACTTTTCCCTTTTTAACTCAGTTTCAAAATAAGTAAGCCAGCAGCCATATCACTCTGCAACTCACATCTGGCAAACCACTGATGCTTGGAAGGTGTGAGCCTGGTCAGTACCTGGAAGGGAGACCTCCTGGGAAAAACTAAGGTTGTTGTTGGAAGAGGTATTAGAGGGGCCAGTAGGGGGCGCTCACCCTGCAGTCTGTCTGGGTCCAAATGCCGCAGTAGAATGACATGGACACTATACTGTAAAAAGGCGCTGTCCTTCGTATGAAATGTAAAACAGAGGTCCTGACTCTCTGTGATCATTAAAAATCCCAGGGCATTTCTCAAATAGTGTAGGGGCGTTACCCAGACGTTCTAGGCATGGTTTAAATGAAAGTAGAAATCCAAGGTTAGGATAATAATGAGGAGGAGAGACAGGATGGTTTCCTCTTTCCCAGAAGGGGACTCGGTTATCAAGGTCATCGTTTTCAAATCCTATAGGGGATTTGGGGTTTCCCTGTGAGATTGGTTACTGTATAGCTGCAAATCCCGAAAGGGGTGTGGGTTGTTGGGAAGTGAGACCCCATGGTGACTGAGGAAGGAAGAATGTTCCTTTGTTATAAATCCACTGTATGCACTGATGCTGCTGTTTGGGATCCTGTTACCTAGAAGTCCATGAGCTACGGCTTATGGAATGACACAGTGGGTAAGTCTTCAAAAATAGTTGCCTGGACACACTCCCTGAGTGAGTTGCCAGAGGAAAAGGAGTCCTGGCCTCACAGGCTCTCTGAGAGTTTTCCTCTCAGAGAAGGGTTACATGACTAATAATTAAGGCCAGGCAGTGCACACAAAGCACATTAGGTTACACTCAGAAATCACCTGGTAGTTAAAATGTATATGTCTGCGGTCTGGGGTTATACAGTATGATGCAGGCAAATCTAATGGTAATGGTTATAGATCATGTTTTGCAGTTCAAATTCAAGTTCAAGTTAATTGTCATTATACTCATATACAGGTATATGGTATAACGAAATGCTATTTAGCTAGCTCTCGGACAATAAGTAGTACAAAGAAAAAAAACAACAACAATACAATCATGTAACAAAAGAAAGACAGGGACAACAGGCAGTGTGCAAAAAACAACAACAGGCAATGTGCAAAAACAACAACAGGCAATGTGCAAAACAACAAAAAGGTAACAGGTTATGTGCAAAAACATACATCAACAGAATGAAATAAAGGGATAGAAATTATGGGGAGTGAGCTTTTGACATGTAAGGTAGAGGTAGATTGACAATGTGAGTTTGAGTTTTTGGTTAGATCATAGGTGAGAGGTGGGGTGAGAGTGAGAGAGGCTGGGAGTTTAATAGTTTGATAGTGCGGGGGTAAAAACTGTCTCTGAGTCTGGTAGTCCGGGCCCGAATGCTCCGGTACCGTTTTCCAGATGGTAGCAGATCATACAGTCTGTAGCTGGGGTGTGTGGGGTCTTTGATGATGCTTAGAGCTTTCCTCAAGCACCGTCTGTCATAAATGTCCTGTATAGTTGGGAGGGCAACCCCAGTGATGGACTGGGCAGTTTTCATCACCCGCTGTAGGGCTTTGCAGTCAGCAATACTGCAGTTGCCATACCAAACTGTGATGCAACCTATCAGTGTGCTTTCTGTAGTGCATCTGTAAAAGTTAGTGAGGATCTGGGGACATATCTTAGCCTTCTTCAACTATCTTAGGAAGTACAGGCGCTGATGCGCTTTCTTGATCAGACAGGTGGCGTTGAGAGACCATGTGAGGTCCTCGGTGATATGGACCGAGGTTATAGGTGATGTTTATGGTTTATGATGTGTGTGCTTTCAGAGTTACTAGTTGGTGTGTGATTACTGAAAGATTTATGGTTATAATAATATATATATTTGATTATATGTTTATAACCATAAGATTTATGGTTATGAAAATTATGGTTGGTGTGAAATTACCGAAATATATATGGATATAAATATCCTTCTGGTTATATGGAAATTTGTGGTTATACACTCCTACTACTCCCCAAAGGATATGGTGATTCTCAAGGTCTCACTGAAGACTGGGTATCCAGACCATAGAGAGAAACACAACGAGAGGACTGCACACGAGCAGGGGCCATGGCTACAAACCCCCCCCCTTAATATTTTTTGAGTGTGGTGAAGTTGATCATTTGAAGTGGAAGGCACACAGACACTGCCTAGATCAGGCTGTCCGTCCAAAGAGAGCCACTGGGCAAAGAGGAAATCGGTGCGGCTTGCAACTCTGAGGCCAATAGGGACTTTAAATGTGCTATACTGTTCAGTGGCTGAGATAAAAGAAAATATCCACAGGTCAACAATATCTAGGTCATACCACAAAGGCGGCTGGAACGGAAAAAAACATCTCGAATCCTGCAAGGGTTTTGCAACAAAGCACCCTTGTGATCATGCAAACATGTGGCAAATGGTTTTGTGGTCAAATATGACAAAAGTGGAACTTTTTGGTTTAAATGCAGTGTTGAATATGATAGAAACCCAACAATGTGGTATAAGGACACAGTCAACACCCAGTCAACACCATCACTACTGTCATGTATGATGGTGGCAGTGTTGCGTTATGAAGAAAAATGTACCTTTCATTAGAGCAGTAATCCAAAGCACAATGCCAAAACTACACTAGTGCCCAGCAATTCTAACCACTGTGGCAATGTGCTCTCCACTACATATATATGAAAAAGAGAATGAGACATAGAATTATTTAATTTTGCATGTGTAAAAAATCTATATTTTTGAATCTGAAAATGTCCTTAAGTTCTGACTCGAACCCTATTGGAAATCTGTGGAAAGACTTGAAAACTGCTGTCTATAAGAGATCCCCAAGCAACTTGAGTGAGTTTGAGGAAGTCTGCCAAGAACAACACAAAGCTGGTGTGCAAAGAGGCTTCTGGCTGTAATTGCTGCCAAAGATGCTTCCACCAAATACTGATTTTACGAGTCTGAATACACATGCAATCAACATATTTCATTATCTTCTCTTTTGTTTTTACCAACATTTACTGTCATTTATTTTGCATTAAGAATTCTTTACTTCAGCATTCCGGTTTTGAATAAAATGTTAAGTTTTAAAATTGTGTATGCATGCTTTTGCAGTGTCACAGATGCAACACCGTAGGAAGGGCCTTAGTACTTTTGCAAAGCACTGTAATTCACATAGACTGAGCCTTGAACATATAAAAACCTATGTCATACAGTATATTTTAATTGTATGTGAGGCTTTTGTACTCGGAAGCAGTCTTGATAAAGGAAAACAATTTTCTAAAGAAAATGCAAAGTGCTGCAAAAATCAATTTTAAAATGCTGTTTTCCTTAACAGGGAAAAGTAATGACTCTTTGGTATTTACAACAAATCCACATTAGACCTTTTGTGCACCTGAGAGAGTCATCATGAAGCAAGCTTTCTTTAACAGTGCAGTTAGGGCTGCATTTACAGTACTAAAAATAGATACATTATTATCTCACAGCTGTGCTGAACACAGTGTAGGTCAGATTTCCTGGCAGTTCTACTTAGTTATTGAGCTCCAGCTTAAGTTATCACATTTACTGTGGCCTCCCAGCTATAGAACAGAGACAAAACTCCATTCAAGCCCAATGCCTGTTTAGAAATGCCATTTCCTGGTTGCAAGGGAGCCGGAGCCTATCCCAGCAAGCAACGGGCACAGGGCAATCCTGGGCAGGATGCCTGTCCATCACAGAGCAGAAACAGAGACACACACACACACTCACATCTAGGACCAATTTTTGCAAAAGCTAATTAACCTACTGTACCAATGTGCCTTTGGACTGTAGGAGAAAACTGGAGCACCTAGAGAAAACCCAAGTGAACAAACAAACTCCACGCAGATACAGTAGCATCCCAAATCTGGAATTCAACCTAGGGCCCCAGCACTGTGAGGACAGAATGGTTAACCACTTCCAAATCCATTTAAAAGAGAATTACACATAGAATTACTAAAGTTTGCATGTGTTAAAATGAACATTTTTGAATGTGCATTTAATGCACAGAAAATGATGCATTTCTAAAACAGTACTCATTAGGAAATGAAGTCTCTCCCTGGTTTGTGTGATTTTCATGAACAATTTTAAAATATCTGTCCACAGAGGTTACGTGACTGAGGAAATTGTGTGTAATGGGATTACAGAGAAAATCTGTGATTTCACAAACAAGTTGACACCTTTTGGGATGTACAAGTTCCAAGTGCGAGCAGAGCAAGGGGAGATGATCTCCAACTGGACGGAGACTGAAGAATTTTCTCTGGATCGCAAAAGTAAGCAATTTGTATCTGTACATTTCTAGAGAAAGTAGGGAGAGAAGGTCCCCTGGTCAGTGGTCAGTACTGGGCTGAGAGACCTCCAAAGAATACATTATTTCTGCTTCTATTGGTGTTGCCAGACTAGCACCATTTCATTTGGACCAAAATCCAAGACAGTACCTCAGTATGGTGACTGGGGACACTGTACAAAACACTGCCTTTCGGATGAGATATTAAACAAAGATCCCTTCTACTTAGATCATTTAAAATCCATTGATTCATAAGAATAGGGCATTGATCCTAGTGACTTGGATGTATTCCACTCTGGACTCCCTAAAGTTTCCACTTAATTCATTTGAAGATGCAGTTTGTGACTTCTCTGCCTGATCTGTGTTGGCTGTTGGGGCAGACAAGTTTTTAAGTTACTTGCAAACTAAAAGTAGTAAATGTGAACACTTTTTCTGTATTGATCCTGTTACTACAGTTTGTCATCTAGGGAAGTAGTATAGAAGTGTGTGGGAACTTAGCTACTATTTAGCTTTTCATGAATTTACAAGTTTGTTACATTCTCTTTAGCGCATTAACAACCCCCTTCTCTCTGTAGCTTCTATCGGACCTCCCTCACATGTGGGCTTAAGCTCTCGAGAAGGCATTTTGGAGGTGTCCATACAGGACCCTGTGATGAAGATGGAAGACAGGTCATTGAATTATGTATACAACATAGTTTCCTTCTTCATTAAGTATTGGAAGCATGGCGAAGAGCACAAGGTAAGGTATCTTTATTTTTCATGAATACCTTATGTTTTCTGAAAAGGTAAAGGCATGCAATGGTGTTAGTTAAATTCAAAATCACCAGCTTTTTTAAAATGGAATCATTCCCTTCAGTAATTTAAGGGTTTAGTTCTGTTCAGATGATGAATGATCCAGATCAGATTCTGTTATGCACAGCTATGGACAATACTCATACTTCTGGACAGTGTACTCCAAGTCCTTTTCTTGACTCACATTTTTCTGTTTGTGGATTTGGCTTTTGAATTGCTGGTGGGTCAGTCAGTCTGATTTTATTCCAAAGTATACTTCAGTTCTTTGTATTTGCCCTGTGGTAAGCTGCTTTACAGAAAAAAAAGTAATAAAATTCTGACACAGATGGATCACAGCTACAATTAATCAATCACCTTTAGTCAAATCTGGTTAAAACAGATTTTTCTCTGTACTATGTAGTGTGGAATTGAACTCTGTGATTGATTTGTGTCAGATGACAGCTGCAGCTGTTTTTTTAGCATTAAAATGCTCACAATCTTTTTGTCTATAAAAAATGCTTTTGAACTTTGCTTTCATTAGCATTACCACAAAACCAATTAAGGGTGAGGTGTATGCTAAAGCATTGCTTTTCTTTCCATTTTTAAATAGTCCATATTTTCTGGGCTCCTGTGTGGTAAATTAAATATAAAAGCTGAATCTTTAACATCTTCCTTCTTCTTACTTCCCCTTACTCAAGTGTCCCCATTTGGCTTGAACTCTTTCCCGTTTGTCACATTATTTTAATACAGAGACGTTGGATGCACACTTAAAATTATTTTACTGCCTCTACAGTGTGTCTGGATGAGGATAGACAGTAACATGTTTTCTAATCTCAGGATCAGCATTAAAACTAATATTGTATAGGCATAAACTGTAAGTACTGCCATCGAGTCAAACTGATATGTTAGACTCAGTTGACAATGACTGAGAAGAGATTCAGAAGTTTTTTAACCACAGGTAGAAAATGAGGGTTTGTTTACAGACTATTAAACTGCTATTTTTTCTTTTTCAGAAAAGCCTTCAGCAGAAGAATTGCTAGATAACGTCTGTAAAAGAGTTATGCTTCCAAATAAACAGCCTGTCTTTCTTTGATCTGAAGCAGAAGAGCAATATCCCATTCTGCAAAGAAGCCCTCCTTCTTTCCTAGTCTTTCCTTCTATTTCTCAAAATGTGTGTATGATTTGTTTTCCTCAGGCTGTGACCAAAAAATATGACCAGAAAACCGTTGTTCTGTCAGAACTGGAACCTCAGGCACAATACTGTGTTCAGGTTGAGGTCTATCTTGATGTGTACGACAAGAGAGGGGAGCCCAGTCAGCCAGTGTGCATAAAAAACACCAGCAATGGTAAAGCCAATCTTTATGTAGAGACACAATGTTTATTGAGCTTACTTTTATAGCATTCTCTGTTACCCTGACACTTTGAAATAAATGCCTGTAATCTTGTAGAATTGATTTTTAGTGCTATAGATTTAAGAGTGATTTGGGGGGGGGGGGGTTAAAGAGGGGTTTCTTGAGAAGTGCTCTTTCCTTCACATACTACTTCTGTTAATCACCCATGCTCCTCCTAAGATAGATTTACTCATCTAGTCTAGCTTGACTAAACTTGACTAGGCTCTTGCTGTCACGATTGTAATCCCTCCCTTTTAAGAGCACTCTGGCTCTTTCACATTTTAGTTGATTTTGCCCCCTGTTCCAGCCCTTCCCTACAAAAGCCAGATGCTCCCACCATTCCTGGCCCGCCTACCACCGAGTCGCCCTACGTCCGCGGCTCGAGGGCTTAGGCCTCCTATCAGCGTCCTGACCCAGCCGACTCCAGGACTTGGAGCACCTGGTCCCGTTACCCATTTTATCTCCCCGACCCTTCACCAGATCCCGCTCCAGTTTTTAACTTTTGTCATCTCCGTCTTGGATTGGATTACCCGGTTCTGGACTTTGCTTACTCTGGATATCCCTACAGACTCCCTCTGTCGCATGGACCACAGCCCCCATCCCCCCCGAGCACCAGTTGACTCCCTTCCGGACTCTGCCGTCTGCACAGGGTCCTGAAAGACGCATCGTGACACTTGCTTTGTGTTACCTTTTTATACTCTGCTGTGAGAGTGGCTGGAATTCTGCATGAGCATCCTATCCTTCAGTTCTCACTTGAAATTCCTGGATTTAAACTAGCTCACTGTTCCCCTCTTGTGATTTAACCCAACATTGCAATTTCTTTTGCTGCCGACTTCACAATAGACAGTTGAATACTCTGCTATTCTTTGTGATATTGTTTTCTTGAAGCTGGGGCGTTATAGTCCTATTACTGTTTTGTCTGGAGTTGTCCTACTGGAAATCTGACATTTGGATTAGCTTGCTAACAGAAATCGAAAAGCTCAGATCATCTCAGGCCTGTAGAAGATGGCAATCTTGTATCTCATCTGTCAATATATTACCTTTTAATGGCATTCCAGCATGCAGACCACTTTTTATGCAGATGGAAACCTTCACTCTGATGGTGCGTGGGTTATAGTTTTCTGGATTTAATTTTCATTCATTAAGTGAGCCATAGTCCTAAATTGCAAAGGGATGATCATCCTATGTTTGCCTATTTTGCATTACTTAAGCACCTTTTTGTGTCTTTGAATGATTATTATGGATTCTAAACTCATCTGGGCAACTTTAACTCAAATCATTTATCAAATACTTAATAACATATACCTTATGAGAACACATGTCTTCAGCTCAGTATCTTGTTATCTCTGGAACAAAAGTGTTCTATCAACAAACCTATCCACTGACTTTTTAAAATGTGAATAAAATAATGTATGTTCCCAATTAGCTATTATTGTGCTACTTGCAAGATAACAGTCCTACCACTGTGATATTCAGAGTCTTCAAAACTTCTTTAAGGACTCAGTCCTTTCCAATCCAAATCTTAAAATCAGAGTACATCCGCAGATTGTTGCAGGTTAACAGCTTGATAAAACACTTTTTACTTCAAACAACTCAGTAAAATGGCTTTATCCCAAATTAGCAGGGCTGGAGTCTCTGTTGCTTCTCTCTGTGCTGAGTGTGGCTACATTCAGTTTGTGTTTTCATTTGCAGGGAAGACTCCGCAGTGGCTGATAGCAGTGTTGCTGATTGGCAGTTTTGCTGTGAGTGCTGGGCTAGTGGTCCTCTTCTTCACTGTTGGGGTGAATATCTACAGAATGATGCACTTTGCCTTTCCTTCTTGCAAACTCCCAGAGCACTTCAAACAGGTAAATCTGAGTTCACTTCCGGCCAGCTGTCTCGGTTTCTTCATTAATATGAACAGGAAGGGTGAAAAACAAACTGCTGTTATCATAATGTGTTAATTGTGTGTTCTAAAAAGTAGTTGTGCTACTCTAAAACACAAACCAGAGGACATGCATATAATACCAAGAACAGGAGGCACTCCTTTGTGCAAAAGGTTGTAGGAGTCTGGAACAAGCTACTCAGCCACTTTGTTGAAGCCAATTTCCTGATTTGTTTCAAGGCAGGGCTAAATGTCCACTAGAGGGATTGATCTGCTTGATTTCTAAAATCAATGTAAAGAGCAGAAACCTTGTAGTCTAATTGAACAGATGAGTCTATATGGGAGAAAGAGATTTTCTGCTGTGTGCAGTTAAGGCTGAGAATCTGGAAAGAATGTTAATGGGGTGCCTAGTTCAGTTTTGTAAAAGCCTGAAGAATACAGTTCCTGTCAGTAATGTGGAGGAGTTTAAACAGTAAATGTTGTTAACATGTCTTTCCTTGTGCTGGAGTCATTGTAATTCCTTTAGGCTCTCATACAATCTATAGGCTTGTCTGAAGCAAAGGAAGCTTCCTGTCCAAATGTAACAAGACTATCAGTTTCTACACTTTCTGATAGGCCTCTTATATCAAGGCAAACCTTAAGGATCTCTGTCTTCTCATTCAGTCAGGTGAAAATTAGCCTTACTTTCTCCTTCATTGCCTGATGCTGTTGTTATTCTGTTTTTCTACAGCTTGGATGATGGTTGTTGTTTTGGTAATCTTGTCCTCCAAGTTGCCTGAATGTTAGACTGAGTGATTACCAGTGTGCTAATACAGAGCACAATGTACTGTAAACCCTCTGAAAGAAAACAGCTCTTCTGATGTATTGGTGTCTCCTTGAGTTCTTAAGTTTTTCTTTCTTTTTTATTCATGCCATTGATTTTTTTTCTTTATAGAGAATCCATGATTCCACAGAGGCTGAGAATCACCTTTTGCGTCTCAGGAGATGACACATCTTGTAAAACATTCAAATCGATTATAGTTACATTGAGAAAAACAAGCAAATAACAGCTCTGTGCTGAACTTTCTGTAAAAGGATTGTTTGCCACTTTAGATAGAAGTGTCTGCCTAATGAATGTTTGCGTAGAACAATCTTTGAGTAATGAGGGATTTTGACATTTGAGAGCACCTCAACAACTCAGTAGATCTCGGTAGACGCACAAGACATCCTCCTCCAGAATTTCTAAAACCTTTGAACCTGCTTTTAAATATGTTAGAGTGATTTATGTTTTGTGTTTTTTTGTTTAAGTTTTGATATGAGCCAATTTTGGATTCCATAAGAAACGGAGAATTTGCATTGAGGTGGTCAAAATAACCAAATCTTCTTCAGGTCTGAGCACAACAGCGGCACCCTGTGGCTTGTGAGATGTCGCTGAAATCGTTAAAAACTCCAGTGCTGTCAAAGGGTCTAAGAAAACTTGACATCTACCTTGCTTTGTGAATATTATAGTCTTCTGCTAATTCATTTGTTAATTATCAGATGGCTTTTTAAAATTTAGAAGTATCACGAGAAAAACCAATTGCAATTCTAGCATTTAGAAATAGTTGACAGAACACATCAAAATTAATTGCCTTATTTGTTTTTTATGTTTTACAGTATTTGACAGATCCGCCACAATCCTACGTGTTTCTGGCTATGCTGAACAGCACGGAACCGGAGGAACTGTGCAGTGGAATCACCATTGTCTCAGAGGGAACAATGCCATTTGTGATGGGAGAGAAGGATCACAGGAACAAGGAGGACTCTGGGTAGGAGACAAACATTGTGGAAAATGAGGAAGGAGATAAAAAAGACTCCGTAAAGAAACTGATCTTTCAACTATGAATACCGGGATCCACCCTGTGGCTGGATTTGTCATTAAGTGGAATACAGCTCAAAGTGATTTGAATTTTGATAAAACTTGGATATTTATTTTGTAATTCTGGCATCAATGAAGCAGTTGTGCCTTTCTGGGTGGCATTATTCAGTACAGCTTTTGACCACATCATTTTTTGGGGATCTTTTTACATTGATTTGACAGGATTACATATACATATATGTACCCAAGGATGTTTTGCAGTTTTATTACCTGCCTGCATGACACTGTAGAGTTTGGCATTTTTAGTTGATGTGAGCTTCCACCCAGCATTTTATACATTCTAGCAAGAAAGTTTTTCTGCCTTCTATGGATTCAGCACTACTGACAGCAGTATTTAGATCCGATCCTAACACTTACATGTTAGAGGTTGAAACAAGGAAAAATCTCTTACTACAACAGCAGTATCTTTAAAAAAAGTTTCAAGTGAGTTCATTTGGATTTTCATTTCTTGAAATATCCCTAGTAATTGTTTAATTAAAATTTAAGACTAAAGATTTTGAATGATTTTTGGACTAAGCCTTTACACAACTTTGTTTTTTATTTATATTTCTCTGGAATATACCAATTGTTTTTATTGCATAGTTTATATAAAATACAGTGATTGAAGTTGTTAACAAGACACAATTATTCAGAATACTGTAAAAAAGTCATTTTTGTTTTATATACTATTATACATATAATGAATAAAGTTTATCTACATGTGAAATGTACTTCTTTAATTTCAGATTTTGCCAAACAATGTGCTATCAATTAAAATAAGGAGCCTGTTAAAAACCAAAGTTGAAACACAAAATTTCCTGCAACCTCACTTTTTATTTTATATATCACTGAACATGACAATATTTTCTCACAATCTGAGCAACAGAACTGATTGTTTGCAGTGACAGTTTATCACAGTACTGGAACATTTTTTGAGTTTTTTGGAACACATTTAGAGAGAGTCACTTCACACAGCATCACCTTACACGGAGGAAAAGCCTTCCTTGTAATAACATTTTTAATTGCAGAATTATTATGGGTACTGAAAATGGTACCTAGTTCGAAAAACTAAAACTCAGAGAACTTAATTTTGTTATTAATAGACTGTCAGTGGGTTCCTTTCTGCTCTGAGTGACAACTGAAAATAGTTATAGTATCTCAAAACACTTATGGGTCAAACACGGAAGGACAGTGGCATTTGTTAGAGGTAATTTAACTCATCTGAGTGCCAGTGGCTTCAACGTATAGTGGTCTGTCTCATTGGAACAGCAACCCACTGACATTTCAGCCCCTTTCAGGAAAAACAAAATGCAAATACAACGAACTCATTGTTTTACTTTAGCTTCCTGTTTTCAGCAGAAAGGTGTAAAGAAAGATGTAAAGAAAGCAGCTGTTGGTTCTCAGAGTGTGTGTGGGGGGGAGGTGACAAGATTTGATTTTCGATATAGATGATTCTGGTTGGGTTTTAGAGGGGAGCTTTAAGATGTAAATTTCCAGAAAGCTTTATCTCTACGTGCAAGGGAGTATTTTTACACCTTATCCCTGTTAATGAAAATTGTGGCTTTTTAGTATATATTTTTTTCTGTCCATGAGTCCTAAACATCCCCCATATCAAAACAAATTTTACCAACATAGTGCTTTGTTAAGGACTCAACATAAAGCTCTCACCCTCTGACTGGCAACATGCAGAGGTAGCATTACTGTGTGTACAAAATCCAGGAGGTAAGAGTAGCTGGTGATAGAAGTGAAGCTTTCACAAGTCAGTTCTTTTTCCCCTTCATAAATATCCCTAAATCTTTTGTTTGTGTAACAGAGCTCATATGTTACATAGCTGTGGGTGAGTTGCAGGCTCTGATTCCCCTGGCAAACTACTAGTAATAAACCTGGTATCTGAAGAATAGTCTCCTTTGAGCAGGAAGAAGAAACCAGAAATGATCAGTGGACGGCCCCCATCAACTATGTGGATGGCACTTTGTAATTTGTTGAAATTTAACATGGCCCTGTGCCTGGGGGTTGCTCGTCTAAAGTCTCCTGTAAGCTGTAATTTCTAACAAATTGTGTAGGATCTCTCTCAACCCTTCAGTGACCACCTTTTTTACTCTGTTAACGTCACCGTCTATCCCTTAAAGCCTTTAATTTTATATATAGCATACATACATCCATTTATTTTTAATCCGCTTCTTCCAATTCAGGGTTATGGGGATAAAGGATTGTATCTCTGTAAGTGCCTAGCATACAATTGGCCAGAATTATTTAACAGGATACAAATACATATGTCTGAATATATATACTGTTAAATAATTCATCTCTATATCACCTACAAAAAAATGGTTTAGATGGTGTTACAAGGTACAGTAGGTTAACCACGCAGGGGAACACTCTATCTTTGCTCTAAGCACTTGTTCCTGAATTCTAGAACGGGTGACCTCACCTTCAGTACACTTATTGTTTAAGAATTCACTCATCCTATTGATATAGAACCATGTGTTCTAAAAAAACTTCCTATAGAGCTCCTCCGTCCATTACAGTAGCTGTTTAAATAACATACAGTACTTGAGATTTTTTTCATGCAATACCTAGCATCCTGATACCTTCTTTATAAAGGTAAACTTTAACTCCCGATAAGAGTTGTGTCTGGATACCTTTCATCCCCTTCCAGGCGAATTATTTCACCTATCCATCCATTTTCAGTTTTGTTCTTAGTGAACTGAAGTGAGCAGTACTTGGCACAAAATCGGATTACACCAAAGATTAGATTCCAGTCCATCACATGTCCCATCACATCATACACTCACAAACAGAGGAGACAGAAGCTTATTGTTTAAATAAAAAATGCATATTTTAAACTTTGTGTTTCTTGTGATATTTGGAGCTGTAATCAGGGATGTCAGCTGTAAAAAAAATAATTCCTTTTGTATATTTGAAATTGAAAGTGAAGGGCACACTGCACTCTTTGCGAACCTGCGGTGCAGAAAGGAAGAAGCAAGGAATACAGTGAAACAGATTCAGCTTTGCTGTGATAAATAATGTCAGGATGTTAGATTAGATTTTTTAGAGCAGCTTAAGTGTATATTAAAAAATGCTGTCTTAAAAGTGAACTCCTATACTGTGATTTAGACCCATGTGTTAATTCACCTGTTGCTGAGTTTTGGTGACTGGTCGAAGTCACTTTTATGACACTTAAAGAGGCTTTGGAGACAAAATATTTTATGATAAAACATCATTGTTGATTTCAGAGAATGTAAAAAGTCCTTCTTGAAAGTACTCTGGTCACATGCCCCTTATCCATCACCGATTTACAATGTCAAAATAATTGTGAAACTGCTAATTGTTCTGTTATGTAAAGTAAAATGTTTAAGCATAGACCTTAAATCAATTGACAGATTTTACTTAAACATACGATTAATAAAAATAAACTCTAATGAAAAAAACATTTTGACATCTGTGATCTGTGGCAGAGTCAGAGTTTCTTTTTAGATTACTAATTACTCTTATATTTGAAGAGTTTTTTTTTATTTCAAAGGATCCCAAATGTTTCACATAAGGGAGGAGACCTATTTCATCCAGCTGATCCCACAGGATCTCAGCCCCCCAGCTACACAGCAAATCAGTGGGAGAATTGAGAAATTGCTTTACCAATTGATTTAAGTTAGAACATTAAGATGACCAGTGTGCAGAATTTAGCAAACACAGTGAGCTTTACATCCCTACTCTAATGACAAAGTAGTCAGGACCTTAGTTATAATAATAATAATAATAATAATAATAATAATAATAATAATAATAATAATTGCTTACACTTATATAGCGCTTTTCTGGACACTCCACTCAAAGCGCTTTACAGGTAATGGGGACTCCCCTCCACCACCACCAATGTGTAGCATCCACCTGGATGATGCGACGGCAGCCATAGTGCGCCAGAACGCTCACCACACATCAGCTATCAGTGGGGAGGAGAGCAGAGTAATGTAGCCAATTCATAGAGGGGGAGTATTAGGAGGCCATAATTGGTAAGGGCCAATTGGAAATTTGGCCAGGACACCGGGGTTACACCCCTACTCTTTTCGAGAAGCGCCCTGGGATTTTTAATGACCACAGAGAGTCAGGACCTCGGTTTTACGTCTCATCCGAAGGACGGCGCCTGTTTACAGTATAGTGTCCCCATCACTATACTGGGGCATTAGGACCCACATGGACCACAGGGTGAGCGCCCCCTGCTGGCCCCACTAACACCTCACCTCTAGTTCCACTCCTCATTCAAAGGACAGTACCTCCTACAGCACAATGGTTTGGAAATTGTGATCCAGAGGAAAGACTGTACCTGTGTCATAATTTGAAGTGTTTTCCATGCTTTCTTCAGAGGTTGAAAACATTAAGATCGTTTCACAGCGTGTTCTAAATAATGTGAAATGTTTGAAATAATTCATAATCAAGTAACTGACAAAAGTAGGAGGTTACTGTTACTCTCATTTCATATGAGGACATTTTTTTTAATTCCCACTATTTGCTGTCACTTTAAGTAAAGTACACCAACTTTGTACAAACACAAATACCCTGAGAGGGAAACATTTAGAAACAGTAACAGGGAGTGAGAGCTAATCGTGTCTGGATATAAAATGAGAGAGAACTGACATTCAAAAGACCAAGAAAATGATGCTTGAATTTACATTCCTAGCATCCAGTTTTCTTGATCAGATTTATAGCCTCATCAGGCACATAAAACATAAGAACATATAAAGATGACAGAATAGAGGGGGCCTTTCAGCCTATATAGCTCATCTGGGAGTTAGTAGTTAGTTGATTTGAGGATCATATCCAGCCATTTCTTGAAAGAAACCAAGGTATCAACTTTAATTGCATAATGGTAGGTACTGACAACGGTACCTAATTTGAAAGACTAAAACTCAGAGAACCTAATTTTTTTATTAATAAACTGTCAATGGGTTCCTTTCTGTTCTGAGTGACAACCTTATGGACCACTAATGGGTCGGAGAGAGAAGGACAGTGACATTTGTTAGAGGTTACATCTGAGAGTCTTGGTGGAACAGCAACCCACTGACATTTCTACCCCTTTCAGGAAATCTGGATAAATGCATTGTTTCATACTCCCATCACCCTTAAAATGTGGTGATAAAACCTTCTTGTAAGATGAAGCTATCACAAGTCAGTTATTTTTCCCCTTCATAAATATCCCTAAATCTTTTGTTCGTGTAACATAGTTTGGTTAATGTTTTGCTGACTGTCCATAAAACAGTTCAGCATTATCCCTTTATAAATCTCTGTTTCAACTTTTAAAACTTTAAAAACTTTATGACATTCCACAGTAAAAGGGATGCCTAATATTCCCATTAAAATAATTTTAAAAATCACCCCAAGCATGAAAGAGATGCATTAGAACATGTGCTAAATGGTATGAAACCAAAAACATATTTTGACTACCAGGGTTTTGTGTTGTTTCAATGAAACACAAAGCTGAAAGTCCCTACTTCCCCCCTGACACATTAAGATTCAAACATGTGTCACTGTATAGCATTTGCATTTTTCTAAAAAAACAAAACAACTGAGCCTTGTCTTCTCCGATACCAGCATAATCTGGATATAGAAATCTTAAAACATTTAAACCACTTTTTCAATCAACCTTTAACTCCTTCAAACTTTAAAAACTGAAAAATGTTTGGTTCTGTGTTCATATAACTTATATAAGATAATTTAATGTGTGATACATTATAAGTCTTTTAATGCCGTTGTTTTCCATATAGAAGACTCTAACTTTTCAAATGAAATGCGAGACACTACCAACAGAAGTGTTGGTATACTGTCATGGAATGAAAATAATAGGTGTGGGAAAACAGGTGGGCATTGCGTGGCCTGCAGTCAGCGACATAGCATCATAGTTCCTGCATTTAGGGGTCACTCAAATCCTGATACTATTATCATGTATCAGACTGATGTCAAATTCCCATATCATATTGCTTAGATCAAAATCATATTGTTGAAATGATTTCTTGGGGATCTTCTCCTAGAATATTTTGTCTCTCATGTCTTGATTGCACTTTAAAATAAAACCTTAGTAACTTTGAGAGGAATCCAGAGCCCCCAGGAAGAACATGCAGACTTCACATTGAAGAACCACAGAATCAAGCCCAGGACCAAAGGGCTCAGAGGTGGCAAATCTTACCACTATACCATCTAGATTGGTAGATAATTAGACTATGATTATAATGAAAAGAGACAGATTTTTATATTTTTATTTTATGATTTGCAGCCACAAGCATTTAAAAATGAGCACATTGCACATTTAAAAAGAACAGCGCTAAATGGAAACTGGTATTCACAGGTCTCCGAATCTCAATCAGGACTTTTCATCCATTTGATTACCTAAGATTTACTGATGCCTTACTTGGACAATTTTATTGATTACATCTTATTTACTCAATCCATGGTTTCACAAAAACATATGCTAGAGTGTATAGCTGAGATTCAGGTTATTCTGTCTTCAGCTTGTTTTATGAACATTTTATATCCATTATAGTATAAATTCTTAATAGCTTGCCGATAATGGATTACAGGAACAGGTGTGAATTACTATCACTATACATATTCATTTTACACATCTGACACATGGGACTGTACCGAAACTATGGGTGGGGAAATTCTGTGTGGAGGAGGGGCTGTTTGAATTTTATTCTGAGCCATAGACAAGCTAAACAATTCACCTACTGTAAATCAGTGGGGCAAAATTCCTGTCCTGGATGGGTGCAGTGTCTGCTCGTTTTCTCTCTACCTCTGTGCTTGCTAACTTAATGAATGAATCTTATCATTAACTTAACTGGACAAATGTAACACTTTTCAAAGGTTCTTCTTCAGATTATGATTTTAAGAGACCCAGAAAACCTTCTTGGTTCTAGTTTATGGAGACTAAAGCTATGAACCTAGGGAGTTCATAAATACAGTAGTTTTCAGGATTTTGAATACTTTGAATTTATTCTTGACCTGAAGACACTAGATTCCTTCACTTTGTGATACACCTTGGAACCAGGGATTACTCTCTGATCTCTTCTGTAATCAGTATTCATGTCAGATAGGACACTGTTTTTAAACAAAACTGAACCAAATGTTTGAATGAAGTCTTTATAAAGGTTTTAAGCAATGTTAACATTCATTTGATATCTACGATGACTAGTCGGCTACGACGACTCTTCAGCGACTACATCAATTTCCAGAACCAAGCCCTCAAAATGTACTATTTTTTCATCAACAGAGGATACCATAACAGTGTTACTGACAGGGCCCTTGCCTGAGTCCAAAACACCCCTTGGACCATCAACTCGAGCAGGAACTCCCATTGTAACAACCGCATTCCTTTGGTGCTTCCCTACCACCCCAACACATTTCCTATCCCCAGGACTATTAATTACAACTTTTCTATCCTACAGGATGATCCCTCCATTGGGGCCCTCTTTTCTGACTGCCCCATCATCTCATATCGCCGACCACCTAATCTGAGTAACCTTCTTGTTCACAGCTCCCTTGACCGCCCTCAGCAACCATCCACACCTGGTACTTTCCCTTGCAACAGAGCTCGCTGTATCACCCGTAAGTACACAACTAACACCACACTCACTCAAGGCCCCTCAGGTCAATTCCCGATCACTCAGATGACAGCTTGTACCTCCAGCAACATTATTTACTGTCTCTCTTGCAGTAAATGCCCAGCCATCTACATTGGGGAAACAGGAAGGAGAGTCAGAGACCGCTTCAAAGAACGTTAGGACTATGAAGATTAAAGATCTCTCCAAGCCCATTGTTTCTCATTTCACCTCTAACGGCCATGATCACACTAATCTCTCCGTCTGTGCTCTTGCCACCCGCCCCTCCTCTCTCCCAGCTTTTGTTCTCCTGCTACATTACCTTTGCTTACTGCTCTGTCATTCTCACACCTGAAGAAGGCTCCACAGTCGAAACGTTGTGTTTTCTTTCTTCTCTTTTCAGCATGGAATTGTTATGAAATATTACTTGTTCCTTTACAGCCTACACATGCTGACACAGCTGCCCACCTGAACCACTTCAGTTGATATCTGTTTATGCCTTTCAAAATTTTGAAGAACACTGCTCAGATTTTCTTAGCTGCTTCTGGCTAATGCTAAACACACTATAACCTGTTCTTCAGCACCACATATATCTACATACTTACACTTACCAAGTACATGCACATACAGGTACAGTTGTTTTTACTTTCACGGCTTCTGAACTTACATTTCACATAAGGAAATGCACGAACAAACTTGTTGAAATTCAAGAACTTACATCAATGACTGAAAACAAAAACTGACTAAAGATGATTAATTTATGTGCTAGAATAGTATCTAATGATAATATAGATGATTCATCTAAAAATGATTAAAAAAGTGAATTCAATATGAATGGCTTTAAATGAGATACTGCACCGTACAGTAAAGCGAAATGAGGAACACTTCCCTCCCCCAGCCTGCCTCTCTCTCTCCTACTCTCTAGTTACATGTCATACAGCAGTGCAGACTTCGCCCCACAGCTCGGCCTTGTTTGGAAACAGACTACGAAGAGACTCGTTTGTAGTAGTACATAGGCCGGATATGCCGTCTGTATTTGTCAATAGTGCCCGAGCTGGTTTTTTTTTACCCTTATTTCCTGCTGCGGGAAGAGGAGAGCGTTAGAGCTGTCGGAGAAAGGGATGTTTTAAAGTAACAGCTGTGAGAGTTGTAGAAGATGAGGGTCGTTCAGACTTTTGCGCCGGTACTTCTGGCAGTCATGGCACACGTATATGCTGGTAAGTAATGTTTTGTTTAAAAAAAAAATCTTGGAACAGTGCTGTGAAAAAGGGTTGCACTCGCGGTGGAGGGATTTGCACTACAGTTGCTTAGGAACAAAAACAAAAGGGTACTATTTAATGTACGGCTTGCGAACACAGACCCTTTGACTTAAAATCATACACTTTGCTAATATATTTCTGTTTTCGCTGTTAAAAAGACGTTTAATAGTTTTCAACCTTGTGTGGCTCGGTGGAATTTACTGGGGACTGTAATTACAAACGGTCAGGTAATCGTCCAACACTGTTCCCGAGTTGCGCCTAGACGTGTAGATGTGGACTGCCGGACTGTAAGCGTGTTGCTGGCTGGCTGCAGTGTGTGCGCAAACCCGCTGGCCGAGTACAGTGTCGGCCTGAGGGAAACTGCGTCAGGAGTTTCGACAATACTGTACAGCGTCGCAGAGCTCAGCATACCGCAGCGTCCGACAGCCACTGGGCAAAATGTGGTTTGTTAGTTGTTCACTTTATAATTCACACGGAACTGTTGTCAATAAATGTTTAGCAACGGGTTTTTACTTGTAGATTTTACCTAAGTAGCTTAATATGGCTTGGAGGCCTATGACCCAGGCCACCCCATGATGAGACGAAATACTAAACATGCATGAGCACCAAGGTCATGTACACAGTCGCATGTCCAGGGGACGTGCCACTAGGTATCAATATGCCTTTTGATGATCTCTATATGCAGTGTACAGGTAGCGAATCAATAAATGGAAACACCTGGGTAAAAATATGGGACACCAAGTATATAGAAAAAGGGCCTTTTTCAGAGGCTTGAATCTTGTTGAGGAAGTAAAATCTCAGTATGCTTAGGATCGCGGAACAAATTCTGTATAGGCTTGGCTGCCTATAATCATGGCTAGTAAGTCAGTGACTTGTAAAGAAAATGTGTTGTTGGGGGGCACTTGGCAAGGCGATTGAGTGACCAAGACAGCTCAACATGCAGATGTGCCATGAGCAATAGTGTCTAATGTCAAACTAGGATGGAAAGACTTCAGCAGCAAATGCAGGTGTTCCCTTATTTCTTCACATAAAATGAACAGATTATATGACAGAACCAAGTATTTTGAGTGGGTTTTAGTAATAATGCTATTCACTAAATTGTTCAGAGACATTAAGTAATCTTTATTAGTTGTCAGAGTTATGTTTAAAGTACCCTCTCTTCAAATTTGGTACTTCATTTCCTCACAGTTATTGTATCACACAGAACACGTGTATCACCTGCATCTGTCTTTGGAACTTTGTGTTGTAAAGTGAGACTGACGAAAGATTACATTTGGAACATTTGCACCTCTTTTTTCTAGAGGGCTATTTTGTGTTATTGTTTTCATTTCATTTAAAAACATGGTAAATATTTGCAGTGTGATTCAGTGCCTAAGTAATTTTCATGTCTAAAAAGTATGTCAGATTACTTATTGTAAATGCATTCCTGGGTTGCCTATTAAAACTGAAAATGACTGTGTACCTTGAAGACTTAGAATTAAGACATGGGTGAAGGACTAAGATATTTTAAATTGAAGGAAGTCACAAAGCAAAAACTAAGAAAGGCATGTGACAACTGATTGTCTCTTCTTCATACAGTATTTCTTGAGTTAGGCAGCCAGAATCAACCTAACAGGACTGCTGGGAAGGGGGAGAGTGAGTGTGATGTGAATGTGAGAGTGTGGGCATGTGAGAGAATCTGTTTTTGTAACAGCTGTCTCTCTTTGCACCCTTTTACTCCTCAGAACAGTGCACAGCATTACATGACTAACAAAAAAACAGAATTAATCACTCATTTGACCACCAGGTTTTCCCCTATCCTACTGATTAATGGGTGCTGTTCCATAACAAACCCAAACAGGTAAATGTCTTTGTAACATGCTACTCTCTTCCTATGCAAGAAAACCAAATCTTAAACAATATTGTATTTTGATGGCACTCGGACCAAGTGTTGATTGATCTACAACACTAAGGGTCAAAATTCCTTAAATTTAAAATCCGAGAACATGGAAACAGATTACAGTTTATTACTATCTTTTAGAGACGCATTTTGATTTATTGGATTTGCAAAACATTTTCAACTTGGAAATATTTAAAATGCTTGAACCCTCAACTGTTTTGCAAGCGCCCTCAGTATCTGTTGCAAGCATCAGGAAATTGCTTTTCATTTCAAAGTCAAAACAATCAATTCAGTGTCACAGTCACTTTAACTGACAGGGGGTGCATAGTGAGCATTATCACCCGAAGCAGGTTACATTAACTGTCATTAAGGGTGATATTTCAATCCAATTTCAGTTTATTTTTATATAGCGCCTTTCACAACAAGGTTGCCCCAAGGCGCTTAACAATGCAAGTGACCATACATTTTGTCAATACAGAACAATAGACCAGAAGACAACGGAGGAGAGATCCATCATGTTTTCTGTGTGCCAGTACTCCATGCAGATCTCTGTAGACCAGTAAGATCTCTGTAGACTCTGTAGACGATGTCCCTCATGGATCCATGGCAGTGATGCAGCATCCAACTCGGATGGTGCCCAGCCCGGGCGCCATCCGGACATGTGGGGAGAAGAATAGGATAGTTTGGTCAGAACAGATGTATCTACCTGGTGGGCCAACACAGAGGCACACAATGGCATGTACAGCAGCACCAGCAGCCATGGTTGCAGCAGGCTATAATGTAAGGTGTGAGTAGGCTAGGCTGAAGTAATAGGTCTTCAGTCTGGATTTGAATTCTGAGATTGACTCGGCATCCTAAATATGGACAGTGAAGAGGATTTTATGTATCAGGAATTAATTGTTCTTGGTTCCTCTTTTGAGCTGGTGTCCAGCCCGTGGGTGATCTTTGTTTACTTCCTGCCTAAAGCACTGCTGAAAGTTTAAAAGGAAGCCATAAAATGGTAAGCCTCTTGCAAAACAAGGCTAAATGTTTTCAAAACTTACATTGGTTCTGTTTTGTGTTGTTACACTATAGTTAAGAATTGTTCAGATTTTATTTTCTGGTGAGGTTTTAAAAAGATTTCTGAACAAAACTCTTAGTTGTTTTAAGAATAGAGACTGCTTCCTCCCAGTCTGAAACAATGAATCTATACACAATAGAAAATACAATTTGTTGTAGTTGAATTGCTTTTGTTGCTATTTTGTATCCAATCCTAACATCAACTAGTTGATCCATGAACTCTTTTGGAAAATGACACAGATAGTAATGGGAATTTATCTTCTCTGCCTTAATTTAGCATGTAAGCATGTGGTATGACATTCTACCCCCCAAAAAAGAATAGTTCTCTAAGTATATGTGGCCAGTGTGATAAAATATGGAATTCTGAAAGGGGTTTTTTGTGGGCTTAGGAACACAGTTTTTACCCCATGTAATATTTCTAGCTTTAGTTGCCTTTTCCCCGCTCTCTTGTTGCTTCCCTCTCCTTGTTGCTGTTAATTGGGCTGGATCACAGCATTAATTGAAATGCACTTGCAGCTTGTTGAGCACAGGCCCTGTTGATTAAGCCTCAATCTAAAACAAAAAATGGGTGGGGCTAGGAAGGTTTTTTTGTGTTTATAAACCAAAGAGTGTTAGTGAGTTTACAGCAATTTTTTGTAAGGTTAAGTTTGATTTAATACGTGTTGTTTAATATATAGATGGCCCAGAATTTACAGAGAAGACCTCAGATTTGGGTGAAATGTTCCCCTTTGTTTACAGCAGTGGTTCCCAATCCTAGTCCCAGTTACCCACACCTGCTGGTTTTCATTCCATGCCACCTTAATTAGAAAGTTGAAAACGTGCATGATCTAAGAAGTTTCTTTTAGATCAAATAGTTGCATTTTGTTTCTAGTCAGAAGTTATAAAATAAAAAGAGTTAAAATTAATCTTTTTACTATGTCAATGAAGGGTTTGATTATGTAACTTGATTCTGTGGGCCACTAGGGCCAGGATTGGGAACACAGGCTTAAAGGAACCTTCCAGCCCCTTCGAGGTGTCACACCAGTTAACATGAAGTTTTACGTTTTTTGAATATGTCTGGACTGTTCAGTTGGAACAGTTTGTTTTGGAACATTGCAGAGTAATATTTCTATGGAAGACCACAGTGCAGTCGATGTGTCAGCTTCAGGTAAGACCTGCAGTTCCCCGTAATGGGACTTCACTAAGTTTCCAAGTGTGAGATTTGCTGCTTTCGTGTCATGGTGCAGTTCGTTATTGAGATACATTGGGGATCTAGAAATAAACAAGAGAGACATTTTAAGCTTAAGGTAATTTCATGTGGATAATTGCTTCTCCCGCACAACAGATATGCTCTGCAAAAGCACTTGTATCAAATATTTTACAATTGGTGTATAAGTATTTAGTCATTTAATTATGTTTTGTATTTAATTTGATTTTGTGTTGAAAGTGAGGGACTCTATTTAATATAGGTCACAAAAAGAGGAAAACCTTATACTTTACAAGGTATCCAGACCTCTTACCTTGAAAAGCAAGATAAGTGTGAAAGCGGTGAGTTGAACTGGACACCATAATGCAAATTTTTATGAAGTAACTGGGCATTAATGTTATGCATTACAAAAACAACTTTTTAAAATAAATATTTGCCCCAGACCTATCCTACAGCTCAACTTACGCCTTACCAAGTAATCAGAGGTGTGATCTAACCAACACTATTTACAATGAGTGTGCTCATCAGGGGTGAGGATCTGGAGCACTGCAGTTTCTATTGACATTATTTCCAGGTTTTCACATACAGGTTGCCCTAATTAAAATCTTTATTTGTTCCATGTTTGATAAAAGATCAATAGCCAAAAGTATCTTATAAACTAGTACTCCTCACTCCTATTGCTATACATGAGTTGTTAATTTTGCTTCCTTTTAACTGGAGGTTTTTTCTACTATATTGTCCATACAAAAGCTAGTAATCCATACTTTGAGTAGCTAGGCACAATCATGAAGGTTTTTTTGGGGGTAATGTTAACATTACATTGTGCTGTTCTGTTATTACCTTGCCAGACTCAGTCCTTGCAGTGATTCCCTTTCCTAGGAAAAACTTGGTCCAGCTTCTAGAGAAAAAAGCTCAAAGCTGGGGAACTACTGACTCTTGCACAGTTTAGTAAAGCCTGTTAGTATAACACTCTATACAGTACTGTGCAAATTATATGCCTTTCCGAAGTTTTTCAAACCGTAAAGGGGTCCAGTTGAAAATAATTGATTAATCCTGAGTGGAGTGTGTGAGGCAGCATAGTAATTCAGTTGTTACGTCTGTCAAAGAATTTATAATAGTCATAATGGGCATGATAAATACAGTCAGGTTTCAGACATTGGTAATGAAAATATACTCTGTGGACACAGTGCTGTGGCAGTTAGTGGTGCTGCCTCACAGCTCTTGAGTGCAAATGGACTGGAGCACCTTCTGTGTGGAGTTTACATCTTCTGAGTCTGTGTGGGTTTCCTCCCACCTCCCGATAATGTGATTAGGTTAGTTAGGTCATTTAATGTGTCACTTCAGAAAGGGTTTGTAGATTTCTATAGGCATATATATATTTACCTTTTTATGTAGGAAGATGTGCTCTTATTGACTATTTTAGGCACTTAAGAAGTGTTTTTTTCATACTTTTTTGTTTTTAAGTCTGTAAAAGACTGACCTTAAACACATTCAGATAAAAACTTTTAATTGCATTTTTAGTTTCAGTGAACTTATGCATATCCGTATCATGGTTGTTGCTGTTTCACTCCATAATAACATACTCAAGTAAGTGCATTTCTTCCACAATACCTTGTAAGGGTGGGAGGATGTCGCACATGGGTGGTTTTGTGCATTGTATTGTACATCAGTCCTTTGTGGGTTGAAGTGGCACTACCTCAGAAACACTGCATAATTTATTCTGAAACATCTCTGTGTATGTGCTCTTATTTTATGACGGGCAAGACCCAGAGTAACACAAATGCAAGTACAGTAATTGTTGTCATTAAAATATCAGATCACAGAAACCCAACCAAAGGGCAAACGGGAGGATGCTTTCTACGAAACAGTTAACAGACCTTTTTTTTTAAAAGAAAGCATTTGTCAGTTTCCGCCACCCTTTTTTGAATTGCGAAATCAGTAAAATTTTTACAGCACATGTTGAAATATGAAACTTGTGAAAAGGATCTTTAGCAATCTGTAATGTCAGCTTGAACCACAGTTATGTTTCCTTTCTTTCCTATTTTTGTCTGCATGTTGAGTGATTTGGTCTTATTTCTTCATCTAACTCCGTGGTTCTCAAACTGTGGTACGTGGAGCGCCCCCAGGTGGTATGCCAGATGACCCTGGAAATTTGTTGTGTGCACTAAAAATTTGGGAATAACAAATTATTTAAATTTTTAATCTGTAATTTATTTCTCCTCATCACCTTAAGGAAAGCTGACCCTCAGGAATTCATTACGACCCTTGGAAGTACATTTGGTTGTTTCACATGCTGTTTTCGTTGTGTCTTTGGGTGATAGTAAATGTTAATGTACTTAGAAAATAAAAAGGGCACTGATGTGATACATATGCTTATCGCTGGTCTGTGTGTGCATTGTTGATTCTGGGAGATGAACAGAACCTGTGGTAAAGTAAAGGGGGCCTAGGACCCCCTTTGTGTTGCTAGGTGGTGTAGTCGTATACGAGGCAGGAAATAATTTTTGTTTGAGGGGTCACCTCTCTGTGACACCAGCACTAAGGAAAAACCTAAAACAAAGCATCTATTCTTGAATGTGCATACCTTGTTGCTAGAAGAGTAAGACATAAAATAAAAAATACTGGGCTACCACATTATCATGATTAGTGTAGTATATATGTAGGACTTAAACATGGCTAGGGGATGATAACTGGGTCAAATGTAAAATTAAAGGGTGCACACACCTTTTCTGAAACAACGGCTGTACAGAAGGGATAGTGGTAAGGGTCTACATATGAAAAACAACCTGCAAGCTAGATGACTTAACTGCCTATATATACCCTCTGTCTTCAAAATGAATGTGATGTGATTTAAACTGGAAAATAATTCTAAGATCTTAACAGTAGGTGTTGCTGCAGACCACCTACTGCTGACATGGGCACAAGTATCTGATTATATGATAAGACCAGGAAGGTATGTAGCAAAAGTGATGTTATACTGTGTTATAGAAAGATTTCAACTTTCAACATATATTAATGGAAAATACAGAAGCTAAAATGGATACAGTTGGAACTATTTAAATCCATTTTATCATGTTTTACATTAGAACTTTTCAAGAATTGGCAAGAACTCAAAGTGGCTACAGCAAAACAAGTCTGACTATTACACAGAGAGTTTGGTGAGCTTAATGGATCACACATTTCATGCAATTGTCTCAAAGGGATATGAAGCCAAATAATTACTTTCACACTCTGAAGTTTACTTACAATGAATGTGTCTCTGTGCTTATAGTCACTTGAAATCACCTGTCTGAACACCAGTAGATATTCAGTAAGTATGTTTATGCTCACATATGAGCAAATGTAGGGTGTTAGTGTGGCTTTCCTCTGGGTGCTCCAGAATCCTCCCACAGTTAAAAGGCATACTGGTAAGTGAATTCGTTTTGGGGAAAATTGACCCTGGTGTGATTGTGTATGTGTCTGTGCTTATGTGTGTATCTTGCAATGGACTGGCGCTCCTTCTAGCGTGTATCTCACCGTTGCCTACTGGGTTAGGCTCTGGCTCCCCTGCGACTCTGCAATGGATAAAGCAGTTCGTATCAAATTGACCACTTTAATGGACAGTGGCTTTTTTTTCTGAAGGTGGAGAGCAAAATAATTACCATTTCAGAACAAGTTTATTTTTTGTGTTGTCGCACAAAAATGATACACATAGTGGTCTATTTAATATTGTGTTCTTTAGGAACTCATTGCTAAAAGCAGATGCTTATTGTTTTATGTTTCAGTTCAAGGACTTCTGCCGACACCACAGAACATCACAATTCAGGCCGTGAACACTCAGTACATCATGAAGTGGGACTGGGATGAACATCAAACGAGCCGGACTGCCAACTTCACAGCAGAATACTTGCCGTAATAAACACTTGACATTTTTGCTTAATTTATGTCTTAGGTGTTGCGGTGTTATGGATTTAGCCATTTTTTTATTATCATGGTTATGTCAAGGTCACTTGATTCACTAGATCATTTTTTTTGCTGTTTCTTATGCTTTCACTGCTCTTGTTCTCTGTTAAAACAACGTAAGCAACAGAATAAACCCTTACACTTTTCACAATGGGAGTTTAGGGAAAGGAAACAAACAAGATATTCAGAGGCCAGACTTCTCATAGCTGAATCACTAGCACTCAAAGTAAACAAATTTGTATGCCAACATCTTCTTGTGAGGTTAAAGACTTTGCATGAGGAGGTTGACTTGTTTGTGATGCAGATTTCTCTGTGCTTTTCTGTTTTTTCAGGGCCTTTAAAAAGCAGAGGAGGGGGAAGATTAAATGGAGCCAGGTTTGCATGGAGATCACAGAAACAGAGTGTGATTTTTCCCCTGAATTGTCCTATTATGGGATATATTATCTTCGCCTCAGAGCCAATAGCAATGGAGAGCATTCCCCTTGGACTGAAATAGAGTTCTGTCCTGACAAAAATGGTGAGGCTCGCTTTGTATTGAAAACCCTTTTTTTCCACTGTCCTATTGACTCACTTCCATTGTCAGAGGTTCAGATCAGTTCAGGAACTGATTCCAGTCACTGGCACTCCATGAAAATGGAAGAATGAAGAAGGGGGACCTGTAGGTCTCACTAACTTCAAACATGAGCCCAAAAACCCTAGTTATCTCTATGAAGCTTGTAGAAGTACTTCAGCTTCTTTTTTTGTGATTCTGGGATCTTTATTATCTAATTATACTTGTCTTTTTATGTCATTGCTTTTCAGTTTGCAGTTCTGTAAAAATGTTTAGATTTAAAATTTTATTACTGTCAAATACCATATTTTTATTGGCGTCTACAAATGACAAAATTGTTAATAATATTTATTTGGAACATAAGAACCTAAAGTTACAAACAAGATTCCATTGTTCCATGTGGCCTATTCAGTAGTTAGTTCAGTTGTTC
Organism: Lepisosteus platostomus; assembly: GCF_059453375.1. Classification (NCBI taxonomy): domain Eukaryota; kingdom Metazoa; phylum Chordata; class Actinopteri; order Semionotiformes; family Lepisosteidae; genus Lepisosteus; species Lepisosteus platostomus. Next base: position 34,144,586 of record NC_142612.1, read on the forward strand.
TGAAGATCTCGTCCATCCAGTTCTTAAAAGAAGCCAGGCTATCAGCTTCAACAACATTATATTCCATACTCCCACAGCCCTTAGGGTAAAGATGTGCATCCTGCATCATAATAGGGCATGTCACAGTCACAGTTGCTGGTTGCCACACTTTGCTTTGCAGCAGTTGCTGAGAAGACAGGTATGCATACTGTAGCTCCTGGCTTTACTGATAAATTATTTCACCTGGGCTGGGAGCAGCAGGTGTCCCTCAGTTATCAGCCTTCCTCTGACCCTGTGTGAACGAGATTAGGATGTCTCTTTATTAAACCAGCTGCTTTCCAATTAGGTAGCCAGTCTTCCTCTCAATCAGCTCATTAGGCTATTTAAGGCAGGCTTTCTCCACTACATCATTGCTCCAACATTGAGCTACTAGAGAGTATTATTCACTTAATCTATTCAAAAGACTTTTTCTATTCCTTCTGCGAGCATTGATCCAGGGGAGACTCACCTTCACTCCGACAAGCTGCTACTTCTACTTCTACTTCTGAAGTCTTTATCCGCTGGACTCTTTTACACCCTCACCAAGCCTGCCTGCTTCCTCTCTCTCTGTCATACACCAGCTAGCTGCATTAATGCCTGAGAAGCCCCTGCCCTTTGGCTTCAACCCATCATTTCACCACAGATCTGTTCTACAGCAGCAGCAGAATAACAGAGGTCACACAGTTTCAGAAGACCCTGTTCAGTTCCTGAAGCCTTTTATCTCCTGAGCCACCATTCAGCTTCTCAATGGAGTCTTTTCTGTTGCTGTTATTCTGTTTCCTTGTCTCTCCTGGACTCCATGTGGCAGCTCTGTCCGTTCCTGGGCAGTCCAGAGGATGGAGACTGCTGAGAGTGGACAAGAAGTTGGGAACCTGCTTTGACACTCTTGGCCCAGTCTCTGACGCGTTACCAGTTTTATTCCCTGCTTCTAGAGTCTGGCCACTAGCAGTAGGACAGTCCCGCCTCAGGTTGACCCTGGTCAGGGCCAGCCTGTTTACTGACAGAAGTGCTGGCTCCTTCTCCTGGATTGTGACACTTTTGCTCTTGTGTCCCTAACACCTCTGCATCCACCCCCGCTGCCCTGGGGTGCAGCATGTTGTGACAGTATTTAATTGGATGATTGGCTGTGTGATTGATACACAGGCAGTCAGATGGACAAAAGTGCCAAGCCAGTCCTCACCCGCTGAGCTGATGGAGGAACACTTGTGGGAATACTGCAAGCCATTCCTAGCCAGGATATGACATCCTGTTCTCGGTTTTAAATGTAAATAGTTACCACTTGTATTCTGTGGTTCATGTTTCACTGTTGATTCTGAAGTTCACTGGTTTGAATGCCTTTGAGGATTTTAAATACTTGTGTCAGGTTCCTTCGTACACTTGTTTGTTAAAGTCTATATAAGTTTGGTTCCGAAATTGATTTAAATTCTGCTATTATGTGTCCCAGCATTTTGTCTGTCTTTTAAATTCCTTCCCCACATTCCAGAAGATGTACATGATATAAACATAAATATTTAAGACTTTTTAATTCTAATTTTCTAGCTCAGCGTTTCTGATTTAGTGTTTACTACTTGCAAGCAAAATCCTGTTTTTGTCTACATCTGTGAGGTGTTTGCCGAGCCTTGAATTTTATCTAAATCATTTTGAATTCTATTTGTTGCTTTTACAGTGTTTGCTATTCCTATTAGTTTGGTATCGTCTGCCAGTTTGAATAGTTTAGTAACTATATTGAAATCTATGTAATTGATAGATGTTGAGAACAGCGGTAGTCCTGGTCTGGGTGCTGCGTATCTCTACAGTGAGAGATCTAGTGCTTTTACTAGCAATATGTTGTTGTTTTTTCAGCTGATTTGGGTCCACCTTCAAAAGTGGAAGTGACATCCGTACGAGGGATGCTGGAGGTGAAACTGACTGATCCCATGACCACTGACAACACATCCATGAGGGACAAAGTGAGGGATTTAACCTACCTTATAGAGTACCAGAAAGATGAATCGCAATCTAAGGTATGTCCTTATCCCTGGTGGTGGTATTGGGACTAACATATCCCCCAATCACAAAATGCTGGCACCAGTCTAGACTTTGCTCTGCATTTGTATCCTGCCTGAATCTGGAAAGTAACATGTGAAGGATAATTAAAAATAAAAAACAGACCTATCAAAAGGTGCACTTAAAACTTTAAATACTAACACTGACCTGGAAATGAACCTGTTAGTGTTGGCATGAAATGTCTTATATTTGCTTAGCTGTAATTGAGAGCTTGATTTTTTTTCCTTCATCAAAGATACAGAAACCACCTGCCAAAGCTGAGATACTTTTCAGAGGAAGTTTTTTTTTTTTCTCGGTTTGGGAGGTGGGTTGTGAATTGAGGGTGACAACAGGAAGGCTGATCTTCTCGGCACTGAAAATTCTCTGGGAATGACCTATGCTATCTATGGGCATCTGACATTTTTAGATTTGTGTCATCATTGGAAAATTTGTTTCAGAATGTGAAAATGTTGAAAACAAATGCCTAGATATGAATATTAATAAGAGAGAGATGGTGTTAATTGTATTTTGAAATTTAGTAGAATGGTTTCATAACTCTGTATTTTATTGTTAGTGCATTTGATCGGCACTTCTTATTTCCATCCTCTGGTTTTTAATGTACACCACTATTACTACAGCTACAGACTCTGACAAGCTTGACATCATATAGTTGAAGAGAGAAGAGAGCCACCTGGGAAGTGACATAATATCATTTCTTGTTTTTGTATTTTTTGCAAACTATGCAGTCTAGTGTCTTGAAGTTGGCTTTGCGCTCAAATATATAAAGATGCTGCTTGTCCTTGGTCAGTAAGATAAAGGGCATGTAAGCTGGCTGTATGCCCAGAACATGAAAAGAACTAACCGTTTTCCAGTCTGCAACTTAGATATAATTAATTTGCATGTGTTGCTGTCTTATCATTTGTTTAGAATGTGTCATGGTAACTATTTTTTTTAAGGTATAAAGGACCATCTTCAGCTATGTATTTATTAAGTCTGGTGGTTGCAAGCCAGACTTCCATATGCATCTGTAATAAAGAGACTTGTGCTTCACAGATACCTGAACTTTGTCATTTGTATAACACAACATAGTTCTTATTTGTGATGCTGGTGTGTGTATCGGAAAAGTGAATTATCTGCTGCCTGCTGGTCTTGGTGGAGGTGCCATGTACTGACTAAGCTTGTTGTAGGTAGCTGGGTCAAATGTTTGGCGGAACCTGGACCTTAGTCTTCAGTTTACCTCGATTTTTGCAGTGTTGTTATAAGCACATGCTTTGATTATCGATGTCAGCTGATATCCACACTGAATCAGAACAGCATAGGATCTGAATTGAAAAAAGTGCAGTTCAGAGCAGATGAAGAGATGGCAGAATACAGACCATTTAGAAACTTAACACCAGACTGAAGTGTGCTCCTGCAATTAAATGCCAGCACAAGCGTAGAATGATACAATAAGCTAATAAAAAAGTAACATGGGCCATTTGCATCCCATGATGGAAATTGCAGAAATAGCAGTAATGAATGATTTAGAAAATGTGAAAATGAAGAATTTTATCATCTAACAAATAGGGGTGGGAATCTCTGGGTAACACATGACTCGATTTCTATCCAGGGTGCCACAGTGCAATTATAAATCGATTCTCGATGCATCTCGATTTTTTTTCTATACATGATGATTTTTTTTTTGAGCACTCACTAAGAGGCCAAATTCAGTGTGTGGGCATAACATCTCATGTGTAGGAATTTAGCCAGCTGTGCAGCAACAGCCATGAGGCGTTGTCAGTCACCAAAACGAAATCTTCTGTTATGAGCTGCCATTGCTCTGCAATGTTCTGCAACATTTTGACCTTGTTCGCACGTGGATGGCTCTCATACATTGCTCTAGTCTGGAGTACATGAGACATGAGCTGCCATTCATCGGTGATGTAGTGCGCGGTAATAGAGTTATAGCATTCTGCTGTAATGGATGTCCACGCATCACCCTATTTGCTTTCTTCAATGGGTTTTGGTGTCGTTGTAGATTGTTGGTTTCACTAAAACGACGCCGAGACAGTATGTTGTAATTCGGCTCCAATGTTTGCAACATTCAACAAAAGCCTGGACGAGCAACAAGGACATAGGGGTGCAAATCTTTTGCGATAAAACTTGCTATAGACCTGGTGATTTGCTTCGCCCTTTCCAGGCTATGTGGAAGCTGTGACACTTGCTCGAGGGTTCTCTGTTCGGCAGCAACAAGAACAGGCCGTTTTTCCTCCAACTCCGGATGGAAACGTGAATGTGATTTCGCATGTTCGTTGTATTCATATTTTATCTTGATATGACACAGCTGCCACACTGCATGGCTCATATCTAGTTCATTTTTACCTTTTACTTAATAAAATCCAAAATGTGGCCGTATGGTGGCTTTCCAAGCGGAGGGTGCAGGACGGAGTTTGTCCATCTTCACAAACTGGGTAGCTTAGCTTCGTTCAAATGTAAGCATGGCGCACTTGTCAACCTATACGTCTTTACGTTCACAACGCAATTAGTTTTGTCTTAAGTCCAAAAACGAAACCTTTATTATTTGCTCTATTTGTCTTTTACTTTTAAGTTTTATTCTTTTTACCTAAAATGTTTAGTACTGTGCATATTAAAAGGTCGATTATGGAGTTTTGTGCATCGACACAGAATCGTAAGGGAGAATCACGATGCATCTAAGAATCGATTTTTTTTCTCACCCCTACTAACAAATTGATCCACTGCTTTGTAATGTGTATCGGCTGCCAATTGTTTTTCAGAATTAGACAGGAGTTTGCACTATTTTTCACTAAAATACAAGTTATTCCTACTTAAAGTTGTTCCTAAATTCAGAATGCTTGTGTCTGGAAAAGCTTTTTGCCAGCAGTCACATTTTTGAAAAAAACATGCCACCAACAGAACTGCTTTTTACTTAATTGATAGTCAAAAACAATGAAAAGGGAGGTTATGTTCATCACATTTAGGCTAGCTCTTCACTAAGAGAGATATCATTTTATCCGGACTTTTAAGAAATTTGATTGCACACTTCAATGGGTGTTTGAGGAAGGCGGGTGAAAAGTGGCCTCCTAATGCTATTTTTTTCACTTTGCAAAAAAAAAAGACACCTGGTTTCAAGGTCACTAATAATCACCTGAAACCTGCATCAAAAGCTTTATTATACTGTTAAATGTCTGATATCAGGATTATGAGAAATGTGCTGCAAACAGTATTGAATAACCCCAGGTCTAATTTTCAACATCCATTCAGACCTGAGGTTTCACACAGCTTTGTTTGTTTCCTTTTGAATTGTAATATGTGAAGTGCTGGCTCCACATTCTACAATTCCTGAATAATGTACTGTATCCATGAAAAATTAACCTTTTTTGAACAGGGACAAGATTCATAGCTGTTCCCACACTTCATTTGAAAGACCCTGTGAAAGTGCAGACACAAGTCCCATGTTGGAGCTTCAGAGTATCATTATTTAAGCCTTTATTTTGATAATTTCAAAATTCCCAAAGGCATTGACAAAGTCAACCCAGTAAACATCTTCAGAATCAGCAGTGATATATGAACCAGAGGACACAGGTGGAATACATGGGGAGGGATATTTTAAAACTAAGATCAGGAGATACACAAAGGGATGTAGGCGTATGGAACAAGCTACCCAGCTATTTTGCTGAAGCTGATACCATAAATGCTTCTTTCCATAAAGGTTGGTTGAAATCCTCAGATCAACTAGTTAAGTATCAAATGGGCTAATCTCATTATTCACTAGAATTATTTAAAGGTCAAAGCATGTTTAACTTTTAATTCTTTTTTTTATTTATTTTGTACTGCTTTCTTTGGCATTTTTTTGACTGTTGGTATTCCAGGAGCCTTTTTGTTGAGTAATTGCTAGGAATAAAAATGGTGTATTTTTTTCCTCCCATTTCTTATAGGTTTCACCAATCCATAAAATTAAGACGCAAAATAACATGATCATTATATCAGGTCTTGAATACTGGACAGTGTACTGTGTGAGGGTGCAAGCCTTGGAGAGTGACCTTAACAAGAGAAGCAAGTTCAGTCCTGTGATGTGTCGCCAGACTGAAGATGATGGTAAAGATTAAGATTCAAAATGTCAATTGAATCATTCCAATCTGCTTTCCTTAAAAATTTACAACATACAGTTGTATGCAAAAGTTTGGGCACCCCTGGCCAAATTACATTTTGTTGATTTTCTAAGTGAAAAGAAGTTAACACAGCTGCAGAATATTTCTGCAAATTCTAATGCACAGTTACTATTTATTTGCTGAATTTAACAGATTTAACAAAATAAAATAGTAAATGTGGCATGGGCAAAAGTTTGGGGACCCTATCAATCAGTACTTGGTAACACCCCTTTGGCAGAAATCACAGCCTCCAAACATTTCTTGTAGCCAGCTAACAGTCTTTCTATTCTAGCTTTAGGAAATTTTTCCCCACTCTTCCTTGCAGAACACTTCTAGTTCAGAAATATTCTTAGGTCGTTTTGCATCCACTGCATGTTTGAGATCTACGCACAAATTTGTAATAATATTCAGGTCTGGGGACTGTGAAGGCCATTCCAAAACCTTAATCTTTCGTCTCTTGAAGTAGTTCATGGTTGATTTTGAGGTATGTTTTGGATCATTGTCTAGTTGTAATAGCTAGCCTCAAAATATATGGTTACTTGCATTAAGTGCCTTGGGGCAACCTTGTTGTGAAAGGTGCTATATAAAAATAAATTGAATTGAATCATTGTCTTGTTGTAATATCTAACCTATTTTCAGCTTCAGTTTCTTCACTGACTGTGGGACATTAGCTAACAGGATTTGTTGATACTTAGTAGAATCCATTCTTCCCTCTACCCACACAATATGTCCGGTGCCACTGGCTGCCACACAAGCCCAAAGCATAATAGATCCACCCCCATGGTTAACAGTTGACAAGGTGTTCTTCTCTTCAAATGAATTTTTACTTTATCAGACCACAGCACTTGGTTTCAAAATGCCTCTGTCTTAGGTGTTGTTGCATAATTCAGACATTGACTTTTGTGATGAGATTGCAGGTAAGATTTCCTTCTGATGACTCTTGTGCCACTACTCCTGTACCAGCTTAACCTTCATGCAGGTCCTTTGCAGTGATATGGGAGTTTTGCAATTTTCTGAACCTCAAGTCAGCTGCTTATAGGAGTCCATGGTTGTTGAGTGTAAGCACAAACCCTGAGAGGTTCGAAGAGTCAGAATTAATGAAGCTCTGGAATTGTCATCACCTGACTTAGATTTAGGCTGAATGAGTCAATTAAGTTCTGAGACCTTACAAAAAATGTAACACTAGTGGATCAACTGGAAAGGTGCCCAAATCTTTACACATGTCACGTTTAATGTTTTATTTTTTCCAACCCCTTAAATTTAGCAAATAAACAGTAACTGTGCATTTATATTTGCAGAAATATGTCAAGTTTAAGTTTGTTTGCTGCAGAAGTTGTGTTAGCTTCTTTTCACTTAAAAAATCAACAAAACGTGTAATTTTGCCAGGGGTTCCCAAACATTTGCATCCAACTATATATACAGGTAATGGACACAGGAGTGGATCTGGGTAAATATATTATAGGCATTTAATTAAGCAAGTAACATTCCAGCATGTTTAGGGTCATGTATAACAACACTGGACAGCAGAAAAGGGTAACAGTGAGTGGTAGTGCTCTAGGATATTTGTCTATGCATTAATTTAAAATGTAAGGCAAAACAGACAAGCAAATGCTGATTGTTGACTGCAAATTACAACATGGGGCACAAGTAGCTTGTTTAATTAACAGTGATCCACCAGAAACTCCACAGAGCCGAAAACCACACATCGCACCTGGCAATTTACAACTTAGTGAATATACTGCAGGCAATATATTATTGAAGTGGAGAAACGCGATATGGTGAGATGAAACATTCTCCACTTCTTGAAAAAAAGAACAAGTGCACATATGGCATCAACCTAAAAACTGTACACCCTTGAGTGCTCGGTTCCGACAGTGAAAGTTCTGTAATTGTGGTGCTTGTTATCCTGGCACAATTTGGGTGCTCTCATTCTTTTAGAAACCAAAGTCAATTATCTCTGCTCTACATCTTTGAGAGTGTGGTATTACAGAGATATTCTGCAATATACAATAATCATATAATAATGTGATACTACCTGCATTTTTGTCAAATTAATGTGTTTTGTTCTGGGTTATTTAGACAAGTTTTAAGTATGTAAAATTGGTGTTTTCATTTCAAGGCAGCACTAACCTTGAAATTGGTGGTCAGGGCTCTGGCCTCTTTACTAGAAAAATTGTGGGTTCACTTGCCAGGTGGGACACAGCTGTTATACTCTTGAGCAAGCTACTTCAGATAAACTGCACTTGCAAAATGCCCAGCTGTGTAAATGGGTGCAAATGTAAATTGATTTGGATAAAAGCATCAGATAAATAGAATGAAAGACCCTTGCAATGTTTAAAGTTGATTTTGTAAGATCCTAAAAACTAAAACATGCTGCTCATAACCTCTGATTCAAAGCATAGATATAGTTGAGTGAGCACAAAGGGCCCTGAGCTATTACATTGAATATTTCTGTATCATGTCTTTTCAGGTCATGCCCCACCCTGGCTGATAGGGCTTGTCTTTCTGCTGGCTATGGTGGTGTCCTGTGGGATCATCTTGCTGTGCTTCTTCAGTTTCTATAAATCCTACAGAACCGTCCGGAAGGCATTCTTCCCCTCGTATGAACTGCCTGCTAACATACGAGAGGTAAGACCCCCCTCATAATACTGGTCTGCCTGCCTTGGCGACATTGGAGAAGGGCTCAGTTCCCTCTCACTTTCTCTCACAGCATGATGCACAAGACAGTGCAGGTGCAGGTGACACAATGGAATACTAGATGTAGGCCTCAAGTGACTGTTAAGCAAGTTCCAGCAAGATGTGGAGAAGTGACTCAGTGATTAATCTTGTAACAGTTCTGTTTCAGATAGCACCCGAGTTCCTGTACAAGCCCTGGCAGGTTTTGTGGAGATGGAATGAACTCAAATTTGAGCAGTCTTTGTACTGGTTGTGATTTTGACTTAACAGTCAAAGAAATCCACCAAGATTTGACTTGGTTGGAGATGTCTTTTTAAGTGCAGATACATAAAAACTGTTAAGATTTCAATTTATTCTAGGTTTAAAAGATTGTAGGGAGTTTTGTGGAAACTTGATCATAAAAAAGAGGTTAAATGACAGGTCTTTTTTCCTCTACTAATCGTGATGTGACTAATATAAAATATTTGGTATAAAGCCTTTGACACATTAAGTATAGTTTATTTAAGCTGGTGGTCTTTAGCTGTCTGCAGAATTAGCGTCCTGTTGATTGCTGGATCCCTATCACAATCAGCCTGTGAGAAGGCCCATGCTTGAACTTCTGGGTTATTGGGTTGTGCTAGTGGTTTTATATAAATATATTTTTTCTGAATATGAATGTGTCCAGATCTCAATTTGTGGAATATTCTACATGAGGTTGTATGGCTAATAAGAGCCTTCACATGTGAAATTCCATCAACTTTAAATGGTTATTACATAAACTTTAATTTTATAAAAGGTCAAGAGAAGTTCTGGGCTTCATTATAGTGTTGAGCTTGCAATATAAGAAAAACTTGACACAGAAACAAAAGAAAAGCTGTTTACCCAGTTAAAGAATATAGTTAGACTAAAATGCTCCTTTTTAATTCATACTGAAACAAAATGTTCAAGTGCTTATCACATCTACAGTTACCTTCTTACCCATACCATACCATGGGTGGAGTGGTGGCTCTGCGGCTTAGGATCTGTGTCAGTGACTGGAAGGTTGCCGGTTCAAATCCCGCGGCGGGCAGAGGAATCCTACTCCGTTGGGCTCCTGAGCAACTCCAGCTGCTCCAGGGGGGCTGTACAATGGCTGACCCTGCTGTCTGACTCCAAGCTTCTCTCCCTGTCTGTGTGTCTCATGGAGAGCAAGCTGGTATATGTGAAAAGACGAATTCCTAATGCAAGAAATTGTCTATGGCTAATAAAGTGATCTTATCTTATAGCAATCCTGGTTTATCCTGGTTAAGTGAAACTGTGAAACCTATGAAACATACACCTTATCTTTATATTCAGATGGGTACTCTAGCTGTATATTTCCTTAGTAGTCACTCACTTACAGGTACATACCTTTGCACAGTCCAGAAAGTTAACATTATGCAAATTACAATGCAAATGACTTAGTATTCACGCAATAGTCTATTTGGCATCACTCCAGTGGTTGCTCTATTGTCGTTACATTCCCAGCTGAGTGTAAACAGGTCAGGCTGGGAAATGTTGCCTCGGAAACTGGGCGAACATGTACTTCATTCACACTGTTACTCTTAATCATCTTAAGGTGAGCTGCTAGAAGGAGGGCACATGACTGATGGTAAATGTTATAAACTTTAATGCTAAAGCTTTTGTTGCTGGCTACAGCAAAATGGAATGGGTTTTCTAATGTTATAACCTGTGACTGGTTTAAAATAATGAGAAAGAGAAATAATGGTGGGGTGGATCAGGCGGCAGAAAGGTGTATTGGAGGCTGTTAAGTTATAGGACAATAGGATATTATCTGTTATTTTTGCAATAGCGCTGGATTTTGAAGTCATGAACCATTATGAAAGTTTTAATTTAGCAAATATAGACACAGTAGTGAGTCTTGTTTCTTGTTTGATCCAATTCCAGTGCTTGGAAGATTCGTCTCTGAGCTCAGACACTCCGCAGCTGCTGACAGTGGAGTCCGAGTTGGAGCTGTGCTGCCAAATGCTGGACGTTGTCCCTGAGGAGAACACCAATGTCTCCCTGAGCAGCCTGTCTCTGACTGAGGTGGATGTTGTCAAACACAGCCGGCAGGACAGTGGTGACTCGGGAGTTTACTCTGCAGCGGAGGGATCAGGGGTACCTTTGGATACAAAATTAAAATGGAGTCTCCAGGAAGAAGATACAGGGAAAGGAGAGGATACAGACCTTCTGGAAAAAAATAAACTGTCCACACATACAAATTGTACAATAAAAGTATGATATCCATGCCTGGAGAAAACAAATCACACTGTACATTCAACAAAGAAACAATTTCAGAAGGTTACCTTAATTGTACAGCACTATGATCATTGAGCCTCTGTTTGTACTCTTCTGTTTGCATTTTTTATCTTGTCTGAACCACTGTTCAGAATGTGACAGCTGGCCATTCAGTGACTGTGAAGGTGGTAGTTATGGTGGACGTACTGTCTGGGACCATTGTGATTCAGCAGCGAGCTCTCAAGAGCAGATGCTTTCTCTGGCAGGAAGACTGGAATTGCAGTGCAAGAGCTCTAGGTAGTTTGCTGTTTTGGTTCGCCGGGAGAAAAACTGGATTTGGAAAAGCTGGAGGGCACTGAGATAGTGCCCATTGGAATGAGAAAAAATAATGCACATGCTAAAACATAAGGGAATACTTTTATTTTAGAACTGCAAAGAGAGTTTTCATTATATTTCAGTTAACAGATTAATGTTCTGTTTTTTTGTTCATAATTTGCTCTCTATTTTCTAAAAGCAATTATAAAAATATTAAGGTGATAAATCTGCCAAGGGTTAATATCAAGCCATTCTGTTTTTCGCTTGTTTGTTTTTTTTTGGACAATGAAATGGTTGGAGTAAGAAAACTCCAGACCAGCAGACAACAGCAGAAGGCTTTGAAAGGTTTCCTGTCACTTGCTAGAAGGGAAATATTCTTCAGACACTGAAGCTTTCTGGGAAGCAGTGTTTTGCAGTAATTGTATGAAAAAATAAGTGAGTCAATTTAAATATTTCCATATTCCATACTTCCAATATTTCTTTTTCAGGATGAGTTATGATGCGGGTAAGGATATTTGTGGAAATATTTGTACTGTATGTCTCTTGTCTTAGGCACAGTTTACCTTAGCTTTCTTAGGTTGAATCCAGGTAAAAAGCTCCTGAGAAACTGGCCATTATGAACAAGGCCAGTGTCTGAAAATGCACATGGAGAAGCCGTTTTTTGGAAATAAGGCTTAACTTGATTCATACAATACCTCTAAATGCTGTTCATGGTAACTTGCTCAAATAAATGAACATTTAGGTATTTTTGAAGGATTTAGCAATAGTTTTTCTTAATTTAAATTCAAGGTTTCGTATGCCATTGTCAGAGCAAATTGTAAATGACTAAAATTGTTTCTTTTATATTTTGAAATATTCATATCTTATGAATGCCTTACAGAGTGCCAAAATGCAATGTAATTGAACCTAGAAATTTGGCAATATCAGCACTTTCACAGATAAAGCTGTTTTGTTAATGATGTTTAAGGCTTTACTTCTGTCATGTTTTTGCATTGAAACATTGTGGAGATCTTATCCGTGATGTTCCAAATTAAAACAAGTTTGAACCCACTGCAGTTCAGCAATGGATTTTCATGTTAATAACTTTCGTTGTAGTTTTGGGTTTGATACAAACTCAATGGCTTTCACATTGTGAAAGTAGCACTAATAACTGTGCCTGTCAGTGTATTGGGATTTTGTTGTAATATGTGATGCGCAAATTGAATTGCTCATTACAAAACTAAATCACTTTAGACCAGCATGGTGTACTTAACTTTGCACTTCTCCACTTAAATTGATATTGTGTTGTGTGAATTTAATTATTTTGTTTATATTTGTGATATGTTTAGAAGTAGGCTGTGGACTAATCTTGTTTAATTTTTGTTGTACCCTTTTAGTAGATATAAGCTGTGAGTTAAGATATTTTGAGAGCCATATAAAACCCATATAGAAAACATTAATATTTTGTCTAGAATTCTGTCTACACTTATCTGGAATTATTAGAAGGTGGAATTCTGCTTCTTTTTTTCCTACCCACCCTGAAGATGAACACATACTGTATGATGTTTGACATTGCAATTCAATCAGTAAGAATTAACAAGTAAGAGAGAGAGATAAACATCTTAGAGTGAGCAAGTTCTGTGGTTCCAAAATGTTTAACATGTATGTCTCCACATACAGTATTTAACACTTGCAACTGATTAATTTTTATCACCTGTAATTTAATTATATTTTTTCTTTTAAATAAACCTCGTGAATGCAAATACATAGTTGGGTTTGTCATTCACAGTACTTGTTCTGACTACATTAATTAGCAACAAAAGTATATAACTCAAAACCATAAGTGTATCATAAGTGAATAATGAAAGCAAATTTACAATAAGAATGTATGTAATGTATTTTTCTTATTGCTCATGTATGAGCTGTGTCAATAAAGTATTGAAAGTGTTCTGCTGTCTCTTATACAGAACAGTTCATCTGCTCCAGGGTTGATCTGAATTGAGAACTGCACAGAAGTCGGGCAGTAATAACATATAAAAAAGTGTAGGCTGCAACAAACATGTAAATGTTCATTCCATGCTGAAAGCTAAAGAAAAAAAGCAGTGTTTCAGCTGAGAAGCCTTTTTCAGTGTGAAGACCAGGTGTGGTCATCTGAAGAAGGTTTTATAACCAAAATGTGATTTCTTACCTTTCAGCATGGAATGAACTTATATGGACTTCCCAAAAAAACATTCTTCATGTTTTCAGCTTCTACAGTCCAGAATAGCATTCATTGTAATCCAGTTCTTCCACTATTATAAATAATTCTATTGTCATTTGATTTTCTTCTGTAATAAAACTTTTGATTTGTCCATGTTGTGATTTCAATTCTCAGTTAAAAGATTTATTCCATTTCCAATGGGAAGTCTTAACAATTAACAGCACATTCTGTCCATGTTTTATCAATAATGTTGAGTTCTCAACAAGGGTGTGCCAAAACAATCTGATTACCTAGCTGGTGATTCACAGAACCTCAAGACTTTGACACATACTGTAGATATAATTGATCTAATTATGCAGTACTGTACATGGGATAACATCAATTAGGTTATTTATAAAATAGTTCCTAATTACAATGAAGTAGTAAGCCTGGTAAAATTTTTAAAGAGGTGGTTTGTAGTGCTGTTACTGGGTTTGTATCTAACAATCATTAAACAAGACGTATAATGACATTCTTCATAATTTGACGCCTTCAGATTTGATGGTAGATATCAAACATTTACAGTTCAGTTCAGTCTAACAAAGGTATTATTGGATTTGGTAATGTAATGAAAAGTAATAGTCTGAAGCAAGTGGGTATGAAAACTTATTGGATTCTCATTGAAGAATTCCTGGAGCTGGTGACTTGATTCATTCCATTAGTGCTGATCTTGAGACCTGTTTTCAGACACCATGGATAACCATTGAGAAATGTCCTAAGGAAATGCCTGCCTCTGCTACTGTCACCCCTACGTTCATGACCTGCAGCTCATATTCACGCAGGTGTTTCCCACACTTGAATTCAGTTGACTACTATCAAGTATTGGGAACTCCCAGCCACTATTCTCAATTGTGTACGTATTTAAATAGATCGTCTTCTTGAATCTGTCAGCTTTATGTACAGTTAAAGTGAGTGCCCTCTTTGCACTGCATTTCCTGCAGTCTCTTCCTTATCTATCTAGCACGTTTCTCTGTAAGAAAAGGGACAATAAACACTTTGTGAGCTGCAAACCTGGCTCCTCTGGCGGTGGTCTCCCTGCCGAACCGGGTTTGGGCCGATTCGTCACAATATATTAATAAACGCCGTGTGGAGTTTGCATGTTCCCCCCTTGTTCGCGTGGGTTTCTTCTTGGTGGAAGTCCAGACATACTGGCAGGTGAAGAGGCTTCTGGGAATTAGTCCTGATGTGAGTGTGTGCGCGTCTGTGTCTATGTGCTGGGTAATGGACTGGCATCCTCGCCAGGTTAGGCTCTGTCTCCCCCGCGACATGGATTGGATGAAGCGATTAGAAAATGGATGGAGGATATGCCTCGTTACGAATCACAATCGAAGCAAATATCAAAAACGAAAAAAATTGACGACGGTCCCTTGCCTGCATTACACGCTTCCTGTTGCTTTCCTGTAAACCAAGCGTGTGAGTTCGTGTACGTGGGTTGTGGTAGGAGTATCTGTGTGCAATGGCTTTGTGAAGCACAAGACCGACATGTAGACTATGTTGGCGATTTTGCTTGTGGGTCAACTTCTTTATTCAGGTAAGACTTGCAAAATTGTCAAGATCAGTTAAGCTTTCCGATAAACGTTCACGCAGGGAGGTCTGATAGGAGAGTATCCCCCCCTTCTGGGACAAAAATGCAACAAAGGAATTTCAAATGGCGTTTTGCAGCACAATCTTATATTTTTAACAGAAAAGGCATGTACTGTATTAGTCAATATGCGTCAGTTTGCTAGAAAACGGTTATCTAGACAAATTCCAGTTATTTCAGAAAGTCTTAATTTTAACGCCATCATTCATTCGGTTTTAGGTTTCATACTGTCTATGGTACCTTATGCAGCCACTTTTGCGATCGTAGTATAATATTGAAATGTTATTGATTTGACGTGACGTGATTTGAGGCGTGAACTTCCTCACAAAAAAAGACCTCCGACGCATTTATCAATCTTAAAATGGCATTTCTCCCCGTGGTCGGAATGACAGATTAATGTCATTTGTAGGTTTTGTTACAGCCAAGGTCTGAGTCACACCCTAACTGATTTAAAGTCTTTGAGACAAATTTGTAATTTGCGTCTAACATATTTCAGTTAAGTTAACTAGTGTGTGCAATTGGTATCAGTTCCCGAGTTTGCGAGCTTCCCTCTTCCAGGAGTCTGAAGTGTAACTGGATCCGTTTCATCCAGTTTTATTTGCTGAACTACTCTTGGAAGTGGGGGTATTTTTGAACTGCAGGAAGGAGTATAGAGACACTGAATTGGCCATGGAGAGTAAGGAATGAACAGGATTATTTCCGGGAGCCCCTGCTCTGCATAAATGATATATCTTTGTCATGCCCTTGCCACCTAGACTTGCGTTACTGTGAGTGGTATTTTATTTTAGCATTTTTTATTTTTTTGTGCTTATTCACTGTTGTTTCATTCATTCATTGTCTTATTTTTTCAGTCATCATGTGTTGAAAAGAAAGGTGGTAAAGCATAATGAGAATAAGCCCTTTAACCTTTTAAAATAAAGAGCTCTTCTGGAGAATAAAGCAGGTTTCTAACAAACCTTAAGCACAAAAATCTTGAGGTTTCCTGTTTTAGATCTTTCATTTTCATAATGAAATTTTTGTGTACAGAAGTACACCCATTTTTCTTCCCTGGATTTCATTATGACTTATTTTTGTTAAGGAAAAGGTTCTTTAGTTTTTTTTAAACATAGTATTTACAGTTAGAATAGTAATATAATATCTTATTGACCTTTTCTGTCTGCTAGTTTAGCCCCCTTAATAAACTATTTAATCAATGCACAACAATGCACATTTTGTTATGCATCGATTAAATGTGTTGATTATTTTTAGCATCTGGAATGTTTTTATAGTGGTTTGGAATTATTTTCTTCATTTTGGTTGACTAGAATCAACAGTTTGTATGTGACATTGTGCTTGGGTAATTTTTGCTGAATTTTGTTCAGTGTTTCTGTTTCTTTGTGTCCTCCTTTATTGCAATGTGGTAGCGAACAAAACTCAAGCTGGCTTAGTTGTATAACAAAGGATTTGTCATGTTCAAGAATTTTGAGTCCTGGGTTGATGAGATGACAAATTAAGAAACTATTACTTTACTAATGCAGGTTATTATATAAATTTAACTGCGTACCAGCTTTCACCACTACGATGAGAACGCATGATGATTGATTACTACAGTTTCTGCTGTACAACTAACTAATAGTTCCTGTAATAAAACATATAATTAAATTTCCTGGTACTTTACCATGTTTATGTATTTGCTGTGCATTAAAGAGTACAGCACTGGTCTTTTAATGCAGGAAGTTGCTCATTCTAACCTTTTAACTACGTAGCTTGAAAGACGGCTTGTAACTTCGCTAATGTTCCCTTTTTAAGACTAAAATAGCAACGCTTGTGGTTACAGTATGATATTGGAGACTGATTTAATTTTGCTGTTCATATTTACTGTTCACACAAACACAGAAAATACTGATATTGCCCCCCACCTGACAGACTGAGAAAGCAAACCGCAGTTGCAGTTATCTTCTCATCCAGTATTCAGTGCGTGAACTCTCCAGACTTTGTTACTACTGGTCAAGTTCCTTGTACATAGTCATGTGATTAACAGAAAAATAAATCACTATATCTTGGTAAAGAAAGCAGATTGGATGCTACTTTCAATAGTACAAATGGAGCACTAACATATGTGGTAGGTTTCATTGTTTATTCTGTTTGTAAGGGGCAACTTCACTGAGCTATTTGAGCATCATATATCCGTCCCTTGAAACTATTGAAAACTATTCATAATCTGAAATTTTATAATACAACCAACAAATTCCCACTCCTTTACACGAAAAGCTTACAAGTCATTCATGAGGTCTAGAGAATACCCCTAAAATACTGTTACATGAATAACCAATAGACACACTTCTGTGTGATGGATAATTAGTCCATGTACCCTATAGGACAATAGTTAACAAGATAAAATGTGTAAAACCTTTTTGTAAATTCTTTCCATCCTTTATTTGCTTATTTTTCTTGACTTTAAAAAACTTTCACTACTTAATCATTGTAGCAAAAAAAGGCTTCATACAACAAAAAACAGGTACTGTACTTTGCTACATTGAAATTACGTAATTCAAGTTTGTGAACAGCAAAGGATATATTTTTCTTATACCATTTATTACACTATATTGTTACTAATTCTGTATGATTTTGATTCTGAAAAAGTATTTTTCCTACTAGTTCTGTATTTTATTATATTAAAACTAAAAAGTTTTTCACTATAAAAGTTACTCCTTACGTAAAATGTTATTAACTAAACTAATAACATGAAATATACAAATGGAAGGTAAGCATGCAGTAATACACAGTTTCATAGAATGGCCAGTTTGAATAGTATTGACTTATTTTAAATATAAAATAAAGTTCTAGCATTTTTTCAGAATAAATGAAAATAATAAAATGCATATCAATCAAAATTTGTAATGTATACATGGGAAATATGTCTTTAATAGCACAGGATACCTTAAGCACCATGCTTTGGTTTTTATAGTGCTTTTGTGCTGCTGTCTTTCTCACCTGGATCTTATCTCAGTTGTGTGGGGGTTAGCACTGTAACAGTGAAACACTAGAAAGGGGGTGTTTAGGGAGAACTCTTGCCCTTTATGGAAAGAACAACGTGGCACAGCAAATTAAATGCTATGTCTTTGGGTGTTGGCGGAAAACTGGAGTACCTACTCAAAACCCATGCAAACAGGGAGATTATGAAAACTCCACACAATGTGAAAAAATGTTTCAAATATATAATTTCATATAGATGTTATACTTCATTGTAAACCAGTGGTGTACACTATTTTTAATATGTTTTTTAATAACCTTTCATAACATTTAAATATTGGTTGTCTCTGTTAATAATAATATGTATGTTTTTTATTTGTTGTTTACAGATATTCAAAGTTGCAAGTAAATTGTATGCATTTATCTAGTTATAGGGGAGCTGCAAGCACCACAGAATGTCAGAATGGAGGCTGTGAACATGCAGTACATACTGAAGTGGGACTGGGACCACAGACTATTGAACTACACTGTGAATTTTACAGCAGAGTACCTCTTGTGCGTAAGATACCTTCTTCGAGATCTTCTGAGGAGACACTGTCTGTTTTTCAGTGGTATTCAAAATCACATTCATAACCACTGAGATCTTAAGCATGAAGCACAATGTGCTCATCATCTCATCATATGAGACTTAGAAGAGCTGAGGACAAAGCTCAGTTTTATGTGAATGTTTTTATGTTATCTGTGTTAACTACTGCTGAAAACACCTACAGTAGAATGAAGACCATGGTTTCCCAGGGAATGTGGTCATGTTTTTGGTCATTTCAGAAACATTTAAATTGGAGGGGGAAAAAAGATTTACAACAAATTACCTCATTGATACCACCCGCAGATTCTGTAAATATTGCACCATTTTTGAAATGATAATTGTGTCTTTTTAATGCATGACATAGATAGAGCCCTGTTGATTTATATTTCTCAGCCTTGAATAAACTGTATAAATTTAATAAATTGTAATAAACAATTATGCATGTTTAGTTATTCCACTGGCAAAAAAAATCTAAATAATCCAGTTGTAGCAGCTATTGCAGGTTGTAGGTTTTTGTTGTGGGGTGAAGACATTTGGATTCTACAGTTCTCACCTTTTTTTACAATATTGTTTTGTTACAGTGGTGACAGACGAAAATCCAAAATCTACAAAAATGATTGCTACAGAATTGTTGAAACCCAGTGTGACTTCTCCCACTATTTTGATTACAATCTGATGTACTATGTGCGTGTGAGGACAGAGGGGATAGATGAGGTATCCCCATGGCAGGAATTGCAATTCTGTCCTGATGAAAACGGTAAGGCCATCTTATAAAATGTCTGTAAATGCAACAAGACTTTTTTTCAGCAGATATCCTAAAAACACTGATAATGTAGGTGTAGGGAAAGATGTAGTGAATCCTTACCAGTTTCACATACAATTCCCGAATTCTTAATGCATTTGTGGGTGTCAGCCAAAAGAAAAGTACATTTAAGTAATCTTTATATGGGCTTTATCATATATACCAAACATTTTTCTCCTTTACAGATTGAGTCCAGATCTAAGGTTTACAATTTCAGGAAATCAGGTTGTGAAAGAATATGACAGATGGTAATAAATAGAGTGGTATAGATTAGGATGGATGGGAACAAATCGAACACATTTATCCCAAGAGTGAGTAAAGAAAAAGCTAGATAAAGTATCACAAATAGTTTAACAAATCTGATGTACTACAATTTGACTTAGGTGTTCAAAAAGGAAGAAGTTAACACCATGCTTCATAACACTCGAGGTAAATAAATCTGCACGGGCTTGTGGTTTACCAGCTCAAGGAAATGAGATGTTATTCATAAGCAACTCTTCCAGCAGTTGCTCAGGACATTGTTAGTTCCTCTGGGCTGGACAATGCTAATGTAATGTACATCCAGAATGGTGACAAAACTGAAGCAAGATATCAATGATCAGTAAGTCTGAAAAAATTATTTCATGTAATGTCGTGGAAACAATTTTTAGAACTAGATTAGAGGATCACTTGTATGAAAATAAAACCTAAGAGCAAGTAAAACAGTAATTGATACATAGTGCATATGATATGAATTTAGATTGAGATAATTTTTTTAAGACAGCTTTTCTCGAGTTTAATTCAATTAAACTTTATTTGTCATTATACTTACACGGTTGCATAGTATAGTGAAAAGTGTTTCTCATTAGTCTCTCAGGTGCAGTATATAAATAGAGCAAAAGACATGACAATAGACAGTAACACAATAACAATAACAGTGTAATCAAAACTGTGCAAATACGCAAACAGAGAAAATAATACAACAGTGCAAAAGTAATTCGGGGAACAGTGCAAAAATAATACGGTGATTAATAAATATTACAACTAGTACAGTTTTAAGTACAATTTCGGCTTTCATTCAGTTGTCGTGTATATAGAGGTGTAGGAGTACAGTCGTTGTGGGTACAGGAAGAAGTGAGGAGAGATCATAGTATGATGGGAGGGAGTGGTGGCGTTACCAGCTTGACAGCTCTGGGGAAGAAGTTATTTAGTCTAGTTGTGTGCAACTGGAGCGTCCAGAACCTTCTGCCAGATGGTAGGGGGACAGGTTATGACTGGCGTGAGTGGGGTCAGACATAATTTTGGTGGCTTTTTTCAGACTTCTGGTGTTGTAGATTTCCTGGATGGATGGTAAGGCACTGCCGGTGATGTGTTGGGCAGTTTTGACCACCCGCTGCAGTGCCTTACAGTCGGATGCGGTGCACTTGCCGTACCAGACTGTGATGCAGCTGGTCAGTATGCTCTCCACCATACATCTGTAGAAGTTTGTGAGGATCTGTGGATGCAGGCGTATTTTCTTCAGCCTTCTCAGGAAGTACAGCCGCTGTTGTGCCTTCTTGATGAGACTGGAGGTGTGAGGTCCTTAGAGATGTGAACACCTAGGAATTTGAAGTTATTCACCATCTCCACCACAGACCCTTCAATGTAGATGGGGGAGTGGACTTTTCCTTGTCTCCTGAAGTCAACGATCAGCTCTTTGGTTTTGCTGATGTTGAGACATAGGTTGTTGGTTCGGCACCGGTCTGCAAGTTGTTTTATCTCCTCCCTGTTGGCAGTCTCATCGTTGTCAGTGATCAGGCCCATGACTGTGGTATCGTCAGCTTACTTGATGATGGTGTTTGTGCTGAACTTGGCAGTACAGTCGTGGGTGAACAGGGAGTAAAGCAGTGGGCTGAGCACACAGCCTTGAGGGGCACCTCAAGTTAAGGGGTAAGTGTTAAGGGTGAGCATGTTGGAGGTGAGGTTGCCAATCCTGACAGTCTGGGGTCTGCTGGTGAGGAAGTTTAGGAGCCAGCTACAGAGGGTGGTATCTAAACCTAGAGCCCTGAGTTTGGTAGAAAGTTTTATGGGTATGATGGTGTTAAATGCTGAGCTAAAGTAAATGAATAGCATTCTTGTATAGTTGTTCCTTTTATCCAGGTGGGTTAGTGTGGTGTGTAAAGCCACATCCTCCCTGGAGCAGTTTGTGCGATAGGCAGACTGGAGAGGATCAAGTGTTTCTGCAATGCTGGCTTTAATTTGTGGGGTTAGTAGTTTTTCAAAGCACTTCATTATGATGGGGGTGAGTGCAATAGGGTGGTAGTCATTCAGGCATGTGGGCGCTGATTTTTTTGGTATTGGTACAAATATAAATCTGACATGACAGGCAGCAGTCATTTAAGTAAATGCATGTGTTTGGATTGAGAGTTAATGAATAGAAAACAGAGTGTACAGATATTATGTAAATACTTTTACTGGGGGTGATATAATTAAAGGAGTACCACAGTGATCTGTACTCGGACCACTGCTCTTCCTAATGATTCCTAATGAGATTCAGAAATCTAGATTTACTGAGGATTAAGGAGGATTAACAAATATTGTAGCATCAAATTAAAAAAAAGCTTTAGATCAAATTAAAGACTGGACAAACACCTGGTAGATGGCATTTAATTGTAGATAAGGACTGGGTTTTGTAAGCAGGTGGATAAAAGCCTGAAACACAGAAGAGGCTACTTATGAAAAAGATTTAGATGTTTAGACGTCAGTTACATCTAGACATTGTGGATAAGCAAAGAAAATTTCGGTTATATAATCAAAAGTGTAAAATTTAAATCAAAGGATGTTATGTTAAAATTGTTAAATGCAATAGTAAAGCTTTGTTTAAAATACTATGTACAATTTTGATCACCACATTATAGAAAACATATCAGTTCAGAAAAGAGCAACCAGATGGATTCTCGGGGGTTAAAGAAATGCCTACACTGACAGAATAAAGGAAAAGAACTCTTTAAGTTGTAAACACAGGAGAATAGACAATAAGGGGATTCAAAGTATTTAAAATTCTTTAAGCCGTTAACAGAGTCATCCCAGTGGACTTTTCCAGAATCTTTTCCCGTCTTACTGAAAAGGAACAAAGACATTTTTGATAAGATTGTTATGAATGGGATAATGTTTGAAACATCAATAACTCTAAGCAGGGCAATGTAATGTAATATAATGCTGTAATTTCCCCTGATGCATTGCTTCAAGGTAATTTAAAGGTTGTTTGCAAACAGACTGAAGAAAATATTTGATCCTTAATATCATCAGAGTGATATGTTTTATAGAAAATAGATATTCAATAATTCAAGCAAATATTAAACATTATCTAATAAATCTCAGTACCTGTAGCAGTTCAGATACTTATGAGTTACCACAAACGTGGGTACTTAAGACCAAATTGACTAAGTTTCTGATTCTACATACAGGTGGAATCACCTCCTGATGATCAGCTAATCATTTGCAGATGTTTTATGCATGTGATTCTACACACACTCTTAATTGAGATAGTAGACCTATGGATGCATTTGAGTTTTCTGTCCTGCTATAAAAGGGGGGTGTGATAATTATAAAATAGGAAGGTTATTAAAACAATATAAAAATCAGATTCTGAAACCAGCTTGATATAAAAAAATAAAAATAAATTCACCCCCTAACGTCAAGTTATATGCAGTATGTGTGTATTCTCTGGCACAGGTTGATAGAATAATAATCAGACAAAACACGGTTTGTTTAACAAGAATTTGCTCAGTTAAGGAATAGATAATACACATACATATGTAATCAGTGGGCTTCAGAATCCTACTAACTTTATACTTATGAAATTCCAGAATTGTGTCCCCTTAAACTAAAGACACAAAAAACCCCAAACAATTTGTGTCCTAATAAAAATGGATCCTACCTAGGACTAAATCTCCCTCCAAGTCACGGTTGTCCAATCAGGAACCAATTTCCCTATGGTAACAACACATAACTAAAATAGGAGACACTTTTTGGCCAAAAATTCCACTATATAGAAAAACAGATTTTACTAAAATAAATAAGACCTCAAGCTCTCTTCTAATAATGCCAGTTTAGAGTCATTTTATCAGATAGTGCTTAGATTACCTGGACACAATTAATATTCCAGTCTGGTTAGAAAAAGGTACCCTCCCAGGGCACAGTTCTGGAGTTGATGATGACTGCTGAGGTCTGTTCTTCCTTTCCTCTTTCCTGTGTTTATGCTGTGGTTCATCGCTATGCAGGCTGTATTAATGACCTCACTAGGAATGGCCTGCTCACTGTTGAATCTTTCTTCTTTAATGTTGCGATCTTACTGATTTGCACTAAAGTTAATTATCCGGAATATATTATTAGGAGAACTCCATGTTAACTTTACTAATCATACTCAAGGATAACTACACAAATACCGTCTAAAAATATCTATTGTTCAAAATCTTGTGAGCAACGTAATCAATCTGGGAAGTGTAAACGTTGCTAACCCCAGCTGAAACTCTGCTTCCCCCCACTTAGATGTAAATGCTAATATGTTCTTTTACAAGACAGACAATCTTCTGGTTTTGCACTCGCACTGACGACCCAGCCTGCTTATGTATTAAATCTGAGCTGATCTTCCTTCTCACCTGAAGGTCCATTCAACAATGTCAGCCTCCTGCAACGTGCTTAGATATATTGAAATGAAATTATGACATTAAATTAATTAATTTGCTCCAAGCTTCACTAAGGAATAAACCATTAATTATTTTTAATAAGAGACCCGTGTCATGGAAAGATTGAATTCAACCAGGATGATGTAAAATTTCAGACTTATAAAGAAGGTAAATTAATCAACCCAGGGGAGAGTTTCTGGAGGTAACCCTAGCGTTCGCTGACAATTATTTCAGGATAGTACAAATTGTCCTTGCATTGGAATCAACAAGGAATGCTCATCATTAGACGCTGTTTTCTTACGATCTGGAGGATGTCTTGCACAATAATTCTATTAAAAAGCATTTAGAGTTTATGGGTACTTGAACAAAGGGACAGAACAATTGCATGGACATCTTCAGAGCTGAAGATGAACTTGAATACTGATGGAAGAAGATTTGGAAGCACTGCACATAGAGAAGCTAAAATGAGCTATGTGGTTCACTGAATAGACCATTTAAAGCTAACTTGAAGGAAAATAACCATTGCTGAAAACAATGAAAACAATCAGGTGAATTCGGCGGGATACAACAGTATGTTAGCGGAATGTCCTGAGAATCATACTGGGAAAATATTTTGTCTTATATAAATATTTTTGAAAACCCAAAAGGATTCCTCTTTAATTGCATTAGCGATCGGGCCTGACCTCAGACCCCAGATTAGGAAGTACTTTGGAATTTAAATAAATGACGTTTATCTACATTTGTATGTAAAAGCATAGTTAGACACAGGAGGGAGAAGATCCCTCCTGCTCTAGTAGAGTGGTGACAAGGGCCAGATCTGGAAAAGCAGTTTTCAAAATGAAAGGCCTCATGGTGCCCTTAATGAACACTTATGCTTCATTTGAGTTGCTAGAAATTCAGTAACCTTCAGTTCAAGACCCTGATGACCGTGTATGAGGTGTATGAGGTGGTGCAAGTCAAATTTAGAAATAGGAATGTATTCAATCTACCATTGCCAGAATATACCATTTGTAATCAAACACTTGTTTGGTGTTAATTTTAATAAAATGTTGTGGATGATCCCTCCCACCCTTCCTACTACTTCTTTGCCCTCCTACGATCTGGTAAAAGGTATTGCAGTATACGGGCCAGCTCCACCAGACTCTGTAAAAGTTTTTTTCCCACAGGCTCTCAGGATCCTCAACAAGCTCCTGGTACCTACTGTAGCTACTCCAAATCTGGAAACATTTTTGCCTAATGTCAGGCACACTGTCTGATGTATTCTTTTTTACAATCCTATAAAGTAAATTGCACTATGCACATTGCACTTTATGTACCCTGTCAGAAATGTCTATGTCTACATATATAGCATTGTCTTGTCAGTGCCTTGTCTGCATTCGTTGACCTGTAAAATGATATCTAGCTCCTTTGTACACTTGTATATGGCTGGAATGACAAACTTGAACTTGAATTACAAAAATGTGTGAACTGAGCCTGTCCAACTAAAGTTACGAGTGAAAATGGTATAAAAAAAGTTCAGATTAGATTTACTACATAGATTTAGGTTTGGTACTGAAGAACAGCTACTCAAATAAAACATGTTCAACAATGTTGTAAGAATGTGAAGTTAGATCAATAACCTTTTAAGGAAATGTATTTAAATGTATATGTTTTAAACTGAATTTTTTAAATTATGAATTAGCCGTTATGCTTAAGGTTTTGGTGCATCTGAATGCATTTTATTTAATTAACTCTGTGGCTCATTACCCTCTGAAATCTTTGTGCATTTCAGCTGAACTGGGTCCACCTTCTGCTTTTGGTGTCCAAAGCAGGAACACGATGCTGATTGTGAACATTACTCACCCACTGACCTTGGACAAGTCAATGAGCAACATAATGAGTCTTCATTATTGGTTGGAGTACTGGAAAAGGTTGTCCCCAGCACAGGTGAGTTTCAGAACACGACTGCCCAGCTAAACCTGTGTATCCTATACCATTCCTCCAAGTGTGCTATATACTGTAAATCGCAAAAGTATTCAAGCCATTGCCCTTTAAAAATTAAAAAAAATATGCATGCATATATTTTTAACTTAATAATTTATTTAAAACATGAATAAAACTCATACTGAAGACTTGTAAAACTTATAAGATACAATAAATGTCAACAAAATCTGTAGTAAAAGGTGTGATGTAGAGTCTCCTAAAATATTTCCTGGTATTTTGCTATCAATGTTCCCGTCTATCTTGACAAGCATTCCAGTCTCTACTGATGACAAGCAGAACTGTAACATAATGCTGTCATCACCACGATTCACAGTAGGGATGTTGTTGACTGACTGCTGAAAAATGTTGGGTTTGCATTTGCATTTTGACCACAATGTTCAGCTTCTGTCTTGTCTAGCTATAACACTTTTTGCCACATGTTTGCAATGTGTTTTGTTTTAAATCTAATGCAGGATGTGAGATCTTTTTCAGTTCTGTACAAGCCCCCTTTCTGGAGGTACCAATAAATTGTTGGCCCATACACATTTTTTCCCATCTCAGCCTCTTTACCTTAACTCTTTCAAAGCCACTGTTGGCCTCACGGCTGCAAACTTGACCAGTGTCCTCCTTGCCCGGCTGATAATTTTGGAAGAACACTCTGATCTCGTCTAGTCTAGTTGCCTTCCACTTCTTAATGATTGACTTAACCATGCTGAAAGAGATATTCTTTTGTAACGCAATGTAATTTTTCCACAAACAGTGTAGTCTTTGAGTAATTTCTCCACTCCCCTCCGACACAGATTTAAACTGTGAAGCATGAGCAAATTCTCAGTATGTACAAAATACCACCAGCTAAATTTATCCCTTATAGTTGAGCAGTCTGTGTTAGTGTGGATTGGATCTTGAGATTGTAAATGAACAAAAATATAATTTCCTCTTCATCTTTAGCCTCTGAAACAAGAACATAAACCTATCATATAGCATATACATTCACAGAATTGCTCACTTATACCAGTGTATTTAATGTAGAAACACAAGAACTGCCAAGCAACATAAGCCCTACCCATTTTTTTGAGAAAAGAACTCCAGATATTGCCACTAACCGTTTACCTTTTTACTCTGTTCAAAGAACAGATCTGTAAACATCTGAGAGATATACAGATATGCGAATGTTTGGGCCAAATTACTTGTTTTGTTGGTTTTCTAAGTTAACACAACCACAACACAAACTTAAACTTGACATATTTCTGCAGATTTTAACACACAGTTTCTATTTATTGGCTGAATTTAACATATTGAAAAAAAATAGTAAAGGTGGCATGTGCAAATGTTTGGGCACACTATCAGTCAGTTCTTAGTAACACCCCCTTTGGCAGAAATCACAGCCTCCAAACATTTCTTGTAGCCAGCTAACAGTCTTTCTATTCTAGCTTTAGGATTTTTTTCCGCACTCTTCCTTGCAGAACACTTCTAGTTCAGAAATATTCTTAGGTTGTCTTGTATGCACTGCATGTTTGAGATCTACCCACAGATTTTCAATAATATTAGAGTCTGAGGACTGTGAATGCCATTCAAAAACCTTAATCTTACGTCTCTTGAAGTAGTTCATGGTTGATTTGGAGGTATGTTTTGGATCATTGTCTTGTTGTAATATCTAACCTATTCAGCTTCAGCTTCACTGACTGTGGGACATTAGGTTCCAGGATTTACTGATACTTAGTAGAATCCATTCTTCCCTCTACCCGCACAATATTTCCTGTGCTACTGGCTGCCACACAACCCTAAAGCATAATAGATCCACCCCCATGCTTAACAGTTGGCAAGGTGTTCTTTTCTTCAAATGCTTCTCCTTTTTTTTTGTCTAAATGCACCTTTGGTGATTGTAGCCAAAAAGTTAAATTTTTACTTCATCAGACCACAGCACTTGGTTCCAAAGCGGCTCTGGCTTATCTAAGTGTTCTGTTGCATACATCAGACGTTGACTTTTGTGATGAGACCGCAGGTAAGGTTTCCTTTTGATGACTCTTCCATGCAAGTCATGTTTGTGCAAGCAATGCTGCACAGTGAACTATTGCACCACGACTCCTGTGCCAGCTAAACCTTCCTGCATGTCCTTTGCAGTGATATGAGGGTTTTGCTTTGCATTCCTGACCGGTCTACCAGCAGTTATATCTGAGATTTTTCTTGGTTTTCCAGATCTTGTCTTGACTTAAACAGTTCCCCTTAACTTCTATTTCTTAATCACATTTTGGACAGTGGACATTGCTATCAGGAAGCATTTAGATATCTTTTTATAGCCTTCCCCTGCTTTGTAAGAGTCGATTATCTTTATTTTCTCAACCTCAGTCAGCTGCTTAGAGGAACCCATGGTTGTTGAGTGAGAGGTTCGAAGAGTCAGAATTTATGAAGCTCTGGAATTGTCATCACCTGACTTAGATGAAGGCCTAATAAGTCAATTAGGTTCTGAGACCTTACACAACATTGAACACTAGTGGATCAACTGGAAGGGTGCCCAAACCTTTGCACATGTCACATTTAATGTTTTATTTTTTCCAATCTGTTAAATTGAGCAAATAAACAGCAACTGTGCATTAATATTTCCAGAAATATGTCAAGTTTAAGTTTGTACGCTGCAGAGGTTGTGTTAACTTCATTTTACTTAGAAAATCAACAAAACTTAATTTGGCCGGGAGTGCCCAGACATTTGCATACAACTGTATATAGTGATTTATTCAATAGTTTTTGACTCCAGGGCAAATTTTTGAAAAGGCTGGGGTCATGAGTTCAATTAATCTCTCTATTCAATCTATATGAACAGGCAGCACATACTTCTAGTTCATATACAAAGCATAATATTAACAAATAAAACTAAATGTGTATTAGGTAAGGTAGATCTAATGCCCAAACTTCTCCTTTCAAACAAATCTCCTTACCATTGTGCTTATGCATGACATTATTATTACTTTACAATTGAAGCATACAGGCTATTGTTCCTATATGAGTAATATCAAATAAGCAAGTACATACTGCAAGGAGGAATGACAGCTGTTTTTGCACATTGGTAGCATTTCCTTGGCATGTTAAAAAAAAAAGACAAAATATTATATTTACGTTTTGTGCACTGTTACAAGAACTACAGTTGTAAGTGCAAGAACTAGTTATGTGAGTAAATCGTTGGTAACTGAGTAAGAAGGCCTCAACTGTGAAGGTGCTGATGTTTCCTGAGTTAATGCCTACAACCTCTTGCTTATAATCTGAGGTTTCCTGTTATCCTTCACCCATCAAATTAACAAATTCTCTCAGGGCGGGGCTGAGCAGCATTTTCCATTCCTTATGTAATGGCAGCTAGACCACTCTTTTCCATTGAAAAGATTGAAGATCCAGCAAAATATCCAGGAACTGGGGGGTTAGACATTAATGGTAGTTGAGATAGTCTGATGTTATTGTGCAATTTAATATTCTTTTGTTTATGGACATAAGAACAGCTTTTGAAAATGTCATTCATGGCATCCTACAGGGTTGCATGGAAAATTATCAGGGAATTACCTGTACTTCCCTTTGGTTTGGCTAGCAGAAGCCAATTTGTTACCCTTGGCTGTTTTAAATGTGGACAAACTATAGTATGTTTCACTGGTCTGCTGATGACACTAAGAACAAAGGTACAGTAGTGCTTCAGACTGTGTGCTTTACAGGTGTTTGCCAGATATGAAGATATGAATGAACAGACCTTTCTTATAATAAACTGTTAAAAGACAAGATTATGCTCTTCATACTCCCATACTTCAAACTTCAAAACTTCATACTTTTAATGTTGGTGGCTTCAATATTGCTGATTATGCTGAATTCAAACCTTTGATGTTGGTTAGAAATCTTTGTGTTACCTTTGTGTTACCAATTCTGTGTTGTCTTTTCAAGGTCATCTTAGGAAAGTTTGCTTGCAACCTTTACTCAGCAAGGCTGAGGTCCCATTCATAAGAAATTCTGCGGCTGCCAACACTTTCAGCACTTGCTTTAAAACCTCTCTTTAATATAAAGTTTAGTTTTGCGCTTGGTTTCACTAAGTCAGTTCGCATGACTATTATTCCCCACTTTTTTACTTATGTTGTGTTGTGGGTGTGCTGCTGTACAGAACTTATGGTGTGTTACAAAGCACTCAAATAAAATTGCATGTTATTCTAAACTTGGGCAATGTCTGATCTTTTTGTTTTTTTTGGACAGATCCACACACTGCAACTCAACAGAAGCTACGCTATACTCTCCCAGCTAGAGCCGTGGATGGTGTACTGCCTCCGGGTTCGGGTCTTCAACATCCAGTATAAGAAACAGAGCCGTTTCACCGAGTCAAAGTGTGTGGAAACGGAAGGCGATGGTAGGAATGGCTTCACTATGTTTAGTTGGCACAGAACACAAATACTGAGCAAGAGGGGCACAGGACAGAAAACATAAACTTGTGTTCATAGTATGCAAAGAGATGATAAATCAAAGATTGCCCTTCATTCATTGAAAAGTTTACTTTCCAAATGAGAGGAGGCTGTTCAGCATCAATCTAGCCCTTTTGGTACTCTGCATCCTGCTGCCTGTGCTTTTGTGATTCTTTGCTCATTCTTTTTCTACCTGCTGCTCCTCAGGGGGCTGGGTGTCCAAGAGTATCTTCCCATCAGCATCTGCTGAAGACAAGGATAAAGTGTTAAATAAATTTAATTAACACCTATTGACTCGCATAAGCTCTCTATTGGTACAGTGCAGCAACTGAGTGCTTATTTTGAATAGGGAGCTATCAATCCCTGATTAATAGATTGGATTGTGGGTCAGTGGTGTTTTTAAGAACACATTAGGGATGTAGATCAAGAAGGCAGCAAGGGGCATTTGTTTTTATTAAATATTTGATGTTCTGCTAATATTTTTTAGTATTTTTATTTTTTGTGTACATTGTAGCTTTTATGCAAAAAGGAAGACAAGAGTTAGCTGTTATTGCAATTGTTATGCAGTTG
The DNA here is from genome assembly GCF_059453375.1 of Lepisosteus platostomus. Classification (NCBI taxonomy): domain Eukaryota; kingdom Metazoa; phylum Chordata; class Actinopteri; order Semionotiformes; family Lepisosteidae; genus Lepisosteus; species Lepisosteus platostomus. The sequence continues at coordinate 34,175,745 of NC_142612.1, forward strand.
CTTGCATAGGGTATTTAAATTGCTTGAAAACATATACTATTCATTTAATTCTCATCACAGAGTAAACTTAAAATGGATTTAGAAGAATCTGAATCTCTTCTGTTTACAATAATGGAAACACTCGTGCATTCTTTATTAGGCTGTTCTGTAAGGCAAGTTTTTTTATATTGCTCATGTTTATTATATAATATATGTGATAATAAATATTTATTATCACTCTGTTTGACCCATGCAAACAGCTGTCAACTCTAAATCAGTACAGTATTGTCTCAACATCTGCAAATTAAACATATGAAAATTTGCTTATTCATGATTTGGTCTGGCCGACATGGTCTTGGATGAAACCAGGCTGAAAGGTTGTTAACCACAACTTTCAAACTAGTGTAATGATTCATAGCCGTTCAGGGACGCCAAATATGTAACGTTGCCATAGCCAAAATGTAATGTAGTGGCTCTCTGAACGCACCAGTTCTGTAGGGTTTGGGCATTTACTGAGACAATTATTAATTGTAGCAGTAAATCACAAAGTTGATTCTTTTGATGGCTTTAGAGTCCAACCATGCGACATAACTCAAACAACACACACACACAGGTACTAATACACGAGGATACATTTATTAATACATAGAATATGCATATAAACCTAACAGATCTTATCAAGAGGGTTATCAGAATACAAAAGATATATATTCAATCAGTTACAAAGAGTTACACATATCAAGAGGACATACGTTCAGTATATCATTCATTTAGACCGTTTCATAAATGAACTTGGTTATAACTTCTACATTAGATACTCAAAACAAGAACATAACTCTTAGGAATTAAATTGATATCAACTGGTTGGGATAACAATTGAATTCTCGAGCAGTAATGCATTGAAGTTGAATACTCATCCAATCTCTGGGGATTCAGATCTCCTGCGGGCACAAAGAAACAGTTGCAGGCTTGTTGCTGTCCAATCCGCGCTCTCTGGCTCGGTGCCAGGCTGTGCTGTGCGGCTTGCGACGGTGCGCTGCTGATGCTCACTGTTGGCTTTAACTAGCAAAGTTTGTGCACAGGAGAAAAGATGACTGTGGGTCCCAGCAAGTCAGGAAGAGGACCGGTTCGTTCCTGATGAAGCGCTAGTTCTGAATAGTGATTCAGCTGTCCACAGTTCTGACCTGTTGACGAGGCGTGCTGCTGGTTACTCTCTGGCAACCTCCACTCTAGACTCTTAGAACAAAGGAAAGTTCTGGCACTCGGACACACTGGCCGTTCCGTGGTTGTCCGGGCTGAGTCTCAGGATGGTCAGGAGGCGCGCTGCGAGAATGTCCTGCCCTTGGGAGCCTTCTGCTCCTAGGCTGTCCTGCCCTGGAATTCTCCTTTGAATTCCCTTTAGAACAGTCCACAGAATTCTCTGAATCTTTCTGAATCTTGTTGAATCTTACTGATTCTGAATCTCACAGGCTCTCTGTGTTGCCTGTTTTTACCTGGAGGAACTTCAGCTCATTGATTGGCTGAAAGTTCCGTGGGCATCAGAGTCCCACGTGGGTTACTCGGCCCTACCAGTCCCTGATTGGTTGATCAAGGTGAGATATGAGTCACTTACTCCTGACACTTAGGAATGCAGTCCAGATGTCCAACTGGCACTCCCTAGACAGATAGGCGCCAATGGATGACCATTGATCATGATAGCCAGGCTTAGCTAAGTGCATCCCCCTTTGGGAGCTGTCCTAGGACCTTAAATCACCCTGCAGAATAGTTTCTCTGTGGCTGCACCACAGAGATGAACAGAGAAATGGGGCCTCATTTGGGAAGGCTCAGAACACTTAATTCTTTCTTATTAATAAGCCTCGCCGCTACACTAGCCTTGCAGCAGGATCATGAGAAGAATCTAGCTAGTGATTGAGCTTCTCCCTGCCCCCAGCCCAAGTACCCACAATTTGGCTATTTGCAACGGTTCTTTGCCTCGTACCCTCACGGATATATATATATTGTACATCGAGACCCTCCTGTATAACTTGAAAGACATTCTGTCCTCCCATAATAAAAACTTCCTTTTTAATAGTGTGTTGAAAGCTGTTGAAGAAATATTTTAAGCATTACTTCCTTGTTTCGCCTCTTCTTAACTGAAGAAAACTGGCAGGATGTACATCAAACCACATTGCGTGCACTTTAGCATAGAAGTCTAAGCTGTGTGAAAAGCTCAGGCTGCTCTTAAATAGCTTCTGTAAGTAACTGACCTAGATTTCTTTTACATGCAGGAAGATAAATGCTGGCCTATTGTGCAAACACCCCCCAAAACATAGTTGTCAGAAGAAATTTGATTTCCAAACTACCCAGAAAAGAACCTTTGTTCTGAATACTTAAAGCTTATTGTTTTGTACTTTATGTGAGATACAATGTTTGTTCATGAAAAAGTATTTTAAGGAAATGTCATGCTACACTGGACATTATCTCTGATACACGTTTATTTTTGAAGATGTGTGAGGTGTAGAAATCACAATGGTTATTTTTGCCATTTTTTAAAATAAGTATTTTGTACCTGCCAAATCCAGCTTGTATTCGACTAGGTAGCTCAAAAGAAGATAAACACTTGGAGATTGGAGATAGAGAACAAGTTCACAGTAAGAACATAAGGACAGTTACAAACAAGAGGAGGCTACTTGGCCCATCTTGTTCCTTTGGTAGTTAGTAGCTAATTGATCCAAGGATGTCCACTAGCCATTTCTGGCTTCTTAAAGCCAGGTTATCTGCTTTATCAAAATGGCTGAGTAGCTTTCTCCATGTTCCCACAATAATTTTGGTAAAGAAATGTCTCTCGTTTTCAGTTTTAAGTACATTTCTGTGTAGTTTCTATTTTGTCCTCTGGTTTGTGTTTCACTGTATATTCTAAAGAGGTTCACAGGCTTGACTTTGTCGATGAATTTGATGATTTTCTCGTTGTCTCGTAGTCTTCTCTGTTTAAGATTGAACAGTTTTAGTTCTTTCAGCCTGCAGGATGTTTCCCTTAATGCCCCTCATTAAGATGTATACTGTATGTTTTTTCTTCTCTGGCCTAATTCCAGAGCAGCAATGTCTTTTCTATAAAGTGGTCTCAAAATTCTTAAGCAATATTCTAAATGATGTCTGGTAGCAGCAATCACGTGGTGGTTCTTTTACAAAATCAATCGATCAGCGACACACACTCACAGATTCAATAAACGAGATACATTTATTAATACATAAATTGTGCATGAAACATATAACAGTCTGCCTGGATAGTGTAGTGGATTGGTGGCAGATCTTATTGTGATCAAAGTGCAAGGTATATAATCACGAAGAGATGCAAAACACAAAGAGATACAAACACAGAATATGCTTCAGTATACCGTTCGGCTATACTATCGTTAATCAGTCTACATTAGCTACTCTAAAGTAAATACATTACTCATATGAATTGAATTGAAATCAACTTGTGTTGAGGTAACAATTGAATTCTCAAGATGCAATTTAGAACATTGGGTTTACTTATCCAGATATGGATTTGTATTTTCCGGCACGGACTCCAAGACCAGCTACCGGCTGCATCCAATTGCTGTGGCATTCAGTCCCGGCGTCCTCTGGCTCCTTGCCACCCAGTCGGTGTGCAGCTCGGAGTCAGACGAATTAGGTGGAGAGATTTCTGCTGTGGTGACACGCCTGACAGTGTCTCTTTCAGGGACCTACTAGTAGTCCAGCTGACTAGTAGAAAGTCTGTATGCACAGAGGGTGACCGCAGGTCAGAGCAAGTCACTCTTTAGGGGGAAGAAACTCAGTTTGCTCCCAGTGTAGCACTGCTGCTGAATAAAAACTTATTCAGGTTGTCGACAAGAGTCCAAACGTATACTCAGGTGATCAAGTGAAGCGTCCACGTTGGCGTTGGCTAGCAATTTATGTATGGGCATTCCCCGGGCCAACACTTTGCTGAAACAAGGTTGCAGTCCCTAAACAGACAACACTGGCCGTCACGTGATTGGCCATCACAGTTGATGATTGGTTGAAAGTTTAGCGTCCATTCCACGTGGGGTATACACACCCTACAGGTTGGTCAAGGTGAGAGATGAGTCATAATGATCTCTGACATCTAGGATCACAATCCAGATGTTCCCAAGAATCTTAGGTGGCAGGAATGAGTTACAGGGAGTTACAGAGAGTTACAAGAAACATCTAGTTGATTTAGTGTTGAGTCATTGCTGCTCAGATGGGAGCCAAATCTGAGAGCTCTCTCATTACTGTTGTTCCTTGTTTAAAAATAAAATGGACTATTCCCTGAGATCTTGTTTTGATATAGTTGTTCTTTAATTTATTTCTAATAATAATTTCCATAAACTTATAATGTAATATAATGTAATAAAAATCAGACTTATTTGTCTGGAATTGCTTTCTTCATTTATTTTGTCCTTCTTTTGGTACTACCATTCTCTTGAGTGACTGCTGGAATAGAATTATCTTGATCTTTTGAGAAGAAAAGATCAATACAAGTTTTGCTTCTTTTAGGTGCCCTGTCAAACTGGGTAATCAAGCAGTCATTAACAATGTCTACTACAGTATTTTGGTTTTGGCCACTGACATTCCTATACATTATATCTCTCCCAATCTGGATATTGCCCCGGTCACCTTCTATTGGTCAAATTCTATCTGAGTTGTTTTCATTCACAAGCTGAGAACAGGAGGCACTTCTTTATACAAAGGGTTGTGGGAGTATAGAACAAGCTACCCATCTATGTTGTTGAAGCCAACCCCAACTATCTTGGCTTCTTTCAGAAAATGGCTAGATAGATTAATTCTAGTCTCGGTGAGCTATGCTGGGTTTCTTTGACTTTTCATCTTCAAAACATTTTTGCTCCTAGGAACAATCTGGCAACTGTTTCACTTCTGTTAACATTAGCAGTTCAGTCCACAGATGTTTAAATGTAAGCGTTTTCCAAAAACAAATTCCGAAAGGGAAGCCAAAGCAGTATTACACAAGAGGACAATCCTGTACACAGGTCAACTTCAGAACAGAGGCTTTGGAAAATGAGTCTATAAAGCTCCTTCTATGTTATTATTACACACATGGCTCACTGAGACTCTTGATTTAACCCTGCTACTTCGGTTTGTAGTATGAAAATGCTTATTCAATCTACATGAGCAGATAGAGACCTGGATTAAGCATGTCAGTATGAAAAGGATTTACGGGTCACTGGCAGAGGTCAGGGTGAGAATGTGATACAACTGGAGCAGCGGCTTTCTTATGCAGAGGAGCTACCCCAGGCAGAGGGTCTCAGGCCGGAGTACTGCTGTGGAACATATTGTATCAGCAGATACTCATATAGACCACTGTATCAGGACTGTATCTGCAAAGGTCTCATTTTCTTTATGCTGCATGAAAAAATAAAATTAGCACTGTCAGGCTCATTGATTATTTATACCATTTTTAGGTAACTGTAAAAAAAACTTTTAAAAAAAGATCATTTTGGGTAGAAATGCGATCGATCATCTGACAAATTGCATGCAAATTCCCCAAAGAATTACTGTTTATGCAGGACTGTTAGAAAAGCAAAATGTAACTGTTCTGGGTGCCCTTGTTTTCTTGTACTGAATGAAACTTTCACATGTATGCTTTATGCATTTGTTGAATATTATTAATTTGGCAGATCCATTTATTCAAAGTGACCTGGATTTGTATACATTTATACAGTTGGGTATTTTACTGGAGCAGTTTAGTGCAGTATATATTGGGCAAATGTGTTTATGAGCCATAGCTTTGTTTAATTAATTTTAAAAATGAATGATGAAAAATGGTGAAATGATTTCTATGATGGCCTTTAAGAACTTTGATTAGTTCTGAGAAAAATCTCTTAAACAAAAGGAATATGGTTGGATCTAAATACTAGTTATTTGTGAGGAAGTTGTATTTTATGTTTTTATTGACTTAATATTTGTCTGTTTCCCTAACAGGACATATTCCTATCTGGCAGCTACCAGTGCTCTTCCTTATAGTGGTAATTGTGATTCTTTTGTTCTCTTATGCCACCTATAAGGCTTACAGCTGTATGAGACACCTCTGTCCACCATATGAGATTCCAGACAGCTTACAGGTATGTCCTGCCCCAGGGCAGCTGTTATCTTGTGTGTGTGTGTGTGTGTGTTTTCTTCAGAGTCCATCTAGGGTGATCTACATCTAGGGGTGTCATAGACTGTTTGGGTTTCAGTTGCTAATTGCTCTTTTGTGATTATTCTGTAATATAATAGGTATTATTATAGGTACAGACCAGCAGCTATAATACCCTGCAGGTCTCAACTGGCAACCCACTGAAGTTAAACAGGGTTGAGCCTGGTCAGTACCTGGATAAGAGACCTCTAAGCTATGGTTGCTGCTGGAAGTGGTGTTAGTGGGATGGGTGGGGTGTGCCCACCCTGCAGTCTGTGTGGGTCCTAATGCCCTGGTATAGTGGAGGGGACACTATACTGTAGTGGGCGCCTTCTTTCGGATGAGATGTTATACCAAGTTCCTGACACGTGGTCATTAAAGATCCCTGGGCATTTCTCGATAAGTAGGGAGTTATCGCAGTGTCCGGGCCAAATTTCCCCCCTCAGCCTTTACCGTGTCCTCCAAATTGTCTCCATGTATGATTGGCTTGCACCTGCCCTGCAATGGACTGGCACCCCGTCCAGGGTGTACCCTGCCTTGTGAACATTGCTTGCCGTGTAGGCTCCGACTTCCAACGACACTGTATGGTATAAAGCAGTTTGGCAAATGACATGAAATTATAGGTACAATGGTGTTGTAACAAATAGGTACACATCTCCAGTCTATCAAGGGACAAAATACTTTCAAAAATACTTTCACAAGAAAAATTAAATAGAGATACAGTACCTTAGAAAATAATGTTGGACATCTTTTTAAGCTTACATTTTGCAATTTTGTTGTAAATCCAGGAGGAACTGTAAAACTTTGTTTTTCATAGTAAAATTCCATTTGGTTCACCTTCTTTCTTCTGCTTACTTACCAGGGCTTCATGTCTTCAGGGCCTCAGGTCTTGATACTCACTGGGGACCGGAGGGAGGCGTTTGGTGAACTCATGCACGTCATTCCTGTAGAAACCACTCTGCCCCTGCACCATATGGAGCAGCGAGACCTTAACACAGAACAGGGTGAAAGCGACTCTGGGATCGGCTCTGGACAGGAGGGATCTGATGGAAGCCTCAGGAGTACCATAGCAGAACAAGGGGAGAACTCTTGTAGACTGTGAAGTTTAAAAAAAATTGCAAGGCACAATTTCTGGAGAAGAAAAGCCTTGTATTGAGAGCATACCACCTGTTCAGCTGTTGAATCTGAAACTGAGCTCAGTTTGTTTTAAGAAAAGTGGAGGAACTTTGCTTAGATTGGTAGAAGTCATTCATATAATCCAAAGAATACATTCGAGTATTTACATATATTTGACCACAAATATTAGGAAAACTGTGGAACAGAGTGTGTACAGAAGGCTAACACTAACATGGCTAGTGTGCATCAGATGTGTTTGTTAGATACTACAATATAACTTCCCAGGGGCTTTACCTGTCTTTTGGTCTGGGCTTCCATTTTTTTTCCTGGTCTTTCATGGACACAGGTCCTTTTTTCCATATTCACAACGAAGTGGGGAAAGATCTTTAAATAGACACTGGATATAGAGGTCTCTTATTATCCCCTTTACCATTGGCGAGGATTGTGTTGATCCCTTAATCCAACTAGAAGGATTGTCAAGTCCTGTGCAAGGTAGAGAATACCCGATCCCCTCCTCTTGGCCTTAACTGCTGGTTTACAACCCCAACACTGCACTTGCATGGTTGGGCCTTCATCCCTGTTTGTCTTACAATATAGTTTTTCTACCCTTGGTGCTTCATTGGCTGCTGGTGGATAATACAGTTTTGTCTGCTCTCATTCTGTACACAGTTGCACATTGTACCAAGGCAGTCTTATATGTTGAATTGTGAGACAAACTATTCACTATTTTCTTCAGTATTACAGAGCAAACTGTGAAATCACAATGTGCTGAAGGTAATGTGTGGACATTTCCTTGCCTGCCATAGAAAGTGTTATGATTTTTTGTTACCCTGGAGCATTTTTTGTAAGACACGTGACACATTCTCTGCAGCAATACTTCATATGCATATTGAGTGCCACTGTGAAGGTGCTGGTGTTTCTTGTCAGGGTAGAGAATGCTACCTTCTTTTTAAAAGACCAGCAAGCTGCACTTTTGTAAAGTGGGAATTGTCCAGTTGGCAGGCTAATATATTCACTGGTCAAGAACATGTTCCCTTAATGGCAGGTAAGACAAAATTGGGTATGAGGAGTTGGACTGTCTTCCAGTCATCTTTTCTGGCTAAACCAATCCTCAGATCTCAATCTTGTTGAAAGTGGATGGAACTGGTGGAATTGTAGTTCAATTCTACAGGTCATTATCCTCATTACTCTCTGATCCTGCTGGATAAATGGTGAGACAATGGGCTGCATTGGGTATAGTCCAATAGTCAGATAGGCTTCCTAATGTTTTGGTCAGTGAGTTAGTGCCATAAGCCTCCCTGGCTGATATGTTTCTCCATTGCAGACTGTTTATTGATGGGTTTTCTGAAGGCTAAAAGGAGGACATAGCTAAATATGAAGGCAATGACTTCTGTATTTAGGCTAGTCCATTGCATGAGTAGGACCAAATGTGACCACATCAAAGTCTTTTTTTTCTCTGTTAAAATAAGTGCATTAAAATAAAGAAGAAGCAGTTCCAAATCCTGTTATAAAGCCATTTGTTCTGAATGGTGGATGATGCCACTTCGCAGTAAATTTCTTTTATCAAAGTACATTCAGTTCAGAGATCTATTTTGCATTATTTGGCAACTGCTGGAGAAATTTCATTCAAAGTGCCAACTACAAGTGCTATTTCGTTTTTTTTTTAACCAAATATACAGTATTTAACAGTAGCCTAGTGTACAAAAGTAAATTAAAACATTTCATAACATCCGTCTGGAACTCTCTGGCTGCACAGAGCCTTCAAGTGTGAGGGAAATAGCAAAATGCAGAAGCACATACGGTTGCCTCTTGACACCATAATCACCAAACAAAGATGGGATGGGATTTCACATTGGCTTTACAATGCACTGAATTAAATTGGGAATCAGTCATTAATACTTGGAGAAATTGGCATTGCTGTTAAAAGCAGTCTTAAAATTTAAAAAATCCTGAGAGGCTCATCCAGGACAATCATTATATAAAATAATGTCTGTAATGAAGGATGTCTTGCATGAACATCCCTCTTCAGGTCCTGCCACAGTATTTTAATAGGATTCAGGTCAGGTTCTTCCTAAGTCATTCTTTAGGGTCAGAGTAAGAAAAACTGTCCCATACTAGGACACTCCCACCACCATGCTTGACAGGAGGGATAAGGTTTTGTTGGATGTTGGCTCTTCGTCCAACATGGGCCCTCTTGTTATGTCCACATATGGTTCAATTTTGGGCTCATCTGTCCAGAGAACATACTCTTCAAGGTTGTTCAGGTGGTCTCTGGCAAACTTCAGACGGGCAGCTTTGTTATTTTTTGACAGAAGAGGCTTCTTCCTGGGGACCCTTCCATAGATGGCATTTCTGTTCAGGGTTCTTCTTATTGTTGATCTATGCACCACTACTCCAGAAGCAGCTAGGGAGGCTTGTAGATCTCTGGATGTTATTATAGGATAACCTTTTACCTCTTTTATCATTCTTCTTGTGGCCCTGGGTGAAATTTTAGGAGGATGTCCACTTCTTGGCATGGTTGCCATTGTTTTAAATGCCCTCGACTTGTATACTCTTTGCCCAACAGTGGATTTTTGGAGTCCAAATCTTTTTTTAATGGCTTTATAACCTTGTGCAGATTGATTAGCATCCACTACTTTTTTTCAGTTCTGCTGATGTTTCCTTAGTTCGAGGCTAAACTAATAGGAAGAGTAACTGACCCATTTCTTACATTTCTTTACAATTATTTATGTTTGCTCCTCCCTGACACCATTTCAGATCTTCAGTTTCATTGGTTATCCTGGTTAATTTGTGAAGACTCTGTCATTGACCCACCTGATCCTGCTTTACCTTGATGTAAGTCAGAGAACTAAGGGTTACTGCTCAATTTCTGAATACTGTGTGTATTATTTTGCTGCATGGACATTTTCTTTCAAAACACTCAAATTGGTGAATAATTATTTCAATTAGGAAGTGACATTCTGATTAAATAAGTATTTTGTGGTTAAACAAAACAAAAAATCTCAAATTCTTTCAAGCATGACTGTACAGTATTAAACACCGTTTGACAGTTGTGATAACAGCCTTGTGAAACTAAGAGTGTACCATGGACACCCCTCTGTTTCTGCTTTGATTGGTTATTCTGTATGTTCATTTTTCTTTTAATTCTGTTTGTATGAAATGGCTTTCACTCGTTTCAGATTTATGTGTAAAAACAGTCAAAATGTAAATATTGCTTTCAGTGTTGTATAACTGCGTTTTTTATTTTTATAAGAAAATAAATGGACTATTGGTTGTATATCTCGTATTAATAGCAACAAAGACATGGGCTTAGCTTTTAGGGGAAGATTGTTGCACCATATAAAAAATCCAACACATTTCCAAGTACCAAACTTTTCACATTATTAGTATTATGATACTTAAGAGTATCGACTATAGTGAGACAGAAACAAAAAATGTTCTTGAAAAACAGTGGGAGAGTTACTGAAAGATAAGAGTTAGTGCTGTTGTTAAGACTCAGATTGTACCAGACTGTACATATTTGTAGGTTTTTCACAGTCTTCACTGAAGCTGAACATTATTAGTTTATTTGGATCAGTCTAACAAGCTAACTAGGTTTGCTTGTTTTTAAAGGATTCTTTCATTTTAAACCGCATCAAAGCCTTTGGTGATCAAAACCTTTTTATAATACTCTAGTTGAGCTGCTGAATGTCAGGAATATTACTCCAGATTTCCTACTGAAAGATAAGTGCCTTAAGTGAATTTTAGCACACTTCAGACATACCTGTTCTGGGATTAGAATGAAAAAGTACAAATGAGTTTCCAGATCCATCTGGTGCAAAAATTATAGCAGTAATGTACAGTATAGCCATTAAACAAAATGAATTGACATTTTAGGAAATTATTCATAAATGACAGCTACGTTTGGTTGGTATAATGTCTATATTTAAGAACATGCGAAAGCCATCTTGCCTCACTCATTTGTTAGTAACCTTTTTGATCATTCAATCACATCAACCATTTTTGAAAAGGTTTCACAATATCAGCTTCTGTAATGTGGCTAGGGAGTTGGTTCTAATCTCTCACAGCCTCCTGCACTAATAGACATTTGCTGTCATGAATGTTGCAACTTTAAATGTACATTTGTTTCCCCAGATCATTGCTGATCTGGTGATACCAGATCCCTTAATCACATGATGATATTCTCTTTAGACCAGATTTAAACTGGTTTCTCACTCCTTTTGTGTGGTGATCAAAAATTATCAAAAAAACACCACCTAGTGCATTGTATATAGTTAACATAACCTCTCTTGATTTAATGTACTCTCTTATCTTTAGTGTATATCCATGCACTTTTTGGTCCTTGGTATAGCTTCCCCACACTGTCTACTTCTAGACCTTTATCTTATGTTTATTCACCTTGTAAAAATATCCATTAGAAATGTACATAGTATATGAAGGCAGCAATGTACTGTCCTGGACTTATATGCATATTATAATTCATGAATTTAACAAACATTAAATGAGATGGACAATAGTGTTACCACCTTGTCAAATTTAAGAAGCTAAGAGAGGTTGCCTGGGTCAGTACTGGGCTGAGAGACCTACTTAGCTATTGAAGATCCAACAGCGTTTTTCACAGGAGTAATAGTGTCATTAACTTTAGTGTCCTGGCTTAAAGTCCTCTCTTGGCTTGTGCAGTATGGCCTTCTTTAAGCCATACTGTATTAATGAAATTGCTTACTTCTACACATCTGTGTAATGGGGCTGAGGATAGGTACACTTCAGCGGATGATGATGTGGGTCCCATCCTCTATGTAAAGCTGTAAAAATATCACTTCCCGGGATTCCTAGTAGTATTGACAATTGCCCAGCTACAAGGCTCGCCTTTTTTACAGTATTCTTCTTTGATGTTAGTGGAGACAGCAGCCTGTGCACCTCTGGCTCTGCTAGAGAAGATCAAAGCTCAGCTAGAGCTGAGTATACACACCATATGGAACATAGAACACACTGTACAGTATATAACCATCGATTTGTTATCAGAAGATCACTTTTCCCGAGTTCAGCAAGCTGGATCCTAGCCCAGAAATACAGGACACCAGCCCATAACACAGTTAGCAAACTACTACCAAGCTTCTCTGCACTACAATGCAGACCCAACAGAAAGGGACATTTGTGGCACTTTGGAGTACTGAGGACTTACAGTGCCGTGTGCTGCAAACAGATTTATATAGTATTTCCATTAAACGTCCAACAGCAACCAATTAGGCAAAAATCTCACTCAAGACACCAGATCTAGCTGGTTTCAATGACTGTTTTTCAAATTTGTTAATATGCAGGTGTCTTAAAGTTGTGAGGCTATTAAAGATAAGAAGTTTTAAAAATAATTCAATACCTTAATGGTTTTTGAGGTTTCTACAGATGTGCATGTTATTTATTTTTATCATTGGTTTCAGTTCCAAAAATAGACCACATCCCCTTTGTTTCTTTCATCCCAGTGTTCACAGCACCTGGCAGACTCCCCCTATTATTACTTCCCATCATATGTACTGTAGGTGCTGCTTTCCAATTAAAAAAACATTTGAAGTCTATAATTTGTTCAAATAGAAATAGATTTTGATGTAGACATATTTGAATTTTTGTTCCATGCATTTTCAATCCAAGTTGCCAATGTCTATTTAAACATCCATTGTGTCTATAATAAACATCTAAATGTCTATTTATTTAAGAACCATTGAAAGAGCTGGGGGCATATTGGATTCTGGATTCTTACCATACTGTTGAAGCACAATCCAAGGGTTTCTTTTAGATCAGATGAGATCCTTGGGTCAAACAATGGTCTTTTCCAATTTATAGCCCTTCTAATTTTCTCGTGCTTGAACTTGAAGGAAAATGTTTCCTATAGCACACTGTTGATTACCACTGTTGACTGTACCACAATGTGTCTCTACAAAGTTTTAATTCAGTTTCATAACTAGTGAAATTGAGTTTTGAATTAAAAGTCAGGGAAGAGATCAAACCACAATCTGGTCCACAACTGATCATTTAATAACTGAATTATAAACATCATGGATCTAGATTACCAACGTGTTGGTTTCATTTCTCATCTCTCCTTCAGCGTCATCTTCACAACGTGCAGCAACCTGGCTTCTCCCTCATAACATAGGAGGAGTTTCAACAGCCTCATTCTCACAGCCAGGTTGTCGCACATCTCATTCAGGTGAGTGAAGCCAAACTAATTGAACTTAGTGTAGAATATTAACTATATATTAGTACTGTATATATAGTTAAAATTGCTGATTTGCAGCACTGGGGCCCTGACTTCAGTTCCAGACCTGGGATGCTGTCTGTGTGGAGTTTCTTGTGGATGTTCTCCTTGTGTTCGCTTGGGTTTCCTCCCACTGTCCAAAACTCTACTGGATATTATCCCAGGTTAATTGACATCAGGGGATATTGGCCCTAATGTGACTGTGTGTGCCAGTCTTTGTGTCTATGTGTGCCATGGGCTTTGTGCCTGTTGCTTGCAGGGATAGGCTCTGGCCCTCCATGTAACCCTGAATTGGAAGAAGCGGTTGGAAAATTAGTGGATGGATGCCTTCATTTTGCCCACAATATTTTATCTTAAAATACAGATTGTAGATAAATTGCAACCTATCGATTAGACTGATATGACCTCTGGAGAAGTGAATTTTAGCTAACATGCTCCTTTTTAATGACTCATCATGAAACATGATTGACTTCTAGAAATAAGAATATTAATTTAACAGAACAAGTAAAGGTTTATTCGCTGCTGAAAAGAGAAGAAAAGAAATACGACATTTTGGCCACATGTCTAGGTAATAGTCAGTGTCAGGATAAGACCTCATATATAACATAGGGTTTAAGAGATGGTAGCCTATAACTTGCTACAGTATAGTATAACAGACTGAGGCACTGAGAAGTAAGACTTGGATGTTTCCATGTCAGGCTCATTAAGGTAAATAAGTAGGACAAGTGGGCAAGGTCAAACAGGATTAGCGAGAGAGGGTTTATAGTGCTATTGCCAGACAGGATAGGTCCTCGCTCCCTACTATTCCGCAAGGGGATAATTAACATCTGTGGTTAAATCCTGAAGGGGATTTAAATACCCTAAAGGGGGCAAGGTTATCACGGTTGGATACTGGCTAGTTATAAATCCCAGACAGGAATTAAGGTTCCCAGGTAGGCAAATGTATGATCAAGGTTTCCTGGTGCAGGAATGTAAAATAACCTAAGGTTACAAACTCAGAGTAGGAGAGAAGAAATAGTTCTGGTTTCAAACATCATGTTCGAGGTGAGCACAGTAATGGGTCTTGGTTCTAAGGGTTGAGAGGTTAGGTTAAGATATTCAGGAAGGTGGAGATGAGTAGCTGGTGGCCCTGATGAGGGGGAGTAGTAATGCTTAGCTCTTCCTGAAACTCAGCTTGGGGCAAAATGCTATGGTTGGGTGTCTCAAGCACAAAGGAGCAGTAGTTCTCAAATATGTTTCCATCATTGGACCAGGGGTTAGGTGTAAAGGGTACTTACTACACTAATATAGATATGGGAGGACAAGGGAGTTTAAAAGGTAAAACACAAACCCAGTAGTCTTCTCTCTAATACCTTGGAGGGGAGATTAAGAATGACAGAGTTACAGATTTCAGAGAGTACCTGAGACAGTGTTTAACCAAGGTGGACCTATGGTGTAGGTTCATCTCAGTCGTAATCAGACAGTGACAAACCTCAGGGCAGACGATTCTTGGTTCAAGACGGACATCCGAAAGCCTGCCTATCACCGGAGTCGGATAAGCTCCCGTGACAGCACCAGAGCCTGACCTGGCAAAGAACGGGTGAAAATCACATACACCCTGGATGGGAAACCAGTCCATCACAGGGCACACACTCATTGCAGAAGCCAATTAACCCACCCATACTGTATGTCCTTGTACTGTGGGAGAAAACCAGAGCATTTGGAGGAAACTCATGTGAACATGGGGAGAGCATACCTTGGCCCCAGTGCCACGAGCCAGCAATGCTAACCACTGTGTCACTGTTCCACCATTTATTCGTTTAAATAACCTCAGATGTTCCAGGACACATTAGGTTCGTTGTCAACAAGAATCCAATACAATATAAGAAAGTTTCACTTCTTTACGGCTTGAAACATGAGCTGCAGTGAGGAAGGAGACAGTACTTCACTATTTGTAGTAGAAATTTTAGCCGTAGCATCCTGTGAGATCCTTTTCTAGGAGCATATACAGTACAGTATATATAGTAGGTGTAATGGCTGGTTATATTTACAGGAGAGCCCAGGTTTTACTGTCCCAGAAAGGAGTTACAAAAAATAACAAATATTAAAAAATTACAAACCTTTCACATTCCAGAGTAAGGATTAAAAAATGAGCAAGAAGAATTATCTACGGAAACCTAGGAGATATGAAAAGCACAGCCGTAATTCTCAAGTCTTCTCCCACAGTCATCGTGTCCAAATTAAAGAGTAAGTCTGTCACTAAAGACTAAATCAATGAAATATTCATTGAATATAATTCAGAGGTTTTCTTAATTTGTCACTGACAGTATACAGTATATATTGTGGAGGAGCTCAATCTGTAAAAGTCTGGCCAGGGACCATTATACAATATGCACAACCCTGCTTATGGATATCTTTTAAGTTTATGAAATACTTATGGTACTAAGAACTCTAGTGTGCAGTTTACAAGTTAGCTTCATGGTCAGGATTTTTACACACCAAAGTCACTGGGGTTGACTCACAAAGTATACCAGGCTTTAAGAAGCTAGAACCTATAAAGCAAGAAGTACATTCATGATGCTTGAGAGCCAGTGCGTCTGCAGGTTTTCAATATAGCTGGGCTTATAGAGACCTAAAGCAGTACATTATTGGCTTCACTGAACATATTGAAAGACCATCTCCCTGCTCTTCAGGTGCTGACAATTTAGAGACCTAGAAAACATGCTGACACACAGGACCTCCAAGACCTGGATTGGGGGCCTGTTCTAAAGTGTTGATGCCTCCCTGATTCAGCTGTAGGTGTGTATCCCTGTGCCCTCTGACATTTCAGCACTGAGCACACACTTAGAATTGAGACTCCTTTTTCTTTTTGAATAGGTTGTCACAAGTTAGGTCAGAGTGGCCTCTAGTGGCCACATCCTTGATAAAATACTTGGGCTGCCAAACCCTCTTCTATCTTCAACAAACTAGGGTACCCCACTTTGACTATTTTAAATAAAAGAACAGGACTTTTTCCAGGTCATCCTGACCTTCATTAATTACCGCACCGTAAGAGGTGACACATGAGGCGTGTGGGGGTTCAGAGCCAGTGGTGACCAAATCTGCAACAGAGGGAGAGAAAGTAAACAAAAAAGAGAGAAAGTAAAGACAAAGCTCCACAACATGGTCTTCAGCAGCCTTGGCTGATTATTTCCACCCAATGACCCAGAGAATGGAAAGGTCCCAGGGAATGGGACTGACTAGCTAATCTTCCTCTCATTAATTTCTCTGTTGCAGAAGACCAGTGCTAGGATCAGGGGTTCATCTGGTTCATAAGAAACAGGCTAAAGGAAAGTATTAGAAATAGCAACACAACATAGGTTCTGCAGTGGGATTTTGCTTCCTTCCTTTTTCTTTGGGATTCGGCAGAGAAAAGCTTTGATGCAGTGGCCACGGAATTGAGGAAACAGAAGCAGAATAAATGACCTAATACTGCACAGACTCTCTCTGCTTGGGACAGATTTTTCTGGACCTGGAGCAGTTGAGGTACTGATTGTAAAACTGTTTTATGCTCTGGTAGAGTTTTTTTCTGCTTCTTTTTTTACTTCTTTTCTAACTTATTAAAAAAGAGCATGGAGGACAGTGAAGCGGAGAGAGGAGCTCTGGTGTGGTTGTATCTGAAAGTTAAGGAAAGTCAGTCCTCTTCAATAAAATAAAGTAAGGCCCTCAGGAGGATTTCCAGGTATAGGCTGGCTTTGCAGAGTTCTTTTTTCTTGTCTCCCCAAAATAAACTTTTCATTTTGTAAATAATACATTTTGTACTTCTTCTATCTAGTATACCAATTCAGACAGCAAAGGCCAGTTACAGTTTTGAGCAGTAAGGACATTTCTGTGCTGTATTCTTTTATTATTTAAGTGGGCTGTGCTTCTCATAATAGTGACTTAGACTGGAATGCATTTTTCATTGTGCATTGTATTTTCAATGACTGTGCACAATAAACTCTCAAAACTGGACACTGCTAAAACACTGCCATTGATCAGACCAAGTCTAATATAAATGTGCTAAATTGTGCAAAATAAATGTGCTTGGACCCTGGATTTCATTTGGCCATCACACCAAAACTAGAGTGAGCATGAATTAACATCTACTGACACTGGAGGGAGCACCTTGCTCAGGTTATTTTTTGTATTTTTAGTACATCTACTATAACATCTGAAATAATTAAAACTCAAATCCTCCTGGGCTCTTCCATTTCACACTGACAACTGTAAACACTTAATACATATCAATATGAGAACATTTGCTCATATTATGCCATATATGCCATATTGACTCAGTAATGACAGTGATCTTAGGAATCTGTCTTTTCTAAGAAACTTTTTATGTTTGTATATTTTATATATTTTTTGCAAGACAAGGTATCGCTATCCATTTTATTTTATTTTTATTCCTGGAGCGATACATAATAGATCATTACTTTCAGAAAAATAAAGGAAAATGTTTTAAAAATAAACTGACAGACTATCTGCTGCGTAGTAAAGTTTTTGTCAAAAACTTAGGGGGGATGGAAGCCAAAACTGACAGGAAAGACGTGTTTTACTCAAAAACCACAGAATTCTGGAAACTGCAAATCCTCAATTTTCTCACACACTTCTCTTGCCTCTTTACAGACGGTCAAACATGTGATATGAAACTTTGCCTCTGAATGACGTAAGAAAAGTTCTTTTCGAGTGAGATGTCCACATTTCCGTTTTCTAACATTTCCTATTTTCTCTTGAAATCTTCAGTATGAGTAACATGTACACGGCGGTGTTCTCAAAACAACGGAAATGAATTTGCGAAGAAAGTCATGTTAAATTTTCATGGAAACTAAATATGATACTTAATGTACATTAGCTTGCAAAAGTATTCACCCCCTACCAATGACTGATTACAAATAATGTATACACATTTTTTAATAACTCAATGGTTGAATTGAAATAAACATAAAAAAATCTAAAAATGCTGATTGCATAGGTATTCACCTATCTATGAACTGGCTTCATTACTCTGTTCTTCTCCCCACTGATAGCTGATGTGTGGTGAGTGTTTTGGTGAACTATGGCTGCCGTCGCATCATTGTGGTTACACATTGGTGGTGGAGGAGGGGACTCCCTATTACCTGTAAAGCGCTTTGAGAGGAGTGTCCAGAAAAGCACTATATAAGTGTAAGGAATTATTATTATATATAAGTTTGTATGCTCTGTCTATATTCATGTGGGTTTCCTCTAGGTGCTATGGTTTAGGTAGGTACATTGGCTTCTGGGAAAATCAGCCCTAGATGTGAGTGTATATGCGTGTCTATGTTTGTGTCTCTGTGTTTGTATTGCGTGAACTGGTGTCCTGTCCATGGTGTATCCTACCTTGTGCCTGTTACTTGAACCAATTGTTCACCACTGAGAAGTGTTAAACTGATTTGAATAAAAATTAACCGGGGGTGAGTTTCCCGAAAACGATGAATCTTAGAGACTAACGAGCAACTTTACGATGTACGTACGTAACGTACGAGCTACTTTTTATTGCGTTTCCCAAAACCCCTCTTAATCGGTAATTTAACGAGCAAGTATAAAGTACTTCTTTGTTAACCCCTCCCCTGAAGTCGCTTAGCAAAAAGCATCACAAGTCGATTGAAAAACAATTGATTGACAATTCTTTCATTATATTGTAACGCTTACGGCCGACAGGTACTGTGTAAGAGCCGGCGTACCAGAGCAGGTGACGTCACCG
The DNA here is from genome assembly GCF_059453375.1 of Lepisosteus platostomus. Taxonomy (NCBI): domain Eukaryota; kingdom Metazoa; phylum Chordata; class Actinopteri; order Semionotiformes; family Lepisosteidae; genus Lepisosteus; species Lepisosteus platostomus. Next base: position 34,194,969 of record NC_142612.1, read on the forward strand.
CCCTTCCCAGTAATAGCAGGACCACAGCCCCTAGGCTGTGGAGAGATCTCTCTTTATCTCACCGGGCTGGGTCCCTGCTGAGTGACGCAGGAGTCCAGGGTTCGAGGCCCCGACGGTGGGGGGCCGACCTTATGTGGCAAGGGCGCCCGCCTGAGCCCCCGTTGCGTTACAATATGGTCTCGGTTTTGGTCCTTCAGTGGGATGAAATAAAGTTGTGAAAAGGAATATGAAGCAAACATGACTTCATAATTTAACAACCATTTAAGCGAAAGTGTATAGACAGGTACAAAATGGGACCCTTATTGTTTCTAAGAGAAAAGAAAATAAATGACTGACATGCCGTAAAAGAAAACCAAGTTTAACTGTGTGGACAGTGTATGCGTCCTGCACGACGTCTTTGATTTAAAGCAATATTTTTTGGCGCGCTGCCATCGTTAAGAATCGCAGTGTTTCATGAGAAAAAAAACTGTTGTTATTTATAGTTATTAGGTGTATTGGAACTCAATGGAAAAATTAACTACTAAGCTTGGCACGTGTCACTCAACAAATACAGGACCTATAATCAAATTTAAGAACAAGTAGGTCTAAGCTTTACCGTTAACAATCACGACAGAACATAAAACGGTATTCGAACTTTAAATATTGTATCGACCGCGGGTTTCGATACGGAATGAAGCAGGCGTGGGACTCAGGCAATGGGGTTGAACAACACATTTATTATCTCGAATCGGGAAAGGTACACACACAGGGACAGGGGTTACAGCGCTGCACCTACACTAACATACACACACACGCATGGAAGAGACTGTATCTCAGCCTCCCACTATATACAGTCCGGTAGTCCCCAGGTGCTGTTTTCAGCCCGCCTTGCGTGGCGCTACATTGTAATACGTGTTACATGTTTCACGTTCTTTATGGAATTTAAATAAAAGTTAACACCCACCCCAAAAGTACTAAAAGAGTATTATTAAAACATTTGACTTATGAATATGAAATTTACCCAAGATGACTAATAAATTCATTACTGTATAAATAAATGTTCTTTTTTCGAATTTCCTTTTACATAGTACAACAAACTATCAAAATCCTTAATATAAAATCTTAGTATTCTATATTTCCAGAGAATTGTCATGACGTGAATTGACTGTGCTCTGTCTGGCGATCTAAGCTAAGGTTGGCGCAGGAGGTAGCCAGTTTAAGAAGCACTTAGTGATTAACGAGTGGGTCGGGAAGCACGTAGATTACGAAGGATTTAACGTTCTACTTTAGTTACGATAGGTTTTGGGAAACACTCGTAAATTAACGATCGATATTAAGAGCGAGTTTACGATGTTCTTAGCGCTACGATGCTTTTGGGAAACTCACCCCGGCGGATCAGTTTATCTGTTCTCCACAGTCTTAAGCTGTTGATAGTTTAGAGATAGATGCGTTCAGCAGGTTTAGGTCCCAAAATTGGGAACTTTGACCTACATTACTTTAATGTCAACATTAAACCATATTAATTGCTAAAAAATGGCCACAGTAAGAAACTGACTCAAAAATACAGTTTGTTCAGGACAAGGCTCTGGACTAAACACCTCTCGCACAACAGGCCTGCTTACTCAGCATGTGCATCAGACAGAACCATGGTTTTATCATGGACAACAGAATATAATTCAAGGAAAAACTATTCCACGTAAATCCAGAATAAATTAAGTTAGAGATTCAAATAAAGGGACACAGATGCACTAAGTTTATGTGAAGCTTGTTCAGCTCATATAAAAGTTACTCAGCTGAATGTTCTCTTCACTTCAGCTTATGTGCAGATGCAGCGAAGTGATCAGATCTATGTCTCCAGTAAGGGGAAAATAGTATGTGATGCTTCCAGTTCTTACAGAGAAAAATAACCTCAGAATTTGTTACATTCTAATCATTTTAACAGCAACAATCATACCCAAGGAACTTAATTTAAACTTTGTCAAAAATTCATGGCTGAGCTATGCTGTGTTATTATCACTTCTAATTCTCAATTGACACAGGATGGAAACTGCATGTTACAGTTCCTTTGGAGTCTTAATGGCTATTGCTGACACAATCACAGAGTTTGTTGAGTTAATTATTACTATATACAGCATTAAGCAGTGGCATACTATCAGGAATGTACTGATTGATGATTAACAAAAACAGCAGATTCTTGCGGCAAAATGTTGCAAACGAGTAGCCAGTAATCTTAAAACTAAGTAGCCAGTGTAGAAGGCCATTAATACTGTACGTCTGCTCCTAGAAATAGCTGTGGTCTTGTGATACTCCACCACAATTCTTAAGGACTAAATCAAATCAAGTAACATAACATAACATCACTTTATTAGGCCTATACAATTTCTTGCATTAGGAATTCATCTTTTCACATACCCCAGCTTACTCTCCATGAGACACCTGTGTGGGTGGTATTTGTAAGTTATGTTATTTGCCTTCTCAAATAGTACAATTAGGATAATACTACTAAATGCTGTACTACTATCCTAAAATAATGGAACAAAGGGTCAAAGGATTGTCATTTACCCTGTTATGGTTCACTCATGGTCTCTGTCATCTGTTCATGTTCCCATTAACTAATTATGTATAACTGAAATCTATAAATCGCAAGTAAGACTAAAACGTCATGAGTACAGCTATCAAAATTAAGTATCTTAATATCAATGTACATCAATAGCTATACATTCCTGATTTTAAACCTTACCTTCTCACTGTCTCTTACCAGCTGAGCTGATATCCGCTGCCTTGTCCTTGTCGCTGCAATGCCATCACCTTGCATGAGAACAGGAATAATTTCCAATCCTCTTCCACATATTTGCTGACACTGCCAATTTACATAATGCCTAAAATGGGGTGACAAAGTCTGTGCCTCCCCTTTGACTACACTCCTGATGCTAAAGGGGACCTCATCAAGCATTTAGAATAAATTGTGACCTTATCGTATGCCTTCAACTAGTTTCTGTACAAAACTAATATGTAGTCATTATATCAGTGACATTAACACAGTGTAGAAATTGACAGTTTCTTTCTAGTAATGAAATTGGAATAAAAAGCTGTGGAGGAGCCAGAGCCTATCCTGGCAAGGGACACACTCACACCAAGGGCCAATTTTTCCAAGATGCCATTAGCCACCATCATGTCTTTGTACTCTTGGAGTAAACTGGAACACCTGGTGGAAACCAAAGCAAACATGGGAAGAACATACAGGACACCATAAAGGACAGGGTGCACATAGCACCCCAGGACCAGAAATGAAACCCCCCTGCGAGGCAGCAATGCTAACCACAGCTCCACAGTGCCACGCAGCCTTTATGTGCCAACATATCATTTACTGAAAGCTGATGAACCACCTGATAGTCCCATTTTAAAAAATGCACAGAAGTTTCAATCATACTGAATTGAATTATAATTGAACTCCTGTTTTTTCCATTTCATTTTAACACCATATCGATAAATTTAGCAGTACATACAGTACCTTACAAGCAAAATGCATATTTGATTTGCTGTTATCCATGGAGAATGCCAGCAACTTTAACCAAAACAAATATTGATCTGAACCAAGCAATTATAACATCTGTATGAGGCATACCACATTAGAATACTTCTAAAAGTATGGGTTTTATGCTGTGGTGCCAGTGAGGAAAATCAGTATGTCAGGCATAGAAATACCATCTATGCCCATCTGTGATTGCCATTAATTATACTTTTGAAATTGTCATTCTTTTACAACATGCATGCTTCAACAGCACAGCTAACAAAGCAACAGCTTGGAGGGAGGGCTGAAGCAGGTCCCTTTGATCTACAGTAACTCTGCAGATTTGCACACAGCTGGTATTTACAGTACGATTACGAGTTCTTGATACCTGAAGAAGGTTCAATTGCTGAAACATATTTTTTCTTTTCAGCTTGAAATTTACTTCTGCTTGTTCCTTGTGATTGTATCTCTGCAGAGTGACTAGTAATTGTCAGTGACTACAAGTACTTGGGACTGCTCATGGACAAAATCCTAAAATGGCCAGATGTTGTGACACCATTCATAAAAAAGGCCAAAAGAGATTATTTTTTGTTAAGAAACTCTTAGCTATTTCAAGGTGTTTTGCTGTGATAGATCTACTTTAACACTTTTCTACAAGTCATTTATTGAAAGTGTCTTTACATAATATCTCACTTGTTGGTTTGATAACATCAGTATCGTTAATTATAACAAGTTGTGAAAATAAGTAGCAAAATAACTGGGGCAAATCAACTTAACTATCCTATTATACGAAGAAGGCCAAGAGTATTATTAAGCGTGTCTCAGCCCCTCCATTGTGAGTTTCCCATCTAGGGGATGCCTCAGGTGAAAATGTAATACTCAGAAAATCTTTCATCCCTGCTGCGGTACAGTGCCTCTCTCTAACTATGTAAAATAACTCTGTTACAGTATAATAAAGCAGAACTGAAATGCAGCTGGACAGCTACGGGGGGGGGATTCGTTTACACTTTGACTGTAAAGTTGTCTACATTCACTATTCTGATGTCTGCAAAGTCATTGCTATATGGAGAGGCAGATAGAGGATGAGAAATTAAGCTGCACTGCTCCTTTGGAGAACTGTAGTGTGGGAAAGTAGAAAGGGGCTGTGCTGGAGGAGGGGAAGGTGCTATCCATAATTGGGAGACATAATAGTAATAATAATTCCTTACATTTAAACAGCACTTTTCTGGACACTCCACTCAAAGCACTTTACAGGTAATGGGGACTCCCCTCCACTACCAGCAGTGTGCAATATCCACCTGGATGATGCGACGGCAGCCATAGTGTGCCAATAAACACACCAGCTATTAGTGGGGAGGAGAACAGAGTAACAAAGCCAGTTCATAGATGAAGATAATTAGGAGGCCATGATTGGTAAAGGCCAATGGGAATTTTGGCCAGGATGCCAGGGGAACACCCCTACTCTTTTTGAGAAATGTCCTGGGATTTTTAATGAGCACAGAGAGTCAGGACCTTGGTTTTACATCTTATCCGAAGGACAGCGCCTATTTTACAGTATATTGTCGCCATTTCTCATTTCTATACTGGAGCATTAGGACCCACACAGAGCACAGGGTGAGTGTCCCCTACTGACCACCTTAGGGTTTCCCATCCAGGTACTGACCAGGCTTACACCTGCTTAGCTTCATTAGGTTGAGTCATTAAACAGCCAGTAGAAGACCATTTGGAATAATTACATTGGATGTAGCAGTGATTTACCATGAAACATAAAGAGCTCAGTTCAGTGAGTCACCTTCTGTGTTAGGGATTATCTCCCACTAGAGCCATAGTGCAGCTGTAGCTTTTGGTTTATGCCCCTGGGGGCATCCACTCAGCCTACACTCTGATGAAGACCGTTGTCATCTTTAGATGAACAAATGTGCATTAAGAGTTTAAACTCAGGAGTCTGATCAGGGGATTTCAAATTCCTCTCAACAAAGACCCCCAATTTAAACATTAAATCAAAATTACACTTACAGTAAGTCTATAGCTCTTTAAAAAGTGCCACAACTACAAGCTAGCAGAATTTCCATACACACCAACAGAACAAATTGTTAATATTACTGTTAATGTAGCACAATGTCACATTCTCTTCAAAATTCCCTTTTGCTTTGAAGCATAGGAAGTAGAAATATTAACACTAGTTAGGTATTACCCATTGTGTCCAATTTCTTAGAGACCTCTATTGTTTGTAACAATATTAACCCAAACTACAGCAATCAAGTGGGACTGAGTAAAAATGTTATTTCTGTTAAAGGAGTGATGTTATTTTAAACAAGAGAGATTTTTTGATATATGATTATCGGTGCTTATGTGTTAAAAATTGAAGACTCTTTGATGCTTTTATATATTTTTTACCTTTGCTTCATTTATAATCCTTCTAAAGGTATTTAAATATTAATATTTGAGTACTTTTTTTCTGTGTCAGTGGATGTCTTTTTTCCTCTATTTGTATGTATATTTGTGTCTTTGTTTTTTCTTGTCATTGAATAATAATAAAAAACACCCCTTAAAAATTTACCCAAACCACGGATTTGTGAATTGCCTTCATATTTATTTCAGCCATTGATTCAAATGTATATACTGTGACAGAAAGCCAAATCAGTTACCGTATGACCGATGTCTAGTGTATACCTCTCTAGCTCCTGCTCAATAGGGACGACATTGCCTGGGCCGAGGAACAACTCATGATGGTAGTGAGTCTGGACTAGGAGAAAGCCTTCAACAGAGTAAACCACAGCTATCTGTTCTGAGTGCTGCAACACTTTGGTTTCAGAGATAGTTTCAGCCACTGGATAAAGATACTGTACTCTGAAGTGGGCAGCAGTGTCAATGTGAACGGACATCTGGGGGATTTTATTCCCCTGGAATCCGGAGTATGACAAGGATGTTCTCTTTACAGAGTCATTGGCAGATGCTGTGAGACAGGATCCTGTCATCGATGGCCTGGCGATACTGTGAGGTATGGGGGAAGCCCTCAAGATCTCCCAGTACGCAGATGACTCGACGCTCTTCCTGAGCTCGGACAGGGGGTTGAAGAAATATGTCATGAAACAATTCTCCAGGTCCTAGGGATGGAAGCTCAACCGCCGAAAGAGCAAACTCAAGTTCTTTGAACCTTGGAAGGACATGTAATACGGCGCTGGAAGGTCTCAAGGTCTGCACAGAGCCCCTTGAGATACTGGAGGTTTCTTTCCAGAGCCAGGACAAGAAGACCATAAACTGGACCGAGAGCATTGCCAAGGTAAATGCGAAGCTGTGTCTGTGGAAGATGCGATCACTGTCACTTACAGGGAAAGTGATGGTGTTGAAAGCAGACATCCTGCCTGATTTGGTTTACCTGGCTGTGGTGTACCCACTGCTGGCTAGACTCAGACGAGCGCTGCAAGGGATGGTCTTCAAGTTCGGCTGGGGAGGCAGGCACGGGTACACCACAAGAAATCAGATGTGTCTGCTGGTCGATGAAGGGGGGAGACATGCTGCATTGCCCCCTAAAACTTGACAACATCTTCTTCTGCAGCCTCTGTCGGGAGCAGTGGGAACTGATCAGCCATTATTAGTACTTTGTAAGGCTGTGATTCTCATCCCAATGAGTCACCTGGTCCAGTTGACAAACACTGGGCCCAAAGCAGAAAAGTGACCAGAGACCTGCACCCACACTGAGTACAAGGAGGTGAGAGGGCAACTGGCTGGAGAGTGGATTCCCAGACAAGTCTGGGAAAGGACACAGCCAAAGGAACTTGACAAGTTAAAGGACGTCAACTGGATGGCCGTGCACCAGAAGCTGGTGACGAGAGAGGTCCTCTACAGACTCTCATTCACCAGGAACCCGCATTGCCCCCTGGACACGTGTTTCGTTGAGGAGACGCAGGAGGACATGTTCTGGAGCTGTCCCTTCGCAAAGCAGTGTGGAGCAGAATTGAAAACACTAGGCAACTCCTGGGAGCAGCAGCAGCAGCAATGTTCAGCTACCAGGGCATCCTGCTGGAGCTGGCACCAACCGGATTGGACAGAAGGACACAGTACTTGCTTTGGCTGCTGGTGTCCCTAATAAAACAAGGACTGTGGAAAGTGAACACTGTCATCCAACACAAAACGGAGTGAGTGAGGGAGCTGGAGAAGAGGATCCTTGCCAATTTCAGAGGGAGGATGAAGCGTGACGTTGCCAAATAGTGCTTCTCAATGGTGAAAGAGCGCTGGAAGGGACCTGTACAGGGACTAAGGAGGAAAACACTGTTCCTTTGAGCTCTTGAAGAGGACTGGACGACTGCAGTTTCAGAGCTGGTACAGGGGAAAGGCTTGGGCAACAGCAAGTGGTAGGGCTTGGAGGGATTCTTATTGTGCAAATCCAGCCCTGGCATTCACTTGCATGGATTGCAAGGAATATCACCCTTTTAAGAACGTTTGTAATATAGTAGAGATTGGATTACTTGTTAGAGTGTGTACTTAGTGTAAGAGGTTTATTGTGAAACAAAGTTTATTTGGTTAAAGAAAAGTACCTCTGATTCACATTCTGTCTTATCAGTCTGAGAGTCTGCTGCAGAGGTAACATGAGTTGCGAATGAACAATAACGTGAATGTATATGAAACAAAAAATGTAAAAAAACGAAGTAGCTCACGTGTAGGAGTTTACCGCACCTAGCTAGGGGGAAAAAAGTGAGTCTTCAGGCATGTGTGATACTAAAGCTGATCACTGCAGTGCTGGACTTCACAGAAGAGAGCAGGAATAAGTGGCTTTGCTGAGTCTCGGGAAGCAGCAACAAACCTTGAAGCAAAACACAAGATAACTTATTTTGTTTCCAGAGAGACATTGATGCAAGAGATAAAGGCATGGAGTTTATTTTTCTGTGCGAGGATGCACTATAAAACTTTAAACGCGGAAGGCCTCCGCTTGCCTTTCAAGGGACAACAAGGTATGGTGACGTTATCATTTGTAAAACTTGTATAACTGGTTGCTTCTATGTACCAGTATATAAATTAGATAGGAAAACTCATAATTTCATCAATTTAAGTTTACCATGCGGAGGCGATGACCTTTGTTTTTAATAAAACGCTTTGGGAATTTTAAAGCCTTTAGAATATATTTTGGCTATTGTTTTTGACGTCAGTAAAAAAAAAACGGATCTTCGCTTTTTTAGAGTTGATACCGTAATAAACGCATTTTATTTAGTGTTTAAAGTAAACCACGAAATTTTATAGATATTTATGACTAGAACTTAGATCCATTACGAATGCCAGTTTTCTTTACTTACACGTTCAAAATCGGGTAGGTCTACAAAACAAGACTGATTTCACAATAAATCAATTTTATTTATTTAAATCACTTGCTGTTTTTTCTGAGACCAATAATAAAAGTACTTGAAGCAATATATTGGTATAAAAGCTACTTGATTTACAGTAGTTCTCCACTGTAATGTTTTAACTTTTTACACGTTACATTTCATGAAAGATATTATTTTAGTAATTTTTTTAATTCGCAAAAACTATCAAAATAATTTCAAAACTATAATTTCTTGTAAAAAGAAACTGCAACTAAACCTTACCGAATTTGTTAATACCTGTAAAATACATTTGGTTTTAAATCTGTTTTTCTTTCTATTTTGGTCGTGCCATTCTCACACTTTCTCCACTGAAACCACACCAGCATCGATTTGTGAACTGTGGAAATAACCTCACAGCAAACCGCTGTATTTACGAACACATGGTACTGCGAGAGTAACAACAGATTAACACGATTTGAAACATAGTGCCTTACTCTACACCAGACTAAAAATAAACATAGTTAACGTAACTACAGATAGATTTGATACTTCTTAAAAACATTTTTCGAAGTTTTGGATTTGTGTCATGTAGTTACGCGATAATTATTTTTATAAACTACTGATATGATTCAGGGATTTTCTTCCCGTGAAATGAGAACACCCAAACTGTTTTTGAAAATACAAGTGAGAGCAAAGATCAGATATGCGCTAAAGCACGTCAGCACATTCTTTCCTGTTTTTAATCTGACAACGTATCTCTAAAGCAAAAAGGATCTATTGTGTATTACACTGCTGATTTCGTGTCACCCGTAGAAAGCTCTTAGACTCTCAGGGGTTAATAATAAATGACACTTCGTGGATAGGAGGAGACTGGCGCTGGAAGTGATGAAAGAATCAAGATGGAGATCCAGGAAAATAATTACCGTTGAGCAAAGAATGAAAAATGGATTTGAAACACGTTTTAACGCTGATGTTTGTTTGCCAAGTGATTCATAGAGGTAAGATTGTTGTCTTGTTTGGTGTAGCTCAGTCCTAGTGAGTCTCGAACTGTATTCATGTATGTAATGTGACGCTGTTGAGATCAACTCTTCGTGTGATTAACATCCACAGGCTGAATAAACCCAGAGATCTCGAAATTCATTTGTAGTCCACAAGTAATGTAAGTGTTCGGGTCAGAAACGGGAAATTCAGGTGACAGTTTATTATGTGAATTTCACAATGCAAAAAACGAGTGTAAGTTAAATTTATGCGAAACTGTACACGAAAGAAGCTATTGTGTTTGATAAAAGTAATTTATTTCACGTTAAGGTAAATTACTAATGATTTAGACCTTGCTAAATGCGTTTTGAGATTTGGACACTAGAATAATGTGGCCCAGTGTATTCTGGGTTAGAAAGATTCAGTTCTGTCTTAGCTGACCTGCGTTAATCTAAAATAAAATAGAAGTTTCTAATATTTTTAGGTCATCATATTTCCTTATGGTTTGTGTTTTCAATCACAGCAGTAAGAATAACAAGCATTGAAATCTGGATTTAAAACATACTTTATAACTGTCATAGATACCTAGAATGGTAAGCAAACTAGTCCCATTAATGTAAGGTAGAGCTAAAAACAGCTATAGAAAGTTTGCTGCTATGAACTGTTTACCAACAATTAAAATTTTAGAGGACCTTCAGCCTGAAAATCACTGCAGGATTAAAATTACAAACCTGTCTCTTTATAAGACAAAAATGGATCTGAATATAAAGTAGATTTTTAAGTGTTTTTTTTTCAGTAGTCTTGTTTTCATGTGATATTTTTCGTGATATTTATGGCATGAAGTCCTGATATATTTTCCTTTAAAAGGCCTTTCGGTGTTGGTGGAACCTGCTAATGTTACCATCATATCAAAAAACCTGTTGAGCATTCTGTACTGGAGCCCAGTCACTGCTGAAAATTGGACAGTCCATTACAGAGTGCAGTACAAGCTGTAAGTAAGGAGTCTTAAAATGTGTTTTAAAACTGATATAACTCTTTAACTTTTGTGTGATATCTTACTAAATATATAGTACCTTTCTCTGATTACTTTACCATTAGAAATTGTTTTGTAAAATGATGAACACAATACCTGTCTATGAGTACAGACATCAGTAAACACTAGTGAATTTTTCAACATACGACCTACAACTTTAATATTGTATTTATATACCTTTTCCAAATCCCATTCTGTATTAGAAAAGGAAGTGAGAACTGAAGTACTTACTGTCCAAATAAAATGTCTGTTGTGAGTCCATTTCTCAGTTCAAGTTCTTTGGTTTATTGGTAAAACTAACTGGTTCCTATGAATCCTCTAAGACATGTACTGTCCAGTCATGTTATCAAGTTTGATGAAGATGTGAAAAAACATCTGAATTTGAGTATTACGTATATCAGTCTTATCTATACATCCATTTTGTAACCACATCATGCAATTCAGATTCGCAGGGGAGCCAGAGCCTACCTTGGTAGGCTACGGGCCCAAGACTGGGTACGCCCTGGGTGGGACTCCAGTCCATCACAGGGCACACACAGACACTCTCACCCCAGGGCCAGTTCTCCTAGAAGCCACTTAACCTACCAGTATGTATGTCTTTGGACTGTGGGAGGAAATGGGTACATCCTGAGGAAACCCACAGACTCCACACAGAGAGCATCCCAGGTCTAGAATTGACCCAGAGCCCCAGTTTTTGCGAGGCAGCAATGCGCAAAATGGCACCCTATGTGCACCCAATTTTGAAAATAAATGCTTTAGAGCAATGTTTAATTTCATGAAGTGACTTAGTTATAAATATACTTTCTAGTAGGGTAAAACATATTAAAATGTAAAGCAGTTAAGGCAAATGAATTTGTTCAAAATAATGTTTACCTTTCATTTTGTATATTTATAAAAGTGTTGGGATTTTTCAAAGATTGAACAGATGCTACTGATTCATACATTACTGATTATTGTATGTCTACTTTTTATTTGCTAAATTAATTCTTGTTACACTGTATAGGCACCTGTATTTACAACTTTAAAAACATTATTGAAACAGTAACTATTCTACAAATCTAATTCCATTTTAACCCAATCACAAATGTAATTCCAATCAATGGAATAGAATGTAAACAACCTGGCTGGGTAACGTGTTCCAGACACCCAAACCCTTTATGTGACTTCTTTTGTCAGTCCAAATTAAACTTACTTTACACTTATTATATGTGAGGAAACATCTGCCTGGGTCAACTCATTTACTAACAATGTACTATTTTGAATGTTAATATTAAGCTTATATCCTAATACACTGATCATGCAATAAAAAAGGACACTCTTGCCAAAAACCTCAGAAACAGTTGAGCCATTCAGTATCAGTCCTAGGTCTGTGCCCCACGCACTCATGCTTGTTCTCCATTTTGTTCAGCAGTTCACATGATAACAAATGGAGCTGGACAGATATTGAAACATGCAATCCAACAAACAAGACAGAGTGCAACTTCACGTCTGCCATCAGGGCCTCATTCACAGTAAACCTGCGTGTACGAGCGGAAAGTGGCACTGACTTCTCTTCCTGGAGTGAAACAGAGTCATTCTGTGCTTTGAATGAAAGTATGAACCTTTTTCTGTACTCAACCTTAATAATTTTTGCATCTCATTGCAAATGATGTGCTGTTGTCTTCCCTGTTATTGGTTCCTTTGCCCCTTGTAGCGAAGCTGAAATTATAGGTTGAGTTCCTGTAGTGCAGCTACTGTATGTTCCCTGGCATTTGTTGTAATTTGTCATTGTGCTGAGATGGCAGATTGATTCTACTGCTCAAATATAAAATTCTTCTTATTGATTTGATGCTTTAAAACATGCACTTGGTTTTAAGGCACAAGATCTTGTACAGGTAGGATAAGCCTGGACAGAATTGTTATTTTTTCCAAGTTAATCAAGCTCATGTAATTAGGCCAAGGAAGTGATGTGAGGGTTAAGGAGTTTGCAGCACTCCCTGGACTGAGGTTCAGAAAGCATATCTACAACTGAGCATAACACTAGACCAATTCAACACTACCAATTTAATGAGATCAAAAACCCTATAACCCATGGGAATTGGAGTTCGGAACCCTGCGATTGAAACTGTGAAACTATTGTTCTGTGAAAGGTTTACTTGAAGTGATAATTTGCAAATGTAGAAACCCTTTCATGTCATGTTTTTATGAACTTCTGGCTTTACTACACTGTAAAAAGGTTATTTTGCAGTTGCTGTCTAATATTCTCTGTGCACTCTCAGCTTTCTTTGTTCTTGTAGGCTGTAAGATGTACCTATTGTACTTACACCTATTTTTGCTGGTTCACTTGTAGTACTGTATATTCTCTTCTATATTTTGTGAAGACATACATTTTGGAGTATCAATAATATGGTGTTTCATTCAAATTTTGCATAAAGACTTTATGCAAAGTCTAGTTAGAAATCATTTTTCACTTCTAGGGAGCTGCTGAATTAGAACAAATATTACCGCTGCTCACTTTCTTGTACATGTTTGGAATCATTATTTGTGACCTGCTGGTCCAGTATTGGGATCTTCAAAGTTTATCGCTGGGATCTTTTCAATTAGGAAAGGTTGATGATGGGATCTTTAAGGTTCTTGTAAATTCTTGGTAAACATTTATTTTGTGGATATGTGGGCAAAGTAAAGATATTTGTCTTACAAAACTGATATATATATATGTACAGATGTCAACGTTTTTCTCAGTAGAGCTTAAGATATATAAGATACCGATGTACTAAGTTTGTTTTTCTCCTCCCACAGCTGTGATTGGGCCACCCAATGTTAATCTCATCCCTGGAAAACGTGCTATGACTGTTGTAGCATCTGTACCTCCTTCACTTAAGAATGAGTACAAAGACCATCTGAAATACAGTGTTGTCAGTTTCAAGAAAGATGACCCGATGAAGGTGACTTATAGGATGGACTTATGTTTTGAATCTCAGCTGTGCTAAATTTCTGAAAAAGTGATTAGGAGGGCACAGGGAACACTAAATTGTTAACTGTGTGAGCTCATTTAATTCATTGGGAATCTACATGACTATTCAGTAGGATGAGTCAATGAGCTCAATAAGTAATCAATAAGCTATAAATAAGTTCAAATGAACATTTAAAACTAGTCAAATTAGTGTGTAACTGTTTGATATGAAAACTGTGCCAGCTGTTTTGGCTGTGTCTGAATATCTATTTTCTCTTGGTACATTTTAAATATGTGCTCAAGTCTTGTCTACTTTCAGCTAGATAATTTTGCAAAGGTTTATATTGGTAGAATCCTTGAGAAAAGTGTATTTAGTCAAAGTTTAATCAGGCTTATTTTACCTTTATGTAGTACATCTTGTAAAATATGAATTGGTCTGTAGTAATTGGTTGATTATTTTGACTCTATAGAAAGTTGGTTTTCGCCTTCAGAAGTCTCCAATTCTCTTTGAAGACCTTGTTCCTTGGACAAGATACTGTGTTAATGTGTCTATTGTGATTTCTAAGTTTACTGAGCTAAAGACTGTTCCAAAAAAAGAATGTACAGACATCCTTGAAGACGGTAAGTCCTTGTTTTCTTGCTGTTACTGTTACTTTTTAAATGGGATCATCTTCCAGTAGGAGGTTTACACACTTTTTTCCCGTTGCTCATCAAGCATGCCTTACCGTTAAATCTATTTTGGCTTCTTTTGTCATTGTAGTTGCATAAATTGCATATCCTGTTTTGCAAGTTAAAAAGATCTTTCAACAACTGTAATCAAGGTTGTAGAGAAAGACATTACATTTGATCCCTCTGGATGTTTAGAGCTGAAGTTATCAGAAGAAACCACTTTCAGACTGTGACTCAAATTCATACATGAGGTGGATTAACCTTTCAGGGTATATTTGCGTTCCTTCAGTGTTTCAATTTACGGCTGTGTTTACAGTTTGGTCAATGTGACACTCAATTCAAACTCTCAGTCTAAGAGAGGATACTCATTGACTGAGGTTGGAAGAAGCAGTACTGTACTTTTCATCATTTGTTTTATTTTTTAAATTGGAATTTGTTTTTCACTGAATCAGAGGCAAATATTTGCTTAAATTGTGTTCATTTTCATAGTTCTGTTGTCACTTTATGTCCCTAAATCTCCTCAATGCAGGGTAGGCAGAACATCAGGGGTCACATTCTCCCATCCAGTAGGACACTTTGATATCTGTAGTACTTGTGATAAGCCTCACACTCCTTTCTGTGATTTAACAGCTGTCCCATCCTGAGCTGTGGTCCTTGGATGGATTCTGGTCATTAGTTTACCTTAAGGTTTTAATTAAATAACTGAGCCCATAAATTACTAATTGTTATAAAGTGAATATAGAAATAAATCAATGTAGTGTATTGAAAACCAGAAATCATTTTATCCTTGGAGGATTTGAACTGAGGAAATCTCAAAATGTATCATTCAATAACCATTGTTACTTGAAAAGAAATATTGGAAGGTTAAAAGTCACCTGCAATGAACCAGACATTAATTACTCCTTTCTCTTCCTACCTTTAGAGGAGACAAAATCTATAAAGCTACTTGTGATCTCAGTTCTGATTCCAATTGGGGTCATTGCAATGGTGATTGGATGTTTATTCCTTGTGAAGAAAAACTATGGACACATCAAGCACCTTCTGTTACCAGTCTGGGAGGTTCCAAATCATATTCAACAGGTACAGGCCATTCTTCCTGCATCACTACATTACAAAAATGATTCTCACACCATGGGTGTAGCATCTGAAATTCTAGGAGGAGACATATGGCACAGGTGCTTTGCAGTGCATACTGGCTGACCTTAATATAATGAATTCACAAGGTACTGGAAGAGCCTAGACCCTTCTGTCCTTCTGATATGTTTGGCTAAGAGTAGCAGTGTCTCTGGTTAAACTGTGTTTCTAATATTTTTGCCTATTTTTGGGAATGGTTTTGTGAGTGTACAGTTTAAACATTTTAATGTGTTTGACCCGCAATCCTGTCATATAAGATAAAGTAGCTCAGGTGGGTAGCTGGGTCAGTATGCGTAGGCTGCAAAGGAACAAGTAATAGATTTATTCCAAGGTGAAATGAAAAGAAAGAAAACACAATGTTTCGGCTGTGGAGTCTTCTTAACACCCGAAAAAGGCTCCACAGCTGAAAACGTTGTTTTCTTTCTTCTCCTTTCAGCATGGAATAAACCTATTACTTGTTCTCATATAAGATAAAGATTGCAAAGGAACAAGGTCTATTCCATGCTGAAAAAAAGAAGCATGAAAACACGTTTCGGCCGTGGTGCCTTCTTCAGGTGTGACACCTGAAATTTAACACCTGAATAAGGCTCTATGGCCGAAACGCAAAATTATTCTTGTTCTGCTGCTGAACAAAAATGCTTAGTGTTGTTATGCTGCACCAAACGGTAATGGCAAATTCATAAGAGTTGGGGTAACAACACTAGGATCGTGGTTAAATGTTATTTGGCTTGTACAGTCTGGCTTCCTTAAAGACACTCTTTATTTTGATAGGTTAAGCAGTTTCTGTATGTAAAGTACTATGAAAGATCAATTGAACTGCGCTTATAAACACATATAAGTAATTATTAATAATTATTATTAACAGGAAGTAAATGGTATTGATGCATTTGATCCCAATCACAAATGACTAAATGTGCCCTTTAATTGTGTATCAAATAATTGTGGGCTGTGAGATGCAGAAAGTTGAGAAACACTAGGATACAGTCCATTAAAATTTAATAGCTTAAGACAGTATACCTAAACTTTGACATCCTGGATTTTGCCAGGTGTCTAGGATTTAAACACCTGGTCTTTCTTTAATTGCAAAATTAAAAACAATATTCTATTAGTGTACGTAACATTTCATTTATGTTGCAGTAGTAACATGTTGAAAGTCCTTTAGAGAGCAGTGCCTTGTTAACAATAAAAACAGACCGTCCTGGCCACAATACATAGAATACTAACAAATCCTGTAAATCAGGGCTGGGCAGGAGAACAGTTAAATATAATTAAGAAACTAATTTAAATGAAGGATACATTAAGCCTAACACATAAGGCTGGCCAAGGAAACATTTAATTAAGAGACGTTTTGTTTTGCTATTTTAAAAAATCAATGAGGGAAGATTTTATAAATCAGGAGGCTACGAGCCTATTTAGCTTTGCTAAAGATGTCTGTATATCCTTCAGTAGTGGGGGGTCTTTCCAAAGCTTTCAGCTTTCAGTTTCCAATACAGATTGTTCTAATGTGTTCTGAAAACCCCCTCTGGAAAGGCCATTCCTTGCCTACACTGTGCCCTGTGGGATTCCCCTGTTCAACAGACCTTATTTACACACACACTTGTATATACTGATGGAAAAAAGAAAAGCAACATTTCTGGAATGAGAGTACTATAGTTATAGCTTACGTACTTTCACAAAAAGTTGTCATTTTGTTTTAAGCCCTCTGACCAGCAATATAACTTGTGCAGTGAGGCATTGCAATTTGCCAATCACACTGCAAGAAAAAGGCCACACTTAGTCCATTTTCTGTGCGTTCCATAATGCCTCAAATGTCACCAGAAGCAAGGGAGAGGGCCATTGGCATGCTGCAGGCAGGCATGTCATGTCCCAGTGTTGCCAGACTCTGTGGAGTAAGCCGCTCCACTGTGTCCCGACTGAAAAGATGTCCGCAGACCAGCAACACAGATGACCGTCCAAGATCCGGTCCCCCTCGAGTGACCACACCAGAGCAGGACCGAGACATCAGACTGGTCCAGCTGAGAGATCATTTCAGATCTGCCACCCATACTGCTGCTGAAACTGCCAGTTGACACAATGCCCACATCAGTGACAAGAGAGTGAGGCTCCATGCTGCTGGCCTTAGAGCAAGACGTCCTGTCAGAGGCCCTCTGCTCACACCTCCTAGACGTCACACCCGACTGGCTTGGGCCAGACAGAGGCTGCGATGGACTCGTCAGCAGTGGCATCAGGTCCTCTTCACGGATGAGTCACTCCTCAGCCTGTTCCACACAGACGGGATGGCCAGAGTGTGGAGGAGGAGCTGTTGCACTTCTTTTTTCCATCAGTGTATATATAGCCAAGCACATACTCATGACAATCAGGGAAGCAAGCCTGGTGTCAGCTTTCCTTTGAGGTGTACTTTTAGAACTTTGGTATTTATTACTCTGTGCAAAATTAAAGTTTCATTCAAGTAAATGTAATTTGTGTGAGTGCAGCAACTTCAAATCAGCCTGTTGTTCTCTCTTCTGTCTCTCTGTGCAGTTCCTTGCGGAGCCAAGCTATGAATTCTGCGAGATGCCATTAAGCAGCTATAGCCGTGAAGAGCCATGTGACACAATAACAGTTCTTTTGGAAATAGATTAGAATTGCTATTACTTCAGACGCTGAGGGGGTAAGCAGAAGAGACTTAACAACATTGGGTGCTGGTATGCTTCAATAATGAACACCACTGGCACACTATGGCAAAACTTGGATGTGAATCTTCTTTACCAACTTGACCAACATCAGCTCTTTGTGGAGTGCACATAACATTACAAACCCCTTATAACCTTCAGCTGCTTTCCTTTATAAGAAGGCCTCCCTGGTACTGGGATAATGGCAGATTTATTAACATCAGCATATTAAAAACAAAAGAATGAGTCATAAAGGTTTTTCAGCATACCAGAGAAGTCAATAATTTTGTAAAGACATGCTGGTAAACTCAACTGCCATTGAGTTCATCCCTTTCTTCTCTCATTTTGACTAAGCTATTACTTATGTCAACATGGCAGCACTTGCAGTAATATGGACTGGTGGGTTTTCGTGCCAGTTTTGTCCAAGCTGGGACACTAAAAGAATGTAAGTAAAATGGCATGTGCCTTTGGTATGATGAACACAAGGGAAAATGGAAAAACAATTTTACGGGATACAGTTTTTGATATGGTAGCATGTGAGGAATATCAGGAAAAGTCTGTCCAAGTGTTTTTGCTAAACAAGGATGTCAGTCAGTGGGAAATAAAGGAGGCTCCAATGTTCCAAGCACGTTCTACCTTCAGTGTTACAGGAAGAGACACTGAACCTAGAACGTCTTAAAATCTTAAGAGATGTGGATAATTAAACCGAGGTACAAATTTGATACTCCAAATAATGTCTCGGTATTATTCTGTGTTTATTTGGATTTCAGCACCCAGATAAGCAACATGGGGCAAACACGATTCTCTTGTTTCTAGTCTTTCTCGTGTGACTTATGGGCTAACATCTAACAAAATAAGAGGGGGGCATCTTGTTTTTTGCTTTGGCTTAATTTGGATTACAAACAATTTGGATATTTGAATTGAAGAGGAGAAGCACCTAGAACTTGATATAGGAGGAATTTTTTTAACCTGAGGAGTGATATTTCAAGACAATTTTATTTCAAGACTTTGGAAGCAATCAGCTTGACCAGGAGTTCTTATATTCAAGAGATTATGGATTTTTTTTTTGTTTGAAGACCAAGGAATATCCATGTTCAGACATCGCTAAGTGTATTTTACCTTTTGTTTTATTTTTTATTGTACCTTA
Organism: Lepisosteus platostomus; assembly: GCF_059453375.1. Lineage (NCBI taxonomy): Eukaryota > Metazoa > Chordata > Actinopteri > Semionotiformes > Lepisosteidae > Lepisosteus > Lepisosteus platostomus. Next base: position 34,214,303 of record NC_142612.1, read on the forward strand.
GTACAAAGTATTCTGAAATACTGTACATACCTTGTAACTTGTTTTTCTTACAAAAACACTCAGAATCATACTTTGAAACAGACACTGACGTAACTGTAAGTCGTGTCTTGTACTTTAAAGCACTATTGTCATTTTATATTGCTGATTTTACAATTAGAGTGCGAACATTTAAAAAGTATGAAATGTGAAAATGTTAAATGTTTTAAGTTAAAACACTGAGCTGGGATCAAGGTGTGACTGGCCTATTTCTCAGGTGCACTTTAGGAATGTAATGCAAAAGGAAGGCTTGTGTGTTGAACTTTTTGTTGAGCTATACAAGGGATTTAAAATTGAAATTGAGAGAAATTGCAATAAACCTTCTGGGGAACTGAAAGCAAAAACCTGCTTTGGGGAAGTTCAAGTCCTGTACAAAACCTACATTGGAAAAAAAATATTTCAACATGTAAAGGCTTTTGGATATCTAGTTTAGCAATAACATGTATGATTTGTATGAGAGTGAATTGATTATCTGTGGCATGTTGTATTGTGGTTAGAGGGGGGTAAGATAACCAGCTAAGGTTGCCATCTGGCCCTGGGTCATCTGGGTCATTTTCAAAACAGGCTGGATTCCTAAAAAGAGGCTCTGTGCCTCTGAAGTGAAACAAAATAACATCTAAAGTTGGCAGTTTCTTGATTTGACACTTGATAACTATGCTGTACTAGAGATAAACCCTTAAAGAAAGAACCCTTATCTTGAAGATTTTGTATTTACCCTTATTTCCTTTTTTAGTGTGTGTTTCGTTTGACCACTTTTCTTAATAACCACATTCTCCAAATTCACACAGATTGTGCAAGATGTAGCGCATCAGCTGTATGGATCATCTGAGTGGAGGATGTGTTGGTTCACAAGCCAAATAATTTCAGTCCAGTCTGTTTACAGTGGCTATCAAATGTATTAACCCTCTTGGACTTTTTAACATTTTATTGTGTGTTATGGAATCATAATGTATTTAACTGTGAGGTTTTGTTATTGATTGACAATCTACTTTATTTTTATTGTCCTTAGAGCCCAGCAGAAAATAATAAAATATAAAAATGTACAGAGTGAAGAATATCTAAAGCAGCATCTACTGTGTAATTCAGAGCACCTTAGAATTCAGTAAAGCAAAGAAGTACAAGGTCATGATACTACCAGGAAATGGGGTGTCTGTTCATATTTAATATTTTTATAATATAATACCTTTGTCCTTTATAATAGCAGTCTGAGGTTAGGGAATTTGTACAAAACACCAACAATAAACACTAAAAATATCCTAAGGGTGTGTTAAGATGCATGTGTATAAAATAATTTTTCCACACCACAGTTTAAAACCAGACAAATCTTGAAGCATTACACACCACTGCTTGAAGAATCCTGCTCACATTAAGTTAGCGATGTGAGCGGTAGCTTAGGCCGCATTTGGAGTGAGACACTCCAGAGCCCTTTACACAGGACAGTTTTGGCTGGTGCTGTGGCTCCAAATAAATTAAACACAGGAGGATATCCTTGCAGGACATACCAGTCCACCATATCCCATGGTAATCTGAAAAAGTCTCTTCCATCCCTATATTTACAGAAATAAGAGGATACACTCATTAAAGAATTCCATAAGTATGATAAACTATGGTAACTATGACCACAAAGTCAAAATTTACTTTAAGCTCTTTTCTAGGTCTAAAGCATCAATGTTGGTCAGGGCAGAATGGACCAAACATACAATGTTTCATAATCTGATGGTTTAGGGTACCTATAAAACCTACTGGCCACTCTGTGACAGGACTTGGTTGTCTCTCGCTATCACAGTTCTCTGGATAAAATCATTTACCCCTGTGACTCGATATTGCACTGAGAGGAAGCTGAGAGGTACTTTTCCGTGTCTTTTTCAAATAAAAATATTTTCTTGGGTGCAATAGCCTATTAATGCTGTTTCTGTGTTTAATCTATGTGAGTGAAAATAAATGTTAACTGTACTATTGTTACTGAAGAACTGCCACACATAAATGCTGAGTGGTGAGCTGCATCAGCATTCCTTGGTAGCAAAGTAACAATTAAAGGTAAATTCCCCACAGAGATGTTTCAGCTGTTGGGGTATTCTTCAGGTGTGAAAAATGCAGTTTTTCCCTTTTCTGTTTCAGGGTGGAATTAACCTTTACTTGTCCCTATGCATAAATTCTATCTGTGTGAATTTATATTTTCATGTATCGAAATGGATTAAAGCAAGGAAAATAATAATCAGCATATGGGTAAGGATGTAGAGTCAACTCAGTATTTCAATGACAGACATTTTCTAGAGTCAAGTAAGTTCAAGGGGTTAAGTGTTACAGCCTTGCTATAATGGGGGAGGGGGGGTGTACGTACTTTCCCCAGGGCCCACATTTGAACATTTCTGTTCTCATTTCTACACATTAATCTTTTTCTCACTAGGAATCAGCTTGCATAGTAGGAGTGTAAATCTCAAATTGCTGTAAGGCTAACAACTGAATTTTACATGTTTACACATTTACTGTGCAACACTACAATGAAATTAATTTTGATACAGACAATTTTCACTTTCACAATTAAGAATTGCTTTGCAATTAAGGAGATCTATACATTAAAAAACCCAAAAAACAAAAAGTTAATTCAGTCCTCATTTATGCATTGGTTCAATCATATTTGACAATAGTTTATTTACTATTAGTAAAAAAAAACACATTAACACATAGTTTTGCTTGAGATAAAATTATACTACTTCAAATTAAAGAGGGCAGAACAAAAACAAAGTTACTCCTGGTTATTATTTTATTTTAAATTTACATAGCTATCACAAACCCATTCGTGTTCACAGCATTAATAGTTACTACTGGATATTGAGGTGAACTGAGGATAAAATAATATTTTTTCAATACAACAACCAGGTGACAAGGCTACTCTTGCCCTGGTGTGGTTAGTGCATTGAGTACAAGTGGTGGTGAAAAAAGTTCATCTTTGAAAATACACAGGAAAATGAAGTGCACTATCGCTAGTACTAATAATAGCGCTATTTACTCACTACACCTTTCCAGCGAAGACACTTAGTGCTCTTGTCCGTATTAAAGATGTTATACCCCAGCACCTCTGGACTCAGGTGGCATAATTTTAAAGAGGGCACACATTAATACATTTGGCAATTGTAACATTGTTACAGCTATGGGCAGCCTTATTGAAGGGCAGGATGATCCTCAGTTTGCTAGGGCACAGCCGCCAGAGAGAGCCGACATGATCAGTGGAAGAACACCCCAGGGGTGTGACGTCTTAAGGCAGATATTAAATTTGTCCAATTAATCAGCTAATTAGGGAGGCACTGCAGCCCTCCTGGGTAAGAGGTTCGACACACCAGCCCCTGAAGAAATCCAGTGCAGGAAATGTTTACATGATTAAGACTACAAACCTTTCACTCAAATCTGTATCTCCTTTTGTCTATGATGTGTCTTTTGATACTCTGAAACTAAAAAACAGCAGTAATAAACAGGGTCTTCCCAAAATAATTTAATATTTTATTTTGCATCTAGCTTTTACTAGCTATAGCTTTATTTTCATGAACCTTGCCCAAGTCTGGAATTCTGTTTTCTATGCAAAAACATTTGTCATATCATCTATCATCCAAGTGTGCAAGAATTGCAAAATCTTCCTTTGAAGTATTGAGTAGTTAAAAGATACAGCTAATGTCCAGAGTGACTTTGAAGACTTCATTTTCCTGAACTTTGGTTGTCTGGGGGTTATTAGTGTACACTTTGACCTTAAGGTGCCATTACAGAATACACCAGCTAGGACCAAACATCAGCAAGGTGTCCAGAAATCAAACAAAACATGGGTGAGGTGAAAAAACAATTAATTTCTTAGGCGATACCAACTCCACACATGTACAAACAGTTCATTAAAATATAATTAAATGAACACAGAGACTGTCGTTTCCTGAAGACTGCACTTTCACCCTGTTTGAGAAATATTATCCCCTTTCCTCCAGCGAAAGAAGCAAGGGTGTCAAATTCAAAATACACCAAAAACATTTCAAGTTAACTGCCACAATAATAAAATAATTACTTTGTTGCATTAAGCATTTTTCTGTATGCTTTAACTGTGTAGCTATGTACTATAACTGGGTGACTGAGCAAACTTTGTAATTAATGTTGCATTGTGCACAACCGTCACATATGGAATTATACTTTTATAGCATTACAAGACGAGGGATTTCTAAATGTATCAATCAATTTAAGATCACTTGCAAGAATTTTCAGGTGATGGCAAAGAGTTTTGGGGAATTTTATTTGCTGTGGATTGTTGATTTGAAGTTACAGGTCTTTGAGGTCTTTTCCTGTGTATACAGAATACTGAATTTGGCAAACCCCCCTTTTTAAGGTGTTGTGCTTTTTCTAATTCTGAGTCCTGGTGAAAGTGCTGGGAGCACCAAAAACTATCCCTCTCATATTCTAAACTGAAATATTCATTCAAATAATTTAAATATAGTGTGCAATTCTCTAAGAACAAAACCTTAATATCCACATAAAGCCAAGAATATAGGATCATCACTGTGAGAAGTGTTGAGTTTTACAGGCCTGCAGAGAGGTATTGCATGTTTCCAGTTAATCCTATATAAGCAAGCAACAGGTGGAGCTGTACACAGGTCAAAAGCCCCTTGGTTGGGCCAAGTAATGCCAGTAAGAATTTTTTGGTATTAAATTGGCAAAAGAGTTTTCCCACAATGTCCTAACGGTAAGCTAAACTATTTTATCCTATTTATTACATTCACATTAATAATTAGGATTCATTTATGTCCTTCATGTTAATAATTGTTTGTTCCCTTCATATAAAAAATCAACTATCTCCTGGTAGCATTGTTTACCATGAATAAAAGTCAATCTGTTCTCTAAAGTCATGCCCAGGGACCTTGCTAGTCATTAGTCACTCTTATCCAAATTTCAAAGACCATTTTTATGATGTATAGATCATAATAATTGCTTACACTTACAGCACTTTTCTGGAGACTCCACTCAAAGCACTTTACAGGTAATGGGGACTCCCCTCCACCTTCACCAATGTGCAGCATCCAATATGTAGATACAACTCTCTTGTGTACATTTGATGTAGTTTGCCTTTTTTTAACCATTTTTTGTGCTTTGCCTGGCTATGGCATAGAGCAAATATGTTTTAAGTGGTTTTGTTACAGTACTATAAGCAGATTTTTAGGCATAGGATGTACAGAGTCAACTTGTGCCAGTCTTGGTTTGAAGCACTATATTGTTGCAGCAGCTCATCTGATGCCATTGTGTCTCTGCACATTTCCCCTGTCAGACCTTCAGATGTTCCTTTACATTGTAAACTAACAGTTAACCAGCAAATAAAAATAACTCAGTTTGTCAGATTTGGACAATATAATGGCCTGAACCTTCTCAGACCAAAGTGTCTTATTTTAACACCAGGAAATTGCTTCCACAAATCTCCCGCCTGACAGTTCATCCACTTTAAAAAAAGGCTCTACCTTTTTAAAATGCATTCTTCTGAGAAAATGCTGTACAGCACACTGAACTTTTAATATCACAGCTTTTCTTACAAAAAAATCTAAACCAAAAAAGTAAAATATACAAAATTCAAAGCAAGCTCTTTGATTTCTGTCTCCATCCACAGCTTTGAACTATTTTGCGTGTGATAAACTCTATGCTGCTGATCCCCCCAGGATTGACATTCATTCATGGCAGTCATTGTGTAAAGGTTTTACACACGTTCCAGAAAGAGATTTCTTTATTTTCAGTGTATGCCTTTGGAGAAACTTTTTTACGGCTATATTTCAGTAAAACGTGCTTGCTTTAAATGAAAGTGCAACCACCAGATGTAGACCTACCTGTCATACTGTGCTGCAAAACCTTTGAGTCTGTACATATACATACATTTATAAAAAAAAGTACTTTACACAATAGAAAGTAACAGTGAAAAGTACAATGCAAATACAATAGAATTACAAAGGAAAACAACTTTTTTACATGCTTGTACTGGACAAAGGCATTTAAAATTTGACCCTCCTCACTGCATACAACTTGTGGCTTTTTAAAACATTTGTTTCCAAAACACTCAAAGCCAAACAAGGCCTTCAGATCCTGAGAGGAATCCATGTTCACAATCTGACACAGGTGGAACAAGAGATGGTTGACACAGCTCACAAAGCGTCTCATGGGCAATTCCAGTAAGTTAATTAGACGCTTTCTCTTGTAGCCCTGGGTTTCACTCGAAGTGAGGTTTGATTGCTGAAGGAAAGAGGTGTGCTTGGTGAATCACAGAAAGGGTGGGGCTATGCCCAGAGGTCTTCTGTTCTTCCAAACTTATAGATGAGAGTGCTGGAAAAGAGACGATCTGTCACTGATCAGTTGACTGACATTTGTTTTTGGACAGTGCTTTCCTCAGTGCAACCGCCACACAGTGCTCTGATGAATTAGTAAAACCTCAAACAATACACAAGAATACATATGTAAATATTAAAAATAAATTAAATGTACTCTAAAACATAGTACAAAAAATAGGTTAGTATGATTTTAAATGGAAACAAAGTCTAAAAGATCTCAATGCTTTTGAAAGCCATAAAATGCTATTTAAATTTCTGTTTAGGAGGGATGAAACTGAAAACTACAAGACATTGCATTTTTTGAATGAATTACAAACACACCAGCACTACTAATGACACACGAGGACGGAAAGAAGCAGACAGGGGCACTAGAAAACCATGAACCAGCTGCAGGAACAGAACTAAAAAACAGTTAACCAGCAGCAGAAAGCAGTGAAAACAGCACCACATCTCACCTGAAGAATATCAGTGCGTTCTGAAAAAACACAGCGAGTCCAGGGTACACCTCTTTTTCTGCAATGAGAGACAAACCACACATTAATCTCAAAGCAGTCTGACTAGGATTTAGGGGGAAATGCCTTGTGCAGAAGTTGCAGAACCTGAAAGCTTCATCACATGTCCACTGGTTAAAGCATAATACAAGTAAGCCAGTGCTTTCCAATTCTATCCTGGGCCTCTTCTGCAAGTCTAGTTTCTTGCAACTTTTACATGAGAACTTTAAAAATCATACCCCGAATATACCCCAATCTGTCCTATAAGAGTAAAGTGTGTGCAGTTTTTATAGACAGAGTGAAGGTATGTTAAAGAAGAAGAGTGGCAGTTATTGCAGAGGATTTCCTCACTTGGACACATTAAAGCTGTTATGCCCCTTACAGGTGACATCTTTAGTTCAACATACCCTACCATGAAAACAAAGCAAAACAGACTAAGCAATCAGGTGATATGAAAGGCAAGAGAAAATGCATGTCTCCTGAAAGATTAATTGGACAGGAAGAAGCACTGAAGCTCTCCCTGGGGCTCTGATATAAAAAAACAGATTAATCATATGTTCATTTAAATTTCCATAGCAAAGTGATTGTTTTCACTGCACCCAAGAAAGAGCAGGCTGTCTGCCACTGTGTGATAAGCGTGGCCACTCAAAGACTTGATAACCATTAATAAATAAAGACGTGAAACAATGTGAAATTAATATTTTTTTACTTGGATTGAAAAACATAAAACATGCCCAATGTAGGATCACAGATGGACACCCATGACAGAGCAGAATAGAAATCTGTAATAAAATGATGCAAAATCTCCATCTTTATATATATTTATTGTGAATAATGTATAAAACCCTTTGATTGCTGAATCTCTAGAAGGAACAGCACCATCATTTTAATGTATGGAGTCTGCCATGTGAATATAAGAATAGAATAGAAAATAATATAAGCCTACTTTTTATAAAAGCCTTCTTATAAAAAGGACTTATAGAAGTACGTTAAGTTAAAAGTTTTTTTTACTTTTAACAAAAAGTAAGTTATTGCCAGCAACCATATCACCCTGCAACTCACTGAAGCTCAGCAGGTGTGAGCCTGGTCACTACCTGGATGGGAGACCTCCTGGGTAAAACTAAGGTTGCTGCTGGAAGTGGTGTTAGTGGGGCCAGCAGGGGGTGCTCACCCTGCGGTCTATGTGGGTCCTAATGCCCCAGTATGGTGATGGGGACACTATACTGTAAACAGGCGCTGTCCTTCGGATGAGACGTAAAACCGAGGTCCTGACTCTCTGTGCTCATTAAAAATCCCAGAGCGTTTCTCGAAAAGAGTAGGGTTGTAACCCTGGTGTCCTGGCCAAATTTCCCATTGGCCCTTACCAATCTTGACCTAATTATAATCCCCATCTAAGAATTGGCTTCATTACTCTGCTCTCCTCCCCACTGATACCTGATGTGTGTTTAGCGTTCTGGCGCACTATGGCTGCTGTCGCATCATCCAGGTGGATGCTGCACATTGGTGGTGGTGGTGGAGGAGAGTCCCCATTACTTGTTAAGCGCTTTGAGTGGAGTGTCCAGAAAAGTGCTATATAAGTGTAATTAATTATTAATTATTATTATTATTATCAAGTCTTGGCTACTTTTCAAACTTAATAATAAATTATTATTTTAAATAATATTTGTATTTATCCAGATCGGTCAATTGAGAACATAAAGAACTCATTCATACACCTACAGTAGTTTGTGTTAGGAGAAAAATATTGGGCTATAAACAGAACCCTACAGAGAGGCCATTCCAGAGCCATACAGAGTTTTACTGTTACTAATAGTTGTCGTGACAGAAGTCAGTGACAACACAACTTAATATAATTCTACTGAAACAACCTGTGTGCTCCACATCATCATCAATAATAACTTCCAATAAATATTTTAAATGCCTCGTCTTTCTACTGATTTCCCATCCTACTCTGTTCATTTGCATCTTCTTAATCTCACAGCCCAAAAGAATATCTGGAAAGTTTTAGCGTAAGTTTAATGTAAATTCAATTAATAAAAACAGAAATTAAAATGAAAGATAATGAAATCCATGTACTGTAATGTACTGTATTGTAAGGTTTATCCATCAGGTTCAGCGCTAAAATGAGCACATGATTTAGAAATTAAAACTACAAAGAAAACTCTGCTTGGATTTTCTTTTCAAGTGAACATGAAAGGTCTCAAGCTCATGGAATATATCTGTTATTAAATAATCTTTGTATCTATTTTTCCTAAGACAGCACTCTTCCCTGTGGATCAGAACTTTCAATCCCATTTCCAAGTTGACTGATAGACAAATTCCCTAACAATCAACACACAATTAACACGGTATTGCTGGGGCCAAGTGGGCTGGAGCAGTGTTGCTGGCCCCAGGCAATACTCTATCTGCTGCCAGGCTCTGTGGAACAGGGAAGCAGAGTTGGGGGGGGGGAGGGACTACAGTGGCTCAAGGCCCTGCCCCTTTGCCCCCATTGGCCAAGTCCCCCTTTTTGCTTGTAGAAAAAAAGTCCAACAATTTTTTTTCTGCCACATGAAGGTTCTGCTTCTGTATTTAGTATGAATTTCCCATATGGGAAAAAAAAATTGGACCTAATTGATCTCATCCATGCATGCCTTCTGTCCGTTGTAAAAAGCGGAGAAAAAAGCAGCGATAAGCAACGTAGGCTACTACACCTGTGGAAGTTGTAATGTTTCATAGCCGTTCAGGGACGCCAAATATGTAATCATTCATAGCCGTTCATGTAAATGTAGTGGCTCTCTGAAGGCACCAGTTCTGTAGGGTTTGGGCATTTACTGAGACAATGATCAATTGTAGCAGTAAATCACAAAATTGATTCTTTTGATGGCTTTAGAATCCAACCATGCGACATAACTCAAACAACGCACACACACAGGTACTAATACACGAGGATACATTAATTAATACATAGAATATGCATATAAACCTAACAGATCTTATCGAGAGGGTTCTCAGAATACAAAAGATATATATTCCGTCAGTTACAAAGTGTTACACATATCAAGAGGACATACGTTCAGTATATCATTCATTAAGACCGTTTCATAAATGAACTTGGTTATAACTTCTACGTTAGATACTCAAACAAGTACATAACTCTTAGGAATTAAATTGATATCAACTGGTTTGGATAACAATTGAATTCTCGAGCAGTAATGCACTGAAGTTGAATACTCATCCAATTTCTGGGGATTCAGATCTCCTGCGGGCACAAAAAAACAGTTGCAGGCTGTTGCTGTCCAATCCGCGCTCTCTGGCTGTGTGCCAGGCTGTGATGTGCGGCTTGCGACGGTGCGCTGCTGATGCTCACTGACCGGCTGGTTAGTGTTGGCTTTAACTAGCAAAATTTGTGCATAGGAGAAAAGATGACTGTGGGTCCCAGCAAGTCAGGAAGAGGACCGGTTCGTTCCTGATGAAGAGCTAGTTCTGAATAGTGATTCAGCTGTCCACAGTTCCGACCTGTTCACGAGGCCTGCTGCTGGTTACTCTCTGGCAACCTCCACTCTAGACTCTTAGAACAAAGGAAACCTGGAGGAACTTCAGCTCATTGATTGGCTGAAAGTTCCATGGGCATCAGAGTCCCACGTGGGTTACTCGGCCCTACCAGTCCCTGATTGGTTGATCAAGGTGAGATATGAGTCACTTACTCCTGACACTTAGGAATGCAGTCCAGATGTCCATCTGGCACTCCCTAGACAGATAGGCGCCAATGGATGACCATTGATCATGATAGCCAGGCTTAGCTAAGTGCATCCCCCTTTGGGAGCTGTCCTAGGACCTTAAATCACCCTGCATGAATAGTCTCTCTGTGGCTGCACCACAGAGATGAACAGAGAAATGGGGCCTAATTTGGGAAAGCTCAGAAACACTTAATTCTTTCTTATTAATAAGCCTCGCCGCTACAAAGTCGTGTTAAACATTTTTGAACGGTGAGAAGATACACACATTTTTCAGTAGGACTGTTCAGAGGTAACATACCAAGGGTGTCATATTGAGCACTTATTGTTCAAGGAAGATTATTTTCATTCACCTATTCTTAGTTTGCAGACTGACGAACTTGCCATGTTATTGTCTGCATGGCTACTTAGCTAGCTTGAGACTTCTTTAAGAAAATTTAGTTAACTGAGTAGACAAAGCAGTCTTTTGTATATGATATAGACAGCTAAAATACATATTCTTTGTTGTATATATATATGGTTCAGTCACAGAAACAGGAGAGTATGAATTCAGAAAAAAGGAGAAAAAAAAGAGAAAGAATTATGGGAGTCAGCTAAAGAGAGTACATTGCTTCATAACTAGGTCACAATTGGCGGAAGACAAACAGGTAAATGGTCATCAAAAAAGCCACTTCCTTAGGCTACATTCTACAAACGCCTCAATAACAGCCAGTAATACTACTACACTACTACTACTACTAATAATAATAAAGTTTGGGTCACATCCAAACGTCCTGTAAAATTAAACAACACAGAAATACAGCAGGCACTGATTTGTGTCCAGGATACTCTAATGTAACAAATCCTGCCCAGGAAAGTGTCATTTCTGCCCTTTTGAGCCACTGCCCACCAAAAGGTCTCTGCACGTCTCTGCTGTGGAGCTCTCTGCATTACAGTGAATGGCTGAGATAGTGGACATCTCACTACACGCTCCCCGGTGTAGTGTTTCGAGGCGGTGTAGGGCTTGAGTTCTGGCAATTTCAGATTGACAGGGTGTAAAACAAGAACTAACAAAATGGCAACTTCAGACTTAAACCTATCAAGCCACCCTGCTTCTTCCAGTTATTTTGTTGATTTGACTCAAGGATCAAGTTGCAGATAAGAATGAGATTACCCTGGATTCATTTCCCTGATTCAGCAGTTCTTTTTTAAATATTTAAATAAAATACTTGTTTAATAATAAATACACAGACTATTAAATAGAAATAGATCCAATGTGTGCCTGCAAAATGTTTTTAGTTTTATGTTAAGACCGACAAAAACTTTACTTAGACATCTGTTCTGAGCTCCACAGCAAAAAGAACTCACGTACAATACAGTATGAAGGACTGGCTATATTTTAGTATCTTATCAAGTGGAAAAGAACAATCCTCACATTGAGATCAAAATTTTTCAAGTTTCCAGACAGCCTAGTGTCAGACTGGTGGAAAATGAAATCTAACACCTAATTAAAAGGACACTTACTCTGGACAACGAATGCTCCAAAGAGAATCCACATGGAGGCAATGAGAGACCCAAACATCATCATGAAACCAATGAACAGCCAGATTCTTGCCCCTAGACAAAAAAAAATCTGGTTTCAGATTAATCCTTAAAAAATAAGATAAAAACACCAGATTTTTTTTCTTGACAATAAACAATAGTGTAATTTTATAAATGTGTCCTTACATTTGGTTCAGACATCAAGAAACTCTAGGACACCTGACAAACCCACTGCTACTGTCGTGCCAGTAATTTCACCCCAGAAAGCCCAAGGTGTGAAGACTAAACCACAAAAAGCTGAACTACTGTATCTTCAAGGACTACAAAGACAGCCTGTCATTAACCTTAAAAAATGGAGTCTATCTACTTCACTTACTTATTAGTATAACTACCCCCTGCCTTTTGTTTGCTTTATGAAATTCTTAGGATCAAAGTTTAATGATTAAAATAAATGTAGAGGTGAAGTGCAAGTGTTCAACCTGTACCACGGCCTACTATTTTAAAATAAAAAAATGCAATGGCTGATACACATTGTTCTTAGAGTACTTGGGAATTAACCCTTATTGTAAATTTACTATATAATATGTATATAATATATAATATAAAAATTTAATATGTAATAGTATTTTCTATTAACAGCCACTTGTATTTGTTCCATGAGCACAAAACACAAACCTCGTGGCCTGTAAACACATCACATCATGCTTTGTCAAATGTGTTACATTACAATTTCCATCAGCACACTATTAAGAAGTCCAGTGCTGACCTCACACAACACACATTATGCCTTAGGCAGAACCTGACAAAAATATCTACGTTTTTCAGGAGAGAGCTTCAACAAGGAACAGCCAGTGGTAAATTACACTCCATCCTGTCACAGCTTGCAGGCTGTTTCTTACCTGTTCTGCCGAAGCAGCCTTCACCATAGCTGTCCCCTCTCACCTGGCCATTGGACACTGCATTAATCCTGGAGAGACAAGTACTGTATGTTCAATAGGATGAAAAAATGCAGCAGTGTTTAAGAAAATGTAAGATTTATGTTAAGAATGTAGATTTATGTTCCTTCAGATGATAAACCTTTTTTTCCTATCAAGATATAATATATATTATAATAATGCTGAAAGGAAAAGAAAAGAGACACTATGTTTTGGCTGTGGAGCCTTCTTCAGCTGAATGTTGCGTCTCTTTTCTTTCCCTTTCAGCTTGGAACAAACCTTTACCTGTTCCTGTTCTACATAATGCATTGGCCCAGACTTCATTAAATGAGTTTATCACCGGTCAGAAGCATCTTTAGTGACCCTGACCAAAAGGTGTATAGCTGTACTTTAAAACCTTTCAACCTGTACAGGGGCACCAAGCAAGGGTGTCCCCCATTACCTGTCCCCTACTTTCAATGGCACAAACCAGCACTTATGGAGCACTAATGAAGACAGTGGGCTTCATTGTTTGTGCAGTTTGTAGGAGGCCAAATATCTGATTTGGAGAGCGTTCCAATCTCTCCTTGGGGTCAGTTCTCTTTTATTCTATACATCTTCTTGAATACATCTTCAAGAAGAAGATACATCTTGAATACATCTTCTAGAATAAAGTAAACTTTATGGATGATTCCAATATATGGAGTTGGTTAACACTTTATTACCACTACTGTATACAGTGGATATAAAAAGTCTACACACCGTAATTGAAATTGCAGGTTTTTGTGATGTAAAGCCAGAAATCAAGAGAAATCATGTCAGACATTTTTCCATTTTTAATGTGACCTTGGTAATAACTACATAATTATTAGGAAAAATAATTGAACTTAAAAAACCTACAACACCCTGGTTGCATAAGTTTGCACATCCCCCCCAACCAATACTTTGTGGAAGCACCTTTTGCATTTATTACAGCAGTAAGTCTTTGTGAATAAGTCTCTATCAACTTTGGACACCTGGACTTTGCAATTGTATCCCACTCTTCCTTGCAAAAAAGTTCAAACTCCTTCATATTGCCAGGGGATCTCCTGTGCACAGCCCTCTTTAGGTCATACCACAGGTTTTCTATGGGATTGAGGACTGGGCTCTGACTGGGCCATTCCAAGACTTCGATCTTCCTTTTCTGAATCCATTCCTTGGTTGACTTGGATGTGTGCTTTGGGTCGTTATCATGTTGGAAGGTGAAAATCCTCTTCGTCTTCAGCTTCAGCTTTCTGACAGAGGACAGCAGGTTTTGTATAAAAATATCTTGATATTTGGAGCTTGTCATTATCCCATCTATCTTGACTAGAGCCCCTGTCTCAGCTGAAGAGAAGCAGATCCAAAGCATGATGCTGCCACCACCATGCTTCACAGTAGGTATGGTGTTCTTTGGAAGATGAGCTGTGTTGTCTTTGAACCAAATAAATATTTTAGAATTAAGGCCAAAAAGGTCAACCTTTGTCTCATCGGAACCATAAAACATTTTCCCACATGGTATAGGGTGACTGAATGCATTTTTTTGCTAAATTTAAATGGGCTTGGATGTTTTTTTTTGTGAGAAATGGCTTCTGTCTTGCCACCCTACCCCATAGCCCAGACATGTGAAGAATCCGGGAGATTGTTGTCACATGCAAAGAGTGCAGTCCAGTCCAGCATTCCAGTCCATAAATCCCTGCAGCTTCTTTAATGTTGCTGTAGGCCTCTTGGCAGCCTCACTGATAAGTTTTCTCCTTGTCCTGTCATCAACTTTGGAGGGTCATCCTGATCTTGGCAATGTCCCTGTGGTGCCACATTTTCTCCACTTATTGAAGATAGTCTTCACAGTGCTGCATGGTACATCCAATGTCTTTGATATTCTTTTATACTCCTCTCCTGATTAGTACCTTTCAACAATAAGATCCCGTATATGTTTTGTCAGCTCCTTGCGGACCATGGCTACCCCAGAAGGATGCAACCACGGAAGTTTCAAGGAAATCCTACAGGAACAGCTGATTTTTATTTGGGGTTAATCAGAATCACTTTCATTGATGGCAGGTGTATGCTACTTACCTTTGAGCATGATTTTGAATGTGACTGAGTAACTCTGAACACAGCTATTATAAAATCCCCATTATAAAAGGGACGGTACACTTAGCGTATGCAACCAGGGTGTTATAGTTTTTTTAATTTCAATTATTTTTCCTAATAATTATCTATTTGTTTTTCTCTTGAATTTTGTTGGTTGCAAGGTCAAATTATAGATGGAAAAATGTCTGACATGACCTACTGTATCTTGATTTCTGGCTTTACATCACAAAAACCTGAAATTTCAATAAGGTTGTGTAGACTTTTTATATCCACTGTATATCAACTTCATACCAAACATCCTGTGCCTAACATGAGAATATTGATACAGTAACTATTATCTGCACCAGATTTTTTTAGTCATTTGTAATTTAGGAATCTGATTTCTAATTTATTATTGATTAATGGTCTCCTCAGTCTTACCCATCTGCTTTGCATGCACGTAAATAGTAACATTTTCATCTCTATAAAAGTGTTATAACTTTTTACTTGAACAATCTGGAAGAGTTTTGTAACAGTTGCTTGTTTTTTTAACTCAATACATTTCAAATCACAAAAGGAACAAGAAAAAACACTCATATAATAAAGAAAACCCCAATAAAACCTCTAGTTTTTGACATTCTGATTTACTCCTAGAGTAACAGTTAGCCCTCATCTCTGTCTTCAACTCAGCAAGTTCAGTCCATCTGGAATGATCTGCAAGTTCACTACTTCTCCTGGGCAATATTTCAAGAACTGTGACTGCATCTCTTTAGAGCACTGGTGGCGAAAACATGCCAACTGGACAAACGGTTGTCAACTCTTCACACCGTACATCGCGAACAAGCAGTGCTAAATCCTCAGCTCACTCACATGAAGAAGGCAATGGTGGAGAAGACGCCGCAGGTGTGGAAGGCGTGGTTCAGCTTCTCGGGGTCGTGATACACCACAGCCGCATCGATCATGATCCACCAGCCTGTGAAGAACTGTGGGGGCCAGAGACCAGACCGAGGACTGATGAGAATAAGGTCAACCACCCCTCAAACCCAAGATCACCATCAACACAATATCATCCTGTCATGACAAAATCCTTGAACATTAATGTTGAGGCACTAGGATGTGCTGTCAACAAGATCCCATTTACACAGAGCAAATATATAAATAAAACACAAAGCATGTTATGCAGTAAATGCTTTTTTTAAATGAAATATTGTAAAACATGTAAAACTGGGCTACATTAAAACATTTTTTTTCTGCTCTTCCAGTATCAAATTTTGTCTTTCCACAAGGCATCACAAGAAAACCAAATAGTTGTCAGCACCTTTCTCTGTGCTGTATTACTCATAGTATTTTTCTAGTCACAGTGCTTACTAAGCAAATTTACCTTCTTGGACCTTAAAAGAAACAGTGTTTTCTTAAAAAATAGTTTCAACTCTTGAATATAATGAACTCTTGAACAATAAGTTTGAAATTAGCATTAAACCTATCTGAGAAAGTGAATTTTCATTTAGTTTATTGCTTCAAAGGGATATCTATACAGCATTAAGAATGTTTTTCAGTTTCATTCCCATGTGTACAGTGTCCTGTAATTTGTTTTTTTATCCCTTGGCAATCTCACATTTTTTTGTTCAATTAGTTTATTGGATTTTCAGAGAAGACAAAAGACTATTACATGGTACCATAAACAATAACAAACAAATGCGAACAGTCATCACGCTATGGCAGACTTGGCACCTAAACAGCCTGTATAAATCCAATATTAATATAATAAGGGGATGAAAGGAGAAAAAAGGAAACCAGAGGGGTAAAAGAGAAAATACAAGTAAAAAGAGAAGAAAAAAAGAGTGAAATTTGTGTAAAGCCGGTTCGTACAACCTGTATGTCGACTGTTCGTTACAGTACCATTTTAAACTATTCTGCAACATATTAGAAACGTGATCACAGAGCACGCCATCCTACAAGCTCTCTCTGATCACTTTGAGACATTTTGATACAGAGTTTCTATTCGTGCTTTATACAAATAGAAACTATAAAAAAACAAAATAAAATACAAATTAATTAAAAGAATATCATAAAAGAAATAATTAAAAACAATAAAAGTAAGCAAAAGCAAAGGAAAATAAAACAGTTTTTAACTAAGATTTAAAAATGGCTAAGGTTGGGGCATATCTAAGATCCTTCGGGAGCTGGTTCCAGCTGTGAGCAGCGTAATGGCTAAATGCCATTTCACCATGTTTAGTTTCAACTCTAGGCACCAAAGCCTTCTTTGTGTGTCAAGGCTCCACAGCCGAAACCTTGTGGTGTTTCTTTTCTTCTCTTTTCATCATGGAATAAACCTTTACTTGTTCTTTTGCAGCCAATGCATACTGATGCAGCTGTATACGCAGCCACATACGCAGCCTTCAGTTTCATTTCTGCATATGTGGCTGTTCGTATATAAAAAACATGCACATTAAAGACTAAACTACATTTTCACAGTTGATTTTTGTTTGTTAAAGCTGATTCTGTAGGGTCTTTCACCATACAGCTAGAGTCAATATGCTACTGACAGCAACACAAAACAGGAGGAACTGGCACTACAAACAACACAATGATTTGTCATTGTTAAAAGCTGGTTTGCGGTGCTTCTGTTTCTGAAATATAAGTCTTTTTGGGGGGCGACATCGCATAGCCCCCTCGAAAACTGCACAAGAGAATCAAACTGGTCTTATTCCTTTGCGCCATGTTTGTGTGTTTGAACAAGTATTTGAATGCTGCTTTGTATTCTGAGACATCAGTTTTTTTTTTGGAGTGACGTCAACCACAAAATTCCCCATTTTAATATGTACTGTACAATGTATTTGTTTCCTGTTTGTTTCATATAATGTGTGCTTCAAAGAAGTAGTTGGCACCACCAACTGATGCAAAATGCAATGGGGATATTATATAATGTAGATAGAACAGAGAGATAACAGCTGAGTGATAAGCAATGTATCCTCAATCCACCCAAGAATCAATGATCTACAGTACAAGTTCTAATAGTACAGAAACATAACAGCACAATACAGCTAGTCTTATTTTGATCTTCAATTTCATCTGGAATTTCATATAATCAGAGGGATTTCCTGGTTTTGTGAATCATGCACATCAGATGGCTGCACTCTGTTTAAATACACGCCTCTTTTGTTAAAAGGGGGCGTGAAGTTACAGTAACACCAAGCAATCCATGTTGTATTAGAAAGAATTGTCAATTTAACAAAGAATTAAGATACACATGCATAACAAGTACACACAAATATTACAAACTATAACATTACATAACTGTAACAATTCCTTTCAATTAACATCTGCTTTAACCAAAAAATAGAAAAAGTTAAGTCTCAATTTTCATTCAGAACTGTTAAAGTTTTACCATGTACAGTACAGTGTTGTTTTGCTCACTTATTTTAAAATACAGTTAACTTAGTACACACCATAGTGGTGCCAGTATGAGGATGGGCATACCGTATACTGTATTACAATATCTGTTACTTTTCTATGTTTCTGTATTAGTGATGTGAATAAGTGATACACAGGAAACCAAAATAAAACACTGGTCCTTTAATCTAAGAAGTTAAATTAATTTGTTGATTTTAATTTGATTAATTATACAATTGGCATACAAAGCAAGAAAGGAACTGAGGTGTTCACTGAGTAGTATTAAGTCTAAGACACATTAATAATGATTGGGAATCATCTGGTTTACTTTAAGTACGGGAACACAGAATAAAAAGATGGGACAAAAAGACGAAAACAGGAGAGGAGAGAGGAGATGGGATGGACAGAAAGATATAAGGAGAAAGAAGATACAAAACAAGGTGGGAGGTTCTTGTTCCAATCAGGCTTTAAAATGAGATTTACTAGTTAAGTACGTATTTGAACCTTGTTAAAAAATATTGCGATTCTGTTGATTTAGGAAACTAATTTCCTTTATGAACAATCCCTAGGTTAAAAACGTTATTCCTGATTAGTGGATGTATTTTTTTAATAGTGATCCCGATTTATAAAGATTTAATTCTAATTCATATTCTTCAAAAGGCAGATTAATTTCTTGTAAGCCTGTGTAGGCGTCATATAGGACTTGAATACTTGGTAACGGTCTGCGCTTTTTCCTGGTTGGTCAGGATGTAGGCCTTTGGGATGCCTATTTATAAACTGCATGTTATATTTTATGTCGTGTTTTTAAGTGTTATTTTTATTGTTAATTAATAATTGTTTATCTAGGTTTTCCAAATTTAAAATTATTTTCACCAAATCAGTGACAAAAAACGAAGATCTTAAGTGCCTCTAATTATACCAACCGCTTGAGTATATTCTTGGCATAACCTTTCCAATTTGGGGGGAATTATTTTATTCTAATGCTCATTCTATTATTGGTATTTTCCCATTTTTCTTAACCCATATTTGTAACAACATTTATGCTGATATTGAAAAACAATGTTTCTTTACTGTTATTTTATTTCTACATATTCCTTTTTAAAACCAGTGAGAAGGAAGAAAATCCTGCATTGTTTCAACAGCGCTAAAAAAAAAGTGGTCAAAGTTTTCCTACTGTATGGAACAACACCAAAGGGCCAGTTATTGCCCATCTTAAATGTTTCTTACTTTCCTTCAAGTCTAAAAAGAAATTAAATCAACATTACTCAAGACCTGTGGTAATCTCATGTCAGTCTCAAGATCAGGGTTGAAATATTCCCTGAGTATTATTTCATTCTCTGTTCCGTTTTCAGTTGCCGAAATTTAATCTGTCACCCTTTCTGAAAGCCAAAATACAGTAACTCATGTAAAACATGTTGAGACAAGAAGGATCAGATAAGTTACTGGCAGCAACTAATGTGGTCTACAGAGTGTGTCACTCTCTGTTACTGTAACTTCACGCCTCCTTTTATCAAAAGGGGCGTGTATTTTCACAGAGTACAGCCATCTAATGTGCACGATTCACAAAACCAGGAAGCCACCCTGATTACCTGAAATTCCAGATGAACTTGAAGATCAAGATAAGACTGTAGCCGTTCTGTGGGCGGATATAAAGCATTCACCCACTAGAATGTGGAAGATGTTATGAAGTTATCAGAGTATAAACATTTAATAATTAAACAGTCCTAACTCGCCATATACAGGAACACAGAATAGGGAAAAAAATGTTTTCTTCTTCTCTGTCAATACTTAAACCAGTTATGTGCTATTAACTAAAAAAAATGGGGCTTACAGACAACAGAAGGTCCAGTTATGCATTATGGTTAGGGACCACTAAAGTTCAAAACATAGTGAAACCACTTACTCTGGGGAATATTTCCACATGGGAATAATGTAAAATAGGGGTGTTAGACACAGGAAGAACATACACTTCACCTATGCGACTTAATGCTGGGAAATTTCTCCCATTAGAAACAATGGATTATTGTGGGGATAGCTACTGTTCTGTCTTTTATATACAGTTCTACTGTATATGTAACATTATATGCATACAGTTTTTCAATAAAACTTCTGATTTTAAGGACCTTTAAACCATTTTTACTTAAGAAAACTAATTGAAAACCATTTCCATCATGTAAAGTAAAGTATGTGACAATTTGAAAACATTTTTGTGTAATCTATTATAATTTAGATATAATTTGATCCCACAAACCATTTTCAAGATGCAGGATATAATTATAAACTCATTTTACTTAACCAAACTCTAACTGAGTTCTTGAATAAGGTTAAGCATTGTGTTATGATGCTCAAAAACGTGTTATAGCACTGTGAACCCCTTTGATTGGGAAACTTCCATCATCGTCACATTCATCATCCAATATTTGTCTACCTCTGCAATTTCATAATTTCTCAAGGGCATAGGGAACAGAATGTTCTTAACTCTACAACAACCCTACCACATCTTCATCTACGTCAGGGGTCAGCAACCTAGAACATGCTATTCAATGAAAGCTCTGAAAAAATAAAAATAAAAAAAGCGATTGACTTGGTTTATTTACTTTTTTATCTTTTTAGCGGAGCTAGCCTATTGTTTTCGCAGGAAGGTTTGTAATCCATGCTGCTGAAAGTATTTTTCACTCTTAAGTGTAAAGTCACCTATTCTGGAAAAATGGTGGTTACTAAGAAAAAGTTAATGTTTGCTTATTTCATCCCTTTTGGAGAGATGAAGATGGATGTGTTCAACATGAAGACTGTGCTGCTTGTGCTCTATGTTGTGAGAGTGTTTTTTGTCACGCATCCAGTGTCCAATGACATTGTCAGACAAAACACAACTTCAAGAATGAGGAGGACAAGGCTAAGTCTGTCAAACGGACAATACCGAGGTATAGAAAACAAAGCAGCATCTTTACTAATATCTGTAGAATTCAAAGATCTGGATCTGCGAAACACACCTGAGGCTACTGAAAGCGTTCAAAGTGTCTAAGTCATGATCTGTGGAAAGTTCCTGCCATTGAAATTTGACTGTTTGAAAAAATGCCATTTTCACTGCTCTCAGAAAGTAAAGGTATTTTCACACATGAAGTCAGTTCCTCCTGAAGCTAGTTAACAACTTTAGACTCATAGGCCTGCGGGCTGATTAAAGTGTCAACCTAGGCATGTCAAACTCAGTGGGACACCCAAGGAAAGTTTTGAGTCTTCTTTTACTTCCTCAAGGAAAAATTTAAAAATTGAAATAAGATTGGTGAACTCAGCAAGGATCACATTAAGGTTAAGACAAGCATATTAATATATTAATTTTAGATATTATATTTTAATATTAAGTTTTTATGAATCGAAGCAAAATCTAAGCATTGCTATTATTTACATTAAAAAAGTATCAATGGCACTCAATTTAATTTAAAAAATGGCTGAGCTAACTTTTGGCATGACCCTTCCGAAAGGCTACAGACTCCTGATCAACATTTTCAAAAGCCTTTTTCTCTATTTCACTTTGTAATGTTTACATAACCTATAGATTTTGGTCAAAACTGATCATTCATTCTACCCCAGCACTTGATTGGATCAATCATTTGCTTAATAAAAAGTGGATAACATATGTGGATGTACATTCTAGATGTCTGCTCATTGAACATTTAAGGCCAGCTGTAACATGCACAGGGCCATGACTTTCTAGCACCAGGGCTGCAGACACCTGGATTAATATAAATGATCATTATCAAGACATCCAGGGATCAGATCTTTTCTTTAGTACTAACTTACTAGATGTTACTGTAAGCAAGCTGCTCAGGCTCCTTGTTTTCAGCTTGCCAGATGACATTTTTGAGGTCTTGTATTAAGTGACTCAGCAGCAGCAATGGTCGATACACTGTACGTGCCTTTGTCTCTTTCATTTGCTTAGGACAAAATCTTCATCTGTGATGAATTACTGTTTTTTTCTTAATTTGGTGTGAAAAACAGGAAGTCCTGAACCAGTAATAAAGGCTTAACATGACAGGCAGCAGGAAAATCCTGCAGGGGTGTCCACCAAACACCCCTGAAACAGTTTATCAACCATAAGTGCCCAACCACCCCCTCAGTCGGACATCAGAGGAAAGTTTTGAGTCTTCTTTTACTTCCTCAGGGAAAAAATTAAAAATTGAATGAATACAAACCACTGTTTTTGTACGTGTGTGGAATCCACCCACAACTTCCCCTTTTCTGTCACAATGCTGACAATGCTTAATCATAAACCCCTGTGGAGCTGTTAAGTTTACAGCTTGTGGCTATTTTGTGAAAGTTTCACTGTGTCAAATGTACTGGACATTAGATCCTAATGGAGCTGGATCATAAGAACTCACTGGGTCCATTGCACTGAACAATAATCCTGCTGCTCTACTTAGTAAATGAACAGAAATTAAATTTCAATGTAATAGAATTCAGATACAAAAATAGCTAGATCATAAGATCATAAGATCATAGTGCCTTATTTACCAGAAGATTAATTCTAATTAACAGAGTAAGTAAGGAAAAGAAGTAGCTCAGTTCTGACTTACTGGTATTAAATAAAAAAATAAAATATTCACTTGACATACTGTATGAGACAGTAATTCTACATGAAAGGGTATATCATTTTTTTTGCAGCTACTTTTACCACAATTTAACACAAAGCAACAGTAACACAATTTGGTTCTGCAGCTTTTAAAATAACCACACTCATCTTTACAGAGTAGGGAAAAATAATTTGCCTTTCTGCAAATGGTAATAAACAGCACACATGATTAACAAAATTGTCTCTGTAGAACTAATAAACTTCTAGAAAAGAAAGAGGAATTAATTCTATAGTATATCAACACAGGAGTTCCCGAAAGTACCCGAAAGCATAAAACAAAAAGGTGAACCTTATGAGCTGATTCTGAGAAAATACCTAAAAACATAGTCAAAGTGGCAGCCACCTTACATGATTTGTTGGCACTTACAATGTCAATTAAAAGAAAGCAAGTTCAAGCAAGAAGCATTGTAATTCAATGGACCAAATTAGAAATCGTAGTGAAGTACCCAAGGAGCCACTTTTCTGAGACAACACTTATTGCTGACACACGACTGAGCCTCAGGAAAGAAAATGGCTGGCTTAAATGTTGTATCACATTTGAAAATACAGCTGCCACAATTACGGAATTTGTAAAATGTATATTATTGGTATAGAAATTGATAGAGAAGGGCTTTTCCGAATCAGCCCCAAAACACAAATTTGGTTGCCAAGATGGCCAAAACAGAAACAGAATACAATACAGGGGCACACTGCTGCAATAAAGAGTGCTCTCTCTGAAGGGTTTCTGAGTGACATCAGAGTGTGCTGAAGAGGATGGTGTTCAATTAATGCAGTAAGCTGTAGACTGGGGTTACCCTGTACTAAAGGCATAGGTAGACAAAGATCAGAGGGATGACTGGCTGAGACTTTGTATCAACACAGTAAAAACAACAGCATTCACAACAAAAAGAGACCCAGTAAAATTCTCGACCACATTAGGAACTACAGCCGATTTGTGTCACTTAACCGATGCTGACAATATTCAGCATGTTAATGGCCTGCATTGCCCTTGCACTAATAACAGGTCTGTCAGCTAGAGAGCACTAACATAAAAGAGACAGAGGATACCCTTCACCAAGTCCATCGAACAGAGTGGGTAAAGAAAAGGGACTGTGCAGCCAGGGAAACATCCTACAGCATATGACTCCTGACTGTTGAAAGCTTTCACTTCCTAATGTGGAATCACTAACCTCACTCAAGGTAATGCTGCACTTAAATCCACACTGATCTCACAATGTAACACCCACAGCAATAAAGCTTTAGCTTTACATATTGAATGAAATACTCTCTAAACTGATATACTGTAGCTGCTAAAATAACACATGCATCCTGTGAGAGTCAATAACATGAAAGTGGCCCTATAATGGCAGAATGTAAAGCCCACCACAAGGAGCCAAATGTTTAATGTTCCATCTGACAAGAGCTCGAGTGCCTCACAACATAGACAGGCAACTGATAGGGATAGGGATCCCAGGACTGCACTTCTTCACATTTTAATTGGAATTCAAGCACAGTGGCATCCACAGACAGGGACTATATATTGGCGTTACATGTTGCAGAGTTGAGACGAGGCAGTTAAGCTTTAGTAATCAACTGATGGTGGGGAACATACTGTATATCTAGAATTGTTTTGGTGATTCTCAATGAAATAGGAGACACAGCTAGATATGGGAGACTCCATTGCATCGTTGTATTCAACCAGGTGCTCCTTCCAAGATGTACACTCCTGTACACTATAATCAGCTGAAAGACTCCACCTACACTCTAGTTTGCGATCAGTATGATTGCCTTCGTTGAGCACAAGTGCTCAGTATGCCATGGGGCATGGCAAGTACAGATTTTAGGGGGGATGAACTGAGAACAAGCCGTGTGAGACCATTGCATTCCAACAAAGCTACAGAAGAAGCTACTTAGTTAAACAGGAATGATGTGAATCAATGTGGAACTTATTAATTGTGATACACAGTAGACTGCAAATCAGAAAACTTGCTTAAAAAGCATTATGGGAGGGGGGAGGTCCTATAAACTGTAACAATTATTGTACACTAAGGAAAAGAGACATTTAAAACTATACACTCAAAAGAAGTATGCAGAAGACAGTAACCAGACATTTTAAATAAGTACCTTTTAAATAAGAATCAGGCCCAGCCCTGACCACGGCCAGAGGAGTGAAACCATACCATGGTGGAATAATCCGGTTAAACACGTAAGCAAGAGACTCTCATTTCATCTGTGATAGGTTTCAGTCGAGCACAGAAAGTCAAGCTTTTTTCTGTCAGTGATGTACTAATTTAGTAAGACTGACATGATGTTTGCAGAAAGGTTTTGTCGAGGCAAAGGGTGAAAAGCTAAGTGTGTTCCAGACACGGAAGGCAGCATAAATGGTTAATGTCAACAACAGAGCAGGACAATTTATGTAAACACAGGAACAAACATGAAGACAAGAAAGGAAGAGAAAAAGACAAGAAGAGAAGTAAATAAGGACAATCATCACCATCATTCATCTTTCCTCTAATGTGAGCTGTACGATAACATCTCCTTAAATCTGAGCTTTATGAAAGCTTGCAGTGTTATTTTGTAAGAAAAATCACATTTTCCTTTATTTTTAAAATACACTAAATACATGCTAAAATACACCTCTATTACTTGTTTGATGCTTTTGCTGGAATAGGGAAATTTTTTCCCATTCATTTGTGAACATCAATTTAAAGACAAAGATTTAGGCCTAGTAAGGATGAGTTTTATTTATTAGCAAACAGGTTTTTTTCCCTCTGGGTTTATTAAGGTTTTTTTGTCTTCAGATCCTAAGGATAGAATTCTGGATTTCTATGTCTATAGAATCTAGGCCTCTGAAATTCAGTGGAATATCCATTCATAGTGTTACCGTTGTATGGTGTGCAACGTATGTTGTATACAGTACCTTCTGGATGCTATTTATCATAATAAAACTTTGTTTTCTTGTCTACAATCATTATTCTTAATAATTATTAATCTTATTAAGATAATCATTATTCTAATCTCTGGAACAGAGATAATAAAGTACATGCCAGGTACAATTTGGTAATCCCTGACCTTTGAGGGTGAAATTATTTTTCTTTATTATTTGCTTACATAGCAAACTGGCGTCAGAAGCTGATTTTGTTATTGATCTGACAACCTCTGACATACTATATATAATAACCACACCCTTCATTTGTAACAGTATCATATTGTTATGGATCTTATAGAGTCAGCAGGGATTAATCTCATACACCATTTTATTTCTTGGTCATTTAAAACAAAAATTGTAACTCTGAAGTAGGGGAAAAGTAATACATTTTCTCACTTTCATATTAGACAATGTTAAGAAGAACAATTGCAACTTTGTTGCAACTCATGAGTTCTTTAAAGTTTAAGACTAAAATTCAGTGGCTATTACTGAAGAGCATATTTTGATTAGGGAACTGTTTTTTTATTAATGATGGACACATCTTATTGAGGTGAAAAGACTGTGTCTAGGGAACATTGTTGGTCTGTTACTGAACTGGGTTTGTAAGGCAACAAATTACTGAACAAAAAACACTTATGGGACGAATCACCTCTCAGGAAGAGAGTTTGAAATCCATGTGTATCTCATAAATAAGGGTGATTTCCACTCTTTGTGATACTTTCATAGGTCTATTTGAGAAACTTCTGTGCAAAACCCAGAATAAAAAACAGGTAGGCAGAAGCAGGGATTTCAGGCACTCAGAGAGAAGAATGAGGAGGAAACAGAGAGAATCAACATTAAAGATGGGACTCTAGCTAACCGTGTCTAAGAAAGCTTGCTGTCTTTTATTTTGGGAACTCTGATTTCCTTTACAAGGATTTCCCCAACTAAAGACCTTCTCTCCGGGTCAGTGCAGTGTTAATTTAGTCACCAGTTTTTGTTTTAGTCAAGTCGACTAAAATGTCTATGAGTCATATTCATTTTCTACTCACCCACTTTTCATTCCATCCAGTCAACTACATTTTGACTATAATTACTCTTATTTTTTGTCAGCTAAAACAGAATTATTTTTAGTCACATTTTAGTCATGCTGTTTAATTTATTTGTATAATAAAATGCATACAGGTTTTAGTTTTGTTAATTTAATTATTTAGTTTATTTCTTGAAATATTAAATTCAGTCTTGTTTAATTTACAATTATGGCTGTTCTAATTGGATAGGCTTTTAATTTAAGCAATAAACGTGTATAAACAGATTAGGAACCTCATCTGTCACTCATCTGATAAGGCTAACCAAACCAAAAGGATCAAAGTCTTGCAAAGTTGCACAATCTAAAGTGTATTTATCCCCAGAGAGGATAAATATCAAATACAATAAATAATTGTACAATAAAGTGTAAATGATCTTATACAGAGACATCATGTGAATCTTTCCTAATAGGAAAATCTATTTTGGCACCTAATATTGTGGCACTTACTAATAATTCTGTCATTTTATATAAGTTTTTATAGTTCTTTTTTCAAAGCAACTATTTTAGAAGTTTCAAAGCAGTATTATTAGAAATCTATTCAATAGGGGCCACTTCAAATACTGAATTTGCAATAACTATAGGGAAATTATTACATGAGCTACTTATACTGTATATTATGAAATATTATAAAAATATTTAAACCAGACAGGGCAAGCTATATATATATATTCTTTAACTAACTGGTATAATATTATTAATAGCTGGCCCTATCGATGCCATATTATTACAGTCACAGAACTACCGTAGTCCAAGAGTAGTCTAAGTGTTAATTACATTGTTCCTAGTATCAAGCTTTCAGGTCTGTCACAGTACTTTCACACCACACATTTTTCTGAAACAATAAGACAGAATACCTGCACGTGTTGGTGCTACGATAATATTTTCTTGGTTACCTAAACACCCAACCACATAAACTAAATTCAATGAAACATTCTTTTCTGGTGACAATTACAGTGCCTTGCGAAAGTATTCGGCCCCCTTGAACTTTTCAACCTTTTGCCACATTTCAGGCTTCAAACATAAAGATATAAATTTTTTATTTTATGTGAAGAATCACCAACAAGTGGGACACAATTGTGAAGTGGAACGAAATCTATTGGATTTTTGAAACTTTTTTAACTAATAAAAAAATGAAAAGTGGGGCGTGCAAAATTATTCGGCCCCCTTGCGTTAATACTTTGTAGAGCCACCTTTTGCTGCGATTACAGCTGCAAGTCGCTTGGGGTATGTCTCTATCAGTTTTGCACATCGAGAGACTGAAATTCTTGCCCATTCTTCCTTGCAAAACAGCTCGAGCTCAGTGAGGTTGGATGGAGAGCGTTTGTGAACAGCAGTTTTCAGCTCTTTCCACAGATTCTCGATTGGATTCAGGTCTGGACTTTGACTTGGCCATTCAAACACCTGGATACGTTTATTTGTGAACCATTCCTTTGTAGATTTTGCTGTATGTTTGGGATCATTGTCTTGTTGGAAGATAAATCTCCGTCCCAGTTTCAGGTCTTTTGCAGACTCCAACAGGTTTTCATCCAGAATGGTCCTGTATTTGGCTGCATCCATCTTCCCCTCAATTTTAACCATCTTCCCTGTCCCTGCTGAAGAAAAGCAGGCCCAAACCATGATGCTGCCACCAACATGTTTGACAGTGGGGATGGTGTGTTGAGGGTGATGAGCTGTGTTGCTTTTACGCCAAACATATCGTTTTGCATTGTGGCCAAAAAGTTCGATTTTGGTTTCATCTGACCAGAGCACCTTCTTCCACATGTTTGGGGTGTCTCCCAGGTGGCTTGTGGCAAACTTTAGACGAGACTTTTTATGGATATCTTTGAGAAATGGCTTTCTTCTTGCCACTCTTCCATAAAGGCCAGATTTGTGCAGTGTAAGACTGATTGTTGTCCTATGGACAGACTCTCCCACCTCAGCTGTAGTTCTCTGCAGTTCATCCAGAGTGATCATGGGCCTCTTGGCTGCATCTCTGATCAGTCTTCTCCTTGTCTGAGCTGAAAGTTTAGAGGGACGGCCAGGTCTTGGTAGATTTGCAGTGGTCTGATACTCCTTCCATTTCAAGATGATCGCTTGCACAGTGCTCCTTGGGATGTTTGAAGCTTGGGAAATCTTTTTGTATCCAAATCCGGCTTTAAACTTCTCCACAACAGTATTACGGACCTGCCTGGTGTGTTCCTTGGTCTTCATGATGCTCTCTGCGCTTTCAACAGAACCTTGAGACTATCACAGAGCAGGTGCATTTATACAGAGACTTGATTACACACAGGTGGATTCTATTTATCACCATCAGTCATTTAGGACAACATTGGATCATTCAGAGATCCTCGCTGAACTTCTGGAGTGAGTTTGCTGCACTGAAAGTAAAGGGGCCGAATAATTTTGCACGCCCCACTTTTCATTTTTTTATTAGTTAAAAAAGTTTCAAAAATCCAATAGATTTCGTTCCACTTCACAATTGTGTCCCACTTGTTGGTGATTCTTCACATAAAATAAAAAATTTATATCTTTATGTTTGAAGCCTGAAATGTGGCAAAAGGTTGAAAAGTTCAAGGGGGCCGAATACTTTCGCAAGGCACTGTACATGCCGTGAAATGAAAAGTTCATAAAAAGCATTTTACAGACTCACTTCAACATATTCAAAATATAAACAAAAGAAATATTTTATTCATATTTTATTTCTGTCAGAGCACTAATACGAAGCTGAAATGTAACAAGCATAGCATGTACTGTATGACCAACTCTCACATTTTAAAAGAGTTACACCTTAATCTATAACCAAGACATGTTAATTGTATAAAATGCAAGCTACAAAATAAAGTTTATTTGTGCTTAGTTTTTTATTTAATTTGTTGTCTAGCTACGATGTAAAAAAACAGATGTCTTATCAATGCAAAAGTGTCTAGGCACTATGATTCATATGGCACTTCACATTTGTTGGAGTTTTGCAACTTGTAATGTAAGCGTGTTATTGTTTCTTTATCTTTAGTAATGTTTTATGAGAATTTCCCAGTGTGCTCATTATGAGGGGTGGAGCGGTGGAGCGGTGGCTCTGGGGCTAAGGATCTGCGCCTGTGGCTGAAAGGTTGCTGGTTCAAATCCTGCTGCTGGCAGAGGAATCCTACTCTGTTGGGCCCCTGAGCAAGGCCCTTAACCCCAGCTGCTACAGGGGCGCCGTATAAATGGCTGACCCTGTGCTATGTCCCCAAGCTTCTCTCTTCCTGTCTGTGTCTCATGGAGAGCAGGCTGGGGTACGCAAAAAGACAAATTCCTAATGCAAGAAATTGTACATGGCCAATAAAGTGATCTTATCTTATATATGAAATACTGCAAGACTCCAGATCTTTTTATTCCAGCTGAAAGCAAGAAATACTACAAGAAATCCTTGTGTCTCCATGGCTTATATGGATTATACCCACAACAGCCAGTCTCCTGTTTGTCAGACAGAAAGTAAATGTGCAAAAACAGTGAATCTCATGTGTAGAAATTAATTTCTGTATGAGGTTTAGTTAAACAGGTCATTTAATCACATTTTAATTTACTAAAAAAAACCCGTAAAGCATTCGAGTCTTCGTCATCCTCATTGTGGATTATTTTTGTGAACATTTCGTTGTTGATTAAAATGAAAAACAGGTCATTGACAAACATTTTTGTCATAATTTTCATCAATGAAATTAACACTGGGTCTGTGATGCTTTTTTTAAAATAGGGCAATGAATGAGGGTCCCATTCAGTTTGGAGAAGATTTGTAGGAAGAGACATTTAGCTCTGGTTAATTAATATTTATTTATCCTCATCTGCCTCTGATAACGCCAGCAGGCATAACACCCTGCAACTCACCACTGGCAACCCACTGAAGCTAAACAGGTGAGCCTGGTCAGTACCTGGATGGGAGACCTCCTGGGGAAAAACTAAGGTTGCTGCTGGAAGATGTGTTAGTGGGGCCAGCAGGGGGCACTCACCCTGCGATCCATGTGGATCCTAATGCACCAGAATACTGAATTGCTTACACTTATATAGCGCTTTTCTGGACACTCCACTCAAAGCGCTTTACAGGTACTGGGGACTCCCCTCCACCACCACCAATGTGCAGTATCCACCTGGATGATGCGACGGCAGCCATAGTGCGCCAGAACGCTCACCACACATCAGCTATCAGTGGGGAGGAGAGCAGAGTAATGAAGCCAATTCATAGATGTGGATTATTAGGAGGCCATGATTTGTATGGGCCAATGGGAAATTTGGCCAGGATGCCGGGGTTACACCCCTTCTGTTTTCGAGAAACGCCCTGGGATTTTTAATGGCCACAGAGAGTCAGGACCTCAGTTTTACATCTCATGTGAAGGACGGCGCCTGTTTACAGTATAGTGTCCCCGTCGCTATATTGGGGCATTAGGACCCACATGGACCGCAGGGTGAGCGCCCACTGCTGGCCCCACTAACACCTCTTCCAGCAGCAACCTTAGTTTTTCCCAGGAGATCTCCAATCTAGGTACTGACCAGGCTCACACCTGCTTAGCTTCAGTGGGTTGCCAGTTGTGAGTTGCAGAGGGATATGGCTGGCAAATGAATAGCTAATAATGAATAGCTCTGCAGGTGGGTGTTTTCAACGGGCATGTCTTCGCATGTCACTCTCTCCCTTGTGGTTGCAAGACATATTGCCAGAAAGTCGAGCCTTAAGACAACCAGCTATTCCATATTCTACATTCTATATTCCACATTGGGTTGGTATGCAATAAAACAATTACTGAGAAACACTGGGTACAGAAAGGCTGGGAGGGGTAGACAACATTACTATTCCTCCATGTTATCGTGGAAAATTATTCATGTAAATTTTGTTTGTGCCTCTGAACAACTATCTCCTCTTGAAAAAATACAACCGATATTGATGTTTCATGAGTGATAGCTATACAAATGGAAGGTACATAGACTAATATAACTTTTTTATCAATGCCATTAGTGTATTACAAAGCAGTAGACAGATATTGGCTCAAGGCACCAAAGATATTCATGTACATACAATGACTACCATGAAAATAAATGAACAACATCTTTCTCTGCCTGTCTCTATATAGACGATATTCACAACCCTCTGACAGATACTTTGCAGTATTTTATTATTTGTATCTCTGTCACTTTATGTTTCAAGAGAAAAATGCCACAACTGACATACCAAGATACCGGCCACAATAGAGGCCACGGTATTGCGACTCTCTCCCCAGTCGATACACTCGCACTCTGGCCAGCGAAAGTTATCCAGGAACCCAGCCATCTCCAACTTCTGGACTTCACCTACACACAGTTAGTCTTCATACAATCTGGAGCACCTGATCGATTAAATTATGAGCCCTGGAATAACAAAGAGAAAATATGAGGGTCAATCCAATACGATTTCAAAATCTTTGTTGAAAGACAGCAAAGATAAAAACTGAACTTTCAAAACAGAATACAAGACCATGATATTCCCATTCTCAGTGCTTCACATTAGAAATCAACACTTCCAGAGGCCTGCAAATGTTTCAGACTGTTTAAGAGTGAAAGCAGTGACAACTCATTACACAAGTTATTCCCAGTGACCAAAAGAATCAATTAGTATTAGGGAAATATCAGGTATTACCGAGAAGAGTAATCAATGTGTACATTAAATAATCATAACTCCCAATAAAAGATTTTTCCAAGAATATACCTGAATGGTTGGTATAACTATAGGCACATGAGTTCTTTGTTACAGCTTTGGTGAAAAGAGTAGTAAATCAGGCACACTAGGTGAAACAAATGTTAAATAACAATAACAATACAAATACTAAACAAAACACACATAAAAATACAACACGTTACATTATGTACACATTTAAAATTAAGGTGTCCCAGAGGTCTGCCATTCTAACCACCCAGAAATACCCCAGACTGCTACCAAGTATTTGACTTCTATATAACACATACCAAGGCCAATAAAAAGAGATTAGCAGCCTCCTAAACTAAACAGAATACTACCCGCGATTAAATCTCTTTATGTACAATTGGATGCTGCAAAATGAGTGGGAACCTCTCTTTCCTTTCTAAAAATTCACCCAATAACCAGAAGCGGTCATTTTTAAGAGATTCTTAACACGGGAAATCAAAGCTCCTAACAGCAACAGAATAGCAAACTCTCTTAAAAAGGTTCAAATACTTTACTCCAATTTGGTCTTCCTGGGCGATCAAGACAAGGAGCTCTTGCTTTCTGTCTACCCCTTGGTCCCTCATTCCCCCTGTCTGTTCCTGCTTGTTTCTATGCTGTGTTCTTGGGCTGCTAATTGAAACTTAATAATTTACCCAGAACTTAATTAAGGTAAACCAAGGCAAACTTTATGATTGCTTTGATCACCAAATCTGGGACCCCTAAATTTAATTAACAAGGAAATGCTGACACAAGTTAGGTTTTACCCATTGTGTCAATATTCTTTAAGACTTTTAATAAAAATAGTGAAAAACATGTAAACATTCCCCTTAAATAAAAGGTAATATATTGTCACAAACCACTGCAACAGTGTGACTTCTTGCCTCTGCTTTGTCTGCCCTACGAATTGTAGGCACTGTGGTGGTTCTGTGGCTGACCTTCTTTTCCACCAGCTGTGTCACTATGCAGCTCTGGTAAGACTGTAACCTAGTCTTTAACCTCACCCAGGCTGCTACCAACTCTTCAGGCCCCATATATTGAAGGAACCTATGCTTGTTAGGAGTTACCAATTAAATCCTCAAAAACTGTTTCACTGTTTTGTGCATTCCCATCTGGCCTAAGTTTTTATTCTGGCCTAAGTTCTATTAAGTAGAGGTACAATATAACTCATGTATCCTATGCATGCATGCATGATTCAGCAACATGAAAGGAAACAGGGGTCTCAGCTAATTAGTGTCTTGGTTAATTGCCCAAAGCTGATCTAACTCAAATCAAGGCTGAGCCTCTCGCTCACGTTTCTAAGGACAGCAACGTTTTTATAATTGAAGATGAACAAAATTTTCATACATTTATGACTGGTCAACTCCTAACAACAAGGTCAACAAGAATCTAACTCCTTAACTTTCTGACCTTATTTTCAGCTTATATGGTAACACACTACCATTGACCAATCATAAATGTATGAAAATTTTGTTCATCTTCAATAAAAAAAGCGTTGCTGTCCTTAGAAAAGTGAGCGAGAGGCAAGTTATTAACTACATCTGTCTTCCTTATTTATTGCAATAAAGAAATCTCCAGCTTGATTTACCAGTGTTGTGTGGTTTACTGAGAAATAAGGGTCTAAAAATATTCAGCCAGGGTCGATTCATTAGTAACCAATCTCGATTCACCAGTACAGTATGTTAACACATTATAAGATCTTTGAACCCTCACTTATAGAATCATTAGCAACTGATTTTAACATTTTTTATCTGTTTTTTTTTTCCCTTTCGGGGGAACTCAAATCCACTCAAGGATTTCTAACCAGCTGATGGTAACCAAGTCCTTTTGGATGCCGAGAGAGAAAGAACCCTAGTCTGTCTTCAGAAGCCCTGTTAGCAGCAGTTGTAAACCCTCTCTCAGATGTTTAAGTTTGGCCAGGTCCTGTCTACCACAGCAACAACAGTGTCTGTTACTGTTTTATTCTCAGTGTTTCAGTCTTTATATAATTGTAGAGCCTAACCTGAAAGTGCTAAGATAGCTTGCCCAGGAGAGCTGCTATCTCTTTAAACCCCGCAAAAGACAGGAGCAGACTGATGGCACAACTGGCCTTTCCTCCCACACTTAACCCCACTTCTAATCAGAGCTTACCAGCTCCAGATAAATAACCTTCTGAGTCGCCAATTTTCAGTCTGTTATTAAAACAGCGACACCTTCTTCCTACTGAGTATTCCTGCTGGCTTTTCCCTGACTGATGCTTGACAAGTGAAGTCAAGTTGTTACACCATGTGAAAGCTCTTGACATGACTGTGATTTGATTAGATATTCACTTTCCCCCTAAAATTTGTGACATGCACATTTTGAGTCCGAAAGCCCTAAACCTGAAGAATAGGCTCTATGATCACGGGTTCAAGCCTCAGTTATGTCACTAGCTGACTGTGACTGGGATTCACCGTGCAGTGGAGCACAAATGGATAAACGCTGGGTGGGATTAGTCGCCTAAGGCTATTTCAACGCACAGCGACAACACAACCTCTGTGCCAGAAAGTTGCAGGCATGCAGTAAGGAATGAGCCTGTACAATCAGTGCTGATCTTTCAGAAGGGACTATGGTATTTATTGAAATATGATTGGCTTGAAGGCAGAACAATCTGCAATATTCCCTTTGTCCTGTATCTGGTTGTAGGTTTGTAGTTTTTGAGCAGAGTCATGAAAAACACACGACTAGCTATTTGAAATCTGTGATTCAAAATAAAAAAAAAATATTTCTCATACACTACAACCTTTTCATATGCAATCACTGGAGATACTAGTCAAGAAATCAGTTTATTGCATGCTTAGTCAAAATGTGGAATAATATGGAAATTATTACTAAATTATTATATTAAATTATAAGACAAAACAATTAATGACAAATTAATATCTCAAAAGCAAAAAAGTGACAACAATGTTCTTTATTCTCATTCTCTCACTCTTAAGTTCTGGAAGCAGATTCCCTGAACCATTGTCTTAAAGTTTCAGTGTAAAAAAGACTTGTGAACTCAGCAGATATATCTTGGGCATTATTCGTAGGAATTCTGACTAATGAACAAACTACTGTTTTTACTCATGTTTCATTCTATTGGCTTTGTGTCAATTACTTTGATTACCTGCTTAGATGATGAAAATGCATTTGTTCAAATTCTTTGGTTTAAATGTGACCCATAAAATCTGTTGCATAGATACAGTACAAAACCTGAGGTGAACGTTAGAGCCTAAGAGTTATGCATTGGTTTTCATAGCAACTATACATATATTGCATAGCCTAGATTATTGCAATGGATAACTTTTCAAAATAATTTTCCTCCTATTTTGTGTTATTGTAACACCTTACAAAAGTAACTTGAAACTGTAATGGATTATGTTACAAAAGTACTTTTCCTCCACACTGGCTTATGAGAGCCTTTTTTTTCACTTTGCTGTACAAGAAGAGGGGATTTCCAAACAAAGAGAAAGAAACATTCTAGAATAGTGCTTAAAAAGTCAGGAAATGAGCCAACAAGGAAATGAATGTCACAGCAGTAACTAATCATAAAGGATATCTTTTTGTTAATTAAAGCATTACAGTAGCTGCAACAAATAAAGAATAAGTAAAGATTAACTCAAAGATTAACAGTACAAATGAAGACACTTTGCTACAGTATATGAGCCCAATTGGTTTCAACATTTCAACTCGTAAGTGAAAACTCATAGAAGCAACACTACATTCCAATTAACATACAGTACATGGAATAAACAGAGACCTTTACAAGTAATCTTAACAGGATATAAGCCAGAGGAGATTACGTACTCTTCTAATATATTTGTTTACTTTGGCACAATAAGATGTGTTATTGATATGTTGCATCAAGTAGAATTTACCAACACTTAATTTTTATGCAAGCTGTTATGTTTAAATGTATTATGAAGAAGCTATGTGGAGAAATTAGATTTCCATGATCTCTATAGCGTCCATGAATAAAAATGACAAACTAACCGAAATTTCTATACTGAAGAAAAGTTATGTCAGTTATATAAACCCTGTGCAGTCAAAGACAGAATAAAACCCTTAGCTGCAAAAAAATAGCATCAAACTGTCTAGAGATATCGATACTGTGCATTCATAGTGAGCATAATCAGAATCAAACAATTAATTCAATAAATGTTTTTTACAAATTATGCATTCAAAATATTATTCTTTATCATACAGTAGCTATAAAAAGTATTCCCCTTGGACTTTGTCACATTTTATTGTACAATCTCGAATCATGCTGCATTTATATGGGCTTTTTTGCCATTGATTACCCTCTATGCTATGATATACTGTACCTAGTATGTTTCACAGCAAAGCAAAGGGAATGAATACTTATGCAATCAGTTCTATTTTAAATTTAAAATTAATTTAGTAGGAACTGAAGAATTTTGTTTTCACTTTGACATTACTGTTCTGTGGTGGTCAATGGCAAATAATACCATTAAATATAAAATAATTACATTATGATTCCATACAGTAAACTCCCATAACAAAAATAGGTATACTTACAGTATGTATTTCTTAGTTTAGTGAAGTGTTAGTAAGTAAAGTACTTGTATAACAAGGAAATAACTGAATACAATTTGGTTATAGACCCTTCTATAGGCATTTTAGTCTTTTCACTTCTTGGTCTGGAATTAATCTCTGCTTGCTTTGCAGCATGCACACCAATACATTTCTCTGCTCTAACCTTTACATTAAAGCAGAGGCCTGAAGCTCAAGTCCAGTGTCTTTCAGATTGTGCTCCACCTGGTTTCTCAGCCTCACTTGGAAATACTTAGATAAATCACAGTTTGTTGAGTGGTCTCTGTCAGTGTGCATTAATAATGATTCTCAAGGTTTCAGAATAAAAACACAGAATTTGTCAGGTTCTTTGGTCAGGTCAGGTCTGAACCATGAAGACTACGGAGCTTTCAAAGCAAGCCATTGAAAACCACAGATCAGGAGAAGAGAACAAAAAATATTAAGTCTGTGTATACTGTATGACTGTATGTCTACTCAATTATCCAGAAATGCAAGGTGCAGATGTACCACTCAAACACTGCCTATATCAGGCTGTCCCTCCAAACTGCCAAGCAAGGAGGAAACTGGTGAGAAATGCCACTGTAAGGCCAATGACAACTATTAAAAAGAGCTACAGAGAAAATGTGGATCAGTCTAAAATATCAGTCACACCAGAAAACTATTTCACAGTGGAAAACCAATCTCTTAACCCACATGGAGTTTGCAACACAGATCCTGACTGATCCTGCCAAAACATGGCAAAAGGTGTTGTGGTCAGATGTGACCCAATTAGAGCCTTTTGGTGGTGGCAGCATCAGGTTCTGGGAATGCTGATTCTCAGACTGCAAAATGTTAGAATTAAAAGAAAAATGGATGAAGCAAATGATAAGCAAATACAGAGGAAAACCTGTTTCAGTCTGCTAAAAACTTAAAACTAGGGACAAATTCACCTTCTAAAAGGCAACTGATACAAAGCACAAAGTCAAAGCTACACTAACGTGACTTGCAGAAGGTATAGGAAAGTGAATGTCCTTGAGTGGCTCAAAGTCTTAACTTGAATCCTTTTGAGAAATAACTTGCCAAGCAGAATGGGCAAAAATTCCATCAAGCTTGTCTACAAAGTTAGATTCAAGATCACAAGTCATCATAAAGTACATTTTGGCATATAACATGTGGGACATTAATATGTGGGACACCTGGAGAAGACGGGGAGCATTGTGAGAGTTATGTTCTTTGACTTCTCCAGTGCCTTTAACATCATCCATCCACCTTTACTGAGAGATAAGCTAAGGGCGGGGCAGGTGGACTCTCCCCTGGTGTCCTGGATTATAGACTATCTGACCTGCAGGCCACAGTATGTACGGCTACAGAGCTGTGTGTTCAAACAGGTTGTTAGCAGTACTGGGGCTCCACAGGGGACTGTCCTTGCTCCATTCCTGTTCACCTTTTACACCTCTGACTTCAGGTACAACTCTGAGACATGTCATCTGCAGAAGTTTTCTAATGACTCTGCAATTGTGGGGTGTATTAGAGAGGGGAGGGAGGAGGAATATAGCAGCTTGAGAGATCTTAACCATCTCCAGCTAAACACCAGCAAGACCAAAGAAATGGTCATGGACTTTCGAAGGAATAAGTCTCCGCTGAACTCTGTTTCCGTCCAGGGTGAGGACATAGAGGGGGGCAGTCCTACAAGTACTTAGGGGGGCACCTGGATGATAAGATGGAGTGGTCTGGTAACACTGACGCCCTGTACAAGAAAGGT
This sequence comes from Lepisosteus platostomus, assembly GCF_059453375.1. NCBI lineage: Eukaryota > Metazoa > Chordata > Actinopteri > Semionotiformes > Lepisosteidae > Lepisosteus > Lepisosteus platostomus. The sequence goes on from NC_142612.1 coordinate 34,253,355, forward strand.
CAGAGCCGACTCTATTTTCTTAGGAGGCTCAGGTCCTTTGGTGTGTGTGGAACACTGCTACAAATTTTTTATGAATCAGTGGTGGCGGCGGCCATCTTCTAAGCTGTTGTGTGCTGGGGCAGCAGCATCATGACAAGAGATGCAAATAGGTTCAATAAGCTTATCAAGAAAGCTGGCACTGTGTTGGGGATGAGCCTTGACCCCATGGAGGTGGTGGCTGAGAGGAGAATGCTGACCAAGCTTACAGCCATCATGAACAACACCTCTCATCCGCTTCATGGGACTGTTATTGGGCAGCAGAGCACTTTTAGCAACAGACTGGTCCAGCTACGGTGTTCAAGGGAACGTTTCCACAGGTCTTTCCTCCCGGCGGCTGTCAGGGTGTATAACGGTGCCCTAGGCTAGGACTGTTAACCCTTCATTTGCTCATCTATGGACAGCATGTTGCTCTATTGTACTTTTTTTGGACACTCAATCTGTATATACCTACAGTATGCACATTATGCACATATTTTATTGTTTTTACAGTGACTATGATCATATTTTGCACACACCTATGTATTTATTTTTATTTATATTTATTTTGTATTACTGTACGTATTCTAATTTTTCATCTATTCTGATGTCTGTTTTTGCTTGTCTTGGGCTGGACTGCTGTAACACATCAATTTCCCTTCGGAATCAATAAAGTCTTATCTAAAGTATTTCATATTATTTAAAATAATTATATTATAATATAATTTAAAATCCTAAATGTTTTCTATCCATGTGTTATCTTTTAATTCTAGTCTTTAATTTAATTTAATTTTTTAATTTAGTGTTAGGAGAGGTATGAAAACAAACTTTAGCATCACGCCCCCAGTCACTATCCCTTAAGATAATACTTACAAAAATATATTTTGTTTTTCTCATTTGTTTAGCTTTTTTGCAAGTCATGTGTTCAGACAATTTACATTTTTACATAGCATTAAATGAGTTAGCACAAATCATCTAACCTTTGACAACTACAAACAGACCACTGTCTTACTAATTCACATGTGCTGGTCCTGTCCTAGGCAAGCCAGACTCTCCAGTACACACCACACTAAACTCCCTGTTTTATTACTGGTTAAGAGTAAAATATCAGGATTGCTTGTTTTAATTAAACTGACCTTGTTAATCCTTTTTATATACAGTAGATATTTTTAGTTGGGACTGGCCTCCGTACAAATGTTGATTGTTAGCAGAACTAACAAAGAGTTAGTTCTACTTTGAAAAATGTTAGAACATTAACAATCATACAATAAAAACACACCAACTGTTTTTGTGCCTGCCCTCCAGCATGAGTGCAGCATCATTAAGCAGGAACCGCAGCACTCCTGCAGCACTTTAACGAAAGACGAAAGCGAAACTGCGACTGCTGGGAAACATTTTGCAAAAGTATGCAGAGGAGCTGCAAGAAGATGCAACTAAGACTTTCACATATAATTAATTTTACGAAAGCCTAACGCGTTTTGTACTCCAGGAACTAGCCAATATCGATTTAATGCCTGGCATTTAGCAAAGTAGAGTTAGAAGGGAGCAAGGACTGCAAGTATTTGTACTGCAAGTACAAATAAGGGAAACGGCCACTCATGCCAAGATGTATTTTTTGCAGCCATTCACTGATTCATTCCATCGTTTTAAGGAAAAGAGCAAATGCGCTTCAGTATTAGTTTTCTAAGATATGCTAAAATTGTAAATTAGCTTAATCCATTAATGTACTACTAATAATACCAATAAAATAAATACACAATTCTAAGCACAGAATACACACATTATAGTGTTTTCTTGAACCTGTACAAAGTATCAACTGGAATAAACGTAATCTATTTTTGTATTATCTATACATTTCACTCACCTGCAAATTTGTCCCCGTTTAAGTTCCTACAGCGAAGTCAGAAAGTGACGAAGATTGACATTCGATGCTGTCCAATCCCTGTGCGCGGCTCTTCGTCACTCACCAATCGACTTTGGTCATAACCCTAGGTACCGGTGTACGGGGAAGGAAACGCAAGAGCTTCTTTTTGGTTTGAGCTTGTGGTGAACTGCAACAGCGACCACTGCCTACCAGGATGATAATGTCTAATAGCTTCGATAATCTATCGAATTGATGAAAAACACACTTCGTAGGCAGAGTAACTATTTAGTACCACCAAAGTTAGGTCATTTAAAATACTAGGAACAATTGCAAGAGACCTTGAATGGGTAACGTGTTAACAATGGCGGCTACATCGGCTGCAGCATAAGCTCAGCAACGAAGGAAGACTGACCCCAGGTCACATTGAACACATTGCTGCTGTATCAGTATTTTTTTTTTTGCTAGACCAGCAGATGGCGCACTTACCTCTGGACCAGAATTTCCAAACCAATGCCACAGCATGGTGACACCAATGTGATGCAGGAGGTTTAAACAAAGGTTCTGACTATTTGATCAGTATAGATTCCATGGCACTTTTTTTAAACAATAGGCATCTAAACCCAACAGACTGCTAAAGCCAAACGGCCCCACCACATTACCTGCCTCATTGCAACTTTGCAAGACATTTTTAGATTTCTTTCACTCCAAGATTGACAACATTCTCATTCACATTCTTTCCACAGCTCATATTACTTCCACTCCTCCTTCCTGCTTACCTGAATTTACTGGTTTCCTTCTTTCTAACTTCTCACTTCTTGACTCTGCAACCAACTGGTTTCACATATGAAATCCACCACCTGTATATTAGATCCCATCCCCACCAATTTATTTCAGTTCTGTTTCTCTTCTCTCTGCCCATTGTCCTCAGTATAATAAATGAATCCTTGAGCACTGGTGTTGTACCAACGGCCCTCAAAACTGGTGCCATTACCCCTGTGCCAAAAAAGCCTAACATGGCTCTGGACAATCTAAACAACTTTCGCCCCATCTCCAACTTACCCTTTCTTGCAAAAATTCTAGAACGTGCTGTTACAAATCAGTTAAGTAACCACCTCATTGCAAACAACCTTTTCGAATCCCTCCAATCTGGTTTCCAACAACGTCACAACACAGAAACTGCCCTGGTCAAAATCACTAACGATCTTCTAACAGCTTCCAATTCTGGTTCTCTTTCTTTCTTCATTCTTCTTGTTCTCAGTGCTGCTGTTAACCATGATATCTTACTTTCTCATCTTGAGAGTGTGTTTGGGGTTTCTGACAATGCTCTCAAATGATTCAAATTTTACAGTACCTCCCTGATCTCTGTCACTTTGTCTGTCTTGGTGGATTTAGATTAAATTGGACTTGTTACATCTGGTGTTCCTCAGGGCTCGATACTGCCCCCCCTACTTTTCAGCATTTCCATGTTTCAGCTTGGTCAGCTGTTAAAATCTCATGGCATATCAATTCTATGCTGATGATACTCAAATTATACATCCATACCAAACCTGACACTGATGTGGCTGTCTCTATTCTACTAAATTGCAACTCCGACATCAAAATATGGATGACTCACAATTTCCTTAATCTAAACTTTGATAACACTGATGTCATTCTTATTAGCATTCCCCTCAACTTTGTAAAGCCAAGGCTGTAACTCTATCAGTGGATGGTACTGTACTTGAACTTCAGTCCAAATTGAAAAACTTGGGGATGATATTTGACTCAGGCTTGACATTCGACCCACATGTGCAACATATTGTTAAAACATATTTTTTTCACCTCAGCAATATCACCAGACTGCGTCCTATGTTATCACTAACTGTGGCTGAAAAGCTGATCAACACATTTGTCTTCTCCCGAACTGACTACTGTAACGCTCTATTCGCTGATGTTTTTAAATCCACATTAAACAAACTCCAGTATGTCCAAAATTCGGCAACCAGAATCCTGACCAGGTCTAGTGCAAGTGATCACATTAGTGCCATCCTTGAGTCCTTGGACTGGCTTCTTGTCAAGTTTCGTGTCGACTTCAAAATCCTCCAAGGCTCTGCTTTGCTTGGCACCTCAGTACCTGTCTGAGCTACTATTATCCTACTCCCCACCTCGCAACCTTTGCTCTTCTAATTCTGGTCTCCTAACTGTCCCCCAAGCCCATCTACATTCTATGAGTGACAGGGCCTTCTCTTATGCCCCAAAGCTCTAGAACTCTCCCCAAGGATATCAGAGAGTCACCTTCTCTAAATTCCTTCAAATCTAGACTCAAAACCTTCTTCTTTAGAAGAGCCTTTACTTACAGTAACTAGTTCTGTTCTTTACCCCTCTGCTCTTACTGTATTCAATACCCCCATCTACTCTGTCCTCACATTGTGTATTCTCATTGTGCATATGTTGCATTTTTTTCATTGTTGTTATCGTTCTGTAAAGCACTTTGAGAAGTCACCTTTAAAGGTGCTATATAAAATAAAGTTCATTATTTATATTTATTTAAACCCCCATGTCCTAGATAAGTTGCACCCTAGCTTTGCCTAATTCGGACTCACTTAAATGTCATCCTGATGGTCCTCTTGACCTGCTGTGAAGTGGAACTGCTGCATTTCACCCAGGTGGGGCTGCACTTCAGCGATGGGTGAAGTGGGTCCCATATACAGAAAGTACTTTGAGATGCTTTGGAATTAATATCAATACTTCACTGCAAGAATGTATTAAAATACTGACTTTGGTTTAGTAGGTTTCTTCTAATCTAGGAGACCAAAAGAGCCATACACAGATAGGAAAATAACACTTAACTTAACCCTGAGATTAAAGGAATCCTACACTGACAGGCTAAATGAGCTGGACCTACAGTAGTCTTAAAACAGAAAAGCCTACATCTTAGGGGTCCTGGTTCAGATAGTTAAAAAACCATAAGGGTGTTGATAAACGCAGCCCAGTGGACATTTATTCTGGACATCAGAATAAACATGTGAAAGTGCATTTAAAACCAAGAAGAGGGGGCACCTATTTAGCCTAAGAGTTGTGGGAGTATGGAGCAAGCTGCTCATCCATGTTATTGAACCTGACATACTGACTGGCTTCACAAAATAGCTGGTAGAAATCCTCAGAAAACAATATCTACTAGTACAGCTAGAATTACAGAATGGCTTTCATTTGTAACCTTTTTACATTCTTCATAAATGTCGCATACCACAACCCAGACTGCAACTTCATGCAAGAGGGTGACTACTGTATATTCTGTAACCTGACTCCTTGGCTATGCTGTCATGCTAATAAAGTCTGAATAAATATGAATTGCAATTTGAAAGAAAGTGTGGCAGTATTTTTGAATTGTTTTGAAAATCTGGTGCGTCTATGTGGCCATGAGAGGCTATTAACTTGGCTTTTTGAAAACTCTGATCCTGCTGTGAGCATTTCCTAGCAATATGTTGTAATGCTCAGGCTGTGATGCTGGGAATAATGCAACCAAAGTATGGTATAGCTGCAGAGGAGTGACTTCACACTTTTGCAAAAGAGGTAAATATAAAATATTAAAGGGGAACTGCAACGCTTTACATTTCAGAGTTTGAAAGAATCAGCATTGATGATTGCATTTTGAATCACAATAAAAGTAAAATGTACATAACATCTCCAATTCGCATTGCAAAATAGATACAATTTCCAGGTATGTGCAGTCCATGTTCTGTGCAGGCTTGTGAATACATCTTTTTTAATCCTATAGAAATATTGCTCTCAACTTCAAGATGGTTTTGCATCTTACATAATGCAGATCATGTAAGACCATTTTTGCAGTGACATGTCTGCTGCACAACCTTTACTATTTGGCTCATACACCACATTACATTACTCATTACAGTGACTTGCGTGCAGAAAGGGCCATACCACATCACAATTTGTGGGAACTCTCACTCTTGCCCGTGGTGAGACCAGGGATTTTCAGTATATTTAACTCATTTGGATGGTGGTACCTGATTGAAAAAACAAAGCATTTATTACACAATATACTAAATGTATTTTCTCATCAATCATAGGTGTGACCTTAAAACGGTCAACAGCACTTTAATATAGATGTCCATGTACATTATGTACAGGTAATTTAGTTTTCTGACGTTTACTGTAGTGCTACAATTTCAATTATGTCAATTAAGTATAAGTATAATTTTTCTGTAGTTCCTTGCTTACATGTAGATAATGATCTAGCTGTGCTTCTTTTGTATTCATATAGTGTACATTAAAATTACAGTATATGCCTTTTCTTTTCACATAAGTACAAGGCAGTAGTTTATAAGTTTTTCTGTAGTTGCTAGAATAAAACTTCTGGTAGAAGAGAATGCACATTTAGTTTCAGGGTTAAAAAATATTTTCTATAAGATTTAGTACTGGACAACAACTTCTGTAGAATTCCAACAGTTGTTTGTGGTCTATAGCACTTTATTTTTACAGTTTTATGGAACATACAATCTTCTTATTTTGAATATAAATGTTATTTTTACCTACTGTAGATATGATGGCAGTGTCCGGCAATATTCCACTCAAATATAAAGCTGCCAAAGAATAATATCAAAACCATAAATTAAATCAGCCAACTGAAGAATGAGTGAACTGAATGAATACAGTATCAATATAAGGTTGAGCACTGTGATCCATTGTATCTCTAAATACATTGGATCCTGCAGTCCCAACAAGAACCTCACAGATCTTCTGATTCCACTACATGACTCCTGCTATCCAGCCTCCTACACTGGACAGACAGAGCGCCAGAGCAGCATCAACACCAGGGGGTGGCTGAGAGAGTAAGGACCTCTCCTTGACAAAGCAAACAGCCACTGCACATTTGTGGATTGTTTATCATCAAAAGATGAATCATTAAGGGGAGCATTCTTTCTCCAAATAACTGCAACAGGATACTAGAACAATGCAGACACGGCATTTTTCAAGAGTTTGTGTGAGGTTTTCCAGTTCAAACCAGGATATTTAAGTGTGACAAGCTCTGAAACTGTATGTTACTTGTGCAATGGAAGCTTCACATCTTAAAAAAAGTACAACTACAACACCATTTTCATCTCCTACCCTATTCTTGTCAGATCTCAAAGAAGTTTCCTTTATCGGAGACCTGATAAACATGATGTAACGGATAGATTTATTGGTTTGGTAATGGAGCAGAATATGGTCAAAGACACTATCTGTATTCTGAACAATTAGGATCAATTGGGATCAATTAGCTACTACTAAGTACGCAAGAAACCTGTAGGTTTAAATTTCTTGCATTATATTTTTGCATGGTTAAACTGAAATTGTACTTAAGCTGTTGTATTTCAATTAAAAATGAAGCCAAGTGATTAGAATGAGCATTTACACTTGACAAAAAATTTAAAGAAAACAATTGTTTCAGAAAGTGAAGTCCCTGCTCTATAGAATTGTCTATTGTGATAAAGTATAATAGGAATCATATTAGAAGGAAATGATTTGTTAAAGGGTATAAATTATGGTATCACCTTGCTCTGTTTATGGTGTCCTATTTTAAGCAGATATCCAAGAATATTATCTTTCAGATTATTATTATTATCTGAAAGGTTACAAATGAGAGGAGACCACCTGGTCCACCCAGCTCATTGAAGAGTTAGTAGCCAGTTGAGTTAAGTTTTTCATCCAGCCATTTCTTGAAAGACAGCAGTGGCCATTGGCCATGCCTACGCTCTGACCTGACCGCTGAGGAGACAGGATATGCGGAGCACCTGTCACTAGTGAGTACTCTCACAGCAGCAGGAGCTCTGGGGTATTTACACCCACCTCTGTCTCTCCTCTGTGATCCAGCATTGATGTCTGATGATAGATGCACTTCATTCCTGAGTCACCTTCTAGCCTCCCAGCGGAGTCCTTCCTATTCCTGGGTTCCAGTTCCCTGGACTCCGCCTGGGAGCTCTGCCCGTGGCTGTGCTGTCCAGGGCTTCTCCAGGATTCTGATCGTGGAATGGAGCAGGAATTCAGCAGACTGGGATGCTGCAAGGTGGTTCATGAGTGCAGTGATGCGAATGTCAATGCTGGATCACTGAGGAAAAACACAGGAGGGTTTAAATATCCCAGAGATCCTGCTAACATGATTGTGTTCACAACAGCCAGGTCATCTGCATAAGCTGTCTCCGCAGCGATCAGGGCAGCACAGATACAAGTCTAGAACCCTTTGCTTCATATTTGACACCTTATGTTACAATTTATAAATCCGGTGTTCCAAGTTCAAAGGAACTTTGTCTGTAACTCTTACAGAGAAATTAGACATCATGAGAAATACATTGTGTAAGTGTTTAGCTGTATTTCAAGGGGAAAAGCAGGGGTTAGTAAAGTACAGAAAAGTAGTACCTGGACCACACTGGGAACCCTTGTTGTCTCTTTGGGTTGGTGGGCTTGGCAGTCTCCGGGACATGAAAACATAAACACCCTTGACTCGCTGAGTTGCTGCCTCACGACTGCGAGCTGGGCCCTCAGGGGTAGAGAAGGAAGAGTAAGACTCTCCTGACACTCCGAGAGTCACCTGGGAGGTGCTGCCTCACGACTGGGCTAGGCCCTCAGAGAACAGAGGAGGAGAATTAGTAGGTTAGAGCTGCTTGAGAACAATGTGGCCTGGAGACCCTCTGACTCATTCTGTGAGACCCTGCCCAGGAGGGGTCGAGGTGGTGCTGCCAACCTGAGGTTGGGGAAGTGAGCTTCACTTACCCCTCAGAGGGAACCTGGATGCAAAGGCAACAGGAAAGAAAAAGGAGGAGGAGGGAGGTGTAGGGAACTGAAAACTTTAGATGTGAGTGTTAGCGTGTTTAGGGTTTATACAGAGAAAAAAAGAAAATTTAATGACAGAAGAAGGGAAGGAGCACTTCTAGCCTCTCCCTGCGAGCCCCATGACCACCTGTCAGTTTCTTTATATTGCCTGTAACATTGCACTGAAATACACAAAAAGTATAATGAAATATTTAGAAGAGTGTATGTGATACTATATTCACATTTTCACAAGGGTGTTGCTGGGAACAAACAATAAATTTGAATAGGACCATTTACAATATGTGCACTTTAAAAGCCCAAATACAAAAATGCTTATTGCACATACTGTAGTTACCATGTGTGTTAACAAGGCTTAATATCATCCTTTGCTTATATATTTATATATTAATTATTTATGCTCTGTGTTATAAATAATACCTAATGGAATAGTAAACAAGAAAAATAATTCATAATAGTCAGTAAAGCCTTGCAAATTTCAGTGTCGTAAAACAATCTTTTCCAATGTATGAAGACGTCATGAGGGACCAGGACTTCAGAATCACAGAGATAGAGTGGAATGATGGCAGGTTCACAGACTCGATAAGGCGCAACAAAGCCATTTTGATAACCTTTGCACGCATGCTAATTTTACCTTTAAGGATACTGCAATAAGGAACCTACTGCTAGACTTTTCTGATTCAGGATGCAGGATTCACAGTCATGCGCATTTTGCTGAATGATTAAAAACTGTCAGTCATCTGTACTTGGAGGTTGTGCCATTTTTAAAAGTGCCTTGGGAGTGAATTTTGTTTAGTTTTTTGCAGTACAATAGAGGACAGGGGACTTGTCCAGACTATGAGCCTGTGATTCCCCCAAGCCATCCCCAGACAGACATGTCAATTAGTGTGGCTGCTGAGGTTTAATAAATACAGGCAGATTTTCTTCACCTGGCCAGGAAACAGATCAACATCAGAAATCACCATTTCTAATGCATAGTCTCTTACATTGTTATTTGAACAGAAATATTTATTATTTGCTGAGGTTGAGAATGTGATATGCTAAAAGGGTCAATGGGTTAGGGGTTTAGTGCTTCTCAGTAGTTTGTTAGTTTCTACGTTACTCCCTAGTGAGAAATAGGCAGCAGTGAATGACAGCTTATTCATCAATTCCCTCTCCTTGCAAAAGTCTGAAGACAATAAGTCTGGATTTTAAAAATGTTTGTTTTGAGGTTCTTCTAGGAATTTCAGCTTTTATGTTGTATCACTAGGAGGTTTCAAGTAATTTACTGTATTACCTTCTCTAAAAGAGAAACATTACTCAAGTGCACCTTTAATTGGAGACCAGCTTCAACAGCATTGCTGATCCAATCAATTGTTTGAGAAAAAGTTGGTCACTTCTTTAAAACATACCCTTCAAGAGTTTGTCATTCAAGCAACTTGATTGGTTCTGCAACTCAGGACACGGTCATATCTGGAAAAGTTAAGGGGTCTAAATGTCTTAACATTGTCTTAACGTCAATGTTGTAGCAGCAAGGCTTATTAATAAAACAGAATTAGTGTTGCTGTGCTTTCCAAGCCACAGAGAATCCATTCATGTGCTCACTGACTTAGGAATCTTTGTCTTGCTGATAAGGAACAGTTCCCAGGATGGGGATGCCCCCAACTGTCAGGCCCTGTACACCTAGAAGGCGCTCTACTTCTCTCCTGTTCCTAGGTCCCTGTGATTATTCATGTCTTTCCAGTTTGTCTTGTTGTGTAGCGTATTTACTTCCTCCTTCTGCTCTGCTCCTGGCTCAGCATTGAGGGTACGGATGTCGTAAGACCCGCCTAGCACCTGAGGGCATAGGTTTCTATACCGACATCGTCTGACCCCCTGAGCCTGGGTTAACCCCCGTGTTGCCCCTTTTACTGCTACGCATAGGGTTTTTATTGCTCTCCTGGCCATTCCACGGCTTGCCTTTTCTGACATCTGTGATGGATTTCCTCGGGTTGTCACTCCCGGCATCCGTGACAGAATGTTGAGCTTATTTTTTGCCCTTGCAAAGTGGTGTTTTTGAAATTTGTTCCTGGGTTTTTAAAAAAAAATCTTTTTACTCTGTTTTTTTTACTCTTGGCTTCCTGGTTCCCTGGTCTCCCTGACTCCTGTTTCCCTGGACTCTTGGCCCCTATCTGTTGTGAGTCTTTTTCATGTGGTTTGTTGCCCCGGTCTCCCAGGTTTATTTATGTTGTGTGTTATTTTCCATGAGTTTTGTCTGTCCTGGGCTCCCACGCCCGCTGCTGTCTCTGTCCCGGGCTCTCATGTCCTCTGGTCTCCCTGGCTTTGGGCTCCCATGCCCCCTGGTCTCCTATTTGTTGTCAGTCATTTTTTATTTGTTGTTTGTTGTGCGTGATGTTTTACGTGTTCAGTCTGTTTTTTTGTCTCGCTCCTCTGGAGCCCAGTCTGGCCCCCCTTTCTTCTACTCAATAAAGGTTTTTTACCCCGGAGGAGGGGGTAGCTCTCAGCCGTGAACTCTTGGAGGTTTCCTTTCAGTTAAATTAGGTTTTTCCTCCCCACAGTGCTGTGCAGCACTTTTTTGGGCGTTAAGAGCCGCCCTTCAAGGGGGGTGGGTTGCGCCCAACTGTCAGGCCCTGTTCACCTAGAGGGCGCTCTACTTCTGTCCTGTTCCTAGTTCCTTGTGATTATTAATGTCTTTCTGGTGTATCTTCCGGTGTGTAACCTATTTACTTCCTGTGGCCTGAGGGCATAGGTTTCTATACCGACATCGTCTGACCCCCTGAGCCTGGGCTAACCCCCGTGTTGAGCTACGCAATTACTAGCTGTATTGTTCTCTAGTTAAAAGGCGATGCACAGGATTCCTCCGTCCGTTCTCTCCAACTTAATCACGTGACTGCCAGCACTGTTGTCTGAGTGTGGGACTTGCACCAGCCAGAGGTAGCCCGTACATAAAGACAGAATTTTGCCCGGGGTCAAGCCTGCAGCAAGGACCTCGTGAACGCTAGCCGCAACCATGGATGCCCTCCTGATCGACGGAACATACGGTAGGACCCTTGTCGACATCTGAATACTTTATTCAGAGGTAGCCGCTACGCTGGGAGCGAACCAAGTTTCCTTCCCCAAAAGAGTGACTTTCCCTGGATGACGTAGTCACCCCCTTGCACAGAGAGTTTCTTAGCTCGGCTCAAGGCTAACTAGAGAGGTCCTTGGAGAGCAACGCTCCATCTCCCATCGACTCCGAGCACCAGAACTGGTTGTCCCCGAGCCAGTGGAGCACCGACTGGATCGAAAGAGCCAGTCAGCTGTTCCTTTGTGTCTGTGCCCGGGAGGTATAATCCAATGCCCGGGGGATTAAATCCAATATTCTACATTGCTGATCGAAAATTCAATTGTATCTCAACACATGTTGATATCAATTTAATTTGTATAAGAAATGCATTTACTTATGAGTATCTAATGTAGAATCGGTATTAATGAGACTGATTAAAGAGATAGTATAGCGGATGGTATACTTAATGCATATTCCTTGTTTTGTGTCTCTTCGTGATTATATATACTGTATATATATTTTGTAATAAGATCTGCCATGTGTATCCAGGCAAACTGTTATATGTTTTATATGCATAGTTTTACGTATTAATTAATGTATTGTGTGTATTTGAACCCATGTGTGCGTATTGCTGATTGTTCTGACAATTGATTCCCTGACACCCTTAAAGAACCACCTCTCAGTTTACTGTTACACTTAATAAATTGTCCCAGTGAATTCCTAAAACTCCTTAAATCTCTTAATATAAAAACATTGTCAACTCTTGCTCAGTTGGAAATATTTTTTCCCCAATCACGATGAAATCATGGTCTCCTCTTGTATGCTGTGCTTTTAAGCATGAGTCCCTTTCTACTATAAAGAGCTAACTCAATTCACATAAAAATTAGGACTATCTCTGTGCAAGGGATGCAGCATTCAAATCGGGCAATAAATCAGAACTAAGGTCAGCCAGGATCAATCTTAACAATGGTATTAAACATGCAAAAAACACGCTCAAACAGGAATTAGAGGAACACTTCACCACTAATGACCCAAGGCGCGTGTGGCAAGGTATACAGGCCTTCACAGACTACAAGAGGAAGAACATCTGTGCACCTGCCCATGATGCCTCCCTGCCTAACGAGCTCAACACCTTCTATGCACGGTTTGAAGCTGTAATGGGCTGTGCTCTCTGAAGGCACCAGTTCTGTAGGGTTTGGGCATTTACTGGGACAATTATTAATTGTAGCAGTAAATCACAAAATTGATTCTTTTGATGGCTTTAGAATCCAACCATGCGATATAACTCAAACAATGCACACACACAGGTACTAATACACGAGGATACATTTATTAATACATAGAATATGCATATAAACCTAACAGATCTTATCGAGAGGGTTATCAGAATACAAAAGATATATATATTCAGTCAGTTACAAAGAGTTACATATATCAAGAGGACATACGTTCAGTATATCATTCATTAAGACCGTTTCGTAAAGTGAACTTGGTTACAACTTCTACATTAGATACTCAAAACAAGTACATAACTCTTAGGAATTAAATTGATATCAACTGGTTGGGACAACAATTGAATTCTCGAGCTGTAATGCATTGAAGTTGAATACTCATCCAATCTCTGGGGATTCAGATCTCCTGCGGGCACAAAGAAACAGTTGCAGGCTTGTTGCTGTCCAATCCGCGCTCTCTGGCTCCGTGCCAGGCTGTGCTGTGCGGTTTGCGACGGTGCGCTGCAGATGCTCACTGACCGGCTAGTTAGTGTTGGCTTTAACTAGCAAAGTTTGTGCACAGGAGAAAAGATGACTGTGGGTCCCAGCAAGTCAGGAAGAGGACCAGTTCGTTCCTGATGAAGAGCTAGTTCTGAATAGTGATTCAGCTGTCCACAGTTCTGACATGTTCATGAGGCGCGCTGCGAGAATGTCCTGCCCTTGGGAGCCTTCTGCTCCTGGGCCGTCCCGCCCTGGAATTCTCCTTTGAATTCCCTTTAGAAAAGTCCACAGAATTCTCCACAGAATCTTACTGAATCTCCCAGGCTCTCTGTGTTGCCTGTTTTAACCTGGAGGAACTTCAGCTCGTTGATTTGCTGAAAGTTCCATGGGCATCAGAGTCCCGCGTGGGTTACTCGGCCCTACCAGTCCCTGATTGGTTGATCAAGGTGAGATATGAGTCACTTACTCCTGACACTTAGGAATGCAGTCCAGATGTCCATCTGGCACTCCCTAGACAGATAGGCGACAATGGATGACCATTGATCATGATAGCCAGGCTTAGCTAAGTGCATCCCCCTTTGGGAGCTGTCCTAGGAAACCTTATCAAAGTAAACCTTAAATCAGCCTGCATGAATAGTTTCTCTGTGGCTGCACCACAGAGATGAACAGAGATGGGACCATTTGGGAAAGCTCAGAACACTTAATTCTTTCTTATTAATAAGCCTCGCTGCTACAAAGCCAACAACACAGAACCAGTTATCAGAACTGCACCCTCCGCAGCTGACCAGCTGCTCTCACTGTCTGCAGATGAGGTGAGGAGATCTCTGCTAAAAGTGAGCACACGCAAGGCTGCAGGACCCGACGGCATACCCAGTTGCGTCCTCAGAGCCTGCGCCAATCAACTGGTGGGTGTATTCACAAACATTTTCAACATGTCTCTGGCCCAAGCCGTAGTCCCCACCTGCTTCAAGACAACCACCATCATCCCAATACCAAAAAAACCCCACAGTGACATGTCTTAATGACTACCGACCAGTGGCACTAACACAGATAGACGCAATCTCCATTGCCACACACACGGCCCTATCCCATCTGGACAAAAAGAACACATACACAAGACTACTATTCATTGACTTCAGCTCAGCTTTTAACACTATCATCCCAGAGAAACTAGTCAAGAAACTCAGTGCACTGGGTCTCAACACCACCCTCTGCAACTGGATTCGGGACTTTCTGACAGGCAGACCTCAGGCTGTCAGGCTTGGAAACCACACCTCCGGCACACTAACTCTGAACACTGGGGTCTCCCAGGGGTATGTGCTTAGTCCATTGCTCTACTCCCTCTATACCAACGACTGTAAGGCCAAATACAAAACCAACTCCATCATCAAGTTTGCCGATGACACCACAGTTGTAGGTCTGATCACAGACAATGATGAGAGGGCCTACAGGGAGGAGGTCAATCTCCTTACAACATGGTGTGATGACAACAACCTCACCCTCAACGTCAGCAAAACCAAGGAGCTGATCGTTGATTTCAGGAAACTGCAAACCGGACATGCCCCTATCCACATCAACGGGACTGAAGTGGAAAGGGTCAGTAACTTTAAATTCCTTGGTGTCCATATCACCGAGGACCTCACATGGTCTCTCAACACCACCTGTCTGATCAAGAAAGCGCAACAGCGCCTGTACTTCCTAAGATGGTTGAAGAAGGCTAAGATATGTCCACAAATCCTCACTAACCTTTACAGATGCTCTACAGAAAGCACACTGACAGGCTGCATCACAGTGTGGTATGGCAACTGCAGTATTGCTGACTGCAAAGCCCTATAGCGGGTGGTGAAAACTGCCCAGTCCATCACTTGGGTTGCCCTCCCATCTATCCAGGACATTTATGACAGACGGTGCTCGAGGAAAGCTCTAAGCATAATCAAAGACCCCACACACCCCAGCTACAGACTTTATGATCTGCTACCATCTGGAAAACGGTACCGGAGCATTCGGGCCCGGACTACCAGACTCAGAGACAGTTTTTACCCCCGCACTATCAAACTGTTAAATTCCCAGCCTCTCTCACTCTCACTCTCACCTCACCTCTCACCTATGATCTGAACCTTACAGTGCCTTCTTCCTTTCTTTCTTACCAAAAACCCAAACACATATTGAAAATCTACCTCTACCATACATGTCAAAAGCTCACTCCCCATAATTTCTATCCCTTTATTTTATTGATGCATATTTTTGCACATAACCTGTTACCTTTTTGTTGTTTTGCACATTGCCTGTTGTTGTTTTTTTTGCACATTGCCTGTTGTTGTTTTTTTTGCACATCATCTGTTGTTGTTTTTTGCACACTGCCTGTTGTCTCTGTCTTTCTTTTGCTACACAATTGTATTGTTGTTGTTGTTTTTTTCTCCTCTTTGTACTACTTATGTAATGACAATAAACTTGAAACTTGAACTTGAACTTGAAACTTGAACTACACCTTGGGTGGGGCTTACGCACACGGCCTCACAAGATCTGTTTATGACTGTTCAATTAACCTAAATCTCTGGTGGAACATTTAGAGAAGACTCGTGAATGTGGAGAACATACAAACTCCACACAGAAGGTACATGCATAAGGGCTCATGGGAATACCTCTTTCTATACTGATCCGTGTTGTTGTGCAGACCTCAGTAATGTCTGTTGATTGTATACTGCCAGTGACTACACTTTTTAGATATTTTGTGAAACGTTGTGTGACAGGATCATGGTCTTACTCTTTGGGCAGTATGCTGGCAAGCATTTCAGAGCAATTAAAACAGGTCTAGAGTGGTGAGTGTTTCATGTGTTTCAAGAATTGCTGGAAAACAAAGAGGCGGATCCAGTATCTGTCTTTGACAAAACACTTTTCAGCATGATTCCCTTCTCTTTCATTCTTCTGAACCTGTAAGATATGCTTAGGTGGATGCTGCACATTGGTGGTGGTGGAGGGGAGCCCCCATTACCTGTAAAGCACTTTGAGTGGAGTGTCCAGAAAAGTGCTATATAAGTGTAAACAATTATTATTATGATTGTTATTAAGTGTTACAACATACCCACAGCTCATGGCTCTTCTTAATGAGCTTGCAGGAGCATTTTATACAAGTTGTAATATTGTTATAATTGCTCTAGATTTACTACAGAAAGTAGTTGTGATGTTATAAATGATATTAGTCTGTCACTGTCAGACAGACAGAATATATCTGAGTTTGGGAATTATAATATCTCTTATAATGAAACTATTTTTAATTTTCTACTCAACATTTACTTATTGAAATCATAAATTTATTTGAAGATAGAAGACAGACTTGGAGAGCAGACTTGTCTTCTATGTTAAAGTATGATATTGCACAATGAAAACAAAGCAGTCTACCTTTTACAACAATTTCAGGTAACTGAAGTACATTACAATAAATAGAAATTCCAGTGGTCTGACTTGGTTAGAGTAACCAGGAAACCAGCTTTATGAGGGACAGACAACTCTGAAGTCACCACATTGGCCCAGGAGTGAAATACCAGACATCAGCTGAATGCTTGTACTGTAGCTTGTCATTTAAGAGACAAATGTGTTGAGCGATAAATTGTTTTATTAATTTATGTATGTGCACTATGAAAGGCTTGTGTGGAAATGAAGTGGGGAGCAACAGATGGGGTGATGAAAGTGTGATAAAGATAATAGATGAATCTCTATTAACACAATAATAACTTTGGTAGATTGTGATCATTCACACTGCATAAGAATAAGTAAGCACTCAATTCTACAGTTTTTCAATTCCCACAAACCAATTCAGTGTCCAGCAGGACAATGCAAGACCACACATTGCAAGGAGTACAGTGACATGACTTCAAGAAAATGATGTTCAGAAAGAACTGACTCTTTTTTTCCTGCTAGGAAAAAGTCCAGTAGAAAATATATGGGACTTTTAGGGGGGATTCTGACTTAGAAGCATTCAGTCATAATCCCACTGATGCCAGCTTCGCACCATTGCCTCCGCAGCCACGCACATACTGCACCAAATGTCTGAACGTGGCTCCTCTCTATCTGAACAGGCCAATTATTGCAGCAACACATCATCAGCAGGGTAAAGGTAAGCTGTCTCACAGTGTTGCAGCTGCACAGGAAGGGTGGGGGAACATCTCACAGAAGTCTGTCCAAAGACTCATCAGGTCTATGCTGTGAGGTTTGTGTTGGTAAATGTTTCATGAGATGTTGCTTTTCTAAGATTCTAAGATTAAGGGCGTTACCTTTTGTGTTGTGACTAAAATCTACCCTGGGTTTGTACAGTTTGGCTGCTCTAAAGTTTCCCCTTTATTCATCTGGCTTAGCATTTGCTCATTTTTCCATCTGGTCTTCTATGTAGTGGGGCTGTTGGTGCAGAATGACATCACCCGTTCTGGTGATGGTGGCACTTCAGAGAAAGTGGGTTTCATCTTATATACAAAGAACTTTAACATACTAAAACGATTAAAATAGTTACATAAGTATAAAGAATTGTTTTTTTGCATATTTCTGATGTTTAGTGTTTAAGTGTTTAATATTTTTATTTTAACAGTCATACTACACTAAAAATGTCATACTAAAAACATTGTGAATGTGTTCACATTTTTGTGATTATGTTTGATAGCTAAGCTTAAAAATATTTGACTAAATTTGGTGATTGTCTCTTCAGAAGGTTATATAATATTAAAATAAAGATAGATATGTATATAAGTATTAGTACTGATTTACCTTTCCTAATACTTATCCATTTTGTCTGATGGACATTTATTGAGGTAATGGAGGTACAGTAGAAGAAAAAATGTTTTCAACAGATTTTTTCTTTACCTGAACTGTTCAGTGATGCTCTGTAGACAAAGAACTCATCCATTTAAAAAGCACAGAACTACCACTTTTGATGAGTGAAAGAAAATGTAAAAAATCTTAATCTATGAATATACTGTAAAAGTGACAATACAAGAAAAATAAAATATTCTCCTTCATTTTGTTCAAATCTGAGTCAGGAATACATTCTGATCCAGTATGATTAGAGTGTGTGCTATGGTAGTTTTCTTAAAGGAGTAATTTACGAATACTCATCTATTCAATTCCTTTGCTTTAAAGGATGATGCTAGAACATACATTGTTGTTTTAAGAGACAGCATTGGAACACTTAAATTAATATTTTTTTTACCAGCTACTTTGGATAACAGATTACAAGTACAGCGCTACTTTGCTCAAGAATAATAAGGTCCCAGGATCCCTGGAATGCCAGGTAAAAAAAGCACACAGCATATCTTTCCTGTCCCTGTTGCTGATTGCACATTTACTTAAAGGAGCGGGTGTGTTCTGATGTGACAAGTATTATTCTACGCATAGGAATTGGGAAAGTGTTTTGATTTTTCAAACATCATTCTTGAGCTTTCCTTCAATCAATATCTTAATTCTTTAATGAGAAAGGAAATACACAATTTATAAAAATGCTAAAACAATATTATTAACATTATGCTTGACTTTGAAGATTCTCACCTAGACCTATATAAAAAGAAATGTTGTTGAAACATTTTTTCAGAAAGCAACTGAAAGATTACACGCCTGTATGTGTCTCTCTGATTGGCATACTATCCTGATGTGGGATCCCTTATAATGAGTGATTTTAAAATGCTAATAGAATCTGGAAAATCATTTGATTTTTGCTTTGGAGTGAATGGTTTGTAAATGGGACTCACCAGTTTCTGGAGTGCCTTTGACTTGAAAAGGCCTATAAAAAGTATGTTTATGACAAGTGCTTTAGCCCTTATAGTGATTATGCAATAGGTACTGTATACATAAAAAGGGGAAACTATGTTCCAGCTAATCTACAGTAGTAAAAAGAGGACTAGGACCTTTCAATTATATAGTGTGGAGCTTTGCAAAGTACAAGGTTCTTGTAATTGCGTGAACAAATGTGATGTCAAAGAGGGAAAGGACACAGCATTCAAACCCACAAGGTTTATTGTCCATAGTCATTATACTATTATTAATAGTATCCTCGACTATTAAAAACATTCATTACAAGGTCACAAAGGTTGTTTAGAATTTCATGAGTTACAATACAAACACATGCTGGTGAATTAATACAATACATACAAAACCAATCTGAACACCACAAATATGAAAACAAGATTTATTTAAACCAGATGCAATTTGTAGAGCAGGAAGCAGGCCCACAACAATCTTTTATGCTAACGACAGGTGTAACCTAATGACGCCAAAATCAGTCAGCAAGAAGATACCTCCTCCCTTTTGAATTCTAGTGATACTTAACTGGCAAATGTAACTTGTCCCAGGGAAAGAAAAACTAACAAAGACCAATGGTGCCCGCTGCCAGGTCTACAAAGGTTCTACAACAAATTATCTTCTCTTTCTCTTTTTTTTGTTTGTACTGCTGCTGCTTTTATTGAGGAGCTCAATTTAGTTAGCCCAGTAGTAGCATTGGTCACGGGTAGAATCACACTAGCTGGTCCATCAGCTAACCCAGTTGGGGTTGACGACTCTGGGAGATGAGGGACAGACAGAAAACAAAAAAGAGGAAAAGAAAACTAGCACACTAGCCCTCTGAGTCATCACACAATGTGCATACAGTCATAGTGAAAAGCTTTAAACCCATTACAGCCCTTGAGGCTTTTGTTTTTCTTTCCACCTTGAATTTAATTAAATACTTTTAACCATTTATTGAGACGAAAGCCCAAATTACCTGTTCAAGGTCTTTATTTGTTAACTGAAAAACACCCATAGAACCTGCATATTCCTTGGGTAAGAATTTTGTCAGCCAGTTCTGCTCCATGTAATCCTGAAATAGTGAGCAATAATAACAATTGTGAACAGATTCTTATTAACAATGGCAACCTTGCCAAGCAGTAACAGCATTATTATGCAGAAGACAGGAAAAAATGTATAAAAAGTGTAGGACTTAATATACAATGATACATTTTCAGCTTGCTATGCACTCTGCTTTGTGATCTTCAGATCATGTAAATGTCACTGATAGACTCATAGACTCATAGAGTCTCATAGTGAGTCTGATTTTCAGAAAACAGCCTTCCTTCCTGGGTTCAGCCCTGTCCTTTGTGGGAGGTTTTAACTAAAATTTCACAAAATTAGTGAAGCACAGTATTTCTGTGAACAAGAACAAGTAAATATTAATTCCAAGCAGAAAATTAGAAAAATGAAACACAATGTAGAACATCGCCAGTAAAGCATCTTAGGAACTTTTGACC
This sequence comes from Lepisosteus platostomus, assembly GCF_059453375.1. Taxonomy (NCBI): domain Eukaryota; kingdom Metazoa; phylum Chordata; class Actinopteri; order Semionotiformes; family Lepisosteidae; genus Lepisosteus; species Lepisosteus platostomus. The sequence continues at coordinate 34,274,037 of NC_142612.1, forward strand.
TTGTCTTTCTGTAGTAAAGTGATATATATATATATAAATGTATAAGTATTATTTGGAATTACAAGTAATAGTCCATCAGATGGGTCTACCCCATTTTCCAAAGTTGTAGGAGTCACCCGGCTGTTATAGTTTTGGCACCAGTAAGCAAAGGAGAAAACCGGGAAGAACTGGGAAGCCTGAGGACAGTTGAAGAGAGCTAGCGCGAGAGTAAGATGCCAGGTCGGTAGTGTAATGTTCTGTATGACCAAACTTTACTTTAATATATAGTTCATTGTTCCACAACCGCCTCCGTGTCATTCTTTGCTTCATGTGAAGATACAACACTTTCTATGTTCAGGAAAATTTGCTTCCCTACAGAATATATCTGCGTTCAGTGGAGAGTGGCTTGATTTACAGATGACAGTACTATGTGGATGTGATATGTTTTACTATACTGTAGTTATGCCCTTGTATGCACCAGTACCTTGGGGGAAGCTACAGTAAAGAAAGAGAAACTTCCATTCTCTTCTAATATTTAGGGAAATATTTAGTCTGTGTGCCTGAGACACCACTGATTGTGTGGTGGACCTATAGGCAAAGATAAATGAAGAGGCAACAGCCTAAAAAGTTTTTCTTTTACTTGTAAGGTTCAAAAGCATCACTAAAACCTTTAAGGCATCCTTTGTGTTTTAACATTTTCTTTCTTTCTCAATTTCTGCAGACACAATAATTATCCAATTCTCACCAACAATTCTTCAAGTGGCTTAAGGGCTTTATGAGAGCCTGGTCCCTGTTTAAAGTAATTATGATATTACAATGAGTAATTGTTTGTTTCTCATACAAGTATCAGAATTTCATCCATACAGTAATTCTAACTAATTGGGAGTCATTTGAGTACATTTTTTAACACAGTTATTTAAGGCATGGATTTGGAAATACTGTATGTTCCAAAAGAGGTAGGGTTAGGGTTAGTGTTGGAACAAGACTTAGACATTTTCTAATGCATTTGCTGTGCTTTAGGATATATTTGCAGTGCAGGAAAAGTGTTGTTTTGCTGTTTCCTCAAAAATACTTTTTAACTGGTATTTGACTTACTGTACATCCATTTTCTATCTGCTTTATCCAATACAGGTTCATTGGGGAGCCAAAGCCATCCTGGCAAGCAATGGACACCAGTACACACTCACACCAAGACTAATTTTCCCAGAAGACAGATGACTATTAGTATGTATTTGGACTGTGGGAGGAAACCAGAGCACCCAGAGGAAACCCATATAAACATGGGAAAAACATACAAATTCCAAACAGATAGCCACCACAGGTCCAGAATGGAGCCCAGGGCTCCAAAACATCAAGGCAGCAATACTAACTACTTTGCCACCATGCCATCCGTCTCATAATTCCACTCATGCCATTATTAGTCCCTTTGATCTTTCAAGAATTTCATGCTAGCACATCTGTTTATTCACTTGCCTTCTCTCTGCAAATCAGATCACAGAAAGTAACCACGTCACTTTGTTTTGCCCTAATAATAATGGAGCGTTCCTTTATCTCTTTTGGCTACAGATGACAACAGGTTCTGCAACCTGACTTTCATGTGCTGTTTTCCTTTGCTGTCTTACATTTAAAACAAAGTAACACCAGTCTTTCTACAAGTCTCCCATGAGCTTCAAATCAATATGCATTGCTTTTTTAAGCTACAGCTGTTAAGAGGGCTACTGTCTAGCCCTGCTGTCTGTTCCATTGCAGGCATTGCAGTGTGATTTACTCTTTTCTGAGGCAAGCTGTTATTCTCTTTCACATTTTCTCAGACATACTGTACCGACACTAATGTTAATCTTCTACTACTTTCAAAAAAGACACGACATCCAAACTGGAACTTTGAACAGACGTTTGGAATATATTCTGTGTTTAGTACCTGTGACCATCTGCTGGTGCAAAGTGTTCTTAATAGTATGTAGTGCCTTATTGCAATGACATATAACCTTCATTTTTAAGATTTTATTTCATACCTTAAGGTGTCGTTGCTTTGAACTGTGTACAAAGTTGTTATAATTTTCACACATAAGCACAGAGACAGCAAAATTCACCTCATCCTAACCTATGTTGTATATACACAGACAATGTGTTATATATACAGACACAGATTATAGGAAGAAATATCTGTGTATTAAAACAATCACTTTAACTGTCAAAAGAATACCAGCACTAGTGGCATTAAAGGGACTTAGCATGGATAATACACTTCAACTTGGAGAACCACTGGCATCACTACCATGTTCAATTTCTTCAGACGATATCTGAAGGAGACTGGCTCTTTTTAATCTGTTGGACTCAATTAATTTGCCCTGTTTGTCCCATAATTCCATATCAGTAGTCTGAACAAATCAAAATTATGGTGGAGCTGAGGTGGAATTTGAATGAGTTTCTTTATTGGTTTTACTTGCCAGAACATCAAACTGACAGTCAGAGAGAGGCTGGCAAACTCCCATCCCTTCATCCCATTTCTATAAGAGCTGAGCCAGCAGGGCTATGAAGCAAAAAATGCAACTGGCTTAGAATTGTGATATTTTTAAGATAGGTAGGTGAGAGTGAGTGAAATTAGTGTTTGATGTCCTTTCCTAATATTACATTATACAGCAAGCTGGCTGTCCTGCCTATTGCTCCAGCACCACAGAGCTTAGTGAAGGACTATGCTTGACTACCTTTCAAGACATTAGAATTTTGTTACCCCCTTTTACTCTAGTAAATGTACAAAGATCTATATTACTTTCCTGAATTGAGCAAGGCCTGGAAATGAGTTCATTCTGCTATGGCAGGTTGCAAATGCTTTGGTGTATTATAGTATTACGAGTTTTTTCAGTATCAGTAGATTAGAGCAGATCAGTAGATCCCTATTATTATTTTCCTGCAGATTACACTCCATAATTTCTGGATTTAAAGTATAATAAAAGTGCATTGCCTTTTGCGTGGTACCTGAAATATCCTATGGATTTGTACTGTAGCTCGTTTGTGACCACATCACTTTGGGCTATCACTCTGGCTGACCCATATCCATAACAAACACATTCTTTTTGTGAAGTGATCCTTCACCACCCGTGGATGAGGTTGGCTGTTAAGAGCACCTGTATGTATGCGACTATAGACATTTGTGTAAAAGCTGTAGACTAAAACCGCCCTAGTCAAAGTCACCAACGATCTCCTAATAGCTTCTGATTCTGGTTCTCTTTCCATACTCATCCTTCTTGATCTCAGTGCTGCCTTTGACACTGTTGACCATAACATCTTGCTTTCTCGTCTCGAGACTGTGTTTGGAGTCTCTGACACTGCCCTCAAATGGTTTAAGTCTTACCTCACTGTTCGCTGTCACTTTGTCTCTCTCAATGGGTACAGGTCTGAAATTGGTCTTGTCAAGTCTGGTGTCCCTCAGGGCTCAATACTGGGCCCCTTGCTCTTCAGCATTTACATGTTCCCACTTGGTCAGCTTTTAAGATCACATGGCCTCAGCTTTCATTTTTACGCTGACGATACTCAAATATACATCCATACCAAACCCGACACTGATGTGGCTGTCTCTATTCTATCTAATTGCATCTCTGACATAAAAATTTGGATGACTCAAAACTTCCTTCATCTTAACTGTGACAAGACTGAAGTCATGCTTATTGGTACCCCCCATCAACTTCGCAAAGCCAGTCCTGTAACCCTGTCTGTAGATGGCTCTGTACTTGAGCTCCAATCAAAATTGAAAAACCTTGGGGTTATATTCGATTCTGGCTTAACATTCGACCCACATGTACAGCATACTGTCAAAACATCTTTTTTTCACCTTAGAAATATCGCAAGACTACGCCCTATGCTATCATTAACTGTGGCTGAAAAGCTGATCAACATATTTGTATTCTCTCGAATTGACTACTGCAATGCTCTGCTCCCTGGGGTATCTAAATCTACTCTGAACAAGCTGCAGTATGTCCAAAATTCAGCAGCCAGAATCCTGACCAGATCTAGTGCAAGTGTTCACATTACTCCTATCCTGGAGTCCTTGCACTGGCTTCCGGTCAAATTCCGCGTAGACTTTAAAATCCTCATGCTCACCTACAAGGCTTTACATGGCTTGGCACCTCAATACCTGTCTGAACTTTTATCGCCCTACTCCCCACCTCGCAACCTCCGCTCTTCAAATTCTGCCCTCCTTACTGTCCCCCAAGCCCGTCTACATTGTATGGGCGACAGGGCCTTCTCCTGCTATGCCCCCAAGCTCTGGAACTCCTTGCCCAAGGATATTAGAGAGTCACCTTCTCTAAACTCCTTCAAATCCAGACTCAAAACCCTCCTTTTCAGAAAAGCCTTTACTTAACTGGTTCCATTCTTCACCCCTCTGCTCTTCTTAATACCATCTTCCACGGTCTCCTCTATTGTTATTGTTGTATTGCTGTAATTATAAATTGTGTCCTGTCTTGTGAAATTTTTCTTATTTATTGTTGTAGTCTTCTTATTTATTGTTAATGTCATCCTGTAAAGCGCTTTGAGAAGCCACCTTTAAAGGCGCTATATAAAATAAAGTTTATTATTATTATTATTATTATTATTAAATGACTGCAGACAACAATGGTTGAATACAGATGCAATTGAGAATTCAATATATTCTGTTTTATTTAAATGCCACCAGCAGTTTTAGCTATATCAGTTTGGATTAGAGGTTATAAATACAAGTGTCTTGTCATAAACAATATAATGTCAGACTACAGTACAGTATACAGTACATGACAAGCTCAGAGGGTAACAAAATGTGGAAAATTTGCAGGGGAATGAAGGTGCTTTTGCAAGACACAGTATAGGAAATGGTCTGTGTATTAGTAGATACTGCATTATTCATGTATGACCTAATGCCTTTTGAGAGATAAGTGGAATTCAATCTACAGTGGTGCAGAGATAATTTTGTGTTTTAAAATGTGACTACAGACATATAGGGCAAAATAAAAATATTTGTGAAAAGGTTAATTCTATAATGTTAATTTGGTTTGCACTGAGTAACATTATTATGTTATTCAGTGCACACCAAATTTACACTATAGATAAAATCTAAGTTCTATACTTTATATACAGTAGGTTCCTAAGCACATATAGTGCATATTTACAAAAATGCTTTTCCCTTTAACTTTATATCTAGTGTTTTCACATGTGCATATCAGATTTAATCATGGTACGATGACATGGACAGGAAATGAGCCATGGAAAATTACTGTGTGGTTTCTCGTGAATCTCACTGGTAGCTCAAAGTACTTTATAAAAATGCATATACACGTTTCAACAAAAAAATGAGTTGAAGAGGTATGCTTGTTTACACTTAAATTAGAAAACAAGCTTAAATATTTCAAACTTTTGCTTTTGTGGATGGCTGACATTAATCGGAAGTCTGGTTCTAACCAAAATAGAGATTTGTTCATAGATCTGATGTCATAACATTTGACCCAGGCTAACTTGAATTTGGTCAGTTGTGAAGATGGCAGTCATCTGCAATATTTCAGTGGAGTGACAACTTATTTAACATTACAACTTAACATTACAACTGAAAAGCTGATCTCTTGTTTGCTTACTGGTATTTGGAGATTGTTGGGAATTTTCTTTACTTGTATGAGAAAGTGTCCTTAGCAGCTTTATAATTACAAATATTGCAACTGTACTGGAATACAGTAAAAATACACTGAACACAAAATACTGTATACAGTAATACTTTTACCTCTGAATACTGGAATCTGTGTGCTACTGTAAATGTATCTAGTATTTATTGATACAATGCTCTTTTAAAAAGGACACCAATCTGTCACGCCCCGCACTCCCCCTCGCAAATGGCATTACATTCCCAAACCCACGATCTCATTCCTAACTGAACCCATCACATTCTCACAGGCACCATATTCCACAGATTCTCACTTCTGAACCAATTATCCAACCACGCCCCTCTCCCTTCACTATTTAAAGTTCCCTCACACACCAAACCTTGATCACTATTGAAAAGCCTCCTTTAGAGTTTTCTAGTGCATGTTTGTTGGATTTCCTGGTTTTTGGACTTAACTTTTCCCTTTTTGATCTCGTCTCTTGGATTTTGCCTTTTGGATTGTCTTCTCGGTTTGTCTCGGCTCTTTCTGGTAAAACTGATCTCTAGCTTCTCCTATCGACCTTGCTTTTGGATTACGATTTTGGATTGTTTGCCTCTGTATCCCGCAGAATTCACGGCTATGCACAGGATCCTCAGAAAACTACTTGCCGGTTCCCTGACACAATCTCTGTTGAATGGTATGTTGGGGTTGCAATAGTAATTGAGAATGGGAAATGATGAAAAAGATATTTGATAATACAAACCTTGTTTGAGTCCTTCTTGAGAATTGGTTTCAAGATTTGTGTTTTAGAACGTCCAAATCTGAAGATGCCATATGTCAATCAATTTGGCTTGCTGGGGCTTGTACTAGAGAGAAAATTTGGTAGAACCATGATTCATGTTACAGAATAAAAAAAAGTATGCAGTCTCTTCCCTTTCCATATGACTTTATAAATTATAGTTTGCTGTCTCTCCCACAAATTCTAATGAGGAAGTGAGAGGGACATTCATTTATTATTTATCATTTATTAATTATTTATGGTTTTATTATGTAAAGAAAAGCTTTAAGAGAATCTGGAAAGTTTAATCAGGTTCATCATGTCCATCCGTTCAAAAGTGTATTTTTAACCGTTAACTATACTGATGGGGGGAGGGGGTAAAGAAACCTCTCAGAGGCCCTCTGCTCACACCTCCTAGACATCACACCCAACTGGCTTGGGCCAGACAGAGGCTGCGATGAACTCATTAGCAGTGGCATCAGGTCCTCTTCACAGATGAGTCACTCCTCAGCCTGTTCCACACAGATGGGAGGGCCAGAGAGTGGAGGAGGAGCTGTTGCATTTCTTTTTTCCATCAGTATATTTAGCATGTGAAGATTAATATATTTTTTTACCAATCCTGGCCAACCTTTTTCCTTGCAAACGCAATCCTGCATATATGCAACAAATACGTTTTTACCTCAATACTTTATATTCCAGGTAGGCAGTGGAAAGTATGGTCATGTACTGTATAATACTACATTTTTCAGAAAAGAGGATTATTGTAAAAGAGCAATTTATAGACTTGTTCACAGATATAAAAATGTCCTCACTAACAACACCTTTTCTCACTTACAAAGAAGAACAAAGTTTGCAAACGAGATGAAGCCATTTGGGTCTTTTCAGATCTACCACCAGTGATCATGAACCCTGACTTTATGATGTGCAGTGCTACAGTGTCCAAATAGGTTTTAATGTTTTCAGAATGAAGTCAAATTATATTGAAATCGTTGTTTAGTTTCACCTATCGATACCAATATTCTGTTTTATGGGCAGAGACCAAGGTACTGATTATAACAGTCACAATCATCACAAAGTCTAGCTTTACACTATAAGAAGAGTAGCAAAGACTGTAGGGTGTTGAAGGAATAAAAGTCTTAATCTTATTTCAAATACTCATCAATCAGAAAATCCATTTTCTCTAAAGTAAAGGTAAGATGTTTTTCTATTTATATTTATCTTTTGAAACTCAGTTTGTCTCAGAAGGACAAAAGATCTTAGACTATCTACAGTCTGTTTAGTTACAAAATGGATCTTACAATGTAATGTCTTTAAGAGTATTCCTAGCCACTGATTAATTCAGAAAGGTCAATTTTCTTGTCTTTGTACTTCAAATCATAGCATGGGTGGAGTGGTGGCACTGTAGCTAAGGATCTGTGCCTATAGCTGGAAGGTTGCTGGTTCAAATCCTACAGCTGGCAGAGGAATCCTATTTCATTGGACCCCTGAGCAAGGCCCTTAACAGAGTTGACCCTGTACTCTGACCCCAAGTTTCTCTTTCCCTGTTTGTGTGTCTCATGGAGAGCAAGCTGGGGTATGTAAAAAGACAAATTCCTAATGCAAGAAATTGTATATGGTGATCTTATCTTATAAGCAGAAGTAAGTAATCTACAAATCTGGCAGCATTATAATATTAGTTTGCTGCCTTTGCAGCCTACGCATGCTGACGCAGCTACCCACCTGAACGTATAATATTAGTGTCTGTTGGTATTTATTAAACCTGTCAAAAAGCATTAAAAACCCCGAGAGAGCCCTGCCTCATTATGTACATCAATTAAAGATTATTTTGTGCAATACAAGAAAACAATTAAGGAGTGAAAAAAGGCTAAAGTAACTTTCATTAGTTACTATTTCTGTCATATTTATTCAAAAGCAAAGATACAATTTGTGTCCTGGTCACCTACAGTAGAACATAAAAAAAAAATTATGGAGCCATTGTAATTATTTAACATTTGTTTATACAGTATCAATTTCTAAAATCATTTCTTTCTTTCACTTACCTGAATCTGTTAGAACACTAGCTTCTGTTATTTTTTCTGCTCTAATCAAGCTTCATTGTCATGTCATATCATTTACCAAACCAGTTTATACCATACGGTGTTGCGGGAAGCCGGAGCCTACCTTGCAGCAAGAAAGGGTACACCCTGGACGGGGCGCCAGTCCATTGCAGGGCAAGTGCAAGCCAATCATACATGGGGACAATTTGGAGGCCATGTAAAGGCTGAGTGGGGAAATTTTTCCTGGACACCAGGATAACTCCCTACTCTTTTCGAGAAATGCCCGGGGATCTTTAATCACCATTGTCAGGGCCTTGGCTTAATGTCTCATCCAAAAGATGGTGCCCACTATAGTATAGTGTCCCCGCCACTATACCAGGGCATTAGGATCCACACAGTCTGCAGGGTGGGTGCCCCCCCACTGGTCTCAGTAACACCACTTCCAGCAGCAACCATAGCTTCCCAGGAGGTCTCCCATCCAGGTACTGACCAGGCTCAACGCTGCTGAGCTTCAGTGGGTTACCAGTTCAGAGCTGCAGGGTGATATGGCTGCTGGCAAGATTGATTGTGTGCTTACTTATTCTATGCGAGATGTACTTTTGAATTTGAAATGTTTTAAGGATATTGGGAATTAACCTTGTGCCAATTTCATTTATGGCAAGCTTCAGTATTTCCCTTATATGGGGATATTAAATAAAACTTAACCAAATGAAATATACTGAAGGTATTGGAACAATACACCAGATATATTTTCCCCCAGTTCTATGAGAGGAGGAACCATCTACTTGGAAGTGATAATAGAAGCTACACCCTACAAGGACAGGTTATTGAGTGAACAAACAATGTCTGTGGAAGACACTTTAATCCTTTAAACTGCTTTTTCTCAAAGGTGAGTAATTTTCTGTCGTTTTGTTCACTTTTACAGTCTTGAAAGTCCCACTAAGAACAGTTACAAAATAGAACACAATCCAGTCCAGTAAGATATTGTATAGTCCCCATTTCACAGCAAATAAATAGACACTGCATGATATGAATCATAATTGTGGGAACAATGGAGAGTTCATACTAATTACAGGAAATAGTGCACCCCATTATAAATTTCAGGAACAAAAGGAAGAATTTTGTAGGTCAAAGGTGACAATTATCACAATATTCTGCAGGCATGGATATGGAAATTAATATAGGATACATTGTACTATAAGATGTATTTGCAAGAAGAATTTAGAATAAGTATTGGCACAGATTTATTCATACAATAAAACTTTTGAGCTCCTGGAGGCGTTCAGTACGCATTAGAAAATTTAGGAATTCTGCCACATTAAAAGGGCAAACTTGTACTGTTCTATTTTCCTACTGTTACTTTAAGAAGGTTATTAACTGCAGAAGTCATTCTGAAGGCTGTCAGACAGTCCAGGGCAGAGCTGACAGGAGCTGTAGATGTAAAGCTAACACCTCCCTATAAGTGGTGATAAGGAGCACAACATCAAATTACCATATTCACCAAGATTTCCTAGTCTTGTATTATCACTATTCCCTTCAAGGTCATTCTCCTGCCTCATTCAGTAAAATTGTGAGTCTGTTAGTCTTTTCAAGATCGCAAATCGTTTTAAAGTGTTCCTTATGTTGCTTTCTTTTAAAATGCAGGTTAAATGTGAAGATTCGTTACCACAGGTCTTCAAACATGTGACTTTGTAAATTGTTAAAATCACTGTAATCCAATGATGTGTGACGATGGCCCTGATGAGTTATTCCACAAAACTAATATACAGTATATAAACAAAATTGTAATTTTGTAAAGCTGATCAACACATTTGTGTTCTCTTGAATTGACTACTGTAATACTCGCTGGGGTTTCTAAATCTACTTTGAACAAACCGCAGTATGTCCAAAATTTGGGAGCCAGAATCCTGACCAGGTCTAGTGCAAGTGATCACATAACTCCTATCCTGGAGTCCTTGTACTGGCTTTGTGTCAAATTCTGTATGGACTTTAAAATCCTCATGCTCACCTATAAGGCTCTGCATGGCTTGGCACCTCAGTACCTGTCTGAACTTTTATTGCCCTACCTCACACCTCGCAACCTTCGCTCTTCTAATTCTGGTCTCCTAACTGTCCCCCAAGCCCGTCTACATTGTATGTGTGACAGGGCCTTCTCCTGTTATGCCCCAAAGCTCTGGAACTCTCTGCCCAAGGATATCAGAGAGTCTCCTTCTCTAAACTCCTACAAATCCAGACATGAAACCTTCTTCTTTAGAAGAGCCTTAACTTAACTGGTTCCATTCTTTACCAAATGGGGCCAAACAGTCAGATAAAACTCAAGAGGCATGCCATTAATTATAGAAGGTTTACAGTACTCTTACTCTAGTACTGCTACCTCTTGAGGATCAAGATTAGGTCAACCAAGATTTGGAGAAACATCATACAATTTCCCCACTCATGCTGTACTGGCCACCCTGATGCCATGTAAGCTTCAAATCTGCCGCACAAGTGAGTTTAGACATTGGTCGTCTGTAACGCTGTAACTTTCTGTCTCGATAGTGCTTTATCATAGTGTAAAGTACATGTAATTATAATAATAATAATAATAATAATTGCTTACACTTATATAGCGCTTTTCTGGACACTCCACTCAAAGCGCTTTTACAGGTAATGGGGACTCCCCTCCACCACCACCAATGTGCAGCATCCACCTGGATGATGCGACGGCAGCCATAGTGCACCAGAATGCTCACCACACATCAGCTATCAGTGGGGAGGAGAGCAGAGTAATGAAGCCAATTAATAGATGGGGATTATTAGGAGGCCATGATTGGTAAGTTCCAATGGGAAATTTGGCCAGGACGCCGGAGTTACACCCCTACTCTTTTTGAGAAATGCCCTGGGATTTTTAATGACCACAGAAAGTCAGGACCTCAGTTTTACATCTCATCCGAAGGACAGCGCCTGTTTATAGTATAGTGTCCCCATCACTATACTGGGGCATTAGGACCCACCTGGACCACAGGGTGAGCACCCCCTGCTGGCCCCACTAACACCTCTTCCAGCAGCAACCTTAGTTTTTCCCCAGGAGGTCTCCCATCCAGGTACTGGCCAGGCTCACACCTGCTTAGCTTCAGTGGGTTGCCAGTTCTGAGTTGCAGAGTGATATGGCTGCTGGCATACAAATGTATAACAAAATGGTAAGGTGCTTTGCTCCAGTGAGCTCTAGAAAATATGCTCATTTTGTTTAAAAAAAGAACTGCTGTAACCTAGCTCAACAACAGCTAGGTTTGCACAGTCTCATCAAATTATATTTCTCTTTTACCTCCTACTTCATTACAGCAACTACAGGAAACATGATAGAATCCAGTGCTTAGAAGCCAGTACAGGAGAAGCTAATGGAAATCCCAGCACGGTTCTGCAACAAGAAGTAGTTGAAGAGCAATTTGCATTGCTGTAAATATTTCAGAAAGCCTTAAAGTTTAACCATCTCAAGCGAACAGCGAACCAACCCTACAGCGGGTGGTGAAAACTGCCCAGTCCATCACTGGGGTTGCCCTCCCATCTATACAGGACATTTATGATACACGGTGCTTGAGGAAAGCTCTAAGCATCATCAAAGACCCCACACATCCCAGCTACAGACTATATGACCCTCTACCATCTGGAAAATGGTACTGGAGCATTCGGGCCCGGACTACCAGACTCAGAGACAGTTTTTACCCCCGCACTATCAAACTATTAAACTCCCAGCCTCTCTCACCTCACCTCTCACCTATGATCTGAACCTCACAGTGCCTTCTTTCTTTCTTACCAAAAACTCAAACACACATTGAAATCTACCTCTACCTTACATGTCAAAAAGCTCACTCCCCATAATTTATATCCTTTTATTTCATTCTGTTGATGCATGTTTTTGCACATCTGATGTTGTTTTTGCACATTACCTGTTACCTTTTTGTTGTTTTGCACATTGACTGTTGTTTTTTACACACTGCCCGTTGTCTCTGTCTTTCTTTTATTATACAATTGTATTGTTGTTGTTTTTTGTACTACTTATCGTCTGAGACCTAGCTAAATAACATTTTGTTATACCATATACCTGTATATGAGTATAATGACAATAAACTTGAACTTAAACTTGAACTGATGTCCTTGACATTATTAAGAAGGGCGGGATACCACAAAGGACAGGGATCCCTTGACTTAACTCCATAGTGTGTGGTGTTCACTGGTTTAAATTTTTATATTCACAACACAGTAAAAAAACTGTCAGCCTCAATATATATAGCAATAATTGATTCATGTGATAAATTAATTCCCCTTAAAAATGTATATAATTAGCAGTAAAGTGATGCTGCTAGCTTTAAAAACTTTCATATGATACCTTAGTAAATACATGAGTAAGAGTTTAAAACATTTAAAACCTGCTTAGAGCTTGAAGGTCAAAGCAGGCTACATACAGCAGGAGACTAAGAGAGTAAATGAAACATGGGGGCAAAAGTATGGCAAAGTCATGAGAAATCTCCAAAATGTGAAAGTTGCAACTTGGAAAATTATTAATTATTAATTAATTCTGCTATTTCAGGCAAACACACATATTGCAGAAGAATTGATGGACTTCATTAAGATGTCTTCTTTGAATCTGGTAGAAGATGATTGTGCTGGGACCTGTAGAGCAAGCTATACTGTGTCCTATAAAGGGAGATTAGTTTTTAGTTTAAGAAAAACATTTTCTTTCTACAGCTTACAATATAAATCACAGTGGAACAAGTGTGTCTTCTTACTGTTCTTTAATACTGTTTAATCAAGGTTTTAGTATTATATTACTAAATAAAATCCATGTTGGATTTGTAAATCCTTTTATGTCCCCTTTCATGACAACTTACTTGAATCAATACAGTACTTCTGATTAATGGAGTTTATTTAATGAAAGTTCGGGAGGGATGACAACAACCACGCTCAATCATTCCCAGCCGTCAGTAATTAGCAATCACCCTTTCGTCCTTCCTCCACCGAACACTATAAATACCAAATGAGATATCTCTCTCCCTTGCGTGCGACTTTTTGCATCCCACCTCCACCCCAACTCCACCTCTGCAGCTGCCCCTTGGTTACCCTGTGTGGGGGTCCTGGCCTCCTCGTCCTATGGCCAGGAGGTCAGCTCTCAGCCAAGCGGGTTAAGCCAAATATTCGCTCCACTACAGTTCATTACGCTTTGATCTTGGGCGTTGTCATTCCTCGTGAACTGGAGATGTCTCCATATTTTATAGTATTAGCTGAGTCATACTGTTATTCAGCTGGTTTATTCTTCTATTTTTTTTGCTTTGTCCCTCAGTTCAAAGAATTTTTGTTTCACCTCAACAGAAGGTTTTTGAACTTGTTTGCTAAGCATGGTATTGTATTCATATTTTAATTTTAGGATGTTATTAAAGTCGGTCTGTGGCAAGGAAAGTCTATGTGGTTGCTCTGAGGCTGAAAGTTGTGTTTCAGTCTTGGAAGTCTTTCAGTCTTGGAAAGCTGAAATCTTCACTTTTTCACAAAGGCTTTTGTAAAAAATAATCTCACCTCTTGTTATCACCCTGAGTGTTTCCCATAATGTGGAATCTGATATATCTGTGGTGTTGTTAGTTTTAGTCATCTTTGCTTCTGTACGGTTGCATATCATTTTGTCAGAGAGCAAAGAGCAACTTCCATCTACGTATGATTTGATTTCATAACAGTCAACAGGAACACTGAAGCCAATACCTGAAGCTGATGTTGAGAGAACAACCACAGTCTAATCACAATTGAATTTAATAATGTTCTGTTGTATCCATACTGTATCTTAATGTCAGACAGACACCTGCAAAGTCAATGATGTCAGCAAGACATCTGACCAAGACAAAATTAAACACCAAAGGGCACAAAAAAGGATTCATACCATTATGACGCATGCTCCCCCCCAGATGGCAGAGGTGGGCCCGCAGGTGTTACAGACTCAAGAGGAAGAGCATCACAATCCAGGGGTAGTTGCCGGCATGCTCCATAATGGGCTTTTCTGGGACAGGTACAGGGAGGATCAGGGAAAGGGCAGCCCTGGACAGTCCGCACCTGGATCCGGGCAGGACAGGGCCAATATCATCAGGACTAGGGGGTGCACTAGAACCAGGCTGAATGGGGCGCACGCTCTTTGGGTCATCTTCTCCAGGGACCAGGCTGAGAAATAGGTGCACTTTCAGGGTCTTCACTTGAAACCAGGCTGAACTGGACACACGCTGTTGGGTCAGTCTGTAGCAGGTGAATGAGAGCCCGGGGTGGGCAATGAGTGTGCTGTCTAGACAGACCTGCAGAGGATGCACCAGGGGTAAACCTGAACTGTGCACAAACTGAGGACCGGAACCAGCACAGAATCCCAGGGGCAGGTCAGGACAGGGGTAGAGTCCAAAAAGTGGAGAACAAGCTGGACACAAGGCTAGAGAGAAGGCAGGACACAGGAATGGAATGCAGGCTGAACTCCAGAATGTGGGGCTAAGGTGCCAGGCCCCCAGGCAGAAACAGCACCACATGAGGACAACAAGTCTGATGCAGCAGCAGACCTCACCTCCAGCACACACACCAAGGGAGACAGAAGCGCCACACCCACTGCAGGAAACAATGCAGTATAATGCAATGGGACAAAAACCACTAATGCTGGGAAATCCAATGGATGCAACTGCCAGGGAAACAGGAGTGTGCTCTCTGGCAGCAGGCAGCTGCCACACCAAACCCACAGGCACATGTGGAGCTGCCACCAGCACAGACCTCATGCTGCTCACAGCAGGCTGATTGGTGGAGAGAAGCACAGCAAGGGACAGTGTCCCAGAGCCTAGTCTGGGACTCTAAGGAGGCAGGCAAGTCACAGGGAAAATCTAGGAAAGCAGGGAAAAAGGAACAAATGGGCAACCGCAGGGTTTCAGGCAGACGGGAAATAGGAAGAAAGCAGGAAGGACTCCGCTGGTAAACACTGACTTGGGGGTCTGTGAGTGGAACCCAGGGGAGGAACAATACAGGTGGCATGAAGCAATGCCAGACCACTGAGGAGAAACAAAGGAGGGCTTAAATAACCCCCAAGCACCTGATGCAGTGTGACTTCTCACTGCAGTCAGGTGCTCTTAGTATTTTGTCTCCTCGACAACTGATGCAGAACAGGCAGGATGAAGGAGGTGTGGCCTGCGGTCACTACAGCTGCAGCACACTGCAGGCGAAGTGGCGGGAGAGTCATGACAGGTACACCCTGAACATGTGGG
This sequence comes from Lepisosteus platostomus, assembly GCF_059453375.1. Classification (NCBI taxonomy): domain Eukaryota; kingdom Metazoa; phylum Chordata; class Actinopteri; order Semionotiformes; family Lepisosteidae; genus Lepisosteus; species Lepisosteus platostomus. The sequence continues at coordinate 34,289,680 of NC_142612.1, forward strand.
ACAATAGTGTAAAATAGTGTAATACAATCCACCAGGGTGTTGTAATTGGCAGTATCAAAGGCTGCATTTAGGTACCAAAGGAGGAAAATATTAAGTCAGAGTTATTTACCTTATGAAGGGCTTTTTCAGTGCTTTGTCTCTGTCTAGACTGCCAGAAAGGGTTCAAAGAGCATAAAATGGCTTTTTAAAGGTACATCCAAAGAGAGATTGCCTGGATTTCATGGGAATCCTTTGGAATTTATGAGACAATTCTGGGATATTTTTGGGCCATTATTACTAGATACTGTATGGTACAAAATGCCCCTCAAAAGGGTTTGGCTAATTTTAAGAAGTACAATTTGATGTTCATCCAATTGCTCTTGGCTAAAAAAGCTAAAGACTCTGTCATGTGTCCCACTTACAGGGGCATTTTATAAATAAACTGTAATGTAAAGCTCTATGCAAACATTTTGGCAAAAGGATTAGGTGCTTATCTGAACAACTCCGTACATATAGATTAAGAAGTATCTATTAACAATTGGGTTCTGATGATGTGCTTCATATTCTCTATATTCTTTGAAATACCACAGAGGAAAACAGCAGCCTCAATGCCGAAAAAGCTTTAAACAGACTGGAATGGGATTATTTATGGGAGGTACTATACCTGATAGGTTTAGGTTCAGAGTTCATCAAAATGATTAAGTTCCTTTATTCCAATCCTGCAACAGAGGTTCTTATGGGTACCACATGATATTTCTAGATGTACTGTATCAGACAGAGCTATCCTCTCTCACCTTTAGTGTTTGTGCTACCTCTCAATCCTCCTAGCTCGAACCTATAGCTACAGGGAAATTACCCCTATTAATATATGCAATATTTGATTTCTCTATATACAGACAATAATTTATTATTCTATGAGACTATACCAAAATCTCTCCTACCTTTATTTGAAAAATGACAGAATTAACAGGCTTTCAGGTTCTATGATTTGCTGAAAAAATCAGCTCTTCTTCCTTTAAATGTTAATGCTGTTGATACTGCATAAGCCATTTACATCACAATAGTCACTAATTTGAAATATCTGAGCATCGGTATGTATCATTAACTAAAAAACACTGTAGAGCGTAGATTTCTTCCCATCTAGAAGAAAATAGACTGATTTATCTAAATGGATGCAATCCTCAGTTTGATTCAGGCATGGTTAAGGTAAATATTCTTGTTCAGATTTTATCAGCTCAATGATTCCTTCACTCCCTCCTAAAAAGTACTGGAAAACATTAATTCCTTGCTCTCTAACTTTATTAGAAGAGGAGAAGAGGCCTTGTCTTAAGCTTTCTAAATTAAGATTTTTTTGTCATCTGTGCTGCACTGTGGCTGAATTCTAACATCCCGGATTCATTAATCAAATTATGTAGCTATTTATGTAAAGGTTAAATGATGTGCTCTCTTCTGGTTTATCTGTAAGTCAAGTTACAACATTCTTAACATTACAACATTAAGTTACAACATTAAGGTCTTCCATCTTACAGAGATAATGGCAATAGGTGGAGAAACATTTTAAACTGAAACAGAAATGTTTTTTTTTACTGTTCCATGCTTAAAAAATCCATATTTTTCACTGATAGTCAGCTATTTGTTTTTTCACAGTGGTATGCACCCATGGGGTATACATCCATTGTGAATAGAAGATATTCCAAGACTTACAGGAGCTACTGTATAAGACATTTTAGGTTCTTTTTTTGATTATCTCTCGAGAGCTGCTATGCATGCCTGTTGGGTTCCCTGGAATACATCATTTGTTTCCCACCTGCTATACAAGATATTGTTCAAAACAAGATCTTATGTGAATTGGCTTAAAGATTTATGAGAATTCTCTGATGAGAATAACATTTCATGGGAAGACATGTGGAACAATCTGATGTACGTCTTCAAAAACCCTGATCATAAATGATCAATTACAAATTTATTAAAAGAATGTATTTAACCTTACCTAAACGATTTTGAATACATCTGACTTCCCACATTGTTTATTGTGTAATCAAAGCATTGCGGGGACCTTCTTTCACTAGGTTCGGGAATGCCCTGAAGTCGGTACAGAATATTTTGGAATAAAATCTGTTCCTGTTTATTGGACATACTACAGAGAAATATTCTCTTTTCACCAGGGGATACATTTACTTAATGATGATTCATCTTTAAATTTATCTATCTTACAAAAAGTTGGCTAGCAAGTACTGTGGTTGCTAAAAAACTGTGGGATGTTGGCTGACCTGCGGTGCTCTCCCTTGGCGTCAATTAAACTTTTTATTTTTTTGGACATTTGATTTCTGAAATTTTCAACAACCCACATTCATGGTACCAAAATAGAGACAGTAAGAGCATTAGAGTCTGCAATTGTCTTAATTAAATCATTGTTTTAGTTCTAATTTCTTATATATATATTTTATTTATATCATTGTTGCAATTTATCGATTGCCATTGTAGGTGGAAATGGGAGAGAGGGTGTCAGGGTGAAAGTGCAGTTGTTTCCTGATTTTTGATTAGTATGCCTTATTATTGCACACAAAAATAAATTACATCTAAAAAGAAAAGATTAAAATAATTCTCACCATGACCCTCTAAGGATGAAGTACAGTAATTACTATAAATAAATGGATAGATGAACACAAAAGAGGTCATACAGTAACAGTAAATGAGACTATTAACTACAGTCCTATTGCCAGTTTGCCTTTTCCTCAAAGAATTTCTGGAACAGGCACTTATAGCTGAACAGTGCCTGTTCCAGAAATTTTGTGAGGAAAAGGCAAACTGGTAATAGGACTGTAGTTAATAGTCTCATTTATGACCTCTTTTGTGTTCATCTATCCATTTATTTATAGTCATTACTGTACTTCATCCTTAGAGGGTCATGGTGAGCTGAAACCTAACCCAGTCAGCTCAGGCCAAAAAGGTTGATTACACACTGAACAGGACATCAGTCCATAGCAGGACATACACATATGCAACAGGAGCAGTTGAAATTGAGCAGCATGTTACTGACCTGTGGGAGGCAAATGAGGCACCCAAAGAAAACCAACACAGACACAGGACATGCAGCATGTACCTAGAAGGTACACCAGGAAAGAAGTGGACCCAGGATCCCAGAGCTGTAAATTGGCAGTGATAAAGGGTTCTTATGCTCCCATGCATCCTACTTTTCCTAGCATTGTACAGTATAGCATACAGGTATCTTTTACAGTTTTGAGTTTTTATTTTCAGTTATATACACCTGGGATGGTGAATATGTACCCTTCAATAAGTGTTATACAAATAAATGCATAACAATAATAAATAATTGTAACAAAAAGTTCACTAACAGAAAAAGATTCAGAATAAAACTAGGGTTTCAGCCTTTGAACAGTATTCTTCTGATCAGAGTGCTGAGATATCACTGGCCTATTTGGTTGCTGTATTGTTATCGTCCTCATCATTATCATTATGTTAAGTACAGCTGTGCCACCCTAGCTCTTTACAGTAGCTCAAAAAAAAAATATCAATAATCAAAACAGAAAAAATATTTTGGAACTTTAATTAATAACATACATAGCTTGCACTCTCATTAGTGCTAAGTAAAACATGTAATTAAGTACAAAAATACTGAAGCTTTTATGAATGCTGCCTGTATGGATTCCAGCTGGTAAATTAATCCACCTGTTCTATTAATAGGCCCAGTGCTACAGCTAGTAATAAAGTTTTACAAGGAAAGGACTGGCCCTTCAGTTTAATTAAACACAAAGCCACAATATGAAGATGAGAGAAACAACAAGATAGTGAACCTTAAATTAGACAGAATTACATTGTGAACGGCTACATAAAGAAACAACAGCTATCAAACATACAAAACAGACACAAAGCACAAAGCCACTGAGTAATGCATCACCCACACACAATATCCCTCTAATTCAGTTATTCTCTGCACTATTTGTGTTAGTATTTGTTTCCAATCCAGTCCTGCTTTATAAGTATTCCCTTTGGTAATCTAGCATGTAGTAGTATCTGGACAGATTCTCTACAACAGGCATCAAGTTGGAAAAACATAATTACAAAGAATTTCAGTGCTAATGTCCTCCAACACAGCATTGGTTGTGGTAAGTATGTGTATTTTCAAAAAATGTGAAATATCTAAAATGCTACAGAAATTATAAAAGTAAATCATAGAAAATATGTTTTCTATCAGTTATTGTGTGGACCTTGCAGGCAGCCAGCGTCTTAGTGTGTCTAATCGCATTAAATGTAGATCTCATTTAAATAAGGCTGAACATCCTCAGCACTGGGTAGAAAAAAATTGAAGCACATCAAAGCGCTTTTAGAAAAAGACTTGATGGACTAGTACATGTCCTTCCCCTTTAGGAGTACAACCCAGTGTCACTGTTGCTCACCAGTGCCAGTGCTGTATTTCCAAGTATTACATTAAAATTTAAAGGAAAAGTGGACAGTGTTTGTATTTCATGTTCACATCTTACAAGTTACAAATGTCCTGTGTGTTTTGAGTGATTTGTTCATTTTGTTCTGGAACTGAATTCTGCAGAGCTGATTCTAAGAGAAAGCTAATTAAACTCATTAAAAGGATGAAATGCAGCATGTGTCTAATCTCATTAAATGTAAAATGTAAATAAGGCTGAACATCCTCAGCACTGGGTAGAAAAAAATTGAAGCACATCAAAGCACTATTAGAAAAAGACTTGATGGACTAGTACATGTCCTTCCCCTTTAGGACTACAACCCAGCTACCCAGTATGGTGAAAGGGAAACATTGTGCTACAGGAAGAGCCATTTTCTATATGGGGTACTAAATCAAGGTCCTAGCCAGCTTTTGTAAACCATGCAGTCCACCACAGTAGGTGAAAAAATATTCACTGTTTGGCAATCCACTGTCATGACATGTACTGTATGTGACAAGACAGGTCCAGAAGGGGTGAGATTTTTTTGCTTCTTCTAACTTGGTATGTCCATCAAATGGGTCTCAAAATTGTAGTGGAGCCTGATATGGGACAGAAAGACATATGCATGTCTGTCCTTGCAAATATCTACTGCTGGGAAATCACAGGCAAGAAAAGGAACCACAATTCCCTCTGGATGAAGTGCATTACTGTTGTTTGAGAATGAATGGACATACAAAATCTAACAATTATATTTAAAATTAACTTGGTAAAAAAACCTTTCTCTACTTTAAAAAAATCATAAAAGATGATAAAAGAAAGTTGATCTTGATTCTGATACAAATGGGGTAATGGCATGAAAAAGTTACAAGTACAGCAGCAAGCATAGCCATACATTAAAACAAAGAGTATGCAACTTTCCATTTCTTGAAATAAAAATAGCAGAAATTGATACATTTCCTCTTTTTCCTCTATACAGAACTCATCCTTGTCTTCAACAAGCACATTGTAGCCTGTAGGTGGATATACACGCTCTATTAGGCAACCAAAGTCTGACCTCTTTGCATTATATAACAGATAGACAGGCACACTGTGAAAAACCCCTAACAAATAATTGATTTTTAAATTCCAATTTATTCTGCCTACCTTATTCTGTCTTTTCAATAAGCTTCCAAGCTGGGTTTCTGCAGGACTGATTGAAAAGGATTTCATTTTCAGCACAGTTCAACAGTAATTAAGATCAGCAGTCACAGAAAAAATAAACGTGGCCAAGGAGTTCTTCACAGCTACAAGTGCCTCCTTTGCAAATGAATGTGCAATCATGCTGTTGTGTTGCTAATAAGCTCAAGCTGTAATGCATGAAAACTGTCAACAATTTTTTCATCAAAAAAGTCCAAATTCAGAGTCCAACAATCAGTTAGACTTGTTCTTCGGATTTATTGGGGTCCATTCTTGCCACAGGTACAACTTGGGTAGATTTGCAGCACCCTGCACAGATGTACTTGAGGAAACATAAGTAGGCACTTCCTGATATGATGACAGTTATGATGATGATGATGGTAGCTCCAAACGCCGGCGACACAGTGTTCTCCAGCACAGACTGTAGCCCTCCACTGGGAGACAGAGTTGGGGGATCGATGCTCTGACCTTAATAAAGATAAAAATTGGTATTTCAATCATATTTAGCTCTTTGCAATAAGAAGTTCTTGTAATGAACTGAAGCCCTGAACTGGCAGAACCAGTGTGTTCTGTTTGTACACAATACCTTAAATAAACTAATCTCCCAAATGCCCCCTCCCCAACACTACATGCAGGGAACCTCATAAAAGGAAAAAAGAGCCTTATTCAATTATCTCAGCTACTGTAGATGGATAAACCTGTGGAGAAAAAGAATGGACTTTTCACACATCTTGTAGCAAACCTCCAGGCTTCAGTTGTGTCACACCCCCAGCGCCATGGATCTTTGCTGTGGAAATGTGCATTTCAAATAACAATCAAGGAAATCCTGATCCTCATTTCTGTAAGGGTGGTGTATCTGGGTGTTATGATCATTTTTTAGCAGCCAGAAGACAAGCCAACCAAATCCCTCTTTATTACACTGACATATTGAGCAAAGACTTTTCTGTTATATTCTGTTCCTAGATAGTGGACAGAATCAAAGTATCCCTGCCCTGCAAAAGAGTATTAGACAATCCCAGACCTGGTGCAGGAAGAAGCCCACAGTGCCCAGATCCCCAGATACTGAGATTTATTTTAAAGCTAAAGCAAATGTGAGCTTCACAGAAAGATGGCTTCCTCACTTATTCATCAGCCATCGACAGGAATCTGGGAGTCTTAGGCAATTTTTTTTATCAATATCCGATGCTGAGTGCCAGATTTATGCATTTATAACATCAAGGCTTCATTTCTGTAACTTTACTCTATGAGCTCCCTAACTCTCTTCGCAATATATCAAAAACTCTGCTGGACTGCAAACTCATACCAGGAATCAGCTGCCGGTTGGTTCTGTATCCCAGCAGGTATTCTTGCATGAGACTGTAAGACATCTTTTCATAATCCTTGCAAGTAATTTATGTGAAGCCTTTAATAGATGAGCATACATATATTGGGAAGGTTTTTCCAGCCCTCTGTATCTAACTGCTAAACCTGCAATGGTGGACACTGAATGGGGAAGGAAGAAAAGCCTGGAAGGTTGTACTGTGACTGCCAGAAAAGGCTGTACTGAAAATGGAAGAAATAAAGTTCTTGTGCCTTCTAGAATGTTTCAGGGGAGACAGGATGTTTCTATATTTCTTTTTTAAGACAATAGCAGCTTTCTTTAACTGAACAAAATGAAAGGAGGCTTCACACAGGCTTGAGTGTCTGATTGAAAGCTGTGACAAAAGTAGAGTACTGGGTGCCCCCCTGAACAGAGAAGCAGAAGGGCACGTGCTCAGTAACAATAGCTAACTGATTGAATGGGAAAAAATGGTTTTCATTCATTTGTTTTCATTGTTTCATTTATAATCTCATGTTTGTGTTTTTCTCCAGAAAAAGAAGTGGAAAAACCAAGGTACAACTGTCATCAGTCCTATAAGGAGATAAAGCAGTACTGTATTGTGAAAAAGCTGATTTCAAGATTGGAGGGGTGGGGGATGGAGCTTAATCACAATCCAGTTGGCAGACTGAGACTTTGGTTGGAAATTTCTGGTTAAGAGGAAAGAGCATCTCTGATCAACCTATCAGCAGTTCCAGGCACTAACCAGTCAGGCTTCACTTCTTAGACTAAGGCCAAGACATAATAAACGTAGGCAGTCTTAAAAAGATTTCAGGCATTTATTTGAGATGCATTCATGCCCAGCTGCATAGGTTATTTAGACATTTTTGAAACAAGATTGAAATAGCATGAATGGACTCCTTTCAGGAAGCATTATAAGGTTTCTCTTTTGTATGTAAATGCAGCTGATTCCATAAATAATAGCCATAAAAAATAAACCATTTATTATTACAGTCACATTCTCTAGCACATTCATACTAAAACAGTATAGACTTTTTTAAACGTTTATACAATACACGCTATACAAAATTTATTAATGGCAACAGTTATGACAAATTTCTCATTGAGTAACATCTTAGGGTAATAGGCATGATAGCTAGACATCCTTTCCTGTAAATAAAAGTTCAAGGATCAGGCTTAAATACATTTAAATGGAAATTAAAAAAAAGAATTCAAATCTCCATGGCAACTAGACGTCTCATGCTAATCATACATTTTGCAATGTGAACTTAAATTTTCATGGTATGGTTTAACCACCATTGAAAAGACTTGAATTTTCTACTTTTAAATAGTGATAGTTTGTTATCTGCAAACAGTCATGTCAGCTTGACATTAAGTCTGGTATTTGTTCCAATGTGGAATAAAGACTCCAGAACTGCTGCTTGAAGCTAATTTAGTTTAGATTGTAGAGCATGTTAGCAGTAAAGAAAGTCTTTGAAATTGATTTTCCAGTACTATAACAGGCTGTGGTTCTCCATCCCAATGAGGTACCTGGTCCAGTGGACAAACACTGGAAAACAACCAGAAAAAACAACCAGAGACCTACACCCACACTGTCAAGTGAAGCTGGAGGTACAAGGCCACAAGACAGCCAGAGCTCTTTACCAACACAGGGCCCTGTTCAAGGAGGTGAGAGGGCAACTGGCTGAAGAGAGGCTGCGGGTTCCCAGACAAGTCTGGGAAAGGACACAACCAAAGGAACTTGACAACAAGTTAAAGGACGTCAACTGGATGGCCGTGCACCAGAAGCTGGTGACCAGAGAGGACCTCTATAGACTTTCACTCACCAGGAACCCACATTGCCCCCTGGACACGTGTTTCGTTGAGGAGACGCAGGAGGACGTGTTCTAGAGCCGTCTCTTCGCCAAAGCAGTGTGGAGCAGAATTGACAACACTAGGCAACTCCTGGGAGCAGCAGCAGCAATGTTCCTGCTTTGGCTGTTGGTGTCCTTAATAAAACAAGGACTGTGGAATGCGAGGAACACTGTCATCCAACACAACACAGAGAGGGGAGCGAGGGAGCTGGAGGAGAGGATCCTTGCAAACTTCAGAAGGAGGATGAAGTGTGAAGTATCCAAATGGTGCTTCTCCACAGCGAAAGAGCGCTGGAAGGGACTGTGGGCCCTGTACAGGGACTAAGGAGGAAAACCCTGTTCCTTTGAGCTCCTGTTGTGGATTGGATGACTGCAGTTTCAGAGCCAGGACAGGGAAAAGGGCTTGGACAACAGCAAGTGGTAGGGCTTGGAAGGAAATCCAGGCCCAGCATCCACTTAAATGGATTAAAAAAGGACAATCACCTTTTAAAGAAGTTTTTGTAATGTACTGTAGTAGAATTTATATGGTTTGTCAGAGTGTGTACTCATTGTGAGATGCATATTTTGAGATAAAGGTTTTTTTAAAAAAGGAATATGTAATTGGGAAGAAAGCAGAGTACCCAGAAGAAACCCGGGTGAACATGAGGCAATATATAAACTCCACACAGATAGCATCCATGGCCCAGATTTGAACCCAGGGTTCCAGCAAAGTGAGGCAGCAATCTCACCCATAATACACATGTCCTAAAATTAATTTTAAAATGTATGATGGAATGTTCAAAATTGACATATCTCAGAGAGTTATATACAAGCAAATTTGTCCCATGCAATATAGTGAGGATCTACTGTATATTAGACAAGAGATTCTGTAAGTGCATTTTTTTAATCTTTCATCAGAAATGTGTCCTTTACTTAAAGGACATTTGTCCAATTGAAAGCATACAGTGCCTTACAAAATTATTCAGACCCTTCTCAAGCTCTATAACAAAGTTTATTCCTAATCTGAACGCTCAAAGACTTCTGTGGGTAAGTAAATGTCAGTAAAACTAAAATATGATGATTGCATAAGCATTCAGAACAATAACTACATTTTTTGGTGGAAGCACATTTCACAGCAATTGCAGCCAGAAGTCTAATCTACCAGCTTTGCGCACTGCCTTGGTTCGGTTTTTGCCCATTCTTCTTGTAAGATGCACTCAAGCTGTCTCGTGGCTTACGGACAGCACTTTCCATCGTTCCACAGATTCAATAGAATTCAAGAAAGGACAAGAAAGAATGGGCCAGTGGTAATAGTTAGTTGGTCCGAGGATCTCATCCAGCCTGGTCTTGAAAAAAATTAGTGTATCTCTTCAATCCTTTGGGTTCAGAAATGCCTTCTGTTTTGCATTTTAAATGCATGTCTACATACTGTAGTTTTCATTTGTGTCCTCTGATTTGTATTTCACTGTTCATTCTGAAGAATTCTGTTGGGGTGACTTTATCTTTGCCTTTAAGGATTTTGAATACTTGAATCAGGTCTCCTCATAGCCTTCAACGTTCAAGAACAAAAAGGTTCAGTTCATTGAGCTTGTCAGTGTACGTCTTTACTTTAAGCCCCAGAATGTATTTGGTTGCCTTTCTCTGATCTGAATCCAGAGTAGGAGTATCTTTTCTATAATGCACTAACCAAAATACAAAACATTAGGAAATAAACCTTACTAGAGCAGTACAGTATATTACATCATTTTCTATAACATACGTACTATAGATAAGTACAGATTTAAATTCTATACTTTTAACTATATCCGAGCATTTTATTAGTCTTTTTATTTGCTTCCTTACATTGTCTTAAATCCAAATGACATGTCAGCAGAAAAACATTAATCATTTTCATAAATCGCCTCTTCTTGTTCAGCATTTTCTATTTTGCATTCAAAATGTATTTGTTTACTGCCTGCATACAAAAACCCTGTATTTGTCTGCATTAAACTTCTTCTGCCATATGTTTGCCCGGTCTGTAAGCTCTGGCTGATATCCCTGATATGAACATTCCCAGAATACTCTCTCTTGGGATTTACTGGTACTTGGTAATAGGACAGAATAATATCTGCAGATATACAGTACATGAACACATTTCTATGTATCATTTTCAGTTATATATTTTAACATATTAAAACAGAAGTTCAATAATTCAGCAAGCACAGAATGAGCCTTGAAGTGCATTGCAAAGCTCACTGTTAAATCTGAAAAAAAGTAAATTCAATTGTAATTAATTTTGAGTTTTAAAAATTTTAAATGTAGCCTAAATTGCAATAAATCTCATAGCAATTATTTAAGAATGATCTAAAATTAATCAATCTGAATGAAAAGGTTAACTCTATCAAGCAACTCGATATTCTGCTGGCTCTCCTGAAAACTATCCAATGCTCTTGTAAAGGCAATCACAGCACTGACAAGGTGATGATATTCTACAGCACACCTCAAAACCTGTTACATCTTGCTTTTTTCAAAAGTGTGCATTTTTTTAGTTTATTGCACAAAATTAGACAATTTATATGGATGCCATGCACTGATTCTGACAGCAGAGGTAGAAAGTAAAATAAAGGCATTTGAAATATGATGCCCAATCTGCATTCTGTCAGCATTTTATATAGAGTCTGTCTAACAGGAGATTAGGAACAACGCAGGGCATGTAAAAAAATGAAAACTTCTATAAATCTAATATCATTAGATATATTCTATATATTCTACACAGATGGCAACAAAGGCAAACTGCAAACATTCTGGATCTGGATCAGGCCACATTCAAACTTATTAAGTAACTCCAGTAGTTGGAACTCGGCAGGTACAGATGGAGTAGCCTTACTGATGAGGTTCTCTCTGCACTCTAAATAAGATAAAATAAGATCACTTTATTGTCCATGAGACACACAGACAGGGTGAAAAGCTTGGGGTCAGAGTGCAGGGTCAGCCATTTATTCAGCACCCCTGGAGCAGTTGGGGTTAAGGGCCTTTCTCAGGAGCCCAATGTACTTGGATTCCTCTGCCAGCTGCAGGATACGAACTGCCAACTTTCTAGCCACAGGCGCAGATCCTTAGCCAACACACCACTCCGACTATTAACTATTGACTAACACTCAACAAAATAACTATTGGGATGGCATAATTATACGGCATATTTTTAATTTTGGTTTGCATTGTGGATATTGCCTATCTGCAAATGACCTTGTCTGGTACCTACTGTATACCATGGTTTGTGTTTCTTTTATTGTATATATGACTGTAGTCAGAAGACTTCTCATGCCTCCTTACTTCAGAACATGCATAGATGCTTGAAATTTGCGACCGTGAAGCAGCAATCAAACAACATGAAATTACTGAAACACTTTGTGCACATTTTTGTTCACATTCATTTTACAAAATAATCCCTGAAATGGACATCCTGTGTGGATAAGTAGATGTCAAATAGGCTTTTAAACAGTTGTGATGAACAAGATGGGTAGGTCCACAGGTACACCTGGAATTACAATGCGAAGAGCTCTCCTCCCCAGGATGGTTGTGTGAACAGCGGTTAATCAGGTCAGTCACTAAACGTAACTTGTAAAACTATTGCCAAGTGAAGGAGAACTTTTTTTTTTATTGCCCAAACAGGTGGCTTCTTTCCTTTAACTAACCACTCTCACACTGTGCTTAGTGTAACATCAACCTTTTGACACTGGAGCAAGTCAAATAACAGTGCCTGTGACATGTCAAGAATGAGCTGACATTTACAGCAGGATGTTTAGCTTTGGTTTGGAAGGCTCATTACAGTTTGTTACACTATTATTACAGAGGGGCTGAAAATAGAGAATATCAGAAAATGACCAAGTGGATTAATCAATAAACAAAATAATCATAACCCCCACCTTGTTAATGGTTTTGCCAAGAATATACCTGAGTGGTTGGTATCATAGGTGTCAGTATGGGATTCTCTGGTTCTCTGGTTGAAACAGTTTTGTGCAAGGGTAATAATTTACAGGTAGATGTTTTGTATAGTAGTGTTTTGTACAGAGGAATGGCAGATAACCAGGAAGTCCAGTGAAGAGATCAAATAGGTAGATGTTACAGTTGCGTTTCAGGGAAGTGATCTATTAGATCTATTCCCTGCAGCTGTGCAACATGTTAATGTAAGGACTGTAGGACAGGTACAGTAGATATGGGTATACAGTATATGCAGTATACTGTATATGCAGATATTTAGTACCTTTCAGCAAGAGCAAGATAACAAAATGAATGACAGTGGGAAAACTTCAGCTAATGAAATGAAAAGTACAGTAGCTTGCAAAAGAAACAAATAATGAGTAAAAGTGACTCAACAAGAGCATGGACTGAAGGTTGAAAATGTAGAGGAAAGGTTTGCGAGAAGAAGTAAAGGAGAGATGAAGAGAATAGGAAAGGATAGTATAGGAGAGTACAGGAGAGGAAAGGCAGAAAGTGAGAGCTCCTTGTCCTGATCATCCAGAAAGACTGGATCGGAGATAAGCATTTGAACCCTGATAAAAGAGTTTGCTATTCTGCTGTTGTTAGGAACTCTGATGTCCTATGTAAAGAATGACAGGGAGATAGGTTCCCATTTAATTTGGGGCATCCAGGTTTACAGAGAGAGAGAGAAATTTAAAGTAGGTCATATTCTTTTTAATTTAGAATACAATGTTCTCATCTCGTGGCCTTGTAGAAGAGTTCATTAGTTGGTAGCAATCTAGAGCTTTTCTGGGTGGTTATCACGGTTGTAGGCCTCTATAAATTTGTAAATAGCTAAACTTGAATGTAGTATTTTTATGTTGTTTTGTTTAGTATATTGCTGTCATTGTTAATAAATATATATTTAATCCAGTGTGCCTGAATTATTACTCTTATTACTGATTACTCAGCTTCATCAAAGATGTGCCACAGAACAAAAAACTAGGTGCCTCTAGTTATACCAACCACTCTGGTATATTCAAAATCATTTATAAGTTATGATGAGTTATTTATAAGTTATGATGATTTTTTTTAGTTATTGATTAATCTGCTTGGTCATTTTCTGTTATTCACAATTTTGTACCCCCTGATACGTAAGACTACTGTGCATGCATTGTAAGAACATGGTTGATCAGGAAATACAGTAACTGAAGTGTTAGTCAAAATATGAGGTTTTATTCTCTGGCACAACTCTGGTGATAGAGTAATAAATCAGCCTCCAGACTTGACAAGACAAATATTTATTAACAATAAAAAAACAACTGCACAACATACTGTACATTACACAATAATGTATGTACAGTACAAATCTATGTGTTCTAGGGGCCTACAGTACATCCTATAGATTAGTAAAATCCCTAAATCTAGCCCTGTAATCCAATTATACTACAAAACACCATAAGAGGCCTAAATGGAAAAAACCTGCATCCTAATAAAATGTATAATATTCTGAGCTACATCTTCCTTCCTACAACATGCCTAAAGGAGAATGGGAATCAATCTCCTTAATTAAAAATGCTTTAGCAAACTAGGAGAGAACATTTAGTTTCCTAAAATACATAAAATAGCATGCTTTCTATAATATCATTCACATTATGGAGCCAGATCTAGTGTCCAAGACTGATCAGAAGGTCCTTTCACAGAGCTTAAGTTATCAGGATCAGGGGGATGAAGATGATGTTTCCTCACTCTCCTTGTCTTTCTCTTTCTTCTATTTCCTTTTTACCTTCCTTGTCTTTGTCTTTGTTATGTTGTGATCTAAACTGCTGAACATTCATCCTTGAAGTCAATTAATATGAGTAGAATATCAAAAATACTCATTGTTTATTTGACTTTTATCCTACCTATGGCTGGCTAAACATCTCAATACAATACCCTTTATTCTTTATCCTGAAGAGTTTGCATCTTTCTGGGAAAAAAAAAAATATGTTACCAGTAACTCATAACAGTAAGTCATTATACAGTATCTCATCTAACATTCATAAAACCAAATTGCTCTTTCAAGTCCTTAGGTTTCAAAATATAAAAATATTGATTCAAAAACATTTTTTTTCTAACAACTCATTGAAAGTGGCTCTCCAGAGGCAAACTTTGCAGTTCACAAAATGTCAGTGAGGTAATGTGACAATACTTATCATTAAAAACCAAACCTTTGATTTTCACAAACCTCTTTTCCACAAATAGATCTCTTCTGTGCACATTTGTTTTTGCTTTGAGTAGTTTTGATGAAAAAATCAATTACATTTAAAACAAATCAAGACAGAACAAACATCATAAAAGCTCTAAGTACTTCCCCCTCACAAAAACGGGATATAAACAAACTACAAAAATTATGATACACAAAATTAACAAATTACAAATATTTATTTACAATAATTTGTATTTGTCATTTTTACTACATTTACTAATTCAATAAGCCTCTGACAGTCCAATTCAAATATTAAGTAATGCCAAGGTGGCCTAATATATTGTAAACTGTAAAAACAATCAGAGAGAGTATCAGAGAGAGCACAATGGAAGATACTGTATACAAATTTCCAGTCCTCAGAAGGTTATTAAAGGTATGATTGTGTTGTGGCCCTTATTAAATTAGAAAACCAATCTAGTAATTAAAAACATAGACTTTAAATCAGCTTCATTGCAAAGGGGATTTCCCTATATACCAGCACAGCCAGGGGAAAAATCCCCAGTCTTTCAGCTGGGAGATGGGACCAGGCTTTGGTTCTGGTACATTTACTGTAATCAGGAAACCTGTTTTTTTTTAATTAGTTCTTCTCCCAACCTACATAACACTCAGGCTTCACTGCTTTTAGCAATCCCCAAACACTGAGACATATTTTCCTTGCTCAAGACGTAATATTCTCACATGAAAATCTCTTGAATTTCTTCTACTTTCAGCTCCATAAACCACTGATTAAGAGTTACTGTACCACTGTTGAGTGCTTAAAAGAGGTCTGAAATGCCCTTTATAAAGGGAGGTCCTTCCCTTCCCTCACCTCTCTGACTTCATCACTGCTGATTCAGTCTTACAGCTGAATCCTACCTGAGACTACAAAAATTTAACAGTCCATAGTTACAGTAGGTGCATATCTACTGCCCTAGAGTCACAGCTGGAAGCCTGAACCTGGAAGCCCTACTGATACACAAACCTCATTCTTATTGGGGGATTAGACCAAGGTTGCTTCTCTAATATTGCTCAGCACCACCTGAGCAATGGTGGGGACTGTGCAACAGGAGAGAATCTCGGCCTTGCCTCGCTAAACACTACCACCTCATCTACTGTAAGTAGGTGGAGATGATGCCCCAAGCAATACAGTACATGTAACTAGGGCCAGGAGTTTTTATTGACTAATTTTCCAACTTGTATTTCAGTCATCCAGCACCTGTTCTAAAGCCATTTATTAAAAAATCATCTCCCTGTAGTATCTTAATTCTGTCAAATAGTAATTTAATTACCACAATGTGCAAAAGCATATAGATGAACACTGATGTACTGTACTGTACTGTATACAGTATGACTACTGACTCTACTATTCAGCAGTATTGCAGACAATGCAGCAATATATTTACATTATCAGGAACATGTCTAAAATGCATCACCAGACTAATAGTTTTAGGTTTATTTGAAGGGATGAAAAATGCAGTGAAAGAAAACATCCAGTGTTTTATCTCGCACTGTTAAATTTAATCATTGTTCAGTAGGTTTACCTGTTTTATCATGACTAGACAGACATTGCTGTGTGAGAACATTCCTATATGAAGAAACATTTTTCAGGATTTGTAAACAACTGAAAAATATTGTTTAGACTGTAGTGTTATTTTATGGGGAAAAAATGCATTTGGAAGCAACTTTTCAGTTTTGTTATAAAGTCAATCCAATCCAATTTTCTTGTACGTATTGTTCGGATTTGTGTACTTTGGATTTACATTCTATCAAAGCCAGGGATAGAATTTAACAGGAAGGCTTCCACATATAAGCAGCAGCCATACCTGAAGCTAAGCAGCTGTGAGCCTAGTCAGTACCTGGATGGAGACCTCCTGGGAAAAACTAAGGTTGATACTGGAAGAGGTGTTAGTGGGGCCAGCAGAGGGCCCTGCGGTCCATGTAGGTCCTAATGCCCCAGTATAGTGACGGGGACACTATACTGTAAAAAGGGTCCGTCCTTCAGATGAGATGTAAATCCAAGGTCCTGACTCTATGGTCATTAAGAATCCCAGGGTGTTTCTTGAAAAGAACAGGGGCGTTTTCCCATTGGCCTTTAATAATCATGGCCTCCTAATAATCCTCATCTATTCATTACTCTGCTCTCCTCCCCACTAATAGCTGATGCGTGGTGAGCGTTCTGGCGCACTATGGCTGCCATTGCATCACTAGGTGGGGCTGCACATTGGTGGTGGTGGAGGGGAGTCCCCATTACCTGTAAAACGCTTTGATTGGAATGTCCAGAAATGCACTATATAAGTGTTAGCAATTACTATTATTATTTATTATAATTATTATTATAACATGCACAGCTGTTTTGGGACAAACAGGCTGACTGCCTTGTGAAGTTTGTGAGCTTGTTGAATGAAGCAGGTTTTTATTTATTTGGTTTGAAGTATGACTTTTTTCAACAACTCCACTAAATCTTGAATACTTTAACACTATGCTTGTTTATTGTGCTTTACTGTATGTGCTGTGCATTTGCAGTGCCAGTGCTCAGTTCTCAGTTTTATTGTATATTCAATGGACTCTAACATTATGACTCTCAAAGACTGCATTAGATCAGGTAGAGTCTTACCTAACAGAGAGAGCCAAGTTTCTAAACCTCCTTTGAAAACACTGTTTGGTGGAATGTCCATTTCGATACATCTTGGGTAAAAATAATATTGTGAATTGTATTCTGCAGGGGAATTGTACGTGGCTAAGGACTTAGCTTTATTGATAAAGTGCACCCTGTTTGATTCTATATCCTAAACGTTTTATAAAAGTTATTTACCAACTTTGACAATATTTGATTTTGAGTCTCAACAAGCACATCTGCCTTTGGGAGATGATTTTGCTGGAATATTAGTCACAAGTGCATATATATAGGAATTACTGTATATTGTATGTTAAATACACTGAAATTCTAAATAAGCCTCAAAGAATGTTTCATGTAACTACATGAAAGATCATGTAACTAGTATTAGACAAAACACCAGTCATGTGTTTAAAATTCACTTCAAACATTTGTTTTTCAGAATAACTGTTATTCTAGCCAGTCTATTTTTATCTTGGAGTCCAGTCCAATAATAAATTGCAGGATTAGCAAAAAAAGTAACTTTTATCAAAGTCCAGTACACCAGGTAGAAATTACCACTTTTTCACTCAGTGTACCGGTTTTGAGTGTAGACATGCAGTAGTTTATACTATATGTCCATTCTTCCTTTTTTATCCTTATCTTTAACTGCAAACCTTTAAATAAATACATCTTTATTGATTTGAATCAGACAAGATTCAAAGGCAAAGACAAAGAGAACAGCCTTTTGAAAGCCCTTACACAAAATGAGAGCAGAAATTATATCTTTATTTTTCTCTTATTTGTAACATTTAATGCATTTAAAAAAAAATCTTCCTTATAAATGTATCTGTAATATATAGTATCATTATGTGCCAGGATAGTAGAAATCTGATTACACTGTGTCATTACAGATTCTAGTTAAAACAATAATTTTGACTGTAACCCCAGGGAAATATTCAGCAATTCTTTTCTGTGCTGAAAGGGGCTCTATTGACAAGTTTAACAATGGAATCACCTGCAAGTACTAGTTTTCTAAGGTTAATTGCAGGAGCAGGTTAATAATACCCAGCTACCACAAAATAATTTTCATGAGGGTTTTGGGAACAGAAGGAACAGCCTTCATTTTATATCCCCTCTTTCAAATGACAAAATACAGAGCAGGAAAAAATATGACAAAATACAGTGCAATACCAAGTATACTAAACCAGAATTTTACTGAACATTACATAACAGCGATGCTTACCAAAGAGTTCCAGGCTGACATTGTGGCAACAGATGTTCACTGCAACTGAGCAGTGAATCATCGCAGAAGCAAAATGTCTTATCAAACTGATGTCAAAGACATAGTAAGTTCCACCCAAACCTTTATAAGTGTTTTTGTAACTGCATTCATCCCTGACCGTGTTTTTTATATTGCATTGCTACTGTTTGATGAGAGACATCAGTTAACAAACACACCTTTGAGGAAAGGACACTGACATGGAGACATTCTGTAAAAGTTCCATTAGTGGGTGAGAGCGCAAGGGGTTTCCCAAAGTACACCATATGTATGAAGTTGTAGTGATTCATAGCCGTTCAGGGACGCCAAATATGTAACGTTGCCATAGCCAAAATGTAATGTAGTGGCTCTCTGAAGGCACCAGTTCTGTAGGGTTTGGGCATTTACTGAGACAATTATTAATTGTAGCAGTAAATCACAAAGTTGATTCTTTTGATGGCTTTAGAGTCCAACCATGCGACATAACTCAAACAACGCACACACACAGGTACTAATACACGAGGATACATTTATTAATACATAGAATATGCCTTAAACTAACAGATCTTATCGAGAGGGTTATCAGAATACAAAAGATATATATTCAATCAGTTACGAAGTGTTACATATATCAAGAGGACATACGTTCAGTATATCATTCATTAAGACCGTTTCATAAATGAACTTGGTTATAACTTCTACATTAGATACTCGAAACAAGTACATAACTCTTAGGAATTAAATTGATATCAACTGGTTGGGATAACAATTGAATTCTTGAGCTGTAATGCATTGAAGTTGAATACTCATCCAATCTCTGGGGATTCAGATCTCCTGCGGGCACAAAGAAACAGTTGCAGGCTGTTGCTGTCCAATCCGCGCTCTCTGGCTCCGTGCCAGGCTGTGCTGTGCTGCTTGCGACGGTGCGCTGCTGATGCTCACTGACCGGCTAGTTAGTGTTGGCTTTAACTAGCAAAGTTTGTGCACAGGAGAAAAGATGACTGTGGGTCCCAGCAAGTCAGGAAGAGGACCGGTTCGTTCCTAATGAAGAGCTAGTTCTGAATAGTGATTCAGCTGTCCACAGTTCCGACCTGTTCACGAGGCCTGCTGCTGGTTACTCTCTGGCAACCTCCACTCTAGACTCTTAGAACAAAGGAAAGTTCTGGCACTCGGACACACTGGCCGTTCCGTGGTTGTCCGGGCTGAGTCTCAGGATGGTCAGGAGGTGCGCTGCGAGGATGTCCTGCCCTTGGGAGCCTTCTGCTCCTGGGCCGTCCTGCCCTGGAATTCTCCTTTGAATTCCCTTTAGAACAGTCCACAGAATCCTCTCCAGAATCCCTTCTGAATCTTGTTGAATCTGAATCTGAATCTCCCAGGCTCTCTGTGTTGCCTGTTTTACCTGGAGGAACTTCAGCTCATTGATTGGCTGAAAGTTCCATGGGCATCAGAGTCCCACGTGGGTTACTCGGCCCTACCAGTCCCTGATTGGTTGATCAAGGTGAGATATGAGTCACTTAGTCCTGACACTTAGTAATGCAGTCCAGATGTCCAACTGGCACTCCCTAGACAGATAGGCGCCAATGGGTGACCATTGATCATGATAGCCAGGCTTAGCTAAGTGCATCCCCCTTTGGGAGCTGTCCTTATCAAAAGAAAACATCTTGCATGAATGGTTTCTCTGTGGCTGCACCACAGAGATGAACAGAGAAATGGGGCCTCATTTGGAAAGCTCAGAAACACTTAATTCTGCCTTATTAATAAGCCTCGCCGCTACAAAGTGATGAGTGAAGAGATATTAAAAGAAAGGGTTTTGGAAGGCAGTATTGTACACAACTTTTCCGTATACTTTATAACTTGGAAAATCATTGGCATGCATTCATAACACTGCTTTATTAAGAACCATTAGAAGGAACCATTGTTAATGTACTCCATTGCATTATTGCAATTTGCATAACCCAAAGTGCTACCCATTAAAATTCTGTTACTTTAATTTTCTAAATGTTTTTCTTTCTGTAAAAAAGAAGTTATCACATTGTTATTAAGCAGCTATACTGTGGATACATAGCACATCTGTTTTTCATTTCCTAACAAAAGAATACCTTTTCGTATCAGATATAGATTACATTTAACACTAAAAAGTACTTCTTTAACCAGTGATCTGCAACTTGTGTGACATACTGTATGGAGCACCTTAGCAGAACTTCAACAGCCAGACCAAACCTGTGCTAACTGCAACAAAACCCAGATCCTTCTTGAAAATGTTTATGCACTGGACAAGGAAAACAAAAGGGCTCCAGGACTGACAAAACAAACATACAGTAAAGAGTGCTCCCTAAACTGTCAGAAAAAAAAAAACAAAGAATACTGTATGTGACTACGAAAAACTGGTGGTGGTGAAAGGAAATAAATTTAAACAATTCCTCCCAATAAGATCACCTGACATCATGCCAAACAAATTTGCCCCAATCCAGGACTGGAATCAGACAACCAGAACTCCAGCACTGACAATGAATTTCAGTTAAAGGCCTGGAGAACTGGTAATCTAAATTGCGGCAAGTGAGATCTCCATCAGGGACGATGTAATGTAATGACAACAGTTTGATGTCTCCCTAAAGCTGAGGCTGTTGATATCGTCCATAAACAACTAACTAAAGCAAGCAACAAACGAACAAAGGTTAATCCTTCAAAGTAACACATGCATGATGAAGGTGGCTTCAGCTTTCTTGGTCACTGGAAACTATGACATGACATGAACCTTATAAACCTGAAGGACTACAGTATATCTAAATGACACTGTCTCCAGTCATCATGGCTGGAAAACATGATGACCAGAAAGAAATCCAGAAACATTTCAACTGAAACAGAATGGGGCAAAGAAACCAAAGATTTTAAAATGAATTTACATGGGGAGCCAGGACAAGAAAAACCAAAGGTCAAAACAGCAAACATCAAAGTACTTAAGAGGAATTGAAATGACAGAAACATGGCTAATCAAAAATGATAGAGAATAATGTCATTTTAGTGGATACACAATGTTCTGGAGAAACAGGAAAGATAGAAGAGGGAGGGTGTAGCACTATATGCCAAAAAGTAGTAGTGTTCAGGGTCAGGAACTTAACTTAGAGAAATATATATGGATACTTTAAGTTTCCAAAAATCTACAGTATATGGGTCAGACTCATAAAGGTATAGTGTTAGGAGTATGCTATAGATGAACAAAATCAAATGTTGGTTATAATTCAAAACTGTATAATGAAATTAAGACTTTATATACAAAAGAAGCAGTATTTGTTTTATGTGAAGAAAGAACATTACTCACATAGGTTAAAACCTACAAGAATGTCTTCTGCAGAAAATGAAATGGTAGACGTGGTTAATTAATGCTTTCGTACTGAATTTTTCAGAACACCTACAAGAGAAAATGCTTGTATTGATCTAGTCTTTTCAAACAATAAAGACAGATTGAGATATGTAGAACTAGGAGAACCATTTGAGAAATATGATCATAATGATGACTGCTTTGACACTACTTTGAAATTGTGCAGGTTGAGTCCAAATCAAAAGTTTACAATTTCTGGAAGGCAGACTTTGAAGGAATGAGACAGAGTTTAATATACAGTAAGTAGAATGGGATAAGATAGATATGAAATCAGTGGAGAATTGATAGCAACAGTTTAAAGAGATTCAGCTTGCACTGAATAGATTATCATTACAGTGAGTAAATCAAGCTAACAAATACCCAAAATTAACATCTCAATTAGGAAAAGTATAAAAAGGTTATGTTAAGAACACACCCTGCACTCCCCAGAACACCAGAACATTACTGTACATTGGAGGCTAAAATAAATAATATAGTTCATTCAAGACTCATAAAACCATAAAGGATTAAGAAATCTGTGGAGCAACAGTAAAAAAAGGCAAAAAGTCAACAACAAGCCTTAGGCAGCAGAAGAACAAAGTTCTGTAATAAAGCATGATTATTATTAGAAGAGGTATCAGGTATTAGAGGCACTCAATGTTAACAAATCTCCAAGGCCCATAAAGATCATATTCAAGACTAAGCACACACCTGATAATGTTTAGTGTATGGAGAATATTTTGCCATCATTATGAAGTAGGATGAAGCAGACTCATAGAACCTAGACACTACACAGATCAGGTTGCCCTTTCAAACTGAACAGTTTGCTAAAGCAAGAAACTGGTTAGAAATGCAACTGTGATGTCAACACTGACTTTTGAAAGATTTGCAGAGTTCTATATCAGAGACGAGTGTCAGTTGTCATAAATCATCAGTATCCCAGTCCCCATATAAAGTTGGCTTGTATGGGTGAGTGGCATGAAATAAACCTTAACTGAAAAAGATTTTCTGATTAATAACTAACAATAATACATATACAGTATGTTCTTGGTCTAATTACATAACTTTACTGCCATATTACCAGTCAAAACCATCCCAGCTGTCAAGCATGGTGATGACGGCATCATGTTATAGGGAATCTTCTTATCAGCAGGGACAAGGAAGCTTGTTAAAGCTGAGGAGAAATTTGATGGTACAAAGTGCAGGCGAAACTTGGAAGAAAAGTTTCTTCTTGAGTATGTCAAGAATTTAAAATAAAGTCCGTATAGACACAATGAGCACAAGGCCAAAACCACACTGCAGTGGTCTGCCAAGAAGAGTGAATATCCTTGAACAGCCCAGACAAAGTCTTGTAGATTGCAATCCAGTGATTCCCATTATCCCTGTCAAAAATGGACCAATTTTACCAGGAAGAGGAGGAATTAATACATCACCCCACTGCTCAAAATTATCAGAGAGCTATCTAATGGATGGATGGATTAATTTAATTAATGTATTATTTGATGATACATAATGCTGTGGAGAAATAGGAAAGACAGAAGATAATGATAGAGAAGACAGACAGATCCACAAAAGTTATCACTAGCACAAGTGCTTCTACTAGATACTGACTTAGGAGGCTGAAAATGTATGTCATGCCCTCTGCAGCCAGAGGGTGCTCCTTCTCTGTCCTGTCTCTCATTTCCAGTTCTTTGCTGTCCTTCCGGTGTTTCTCTCTCTCTGGGGCTATATATTTCCGGGTCTTTCAGTCTGCCTTCACTCAGCATTGATGTTCGGATGTCCTGAAACCCGCCTAGCACCAGGTCACGCCACATCTGCTACCTGAGGGCATAGGTTTTTTTACGTTATTTCCTGAACAGCTGAGCCCGGGCTAACCCCCGTCTCGCTGCTACGCATAGGGTCTTTTCGCTCTACTGTCTTTCCACGGTTCGTCCCTTCCAACATCCGTGACAGTATGCAGTCAATAAATTTCACTTTGTGTGTTTTCTTTACAGGTTTTGCTGAACTTTAACCTCACTCACACAACACTGTTCAGTTTGATTTTAATATTAAAAAAAATCAATACAATTTGAGAAAAGGGCAGAACTCTCTAGAAACTGTGATGGGGCTGTTAGGCTGAGGGAAGGATGAGGGCACGGAAAGACCCCTGTGGCCCTGGACAAAGGAAGCTGCAGGGAGCAGAACAAAACCGCTGGTGAGGAGGCCAGCAGGAGAGTCCAGGGCTCCAGGGCAGAAGCCAAGAGCATGTGTGCAAACCTGGAGTGTGGACAAGTTGAAACTGTGGCTGAGGCTGCTTCACACAGTCTGGCCGTCAGAAAAGGCGCCTCGGGTAATATCTTCAAACATTACTGAAGGCTGTATGTGTGATACCAGGTGATACCAAGTAGTGTTTCCAAAGTTGTTTTACAGATTTATTACTACTGAGTAAATGTGTGGTGTGACAGATGGGTTGAAACTTCATAAAAGTTATTAAAAACTCGACACAGCTATGAAGTCCCCCAGGGGTGTTTGCTTAGTCCATTACTCTACTCCCTCTACACCCACGACTGTAAAGCCAAACACAACACCAACCCCCATCATCGAGTTTGCTGATGACACCACAGTTGTAGTTCTGTTCCCAGACAATTATGAGAGGGCCTACAGGGAGGAGGTCAATCTCCTTACAACGTGGTGTGAAGACACCTCACCCTCAACGTCAGCAAAACCAAGATGCTGATCATTGATTTCAGGAAACTGCAAAACGGACATGCCCCTATCCACATCAACGGGACTGAAAGTGTCAGTAACTTCAAATTCCTTGGCATCCATATAACCGAGGACCTCACATGGTCTCTCAACACCACCTGTCTGTTCAAATAAAGCGCAACAGCGCCTGTACTTCCTAAGGTGGTTGAAGAAGGCTAAGATATGTCCCCAGATCCTCACTAACTTTTACAGATGCACTACAGAAAGCACACTGACAGGTTGCATCACAGTGGTATGACCGTGGGTGGTAAAAACTGCCCAGTCTATCACTGGGGTTGACCTTCCATCTATACAGGACATTTATGACAGACGGTGCTTGAGGAAAGCTCTAAGCATCATCAAAGACCCCACGCACCCCAGCTACAGACTGTATGACCCTCAACCATCTGGAAAACAGTACCAGAGCATTTGGGCCCGGACTACCAGACTCAGAGACAGTTTTTACCCCCGCACTAATAAACTCCCAGCCTCTCTCACCTATGATCTAAACCTCACAGTGCCTCTTTTCTTACCAAAAACTCAAACACACATTGAAATCTACCTCTACCTTACATGTCAAAAAGCTCACTCCCCATAATTTCTATCCTTTTATTTCATTCTGTTGATGCATGTTTTTGCACATCTGATGTTGTTTTTGCACATTACCTGTTGCCTTTTTGTTGTTTTGCACATTGCCTGTTGTCTCTGTCTTTCTTTTATTATACAATTGTATTGTTTTTTTGCACTACTTATTGTCCGAGAGCTAGCTAAATAGCATTTCGTTATACCATATACCTGTATTTGAGTATAATGACAATAAATTTGAACTTGAACTTGAACTTGAAGTATTATGACTGTTGCGAGTTAAAGGCCTTTTGGAAGAAAATGTAATTGTTTGCCAACGTTCCCTTTTTAAGACTGAAACACTGAAAAAGACTGTTTTGGAGACTGTTCACACAAATGCACAAAAAACTTACTAAAGTTATCTGGTTGAGTAATCTCACAGTAATCTCCCCCTGATCCTCACTGAATCTTTATGCCCTCAGTATAATCAAAATACAACACTCACTGGGCTCACTATGATCTCACATGCAGCTGTGAATACAGTAGGGTAAATAACTTTTGTTTTAAAAGATTTCAGATTTGTTTTAAATTTTGTATCGTTATAACTGTTAATACAATAGCGAATATAACTGCAATTCTGCTGTTTTTTGCCTAATATTGCATTTCATACACGTAAGTTATTGGTTGGGTGGAATTGTTACTTACAGGTTCAGTCTTGGTGTTTCACTTTGAAAAAAAAAATAATGTGCTGTGTGGATGTTAATGGTTTTAAAAATTAGCCTGTTTCATCATCATTACTTCTACATTTGGCACTCCCTTAAAGACCATATTCGTAAGATGGCAAAACAGAGCGGAGAGCAAGAACTCATCATAGAAATTAACAGGTTCTGGGAGAACTGATTGAACAAATAATATTTAAAATTTAAAATATTTTCACAAATGCATTTGTTCTGTCTTAAATTGTCAGATTGTAAAACAAAAAACAATTTAACTTAACAGGGGAGTGCAATGTTAATAAAAAATAAATGAATAAATAATATGAATATTAAATATTAAATATTAAATGTTGTGATAATTGTATATGCTTTTGGCAACACAATCTTTTTCAAACACACATACTGTAATTGCTCATTTCCTCAGCTGTACACTGTAATCTCTCAGTACCTGTTGAAAAAATGGAATAACAAATACTGTAGTAGTCTTTTTTACATTAGTCATTTGAAAGATCTGCATGTTCTCTGCAGCACAAAAGTTACTGGCAGTAAAAATGCTACTTTCTACGATCGGGAAACTGTATATATACAGTATATATAAGTACAGCATAATACCATATGGTTTTAAAGCCACTACAGTCAATTCAGGGTTAAAAATGGACATAGCCATTATTGCCAAAATCAAAAGAATTCTTCTAGACCTTGAAGATTCTATTGACTACTTTGAGATACCGACCGATGGCAAGGGTGTAACTAAACCAGGAATTTGAGCTTGTTTTCTTGTGTAGTTTGTGTGAAATATATTTTTCATAATCTAAATCTAAGGTAAAGTTTTCTAATTACTTGTTAACCTAATTAACCTGAAAAAAAAAACCATTACATTCACACCAAACTATAAAAATAATCTATCTTGTCACTAAGGAGAAGCAAGTGAACTATTTAAGTATGTTCTATTTAAAGTATGTTACCATTGTATACATTTATTTAATCTAATATACTGTACTTTAGGCACAATGGCACAGTGATTAGCACTGCTGCCATGCAGTGATGTTGCACTTGGTTAAATTCTGGACCTGTGTTGCTCTCTGCATGGAGTATGCATGTTCTGTTCATGTTTGCATGGGTTCCTCCAGGTGCTCCTGTTTCCTCCCATATGTATATATATATTCAATATATTTTCATATAATGATCCAGACTGTCAATCAAATGGATGCAATAGCTGTAATATGCTATATGCTTATTGTATACAGAATTAGTTATAGTAATGGTTGAATAATGCTTTCGCAAAATAATGAATATTGTGCTACTGTATATGCTTCAGCATATAGAATTGGTTTTAAATAAAAGAAAAAAGGAACAACTAAAATGTTGCAAAATTAAAAGGCATACACAGTAGCTCTCTGGTATTAGTATTCACAACAGTGTCCAGAGACCATTCTCTAGCTCAACACGATACAAGAACAGTTTTTACCCTGAAGCACATACAGTATGTACTAAGGCAGCATTCAACAGTTCATTAATAAAGAAAACCCAGAGAGGTTTAAAGAAATATGAAAGACTGATCATTTTAGATGTGATTGCTGAACTCGCACCCCACGTGGATTTGATATAAACGTCAGTAATGGGATTCTCTGAGCAAGTTCTCAATTATTACAGTATATACCATTTAGTGACAGAAACACACATTCAGTAATTCAGTTCAGGTGTTTATTTTGTTGCATAGTAACCGGTGCTATGACTGTCCTATCATCTTTTAAAGCCATTATATTTATATAGCCATGCTATATTAATCAAGTAATTGGTATGTAACAAAAATATAACTATACTCAAAAGATTATACAGGTCTTATCACCATGAGGAGGGTGCTGGGTGACAAGCCAACAATTCCCCAGCCCACATGAGCCCGAACCATCCTGGCGTCTCTTCAGGGCATTTCATGTCAACTTTAAAATCCTCATGCTCACCTATAAGGCTCTGCATGGCTTGGCACCTCAGTACCTGTCTGAACTTTTATTGCCCTACTCCCCACCTCACAACCTTCGCTCTTCTAATTCTGCTCTCCTTACTGTCCCCCAAGCCTGTCTACATTGTATGGGTGACAGGGCCTTCTCCTGTTATGCCCCCAAGCTCTGGAACTCTCTGCTCAAGGATATCAGAGAGTCTCCTTCTCTAAACTCCTTCAAATCCAGACTCAAAACCTTCTTCTTTAGGAGAGCCTTTACTTAACTGGTTCCATTCTTTACCCCTCTCCATCTACTTTTCTTAGTACCACCATCCACAGTCTCCTCTGTATATTGTAATTGTGTTTTATCTTGTGTATTGTTTTTATTTATTGTTGTTGTCATTCTGTAAAGCACTTTGAGAAGCCACCTTTAATTATTACAGTGGTGTGAAAAAGTGTTTGCCCCCTTCCTGATTTCTTATTTTTTTGCATGTTTGTCACACTGAAATGTTTCAGATTATAAACAAATTGAAATATTAGACAAAGATAACACAAGTAAACACAAAATGCAGTTTTCAAATGAAGGTTTTTATTATTAAGGGAAAACAAAAATCCAAACCTGCATGGCCCTGTGTGAAAAAGTGATTGCCCCCCCTGTTAAAACATAAATCAACTGTGGTTTATCACATCTTTGGAAAGCTGAGTTCAATTTCTCTAGCCACACCCAGGTAAATGGAACCATGAATTCTGCTGTCTACCAAAAAATCCTGAAGGAGAATGTCCGGCCATCTGTTCGTGACCTCAAGCTGAAGCGCACTTGGGTTCTGCAGCAGGACAATGATCCAAAACACACCAGCAAGTCCACCTCTGAATGGCTTAAGAAAAACAAAATAATAATAATAATAATAATTGCTTACACTTATATAGCGCTTTTCTGGACACTCCACTCAAAGCGCTTTACAGGTAATGGGGACTCCCCTCCACCACCACCAATGTGCAGCATCCACCTGGATGATGCGACGGCAGCCATAGTGTGCCAGAACGCTCACCACACATCAGATATCAGTGGGGAGGAGAGCAGAATAATGTAGCCAATTCATAGAGGGGGATTATTAGGAGGCCATGATTGGTAAGGGCCAACGGGAAAAAATTTGGCCAGGACGCCGGGGTTACACCCCTACTCTTTTCAAGAAACACCCTGGGATTTTTAATGACCACAGAGAGTCAGGACCTCAGTTTTACATCTCATCCGAAGGACAGCGCCTGTTTACAGTATAGTGTCCCCATCACTATACTGGGCCATTAGGACCCATATGGACTGCAGGGTGAGCACCCCCTGCTGGCCCCACTAACACCTCTTCCAGCAGCAACCTTAGTTTTTCCCAGGAGGTCTCCCATCCAGGTACTGACCAGGCTCACACCTGCTTAGCTTCAGTGGGTTGCCAGTTGTGAGTCGCAGGGTGATATACCAACCAGCCCAAAATGAAGACTTTGGAGTGGCCTAGTCAAAGTCCTAACCTGAATTCGATTGAGATGTGGCATGACCTTAAAAAAGTGGTTAAGGCTCGAAAACCCTCCAATGTGGCTGAATTACAACAATTCTGCAAAGATGAGTGGGCCATAATTCCTCCACAGCGCTGTAAAAGACTCATTGCCAGTTATCGCAAACGCTTGATTGTAGTTGTTGCTGCTAAGGGTGGCCCAACAAGTTATCAGGTTTAGGGGGCAATCACTTTTTCACACAGGGCCATGTAGATTTGGATTTTGTTTTTCTCTTAATAATAAAAACCTTCATTTAAAAACTGCATTTTGTGTTTACTTGTGTTATCTTTGTCTAATATTTCAATTTGTTTGATGATCTGAAACATTTCAGTGTGACGAACACGCAAAAAAATAAGAAATCAGGAAGGGGGCAAACACATTTTCACACCACTTTATATTTAATGTTACTCTAGTTTCATATTCATAACAAATCATAATCCTGACCAGACAATAACCATTACACCATATATGTAATAATTGTTGTCATTAACACACTGTTTATAACAATTATATAATTATACAATTATTTATATATAATAAAAAGTAAATACTGTATGATAAATTAAGGGTAAAATTATTAGATTTTCAGTATTAGTTACCACATGTGAATATTGTGTCTCCCTTCCACACAGCCCTAAGAAAAGAAGTTCTTAGAAATAAGACTGAAGGGATTCACAGAAACATCTGTCGTTCTGATTATAAAACAGGTTCCTACAAATAATCTCCAATTTGTTCTGACTGCCACGTTTTCTTAGTTTGCTGGTCAGTTAATCACTGACCAGGAAAATCATTATGCTTTTCAGACAAGACTCTTGCTGTTATTTAATGAAAAGAAATGATCAGAGTTACACCTTTAACTTCAGGTAAGGTTTACATAAAAAGGAAACTACCATTGCAAATAGTATTTCTTTAAGAAGTGGTGCTTTTTATCTGTGAACCTGGGTAATGATTCTAGCAGTGTTTTTTTGTTTCAATATGGAGTTTTTAATGAAAGTTCGGGAGGAATGAAGGCAGCTGCGCTCATTCGACACAGCTGCTGCGATTCTCACTAATCCTGACGTAAGCAACCGGTCTCCATATATATCAAACGTCACCTTCTCCTCTTCCTCGTTTGTTTTCTGCATGGTTCGTTTTCGCCTAGCTCGAATCCGTGCTCCCTTCTCATGGATCTACAAATCCGCCGCTCCGATGAAGACCTTTTCTGCAGCGCAGGAGACTCTCCTACCCCTCTCGTTCAGCCCTCCCTCAACTACTCCCCTCACCTCCGTCTCATCGCCTCCTTCAGCCGCCGTGCCACCGCCGTCGTAGTCCCTCTCTCATTACAAACCCAGCCTTCCCGTTCTTCCACGGCAAAGTCTCCAAATAACGCTTCTCTCCCCGCTTCTCTCGAGGATGTCCCTGCCGCCGCGCTTCACGCACATCGGCTCCCCCTTCTCCTGGATCATCTCTCGTGATTTCCAACCGGACCGTAGCAAGCCTCCATAGGATACCTCGAAAACTTGGCGTCCATTTTAAAAAAACGCTTCCAAAAAAAAAGAAGCTCTGTTCTCCCTGTTCTTAACCGCATTCTACACAAGGAAACATCAGCTCCACAGCTTCCCCCGGCGCTCTGATAACATCACCCGCACCGCCGCCACTCATCCCAACGTGAGGACCCTGAGGCCGCCCGCGCCTCTGCCTGTTGCGTCTTCTGTCTTGTCTTGTCCTGATATGTCTGTGTCTCTTCCCCAAGCAATCCATACCTCTGCTGAACAACTGCACCTAGCCTCTTCCACCCAGCCTCCTTCCCTAAACTCCTGCTGCTGAGTCTAAGGTCCCAGGCTCACGCCCCTCCCCCACCCCCTTCTCTGATTAATCTAATTTCTGCACTCTCTTCTGTCGCTACCTCCGGCGTCCAACACGGCTCAGCCTCCGCCAGCTTGGTGCCTTCGGCCCCGGTTTCTTTTCTT
Organism: Lepisosteus platostomus; assembly: GCF_059453375.1. Classification (NCBI taxonomy): domain Eukaryota; kingdom Metazoa; phylum Chordata; class Actinopteri; order Semionotiformes; family Lepisosteidae; genus Lepisosteus; species Lepisosteus platostomus. The sequence goes on from NC_142612.1 coordinate 34,321,218, forward strand.
TCAGCCCCTGCTGCAGTCTCCACGGCCCAAAGACCAGCTAGTCAACGACCCCCAGCTCAGCCTGCAGGTGGCCCTTACCCTCCCCACCCTCTGGCGTCCAAGACGACTTGGCAGCCTCCTCAGTCCTTCGCGCAGCCCTCGCCCCTGCTTCAATTCCTCCTCAACAGTCTTCGGCTTCCATATCCCAAGCCACCGAGCTTCAGGCCCCAGATCCGTCTAACCCCTCCTACCACAATCTGTTTTCCGGTGTTCTTCCCTCCTCATCTTCTCCCTTCCCTGGTGTCCAACACGGCATCCGTCATCCCATGCCTTCAGCCCTGGACTCCAATCTCCCCTTTACTAAGGACTTTCCTCTACGAACAGCCGTTCCTCTCCTAGCTCCTCTTAACACACTAAAGTTTAGTCCTCCTCCCATTCCCTTTTCACTCCGGCAGCAAATTCTATGAGGTGCGGACGTCAATCTAGCTCACTTTCTCTCTTCCTCCCTTACAACTCCAATTCTAGAACAGTCGACTGTGGCTCAATTTCCGTTACTCTCAAATCTTCTGACCCTCACTCTGCTTCAGTCCTTCGAATTTCCGACTTCTGCTTGGCTTGCAGCATTTTCTGCGACATCATGTGCTCCGCCTTTCCCGAACATCATCAGGAACTCAACGATTACATGCACAGAATCCCCGATCTATCTGTCCTTTTCGAGGGCTCCCTGTTCTACGATTACCATAAGCAGTTCTTGGCCGAGGCCGCTGCCTGCCTACTCCAACGGAACCAGCACACCTACTGGGGAGCCCTCGACATTGAGCTCTTTCCTGCGACTTCTGTTACTCTTGGACACATTCAGCAAATCTTTGCCCAGTCCGCAAGCTCAACCCTGACTCCGCCCCTTCTTCCCCACAGCATCTATTCTCCCGCCAGGTCTTCTTCCAACCTTCCCGGTCCAAAGACGTTCGCGGTCGACCCCATCGTGATGATCAGAGGTCAACAAATTTCCAACATCTTCAAATCCTCGACGCGTACCTCTCCCCTTAGTCGCTTCCTTCATATTTGCAGCTTCTGCGGCGAAGCTCATGCTTGCTCTGCCTGCCCCCACCTGCCCTTCCATGCTCGCTCCACCTTCAGCGTTCCCAAAAGACTACTGGTCTTTCTGGCTACCCCAATCGACATCCCCCGCTTTTGCTTCCGACTTGCTCAGCCACCCCAACCCCTCTTCCACCCACATCTTACTCGATGGCCTTTCCTTCGGATTCTCACCAGGCCCGTGCACACTTCCTTCTTCCTTTGTCTTTTGCAAAAATTTGCAATCTGCCACCGCCGATCCCCAGTCCGTTGCTTCCCTGCTAGCATCCGAAGTCGAGAATGGATTCATGATCGGCCCACTTGACTCTCCCCCATTCCCTGCATACCACATCAATCCCATTGGTATAGCAGTCCGTCCGGGTGCCTGGCTCGCTAAGGCTGACATCTCCAGTGCCGTTAAAGTTATGCCTCCTGACCCAGACTTCTGGCACCTCTTCGGAGTTCATTGGCGGAACAAGTTCTTCGTAGTCCGACTTACCTTCGGACGTAGGAATAGCCCCCCAAAAAATTTTTTCAGTACCTTAGCTGAAGCTCTCTGCTGGATCCTCTTGAATAACTATAAGCTTCCTTTTCTCGTCCACATTCTCGACTATTTCCTTACCATGGATTTTCCTCGCACCCCACCTGCAAGAGCCTCCTCCACACTTATTTCCGTTTTTAGGAAACTAGGGGTACCTCTTGCCATGGACAAAACAACTGGCCCCTCTCATATAATCCAATTACTCGGGATCACCCTCAATTCCATCAATTTCTCCGCCTCCCTGCCTCCTGAGAAAATCAACAGGATCTAGACGTCCATCTCTATCTATTCTTCTGCCAAATTTTGCATAAAGGGGGAACTTCTCTCTCCGCTCGGCCACCTCAATTACGCCATGCGTATCATTTCTCAAGGACAATCTACCTTCTCGACCTTGCCTCTTCTGTGCCCTCTCTTTACCTCCATGTAAGCCTTCAGCCAACTGCAAATCTGATCTCAGGCTTTGGCAGCTTCTCTTGGCCAACTGGAATGGCATATCTCTCTTCTATGATGACCTCCTCTCTGACCCCGCGGATATCCAGCTTTTCACAGATGCAGCCCCCTCAGTCGGTTTCGGAAGCTATTACAAAAGGCCATCGGTTTGCGGCCCCTTGGCCTCCTGAATTCTCTCCAATCTCTCTCGCCAACCAGTCATCAGCCTTGTTAGAAATATTTCCAATTGTCGTTGCTGCTTCTCTTTGGGGCCACAATTGGAAACAAAAATCCGTCCTCATCCATTCGGCCATCTATGCTGAAGTTCATATAATCAACAAAGGAAGGTCTTCATCCCAATCTATCATAAAATTCCTCTGCCGCCTTAAATGGATTTCTCTCACACATCAATTCATCCTCGTAGCTGCTCACATTCCAGGCCACCTTAACGAGATAGCTGACTCTCTCTCCCGCTTCAATGTCAGGAATTCAGGGACTTGGCGCCAGATGCAAGACTGAACCCGTGCACAGTACCTCCCTATTCGGAACTCGCGTTCCTCTGAATCATCCTTTCCATCACTATCTCCAGCTGGCCCAGCAAACTATCCTCTTAGGGATTGCCCCTCGAACTCTCTCAATTCTTACTGCACTGCCTGGAAGGACTTCCAATCCTTCCACCTCTCTGCGAACATAAAATTCCCTTCTTTCGACATTCTAACCGTATCTTCCTTCATTTGCTATTGTAGAAACTCATCAGGTACGAGCATCCACCACCAAAGTATACCTGTGCGGCATCCACTTCTTCCATAAACTCCTTTCCAGCACGATCTGTCCATCCCTTATCCACCCTCAAACTACTCTCCTTCTTGAAGGCTTTCAGCGGCTTGGAAAAAAAACCACTTCCGAATCTACGCGCACCACTTTCCTTGAATCCTGCATCTACGTTCTCAGGTCGGGTTACCACTCACCCCAGGTCGACCGCACTCTTGAATCTTTATTCTTGTTAGCCTTCTTCATCTCCCTAAGGTGCTCCGAAATTACCGCTGCTTCCACATCCTTCGATCCTTCTTCTCAACCCTGCTTATCTCCATCTTATCTTCCGAGACACTGACCTTCTATCTCAAAAAAAGCAAAACCGACCAACTCAGGTCCGCCACTCTCATCTATTATTTCAAGCTCTGTTCCTACATAAGCCCTTACGAGCCTCTATCCCATTACGCACATCTTCGCACCTCTGCCGGAGCTTTGCCTACTGTCCCTCTGTTCGTTAACGTGAAGGGCCGTATCATGAAACCCTCCTGAACAAATCTCCAGGCACTCCTTTAGAGCAGGGGCCACATCCTCTGCCGCTCGCCAAGGCATACCCGAGTATCTCATCAAGCAACTCGGCCGTTGATCCTCCGAGGCTTACCATGCATACATTAAAACTAACCCTGGTATCCTCAAGCTGGCACTTTCTCTCCTCGGCTGAATTGGTCCAATCTTTTGTTTTTGTTCTTCTGCACTGGTGACTGGGGGTCCTGCTTGGTTCTTTTGGGGGTCCTATCCTCCCCCTCCAACGGCCGGGAGGTTGGCCCTCAGCCAAGCGGGTTACGCCAAATCTCCACATCCCAATAAACGATTCTAATTTCTCCCAAGCTTTCAGCTGCCATCATTCCTTGTGAAAACAAATACAATTGCTTTAGCTGCATCTCAAACCTTTTCATAAATGCTACAGAAGAAAATGGACAACTAATTGACTCACAATTTTATTTTCTTAAAGATTTTACTTCCCATTATCAACAGGTTGGAATAACCACCCTTATGTATCTCATTTTATGGTTTTATACAACTTCTTATCCTACAACATCTAACGCCTTCATATTGTCTCATTTTGATCTGTAAGACTGAACCAAACACTTTCCTTTTACAAAGTTAACTGGGCAACTGGCAATATTCATACAGCTGTCACTTCAAGCATCAGACTGTTGGTTTTTCAATATTTTAAAATGAATCTTTCTTTTAAAATATGGTTGTGCCACAAAACGTATCTGATGGATTAGTACAGTACCATACCAGAATACATCACCAGCTAAATGAAAAGCATTTATACAAAACAATAATCTTATGTTTTCTAACACTTCTTTTCAAGCACAGTTAATTAAGGCTTGTCTGCACATCAGATTATGATTATAAGGGTTGTCCATTTGTCCAAGACATTTCCATCCCAATATAATAATAATAATTGCTTACACTTATATAGCACTTTTCTGGACACTCCACTCAAAGCGCTTTACAGGTAATGGGGACTCCCCTCCACCACCACCAATGTGCAGCATCCACCTGGATGATGTGGCTGCAGCCATAGTGTGCCAGAACACTCACCACACATCAGCTATCAGTGGGGAGGAGAGCAGAGTAATGTAGCCAATTCATAGATGAGGATTATCTGGAGGCCATGATTGGTAAGTTCCAATGGGAAATTTGGCCAGGACGCCAGAGTTACACCCCGACTCTTTTTGAGAAATGCCCTGGGATTTTTAATAACCACAGAAAGTCAGGACCTCAGTTTTACATCACATCTGAAGGACGGCGCTTGTTTACAGTATAGTGTCCCTATCACTATACTGGGGCATTAGGACCCACATGGACCGCAGGGTGAGCGCCCCCTGCTGGCCCCACTAACACCTCTTCCAGCAGCAACCTTAGTTTTTCCCCGGAGGTCTCCCATCCAGGTACTGACCAGGCTCACACCTGCTTAGCTTCAGTGGGTAAGATCTGTGACATCTAGCTGAAGAGGCTAAAAAACAAAATTGGGAAATCAGAAAAGAATCACACTTCAGACTCAAAGAATCAACTGAGAAAACCTGATCTCATTTTCACAAAAAACAAAGAATCAATAGTAATTGATGTAACAATACGATATGAACAGAACCTACACACACTAAGGCAGCAAGAGAGAAAGTAGTTTACTTTGAGCCCCTGAAAGCAAGATAAAATATTAGGAGTCCACGAGTCCCCTTTAATCTTTAATCTTCCAACACTGCATCCCACTGCATTAAAGAAGAATTGTTTAAGTACACTATACAGTATAAGATGTTGAAAGATTGTAAATCAATCACTGTATCTAGGTCAAATATTAGCAGTTGATTACACTGAATTGGTTATAGTATTGCTCAGTCAATTCAGGCTAGAAGCCACAGTCCAGACTTCCATGATGATGGACATCCATGAAAATAGTGGGCTCAATGCTCTATCATCCTCCCAGACTGTTAGTAGGATGATATATACAGATACAAGTAGTTCAGGTGTGTAGCTGCGTCAGCATGCGTAGGCTGCAAGGGAACAAGTAATCGGTTTATTCCATGCTGAAAAGAGAAGAAAGAAAACACACCTGAAGGAGGCTCCATGGCTGAAACATGTTTTCTTTCTTCTCTTTTCAGCATGGAATAAACCTATTACTTATACATATTACAGTATGGCATCTCACTCTTATTGTTAACCAGGTGTCAAATGCAGACCTGCACTATTCTGTAACACTGTAAGGAGGTGCAGTGAAGACTTAAATTTCCCAACTACTGTGCCACTGCACACTGGTGTGCTGTCAGTCAAGGTCAATTGTGGATGGAAAAAACTTTAAAATTAAAAAAGAAATTATTTCAAACACATAAAATTAATAAATACCACTCAAAAATCCAAAATATTCATCATTAAAATCCAGATCTCTCAATTAAAACCTCATATAATACCTAAAAAGGGTATTTGAAAGTACAGATTACCTTGATTACATCATGGATGGGACAGTTTCAGGCTTTTGAGAACAAGGTGTGTAGGGAAATGTAATGTAAATGTAACTTTTTACAAAGTGTGCCACGGGTGGAAAAGGGTTGGAATTTTTGCCTTAAAGAATAGCTGCATGTGTTCGCCAGACAAGTTGGTAATGTAGCGAATCCAAATTAAATGTTTAGTAACATGTTATTGTGTACATACAGATCCAGCCATTCAGAAATTCACAATGCACACACTTCAGTGCAGCTGCACTATTTTGTAAAAACATCAGGTGGTGCACTGAATGCTTAATGTGGTGTATGGAAACATTTATGCTGTTGCCAGAAGACACCTGGTTTCAAATCCTGGTCAAGGAGCCCCTTGAGACCTATCTTTTTCCAATTATAGAATTTCAGTTGTATACTGTTTAGACTTTTATTCATTTTAAACTGTGTATTACAGTATGGTAAATATTAAATTAATTAAACAAAGTGGGGCTATTTTACAAAAAGTCAGATTTGTTTTAGAATTTGTAGCTATTGTAAGTGTTAACACAATGTCAAATATAATTGCAATTTTATTGTGTATCACCTAATATTGAGAGTCACACATATGTGTTGTAACAGTGATGTGGTTGGGTATTACTATTGGGTTACTGTGGATTGGTATTTCTAAACAAGTATTTCTAAACTTTGTGTTTTCACAATGAAAAATATGCAGCTGCTGTAGTGATTTGGGTTATGTTTTATTACATTCTTGTCCATGCAAACCCATGTAGAAACACATCCCCTAGAAGTGCAGGATGATTCTACAACTGCAGTACTTCTTATAATGCGAAATGTTTAAAAAAACAGTATACTATTTTTTAAAAATATTTTTGTTTTATAATAACATGATTTCAAATCAAAAGAAAGAGCACTTGGAAAACCTTAATGGGAAAACCAAACTGTGTTATATGTTACTAACATGAATGAAAACAGTATTTGGTGTTGACTCTTTTACTGACATACTGTACAGAATATTTAATTATGTGAGAAAGTGTTGGCACCCCTGGTAAATTGAATGTTTTTGAATCTTTTAATGAAAATAACGTAACACAAACTCTGTGTGGTACAAATTTAAACATAACATTTTTGTACATTTTAATGTAAAGTATTTATCAATTTGTAGATATTCATAATAATAAAACAGTAAATATGGCAGATGTAAAAGTCAGGGCACCCTGTCAGTCAGTACTCTTCCTTGCAGAACTCTTCTAGCCCAGAAATATTCTTAAGTGGTCTTTCACACACTACATGTTTGAGATCTCCTCACAGATTTTTAATGATATTGAAGTCTGGGGACTGAGAAGGTAATTCCAAAACATTAATCTTTCATTCCTGTAAGTACTTCTTGGTTGATATTTGTTGTCTTGCTTCACTGTCTCTGGGACATTAGCTTCTAGGATTTGATTATATTTATTTGAATTCATTCTTTCTTCTGCCTACACCATATTTCCTGTGCTACTGGTTGCCACACAACCAAGAATAATATATCTATCCCCATGCTAAACATTTGGTAAGGTGTTCCTTTCTTCAAACTCTTCACCCGTTTTTCTCCAAATGTATCTTCTGTGTTTGAAGCCAAAAAAATCAATTAATTAATCAATTAATCAATCAATTAATTTCACTGGTCCATAGCACCTTATTCCAAAACGTTTAAGGCTTATCATGGTTTTGTTCTGCATACTTTGGATGTTGACTTTTGGATGTGACGAGTTTCTTTTCCAGCTCTCCCATGCAGATTACTCTTGTGTAAGCACCACTGTGCTGTGGACCTTTGGATAACTACTCATGTCAGCTAAATGTTTGTCCTTTGCAGTAATTTGTGGGTCCTGCTTTGCAGATCTGACCAGTTTTCAGGCAGCTCTATCAGAGATTTTTTGGGGGTCTTCCAGATCTTGCCTTGACTTCCAACAGTTCGCTTTAACTTCCATTTTTAATTATGTTTCTGACAGCTGAAATTGCAAGCTGGGAGTATAGAGAGACCTTTTTATAGCCTTCCTCTATTTTGTAAGAGTAAATTATCTTTATTTTCAAGTCCTCAGCCAGCTGCTTAGAGGAGCCCATGGTTGCTGAAAGTAGGCAGAACAACAATCACAAGCTGAGAGGTTAGGAGGGTCAGAGTCTTTGTTTGACTCTGTAACTGTCTTCAACCAACAATTTAAGGCTGAACAAGTCAATCAAGTTTTGAGACCTTTGAAAAACACAAATTAAATATAGCAATTTATTATATAGTATATCATTTAAATATAGTAATGTTTGCACATGCCAAAATCCACTTTTTTATTTTTTTCAATCTGTAATTGAAAATATATATTGAAAATATAGCTGCACTTGTTACCTGTGCCACCATAAGTTTGTCAAGAAATCTTGTGCCACAATATTACTTTTTATCAGCTTCCAAAAATAACCTGTAAAACATAAATCTAGATGTCCCAATTTTTTCACTGATCACAAAATACTACACCTCAAGTCGGACATGACATCATATAGACAAATTAGTGATGTGATCCTTCTTAATTGTTAAAATGTGGGCATGGATAGATTATTCATTATTTTAAATCAAAGTAATCCCTTTATCTTCATAAAACAATGTTAGCATACATAGTGTTCATGATTAATGCTCTTAACTACAAACCTAACTGTAAGCCATAATTATTACTTTTTAAGTTACTTCTGTAGCCTAAAGTCCTCATTAGATGTTCAGGGACAACTGGTTCTGGCATGTTTACAACAAATCTCTAAAATGTTAAATGCTATACTTGGATTTTTAATAGCATATGTGAATAAAGCTTCTTTGCATCGCAACAACATTTATTGTTGAATATCAACAGCAGAAAATAACCCAAGCTAATTGAAATTCAAATGAACAGTTTCTGGGTGGACAGAGATAAATGTCTACATTAGCTCCCAGACTTTTATAGAATGAACATTAAAGTGCCCCTAAAGTGCCTACAAAGCACTTAAAAGGTTCAGCTGTATTTCAGCAATATTTAAGTGAAGTGCTAAGAACATTCACATCAAGTAGAGAGCTGTCTCACTCCTGGACTGGAATCTTCAAATTAAATATTGGCAGCAGAGCCTTCTGAGGAAGCTCTGTGAAGTTGCCCCCCCTACAAACAGCACAAACAATGAAACCCACGTCATTTGTTGGTGCTGCGTTTGTGCCGTTGAAAGTAGCATTTGTGTTGCTTTTGTTTCTGAGATATACCACCTTGCTTTTTTAGGGTTATGATGTCACTCAACCACCCTACAATGTTGTAGGGGAACTGGTCTCACAGAGTGATGTCACAGCCAAAAAAAATAGGCTCTATATTGAAATGTAAAACATCCACCACGCTTGACCAGACAGACTCAGAAAACAAACTGCACCCATTGTTTTCATCACATCCAGGAACTAAAGTACTGAGTGTGTTGGTACCTGTAAACTCCCTTGTAGATAGTCATGTCATTACCTGAAAAAACAAGGCACTATATGTCAGAAACGAAAGCAGCACAAATGCTACTTTCAACGGCACAAACCAGCACAAACACAGCACTAACGATTCCAGTTGGTTTCATAGTTTTTGCTGTTTGTTCGATGAGGGGGCAACTTCGTGGAGCTGGACAAGCATACAGTATATGACATTGTAGTGGCGAGGCTTGTTAAAATACAGAAATTAAGTTTTCTGTTCCCTTGCCAGTCCCTCTCTCTTTCATCTCAGTGGTGCTTGATACAGAGAGGCCATTACATTTAGTTCACAATTAAGGTGTTGTTCTAGCTGATAGAGTGTCCTGATAAGAAGCAACTCCCAATGCTGATATTCTCCAGCAACTTTAATAAATGGTCATTTGGCGGCTCAAAGTCTGGGAGATTCCAAGGGAAGGTGTTATTCAAAGTTGGTTTACAACTCTAAGGTCAGAGGGCATGGTTACTCATCATCAGCCAATCAGGAATTGGTAGGGCAGGTTAACCCCACGTGGGTCTCTGATGCCCATGAAACTTTCAACCAATGAACGACCTGCATTTCCTCCAGGAAAAACAGGCAACACAGAGCGCCTGTAGAACGGTTCCGAAGGGCAGAACAGTTCCCAGGAGCAGGACATTCTCGCAGCGCGCCTGCTGGACATTCAGCCTCAGGGCTCCTCTTGAACATCCTCAGACTCAGCCCGGACCACCACATAATGGCTAGTGTGTCAGAGTGCCAGAACTTTCCTTTGTTCTAAGAGTCAAGGACGGAGGTTGCCAGCGCATAACCAAAGGATCCTCCCGAGGTTAGCATCAGCAGCAAGCCTCGTGAACAGGTTGGAACTGTGGACAGCTGAATCAGTATTCAGGACTAGTACTTCATCAGGAACAAACCGGTCTTCTTCCTGACCTGCTGGGAACCGCAGTCACCGCAGTAACTAGCTGGTTTTCAGAGAGCATCAGCAGCGAATCGCCGCAGGAATCTCCACCACGTCGCAAGCCGCACCGAGCACAGCTTGGCACCGAGCCTGAGAGCGCCGATTGGACAGCAACAGGCCTGCCACTGCTTCTTTGTGTCTGCAGGAGGTCTGAATCCACACAGATTGGATGAGTATTCAACTTTCTGCGTTACAGATCAAGAATTCAATTGTTTTTCCAACCAGTTGATATCAATTTAATTTCTATAAGTGATGCACTTGTTTTGAGTATCTAGTGTAGAAGTTGTAACCAAGGTCATTTACAAAACGGTCTAAATAAATGATATACTGAACGTATGTCCCTCTTGGTATTTGTAATTCTTCGTGATTGAATATATGCCTTATGCATTCTGCTACCCTCACGATAAGATCTGTTATGTTTATATGCACATTTTATGTATTAATAAATGTATTTCGTGTATTAGTATCTGTGTGTTGTTTGAGTTGAGTTTGAGGTTGGATTCTAATCAGATCAGAAGAATCATTTTGTGACTTACTGCCAAAATTAATAATTGTCCCAGTTATGCACAAACCCCTACATTTACTGGTGCCTCGTGAGAGGATACTACATGTAGCGGCAATGCTTATTAATAAGACAGAATTAAGTGTTTCTGTGCTTTCCCAACTGAGGCCTCATCTCTCTGTTCATCTCTGTGGTGCAGCCACAGAGAAACTATTCATGCAGGCTGATTTAAAGATGTTTTCTTTTGATAAGGGACAGCTCCCAAATGGGGATGCACTTAGCTAAGCCTGGCTATCATGATCAATGGTCATCCATTGGCGCCTATCTGTCTAGGGAGTGCCAGATGGACATCTGGACTGCATTCCTAAGTGTCAGGAGTAAGTGACTCATATCTCACCTTGATCAACCAATCAGGGACTGGTAGGGCCGAGTAACCCATGTGGGACTCTGATGCCCAAGAAACTTTCAGCCAATGCACGAGCTGAAGTTCCTCCAGGTAAAAACAGGCAACACAGAGAGCCTGTGGTGGGATTCAGTGGACTATTTCGGACAATTCTAAAGGGAATTCAAAGGAGAATTCCAGGGCAGGACGGCCCAGGAGCAGAAGGCTCCCAAGGGCAGGACATTCTCGCAGCGCGCCTCCTGACCATCCTGAGACTCAGCCCGGACAACCACGGAACGGCCAGTGTGTCCGAGTGCCAGAACTTTCCTTTGTTCTAATAGTCTAGAGCGGAGGTTGCCAGAGAGTAACCAGAGGATCCACCCGAGGTTACCACCAGCAGCAGGCCTCGTGAACAGGTCAGAACTGTGGACAGCTGAATCACTATTCAGAACTAGCATCAGCAGCGCACCATTGCAAGCCACACAGCACAGCCTGGCACCGAGCCAGAGAGCGCGGATTGGACAGCAACAGCCTGCAACTGTTTCTTTGAGTCCGCAGGAGATCTGAATCCCCAGAGATTGGATGAGTATTCAACTTCAATGCATTACAGCTCGAGAATTCAATTGTTATCCCAACCAGTTGATATCAATTTAATTCCTAAGAGTTATGTACTTGTTTTGAATATCTAATGTAGAAGTTGTAACCAAGTTCAGTAACGAAACGGTCTAAATGAATGATATACTGAACGTATGTCCTCTTGATATATGTAACTCTTTGTAACTGACTGAATATATACCTTTTGTATTCTGATAACCCTCTCGATAAGATCTGTTAGGTTTACATCCATATTCTATGTATTCATAAATGTATCCTCGTGTATTAGTACCTGTGTGTGTGCGTTGTTTGAGTTATATCGCATGGTTGGATTCTAAGGCCATCAAAATAATCATTTTGTGATTTACTGCTACAATTAATAATTGTCCCAGTAAATGCCCAAACCCTACAGAACTGGTGCCTTCAGAGAGCACACTACATACAACATACACGACTTCACCTGGGAAAAATATGACGATCTAACAAAAGCACTCATATCTGTGTCTTCAGAGGTCAAGGTGTGCCCTCACACTGTAATCTACATCAAGGATTGACCAGAAACACAAAGATAAAAGGACTTTGAGCTAATCATTTAATTTTTGCGCATAAGAACCCTGCAAATACAAGCAGGTGGATAATGACAGTTTATTAAAGAACTTAGATATATGTTCACTTGTTGTTATGTGAAAATAAAAATATTTTTCCAATACTGCCACGGTCTGCTTGTGTGTGACAGTAGACTTTCCAATGTTGTTTCTCGGATGTTATACGAACTACCTGTGTCAACTTTGTACATAGTGCCCCTAAAACATCCTGGTTCTTTTCATGTTGACGAATGTGCTTTGCATAACAAGTGCAACAGTGGTCTCCACTCATTAAGTTGCAAATTCAAGACTTTTTAAATATGTGGCTCTATAGACTGGTCGAATCTTTACATGTCCCTTGGTGCGCATGTTTATTTAAGAAGGAGACAGCAAGAAACTAATTACTACTTCAGATTTTAAAAAAGGACACCACTACGAAGTATTAAGACGTGCTTGTTAAATCCTCTTGGTAAGAACATGTATTTGTTTGCTAATGTTTGCTTTTTAAGGCTACACCCGCAACTCTTTTGATTAGAGTATGATATTGGTGACAAATTTAATTTTCCTGCTGAAATGCACAGAAGATATTAGTATTAAATAAAAAATCCACCGCCGCCCTCCACCTGGGCAAACAGAGAAACAAAATTGCAGAATTGTTCTATATCTATATAATATCTGATTCTATATCTCTGTAATGAAAGCAGAACAAATGTTGCTTTCAATGGCACAAACAGGCACAAACGCAGCACTGATGAATGAGACTGGTTTGGTTCCCTACGACGTTGTATGGGGGCTGGGTGACGTCACACCCCCAAAAAAGAAGGTGCAATATCTCGGAAGCGAAAGCGGCACGAACAGTACTTTCAAAAGCACAAACCGGCACAAACACATCACTAACGAATGAGGTGGGTTTCATCATTTGTGGTGTTTGTAGGGCGGCCAACTTCACTGAGCTTTCAGAGGACTATTAACCAGTGGCGTTAATTCTCAAATCACATAAGAGATTGAGTTCCTTGAGCTGGGAGCATGCGTGTCTTGATATCAGAACCTGAAAGTCCCCACTCAAAATGACAGACCCAGTAAACCTCAGCTACAACCACCAGGCCTGGGACACCCAGAGTTTTATTCTCCCCCACTGGGAGATATATAATGTATATAATTGTACCTCCTCTGTACCCACTGGGCAACTGTTACTGTACAATATTAACTGTTATGTAATTTTCTTCTAAAGATTCTATAGCAAATAAAAGACTGATTGAGGAAACACGTACAAAGAAATAATTTAGGGACTCTAATTAAGAAAGCAGCCTGTTATTTTATGATGACAGGAAGCCCATGAAAGAATAAGGAGAACATGTCACCTTCATGCAGAAGGTGTCCTGGTCCAAAGTCAAACCAAAGAACCAAGAACTGCGAGGCACCAATACTAATTGCCATCATGCTATCCAATGGGAGAAATTTTACAATAATAACTCTTTGGAATACTACAGTACATTTGATTTTGAATACTACATAAAGATTTTTCAGAGCTGGCAGTACAAAAAGAGCAACCAAAATAATTTCTTTAAAGGGATTAAAGTGAAAGCCATATTCAAATAGATTCAGAAACGGAAGCTTGTCAGCCTGGAACACAGAAGATTATATGGGGATTTGATGCTGGTATTCAAATCTTTAAAGAATTGATTAGTGGCAATCAATTCAGGAACATCTTCAACATCAATAGTTATACAAGCAGTCAGGGGCACAAGGGCAGTTTGTACTTAAGGAGTTCTCAGAACAGAACAAAAAAGAAAACTCTCCCTTGCCTTAAGCAATTTAACATCGCAAAATTTCCTGGGACTAACACAATTTTTAATACTTGACACAGAATTTGAATATTTATCTATATTCAAAGTTAACTTTATATAAGCAGCTTTATTAAAAAATAATTTCAATGACTTGTACTTGCATTTACTGAACATGACCTCTATATACTGGACTGTAATATAATTTTCTTGCATTTGACACGAAAGAACCAGTTTAGAATTTTATAGTCTGATAGGGACCAAGTACAATAAATCTGTTGTGGTGTCTCCGGGGGAAAGTTTATGTAAATGAAAGTAGTACTCACACCACACTTTTCTTTCCTGAGTTTCGTGGCGTTTCTTCCTCCAACTGTCTTCCAAACACAGTCCGTAATCCGTTCCCTTAATCCTGATCCGATCCGAGTTCCAAAAGTCCATAATAGAGCCAATCCGCGATGTATCCTTATCCAGTGTCCGTAATCCAAAAACCATAAACCTTTTCTCCTTTCAGTAGTTCGTTATTCTTTAGTCCGATCTTTAACATGCACCTCTTTCCTCTCTTTTCCTCCAAACCGCATTCACCTTATCGGCTTCCGCCCTGTTCACTGCCTCCGGGGCATTTATATTTCGGTTCCTGATGCGGCTCAGCTGTGTCTCATTGTTTCTCAGGATAGACCCTTTCCATTTACTGGTCAGCTGATTCTTTTTGGCCGCCATTTTGCTAAGGTCCATATCTAGTATTTTCAGTGTTTCGTTCCGGAAATACCGGTTATAGATGACCCTTCCCCGGGTCCTCTTACATTCCCTCCCCCTGAGATCAGCCCCGACCTCGGGCGATCTAGAAAAAAATAAAAAGTGCATTCGGGAGAGGGCGTCTACATTTCCTAGTTTCCTTCCGGGTCTATATACCGTTTGGAATTGAAATCTTTGCAGACTAAGACCCCATTCTATCATTTTTATTCATATTTTGTAACATCCATGTAAATGGCGCATGATCTGTGTATAATATAAATCGTCTTCCCAATAAACAATACCTCAAATAGTCTAGGGCCCATTTGATTGCTAGACAATCTTTCTCTATCGTAGAATAGTGCTTTTCGGCCGGATTCAACTTACGGCTGATATACAGAATAGGATGCTCCAGTCCTTCAATTTCTTGCGACAGTATGGCTCCAATCCCAGTGTCCGAAGCATCAGTTTGTACCATGAAATGCTTACTGAAGTCTGGTACCTGTAAGACGGGTTGAGAAGCGAGAGTTGCTTTTAGGTCTCGGAAGGCCCTCTCTTCCAAGTCAGTCCATTTTATTTTCTCCGGACAGCTCATCTTCGTCAGGTCGTGTAGAGGGGCGGCTATGGATGCAAACCCTGGAATGAAACGTCGATAGTAACTTGCCAGTCCCAAAAACGTTCGAATTTGCTTCTTGGTAGCTGGTTTGGGCCAGTTCTTAATTAACTGTACCTTCTGATCTTGGGGCATGGTCAATCCTCTCCCGATCGTATAACCCAGGTAATTGGCTTCCCTAGCCCCCAGACAACATTTATTTGGGTTGGCCGTTAATCCTGCTGCTCGCAACGCTCCAGTCACTGCTTCCAGGTGTTGTAGATGTTGTTCCCAGGTCGTGCTGTGGATTACGACGTCATCCAAGTAGGCGGCTGCAAAATCCCAATAGGGTCTCAGAATTCGGTCCATCAATCTTTGAAATGTTGCGGGAGCGCCATGCAAACTGAAGGGTAGGACCCTATACTGATATAGTCCCTCAGGTGTGGCAAAAGCGGTTTTGGCTTTATCTTCTTCGGCAAGCGGCACTTGCCAATATCCCTTCGTAAGATCAAGGGTGCTGATGTACAGATGCAGCCATTCAAAGTGCGCGGTACAGACACGTACCGGAGGTAATTGGCTACGGCGTCGTGCGTCGTGACGCGCGATGACGCAAAATACCGCGGTGCGTGATTGGTTGACCGACAGAGGCACTCGTGGTCCGTTGGTCTGTCGTAGAAAGACTTACTGTAAACGTCTTTACTGTGCCCGTTGTAGATATTGAATTTTACCACTGAAGGGAAATCTTAGTAGCTGAGCATAAAAAGAATAGGAGCATACTGTAACGCGTGTGAAGGCCATAAACGATATTAATTTTGGAACATAAACATACAGTATATAGCTGGTCTTGGTACTTTAAAGAAAAAAATACACACCAGTATTCCATTTCTCCCTAAACATTGTAAGCTTCGAAGTCTTTTACTAACGTGATACCGGAGTCAACAAGCATACTTTTAGAATTTGATTAAAAGGGAATATAATATGGAATCGCGTATCTCAAGAATTTAATAACGGTATGATTATAGCCGTGTACTGCGACAGGGCTGTGTAGGGCTGTTTCGCCTGCCTGTTCATGTGAGCTGTCTTGTAGCCTACTGGTCTAGGTGCGTGACTACCAACTGGCAGGTTGTGTGTTTGAATCCAGCTGGTGCTGGACTTTTCATTTTTATTTATTTATTTTTTAATCGCGTAACATAAACATATTACCGTATCCAAACTGTACTGTATACAGTATGTATATGTATATTTAATGTCTTAACTGTGCCCGTTTAAGTATTGAATATTCATATCTAATTTTACCACTGAAGGGAAATCTTAGTAGCTGAGCATAAAAAGAAGAGGAGCATACTGTAACGCGTGTGAAGGCCATAAACGATATTAATTTTGGAACATAAACATACAGTATATGGCTGGTCTCGGTACTTTAAAGAAAACAATACACACCAGTATTCCATTTCTCCCTAAACATTGTAAGCTTTGAAGTCTTTAACTAACGTGATACCGGAGTCAACAAGCATACTTTTAGAATTTGATTAAAAGGGAATATAATATGGAATCGCGTATCTCAAGAAATTAATAACGATATAATTATATTCATGTTGCAAAAGAACTGCAACGGACATAAAAACTCCCTTGCTTTTAACAGAGCGTTCCATAATTTCTAATTACGAAAATGCCAGGTGAAAGGATTTGTAAACATATTTTGTTAAAGCAAGTCAGTTTTTTCCGCAACACATAAAATATATTTTTCCAAGAAAGTTTAGCCTTTGTCACTAATGAAACCACTAAATAAAGACATAAATATAGAAATCTTAAGATTTGTTTTATTTAATGTTGGTAGCAGGATGAACTGTCAGAGTGTATATTTTGTCGCAGAGTTGCTGCAAGATGTTAACAGTGAAAAAGGTATTTAGAAATGAGTTATTTCAAGATGAAAAAGAAAACATACACGAAACATGGTTTCATTATGACCAGAATCGGTCTTGAGATATTTTTAACTTGATTTACAGTATTTGAGAGGTATGTCTTAACACCGATACTACAGTGCTTAAGTACTGCTCACGTATATGTTTCTAGGTTTATATTATGCATTTCATACGGTCAAATTACTTTTGAGCAACTAATAAGAAGCGCGAAACGGTATGCGTTTTAGTTTCGTTTTGTGCTGGGACCCGTGGATTGATTAGAGATATCAAGTACATACAAGTCATTTTTTAAATGTTGTAGTTCGTCTTGAAAAAATGTTACGAGTACATCATCTATCAACAATTACACAGGTTCTGTTTTCATATTGCGGATTTTGGTTACGTAATATTATTTTCTAGATTTCACGTTGTGAATATATGATTTGGGCAAACAGAGCTGCAAAGAAGTACATTATTGGTTGTTGTTTTTTTTTGCAGTTTTATCTAGAACAAGCGATGCTTAAACCTTTGTCTGATTCTTGTGAAACTATCCACACGACAGTTACAGTACCTAGGAGTTGACTTCAGTGATGTCACTGATGGGATGTTTCTAAAAATCCATCCTCTGTAAAACGTCTTCTCTAGTTGTCCTGCATATGTATTCGCTAATGAAGCTGTGTGTTCTGAGCCTGGATCTCTACATTTCTGTATGAACCAGCTTAGAGGGCTAAAGACAGCTTGTGTTTAAATTGAGTGTAAGGCAATTTATGCTTCTAAAGTCATAGTCAGCATTTATTTTTGTACTGTGCTGTAAACTTGTTCTGTGCCAAGTCACATTATTTTATAGCGTTTTTATAGCGTTATCAAATCCGGTGGCGCTGTGTGTTAGTTTACTGACTCCCATGTCACATGGTCTGTGATTGAAACCTGTAAAACCGGTTTAATTCGTCACAGCCAGGACTCTTCAGGTGTGAGGGTCTTCTGCTCAGAATGAAACGCTAAAATGTTTGTGTATATTCTAATGGTAGTGGGGGCAGGGTGTGTGGGAACAGGTTTGGTTGAAATTGCATTGGAGATCTATGTTCTTCACACCTGAAACATTTTCTCTGAAAGCATTTTCTTCGCAGTTTAACCGATCTTGTTACAGCATGCTACAGTTTACTATTATTAACCATATTAATTTTAAGTGCTTAATGTAAAATCTTGTAAAAATATATTTTCATTGTTCAAATATACATTAAGTCTGACTATCATATAATAAGTTAAATACAAAACTAAAGAAAAAATAGGGTTAAATATAATTCAAAATATTTTGCTAACAATGTTAACTGTTTATGAATAATAAAATGTATTAACTAAGGAGTAGGATGGCACAGTTGTTAGTATGTTTTTTGTTTTGTTTCTTTTTCATAAATACAACAGTAGTACCTGATGTCTCAGTGGCTTTCAAAATTAAATTATGCATGCAAACCTGTGAACTAGAAAGATAACTAAGATATCCATCCATTATATTCCATAATATCCATGAAATATATGGCGCTGAAATATGTATGACGCAGTGGTGGCCTGACACGGTGAGGTGACCTGGCAGCTGTATGATGCAGTGGTGGGCTGGCACGGTGAGGTGCGCTTGCAGCTATGTGACGCAGTGGTGGCCTGGCACGGTGAGGTGCGCTGGCAGCTGTGTGATGCAGTGGTGGTCGGGTATGTAGAGGTGCACTGGCAGCTGTGTGTTGTGATGCAGTGGTGGCCTGGCACGGTGAGGTTCGCTGGCATATAATTAATATATTTCCATGGATATAATACAACTGTTATTATTGATCACCGAATATAATAGAAGGATAAGCATGATACGTATGTCTTCTGTCATTTTCTAAGTCATGTTACTGAGCACCAAATCTTATTGAGAATATGAATCCATTTAAGGTTTATACCATTAAAGTAACGGTTTATTCCATGCTGAAAATGTTTGTACCAGACTTTTTTGAGGCCTGTTTAATTGTGTCTGAAGTCTGATGTTGTAAATTTTATTGTTAAAAAGATCCATGAAAATGTCACTACTAAAGTTAGCTGGTACTGTTGGTATTGTAAGTGGCAAGTAGAGCTCATATTTTAGATTTTGTGTAGTTGCTAGCGTTGAACTGTGTGTTGGATGCACATGAATTGAAGGAATGGGCAAACATAGCTGATGCGGATCCACAGAGCCAGCATATTAAGATGTTTATAATTAGAGGCAATTTGTTTAAATAACTAGGTATGGATACTGATGTGCAAGAGAGGTGGAAAGGCTGTTTCCTTAAGCCAGCACTATAAAATATTTTATTCTCAGTGAGATGCTGCCATTTCATAGTGGGTTTCTAACACCGTGTATAGTTCCATCCGCACAGTGCCTTTACTTCCATTTCTAATCTCTTTATCCAGTACAGAGGATTTGGAGCCTATCCCAGTAAGCAACGGACACAAGGCAGAATACACCCTGGACATAGCGCCAGTCCATCACAGGACAGACAGACACAAACACACACACACCAGGGCCAGTTTTCCCATAAACCAATTAACTTACCAGTATGTTTTGGAGTGCGAGAGGGAGTCATATCACACATATGGAGAAAAACCATGTAACCCAGAGAGAACATGTAAACCCCACACACACAGGATGGCAGGAATTGAACCTAGGACCCCAGTGCTGCAAGATAGCAATGCTAACCACTTTGCCACCATTATAAATGGATGGATATCTTAGTTATCTTTCTAGTTCACAGGTTTGCATGCATAATTTAATTTTGAAAGCCACTGAGACATCAGGTACTACTGTTGTATTTATGAAAAAGAAACAAAACAAAAAAACATACTAACAACTGTGCCATCCTACTCCTTAGTTAATACATTTTATTATTCATAAACAGTTAACATTGTTAGCAAAATATTTTGAATTATATTTAACCCAATTTTTCTTTAGTTTTGTATTTAACTTATTATATGATAGTCAGACTTAATGTATATTTGAACAATGAAAATATATTTTTACAAGATTTTACATTAAGCACTTAAAATTAATATGGTTAATAATAGTAAACTGTAGCATGCTGTAACAAGATCGGTTAAACTGCGAAGAAAATGCTTTCAGAGAAAATGTTTCAGGTGTGAAGAACATAGATCTCCAATGCAATTTCAACCAAACCTGTTCCCACACACCCTGCCCCCACTACCATTAGAATATACACAAACATTTTAGCGTTTCATTCTGAGCAGAAGACCCTCACACCTGAAGAGTCCTGGCTATGATGAATTAAACCGGTTTTACAGGTTTCAATCACAGACCATGTGACATGGGAGTCAGTAAACTAACACACAGCGCCACCGGATTTGATAACGCTATAAAAACGCTATAAAATAATGTGACTTGGCACAGAACAAGTTTACAGCACAGTACAAAAATAAATGCTGACCATGACTTTAGAAGCATAAATTGCCTTACACTCAATTTAAACACAAGCTGTCTTTAGCCCTCTAAGCTGGTTCATACAGAAATGTAGAGATCCAGGCTCAGAACACACAGCTTCATTAGCGAATACATATGCAGGACAACTAGAGAAGACGTTTTACAGAGGATGGATTTTTAGAAACATCCCATCAGTGACATCACTGAAGTCAACTCCTAGGTACTGTAACTGTCGTGTGGATAGTTTCACAAGAATCAGACAAAGGTTTAAGCATCGCTTGTTCTAGATAAAACTGCAAAAAAAAACAACAACCAATAATGTACTTCTTTGCAGCTCTGTTTGCCCAAATCATATATTCACAACGTGAAATCTAGAAAATAATATTACGTAACCAAAATCCGCAATATGAAAACAGAACCTGTGTAATTGTTGATAGATGATGTACTCGTAACATTTTTTCAAGACGAACTACAACATTTAAAAAATGACTTGTATGTACTTGATATCTCTAATCAATCCACGGGTCCCAGCACAAAACGAAACTAAAACGCATACCGTTTCGCGCTTCTTATTAGTTGCTCAAAAGTAATTTGACCGTATGAAATGCATAATATAAACCTAGAAACATATACGTGAGCAGTACTTAAGCACTGTAGTATCGGTGTTAAGACATACCTCTCAAATACTGTAAATCAAGTTAAAAATATCTCAAGACCGATTCTGGTCATAATGAAACCATGTTTCGTGTATGTTTTCTTTTTCATCTTGAAATAACTCATTTCTAAA
Organism: Lepisosteus platostomus; assembly: GCF_059453375.1. Lineage (NCBI taxonomy): Eukaryota > Metazoa > Chordata > Actinopteri > Semionotiformes > Lepisosteidae > Lepisosteus > Lepisosteus platostomus. The sequence continues at coordinate 34,342,712 of NC_142612.1, forward strand.
TACCTTTTTCACTGTTAACATCTTGCAGCAACTCTGCGACAAAATATACACTCTGACAGTTCATCCTGCTACCAACATTAAATAAAACAAATCTTAAGATTTCTATATTTATGTCTTTATTTAGTGGTTTCATTAGTGACAAAGGCTAAACTTTCTTGGAAAAATATATTTTATGTGTTGCGGAAAAAACTGACTTGCTTTAACAAAATATGTTTACAAATCCTTTCACCTGGCATTTTCGTAATTAGAAATTATGGAACGCTCTGTTAAAAGCAAGGGAGTTTTTATGTCCGTTGCAGTTCTTTTGCAACATGAATATAATTATATCGTTATTAATTTCTTGAGATACGCGATTCCATATTATATTCCCTTTTAATCAAATTCTAAAAGTATGCTTGTTGACTCCGGTATCACGTTAGTTAAAGACTTCAAAGCTTACAATGTTTAGGGAGAAATGGAATACTGGTGTGTATTGTTTTCTTTAAAGTACCGAGACCAGCCATATACTGTTTATGTTCCAAAATTAATATCGTTTATGGCCTTCACACGCGTTACAGTATGCTCCTCTTCTTTTTATGCTCAGCTACTAAGATTTCCCTTCAGTGGTAAAATTAGATATGAATATTCAATACTTAAACGGGCACAGTTAAGACATTAAATATACATATACATACTGTATACAGTACAGTTTGGATACGGTAATATGTTTATGTTACGCGATTAAAAAATAAATAAATAAAAATGAAAAGTCCAGCACCAGCTGGATTCAAACACACAACCTGCCAGTTGGTAGTCACGCACCTAGACCAGTAGGCTACAAGACAGCTCACATGAACAGGCAGGCGAAACAGCCCTACACAGCCCTGTCGCAGCACACAAATTCTTTAGATAGGCGATTCCATATTATATTAGCAGAAAAGCTTAAAACTACCACTTTTTCACACGCTATTTCACATGCTAGTTAAATACTTCGATGCTTAAAATCGTTAGGGAGAAATGGAATACCGGTGTGTATTTTTCCTTTAAACTGCCGATTCCTGGAATCTGACTGGCTGACACCCCTCTGAAGTGGTTCCATAAAATCTGGTATACGGAAAAGAAAGCGTTGATAAATACAAGTGTCTTTTAATACACTCTTTGCTGTGCTCTTGAGGATCCTTGTGATATTTTAAGCTCTAGTTGAATGATAGGTGTCGCATTTTAAATCATTTTCGTAGTTAGAAATTATGAAACGCCCTGTTAAAAGCAAGGAAGTTTTTATGCCCGTTGAAGTAAAACAAAATGCCTGACAAAGTATGGCTTGGACAGATTCCAAGTGCTTGTACAAATGTGCTAAAGAAATTATACTTTGAGTATACAGCTTGTCCAAAGTCATCCATTATTAATACTATTAGTAATATCTTCAGTAAAGGCTTTGATGCATAAATATTTCTGATAAAGGTAGGTTGTGTACTTTTGTCCAACTGAGCAATCTTGCTTTCATAAAATATACCAACATTTTAATGACTGATGATTAACATGCTGTAATACACAGTTCAAAATTAAAGGCTCATATGCTGTACATGAGAGGTTAAGCTCCCCCTGGCGGTTTTACAAGGTGACGCCGGATAGTTAGTCACGTGACACACGTGAACTGCGTGATACCCCGGTGGGCGTGTCGCGGTATGCCGCGAAATACCTCACCCATTTTGAATGGCTGCATCTGTATCGAGCGTTACCTAATCGCTCGATTAGTTCATCTATACGGGGCATGGGGTATGCATCAAACAGCGAGATCTCATTTAACCTTTTGAAATTGTTGCAAAATCGAATAGTTCCATCCGGCTTGGGGATCAGAACTATCGGGCTAGCCCACTCACTATGGGATTCCTCGATTATTCCCATCTCCAGCATTTTTCCCACCTCTTCTTTAATTAATTTCCTTTTGGCTTCTGGTACTCGATACGGGGGTAGCCTTACCTTTTTCCCTGATTCCGTGACAATCTTATGTTGTATAAGGTGGGTTCGACCAGGTGTCCGGGAAAAAACATCTTTGTTTTGGGTTAGGAATTCTTGTAGTTCCTGTTTCTGTGCCGGAGCCAGGTCTCCCACGGCTACCGCACCCGTTTCGTCTTCCAGAGGGTCAGGGGAAAAGTGGGTGAGCAGAACTTTGGAACCATGCCATTTCTTCAGCAAAGAAAGTTGCTTGACCTTATAGTTGACTGGCCCCACCTTTTCCACCACTTCATAAGGCCCCTGCCAGGATGCCAAGAATTTACACTCTGGGGTTGGAACTAGAACCAGTACTCTGTCCCCAATCTGAAATTCCCTCGCAACTGCTCCCCTATTATAAATTTGTTGCTGTTGAGCCTGGGCTTTCTCCAGGTTTTCTTTCACTATGGGAACAATAACATTTATTCTTTCTCTCATCTGTTCCACATGCTCTATGATAGTTTGTAAAGGGGAAGGTTGATGTCCCCACGATTCTTTGACCACGTCCAATAGGCCCCGTGGTTTCCGAGAGTATAATAATTCAAATGGGGAAAATCCAGTCGAAGCCTGCGGTACTTCTCGAACCGCAAACATGAGATATGGGAGCAGCTGATCCGAATTTTTCCCATCCTTTTGCATAGTCTTCCTAAGCATGCTTTTCAGGGTCTTATTAAAACATTCTACTAGACCATCGGTTTGAGGGTGATAAACTGAGGTTCGGATCTGCTGTATACCCAGTAGCTTACATAAGTCTCGCATGACTTTAGACATAAAAGGTGTTCCTTGATCAGTTAGGATCTCTTTAGGAATTCCGACTCGAGCGAACAGTTGTACTAGCTCCCTAGCTATGTTTTTGGCGGTGGCAGCTCTCAACGGAATGGCTTCGGGGTACCTGGTAGCATAGTCCACTATTACTAAAATATACTGGTGACCTTTGGTGGTTCTGATCAGGGGCCCCACCAAATCCATCCCAATCCGTTCGAAGGGGGTTTCAATAATTGGGAGGGGAATCAAAGGGTTTCTATAATAAGGTTGTGGCGCACTTTTCTGACACTCGGGGCATTCCCGACAGTACTTCTCGACGGCCTTATAGATCCCTGGCCAAAAGAACCTAGAGAGGAGTCTCTCGGATGTCTTCTTTACCCCCCGGTGTCCGCCTAGGAGGTGGCTATGGGCCAAGTTGAGGAGCTTCATCTGGTAGACCCGGGGAATAAGGAGTTGTTCCACTTCTTCCTGTCCCTTCTGCTGCACCTGATAGAGGAGATTATTCTTTGTCATAAAATATGGGTAACTCACTGTATTAGGATCCGTACACCACTTCCCATAAATTTTCCTGACATGCCCCCACGCATGTCTCAAGTTCCCATCTTCTAGTTGGGCCGACCCAAACTTACCACGACGTTCTGGGGGTTCCCAGTTCGGTAGATCCATATTTTCAAACTCAACTCCAAGTTCAGCTCTGCCTTCTTGTGGGTCCGTCTCATCAGGGTCGTCGGTAGGGGCGTCACCACGGTCTTCCGGGTAGGGGATTGGTCTTAGCCTAGCTGTTTGGACCGTGTTCCAAATCTGGAGGAAATGGGGACAGTCTCGTCCCAGTACGACAGGGTATGGCAACTGCTCAACCACTCCTACCGTTGAACGGTAGGTCCCCTGTTCTGTAGAGATGCTCAATTCGACCGTCGGATAGACCTTGGTGTCCCCGTGAATGCAAGTAATAGGTATTCCCTCTGTTCTCGGCATCTCTAGTTCTCCCGGAAGTATTGTAGGGGTCACCAGGGTCACAGTACTGCCAGAGTCCAACAAGGCCTCGATGGGTTCTCCCCCTATCTCAACTTTCGTAAGATGGGGATCCTCGCCGGTCGGGACCCGTGCTGTAAGGTAGTTACATTTGGCTTCACCTCTGGGGTCTACCTGCATGGGTTCGGACAGGCCGGGGCAATAGCTGGCTAAATGCCCTTCTTCCTGACAATTAAAACATCGCCGGGTTTCTTTCCATGGCCGGGGCCTTGAGTCAGACCTCCCCCGAAGGGGTTTTTTAAATTGTATAGGTTCCTGATAATCACTATACTTTATTGGCCGATACTTTTTTTCGGTTTCCAGACTCTTGGGGCTTCTTCTCTCCTCCTTCCAAAAGTCCCCCTTTTCCTCCCTAATCAGGGCCTCTGTGGCATGGTGTCTGTCCACCAAGTCCACGGCCTGATCTAGTGTCTGGGGATCCCCTTCACTTACTTTCCTTTTCAGGTGAACAGGCAGACTCCTCACAAAGTGATCCAACACCACCCTTTCTACCACCTGTCCTGGGTTTAATTCTTCTGGCTGGAGCCATTTCTTTGCCAGATGAACCAGGTCAAACATCTGAGACCTCGTAGGCTTGTTCATCTGGTATCTCCAATTGTGAAACCGGACTGCTCGTATCACCATGGTTACCCCTAGTCTTGCCAATATCTCCTTTTTCAGAGTCTCATAATTCTCTGCATCTTCCTTTTAAATCATAATATGCTTTTTGGGCTTCTCCAATTAAATAAGGGGCTACTCTCCCAGCCCATTGCTCTTTGGGCCATGCATTTCGAGATGCAGTTCTTTCAAAGGTGGTTAAATACGCTTCCACATCATCAAGCTCAGTCATCTTTTGTAGCGTAATTTGTTCCGCCTGAGCGGTGTCTCTCCCCGCTACTGGGGCCTGCCGGATTTCTTCCCCTAATCTGTGCAATTCTGCGCGTACTAATTTTTGCTCCTCTATAATTCGTTCGTTAGTTTCGCTTTGGATTTGGTTCGCCTCCTGTTGCACTTCGATAGCTTCTTGTTGTCCTTTTAATGCCTGGAATTGGGCGAGGGTGGCCTGGGACAACTGCTATATTAATTGTTCCATAGTTTTTCTTCACACGCGCAAAGCGAAACCCGCACACACACACACAAAAAAAAACTTGCTTTCTTTGATTCTCAAACCCGAGCGGGAGTTGCCCACATCCTCCACCAATTGTGGTGTCTCCGGGGGAAAGTTTATGTAAATGAAAGTAGTACTCACACCACACTTTTCTTTCCTGAGTTTCGTGGCGTTTCTTCCTCCAACTGTCTTCCAAACACAGTCCATAATCCGTTCCCTTAATCCTGATCCGATCCGAGTTCCAAAAATCCGTAATAGAGCCAATCCGCAATGTATCCTTATCCAGTGTCCGTAATCCAAAAACCATAAACCTTTTCTCCTTTCAGTAGTTCGTTATTCTTTAGTCCGATCTTTAACATGCACCTCTTTCCTCTCTTTTCCTCCAAACCGCATTCACCTTATCGGCTTCCGCCCTGTTCACTGCCTCCGGGGCACTTATATTTCGGTTCCTGATGCGGCTCAGCTGTGTCTCATTGTTTCTCAGGGTAGACCCTTTCCATTTACCGGTCAGCTGATTCTTTTTGGCCGCCATTTTGCTAAGGTCCATATCTAGTATTTTCAGTGTTTCGTTCCGGAAATACCGGTTATAGATGACCCTTCCCCGGGTCCTCTTACACTGTATATACAGTATTATAGATTGTACATCTCTACAGATGTATAGATTGCTGTGGAGACATATTTATTGGTTGGAATCTTTGAATTGTCATTCAATAAAGAAATCAATTAGTACAGGCAACAATAACAAAGGTTCCAAAAGATATTAAATGAAGGCTATTTTTGAGAGTGATTATATTGTTTGTGCTATTTCAATACACATTTGTGGATATTTCTATAGAAAATAATCACATTTACTGTGACCTGGCATTCGTACTTTAAGAAGCACTGTATTAATTTGAAGATATAAAATGTATATGGGAGATGTTACTCTGACCCTTTTATTTCCTGTTTGATTCATTACAATATTCTTTTATCATACATACTCTTACTCTCACCTATTTTCATACTAATTTTTGCTTTATGTAAAACTAGATCTAAAAAGGAAACAAAATCATTATGTTCCTCAAGCAGCTGCACAATTTTATAAACAGACAGGTTTTCTCCATGTATGGTCTTTTTCATGTACATAGTAATCATTAATGTGAGCAGGCATGTGTATGCATGTAAAAAGACTGCTGTTCTTTTAAGAGGGGAGGTAATTATATGATCCCAAGACACAAGAATTATATGATGGCAGACCTATTCAATTAGTTTATAATTGCCCTAAATGTTTCAATAGGCCTTAGTGGGGCCATAGGGAGAGCTCAACCTGCCATCTGTGTGGGTCCTAATGCCCCAGTATAGTGACGGGGACACTATACTGTAAACAGGTGCCATCCTTCAGCTGAGACGTAAAACCGAGGTCCTGACTCTCTGTGGTCATTAAAAATCCCAGAATGTTTCTCAGAAAGAGTAGGGGTGTTACTCTGGCATCCTAGCCAAATTTCCCATTGGCCTTGACCAATCATGGCCACCAGATAATCCCCATCTACGAATTGGCTTCATCACTCATGGGTTCTTCTCCTCACTGATAGCTGGTGTGCGTACTGGTGCACTATGACTGCAGTCACATCATCCAGGTGCATGTTGCACATTTACATGTTACCTGTAAAGTGATTTGAATGAACTATACAGAAAAGTGCTATATAATTGTAAGGAATTATTATTATTAACATAATTCACTGACCCAAAAGCACACTGTTCACCAAACAATTGGTAAACTCACCAAATAACAGTAAACATCCCTTATACAGTACAGTTGGCAGTTTTTTCAGCTTGCCCAAAGTGGACAATATGGGCGAGTTAGAAAGGCAGCTCTAGGGACATTTGTCGTTGTCAGCTGCTAAGAGCTGAATTATATCCCACCATCACCAAATCTTTAGTTTTAATGACCGAGTTTAAATGTCCACTTCCTTAGAAATGTTTTTGTTAGCATACCACCACAAAAGCCAAATAAATTGCAGCTAACCACAGTGAAGGCAAAGTGATCTAAACCATGGAAAAATAATGTAAATGTATAAGAATGGCAATAATACCTTGGAATTTTACAAAGTAAATATAGTAATCTCCTGCCAGCCGCGAAGGTTACGTTTCTGAAAACACTTGAGGTACGAAAATTTGCGTTTGGTAAATTTATAGGAAAAAACAGGGATAGGGGAACTGAAGTCACGATTCAACCTTTAAAATTCCTCAAACATTTTTTCATCTATAAAATAATAACATCAAAGTAAAGAAAATATAATACAGTACGGGAATAATATGGTATAAACAGTTCTAGATAGCTTTTAAAGTGTTTTTGACATACTTTTCCCCTTGTTGCTACAATAACGCCCAAGTAGATTGAGTCACATGTCATGTATGACGTGGTTAACACTCGGTCGGATTGCTTCCTCGCTTATTGTACGACGTACAGACCGCCCAACAGCACTATTACTTGGTCTTTCATACAACCTACTTAGCACTTTAATTTCGTTTTCTAAATTCATTACGGATGTAGATTGCCTAGGAAAACACTAGACTCCCTTACCCTTTCTCATTTGCTTCGGAGCCATTTTAATGCTGACACGTCTTCTGGCAAAGGAGACTGAGTGAGAAAAAACATCAGACCGTGTGGGTACTGTCTTCCTTGCGGGAAAAAAAAAACTATCGCCCGAGTATGCATCGTAGCTCATCGATGACTTTCAGCTTCGCGGATACTCTAAATTGGTGCAAGACAAAATAGTATACAGAAATTCTGCACGTATATGAAATCGCGTAAGGTAAATTTGCGTACAGCAAGGGATTACTGGGCATTTTGAGTACTTGATTTTGTAAGGAAATGATAACTGCTACTTTCAGAAACTCTTTCAGTCCAGATCAGATAGTTAATATAATAATAATAATAATAATAATAATAATAATAATAATAATTGCTTACATTTATCTAGCACTTTTCTGGACACTCCACTCAAAGCGCTTTACAAGTAATGGGGACTCTCCTCCACCACCACCAATGTGCAGCATCCACCTGTCCATTGACTCAAATACTATGTCATCATTTCACACATCACACTGTTTTTATTCAGACAGACTGAAAGCCTACTGCCTGCACTTTTGAGGTAAGCAAAAGTTTCAAGCATCTACAGTATAATGCAAATCTACAGCATTGATGTTTCACCACCATCAAAGCCATCAAAGTCGTGGATAGTTAATTAAGGCCTGTATGATCATCAGAGTATGGTTATAAGGGTCGTCCATTTGTCCAAGACATTTTCATTCCAATATTCCTGAGTTTCTTGATCATGTTCTTTTAAAATATATTTTGAACAGAAATAAATATTTTACATGCTTTTTGGCATCCACAAAAATATTCTATAGACAATAAATACTTATTGTATTTATTCTACATTGTATTTAATGTACATGCTACATTTTTGGAGACAACAAAGGAAAAACTAAAGCACTGAAAACAGACAATTATGAAAGGTATGGTAAAGCTCCTGAGACACATTTTTACATGCTCCTTGTACCACTGTTGATTTTGAGATAATCTGTAATGATTGTCAATTTCTTTGAGAATGTAGAATATGTCAGTTAAATCTCCATAGAGTATCCTGATAAAGAGATTCCCCCATTCTTAGTTTGTTCCTGAGACAGTCCGAAAAACAACCACTTACAGTATGTGTTTGACATATTGAGCATTGAAGTTGCAATTTCTTTATAATGTTACAAGATTCTCATTAAAATGAGATTGCTGGTTTTGAAAGGCGTTAGGGAGCAGGTGCACAGAATGCAGCATTTGCAGTGAGACACTGCAAATAGCAAGATAAAATATTAGTCCCCTTTAATCATTAATCCTCCAACACTGCATCCCACTGCATTAAACAGGAATTGTAGACTATACAGTATGTCTGAAAGATGTTGAAAGATTGTAAATCAATCACTGTATCTAGGTTAAATATCAGCAGTTGATTACACTGAAATGGTTATAGCATTGCTCAGTCAATTCAGGCTAGAAGCCACAGTCCAGACTTCCATGATGATGGACATCCATGAAACTATAGTGAGCTCAATGCTATATCATCCTCCCAAACTGTTAGTAGGATGATATATACAGATACAAGTAGTTCAGGTGGATAGCTGCGTCAGCATGCGTAGGCTGCAAGGGAAGAAGTAATAGGTTTATTCCATGCTGAAAAGAGAAGAAAGAAAACACAACTTTTCGGCCGTAGAGCCTCCTTCAGGTGTGACAAACCTATTACTTGTTCCTATACTGATACAATATATTTATAGGGCACCACATACTATATCTGCATACTGTAGGTCTGTATGGGGAAACTACATATGAATGCCTTCATTCTGCACATACAGAAAAGAATGGCATGCTATCAACTGTTATACAGTCATGCGTCAACTCACACTCACACACATCTCTTAATTATTCCAATGACAACATTGTGCCAGTAATCAAGAAATATTTATTAGAACTCATGCTAAGTCAATAGGACAACTGTATGCTGCTTACTCAGCAGTACATGGTTTTGCTAGAGAAATGCTGTCATTTTTTCTCTAATATCAGATGCTCCAAAATGAAAAATTAACATAAAGTCTTGGCTGCTTCTTATACAAAGGAAAGATTCTATACAGATATTATACAGAGCACAAAGCGTGTCATCTGTGTCAGTTATATTTCTCCTTATCTTTTCAAAAGTTATCACAAGAAATTTTGTTGAAGCAGTTCTATTGAAAGCATAAAGAAAATAGCAAATTATGTTCTCTGAACATTGAGCATTGATAAGTGTTCAAATGTAATAATAATCTAGAGTAACTCACAAAATAGAATACCACATTTTAGATGTAGTTAAGGTGTACAAACATCAGGATCTCTGAAATCTTCTTAATATTATGTTTTGCATAATGTGCTTACCAATTGTAAATAAGTCGAAAAAAAATCAAATCGGAAACTGAAGAAACTTACCTTGAGCAGACGTAAACGTGATAAAGGCAAATATCAGGGCTTCAGCTGGAACATTGACATTGCTTTTTGACATTTTGGATACAAAACACTATAAAGAAGAACATAACGTACAAGTCATTTTCAGAATGTTTGGTAAAATATACAGTACTGTATACATGTCGCTCTCAAACATACCAGTTGGACTGAAACACGGTTTAAAGTTTTTTTTGCATATTGCTTTTACTTTCAGGATCTTACATCAAGTAATACAATTGCCAACTACATTTTAAAAGACTCATACTACAAGAAAATATAATTACTCAACAGTTACATATCCATTAACCTCTTGCTATCATTTTGAGTAATTCAGAAAAAAGGACATTTTTTCAGATTACTGAATGTTCCCAAACAAACCAATTTATAGTACATGCGATTAAAACATCAACGCTATGTTCAAATTATTTTCTTACCTGTGGACTTGTGAAAACTGGTATTTGTCTAATCACGGCAAGGAACGGACAGCTCAGGAATTTTGGACATACTGCAGACAGTAGCTGTCTTCACCGACTGAAGTGACACTCCTTCACTTTGTTTTCCCCACTCTTCTACCCGGCAGCAGCAATCAGATCAGCAGGCAAAATGTTAAAGCAGGTGGTTTGGATTCTTAACAAAACGCCGATCTCAATTGATGTACTTTTAATACATGTTCAAAGTAAGATCGAAAAACGCAGCGTCACGTTTTGTTCTAACCCTGTGGAAAACAATCCATTTCGCTGCTATGTGTAACATGAATCTACAGTATTGGAGCGCCTTAGTGAAACAAACCTCAAATGTCCGCGTCTTGCTGTGGAAGTGCGGAGGATGCTGCATGGTTACTATATACTGTATGTTTGTGTTCAATTTCATCCCTCAAAATGTTAGTCTACTAACATTTTAGTCTAAGTAGACTAACATTAGTTTAGTAGACTAACATTTGGACGGATGAAATTAAACAGCAACATATGCAAGAATAAAGAAGGTAGTTGATCACGCACGCTTCCCGTAGATAAATGCGACATAGGCATTCAATACGCTGTGTGTCCTGTGCGTTTTATATTCTATTACAGTGAATATTTGCAATTAACTTCATAACTGGGTATAATTAGAAACTTTCATTTACTGTACTCTTATTCTCTGATCTTTTTCTTCTCAGATTATTTTTTTTACCTTTACCCGACTCATAATTGCATTCTATAATACTGTAGCGCCTTGTTAAAGTGACTGTAAAATAAAATCGGCTCATAAATTAACCCACACACCCCTCCCCTCCTCCCTCTCGGACTGTTCGTGTTTCTTTTTTACCCTAAAAGCAGAAATAAATGTTTCAAATCATTTAGTGTAACATGAAATGAAGTACATACAGAATACATCTGTATAAAAATTACAGTGACGTGTAGAGTATATACTCTAAAACGGTACTTCAATATTCTAATCACGCATTTCATTAGCCGTAAGAATGAACAATAAATATGGTGTGGTTACATTTTTAGGTACAGTATGTACAATAGCAGCAGCTTCTGACAAAACAAAAAAAATGACACAAAGGGGTCATTTGTCATATTTTACAACAAACATCAAGAGATATCAGAAAAGTTTAGACGTGTTTCACATTACAGCTGTTAAAGGGTATTGCAAATAATCTCTAAAATGAACAGTTTGTATTTGAGGAATCCCTGTAACCTACAATAATCATTCACCAAATCTTTATGCAACCTAAGTGCATCTTCCTGCAGATGCAGATGACGTGTGGTAATGGGTCAGTACTGAGATTGATGTTATCAAAAAGGGAGAATTAGGGGTTGGTAAGTGGTGCTCTTCAATCGTGACTAGAAATTCCACATGTAAATATCAGGTGGAAGAAAATGAGAAGTTCTCAGGACGTTTCAGGCAACAACAAGCTGTCAGAACGTTGTCTAGCTCTAGACAGAGAACTAACAGATATGTGACACTGAGACAGGTCACTGTAAGCGAGATTCTTTACACCAATAAACATCCAGTACATACTGTAGACATATCCTATTTATACAGCTTCCTAGTGCTAGTGATGAGAGATGATCTGAGGTGTGTCTTCTCACATGAGCCAGATGAAAGAACTACTATCACTTAGTAGAGACCTTGCCTCATTTCCTCACAACAGCACCCCGTGCACCATCTTGTACAGGTCACAAACCATTTAAATTCCCCTGACCCCAAGACTCAATGTCTCAAGGGTGCTGGTCTTGATGTACCTGTATGACTGCTATATGTGTAAGGAAAGAGTGAGTACTATGCTATAGGAGGTACCATTTTCTAGATGAGACTTCATACCAGGGAATCCTACTCAATTCCTGTGGGGCAGTGATGTCGTCTGACTTTTCAAACCAAGCTCCCTGTTTCTTTAATCTTTTTTGTCTCAACCTTACCTTTTGATTAATTGGAAGAAATTCTATACTTCTTGTAAGCTCTGCTATGAACTTTGACCTTTTCCTAAAGAAAGCATTTTCTTTAGAAACTTTATTTAATGGAGAAATCATCTTAGATTAAAAAAAGATGCTGCTGTTGTTCAGGAAATGAATATCAGCTCATTTAAATCAAGGCCCTCTCAGCACTTCAGGCATTGCAAATTTTTCAAGGACAGAGTGTTCACTCCATTCAGTATGATGATGAAATCCAAAAACCAAAAACCAAACAGCAGTCCCTAACTGGCAGACTGCTCCAACAGTTGTACTGGGAGTCGGACAGCTTGTGGTCTGTCAGCTATCCTGCAAATGGAGGGTTTTGTGACTTGTCAGGCACCTGCACTGGTACCAGCCAGGTTGCTGAAACTGATTCCCTGGAATCTTCACAAAAATGGCTGGATCCTTGGATCCACAAGCTTCTGAGCAAGATGGACCAAGTGGCTTCCTCCGATCTGTAACTTTTGTTACCTTTGCTGTGCTTCAGTCTCTGAGACTGTTCCTAGTTTGTGGAACAGTCTGCTGGACAGCGTACAGGATGCCAAGTCAATCTCAGGATTTAAATCCAGACTGAAAACCTATTATTTCAGCCTAGTCTACTCACACCTTACATTATAGTTCTTAGCAACTATGGCTGCTGCTGCTGCTGCTGCTGTTCATACCACTGTGAGTGTTACGTTTGTTAACCCCTCCTCTTAAGGATGCTCCAGCCCTTCCTTGTTTTCTACCTGTTCCAACCCCCTTTTCAGTTCTCCTTAAAAGCCAGGCGCTCACTCTATTTCGGGCTCTGCTCTGGTTTCTGTACCAGGCGAGTCTGGGACCTGGAAGCCCCTGGTCCCGTTAAGGTTTTAGTTCCTGTTCCTGTTCCTGTTCCCGTGCCGGTCCCGTCCCGGTTCCTGTTTTTAACCCCGTTTGTCTTGGATGGACCGCCCAGCTTTGGACTTTTGCCTCCTTTTGGATTCTCCCTTATTCCCTCCTTTTGGACTTATTCCTGTGTTGTTTGCCTCGTGTTGAGAAGCTTAGCACTGAGTGCTTAGCTCAATGTTGGAGCACTGAATAAGCAGGGAAACATGCTTAAATAGTCTCCTTAACTGTCTGATTGATTTTGAGATGACCCAGCTGATTAGTAAAAATTAATGGCCTTTGGGAGATACATCCTAAGCAAGTTTGCATGAGATAGGAAGTAGGCTGGGAAGTAGTGCGAATGTGCTGGCTGCCTGGGTCAACATCGGAACAGAAGCCACTCCCAGCCCGGGTGTAACAACTTTCTTCTATGAACATGTGTTGTTTAGTCAGCAAAGCTTTTAGAAGACGTCTAAGATTAGAAACCGTTCACATTGATCTCAGTTCTACAAAGCCCAATTCTTCACCCAACCATACACATGGGAAACATTACCAGTTATTTTCCATTTGTTAGCAGGATTTAAATGGTCTTTGAAATGTTACATCTCAGAATCACTTTGAGGGTTTCACAAGAAATGCCTATTGCTCTCAAAGTGATCTACTTTGTGCAAAACTTCAATTGATACGTGTTGTGCACCTAGAAAGCTGGGAATTTAGCCTTATTTCATTTTTAATTTAGCATATTTATTATGTCAATTGATGAACACTCAATAAAAATACATCAAGGGATTTTTTGGTGAAGCATTGAGCATTTGTGATCAGTTAATTTGCTGAAATATTCTATTATAACATTAGGTAAATCTTAACTACATTAAGTCCACACAAATATCTACTTCATTAGTACAGTAGTCACCTGGCAGCCACTATACAGTAGGTTTTTACAAACCCCTGTAGTTAAGAAATACACAGTTTGCAAATAAATTATTTTATGGGAAAAAGAGGATAATGTAACAATATCATGGTTCTATACTATTAAAGCCTACCTAAACCATCTGTTGGCTCACCAAACACAATCAAATCAATGTTAAATGTAAAAAGCAATAACATAAGAAAAAATAAATATTGTGCATTTCTTGTGATAGTTTTTATTAACTTGAATCCAAAGTATTGGATGAAATGATGATCAGAGACATTACAGACATCATATTTTAAGACCATTTGGCAACATTTTCATCACTGCATTTCTTTTTACTTTTAGGGGCTGTAATAACAAAAGCACTAAAAACAGGAAAAAAATCAACACAATGTTGGATAAACAACATGGACACAATCTAAAATCATTTTCTGTGATTGTCAAATCTGGTTAATGCAGGGTTGTGTATATTCAAATTCAGTGATTGACTTTCTTGATGAGGGCTGATTGTATGTCCTTGTTATCATTTGGTAATTGAGTAATCAGTCTTACATCTACTAAGAGGCTAAAAGCAGAAGCATCTGATCCAGTTCAGAGACTTAGCAGTTCTGCCTCATTTTGGTGTCTTTTGCACAACCCGCAAATTATTGATCACTTTGCATCCAAACTCTCCAGTTGTACCATTGTCTAAAACTGAACTTTGGGTTTGGTAACCCAAGGTAGAAATCATGATTGTACTTTATGTCTCACTGAACATATGTTTCTTCAGTAAAACATTTTCACACGTGGAAACTATGTTGAAGTTCATTTAAATCTGAAGAGGAGGCACTTCTTTAGGGGCATCTGTCAAGGACAAATCAAATTTATTCTAAAGTGCTTATAGGGAGAGCTTTCAAAGGGGGAGTGGCTGTAATGAAATTTCTTATCAGACAGAGCTCAAAGAACACCTCTACAACATCTGACAAAACATGATGGGTTTGCGCTGGATGCTCTGGTTTCTTCCCACAGTCCAGACATATTAGTAGATTAATTAGCTTCTAGGAAAACTTGGCCTGGCCTTAACCCCTTTGGAAATCCTAGTCTTCCTTCAATGGCAACCTTGTGACACCATGCTGTGGCAGGATTGGTGTAAGAAAGCTATGAAGCTCCTCAAAAAAAAGAACACATGCTGGAGTTGTGCAGTTGTAATCATCCCGTTATTAAAAGAAGCTTTGTAAATGTAACAATTTTTAAAGCAGAAAACTGCATAGAAAACTGCAGTGTCTCTGTGGCTCACAATTTTCTGCAGAAGTATGTTTCTTTGCCAAACAATTATTGTAGCCACTGTGGACACTAGGTTCTGTAATGTGTAACAATGTGTGTGATTCTGAGATTGTACACTAGGGCTGTTTACATGGGAACATTGGGTTTATAAAAATATTGTCATTATGCAGAGAAAAAAACATATTGGGCTAAGTTCACTGATAATTGATGTACAGATATTATCTACACATAAAAAGCAGTGAGCAGAACCCGAGCTATGGTCAGCTTATTAAAGGACACACAAAATCATCATGGGATCTTTCTAAATGATTTTACAAATGGTGCGATGAGTTCTCTTAGATATTAAGTGTTATGAAAGCAAAATAACTAATCATTGATTTTAGGAAAATGCAACACCCTTCCAACCTACTTTATTTGATGGTCAGACTGTAGAAGGTGTCAATGACTACTGGTACTTGGAACTGTTCATAAACTAAAACCTAAGATGGGACAGATGTTGTTACACCATTTAAAAAATAAGCCAAGGTACTGTAAAAGGTATAGACGTCCACAGGTATAAAAGTATTAGACTCAGAAAATCTCATTTCCTCTGCAATGCATGTCTCAAACAATGGACAAAAACTCATATTTCCTGAAGCACTATATCTTTGGACTGCAGGAAGACACATGTAAACAAGGGTAGACCATGCAAACTCCCCACAAACAGAGACATATTCAAACCCAGCACCCTAAAGATGTGAAGCGACAAGCACTGTTAATATGTGACAGTATCAGAGAGAAAAAATAATTTATATTAATATATTAGGTCTACTAAAATGAATAGAACATCTTTTTATTATTTATTTAGGGGATGCATTCCTCCACAACATCTTACAGAGACTACTGGATGAAATAAGGATTTTGAACTGCTGCCTCTATCAATGACATTCAAAATACCTTACATTAAAAGTTAAAGAAGAACAAAACTACTGAGATTGTTCTTGCATCATCAGTTGTTACATTCAATTGTGTCTGATATTCGGCAGCTAGAAGAACACAAACAGCCCTGCTTTGCCACAAAGGAAAAAACAAAGAACCACTTCATACAGAGGAACATTGCTCTTTGGGAAACTGAGCCTTGAGTCTGTACTGTTTCCTCATATTAGGGATAGCCTGGATGCACAAAACAGTATCAGAACTCTGCAGTCTGTGCCAATTTATTTTGTCAGTGATCTTCCTAGACAGTGAAGAAAGATGTGAAGACGGGGGTTTGAATTTAATCCTTTCTGTAGGGGGTTTAGACTTCTAAGTCACAAGCTGGGGTTTATGGCAGGAAAGGGGGTTAACTGATAAGGATTGCAGATGCAAGCTAGGAACCCCCCTGGGTGTAATGTTAAACTGACCATTTGTCCAGAACATCGTAAACTGGCCAAATACCATGAACCCCCCTCTTTACCATCAGACCGAGTGACGTCAGAAACGGAGAAGAAAACACTATATAACCCAAAAGTTTGTAACAGTACGGCGAACAATACTTCGGTTTTGTTGTTTCTTGCGGGAAACAAGACTTCGGCTTTATTGTTCCTTGCATGCAATAAACTCATCTGTTTTACTTCATCTCGGGATCAAGAACCTTATTTCTTCTGTTACAACAACAGTGATTAATTTTTTTGATCAACCTCTCTTTTTTGGGATTCATGAAGTGGCTATCAATGGTTTCCTAAATTAGACTGCCCCAGCACTCTTACACACATTATTTATTATTATGGTATCTTGGGTTTATTTAAGACTGCAAAAAAATCCTGTTAATGATCAAAATGAAAAAAAAAAACAGACACTATCCATGTTTTGACACAAACCATTTCCTAAAAGATATCAATAACATACAGTATCTTTCTCATGCTATAGAACAAGCTCCATTAGCACTGGATAATTGTAAACTAACAGACACTGAAGGATAAAGGGCTAGGGGAGATGAAAACCAGATGGTAATTTTTCAGACACACAAAAGAAAATGAAAGATGTTATTCATAGACCATTTGTTTCTTGCTAAGAATGGAAGCAATATCTAACGAAGCCTACTGTAGATTGGAAAATTGCAGATGTACAGTACACCAGTGTGTGACACCTGAAGAAGGCTCCACGGCCGAAACGTTATTGTCTTTCTTCTTTTTTTTAGCATGGAATAAACCTATTACTTGTTCCTTTCCAGCCTACGCATGTTGACGCAGCTACCCACCTGAACTACTACAAATTGCAGATGTTACATACAGTAAATGTATTTACAAAGAGGGACAGAATTGGTTTAGACAATTAGTAATTCTCAGTTACTAAGAACATACACTATACAGTACATGTCACATTGGTGTTTCAGAGCTACAGAAAGCTTCTGTGCAAAGCTTCTGTGCAAAGCTTCCACCTGCGGAGAGGTGGGACTGTGGCTAAGGATCTGTGCCTATGGCTGGAAGGTTGCTGCTTCAAATCCTGTGGCTGGTAGAAGAATCCTGCTTTGTTGTGCCCTGAGCAAGGCCCTTAACCCCAACTGCTCCAGGGCTCCTTTACAATGACTGACCAAAAAGTTCCTTCTGTGTCTGTGTCTCATGGAGAGCAAGCTGGGGTATGCAAAAAGATGGATTCCTAATGCAGGAAATCGTATATGGCTAATTAAGTGATCTTCTCTTATATGTAAATAATTCTAGATGCTTATCTGTATTCTTCGATGGCCTGATCAAGACAATGTTGGGAAGTAATTAAAGAAAACACAATGCTTGGGCATATAGAATGATGTGTGGAATTTGGCATCACATGTTTACAATTGTGTTCAATTTTGGTCACTGTGATACATCTTAGTATCATATACATAGTGCAATAAACACCACAATGATATCTTAAATAATCATTGTTAATACTGCTGAAAAACATCTCATACTCAGAGTATGATGAGTACATTTAGCTAAATTTGTCATTTAGTGAAAACACAATGACTGCTAATTGCATTTTAAATAAACACAAAATGCTAAGCTTTATGTAATGGCTGTGCCTAGTATTTCGATAATATATGGTATGTATAACCTGATTAAAGTACATTTAAATCAGATCTGGACAGCCAGAGCAAATGTGTTTGATACCCATAGTGTAGTAGGTATTCTGACAGTCTGGTTAAGGATTCTGTTTCTTTGTATTGACTAGTATTGTACAGTGTGTATCATCACAATTGTTTGGAAGAATTTTTGTGGTTCCTGCTAAATGTCTTCTAATGTAGGAGAATGTGTTTCCTGTATTTTGATGCTAATGTTCTTGTCATTTAGGTAAAAGCACTTCAGTACCTGGTTCATTAACATGGTTTATTGCCCTGGGGTCTCTTTTTGGCCCTTCTTTAGCTGTACAACTTCAAAAGCACTTTGCTTGTACAGCTGATGAAGGACTTCCGTCCGAAACGTCCTTTTTCTCAAGAAACCTTGAGTACTACACCATAACTTTTCCAGCCTCTCGCTATATAATAGTCGTAAATTTTGTCCTGGGATGGTATGCCACAATTCTGGAATGGAAGATGAGAGTTGGGCGGCATAGGACTTCTCTCTGGCTAGTACATCTGTTAGTTTGTCCTCAAGTGCATGGCAGGGCAAATTGAAAGTTTCAGCCAGTTCCTTTATTTTTTCCATAGGGAAAGTGAATGGTTCCCTGATAAAATGTGTGGCAGATTTAAGTTCTTCGAAATCTGTAAAATGGGAGAGGAAATTCAATTCCACCTGACTGACTGTTGCCTCGAATCGTTCTCGCTCTTTTTTTTTCTGAAACCCCCTCACATGTCTCATTCAGCATTGGGAAATGAGTTAAATCACACTCTTTTAATTGTATAGCATGCAGTCCAACATTTTGAAACTTTCAACACAGCACAACAAGTCATCGACATGTTTCCTCTCCTTGCAATTGCTAGTTCAGCCTGTTCAGATGAGCTGTGAGGTCAGTAAAAAATGCCAAATTAGTTTTCCACTGCTTGTCTTTCAAGTCTGGAAATCTCTCTCCCTCGTCAATATCATTGAGAAAGTGGTCAATCTATGGAAGTAATGTCAGAAATCTGTTAAGGACCTTGCTCCGGCTTAGCCATCTGACTTCGTCATAAAAATAAAGTCTCCATAGGCAGCATTCACTTCTTCCAACAATGCCAAAAAACGGTGGTACAGTAGTGGCCGTGCTCAGATGAAGTTGACAGCCTTCACCGAGGTGTCCATAACCCTTGTGAGGTATCCATCGGATAATTTGCTGCACAAGACTTGCTGGTGCACAATACAGTGAAAGGCTTACAAGTCAGGAGAGTCCTTTCTCATTCCAGCAACAAGTCCCTTGTGTTTACCAGCCATTGAAGGTGCACCATCAGTTGTGACGGAGACCACGGAGGATGACAGTATATTCATGTCTTTGCAGCTTCACTGATTACTCTGTGAATGTCCTCACCCTTTGTTTGTCCATGGAGTGATTTCAATGCCAGTAAATCTTCAGTAATTTCAAATGTTTCCAAATCAAACATCTGACCCAAATGCAAAGCTGATCCACATCCCAATATCCGTAGATTCGTCTGCAGCGAAACTCAGAGCAGAAGCAGCGGCTACTTTAGCCTTTAGCTGAGCTGTCAAGTTCTCTGACATTTCTGCAATTTGTTGCGTAATTGTGTCGGTGCTTAGCTGTAAACTTGTTATCCTGCGAATTATCTCGCTCTTGTAGCTCAAGTCCTCAAAGAGACATTGTGATTCAAGAAAACAGTTCTTTACTAGTTCACCAATTTTGAACGTGGCTAGCGTCACCACCTGGGACACTTTTAAAGTAGCTTGCATGATTTTCTGCTCGGCAATAGCAGATTCCGTATCTTGGGCGACCTGTCACTTGAATCAGGTGGGTATTGCTTGTCAAAAATCTTGTGAGTAGTATCAAAATGTCTTTTTACATTGTACGATTTGCAAGAGCCAATAATTTTAAGATTATTTTTTCTGTTTGCACGTTTTGTTGTCTGTATTTGTTTCGTTGACATTTTCTTCCTCTGGTCCATGTCGTTTTTCACCTCTTACAACAAACTTATCCATTTATCTTTATTTTTTATATGAACTAGGAGGCTACTAGGCTAGGCAAACCTGCTGTGAGCGGGCTCTTCTTTGCGCTCAGACGTATAATGGGCACAACGGTGAAGGCGATATGAAAGTGTGTTCTAGTGACGCAAGTTATGTGCTAGTTAAGTGCTATGTGCAGCACTTTAATTAAATTAAACATTAATGAAAATTAATCTGATCTCCAGCGAATCTATTTTAAAAAACGGTTTTACATGACTAGAACACACTCTTAGCTGCGAGTTCTACCTATTTTTTTATTTTTTATTATTTTTATCGAAGGAATCGACTGCAAAAAACTGCAGGCCACAGGTTGAGAACCACTGGCTAAGGTCTGATCCAAACGTTCTCAGCAACCTCTCATACCTGCATGCATCAGCATCTGAAGTGTGGTAACTGCTTCATGTCTGGACATCCAGTGTGTTCCTAAAATTGTTGCAAATTGTTTCTTGCCCCACTGTCTGCATTAGAAAACATTGGGAGAAAGCATGCATTGACACAAATCCTGGCCACTAATACAGTTTAAATAATCACTGCCTGATCCTCCTTCAACTGTTTGACATTATCCCTGTGCATTTTGCTTCCAGATTTTTTTCTTAAATCCCTCCCCTAGCTCCAAAAACTAATTTCATTCGGAGATAATCTGTAAAAATGGCCTTTGCCATTGAAGAGTTTCCACTAACTGAGAGAGCTCAGACTTTCTTCAGCACACCATGTTCTTTAAAAAATAATATTTTAACTGTTTCCATCCTGTTCCATTCTGCTTCTTAAAAAACTGTCTTCACTTTCCTGAAATTTGATTAACTATTTTGTTCCTTGACCAGAAGAATGCCAAGGTCAGTTTTATTTGTGCAACCATTAGGTTGTGACAGTCAAAATTTCTCACTCTGTCCTTTTGTTGTACTCCTGGTATTCTTGCTGACACCACACTCCCAAAATATCAGGGTAATGATGTTACTAACATCATACTGATGTTACATTTAAAGGTTCAAACTAAATTTCATCATAGCTCTAATTCTCTCTTAACCTTAAATAGTACTTTTGTACCTACATCTTTAGGACCTAAATATTCTACCATAACCCTTACATAAAATACAAGCTAAAATTATATGTGCTGTACATATATACAGCACCCACTGGAATTGAGATCTGAGGATCATTCTGACTAGGGAGGGTGGTGGTCATTTGTCTCGTGCTCCCCAATTCAACCAGGCTTGCTAATAAGAGAATCTGTGCATCTAGGTGAGAGTTCATAAAGCAGCAACACATAAAGATGCTTAGGCCTCTGGACATAACTGGAAGTTTATGAAGTTGGAGGACCTAGTAGGGTCCATGCGTCCTACTCGCTGTAACTTGAATAATAATAACTGTAGTAACAGTAGTAATAATAGTAACTGTCAATAATCAGCATTGGAGAACTGTGAAACTGGGGCTGAGGCTGGACCATGCATGTTTAAAAATCTTCTTACTCTAATTTGGACAGTAACCTGCTCTTGCCTTGCTAGACTCCCCTGTGGGACAGCTGGGCTGTGTCTTTCCTTTCTAACCTACACATTTTTCCTGTTTAACTATAAGGAAGATCCAACCTGCTTTTCCTTAGCCTAACCATTAACCCCCAGACTTTTCTCCATATATCTAGTCTGACTCACAATTAGATGACTTCTTCTGTGTTCTTTCCTTATTTCAAAATAAATCAGCCAGTAATATCTGCACTTATTTGTTCTCTAAATGGTCTCTGAGGCTCAAGGCTGCAGCTCAATTCGACAGACACTTGCATAGGTTACAGTACCAGAATTCTGAGTGAGGCACTGCATTTGTACCCTTGAGAAAACCATTTTGCACCAGTAAACTACAGTGTTTTATAAATATAGGACACTTTGAAAGTATAACACAATGAAAGTATAAGCAAATTACAGTGATTAACAATAATAATTGGTTTGGTGTACTTAGGTTCTGCAGAAGAAAGTTACACTGTGGAAATTATACTTTTTTATATAATTTACCCAAACCCTGTGATGCAGTTAGAAGTTATAATATTGTATACATTGCACTCCTGTCCACTCCTCTGGACAGAGACAGGGTTGATGTTTAAAACTGCCATTGAATCAGTAAGAAACAAGAAGTAACAATAAGTTACTGATAACTGATATCATTCTTTATTTTTTAAATCAAGGATAGAAAGTACTGTTGTTGCATAACGTCTTGGCCTATATGTTTCCACTTATTATAAGTTTGCTATCTAGTAAAAATAGTACGTCATTCATATGAACAAAAAGCATGTTTTAAACAAAAAGGGGATATTCTTTAATGTATGAATCTCTTGTTTAGTTAGAAGATAAGACAAAGACAATAATTAATCATTAATGAAAGCCAAACATGTCCCTCTCACATGCTTTTCCTTTCTCCTTCCCTTTCCATCTTCCTCTCCTGCTTCTCTAATTGTCTTTTATCCTGTGTTCCTAGACTGTTCGTAATCATTTACAAAGAACTTAATTAAATTAGTCAAAACAGATGATTCATTTTGATCAATATGGCTCAGACCCCTTACAGCTCAGAAAACACCTTGTCATCCATCTACTGCATTTACTTGTTTTGGAAGCCATGAGAACTGCAAATGTTGACACTAGCTAGATGCTGACCATTGTCTCTAGATCCTAAACACCCCAATAGCAACTGTAAAAAAGCTGTAACCTATGTTTATGTTAAAAGAGTAATAACAGAGCGCTTCAGCATGTCCTTCACATACAGTATGTGAGGCACATTACGTTGGCTGAGATGGAAGAAAATGTCCATTTTCAACAATAACCCAGTCACTCCACTAAGGGGGCTTGCATGGAACTGAAAAATGGGGTTTGCCACAAAACACCTTTGTAATACAGCAAACACATCATGTAGTTTTTGTAGTGAAACTGTAATGATGCGGCAAGGTGAAAAATAGCCGTGTATGACTGAAAGGTCACAAATAGGTCTCTGGCAACAGCGAGTTGGGGAACATTGCAACAAAAGAAAAAAGAGGAGCCAAAAAAGAAAAGACATACAAAAAATAAACCCTGAAATAATTAAATAGGGGAAAATAGACCAAAGAGAGACGAGACAGGAGGAGATGAAACTTGAAGCAAGTATCAGGCGAGAGTTCCTTGCTCAAGTTTACCTGAAAAGACCCTGGAGCTACGTATTTGGAACTTGCCAAGAGTGCCTGCTCTGTTTCTGTTCTGTTTTTAGGGAACTTGGATTTCCTAAGTGAAGAATACTTTGGTATTGCCCCTAAAATGCCCGTCCTGCTTAGTGGGTGCATTTTAGAATAAGGAGATAGGATCCCATTTATTTTGTGGCATCTGGATTAGAGAGAGATTTAATCATAGGTCCTATACTGTATAATATTTAGTTTAGATGGCAGCTTAACTCTTCATTTGGCCTCCATAGACATTACTTAAGAGTCGAATACTTGGCACAAATATGGAGTTTTCCCTAGTTCTCTAGACATTGGTCTCTGAAGCTCCTTGTCTTGACTTGTAAATACAGTAACTTGTGTGTCGTACTGTATGTCTATATTGTGCATAGTGTGTCACTGTCATTGTTAATAAATATTTGTTTGTGCCTGAATTATTACTCTTTTCATCAAAGCTGTGCCAGAGAACAAATAATTCACAATTCTTCAACCACACCAACTGCTCGGGCATTTTCTTGGATAAATCATTTAAGTTGGGGGTTATAATTATTTTTTTTAGTTATTTAGTTAAGCCGCTAGGTCAGTTCCTGATTTTCTCCATTTTTGTAACCCCCCCGCCCTCCCGTCGGTTACAATGTGTTTCAGTATGGGATTCTCTGGTTGAAATAATTTTGTGGGAGAAGAGTAATAATTTATAGAGGTAGATTGTATTTTTGCAAAATGTTTGTAATTTACATTTAACAATGGCATGGGCACAAACAGATGTGAGTATCCTTATGCAATTTCTAAAAAGGCTAGAAAATAAAATGGAATCAAGGAACAAGAGATAAGGGGAGTAGATGACGTTTTTAGTGAGATAATAGAGTTCTGTGAGCCTAGAATTGACCAGGCAGATGGAGCAGAAGCATAGGACAATGAGTTGCTCAATAAATGGGAGAGTACTGTTTTGCCTGTATGTAACACTGTAAGAGCCCAGGCTCTTGTCTGTTTTAGATGATCAGTCAACAGTACATTGTGCCATTACACAAAAGACTGCAAAAAGCTATCCACTTCTCAAGAGTGAATCTCTGTTTCCTGCACCTTCACCCAGCTTCCATAAAGTATGAGAGAAGAAAGAGCTCCAGCCGACAGGAGACACAGAGGACAACAGCAGCAGGAGAAGCAGCCTTCCCAGGGAAAGCTGTGATGACAGTGGATGTAGCCTGAGCCCCTGGATCCCTGAGCTGACAGGTTGACCATTGAACTGGTCATAGAGAAAGACTGCGACAGTTGTATGGCATTGCCAGAGCATTTTCAACACCCTAACTATACCAGGGTTATTAATAATTTTCATAACCCCCCAGCAAAAGAAGGGTCTGAATACTTGATTTTGGCTTCTGCTTCTATTAATACTACAATTTCCAAAAAAATGTTAGGCATGCTTTTTGCATTTCAGTTAATATGGGACCAACCTACTATAAAAATGAATGAATGCTCTAGAGTTTAGTTAGTTTAATTAGTTTCTTCTTCGAATTTGAAAATTAGGACATCTGATGTAAGTCTTGCACAAAAAAAAAATGTTTTTAAGTTGACCAGGGCTCCAGAGGAATGTTTGACAACTGGACATTCTGTGAGGCTTGTAGTTTCCTTAATTAGCTTTTATGTATAGTGTTTTATTCTGGAGTTTGAATTTTCAAATGCTTTCTGAAACAGCATCTTATTCTTTATGTTGTGAAGGCATGGGATCTTAGGTCAGGAAACAAAACGATACTATAGACAGCAGACAGCAGAGAGCTGGAACACCATCCTATTGCTGTGTGTATACTTGCTGTATTATATAGAGAGTGTTCTCAGCAAAACACAGAATTACAAGGTTTTAAGGACACTCTCACAGGGGTGTGTGCATAAATATTTATGTTGTTTGGATTGGAAGAGCTTAAATCTAATGGAAGCCGGTTCAGACTCCTGTGTAGTGCGTATTTAGAACCCGAAGGCGACGGTAAAATCTGGATTTTGCCCCAGATTTAGATGGTCAGGACGCCGGGGTGAAGCCTATGTTGTCGGGTCATTAGGTAACTTAAAAGAAACTCAATGAGGTTCATGTGTCTTGAGATGGGACTCGTGCTCTCACCACAGCCACTCTGGTTTCTTCATGAACTCTCTGTTTCTGCCAAGAGAATTCCAAGTGTCATAAGTAGTCTCACTCAGAGCTTCACAAACCTTCAGTGGTAATACAAACAAATGTTCAATGCTACAGCTTACATATAAAATCTCGTGGCAGTGCTTCAGAATCAAAATTGTCTGCCTGCCTGTCTCAGCTTAGTACAGAACTATGCTAAAGTCTGCTGTGATTTCTTGCTCTCTGTACACCAAATGTCTCCTACTCAATTTTAAACATATCTCATTTTGGGGTAATGAGATATGTTAATTCCAATTGTATGAATCTTGAATTCAGTCTGTCACCTCATTAATTTGTTAATATTGTCAGTATTTTTATTCTTTTTATTTATTACCTTTATAATTATAACTAATTTTACTTTTATGGTTCTGCAATAATCTGCCATCTGGTATTAGAGGCATAATATTACTTGAAAACAAACATCTTTGTCACAGGCATTTTTATACAGTACACCTGTCATAGATGCACCAGTGTGTGAAACAAATAGATGTCAATTCTACACTGAAAGGTAGAACAATAGACAAAAAAACAATATATCAGCTGGCGAGTCTGTTTTAGGTGTCAGGTGTTGATAGAAGTTGATAAATTGATATTTCTTGTTTTTATATTATTTATTCTAAAATTGTTCAGAACAGATTGTTCAAGGACAGAACAAGAGAATATGATCCAGAGAAGTAATTTAATGCTAATCAGGTGTCTGTTCTCAATGCTGTGATTGTAAGGGACCGGTTTACTGTGTCAGTAAGCTTACTTTTCATCATCACAAGAAGTCTTTTAGTGGTCTTTTGTAGTACAAAGCAGCGTAATGTGAAAATAACAACCTGAAGCTCCAATAATAATAATCATAATGATAATAATTACTCCTTGCAGTCATATAGCAGTGTTAATCTTCAAGTATCCTGCAGTGCTCCACATATAGGGGGGAACCCTTTCAGCCAGAATCCACTGCTAAAGAGCAGTTTCAACATACGTAACACACAGCATCCTTTTTTGTACAAGCTGAACTTCAGGGAGGCCAGAATTACAAGCCAAGAATGGGATTTATCCAGGACAATGAGGTTAACATACTGTCACGAAGCGGTTTTTTTCAGGACCCTATGCAGACAGCACAATCTGGAGAGGAGTGAGAAAACACAGGAAAAAAGACTAGGATAGGGGCTGGAAGAAGAACAGGGGGTGTGTCCAATGTGCACTGGTGTTCAGGGGGGTGTGTCCAGGGCAAACTAGTCCAAGGGAGTCTGTAAGAATATCCAGGGAAAGCCAATGTCCAAAGCCGGATAATCCATCCTGACACAGACGAACAAGATTAAAAGCCGGAGCGGGATCCAGCGAAGGGTTGGGGGAATAAAAGGGGGTAATGGGACCAGACACTCCAGTCCAGGACCCAGATAGTCAGGACGCCATTGTGAAGCCTATGGCTTCGAGTCACTCCTGGACTCGCAGGTAGGTGGGCTTCCGGGCGTCCATCTTCCAAAGCTGAGCCCAGATTGGCAGAAACATCTGGCCTTTATAGCAGGGGGACAGGAACTGGAGGCAGGTGCAGGTGATCAAGAATAAAACAAGGAAGGGCTGGAGCGTCCTTAAGAGGAAGGGTTTACGATCGTGACACATATCAACTCCTTCAAAAACTGCTGTTAATTGTCATGAAGTCAGTATCTTATTTGAACATTTAATTTGCAAGACAAAATTCTACAGCACAGTGGTCCCACAATGGAGTATTCATTTTTGTAAATTCTTGCACAGGAGGAAGAAGTGCCACCTTTTCATTAAAGTATCAACCTGTTTTGACTTGGAGACTACCAGGAAGTCAACCTGTTCTTACCACACCCAAAGAAGGCTCCACAGCCATAACTTTGTGTTTCTTTTCTTCTCTATACAGCAGGGAATAAACATTTACTTGTTCCTTTGCTGGTCTTACTACTACTGACTAGGTTCAGGGTTGCTTAGCTTCAGAAATTTGACAAGATCAGGGTACAGGGTATTAATACTGTTTGTGAATTAGTTAGTTATTAGTTTTAATTTACCAACATAGAGTATTTGATTGAGTTTTAGCAGTATTTTGTCAATTCTAGTGAATAAAGTTTGCAGCAGCAATTGATCTGTTCTAACATTAAATCTAAGGATCTGAAAACCTTTAAAATATCTATTTTTAAAATGTTTGTCTTTCAAAGGCTACTGTATATGCAGTAACTCTGGATTACATGCAGTACAATATAATCATTTCTATACATACAGTGCCTTGCTAAAGTATTCAGAACCTTCCTTTGGTGTCCAATTTTGTGACATTACAAAATGATGCATACACACTTTTTAAATTTCAGAACCTAAATGCTCAAGCTGAATACATCGGAGGAGAGATAGGTTTCAATAAATGTCAACATCTAAAGAAAGAAAAATTAGATATGATGTTCGCGTAAGTATTCAGGCAAAGGAGCTGCAAAATTGGTGGAAGTATCTTTCGCTGATTACAGATTTAAGTCCTTTGGATAATAATAATAATTGCTTACACTTACATAGCACTTTTCTGGACACTCCACTCAAAGTGCTTTACAGGTAATGGGGACTCCCCTCCACCACCACCAATGTGCAGCATCCAGAACGCTCACCACACATCAGCGATCAGTGGGGAGGAGAGTAGAGTAATTAAGCCAATTCATAGATGGGGATTGTTAGGAGGCCATGATTGATAAAGGCCAATGGGAAATTTGGCCAGGACGCCGGGGTACACCCCTACTCTTTTCGAGAAACACCCTGGGATTTTTAATGACCACAGAGACTCAGGACCTCGGTTTTACATCTCATCCGAAGGACAGTATACAGTATAGTGTCCCCGTGCTAACATGAGCTTCAGGGTTAGCACCCCCTGCTGGCCCCACTAACGCCTTTCTCAGCAGCAACCTTAGTTTTTCCCAGGAGGTCTCCCATCCAGGTACTGACCAGACTCACACCTGCTTAGCTTCAGTGGGTTGCCAGTTGTGAGTTGCAGGGTGATATGGCTACTGGCGGATAAGTCTCAACCAACTCTGTACACTGGCTTTGTGCAATTGTTCCCCATATTTGAAGTCTAATTTACTCAAATTCTCAAGATTCTCTAAGGTTCACTTATGAACAGCAGTTTTCATGTCTTTCTACAGATTCACGTTAAGATTCAAGTATGAACATTGATTGGGACAGTCACTTATTCTTATTCTTAAGTGTACTGAAGTGTAGCTTTAGCCTTGTGTTTCGGTAATTGTGAAATAAAAGATGAAAATGTGTCTTAGTTTTAGGTTAAAGCAGGCCTAAAGATGCCTAAGATTTTCCAGTATTTTGCTCCATCTATGTTCCTATTAGACTTGATGATCTTTGGTGTCCTAGCTGGTGAGAAACAGAACTGTAATATTATACTGCCAGTGCCATGCTTGACAGTAGAGATGGTGTTGACTGGGAGATGCTGACTGATGCAAAACAGAACTGTTTTACATTTACATCAGAAATAAAATTTAGTTATTTAGACCACAAAGGTCCAGTTTTATCTTGTCTGACTACAAATCTTTTTGCCAAGTATCTTTGTTGTAGACTGTGTTGAATTTGTGATGTTTTTTCCAGTTCCATACAAGCTGTGTTTGTGGAATGACTGGGATGTTGTTGACCCATAGGCATTTTCTCCCATCTCAGCCACTGAACTCTAACACTATCAAATTCCCTGTTCATATCACAGTGGTATTCCTAAACAGTTTCCTTCTCCAAATTCTAATTGTTATAATAAATTTAAAGCATAAAAAGTACATATTATATAAGTGCATTTTAATGGCATCAGTCAAAGATGAGATGTCCTAGTGATGATCAGCACTGCAGAGGAGCATTTAAAACTGTGACAGAAAAATTACTGAACTGAGTCTTTTCTTCACTAGATAAATAATCTGTTATTCTCCAAAAATTAAAATCTAAATCTAAAATGAGGAAGCTGATTTCTTGAAAGAACTGGATCATTGAGATACTCAGGTCAATTCCAACAGGCAAACAACCAAAGAAGTAAGAAATTAATTATTTGAGACACATGGTGACAGATTCTAAATACTACAAATACTAAAACACCAACAATGACGATTCTATTAAAGTAAGTAATTAATTATGTATATCTGAAGCAAAGGTAGATGTCAACATTATACATTTGTCAACCTACATCCTTTAAATAATCTAATAAACTAAATGTCCCTATACTTCAAAAGCTGGAATGTGCAGTACAATCAATGAACACAGGTCATATTGATTGTCCACCACAATGTTTGATTGCACTAGCGATGACCAGTTAGCCCAATACAATTGTAATCAATCAATCACCAACTGGAAATTGAATCATTTCAGACCAGAAATCAGCATTAATATTTTTACACCTGTAGGTGACTATGAATGTGTCTCAAAGAACCTAGAAAAAAATGGGTAATGCCTAGCTAGTGTCAACATTCCCAACTTCAACGCAAAGAGGGTGTTTACTGCGATGTAGGGGGTTCAGTGATCAAAGCAATCATGACTGCACAAAGAGAGCCCTGGACGATGAAGGTTGCCTTCTGAAGCAAATCAGAATCACTGTGGAGGAGTTTGTCTGTGGAAAAGAGTCCAGGGCTCCAGGGTGGAGATCAGAAGCTGCTGTGCAGACTGGAGTGTAACTGAGTGTAAAGTGCTGAGCAGAGTAAAGACTGGGAGCTGGAGCTGCAGTGCCGGCGGAGTGAAGACTTGAAAAGCGCAAACTGCTTCAGCACAGAAGGACAGGGTAGTTTAAAAAGAACCCTGGAGATCAGGACCCTGGGCACTCAGCTCATTAAACTTAGATTGGTAACCCTTGGCTTATGGGGTGTCACCCACTCAGCTTTGGGGAGTGGATTTCCACTGCTGAGCTCCCAGGAAAAGGAAAACACAAGGGTCTGGCATTCCAGGGAGGCATAAATACCCAGAATCACTCAGTCTGCCACAGCATCAGCCTCTCGGACTGGAGAAATATGGAGAGAAAGTAGAAACAGTACTGCAACCAGGATGAAGAGCAAGGTGAAAGGAAAGGAATAATGATAAAGAGCAGTCAAAGCGGTATCTTGGCATTGAATAGAGAAACAGAGCAATTGAATAACAGAAAACATAATTGCTCAATAAGGATTGTTCATTAACGGGTATCCAGTCAGAGTGGCAAGCCCTGGAGAACCATGAGCTTTCTTGAGAATGTGATGGTTTCGAAGGGCAACCTGGAGCTTTGAGACATGGCCGGACTATGATCATAAATCAGAGACTGAATATTTCTGGGCAGAGCTTCACCATTTTGGTTGTGGTGCTCAAATACTGAAGATGATTTGCAATTTGCATGAACCACCAAATGATTGTGTCTTGACAAAATAACAATGTCTCCCAAATTTTCTTTAACAGGGGGCCCAAGACAAAGGTGCTCTCTCTGCACCCCTCCTTTTATCCTTTTTATCCTCAGAGCACCTTGGTCAGCCCATTAGGCAAAGTAACAAGTAACACAACGTGCCTTCTTCAGGTGTGAGCCTTCTTTTTTTTCTTCTTTTTTTCAGTATGGAATAAACCTATTACTTGTTCCTTTGCAGCCTACGCATGCTGACGCAGCTACCCACCTGAACTACTATTAGGCAAGGTGTAACATATGGGCATATGAAGATAAAGGGCTTTAAACAATAAATCTTTCTGTATGCTGGTGATATTTTGCTCTATTTTTTCTGAAGTATATATATTGAAGTTCCTCTGATTTTTTTATTTTTCTCCAGTTGCAAAATTAACTGGACACAGTCTTTATGGCTTAGAAGTCACCTGTTATTGATGCAGCCTTCATCAATAGCCTTCAAAAGTACAGTAGCCTCATCTACTGCTGACACTCTCAACTACTTAGGTATTAAAATTTATAACACATTTCTAAAGATAAAGGAATTGCGGTTAGATTTGAATCAATGTTTGCCAATTCATATCACTCTGTACACAAGAATATCGGTGATTAAAAATAACGTTTTGCTGTGTGTTAACTTCCTGTTTGCCATGCCACTGCTCTCACTTCCTCCCACATTCATTGTGAATCATATCTCATTATTTTCTAAATTTGTTTGGAGTGGGAAGAACCCCAGAATCTGATTTAAAACTTTTCAGCAACCCAGATACTTCCCTTGTGGAACTTGCCTTGCAAAATTTTCAGTTTTATTACTGGACTTTCAATTTAGGGCTGTAAACAGTAGTCCAGATATTTTTATATGCTGGAAATCCATAAAGAATAGAGAGATAGATAAGACTTTATTGATCCTGAAGGGAAAATGATGAATACTACAGTGCTCTATAGTCCTCTTCTATCAAGATCTTCTTCTATGTAAAGCATAAAATGTATTGTTAAGAATGGGCAGTGTAACAATTTGTTGATCTGGAAAAAAGTACAGTGTTTTAGACATAAGTGGGAAATGTGTCTAAAGATATTTCCTCTTTTTTACATTTTTTATTCAAGAAGACTGTAATGTACTGTACATTGTGTATCTCTGGAACAATCTCTGGTATGTGGTCAGTTTTGTTTGGTGATTTGTTCTGCATTTCTCACCTGTGGGATAGGAATTTAAATACGAAATCAAAACCAAATTAAGAAGTAAAATCTTTCATCACAATGTAATGAATAAATTGGATGCGTGAAAGTTATAATAATTTCTCATTTTTTAAAAATCTATTTGACACATTTGTGTCCATAGCTCAGTTGAAGGAGAACACAATGAGCACTCTTAGTTTTGTGCATGGGCTTAATTGCTTTAATTCAATAAACCTGCTCATCAGTGGTTTTGAAACCTAGTTTTGAAACAAGGTTAAATTCAGTAAGTTTCTATTCTTTACCCTTTCTCTCCTCCAGTTTAGAATTACTCCACACATCCTCAAATTAAACAACTCTTAAAAGATGACTGGGGATAATTCTGTAACATATCAATTATAAGGTGTTGTTTCAACATTTCCAAGTGATGTTCAGTATTTTCTATAAGTGGGAATTGCAAATTCTTTTTAAAAAAGTACATACAGCTGTTTCAATAAAGGACCTGCTCACACTCCAATCCTTTTATTTCTGCAGCTCTCAGGATTAATCCTTCATTCAAATGGAAATGTTGTTCTGCTCTCTGATCCTGACAGTTCATTATCTGAGCTCGCACTGGCCCTCCAAGCTTCTAGGCTGAGCTGAGCATATAAACACACACTCCTGCCTTTAGCTTCATTACCTATTAAATTAAACAAAACTGCTAAATGTATATATACATTTAATTGTTAAATGCATAGGATCTTAAAATATGTGTTATAGTTTGTTTTCTTGAATGACTATAATGTACAAGATTATTTTTTCTATGAATAATATTATGTGCCACTGATTTTCATAAATTGTGCTACACTCATTTGATGTTCAGCATTGCTGCAACTATTTTTTCCCGGTAGAGTCCATGTGACCCTATATACTGTACTGTAGTTTACTTTTCATATCTTCTTATATTGTCTGTGGGTTATTCCTCTACACGTATAGTCATGAGAGTATCACCACAGAAACCCCTGGTATTCAGATACAAAGAATACCACAGCTAAGATCAGTCAGAATAGAAAAGACAACATAAAATCCTTCAATCTGTAAAACTCTCAAATCACAGTTGACATGGAGAGAGCAAAACCACTCTAAGCAATTACTGTTTGCATGGTACCAATTTCACAAATTGGAACAGCTCTTGAAATAAATTGAAAATCAAAACTCCTTTCTTTCTCACAGATACTCTGTAAAATGGAAATTATTGCACATCCAACTCAATGATAAATAGGTACCATAAATAAACACACATATCTAAAATGTCATCCAGACATACAACCAATTCAATAAGAACAAAAATGAGATACATGAGATACAAATTTGATAATGTGTCATGTTTAAAATAATTCTAAAAATTATTTATAAGTCCAATAAAATGTAAAGATTGAATGGGAACATTCAGAGCCTCAATACAGTATGTCTTAATTAGAGCCATTTATAGGTTGATACACTTTATGGGAGAGTTACAGTAACTGTAATTGGAGGATTGGTGGTTTTATTGCCTACAAACTTGTCAGAGGTCTCAGTAGCTGCTATACTGAAAGCTGAGAGAACCTGTAGCACCTGTAATACTTGGCAGTTAATGACTAGTATGCAGCTCTGAACCAAGGGGTATACAGTGACAAACTAATGTACTTTATTGAACTTTCAATATCCAGAAGGCTATTATAGTGATGTGAGGGTTTTATATTCACAGTAACAATTAGAAATTGTAATGGTAAATTGTGAGTTCTTGACAACTGTTCTTAAATACTGTATATAACAATCTCATATAGACCACAATATACAGTATATCTATCTCATATACACAATCTGATTCTCAGATACAGGTAAATATAAATTTACTACTGTGAACTAACTATCAAACATGTGTTTGAAATAATAGTTCAACTCTTGAGAGATATAAAAATATAATATAATTGAAATGTAAATATAATGTGTCAATAAGGGAGTTATTACTCAAGGATCTGCTAGCCAAACATCCTTGGTGAGTTGAACTTCCTGTTGAGAAGACAGAGGTGGCTGAATTTTCCATGTTTCAGCTTAGAAGGTGCTCACTCTGTGCAGAGAATGTCCCAGTAAAAAACAGACCTTTGCCTAGCGTTTCTGTGGACAGCTTTGCCAGAAGTTAGCGTTGCTGAACTTTGGTCTTTAAAAACAGTCTGTGAACAGTCCTCTAACTTGGGTCTTGCCACAAGTGAGACAGGAATATTTGGTTCACTTTGGCAATAGCGTTCTCCTAAATACACCTGGATATCTGTACTTTACTGATTAACTCTCTCGGCCTGGAGTCCTGGAGAAAAGTTTAAATTCTGACTCAGACTGCTTGCAGTCATGTGGTTGGAAATGTTCGAGGGATAGGTTAGTTAAAGAGAGAAGAAAAGGCAAAGAGTTAACCCACAAAAATTAATTGTGTGCTGACTTTTAAGGTACAACATCACAGTGAGTAATTGGCTTAGGTTGTTATCAAGTATACTCCTGATACCCACCTTTGCACTTCCTTTGGGTGATGCAAAGTGACCTTAGACCGATTGGCCATGCAGAAACCATTAAATGTCACAAAAGTCACAAAAGTCTCTATTTAGAATAGATGCACCTTTACGATGTCCTGGTCTATGAACATCTTGGGAAATCTTTCTTGTTAAATGGGGCTTCATCATAGCTACATTCCTCTGCCTTGTACATAAAGGCCCATGTTGTTTGGTCAAGGCACAGATATATTACTAGAAGTATTTATAACACTTAGTTCTTAGTTAAATAGTATGCCTTGCCGCTACACTATACAATACCCAAGAGGCGCCTCAAAAACTAGAGGAGAAGTGGTTTGATGGTGTGATCATTGGAAAGCATGACTTATTCTGTTCAAAGTGGGGTCAGTGAATAGAAAGTGAGCACTGCACATACAGTATATACTGGCTTTGACTTTCTCTCTCTCTCGACTACAATTTTGCACTATGCTGACTTTACACTCGCATTCACTCAAACCATTCTGAGCTCTGCAACTGGATTTACGTGCCATCTCTGCACCCTAGTTAGTGAGTACAGTGACATAACAAAAGTCTCACAATGTGTCTGAATGCAATATATTATGATTTAAATTATTATTTTATTAAATTTAACCTTTGATCTCTCTGGGGATTAATATACATTACATGCTGCAACAAAGACTTGTGCTTTTCTATAGAATAATATCTGCCCATCCATTTTCTAATCCACTTATCCAATACAGGTTCATGATGGGAGCCAGAGCCTATCCTGGCAAGCAAGGTGGGATATACCCTGGACAGGACACCAGTCCATTGCAGGACACATCCAGATACAAATACACACACACTCACACCAAAGCCAATTTTGCAGAACCCAGTTAACCTGTCAGCATGACTTTAGACTATGAGAAAACCCACGCAAACACAGAAGACATATAAACTCCATGCAGAAAGCACCCTGGCAATTGAAGCGAGGGTGCTAGAGCTCCAACGCAGTTGCTAACAGCTGTGCCACCATGCCACCTAGAATGTTATCACATGTATTGAGAGAGAGATAATACCAATTTCTTGTATTAGGAATTTGTCTTTTCACATACCCCAACTTGCTCTCCATGAGACACACAGACAGGGAGAGAAGCTTGGGGTCAGAGTGCAGGGTCAGTCATTTATGTGGCACCCCTGAAGCAGTTGGGGTTAAGGGCCTTGCTCAAGGGCCCAACTGAGTAGGATTCCTCTGCCGGCAGCGGGATACGAATTGGCAACCTTCCAGCCACAGGCGCAGATCCTTAGCCACAGAGCCACCGCACCGCCCCCATGTAATCATACAGTAGATGGTGGAAATGAGAACTTGTATGATAAAAATATTTTTTTTGAAATTTATGTGAGATGGCATTCTGTTACTGTCTAGTACATTTTTTGTTTTCCTACGCTTATTGTCAGATTTACCATACAAATCTTCTTTTCTTCCACAGCTCAGGGTCTCTCTGCTGTAAGTTGACTATTCCAACCACTTTTGGACATCACATCAGTATTTCTTTTGTCTTCTGGCTAAAGCTCTTGAGGCAAAAGAACTGACTTTATCTCCCGCTACTGAAGAGTAGGGCTTTGCAAAGGCATAACTAAGACTGGATTCCACAGGATTAGAGCTCTCAGATATGTTATTAGTTTATTACCAGATTTTGTCTAATTTCTACATACTCAGAAAGCATGCCTTGTTTTTGTACAGACTTGACATTTTTTAATTTGAAATTTGCGTTTATTTGCAAGCAATGTTACATATCTGTAACTGGTCCACTTAGAAATGCTGATTTCCATCTGTTTTAGTTTACATATGTGAAGAGTCATGACCATAAGGTCATATCAGAATGGAACATGCACATCACTTGTCTGACTAACTGATATGGCTGTGACCTTTACTTTTCCATCACTAAAGCAGTCACACAAACAAATTGAAATGTCATCTCCCTCTCAGGCAACAATTTGGTCTAAATATATTCACCCCTTAAGTCACAAACAAATCTGTTCAGTAATGCATCATTCATAAAAGTCCCAAGCTCACAATTACTGGAAAGCTTCTTTAATACCACAATATAATTATAAACATTCTCACTTCCTTCCTTTCTTTCATTTATGGTGACTTAAGTAGTCCAACAGCTTATGCCTCATGGAGACAATAGTATGCTTGTGATATCCTTCAGCCTCATTGACATCACTATTTTTTGGCTGTATACAGTACATGGTGGGGTCAGTCACAGAAAACAAATCTTTACTTTCTTGTCTTCTCCAATATCTTTCACCACCATCCACTGCTCTAGTCTTTCCATGAAAGACATTTTTTTTCTCTGGCCTTGTCACAACCTGCAATGTTTTCTAAATTCACTATAGCTCACTTTCTAATCCTCTTTGGTCTTTGACCCCTTCCTCAGTGGAATACTATGGTATTTAAATACCAGCAGGGAGCACAGAAAGACTTCATATACACATCTCTATATATTGGCTTGGGGATCAGCTATAGTCTGGTAAGCTGATATACATATAAACAAATATAGTTAAGTATACAGTATGATGCAAGACAAATTTCTGAGAAATCAGACAATATAGTATTGTCATATTGTATCACATAATACAATGTTTAAATTTTCACTTCTCAAAGTTCCCCACTGTTTAAGGTAAGACTATGGGCATTCTTTGAGCATTTTCTCAGCTGTTCTTTATCTTATCTTTGTTATGTCGCACACAGTTTGGGGTTAAACAGTTTTGGGGGTAAACCCAGTTTGGGGTTTACAACACTGTTGTGCTGTTGGTTTAGGGGGGTACTGCTTTACAGCACTTACAGTAGGTGCCTTGGTGGGCTTTTGCCATTTGTTTTACTTAGGAGCTATGCATAATAAAGAGCAGATGTCTGCGAAACCTGTTCCTGTTTTTCCACGGTGTGAGGAGGTCACAATTTCCCAAAATTAATTTTACTAATATATATAAAATTTACCAGATCATTCTTGGTGTGGTCATTAATCCTGTCTTTTCAGATATTTTGAGCAGATAATTTGAAGAGACCAATACTAGGTTTCAGAAAAGGCTTTAGATTTAAAATCTCTTTAAATATTTACTTACTATTTATGATCAACTAGGCAAAGGAAATTTCTCACATTTTTAGTGATGTGCAATTTGGAATAAGGAGAAAGGTTCCTATTTGTTTAGCATCCGTTTTAGGTAGTAATTTGGTCCTTTGTGGTGGTGGAGGTTTTCCCAATCCTGTGTGCAGTTAATCAACTAAACTTTTGTTCTATTTCTGCCCAAGACAGCATGTCCTTTTGAAATCCAAAACTCAGTTATAATCATTGGAGATCTAAAGTCTGCCTCTATTTGTCACGCCCGACATCCCTCCCTAGAGGGCGCTCCACTGCTCCCATTATTGTCCGTGTGATTAAGCTCTCCAGGTGTACCTTTTTAGCGTTATTACTTAAGACCAGCTCCTCCAGTCCTCGGGGCTCATCATTAGGGTAAGATGCCTTGACCTGCCTTTGGACTCGTTTGGATTTGGATGCCGTTCTGTCTTCCCCGTTCACTGTCTCACGGATTGTCACTATTATTTTGTGCACTATTAAACCCCTGTGTGTTCCTTTTTACCACGCCTCCTGTTTTCTCCAGCTCTTACCGCATCGCATAGGGTCTTCTACAAGATCTGACACGGATATCAGTCCGTGTTCGTGATACTATTTCTACAGTCCTTGAACTTGAATCTATTTTAAAAGCAGAGCCTATAGTTTGATTGGCTACAATTGTCTGCAAATGGCCAACAGAGCTTGAAATGTACACAGTTTAACATAAGGAAGAAAAACAGCCACGTTTGACGCACTTTCACACCTGCCTTCGTAGTTAAGTTTAATACCTTTCTGAAAAAGGCATGTTTACAATGGCTTCTAGGATAACACAAGCTTTTTTCTTGTCTGCTTTCTATATCCAAAGGGAAACTACCTTATATAAATTACATCAGTTAGATATTTACCATTTGGAGGATAACAGTTTGTAAAGTTCAGATAATTCAAACTCGGTTCTGATGATTCATCTAGATTCTGTACTACAGTGCAAATTAAGTAATCCCTTAAAGGTCACAGGAGATGTAACAATAACTAAAAACTAAAAAGTAACATGACAAATAGTAAAAAAACACATGAATAAATCAATAGAATAGAAAACAGAGACCTTCTATAATTATATCTTAAAAGTTTACTTAAAAGGTTATTTATACTTTTAAGGTGTTAAACAACCTGAAAAAATGACTCAGTCTCAATACATTAGTTTAAATTCATTTACGCATGTTAAAGAAATAAATGTACATTGTAGATAATGCATGAATAAAGTAATCACTGCTATGTATTTGGCAATTCACTTATTCTCCTGGTAAAGCACGTTTTTTTTAAAGTAATACAGCACAATTGTGCACACTTGCATAACTATTCAATGAGAAATCTGATATTTAATCATTTATTTTTACTTTAGTACTGCAGAACAGCATATGCCAGATATATTTGTATCCATGAGCTGCTACTTGTAGTAGAATTCGGCCACATCTCAGAATAATGCAAAAATCAGACATGAACCAGGAGTCTTCAATTTTGATTGGAACTAGCAAGCATCCTGAGGTAACAGTAGGAAGCCTTGTTAAAACTCCTAGCTGTGACATCGCTAATGGTGTTTTGAAAAAATGTCAGGCAAGATAATTGTAAGCTTGGATAAGGTCAAGCCAGAGGACTCATAAAATATGGGGACCCCTCCCAAATAAGGGGAAATGGAGGAAGGGGGGTTTTAGGATTATTCAGTGCTATTAGAAATGTGGTAGGAGGCAGCCAGTAATTTAAGCACTTTTCAAAAATTACTTTACCACTATAAAAACAGTTGTGAACACCTAGCCTCCTTTAGTACTGGTAGCTATACTGAGAGGGTTGTTTAAATTAAATACTCTGCTTTTTCCGGGATAGTGTCACCTTACTTTTTGTTTCCTAAAGGTGCTCTGTGTTTCCAAGAAACTGCTTGTTCACCAGATCGTCTCCAAAAGGTAAATGGAACATTTTTCTGTAACAATTTGACACACTGTTTTCTCTCTTTGCCTTATTCACACTCAGCCTTTCAGACTTTGTACTGCTGAGAGAAAGCCATGCTTTCTCTTTTGTTTGTGTTAGCTCTCAGTTCCCTGGCCAACAACATCGCCCACTTTTGTCAGCGCATTTATCTTCAGCCCTTGATGCTGGCCACCTGCTTTCAGTTTTACCATTTCCACATGCGGAGGCTGATTTCCTCAAATGCCTTTGATTGATTGTTTTGACTGATTAAGTGTTCTGTCTCACTCCTTGGTAGTTAACTCAACTTTTCTAGTTTGTTTTGACACACTAGATATACAGGTACTGTAAAGTGCTTTCTCTCATCTTTTGCATGTCTGTTCTCACTGAGATAGTCCTCTTCTAATAACTGAAGAACTGTCTGCCTTCTCTTTCATGGGAGAACAGACCATGTTATTTCCACTCAACAGGTTTGCAGACTCTCTAAGATTTTCACATCTGCCTTGCTCACTCTTGTTACTTCAGTTTTCACTTCCTGTGCATCTCTCCTGAGTCATCCTGCTCCTAAGGTAGTATTTGATACATTTTAAGTTAGAATTTTTTTTTTCTGAACACATCGCAGAGTGTCTTGTCAGAAATAGTCTGAGCCTAGTTGCATTATCCACTGTGTTAGGGTAAATACTGTAGCACTGAAGAATTTTCAAAGGGCACAAAAAATGAAGCCACTGCACTAGTGTTCATTCTGGTGGTGTGAGTTTTCAGTTGATAGATAATAATGTTATTATTAGTGGAGAACACGATTGCCTTGTTTGTAAAGATATTTTTGTACACCGTGATCATTTTTCTGTAAATATGGGCTCAATTTCCCTCCTACTTCCAAGTGTTGACACTAATCCATCCATCTTCTAAACACTTTATCAAATACAGTCATAGCAAATTGAATTGAACCCACAGCCCCAGCACTGTGAGGAACAGTTAATCCAATGTGCCCCCTTATCGACAGTTATCAATTTCTTTAATTTCTATGGACTGTTTCCTAATTGCAAATTTATATGTATAGATATACAGTTTATACTGTATATAGATACTGTTACCGCGTTAGGTGACTGAGAAGTGTCTTCTCTAGATTTTAGATAAAGTTTGTAACACTTGGCAGAGTAAACACTTCTGGCTTCAAAGCAGAGAGGATGGTTGCTGAAACGTGGGGTGTCCCTTGAGCAAAAGCAAGGTATAAGGTCAGTAGTGGGGTAGTCTTAATCCCTACAGAGGCCAAAGAAAAGACCTGCAATTAAATCTCTCTCTCTGCACCCTGGATGCCACCAAAATAAATGGGAGCCTATCTTATTGTAGAAATGCACCCTAAGCATGAAAGATGTTTCTAACCGAGGTTCCCTAAAAAAACAATTCCCTAAAAACACAGAATAGCACGCTCCCTCTAGCAAGGTTCAGATACTTAGCTCCAGTCAGGTTTTGTTTGGATGATCATGAAGTTGGGGCTCTTGCCTGGTACAAGCTTCAAGTTCCAACTCCTCCTGAATCCTTCCTTGCCTTTTTCTTCTTCCCTGCTTCTTGTTGTCTCTCTGTGCTCTTAATGTTATCTTACATGGTGTGTTTCTGTACTGTTCACTGACAATCATCAATAATTAGTAGAGGTCTGGGTGTTCTCTGAGTGATTAGGATGTTAGGCCTGTGAAATGCCTTGCTTGTACATTCTGTAAATATAGTAACTTGTGTGTTGTATGTTCTGTTGTGTGTAATGTTTGTATTGTCATCATTAAGAAATATTTGTTTATCAAAGTGTGCCTGGGTTATTACTATTTTCAAAAAAAATAATTCACGTGCCTTTAATTATACCAACTGCTCGGGTATATTCTGGAGAAATCACTTACAGGTTTGGGGCTATGAATATTTAATTTTCATTTATTGACTAAACCACTCAGTCAAATTTTGATTTTCACCATTTTCATAACCCTCCATTAGTAACAATACATTCATGCAAAGTTATTCAGACACTTCCTATTGTGTCCCATTTTGTGTGACTGTATGCGCAATAACCTGGTCTGTGCTTGGAGAGAGTCAGAGGCAGGAGACAGCCAAGGTGAATTGGTGAACGAAGGCTGATAGAGATTACCAAAGTGAAATAAAGGCAGGTGGAAATTGTGGAAGCAGAATAAAGACCATGCTCAGACAGGAAGCCTAGCACGGTTTTGAGGGCAGATGTAGAAAGAGGAGCTGGGCCACTGTAAGGGATTACTGGCAGGGAACTGTGCCACTGGTCCAACGCTGAAAAGGCAAAGCAGGTTCAGGACAGACTGGAAATCTTTTGGGTGGATTCAGGCAGAGTATCTGTCAGTAATGAAAATTAGTAATGCTGAGAGCACTACCCGGTACTGAACATACCTCGATTTCTCAATGACAGAGCACCAGATCTATAGCAGAGCAGGATTTAAGTATCATGGCTTGATGAATAAAGCAGCTGTTAATTGGTACAAAGAAGCCTGGACACTTGGCCTGAGCGACTTAGGGGCAGGGCAGGACTTAGATTAACTTTCTCATTCCTAAGACACTCCAAAGTAGCTCTGGCCCTGTTTTGAATCATTGTCCTACTGAAAGGTCCTTTCCCCAAATTTCAAGTCTTTTGCACAACAAAAACATGTTCTCCCTTATTTTCCCTGCACTTTTCTTCATGTATTTTTCCAACAACCCTAAGAAGTTTTCGAGTCCCTTTTGAGAAGCATTATGCTTGACTGTAGGGATGATATAGACTGGGCTTTGCACTGTGTTGGATTTGCATCAGATATAATGCTTTACAATTACATCAAAAAGTCTAACCACAAACTCCATTTACACACTATAGTATTATACTTTCTGTAGCAGTGTTGGAAATGTGGGATCTAAAATGGGATTGCAGCTCCGCCATCAGCCCGGCTTTGTGGAGTGACTGGGATTTTTTTGATACATGGACATCTAAGCTATCGAATTCTTCAAAGCAGCTCTTTCAAAGTTGTTCGTCTCACACTGGCATCCCTCACCAGTTTCCTCCTTCCCCACCTGCTCAGGGAGCATGAAAAAGTCATGATGGCCAGATGGTAGGAAAATGTACTGTACCTACCAAAAATGTGGGAAGACTTTTGAGTTTGTACTGTTGGTTGCAAACCAAGCCAAAATGCTACAGACTTTGCTATATATTAACTATTTATCTATTATACTTTGCAAAAAAGTATTCATCTCATTTGTTTGTTTTCACATTTTGTTGCTTTTCAGTCATGACACTTTGAAATAGCAATTAATATTTGTCGAATACACAACCTTCTCTACACAAAGCAAAAAATAAAATGAAGTAAGCAAATTGATTAAATTCCTTAACATCATATACATATTGAAAAATCTGGCCAAACTGGTCTTATTTGATCACCTCCTTTATTACAGTAAATAATAATATCCTGTTTTTTTACGACTAATTTAAAATTTAATCATATTTCCATAAAAGTTCTATATTTGCCAAAAGTATTTACTGCTGCTCTTTCCTAAGTGCTTTCCTCTTTCCTTTATTCTGTGTGTCCAGAAAGCTGGACAGTGAGTAGCCAGTGTGAGAATAATGTAAATTATTATTTAAATCTGTGCCAAGCAACTTTCTAGCTCTCTGTATTCAGCTCCTAATGCAAGGCTGATTGTATTATCATTTCTCCAAATATCATAAACTACACAGGCAAGT
This sequence comes from Lepisosteus platostomus, assembly GCF_059453375.1. Taxonomy (NCBI): domain Eukaryota; kingdom Metazoa; phylum Chordata; class Actinopteri; order Semionotiformes; family Lepisosteidae; genus Lepisosteus; species Lepisosteus platostomus. The sequence continues at coordinate 34,386,266 of NC_142612.1, forward strand.
ACATGCGGGCACATCACTTCATGTTCTTTAATTGTTCATGAAATATCCTGCAAATCATTAATTCCTAGTATCCAAGCTGTTTCATAGGCCTGTTCTCAATCTCTAAACAGCCAACGTGGCCCACTGTATGCACTGTTGAATTTTGCATGCAGTTTTGCAAAGTTAATTTTCAGAACATTTTTGTCTCTTCATATTTTCTCTGAGATACTATTTGAAAAACAACTTTTTTATTTTCTTTTCTCATGGTCCATTAGGCTTGCAACACTGTATTTTAACAATTTTTGTAATGATTTTATCATAATATACCTAAAAATGTCCTGTATTGGTTGGGTTGGGAACTCTTCCAGTAGACTATCATTCATTTCAGTTTCACATACAGAAGTTCTTTTTCATTTTAAATTCCACTTCCTCAGCTAGGGGTGAGGCAGGTGCAGAAGAATCTTTGTATATTTTCAGTTGTTAATCATAACTACTGATTTAATCGTGGTTAATTTACAATGATAGTGTTGATTTTGATTCATGGGCAACAGTAGTTTAAACATCAATGTTATTTTCTGCAATTTTCTTTTACTGTACTACATATTTCAGCCAATTAGACCTTTGAGGACTATGGATACAGGGCCTCTAGTAGCCTGCATTCATTAACCCACAGACCTTGTGGAGTTAATGTATGTTACCCCTCATGTATTGTAGGTTCTCACCACTCTGTCCTCTTCTACATTTACTGGTAAAAAAATTATGAAGAATGTTTTGGGTTGACAGTCCAATTCTATTCCATTCTTCTAGTGGGATCACCTTCTTAGGATTTTTTGATAAGGGGTTTAACTGATCTGGCTAGGGAATGTGAGGAAATCTGTCACATGCTCCTCAAGTCCAGCAACACATTATCCAATGTGTCTTCACAACTGACATGTCACCCAAGGAATCTTTTGAGAAAATCTGATACAGATGACACTAGACAAAACTCTTTGAAAGTCAAGAAACAGCAGTGTTATTGATCTCTAAATTTATTTTGTTTGGAAGATGGCAAAACTGCTTTACTAAAAAAGTGATTATTCTATGGTATTGATCAAAGGTGCAGGTTTTATTAAATGAAACTCTGCAATAAAAGCATGTTAATGGAAAGCATGTCTCCTTCTCACTTTATAGTGTAAATCTAACAATAAGGTTTGACTTTGGAATCTGGTTGTGTAAATTGACAATAGGCATTGAGAATTTGGTAAAAGCATGTGTCCCGATGATACAGTAATACAGTATTAACACAAAGAACCCCATGTCCTTATAAGTATTAGGTTGAGAAAATTCCAGTTTCCAGGTTGTAATGAAGAAGAAATACAAAAAAGACCAATGTCTCTAAAACACATATATTTTTCAAAGCAGTTTCCACAGAATCCTTGAATGCTATAAAGCTCAGGATGCTTCACACGGGATTTTAATTTGATCAAAACAACTATCTCTCACTGTGTTATATACAGTATAGTAATAACTACAAGGGAATGGAGTAATGGTGAGAATATTTAAGAACCACCCATCCATTTTGTAACCACTTTATCTAATACTGGGTCATGGAGGAGCTGGAGCCTGCACCAGCAAGCAACAGGCAAAAGACAGGATACACACTGGATGGAACACCACAGGGCACACACAGACACAAACACACCATAGCCAATTTACCTACCAGCATGTATTTGACTGTGGGAGGAACCTGGAGTGCCCAGATCAAACCCACATAGACACAGGGAGAACATACAAACTCCACACAGATACTGTAGTTCCCAGGACTTGAATCCAGGGTCTCAGTGCTGTAAGACAGCCATGTTAACCACTGCACCACCAAGTAACTGTGCTTAACTGTGGTTCTTTAAGAGATTAAAAATTGGAGTTCTGTCCACTTTGGTAATAGAGTAAATGTGAGTCTGCTACATACTGCAAATATAGATTTCTAATAAAACTTCCTGTACATTGTTAGCCTTTGGATACATTTGCAGGAACCTCTCTACTGGCACAATGTGACAGCTGTTGACTGTGCGCACCACAACATTGTTCAACAACATCATAAAAACATTGTTTCTGCCCAGTGGAAAATGCAATCAGTTTTGACTGACCGTCCCTCCAAATTAGATAGATGAGCAGATGGAAAATGGTGCCTGCATTCTGCAGAATACTTCTTGTCTTTGAGAAAAAAGTAATAAAGTATAACAATACATTTACATATAGTTGTGTACTGAAACTCCATGTACTACTAGCTATATTAACTGGGTGGCCAATTACATCGAATACTAGACAAGATATTTTAACTTATTTTTCTGTAGTGGTTTGAATAAAAATACTAAACTTTTAAGATAAAAAAATCCAAAGTAAAAAAATCTTGAAGCTTTGGCATTCTTGGCTCTTTTGCAGGTTTAATTTGTAAATTGCTGTTTCCTGAATATGCATGTGTAAAACATCACAATAGAAACATTGTCTAAAGACATATTGCTTTACCATAAGCCTTATGAGCTTGATAGATGCTAGCTTCTTGTTTGATCCCTCTCAGCCAAACTGCAATATACTCTGAAGCAGGAGACTATTAATAATTTTAGAGTTCCCTCAGTGTCATAGTTTGTAAGTCTTTTGGGTTAGTTTGGGATTGTCACTTACATTTAGGGATTGATGCTGAGGATTGTTATGTTTAGTATCAGTGTTAAACTTTCCTCTAAAAATGACTTTCTGTGCTTCTAAGTCAGTTTTACCTGTAGGACTTTATTTAAATTGCAAAGGATTTATTTCCAAATGGTGTGCAGTAGCAATTCTGTACTTCTTATGCAGAAGTTAATACATGTTATATCATGGGAATTTGATACAGCTTGTAAACTTAGTCACTTTCATTTGATGCCACAATAGTGAGATTTTCAATACTATTTTTTTAATGCAAAAACACTAAAAAAATATAAAGATATTCATATCTGGGACAAAATCTAACATTTTAATTTGAATCTAGTTAAGCACATTCACTGGTACATATAGATAACAAGTAAACATGCATATAAAATTTGAGGTACTGAAATAGAGGAAGGAATCTATGAAAAGAGATTTAAGGGTTTCTGCTGACTCATCTAAGTGGAGAAATTATTTTAAAAAGCTTTTAAAATGCATAGCTTTTGTGGTGCTCCAACAGAAGTTGATTTGAGATATTTTTCCTGTAAGTCAAGTGTCTCCAAGGGCAGTCAGAAAGTAATACATTTTTAATGTGTTAACTTTACAAATAATTTTGCCATGACATGCGCTGTTGGAAGTTTAACATAGATCCAAAATGCTTATTGGCTGCATAAGCAGAGTCACTTGTCTCTTGTGTTGTGGTGGTTAAAAAAAAGATATAGTACCTAACAATGTTGTAAACGTCTATACAGTACCCTGGCTTCCTATGAGAAATGTTTGCTTTCTTGGTTCTATTAGCTACTGTACCAACTACCAGAAGAGGCTAGATGGGATAAATTGCCTTCCCTGGTTTGTAAGCATTCTTACAAAGCATCTACAGTGAATACTCAAAAAGGATAAAAAAAAGGACAGAGACCTTAGCGACCCCAATTTAGACACTGACAGTGGGAGAACCTGATTTACTTTAGGAAATCAATGTTGGAGATTAATAATACAGGAGTTTAACCAAGACAAAATCGGAAATATCAGAAAGACCAATGACCTATTCCACCTGAGAGATATATCTCAATCAATAATGTTGAAGGCAGCCATTAGAACAAGGAAAACTAAGGTATAGGAGAAAACAGAGATGATGCTATGTAGAGTATAAGATTGCTTAAGATGTCAATGATTTCAGTCTTCGTGCTGGGATTCCAGGTGAATCTTCACAGGATTGAGATCAGAGGTGATTAACTTGTCCAATGGATGAGTCTCAACCTTGTACTTTGCACTGTGTTTTGGCAGCAAATGGTACATTTGAAATGGAGTGATAGTCATTTTATTAGGTTCCAAAATGTTTTTAGGACTTCCCTGTCACTGAAATTGTAGGAGATTCAAGAGAAAAACTTTGAAATAAACATATAATTCAGAGCACAGAAAAGTAACAATCGGTATGCAAGTCTATAATCTTCGAAGGAAATAGGTCTATAATGCAGTATGTCAGCATGGTCTGGTGCATTAAAAGATGACGTGATAGAAACTGGAGTGAAACACTGAAATAGAGGAGGCTAGGATTTTGTCCCATATTTAATCAGTTTTGCTCCTAAAAAAAATCAAAGCTTACTATACAGTTAGCCTCAGAGTCAGTGCACTGTATGTGAGGTGCCTGGGTTAGAATTAGGGAGACTTAAGAAGTAATTGGTCTTACGATTTTCATACAAGAATTGAAACTTAATCATTTAATTTAATCTCTTTTATTTTAAAATGAATTAGAGTTGCTGATTAGTTTTGTTATACCCACCAAATCTGGAAATGTAAAATAAGTATATTTCACATTTCATTGTGCAGCTAAGAATGCACTCAGGGAAGAATGAGGAAATTTAGTCAAACTCCTCCAACCTGCCCCCCTTTGGACCATATGACCCTTAATATGTTACAGGGAGCACAGCCACAGACCAGATGTTCACCTCCAACTGCAGAGATCACTGGTTACTTCACCTCTTTGCTAGTTTTCCCAAATACTTACATTGTTACTATGATTCTTCTGTCACATGTTTGGAGATAACCAAATGACAACTTATTGGACTTAAACAGAAGGAAGCCTTACCAATTTCATGAGACATGCTGTCAGTGTTGAACTTGCACTGTGACAATTTCAAAGGAAAAGCTTGGATGACAAGACTATCCCCATACAGTGCAGCGTGAGTCATGCAGTTGGTGAAAATCAGACTTACCGTAAATCTGGACAATAAGGTTGACTTTGTCAGGAGTGACAATTAAATATTTATGACTTTGCAGACATCTTAATGCAAGGACTTAGTTAAAACAATCACAATTTCACTTTATAAAATAAAGTGACCTCACAATTTCTGTATGATTCCCTTATTGCCTCTTAGTTTATTTATCTTTCTATAAATTTAAGAAAATCAGTGAGAAATCATATAGAAAACTATCGGTGTGTGTACAACATCACTTGTTCTTTCTTGTAAACAATGTGAATGCTAATCAAAGTTTAGACCACAGAGGACTGTTTTCTACTGTAGACTTTTTGACATCTAGCATACATTTTTAAATAGTTTTTCATAATACTGAGGAAAGAGGAGGTGAAGAGGGGTTCAGTGTTTTGTAAAAGCTTAATACCATTACATATATCGCTTTGAAGTCAGAAAATCACATTAAAAATATTTAAATTCCATTCTCTTTCTCTGTGTAGAAATGTGAAAGTATAGACATGGAGGAAAGATATGGTGTGTTTCACCTGTTTGGTGGTTTCTTTATATTTTCCATTAGGTTTGCTTAATTTGTTTACATAACACACATAACATATATAGTTTATGCGCAACACATCCAAATACCAAAGTAGTTTATGTACAGTAAAGGGGGGGGGGGGGGGGGGTAGGGCAGTAACTTGGGGACCACATTAACCATATTGACATGAGTTTGTATGTAGTGGCCAGTGTGGTTGTCAGAGTTGGTATGTTAGGTTTTCTTCTCTGTGTGTGGCTCCTCCCTCTAATGAATGTCAGTGGGACAGATCCAAATTGACAAAGATTGATGCTGGCTTTTGGGTAGCCGTGGTCCATGGGGAATGTGTTCCTATGAGTGCATCATGCATACTTTTTGTGTGTTCTTTTATGAATTAGTGTTAGATTGCAGTGGTTCGAGGAATTAAACAACATTTCTGTAGAAGAACTGTCTTGTCTGGTCTGTAGGTGCACTGGTGGCTCTGGGAGATACAAACAAGTTGCAGAAAAGGGTCCTAGCACCCTTAAAAATGCTAGGTGGCATAGTCGGTTACAAGCATCTTGCATGTTGTGTCTCTGTATTCCCGTGACATTTATCCAGCTTAAGCTTTTATTAAAAACTATGGTTACGGTTAACACTTATTTTCTATGTTATGTTCTAGTTATGTTTGTGGGATCCATTTAAGTGAAACACCTTGATTAAGGGTACTGTAGTACCATCTCCCAGCTCTAGTTTGAACCCTGAACCCTCCACTCAGGAGTGCAAAGCCCACTACTCTGCACTGCTGATGCATTACCTCACCAAAGGTAACAGTGAAAGAAGCTTTACCTTTAAATATATTTAAAATATTTTCAGCTTTTAACACAAGATTTTAACATTACAAAAATGTATATGTAAAAAACTCATTTTAAAATCGGGATTTGGGAAAGTAATTCTAGATGCTTTTCAATGTAGGAGTTAAGGTGAAAAATGGGTCAAACCATTACTGTTTAATTATTCAGCAGTTCCATTGTTTGCAGCATGTGGAGAGAAGCTACTGTAACTACAGTTCTTTGAAAACTCCACCTTTAGAAATGCTTTCAATCTTTCCAAATTATCTGACTGAATCCCAATTAACTCAGTAAATCACTTTGGCCTGTGTGCTCACTACTACTGTATATCACATACTGTACATAAATGAAACTCTGGAACTTACAAATCTATAGGATTTTCAAAAATCCTCATGTTCACCTACAGTACAGTATACTGTAAGTCTCTGTATGCTTGGCACCTCAGTACCTGTCTGAGCTACTATTGTCCTACTCCCCACCTCACAACCACCATTTCTAATTCTGGTCTCTCCATCTACACTCTATGGGTGACAGGGCCTTCTCCTGTTAAGCCCCAATGCCCTGAAACTCTATCCCTAAGGAGAGAGTCACCTTCTCTAAACACTGTCATATCTAGACTCAAAACCTTCTTCTTTAGAAGGGCCTTTACTTAACTGGTTCATTATTTACCCCTCTGCTCCTACTGTATCCAGTACCCCAGGGGTGGGGAACGTCCGTCCGGATTTTCCTCGATATAATTTTAACAAAAGTTCGATAAATGTTCATGCTTTATGCGAGTGCGCGTGTGTGTTGCAGACCGGGCAGCTAACAGATTTGTTTAATGTTTCTGCTGTTTGGCAAGTGATGTGTTCTTAAAATGAAGAGTTGTTTAATTCACTAATTAACTGTCTGGTTTCTTCAACTTTCACTCAGGAGAAAAAAATCTGCCTTAAAACTTGAAAGAAATAATGATTTGACATTTATCGTGATAATTATCGATATCAACTGATATTACATTTTTTATCGTGATAATGTTTTTGGTCATATCGCCCAGCCCTGCGCAGGTGGGACTTGAAATAAATCTAGGAGCTATTTTCATAGCAACATAAATTTATATTAAGTGAATCATAATAATAACGTTAATTTTGAGGGACAAGCAAGGAACGTCCATTACGGGATAGACAGGACACATACGAGTACATGACAGGGACAGACACGCATGCTTCTCGCCGGCTGCCCTGCGGCCCGTCTGCCTGTACTGCGGTGACTTAGAGGGCAGTCAGTGCCAGGCAGGCTGGGAGTGTACACGTTGCGAAAGTGTTAACACACTGTGTTTTACGAACTGCGGGATGAAGTCAAGCAGTTCATGGAGGTGAAGGGAAAACCTGTCACCAAAGAGAGGCAGTTCCAGCCATCACATTAGGGGTGAGTTAATTAAATGTTTGACCAAATATGGCAGGCTAATTTTTAAATTGATAATTTTGTATGGCCCGCGAATGATGTTATAAATATCCAAATGGCCCTTGGCAGAAAAAAGGTTCCCCACCCCTGCAGTACCCCATCTACTGTCTCCTCGCCTTCTGTTTTCTCATAGTGCATATCTTGTGTCTTTTTTTTTATTTGTTGTTGCTCTGTAAACCACTTTGAGAAGACACCTTTAATAGTGTTTTATAAAATAGTTCTATTATTATTATTATTATTATTATTATTATTATTATTATTATAAAGGACTAACCTAAGGCAAAGGGGGAAATCTAAGTGACTAATACAATATCAGGCCATAACACTCTACAACAGATGAGGTGAGGGTGATAGATCTAACTTTCTTCCAATTTGTGATAAAAAAGCTTTGGCATTAATGAAATGTTTTTAATGAAAGTTCGGGAGGATTTAAGACAGCCGCATTCATTCGACACAGCTGCTGCAATCCTCACTAATCCTGACGTAAGCAACCGGTCTCCATAATTATCAAACGTCACCCTCTCCTCTTCCTCGTTTGTTTTTTGCATCCCTCCTCCACCCCCTCTCCACTTTTGCAGCTACCCCATTGGTCGCATGGGGGTCCTATCCTCCCTGTCCAATGGCCGGGAGGTTGGCCCTCAGCCGAGCGGGTTACGCCAAATCTCCACATCACAATAAACGATTCTAATTTCTCCCAAGCTTTCGGCTGCTGTCATTCCTGTGAAATATATCACAGCTGTCTGAACCATGCAGACAAGAGGCTGGTGCATTAGCCTGGGAGAATCACTCCCTGCTTCACTACTCTGAAGCAGCAAGGGAGAGCTGGGTCAATGGAGTGGAAAGTGTTCTATCAGGGAACTGATAAAGCTCACAAACACTGGGGTTCTCCAGGTCCATGCCGTAATCTGTATAATAAGAGTTATGAGTATAATGGGACCAGTAAACGTCAGTAAACGTCAGATCGCCTCTCTATCTCTGTTCTGAGATTAATTTTCCACCATTAATTGTTCATTTTGCATTACTGTCCAATTAACCTCTTTGGGTATGATATCTGGAGAGATTTTACATGCAATATGTAAAATACTGTATGTAAGAGTTTTGTGTTCTAGAGTATGAAATGATCAAAAGTCCGATAAAGTGCATGATACAGTCAATTTCTCTCACTAGTTGACTGTGCTTTTGTTAATTCATAAGCTGAAGCTTGGTGTTTTTCAGGGTTCCATCCTCATTCCCTTTATATTGCATCTGTATGCTGCCTTTATAGAACATAGCTAGAAAAGTATACCCTTGTCTATGCTGATAATACAAATAAAAATATAAATATATATTATATATAAAGCTTAAAACCTTCTACAATATTGTACCAATTATATCAACAGATCCAGATATATTGAATCTGTCCCACAATAAGCAGACAGAGACCAGCATTTTATTATTCCAGTGCTGGTCACAAAACGGTATAGCTGAGGTAGTTAAACCAGGGAGAGGATAGAGTCCAGTACCACCAAGAAGTCATAGAAAATAAATTCTTAATCTCAAAGAATCCACAACCCAAAAATGATACAAGTTCAAATATCTTTGACATAAAAATCATGAAATCATGTTGAAATCATGCTTAACTTTGTTTTAATTATCTTATGTAGCACATTTAATAAATAACAAGATCATTTAATTCTAATCTGGTCATCATAAAGTGCATTTAGACTCATTACATGTAGAATAATAAATTATAATGTACATGATAATAAATAATCTGTGAAAGAATTGTATTACATAATTTCTATGAAAAAACACTAACATAAATATGTTTTAAAAATAGAAAGCACCTAATGCAAGAACCTTGTTTGGCTTTAAAGATTATCTTCTGTCTCTCAAAATCACCAGATTCTCTTTGCAAGCACTGCAGTTCGTGCCAGCTTGGTGTTATAAGCATTCAGCAGGTAGCTGTTGTTCACAACATGTTTGTCTGAAATCACCGATAATGCAGCACCCTATTAGAGTGTCTGTAGACAGCCTGTCTAATACACAATGTCCATATAATTTCATTAATGTTTAGCCAGCTGCAGCCAGCATTAGAGCACATTTAATAGTTCTTCGGGACATGACCTTAATACAGTACCTAAGACAATACAGAAGTGAATAGGTGTTTAATGTATTCTGTTCTTAGTCATTTGTGTAGCTATGTAAACAATCTGGTGGGAAAATTCTAATAATAATAGATCAAAGAAATCAGGAGTTTCAAGCACAGAAGAACACATTTGATGTCAAGATTGCAAATGTGGAATCAGTATTATACTTAAATGTCCTCAGTATAGAACATTATATATCTGATTTTGTGGACAAAATTAAATTTAATAAATTATAAAAAATTAGCACAGTTCACAATAAAAATCAGCACGTTGTATGTTATTTTGATGCTTGTAGATGTCTCAGACTTCTTTATACCCTTTGCTGGCTGATAAAATTCTCCTGAAAGTAATATTAAGTAAGAGTGACAAATTTGGAGAAAGCTCTTTCAATTGTCTCTTGCTTTCTGAGCAGATGTGCATGTTTTCAATTAAAGGGAGTATAGAGGAGTATATGGTACAATAATGTCAGTACAGCCCTTTTCATTCTTCTTTCTTTCATTTTCTGACATGAATAGTAGCACCCGCTGGACATTTATTTAACAAACTGGCAGAAGTCTTGCACACTGCAGTGACTCAAAAAGATTAAATAATTGCAATATTGAGTTCTCAGAATGATCTGGCATGAAAAGTTAATTTGTCTGTGGTTATTTCTTTAATTTGAAACTTGGACTGTCATGTCAAGGAGAAAGCTATGTGTCTGCCTATCACTGAGCAGCCAGGGTACAGTAGCTCTCAGCAGTGATAAAGGGTGTAGTAGTTCAGGTGGGTAGCTTCATCAGCATGCGTAGTCTGTAAAGGAACAAGTAACAGGTTTATTCCATGCTGAAAAGAGAAGAAAGAAAACACAAAGTTTCGGCTGTGGAGCCTTTTTTGGGTGTAAGCATACAGCCTTCTTCAGATGTGATACAGGGTGTCGACTTTAGTTACTATCTAATGAATCTCTGTAATAGAGATAGATATCTTTCCAATTGAAACTGTTGTCTAATGGACTCATTTTCATTCTAGAGTCTAATTTTGTAGGGTGCAACAGGAACATCCTTTCAAATATTTACTGTAATTACACCTGGATGATGTGACAGCTGCCACAGTGCACCAGAACGCTCACCCCACATCAGCTACAGTATTAGTGGGGAGGAGAACAGAGTGATGAAGCCAATTCATAGATGGGGATTATTAAGAAGCTATGATTGGTAAGGGCCAATGGGAATTTTGGCCAGAACACCAGGGTGGAAGATGCCAATTTGAGATAATGTGACCACTGACCTCACAATGCCTATAATCCTGTTAACTGATACTTCTTTAGTTTGCCAGACACTTTATGTCTTCCTCTAAAACCAGGTAACTATGACAGGAACTGTTCAGCTTTGGTTTGCCCCTTAACTACATACAAGAAATGCATGCACACAGCAGTGCTGTTGTGTTAAGACTCAAAAAGTCTATCACATTGCAACAACATAGTGTAGATGCCTCCCCAGCTCAAGTGTAAACCAACAGTTACAGGAGTCCTATAACCTCTGTCAAGTGTGCTTGCTGACATTCCAGCACCGATCACACACCTGTAATTTAGGCTCCTCATTTCATTTTACACAAAACCTACATATTTACACTTGGCTGGCCTCTAGTGGCCAGACTCTTGTTATAACACCCTAGTGGGGCTGCTATAAGGGAACGACTTTACTTGGAATAACAAGGATTCAGGCTGTTGACGGGTTATAGACTGTTTAAGTCACAGTAAATTTGGCTTGGGCAAGTGCTTGGGCACTTGGTTGAGGGCTGACCTCCTGGATATAGAATGAAGAGACTAGGACCCCCACGCAGAGTAAGGATTGACCAAGCTGGTGAGGCAGATGCGTAGATGTAGTGGAGGAAGAATGCAAAAGTCATATGTGAGTGAGATAAGGTGAATAAATATAGTATTCATAGCTTTTTTATGAGAAGAAATGTTGGGAATGATTAAAAATGACTGATACCTGCATCTGATTGAACTTGTTATCCATCCCAAAACAGTGCTATAATCTCCATTAAAGAACTGCTAAAACACATACATTTAGTGTTACTATTTAGGAAAATTGTTATAAAGTCAGTTGTTCCAGGTTTGAAGAGATCTGTTATTTTTCAAAATTATTATAATGATAATTCCTTGCATTTGTCTAAACTTTTCACCCTGAAGGATCTTAAAGCCCTTTAGGACGGTAGGGGAGTAACATTGTTTACCACTCAAGTGCAGCTTCCACCTCGGTGATGTGTGGCAGACATTCTGGTCCAACAGCAGGAGGGAGGGGAGAAATTGTTTCCACCACATCTCACACTCCCAGTTCCTCAGTGCTGGAGGAGAACTGGCATAGATTGAAGGAAAGATGAAGCTCCCATTGATAACATCACTGAAAACACACAGGCACCCACCACACGTAATGCGAACAGAAAATAGTTTACTTACTCAAGAGGACCCAGGAATGCTTTGTCAGTTACTGATGTGGTTATTCCTGTTCAGAGCCAAATAATAATTTAGATTAAACTCTTTATAGCTGCTTTAAGCCACTAACTAGAACCTTAAACCCCATAACTCCATCTCTAAGGAAACGTTATTTGTTCTCTTTCCTGAATGTTCTAAAGTTTACTTTCATGACTTGGCAATGCCTTTAGGATTTTGAATACCTAAGTGAAGGCTGCGTATAATAGTGTAATGTGGATGTTATTATCACTTTAAGAAGTGGTCTGAAGGATATAGAAGGTGCAGTATGCACAGATACTCATTGTAGTGAGATTGCTCCTAATAAACATATTTTAAACTTAAATAATTGTGGTTGTATTACATATATCACCCCCAGAAAGCATGTAATGTAAGAGTGAAGAATCACCTTACTTGAGAATGGGCACAGAAAATAAAATCAAAGAATGAAGTGGATGGCATGGCAACAGCAACAACAGAAAAGATGAAGCAGATAAGACCACTGACATAGCTAAAGCTAGAAAAACAGGAAATGTTAAAGAACACTGGAAATAGTTCAAACAAAGATTTACCCTCTGTTTGATTGAGGTCAGTGCAAGTGAAAAGGGGGATTCATAGAAAGTTTCACTACTCCTTTAAAGCTGTGAGCTCATAAGATAGTGACATTTTCAACAGCTTGCAGTTATCATGGGAGGACCCAAATAATGCACTGAAAAAAACACTCCTTACTCCTGAACCATACAGCAAAAAAAAAACGTTTTGAAAGCAAAAAGAAAGTTAACAGAAAAATCGATTAGCAAATTGACTTACAGTGAGACTGTAAGATGAGTACGACTAAATTATACATTGCAAAAGTAAAGGTTAATTACACACTGAAAAGTGAAAAGAAAGAGCAAAGCTGCTGAGCCTTCTTCATGTATGAGGGAGAGAGTAAACTAGGATGAATATATAGCACACACTGTAAGAACAAAGGACAGATTGGTTGAGAATAGGCACAGAGTAGATGAGAAAGAGTGTCCAAATGAAGGGAAATATGGGGGAGAGGACTGAAAAACTGAAATCTGAAAATCAATGGAGAGGTTCTAAATAGGAATTAGTCGATCATTGAGAGAAGGTGGAAAGTGAGTTAAAAGTAATGACTTTTGACTTCTGATGTTTTACAATAGTAGGAGTACCAGAATCTGTGAAGAAGAATGCAGACCAAACTGTCAGTGAAATTATGGTCAGGAGAGGTGAAATGGGGAACTGCGTTGACATGTACCACAAAATTGTTGGCTAGTTTTTTTTCATGTCTCATCGATGTAAATGGCAGAGCATTTTCTGCAAAAGATGTATTACTGTCAATGAGATGGCTAGACATGTATGATTTTCTCAGTGTGATTTTGAAATGGCCCATCTACTGTATATGCATGTTATGGGATATGGGTTATGGGATATATAATGTTACAGCTATTGGAAGCAGATATTGAAGTGTTTTAAGACTCTGGAAACAATGGTTATTATGGCTAATGTCAGTTCTCAGAGCTTCAGAGCAAGGAAGGAATAATGGTGTTTACTTACCGTAGTTGTGCTGAATGTGAGATAAATTTATTAAATGAATCCTCTGGTTAACCTTGGTTAATTAAGTTCTGGTTGAATGATTAAATGTCAATCAATAGTCCAAGAACCCAGTATAAAACAAGCAGGTAAACTTTAATAACATTTAATTATTAGTTTAAAAATAGGCTTTGTCACTGTAATAGAAGGGTCTCAAATTCACTAATTCATGATTCGGACTGGCTGACAGGGACTTGGATGGAAGAGGAGCAGAGTAGGATGAAACCAAGCTGTTGGTTGTTCATTTATTCAAACCTACAGTGGAATAGGAACAGAAAGATTTGGACTAGAAAATATGCCTAATAAATAAAATAAAATAAAATACGAATCATTCTGTAAACTTAAAAGCCTGCTCAAAGTTTAATTATATTCATAATAAGTAATTTACATCTAAAAAATATGAAGGTAACATTTATTCTGTAACTCAACCTCTGTCATGGAGTAAACTTTCAAAATGCTTTATATCATGTGGTATACGGTTCTGACACTTCTGAGAACCCATACATGTAGATGAAAAACAAGCCAAAAACATAGACTCCTAGCCACAGTGGGGGTGAAAGATTTTTTTTTTTTTTTCGAGCTTCACCATTTTGATGCCAGACCTAATAACTTGTCAAAAAGTTTCAATTTTCCTTTAATGTTTACCCGAAATTAGGCACTCCAAGAATTTTGGTAAAAAAGTGCACATAGTGCCCCCTAGACAGAGCATGTCAAGGGACTGGGAACAACTTTCATACAGTAAATCATGACTCTAATTGTCATTCAGATGTAGTTTGTTAAAGTTTTGGAAGTACCTAATTGCATTTATGTTTTGAAAGATGTTTTTTTCCACTATTTGTAATCAAATGTTTCTTACTCTTACTTACTGTAGTACTTCTTCTAAATTAGAATGGTAACCCTGGCCTCTTGAAGCAGTAGAGACATGTTCATCTTCAAAGATAAATAAGAAATAGGGATTTTCAGTTATCATGCTGTACAACACTATAATAGTAGTAGTCAGCTTTGGTACAGTGTCTCCAAATCATCCCTGTAGGTTGTTAGGACTGTTTTGTGGTACACTCTTTAAAATGACACAGATACAAAATAAGATGGGTGGGAGTGGTCACTGATAATCTCAATAGCTTTCAATGTTCTGTAAATTTGTTGCATATAAGGAAGCAAAAAAAGATTTCAGATTTAATGTAATCAGTCAGGATTTGCCTGTTTTATTCAATTGGTCTTGAAGTGCTGACATAACTCACACAGGTACATTATGGGGATTGTGTAGCATAAATATAGATTCAGATTATATATTATCATTATGCATGAACTAGGCAGTTCTGCTACTAGTCAGTGTTTACGTGAAGCAACCAGTGATAATATTCCCAATAGGATTGGGAGCCACTGCAATATATAGTATAAAAATGGAAAAGTTTCAAGACCACAGTGTTCAATGTTCAATTATTGAACACAATGTTCAACTGAATATTTTTTCTTGATTAAGAATATTGTGGCCTATAAGAAAAATATATTTGTCACGAAAGCGTTCTTTCCAGACCCTATGCAGACGACACAATCTGGGGATGAGTGAGGAAAACACGGGGAAAAAGGCATGCGGGAGTCGGGAATGAAGACAGGGGGGCTTGTCCATGGTGTGCTGGTGTTCGGGGGAGGTGTGGCTGAGGCAAACAATCCAGAGCTGAGTCCAAAAGGGGAATCCAAACGGGGCAAAAGTCCAAAGCCAGGCGATCCATCCAAGACAAACAAGATTAAAACAAAAACCGGGTCGGGACCGGCATGGGAACGGGAACTAGAACAGAAATCTTGACGGGACCAGGCGCTTCCAGGTCTCGGACTTGCCTGGAACGGGAACCAATTCAGAGCCCGGAACAGAGTGGCTTTTAAAGGACGAGGGGCAGGAACCGAAGGCAGGTGCAGGGAATGAGTTCTGAACAAGGAGGGGCTGGAGTGTCCTTAAGAGGAGGGGTTTACGATCGTGACAATATTGCTGCTTTTGTGAGGCAGAAGAAACAACTGCACATGCATACTAAAGGAAACCAATTTATTTACTCTCATCAGAGGAAGATGATGGTTTCTGTATTCTGAACAAAAACTTCACATTGCTGTGTTACAAAATGTTACAAAAAGTAAACATTCCGGAATGGTTAGAAAGCTAAGCTCCTGATCAGGTTGCAGGTGCATCATTTAGTATCGAGACTGAAAGTAATGGAGAAAAAGTTATTATTTAATTCATTCACAAACTGACGTACTTTAGTCCATTAATGTCTAGCAGAGTAATTGTTGTCATACATTTATCAGGTATCATTGTCACAGCAAGATATGGGACAAATCTTACTGGCTATAAATAATCCTATTTTTGATCCACCTCTTATGAATTTCTAAGATGTACTTCAAAGCATTAATCTAAATGCATACTATACACTGAGTTTAGAATTGCAGCTGTTTCTGTGCATAAATTTTGAAACTCAGTGTTTGAATTAATCATTAATACTACTTTCATGTTGGCAGACACATCACAAAGTTCTTCACCTTGCTCTTGAGGTTTTTTAATCAAGAAAAAAAAGACACACTTTAATACCCAACTGATCCAAAACAGCTTATGAAATACGAACTGCTAAATAAATGAGCATCCTTAAAAATAGAAATTAGCTTTTGCTGACAATGGAGATAGATGGGAAGAGTAATGTTAGGTTTAGAACCAGAAACCTCACATGAAACAAGATCTTAAAAGCTGTTGTAGTATCAAAATCGTGCTTCTTTCTCTTTAATATTTCCTAAAGAAATGGTAAAACACAGGAATGTGACTCTATTCCTTTTAAGCAGGTTGGTAGTTCAACTGGCAGGGCATTTGTGTTTACTGACAATCATAAACTGAGTGAGGCATGGTGGCTCAATTAAAAACTCATTGTAAGTAAGATTTATGGCCAATACATTGTATTACAATGAACGAACAACTGGAAGCTTGGAAGTTTGAAAGCAGACTACATATTTTTATGTCCAGCTTTTCCTACTCATATATACAGTATATACTTATTTTGTATCTAATGATAGCCTAACCAGCTGTGTGTACATTGTGGTGATAGACAACCATAACACTATGGTGTGCACTATAGCAGTAAGCATATTGCTACACACTACACAAATAATGTCACAGTAGAGGTTATGTTTTATAATCCATAACATGGAACTATCATACAAAGGCCAGTAAAAAGCAAAAGAGATTGATGTTTATTTTAAGATTTCATGACAATTTATTTAAAGTGGGACCTTATGTATGACATGATGCCAGGATGTCTACAGATACTTAAGAGACAAAATTAAAATCAGACAGGGTTACACACAAAACATGATGATCTTTATCATAAGGTGCTTTGTAAAGTATTTTGAAATTCCTTTTAATCATGAAAAGGTGCTTATTTAAGTAATAACAGTCTGATAAACAGGTTGTAAATGTGATATACACCTGACACTACTGTACAGTAGTTACATAGACCTGTATCAGTCATGAAACACTGCATAAACTATCATTTGTGATAAAAGCCTTGTGACTTGACCACTAACAAGAATTGTTTGTCAGGTAATGGAAAAATGCAAGAAACCAAAATTTAAAGTTAAACTAGGGCACATTTTCACTGATTATTAACATGAAATGCAGAAATTGGACCCAGACACCGCATACTGAAACAACACTCCCCGTTCTCCCACCTAGGCCAGGCTAAATACTCTAAGACCCACCTCAGTTCCTGACAAAAACTATATGATGTCAGGACAAAGGATACTTACTGATTACTCAGTTATCAGTGAGGATTATAATTGACTTCTTGCACTTTTATTTTAGGATTTAATTTCAATGTAAATACACTGCAAAAATAGCTATTTTCTCTAGCATTTTGTCAGACTTGAGAGAATGATCATGAATTAAAGAATAGCACTGTTGAGCAAGCTGAACACCACTGATGAGCTAAAATCAATCTACTATTTCAGTTGACTGTGACCCTGGGGCTCAAAAATGTCTGTTAAACTCCAGATGAGTTAAAAGGCAAAAAAGAATGTGTTCTGATGTACGGTTGAAGGTTCTTAGGTTTGAATTTTAAACAAATGTTTTTCTTTTAATTAAAAATAATACTGTAATGAAAGTCTATTTCACGAAAAAATAAATTGATAAATTGATGTGCTTGACATTTTGTGTAACCTAATAATTAGATTTATTTCATTAAAATAATTCATTTACATTTTACTCTGAATGGGAAGGACTACAACACATTAATCACATTCATGGGGTGTCTGTGAAACTGTGAAACTAAACTGCAGTACAAATAAAGTATGCAAATGAGAACACTCAATGACAATTACAAAAATGGATACATAGGATGGCCAGGAAATAAAAGGGGAATAAACCAATCCAATTAATTATTCAAATTCTAATTTGAAGAGCTTTATTGGCATGACTTATGAGTTAGTGTTGTCAAAGCAGATACAATTAACACAATAGCTGAGAGTGTAAGATTAGTTTCACTTAAATGCAACACGTCACACAATTACATCAGGCATTTAAAAGGACATGACCAAAATAATTAATCAAATAGTGGATTTTGAAATCACCTGTAAGTATTAGAGCACATTTCAGCAAAATTGTAAGGGCCTTTTTGGAGAGTGATTTTGGAGAAAATTGTATTTTTTCTGCTATACTCTTCTTTCAGTCATTCGCAGTTTTTTTAAATGTGTATAGTTCTAATCAATCTCTTGTGTTACCATTAAAATCATGTTCAAGAGTGAGAGAGCCTTGAATGTGTATTTAGAACACATCTAAAAATTGCCATACATAGTACAATAGTATTTTGTTTTGACTTTGGGCGAATGTGTGTTGTTATTAATAATTGGTTACTGGATAGAATACAGTTCAGTAACTAAGGTGTGAGCTCAACTCAAGTTGGGGTACCACAGGGATCTCTACTAATACCACTGCTCTTACCAAATAACATTAATATATTAATAATCTGATCATGATATAGTTAGCAAACTAGTCAGGTGTGCAGTTGATGATTAAGAAACACTGTGGTAGCAGCAAATGAAAGTCAAAGTGGTCTAGCTTGAAAGACTGAACAAGCACTTGGTACAGTAGATGATGTTTAATGTGGACAAGTGCAGGGTTTTGTATGCAGTAGGCAAAAACAAACTATAAATGACAAATTTGAAATGTAAAACGTACATAAGGGGTTTAAGGAAGTGATGAGGTAATGTAAGAAAGCAATAAAAAAGACAAAGGCAAACAAACTTATATAATGCACCAGTAATCCCTCATTTAGCATATTGTGTACAATTCTGCTCACCAGATTATAGAAACGCAGTAGGCAAATAGAAGCTTTTGAGGAGATAAAATTCTAATCTTGCACTTCCTTTATTTGACATGTGAATATTTTGCCTGCTGTAACTCCTTTGCATGCTTATTTTCTTTCACCCCTCCCTCCAGCTCATCTTAGTTATTGCAGCAACCTCCCTGGTACCTTCCTCCCAAGTAAATCAGCTTTTGACAGATCTGACATTTTATGGCCATCATGTCAGAGCCAGTCATTTCCTCATCCAAAAAAGCTAACAATGAACATTAAAATATTAAGTACTCTATCCCTTTGTAGTTGTCATTTGGCCACGTTAATTATAAAGATATTGCTGTTCTAGAATTGGTCCAGAGAAGATCAAGCAGATACATTTTGAGGCTTAAATTACTGTCTTCTACTGACAAGCTGAAAGTTCTATAAGACTTTATAGTCTTAAACAAAGAAGACTGCAAGGGGACCTGAGGCAAGCATTCACAATCCTCAAAGGCACTGATGAAGTGAACCCAGAGGGTTTCAGAATGTACAGTAGATCACAAACCAGATAACATAAGTGAAAACTGTATGGAAGTGTATTTAAAACCAAGAACAGGTGGCACTTCTGTTCATACCAATTTATTCATACCAATGTTGTGGGAATGTGAAATAAACTACCCAGCCATATTGTTGAGGCTTAAACCCTGTCTTTTATCAAGAAATGGATCAATGGGATTCTCAGGTTTGCTGTTTTAACTACCAAATGGCCTCTCTTGTTTGTAACCATTATTATGTTCTACACAAAAATATTATTTTTTCATGTTTTAAAATTCCAGTATGTTTCTAAATTTACCTTTAAGGATATGCTTTTTTAAGTTTCATTTTAATAAGGGGATACATTGATATTTAATTTGGGTTTACAAAAAACAAAAGGAAATTTTAAGTGTAATCTTAACATTAGAAAATAAAAAATACTTTCTTGCACTTCCAGGAATCCTGGTTATTTTATTGGGGAAGTAAATTAGGTGAATTCCCCACCCATACCAGTACACGTATTGAAATCTGACAAGAGCATCTGAAAGGATACAGTCATTTGCTTGGAACAATTATGACTTTCAATCACAATTCTTCTGTTAACCCTACCCTGGTCATTAATTGTTTATTGGAAGAACACTGACCCACTGTTCTGAACAAGTTTCACTTCCCCAAATCAGCTGAACATGTTCAATTGGAGTTCTTCATAGTTTCATCATTATTATGTCACACATAATAACACGCTCTGTTCTGATAAACCTACATATCCAAATTGTCTGATTAACTGCATGCTGAAGAAAAATACAAATCTGAACCCGTTCAGGTGACGGTGAGGGAAAGAGATAAAGCATGTGAAGAGAAGTCTTAACATCTGAAATGTTTGTTCTACTTTTGAGGATGGAATTAATCTTCTGTGTTCCTCTGTAGTACACATGCAGGTGTCACTAAATTGTCTGATGCTGAATCCTTAAAAATACATAGATGCACAATGAAAATGCAACATTCTGTTTTACATCCAATATTCATAACAAAGTCACCTGATTTCATAAGAGCACACTGCACTTAGTGTTTGGTATTTAAGTCGTCTACATAAAATTGCCAAAATGAGTAAAACATTTTTGTAAGTAACCCTTAAAAATAGACATACATTTAAGCAATGCTAAATTGGTATAAGTTATAACCATGTCACACGTGAGTGATAAAGATTACCCGGTTGCTGTTGTGAAGATTAAAGGCGGCCTGTCTGAGATGGTGCTTGGCCAAAGAGTGAGCCATTCTGCTCTAGCAATCAGCAAAGTAATCCGAAGAAACCACAAAATTACCTCTGTACGGGACAGGTTATGTCCTGGAAGGCAGAAGGTCACCACACTGTCCCAGTACTATCACATATGCTTGATCAATCTGCATAATCAATCTATAGCACAAGACATTCCAGGAAGAAACAACCCACGCGTCAGAAGAATGACTGTACCACTTTCACTATAACCTTTTGTATGAAACTGATTTGCATGCTTAGAGGCTTAGAGGAGTACATTAGCAACATCTTCTTTAGGCCAGACAATATCTAAGGTGGCAGCAGAGAAAAGTGTTGGAGTTTTTTCTCACCATTGAGTGACATTTCACCATTGACAGAACTGACAGAAGAAAATGTGTTTAAAAAGGTTGATGGTAAGTGTTACATTTCCAAGCTAACTGGTGGGGTGAAAGTGTGATGGGGAGGAATCGCCTTTGCAGATTGAGGAAACATTACTGTTCAGACATATTGTATATTGATAAAGTGTTTGAGTCAGCAGGTTGTTCCGATTTTCCTGCAGGACAACTACAGAGTTATTATAATCAAGAGAACAGGGTTTCCAATAGAATATCAGTAGAACGCAGTGCTCAGGAAAGTAGTTTTATGCTTAATATCTATGTTTAACATTGTTATACCCCACCTTTTCTTATGTCCTTAAGTATGAACCATTACACCTCGTTTATACATATACCTTAGCATTAATTCAATAACCCAGCAAGTGACAATGGTTTGTGGAAACCATAAGGAGGAGAAATGCAAATTGTAAGCCACGTGTGGCTAATAAATGTTAAATTTATATTTAAATACATTTTAGACATTTTGCATATAAATATAAATGTGCCCAACATAAACCAATGTTTTTAAAAACTGATTTCTTTGTAGTTTCAAGCCATATTAGTGAATTAGTATATACAGTATTAGTGTAATTTTACAATAGTTTAAAATACTTTATTTTCACAACAACTCATTTGTTACTAAAAGAGTTGTTGAATGTTACGGGTTGTTAGTCTGTAATAGGCATTAGTAACATTAGCAACAGGGTCAACCCAACAGATTTTTCTTGATTCCATAAACCCTCGTATCGTAATCACCAGGAAGCTGTTGCTTTTACCTTCGGAAAAGAGAAACTAGTCCAACTAGTGTAACCGTTTACTGTTACAAAAGTTACTCCCTCTATACACAACAGACATTACTGTGAGCTGCCTTGTAAAGCTTTTGAGATTCTGTTAACCATGAAAAGGTGCTTATTAATTCACGAACAGATAGACAGGTTACGAGACGACACCAGAAGCCTGTATGATCTCCACAGCAACACGAAACTGGGTGTCAGCCTCAGATGGTGGTGTGACATGACTTCCATTTTCTTTTCTGTGACACAGTTTTACTTCTATGAACTCTGAGGCACTGTTTCTTTTGAAGCACTGCCTATATGCTTTTTAAAAGAAGGCATTATCAGTATGGCTCAAGAGGCCATTTTAAACAATGCCATGATGCCATTTCATTTCATACAGAATTATTCCAACCTCAGTTCCTGAACACTGATACTAACCTTAACCCCGATCCTTAATTTACACATACAGTAAGTATACTGTATTTTTGAAAGTATTTATGGTGGTTCCTTTGCTGTCAAATGTCAGATTTTAGCTTTTCTTTGTGCTATATAATAAAATGTCAGATTCCTAAAACAAAGGTAGAAAATAGTTCACTGTCTTAGCAGAGTCAGTTTTCTCCCTCCAGTGGTCAGAGCAGGTTTGCACAACAAATAAAGCAACTCAGAAGTACAAGTCAGGATGCAGAGATTTTTCTGATATAAATTAAAACACTTCTTCAAAAATATAATTTTCTGTTGTCCTTGACCTAATTAGTGTGGACAAAATTCCATACTATAAAAGGACATATATGTTAAGGCCTGTAGTGTAAGAAAGTTGAGATAAGCAAGCAAGTTACAAGACACCCTTAAAGATAACAGAAGCAATTGAGCAATATTTCTATATTTTCTATAAATTTCTATATTTCGAGTACTGAGGTAATTGATCATATAAATAAAGTGATCCCTGCCTTTAAACTCAAGCAATTTAGCAAGTAATTGCACTTAATCATCTTACCATTTATGTTATTATGTATATGAATTCGCTTTACAGCTTCCTTCTAAAGAAGTAATCGCTAAACATAAGTAACCAAAACTCTCCAACTGGTATTTCAGTCGAAATGAAAAATTAGAAAACAAAACTTTTCTTGTTTAGGATATGACATGAGAAGCTTTGGCAGGTCTGTAAAGGTGCTCGATGCCAAACACACTGCGATGATTCCAAAGCAGGGAGATCAAGACGTGGGGCCCTAGGACCCTTCTCCTGACATTTGAGATTCATTATGATGATACCGTATTAATATCCATCCATCAGCATTCTGCAGCAGATCCTGCCTTGTTACTGTGTTGCCCTATGACATTAAGAATTAAATATTAAAAAGAGCCTCATATATAAATTATAATTGTTACAAGATGTACAGTATATAGTGGTAAAGTGGGTAAAAAGTCCTAACTTTTTGTCATAAGTTTATACTGACCTTGAAAATCAAAATGTAATATTATATTACCAGTCTCATATTAAACTCATATTTAATTTATTTTAATATAATTGCAATAGTGAAATATTATAGGACAGTTAAAAATGTATTAATCTAAAACAGGGGTCTCTAGTTCTAGTCATCGAGGGCCAGTGTGTCTATAGATTCTCTGAATCAGTTAATTGTTGGCTTAATTTATCACACTAACAGTGTTTCCAAGATTTTCAGAGGCTGGCGAGTTTGTGGCCCATCTATCCATCATCACAAGACTCCAACCAGAGAGTCATTGGTCCCAGAGGGACTACATG
Organism: Lepisosteus platostomus; assembly: GCF_059453375.1. Lineage (NCBI taxonomy): Eukaryota > Metazoa > Chordata > Actinopteri > Semionotiformes > Lepisosteidae > Lepisosteus > Lepisosteus platostomus. The sequence continues at coordinate 34,410,081 of NC_142612.1, forward strand.
ACAAGATGTCACATATTGTTCCTGCTCAGAGTTTTTCCTTCAAAATTACAATTAAAAGTTCTTGATATTTGGCTATTTCAATATGCTGTAGGTATAACACACGTTGAGCTACTGTAGCTTTAGCAGTTTACACATTATAATAGTATTCCATTTCAAGGTGTTTACAGCAAAGCAAGACAAAGACAAAGCAATATAGGGGGTAAACGTAAATTAATACAGTAAATTGAGAAGTGTTAAAAGTTCTAAGTTCTAACACAGCAACTGAAAGTAGTGACTTACTGTACTTGCAAGATCTGATAGGGGTTGGGAGGTGAACTAAAAACCTTGTTTCCCAGAGTTTGGAGAGTCATGTTGAGAACTGAAAGAAGATGGTAGTTTAAAGAGCACAAGCAATGTGAAATTAAATAGTTTCACTGATGTAGTCAGGAACCAAACCATTTAATTCTGCAAGGAAGGTAAAATGTATACTGTATACATCCAAGCAGTTGAATTCTGAACATGCTGCCACTTGTTAAGAACGTATTGTATATTGACATTTGAATAATCAAGCTTGAAAAAGAACAAAGCAGGGTAAGCTTTTCTGCATCATACTGAAAGAGATATGTACAGATATGCACCGTTACAAAAATGAAAAAGACACCTCAAAATTCATCAACTCCAAGATTCATCATCTAAGTACTATGACTTATTCCAGGACCATAATTTTTCAAGCCAGAATTCATAATTACACATGGATGATAACCAACAGAATATAAGTGAAGAATGGTATTTCTGAGAAATGCCAGGCCAGTGTATCATAATACAGTAACCTATAATCACAAAAGGTCATAAAATTGTTATAAACAACACATATTGTTTTCTAACAGCAATAAAATGCAGATTAAACAAGAAATGCAATAGGTCACAGTTCATTAAGTTACAGATGACATGTATGAGTCTTTTTTTTTACAAGTCTGACGTTATGTGGATGTTTTAAGACTTTAAAGTTAAGGTTTAAGGTTTTTATTAACTTCAGAGAAAAGATGTACCGAATATGTGGAAGGCCTTGTAAATAGGACAACGAGTACTGATGTCTGTGCTTTGAGTGTGTATCAGGTTTCATTTACTTGGGAGAATGGAAAACCGGAACTGGATACTGGAGTTTTTCATGCTAAGTCACGTCATTGTTTTTTTTTAAAGATGAATAGATTTCAAATATATTTTTTGCGTATCTACTGTAAGCGTTGATATAATATATACATTTCTGGACACTAAAAAGATTTTAGAAATATCTGTGGGTGAAATGTATGAAAGCACGTTTCCGCCAGTGAGTTAAAAAAAACACTCAGAATTGCGACTTAGTAACTCAGAATTGCGACTTTATATCTCACATTTGCGACTTCGAAATAGCCCATATTTCATTGTCTGTCCTTTTGTTATTGTAACGTATTCGGGTTCTAGGGCTTGTGCCCTCGCCGCTCCCACCCTAGTTCGTGCCTCACTGCATTGGCTCGAACCCAGGTCATTTTGGGCTTATCGTAAACGAGAGAAACTCATTTACTTTATACTTATTTTTAGTATCCAGCATTTTGAACAATTATGAACAAGGTGGCAGGAGATAAGCTTATTTCCGTATATAATTAAATTTGTTTAAAGAGTCAATAAATGAGTTGATGGATTTTAGCCAGTTCTATCAAAATTATAAAATGTTTTAATATATACAGTACTTTACAGTATATATCACGAAGGGACGAGGTGTAAAATGAGAGAAAATTAGTATTGTAGAGCTGTTGACTCAGGAGGGGATGCTCCAGTGTTAGAAAACACCTTTGGGGATTTCCTTCATTTTCATTCTGAGAAAAAAGCTGCAAAGGGGGATCTGAATCACGTGGCATTTTTAAGTCATATTCAGGAACTTCAGCTCTTCAGTGTTTAAAAATGCTCATCAACTTCAGGCGGGGAAGAGCACTTCGGCGTGAGTATTGCTGTTGTAATTAACATGAGAGAAGTAGCTCCTTGTACATTTCCGTTAGCTCATTAGCTCGGCAGTTCTGTGATGGCATTTCTTTTGAAGTAAAGATTAATACATACTGGAGCAGGAACTGAGATGTGTTGATCGCAGTGTTACTTAAGCGAATGTTACTTAACTGCTATTACAGATGCATGTCAAGCAGTAACAATGCCTTTGCTGAATAAGGACATTCTCTGGGAAAAAATAGGTTTTTATATTTAATAAAATAACTGAGAAGGATTCGTTTAGAATATATTTATTAGGGCGTTTTGAACCGATCATCGAGCAAAACAAGGAAATGAATTTTGTCTAGAGACAGAGCTCTGATTTAAGATCCGCAAAGAACAGAAAGGGACTGTGGGTGGGAGATATTGAATGAAGGTGATTAAATGATCAAGATGTTTTGCTTTTGTATTGAACTTCTTTCTGGGTACGCCGGGACCATTCATGAATGTAATTAGTAGTATAAGGGAAGCCAAAAATATACTTGTATCAGTTTTAAGATAAACTTTATCGGTGTCCTGTAATTCAAAAATAAGTTGAATGGCGAGCTAATACAACATGTTTTAACTACTGTACGACGTAGGCTCGTAAAGGGTCCACTGACGGTTTCTGCTCAGTAGAAATTTTTCACTTCACTTAATCGCAGGTTTAAACGATCGAGGGGAAGCTGTTATCGATATGAACAGACTATCAGGAGGACATAATGAATTTGATTCGTTAGAATTTTTTCTTGAAAATCATTTTTTTCTGTACAGCGTACCACAATTTTTAAGTAGTTTGTTTTGATCTCGAGTGGCGTTTGTCAGCATTGTCAGCCCTGATGCACAACAGACATGAAAACAAGATCGATTGAGGTTTAATCTTTAAACTGTGACTGTTGCTAATCAAGAAATCTTAACTGAGAAAATTATACAGCTCCGGTCCGGCTCCTGGGAAGACTCAGTATAGCACTTTTATAGTTATGTGTTAAATTACCAATTTCTAGATTACCAATCTAGATAACCAATTAGAGTCGTTTGGTTGTTATAAATTGGTGGTTATTTGTTAAATTAAGCAATTTAGAAGACATTAAACAGAAATATAATCCTCAGTTACCTATTTTAGCATATTAATTGATCAATAATGCGCAAGAGACTTTAGAAACGGGTAATACGTGTGACCTGCTATACACAAGACTTAAACTGCAACATGGATTGTCCTACACTGTATATTTAGATACATTATTTATTTAATACATTTTAGAGCTTTATATGTAGTTCCTAATATAGTTTCAGCTATAAATACTATGGTACTACATTGACTGATTATGAATCGTAGCAATGCTGAATTTGCGTTGGGAACATTGGGGGAAAATGGTAATTCACTCCTACATTCTCTGCAATGAAATGGAAACCTTATGAGTTAGTTAGGCCAGCAGGGAGCGCCCACCCTGCAGTCTATGTGGGTCCTAATGCCCCAGTATAGTGACGGGGACACTCTACTGTAAAAAGGCACTGTCCTTTGGATGAGACGTAAAACCGAGGTCCTGACTCATGGTGGTCATTAAAAATCCCAGGGCGTTTCTCGAAAAGAGTAGAGGTGTTAACCTGGTGTCCTGGCCAAGTTTCCCATTTGCCTTTACCAATCACAGCCTCCTAATAATCCCCATTTATAAATTGGCTTCATCACTCTGTTCTCCTCCCCACTGATAGCTGGTGTGTGGTGAGCGTACTGTGTGCACTATGGCTGCCGTCGCATCGTCCAGGTGGGGCTGCATATTGGTTGTGGTGGAGGGGAGTCCCCATTACCTGTAAACTCTTTGAGCAGTGTGTCCTGAAAAGCACTGTATAAGTGTAAGCAATTTTTATTTGTTATTATTAGTAAATATTCTATAGATCAGAAGTTTGAGTAGGTAGCTGCGTCAGCGTATAGATAATACTTATACTGTACATAAAGATGAAGCTAATAAAGTACAGTATATGCAAATCACCTCTGGTACATCTCTTACTGCAGGAGACTGTTACCTCTGAGTACAACGTAAAATTAGTAAGTGGTGTATCCTTACGTATTGTGCAACAACTCACACTAGAATAAAAACATAGATAAAAACCAGGACTGACTCAAATATTATTATTCCTCATCCAACTGTTTTAACATTAAAGAGGATGCCAAGGATGGCTTGGCATACAGAGGATTGACTCAACTTTTGCTACTTATTGAAGTAGTATTGAAAATCCCATCTGATTTTCTTTGTTAAAAGCAAACATTGTTGAGAATAACTATATATAGGAGAATTAGCACTGGAAAGCTAAAAATGGGACTCCCCAAACTTTTAAAATAAATAAATCTTAGTCATCTGAAAAAAATAACATTCAGTGACATTATAAATTGCACAAATATTTGTTCATGACAATGTCCTGTTGGTTAAATAAAAATGTTTGTGTTACAGCAGGAAGCAATTTGAATGTAAAATCAGCAAAGCAATTTACTTTTCTTGCACAATAGCGATTTTAACAGATTTGAATGAAAGTTAAGACTGTTGTGCAGTTATTTTTAACACAGTGCAGTCTCACAACAACCCACAGCTGCTGAAATGTGCATCACTGCATATTCTCTCCAGAAGATATCATCCTGCTTTGGAAAATTGTGAAAATTGTGAAAAATTTAAATATAAGGTTTAAATACAACTCTCCTTTGTCTCCCATTGTAAGCAGTGGGTAGGGACCAGTATGACTAACACTCACTACATTAACTTGCAAAGAGTATTCCTGCTTATTTTGAAATTTGTGTTCATTTATTAATAGGAATAGCTCTCCTAATAATTTTATACGATATTCTTTTCATTTTGGAAAACATACACATATTCGCAACAATTCAATTTTAGCATACAAAGGCACTATGCTGTGAACAATTAAAAATGTGTAACTTCGACTTAGTCTTTAAATGTTATTTGTTCCACCATGAATGACACAGCAGCAACAAATAGAAATGGTTCATGTTTCTCTTGCAGAAGAAAAATGCACTCTTTATTGACCTACAACATATTGGTATTAATGTTCCAGTCTTTCCATTTAGTTTTTAATGCCATATAGATGAAGATCCACAACAAGGTTGTTGTTTCAGTTCGCCAGAAACTATATACAAAGCTAGAGAATAAGTTCTCTGATGTAATTTTCCAGTTACTATGTTAAAATATGTACAGTATTGTGTAAAAAACTGCACTGTGTGATTTTTTTATGCCTCCTGAAAAAGTGGTCATGTGTTAAGCAATACCATTGTATATTGCTCTGTTTACTTTACCTCATTTTTGTTTCTACAGTACTGAACACCCCTACTATTCAATCCATTCTCACTATTCTTCTAAACAACCATTCGATACTGCTACTTGATAGGATAAAGGTCATAATTAAGCAAAAATACTGGTATTCTAAAAAAGATATTCTAACAGTATCCCAAAGAGTGACGTTTTATATCACATACTGTATCTGAAAAGGAACAAGTTATACGCTTATTCCATGCTGAAAAGAGAAGAAAGAAAACACAACATTTCAGCGAAACGTTCTTTTCTTTCTTCTCTTTTCAGCATGGAATAAACCTATTACTTGTTCCTTTGCATCCTACGCAGCTACCCACTTGAAATACTGTATCTGAAATACTGCTATGCAGAATACAGACAGATCTACACAGTAGAAATACTGGACAAGGTATTGTGAATACAGGGCATTCTAAATGAAACTGGAATCCTATTTGCATGATAATGTAGTGACAATGTTGGAGTGTGAATTCTCCTGTTTGGGACTAACAGAAGCAAGGTGGCTTTGTAGATGCAGCACTTAGGCTTCGGCAATGAAAGATCCTGAGTGAACTATTCCCATGTCTCTCTCTTCCAGGCTTCACCAGGAACTTACTGTATGAGGGAGTGCCAGTTACTTTATACAGTATATCTCTTGTTGACCTCTGTTTCTGAGTAAGGATTGAATAGAACTCTTGCCTATAAAGGTAAGGTTTTGAAAAGTTCTTGTAGTATTATTTTTTAACATAATCATTATTAAAAAGCGTTGGGCTCTAGTACAGAGCGATGCGGTGTATGAGCAGTTGATAGAATTTTGCTTTAACTCACTTGCTTGAGGAAAGGACAGCCTGGCTACGAGAGCAAGCCATCAGACCAGCCCAGTTACTGGGTTGAGTGAGATTTCTGATCCCCTCCCTTGCGAGGAGGAGTGAGACATCAGACCCCCTCCTTGCTAGAAGGAGTGTCCGGTCAGACCCCTCCCTCACAAGGTGCAGTGAGAAAGGTTGCTGCTGCATGGGTGATGAGGGTGAAGGGAGGAGTGCAAAGTGATGAGAATTGGAGATTGAGTTTGTTACATGCATTTATACTTCAGTCTTAGTTTTTTCCAGTTTACGGATGTCCTGTGTTACAAATGTTGCTATTGTCATTTTATTGGTTTTAGTTTCAGTAACTTGATAATTTTATCTAGTGTTTGTAATGGTTAAATACAATGATCTCTTTCAGAATATGTAATAGGTGTTACATGATGATGAACATTTTTATAATTATTTATAAATGTGCAATATTGACCACAAGTGGATCAGTTACAAATCATAAGGAAAGTTAGAAATGCATCCTAGTCACTGTCATTCATTGTGTTTATAAGTACTGTAGCTGTTCAGAAATGTAAATGTTATTAAATCTATATTAGTCTTAGTACGAAAACCTCATATTGGGAGTGGAGAAATGGGTGACAATGGTGTGATGCTATTCACTATGAGCCCCATTAAACAAAACAGTAAGGAAAGTAAAGTGTTTAGATGTGAACAGTAGAACCAGCCTGGTGGCTGTGGCAGCCCCATATCAATGTTTATTGCACATCAGCTAACAAATGTCTGTGATGGGTACAAGACTTTTAATTTGAATATTGTCTTAAGAATATTCAATGATCGATCATGCAATTTGATTATAGTTTCAAGTTCAAGTTTATTGTCATTATACTCATATACAGGTATATGGTATAACGAAATGCTATTTAGCTAGCTCTCAGATGATAAGTAGTACAAAAAAACAATACAATTGTATAATAAAAGAAAGAGACAACAGGCAGTGTGCAAAACAACAACAGTCAATGTGCAAAACAACATCAGATGTGCAAAAACATACATCAACAGAATGAAATAAAGGATAGAAAATTATGTGGAGTGAGCTTTTTGACATGTGAGGTAGAGGTAGATTTCAATTTGTGTTTGAGTTTTTGGTAAGAAAGAAGGTACTGTGAGGTTCAGATCGTAGGTGAGAGAGGCTGGGAGTTTAATAGTTTGATAGTGCGGGGCTAAAAACTGTAGTTTGGTAGTAAACTGGTAGTCCGGGCCTGAATGCTCCAGTACCGTTTTCCTGATGGAGGGTCATACAGTTTGTAGCTGGGGTGTGTGGGGTCTTTGATGATGCTTAGAGCTTTCCTCAAGCACCGTCTGTCATAAATGTCCAGTATGGATGGGAGGGCAACCCCGGTGATGGACTGGGCAGTTTTCACCACCCGCTGTAGGGCTTTGCGATCAGCAATGCTGCAGTTGTCATACCACACTGTGATGCAACCTGTCAGTGTGCTTTCTGTAGTGCATCTGTAAAAGTTAGTGAACCATCTTAGGAAGTACAGGCGGTGTTGCGCTTTCTTGATCAGACAGGTGGCGTTGAGAGACCATGTGAGGTCCTTGGTGATATGGACGCCAAGGAATTTGAAGTTACTGACCCTTTCCACTTCAGTCCCGTTGATGTGGATAGGGGCATGTCCGTTTTGCAGATTCCTGAAATCAACGATCAGCTCCTTGGTTTTGCTGATGTTGAAGATTAGGTTGTTGTCTCAACACCACATTGTAAGGAGATTGATTCCTTTTGCATATTGGGTTAGTAAAGTATATTTGTAATTAAATTTATGCTTAAGCTTAACATTAATGGAAAACCTTTAAACACAGTGCCCATATAACTGTTTTCTTTTCATATTACTTTCAGGATTGGTTTAAACCCACTTGAAAATGTAGGACTGGATTACACAAGCAATAAGTAATGACAAGTGCATACAAGACAGACAGAAGGAGATATTTCTTTACAAAAAGAGTGGTAGATGTTAAGAGCAAATAATCCACTCACAGTGCTGAATCGGATTCCATGGAATATATCAAGAATGAACTGGATTTGATCAATTAGCCTCTAGGAACCAAATACTACATTGGGTTTCTTATATGTTAACTTGAATTACTGTGTTAAATAAATACATTCACCTGTACAGTATTATAATATACAGTACTAACAACTCATTTCTGAATTCCAGATTTTGCTGTCACACTTTTCCCAGGATGTTGTTTCTGCCCATCACTGAGACTATCACAGTGTGTCATTTCCAACCAAAGTCCTGTTGTCTGTGGTGAGTGGTACGTCTGATGATTGTATAGGAGGTATGCCCTACACTGATCATTTTACAGATTATCAAAATGGCTAAGTGAGATGATAAATATATACTGTATAAAAATAAAATATATATGAAAAAATAATGGGTTTATTTTGTTTAGAAATAGTTTTCTTTCTATATTTCCCCCATATTGAAACCACCAGCATCTAGTGAACCTGTCTTCCTGCTACAGCCCTCATACAGGCACAAGAGAGCCAAAAACTGTAGCACAAGCATCTGTCAGGTTATCAGTTTCTTAGTCAAACTGCAAACCCCCAGCACCTACAGGAGACTCAGAGAGGTTCCAATCCTTCACCTGCCTACAGAGACACAGGAGTTGCTCTGGTGTGGCACATTGGGAATACTCTGACCAAATCAAACCCAACCTTTAGTATAGGTTCTCTTTAGCATATTTTGCATCCCTGGCATGCCTGGATATTGACATAGGTTATATCTGGGTGTAGAATGGAACATAGGCATCTCTGAATTATGGGTGTATGATACCCAGGATGCATGATAAACACTGGACATTTTTGCTCCATACTCATTTAACTGTTCCAAAATGTATTTTCACAATTCACAGAAAATGTTTTGATCAACGCGACAATCTAAGCCAGCAGCCATATCACCCTGCAACTCACAACTGGCAACCCACTGAATCTAAGCAGGTATACCAGGTACCTTAGCAAACTAAGGTTGCTGCTGGAAGAGGTATTAGAGGGGCCAGTAGGGGGGCACTCACCTTGTGGCTTGTGTGGGTCCTAATGCCCCAGTATAGTGACAGGGACACTACACTGTAAAAAAGTGCAGTCCTTCGGATGAAAAACCAAAGTCCTGACTCTGTTCTCTATGGTCATTAAAAATCCCAGGGCATTTCTCAAAAAGAGTAGAGGTGTTATCCTGCCGTCCTGGCCTAATTTCCCATTGGCCTTTACCAATCATGGCCTCCTAGTAATCCCTGTCTTTGAATTGGCTTTATCACTCAGTTCTGTAAGGGTAAACTATTCCTTAATATCCAGTATGCACAAGTAATTTCCTGTGTACCTTACAGTGGTACTAGTCCTTTTTTAACATTAATGAGCTTATTTATCCTGTGAAAGTACAATTCTATGAGATACTTTTTTGTGTTACCAAACAGATTGTATCATTTGCGTAGTAAGTGATTACTAGGGATCATTTTAAAGAGTTTATTAGTTCACACCAAGTTTATATGATAATTTGCCATAGGGTATCTAAGAATTTTCTAAGTAGTTATATTTCTCACAGAAGGCATTCCTGATATACTGTGATTATTATGGACAGCAGTATTACTTCCTTGTAACATGATTCCATCATTTTCTGAGTCAGGGTCCTTCAGATGAGATGAGATGTTGATTGTCCCAGCTAAAAAAATAGTTGTCACTAAAAATCCCAGATATTTGGGATCAGCAGCACGGTATTTGTTTGCTGCTTCCTACACACAGGACATTGGTTTCTGGTTATACTGTTTCTGTTTCTTCATCTGTCAGTGAATGTCTTATCAAACCAGTCGGTTCCAAATGTAATTTTACAAAAAAACAGAGAATGTATAACATCAGGACAGGGAGCAATGGGATGGACCACAGCCACAACTTTTTTCCAGTATCTGTGACTTCATCCTTTAAACTGTACTGTACTGTGTTAATACCATGGTGCTTATTCCATTGTACATGCTTCTAAAGATTGCTGGAATTATGAATGATGGTTTGTCATAGTGGATACCTGCTGAACTCACAGGAAACGACACTGAGATAAAAAGATGTACTGTAACATTTCATAAGGACAATAAAGGTTAGAACAATCAGTTTCAGGCTTTTCTGGAGTACTGTAGCAGTGTTATGACATATGTCATATGACATACTGTATGTTATGTCATTTCCCAAATCGCTTTATTAATAAACAGGAGCCTACCCAGCAAGCAACAAGCACAAGGCAGGGTCATCCTGGACACGGTGCCAGTCCATCACAGGGCAAGTGCAAGCCAATACATGGGGACAATTTAGAGCCCACAGTAAAGGCAGAGGGGGGAAATTTAGCCCGGACACCAGGATAACTCCCTTCTCTTATGGAGAAATGTCTGGGGATCTTTAATGACAACTGAGAATCAGGACCTCAGTTTAACGACTCATCTGAAAGACAGTTCCCACTACAGTATAGTGTCCCCACCACTGAACCAGGGCATTAGGACCCACATAGATCACAGGGCGGGCACCCTCTGCTGGTCCTACTAATACCTCATCCAGCAGCAACTATACCTTCCCAGGAGGTCTCTCATCCAGGTACTGACCAGGTTCAACCCTGCTTAGCTTAATTGGGTAGCCAGTTGAGAGCTGCAGGGTGATATGGGTGCTGGCTCCTAACTTATATAAACGAACTAAATTCTGGCATCATTATAAAAACCTGCTACCTATGAAGATGGTAAAAATGGATGTGGGGTTGCAAATAGCATTACGTAGGAAACTGGACAGACACTAGAAAAGTCAAATTGAGAAAGACAAAGTGAATGAATGCCTTGCAGGAATCTACCTTAAAAATCTCAGAAGGGTAGCAATGATATCAAAGTAATAAGGTGCTTATGTTGACTGAACAGTGTTTAACTCAGCAAGATACTGTAGACAAAAACTTTCACCAGGATGTTTGTGAGTATGGGGTTAGGCTTAGAATTGAAGTGGAAGCAATTATACAATGAACAAGTAAGACTTCGTTTAAAGAGCCATACTCAGTTTTGGTCATCACTTTTCAAAATACATTATAGCTACTGTAATCTTGACAAAGTAACCAGAATTTTCCACGGTCTCAAACACACACAGATGGGTTAAAAGCATTGGTATTGAGCAAAGGACACTGCATGGGAAAGTGAATGAAATAAGTCCAAAAGCTGTTACATTTTGACTTAAGTATAAATGTGAAAATAAATTGAAGTGGCCTAGAAAGCATCTTACCTTTTAAGTCAGTAAACTGTATGTAAAAAGGATGTTATCCCTTACTGTTATTCCACATGCTCTGAACTGTAAAACAAATAGATTGTTCACATACATACATACATAGGTACAATATAATATTAGCTTATAAAAATGGAAAACAATATGTGAGTAACAATATGTATTTGTTTTTGAAAGCCAAGCCACTATATATTGCCTATAGTATGAATTATTTTGAAGCACTTTTTTTCAGTTGAATCACTGAAATTCCAATGAATACAGTAGCTTCCTTAACACCTAGCCTGGTCTTGTCAGATCTCAAAAGCTAATCAAGGCTTCATCTGTGCTAGGAATGGAAGGAAAACTTCTAAATAAAATTAAGTTGCTGCTGGGGGCGGTGTTGCTAGACCTGTAGGTGGCACTATACCCTATGGACAGGAATTATCAAAACTAATGCCTATGTACAGACAATACGTAAAGAGGACATTATGTTGTAGGAGGCACTGTACTTTGAATGAAACATAAAAGTTGAGGTTCTGACTGTTGAGGGGTTTAATCATCAATGCTTGATCATTAAAGATGCCATGGCGCTGTTAGTGAGTGTAGGGTTGTTAAACAGTGATATCCTGGATACTTACTTAAGCAAAATCAGAATGTAAATCCAAGATATTATTGTTATTAACAGAATGTAAAATTTGGAAAGAAATGCTGGGAATGCATTAGTAGCAATTAATTTTCATGTTAATTTCAATGTTAACAATAATTCTCCCGTATAAAAGCAGGTTAAAGCTTAAAATAACATGTAACATCTGACTAGGTACAAATACCAATATGAATATATTTGTGCTTTATAAGTAAAAATATTTAATTAAGTTTGATTAATGTCTAATGTGTTGTATTTGGAATTATTTTGAAGTCCTGTATATTTAGTCTTAATTATGTACTGTTGGTATACATTGATATTTCTATTACATATTTAAGTATTTACCCTCTGAAATGGACGGTTGACAATTATTTAAATGTTAAGTGTATAATGAGTTTATGCCTCCACTAGAATTGTTTTCAATTTCTGTATAATAGCATGTGCCTAGAGTATCTTGTCAACTATGACTGACACCAAAACATTAAATCATTTAAGAATTACAGTACACTTCTCTGATGTGAGTATGTTTTTCTTTTACTTTTAGTTAATTTTATTCAGGAATTTCCCAAAAGCACCACTCCCACTTGAACCTCTTACTGTAATGTTAGCCCTCTGACTGTATCTAACCTCTTTTGATTTCAAGGTGATTATCCAGGTTTGCACAAAGTTTTGAAGTTTTCCTGTGGGGGATGTCTTTCATCAAGGTAAGCATATAATAATAATAACTCTTTTGAAATCTAATTTGGTATTTTTTCAATTATCTCCTTTTCCTGCCTGAGTTTATTTTAATTTTAACTTCTGTTCTTAAAATGCTTAGAGTAAACTTTGAAAGGCTTCATCTTCTTTAAAGGAAAACACACTATTCTTCTTCCCTCACACACAACTCTAATCCTAGAGGGATATTTGCATTCCACCCAAACTCAGCTGCCGCAGGTACAAAAAGACCTGCTGTACTAAAACACCCTCATTTCTAAAACTACTGTGATCAAGATATACAGTACTACACTATAAAAAGGACTGTTAATCAGTGCTCTACAATTGTAGATGAATTGCTAATGGAAAGTATTTGGATTTTATATTTTTTATCTTATCAATTAACTGTGGCATGGTAAAGGCACAGTAATGTGCAGTAAAGCTAACTGAATCCATGGTAAAACATACAGGTACAATAAAGCAGTAATACCGATTCAAAGCAAAATCAACTTGTGATGTTACCGTGGCAACCCATAATAAAGGAAGCCTTTTACTACATGGAAACTTCATTGGTTTTTATGTAATGTTGACAGATTCATAGTAAGGTAAAGAATCTGAGTATTTTTTCATAATTCTCAAAATTTGGAAGTGCAGCCTTCTTTCATCCAGAAGGATGAAAAATTATTTATTGATTGAAAAAGAAGACAATTTGGTTTAGCAAAACAGGAGGATATTTTCATAACAGTTGCACAGTTTCATTTTCATTTCATAATGTCACTAAGGCTTCAATAAGTACTATTGGGCAATCCAACATTAAAAATAAGTTACATTTAATTGTAAATTGTTAATTAAATTTAATTTGCAATACATGTAAATTAAATATTATGCATATTATGCAGATATTTTAGTTTTGATTTCTGTCAAAACTGTTTATTACCAAAGAAAATGATAATGCCCCTTGTAAGGTTTAGTAAATATGAAAAAGTGTTTTAATAAATGAACTGTATTCTTTTTCTGGCACAAACAAAATTAAGAATATTTTTTTTTCTGTTGTATTGGGAGCTGGTGCTCTAAGAACTAATTGTCAATTTTGTAATTGCACATACTGATAGCCTAAAACATTCACAGTTCTGTACATAATTACATTGCATGCGTACAAACGGTGTCTGTTTCCCTGTCTTCCATACAAATCTCATTCCTCAGATTGGTAAGACCATTTATTAAGAGGATCAGCACATTTAACTTTGAAGGATTTTAACTGTTTTTAAAGATCTTTATTTTATTCCTTTATTCCTTTAATAATTCCAGCTTAAAGGAAACAATTCAGACCAATATTCACTAGCCAAATCAACAGGAACACCCAGGAAAATGAATAGACTCTCATTGGCAGGCAATGTGTGGTCGGTTTGAGAAGTGTGTACTGTCCCAGATCTCAATCTTGTTAGAGACTGGTGGAACTGATGGAGCATTTGTTCAGTATAACATATCAGTGTTCTCATCACATTCATAAAACAAGCTCTTTCAAAATGTTATGTATCATGCAAATATTCTTTAACTATATGTTCTTTATGATTGGTTGTCTCCACAAATAAAAATAAAAAACGAATGCTTGTGTTTGTACATTAACATAGAAGAAGGATTACAACAAACAACAGAAAGCCATTTGACCCATATAGCCTGTTAGATAGTTAGTCCCTAACTCATCGGTGGACTTCGCTTTTTCATGAAAACAGTACAGGATGCCAGTTGTGTGGCTGGACAACCTGTTCTGTACTCTTGTAACCCTTTGCATTAAGAATTACCTCCTCTTCTTGGTTTTAAATGTGTCGATCCTGAAGAAGTCCACTGGGTTGAGAATCAACAGACAACATTTTTCTTTTTACCAGACTCAAGACACAAATTTTATACCACCATATTTTACCATGCAACACATGCATTTATCCTTTTTGAGCACATAGTAAAAAACATACATTTTAAATTATTTGTAATAAATTCAAAATGAATTAGGAAATCATTCCTTCTTAAAGCATTAATAACTATTAAAATTATTTAATTGTATTTACATGTCTGTAGCAATGACTATTATATTCTTTCTCAGTTTACCACAGCTGTGAAGTATAGCATGTTCATCCTGGTTTTCATGCTAGGTAAGATTCTATTTCCATTTCCACTTAGAACTGGTTTAATGTGTATTTAACGAAAAACCCTAGGACATACAGTACAGTAATATTGCAGAAGTGTCTGTCAATATCAACATCTTTGTTGCCAATAAATGTATGATTACACCAGTCACATCCATTCCATGTTGCAACGTGGACAGCATGGACATTAGTGCTGCTGTCTTGTAGCTCTTGGTTCCTGGGGTTGATTCCATCCTGTAACGCCTTCTTGTTTGCTACCTTTCTTATTTTTTCATTTGTGGATGCTACATTTTATCATGACCCATGAAGAGATGGATATTCTCCCAGTTGGTCCAATTTCTTCACCTCCTAAATGTGGCTACGTTACCTTTACATGTGTTTGTAATAGACTGGTGTCTTGTTCAATGTGTGGTCCCTCTTGCACCCTCTGTTTCCAGGATAGGCTCCGGATTGTCATGACCCTTACCAGGAAAAAGGAGATTCCTGATAGTGATTACAGGACACAAAAACCTGCTCAGAAGTGAGAGTTTCCAAGTGGTTCAAGCAGTAAAATTCCTCTATTCAGGGGAATATTACAGTTACAGTATCTGTATAGTATATAGTGCGTAGATCACTAATTTTATTTTGATAAACGCTACAGTTATATACAGAACTATACCCTCATCCAGACGTTTTGCCTTTTTTGCCATTTAGCCGGGACTCAAAATGCATTAAAGTAGTTTTTCATTTATCTACACATCTTACCTCACATCCTACCTTACAACTTCAAAATGAAAACATATTCATTGAAAACAAATAATGAAATTGTTTGGTTAGATAAGTGACCACCCTCTTGTAATAACAATCCTAAATTATCTTGCCTTCAAAATCACACCCCAAGTTAATTGGCCACCACTTGTGTTATATTGTAATGATTCTCGTGATTTCAAGATAAATTCAGCAGTTCCTGTAGGTTCCCTCTGCTGGGTAGGGCATTTTATAGTAAAGACTCATGCATGAGCACCAGAGAGCTTTTAAAATAACACTAGGACATAATTTCTGAAAAGAACAGTCACAGAGATGGGTATAAAAAACAGAGGCCTTGAGTATCTCCTGGAGCATAGTCAAGACAATTATTAAAGAGTGGAAGATGTGTGGCACCACCAAGAACAACCTAGGTCAAGACTCTCTCCAAACTGGATAACTGAGCAAGAAGGAGAAAGGCTACTAAGAGATTAATGGCAACTTTGAAAAAAGCTACAGGATTTTATGCATATATATTTATGTGACAAAAGTACCCCAAGCACTCCACAAACTTGGTCTGTATGGCAGGATAGCAAGAAACTATTACTGAAATCTGCAACGAAGCATTTAAGTGATACTGCAAACATGTGGCAACAGGTTTTGTACTCGTGCAATGCATTACATTTGTTGCAAACCCAACACAGCACATCAACAAAAAAAGCCATACCTACCATAAAGCAGGGCGGTAGCAGCATCATGTTATGGGGTCTTATCTGTGGGATCTGCAGCACTCATCACGATAGAAGGGGAAATGAATGAAGCCAAGGAAAGTCCTTGAGGAAAACCTGCTGCCCAGTGCAAGAAAGATTAAACTAGGACAGAACAGCCTAAGCTACTTTAGAGTGGCTAAGGAATGAAAAGGTAAATGTCCTTGAGTGGTCTAGTTAGAACCCTGAGCTAGATACTTTTGACAGTTTTGCAGAACATGAACTCCATCAACACCACCCAGGGGACTTACCTAAACTTGAATAGTTTTGGCCACACATTGCAAAATCTAGACGTGCAAGGCTGGTAGAGGCACATCCCAGCAGATTCACAGAGTTATGCCAAACTGATGCCAAAAGTGCAGCTACCAAGTATTAACTCCGGGTGGAGATCCGATTCTGATATTTTAGTTTTGTACTTTTATTAATATTTGTTAAATAAAAAAATAAACTTAAAAGTGTGAAGTAAGATGTATACATATGAGATGAAAAAACATCATTTAAAACCCTCATTAATTTAAAGCATGAATCTCTGAGGCACTGACTCAACAAAATATGAAAAAAGTTCAAGGCGGTGTAGATTTTCTATAGGCACTGTATGCAGTCCCTCCCAGATGTATTCATATCCTAGTAAAAAAAAGGAAATAAAATAGCATGTACCTGTAAAAGGTGTAGACTGAATACAGTGTCTTGCTTAAGAAATTCCTAAACATGTTGCCGTGTTAACTTAATATCATTGCACAGAACAATGTAATATTTTTCAGAAAATAATTGAATTCCAAGAAAATATTACTTTGCTCTGAGTAGTACTAGATACTCCTCTGACATGCACATATTATACCTCAAGGTTTTTTAATAATTTTACAAGCTGCCAGCTGCACAGTGCCTTGTAGGAAAGCTCGCTATGACTGGAGGTGGAACACTCCCTCTCTGGCTCCATTATATACCCCAGCTGACACAAGTGCATCCTAACTTTGCAAGTAGTGTACCACCACTGTGGGGATCGTAGTGACTGTCAGACAATGCATTGATCCGGATCTGAACCTGTGCTTCTGGCCTGCAGGCTTCAGCCTGTTTTTCAAATGGGGCCTTTACTGATTCAGCCACTTGGGAGCTAACACTTGGCAGGTCTTTCCAAAGGAAATATATTGCTCACTGTATATTAATAATATTACTAAAAATAAATATTTACTGAATTATCATTGTAGTTGCTAGATATGAAAATATGAAAGAAAGGACCACAAACGTGAGATGCTGATGGAAACTAAATGCCATAGAGCTGTAGTAATTAGATATGGTAAAAGAATGCCACAAAATAATGGCAAACATATCTGTTAATATTAGCTAATATCATACAGTATGCTTTAAATGATATAGAAATCATATTTAGTATAAGTTAATATCACAGCTATTTGGTTATTTATTTCTTAAATTAAATTCAGCAACTTCAGATAACCAAGTTGTTCTCTGCATTTCTAATGCATACCTGTTTGGGAGTTTTAACGTCCACACATTTGAGAATTGGCCACAGAGGTTAGAGGTATCTTTTACAAACAATTGCATTACTATTCTCTCAAAAGTAACATGTGGACATAAGTAAGGCATTGTGTGCCAGCACTTTGAAGCTTAAGTTCAAACTTCTTACAGTTAATCTGTAGCATGGTTCCAAAAGTGATCAACTTGTCTTCTTATGTCAACAGGATGCACACCTTCAAACACATCATCCTTGAATGTGACAGTTGGAGGAATTGCTAAAATGCCATGTGGACTCCAAGATGAGCCATTAGAGGATCAAATTTTGTACCTACAAAAGGGTCAATTGGTACTGTTTGAACTGAAATATGGGACCCCAATAACAGAACATTTAAACCCTCAGTACTTGAACCGCACCTGGAAGGACCCAAACAGCTTGTCTGTCTTTTTTAAAGGTATCCAACTAAATGATGAAGGGGAATACAATTGCATTGTTCTTCACAAGACACGTTCAGGACATTCTAAAACACATTCATCAACCATCACTTTGAACACCTTCAGTAAGTTTTTTTTTAATTTTGAGATAATACTTTATTTCTTTTTAAATTTTGGAGAATTTATGTCACTTTCGGAATTTGTCAACAGTTAAATTCTGCTCACATCTGCTGTACCTGTGCATTCCTTGTCCCAACATGGAAGAGCTGTAGGCTACCTGCAAGCATGCAGTAACACAACCAATGCAGTTCCACACTGCAAATCCAGAGAGCAAAGCAGAAGTGATTAGTAAGGTAGAAATTACCCACACAATCTATAAGGTCACAGACCACCAGCCATTTGAGCAAATCCTTGAGGACTCTGAGCCCAACCATTCCTGAAGGTGCTTAGCCAATAGTTCATTGCTGTATGGGTATTATTGCATAGTTCTGTACAGAAGTACTGGTCTGGAACCAATCGATAACCGTAAAACAATTTTTCTGTTTTATAATCTCAGGCATAAGAAATAATCAATCACTTAGAAGTTCAGATTACTTTACTTATAGCTTCCAAATCTTAACCCACATGTCCTCCCGAAAGTATTGGGACCGCAAAGTCCAAAACTGTTATCTTTGCTTTATAGTCAAGCAATTTGTATCTGTGATCTTGAGATTAATATTGAAAGGTGCAATAAAATCAGTTTTGCTCCTGGATAATTCCACTGGGACACAAAGTCAGTATTTGGTTGCATATCCCTCTGTAACCCATTAAACCCATCATCAATTGTTTTTGTGTATACCCATTTTTTAATTTACAAATGTAATTCATTCCTCTAAAATTGTTCATAAGGTCAAAATTAGTCAGCTGAAAATTATTTTTACCTTAACAGTGTAGTGTGCTCTCCGAAGGCACCAGTTCTGTAGGGTTTGGGCATTTACTGGGACAATTATTAATTGTAGCAGTAAATCACAAAATGATTCTTTTGATGGCTTTAGAATCCAACCATGCGATATAACTCAAACAACGCACACACACAGGTACTAATACACGAGGATACATTTATTAATACATAGAATATGCATATAAACCTAACAGATCTTATCGAAAGGGTTATCAGAATACAAAAGGTTTATATTCAGTCAGTTACGAAGTGTTACATATATCAAGAGGACATACGTTCAGTATATCATTCATTTAGACCGTTTCGTAAATGAACTTGGTTATAACTTCTACATTAGATACTCAAAACAAGTACATAACTCTTAGGAATTAAATTGATATCAACTGGTTGGGATAACAATTGAATTCTCGAGCAGTAATGCAGTGAAGTTGAATACTCATCCAATCTTTGGGGATTCAGATCTCCTGCGGGCTCTCTGAAACAGTTGCAGGCTGTTGCTGTCCAATCCGCGCTCTCTGGCTGCATGCCAGGCTGTGCTGCGCGGCTTGCGACGATGCGCTGCTGATGCTCACTGACCGGCTAGTTAGTGTTGGCTTTAACTAGCAAAGTTTGTGCACAGGA
This sequence comes from Lepisosteus platostomus, assembly GCF_059453375.1. Lineage (NCBI taxonomy): Eukaryota > Metazoa > Chordata > Actinopteri > Semionotiformes > Lepisosteidae > Lepisosteus > Lepisosteus platostomus. The sequence goes on from NC_142612.1 coordinate 34,429,865, forward strand.
GAAAAGATGACTGTGGGTCCCAGCAAGTCAGGAAGAAGACCGGTTCGTTCCTGATGAAGAGCTAGTTCTGAATAGTGATTCAGCTGTCCACAGTTCTGACCTGTTCATGAGGCTTGCTGCTGGTGCTAACCTCGGGTGGATCCTCTGGTCACTCTCTGGCAACCTCCGCTCTAGACTCTTAGAACAAAGGAAAGTTCTGGTACTCGGACACACTGGCCGTTCCGTGGTTGTCCGGGCTGAGTCTCAGGATGGTCAGGAGGCGCGCTGTGAGAATGTCCTGCCCTTGGGAGCCTTCTGCTCCTGGGCCGTCCTGCCCTGGAATTCTCCTTTGAATTCCCTTTAGAATTGTCCACAGAATTCTCTCAGGCCCTCTGTGTTGCCTGTTTTTACCTAGAGGAACTTCAGCTCGTTCATTGGCTGAAAGTTCCATGGGCATCAGAGTCCCACGTGGGTTACTCGGCCCTACCAGTCCCTGATTGGTTGATCAAGGTGAGATATGAGTCACTTACTCCTGACACTTAGGAATGCAGTCCAGATGTCCATCTGGCACTCCCTAGACAGATAGGCGCCAATGGATGACCATTGATCATGATAGCCAGGCTTAGCTAAGTGCATCCCCCTTTGGGAGCTGTCCCTTATCAAAGGAAACCTTAAATCAGCCTGCATGAATAGTTTCTCTGTGGCTGCACCACAGAGATGAACAGAGATGGGGCCTCATTTGGGAAAGCTCAGAACACTTAATTCTTTCTTATTAATAAGCCTCGCCGCTACAACAGAGCTCTGTGTTGTCATAGTAAGGACATTAGTACTTGTTTATGATGGCTAATTATTCTATTTACTGTAGTACAGTAGTTAACTAGATAAATTGACAAGATAAATAAAATGTGTAAAAATTAAATGCTTCGTTGGACATCAGTATGCACAATGTACAGTAAGTGTAAATGACAGAATAAATCATAAGAAAACAATAAAATATTCTAGATTAAAACTCTTATTTCTACAATCTAGAAAATGATGTGGTGGTGGTTATTGGTAGAAGTCATTCATTCGTGGGTGATGGTCTCAATGCTTATGAACCTTCCATTCATGTGAAGCATCAGTAGACTGCTTCGATGTTGATGTCTTGAAGCTGAAGCTGAGGTACATTGGTTTTCGGCAGCAGAAAAAACAAAGTGATTCTACAGCAACCTAATTCATTTGGCACTGACCACACCAACATTTTTATTGGGTCATTGGCTATGACAATTTGTATGTTTTGTCCAAAGTTGTCAATAATTGAGTTTTAGTGTTTAGTTCACTCAGCACCTCATCATTGTCTTTCAACCCCTCCTAATCCAGCCCCAGATGAATTATTTTTCAATTCTTTGGTGTGTGAGGCTAACAGCTCCTGCTAATTTTGTTTGAGTCATTGAAACCTGTTTCAGTTGCTAATTTCACAGTTCTTCTTCTGAATGTCCACCACTTCATCTTGAAATCCCCAGGAAACATGGTTGTACTTTAGCAATAAGCTCTTCCAAACACCATTCATGTTGCTTGTGTAATTTTGCTTCTCACTCATGCAATGCTGTCTGCAGCCATCATTATATTGTAGTCCTTCTACCACAGCTTAAGATCATAAGAAGAGTTACAAAAGAGAGGAGGCCATCAGCCCATCTGGCCCATTTGGTAGCTAGATGATTCAAGGATCTAATCCAGTTGTTTCTTGAAAGAAACCAGGATATTGGATTTGATAACATGATTGAGAAGCTAGACACTTCAACAACCCTTTGGGTAAAAAAGTGCATCCTGTTCTTGATTTTAAATGTATTTCCACTGAATTGTCAGTGCCTTCAAGAAGTTTGAATACTTGAATCAGATCCACTCATAGTTTCAGACTAAAACGGTTTAGTAAGTGTAAATATATGCTATAGAGGTAATGAGAAAATATTAGAAACAATATCACGAATTCAATAGGAAAACCTAAACCTTAGACATCAAATACTATATACAATACCAACAGTTTGTTAACTTATCTCAGAAGATTATGTTTATATGTATGATATATGCTTAGAGGTACTATAGCAAGAGAGAGGCATAAAAAACAAAAATGTAAATTTGGGATAGATAAAGACAGACAGACCCGTTTTATCCAATCACAATCATTACTGACTTTTGCTCTGTTTATAACTCAAGCTCACACCTCTTCTTGCATTTTTTTGCTTTCATCCCGTCTCCACCCTCTTGGTGTATTCCCCTCTAAATTCAGGTCAAACCTCCTCATCCAATGGCCAGGGGTTAACCCAGGGGTTAATATACTGTAATATTCAATGAACTACAGAAGGGCATTGCTGCCATCAAGAAAAATGATCTTGTGATTATGTAAGCATTATCTTGTCATTACAAGGTAAAAATGAATCTTGTTATTACAAGAAATAAATTGTCATTCTTAGAAGATAGACCATTATCAATAATTATGCGATACCAATGATCGTTTGAGTGTATAAACAAACTATTTCATTGTGCAATGACAGTGCCTAGAAGCTATTGATTGCTCATCTGGAAATTTAGGTTAAGTGTTGGGAGACATTGTTCAACGCTGCAGAACGTGCATGGAATTATTTTCGACATGATGAAAAGTTACAATTTGTAGCTAATGTGAACACAATCATTATAAGCATAACGACACTCAAATGTACACTTAAGAAAGGAAGACTGCATTGTGCAGTCAATTCCACTGCTTAAAACTGAAAGTAAACTAATGATAATGTAGGTATTGTATGGTAATTGTGTTATCAGCTGATTGGTTCCAATACTCATTTGTTCCATTTTTAATGCTTATCAGTATTTAAACATTTAAAATTTGCCATGGTAATAATTAGAACAAGATCCAGTGTTATGTGGTTCTGCTGATCAAAAAGGAGAATTGTGCCCTTTGACAGAATGGCTTCATCCTGTATAACAGATCTCCATAGTAGACGTGTATTCCCCCAGAAGTCCCTTATTCCAGACTGCACACTCAGAGTGACAGGGCATTGTTTTTCTTCTACTAAACTGAAATTGTCCCAAGCTTACTAGAGACTACAATTTTAAAAAGAAACAAATATTGTTTTTTAGTAAGATTCAGTTTAAACAGTTTAAATAAGTTTTCTATTCCTTTCTAGTTCAGCTTTAACTTGGTAATATAAAAAATCACTGTTAACCTGTGGGGTTTCTCTGCTTTATCATTGAGTCACTAGGCTTCCAGCATTTTCAGAGAAATGAAGAGGTATAAATAATCATATTTTAATTTTATATCTGAAATTCAAGAAACCTGGTCCTAGAATACTGAAAATTATACACTTTTAATTTCTGTCTACAGCATCATTGTTTTTCATTATGCATTTTTCCACAGAAGACTTTAGTGTCCCAGTAATCATCAAAATGACATCTGATAGTTATCTGAACTGTGGAGTTCCCATCAATCTCACCTGCATCTCCAGCCAGGGCTACCCAGAGGACACGTTGTCTTGGGACATCAAAGAGAAAAATGCCACCTGGCAAGATTGTGAGATAATTAAAACTGAAGCAGTAAGGGATCCTCACACCCAGCTGTTCAACCTCACCAGTGTCATGCAGATCAGTCTCACGAAAACCCTGACCATCTGTTGCTCAGTCAGAAACAGCTCAATTGTAATGGAAGTGAAATGCAATGATACAGGTGAGAGCTTATTATTGTTTTTTTTCAGTTTTGTCAAGCACAACCACAGCTGCATGCAGGTTACTTGTGAATATGCCCTGAGAAGCAGTGGAGTGTCGTAAAATGAGGGCGGTGACATGTCTGCTGCCCATCACAGTTCAAGTCCATGGGGATGTGATTTTCATATTTCTGATATGAACACATTTCATTTTTACATACAGGATACCATTTTCACAGAATAGTTTCGCTTTACCATCACCTTATAGACTACAATCTCTAGCTCCTTAAGGACTACTGTATCTCAAGAAGAAGTTAAAAGTCTAATTTAACAAATTAGCAATTCACATAAGTACCTATTTAATGCTGTGAGAGCTCTGAAGAAAGGAAAACTATCACAGTATCCCCATATCACAGATAACAGGTGTATAGCCCAGGATTGAAAATGTTGATAAAATATGTACTACAATGCCAGTACATAGCTTTGCAAAATTTACAAAATCGGTCTAAGAGGTAAGATTCTAAGAAATACAGAAGGTTAGGAAAGCTTTCAAAATTCAAGCAACAAGTAGAAGTCTATAATGGAAATTCCTGGGGTTTTCTCAGATAAGAGTGTATATGGAGTTTCCATGAGTATTAATTAAAGTGTATGCTAGTCACTCATCCAGTGTGTGCCAAAAGAAAAAGTGAACTGGCATGTATGCAATTTCATGTTCTGTAATGTCTATTGGAGGGAAAAAAGTAAGTTTCATTTCTGGTATCTACCCTGTACAGAAGAAAAAGATATACTGTATGTGCATAGATATTGGTACACTTTGAGGGGCAGAGACTCCATAAAGGTGGAATCAGCACTGGGACAAGGCTACAGCCTGCACAATGCACCATTCCCAGTGACAGTACAATGAGGTACGATGAGGAGCAAAGTTCAGCTGGGTTGTTTTGAACACAAAGGTAATCTTTTCTTGTGCTGAGACTGTAGGCAAAGAGCCTGAAGGAAGAGAAGGAGGTTGAAAAAAAGGCTGAGCGAAACCTGTTTTCGCTGTCAGGAGGAATAAAAAAGTGTTGTCACATTAATGGCATTGAAACCAAAGTGGGAAATAATGTTTCAGTAGTGGCTTTTTATAGGTCAGCAGAAGACTACTGATAGCCTAGATGGAGCTCTAACCAGGGAGCTGGTTTGGTTTGTGAAGCCCAGTTGTGGTAGCCAACACCCCAAAGCAGCAAAATATAAGTAAACATTTTTGTAATGCTTTAAAAATCTAATAATGGTGATAAATATAATGAAATGTCCTTTACATAAGTATTTTTCATATTGAGAATATTAATATTTTCTCTTTCACTCTTTTAAGTGCGCATAGACCCTTTAGTTCCTCCTCCTAGTTCAAGACATGCCACAGGAACTGGGATTGCAGTGTGTTTTTTTGTGCTGCTTCTGATTGGAATCATCATCAGAAAAGTGGTCCAGCAGGTATGTTTCTAGTTGGTTATTTTCCAAGTGCTAAATCATTTTCTGATGTCTTCTAAATACTGTATAGGCAATAACAAAGTTGTGTGTGAGGAATAACTTTATGAATGTCCATAGGGCAAATGAATTGATTGGTTCCAGAGAAAACTGCCACAGTGCATGATGATGTACAGTTGTATGCAAACCATACAACTGTACATCATTAGTTGAAAACTGATGAAACCAAGAAAAATCAAGTTTTATTTTTTTCAATCTGTGAAATTCAGCAAATAAATAGTAACTGTGCATTAATATTTGCAGAAACATGTCAAGTTTAAGTTTGTTCGCTGCAGAGGTTGTGTTAACTTCTTTTCACTTAGAAAATCAACAAAACATGTAATTTGGCCAGGGGTGCCCAAACTTTTGCATAAAACTTTAGATCGGTTATGTGGTCACTGATGCCCAGTGACATCTTACCACTGTCATGTGGTAGCAGTGCAATGACAAAAAAACAGCCTTCATTTGCTAATGATTTAAAATTCACTTTTAAACTGAACATTGACCCAAAGCACGTGGCTGACGCTACACTGAAATGAATCAAGAAGAAAGTGAATGTCTTTGAGAGTCCCAGTCAAAAGCCTTACTTGAATATGATAGAAAAAATGCAGACGTGATAATTGCAGTCCATCATTTATCCCCAATGAACTTTTGTCAAAATTGCAATCATGTTGCTTGTAAGAATAGACAAAATTGTACTAAAATGGCAAAATTGGTCAACAATTTTGACAGTAATTGCTTTCAAAGTGCTTCCACCACATACTGACCAAGATAACTTAATACACTATATACTGTACAAACAGCAAATTTCACTTCATAAATGATCTTTTCAGGTTTTACCGATATTCAGTTTGCCAATTTCATTTTTGAATAAAAAAAACATGGGTATTACATGGGTGTTATACGGTGTGCTTTGGCTGTTTTTGAGATTTATCTTAATCTTATTTTAAAGTATTATTGGCAGGTGTATAAAACAATTCACCTGATTCTTTCATTAAATTATACCTGATTAAAGACATTCATCTTAATGTGGAAAAAAAATAATGTTGCATTTTCTCAACATTTTGTAGCAACCAGTACTCATCTTTGTTGCACTTCGCACTTAACCTTTATTGATCTACTGATGGTTAAAAGACTCCTCAAGGTTCTTCCATAAGAGCACAAGATGACAAATAGACTGGGACAATTATCCCACTTTTTGGTTTTATGGTTGCATATAGTTTACTGGCCCAAGATCAGTTCTTTTCTCTAGGATTTCTTTTAGTCTATTGACCATTCTCCACTTCAGTCTGCCTTTTATCCCTGTGTGCATTTTAATGTACAGTATATACTTTCATATCAATATGTAAATATATATAATTTATATTGATATATAAATTGGGTGCATGAAATTTTAAAATGTGAAAAGCATTAAAATGTTTTTTTTTTCTTATAGGAGTAAAATGAAATAAGGAATGAACAATGATTTTTCTAATCAATAGTCCATGCTGCTTAGACGTTTACAATATTTAATACATTTTTCATGGTGCCAAAAAATAGTTTGACAAGTAGTTTCTCAAGTTGAAGATCTTTGATTAAATCTTTCTACCCAGAATCAGTGATTGAAATGAAATGGGAATGTTCCACTCTTACGAAAAACAGTCACATTTGTAAATATGCAGTCCTCTTACTAAAAGCCAAAGGATACATAGAGTGAAATATCAGGATATTTTTAAATAGAATGTCTGCTGGAAGATGTTCCTTCTCTGGAATAACACTCCTTCTGACAACTTCAAACTGAAAGGCTGCCCATGCCCTGGATCTGCAGAGATGATGAATGTGCCTCCTATAAAGGACGATCTTTATCAAAGACAAGTCATGGAGCCTTGCATAACTAGGAGGCTTTTCTGATTGGACACTGCTTACTACTACCTTCTGGCCTCCATTTTCTGAACATTTCCTTACATTTATACAGCACTTTTCTGGAAACTCCATTCAAAGCACTTTACTGGTAATGGGGACTCCCCTCCATCACTACTACCAATGTCCAGCACCCACCTGGATGAGGTGATGGCAGGCTTAGTGCACCAGGACGCTCAACACACATCAGCTATCAGTAGGGAGCAGAACGGAGTGATGAAGCCAATTCATAGATGGAGATTATAAGAAGCCATGAGTGGTAAAGGCCAATGGGAAATTTGGCCAGGACACTGGGGTAACAGCTCAATTTTTTTCTAGAATCGCCCTGGGATTTTTAATGACTACAGTCACGACTTATCCGAAGGACGGCGCCATTTTGGGTGAGCACCCCCTGCTGGCCCCACTAACACCACTTCCAGCAGCAACCTTAGTTTTTCCCCGGAGATCCATCCAGGTACTGACTGGGCTCACACCTGCTTAGCTTCAGTGGGTTGCCAGTTGTAAGTTGGAGTGTGATATGGTTCAGAATAACTTGAAAAAATGATTTTTTCCAGGGGGTCTCCATTCTAGCTCTGGATGGCCAGTGTGAATGTCTTCCACCAACACCTCCAGGACTGGAGCCTTACTACCCACGTTATTTAGGAGAAGAAATAGAAGTGGGCCATAATGTTTTGTTATGGCTAAACACTGTTGGGACAGTTTTTGTTTTTACTTCTAGATGAAGTAGGAAATAGAATTTAACTTTCACATAAGTTTAGTTTACTGAAAAACAAGCTTGTTGTACTGATGTTTTGCAACCATAGCCTAATAATGTGCCAAAAAGATTTCAAATATAGCACACATATAGAATGGTTTGCTATATTTAAGGGCAGATTAATTCTCTCAATTTTCTATTGTCCATGTGTACAAACAATAATGCATTTTATATTATAGCAATTATCCTTGATGTACAATGTGTCAAAATATCTATTCATATAAACATTTACCTTTCTCTTTGGCAGTACCTCTTTTAAAACTACTGCAATTCAGATTTGGGGGAATAAATTTATGACATCAAAACACTCCACTGCAACTATAAACAGCAGGGTTGATGTACTATACTACATTCCATATTGTGTATATATTAACTTCTGTATATCATACAGCCATTAAAGAAACTTTAAACTGATTCAAGATAAATGTCTTGCGTACAAAGTCCTCCTATTGGGATTTTTAGCTGAGACTAAAATCAATCAAAACTATTTTTTCCTCTCAGTAATACAGAATGAGGCTGGTAGAATTTATGTCCCATCTCTACCAAGATTTCACAATCACCCCCCCCCCCCCCCCCAACACCCCCTCTAACAAGGTTAGAGCAGTTTCAAAGACTTTCAAAGATGGTCATCTCCTTTCTCAATTTACCATTTTCTATGGCATTGCAAAGCCTCCTTATCAAATGATCCTTTATATAAAGACTAAGATAAAAATGGGTGCTTTCTTTATGGAATGATTAGTATTACCAGATTTTACATTTAACTGGACCATCCATTTTTAACTATATCTGCTGTTCAGGATCACAATCTCCATTGCAGCATTTGTTTTCAGAGTAACTTAGATTGGACATTCATTTTCTGCAACAAATCCCACCACCCTCTCCCCATGTGCTGATGTGAGCTTTGCATATGTTCATACATTCCCTTTGTGGGGAATTCTGCATCAGCAGATCTTGAGTCATGGTCATGCTACTAGCCAAATGTGTGTTACTATCTAATCTTACTCACTGGTAAAAAATAATCTTTGCCTTTGTAATTCTGAAAACTTAAAAGAACGAACAAAAACATTCATATTTGTGCACAGACTTCTATGCTGTTGTTTATCATACTAATGACTCAGTAGCAACATCCACAGCTAGACTAGACTATATCCAATAACAGATTATGCAAAGGTCACATGGGACAAAATCACAGAGATTGGGAATGATTAATTGGAAATATTTTCATATTGGGTAGCCACTTTATCTTTAATGCCTTACCCAAGTACAAACTATATGCATCTTTTTAGCTTCTTTTTAGATTCCTTCAGTTTGTACTTTATCAGACTCCTCCTAGGGAATAAGGACCCAAATTCCTTTCCTAGATTCACATCGGGGCTTTCCTTCTTATGTAAAAAAAACTCATGTGTGAAAGTTAACACATGCAGCTTGGGCAGAAAAATATTAAAAATAAGCTTATTAAATTCACATTAGACCCAAGCATTTATTGTAAGAAAAAAGATAAGATACATTTAACTGAAATGAAACCATGGTGGCTCTTGGGTTCTGGGATTGAGTTCAGACTGGAATACTATTCCAGTGTAAATGCAGTGGTACTTTCCTCCTCCTCCTTCTAAAGACATGCTGGCTGGGTTTATTTCCATCTCTTCTAGGGAAACTGCAGTGGCAATTACTTAGATCGGTTATTAAATCTTGGTACAAAATACATTCATTAATGGTATAAAAAACTTACAAATTTTGAAGTAAGCACAAAATTGTGAACTTTGGAAATAGTACTTTATGGCCACCATGTTGAATGCTGGTCTCACCACAGGCAGCCCACTAGCACTATTCAACAGTATAAGTAAATGAGAAACTGCTGAATAAGCAGTCAAGAAAAGAAATAAATAAATGAAAAACTTATTTAATATAATGATTCATTTCAAGGTTGCCCTTTAACTCTAAGGGTTCATAAATGCTGTGTTGCTTTCAGTCTTTCTAAAACTTCAATCTGAGACACACAAGGTGCAACTGATGGGGTGCTACACCATGCTTCATACTCACCTCATGACAGCTGTCGAAATCCTTATACTCTCCAGCAGTCACTAGGGATGTTCAGGTAAACAGCATTAAAGAACAATAACAAGGTAATCGTCTTTTGAATAACATGAGATGGTACTTCCTGCTATAATAAAAGGCTGCCAGGATGTTAACAAGAAAAGAAAAATTCAGGAACGTGACGTGTGGCAACACTATATTTTTTCAGAAACCCACAGCTTGTACATTCACTTCAAGACAGCAGAACAACCTTGATAAACTCAAAGCTAAAGCAGAACTATTCGCCACTAGGCCTTAAGCATGGTAAACAGACTTAAATATCCATCATTGAGAATTTTTTTACAAAACACTTAAAAAAAATATGAAAACTTTTTTATAGATTCTCTTTTAGCAGAGCACAAATAGTCTAAAGGCTAAAAGAAGTCTGAGGCCTTGGGTCTGCTTTTTCCCTGCAGAGGGTTCTTCGCCAATTTTCTCCGAGGTCCGGGCTTGTCATCAGGAGTCTTCAGGACCCCAAACAGGGGCTTCTGTTGGGGGTCAAAGACCACACGGAACGTTCCTGCCGGACTCACCAACAAGCTTTTATCAGTCTTTTTGAATTCTGAAAGGAAAATAAAAACATGGTTGTACTCCATCTGCTAATAAATGCTGTTGGATAAACCATTTATTGTCTGGACTTTGAAAAGAGCGCAAAGCAATGCAACAAGAACAATTCCCATTCTCATCCATAGACGTTTGTCCTCCACAGGGCATAAACATACTATTATTCACTTCATTTTGCCACCCTATTTTCAATCTTAATTTCTTCTATTCCTGAAGAAGGGTGAAGGCACACATGGAAACAATCTGAAAACAGCCAATTAAATTACAATCTAGCCATATTCTTTGTCTGGAATCTCTGGGATCCTTTAAGAAATAACTGGAGATGTTTCCGCCTTGTGGGGGATACCCACTACACCCGATAACATCACAACCAATCACCACCTTTAAAAGATGCTGCACAAGGCAGTCTGCAGTGCTTTCTGAGATCCTGGCACCTGACAATGAACTAATCACAACATTGACCACTGCTGTCTAAACTACAACAGCAACTCAGCTGAAAGGCAGAGAGATTGTAAATTTTTAAATCACTGAAAAATATATACATAGACATTGTCGACACCACTGAATACCAATAAACACTGAGCACAATACAGGTGGGTGGTCTAAGTCTCTCCATCTGAGTTATCAAGTCCTGAGACTCCTTCCAGTGGAAGACTCAACTGCACTGCTAAAAACGGAACACTTCCTTCTTCCTTTGCCCAAAGGAACAGCCTATTGCAACAATGAAACCGTATATCGTGTTCTTTGATCTTAAATCTTTATATACAACACTGTTCTGATTCCTAGTACCCCAACAGTCCCAAATACTAATTAAATCAATTCAAACAACCAAATCACTATAACACCCATATATAAACTCAGAAGACTAATTTACAATTGAAGAAAACAAAGACCCACATCAACACAGAAGTGGTTATTAAAAACAGAATAAACTACCCTGCTATACTACAGAAGGTGACCTATTGAGATTGTAGGACTTGCTCTGTGCAAATGATTTTTTTGTGTGAAGGACATGCTATATAGACACCTGTTATTGTCACAAAGAATCTGACAAGCATGTTGAACAAGTTTGAACAAGCATGTTGACTCACATACTGTATTTATGGATGTTTGTAGGAAGAAAGAAGGATTAATTCTATATTGATCCTAAAACACTAGCTTCTCCAATGCCATTTAGAGTACTTAGAGGAAATATTTTAAAAGTATAAAAGGTGCTTATGAGCAATAGGAAGCAGATCAGACAGGGAGAGAATCACTTTGTCATTCTGATCTCCAGGAGGCTCCTTCATTACGAAATAAACCTGTTTCAAATCTTCACTGAACTACACTGTGATTCCTTGAATCTCTACAAGATCAAGTAAGAAAATTGTTTCATGAAGCAAGCAAGTCAGCTCCTGAAAAGAAACTCCTTTCATTTGTGAGATATGCTCTTTGTTGAAAAGGTGCGATCACAGTTTCCCTAGGGCTCCGCTACACATACAATGAAACAGCCAAAATAAGGAGAAACCACAGAAATACTCAGCAACAACAGGTACCTGCAGTCTTGTTGTTCTTTAGTCCAAAGGTGACTTTCTTAGAGTCTTTTGGTGTCTTGAAACCCTACAAAAAAAGTCCATGAGTCATTTCTTTACAGATACCTTTCCAGCATGCCCGGAGACGGCTTATTAACCAAAATACTTACTAGTAGGAAATGAGTCCAACTTTAGGTGTAAAGATCTAGAGGGACAACAGTGACTCTAGCCATGCCAGAAGCTTTGAATAAGACTGCTGTATTTACATGCAGTGCCTTCAGAAAGTATTCAGACCCCTCTACTTTTTCCACACTTTGTTGTGTTGTACACATTTCAAAATTGATTTAAATTGATTTTTTTGCCATCAATCAATACCCAATACCCCAACAAAGAGGCATGTTATTGCAGTAACACATATTGACATTGTGTGATATACACGAAAGTGGACCCAACAGTAGTTGTTTGCAGCTCAGGACAATCATAAGATACATGACTGTTCCTCACATACAGAGGAAAGCTGCACATCACAGACCAATTTTTATGTTATCTTTAAAATTAATTTATAATTAAGCCTGATGTCAGTTTAAAATACTAGAAGAACAACTACAGAACAGATATAAGGCACACTTCACCAGAACAGATGTGCCATTGAGAATTCCTCATTTCTAAGGAAATGTTCCCAAAACTGTGCTCCATGGAGCAGTGAAATCTGGCACAATGGCCAAGTAAAGAGCCAGACCTACTCACATGACCTAATAAACTAACATCTCCCTAGCAGCCTTTTAAGATAATGAGATCACTTTGTCTACATAAAGCCGAAAAGATAAAAACTCAAAAATTAAACCATACCTTGCTTGACAGAAATGTTGAGCCTCCTTTACGCTTCTTGAAGAATAAGGGAGAAGGCACAGAACGTCTTCCGAACTTCAGGAATTCAACCTCTTCTTCCAACTTGCCTGTTTTTAGAGGCTTTTTCATTTTCTTCACTTTTAAAGTGGCTCTACTTACCTGTGACAGAAGAAATTTGGCAGACAATGGTGTCAAGGCAGGCTTGAAAGGAGATCACAGTCTCCATGGGATTAATCTCTGTAGACTTTTGCTTACTTTTCCTATTGTGTTTAAACTGCCAAGTTTATTTATTACTGTAAGGTCTGCGCACTACATCTGATTTTCAAAATCAATTTTTTAAATGACTCAGCATTTACAATCAACATGTCCTAAAATGTACACCATAATTGTTGAGTCATACAAAATGTCCTCAAAAAGTTTTAAAAAGACCAGTCTAAGGATTTGTGAAGTTCAAGGCCTATAATTCAAAGATACAAAAAAAAGTCTTAATTTTGAGACATAACATCTATTTTATGGGATGTCACCCATATTACAGATGTTACCTCCCTTCACATAAAGAGATTTAAAAAGTTCAAAATGTAACACCTAAAGCACTATGAAGACTGATTCTGTCAGATTTCAAATGTAAGCAAGGCTAGACCAGTTCAGAACTGGGAAGTAAAAACAAGATTAAGCTGTGTAGCACAAAGTTTGCTAATCCCACTTTTTCAGTTAAATTCCACATCAAGCTTGCTCATCTCCAGCCTAGCAAAGTCTTCCCCTCAGTTTTACTAGTAGTGCAATTTCTCACATCCCACTGCTCTGCTGGGGTGCAAAATGGCTTCTGTGAGTCAAGATGTAAGGAACTAAAAAAAACATTTTTAAGGCCAGAGTTCTTTTAAGGGGCCAAAAGGCAAACCCTGAAAAAGAAGCAGCTGTAGCTCCTCTTATTAAAGCCTGAATGTAATTAGTTGCCAGGATGGTTAAATGTTTGAAATCCTTACTCTGTTCTTCTTCCTGGCCTTGGTTTCTCTGTAACCATTCAGCTCACTGGCCTCAGCCTGCCCTTCCAGCTTCTTCCTCTTATGCAGTTTTCGTTCACTGGTTTTCTCAGGCTCTGCTTCCACAACCATTTCCTTCCCCTGGGCCTGTGTCTTTGTGCATCTTTCATCATTTGCTGGTGGGTTTTCAGGTAGTAAAGCCACAGTGTTGACCTGCTGCTTCTTCCTCCATTTCTTAATTTTCAGAGAAGTCTGCTTCTTCAACACACACTGTTCTTTGCCCTCACCCTCACCTACAACCCTCTCCTGAGAGGGGACCTTCTTTTGTTTCTTCTTCATTAGTATTTCTCCAGCCTCCACCTGCCCAATGCTGCAGGAGGACTCAGCCTCAACACTGGGTTCCTCTAGTTTCCGCTTTTTCTTAAGCTTGAGTGTCTTTTCTGCAGGGTGAATAATTGCTGTAGTTTCAGGCTCTTTGTCCTCAGTGGAAGGGCACTCTTGCAAGTCTGGCAACCTCTGAGTCTTCTTTCGCGTTTTCTCCTTTTTCTTCTTCTTGGCTGGGACAGCTGTCGCCTCTACTGACTTGGGGTCGGAAGCCTTCAGAGGCCTTTTTTTTGTACCTGTCAAAACCAACACACAATCAGAAGTTTCCATTTAGGAATATCACAACTTGCAGTACTTCAATCCAGCCCAAAGGAACTTGTGTAAAGTAAGATTTGACAACTGTGATTCACACTCCTGCATCCCGGTTTAGGTTGGAACACAATCTCAGAATATGGAGCTTTTGCCTAAAATGCTCTGAGAAAGTCTTTTGCAGACAACTCCAAGTGTGAATAAAAGGAGGGAGGAAAGGTGACATAAAGCATGTTTGGATGCTAGTAGCCAACTAATCTTGTGAATTTAATCCCCTTGATGTTCGTTTACCTGAACCTCTAGCATTTCACATTCCTTTTGCTTTTCTCACTCCCCTCTCCTCCACAACCTGAGAACAACTCTACCACCAAAACACTTTGTGCTTTCCTGTATGGGATTAACCTCTGCTTGTCCATCTGCACACTGACACAGCTCTAGCCAACTTATAATTGTAACCATTCACAGTAAGACAGTGCATTTGTATGATTGCAATGCTCAGGTTTCATACCCGTCTCAAGAGATATTTGAAAAAACAAATTATATACATATATCAGAGTAAGGCTCTTATTAGAAGAAACCCATTCCCTCTCTGATGTCTGAAAGTACCATGCATTCATTCATTTTCCAACTGCGTACTACTGGTGAGGTTTGTGATGGTAACAGGCAAACCAGACACAGTCCCCAGCTTCTCCTGGGCACTGGCACTCACTGTCCAGCTGAGAGATATAATCCCTCTGGATCCAGAGGAGCAGCAACTCTACTCCAGGATCCTCTCGGATTGCTCCTCACCCTGTCCCAGAGAGTCAGCCCCACAGAAAGCTCATTTCCAACTTGTACCACAGATCTCATTCTTTTTCGATCACTATCCAAAGCTTGTGATAGATTGTGTAGGTGCTGATGGGATCCCATCCTGGGATCGTGTTCTTGTTGTGGAGGGGCTTGAGTGCCCTATGGAGCCTTAGAGCTACACTGTCCCAACCCTGGAGCTGAAAGGAAATGTTTGCTAAATTCTACACTATCCTCCAAATTCTGTCATAAAATGGACAAATACCACTGATCAAATTAAATACCGTAAACCTCAGTTTATTACTGCACCATTTCACTTTGCGAATATTTATATACAATGTATTTTTCTGAGAAACATTAATAAGAGATTAATCACCCATCTTAAAAATAACTAAAGCCAATGTATTGCATGGTGTTCTGGATAGGTCAACATTCAATCATTAGATTACTGGAGGATCTTTGCTCATGCCAACAATTAAAAACAGTCTTTGGCTCATGAGGTGTACCTTGGCCCTTCTCTGCACTTGCTGGGTCTTCCTCCACATTCCTCCTCTTCTTCTTCAATCTCTTGCGATTGCCGAACAAATCATCATCTTCATCAGTGGATACCTCTTCTGTGTAACCGTCCTGGGGAAAGACACCTGGAAAGGCAGGAAAAACAATGCAGTCAATCATCACAAAGCTTGGACACTCCTTCGCTATTGTCTCCTGAAAGCACCATGTCAGACCTCATCAGTCACACTTCCTGACTTCACCTGTATTTCTTTATTACAGCTCTGTAGATCTCAGTTAAACTATAGCAATATTTATTCATTTCAATGATTTGGTGAAATGAGGGCTGCCAATTTGTTGTATACAAGTATTAAACACCCTACATATGGTATCAGCTGGACCGCTAATGTCTTTTACCCATTACAAGAAAGCTGAGTTTTTAGTCTCTTACCAGATTTCTAGTATAGACATTATCGCCACCTACTGAAAAGATGGAAAACCTACACTGAAAATATTAAGTACAACTACATCTGCATAAATTACATACACTTAAAAATAATGACAGGCATTTTTGGCAGCATGATGCTTTTGTGCTGTGATTTTTGAATGAGTGGAACCTTGTCTGCATCCTTAAAGGTTGGTATATCTGAAGATTAGTGCTAAATAGCAAAATGGCACGTGATATTTAAAATTGAATAAAATTAATAAATTTTTGTTATTGCTACCAAGAAAGGGAATAGGTAAAAAATAAAATGTGTACTGTTTTGAAAAAATTACAGAAGAAAAGTGTTGACTACAATTTTCCATAAACCTGAACCATAAACTTAAATTTTTAGTATGTTCCTTATATTCCAGAACAGAGTATTTTTACACCAATGGTTCAGACACCAATAAACTAAGTTCACTGGAAGTTTTTCTTATTCTAAAAAAAGATTTAAAATAAGCTCTAGATAAACTTTGTATAAAACTTACAATTTCAAAATCAGATTCTGAAAAGCTGCATTTTGATTACAATAACCCAGTGGTTCTCAAACTGCGGTACACCAGATGACCCTGGAAATTTGTTGTGTACACTGAAAAATTGGGAATATAAAATTATGTACATTTGTCATCTGTAATTTACGTTATTGGTTTCAGAAAGCTTGAGACAGGTTTTCATATTTTCTATTTTAATAAAATTAGTTTGTGTGTCAAATACACAGCCTACGTACTTAGCTAAGTTGATACAGTGAGCACTAATACTGTACTTGAGTGTTCATACTCCTCTCGAGCTTTTAGAGACAACTTAGCGCCACATTCACTAACAGAACAAGTGATCGAAAAGGGAATACCTCGCAAAAATCAAGTATTATGTCATGGCTGAAAGGAAAAGACGCCAAGAGTACTTACACCAGCTCTGATAGATCACGCACACCATTTGAGAACGAGGAGGATTATACATCCGCCACTAGGATTACCAAATTTGTACATAAAAAAAAGAGGACACACTGTGGAACTTATCTGGGAAGGGGGTCGCGATGGAGAGGGTTTTCAAAATATCCCATGTTTTATGTTAATTGGTAAAGTAACTGTGATGATGTTTAACTGTGAAATGCATGAGTCCCCTATGCTACAATAACAGTATCCTCTGTTTTGCTGCCAGACTTTACAGAAGAATCTGTTAATTTGGTTGACAAACTTTCTCCTTGAATTGCCTTTTTGTGGATGTCTGAGTCAACATGAGCTTGCAAGTCAAGTACACCTTTATTTGCCATGGAGACAAAAGTACCAGGCTTACACACCAAACATTCAGCTTCCCTGTCTTCTCTGCCACTTCGAAAACATGGAAATGTTATTTTTTAGTTCTGCTCTTTTAGTTTACACTTTTGCATTGGCATTGTGTTTGAGTGTAGGAAAACGAGAAACAAAATAGGGAGCCTTTCAAGGGAATGTTTCAGCACTGCAGAGAGTGAGTAAAAACACTGATATTGATGCCCGATTTTGCTCTATCATGACATAATCATACACGTACAGGACGAAAACTGAAGCGAACTGGAGAAGTTAAGAAATTCTCTCTCTTTCCAACTATCTTTATAAGTTTTAATTATTCTTCATGGTGAAAATAATGGGATCAAAAACCCAGACATTTCTGCACATTTGAAAATTCCCCCTGGACGGAAATATAAGGATCAAAATAGAGGACATGTCCGGGAAAATCCAGATGTATGGTAACCCTATTGGCCACCGACACTAGTTCTTCTGATGAACCTGACACTGAGAGCACTGCTAGTGATGGCAAGCATCGGAAAACGGCTAAAAGGCGGTACAATCCAAATTAACTAAGTGCTCCGTGCTATTTTTATTATATGTATGCTCATGTTGGTCATTGAGATTTTCTGTGGTTCCTATGAGAAGATGACTTGTAGGTGATACTTGGATGCATTGGTTTGATCAGGGGTAGCACTTGGTCCAAAAAGTTTGAGAACCACTGCAACAACCTATCACCAGTACACTCACTTTAAAGGGATATAAATATCAGTTTTCTATTAAGCAACAGAAGAACTACAATATGTTCATAGTGAAAATATATATAATTTGTATTACATGTCAAAATCAAAGTCTTTATAAACACTACCACTATTTAAAATATAAACAACTCCTTATATCTAATTGAAAAAAAATCTTTAAAGATTGCACTCCATTTGTTTTCTCTTTAACAGTAGGGTGTTGATCGTCACAATGACTTAAGCGCATCAGTTCTTTCCTACTGTACATTCATTTACATGTGCATATACATGGGTATATTACAACTCTCAAACAGAAGCATATCTGCATAAACAGGGTAACAACTTGCCCTTCAATGCATTTCCAGCAAAATAAACTATTCTCTTGCCCGGAGTGGTAGTGAAATGGAGAGACACTTCCTTGCTAAACCTGCTAGACAGGAGTTTCTTCCACTGGGACTGGGAACAGCACTGTCACCTGCCTTTCAGAAGAAGTCCAAAGAATGCTCTCCTGTAAGGTGTGCACATACTTACCATACTATTTATTATTCCATAGTCTGACAAAGGTGTTTAGTTTTCTTTGCTGAAATCTGTCCTCTATTTCAGTAAATTGTGAAGTTGTGAAATTCATGCTTAAGTTCCCAGTAGTACTGTATCAGTCGTTTCTAGAATAGGTGAATATTCCACTATTCTATGCAGATTTTAGTCAGTCCTGCTCTCAGATTAACAGGGTCTCATCACACAAAAAATCTCCCTTTAGTCAGGTTCAGAAATACTGTAGCACAAAGCAATACAAGAGTACATTGCTGTAGTATTGTTTAAGTAATTAAAGGCTCCAAGTTGTTCTTTAATTTCTATGGTATTGATTTTGTGCTTGCTATTAACATTGAAGTTAAGTCATTTTTAATGACTTTTTTCCATTTAAAACTCACTCTGTATCTTATCAAGACAGGAAGCTATCTTCTTAGAAATTTAAAGACTACTCTGTGAAAGATGAGCTTAGTGTGGTGAAGTACAGGGACTCCCCAAATAAATTTCCCCATTGGAAATTAAATTCACAAACAAGCGATTGAGAAGAGCTAAAAATATTTGGACAACAGACATGACATTTAAAAAACATCATTTAAAACACTTCATCTCAGACAAGGTGAACTATGGAATACGGAAATGTCAATTTCACTTTATCATCACATCTAATTTTAGATCAATACCAATTTCTTGCTTTCATCACCAGTACTATCATTTATTTTCCCACTTATAATTTTTAAAGATTGTAAAGACATTTCAATATAAACACAGCAACACAGAGGACAATGGGAACCATAAAAGTTGCTTTGTATGCTGAGTGGCTAGTGATGTAGTTAAGTTTGAATTTTACAACACCATAACAGGAATCCTTACCTTCACTTAGGTCTTGAAACCTGTGAGAAAGAAAAATACAACAAATTAATTGCTCATGGTTATTGTGCTTTGCAATGTACAGAGAAACATTTTAATATTAAGAACCTGTGTATAATTGAACACTTCAATCACTTGTATTTCAATTGTTTTTTTCTCCATGGAACTGGATGGCTGCACATTTCCAAAGCATTTTTAATCTAGTAATTTCTTTTTAACCTTTTTATTCCTAAAATCAATTTTAAATTCCATTATGCCACCCTGATTTTATTAATCTACAAACCTTTGGAACTTTTTTAACAGAGACTGTCAATCATGACCATCTGTTAGTCTGTTAATACTTTCTATTTGATTCAAGCACACAGAATAATTTATACCTAGCACTTTTACACAGCTTTTAGGCCTAAATTGATTGCTTCAAATTGAGCGAAAGAGGTTTCAAACAGAAGTTTGAGAAAGTGTTTGCAGTACATTAGCTTTCATTTGCTTATCATTATAATATGCATGTTCTGGATAACTGTGTCAGATATCTGTATAGGTTTGGAACTTAATACATGACAACCGTTTCTCAATGGACTGCTGAAGTTCAAATGCAATAAATCAGACACCACACAGACTGCTGATGTTGCTTACTTATTTGGTTAAACTCAGCATTCAAAAATAACACTAATAAATTTGTGTAAAGCTTTGTGATATTCTATATTGTTAAAATATAATGACATTTTGTCCATAAAATGTGGCATAAAGTCAAAGAAAAGGCATTTTCTAAAAGAGACAACCACAGATCAGTTCTGAAGTAGAAGCATGACATACTTCTTAACCAGCCTGTACAACTTCTTCCTGTTTAGGGGGGGGGTGTTTCTCCGGCTTGTCAGCTCAAAGAGACGACCAGCAATGGCCTTGTAATCAAACTGTAACACAAAGATATTCTGTGAGCAGATCTACACAACTACAAGGAGACACCAAACTGCCAGTTTCACAATAGTGATATAAAGGAACTACAACTCTTTGTCCACCAAGAGCTTGCAGAGAGAGTAACATGACCAACATTGTGACACAAGGGATTCAATCATTAATTTTAATTGACCTGGAAATGGATAAAATGAATAGGCCACATAAATGCAAAAATTAAGAATAAGAAGTTAAAATCAAGGGAAACAATCCAGCTCTTAACCTGTAACTAACTGAACTACCAATTACCTGAACATATGTTGTAACACAACTTTCCCCAACAGATTTATTCATTACACCAGTGAAATATAAATAAAAAGCATCATATAACAGAATGTGTGGGAGATTAAATAATGTGCTTCAATTTAAAAAAATCTAAAAATGGTAGTCTAATCAACATAGCAGTTTATTGAGGGTCACATTTATTTTTCTATTATTCTGTGCCTTACTATTGGAAAGGATGTTAAAGCAAATAAAATAGATCTGCTTGTTCAGGATCACTGTCTTGATCCATGAATTGCTTTTGCCTTAGCTTAAGCTGATGAATTGATCACCTGACATTCTCCTCCAGAATTTGCAGATACAACACCAAATTCGTGGTTCCCTCAATGATGGTGTGCTATCTGGGTCCAGAGGCAGCAAAGCAGCCCTAAACTCTAATACTTTAACCACCATGCTTAATGGCCAGAATTTTCATCAAACAAAACATTTCTCATTGCAACCAAAAGGGTAATCTGTCCAGGGAACATTTTTCCAGGAGTCTTGTGGATCTTCTAGGTGTTTTTTAGTGAGCTTGAGACTGGGAGGTAGTTGAATCAACATTAGCCACACTGAGAGACTAACAACTTTTGCTCTAAGGGAGATCTTGGCATGAGGACTGATTCTGGGAAGAGTTACCATGACCTCCCATCGGTAATTTATAATTAGTGGATGGATGGAGGCCAAGAAGTTTAGAAATGTTTTTAGGCCTTTCCAGACCGACAGAAGAAAAGAATCTATGATTAAACAAATATATCACAATAAGAAACGAATTCCCCTAATTGTATATATTCTGAAACTGTAAATCATGTTTACTTTTTAAAAGTAAAGTGTTTTTTTATATGGAAAGCTTTGTTTATAGCATTGTTAAAAATACTGAGCTCAAATTGTAATTGTAATTTAATACCAATTTATAAAAACACAGATGTCATCATTTTTTTTTAAATGCAGGTTTGTGGGGGAGCTGGAGTCTATTGGTACAAGCAAAAGGCCCAAGACATGATACACCCTGGGTATTAAAGGGCAACAACAGACGAGCACACACCCACAGCAGGGACAATTCCCCCAGAAGCCAATTATACTACCAGTATGTGTTTTTGGACTGTAGGAGAAAAGCGGAGCACCTGGAGAAAACACATGCCAACACAGGGAGAATGTATAAACTCCATGCAGGTAACACCCCAGAGCCAGAATTGAAGTGCAAATTCAGTAAACCCTGTTCATATTAAATGCTTCTTCAAAAAGAGGATAGTCCTCTAAAATGTGTTTTGTTACTGGGTTTGGTCTAGCACATTAACCAAAATGATTTTAGTGGATTGACAGTGTCTTACACAATTTCGATTGGTAAACAAGTGCCAATCCACTATTACCTTAATACTGCACGCTGTATTTACCATGTTTTTAAACAAACGAGTATAACAAAAAGGCTAACCTGAAGCACAGGTCCTATACCATCCCCATCAACTTCAGATGGTTCATAGCCATTTTCCAAACCAACGAGGTCTTCATATCCCTCATCTTCCTCAGCTGCCATTTCACCTACAGCAGACAGAGCCCAGTCTTCAGTGATATGAAATCCTGAATAATTCTACCACCTCAACAGGCACATTTCTGTAATAATGTAAGACAGTGTGGCAGCTACATTACTATTTGACAAAAGCATTCTTACACAAGCCATTTAAATCAAGCTTGTTGACTCAACCATTTCAGGCCCCTGCTCAACATGAAGTTTGACTCTAGAGATTTAGAGATTTAGAGTTCATACGTACATTCAAGCAATCAATTTATTTGCACTGACCACAGAAAACAAGATTTACCTGCATTTTTTAGGCTCTTGAGACAAATGTGATTGTTACTTGTCCCTTAAAATGTCTAAAGGTATTTAGTTTTTCAAAGGTGGTATATTCCTTCTGATTGGAAGTCAATATTTCATCATACTTGAAAATTCTAATGCCAGTGTTGTACAGCAGATATTAATAGCACTGCATCAGACAACTGTAAATAATGTGTATTTACTCTGGCAGTCTTGCAAGTTGCTCTCTTAGAAAATGGGGGCTAATACCTGAAGTGCATTATAATCAAGCATAAAGCACACATTACTAGTACCTACCATTTATCTGGTCCTCTTGAGAATCTTTGGAGTTTTTCATAAGATCTTTGTCTTCCAAGTCCAGTTCATCCTCTGAGTTATTCTCTAGCTGTTGAAGCTCCTTCATCAGGTCCTCAATGGCGAAGGGAGCCTGGTTAAGAACCTCACTGAAGATGTTGTTGCAGATGGCCTGCAGCAGGAGGTGGCTGCAAGATGGAGAGGAGCTGATGGAATATGCTATATCAGAAGGACAGGTCTGATTGCACATGAAAACTAGGACACTCATTTTTGTTACCAGCAGTTAACAGCTAGTTAGCAGTTAAAAACCTGCATTTTATAAATGAAATATGAAGAAAATTAAGACATTGCACTTAGGAATGAAAACAACTGACTGGTGTGCAGAAAACAATGTTACTAAACCTGTCAGACCTGTCAAAAACTGGCTTGATGAAATAACTTGACAGTAGTACCTAAGTGAGTCAGATGTAAATTCTTATTTTCCTGTCCTTGTCAGTTATTTATTTCACTGTACTGAACACTTATGAGATTAGAAGGGAACATTGGGCTTTTCTTATTCAGGACAATTTGGTTGTCAACCTTCCCCTGGTTAGTAGCTTTTGAACGGACTATTACATACTTGGCCGCAGTAAAGGATTGGAAGGGCAAAATACAATGGTTTGTTCATGTGAAGGTCACCCATTAACAACATGCAAGGATGACTCAGTGAAAAAGACCTTGTACATACAAAGAGTGAAGCAAACGACAAAAGAGAAGGGAGACGTAAAGGTTGTTTCTCTGCCGTGTCGACAGTCCCCAAATATACTAGGTCACAAACACAGCACTCACTGTGCAACAACATCTGATTGAAACATTAAAACATTTCTCTTGAAACATTAAAAAATGAAACTGCACTTACTCCTTTGTTTTTGCAGCCACTTTGCAAAATGGATCAATGAAAATCAAGTTCTGTTCTGCTGTGAGCTGTAATGGCAAAAGGTATACATTAACTTGACTAAATGTAGCAATTTTGACTAAAAGAGAAAAGTCTGACACTTTAATTGAAATCAGACATGGTATGCATTCCCACCTTGTGCACTTGTGTAACAGGGGGCACTTGAGGTTTTTGAAAACTGGCAGTGTTTTCTTAAATCTTTAAAATAGTTACATTCACACATAAGTATTAGCAGTGTTGACTCCCAGTGTTGGGAGAATCCATCTCAATTACTTTCAGGATCTTACAAACCGCAAAAGCAAGCCCGATGAGAAATTCTGGACTGGATAGCCACTAAAAAAACTTAACTGTTACATCTTGTGTTTATATTAATGGCACATAAGTTAGATAAAACATAGGTGAATTAAATGAAGGTGATTTACTTCACAACACAAATGTAATTATATATAAGGTTGTCTTCTCCTTCTTTGTAAACTATACACTCATAGTGCTACTCTATTAACATCACAAACTGACAGGCATCAAACACTGTTTATGTGCAGCTGATTAACAGAAAAATTCTTAATTTGGCTTTTATTAATTTTTGCTTTTACCAAAAGTGACTTAAATTTGTACCTATTTACACAGTTGTGTATCTAACTGGAGTAATTCATGTGAATTACCCTGCTGAAGTCAACTGCAGTGCCCCACCTGTGTTTTGAACCCACCAACTTCTAGCTCAGGTCCAGATTGCTAAACTCTCCTCCACACCACTGCCTCCAGAGATTTCCTCTTGAATTTCAAGAAGTGCTTGAAAATGAAACCCTGCCTAGCTTTCAGTTTGCTCCACACCAGTGGTTCCACACACAGCTGCCTGAGCACCAAGAACATTGCCATAGCTCTGTCTTGGTGTCTTACAATTTTAACGGTTTTACTATTTAGGTTTGAAAAAGGAAAAATTGTATGCTAAATATATTTTAATGTTTTGAAATGTGCAATCACAGAAGGAAGTCTGTTGTGGCATACCGAAAGCGTTTCCTGCACCTGTTTAGCTACCCAACAAAAAGGAGGCAGTACAAACAATTTCTGATTTTATTCACAATGTTATGTGCCGCATTTGGATTGTTAGAAACGAAGGCATATGTCTGCCAGAATTAGCAGCAATGTATAAGTATAAGGAATTAATATTACAGCGCTTTTCTGGACACTCAACTCAAAGCCTTTTACAGGTAATGGGGACTCCCCTCCACCACCACCAGTGTTCAGCCCCACCTGGATGATGTGACAGCAACCATAGTGCACCAGTACGCTCCCCTCACACCAGCTATCAGTTTGGATGAGAACAGAGTGATGAAGCCAAGTGATGATGGGGATTATTATGGAAAATTTTTGGCCAGGACGCTAGGATAAAACCCCTACTCTTTTAATGACCATAGATAGCCAGTGCCCTGGTTTTATGTCTCATCCTAAAGATGGCGCCTTTTTAAAGTATATTTTCCCCATCACTATACTGGAGCATTAGGACCCACATAGACCACAAGGTAAGCACCCCCTACTGGCACCACTAACACCTCTTTCAGTAGCAACCTTAGCTTTCCCAGGAGGGAAATGCCAGCAGCCATATCACTCTGCAACTCACAACTGGCAACCCACTGAAGCTAAGCAGGTGTGAGCCTGGTCAGTACCTGGATGGGAGACCTCCTGGGAAAATCTAAGGTTGCTGCTGGAAGAGGTGTTCATGGGGCCAGCAGGTGGTGCCCACCCTGCGGTCCATGTGGGTTCTAATGCCCCAGTATAGTGACAGGGACACTATACTGCAGACAGGCGCTATCCTTCGGATGAGACGTAAAACCAAGGTCCTGACTCTCTGTGGTCATTAAAATTCCCAGGGCACTTCTCTAAAAGAGTAGGGGTGTAACCCCAGCGTCCTGGCCACAAATTTCCCATTGGTCCTTATCAATCATGGCCTCCTAATAATCCCCATCTATGAACTGGCTGCATTACTCTGCTCTCCTCCCTACTGATAGCTGATGTGTGGTGAGCATTCTGGCGCACTATGGCTGCCGTCGCATCATCCAGGTGGATGCTGCACATTAGTGGTGGTGGAGGGGAGTCCCCATTTCCTGTAAAGCGCTTTGAGTGGAGTGTCCAGAAAAGCGCTATATAAGTGTAAGCAATTATTATTAAAAGTACAATGTTTTTGTAGTACAAGACAATATTAACATGGCTCTATAGAACTATAGAGGCATAAAACTCATTTGCTAAGGCAGCCAGATTTGATATAAGAGTATTTCAATAGGCTTGAAATTATTAGTATTTTTCAGGCTGAGCATTACATGAATTACCAAAATAATAAGTACTACCATTATATAGTATAATTTGTAGTGTAGTTTTTGGTATCAACTACTTAAAATGCAATGACTACTAATTTAGCAAAATGTAAAATATGTTTACAGTATGTTGTTTTAGTATTATTAGGAGTGATTTAAAAATAACGTATGGGATTACTGTACACATAAAACCGTTGAGAAATTGTCAAGGCATCTTATTCAAGCAACTACATACACATACATATAACACTAACAAAACAAATGTTTGCTACAACAAAGCAAATATTTTAATGTCACTTTCCTTCATATCCACATATGGATATCCACACTGGGTGACTTTCTAGACCCCATGATTCATGTACAAGCTTATATACAGAAAGTAATGAGAATTCAATTTCTTTACTTGAAATTTTACATCTTGAACAGTGTTTCAGGAATGAATTAGGTTTACAAACTGAGGGATGGGTACATAAGCATATAAATTGGTCTGAAATTTATGTTATATGGGCTCTGGGATTAGTGATGAGTATCACCTGTAAACTCTGCTTGAGGGACTGATAACACTAACACAGCTGCTGTGAAGGTAAAGCATTATACCTTGTTTGCAGAATTGGCAACTGAGAATCAGAATTGGTAAAAGACAAGGCATTGCTATTGCTCTTTAGTACAGCAACCTATTGTGCAAACCAAGCATGGCAAAACCATCTCCAAATCTAAAGCAATTTATCTATTGGATTAAAAGAGATACTTACTGCTTGTTTACAGTGTCATGGGGCCTCGCATGTCACCATACATTTTGTTAGCAGACCATAGCAGACTATTGTTCTGTGCATACCTGGAAATGCCATCTATTTGTGAAGTCAACTGGAGGTTTTACAAGTTGCTGTGTACATTTTACCTTTATAGCGATTTGAAATGCACTCATCAATGCTGATTCTAACCCCAAAATATGAAAATAATTTTGCAGTTTCCCTTTAGCTGAACTAAATGAGATTTTAAATTGGTGTTGTGTAAATTCTTACACTCCCAGGTAATACAGTGGCCTCTGAACTGTAAGATATACTGTGCTTTTGTGCTCCTTTACCTCCTGTGCTCCAACAGTCGCCAGCTCAGTCATGTAAATATCCAGGATGTGGAATTGGACCCCACATGGGCAGCCACTGTTGCTCTGGAGAACACGAACTGTAAGCAATTCGGTGAACCGCTGCACGAGACTGAATACACAACAGAGAGCCGAGTGTCAGAGGAAAAAAATTGCCATCTTCATTGTTGCCTGCAGACTCTCAGCTATACCTTTGAAAAATGTATTCCTGAGTGATGTATAGGAGACAGGGCTTGCTCCTTTTCAATATCTATCAAATGGTACAGCAAACACTGTTTGGATATTCTAACATTCTAACATGTACAGTACCAGTCAAAAGTTTGAGTACACCTGCTTGAAACCAGTTTTTTTATGATTATCTGTGCTTTAAACTGTATAAACTTGACTAGAAACACTTCATATTTAATTATGTGACATGTACTTATAATCTTAAGTGAACTGCATTGAAAATGTTAATTTTTCATTTTCAATAAAACGAACACCCAAAGCAAGCAGACTTCAGTCTGGCCATGGTTCTAAATGGCCATGATATCACCGCAAAAGCTCTCTTTGACAGAAAAGTCAAAGACTGTTGAAAAAGACTGTTGCGTCTACGACAGCCAAGAGAGCTCTGGCCAAATGATCTCACCCTATTCTGGGTGCCCCTCGGGGAACTGTGTGCCACTACTTGGAAAGTCCCAGTCACAGTAGTGACATGGCAATAGCTTGCAACCGTAACTCCTGGAAATTCAGCTGTAGTGTATTCCAAACATCTGGACACAGACCTATAGGAAGAAGTGTCTTCCGTGTATCAATCAAAGCTGTGGAATGTCCTGTCTCAGCAAATCAGTTTTTTTTACAATATAGATCTTATCTCTACTACTGAGTCTTCATTCAAATTCAAGTATTTTAATTGTGATTAGATTTGTTCTGTTTTGAATTCCTCACTGTTGTTGATTTTTTTGTAGTGCCTTACAGATGGAACAATTTTTTTATTTTTTCTCAGGGCTTCTAATTTGAAAAAAAAACATCCAACACTTGCCTCTGGTCCCAGCATCTCTTCTTCAGCATTTCAAATGTTTGTCGGAAAACCATTCGGACAAGCTGATTGGCCAAAAAATACAAGAAACAAATTTTGTTGAGCAGCTCTATCAAATTCTGTTCTTTAGCACAGCGACTCTGGTACCAGAAAGCTACAGGATCTTTTACATTTCCTACAACCCAGCATCCAGTTACTGAACTGAGCCAACAGCTGGCTCAAACATTACTGCAGATCTCCCAGCCAGCCCAGTCATCAGTTTTAGCTGATCTCTCCATATTCAAACAACGTCACTGATTTCTCAGACTTGACTTTCATGAACTAGTTACCCCCCTCTCTATTTATAACTAGTTATTTTTAGATTAAATATTCTAATTGTTGACTCATTTTACACCTTCACATATTAAAAGTTGATATAATATAGTTTTACCAATAACTTTACTTCAGATTTTTTCTAAACTATATTTTCACATCAGCAGCAAGTGTTCTCTCCAATGATCATTCATTCACATTCTCTGCTCCAAAACTCCTCAGAGGGCATATACCTCAGTTGCCACTAACTACTGACCCTTATCGGCTATACTTTATATTAGTAGTATATACTATTAGTAGAATATACTAGTTTATAATAGCAGTAGATTGCATTGCTGGATTTTGATTCCAAACCATCCAAAATCACTTAATATATTAAAAGGTAACAATTTAATATTACCACCAAAATGTCAGCCAACAGGACACTGCCTCTTACATTTTTTAAATGTACCATCATAGGTTTGATTGTACCAATGTCACTGCTACTATTTTTTTTATAAGATGATCTTATTTCCTATGATATGCAAAGCTCTCTTCCAAAAACAGATATAATGGATCTTTAGCTTTCAAATTAACAATGTACTGTACGTAACATCCTATGTGATGGCCAAAATTGTATAATTTGGAACACAAAATTAAATTAATTTCCCCTTCTTATCTGTAGGACTTATATTCCTCCAACCAGGACTAGTCTACTAATGTAAGAGGGGACACTCCAACACAGCACCCACCATGTAAAATTTGTCCATTCGAAGTCTGTCAATGCCAGTCCACTCACGCTTCATGGTCTGTAGAAATGTCTCTACAAACAAAAATTCTGGAAAAAAGAAAACAGCTGTTACAATTGTCTTTAAAATTTTCTAAACTGTAAATGATACTCATAAATTGTCTTATTATTTTTTCACTCTTAGAAATTAGTAAAGTAATAGTAGTAGATTTTTATTCCAAAGCATCCAAAATCACTTCACATATAAAAATAGAGCAATTTAATCCACCAAAATATCAGCCTCTTACAGTAGAGTATGTAATTAGGTAAAGGACTGAAATCTGGTCTAAATTACCAACAAGATATTGTGGTAATTGTGCCTCTACTGTTACAAAAACACAATGTAGAGCAGCAGCTAGGTTTTTCTAAGAGGTCTTGCATCACAGTATTAACCATGTTCAGTTTAATGCAATCTGCAGTTATCAGGTTAGGGTTGGGACACTACTGCCAAACTACAGTACAATAAACCCTTGCTTTAACAGACATCACTTGGGCTTGGGATTTAACACACAGGATCTAGAAAAGATCCTTAAAAGGACAACTCACTTTGTGTCTTTATGTACATGATTTACCATTGAGATTCCAAAATGAAATAAATGAACCTATGGAAAACCTTTGAGTATATGCACTGAAGTGATAAAACCTTTCCATAAAACAATGAATTAATTAATGATGAAGACATCAGATCACATACAATGCAGAAATTTATATACATTCAGTATGCATATACACAGTATATATTTTTTCTCACTAATGTATTTTTTGGGATCACATTATCTTGTTGGTAATTTAATGGACAGTCAGCAATACCAGACACTCCTTCCCCGCATCCCTCTATTAAAGCAAGCGTTAAATGCAATATAAAAACAATAAATTATATAAATATGTACTGTATGACCAGATAAGTTTTTAAAAGCTGCATCTATTTTGTGTTTCCATGTCTGCAGTTTGAAATGTATTGCAATCATGTTTTGCTTGTCCCTCATTACTAAAGGAAATTACATTAGATTTTGAGCCATCAATAAATTTCAGCCATGAATTTCACAGGGTCACAAATAACTAAGACTACTACTTCTGAATACTTAAAAGTTTAAAAAGTCTACAAAGAACCTTGTAGCCTGGGCTCTGTGACCTGGAGCTGAAAGTTCTAATACAGACTCTTAGGGTGAGCTCACACCCTAAGAAGGCTCCACAGCTAAAACATTGTGTTTTCTTTCTTTTATTTTCGGCATGGAATTAACCTATTACTTGTTACTTTGCAGCCTACGCATGCTGACGCAGCTACCCATTTGAACTACTTTTAAAAACGATATCTCTTTGACCATGGAAGGCACCCAAAAACTGCCTAGATCAGGCTGTCCCTCCAAACTGAGCATCTAGGCAAGGCGAAAAATGGTCACTGATGCAACCATGAGGTCAACAGTGAATCTGAGATACAGAGTTCAATGGCTGAGATGGGGAAAAAATGTGAATAAGTCAACAAAATCCCCTATAGATCACTTCACAATGCTAGTCTGTATGGAAGAATAAAAAAAAAAAACATCTCAAATCCCACATTTCTCTATAACCAAGCAATACGATAAAGCTTGAGCAAATCTGCCAAGAAGAATGGGCAAAAATTGCATCAAGCCAATGTGCAAAGTTGGTAGAGACTTGGCCAAACAGAAATATTGAGTTTACAAGTCTTAATATTTAACATATTTCAGTTTATTTCTCTTTTTAATTTCTGAAGACATGTACTATAACTTAAAACCAGAGTCTTTCCTCTATATTCTTAGTAAAATATTAAGTTTAAAAATAGTGTATTTTCAAGAAAAGGTACACCACAAAGTGTCTGAATTAATTCGCAAGAAACCTTTTACTTTATCATACCATTAATAAAGGTACATTATATTTTCTTATAAGCAATTATATATCTTTATTTAATAGAATGAAGCATCTTATCCAACAATTATTTTAATACAGGGTCTGTTTAACCTTTAGTAAATTGGGTCTAGTGATGGGACATGATGTTTAAGAACTATGTGATTAATATAATTTAGGTGAAAACAAAAACCCCCAGATGCTCCTGCCTATGAATGAATATCAGAAAAACACAGTGTCCTACTTTCAGAGTGATACCACAAGGTACTGTACAGACAACTTACTGCTGTCCATACTCTGGAAGACATGAATCAGATTGGACAGAACAGCAGACAGCTCTTCCTGCAAACCAGAGCAGAGAACAGACAGCTTATTAGATGTAAATTCCATTCTGGGAACTGTTACGTTACAATTACAGCACATTCTGATCCAGAAAAATGAAAAAACAGCATAGGTTATTTCTTCTCGCACATACTTTGCAAGGATTCACTTGGCAATCTTAGTGCAATATGAAAATGCTTATGTGGGAAGTAGGTACCACCTACAAATATCAGAAATCTAAAAAAAAAAATCACTCATTTAACAATTATATTCCACTGTTGAAATAAAGGAACAGATCTTATCATTCACATAAAATGTAATTTGCAAAGCCCTAGAAAACCTCTTAGATGTGCTCAGAGAAATCCAGTATCCACAGCTGTTGTCCTGAAGCAAACACAAAATGGATTTAGAGTGAACCATTACTGCTCATTTTATTCACTCCTTCAAAGGTTATTTATTCAGCCCATCAATTTGAAATTCAAAAGCATAAAGGTCCTTTATTGAATTAATCTGTTTACTTGTTGGTTTACAATCTAAGTATGCTCCTCCCTCATCGGTTGTTGAGACTGTTATTAAAATTAATTTTAGTTAATATAATTCTATTTATGATACATTTTCCCAAGGAGTTTCACAAAAAAACACAGACAGGCTTACACAAATAAATAATAAAACCAACATTTTTTTTGATGCAGCCAACAGTAGAAGCAGAGGTATATAAATGCATTTCAACATCAATGCCTGATGTTCAGGGTGCTGCATGCAATTAGCATAAAAAGCAGGAAACACTATACTGAAAGTCACTTACGAGAACAACTTAAGTGTTTATGTTTACATTATTATCCTGCACTCATGGTGTGAAAACAATAAAAAGGTGACTTCCGGTGAAGCAGTAATAGAGATGCCGGCATAACTTTTTAGCTCCTGGTGTTTCCTGGTGAAACCCTACAAAATTCAGCTATTTAAAAAAAAAACAAGAAAGGTCAACCGAAACAAAAAGCACAAGAATCTTCCATGGTGAGAACAGATGACAATGACCACTGCTCCACAGAAAACAAATAAAAAGGCAAACTAATGTAATATGTAATTAAATGTGTAACACTTAACAAAGGGATGTTATGTTAAAATTGTATAATGCACTATTGGTCACCATGGTACAAAAAGATATAACTGCTGTAGAATCATAACAGAGAAACACCCAGATACAATATGGGCATTGAGGGAATAT
Source organism: Lepisosteus platostomus (assembly GCF_059453375.1). Classification (NCBI taxonomy): domain Eukaryota; kingdom Metazoa; phylum Chordata; class Actinopteri; order Semionotiformes; family Lepisosteidae; genus Lepisosteus; species Lepisosteus platostomus. The sequence goes on from NC_142612.1 coordinate 34,462,606, forward strand.
CTTGCACAGAATAAAAAAATAAATGAATTTCTTGAGACAAAAGTCTATGAAGAAGCCATTTAAGGATTGAAAAACAAAGGCAATGAAAAAGGGCCAACCTTTCAGAATGGATGGAGAAACGTGAACCTGATGACACTAGTGGAAACGATGTAGGAGAATGGAACGGGCATCACAGCCAAGTTGTTGAAGCTGATTCCTTAGCTTCTTAAGAAATGGCTGAACGGGATACTTGGATCAAATAGCTACTAACTTGATAAGTAAATACATCTCTGCCAACTACAAACTAGGATGTAAAGATCTAATTCATCTTTCAGAAGGATAATGTTCAAAAGCACAAGACTTCTTTATAAAGTGATTTTCCTGCCATTCAACACTGGCCAGGTAGCTTGCTGCAGACACCCACAACTTTGTGTAAAGATGGTCCTCCTGTTCTCAGTTTTAAATGCACTTCCCCTTAAGTCCCACTTCTGTTCTTTTGCTGGGTTTCACTTTTAATTATGAAAAGTCAAACTGTTGACCTTGAATTCAAAGAAATATCCCAACCAGAAGAGGTTCATTTGTCCACTGTAGAAAAAAAACATAAACAGCCAAGACTGGGAGATGTAAACATGGTTCTCCTTATTGTTAAGATAACAAAACCCAGGACTTGGATGATCATTAGTGTGTTTGGTTATTTTTCCTGGAGAGACCTGGAAAGTTGCTTCACTGCGGATGACATTAGGATTAGGATACCCTGACTTACCTGTAACAGGGGTTTGTCTTGCATCCACATGCAGTAGAACAGACCCTTCCAGATTTTGAGCAATTCTTCACTGGTAAACCCTCCTGCAAAGAGCACACAAGTTCTGATATGATGACATATCTTAATTGTGATAACACGCAAATCGTGAAATTCCTTCTTCACGGAAGTTTTTACCACGTGTCGGTGAGCACTAACTACTATTTTCAGGCCGTGATAAAAACACTACCTGTATAATTCACCTGTAGCATATTAACTAAACACGAATAAAGGTCACATATTAGTTGTACTACAAAACCAACAAAACCAGAACACACGCGACTGGATTTACACAGAGAATGCATTTGAAAAGCTTACATCCACAGTAACTTTGTTGAAGTTAACGTTCACGTATTAGAAATGTAGAACTGCATCACTTCAGCAACTAAAATGTACTGACTATTTCTTGATTAAAAGCAATGGAAACTGCTATTTAATAAAATCCGCTATGTGTTACAATATATAGGTCCAGAAACGTATTAGTAATTTTGGGGAAAATGCTAGAACTCAACAGTCCCCACGTACATGATGTAACTACGCTGATTCATACACCAATCCTGCCCGTTGACCAATATATTTACCTTTTTGCTTCTGTGAACGAATACCAATATATTTTTTCAGCTTCTTAATAGCCCTCGTTCGAATGGGTTTCTGGTTAGAAGCCAGTTTCTGAGCGAACTGAACCTCAGGACCTTGCAGTAGTAACGCCATCTTTTTCTTTTTTCTTCACGTGTGGGACGGGGATTCTTGTCTCCGAAACACGTTGTAAAACAGTCGCAGTATGATGACATCATCACCGCCGGCTCTGCGGTCCTTGCACAAATTCGAGTGGACAGAATAGATCATTGTATTCTAAAGCGAGATAAAATTGCTGGCTCTGAAGAGTGAACATTAAAATCACTGAGAGAGAGAATAATATTAATGCAGAGGCTAAACAATGCAATACTTTTTTTATACGGAAATAATACAAGAACAAATGGTATGTGAGATAAAGAACAGAGCAAAATAGGAAATGTGCTAAATTAATATTTCATGCAGGTTTTTACAAATGTCGATAATGTGTCAAGGGTTATAAGAGCAACTCCATCAATATCAATATAGTAAGTTATTATTGAATTGAGTTATTATTGTAAAAAGAGTTTTTAAAATATTAATTCTCTGTATCCCTGCATTATTTTCCTGATTATACCTAAGAAAATTAATAATGTTATTCACAGACCGTTAACAAATATTTTCCAACTGTCAGAGTTTGGGAGCTGAGCCTACAGATTGGAGAAATGCAAATGTAACACCAGTGTGTAAAAGGGGGAACAAAACTGAACCAGGGAGCACTCTAAGCCTTCTGTGACTGGTTGAATTATAAAAATGAATGTTGATCAACCTAGAATATTTACAAAATAATGGTTCAAGGAGTTAGGTAAGAGGGATTTCGAAAATTACGTTTTTATTTTATTTCAAGAGCACTATACTGGGGCATTAGGGCCCACGTGGACTGCAAGGTGAGCACCCAATGCTGGCCCCACTAACACCTCTTCAAGTTCAAGTTTATTGTCATTATACTCATATACAGGTACTGTATATGGTATCATGAAATGCTATTTAGCTAGCTCTCAGACGATAAGTAGTACAAAAAAACAACAATACAATTGTATAATTAAAAAAAGACAGAGACAATAGGCAGTGTGCAAAAACAACGAAAAGGTAACAGTAATGTGCAAAACAACATCAGATGTGCAAAAACATGCATCAACAGAATGAAATAAAAGGATAGAAATTATGGGGAGTGAGCTTTTTGACGTAAGGCAGAGGTAGATTTTAATGTGTGTTTTGAGTTTTTGGTAAGAAAGAAGGCATTGTGAGGTTCAGATCATAGGAGAGAGGTGAGGTGAGAGTGAGAGAGGCTGGGAGTTTAATAGTTTGATAGTGCGGGGGTAAAAACTGTCTCTGAGTCTGGTAGTCCGGGCCCGAATGCTCCGGTACCTTTTCCAGATGGTAGCAGATCATACAGTCTGTAGCTGGGGTGTGTGGGGTCTTTGATGATGCTTAGAGCTTTCCTCAAGCACCGTCTGTCATAAATGTCCTGTATAGATGGGAGGGAAGCCCCAGTGATGGACTGGGCAGTTTTCAACACCCGCTGTAGGGCTTTGCGGTCAGCAATACTGCAGTTGCCATACCACACTGTGATGCAACCTGTCAGTGTGCTTTCTGTAGTGCATCTGTAAAAGTTAGTGAGGATCTGGGGACATATCTTAGCCTTCTTCAACCGTCTTAGGAAGTACAGGCACTGTTGCGCTTTCTTGATCAGACAGGTGGCGTTGAGAGATCATGTGAGGTCCTCAGCGATATGGCCGCCAAGGAATTTGAAGTTACTGACCCTTTCCACTTCAGTCCCGCTGATGTGGATAGGGGCGTGTCCGTTTTGCAGTTTCCTAAAATCAACGATCAGGTCCTTGGTTTTGCTGACGTTGAGGGTGAGGTTGAAAAAAACTTTTTTTTATCCCAGGTAGTCTCCCATCCAGGTACTGACCAGGTGCACAGCTGCTTCAGTGGGTTACCAGATATGAGTTGCAGGGTGATATGCCTGCTGGTACTTAAGTACTTTTACAGTAAGTACTTAAGCTGGATTCATCAAGATGTTAGTCGACTAGCAGCCAGCACAAGAAAAGTATTTTAAGCCCATCTGTTCCTTTCAGTTTTTTTTAAAAACAATAATGTTTTTTTTTTAAAAAAACACTAATGAAACAGTATTTGTTAACACTATGAATAGCCCCAGAGATGGATGTGGTGAATTTCGTTAGCAGGAAAGCATGCTTAGTAATTTTAATGCATAGACTACACCCAAATGTTCAGTAACTTATTCTGTTTCCTTGTGCCTTGTGTGTCAGATAGCCCTGATGTCCAGTACACAGGAAATAGATAATTAGAGGTTCAATACTAGATCTACCACTGTTGCCAATATAACCTTGCTCATAAAATTAAGCAGCCTGAGGCCTAATCCAGCAGTTTTATAGCTACTATTGTGCTTTGCAAAAGTATTTACTTGCCTTGGACTTTTTCCCTTGGACTTTTTTTATTGTGTTAAAGCATGGAACCATGATGTATTTAACTGAGAATCTGTGCCACTCATTAACACAAAGTACTCTATAATGTCAAAGTGAAAAAAAATCCAGACATTTTATTAAATTAATTTTATTTTCTCATCTTACAGTATATATCTATCTCATACACCCATTACCCAAATTCTTTGTCTAAATTTTGAAGATTACTTAAAGCTGCTAACGTTTTTCATTGTATGTCTTTAATTGTTAATGTGTTCATGTTGTGTTAAATGTACTAAACACATCAATTTCCCTTTGGGATCAATAAAGTCTTATCTATCTATCTACTATGTATTGTGTTATGTATTTTACCTGCCAGAAAAGCAAATTTCCCATCTGAGAGTTCTCTTAAGCACATTACTTTCTTAACTTATTCAAATTTTGTAGAAACTGATGATGCAGGGTGACCTATAACATTTACTGGACTGGATCTCTGCTACTCCTAATCAGAAAACGTGCTTTAGTATATTTTGATTTACAAAAAAAGCTTCTGAAAAGGACCCTTATAAAATGTTGATTCTTAAACAGAAATGATAGTTAATAAGTGATTAAATTTACAAATGATACAAAATATCGGGGGAGTGGCAAACACAGATAAAGCAGTAATGGATTTACTAAAATCATGGAAAATTACAAATGGTATAGAAATTGAAATGTTGACAAGTACGATCCACACAGGATGTAAAAACATAGACTATATACTGTATATATACTGTATATATCACATAGATAATTCAGAACAACAGGAAGCTGCACTCAAAGGGCAGGTTATGTACTGTACAATATCCTATATGCTTATCAAGAGAAAATTTTTCTATATACACATAGCAATGTGGATTTTAATTCGGTGAAAGTTGTAATCAAGCCTTACAATGGTTTAGTAAGACCTTATTTAGAATATTGTGCTTACTGTTGGACACCAAACCATTAAAAGAATAGTAATAGCCTTAGAAAGAGTTCAAAGAAAGCAACAATAATTATTCCTAGTCTAAGAGAATTGATATACATGAACAGATTAAGGTACTACAGCAAAATCACATCAAAGCAAGACTTTTCAAGATTTATGAACAGAAATAATTTATTTGTAAAATGCCAAGTATGTAATACAAGAAAGACAATATAAATATTCATAATGTATTAATGCTCTCTGTTGTTTTATGTTTGCTTACATTTAATTTAAACATTTTGTAATTTAAACTGTGAGCCAACATGGATAAACAGATTATTTATTTTAATAAATGTAACAATCCACTATTCAAAACATAGAACAAATTAAATGTGCTTGTTTGAAACCCTTATTATGTTTAAATCATTTAACTATTTTTACTTTGCTTTAAAAATGACAAAGTGTAGACCTAGTAAAAATATCTATTTATTCATGCCTAAAAGTACAGCTGTATAGTTTTTCATTTAGTGGCAGCAGTGTCTCTGACGTGCTGCAGCAGTCACTCCTCTACTTCTTTGGGGGCAGTAGATAATGCCTGAGTCCCCTCTGGCTCCACCTCAGGCTCTTTTCCCACTTCAGAAACCAGGTCTGTTTCCTCTTTGTCCTCTGCTATAGTAGGCTCAGGCCCAGTGGCCTGTATTTCACTCTCTTTCACCTCCCCAGGTGCTGCATTGAATAAACAAAATGTAAATATTTCTACATTAAAAAGGTTCTACAGCAACCTTGTTCAAGATATTTAGAGGCCCCAGCCTCTGAACTAGCCATACCCAGCTTAGTAATGTAATCAAATATCCAGTAAGAACAATAATTTCCAGGATAATCACAAAGTACAGACCCATGTTGAACTGGACAGGCTGATTCGCACATGTGTTCTTTTTCTTTCCAATCCTCTTCTGCTTGATTATTTCTTCTTCACTCTTAACACCATTTACTACCACACTGATTTAATTTATCATATGTCACTACTTTGCAAAGGGTCTGTAGGGATTGATAAGAGAGTGAAGATAGGAAAAAGGAGAATGGTTTTGGCAACGCTAGGCAGGAACTAGAATAAGGAGCCAATGGTAGGATTGGAATAATGGAGTAGCATGGGCTGAGTGAGGAAGAATAAAAAAAAGCCAAGCAGCAGATGTCTGGAGCGGACGAATGACGTTGGCAGGAAACACTACAATTGTTTAGGCAGGAGACTACCTAGGGCCTGTACTAGAACTTGTTCGGAAAAGGACAAGGAAGGAAAGAGCATATTCTGAGAATGTTGCATAAGAAAAAGTGGCAACAATGTGCTAGACAAGAAATGTGTTGCAATGCTTCAAGGTTCAAGGTTCTTGAAAAATAAGGAAAGGGGTGATGGAGTCAAGAGAAAAAGACCTCATTAATGTCCACAGAGAGGAAAGAAAGGAACGGAGAACAAAACAGGTCGGACTTTGAGGAAAGTTTAATATTATAGGACATCAGCCAAGAGGTGATGGTTGTGGAAGAGATACAGGAGAAGACAGAGTAAACAACAGAATGAAAAGAAAAGGATTTGAGCATTATCAACACCAAAACAATATTGAAAGCCATGGGAACAAGTGAGAGAACCCAAAGAACAGGAGTAGATTAAGAAATTAGGGATAGATAAGAGTAAGGACCATTTCTGTGTTATCAGAAATGTAGGGGACAAAAGTGTGCAGAGGAATAGATTGATCCACACTGTCAAAGGCACCACAGAGATCAATAAGTATTAAGACAGAGGCAGCACAACACAAGTTAATTTGTTACAATCAATAACACAGAATTGTAGTTTATCTCGAGTGTGCCAAGTAAAAACCAGAATGGAAAGGGTCGATGCCCACCTGCTGGCTGCTTCTTCAGTTCCTCGACTGGTGTCCAGAGAGTCATGGCAGTCACTTTGTCTGCCTTCCACTTCAGTACAGTGGCACTGATGGGATCCTCATCTTCCCCTTCACCTTTATCCTGGCACAGGAAACAGACCACTTTTGCTCTTTGAAGAATGTCAAACCAAGAAAATAGTGCAAACAAGAGGAAACCATTCATTCTCTACTGCTTGTTTGGTTACTAGTAACTTAATGACCCAGGAATCCCATGTTCATAAAGCATGCCACAATGACAGCTTTAACCATTTTTCTGTTTGTAAAGAAGTGTCTCTCCTATTTCTGTACACTATGCTACTGAGCTTATTTTCCATACAAACTTGTGTAATCAATCACAGTATCCCATGGATTGTCTTTCTCAATACCTTTCACAATCCTGAATTTTCAATTAAGTCAACAAAGACAGCTTTCAGAAATCTTTACACACTTATAGGATTTTTAAAATTGTAAGCTTTTTGTACCAGTTCTCTGCTTCTTCTTACCCTAAATACTAATTATTCACAATATTAGCTTTTCATGTGTGTTGTGTCTTGCTAGATTTGTACTTTTAAAATTTTATTGTGACATTCAGAAAATTAGAAACAACCCTACCTCTGAAACAAACAACATTAGTGTTGTTTTAAGAATATGTTTCTGTAAACTGCTGCCATTATTAGTTCCAGAGGTGACAATGTACAGTATGCCCAGACCATGACACTACCCCTGTGATGCTTAATAATTTGCTTAAAGCTTGGTGGAGGTATGTCATCTCTGGAACTAATGATTGCAGCAGAATTACTTCTAAAGTGTACAGAAACATTTTGTCTGCTTATGTGCTTTCATAACTATTCAACAGTGTTTCATCATGCATGATCATGCAGCATGATAATGACCTTATTGTAGAAACAAGAACAAGCAGTACTGGCTGGGGGAATATAGGCAAACAGAACGGAATAGGCACAGTGGGCAATACGTCATGCTTCACGCATATAAAATCAAAACAGCAATCTTAAATAATAACTTAAGATTAATAGTTCATAGTTCATAGTTAATAACTCACTATGAACTCTATTCACAAAGACTAAGCACAAAGGTTATTTTAAAATAAGATTCTGTTTTGATCTTCATGTTAGTGTAAAAATGACCTACTATTTTAGATTATTGCTAATTTAAGGAAAAGATTATAATAATTCCTGGGGAGATTCCTGGCCAATTCCTTGGCGAGAGTTACTGGTAAACAAGTAAATTACCAGAGCTTGAAAAGCCACTGTTGTAACAAAACATACTGTTACAAGTTCTCTCATATTGCTGATTCTGAATAAAAAGAATGTGCTAACAAGTTTCAAGAAGTCATATAAATTATTGAAAAATCAGTCATATTGCTGTCAGAAAATGTGAAACTTTTTAAAAATACGTAGGGAATGGTAAAGATAATTCCTTACATTTATATAGCACTTTTTTGGACACTACACACAAAAAGCTCTACAGGGAATGGGGACTCCCTTCCACCACTAATGTGTAACACTGCCATGATTGGTAAAGTTTTGCCAGGACACTTGAGTAACACACCTACTCTTTTCAAGAAACACCCTCAGAGTTATCCCAAATATTACTGATAAAAGCTTAAAATTATTTAACATTTTTTTGTGAAAATAGTTCAGTTTAAAGTGCAGCTGGAATAAAGCCAGAAGAAATAAAGATATGAAAAAACTGAGTATGAGCAGTATATACTATTTTTTTCCATTTTAGATTTCTAGCTTTCCGATTTTCTGAAACAGACAAGAGGTTAGAAATCTAATTCAGCCTGTTCTCTGTGAATAGGGCAAAAGCATGAGCCTGAAAGATAAAGCACTCCTGTCAAGCAGAGCTATAATTACATCTGTGCTTTCAAAAGAAGACAAAAACACAACCAAATGTGACACCCTAATCCAGACAGCAGTGCACCTCAGCTCCTTCTGCCCCAGCGAGGAAATAAACCTCAATTCCAATTTGAGCAGTATGGGAATGTACCGATTCTTTTTATTGATGAAATACATAGACCTCCTAGATCAAAGCTATTGCTGTCCACAAGCACTGCGACTGCCATACAAGTTTGACTCCTTCAAAAGAGCACAGGTATCATGTAATAGATTACCTTGTGTGCTTCTAGTATACTTTTTTTCACCTTTCTTGTAAACTCACTTTAGTGTTTTTAAATGATTGATTTTTTAAGGAGCTGTATAAAATAGTTTACTATTACTGAGGTGAGCACATTTAGGTAACTATAGTATGTGAAATAATCCTCTAAGATCTCTAGTCTTATTTATATATTGTATCTCATAGTTTTTTTCAGGCAGCTCCATTTACTTCCTTTGCTGAAGAGTACTTTAGGGTCACTGTAGTTTTCCTACCTTGTTTTTTAATATCTAGAAAATCTTCCTTCCCAAAAAAAACAGCTTCTTACTGTCACGCCCTCTGTAGCCAGACGGCACTCCTTCTCTGTCCTGTCCCTAGTTTCCGGTCTGCTGTCCTTCCGGTTCCCCTCTTTCCCTTGGGTTATATATTTCCAGGTCTTGCACTCTGTCATGGCTCAGCATTGACGTTCGGATGTCCTGAGACCCGCCTAGCATCAGGGCGCCCCACGTCCACTCCCTGAGGGCATAGGTTTCTATACGGCATTCCTGAACTCTTTGCACTAATGAGTCTGGGCTTTTTTCCCGTCTCGCCGCTACGCATATGGGTCTTTTTCCGCTCTCTTGCACCCCACGGTTAGTCCCTTTGGACGTACGTGACACTTACTTGTAAAGCAAATTTAAAGTGGCTGAAAAGCAAAATTAAATCTCAGACTGCCATGCAAGATACTTCAACAATTTGCATTATTCTACACTTTTCACTCAGGTTTTTCTTTCTCTATGAAAAAAGTCAGTTCTGTGGTGATATTCTATTGTAATTTTAGCATTTTTGTTTAGACAGTTAATCTGTAGAGATTGTTTTTTTTAAGTGAAGTAAGCTTTTTATTTGCCTGTATCTGTAAAGATAAAAAGAAATGATTTAATGAGAGGTACTGTATAGTAACTGCTGAAATTAACCAAGTACTGTAGATTTGGCTGTTAAATGTGAGGGATTACATACTATATACAGTCTGGGCTGATCCTTCGTCACGCATTCCGCACGGGCCTCTGACCAGTCTCACATTCCCACCCGCACGGTCTTTAACAAACGTTTACACTGCAACTAATTTACCTATCACTATTCACTCCCATCACTATTTCAGTTCCCCTTTTTTCTCACTTCCCCATTCACTATTGCAGATTCTCCTCGAGCTCCCTAGTCCGCATTATTTTCTTTCTGTCTAATCGTTATCAGACCCTCTTGATTGTCCCCTCGATTACAATTTAGTCTTATGATTCAGATTGTTATTCTCCTGCTGTCTCAACCATTATCAGACTTTCTTGCTTGTTTCCTGGATTTTGTCTTAGCCTAGTGATTTGGACTCTCTCCTGAGTCCTGCACAGGATCCATACTCCCTTTCCTGCCTCATGTTACATCCTTACCATTCTACCTAGAATTGTTTTCAGCAGATGATTTTGATCAATGTGAATTAAAGACACCTAAATTAACTTACTGATGTCACCTCCATCCTTCAAAAACAAGATTAATTTATCAATCAGAGAAGATTACAAAACCTATTGAATGAAATGAAAAATTTCACATTCAGCCTAAAAAGAAATACAGCCTGTTACATTCATTTTTTAAATAATTTAACACTCCATTGAATTCTGATGCATAAACTGTAAGGTGAACGTTAATTAACACTAATTAACACAGTGTTAATTTACACTCACAACGTTGACTGTTGAAATGATTGCCCTTCATATTGCACTGCATGCTTTTTTGCTTGGTTATAAAAAAACATTTTCACAATCAAATAGAATCTTAGGAATACAATGCCAGAAACACCCTGCAGAAATCTTGCTGAACTAAACATTAATACTCAATTCAATGAAAACAATGCTCAAACATGCCTGTAACATTCTGTAAACGCACCATGGACAATGTGACAGCTCCTTGTGGCTTCCATCTTAATCTGTCATATTGTAAATAGTTTGGACAAGATTTAACCATCTCCTGGATGTACACTATAAGTGTGAATGAGGGGCACCCTTTTGGAGTCCACTGCATGTTTTTAGGCAAATAGTGTGGATGCTGTCAATACAGAATAGGACAACAATGAACAGTTCTACTATTGGTGCTTCTGCCTACCTGCTCCACATGTAGAAACTCTCCATGCTGCTCACAGCCAATGTCAAAGACATACTTCCCAGTTCCAAAAGGCTAGAAACAAAGCAAAGCCATGTTAATAAACACTGTGAATTAGGTACATTTTCACTTCTTCATCTTCTACTGTTTAAGTAGTGCCAATGTAAGGGTACACATCCAACCTATTTAAAAAAAAGTATATCCTTTCTAACATCTACTTTTCCTGGGTTCGTACAATTTAGGCAGTGCAATACCACATAATCCCAAACTAGGCTTCTGCAAAATTTTAAATATGTAAATAGTTGTATCTCAAGATACAATGAAGCCAGGAGTGACACCAGTTATTCAGGCAGGCATATATATTTTTGGGGGGTGGGAGTACATTTTCTCCTAGAAATGTCATTTGACACAACTTGAAATGTGTATTTTTTGCTTACATTAATCTTAATCAAAAACAGTGTAGTTTTAATGCTATACTACTTCTTAAGGACTGATCTCATGAGATCTCAGAAGCTCAGCATGACTGGGCCCAAACAGTATCCTTTGACACTGTTAACAAGAATATGGGTGTTAACCCTAGTGCCCAAATTAAATTCTCATCGAGGTTTGCACAATCTGGCCTATATAAAAATTTGGTTGATCTGCAGTGGAAGTACAGTAGATCAAATGGGGCTACAGAATGGCTACCATGAACTTGAGTGTGTGGTACATTTCACCAGAGGATGACATGGATCTCTTCCTATATGTAAAGTGCTATGTAAATCATTGATTAAGTAATAATTATAATTGATCTTCTAGGAAAACCTTGGCTGCTGCTGAACTAGATGGTGGATATTTTTCCCCCAGACAACACATTTTAGTACAAAGGTCCTGATTACATGTGGTCAATAAAGATCACACAGAACAATTTAAGAGTAGGGGTGCTAATCCTGAACTACACTTCTCTACACTTGGCTACACTTAGATTCAGCCTTTCTTAATTTCACCTACATTTCCCCATCTAGTTTAATTGCCCAGTAATCTCACACTTCTCAATATTATGATAATAAAACCATCTTATTATCCTTTGGTGTTAAAAGTACTAAGTACTGAAATTAATTAAAAAATAATTATTAACAACCAAATAAAAACAATTTATACAATTCAGTGTATTTGTCCTGTAATGTGCCAAAATACACAAGGTCAAAATATGTGGAACCTCCAGTCAAGTTAATTGATAAACTTTCTCAAGGATAGGCATAGTTGGAATGAAGAGTATGAAGAACATTTCATCTTCACCAGATTTTAATCCCTAATGGAAAGTCTAGTTCAATATACCTATATACCATCTTCAACAATCTGATCTGAAGGCAATCCTGCTCTAAAAATAGACTTGAATTAGGTTCAGTCTTTCTCAGAACTATGATGAGTACACAACATGTACACAGTTCAACTGTTTTTGTGTCAGGGAGAACAGCGGGTTTTATTCAATAGGGGTTCACAGTTTTTTCATCAATAACTGTATGATACAAAATATTTTGTGTAATTAAATATTAAAATGTTAACATTTGAGTTGGACTCGCAACTTGCATTGCTGTTGACGAAGTTTCCTTGAAATCGGTGGTTAAGGTGGATGCATTCTCCTGCTCCCTCCTGTTTGCCCAGTGCCCAGGTGCCAACATACTTTGATCCTGTATCTGCATAGGTGTACACACCCTGCCCATGCCTGAAAAGAAAAAAAATGAAAGAAATGAGCACGTTTGCTTGTTTCCACTTCAACTTCCACATCTGCATAGATGACATGGAACTATATGCGTAAACTTCATTTTGATAAAGTGTTGAAAGGTTAAGGGATTGGTGCAGCAGTTTAAATATTGCTTATCCTTCTGTACTTAAGGGGTTACTGAGAACAATATCTGAAAATTGCAATATCAATACTAACTGCACTGTTCACTTCTTCACTGTATAAATACTGTCTCACTTTTTAGTTTTAGCACACAACAGCTATTTTTTTAAATTAAGCATATATAATTATCAAATGGCTAGAAATGTCATAATCCAGATATTCCAGGCAACAACTGTCTTATTTTCAAGTGGTGTCACTCCCAAAAAGCAGTGCAAAGGATTTAATTCTGTAACCTTAACAGGGTTGAATTACTACCCTTTAAGTAGACTTAATTAGATTTCATAATTAAAAAAACAGTATTTGCTCCCAAAATTCTCCTGCAACCCTTCTATAATTCTCCAGAACATCAGTGAAAATAAGAATGTAATAAGTAGCAATATGCAGCATGAGAAAATCAGAATGGAAACCCTGTTTTTACAAGTCAGAAAAATATACCTTTGATGATTCATCCACTCTCCATCATAAGTGTCTCCATTTGTGTATGTGTACACTCCATGACCTTGCCTCTGATCATCAACCCAGCCACCTGTGAGGGACCAACAGGTATATAAGAAACTTCAAAGTGTTAGCATGATAAATAAAAAAATAAAACCACACAGAGTGGTACTATATATATATATGTGTGTACTTTACTTAATGTTTCCCCAAAAATATTTCACAAATTTTACATTGCAAACTAGGAAAATGCTAACCTTCATATTTTGATCCATCAGGGTAGTAGAAAGTACCTTGTCCATGCTTCTTATTCATGTAATATTCACCAATGTAACGAGCACCATTTTTAAACCTATAGGTTCCCTGTAACACAATAAGCGGGATAAGATTTAGATTGTCCTCTCCTACAGCGGTACAGTTATCACATGAGGGGGAGACAGAGAGCTGAAGATTTAAAAAAAAGAACAAATAAGACCAAATGAATTTGCAGGGAATTACAGTATGCAAATACAAATATTTCAGATAAGACATTAGAATAATCAAAGATTTCTTTTTGACGATGGTTATTCATTTTACCCGTCCACTTACTCTCCATCTGTGTTCCTTTACAAGGATTCCAGGATTCTTATTCCAGAATGATATGAAAATGAAACCAAAATTATCCTTCAACTACTGTATGTTCTCACCTTCCCCCAACTCTCAATGATCAATTCATTACTTCATTCATTTACAGATTTCTGGGTTTTAAACGTCTTCTGGAAATCATGTCCCAAATTTCCATATCATTGAACAAACTTTCTCACTTCCTACACCCATTCTCACATATTATTGCTTTTGTCCTTCTTACTCAACCTCTCAACAACACGCCTTCTCCCCACCTCTTTCTCTCTTTCTTCCACACACCTGAGGAAGTCCAACAGGCAAAATATTCTTTCTATTTTTAAGCATTGAATTAAAATCACCCTGCTCACACATTTATGCAGTTTGACACTCAAGACACTTGTACTCACAGTTTGACTTGGGAGACACCAAGGCACTTCAGTGTGCTTCAAAAGCAGATAGAACAAAAAGCTTTAAAAACTTGATTTAGGGAATGATTCCAGGGTTGGAGCAATGAAAATCTGTGCTTAATGTCCAAATTCAGCAAATGTTTAACACTGACCACCTATTCACTTTAAAGCCCATGCAAAAAGATGCTTTCAAATAACACTGTTATAACAGTAACACTGTTCAGCAGTTTGCATAGTCTCATCACTGAGATGAACAGAGAACAATTTTTCCTTATAAAATGTAAAGTAAAAGAATTAGCAACTTTCATCTCAGCTGAGAGAAAGCCTAATTTACAAATTACCAATATGCACCTTTAAAGCAGTTTTACAAACCTGTTCTGTTTAAGTGCCCTGTTAAACATGGAGACAGATGCTCGCCTACATTAATTATTCAAACACAGTTTTGGAGGCACAAATATGATAAAGATCGCCATGAGCATTCAGAGGCTACTTAGCAGCAGCTTTTACAAGCCATGGGTGAAGGCTAAACAACACTCTAGTAAAACAGTGTGAGGATTAAAACTTAATTTAAAAAGATATAAAAAGGGTAGGCTTTCAACATTTATTTGCCGAGAGTCTTTACTGCAGACTTAACTCAGCATGAAATGAGCTCTTCGGAGATGTCTCTGCTATCAAATGTTTAGCTACTAGAGAAACAATATGGTCTTCTGTATTACAACAGGTTCATGTTGTTAGTGTTTCCTGGAGAAAAGTAAGGAAAAAAGTGGCAAGATCTGTGGCAGTCATCCAAAGCAATATTGGCATTTAAGCACTGGAGCAGGAGAACAGGAAGAAATCATCAGCATCACAGTTGGCACTGCTGGTCATGCAAGTGGACAGCACAGTCCACCCACAACAGCTGCCAGGTGGGCTGGATATTTTCACTTCCATCTCTTGCAAGGTCTCGAAACATTTTGAGTCAAGGGAAAAAGGACAGAAAAGTCTTCCATTTTATTTTAGCAAATTGTATTGTAATCTGAATATCTTAATAATGAAAGATTTCTCATTTTATATCAGGGTCCATTCAACTAAGTCAGCTCAATTGTTGTTAAAGATTATATTCTTTGTGGCTACCGATGTCCCCATTTTTACAAATTTTACTATAATTTTATCAATATCCTGTGCCTATCCTGACATTACACCTCTTAGTGTCATACCTCTATACCTGTTTTGCTTTATTCTAACTAGTGAAAATAGCACAAATGTCACTTGGGGGTCAAAAGTTGTTGTGGTAGAACAAGTTACTTATACAGCCATCGTATAGCTTATAGAGAACCTTTTTTATACCATTATATTATAAATATGGAAACTCCAAAGTTCAACTTTGACTCCATTTTGAAGATAATGTTCTGACACACACTGTAATGTTGGTACAGGGAAAATAATGTACAACATGTACACATAACTACTATTACAGGATGTCACAGGAAACAAAAATGTCAAAGCTCCCATGAGCCTCATATATGAACTTCTTGAAATCTCATGATCAATTACAACACATCTAACTACAGCTCTTCAAACATATCCCAATGTATTAAAGTGTCTGCATCCTGAGTACTAAAGTTGTAAAACAGAAGACCACGAAATCTGTGTTAAGTGCAGGGTTTACATTTTAATGTGTAATTAATTAACTTTAGTTTCCTGGAGAATGTTCTAAGTTTCCCAGGAGCTCAGTACACTTCAGCTGCTTTCTAATCAACACAGGGTCGGGGCACTCTCATTGTCCTCCAACTGTCTAACACCACAGAAGTGAATCTAAGAATCTATGAGAGTCCTAAGGAATAACAATGCATGAAGAGGTGGTCTGAAGCTTAAATAAACAGTCCAAAGATAACAGTACTTCAAGTGCACTTTAGTTTAACAGCTTCAAAACTCAAGAGACCCCAGTCAATCTGGCAACCATAATCCCCTAGTCTCCCTATTTATTTCCACTGGGGGCTGTGATGTCTTATGGAGAGAAGCTTTTCATACTGGCAGCCACAACCAGCGTTTCCAGAAAGTTCCTTCCCACCACGTGGCAAGAGATTCCTTTCTAATCTGTAGGTACCAGTCTTCTGACAACAGCCCCCAAGGTCTGAGTCCAAGGCAACACAGCATCTGATGCAAAGCCACCTCCCTATTCTCACACTCCCAGGACAGCTGAATATAGACCAGGCCAGAGGGAATACAGGCTGGCAACATAACAGGCATTAAGACATGAACATAATTACAGTGGCTTGCTCACTCCCTTCCAATGATGTCCATTTTTTAAAATTATGTATTTTTATTGTTTTTAAGGCGTGTATTTTTAATCAAATCTTGAAAACTCAAATCTATAATGTACATGATTATTCAGAAAAGTTCAATATCAGCAAAAACTGGAAAGAAAAAACAATAAAAACATATCGTTTGTATTATATGCACTGCCCTATGTAATTACTTGGTGGAATCACTTTTGGTAGCAAATACAGTTGTGAGTCTTTGCAGATAAAGTCTGTTCCAACGTTGCGCACCAAATTTTTCAGTCTTCGTTCATTCTTCTTTGCAAACCTGCTCAAGCTCTATGACGTTGTTTGGGAACCTGCTGAAAGGTGAATTCTTTCCCAGTTTTAGGTCTGTGCATTCCAGGGTGCAGTTGGTAGAGAACCATAAAAAAAAAACAAAACATACAGTACAGCTGTAATAGCCACCAAAACTGCATCCATTGAGTATTGACACAGGGGAGAATAAATATGGGACATATTTTAGTTTTTAATTTTTCTTTGCAGTTTTTGCTTTCATTGAACTTCTTTCACCCAGAAATCTGTGTTCACATTTAAAATCTGAATAAAAATATTGGCTAATAGACAAAAAAATGTTTATACTGTACATGGTACAGGACATCATTGGAAATGGATTATTACTGATAGAGGATGAATGCTTTTGCAAGGTACTGAATATACTTTACAGCAAATAAGTCTGCTAGTTTTCTGATATTTAGGAAAATTCATTTTTTTTCCCCATAAAGAGGTGCCTCCTTCTCTCAGTTTTTACTGGTGTCCTCTAGTAGTTCATGATCATTCTGAAGAATACCCCAGGGTAAAAGCCTTTAAGGATCTCTGAATAGTTCAAGAAGGTCCCCTCATAGATTTCTCTGTTCAAGACTTAAAATGTTTGGTTCCTTCAGTCTGGCAATGTAGGAAATTACCTTATACCCCAGAATGTATCTAGTTGCTCTTTCAATAATGGATTTCAGAGCATCAATTCTACCACTGTCCTATGACATTTTGTGACCTCCTCCATAAGGTTTATGCACAGTATGTCCTAATCCTGTGTTTAACTTTTTAGTCATTTTCACAATCAGGACACATTCTGTCACTGTTCACATATTAAATCTGAAAGGTTTACCATAGTTTTTTTTTTTTACCTGTCCATTCCTTTGTCCGTTTTCATACTGTCCTTGATAAGTATCCCCATTAGGCAGGACAGCCTTCCCCACTCCGTGCCTCTCCCCGGCGTCATTGCGATCCCCTTCGTACTCCTTGATCGCCAGGCATTGCAGACAATTAAGGAAGAGCAATTAGAAACGCTTATATGAAGAAAACGTGTTTCACAGGCGTACCTAAGAGAACAGGGCTTTCAGCTGCCGCCAGTTCAGCAATCCAGCCGTCCCGGCTGTATTGGTATTCATCCTCAACCCAAATGACTGCTTAAGTAGACTAATTTTAAATTTCACGAAACGTGAAAAAAAAACAGAACAAATGTAATACAGAAATAACTCATCTCATCTAGCTAAAGGAATACATTTATTTAGTTTAGTTAGACTTATATCTCTTTTTTAAAATGTCTTAATTTATTTTACTTTACAATCGAAGTACAGGCCCTACTCGTTCATACGTTTTGCTTTCAGGAGGTGAATTTAGAAAAATTCTACCAGTTAAATCTTACTATAAGAATAAACAAATATTAATTGCTACTAACCCCGAGGTAGGGTCCATGTTCTTCTTCAAATTCCTCGGATCCCACGTCCGACATAGCGCACAGCCCACCGGAGAGACTTTGCAGTCCCACAGAGATGGATACTAACTTAAACCTCGGTAGCCTAGCAACCGTAAGCGTTTGTTTTGGTAATGGATTCCATGACAACTGGGAGAAGTTTCAATTCAGACATCGCGGCCGCCGTACTATCCTGAACCCACAGGTTCGATTAAATACGTGTTGTAGTGCGACTGAGTATAGAGGCTGTACTGTGAGAATTGTTTGACTCATTTGTTTAGTTTTTTAAATCAAAGTGATGACGACGGTTTCTTCGTTTACTTCATATACATGTCTGAGAATTGTTTTTTTTCCTGGACAAAACTAATTTTAACCTCACAGTCCTT
Organism: Lepisosteus platostomus; assembly: GCF_059453375.1. Lineage (NCBI taxonomy): Eukaryota > Metazoa > Chordata > Actinopteri > Semionotiformes > Lepisosteidae > Lepisosteus > Lepisosteus platostomus. Next base: position 34,481,229 of record NC_142612.1, read on the forward strand.
TAGTTATTACTGCATGCATACTGTATGTATTCGTGATATGTATTCTGTTTGCTTTCAGATATCACTCGGATAAAATTTGGATTGAATGTAATGTTCCATGAGAAATGCATTAAAATACAGAAAGTGACTTGAGTTAAAAACAAACAGTACATTAGTAAGAGTAACAGCAAATGTTTACCCTGCAAGCATCCTCGCTACAGGTAGGTACAGTACTGGAGTTGTCAGCTGTCTCTGTAATGTCCAGACACTTCTCAGAACAGGGTTTTATAGGTGCCTCAGACTGAAATAAATTAAAGCAAACCTTTGTTAAATTTACATTGCTGCTTAATTACCTGATAAATGTCCTGTGAATGTGATAGCTTTACCTGATTTTTTTTTTATATACGAACTGCAAGAAATCACACAATTGTAATTCTACATACATAAATATTTACTTTTCACTTACTGTATGAATGCAATTGTTTTTTAATAAGTAGTACAATGCTACAGCATTATGGATTGGGCACAAACACTCATAGGGCTGTATTCCTCTTATTAAGTCATAAGACTACATGTGACTTTTGAATGTGGTTGTCAGCTCACCCGGTATCTCAGTGATCAAAGAGCCCCAGTCAAGTCATCTTGAATGTATATCATAACATAATGTAAAAAAGGCAGGCCAGTTTGGCCCTAAAGCACACTGCTAAATTAGCATGAACCAGATGTTGGGTTCACACAGATGGGAAAGTCTGCTTTTATACATATTACTATTTCTATTGTAGTAAATTCTCAATGAAATGGTTGAGCTACTGTATCTTCTAGAAGGCTTCCTCAACCATGGAGTGAGGAGATGGGCCATGTGCTTCACTTAAACTGTCATACTGTATAGAAAAACCTCTGGAAGTGCACTATAAATAGATGGTTTATTTTGTGTTATCAGTCATTTTTACAGAATGGTACTGCTGTCATACTGTATAGACAAACCTCTGGAAGTGCACTATAAATAGATGGTTTATTTTGTGTTATCAGTCATTTTTACAGAATGGTACTGCTGTGTGATTGAGTTTGTGACACCCGTTGTGTGTCTGGTGTCTGCATAGGCTGTCACTACCAGCCTTCTTACACTTTGGCACCTTCTGGCTGCACTTCGTGCTCTCTGGTCTTCACTTTAGTCCATTGGTACAGACCTCCTGCCATTCCCCATCGGAGCTGGGGAATTACAGCTGAGTCTCCTGCTCTCCAGCCTTTAAAACCACATGTTCATTAACATCCCAGTGGGCAGCCCTTCCAGGTCAGCAAATCACCAATCAGTCTTCCATTTCACCTTTCTTTTTTCTCACAGTTCACACAAGTACTTTTCTCTCTCGGTTTTGTCTCACTTGTGCATGGCCAGACAGGAAAAAAGACCTGTCCATCAGAAATTCTTTGCAAGAAACTCCCCACACACACACACACACACACACACACACACACACACACACACACACACACACAGTCTTCCTGAACACCATTCACTGATTCACATTGTTTGAATCAGGCACTTCAAACAATCAGACTTCTGCTTGAAATACAAGGATGTATTTCACTAGGCTGTTCCTCAGAGCCCCAGCAGAAAGTGTGGAGTCCATTCCAGCTTTTCACATGCCTCTGCGACACCCACAGGCTACAACACTTCCATGGCCACACCTGCACAAATTATCTTCAAGAGACCATGATCACACACTCACACAGCAGTCAAAGTGCTGCTTTTCTTGCACCTCTGCAGCAGGCAGTAATCAGGTACTTAACCACACTGTGTCCCCCCTGCACAGTGAAAACAAACACTTTAGCATTTCCACAGCACAAAAGTAATTCATGTTGGATTCAGGAGAGTTCTCCATTGACATGTATTTCAGCTTTTAGAGGAGTGACATTCTACTCCCTTTCCAATCTGTGCTGTCTCTCTGCATCCCAGGGGAACCCGTGCAGTCTCTCTCTTGAGAGGTTAGACATATCATAACTGATCAATACATGAAATGGACACAGGCTGACATCCTCTCACAAGGACCTTATTTTCTTTCAAACTAAGCACTGAATTAGTTAATTGATCTGATTCTTAGTTTAAGATTAAACTGATCTTCATCCACTGAGGTCTGCAAAAGCATTTTACTTACACCAAGAATTAAAAAATTCAGGAATATATCAGCTGGCTCATTTAGACAACATGAAACAGCATTCATCTATAATATACATATATAATTTATTATTATATCTATACAATTAATATGTTTAAGTTTCTCAAATGCATTTCACAAATGTAAAATATATTGTATAATTAAAAAATAAAAATACTTAACTATTCAATATATTATAGCAATGAGGGAAATTAATCAAATTAATTTCAAAATTGATTTTAAGCTTACACCAAAAACATTAAAATCTTTATCATTGCTTTTTAGACATCAAGCGCTACTTGATTTTCCTTCTTATGCAAAGAAAGGACAAAGATGCACCTGAAGAAAAAGAATTCAGTGCTGGGTCAAAGGGTAGATTAAGTTCCTCTACACGCATTTTGGTGGATGTACATAGTATTTTGGTGAGAGAGTGCACATCATGCAGCTTTCAATACCTTTAAATGCACATGAACTTGAGTAAAACCCCAAAGTGGTGGCTGTCTGTTGGTGGGTCTTGCACAACACAGGACACATGCAGCATACCGTAACAGAGAAAAAAAGAGAAGGGATGCCCTTGTTTTACTAAGTACAAAATTACAGTCTTTAAGAAAAGAAGAAGTCTAAGCAAACATATTTAAGAAGATATAATCCAAGATCATTTATATGAGCCTTACTAACATCTTCTGTTACCTGTCTGTAGCCTGGCAGCTAATCTGCTTTCTTATGTACAGTGCATAGACAAACACACTGACAGAATCACAGTCAACAGTCAAATGCAAAGGGTCTTTAGAAGGTACTGACCCTCAGCTTTTCCAGGTATAGGTTCTCCTAAGTCTGTTTCAGGTTCTCACTTAAAGGCTTACCTGATACTATATTAATATTTTCTCTTTTCTCTTTCTGTCCAGCTCAGTAAATCTCCAAATCCCCTCCATGTCAGACTCTATCAGGATTTAAGAACATATAAAGGACTTAAAGGACAAATAAAGGCCAGGATTTTCCTCTTTTAAAGCCTGTTTCATGCAATTTCTGTCAGGTGTGTCTGGTTCAACCGAAAATATATTTCCTCCTTTAGTCGCAGGGCTTTCTGGAGCTCCTAGTGTTGCTCTACATAGCTCTATTTCATGCAGACACAATTACATTGTATTTTAATTTTCCAACCAGTCTTACTTCGCCTACTAGATGAAATCCCTAGCTTTGTAAAACCTTTACAAATGAAAAATAATTAAGTAGGAGCAATTAAGCAACATACAGAATCAGCTTAAAAACTAAGCCTTAAATTAATAAATACTCAGAACATATATTGCAAATGACAGGCTTTTAAAAATATATTTTTGTTAACCAAATGAAAAGACCAGTAATTGAATACATATTCTGTTTATAGTGTTCCGCTCACAATGCTACAAATTATTAAGTGCCAATTCTAAAGACCCTGTCAGATCTTACACTGTGTGTTTCACATTTCCATTCAGTATAAATTGATTAGTGTTTGCAATTGAGGTTGGAGGAGACAAGGCTGCTGACAAAAGTAATTGAGCAACTAAAAAAATACTCATTTCTCAATTACCTTTTGTAGTCCATCGTTGGCTTAATTGGGCCAATTTAGCAGCTTCTCCAACTTTGTCAAGAAGAGAGAACTATCAAACCTGCAGACACACAGATGCAAGAGTATTTTTAAATGGATATTAATTGCCCTAAAATAACATTCCATTTGATCTGAAATGTATGTGTACAATTTTTTTTTAACTCTTTGACCTAAAATGTAGACAAGAGCTGCTTCTGGCACTTAGAAACACTTTGTGTGCCGGTGAAGCTATTTCATTATCTCTAAGGTTTAAAGTTAGGGACTTACTTATTTGTGCAACCAAAAGTTGATGTTCATATTGCTTTGGGGTTGTACTGACCAACAAAATATAAATATTAAATAAGACATCCACAACTATGAATCAGTCTGGTGTACTTGTAAAACGTTTAACTCTCTTAATTTGCACCAAAAATTCAAAATACACTTTTCTTAATTAACGTGTCACAGCTTAACTAAGCTACGTTTTGAAATTTGCCCCGACCCATATGAATCAAATTTCACCGCTTCATCAAGGTGTTTATGAACCTGGTTATTTATTCCTTATTAGAAATGACGAGAGATTAAAATAATCCAGCCTCATTATCGAATTGTAGTATGTTAGATTTTAAAAACAAAATGTGAAAATACGTGTATTATATTAAAAATAAATTCGTTAGACATTAATATAGATGTAAGAACGATCAATTCAAAGACATACAAACTATACTCTTGTAGTTTAAGAATTAACTTCTGAAGTCTAAAATAGGTTTTAATCCTGTCTGTTAATTATTTAAAACGTTACAAATGGTCACAATGAGGAAATACATTGTTCTCGTTAATATTTTTGGTATTATATTGCGTTGAACATCAGCTGGAGGAGAACATATTGATAATTTGGAACATTTAAATCTAGTTGTGAACAGTATTTGTGCAGTTTTGAAATAGTGATATCTGGAGTGCGTTGAAGCTCTCTCACGTAGTGCAATTAAAAAAGAAACAACCTTTTAGAAATTCGCCCTTTATGCATTTCTTTTTAAAATATGTTTCCTTGTCGCTTTGCCACACCAAAACAAGTAAAGTAAAGGTATCACGTCAGACCGGTTCCTGGTTTTGACGTCAAGAAGAGCTCGGAGCTCTTCAACAGACTGGCGAATCAGGAAGTACAGCAGTACCTTACTTGACAGTCAGACGCATGAAGTGATTCACCTCAGGTTCTTCAGTTAACCGGTAAGTAAAGGCTGTAATGTCTACAGACATGTCTTGCTGCATTTGGAAAATATTTGCTTCAAGTTATTACAGCAACCATACTCTCTTCGTGGGCTAGAAATGGCTGCAATATATAACTATTCCTTAACAGGTAAGGATGCAATTTGAGGAGTACTTCCGAAATGAAATTATCTTCATTAGGATTTCGTTTTGTTGTTGTTGATATCTCCAACCTTACAGATCTAAGGTGTTTATCTAATGTTTATGCTAACGTTGGGAGGAATAATCCGATCGCTTCCCAACTAAACTTTTAATGTTGTTGTATCTTAACGTTATTCGTATTTGGTAAACTACAGCTGACAAAAATTAAAATTATTTGCAAAGATTTTTTAAAACACCTGATTTACAGTTCTGTGTGCTAATTAAGATCATTTGCTGTTTATAAGGAAGTGCTGTTCAGAAAGGCAGCTTTAAGAATTTTCACAGCCTACATCACCGCACAAACTTTTTACGAAGACAATATCACGTCGTCCTTCAACGGGTATCTTTAAATAGGCAAGACAACAAGGTACAGTACTCTTTTGAAAAAAGAGTGCAATCGTTATTAAGACCCTTAATCTTAGTTTCTGGTCGCCAAGTTTCTGTTTAACCTGAATTACTTTTCCGGCCCTGGCAACACCAACAATGACAGCTCCATTCATATAGGCGTGTGTGAGGCGTGTTTCAAGTTACACTGTTACGGTTGTCATAGATAGTATTGTGCCATAGTCTCCCGTATAAGAAATTGGGAGCAAATGAATGTGTTAGATTCGAACCCACAGCTGCTTCTGTCATACCACATCCTTACGAGGAAAAATCTATCTAATCAAAACCTTGCAGACCTTCAACAATTTCAAACTGTATAAGCTCCCAATCGATAATGGCCATGTACATCACACCGTAGAATTATACAGTAAATGCTATTTCTTAACACCTCTCTGGTTTCCTTCCACAATGAAATAATATCCTGATAGACTCATATAATATTCACTTATAGTTTTATCACGTCTTTATTATATTCTTACCTTTTTTGTGTAAGCCATATTCTCGAAAATGTTCTAGTCGTTATTTAGCTGTTGGACGTCTGCTTTCACAACATAGGTGTAATCTCGATTCATAAAAGGGAGTTCTTTCAGCAGTACAGTTAAAAAAAGAGATCGAAGAGAAAGTGTAATTTCCTTTCCTTTTTATCAGAAATAGCACTCAGTGGATGACCCGTCCCAGAAGTGGTCGCTAAAGAGCGCTATCAGTCCCCCAGGGGCGTATGTATTCGCAAGAGTCTCATGCGCAGATACATACACCAGACAAACCTCCGTAAATTTAGCAATGTAAATCCAGTATTATAAGAACAGTTACTATTTTGTTTTTAGCTGAATTGCTCCTTCATCGACTATTTGGTCCCACCTCGCTTCTCTTTGCCCTGCCAGTACCTAGAACGTCCCAACAAAATGTTTCGGACAGTTTCAAGCTAGGAGTTACATGCTGAGTAAAGTAGTGGCAAGAGGGAGCAGTGTTTTCCACGACAGTTCATGTTTAATATACAGTATTAATGCAACTGTGGCACGTTACCAGTGAACAGCGTTTAGCAAATAAAAGCAGTGTCACTTTTATCTGTACTTGTAATTCAAGACTGAGTATTCCCCAGGCTTATTCCATGTGGTATCTGGTCCTGGCCCTGCGCTCATATTGAATACAGTTCACACAACTGAACGTTAATGTAGTCAGCATGCATTATTTTTTAGTAATGTTCGATTAGTTAATGATGAATATGCAACTGTCCATGTAATATGGGAGTTAATTGTTGTTCATGTTTAACTAGTGTCAGTATTTTCCTTACTGGATTGCTTTATAATGCAAACTAATTATAATAATTAATCAACTCCATGATTTAATCAGAAATGGCATAGTGAAATGTGCAATAGTTAGCATCCCTTCCATACAGTGATGGGGCCCTGGGTTCAGTTCTTTGGGTGGTATCTGCATATTGTATGTTCTCCCTATGTTCATCTAGGTTTCCTCTGGGTGCTACAGTTTCCTCCCGTTAATTGGCATCTGGGGTAACTAGTCCTGGTGTGACTTTGTGTCTGTGTGTGCCCTGAGATGGGTCATCCAGGGTGTATTATGCTATGTGCCTGTTGCTTGCCAGGATAAGCTCTGGCTTCCCCATGACCCTGCATTGAATAAAGCTTTTAAGAAATGGATGGATGATTTAATAACTAACAGTGGTGGGTGGGCATTGAAATAGTGCAAAGTTGTACATTTGTATATCTTAATGCATGTTTGCAGGGAGAGAAGAGAGACTAGGAATCAAAGTATAAAACAGACATTTCAGAGTGCTGTAATTGGAGAAAAACCATAAAATCCAACATACAGACTCCATAGACACTGGTTCTGAAGGTCAGAGCCAGGAACATGGAGCTCTGAAACAGCAGTGTTAATTACCTCTCCACCATGTCCCCTCTTTTCATTCTGCATCAGTAGAAACCAGAAATTCACTAATCCCGGCTTCGTACATTTAACTGTTACACCTATAATACAGAAAGACTAACTGCATATAATATTCCTAATGTATTTAATTAAACATTGTGGCAAATTGTAAGCAATACAAAATAGAGCAAGAAATGTAAAATACTTTCCAGTTAGTTGCTTGTTAGAAAAGGGAAACATCTTTTTATCCTTATTTTTTTTTTGTTTCTTCATATGTCCTATGTGACTTTACAAGATGCCCATGGATGGACAGTACAAAGCTTCTTTCTAGCAGTGTGTGGTCCATTCAGTTATATATATATAACATTACTTTATTAACCCTTTACAATTTCTTGCATTAGGAATTATCTTTTCGCATACCCCAGCTTGCTCTCCATGAGACACACGGATAGGGAGAGAGCCTGGGGTCAGAGCGCAGGGTCTGCCATTGTACGGGGCCCCTGGAACAGTTGGGGTTAAGAACCTTGCTCAGGAGCCCAACGGAGTAGGATTCCTCTGCCGGCTGCAGGATTTGAACCAGCAACCTTCTAGTCACAGGCACAGATCCTTAGCCACAGAGCCACTGCTCCGTGGTGTTACATGTTCTTTTCATACATCCCAGTGAATGAACCACCTGTGGTTCCTATAAATCCCAGTTAGCAATAAGTCATTTTTTTTTTGCTGAGATTTGCAATAGCAAAATGCATATATGCATTTTTAAACAAAATTAAATCCTCAAGTATTTTTCCCAAGTATTCCAAAGTATTCTCAAGTATTGTGTGTTTTTTACATCTTGGCCTACAGGTTCAAAAACTGCAGCCGCTCACAGGTGAGAATGATGAAGCCAAGGCAAACACCTCTGACCCAGAGATCTTCGAACCACTCATCTTTTAACACATCACACCCTCTTAGCAGAACAGCAGTGCCAATTGGAGGAGAGTCGTGTCTCTCCCTCACAGCATGAATGCCTGCAAGCTCCTGGGAAACTGCAGGGTATGCTGTGTTGGTGAGAAAGATCTGGCTAACTAATTCTACTCTACTCTCAGATCAGCCAGTTGTGCACAATTGCTTGAGGGAATCCCAGTAACAGCTGAATAATGACATGACCCAGGCTCTTTCCTATGATCATTTGAGACACTCAGTAATCCCCAAGAATATATATTTTTAAAATCTGAAATCTGTTCTTGAAATTAAATGCTCTTTTGTTTATCTTCCAGTGTACAAATGAATATATTTCCCTGAAGAATACTTTTGGAATCACTGCCTTTTGATGCCATGTAGCCGTGCCATAATTTTTCAGAATTTCATCTCTTGGCAAAAGTGAATCCTTCTTCCCCAGCTTTCTAGTCCAAGTGCTAGAGAGTTGACAGAAAGTAAATGGCTCCCATTCCTCCAGGAATTCGACTCTTGTCTTCATTTACAAGAGATCAATGGTGAGTGTCTGAGTACATTCCTACGGTGTATGATTAGTCATTTACTACTAAAACATAATTGAATTTACTAAAGCAGATATAATGGGTTCGATGTGCACTGTGTTCCAAATTTTGAAGCCCATTGTACAATTTAGAGGGAAATATAACCTTGACTTCCTGGCTACTGAACATTTAAATCCACGCTCACTCTTCTCCAAGTCAGTTGTTTTTATGCTGTGGTTGATAGTTGTTATTGTAAAAATTTCAAGAATGACAAGTAGCCACTATCATTTTTTTTAACATACTTTACATTTGTAAAATAAATGAAAAGCAGGATACAACTGTACCATTTTAATCTTTTTGCAAACATCAAGGTGGATACAGGTAAGGTCAAGTCAAAAATAGACTGTCACTGCATTGCATTTTATTACTAGAAAATGTTTAAATTTGATGAAGAGAGGAACTGATGTAGGAGGTTTCTTAATTTCTCACATAGAGTTTTGATACCATGGTTCATCTGTGAATGTCTTACTGTAAAAAACAAGTGTTTTCAGATTTGCAGATATGAGCAAAGGGTACAGGAGCAAACAGGATCAGAGTATTTGAAGGTCCAAAAGACAATCTCTCAAAGCACTGTCACATAATCTAGTCATAATGCCACAGATCCTGGATTCAAAATTGCTGCCACCTCTATGTATGATAGCACCGCTCTGCTATTAATTTCAAATGCTGTAATTACTAAATAATCACTGTAGACAGCCTACATGTTGTGATGAAGATCTCTTTTGATACACTCCTTAAATCTTAACTTCTGTTTACAAAACACAAATGTTTTGTTTTTCGCTATCTTTTCCATGGGCTGTGAAGAGCATGTAATTTTACTTATGAAAATCACTTTTGATATACATGGCAATGTAATACCAACATCTAAGTTAAAAAATTCCACTTATGCTGCCACATAGGAGACCCAGATATCTCACTTTTAATTAAAGTTCCCATTTATATATTGAAGCAAAAAAGTTAAAATTGCAAACACCTATTTGTAGACACTAAATACAGTGAATAGTTTTCCTAAAACATCTGTGTGATGCTCTGTTACATGTTGCCATGCTGTACGTGTGCAGAATTTTAAAGAGTGTAGTCTTGAGAGACAGAATAAGCCAATATGAAAGCCCTGCAAATCCTAACATTTTTGAAGTGAGTTTGAGTGAAGAAATAAGTCGGTCTTCCATTTCCTCAGATGCTTTCTTACTATATCAGTGGGAGATATGTCTCCTCCTTGTTCTTGTTTTTATTATATTCTTGTGCACAAGTAAGGGTTAGTGAAATGATAAGGTTTTCTGTTGCTACTCTGTTTACACTACTCAGCCCCATGGTTTCTGGAGAAGGGTTCTGTATGTCTGCTAAATTATTTTCAACCCTGCAGCTCACATGCTAAATCAAACCTAATTACTACTTATGAAGATGCAAAATAGCTGGTTGGTCATCACCATCTATAAAGTTTCAATTTCCTGTAGAAAATTATAGACGAACACTAGTGACATCTTCCTTTTCCACCTCTTCCATAAAGCATCCTTTTTAGGATAATTGCAGTGTGCTCTATAGGGCAATTTCTGAAACCTTTTCAGTGTGGGACAGCAGAAATCTCAAGCAGACAGCTAAAGGCTAAGACAATGCTAATACATGAAAATATCTTGTATAATAGGACTATACACTCATACACATCAAAAGATGACTGTTACACATGAAACTAAAAATATTAAGAAAACATTATTATGTTGTAATAGTGTTATATTATCTTGTCCATCCATTTTTAAACCATTTCATCCAATTCAGGGTCATAGGGGAGCCAGAGCCTATCCTGGCAAGTAGTGGCTGCAAGACAGGATACACCTTGAAGGGGACGCAAGTCCAGCACAGGACACACACAGATACTAACACACATACAGTACTTACACCAGGGCCCAGTTGCCCAGAAGCTACCAGTACATCTTTGGACTGTGGGAGGAAACCAGAGAACCTGGAGGAAACCCATGCGAACATGGGAAGAACATACAAACTCCATACAGAAAGCACCCTAGGAATTGAATGCTGCAAGGCAGCAATGCTAACCACTGTGCCCTGGCCGTGGTGCCCTGTTATGCTAAAAATAAGTCAGAACAGGAATATTCTAAAGATATAAAATCATAAAGATTTGTTTGAAACCCTGAAAACTTCTAAAGTCAATTTATGTAAGAAGGTTTTAATAGTTATTCCAAATACAAGGTGAATATTTAATAGAAATTCCTTTTCCATAACCCTTGAGAGGATTTAAAAAAAATTTTTTTTCCAGACTTTTATTGCAACACTAGCTCTAGGTGTCAAGGAAGGACCACAGCCAGAATGATTCATTACTACACACAGCTTTAACTCAGTTATCCCCCCCAGCTCTGTACAGTGTGTTTGCTCCTGGGCTGTGCATCTGTGGCTTTATTTGCAGATTATGTAACCCAAGTGAGGGAGGAGAGATTGGTTAAGGGTTCAGTGTCTCTGTTTGTTTCCAGGTACAAGGCCTTCACGTTTGTCCTGACTTTCCTGCTGTATACCAGCTATCACCTCTCCAGGAAACCCATTAGCATTGTCAAGGTCAGTTGCAATATGCAAACATCTGCAAACATGTTGTGGACATTTCAGCAATTGTTTTCTTGATTAGTGGGGCATAGTGGTTCCTTTCTGTGTTTTTTTTATGTTCTGTGTTTTTTATGTTGACATTTAGATTAAATCACTTTGTTACCTTTGGCCAATCACTTTACTAATGAGGTGATTTAATGTTTATGCAAACAGGTCACTTGCAAACAGGTCATCAATCAATCAATCAATCAAATTGTGCCAAAATATTTAATCAATATCCAAAATCTTTAAACATTATTTCAGTAAAAAATATACTTTAAAAGAATGCTAAGTTATTTTTAAATGCTCTGTACATGGTTTTGAATAAAAATGCAGGGGTATATTACAGGGCAGAAAAATGTGTTCACAGTATAAATTCACGACTGTCATGCTGCTGTTCATTGTGTGTTCTGAAAGAAGTGCACAAGTGAACACAAACTTATGGTGACCATCCATCTGGGCAGTAGTTACACAGCACTTACACAGGATATGTGCTTTTGTTATTCCTATTTACAATGATTAAATATTATTATAACTAGCTTAGTGTTTGTGCAGCATAGGGTTGCAGTGTCTGTGGGATTTTGTTTCACTTCTGTTCCGAGTAAAATAATCTTGAGTATTAGTGCTCAAATCAAATTTAATATCATATTAAAATTTCGTATCATATTTCTTCACTTAATCATGATTTAAGGACTCTTACATCCTAGAATCAGCCTAGAAAATCATTCTAGAAAGTCTAGAAAATCTAGGACTACAGTTTTAAAACGTTTTCATTCATACTGAACTCAATCATTTAATTAATAATTTATTGATCCCTCAACCCTTAGTCATTTTCAGCACTCTTTAAGTAGCTCTTTAATAGATATATTAAGCACAATTTTCGCCTTGGTTTAAAATCGTGGCTTTTATTGAATATGTGTTATTGTTAACCAATTAATGATTAGCAGGCACAGCTGGGAATGACACTATCAAACACTCTTAAAATAAGTGTGGTAACTGGTGGCTAGTCTTCCAGCCCAGGAAAAGGAGCTCTATGGAGGTGTTTATTTACATAATTACTTACAGAAAACTTAATGAAACAAATGAAAAGCCTGATTCTGTATTTGAAGCACCGACTAGACTCTTTAAGGTCCCTTTCTATTCAGCACTCTCCTCTTTAAACAGCTAGTTTGCTTACAACTCATAAAAAACAAAGCAAATCCATTTTCTCAGTCACATTTCTAGTAACCAGCACATAGCCTTTTAACAGCCGCTTTTCTTCATCAGCTCACCCAGCAGACCAGGGCATTTTCAGCACTACCAGCCTCGTCCTCATTCTGCTGTCCTGGGCTCTCTATAGCTGTAACTCTATAGAGTACCACAAATCCCTTCCTTCTTTATGTTCACCTTTGCCACTTGGTCTTGAATGAGAACAAGTCAAGTATAAGGTTTAGGCTTAAATAGAGAAGATCGATACAGGAACCTGAAACAAGTATTCAAAATCTTTTATGTGCAGTATTTCCTGACTACTGAAGGTTTAGGGGTAGTAATCCTCCTTGTTTCTAATGCATCTCTGTCCCTTATAGTGTCACAATATCCATTGAGCATCTGCGTTTCAGTTAGGGAATATGGTCAGTGGGATATGAAAACAACAAAGCTTTTTTATTTTATTTTGGATGACCTTGTAATCCTTGAGTAACACCAACACGCTATTGCAATACTGGTTGATGTACCTTTTGAATTAAAGGGGACTGCAATGCTATTTTCATGTTTCAGGATTAGAAAGAATCAGCATTGATGAGTGCCTTTCAAACTACAATAAAAGTGAAATGTACGCAGGAACTTGTAAAAATCTCACACTACACAAAAAAGAGAAAATTTCCGGGTAGGCGCAACGCCATGTTCAGCGATTCATGGGAACTAGAATGCGAGTTTGAGACATAATGGTGACTTATACTTTTACAAAGTTCATGATTTTGTGCTTAATTCAAAATTTGTTATTTTTTCTAGAACATTAATGAGTTTATTTTGTTACGGCGATTTAATAACCAGTCTGAGAAATTGGGACTGCAGTTCCCCTTTAAGATGTATCAAAGGATTCCCTCTGATGTGTCCTCATGTGTATGGTGAATCTCCAGGGGGAGTTGCACAAGAACTGTCGCCCCTCCACGGAAGAGGATGTGCCCCTTGTCCAGAAGGCCTCTCTCCAAAACAGTGTATCTTGTGGCTGGAAGCCCTTCGGTAAGAGAAGAGACATTGTTTATGACTGCAGGGCACAACCCCCTGCCTCTGAGGACTACAGTGCCTCCTGATTCTCGTCTGACCTCTCAACTTCATGCTTATCTGGTTAATAATTTGTTATGAAGTGAACCAGTTATACCTGTTGTCCAGGTGTGGCAGGACTGTGGTCTTCCTGAGCTGGAGTTGTGCCCCCTGTATTTTAAGGGCCGAAAGTAAATGAAACCATGTTACACCCACCTTCTCCTTGACTTGGGTAATATGTTGTCCCTGTTTTTTTTTTTCAGACAACTCCAACTATAATGAGTTACTGGGAGCAATGGATTATTCTTTTCTCTGTGCCTATGCTGTTGCAATGTACTTCAGGTAAATGATTAAAGAAATAATTTATAACACTACGCATATGATGAAAATAATGCAGAAGAGCTGAGTCACAGCTAAAGAAACACTGGTATTTAGTCCGTAATGGAATGTGTTTTATTGCTATTACTGTACATTCATTATTTTTCAATACTAATTACCTAAATAAACATGTTACATACTTAAGACTTCAAGGGGTCTTAAGAAGTACTTAAGAAGTATCAAAGAGGTACCTTTATAAGCATTCCATTTAAGAAATAAATTCACCTATGTCTTTGTTAATTAAGCATTACAACATTCTCAAATAGTGCTGTTTATTGCCCCCTTCTGCCAGATCTTCCAGAAGGGACCAGACAAAGCCAAATATAAATCAGCAGTGCTTTCTGTTGGCCAGTGTCTTTTTGTTTCTAATCCAAACAAAATCTACCATCACTGACAGCAGTGAGTGGAAAGATAAGAGTTTTGATTCACTCCTGACCTTGAAGGAGATGAGAAACTGAATGACAAACATTGCTTTGAATAAGTTAACGGCTGCAAGCCCATCATGTTCTTGAACCAGAGTATTCCCTTTAAACACTTTTTGTATTTTTTAACCTTTTTATTAATGTATTACTTAGATTAGATTGACTATATAATGTGCCATATTTATGACTATTAAAATTTTAATAGCACAACAGTTAATAAGTGGCAAACCTTCTTGAAACTTACAAAGCAGTTTGTAAAGACAAGATTGCAACATCCACAAAAGGCAACAGCATACACCAGAAATAGTCAAACGCTGAACTTTCCAATCCATCCAGTTTGTTAAAATGCTTAATTAATCATTTTTAACCATTTTGATAAGATAATAATTAAAAATCTATTTGTGCCACACATCCTGAGATGGAGTGGATTGAACGAGGTCCAATCTCGTAGCACTGTTAGAAACACACTTTCGAGGCTGTAATGTTTATAAACCTCTCACTACATTTATACAGGTTGTAAAGGAAAGGTTATTATGATTTTAAGGCCTGAATACACAGAGCTGCCAGATGTTCTGTTCTGGGTTGATATCCGTAAAATATCCGTAGTCAGTGTTCATGAATTGTTGGTCAGGTCCCATCCATGTGGTGTGACCTGCACGTCTTGTAGGATTTCTAGTTGCTGCCAGGAAGTGTTCTTGGGAAGACCCCAGTGCCTGAGTAGCCAGTGTTGACTGACTAGTTAATTAGTTAATTTCCTTATTGTTTTGTATTCTTATGTTCTCCTCTCCTCCTATTTTCCCTTCGTTAAGTAGTAGCATTATTAAAAATATAGTCTTATGGAAAAATAACGTTTTTTAAGTACAAACTCCAGTATAACAGCAAAATAGTTTTAATTAGCGAATTAATTTTCTAAAATAATTACCCCTTAACAGAAAGCTATACAAACAAAGAATTTGTATTGCTGTGCCTAAGAATTATGCTGGAATTTAGGTTAAGGAGTTAAGAAAAAGTAATTTCTCCACTACCAAAATAATAATAATAATAATAATAATAATTGCTTACACTTATATAGCGCTTTTCTGGACACTCCACTCAAAGCGCTTTACAGGTAATGGGGACTCCCCTCCACCACCACCAATGTGCAGCATCCACCTGGATGATGCGACGGCAGCCATAGTGCGCCAGAACGCTCACCACACATCAGCTATCAGTGGGGAGGAGAGCAGAGTAATGTAGCCAATTCATAGAGGGGGAGTATTAGGAGGCCATGATTGGTAAGGGCCAATTGGAAATTTGGCCAGGACACCGGGGTTACACCCCTACTCTTTTCGAGAAGCGCCCTGGGATTTTTAATGACCACAGAGAGTCAGGACCTCGGTTTTACGTCTCATCCGAAGGACGGCGCCTGTTTACAGTATAGTGTCCCCATCACTATACTGGGGCATTAGGACCCACATGGACCACAGGGTGAGCACCCCCTGCTGGCCCCACTAACACCTCTTCCAGCAGCAACCTTAGTTTTTCCCAGGAGGTCTCCCATCCAGGTACTGACCAGGCTCACACCTGCTTAGCTTCAGTGGGTTGCCAGTTGTGAGTTGCAGGGTGATATGGCTGCTGACTATGCGCTTATTGCCTTCATTTGCCAGCTTTAGATGACTTCCATAGCACTTTGATGTATGTCACAGATGTCATAAAGCAGTCTGGTTCATTATAGGTCAGTTGATAATACAGGTTTGTTCACTGGTAAGTATTGTTTGTGGTGCTAGCAATAACTCCAGTGTAAGTCACCCTAAGGTGTGACCACCCTTGTGAAGTTAATGATTGATGAGTCTGTCTGCAGGCAGTCAATTCTGCACCTGAGCGGAAGGCTATCCAGGATAAACTGGTGACTGGGGTGGGAGAATTAGCTGTTAGGGAATCAAAGATCTATGTTTTTGTTGGGAACCTTTTGAAAGTAATTTACTTTAATAAAAGTCTTAAAAATAAATAATATTTGTTTTATAATAATCCATCCATAATCAGATAGATGGTCATTCCTGGTAATAGTCACAGCAGCCCAGTGCCGAAAGTATTGACGCAGAAGGCACAAGATGGGACTACAGCTGCAAGAGACAGCTGCATAGCACAGGGCACACACAAACAGGCAAAGAAGCCTGCTGTACAGAATTGAACCCAGGTCTCAAGAACTGTGAGGCGGCAATGTTAAACTGCCATGCTATTAATAATAACAACAAGAAAGTGAATAGATCAGTAAAAAAACACATTAACTACATGGGTAGGTCATGGCATAAAATATTGTTTTTCAGTGAGATTTGAATGTACTGTAGCAACTGAAATCCAGGCATTGCATCATATTGGTGCAATGTACTCGAAACACCTACCAGCCCTGTTTCTGAAAGAATAGTACAGATGAGAGAAGTTCAACTTCAATTATTAGAGACTTGCAGGGGCTGAAAAACAGTAGAGATCTTTTCATACAACTTTGACAAACAGCATCTTTGATTTACTTGCTCATTGTTTGCATATAGTATTTTATTCAACATATGCTGCCTTGTGTAGGTTAAATTAGATATTTAATTAAATTCCTACAGCCACTGCATGCAGAGACAAATTATTATTACAAATTATATTACGATTTACAGAAATAAACAACCAGCCCTCTTCACTATCAGTATTAATATCTGATCGTCTGAAGTCCTTATTCCTAGCAGTGTGCACTTCTGAAAACAGCGCACTGACCTCAAATACATTAAAACCTCCTTTTATAATTGACAAATCTTTTTGTTTTTTTACTTTTGAAAGATATCTTAAAGATTAAACAGAGGAAAATTCAAATCCCACTTAAAGTAGCCTTTGTCCCAACCTACAACTGAGGTAATTTAGTCTTACCAAATAATTAGCTCAATTAAGATCAGGGGTAGAGTGGAATTGTTCACCACTCATATACAGGTAGATAATACCCTGGCCTCCTGCGTTTGGAGTGACCTGTGTTAGGAATGTTAGGTATGGTAAGACAGCCAAGCCCATTTGGTTGTTGATAGATTAAAAGCAAATCCTGGATTGTATGGTGAGCCAATGCAGAATCACGAGAGATGATATGCGTCATAGTCAAATCTCTTACAGTTGCAAGTTGTGCAAGAGCTAGATTAGACACAACATTAACACCCATAAAATAATACTACAATAATCAGTAAAAGTTCAGTGAATTATTTGATCATTCTGAACTCAACTCACTTTTCATCAAATATAGTTCCATTTTTTGTTAAATCCCTGTGCCTTATTAACTTATTTACTTTATCCCACCATTTATAACAATTATTTTTCAGACCCATTTTAGTTTTCTTTATTTTTCCCTGAAAAGACATCACACTTTTGCACTTCTTGCACCCCCTGAAAGAGACCATCGGACTACTGTCTAAAGTCTGTAGAAATGTTTAAAAAATAATATGACATAAAATGGCTTTTCGCTTCTCAAAGAAAGGATGTACAGTACTCTGTTGAGGAGAACAAACAGAAGAGGCTTTCAGTTCCATAACCTCGTAAGACCCCAAGTGGTAGTGCTATTGTAGGACAGGAAAATGAAACATGATTTGAAAAATAATAATGTCAGAGGGAAAAAAGTTTATGTTTAGAATTCTGTTTTTTTATATTTAATGAATGGTTTTAAAGTAATGTCTTCTTCCTGATTAAGAGACAGGTAATGAATGCCTTCAGGACTTTCAGTGTTTACTAAGATCATAAAACATCCAAATGTTGTATTTGTGAGTGTGAACATACACCTGGTAAATATGGAATTTAATACTTGTCAGCAGATCTCTTGCTCGGCTAGTTAGAAAATAAATTTACTGAGGTGTAAAATGGTAGGAGAGAGGAATGAAATGTGAGTCAAACAGGTTTGGGTACATGCAGGCTGCCTCATTCATCATTTTTGTTTCTGAGTTACACATAAGGCAGCTTAGTGAAGGCATTAGGGCATTAGCACCTAACCCTATTTTGTCATTTTTGCATTTTTGTGATTTTTATTAATGAACGTGATTCAGCTCAAAATATGTTTAGAAGAGAAAATAAATATGTTAATTAAGAGCTTAGTCATGACACTTTGAAATTGCACTTAATATTTGTTATATACAACACCTCCTACACCCACTCCTTCTATTCAAAGCAACAGAAAAGAAGTAAATAGATCATTTCTATCCAAGAAACATGGCATTATTGCATAAGTGTTCTAACACTACAGAAATCTAAAATAAAATTACCTGACTTCTTCTTACATATACAGTAGTTACTAGAATGGCCTTTGTCTGTGTGCAATAATACTGGTCCTTATGATTTCAAAACAACTCAGGCATAAAGTTTTATAATGGTAAAGATCAGGAGGAGGATATAAAAACATTTCAAAGACCCTCAATGTCTGTTTGAGCATGGTAAAATTGATCAGTGAGAAGTAGAAGGCACCCAGACACTGGGTATAGATCAGTCTGTCCCTTCAAACAGCAGATAAGTAAGGAAAGGTCTTAGCTACTGTATACCACAGTAGTACAATAGTGAATTTTAAAGAATTAGAGTTCAGTCCTTTTGATTAATCATGGGGATGTACAGTATGAAAACAGCTGTGAGTAAGTGATCCTCAAGCAACTTGAGAGAACCTAAGCACACCTACCAAGAAGAATGGGCAAAATTGTACCAAGGCAGTATGTAGCCAAAGACTTGCAGCTGTATTTGCTACAAAGGTTTCCACCACAAACTGAGTTATGCAATCAACATATTTTCTGCAACCTATTTTAACTTTATTCTTTAATTTGAGCATTCATGTTTTTAATAAAACACTAGGTTTATAAAAGGTGTATGCTTCTTTTTTAATTTCACAAAATGCCACACCTACTGTAGGAAGAGTCTGAATACCTTTGTAAAGCACTGTAAATGCCCAAAACATAAACCTCCCACTACATTTACAGATTCGTACAGTCAGGGGTTTGACCAATGATGATGAATATATTAGTAATTGCTACTTTATTGTTCAAAGCAAAGAAGCATCCAGTTTTCTTTTTTATATTTTAAAATATTGCTCACAAAATAATTGATTTGTCCTGTTCAGGTTTTCATTCTAGCTCAGCTCTTAATAACTTGATTGACCATTTAATTGGGATATACTGTAATAAGGCCTTGAGCAGCATGGTTAGCTACTGTTAGCTACCTGTTTGGAGTTTTATGTTCTCTTTGCATTCTTTTGGGTTTCTTCCCACAGTCCAAAGATTAATGCTGGCAGATTTATTGGCTTCTGTAAAAAATGGCACTGATGTGAGTGTGTGTTTGTGTCTGTGTGTGCCCTGCAATGGACTGGAATCCTGCCCAGTCTCGCTGATGTTACTTGCCTTTTATAGGCTCCAGCTCCCTCTTTGACCCTGTACTTGATAAAACAGTTCCAAAAATGGATGGATAGATAATAAGAACTTTTTTAAAACTGGCAACTGCCTTTAACAAATTGGATAGTGTTAAAAATAAGCAGTTACACAGTGTAATAACTCCTATGATTAACACAAAGTCAATCAAGAAACAGGAATTTAAGTATTTATTTGGGAATGCTTTTATGCAGTTTAATTCACACATTGTCACCTATAAAAAGTTGTATACAGGCAAACAGACATCACGATATACTGTACATATAGCACGGTATTACTGAAACTAAGAAGGGAATTCTGAAAACCTTTAAAACCAGAAATCTTAAAAATATTTAAACTTGGACAGCTTAAGCAATTAGGAGTCCAGCTAGGAAAAAATGGAAGACGTAATGGGTCCTGAGGAGCAGGGCTGCCAAGGCAGGTAGATTCCACTTGTCCAGTTTGTCTTTGGTTAATATAGAACAGGGCTAAACAACTTTCTGCCCTTCCTATTTACCCCATCACAGAATTTACTTATCTAATCATGTGTCTAAAACTCAGTTCTCAAAGGGCCTAGTGTAGTTTTTGATCCACCTAAGCTCTCAGTTACAGAGTTGGTCTAATTAATGAATATATTTGCAAGGTGTTTTGACATAGCAATTTAGCATATGATCAACACAAGAAAACAAAAAACAGTTGTAAGAACATGTTGTGTAATACAGTTTTTTCAGAATCCAACTGCGTTTTCCTTAATGAATGATATTATTTCACACCTTTCTGTCATTTGCGATTCATTTGGATTTTCATTCCTTTTATTCGGCAGTGGGATAATCGGAGAACGGCTGCCCATCAGGTTTTACCTTACATTTGGAATGCTGGCCAGTGGTTTCTTCACCAGTCTTTTTGGCCTGGGGTATTTTCTCAATGTCCACAGCCTGTGGTTTTACATCATGGTTCAGGTAAGCCCTGAATATGGATTTCTAGAAAAAAGAAATTTAACTTTTTGCAGGTAAACAAAGTCTGTGTACAATTGTTTATCAAAGTGTCAGTTAGTGTTGTGAAAATGTGTTCTTGCTGTTGTTGTCTGTTTGACATTCTGCTCACAAGTTAAAATGTGCAGTTGGCCAGCCACTGACCACGGGCCACTTCTTTTTGGCCATACAAGAGTTATGGGGTCTGAAACATTACCCAACCATGTTGTTCAAGCTGATACACTGACTTCCTTCAAGAAACAGCTTATTGAGATCTTCGTAACAGTCACCTACAAGCAATCAAGCAAGCCTAATGGCCAATTTGTCAATTAGGTAATCACTCACTTAAATTAATTAATCTTACAGACCAGATACAGACTCCTGAAAAATGCATTTGTATTTCTTGAAAAGGAGAAATAAAATACATTGACCAACTACAGGAAGGAGAAAACAGAAAGAGCTGCACCCAAAGTTACTCTTTATTGAACTACTTGATGAAGAAAAAACATTTTGAACCTTTCTTACGAACAAAACAAGATTGAACATTTAGAAAAAATGGACTCCAGAAATCTAAGGTTTTCATACAAGAAACACATAGGAAAGATATTTCAAGCTATTGTCCAGTGAGGTATCCTTTCTCAGAGTCTCTAGTAAAGAGTCTGCCCTCAGGAGGTACAACAGTAACAAGTGAAGTCTTCTTCAACTTCTGGCCTGAACCCCACAGAAAGACATCTGAAAGACAATGCTCACAGAGCTCAGCTTTTTATGATGGTAAAAGCTGGGATGTGAAAGTTATCAATTTAATATTGATTGTGTTCGTAGTGATGCAAGGGTTTTTAATGTACTGAAATTATAAGAAATTAGTACAGTAAATTGTGGAAGTGCTTTGGCTAACAATAAGCAGGCCATTGCACACAGATTTGAAATGTACAGTATACAATTTACTAATACAACATCGCATCCACAGCAAACTAACAAGAAACAAGAGTAATAATATATATGTGAATCCATGGAGGATGGTCATCCTTTGAGAGATTGACCATGACCTCTGACCCAGGGTCTTAGTCAAGATTGCCTCCTATTGTGTGTACTAGACTCAGAGTAGTCATGTTAGACTATTCATCATAAGTGAGGTTGAATGCTACCAGTTTATGATGTCCTGGTCTGTATTACAGACTTGGGATATGCTCCTTATCAGAGAAGCCCTTTCAGTTGCATTCTTAGTACTACCATGCTTTAGTCTGGTCAAGACAACAGAAACATTATTAAAAATGTTTCATAACGCTTAATCCTTAGTCTTATAATACACCTTCTCACATTCTCGCAACAGAACAGCTCTATAAAGATACCCCTTCTTTAAGTGCTACTTCATGATGCCACTCACCTCAGTCATTCTGTGCAGATTCTGCATGATCTAGTGTGGCTTTAAACAGATTTATTTATCATTATCATTTTTATTTCAAACAAGTATGATCCCAAAATTTGCTAGCTCTTCAGTCTCTCTTGAGCAACTCTGTGTTGTCCTTTAAAAGCTATGGTTTAGAAAAAAAATATGTTCTTCCAGTAGGAGAATGTAAAACCAAGAGGACAGCATTAAGTACATAAGCACTAAGAAGTACACAGACAAATTCCACACAAGCTGGCCCACAACAACTGATCCGATCCTGCCCTCTAAGGAGCCTAGAGATAAGTGTGATGTTGGCTGGAGGCCAAACAGCCTCAGTGAGAAGACACCTCATCTGTCTCATATCCCTGTCTTTTATCTACTGTAGGTCTTGAATGGCATAGTTCAAACATCTGGGTGGCCCAGTTTAGTAACCTGCATTGGTAATTGGTTTGGGAAAGGAAGGTAAGACTTGTTTGTATTTATTCTTGTTTTTAATATTTTAAAATATTAAGACATTTCCACAGCACATAATACATTTAAATAGATAAAACCATCCAAATTTGTTATAAGTCTGCATTTAAAATGGCTAAACTTAGCATGGATGTCAAATGATTTTGCTAGCAAATGTTGATTATTTTATAAAAGAAGAGTAAAAAGAAATCTTTATTGTGGTATTGTGTGTTTCTCCACTTCAGTGCAGATATTGTGTGAATGAGGACAATTTGTCTGCATTGTTGCTCTAAGAAATTAGCATGCTTCTCACTGGCATTGGTGCATTTATCAAAAAACAAAACTTATTTAAATCTGATTTTCATTTTATGGATCCAAAATGCTTACTAATGTAAGAAGACTTACATCCATAAGACTTGATAGTGTCAAAAAATCTGGCACTTTTGGTTCTTGTCTATTACTAGATATGTTTCGTTTGTTTTATTAGATATGTTTGCCCACCTTGCAGAATTTTTAACTTTGAGAGGTTGATTACATCAATCTTAATCTGTTCCTTTGAATGAATGAAAAGGTATTTAATAAATATATGATGCTGCCTGGAGCAAATGCAATGTAGGAAACTGTCTTTTCATGACTCTGTGCTGTTGTTCCTTGCTAATGGTTCTGATTTTGCTGTTTTAGAAGAGGTCTGGTTATGGGAATCTGGAACTGTCACACATCCATTGGTAACATTTTGGGGTCCTTAATTGCTGGCTGCTGGGTGTCCACCCACTGGGGGCTGTCCTTTGTGGTGCCTGGCATAATCATCGCAGTGATGGGAATTGTCTGCTTCTTGTTTCTCATAGAACGTAAGTATGGACAGATGATACATTTATGGTTCCTACCAGAAGATAAATGGATACTGTAAATTGAAAAAAAACAATGCCATAAGTATGAAAGTGTAAGCATTAATACTGTAGAACACTGTAGAAATGCATTTTATGTGTATATTTATGGTTCTGCTGTTCAGGAACAGCTGTTTTGCAGTGCCCCTTGACACCTTAATTTAAATTTCTTTTTAAATATGTTACTGTAAGGTGTTGTACAAACAGCTGAACAAACTGAAGTCAGACTATTTAAAGGCAAAATTATCCACAATTAATTATTGTTGTGGACACAACATAAACAATGAAATGTACTTGATCAGCACTTGGACGCTGATCGTGGTCAAAGTAGATGCTAGTAGATAGGTATTGTGGTCTTGACTTTGCTGGTATGGAGTTTTCTTGGTTATCAATATTGTTGGAGGGCAACAGGACCTGGAGTGTCAGTTCAGCCATCGGGGGGCAGTGGTGAGACACTCTATATATGCACACAGGAATGTCTTAATATCGCATTGGCACAAGGTTATTAAAGAACTTGCCTCACCGGTGTGAAGCTAGACTCCCTTTATGGAGTTAGGGGAGTAATCAGTCCAGGGCAACTCAGGAGGTGAGACACCAGTGTGGTCTAGCTCCCCATAAGCAGAGTGCCAAAGGCTCTCCATGAGCTCTCTCTTTTATCGACTTCCCTACCAGTGAGGATCTGACAATTACAATTAATATTACAATATTTGTATCCCTTACAGAACAATGATGTATGTAAGAATTTACAGGAAAACAAATACAAAAAGTTATTCTGAAAGTTTATGTACTGCGTAATTGCTTTTGTGTCAAAACCTAACATGAATATAAATTTTACGTTTGCTGAATTTTTGGAGAAAATAAGTCATACAATACATTTCTTTATATAATATGATCTGTGGAATTGCATACAAGATAATTGCATTTTAATGGTGATCAAGGCCTTTCAGGTGGAGGACAGAAAGAATGAGAGTTGTTACAGCGTACATGCAAATTCATGATTTTGCTTTGTGCCAATAATAAGATACAGTATACTTTATCAAACAGATAATTCACTGCATATGGTAATATAGGTGTCTAAGTGGTTCTGTACTAACGTTACTAAAAATAGCATCCTTTGTCTTTTCAGATCCTGATGATTTGAAGTCCATTTCCATGGAGTCCAGTGTGAGTAGTAATCACTCTTCTCTGGCTTGTATAGTAAAGTAGATAAAAAATAACTTTGGAACTAGAAATAATGGATTTTTTCTAGTTAGAAAAATGAGTGCTTTGCATGAAGATTATTATTTTTTGGAATATTTATTTGCATGATTAAATTGAAAGCAGATTTTTTAAATTACATTGGAGTCTTGATATTTACCCTGTTAGAGAAATTAACTATTTACATGTGTTGAATACAAAAGAACATAGATATTGTTGTAAATTCCACTATATACTTTTTGAGCTGTTGTCCTTACAGGGCTGCAGGTCACAATAAAACTAATCACCCTAATCACTTATCACAATAATCTATCATTTTCCATATTAGAAATTAATCTTCCTTGCCTTTGTTGTCTTTTGCCTTTGTTACCTGTTTCTACTGTGCTTTTAAAATTGTGGAATAACTGTAAACCTTATTTAATCTGCTTTCTTGGTTCATAATTTTAATATACTTGGTCCTTTGTTTTAGAATTACTCTTTACTTAATTTAATTACTGACAAGTAATTAGGAAAGTAATTAGGAAAGATAACTTTATTTATATATTTGATAGAAACAGGACTGTTTATTAGTTTAAAACTTGGCAAAAATAACAGACCCAGGATGCCATCTCTTAAACTGTTAGTTGTAAATACAGAAATTTGCTTCACTTTGTTTTGGTTTTATTGTATCCTTATGAATTGGGGATAAACTGATTCCCATAAACAGTCAGAGAAGGGCCCAAAATGTACCTCAGGATTATCAATATAATTGGACAGAAACAAGATCAAGAAATATGTTGTTTTTCATTATCTCAATTCAACATTATTACATTATTACATTATTGTATTATTATGTACAGAATTAAAAAAAATACCCATATTAGAGTGTTTAGTATTACAAGTTTCAATCAGATATATTTTAAATCTAAAGATTAAAATTGTAAACAGTGTAGTTATTAGATAATTTATTTAGTTCCATTAAGTGTTAAAAAGTGCTAGAACTCAACAGGAAGTGCCTGTCCACAAAAAATTGAGTCTGATTTACCAGTACGGTGTACCAGATAGTACCAGCCTAATTCAAGCACTGGCTACTTTTTGTGAAAACATCTCGTAATACATTGGTTACTATATAATGAATGTACATTAGAAATGTTATTGTATCAAGCAGTCTTCATTTCTCTTTACTGGAAAAATGTGGTTAAATGAAGAGAGCAAATCTCAGAACACACATGTACAGCATCACATTAATTTATAACTTCATAACCTTCCAAGTGCTGGAAACATTTGAGAAAGATCTCAGGCACATGTTTCAGTTAAGGGTTTCAATCAAGAGCACAACTGGGAAGCAAAGCATAAGAGCCAGCAAATTGGTTTCAGCTGTGAATCATATAAGCAGCATATCTGAAACATTAACAAAGAAAACCACTGGGGCCATAAAAAGAAAACCTTGCAGAATAGTATTACTTCCCCACACTAAGTGAATCAATATAGAAAAGATATAGACCACAGATTCAAACACTCATAAATATTATATCTGCCAATCTTGCTACAGTATAAACGTTTATAGTTAAAGAGCTATCTTCAGATGTTTTTCCTTTCTCACTATTATTGCCATATTTCATCCTCTTGATTGTGATGATAAACCTAATAAGTTGCATCCTGTTTCCCAGAAGTGGAAGAAAAGCGTGAATAGATTGAACGGGCTCACACACACAGAGAGTTACATACAGCATAAGGAAGGCAGTAAAGGAGAGGTGAGTCTGGCAAACTGGGTTTTAATGTAACCAGGAAGCAAAATCAAGAAGACCCAAGTTTACCCATGTGCACGCTTACCACGAGGTTCTAAACAGAATAGCAACTGAGTACACTGTGTACAGTCTCCTTACCAAGTGTTCTCCAAACTTTCCTGGGGAAATCCGCTGAGATAATTCCTCTTTTACTTCCTCATAACACTCCGGATATGAGGAAGCCAAGTGCCACAAGCAAAAAAAGCTGTGAGGTGCTACAGTACATTGCCAAAGTTACATTATTAATGTTTATAGATATAGGTTTCACCGTGGGGGGGATCAGACACACAAGAGATGATCAGCAAAGAAAAGGGAAGAGATAAGAGAGGAGTATAAGGACAGGCATGGTTTTGGAGACAAACTTGAAAATTAAAGGCATTTTTTTTGTAATTAATGGCATTCTTGAGCTAAAAAGCTGTTACATGTTCCAGGTAAATCACTTAAGACAGGCAGTTAAAAAAGTGATATGTAGTTATGGATTTCATCAAAAGTTAAACTGTTCAGCAAAAATATTTTTTTCTGAAGTTATGGTGTATTGGAGCATGATGGGAACACACTCATCATAGTTTATGCTATGATTGGTTAAAAAAACTTTTTCTTCAGTCGATGCTAAGTCTCTCCTGTGTTAGATTCCCATGGTTCTGCTTGTTTGAAATAAAAAATAATGTCAATCTTTTGATACCCTTTCGGTAACTTCAGTCAAGTCCCATTCACTAATAAGATGTGAAGGAAATACATACTGTATGTAGAACCTGACCCGATCTGAGTGTCATTCTAAATTGACTGCAGAGAATACAGACATCTGTTGTGTGTGACATTTCATGAATAAGTGAAAGCCTTGTTAAAAATAGCCATCATTC
Organism: Lepisosteus platostomus; assembly: GCF_059453375.1. Classification (NCBI taxonomy): domain Eukaryota; kingdom Metazoa; phylum Chordata; class Actinopteri; order Semionotiformes; family Lepisosteidae; genus Lepisosteus; species Lepisosteus platostomus. The sequence goes on from NC_142612.1 coordinate 34,508,628, forward strand.
CATATATAGAAAAATCCCTGTACTTGATATGTTCTAATGCTTATGCAATGATCACTTCTAAACTCCCATTCATGATAGTAAAAGAAAGTGACCTGAGCTGGATGGACATAGACTATAAAACTTTCTTGAAAATGCTAGATTTCAGAGAATACACTTTGTGTATGTCTTCTTGGGTGTTCTCTTTTGGCACTAATTAAAACTCATTTTAAACCATTTGTGGAACTTGCATTGTAACTTCTTGCATCCTCTATACATTGTCCCTCTATACATTACTAGTTAACCATTTGATTTTATTCTGGCTGGAAAATTTGAAGGAATGAATGAGAGTTTCAAGTGTCAAACACCGTTAACAAAGTTTGTTTGCCTTATTGGCCAACATCTAAAATAAATGTTACCGGTTCACATTAAGATCCGGATATACTGTATTTTCAGCTGCTGTATGTAGTAGAAATCTCTTTATTTAATCATTGGTTCTAGCAAATTGGACAGTTGGACTGGGCTTTACTTAAACACATAACTCAAATATTTTTCTTCATTCTACTGCTGGTAGTTTTGTAGAAGGGAGGTATGAAGTGTTTTGATTCTGGGAATAGCCTAATTGAATTTTCTGTTTCAGAATCCTGAGACAGCTTTGCTGATCCCAGAGGAGGGAAATGGCTACATTCCTGTGCATCAGATTGTAGTGGTGAAAAGTGATGCTGAGGTGACAGCCATCAACTTCATTGGAGCATTGAAGATCCCGGTAATGTGATTTGCCACAATTAGACATACCTATGCCTTTTTTTCACCAAGACACGTAAACCTAGATCCATCCACCCATCTATTTTTCATGCTGAGGGTCGCAGCGCAACTTAAAAGCACAGGACTCAAAGTAGTACTGACAAGAGTGCCTAGATGTGATGCTGGTTCATGGAAAGGTCAGAACGAAAAGGGACAGTTTAGACCAACACCTGGGGAAACCACATGTACACTCCACACAAAAGGTGCTGCCCCAGCCAAGAATCAAACCCTCGATGTTAGGAATTAGTAGTGAGGACCCTATGCAGAAGACTAGGGCAAACTCCAAGAGGCGTGGTCGAAAGAACAATCTGAGGTCACAATGTGAGGTGGAATGTAGATTCCTCCAGGGGAGTGGCATAACATTACCCCCCTCCCCAGGGGCAGCTCCTGACTCCCTAGAGGATCAATTGGAGAGACGTTGGCGGAAATCAGCAATCAGCTGTGGGTCCAGAATGTCCTTTTCAGGAACCCAGGTGCACTCCTCAGGTTCGTAGGCCTCCCAATCAACAAGGTATTGGGGTGGGGGCCAGGGCTGGGGTCTAGAAAGGGGGGATCCGCGGAAAGGTTTGATAAGGGAAATGTGAAAAGTGGGGTGAAACTTCAAAGAGCGAGGGAGGGCTCAGCGATATGTTACTGGGGTGATTTGTGCCAGAAAGCGGAAGTGTCCTATAAAGCAGGGAGCAAGTTTGTGGGATGCCGATTCCTCCGGGGGGCGTGGCGTAACACATGACCCCAGAGTTGTGAGGCAGAAAACCGCTATGCCATTATTCTGCATCATACTTTAAATCTGATCATTTTCACTGATGACTGGCAAGTCAAAGATGCTTAAATACTACAAAGGAGGCTAGAGAGCTACTGGTTTATTCTAAATCCCAATAACACAATTAACTTTACACTAAATTTGGATTTGTGCAGTAGAATTCCACTCTTTTTTCAAAGTATCTATTCCAAAGTGGATTAAGTTAAATGAGAACAATACATCATAGTGGTTCCATTGCACAGGCCTCGCTCTAGTGAGTTTGTTTTTAACAGTATGTGCTGCTTTGTATGAAATGTGATTACACGTCCTTTAAAACAATGTGATTATACTGCCATGGTAAATACTTTAATTTCATGGAAGTCCCTTAACCACATATATTTAAAAAAAACAGTATTAATCCTAGGTATGCAGAGCATTAACACATAAGAAAATGAGCAAAGTAAAAAAATAGAAACATTTTGCTCTCTAGCTTGATGTTTTGTTGTTTGTACTGTAGCTTAATAACACAAGAAGTCCAACATGCCATTTTGTGGAAGATAGTATGCATTACAAGATCCAAGTAAAATAGCACTGCTGCTTGATAGTAATGAAACATGTCAGAACATAAATGTTTTTGATTTAGATGCACAATAAACTCCTTCTTTAAGGGATTTTAAAAACAAAAACTTCAAAGTGGATGTACAAAAGAAAAATCCTGTTCTGGAAACTAATGGACAAGTCAGTGTTTCAATGATACACGTATGTGATAACCACAAAGACATGTTAAATATCTCTGTCTCTCTTTTTAGGGTGTGGTCGAGTTCTCCTTGTGTTTGCTCTTTGCCAAATTAGTTAGTTACACCTTTCTCTTCTGGTTGCCTCTATACATTACCAACGCAGGTATGTTCATAAATGTAATGCAGCTACAACATCTTAATATAAAGCAGCAGTGGATATACAATACTTACTATTTTAAGTTTGTATTGCTGCACCCTTTAATAACCATTGTTATGTTTGCTGGATATTGTGTTCTGGAATGTAATTTTGAATGATTCAGCAATAGGCAAATACAGTAAGTCTGTTTTAAGAACATACATATCGAGTACCTTCACCACCCATCCTGTAGATATTTGCTCAGTCTCACACTCATTCAGATGACACAGGTAACAACAATGGGAGCATTTAGAGTACACATTTCCTGTACTAGAACAGTACAAGAAAGGAGACTGAATTTCCTCTGTGTGTGGTTGCTAGTAGTTAATCTGAGAAACTCATCAAACCTTTTCTTGAAGGATCACAGGACAAATTAATTTAACAATACATAGTCAGGGATACATGGTAGACATAAACCTGCACAATAGATGGTTCAAATTAATGCTACTTTAAGTAAAATCAATATTCTCTTAAACTAAATAAACTGAAGATTTAATCAAAATTTAAAATAAGCCTGCTGTTCTTACTCATTAGTATGAATTTGGTTCCAGGAAGTTTTGTACCAAATGTTAACAGCAACATGAGCAACATTCTTATGAATGGATTTACTAAATGAAATGCCAGGATATTTCGCCACAAATCAGTCTTATCTTAAATTACTTTTCTTAGATTTTGTCTCTGTGAAAGCATGGATATCGTGGCTCAATTCTTATGTTGCTTTTTTAAGCCCATTTAGATGCCAGGAGGGCTGGAGACCTCTCCACACTCTTTGATGTGGGAGGAATTTTTGGTGAGTACTGCAATAACCAGAGGTTTCAGACTACTGGTCTGTGATTGCCATGTTTACTGTAAGGTAGCTAGGAGCCTGATGTAGACCTGTCTTACAGATAGCCAACACATGGTATATAACCAAATATTTTGATTGAATGTTTGACTGAACTACAATGTGTTTAATCATTAACAATTAACAATACATATTGGCAATTACTGATGCCTGGTGGACAACATAGAGAAGCATGTAGGGGTCTTAGAGGGCTGTATTAAAGTTCCCTCTACAGACATTCCCGTCTCCTTAGGCCAGTTAGTTAAGTGAGCCTATATAAAAGTATTGTACCTCCAGGTCACCCCGTGTTTAAATGGGTACCCACATTGCTGTAGGCATCTCTGTGCCCAACCGGCACGGAACCACACAGTGTAAGTCTCATTGCTGTGGAAACCGGTGTAGGCTCTGGACTGATAAGCCTCTAGGTTTGACTGTTATATACTGTAAGCGTTTGAAATGTTCAAATTCAGTTTGAAATTCAGCCATTTTATAGACACTTCATCCAGTTCAGGGTCATAGGGGAGCCGGAAATTATCCACGTACACACTCACATGGTGGCGTAGTGGTTAGCATTGCTAACCTACAGCACTGGAGCCCTGGATTCAATTCTGGACCTAGGGTGCTATACGTGTGGAGTTTATATTTTCTTTCCATATTTACATGGGTTTTCTCTGGGTACTCTTGTAGTCTGAAAACATACTGGTAAGCTAATTGGCTTCTGGGAAATTGACCCTGGTGTGAGGGTGTGTATGTCTGTCTGTGTATCTGCCCTACATTGTGGTGAACCGTCCCATCCAGGGTGTACCCTGCCTTGTTCCTTACATTTTTTTCTGGAATAGGCTCCATTTCAACCCAAAAATTAGATAGATGGACAAGTACTTTAAATAAACAATTAATAGTATTGCCAGAACTGTAACTTTGCCCATATGCTTTCTGTTATATGCAGGAAGCAGAGACAATACTTTATGCCTTAACTTGTAATCTGTTTTCTAACCAACTGGTTTCCCATTGGTAGGTGGGATTCTGGCAGGGGTTATATCTGACTCCCTGGGGAGGAGAGCGACCACCTGTGCAGTTATGTTTCTACTTGCAGCCCCTACAGTACGTATGCCTGGAAATAGGATGAGCAGGAGCCAGAGACTAGAGGACTTAATTCACAATGTGTGGATATAGGAAGGGACCACCTCCATGAGGGGTGGTTGGAATGTATATTTGAAAAAAATGCTGCATTTTCAGATGCAAATGGTTGGAGCTGTATAAAAGTTCTACAGCTTATATAAAATGATATATACTATAGTGCTTATTAGGGTTATTACTGTCTTTTATAGGTAAACCAACCATCCCATTAAAAATAATTACATGGGCAGGTTGACCCTTTTTAACAGGGGTCATTTATCATCAAATCTTTCATTTGTTTTCTATCTAAATACATATAAAAATTGTTATTTGTATGATTGATTCCTGCCTTTTCAATGCAAATGACAAACCCCTCAGAGTCTGTAACTTTCATTGATTTTCTCAACTGTGTGTCTTTCAGCTGTATGGCTTCTCAAAGATAAGTCAGTTTGGAATGGGTCCCACTATAGGTAAACCATCTTCAAATCCTTTCTCTACAATAATTCAGATGAGGTCACCGTAGTGCTTTTCTCTTCCTTTACCTTGCAGAAAGCACCCAGTCGTAACAATGCCCAGATTAACACATGACAACCTTCTAAACATTTTTCCAAATCTCAATTTTTTTCACTTGTATTTACAATAATAGCACAATCTCATGATTCACAATATGTAATAATATATTTAAAGGTCCCACACCTATTCTATCTCTTTTTAGATTTGTACTTAATTTCAGACCAGTTTACAGGAATTCATGATCAGATTTGGAAAAATTACTCTCATAACTTTCAACACATAACATTTATTTGGTCAATCAGTTCTAACAGCACCTTCCAGAAAATTCACAGTTGTTTAGGATATCATACTAAACTAAATTAACCTTCTAAATCAGTAGAATTTAAAATCAGTTGAGCTATGCTGATTGACTGTATTGAGACCTACTACCTGTTATAATGTAATTGTATATTAATGTCAAAATTAAGAGAAACATAACCAGGCCTACTGTAATGTAAATACGACTTTGGGTCTTTAAAAAAAGTCACAGAGTGAAAGACTCAAAACTGGATTGTGCCATTAAACCACCTTTGACTGGAATTCCCTGAGCAATGGCACACATCTGATCTTGTTCTACTGGGGTGAGGTTGGTTTGAAATGGACCAGAGTAAACTGGGCTTTGTGTAATATTGATCCCCATAGTTATCTAGGTGCTTGCTATCAGTGAGAGCTGTGTCGGTGACTAAGCCCGTACCACAGATAGAAAAAAGGGAAGGGTAATAACAGCCCACTTCTCTCTGGTGGACTAAGGGCTGTAGTGACAAGTCATTTTTGATTAATACATATTGGCAATTGCAGAACTGGAAGGCATGAAAGACAAATCCTTTACAATTTCAAAACATTCATTAGGTTCATTAGGTAACATTTTAATTCCATCATATTCTTTCTGCATTCTAATTTTTCTTTTTTTTCTCATAGTTATGCTTCTCATATGTGGAGGCCTGGTAAATGGGCCATATGCACTGATTACTACAGCAGTTTCTGCAGATCTGGTATGATTTTCTCCTTCAACCATGGATGATTGACATGTACTGTATAAACACTATGCAATTTCTGTACTACATTAATTCGGACAGTTTAATTGTGTATGTATGTTTATACATATTGTGCATGTATATGTGTTTACTGTGTTGGCCAATTATTCAGTGCATCATTTCATACTGCTTGCTTTCATTTTTAGCTTTGAAAATTCATTGATCTTTGTCTGAAGTTAACTTTTCTGTACTTTCCTTTAGGGCACTCACAAAAGCTTAAAGGGCAATGCCCGAGCTCTCTCCACTGTTACAGCTATCATTGATGGCACAGGATCCGTGGGTGAGTTTGTCTCCAATTTTCTGGCACATTCTTAGTCTGTAAAGGAAAGTATCTTTCTACGTTGTGGCTGCATCCCCCAGGGAGACCACACAGTATGATGGTTTCTTTGAGGTGAGGTATCTCTAGTGTGCTCTCACTCAAGAATTTGGGACTAGTAGGAGAGGAAACCGTGTACTAACAATCTCACTCTCACCTTCAGTATTCTTATCAAATTTGCATTGTATGCCACAGGTCCTGGGTTCATTCTGATGTAAATCCATTCTATAACTAAGCCCTATGTCCTGTGTCCCAATCAAGCTACTATAGGGCCTTTCATTTATCCATTTAAAATGTGGCTCTCAGCCTTAAACAATTATCTAATTAAATTAATTCACTATGTGAGCCTATTTACATGTAACAGACGCCTGAATGACTTCTAGTAGCATGTCAGCTGATGGCTGACCACAGTTGGATGTGGAGCACGTTTCAGGTGTGGCTGAGAAAGGTTTTTTAGATTTGCACTGTTCCCCTATCTTGTTTAATATTCCCACCCCAATCCAAAAACAAAATGACAACTCAGCAAAAAAGTTAAAAAATCTCCACATTAGGAAAAAATAGTGAAAGAGAGCATTCAAAATGCTGAAGTGTTAGACAAAAATGATCCTAATAAATAATTTGCTTAATTAGGCTAATATTAAATGCTGCTATGGTAAGTGGCTCAAAATAATTGAACACTGTACCAACTGTCTTTAAGAAACAAACTTCCAGATTAGGCAAGTATAAAATTAAAAAGACAGATTGTTTGAAAAAAAAGGAGAAAATGCAGGTCAGTTCTTTCATCTTTGTTACCTTACCTAAAAAGTCCAATGTTCTTTGGGAGCTGCTGAAAGGAGGCTGAGTTTCCTAACCCAGCTCTCTTTCCTCCAGGTGCTGCCCTGGGCCCTTTGCTAGCAGGTCTACTGTCACCCACTGGCTGGAAAAATGTCTTCTACATGCTTATGGCAGCTGACGCATTTGCTCTGCTGGTAAGACGTCCTGAAAATCACTGAAAGTAAGCCAAACAACAGATTATTAGATAAAGGTATGGTAAGCATAGTAGAACACTTAGCAGTTACCTAAATCAACTCCAGACATCAGGAATTATCACCAAACCACCAACATATGTAAAAAATTATGAGTTTGATTAATTTAAGATTCAAGGGTATGACAAAACAGACCACTTCAGCTCTAAGACTCAGTAAATACATTTTACATCTCGTCCATCAGTTGTAAACCTGCAACTATAAATAATGGACCTACAGTACAACTATAATCCATGTTGCTTCTGATACTTAACATGGTCCTTCCTTAAGACATCACAGTTCTTTACTTGAGGACTGTCTTTATTTATAAAATGTATTTATTTTGTTACAGTTTTTGCTGCGTCTAGTTTCGAAAGAGTTAAGAACACCAGAAACAAAGAATGGCACTTCAGTGGAGTAAGTGGTTAAGTGTTTTCATCTGACTCATCTCTGTGTCATGTGTTTAGCCCTTAAGAGTCCAATGGACTGTTTTCCTGAATGTATAATGTAGAAACATGCTTAAAAATAATAGACATTCTGTTTAACAAACAAGACTAGCATTTATAACACAACTGATATTTTTAAAAGTCTTATTTACAGTACTTGTGTTGATTTGTTTTTTATATCGAAGGAATGGTTATACATATGGGAAGCACTCTGGCATAACGAATGTCAGTTACAGTTTGTGTGAAAAAAGAGCAGACTTAAAACTTGTAGTGTTTTCTAGAAAGAAAAATAGTTAAACATTCTCTATCCCCTTACAGGCTGAAAGAACACTGAGCACTTCTTCTTCGTCTCCAAAGAATTGCCTCAGCAACATGACCAAAACTTGTAAAAGTCTTGTTTTTAAAGAGACTTGTTAAAAAGCTTTAAAAATTTGCTCTGTAAATTCTATTAATATGCATATATTTGAAAGTTTCTCACAATACATTTTTTTATATGGAATTAGATTTAAGCATGGGAGAAAGTGAGATCATGAAAATAACTCTGCTATTGTTATTTATTTATTTTTATCTGGGATATATTTGTTTTGATGTTATAAAAGTGTAACAGATTCAGCATTGTGAAACTGTTCATTGCACATATGGATAGACCTGAGCCTGGTGGATCTGTATTCAGAGTTATGCTGTTAACTCCACACTCTCCAATCACCTCAGTAAAAAAACTAAAATGAGAAGTCAGGAGCCAGTTTTACACATCTTTTCCAGGATGCTTCTATTAAAAAAAAAAGTTTCAGCTTGGAAATGGGCCCCTGGTACTGCCTGATATCTTCTACATCCACTTTCCCTATAAAAAGTGATTCAGTTGTGCACGGGGTGATGCTCACAAATGGTCTTTTTTCATAACAACTTCAGTGACTTCAGTAATACATAGACCTGGTATTAATTAAGTGGGATTTTGAAGTCTCTGACTCCGGGAAGTGACATTATGGAAGAGGAGAGGAAGATAGGTGCACTCCAGCCTGGAAGGCTTTTCACATGATTGATGCAAAGCTGGTAGAACACCTAACCATAACTTTTGTCTACATACTGTAGAAATGGGGTCATGCCAGGCACTACAGGTCTTGGAATCACCAGTCACCATTGTCTACTCCGACCTCATTTTACCCCATTGAAAGCCACTGGCTGATGTTAAGCATAGTTGTTAGGAGAAAAGACTTGTGCTTGTTCTTTGGAGATGTTGTCAGCCTAAACCTTGCCTCCAGCCCCATTAACCAACAGGAGATCTCACCACACACTCCAGGAAGTTCCCTTAAGAACTGGTCCATATTAGGGATTTCAATATTTGGCCTTGGGGACAAGGAAATTGAAGAAGGGGGCAGATACAGCATTCTACTCCAGGATACTGGACCATGGTTATTACCAATGTGACCTTCCAACGCCACCCTATAAAAAGGGGGTAGACATGATTATGACTCTGTGTCGCTGCCAAATATTCTTTCCCATGATGCCCTCAGTGACAAGCAGTTATTTGTAAGAATTAATGGAAATAAACCTCTTTTTGGTGAGTGTCGCGGAGTGCCTCTTCTGGCTTCCTTCCACACACCATTGACACTCATAGCTGTTTTTTTATCCACCAGTCACAGCAAAGACTATTCTAGAATACAGATGATCCAGTAGTTAAGGTAAAGATATTTAATAGAGAGGTTAAGATACAGGGTTTGTGTTTCCTCCCGGTGGGTTAAGTTGAACAAGTTACTGAGCGTTTTCATAACCTTTATTTAATAATTTAGAGTGAATCCCACAGTACTGCCAACTGTGCCAAAAATAAGAACAATAAAGCAATATAATAGCAAGTCAACAATAAAAACATAACTTAAATATTAGAAACAGCAGGAGACTATAAATAGGTTTTAAACCACAAATGAAATAAATACATTTCTTGTACTCAGCTGTTTGTCTGAGACAAAATGTTCGACCAAGGGCCTACCAGTGAGGCAGGCAGGAGCTGCTTATGGATGTTTATGAAATGTAATGAAATGATTCGTTAACCTGTGTTTAATTCATCTTGAAATGGTCACGCCCTCTACAGCTAGAGGGCGCTCCTACTCTGTCCTGTTCCTAGTTTCCCCGTGCTTTGCTTGTCCTTCCGGAGTGTCTTTGTTTCAGGCTATATATTTCCCGGGTCACCCTTTCGTCCTTGCTCGCCATTGAGGGTTCGGATGTCTTGAGACCCGCCTAGCACCAGGTCGTCTCCTCCGCAGCCTGAGGGCCTGACATCATCTGACCTGCTGAGCCCGGACTAACCCCCATTTTGCTGCTATGCATAGGGTCTTTATCGCTCTCCTGCCATTCCACGGCATGCCTTTCCGACATCCATGACAGAAATCACTTTTCAGCTTCAGGTCCGCTGGTAAGGTAATGATTGTGGTAGAGCCAAATGGGATCAAGTGAAAAAGGGCTTCTAACTCCTATTACTGGTGCTACTATGGACAGATAGGGTTCTCTAAGTTTCCTGTGTAGTGTGCTCTCTGAAGGCACCAGTTCTGTAGGGTTTGGGCATTTACTGGGACAATTATTAATTGTAAGTTCGTCTAAGTCTCTCGTAATAAGCTCTCTCGTGCTTAATGTTAAGGGCGGCGGCTATCGCGGCAGTCGGGTCAATAAACGCACTGTATTCCTCGATAAGTGCTTGACACAGCTCCTCAAAATCATTACAGACTTCTTTCATCTGCCTAGCCATCCACTCATGTACAGCTCTGCTGGTAGTTTTCCTGACCAGAAACACTTTCTCCTGTTCTGTGGCGTTTGGCAGGTACTGCAGGGTATACCTGAGGTCTTGAATATACCTCTCGATATTATTCTCTGACACTGCGGGGTCAAATCTCTCTATGTCCTTCGCTAGCTCTCTCAGAGAATGGAGGTTTATTCTCCTAGCTTCTCCGCTGACGGAGATATGGCGGAGATCGTGGTCAGACCTGTTGCTGCTAGAGAAAGTGCTTAATAGCGACTCGAATTCAGACCTTTTAGCAACCATCGTTAAACTAGTACGAAATCACAGTTTTACCACAGAAAACCACAAGATCATGTATGCAATCAACCCGGTAGATTGCAAAAGATCACAAAACAATCAAGCACTGCTTAAAGAGCAAGGGGAACTTTTTTCCTTTCGGCTTTCAGCACACTGTATTGTCGTGTATGAAACCCACGGCATTTTATATTGAATTATTCCGCTTGGTTGACTCATTTCAGTCTTACCAGCCCGTCAGGGACGCCAATAAAAATGTACTGTGCTCTCTGAAGGCACCAGTTCTGTAGGGTTTGGGCATTTACTGGGACAATTATTAATTGTAGCAGTAAATCACAAAATTGATTCTTTTGATGGCTTTAGAATCCAACCATGCGATATAACTCAAACAACGCACACACACAGGTACTAATACACGAGGATACATTTATTAATACATAGAATATGCATATAAACCTAACAGATCTTATCGAGAGGGTTATCAGAATACAAAAGGTATATATTCAGTCAGTTACAAAGTGTTACACATATCAAGAGGACATACGTTCAGTATATCATTCATTTAGACCATTTCGTAAATGAACTTGGTTATAACTTCTACATTAGATACTCAAATCAAGTACATAACTCTTAGGAATTAAATTGATATCAACTGGTTGGGATAACAATTGAATTCTCGAGCAGTAATGCAGTGAAGTTGAATACTCATCCAATCTCTGGGGATTCAGATCTCCTGCGGGCACAAAGAAACAGTTTCAGGCTGTTGCTGTCCAATCCGCGCTCTTTGGCTAGGTGCCAGGCTGTGCTGTGTGGTTTGCGACGGTGCGCTGCAGATGCTCACTGACCGGCTAGTTAGTGTTGGCTTTAACTAGCAAAGTTTGTGTACAGGAGAAAAGATGACTGTGGGTCCCAGCAAGTCAGGAAGAGGACCGGTTCGTTCCTGATGAAGAGCTGGTTCTGAATAGTGATTCAGCTGTCCACAGTTCTGACCTGTTCACGAGGCCTGCTGCTGGTGCTAACCTCGGGTGGATCCTCTGGTTACTCTCTGGCAACCTCCGCTCTAGACTCTTAGAACAAAGGAAAGTTCTGGCACTCGGACACACTGGCCGTTCCGTGGTTGTCCGGGCTGAGTCTCAGGATGGTCAGGAGGCGCTCTGCGAGAATGTCCTGCCCTTGGGAGCCTTCTGCTCCTGGGCCGTCCTGCCCTGGAATTATCCTTTGAATTCCCTTTAGAATTGTCCACAGAATTCTCTCAGGCCCTCTGTGTTGCCTGTTTTTACCTAGAGGAACCTCAGCTCGTTCATTGGCTGAAAGTTCCATGGGCATCAGAGTCCCACGTGGGTTACTCGGCCCTACCAGTCCCTGATTGGTTGATCAAGGTGAGATATGAGTCACTTACTCCTGACACTTAGGAATGCAGTCCAGATGTCCATTTGGCACTCCCTAGACAGATAGGCGCCAATGGATGACCATTGATCATGATAGCCAGGCTTAGCTAAGTGCATCCCCCTTTGGGAGCTGTCCCTTATCAGAAGAAAACATCTTTAAATCAGCCTGCATGAATAGCTTCTCTGTGGCTGCACCACAGAGATGAACAGAGAGATAAGGCCTCATTTGGGAAAGCACAGCAACACTTAATTCTGTCTTATTAATAAGCCTCGCCGCTAAACCTGAAAGGGAACAATATAACATTTTTTACCCCAAAAGGGGCAAGTTAACTTAAGTCAGTTAAAGGTAATAAAATATCTGCGGGGAATTAAAGATTCCCTGGTATGGGAAAAAAATAACATGGTTCTGTTGTAGGGAAAATAAAGGTTATAGAATTCAAACTTTAGAGGGCTTTTAAGTACAGCAGAAGTAATTGGATTTGGTCTTCTTAACATCGTGGCCAGGAAGCTGGTGAGTCTCCTCCTAGACCAGGCCAGGCATGCGCTGTCAGCTCAGTCTCCCAGGAATCACACTCTGATGGAAGACTCAGGCTCCACGGCCAAAACGTTGTGTTTTCGTTGGGTTCTCTTTCTTCTTTTTTTCAGCATGGAATAAACCTATTACTTGTTCCTTTGCAACCTACGCATGCTGACGCAGCTACCCACCTGAACTAGCTACAGTACAGGTGATGTCACACTAAAGTGTATGAACCGGTGGAAAATAACGAACCCTATGCGGAGCTAACTGGAATAAAGTCAGACTTCCAAAGGTCGTGGTACAAGGTATGAGGTTGGGGTAGCCAGGCTAGGTCGGTACTCTAGAGGTCAGGCAGTGGGGTATCCAAATCCAGAAGACACGAGGCAGAGACGTAGTCGAGGTCGGAGGCAGAGTAAGGTCAGAAATCCAGAAATCGAGGCAGCGAGGTATCCAAATCCAAATAACGCAAGTAGTGACGGAATCGTGGTCAAAGGCAAGCAGGGTCGGTATCCAGTAAAAAGAGATTAAATAAAGCAAACAAGAGAAAGTGGTAGGCTATCTCAACAGTGAGCGAGGAGTAAACGGAGTGAAGGGGTATTTATGAGAGAGTGGGGAGTGATGGACTAAAAGCAGTGCTAAAAGCAGCGCAGGTGTGCATGCCTGGAGGTGCACGTGGGAGTAAGATACGTGACAGGTGAATGGTCCCAGTTAGATCCTGGGAAAAAGCAAATGATGCAAAACTAGCATTGAGATGGGAACTAGATGCCTGGCTTCCTGACAAGAAATTGGAGAGTGCTCCAATCAGGCTGCTGGAAGGTGTCAAGCTCAAAAAGGAACAAAACAGTGAAAATAATAAGTGAACCAGACAGCCTGAAAACTAGAAAATGAGAAAGAGAAAAGAGCCCCAAAGGCCATGAGAAACGGCGGACCAGAGAAAAGCGGCATGAAAGAGACAAAGCCAGAGACAAAGTCAAACAGCAAAGGTAGGACTCTATGTAGAACAGTAACACAGCTGCTTGGCTGAAGGTAGGATCACTGGGGGTCCTGTACAAGGGAAACTGCCAGGATGGAACCGCAGGAGATTGAGGTCAGCGGGAAAGAGTCCAGGGTTCCAGGGTTGGGGTCAATAGTCAGCTTGTAAACTGGATTGCAGAGCGGAGTGCAGAGTTGAGGCTGAAGGTGCTACGCAAAGAGAAGTGAAGGCTTGAAGATGAAGGTGCTGCACAGAGTAAAGCGAAGCCTTGATGTAAGCAGTACTGCAACCTGGAAGAAAACCGAGGTGAAATGAATAATGAAGCGCTATCAAAGCAGTTAAATAGAAAAACAAGATCTGAATAATAGATGGGATAATTACTGATTAAAATGGAATTAAGATGGATCACCTGAAGCAGATCCAGTCAGAGCAGCAAGCCCTGGAAAACTGTGAGCCCTCGTGAAAATACAGTGGTTTCCCAGTGCAACCGCTAGCCAAAGGACACCACAGAACAGCAGTCATGGGAGTCACAACTAATAATACTTTCAGGGTGAGCAGGAAAAGCAGTTATAGAGACAGACCATCTGGATTAGGGGATATCCCAGAAAGAGGACTGAATGGCTGGGTGGCTCTGAGAGATGTTAGAACCAGTAGGGTAAAGCTTAGTTCTCCCCAAGGGTTGGTTCCAACTGGAGCTCCAGTCTAGCTTATGTTAAAGAAGCAGCAGACCTCATAAGGTACCATTCTGGTGTCACCAGTTAGGTGCTAGTATCACTTTCATAACACAGAGACATGTCTGGTATGACAAAGTTGGATTCATATAGAGTAGAAAAAGGGACCAGTACTTCTCTCCTTTCCCCAGAAGAGGAGGTTAAGAACAACAAGGTTCCAGAGTCTCTGACAGGGTGGATTAGAGGTCAAATCAGGAAGGGAATAGGTTCACCTTGGTCATAATTCCACTGAAAAATGGAGGAGGCTGTAGGCATCCTGAATCTCTGAGTCTGCAAAGAAGATCTAAGAGTGCTGCAGTGGGTAATTTCAATAGCAAAAGGCAGTTGTGAGGAAACTGATTTTGGATCCATTACCAAGGAGACGATGGCCCTAGTTTCTCAGCATGAACTGTAAAGTAGCTGATTGGTTCCTAGTAGGGATCTGGAAATCATCAAATTAAACTTGGAGGAGGTTAAGACAAACAGGAGTCAGTAGTGTAGGTTGAGATCGCCAAGAGAAGGGCTCCAGAGAACAGAGCTAGAGAATGCCACAGTCAAGCAGGAAATTGAAACTTCTAGTCATCTGTAAGGAAAGGCCTTAAGAATTATAAATAGTATCACACACAGGAGGAGTTAGATGAGATGTGATTAAAGAAACATTCCCTGGTTAGTTACTCAGCTACCTGAGTTCTCCACAGATACATTTACCACAGGTAAATCTAAACACCTAATGATCTCAAAGGAGTCTGGGGTTAACAACATGAAGATTGTCCCCTAAGATTACACAAGGTTAAGGGGAAACTGGATATCCTGTCCTGGAGCATGCATGATCTGGGAAAGAATTAGAGACAAAGTTTACAAGCCAGAGAAGACAATTTGGGCTCATTGGGTTGCTAATTCCAAGTATTCAAAGTGTAATTATGTTGCTGACATCACTTTAAACTGGAGCTTGTTTGTTTCTGTTTCCCCAATTAACAATAAGACTGTTGAAATACAGTATGATGTGGTTACACATTTATTTTTCTATTTAACCTGAAAATATTCTTTTGTACAATAATCCTCATTATCATATTGAAAATAATTTATTCAGTGGCATATCCTTTTGAGTCAATATTCTGTTTGTATGAAGTATGACACCCATTGAAGTAAAACAATCCTCCTTTAAGCTTTTGCTGCTGCTAAATCCAACACCACTATGTTTAAATATCTCAAGTACATCAAATGGCTTCAGAAAATGCCAACATCCTGTGCTGATTTTGCAAAATATTATCCAAAAACCTTTTACAATTTGCATACATTTTAACTTCACTTCTACTCTGATTCTAGCTCATTTCTGTAAATTACTAAATTACTAAATAGCCTCCACTTACCAGCAGGAGAAGATGGCTTTTTAGTCTACTGCTCATGTGTCAAGGGCAGAGCAGCTGGTGTCACATCCTCCTCCTGTCGAAATCAGGCTAAAGAGACTCAGCAGCCACCTACAGTAATTACACCAGCCACTGCCGCATGCGTTAACTAATCATCTCCTGCTGTTCTCCAACTCTTCACCAACTCACCGCTTACTTAAACCCACACCTTATTTGTCCTGTGCTTGGTATTGGTTTCTCCTCACAGTTCCTACCTCGCCTTTATATTCTCAACTCCTGCGGCTAGATCTTTCGGATTTTGGATATCACTTTGACCTTGACTTTGTCTTACGCTTGGATTGTTTATTCTGGTAACAAACTCAGCTCCGCATAGGATCCTTCTTACTTGCCTGATTCGCTGGTTTGTAGCCTATGCGAGGCTGTAGTAGAGTAATTCCAGAAATGGTTCCGGACAGTTCCAAATCCCCAAAAACGTAAAGCGATGTCGTAGTCCAGGGATAGAGAAAGGATTTCAAGAGCCAAGAAATACAATAAGATTTAGAGTATTAATCCACAGGGAAGAGGGTATCTCAATAGTGAGCGGAGACTGAGTGGAGTAAGAGGGTATAAATAGGGAAGAGTGTGTGGAATGAAAATTGATTAATTAGGGCATGGAAGTATACAGTGATAAGTGCTCGTGAGTATGCTGTGACATTAATGTGCTCACGTGCAGATCGTGACATCATGTCTCACTACTTATCTTAATGGGTTCCAATGCAACATGTTAAGGTAAATACAACCCTGCTTGAATCCGTTTGTACTGTTCTCATTGTATATTAATGATGAAGTCTTTATCATAGAGGCACAATCTGTTCTGAATATCAATACTGTACTTATTCACATGTAATGTTTTGTGATATTCCTGAAGGAGTGGGTATATCTTGAACTTTTCAAGAGGTGAGGTCTTGGCTTTACAACATCTCAGATGGTTCTGTTGGTACTGACTTTAGAAAGAGTTAACTCACAAAAAATTCTCACTGATACGTGAAAGATAGAAATCTCACATATGACCATGACATATCTCTCAAAAGTCATTTTCCAAACACTCTACTTCCAACAAAAGCCTGTCCAAGCTTGTGCAACACACTTTATTTTCTCTGGATTCCACCAAACAAGGTAGAACCAAGCTCCTTTTATTCAACTTTTCCCTGAGATCAAACAACGACATCATCACTGAGCTTCCTGGAATATGTTGTATTTTGAACTTGGCTTACTACTTCAAGACTCCACAAATCAGTTTTGTGCTGGCATACCATTAGTCAATGACCACACCCCTCATGGTGCCACAGTTTTTAGAAAAATACAGCATATACTTTGAGTGTCGATTAAACATTAAGAACACCATCTCAACTTTGAAGCATGGTGCAAGGTGCCTCTAAAACTAAAGATCTTTATTTGAGATGTAACTAATAATGGCAGCAGAATGAAGTCTAAAGTGTATAGGACATTCCTCAGATGTATTTACACATAAAATGGTATTAATTGAGAAAAACTGTGCCAATACTGGGGGTGGAGGGGGCAGGGTAGGGTGTGTAACCTTGATAACTATCTCCACCTCAGTTTGCATCCTTAGATGCACCTTCCAGGTGTATAAGAAAAAAATCTAATGTGTTGAGTTTATTTTTTCGGCAATTACTTCGGAGTTACCACCTAAATATTGCCTTTTCATTGGTGCTTATAGATAGAATGATTTCTATGACTTTGCAGTCTGTTATCTGTCATTAGCACTGAGATCCTACACCAGCAAAAAATATCAAATTCTCAGAACTTAAGAAAGTTTTCAAAAAAGGAAGATGTTTGGCCCATTTACCTTTTTTCAATATAATGTGCTTCTGCATTTATTTACCAACCACATGTTGTGCAAATATTTAGGGAAATAAATAGGGAAGAGAACTTGATAAGAAGAACTGAAATGAGGATGTTGAGATGGATTCTGATTTCAATGAAGGATAAGATCAGAAATGAAGAAATCCGTAGACGATGTAGAGTGGTGGATATAGTTGAGAAGATGCGAGAGGCGAGGTTAAGGTGGTATGGACATATCATGAGGACAGACGTTGAGGAAGTAACAAAGAGGGTAATGGAATTTGAGGTGGAAGGTAACAGGGGAAGAGTCAGGCCTTGAATGAGATGGATAGATTGTGTGAGAAAAGATATGGAGGTATGTGAAGTGAGTGAAGAAGATGTGCTCGACAGAGACAAGTGGAGAAGAGCAACCAAAGCAGCTGACCCCAGGACAGTCTGGGACTAAGGCTGTGAAAAAGAAGAAGAAGAAGAAGATTTTGTGCAAATATTTACATTTGAGTAGCAATTATTTATATGAAGTATATAAAGCACAGTGGATATCAATAAAACTTTATATAAAGCACAGTTTACAAGTCCATTTTTCCAATGTTATGCACATCTTTTTATAAATCTGTCTTATAAACCAATTTCCTTTGCTCTGATACTATTTAAAATATATACTAAAGTAAAAATCCAATATCTGAATGTTTGACCTTTCATTTAAGGTTTCAATCATTTGTCCAAAATGTTTGTTAGTCATTAATTTAGTCCACCAGTTTTATATGTAATAGTATTATAGCAACAGCAACATAATCAGTAATCACTAAACAACCACTCTATTGTACTACTATTATCACTTCAATTAACCTTTTGTTACTATAAAGTATATAGTTAACCGGTCAATAAACAATGTTGTAAGCAGCTGCAGATATTTATTCACCCCTTAAAACAGTAAAACATTTTTTTTTATTGGCACATGTTTATGTGTACTCCAAATTGTACATCAGACACTTTATTTCAGTTTAATTTAATAACTAATCATTTCTGAAACAATTTGTGATACAGTAATTCGGATTGTCCCCTTTCTTTGAGATTGTCACAATCATGAATTTTAGAGTACATCATTCTGGTTTACTTTTCCTCTGATGCCCACAAATGAAAATACAACACAGCCTATACTGCATTTACATATTTACAGTATTAACATAATATATTTCCTATCAATTTGTCAATTTGTCCTCTCTATACTTCAGTTCAGCCCCCCAGAGTCCCTCTGTCCATTCTGATTCAAATTTAAAAAACAAAACAGAAACATGTGACATTGATGCTTGGTCTAAAATAACTAATAAAGGACGCTAGGAGCCTTTTACCCTTGCCACAAATTCTATTCACCTCCCAGAATTACCAGTGCACACACAGACCAGTAAAACACTATAATTGTTTAACTGCCCTTTTTATTTTCTTGTGATCACAATATTTAATACTGTCTACCCAACACCAAAAGCACGTTATATAAAAACAACTCCAAAGGACACACAATCCAGATCAGCACAAGTACCACATTGGAGCCAGTTACCAAGCCCAAAGGTCACAGAGGAAAAGTCCAGCAGCATTATTCTAAGGAACCAGATATGGTCAGTAACTTGACATGCCTGCTTACACCACAGCGAAGGCACAGTGGAGTTCCAGACATTGTCCTCAGTCCCAGTGTCCTTAACAATGTGTCCCTGGTGTTCCTTCCTCCCTCTACCCTGTTTGTCTCTGAGTCCAGTTTTGAGTAAAGGGGACAAAAACACAATGCTGTGCTTTTCCCCTGCTGCTTCCAGTCTCTATGGTCCAAGTCAAGTCTTCCTAGGTTGAACAGCTGCCGTCTGCTGCAATCCTTTCAGTGGTTCTCAAACTGTGGTACGCGTACCTGCAGTGGTACGTGGCGTGCCGCCAGGTGGTACGCCAAATGACCCTGGAATTGTGTTGTGTGCGCTGAAAAAATCGGGACGGGTTTTCATATTTTGTATTTTTATACGTGTCGAATACGCAGCCTACGTACTACGATACAGTGCGCGCTAATACTTCAGTGGACACTCTGTAATTCTATACCACTCTATAGGAATGCGTGCTACGGACGCAAGTGACCAATTGTATTTCAAAAAAGCTATTGTATCTCCAGCAAATAGGGAGAAAGAAGAATGTGCGTGATTTTGGAACAATGCCAACGTTGTAAACACAGGAATGCATAGAAATGCGTGCTACGAACGCTGGTAATCTTGTGAGCACAGGAAAGTGTGAAAAATAACAGAAAAATATTTAAGAACTGTTCTAAGTTAATTTGAGAAAAATACACCGAGCGTCTCTGTGTTTCTCTCCCATGCGCATGAAATAAATACTTAAAATAAACACTGAAATAAAAACGGAAACGTGGAAAAATGCAAGCTTGCAGATTGCTAAAGCAGGTAAACCCCACACTATTATGTGTGGAGAAAAAGCTGCTAAACAGCTCGACCTGCTGCCCCCCCTGAAAGACACAGTCATTCATAGAATTACTGAAATTAAGGATTATATCAAAAGTACGCTGACAGAGCGCGTTAAGATGAGCAGATGTTTTTCACTGCAATTAGATGAGTCTGTAGTCGATTTGGCCAATTTGCTTGTTTACGTTAGATACGAGTTTGAGGGCATGTCCCATGAAGACTTTCTGTTCTGTAAGCCGCTACCAACAGGAACCACAGGAGAGCACGTATTTCAGCTTCTGAATGAATGTATCGAAGAGAATGGCATCGACTGGATAAAAGGTGTCGGAGTTTGTACAGACGGTGCCCAGAGAAATGACAAGCCGACACAGCGGTGTAGTTGCACGAATTAGAGGTTGCTCCAGAAATAAATGGTTTCATTGCAACATCCACCGCGAGACCTTTGCAGTCAAGAAAATGCCTGACGATTTAAAATCTGTTAAGACTGTTGTGAATTGTAAGGCTCGAAAAATTAATTCACATCTGTTTTGCTCGACTAAACAGGCTCACCCCTCTCACTGAAATGGTGCTTTTTTATTTTTATTTGTTGTTGTTTTCTGTAAAACACTTTGAGAAGCCACATTTTAATATATCAAACAAAGTTTATTATTATAATATTTATTGTATGTATGTGTGAGTGTGTGTGCACATGCGCTCATGTTGGTCATTGAGAATTGCTGGGGTTCCTATGAGATGATGATCTGTAGGTAGTACTTGGATGCTTTGGTTGGATTAGGGGTGTTACTTGGTCCAAAACGTTTGAGAACCACTGCTTTATAATAATAATAATAATTGCTTACACTTATATAGCACTTTTCTAGACACTCAAAGCACTTTACAGGTAATGGGAACTCCCCTCCACCACCACCAATGTGCAGCCCCACCTGGATGATGCGACGGCAGCCATAGTGCGCCAGAACGTTCACCACACATCAGCTATCAGTGGGGAGGAAAGCAGAGTAATGAAGCCAATTCATAGGCTTCATTACTGTGGAGCTTTTCTTCTCCAAAAGCCCCACATTCTCATCTTACTGGTGCTTTTGAATTTTTCTTGACAAGGGCTGTTGACTCATCTCCAGAGGGGTGGAAGTGTCTCTGTGATGTGGGTGTGGGTTTTGCTAACTGCCCAGGGCTCGTTCAGGAAATTATTGTATACAGATGGCCAGGTGTAACGAAGTATTATTCATTCGTAACCCATTTTTAGGGCCCCCCTCTTTAATCACAGGTGATCCTGGAGTTACTTGGAGCTTCTAAGCTGGTTTGACTGTGCCTGCGATTGAGGGGGTAGCTAAGGACAAGATACAGTGAAACAATGCATTGTTACTCCTGGCCATCTGTGTACAGACATATCCTGAGCAAGCCCAGGGCCTTTGACTCTGTCCACACAAAACTGCACCCCTCCCCCCTGGAGGAAGAGTCAGGAGCCTTTGTTAAGAAGGCTTGAAAGACCCCCAGTCACACAGAACTGGGAGAACTGGGAGAGATTACAGCATTGGACCCAGGAGAGGACTCAAACACCACAGACTCTTCAGGAAGCCCCTGAGCTGAGATGAGGAAGGCTCCAGCACCATCTTCCTCCTCCTCGCTTGACATTGGACTTGGAGAAATCAAGGTGGGGGGGCAGTATGAGCGAACCACGTTGATGAACCACCAAAGAAATTACACAGAAGACAGAACAGCTGGAGTGCATTATTTTAGGACATTTGTTTCGTAATCGGGGTGAAATGGGGTGCTTGACTGGAATGGAATGCGCGTCCTTTGGAGATGTTTTTTAGTATGTGCTCTGCGCGTTGAATATTGTTGAATGTTGTTAACCACTAGAAAAAAAAAACGTTTAAATACACTAGTGTTTGTTGCTGGGCCATGAATGCACCAGTGACTCTGGGAGATGAGTAGAACCTGTGGCGACGAAGGGTCCTAAAACCCTTTATAATTGCTAGCTGGTGTAGTCGTCTACAAAGCAGATGTAATTAATGAATTGTGAAATCATTCTATCTGTGACCCTTACACCCCTAGGACCTTGATCTTTTCCTATATATACTGATGGAAAAAAGAAACTGACCACCTCCTCCTCCACACTTTGGCCCTCCTGTCTGTGTGGAACAGACAGAATCATCCGTGAAGAGGACCTGATGCCACTGCTGATGAGTCCATCAGAGCCTCTCTCTGGCCCAAGCCAGTCGGGTGTGATGTCTAGGAGGTGTGAGCAGAGGGCCTCTCACAGGACGCCTTGCTCTAAGGCCAGCAGTATGGAGCCTCACTGTCTTGTCACTGATGTGGGCATTGTGTCTGCCGGCAGTTTCAGCAGCAGTACGGGTGGCATATCTGGAACGATCTCTTAGATGGACCAGTCTGATATGTCGGTCCTGCTCTGGTGTGGTCACTCGAGGGCGACCTGATCTTGGACGGTTATCTGTCCTGCTGGTCTGCTGAAATCTTCTCTGCAGTCAGGACAGAGTGGAGCGGCTTATACCGTAGTGTCTGGCAACACTGGCACATGACATGCCATCCTGCAGCATGCCAATGGCCGTCTCTCTTGCTTCTGGTGACATTCGAAGTGTGGCCTTTTTCTTGCAGTGACCTAAGCTTTGAATTAAGTCCTTTTTAAAGGTGACCTGCTCAGGCGTTGTTCATCTTGGACCTAGTTGGGTAAAAGTGCAGCTAATGAGCTTTCATGTGATTGGCAATTTGCAATGCCTCACTGCACAAGCTGTATTGCTGGTCAGAGGTTTAAAACAAATGGACAACTTTTTGTCACAGAACATAAGCTATAACTATAGTATTCTCATTCTAGAAAACGTTGCATTTCTTTTTTCCATCAGTATATTTTAAAACTACTTTAGAGGGGTCACCAGTCTGAATATATGAGAATAAATCAGTGGTCCCCAATCCTGGTCCTAATGGTTTTCATTTAAACTCAGCTGGTGATCATTGGAGTGAACTGATGCCTTTTAGACATTTGTTTACCTGTTTCTCTACTCAGTCCATGTTTTTTTCAAAAATATTCAACTTCAAGTGTAGCATTTGAAAAATTAATCACACAGAATTTTATGCAACCTCTCCCCTACCAGAAAAATCCTTAATAATTATCAATTTATGCTAAAAACTTAAATCAATTAGCAAAGAAAAAACAGAATAGACGGGGGTCCACTAGGGCTAGGGCTGGCCAACTAGTTTAAGTGATTGCATTGTGTGTTGTTTGCATGTTGATAGCTAGGTTTTAAACACAGAAGTCTGATGCAGAAATGCAGATTTCTTTAATGTTGTAATATTTGTACTTTGTTCTACATGCTGTAAAGTAGGGAATTATTTATGCATTTATATTAAAATGCTCAAAAATATTTTTTTAGCTAGTTTGTTTGTATGGGGGTTCAAAATATACTTTCAGAGTATTTGAATGAGTGTGTATATTTTCTTCCTAAAATCTGGGATTTTAGTAATATCCACTGGTAATTTAGAATTATTGCTGATCTGGAGGGTAGGATATATAGCAGATCGACCAGCAGCCATATCACCCTGCAACTCACAACTGGCAACCCACTGAAGCTAAGCAGGTGTGAGCCTGGTCAGTACCTGGATGGGAGACCTCCTGGGAAAAACTAAGGTTGCTGCTGGAAGAGGTGTTAGTGGGGCCAGCAGGGGGCGCTCACCCTGTGGTCCATGTGGGTCCTAATGCCCCAGTATAGTGATGGGGACACTATACTGTAAACAGGCGCCGTCCTTCGGATGAGACGTAAAACCGAGGTCCTGACTCTCTGAGAGGTCATTAAAAATCCCAGGGTGCTTCTCGAAAAGAGTAGGGGTGTAACCCTGGTGTCCTGGCCAAATTTCCAATTGGCCCTTACCAATCATGGCCTCCTAATAATCCCCTTCTATGAATTGGCTACATTACTCTGCTGTCCTCCCCACTGATAGCTGATGTGTGGTGAGCGTTCTGGCGCACTATGGCTGCCGTCGCATCATCCAGGTGGATGCTGCACATTGGTGGTGGTGGAGGGGAGTCCCCATTACCTGTAAAGCGCTTTGAGTGGAGTGTCCAGAAAAGCGCTATATAATTATTATTGACCGCTTATTTGCAAAGACATTTCCACAGCAGTGGACAATAATCTGTCTATAGGTTGTACTAATGAGTGCAAGTGGCCACGAGAGGTCGCCAAATACACGGTATTAAACAGTATCAAAATATACAGTACATAAGACTTGTCACTAATGTCTTTAGCTGAGTTTTTGTAATTGTGTGAAATGGCATGTAAAGGGAAAACTTTCTACTCCAACTTTCTGTTGGAGTAGAAAGGTGACCACATTTACAAAAATGTCTTCTCAAAGTCAACATAGTGTTTTTTAGAGTATAGTCAATCTTAAGTAGTCAAAATGAAGTGTAGTGTCTTCACCTAAGAAGTAGTGTACGTTATGTTGTTTGTCTATATTAGAAAACACACAGTAGATCCAGGCACCATTTTCGAGCGTGGAGCCTTCTTCGTGTGTCACTGGAAGAAGGCTCCACTGCAGAAACAAGAAGAATTTGTGTTTCTTTTCTTCTCTTTTCAGTACGGAATAAACCTTTACTTTTTCCTTTGCAGCCTAAGCTTGGTGACGCAGCTACCTACTGTACTTGAACATACTGTATGTAAAGAACTGTTTATTTATATAAAGATTTTATTGAAGGTACATGTATCAAGTAGGTAATATGCTTTTACACCTTTTCTTGGAATTCAGTTATTATTTACATGATATTAGAGGGTGGAATGGTGGCATAGTGCCTTACAGTGCTGGGGCCCTGGCTTCGGTTCCTGGAGTGCAATTTGCATGAAGTTTGTATGTTCTCCCCATGTTCACATTGGTTTCCTTCCACAGTCCAAAGACCTACTGGTAGGTTAATTGGCTTCCTGGAAAACATGCACTGGTGTGAGTGTGTGCATGTTTGTGTCTACATGCCCCTGTGATGGACTGCTGTCCCCTCCATTGTTTATCCTGCTTTGCTCCCATTGCCTGAGACTCTGACTCCACTGCCACCCTGAATTGGATAAAGTGGTTAGAAAATAGATGGGTGGGTATCAAAGAATACCAAGTGGCCATATATGACAAATTTTCCTGTCTTTGGATATTTTTCTCATTTTTAAGTATTCATGAGATGTTCAATTTATTTGAAATCTTTACCTAAATAAGATTTTGATACAAATTGATTTTGAGTAAATACTAGAGTAGCACTTCTGACTTTACATATAACACAGGCCTTTTGTTGCGATGTGAATGCTAAAATATATTTTTGTTTTTTGTTTTCGATTCACACTCTTTAATCTTGTGCAGCACAAAATAGTGAAACAAAAACACAAGTTTAGAAGTGGGAATGCTGTGCATTTTGAACTACAATTGGGAGGCACTTATTAACGCAGTGCACTGGGTGTCTGTAACCTACTGTCCCTGCAACATTGTCCAAGCACATTCCTTTGGACTTCTCTGAACATCCAGAGTATTAGATTCTTGAAAAACAAGGTACAGACAAGAACTCTTAATGAGAGACTTTGCTGTGTTATAACATATTGTTATAATTGTGTTAACGAAATCAAAATAATTCTCATCATGACTGCATTATTACTGGTTTCTGAGGTGATTGATTCGAAGTTTGAATGAATATGAGAATTATGCAGTGATTGTGTAAGTAAACAAAATAAACAGCTATTTTCAGTGCTGTAGTAGTTCAGGTGGGTAGCTGCATCAGCATGTGTAGGCTGCAAAGGAACAAGTAATAGGTTTATTCCATGCTGAAAAATACAAGAAAACCCAATGAAAACACAACGTTTTGGCCGTGGAGCCTTCTTGTGTGAGTATTGGTCACACAGGTGTGTATTTTCAGTATTTTCAAATAAGATCAAGCTTTTACTTATTCACTCCAGTTTGCAGGGCACCTTTCTGATATTTTACAATACTTTTTGCACAACCTTTCAACATTGGAAAAGTAAATATAAACTAAAATATAAAGACATATATTTTTTAATTTGCTCCCAATTCAGATTGTTTGAATCAGGTCTTATCATATGATTATTATTCACAATCTCCTTTCAACCAAAAGAACCTTTAGCAAGGAGCTGAGAACACTGTACAATGGCCTGTCCATTACATTACCACAGTGCTAAATGTCAGGTTGCATTAGCATACTCTACTGTTATATAACATTAATGAATAACATGCTTTAAAAAAACATTTGTTTCCTGCTGGACAAGTAAAGCAGATTGTGTTTTTCAAGTGGTACAGTCCAGTTTCTTTTCCAGTCATTTTTTAATTCCAGCTACATATATTTTATCCGTCCAACGAAAGAAACCTTTTGAGCTAAATCTGTGAATTCACAGGATGAATAAAAAGGCTGCTTCCACTATAATGATTAATTAGAGACAGTCCATTTTTCTGTGACATTAGCACTTTGGCAGAGCAGCAGTCTCTTAATTTCTTAACATTTTTTTGGGTCCTTTGAGGTTTAATTAGATCCAGCACAAATTAATCCAGTTAATCATGACATCTTGGGAATGGAACACAGTGTCAGGCCTGTCTCATTACAGTTTGGGCAGGCTCCCAGCATGCATTTCTGAAAAACTTCGTTTCCAGAAGAGCAATGAAATCCAGAGCCTTCAGAATTCCTCCGTGTTTACAATAAGACATTAACTTTGTTCTCGGCTGCTGCTTGGCAAGGTAATTCCAATGAGTGTGGTGCTGTGTCTTGACTGTTAGTGAAAAGAGTTCAGCATCAATGTTCTCTCCAGTTGAGGATCAGATTACCTGACACTGGTAAAAGAAAGGCAGACTGCTGTTTCTTCTTATCATCCAAAATCCAGGGTTTGTTACTGCTACATTGTAATTAAAATTATTGTAACTGTCATTTTCCCTTTTTTACTGAAAATGTCATTCATTGTGAATTTCCTTGACAGCACAATATATGGATATTCTTCAGCATTCTGGCAGAATACTGTTACTGGAGTTATTTTCCTTTTTTGGTTTATTGTTGACATGTAATTCTGCCCCCAAATTGTCTTCAGTTTACAAACATATTAATTAAAACCAATTCCATGTACAATATCTCATATGCAGAGAGATTTATTTTTGCTATTTTATCAACCAGTATTCTGTACTTTTTTTATTCTTTGTGTCTGCGTGTCTGAATTGGTATTGAAATTGTAAGATATCATATCAGAGGGTGTGATACTTATAATAGGGTGGCACAGTGGTTAGCAATACTGCCTCACAGTTCTGGGGCCCTATGTTCAAATCCAGACTTGGGTGCTATCTGTGTGGAGTTTTATGTTCTTTACGTGTTTGTGTGGGTTTCCTTTGGGTGCTCTGGTTTCTGGTAAAGGCTGAAGCAATCCAGTATGTCCCAGAGGCAATGGGAGCACACATCCCATCAGAGGACACACACACGCTTAAGTGCAAAGGTAAAGTCAGAGACACCAGTTAACCTACCCAGTATTTCATGTGGAAGAAAAACGAGATGAAACTGTAAATCCTGGTGAAAACCAGCATTAACACTGGAAGAACTTCATACAGATGGAGTCCTGGTTTAGAATCCAACCAGAACCCGAGAGCAGTGAGGCAGCAGTGCTAATGTAGCAGGACTCAGGCTCAGCACACTGAACAAGTTATAGAATCGACGTCACCCACCTCTTGAAGGTGTAGACACCACCGCGATAGAGAAGCTGGTCTTCTACTTGAACGACGAGTTAACCCCTGTCTAGGGAGTGGTGGTGCGCGTGCCCAGATCCGAGCACAGCTGCACTCGTCACACAACTACAGCGCGAAAGTATCACAAGCGGTAAATGTTAGAATTCAAAATTACTTTCAAATCTCAAATACTGAATTAATTACTATGTTATATATGGGTGCCTTGACTGTTGTTAATTATTCGTCCTAGCCAGTACGCATTATGTTACGTATATAAAGGAAAGGTGATTTTCACAAAATTCCTACAGGTACACAGGAAGAAATCCTACAAGATACATGCTCCTCGCTTTCCTTAGGACATGCAGGATATTCAAGGTTTCTTCTTCAAAACTTGAAGGATTTTGTATTATATTTATCGTAGATCTAACGAACATTTAAGAAATGATAGAGGGGAGAAACCGTAATTGTTCACAATATGCACCTTACGGATCTGACAGCTGGCGAGAGCATTTACCTCCCACTTTCCACCTATCTAACCCCATAAAACGGTTTTCTGGTTGAAGCCCTCTCTCGTCATCGCCAGACATGGCCAGGAAATGTCTAGAGGGCTGCATCGTACTGGATTAAAGCAGGGGAGCTGTGTCACTATGGAGATGGAAATGCTTAGAAACGGTGCTCGCAGGCCTCTTCACTCTCTCTGTCCTGGACAGCTGTGAAGTCAGGAAAAGCGAAGTACAAGTAGAATGAAGTGACAGTTCTCGTCGTCAGCGAAGATGCTGGTTCTGGAGAGCCGGTGAGTCGCGTTACAGGGCGACTCGAAGAAGACACTGATCAAGGGTTTGTGAAATAACGTCCACCGCGTGAAGGGAGAAAAGTGATGGGGTCCGCATCGTCCTCTTATCGAGTTATCTACCTGGATGTTGAAGGGAGGACTCAAAAGGTACCAGTCAAAAATTTCTGCTCTAGTGAACAGCTACATCGCGCAAACTTGCTGTATAGAAGCATAAATTAAACTAACCTTATACCACTTAAAATGTATTATTATTATTATTATTATTTTTTATTGGTGGTGGTGGTGATGGAGGCGGTGGTGTTTACTGTGCTAAACTACTGACTAGACAACTTACTCAATGTAGAAATACAGGCTAAAATGCTCTATGCAAAAAACATGATGTTCCGGCG
Organism: Lepisosteus platostomus; assembly: GCF_059453375.1. Lineage (NCBI taxonomy): Eukaryota > Metazoa > Chordata > Actinopteri > Semionotiformes > Lepisosteidae > Lepisosteus > Lepisosteus platostomus. The sequence goes on from NC_142612.1 coordinate 34,537,511, forward strand.
TTCAGTGATTTTTTTTAATCGTTGAAGTAATTTACACAAACCAAAATACGGGGAAACTACCTAAAGTCGGATATGCATTTTTTTTTGCTGTGAACGGCACCGATTGTATTGATATAATATGGGTACGAATATATCTGATTCATTGTGATCCTTGTGTGTAATATTATAATCGAAGAGATTACTGTCAAAAGAGAGATTACTGCTCAGTATGCAGAACCCTGGCTTCGTTTTACACGTAAGGTATGTTCTGCAAAAGTTAAAAGTAACAGCAGGTTTATATAAACGGATAGTACATGGAGCAGGTGAGGATCTTATCTAAGAAATTAACATACTGTAGAGCGCTTCGAAAGTACTCAGATATTTCTGAACTAAAGATGTATCTGTTATCTCTTATTACCAAAGAGGTAAATATAAATAGTAGTAATTGCCCCTCTTATCAGCCAGATATGACACATTGATTGTTAATACAAAATTACCGTTAACTTTTGTGATTTAAAGGAAGGAGGGAAGGAGTTTTGCTACTATCATAGAAGTATAGTTTTGACAGAGGGCAATATCTAGGTTAGAAATGAGCAGCAGATAAGCCTGGTAGGCCTTCAATTGAAAATTAACTTTGTAAAGGATTGGCCTATGATACAGGTCATAGTTTTCAACACTTTCTAAGACGACAAATAACAGTTTGAGATTTTTGAAGACTTCACCTTTGGGAAACAACCTTATCATCAAGACCTCACTAAATGCATCTCTTCACAAGTAGATCTTTACTCTCATAAGGCGGTGCATTATTTAGACAGTTGGTGAAGTGAAGAATAAGGCCAAATTATAAGAACATAAGGAAAGTTACAAATGAGACGAGGCCATTCGGTCCTCCTAGCCAATTTATTAGTTAAATGTTCAAATGATGTCCACCAAATCAGCCGTTTCTTGAAGAGAACCAGAGTATCAGCCTTAACAACATGGCTGTGCAGCTTGTTTGTTACTCGGTCAACAAAAAGAGAGAAATTATTCCCGTTGTTGCTTTTAAATGCACATACAGTAGTTTTACACTTTGTGTTTCACTGTTCATTCTGAAGAAATCTGCTGGGTTTCTTGACTTTGAATACTTATATTAGGCTCCCTCATAGACGTCTCTTTTCAAGACTAAAAATGTTCAGCCTGTCAGTGTGGGACATTCATTTAAACCCCAGAATATATCTGTTTGCTCTTCCCAGAATAACAATATCTTTTATATACCACGGTGAACAAAATTGTACACAGTATTCTAAAGAAGGCCTTACTATTACATAGTACAATTTTAATGTAACTTGATTATGTAACTTAAATAATATGGTTTTAATTATATACCATAGCATTTTATTTACCCTTTTAATGCTTCCCTACATTGTCTAGATTGAAATTATATGTCAACTTAAAGGTTTTTTATAGATTTTGTTTATAGATAGTTTATTTTATAGATAACACAGTGGTTTCCATTTTTTATTTGTAGTTTAAGTGTTCATTGCCTGCATGCAGTACCCTGCAGTTGTCTATGATTAAACATCATCTGCCAGGTGTTTGACCAGTCATGAGTTTATCCCAATCTTTTTTAATTTCATTTTGTATATTGTTTGGTTATTCTCCTAATTTGGTATCATCTGCAACCATTGATAATCCTTAGAAGAAACTAGGTCTGCATGAAGCAACTGTACAAGGTTCCTTTTGTGAGGGACAGTGACTGGGTGAAGGAGATGTGATACCAATATTTACAGATAAGACCTCATCAGAGAACTGTGGTGCGGTTACTTCATAATATATAGCATTACGTGGGAAATATTTTTAAGTCTACAGTAACTGTGTGATTACAGTAAAGTGAATAGTTTTATAAACACATGTAGTGTGGCCAGCAGCCATATCACCCTGCAACTCACAACTGGCAACCCACTGAAGCTAAGCAGGTGTGAGCCTGGTCAGTACCTGGATGGGAGACCTCCTGGGAAAAACTAAGGTTGCTGCTGGAAGAGGTGTTAGTGGGGCCAGCAGGGGGCGCTCACCCTGTGGTCCATGTGGGTCCTAATGCCCCAGTATAGTGATGGGGACACTATACTGTAAACAGGCGCCGTGCTTCGGATGAGATGTAAAACCGAGGTCCTGACTCTCTGTGGTCATTAAAAATCCCAGGGCGCTTCTCGAAAAGAGTAGGGGTGTAACCCCGGTGTCCTGGCCAAATTTCCAATTGGCCCTTACCAATCATGGCCTCCTAATACTCCCCCTAATTGGCTACATTACTCTGCTCTCCTCCCCACTGATAGCTGATGTGTGGTGAGCGTTCTGGCGCACTATGGCTGCCGTCGCATCATCCAGGTGGATGCTACACATTGGTGGTGGTGGAGGGGAGTCCCCATTACCTGTAAAGCGCTTTGAGTGGAGTGTCCAGAAAAGCGCTATATAAGTGTAAGCAATTATTATTATTATTATTAGTGTACTTTATTCTGCTTTATGTACCGACGCTAGAGACAAATGAAATTCCATATGCGTTCATATACTGTATGTACAAGAGGCCAGGTTCAACCTATCCAAAATATGCTGAAGGGGCAGAACTCTTGTGACATTTGTGGAATCTAGATCTTTCATAAAAAATAAGTTTTTTTAACTCTTTCCTGGTAATCTGATTTGATTTCTTTAAAATAGAAACATCTGTAGATTATAATTTACAGTACAGAACTCATTCACATTTTAACCAGAAATACAGCACATCAAGAGCACAACAGGGTATGAACTACAGATGATATGGTGTTATTTGTGTTATTTGTGGCAGATTGGCTTTTGCTGATGAACATGTTTTGTTGCATTTCAGACTAGATTTTAATATGGTCTTCCAGAGCTAATTGTTTTGAAAGCCTAACAAAATTAAATTGCTATCCAATCACTCAGATTTACAACACAGACAACAGCCTATTGAACAGTTTATGTGTTAAAATGCAGTATCTGAAATAAAATGTAGTTTCAAAAACTGTAACACACATCTAACCGATTCAGTATAATTACAGTTGAAGCCAGCTAAATGATTAATGATTTTTGTTACACTCCAAGAATTATAGAAAGATAAAAAAAACATCCAAAACTTTAGTCCAGCTGTTCAAAGTCACTGGACAATGGTACTGTATGCTCCAGACACACTTTAATCTTTGTTTTTAATTTCCACTCCATTCTTTGGGTTCTAGATTCTTGATTTGGGTTTTTGGGATGAAATTATTATTATGTCTATAGATTTTCTAAATTTACCTCAAGAACTCAAAATATCTCTAAAGAGATTGTGTCTCTTTCACTTGTCAAGACCCACCATTGAGAAACACCATTTATTTGGTTAGTTTTCTCTGCCCTTTTCATAAGATTGTGTTCAAGCATACACAAACAAAAATAAATGTGTATTAATTCTTTGTATTATACTTTCTCTGAGAACTTTTTTTACAATTGTCTTACATTCAGATGAATAGCCTACTATACACATATAATATGTGACTATACAATATATTATTCAGCACACACATATAGCACACTATACACAAAGTGTATCTCAGGGTGGTGTGAACTAGTGTTTCATATGTTTTACAGTACCACCAATACCAAAATTTAAATATGATACTAAAAATATTTAGAGCTTCTGTTGTTGAAACAACACATCCCCACAGTGCCTGGCCTGCAAATGCATTGAGACACCAAAGTCAAAATTGTTATTTGTGCTGGACAGTTAAACAAATTTATTTGTGATCATGAGGTTAATATGCGCAATAATTACCAAATGTATCCATCCAATTCAGGGTTGCAGGGAAGCCAGAGCCTATCCTGGCAAGCAACAGGTGCAAGGCAGGATACATCCTGGAAGGGATACCAGTCCATTGCTTAGTAGACAAACACAGACATGCTTATACTAACATCAGGGCCAATTTTAGAATAAAAACATAGTTTGTGTTCAGTACAGTGAGTTTTATTGACTATAACTGTTTGGACACTTGTAAAATCAGTATGCTGGTATTACTTATCCCTTTGAGACAATAACTACATGAATTCTGCTAACCATTGTGATACCATATGGTGTGGCTCACATCAGAGCACAAGTTCTAGATGGATCCCCGATCAAAAACACACCTCACACACAAGTCTTAAAATCAAATTGCTCTGATTTGACTAAAAATATATACAGGGTCAACTCACATCCAGCATAGTAACAGGCTTGGTCAGTGTTCTGTCTAAGGTGGCCAAAATAGTAGCAGTGGCATGTGAAGGTAGCTGTGGGACTGCAGTCCTAGCTTCTGTGGCTGTAGTATCAGTGAGCCAGCAGCCTGCACTGTAGATATATGACGTTTCAGAGGAAGCCATTTACTGTTCCTTTCTTTCTCCTCCCTTTAACTTTACCATCTCTTTGGTAAAGGTTTAACTTGGTCCCACCTGACCATAATACTTGTTCCAAAACTCTTCTGGCTCATATGTGTACTGTAGTTTAAAGTTTAAAGTTTAAATAAAGTAAATTTGGTGGAATTATTTGCTCAGAAGGTATTAGGAACATGGTAGAGATACTGTAATATGATGGTCCGGACATGTATGGCGAACTCTTGAAATGTGTCTCTTGTCTTTATTTATAATAAAACAAACAAAAGTAATATGCTGTCTCACAAAGTCAAGTTCAAGTTTGTCAAGTTCTAAAATTACAAACTTTAACATGCTCCTCTTTGAATTTCCTATAAACAATATTGTTTTCAATGACTGATGCATAAAGGAGATTTAACAAAAAATCAAATGTTACAATGTGGTAATTCTATATTTCAAAATATTAAGATTTTCAAATGATAGTAAGGTGGCAAAAGATGACTAGTGCTTTTTTACCCAGACCCGTTTCTCACAGAATAAGAAACCTGAAGTAGTCAGTTGATAGCCTGACATAAAAATAGGGAAAAAATACTACTAAACAGGCATAAAATAACTTACTTACAGTAACTCGTCTATGTAATAGAACAATACATATTACAAAGAAGTACTTCATTGTGAACCATGTACAAATATAAAATATGAAGAAATGATTAATATTAATACTGCTAGTACTAATTTGTTAATTACCTCTGTAAATTTGATTAATTGTTATTTTCTTGCTAAATTTTATCACTGTATTTATAATAATGACAACTACCTTCACTGTAAAGGAACAAATAATAGGTTTATTCCATGCTGAAAAGAGAAGAAAGAAAACACAACGTTTCGGCCATGGAGCCTTCTTCAGGTGTGAGAAAGACAGGGCTAACTTTACTGTATCACAGTTGCAATAAAGAAATATTTTTGTGAAGGTTCTTTGTTTTCAGCAATGAAGACAGGGCAAACTGGAACCCATTGTGAGAAAAAATATATTTACTTCTGATAAAAGAAGAATCAAAAACTATTTGCATACTTATGCAAACTGACTAATTAAAGTTCTTCTGGAGAACAGAATTACTTTTAACCAGTCAAACCTATAGTTAGCCTTGATGTGGAATAATTGTTGTTCAGTTATTTTCAGAATAAATACACCTATATATGTAAGGTCCTAGAGTCAATCACGTAATGTATTTTAAGCAAAGATTCAACTATGGAGAAACGCACATATCCAGAAAACCGTTAAAAAAATTCAAATACACTGAATATGTTATCGAGCATGGTGAAGGCAATAATTAAGAGGTGGGATGTGTGGTGTACCACTCAGACAGTCAGGCTGTTTCACCAAGCTGAGCAGGCAGGCAAGGAAGAAACTGGTTAGGGATACAACTGTGGGGCAAATGGTGATATTGAGCCAGAGCGTTCAATGGCTGTGATGGGTGAAAATATCGATGTGTCAACAATATCCTAGTCACTCTACTGAAAACAACTGGTCTGTATGTCAGAATGGCAAACAATTTCAAATCCCACGTGGAGTTCGTAACAAAGAATTCAATTAATTGTCAGATAAGTAGAAATTGGAACTTTGTAATCTAAATGGAGACCCAACAGAGTGCATCACCCTCAGCACCTTACCCTGAAGTCAAGCCTGGTGGCAGCAGATTTATATTATGGCAATGCTTGTCATCAGCAGGGTCTGGGGAACTTGTCAAGATTGAGGGAGAACTAATGGATCAAAGTACAGGCAAAATTTAGGGTAAAATCTGCTGCAGTCTAGAAAGCAAATTGAGTGGCACAGTCAAAGTCCCAACTTAAATCATATAGAAATGTGAGAAAAAACTTAAAAATTGCTGTCCAATGCTGTACCACAAACAATTTGACAGAGTTTTAGACATTTTGCAAAGAAGATAATGGCAAGAAAATTGACAACATCCCAGTTGGCAAGTTGGCAGAGACTTAAATAGCATATGGCAGATCCAAAACCTAATTATATATAGTGCCTTTAAAAGTATTTTTTCAAAGTGCTTTAGAGGAAAAGTAAAGAAAATAGTTAAAGCAACTTAATCAAAACAGTAAACAAAGATAGGAGATAGCAAAATTAGTACACAGAAATAGAAGGGTTTACAATGCAGTAGAGATGCAAAGGGGCAGACACAGATATCAAATAAAAGCCTTTCTGAAGAAGAAGGTTTTGAGTCTGGATTTGAAAGTGCACGGGGAAAGTGACTCTCTAATCTTTGGGTATAGCATTCCAGATTTTTGGGGCATAGCAGGAGAAGGCCCTGACACCCACAGAATTCAGACGAGCTTGGGGGACAAACAGGGGACCAGATTTAGGGGCATGAAGAGTGTGAGGTGGGGAGTAGGGTTACTGTTACTGTAGGGTTACTGTAATTGGCTTTACATACTTGATGGAAGGAGACAAATAGCATGACTTCAGTCTTCGTAGTTAAAATGAAGGAAATATTTGAGTCGTCCGGTTTTTATGTCAAAAATGCAATTATAGAGTGCAGAAACAAGCCACTTCAGTGTCAGGTTAAGTATGGATGTTGCAGTGAGTGATGATAAAATGATCATTTAGATCATGTGATCTTAATAGCTGATGAAGTGGTAACGTGTAAATGCTGAATGGTATAGGGCCCAGTATCGAGCCCTGAATAACTCCAGACTTAAAGAACCCAACTTAAGAACTGAAACCTTCCCAGAGAGACAAAGTTTAGGTGATTGGTAAGGTTAGAGTTGAACAATTTAAGAGCAATATTAGGAACTCCAAATACAGTCTCAAAGTAGGAAAGTAAGATGTCATATTAAGAGTGTCAAAAGCAGCACTGAGATCTAGGAGAATAAGGATAGATAGAGAACCTGACCTAAATCAGAAGCCATAAGAAGATAATAAAAACTTTAATCAGGGCACTTTCTCTACTGGGTAATTGTCTGAAACCAAATTGGAAGGGTTTGGAGAGATTATTTGCAATAAGTTGGTTATTTACTTGAATTGCATCAGCACATTATAAAATGTTAGCAAGAAAATGTAGATTGGATATAAGGTGAAAATTGTATAGGTTGTCCAGAGCCATTTTTTTTTTGGTAACTGTGGGCAGTTAACCTTTTGGTAACTTTGCAGTGTAAAGTAAAGTACACTAATTTTGCAGTGTAGTGTAGTGAAGCAATAAAAAAGGAACAGCATTCCTTCATTTACTGTTAGACGTGTAGAATTTAAATAATCCAAAATAGTGTTAAAATTATAAATTGCACCTGATCCTTGGATCAGTTTCAGACGCTAGCCTACAAATGATGTACAGTATGGCTGGTGTAGTGATTCATAGCCGTTCAGGGACGCCAAATATGTAAGAAAACCGGCTCAGGGACGCCAAATATGTAACGTTGCCATAGCCAAAATGTAATGTAGTGGCTCTCTGAAGGCACCAGTTCTGTAGGGTTTGGGCATTTACTGAGACAATTATTAATTGTAGCAGTAAATCACAAAGTTGATTCTTTTGATGGCTTTAGAGTCCAACCATGCGACATAACTCAAACAACGCACACACACAGGTACTAATACACGAGGATACATTTATTAATACATAGAATATGCATGTAAACCTAACAGATCTTATCGAGAGGGTTATCAGAATACAAAAGGTATATACAGTGCCTTGCGAAAGTATTCGGCCCCCTTGAACTTTTCAACCTTTTGCCACATTTCAGGCTTCAAACATAAAGATATAAATTTTTTATTTTATGTGAAGAATCACCAACAAGTGGGACACAATTGTGAAGTGGAACGAAATCTATTGGATTTTTGAAACTTTTTTAACTAATAAAAAAATGAAAAGTGGGGCGTGCAAAATTATTCGGCCCCCTTGCGTTAATACTTTGTAGAGCCACCTTTTGCTGCGATTACAGCTGCAAGTCGCTTGGGGTATGTCTCTATCAGTTTTGCACATCGAGAGACTGAAATTCTTGCCCATTCTTCCTTGCAAAACAGCTCGAGCTCAATGAGGTTGGATGGAGAGCGTTTGTGAACAGCAGTTTTCAGCTCTTTCCACAGATTCTCGATTGGATTCAGGTCTGGACTTTGACTTGGCCATTCAAACACCTGGATACGTTTATTTGTGAACCATTCCTTTGTAGATTTTGCTGTATGTTTGGGATCATTGTCTTGTTGGAAGATAAATCTCCGTCCCAGTTTCAGGTCTTTTGCAGACTCCAACAGGTTTTCATCCAGAATGGTCCTGTATTTGGCTGCATCCATCTTCCCCTCAATTTTAACCATCTTCCCTGTCCCTGCTGAAGAAAAGCAGGCCCAAACCATGATGCTGCCACTACCATGTTTGACAGTGGGGATGGTGTGTTGAGGGTGATGAGCTGTGTTGCTTTTAAGCCAAACATATCGTTTTGCATTGTGGCCAAAAAGTTCGATTTTGGTTTCATCTGACCAGAGCACCTTCTTCCACATGTTTGGGGTGTCTCCCAGGTGGCTTGTGGCAAACTTTAGACGAGACTTTTTATGGATATCTTTGAGAAATGGCTTTCTTCTTGCCACTCTTCCATAAAGGCCAGATTTGTGCAGTGTAAGACTGATTGTTGTCCTATGGACAGACTCTCCCACCTCAGCTGTAGTTCTCTGCAGTTCATCCAGAGTGATCATGGGCCTCTTGGCTGCATCTCTGATCAGTCTTCTTGTCTGAGCTGAAAGTTTAGAGGGACGGCCAGGTCTTGGTAGATTTGCAGTGGTCTGATACTCCTTCCATTTCAAGATGATCGCTTGCACAGTGCTCCTTGGGATGTTTGAAGCTTGGGAAATCTTTTTGTATCCAAATCCGGCTTTAAACTTCTCCACAACAGTATTACGGACCTGCCTGGTGTGTTCCTTGGTCTTCATGATGCTCTCTGCGCTTTCAACAGAACCATGAGACTATCACAGAGCAGGTGCATTTATACAGAGACTTGATTACACACAGGTGGATTCTATTTATCACCATCAGTCATTTAGGACAACATTGGATCATTCAGAGATCCTCGCTGAACTTCTGGAGTGAGTTTGCTGCACTGAAAGTAAAGGGGCCGAATAATTTTGCACGCCCCACTTTTCATTTTTTTATTAGTTAAAAAAGTTTCAAAAATCCAATAGATTTCGTTCCACTTCACAATTGTGTCCCACTTGTTGGTGATTCTTCACATAAAATAAAAAATTTATATCTTTATGTTTGAAGCCTGAAATGTGGCAAAAGGTTGAAAAGTTCAAGGGGGCTGAATACTTTCGCAAGGCACTGTATTCAGTCAGTTACAAAGAGTTACATATATCAAGAGGACATACGTTCAGTATATCATTCATTAAGACCGTTTCGTAAAGTGAACTTGGTTACAACTTCTACATTAGATACTCAAAACAAGTACATAACTCTTAGGAATTAAATTGATATCAACTGGTTGGGACAACAATTGAATTCTCGAGCTGTAATGCATTGAAGTTGAATACTCATCCAATCTTTGGGGATTCAGATCTTCCTGCGGGCACAAAGAAACAGTTGCAGGCTGTTGCTGTCCAATCCGCGCTCTCTGGCTGTGTGCCAGGCTGTGCTGTGCGGCTTGCGACGGTGCGCTGCTGATGCTCACTGTTGGCTTTAACTAGCAAAGTTTGTGCACAGGAGAAAAGATGACTGTGGGTCCCAGCAAGTCAGGAAGAGGACCGGTTCGTTCCTGATGAAGAGCTAGTTCTGAATAGTGATTCAGCTGTCCACAGTTCCGACCTGTTCACAAGGCCTGCTGCTGGTTACTCTCTGGCAACCTCCACTCTAGACTCTTAGAACAAAGGAAAGTTCTGGCACTCGGACACACTGGCCGTTCCGTGGTTGTCCGGGCTGAGTCTCAGGATGGTCAGGAGGCGCGCTGCGAGAATGTCCTACCCTTGGGAGCCTTCTGCTCCTGGGCCGTCCTGCCCTGGAATTCTCCTTTGAATTCCCTTTAAAACAGTCCACAGAATCCTCTCCAGAATCTTACTGAATCTCGTTGAATCTTACAGGCTCTCTGTGTTGCCTGTTTTTACCTGGAGGAACTTCAGCTCATTGATTGGCTGAAAGTTCCATGGGCATCAGAGTCCCACGTGGGTTACTCGGCCCTACCAGTCCCTGATTGGTTGATCAAGGTGAGATATGAGTCACTTACTCCTGACACTTAGTAATGCAGTCCAGATGTCCATCTGGCACTCCCTAGACAGATAGGCGCCAATGGATGACCATTGATCATGATAGCCAGCCTTAGCTAAGTGCATCCCCCTTTGGGAGCTGTCCTTATCAAACGTTAAATCAGCTTGCATGAATAGTTTCTCTGTGGCTGCACCACAGAGATGAACAGAGAAATGGGGCCTCATTTGGGAAGGCTCAGAACACTTAATTCTTTCTTATTATTAAGCCTCGCCGCTACATATCCCCCCTTTTTGAAGGTCACGAGGTCCTGAGGCATTGTTGCCTTCAAAACAAAACAGAGTTAAGTGATGTCCCTTGTCATTAGAACATTAATCTTAAATGTCCACATTACTCCTCGAGAATTCATACCGGAACCAGCATTGGGAACAAACAGGATGAATAACATCTGGAGTATGTATAAACACAGTAGGAGACATTATCTAAGTCTAGGAATTACACATCAGGAAGTTCACTGTCACCTCTGTAGTAGATATTTGGGGAGAAATCACTTCCTTTCTTTTGACATGCTACCTTTGACTCATTCATGCTACCCAGAGTAAATCTTGATGTGAGAGTACATCATTCAGAGTACACTGTCAGTCATGATCCAGCTACCCGGCAGTAGTGTTACAATAACAACAGTTCCTGTTCCCAGCCCCGCGATAAACCACAACACCTGTGTTGGGTATCTGCTAGGGTGGTTTGGAGGTTTGTTCCATTAAAGCAAACTAACTACCTGTACCTCTTCAGGGCTTACTGTTTCTTGGATTTCTATCCAATTCAATAGTGTGACACCTGAAGGCATCCAAGACCTCAAGTTTGGTCTTATGTTGTCTGGTTCTAGACAGTACAGTGTTAAGTTCAAGAACACTATGGCCTCCTCAGGAACTTAAAAGGAACTGTTTTATTAGGTAGCTGCATCATGCCTGTCACAAGTCAAGGTGACAGTTAAATGTGGTGTGCTGACCAGCCATTTACTTCCCACCTGCTCTTCATGGGGTTCATTAACCTCCCTCTGCTCGTTAGTAGCTTTACACCCTTCATTGGTGAATCATTTAGACACAGCCAATGGATAGCTTTGGTAGCCATACCCATCTCAAGATTTGGAACCGAATTCAATCTTGGATTGCCTTCTGGGTGAGCTATGAGCGATGGGGTTAATGTCACATACTCCTCTACTGAGAAGAGTGGAATCAAGTGGGTTGGGAATTGTGCCATGGCTAGACTGGCTACAGTGGCACTAAACTCCCTTAACAGTTCTTGTGTCAACATTCTGGCCTGTTGCACACAAGCATAAACCCACTGTATAACACCAACAATCATGTCCACTGGTTGGGGAATAAGGTTTAACCCTGTTGCATAGGAAGTTGCCTGTAGGGTTTTCCCTAAGCTTTCCAACTTTTGCTGCTGTTGATACAGTCTGTCACTACCCTCTGGGATTTCTGACACCTGCCTTCTTGGGGCAGTCAGGGTGAGAGTGCCAGTAGCACACAAACCTACCAGAAAAAGCAAACGTGCAACAGTGGCGGCAGCAATCAGTCCTCCCAAAAGTCTTTTCGGGTGGCTGATCTCAGTCATCTCCTTCTGAGTGACTGTTGCCTTTCTAAGCTGGCGCAGCGTGTACATGGTGTCTTTCTCAGTATGCCCTGTGGCATCTTGGGCACCAACATCCTGGAAATCTGGGGAGATCTGACGCAGCTGCTGATGCTGCTCCTCCTTTTCCAGGGCATCTGCTTTTTCAATTTTTTTCATGCCTGTGCTTTAGGAACCCTGCAGGGGGCGGTGCAGCGGTGGAGCATGCCTGACCCTCGGCTGAGTGGTCATCTGGAGCACCTGAGTGATCTGGGATTGTTACCCCATTCTCACTGTTCAGGTCCACCCTGCACACTTCCTGATTGAGGAATCCCTCTATCGGCATGTTTACAATCGTTCGCTGGGTGTGGGTGTAGGACACCTGCTCGCTCCCCCTTTCCCTCGCTAGGGGTTCAGGGAGCTGCCCCAGCAGTGAGATAGCAAGTTCACTGTCTTTGAACTTACTATCACTCACCAGGCCCATGTCAGTGCAGGCGGGGATTCTGACACCCCTCTTTGCGATGTCCTGCACTGGCAGGCGGGTGACTTGACCATCCAGCTCCAGTCTGGGTGAACCACTGTTGGTCAGACTCAGACTGACAGACTGAGCTGGTGGCTGTAAGAAAACCGGCTCGGCTTTCATTCCCTGTCCCTTCTGGGGGACTGGGTGTGTTGGCAACCCTGCCGTTGAGGCAGGAACAATCAGGTCAGTCTCACTCACTACCTGGTAGTTGTGAGAAATAATGTTACCTGACTGCAGGTTCCCTGGGTCACAGCAGAGGGAATCGGCATCTGGGATCAGGTGTGTCCACAGCGCAGTAGTCTCAGCATCCAGCTGGACCTCCTGTCTAACCTGTGAATGTTGCAACAGGGGCACCTGGCGGTGGCCCTGTGACAGCTGCTCAAGCAGATCCTCACTAATAGAGGACCTCTCAGGGCTAAGGGTGAGGGCTACATCACCAACCTGCTCTCCTGCCATCTGGATCCCTTCCACCACTGCAGGGTGGTGTTCCTGACCCCTCTTGGGTGCCAGGGTGCACAGGGAAAGCTCCTTCTCATCGCCAGGTGGGGAGATCTGCTCCTCTTTAGGGATGTAAAAGGTGTGTGCTTTACCTGGTGGATCAGGCGGCTGCTTGGAGCACCGCTCCTGTGGCAGGGAGGCTGTTGAGACCTCGGCCGGGACACGACTTCCCTGTATATTCGGGGAACAAGAAAATATTTTTATTTCTTGTCCAGAGGGAACAGAAGGAATCTCCGCATGGGCTTCTGTGTTCGGTGGGCACTGTGTGAGCACAGTCTGCCTCTTGGCCCCCCTTTCCTTCTGTACAGAAGGCTTAGGAGCCTTGACCTGTTTCCACACTTTGCCTTTCTGGTGATCCACCAAAGGTTTCTCTCTGAGTCGCTTTAGCAGCTTTTTGCTCAGAGCGACTTTGGACATCATACTCCCAGGCTTTCTGCACGAATCTCTTAATATCAGTCATTTTCATGGTCTGTGCATCTGTATGCATTAAGATCATCTTTCTGACTGACGGGTGGAGATTCACAATGAATAAACCCTTGAAATGTGTGTTCTCTTCGCAACCCTCATCATTTCGCCCTGCAAAATAAGTTCGTCTAAGTCTCTCGTAATATTCACGAGGGGACTCTGCTCTCTCGTGCTTAATGTTAAGAGCGGCGGCTATCGCGGCAGTTGGGTCAATAAACGCACTGTATTCTTCGATAAGTGCTTGACATAGCTGCTCAAAGTCATTACAGACTTCTTTCATCTGCCTAGCCATCCACTCATGTACAGCTCTGCTGGTACTTTTCCTGACCAGAAACACTTTCTCCTGTTCTGTGGCGTTTGGCAGGTACTGCAGGTTATACCTGAGGTCCTGAATATAACTCTCGATATTATTCTCTGACACTGCGGGGTCAAATCTCTCTATGTCCTTCGCTAGCTCTCTCAGAGAATGGAGATTTATCCTCCTAGCTTCTCTGCTGACGGAGATATGGAAGAGATCGTGGTCAGACCTGTCGCTGCTAGAGAGAGTGCTTAATAGCGACTCGAATTCAGACCTTTAACCGACCATCGTTAAACTTAAAGAGTATTACTTTTAAGTACGAAATCACAGTTTTACCACAGAAAACCACAAGATCAAGCATGCAATCAACCCGGTAGATCGCAAAAGATCACAAAACAATCAAGCACTGCTTAAAGAGCAAGGGGAACTTTTTTCCTTTCGGCTTTCAGCACACTGTATTGTCGTGTATGAAACCCGCGGCGTTTTATATTGAATTATTCCGCTTGGTTGACTCATTTCAGTCTTGCCACGCCCACCCAGGGACGCCAAAATATGTAGTGATTCATAGCCGTTCAGGGACGCCAAATATGTAAGAAAACCGGCTCAGGGACGCCAAATATGTAACGTTGCCATAGCCAAAATGTAATGTAGTGGCTCTCTGAAGGCACCAGTTCTGTAGGGTTTGGGCATTTACTGAGACAATTATTAATTGTAGCAGTAAATTACAAAGTTGATTCTTTTGATGGCTTTAGAGTCCAACCATGCGACATAACTCAAACAATGCACACACACAGGTACTAATACACGAGGATAAATTTATTAATACATAGAATATGCATGTAAACCTAACAGATCTTATCGAGAGGGTTATCAGAATACAAAAGGTATGTATTCAGTCAGTTACAAAGAGTTACATATATCAAGAGGACATACGTTCAGTATATCATTCGTTAAGACCGTTTCGTAAAGTGAACTTGGTTACAACTTCTACATTAGATACTCAAAACAAGTACATAACTCTTAGGAATTAAATTGATATCAACTGGTTGGGACAACAATTGAATTCTCGAGCTGTAATGCATTGAAGTTGAATACTCATCCAATCTTTGGGGATTCAGATCTCCTGCGGGCACAAAGAAACAGTTGCAGGCTGTTGCTGTCCAATCCGCGCTCTCTGGCTGTGTGCCAGGCTGTGCTGTGCGGCTTGCGACGGTGCGCTGCTGATGCTCACTGTTGGCTTTAACTAGCAAAGTTTGTGCACAGGAGAAAAGATGACTGTGGGTCCCAGCAAGTCAGGAAGAGGACCGGTTCGTTCCTGATGAAGAGCTAGTTCTGAATAGTGATTCAGCTGTCCACAGTTCCGACCTGTTCACTAGGCCTGCTGCTGGTTACTCTCTGGCAACCTCCACTCTAGACTCTTAGAACAAAGGAAAGTTCTGGCACTCGGACACACTGGCCGTTCCGTGGTTGTCCGGGCTGAGTCTCAGGATGGTCAGGAGGAGCGCTGCGAGAATGTCCTGCCCTTGGGAGCATTCTGCTCCTGGGCCGTCCTGCCCTGGAATTCTCCTTTGAATTCCCTTTAAAACAGTCCACAGAATCCTCTCCAGAATCTTACTGAATCTCGTTGAATCTTACAGGCTCTCTGTGTTGCCTGTTTTTACCTGGAGGAACTTCAGCTCATTGATTGGCTGAAAGTTCCATGGGCATCAGAGTCCCACGTGGGTTACTCGGCCCTACCAGTCCCTGATTGGTTGATCAAGGTGAGATATGAGTCACTTACTCCTGACACTAAGTAATGCAGTCCAGATGTCCATCTGGCACTCCCAAGACAGATAGGCGCCAATGGATGACCATTGATCATGATAGCCAGCCTTAGCTAAGTGCATCCCCCTTTGGGAGCTGTCCTTATCAAACGTTAAATCAGCTTGCATGAATAGTTTCTCTGTGGCTGCACCACAGAGATGAACAGAGAAATGGGGCCTCATTTGGGAAGGCTCAGAACACTTAATTCTTTCTTATTATTAAGCCTCGCCGCTACACTGGTCTAGGGGTAAAACAAAGAAGAGAACCCTGATCAGCTCCTCTTCTAAAAAGAATGGTGAATTTAATCCAAGAATTTCAATCTTTTTATCCTGGAATAGAGGATAATTTATGGACATGAATCAAAATCTTGTTAAGCATTTGTAAAGTCAATCCAGGAATCTTCTTCAAAAGGATAAAAATAATCCATCATAATGATAATAATTAGGAATAATTCAATAACTTTCTTGATGATGTGACAACGTGCAGTCTTTTAAAAATTGTTTTAGTGGGATTTTGGATCAAAATGTCCTAATAATCAATTAAGGAAGAATAAACTCTTGTTTTTCTATTGTCTTTGTGTACTAACATAAAACTTAACTTTGTTTTACAAAAAAGGATCTCTTCTCCCAGATAGCAGATAGCCTTTGGAGTTCCTTGAAATGCCATGCAGTAGAGGTCCAATCGATTCACTGTCAGATACGGACTAGTGGGCAAATCTCAATCTGGTAATCAGGAAATTTGATAAGGCATGGAAAACAGATCTGCATGGCCAAACGCACCATGTTCCTAGGAAAATGCTTACTTGAAAAGCATCAGTAATATTCACGCTGGCTCACATCATGAGTGCTTTGTGAGGTACAGTATATGAACAGTTGTCAGTATACAATAATTTAAGTTGTGAAGCTCTGTGTTTTATTTGTGTTTGTTTATTTTTAAAAGCAACTGTTTTTAATTAAAGCACAAAAATGTATAATTATTTCCACTTGTCCATACATATAATATGTATAATTCTTTTTACAGTAGTTTGTATTTTATTGCTGTTGAACATAGTACTGTGTTGCATATTCCATTTTGAAAATGAAGCTTTACTAATCACAGAAGTAGACAATAATCGGCATATTCAGTTTTTTTTTCCAGAAAATCATATTGAATGACAGCTCGATGTGTGTTGCCCACATTTATTTTGTGAAAACAACATGCTGTTAACTAATTTTACTGATAAAAAATAATCAGATAGGGTAATATTTTTTTGATCGTATAATTTTATTTAAAAATTAACAAAAACATATTGCAGATCTGTGCACTACAGCAGACTTTGAAGTATTTTTTTTCCTTCAAACCTCACCTTTCTTCTCTGCATCCTGTTTCACAGCTTTGATCTTCTGAAGTGATTCCATTTACTCAGCTGTGATGCTCAGTGTAGGTGCATTTACAGACCTGCCTCTTCCTTAGTGTCTGTAATTGTAATCCATTTGGAGACACAGAAGAATACGCATAACCACACAACCTTTAGACTGCTCACAGGCTAATTATTTTCACGTATTAAAGAAGGATTCTCCTAAGACAGGAAAGGAACAAGTTATAGGTTTATTCCATGCTGAAAAAAAGAAGAAAGAGAACACAACGTTTCGGCCGTGGAGCCTTCTTCAGGTGTGAGCCTTCAGGTCTCACACCTGAAGAAGGCTCCACGGCCGAAACGTTGTGTTCTCTTTCTTCTTTTTTTCAGCATGGAATAAACCTATAACTTGTTCCTTTGCAGCTTACGGATGCTGACGCAGCTACCCACCTGAACTACTTCTCCTAAGACAGTCCCATTCTGATCCTGATCCAGGATGGCTGGTTTGTCTGCACATTTTCATCTCTTCTCAGCACCTGACAACCTAAATCAGGTAATTATTGGCTAAATAGACCAATGAGAAATAAGTGCTGGTGCTTTTAAGAAACCTAAAGAACACGCAGATACACTAGTCCTCTAGGATCAGCATTGGGCATGCAAGATCACAAGATCATAGAGGATAAAATATAAATTAAAATAAATTGTTATTATAATTGTATTAAAATACTTACGAATAACTTGAATATTAATTATAAATTAGACCATCATACATTTCAACACAAATCTAGCAAGTCTATGAAAATGTTTTAAAGCATTGATAGAAAAATGAAGAATGCTTATGAAAAGGTCATAGAAATTACAATCAGCAAACATGACGTTTTGAGTTGGGAGTGTTTAAAACAAATGTCTACAATCATTGAAAAGGGATATAAAGTGAGTAATTTTTCTAATTTGAGCTGAAGATAACCATTCAGAGCCTTCAACTTCAGTGGAAGAGTTTTAGCATGGACTTTGCACTTAACATGCTGAACAGGAAGCCAGTGCAGAGATGTGAGAACAGAGGTAAGAGCTTCAGTTGTTTGATAATGCTGAGTTCTGGATATAGAGAAGTTTATTTCAGATTTTCTTGGACTCACTATTAACACAACTGCATAGTAATGCATCTAAAAAGCAATGTTCTACCTTCAAGCAAACTAATGTATTTGAGACATGTGGTCAAGTAAGGCAGTACTAGTGAACATTTGAAATACAAATTCCTTCCTATACAATTTAGATTTTTAATGGAACAGGTCAAAGTTAATTCCATGCTTAAAGGAAAGAAAAGAATACAACCATTTGGTTGTGGGGAATTCTTTAGGTGTGAGCCTTCCTTTACCTCTTCTTTTGCAGCCTATGCATACTGACGCAGCTACCTATCGGAACCTCTTTAGATTTTTGTAGACTTTTACATTAATTTCTCTATGCATGTTCAGAAGAGAAGACACAAACAGAACTCTTCTATTTATTATTACATTCTAAATTATTATAATACCACACGGAATAATGTTAGGTTAACATAACAACAACTATTTCATGGAGTCCAGACCACACATTTCTCTGCTCCCTCTGTTGTTCTCTCTGTTCTTGGGTTTCTCTTTCTCCTTCCAAGTCTTTCTTTTACTGGCATTTTCCGTGCTCCTCCAAAATGAGACCTGACACTAACACCTGTCATCGTGTCCCTGGAATACAAGCTTTTAAGATCGGGCCCAGAACAACACCATGAGAGCTCATCTCACAGGGGCCTCGTTGACCTGAAAGACCTTTATTTCTATAGGCTTTGAGAGCCTCTAGTAAAGAGCTGATTCAGGGCAGCTGCTTATTAGACGCTTCAGCCTGATCTTGGTTCCAAAGCTACCATTAATTAAATCACAAATCAAACCTGAACATTCAAATTCAGTAAAAGAAAAATCTATTATGTACATAAGAATTAACAATTGGGACACAACCTGCAAAAGCATGTTTTGGGAAATTTATAGTAATAAGAATAAATTTAAAGTTGACTACATCTTAGATGTAAACTCATTAAAGTTGAAAGGAGTGACAGAACCCTTTCAACATGTACAGTAATTAGTATCAGCCATATTTAAATGGGTAAATACACTTTATGAATGCAGTTGTTAGTATTGTCTTTACTATTTGGCAGCTTATAAGAAAACAGCAGACTTTGAAAATGTGAATAAAATGTTTTTGCTCATTTTCTGAAATCAAAATATAGAGTATTATATGAACAAACAAATGAATTAAAACAAATTACTGTATCCCTGGAGACACACCTCCCGTCCCATCCTGTGTTAAGAGTTGTAATGAGAGAATCAGAGAGGGACTATTATACTCTGGCATTGTTCATAAGATGATGATGAGGCATAATACACTGAAAGACATGCAGAGTTGCTTTTCTGCTTCAAGCAGCTCTACATGCAAGTAAATCTAACCGTTACTGTTACGTCTGTTAAAAGAACAGTATAACCTGAAAACTACTTATTAGAAAAGTAAATCTGGATCATGAATCATATGTGTGTGAAAAGATTTTCGAAAAAAATTATGCACATTTTGTAGGATTGTTATAAATATGTTGCACACTTTTGGACAAGATCTATTGGAAAGAAAATACTCTTAAAGTACTCCTTAGCCCCGTGGAATACTTGAGAAAAGGATCCATAAATCTTTTTAAAATATTGTATCCCAGCTATTCAAGTATTTCTGTTTGTAATTTGAGAGTTTGTTATGCAGGAATTATACTACTGTATATACAGTTCATATATGATTTCTCACTATTTTTCCAAACAGATATCCTAACAAGATATTTGAAACTGAAATTGAAAAGTAAAATGTGATAATCCTAAAAACAGAATAGTTTTTTATAGTAGTAGATATGACTTGATTATAAAAACTATAAAGTTGTGACTTAGGTGCTGGTATCTGAGATTTTTTTATGGGTGCGGCCCAGAAGAATGCATAATAAATCTGTTGTGCTGCTCCATTCCACTAGGGCTTTATCTGATCTACTGTGATACAGTACGTCACTTCATAGAAAGTTTAAAGTCTGACAGGTCAAAACTCGCTAAGTGTCCTAAACCAATAAAACAAGTGTTTGAATGTCTTTTATATTACAGCTTTTATGTGAATAGCTATATTGTAGTGTGGATGAGCCTGATTCCAATGTCTTTTGGGGCATTTTGGCATAAGATATCCGTGCCAACAGTATCACTGTCACACTACCAGATACAAAGGTCCAAGACTTCCAGCTCCCAGCCTGTGTGTCTGTGTGATACCAAATTGAAGAGCAGCACCAGTGGTGAGTGCGCTGCTACAGATTTCACACACTGAGATGTTTTTCTATTTGGCCCAGTAAAGCAAGGTCCAAGTGGTGGTGTAGGAAAGACTCAGGAACTAGCCATTTAATTCTCAGGCCAGCTATAATGTTACAAAACTGCAACAGAAAATATGATGCTCAAAGGACTTTTAAATATAAGTATTTTCTACCTGCAAAGCATTTGTGTTTGATAATTTACAAATTCACTTCTTGTTTTGAGTTTCTTTCATGATAATGGTTTGCAGATTGGCATCCTGTTCTGCAGACCTGTTGTTTGTTAATGAAAGAGTTCAGTAGTTGTACAGAGTATGATGCACCAAGCATACAAGAAGAATTTATAAGCCTCTTATAAATAACACAGAGCAACTTGCGTAAATAACAAGCTTACCTGCGTGTGTATTTAGAAAACTGTGAAAATGATGCCGTTCATTAGATTCTAGATGCAGTATATGTTTGGCCTTCATTGTCATGATTGCAGAATCATTTTATAACATATTGCCTTCTCTCCAGAGCAAGGTTTAAAGCTCTGTTTTATAGGTTTCCAGAGCAGGTGATGTGGAATTGAACTTTATTACAGAATTGTGTAAAAATTTTTGTTAAGCTCCAAATATTTTTTTTCAAAGTAAGGTAAAACAAGACAGATTGTATCAAAGAATGTGAAAATAATGTTTGTAAATGTTCATAAATAGCTCTCACTGTGTATGGATAACATCAACATCAACCAAAACTGCACAAGGTACACTGTGTGGCTTTATGTGCACTGTGTGGGTTATGTGCGGTCCTTATGGTCTTAAAATACTTATTACTGTTCCAGAAAGTAGCTTTTTGTTGTGCCTTCGTTGTGAGCACAATTTAAATTATGTATACAGGCATACATAGGTAGTTTGGTAGGCAGGTAGCCAGGTACGCAGGCATAGGTAGTGTTTCACAAAAGCTTTTCTGCTTTCTCTGCATTTACACACACAGTCAATTGTGAAACAGCACTTCTTGTAAATGATGCTTATTAAAATGCTTCAGCTGAATATTACAGCCTCTAATCTTTATAGGTAATTTTTGTGATTTATCCTAGAAGGTGTCCTTTCCTCTTTATCATTTCCTCTTTCTTGCTGTGACAACATTCAGTTTACAACACATAATACTTATTGTGAACATAATATTTACGAAGTGCAATTTTCATTTCAAGTTCTCATTTTTATTGGAAACACTTTACTAGGAACTGGATCGTTACTGTACAGACCCAATGGCCTCTTCATCTCATCTGTACTTACAAACAATATGTGAGTTTGTTAATGAGTTACAGTGAATGATAATGTTTTCAAACATCCTGTCCGGCTCATTTCGGAATCCTCATGGAACAAATGTATGTCCTTTTTCTATGCCTTGTTGTAGCTAGAATGTTTCCCATTGGCCCACATTCTTTTTTGTCAGACACTAAGTATTCCAGGATGCATTACAGTACTTGTCAAATCTAAATCTGGAAGATTAAAAACAACATGACATTTATAATATGTAATAATAAGATATTCTCTTGTAATAGTGTGTGACTGGTTCAGCAACAAAGTTCAGTATTGTATGTGCAGCTTTGCGCAGGTCCTAGATAGTTTACAAATATGAGGCGGTCATTTGACCCATCTACATCTCTGGTTATTAGTAGTACAGTAGTTTCTAGATAATAGAGATCTGGAGGGATAAATGCAAATCGTTTTCACTGCATGTCTCCTGCACCTGTGTCCAAGCTGCCATCCACAGAATGTTTGAGTGCCCTCACTCTGTAGTGTTCCTGCTCAAGTGTAAACAGTTGTTTTGATAACCTTGCTCTACTTCACAATACCACATGTCCTGTAGAACAAATCAGGTTAGACTGTTATAAGTTGTAGTAGCTAATGTCTTCAAAACCTCAGTAGGAAATATAATGACTGGCTGACATTTATCTTCCTGTAAGGTCTTACTGTTCCATTTAGTATATTACATACCAACCTCTTTTTTAATAATGGTCACATAAGAAATGGTAGTATTCCACTTTTCTGTCTTCTAGTTTACTGTAGCAGCAAGGATAACGGCATTCACACAGAGCCAAGGAACAAAATAGAAACAAACCACACAAGGGGCACAGCTCAGTAGATTGGGCCCCTGAGCAAGGCCCTTAACCGCAGCTGCTCCAGGGGCTCCATATAAATGGCTGACCCTACGCTCTGACCCCAAGCTTCTCTCCTTGTCTGTGTGTCTGTGTCTCATGGAGAGCAAGCTGGGGTATGTGAAAAGATTAATTCCTAATGCAAGAAATTGTATATGGCTAATAAAGCAATCTTAATCTTAGATATAATGCTCATATACAAATGTATAGATCAAATTTAGAGACAGAAAACATAGCCTTTGTAAATCATTGTATTGAAGTATTATTCAACATTTGATACATTTATACAGTTTTTAAGTGTTAGAAGCACTACAATCTGAGCACTGAATAAGTCAACAGCTGCAAATTGTGTACCCATATGAGACCCTTGAGACAACATTTCTTGTGCCATAATCTAGACAATATGAAAGAACTTCAGAGCTAACATTGGAAGAAAGACGCTGTCTTGTGTTCTGAAACAAAAAGGCAACATTTACAATGTGTGGTGAATTGTGTGTGTTATTCTATTCATGCTTTTATTTGTAAAAAGGGTTTTAAGTTGTAATTTGTTTACTTTTCTGAAGGTGGTGTTCAGCAGATTTTGCAGCCCCTGTGACATCAAGGAATTATTCTGCACTGCTGTTGGCCTGCCGAGGTAAGACTTTTTTGTATTTTTTGCAGCTGCTTTATAACTCTTGGTCCCTGGGTTCAAGTACAGAGTAGGTGGCTTTTTGTGGAGTTCGCAAAACATTGTGTTGCTCCCTTTGCTTGCGTGGGTTTTTTCCAGATTTTTCTGGAAAATGTTCACCACCTTTTCAAGAGGCATGTTGGCTGGGTTAATTGTTCCTTGAAATTAGGAACAATAGTGTAGTACTACCACTTTATATTTCAAGAATAGGCTCTGGCTGATGAGGAATGAGCAGTTTTTCTGATAATGGATGGATGCTTTGATGTCTACAGCATTTTCAAAGATCGCAGATTGCAGTCTGTAGTTTTTTGTGATGAAACTGTGTATTTGGACTGGCTTAAGGTAATATCTTCTAGTCTTTGAGAAAACAAACAAAACAACATCACTTAACCGTGTTCAGGTGTCACTGAATACCAGGAAACCTACAAATGTGCTAACAAACCATAAAGAACAACCATAAAAATGCTATTTAACTGCTATGTCCCATTGTTTCTATCTGTGAGTAGTTTGGTCTTATTGAATAAGTTGTAATGTATGGATGGTAATTGCTCAGGCTCTGGTTGGAACCATACCTTCTTTTTTTACACAGTAGAAATGATTTGACAGTTTGTGAGTGACTGCTTAAGCCACTTCTAATTACGACGTTATGTCTTTCAGGAACACTGCTATCTCTGTTTTGGATATAACAGGGGCCATGGTGTCCATTGACCCCACAATGCCACCAAACGCAGAAGGGTATGAACTGAAGCCTGAAATACGTGGTCCTGATTACTGGTTTTCCAATTGTGTGTGCCAATTTGGCATAGAAAGAGTCAGACACATAGGATAGATTTAGTTCAAATGTTCCTGTGATAACATGCCATCACAGAAGCAGCATGTCTTCTCTACTCAACTATAACAGTGTAGTAATTCTGTCAATCCTGCCTCCTGCTCTTGTAGTTAACTATAACATAAATGGATTGGACCCATAAACTAGATTCCAACAACAATGTACTGGAGGTTAAACTGTGTGCACTATTGACAATTTTCATATTTACACTTAAATCTCCCAATTATGGAATAAACAAGTTTTAAACAATAATGCTGCATATTACAGATGATATGGATAAAATGGACCATCCAAAATATACATTGCCATCAACAGTTTCCTTTCAGCACAATACAGTATATTCACAGTGCAAAACAGCAATATGAAATTCTGGATGGAGGATTGAAGCAGCTCATGGCAAACCACAGATTTTGTTGACATGCTGAGGAAGCACTAGACCTCTCTGAGCACATACAACTTCAGCGTTCTATAGCCCCTTTGGTCAGGCCTGGGAAACTCTTGACACAGCTTATTTTTGTCCAGTTTCTTCACTGTTTCTAGACAGATTTCTTCCTGTTTCTAGACTAGAAAACCTTTACTTACTTTTAAAACAGCTTAGCAACTACATTTCCTACAATTAATAAGAATATTAAAAAATTAAGATCACTTTATTGGCCATATACAATTTCTTGTATTAGGAATTTGTCTTTTCACATACCCCAGCTTGCTCTCCATGAGACAAACAAGACAAACACAGACAGGGAGAGAAGCTTGGGGTCAGAGCGCAGGGTTAAAATATAATTAAAATAAACATTCTTATGTAAGAATATAAGAAAACATACAAACTAGAGGAAGCCATTTGGCCCATCAAATCAATTAGGGAATTCAGTAGCTAATCCATCTCATCCAACTGTTTCTTGAAAGAAGCCAAGGTATTGGTTTAAGAACAAGGCTGGTTAGCTTGTTCAAGACTGCCACAACACTGCTCTGTAAAACTGTGCCTCCAATTGTTAGTTTTGACTTTGGGAATGCCATTGAGGATTTTGAAAAGACTAAAATTGTTCAATTCTTCCAGCCTGATGGCATACAACATTCCTTTAAGCCTCGGATTGTATCTTGTCACTCTTCACTGGACTGATTCCAGGAAAGTATTTTTTTTAAAGTAGTGACAAAAATAGTAGACCTTTTAAATATGTCTTGCGAGTGAGTACATGCTTAAACACATCAACCCATCAGAGATACAAACCCCATTCACCTAAATGAAAGGAGGGGATACTTCATACCACTGTACCATTATACTAAAGAGGAAGTATTACTGAACTGCTCAGTGTTTTCAGGATGCTTCAATGTATTCATGACCTTTAGAAGCCAGGATTTTAAATAACAGTAAGCTCTGCATGTTCATAATACTTCGTCATTATTGTAGAAAAAATAACATTTTATCATTTGTAGCACTCTCAGGTCTCTAAGTGGGTTCTGTCAATATATAGAACATGGATTTGTGCTCTGTGCTGTTGTTGGTACAGTATACATAGGCTTCTAGCAATAAAGAAAATCTCCCAGTAATCAGAGTCACAACACAACCACACACTGTGAAGGACCTGATGCCTCCCCACTGAAACAAACCCCCTTTCTCAATGGAACATGGACACAGAGCACACTCAAGTTACAAACAGACAGAACAACACTCACACTTTAAGCTATATAACATAGAAAATACCACCACAATTAGTAATAATACACTATTCATTGTATAGTTCACAATCCTGTAGATCTGTTAATATTTTCACCCAGTGTCTTCCAGCTTTCACCCAGCTTTCTCCGCATTTGTTATGTTAAGATAGAAAGGGTTTCATATTTACATGCCATGATGCCATTATTGTTCCCATTGATCTTGATGAAGGATTGGATTTGTGTTCATTTTGAATCATTTAAAGCATTGTGCTTTCACCAGGAAGAAACAATCCAAAATAATCTGAATTTTCTCTGTTTCTAGGCTGCCATACAAAGTAGTACCCCTTTCAGGTGGACAGCTGTCTGGTGAGTCACTTTACAGTGTGGTAAATTATGTACAGTGTAAATTGTGCTCAACCCAGGTGGACCAAGAAAGAGTCAGTGAAAACTAGACCTCAAAATCCTTAGGATAAAGTTCACATGGTGCTTCACAGCTGTCTCTGGCATTTCATTTAACAAGATCTTATCAAAAGGAAATTGCCTATTAATTAAAAATACTCATTTCCATTCTTTGATAACTTCCTCTGACTGTTGTTGTATGTTAAATGCATTTTGATTTCATCTCCATAAAGGGCATCTAATTTCAAGCTAAAATATTTTGGGGTTTTTAAAATGGAATCGCCCTGTATTTAGTTAATTATGTGGCATACTGTAAATCCAGTCTGCTGAGGTTCAACTCCAGTTGTGATTACACTTACATTTTTGTATTTTTAGTACATTTTAGGGCTCTACTGTTAGCATATTTTTATATATAATTGATTTTAAGTTATTTTGTTAACCTATTTCAGCTCAACAAGGCTCATGTTTTTGAGTGAATGACTCTAACAAGTCCTGACCACTTTCAATTTAAACTAAGCAAAATTATTTTCTGTCTAAATGTACAGTATTCATAGTTGTATTTCCCTTTCATCTTGTATCACTCAAAACTTTTAAAATCCCAAACGTATACAGATCACAAAAGCAACTGTCGTGTGGAGATCAAGCAGATCAATGTTGTGACATACTGAAAACTTGAGGTTTGCGATATAGAACTTTGCAAAAGTCATGGATGATTTTGAAACAAAAAGAAGGTGTGACTTGTAACCTATTGTTATATACAGTACTGTATGTTTCAACAGTAACACATTTAGTGCAATATATTTCGGAAACAGTGAAAACATGGACAGGAATGACTCACAAAGGCACTTTCTCTGAGCACAGATTCATGCCTATTGCAACATTGCAAATTTCAGCTTGGTTTAAGGTGTTTGCCAACTATCCTCTTGATTCCCCAAGTAGCAAGGCTACATTGTGCTGCCATGATTAAGTGAAGGTAACTTGATTTTCATTTGCTTACTGTACAATCATTACTCCTGGATCTGCCAGGTAACAGTGAGCTTGCTGTGGTGCTCAGTTGGAAATTCCTAACTCCTCCAACATCAGCTAATTTGGCTTTAGGGTTGTGTGGAGCTTTTCAAATGGGACCATATAAATCAGAGGAAAGTGTGCACTGCCACTGTGCAGGTGGAGGAGACAGGAGTCTGAGG
Organism: Lepisosteus platostomus; assembly: GCF_059453375.1. NCBI lineage: Eukaryota > Metazoa > Chordata > Actinopteri > Semionotiformes > Lepisosteidae > Lepisosteus > Lepisosteus platostomus. The sequence continues at coordinate 34,564,795 of NC_142612.1, forward strand.
TGTTAAACAAGTGGCAATTGTAACCATGAAGGATATAAAAAGAAAGGTAATAGGGGATCCCCATTTTTTTAAAATAAAATAAATGTAGGTAGGAGAGATAAGGGGCATGTGGAGGAGAACACATTCATTTCTAACGGTTCTGTACTATCTCTGTAGTATCTGTAGATAAATAAAGACATCCTTTTTTCAGTGCAGACCACTCTACACCTCTCCAGTGCACTAATGAAATACAACAAACAATGAAGGAGACAAAGTCCTTTTGCAGCTGCAAATTGCAGTTTAGTCAAGTGCTGAATCTAATCAGAGACAAGCTTTGAACCTCCATCATCCCCCAGCAGTCTAATGAGCAGAGCAGATGTATTGCTGTTACAATTACATTGTTAATTTCAGATCTATTAAGAGCAGGTTACACTGTGGCAAGGGGTTCTCAGTTTCGATTACTGTGTTTAGTGGGTCAATAATGAGGTCACCTGGTTGTAAAATACATACAAATATATGAAAAGCTCATATATTGTCACCATACTACTAACACAAAAGAAATGCAAAACAAAATGAAGAAGTGGTGCAATTTTCAAGAATGAAGACAATACAGTAAATGTTCTTCATGTAAATATAGTAAGAAATACAAAAAATGCAGTAGTTTAATCCAAACATTGGTGCATGGTGTACGTAATGACATCCTGCACTGGAAATTCCTTTATTATATAACTTTATAAGTTTATTAGCCACTAGTTGCAAAGACAAATTAGTCAATCCTAAACTTAGCAAATAAATAAAGTAACATTTATATTTAAATAGTATAATATAATTAGAAATTATTTGCTAAAAAGGCCAAACTTCAAAAATTGAAAGAGAACTTTACACAGTGAACATTGATATGTTTAGTATCAATGACAGTATCCATTACCTTGAGGAGGATTCTGCAAAGTACCTTGCTTGGAACTTATAGTAGAGTGATGCCTCGCGAGTTGTTGCAATTGGTAAGGTCAACCTTTTAGGGAATCTTGACAATGAGGCCTTTAGTCCAGTCCACCAAGATGGATTCTTTAGTCCACATGGTGTGGAAGAGATCAGTCAAAACATTAGTGAAAGTGGTGATGCTAGCTTTCAGCTTGGCTTTTCTGACCTCATCCATATTGGGTGTAATGGTGACAATGTTGACGTCCTTTTCGGCTGTTGGATTGTTGGCTGGGTCTTCAGGGCGAGGGCAGTTGAATACCTCTTTAAAATGTTGGACCCATGGATGCTTGATCATTCTCAGTGATAATAGCATTGCTATTTATGTATTTGACAGGAGCAGAGTAGTTAGAACTGTTCATGTTATATACCATGTTCATGTTCATGTTTCCCATGGCAGCAGCATGATCCGCTCTGTTTGCCAGATCCTCAACATAGGGCCTCTTGTCTCTTCAGGGTCTCTTATTGGCTTTCTGGGCCAGATACTATAGCCTTGGTGACTTGGTGCTAAACATCTTTTCTTTCAGTTGCGTTCTCTCTTCAGTTTTCTGTAATTTGGCTGGTGTTATCCAATCTTTGATACCCCTCTGTCTGAATTCCAGAATGATTTTGGCAGTTTTTAAATTAAGTTGTCTTAATGGCCTCCTATTTACTGTTAACATCTTGGTTTTTGATATCAGTGGTATCACTGAAACCATTAAGGAGCTCTTTGACAAACTCCTTGCTCTTCCTTGGGAATTAACATTTGACGGTATCTAGCTGACTTTGGTATTTGTCATGTGGTATTATTCTTTTGAGTTTGATGGTAGTAACAATTAAATAATGATCACTGCAAGCACCTGCACCATGGTAAGCTCAGACATTGTCTAGAGTCCTGTGCCATACGCCATTTATAATGATGTGGTCAATTTGGTTACAGGTCTTAGTATCAGGTGACTTCCAGGTGAACTTGTACAGTACAGACTCGATTATCCGACATTCCGTTTTTTCTGACATAGAAATTAACATGCCATATATATATATGCTGTGTACTGGATGCGTACGCATGCATAATATTTTGCCCAATCCCATGCTGCTTTGTCTCTATTTTTCGTCAAATTGTTCATCAAATACATTTGTCAAATACTGCCATTGACATAGCTTTGCTTGTTCGTTTGCGCTCATATATATAATTTTATTTTAGAAACATGACAAGTGCGAGGAGAGCCAAATTAGTTCTTTCAATGGAACAAAAGCTTGAAGCATTAAAAAGAATAGACAGAGGCGAATCCATGCAAAAACTTGCATCTGAATTCGGTGTGGGACAAGTTCCAGTTGGTGACTGGAAAAGGAAAAGGAATGAGATAGAAAAGTGTTGCTCTGATTGGGCCTCAACTGAAGGACTGACGGACAGAAAAACAATGAAGAAATGTGAATATGAAAAGGTCAGTGAAGCCTTATTCTTGTGGTTCATGCAGCAAAGGGCATGCCTATTACAGGTCCGATACTTCAAGAGAAAGCTCTAATTTTCCCAAGGGAATTCAATGAAGGGGAATCCGATTTCACGGCTAGTGTAGGCTGGCTTGGTCGCTGGAAAAAACTATATGGAATAAGGCAGCTCAACTTCTGTGGCGAAAAATTATCGGCAAACTCAGAAGAATTTCTCAAATTTAAAGCGGAATTGCATTGTCTCATCGACAAAGAAGGACTATCAAGTGAGCAGATATATAACAGCGATGAGACAGGCTTAAACTATAAAACTATAAAAATGTTAGGGCTGTGAAGATTAAAGATCTCTCCAAGCCCATTGTTTCTCATTTCACCTCTGATGGCCATGACCACTCTAATCTCTCCATCGGTGTTCTCAAAAACGTTTTTCCAAACTCATAGATCAGAAAGACTACAGAAACCAAAATTATCCTGCAGCTAGGATCATACCTTGATTCTCCTATCCTATAATATCCTATGTTAATATTATAATAATATTATTCTATAATAATCCTATAATAATATTATTACTGGGCGGAAACAGAGCTGCTTCTTAGCCAGCAGCCATATCACCCTGCATCTCACAGCTGGCAGCCCACTGAAGCTAAGCAGGTGTGAGCCTGGTCAGTACCTGGATGGGAGACCTCCTGGGAAAAACTAAGGTTGCTGCTAGGTGTTACTGGGGACTGTGTTGGTCCTAATGCCCCAGTATAGTGACGGGGACACTATACTGTAAACAGGTGACGTCCTTCGGATGAGACGTAAAACCGAGGTCCTGACTCTCTGTGGTCATTAAAAATTCCAGGGTGTTTCTCGAAAAGAGTAGGGGTGTAACCCTTGCGTCTTGGCCAAATTTCCCATTAGCACTTACCAATAATAGTCTCCTAATAATCCCCATCTATGAATTGGCTTCATTACTCTGCTCTCCTCCCCACTGATAGCTGATGTGTGGTGAGCGTTCTGGTGCACTATGGCTGCCGTCGCATCATCCAGGTGGATGCTGCACCTTGGTGGTGGTGGAGGGGAGCGCTTTGAGTGGAGTGTTCAAAAAAGCGCTATATAAGTGTAAGCAATTATTATTATTATTATTATTATTATACCTTCCCCCTTCTCTTAATGACAGACTACTTTTCTTCTAAATTCTCTCTATTCATTGTAGGTTTCATTTCACACCTCATTTCACTTATCCTGACTTCACACCTCCTGATTGGCTCCAGCCCCTCTCTCCTCCTCTCTCCCAGCTTTTGTTCTCCCGCTACATTACCATTGCTTACTGCCCTGTCTTTCTCACACCTGAAGAAGGCTCCATGGCCGAAACGTTGTGTTTTCTTTCTTCTCTTTTCAGCATGGGATAAACCTATTACTAATTCCTTTGCAGCCTATGCATGCTGACGCGGCAATACATCTGAACTTAAACTATAAAATGCTACCTTCAAAAACTTTATCTTCCCAGACTAAAGCTTCAACTCCTAGGTATAAACGAAGGAAGGGAAGAGTCACGATTCTAGCCTGTAGTAACTACTGGCAATCACAAACTAAAACTTGTATTTATTGGAAAGGCCAAAAAAACAAAAACTTTAATAAAATTAGTTTGTACTTCTTTGCAAGTTTCATATAAGAACCAGAAGAATGCATAGATGAATTCAGAAATTTTCTAAGACTAGTCTTTCAATTAATTTGTTCCTTCAGTAGAACAATATTTGAAACCGTTAACCCTACCAAGAAAAGCAATCTTTATCATCGATAATGCACCATTTAATTCTACATGGATGAATTTAGCAGTGGGGACATTAGAGTAATTTGTCTTCCTCCTAATATCACCTCATTGTGTCAACCTATGGACCAGGGTGTGCTTGAAGCATTAAAGAAAAAATGTTGTTGCAAGCTTTTAACTACACTCATTGAAGTGATGGACAATGAAGATGGTGTGCTTGATAAATTAAGGAAAATAAGCATAAAAGATGTTGTTTATTGGATCGCACAATCATGGGAAGAAATTAAACCACAAACTCTGGGAAGATCATGGAGGAAGTTGCTTTCGGAAGATGAAAATGCACAGGAATTGTTGCAAAAAAATTGTGAAAACCTGCTACCATCATTACAACAAATTCCAGGCTGTGAGAAAGCAAATGATGATGATATACATGGATGGAGAAGGATGAGCAACAAGAATTGATGGATCATGACATAATAGCTTTGGTGAATCGGGATGACGATGAAATTGATGAAGATGACAGCACTGGGTCTACATTGGCACTAGTCAAATCTGAAGGAATCAATCATAGCAAAGTGGTCAAGGCTCTCGAAGCGGCACTATCTTACGTTGAACAACAAGAGGAGGCAACTGCTACTGATGTCATGTTACTAAGACACTGGAGAGACCATGCCGCAAGGAAGAGAAGCACATCTGGGAAACATATTCAGATCACTCATTTCTTTAAATAATAACTAACAATAGTTCTATAATCTATCATTTTAGTATTACAGTACATTAAAAATCCAGATTTCATACTTATCCTGCACTTCCATTAATCTATGATTTGTCTACTCAGTTTCCACATTATCCGACATTTTCAATTATCCAACATTCTGTCCTTCCCATTGTAATCATAGCCGGCCCAGGGACGCCAAAAATGTAACGTTTTTATAGCCAAAATGTAAATGTAGTGGCTCTCTGAAGGCACCAGTTCTGTAGGGTTTGGGCATTTACTGAGACAATTATTAATTGTAGCAGTAAATCACAAAGTTGATTCTTTTGATGGCTTTAGAGTCCAACCATGCGACATAACTCAAACAACGCACACACACAGGTACTAATACACGAGGATACATTTATTAATACATAAAATATGCATATAAACCTAACATATCTTATCGAGAGGGTTATCAGAATACAAAAGATATATATTCAGTCAGTTACGAAATGTTACACATCAAGAGGACATACGTTCAGTATATCATTCATTAAGACCGTTTCATAAATGAACTTGGTTATAACTTCTACATTAGATACTCAAAACAAGTACATAACTCTTAGGAATTAAATTGATATCAACTGGTTGGGATAACAATTGAATTCTCGAGCTGTAATGCATTGAAGTTGAATACTCATCCAATCTCTGGGGATTCAGATCTCCTGCGGGCACAAAGAAACAGTTGCAGGCTGTTGCTGTCCAAGCCGCGCCCAAAGTCCACAGAATTCTCCTGAATCCCTTCTGAATCTTACTGAATCTCTGTGAAGCCTGTTTTTACCTGAAGAACTTCAGCTCGTTGATTGGCTGAAAGTTCCATGGGCATCAGAGTCCCACGTGGGTTACCCAGCTCTACCAGTCCCTGATTGGTTGATCAAGGTGAGATATGAGTCACTTACTCCTGACACTTAGGAATGCAGTCCAGATGTCCATCTGGCACTCCCTAGACAGATAGGCGCCAATGGATGACCATTGATCATGATAGCCAGGCTTAGCTAAGTGCATCCCCCTTTGGGAGCTGTCCTAGGAAACTTTATCAAAGGAAACCTTAAATCAGCCTGCATAAATAGTTTCTCTGTGGCTGCACCACAGAGATGAACAGAGAAATGAGGCCTAATTTGGGAAAGCTCAGAAACACTTAATTCTGCCTTATTTATAAGCCTCGCCGCTACACCATGTAGGTCGGATAATCGGGACTCTACTGTATATGTTCTTGTGTGAGAATATGGTGCCACCAATGACACAGTTATTCATGCAGAAGTCAATGAGGCACTCTGCATTATTATTGTGTTCACCGCACCCATGGACACCCACCCAGTGCTCTCTCATAGCTGGTATTATCGGATCCCACTTTGTCATTCATATTACTGATGATAAGGAGTATGCCGTGTTCAGAACCCTTGGAAACCTCCAGTTGCAATTGTTCATGCCAGTCATCTTTTTCCTGCTCTTCGGCTTCATTGGTTGGACCATAACAGATCAAGATGGTAAGTTTGCAGTATGTCTGGCTTGTAGCTAAAATGTGGAGCACTCTCATCATTCTTTCACTCACTGGTTCCCAGTCCAGTAAGGATCTGGCTTTTTCTTTTGAATCTGTGATCCCTCATTTGTTATTTGATAACCAGAACTGGTCCACCAGGGCCCTAGTATGTCAAAATTGTATTTCATTGAGTACTTGTGCTGGATGTTTCATACATGGGTTGGACATTCCATGTTCCAAGGTGGATCTTGGTTTTAGGTCCCAGTATACTACCCATCACACTGTTGATTTCCAGGAGGCTTTCATCAGGAGTGATCATAGCCTGTCGGTTGGCTGGAGTCAACTGAGAACCTGCTGTTAGTCACTTTATTCATTGTGGTTTCCATAACAGGTTTGTGACAAATAAAACTGAAATTCCTGGTTTATATACTGTACAGTAGATATGATGTTTTTTTACTTTTTGAGAATTTAATGTACCAGATATTTCCCATTTGATAAATATGATATACCAAGAGTATTAAAAATAACTTACACTCTTCATTCTACAGTGGAGTGGTAGAGTTGCTCAGATGTGGTTACATATTCAGAATATGAAAAGATCTGGCTAACATAATGTTAATTGGACTGTCTTGTTTTAAGAAGGTATATTGGAAATGTATAATTTTAGGAAGAGCTGTGAGTTGTTGGAATAAACTGCCTAACCATGTTATAGAGGGTGGTTCGCTAAGATTATCGAGAAAACATTGTGATACTCTTCAATAAACTTTGCAGCAATTAAACCTGCAATATGAGATTAGTGCTGTTCATTGACTTTATGATCTTAAGTTCTCATGTGTGTTTATTTTTGTCAGGAGACATTCAGTACAAAGAAAAGATTTGGCAAATTAGTGAGTTCTAGCAACATAGAGGAATGTTTTACCACATTTTTAGAATCGAGTCCCATACACTTTAAGACCTAACAAGCACTGTAGTTGTGATATCCATTGTCCATTAACTGGTTCTCAGAAAAGGTGTTTTATTTAACCACACCTCCCTGCCAATAAAGATGTTTCATGTGAAAGTTAAAGGTCAGAGTCCCCTTCTTTCAAATTTGTAATGTTGCCAACTTGGAGACACTTCTGGTTTCCAGGGCAGCAACTTTATCAGTTTAGGTAGCATATATTAAATTACAGGATTACATTTTAAGAGCTGATGAGCACTGTTTTCAAAGAGCAATACCCATTGTATGAAACCCTGCTATTTATCTGTACTTTAATATTCCTAATATTATACAAATAAATTGGTGGTTTTTATCCGGAGTGTTATCTAAACCTGCTGAGTCTAGAATTCCCAATTAACAGAACATTCCCCTGAGTCTTCACATACTCCCCACTGTTGGAGTCACTCAACAATCTTGTCAATCAACTCACCGCACCACTACAACCTTTGTACCATCACCAGAGAAGAGAAAGAGACTACACACACCCTCTGTCCTGTGTACTTTCCATTCTTTACCCTTTTTTACACATGATCCCACGTCAGAAAGAGCTTAATATATCATATAAGAAAAAAACACAACTGCTAATACTGCTAGCTCATAGGCATCCAGGACAGTGGACTAAAAACAGCCAATCCTAATCAGCATTAGTAGGGTATGGCAAGCTGTTTGCCACATCTTAGGGAACATTCAGAAGAAGCTGATGGTATAGACACAATTTTAGCCAGCAGTGTCTGACCCATACGAAGCTACCTGCCTTTCAGTTGGAATACTCTCCTGGTATGAATCACTCAGGACCCTTTATTGTGCGATCTGCTGAAATTGAGAGCCACAGGATTTGGTTTTCTGTATCTGGATTCCTGGTCTCTCTGTGGAGGATACAGTGGAAAAAAATGTGTGGAAGTATGTAAAACTATGCTTAATTTCCCAGAGCTCTCTGGAACTCCAGCACATTTCATTTTTAGACTATTCGTATTCCAGGACCACTAAGCACAGCAATGTGCTCCTTGTGACATAAAAACGTGTTTTTACGATCTAAAAATACCTTTAATTAGACTTGAAGCTTAAATAACATAACTGGAGATAGAGTGGTGCTTTCCTACGCTGGCTGACTTTCTGTGTATGTTTCCAATGTATATTGCAGCACTGTCTACAGTGTGAGTGTAAGTGGGGAAGCAGTCAAAATAAACATTTTCAGACAGAAAAAGGTTTAAAAAGGCTTCTAGTGAAGATCAGTCTTCAATCGGATTAATTCAGTAAATGTACCAGAACAGTTTGTGATGAATCTCAACCAGTATTGAAACTAGAAATGAAGGAAGCCCTGAGCAGCCGGCGTGTGTGAATTGTGCTACTGATATGTAGTTTCAACTAATGACAGTTAAGAGCATGGCTGTAGAAAATAAATAGTGGGATACACCAAACAATTCATTTCAAAGTGAAGTAGACGTTAATTTTAGTAATGAAACTCTAGGACTACTGAACAATTTGAATTTCATCAAACCAAACACCCATGGCTAATTGTGGAGAAAACAAATCTCGGCTACATGACATATCAACAGGTAGGCTATCTGGGTCCTCGGGAAACTAGCTAAATGGAGGGTAACATGCTCTGTGAGCTCTGCTCCTCATGCAAACAAACAGAGAAGTGCACTCAAAGCAAATTGTCCTAAAGTGGACAATTTGGTGTAGACTATTGTCTGTGATCAAGCTAAACAAGTATCTCATACAGCCATAACTAGCAAAGAGGTCATTTTTTATGTAAACAACATAAAATCCACTTAAGTTTTGCGAATAGAAAATTATCAGAAATTGAATTTGACTGATTTGGGATGAATTTTGCATTAAAGATGTGTCCGTTTGCTTGAACAAAATAAAGTACATTGATTGTGTTCCTTGCACCTTTGTTAAAATAAAAATGTTAAAATCATGTTTTTACTAAAATAATTACAAAGAAGAAAATATTATCCATAAAGGGGATTTATTTATTTTTGCAAATACTGTTACCCATGGGTTAATGTAATGTGCGTAGCTGTGCTCTGCCTCTGCCTCTACCCCTAACTGGCGGTGTAAAATGCACAATGTAAATGATGGGAAACAATGAATAAACAGATACCTGTTAAAATTTTGAATCCTGAAGAATTTGGCATTTACTGTATAGTCACAAATGAATTTTTGAATAAAGGCCTTTCTCTTCTGTATCTGTGCCAGGTTTGCAGAAACCTTCCAGCACATCGTACTAGGGTTGTATAAGAACCTCACTGCTGAACTAGAGTTGTGCCAGTTTTCTCAAAGCTTTTAATTTGTACTTAATCTATCTGTTCACAGAGAGTACAGTCAACTGCAATGAAAATACACTCCTCAGGTTATGCAGCTGTGAATATTTAAAAAGGTTGACATAATTTCATGTTTAATAGGCTGGTGCTATAAAGCAGTATAATTTAGGCTGTTTAATAGCTGTAAAACAGAGGAATTATTACCTATTGCTGTCTCTCAGGATTGTACAACTATAAGATTATTTCCACCCTTGCAGATTTATAGTATATGTTTGCTCAGATGTTAAGTTATGGATGTACTCATAGCAAAGGTTAGAGTTACAATCAACCTTTTGTCAATGTCTCTACACTGTGACAGGATCCTTTCCATCCATCCTATTTTCAGTTATGAAAATGCATGTTCGTGATTTTCATCCTAAAGAACTGGCTGTCTTTTCACAGTACAACTTGAAGTTGTCTAACTTAAAAATAAGCTGACTTTGTAAGTACATTTCAGGATTTCAAACACTGTCCTGTTCTCAATTAAACTTACTCCTTTCTTTGTGATCACAAATTATTTTTGTCACTTATTTTTTTAAATGGAGTTATATTTACCTATGGGCTAACAAAAGTTAACTCAAGTGATTTAGACCTACAAAACCAGTTTTTATACATACCTGAATGTAATTGAGAAGACATTCCTTCAGCAAGTGAATCCTGTTCAAGATCCATCCATTTTCCAACCACTTCATCCAATTCAGGGTCATGGGGCAGTTCAAGGTCCCTTTCAGTTTTTTATTGAGATAGAGGGCAGTCAGAACTGTATACAGTAATGCCTTGCCAATCACAAGGTTTATGTTCCTGAAAACATTTACCTTCATTGTAGGTAAATTTGTGGTTGGTAAACTTAAGACCTTATAGGAAAATAGGGTTAGTGGTCACTATTAAAATCCCTCATTTTTTGACCTACAATAATAGAATCAGAATAAAGTAAAATGCAAAATATTTTGGAAACAATATTGTATTGATAGTTTTTAAGTGGGGTTCTGACATAATACTTACCTTTATTGCTGTGATGATGCCCGTGTAGAATGGGTCACGTGGCACGTACAGTGTTGTTGTATCACTTCTTACACTCACTCTGATAGCTTCTTCGATTTTCTTTAATGTCCGAATTGTAGAATCATTTACACCAAACAACTGACCAACAGCACTTTTGCACTTCATGCACCTTATCAAGCACATTCATTTTTTCTTCCAAGTTCTTCACTAATGACTATCACTTTTATTTAGGAAATCCCTATCACTAACATTTTTGTGTGCTATCAAATATAATCAAAGTCCAATGCAATAATGTACTAATATGTGCAGAACAATTTATGATTGTGAGAGAAATTGCGGACATATCTCAAGCCAGCACACAGCAAAGCTCATAAGTGCTTCTTAACTTCACAGATATTCAAAATCGTCGATGGTATAGAGTCAAGTTAAAATTGTATACAAGAAATTCCACACAGGTAAATTTGAGTATAGCAAGGAATTACTGTACTGATTTCACTGATGTTTTACTGACACTGCAGTCCAATAAACTGTTCTTTGTTGTTTCAAATTGTTTTGTGAAATTGCTTTATTTCCAAACCTAAGACAGTAAAATAAGTCTTTAAGTATTGAAGTGTACTTAATCCACCCATCGTAACCATAACCCTTAATCACCACAATAAGTACTTCAAAAAGCATTAAATAAATCAGCTTCAATACTGGAAATTTCTGATAATTTTAGGATTGGCACAGCATCTTTTACTGCTCGTTGAGAAGTCATATTTGCCCTAATTAAATCCTATTATGGGGGGTTCTTATTCATTCCCCCACTTACACACACTACAAACAATATTCCTCAGAGCTCTTCAATCTCTCTGGATGATTCCTAAAGATTCCTTTGGGCCTTTTACACACACCTAAACATCCAATTTCCTGACTGTATCCCCATTCATAATCTTTTGTTACTGAAGAATTCTGCATCACCGTTAGAGGTTCTGGTCTGCTTCTTTTTGGGATTCTGACAGGTTCTTCCCTACAAGTTGTCACGCTTCTCAACCAGACAAGTTACACCGGTAAAGTTCACTAATTCGAATCCTCTTCTCTGTGTTATTAGAGTTTGTCCAAACTACTTAACTGCAAGTAATGAATGCTTGCTTACTTAATGCTTAGTCACTGCAAGTTAATAATGCTTGCAGCCAGTGTGATGGGTGCATCTCTGCTCTGACACTGTTTCTGGGTCTTGGGTTTGAGTCCTTCTGTGCTGAGTTTTCGTGGTATCCTTCCAGTCCATGCTGTCCAGGTTAATTGGTATCTCAGCATGTGCTGGTGGATGTGAGTGTGTGCCCTATAATGGGCTGCCATCCCATGCCTGCTGGGTTAGATGTGTGTCACCATATGCACTACTTTCTTATTACAGCCCAACATAAAGACTGATCAATGTGAAAGTTCTGTGTGAACAATATCCAACATAACACATGCTATTTGAACTGTTGAATAGCTTCAGTAATTTATTGTGGTGTATATTCCTTATTAAGATTTGGGAGCCCAGTGTATCCATATCAGTGTTTTGCAATTGGCTTTGCAAAGTTTTTTGCTGCAATATGGAGGTTATTTGCTGTATGTTATTGATTATATGTATGATTATGTATATGATTTATATGTTGCTTTTTTTCAGATAAAGAAGAACTCTTTCAAAATGTTTTGACCCAGGTGGCTGAACAGTTTTCCAGGTACATACATTATGTTACAAGATTCTGATATCCCTGGACCTGCCTCTTAACATTGTTTTAGACATGTACATGCTCACTGGTGAAAATATATTTCTTCAGTATTTGTGTGAAATATATCAGTGTATACCTGACATGCAGATGCTGAGCACTTGCAGTTGACTTATTTGTGAATCAAGTGTAATTTAAGACTCCAAAATGCCTAAACCAGTAAAGGCAGTGGATCACAGTGCAGGCTGGTCTTAAAGTGAACCTAAAGCACAGATGTTGCTAGTTCAAACTTTTACAAAGCCCATTCACTGACTATAACCGAGATTTCCCAGATAATGGCAGTTGAATGCTGGTAAGTGGGATTGAGTCCACAAGGATTCTTTCAACTTTTAACACCACAGTGGGCCCTGGGATTTTCTGGGTGCCTGTAATATCAATGTAACTTCATCTGGAGATGTCTCACTCTTCTGATCAGCTTTAACTCTCATGTAAGGCACCATTGGGCACAGATTGCGGAGAACAATGAAGGATTCTGACAGGTAGACATGTCAGAACATCTTTCCCACAGGTTAATACTTAGATCCATGCTATTGTGTGAGCTTTATAAAACTGACTATGCTGTGTGTGTGTGGGTATACATTTATTTATTAATAATAGATTAATGTTTGTGATTTCATAATTGAAAAAATAAAAAAAATTAGCTGTGCTCACTTTAAACAAAATCTAAACCTAGGGATTTTGTGGACTGTTCAGTCGCTGTCCTTTATCACTGCATCATTGTATTAAGCTGTGTAGAATAGATTGCTTTTCTAACATAATGACAATTATAATATATACTCACAGATTTTGAGATAGAAGGTAATAACCATCTTTAAAAATTTACCTAAAGAACTTCGATATCATAGAGAAAATCCAGAGAAGAACAAGAATATTCTATTCTAGGGATTCCAGGGATATACAGTGCCTTGCGAAAGTATTCGGCCCCCTTGAACTTTTCAACCTTTTGCCACATTTCAGGCTTCAAACATAAAGATATAAATTTTTTATTTTATGTGAAGAATCACCAACAAGTGGGACACAATTGTGAAGTGGAACGAAATCTATTGGATTTTTGAAACTTTTTTAACTAATAAAAAAATGAAAAGTGGGGCGTGCAAAATTATTCGGCCCCCTTGCGTTAATACTTTGTAGAGCCACCTTTTGCTGCGATTACAGCTGCAAGTCGCTTGGGGTATGTCTCTATCAGTTTTGCACATCGAGAGACTGAAATTCTTGCCCATTCTTCCTTGCAAAACAGCTCGAGCTCAGTGAGGTTGGATGGAGAGCGTTTGTGAACAGCAGTTTTCAGCTCTTTCCACAGATTCTCGATTGGATTCAGGTCTGGACTTTGACTTGGCCATTCAAACACCTGGATACGTTTATTTGTGAACCATTCCTTTGTAGATTTTGCTGTATGTTTGGGATCATTGTCTTGTTGGAAGATAAATCTCCGTCCCAGTTTCAGGTCTTTTGCAGACTCCAACAGGTTTTCATCCAGAATGGTCCTGTATTTGGCTGCATCCATCTTCCCCTCAATTTTAACCATCTTCCCTGTCCCTGCTGAAGAAAAGCAGGCCCAAACCATGATGCTGCCACCACCATGTTTGACAGTGGAGATGGTGTGTTGAGGGTGATGAGCTGTGTTGCTTTTACGCCAAACATATCGTTTTGCATTGTGGCCAAAAAGTTCGATTTTGGTTTCATCTGACCAGAGCACCTTCTTCCACATGTTTGGGGTGTCTCCCAGGTGGCTTGTGGCAAACTTTAGACGAGACTTTTTATGGATATCTTTGAGAAATGGCTTTCTTCTTGCCACTCTTCCATAAAGGCCAGATTTGTGCAGTGTAAGACTGATTGTTGTCCTATGGACAGACTCTCCCACCTCAGCTGTAGTTCTCTGCAGTTCATCCAGAGTGATCATGGGCCTCTTGGCTGCATCTCTGATCAGTCTTCTCCTTGTCTGAGCTGAAAGTTTAGAGGGACGGCCAGGTCTTGGTAGATTTGCAGTGGTCTGATACTCCTTCCATTTCAAGATGATCGCTTACACAGTGCTCCTTGGGATGTTTGAAGCTTGGGAAATCTTTTTGTATCCAAATCCGGCTTTAAACTTCTCCACAACAGTATTACGGACCTGCCTGGTGTGTTCCTTGGTCTTCATGATGCTCTCTGCGCTTTCAACAGAACCTTGAGACTATCACAGAGCAGGTGCATTTATACAGAGACTTGATTACACACAGGTGGATTCTATTTATCACCATCAGTCATTTAGGACAACATTGGATCATTCAGAGATCCTCGCTGAACTTCTGGAGTGAGTTTGCTGCACTGAAAGTAAAGGGGCCGAATAATTTTGCACGCCCCACTTTTCATTTTTTTATTAGTTAAAAAAGTTTCAAAAATCCAATAGATTTCGTTCCACTTCACAATTGTGTCCCACTTGTTGGTGATTCTTCACATAAAATAAAAAATTTATATCTTTATGTTTGAAGCCTGAAATGTGGCAAAAGGTTGAAAAGTTCAAGGGGGCCGAATACTTTCGCAAGGCACTGTATATTCTAGGGATAAAGATGAGAGGAGTGGAAAGGGAAGATTTGATTAAGGCTTTCAGAATTTTAAAGAGTATCAATTATATTTACATTAGTAGCTATTTCAAATAAAGTTTGGTATGAGGACATAACTGGAAAATGAAAAGATAAATTTGCACCTATACTCAAAAGTAGGTTTTATACAGAGAATTATTATTGCAGGGGATGGATAACAGAATACTTCTAATGAAGAAGGTAAAACTTGGACCTTTTAAAAAAGTCTGGCACTGTGATAGAATCACTTCATAGGAAAATGACAATATGTAGTGTTATTATTAAATTTACTTCTGTTTATATTGTGACTCATGAATTCAGAGAAAAAATATGGAAGGGATTTCACTATTAAGCTCTGTAGTGACCTTCATCAATCTCTTAAGTAACAATTCTTAAATGAGTATGGAAAAATATTAGATATGTCAGCAGAAGTGGTTCTAATCATTTTTAATGCACTAAAAATGTAAATTCATTAATATTTTACAAGATTCTAAACTAAGCTTGTGTTCTGTAGGGCATTCAAAATAAATGAGCTGAAAACAGAAGTCACAAATCGACTGGCGATGCTGGAGAAAAGAGTTGAATGTAAGTAATCATCTCTGCATTTGTGATTATCTTCGTTGTTTATTCACTGCTGGGCAAGACAAAGGTTACTACAGAACAATCTGGAAGATCAAGGTGAAACTGTCCAAACGTCACAAATGTAACCAGAAGAGTTGTAACTTGGCTCCTTAATTCCAGGCAATGGAATTGAGATGGGATAGGTTTTTAAAATTGCTTCTGAACTTAAATTAATTGCACTCCTAGAAAGGTACCCAAGATTGCACATTACTATGTATTAGCATTTTCTCATCAATTTGTGACTGTTACCCAACTACATCTTTGTTAAATTACTCCAGCATTCATGTCCCTTTTCACAAAAACTGTGTTTTATACATTTTATTATGGTTATCATTATATTTTTTCAGTTAATTATAGGTTTAATTGAGGTGTTTTCCCACTAAACTATACCAGTTTTATTTGAATAGACTGTTGAAGAGTCCCTGTTAAAGTAAAATAAATACCACATGCTAAACAGGCTTCATGCCAAATTATAACATATATATTAACTCTTCATCAATGGTCCTTTACTAGTCACAACATTAAGATACACCTGCTGCTGTGTAACAGTGACAAGGCTTTTGTTTTGGTTAGCACAAGTTGTCAACCACCATCTTACATTACAGGCATCTGGAGTGATTAGGGCTTGTGTGAGGTGATTCACTCTAGCAAATTCTCATTAAGGTATTTTCCATTGTTGCAGGACTCTGCACTAATCTGGCAGGTCATTGTTTACAAAGTATCCCTGGAAACCAGTAATGAGCAGCCAGTGCTGTGGAGCTGTAATGATTGTGGGTTTATTAAAGACATTGTGCCTTTGACATTTGTGTTTGATTGGGAAAGGAAGATTAGAACATTTCTGCCTAATCTTCTCTTTAAACTCTCAGTAGTGTAATCTTGATTTTCTTAAAACATTGTTGATTAATTTTTCTATGTTCAATGTTTAAACTCATGAGGAAGGGATTTTGCTACAAACAGGCTGGTATCCAGTTTTACGGCTCAGCAAACATCATCTTACACTGTGCTTCTTAAATGATTCATTTAGGTGCTGTCTTTTATAAAACAAATAGAGCAAATAGCTGCTTTGGTTATGTTAGAGAAACCATTATTTAACTGAAGGCTTATGATATTTTCTGCTATATTTCTTGAACTCACATTTTTGAGAAAACTGACATTTTTGCAAATGTTCCTCTTGTTTACAATGCAGTTAACATTCTCTCAGGCTTGAGCAAACTCTTTGCAGGTAATGAAAAATGTTGATATCACTGAGTCATTGTACTTGTATTTGTATTATTGCCCTTTGTAGAATTGACTTGACTTGACTTGACTTTATTGCCATATGTAACCGGTGCTGGTACAATGGAATTCTTACTTACAGAAAGTCTCTCGATTGTAAAACAAGTGTAAAAAAAACAAAACAAAGTGCAAACAGTGCATCAAGAAAATGTACAAACAAACAATAGACAATGTGCAAGTAAACATGCAGACAGTTTGAATGTAAACAATACAGACGTGTAAACAATGACTGGAGACGTACAATAAATAAATTACAATGAGGTAGATGGTGATGGTGTAGGTGTGGTCCGAGGGGGATGGCTAAATGTGTTCGCCAGTCTCACTGCTTGTGGATAGAAGCTATTGAAGAATTAAACTGAAAGGCATGTTTTACTGTTCATCTCCTCACTTTAAGAAGTTGCTTATAACGCTTAAGGAGACCTGTTGTGGGACATGTAGACATGTAAATAATTCTGTTCTGACTGGCCAACACATTATATACATTTCTTCACTTTCCTATACTAGACCTTTTTTCTGATAGTGTTACAGTGTTTTTAGTAGGGAATAGTAGATCGGTAGGTTCCTTTTCAGGCCATAAAGGCCCATGGGGAATGGGGGGCAAGGGCCACCATTTTTCTTGACCATCCAACACTGGACGTGGAGGTGATGTGGTCAGCATCACGCTCCGGCCGGCCTATTACCCCCAGGTACTCATTTGGAAAGCAGGCTGAGTGGACCTGGGAGCTACATCGCTGGCCCCTACCTGGGATTGAACCATCTGAGCTACCACGGCTCCTTTTAATAGGGAATATGATGGTTTAAACTTATCCATAATACAGACACAGCATTTCTTTCAGATTTTATTGTCATATTTATCCATCCATCTATTTCTTAACCACTTCTTCCAATTCAGGGTCACAGAGGAACTGGAGTCCATCCCAACAATCAGTGGGTGCAAGGCAGTGTCCACCCTGAATGGGACACCAATCCGTTGTAGGGCACAGGTGCACTCTTATACCAGGGCCAATTTTTCCAGAAGCCAATGTATGTTTTTAGGCTAAGGGAAAACTGGAGCATCTGGAGGAAAGCCACACGAACACAGGGAGAACATCCAGGCTCCACAGAGATAACAATGTTAATCATTGTGCCACTGTACTGCCCTGTTGTCATATTCTTTACATTAAAACTGATTGCTCATTTGTACTAACATTATCACCTATTATTGTGTGGCTTGTGTGTTCTGCTTTACCCACTACAATGTGTTGAAGACAACAATGCCCTTGTAATGTCTCCACTGTGTGGGTTAAACTGCTGGTCTGATTCTGCTTAACTCTGTGTCCACTTGGTGCTGAGTTTGCAGAAACTCATAAATAATATGCTTTACACAACATGCAAGAAAATCATAATATACAGTGAGTGCAAAACTATGGATTGGCTTCATCACTCTGTTCTCCTCCGCACTGATAGCTGGTGTGTGGTGTGCGTTCTGGTGCACTATGGCTGCCAGCGCATCATCCAGGTGGATGCTGCACATTGGTGGTGGTGGAGGGGAGTCCCCATTACTTGTAAAGTGCTTTGAATAGAGTGTCCAGAAAAGCTCTATAGAAGTGTAAGGAATTATTTTAAATAATTATTAAAAAACTGAAATGCATCAGACTGACAAAACATAATTATTGACATTTTTTTCTAAAGGAGCACATCTATACACCTCATCTCAGCAGTTATTTGTGGTTATTGCTTTTTTCCTTGCTATGATAAAAGTCTCACTTTTATTATTATAATATCTTTTTTTAACATTCTGCCAATTTTTCAAATTACTATTTTTAAATCCATTTTGGAGTTACTATATTTTACAGCTCTGTTCAAATTCATCAATAGCTCATCAGGTTCAGGGAAGAGAGATGACCAAACTGATATGAACCTTGTTCATCAGGCAAAGATATTTTAGATGTGATTTGCTGCTTTGTGTCCTCGAGTTAAAGATGTTGATAAAGGTTTTGTAACTGGATGAATCATGTGCTCCTTTGTTTTAAGATCCTCCTTAACTGACCTTGCAAGATTCAAGGTCGTTTAGTGTTGCATAAGTCACCTACTGTACTCACAGGGAGCCTGTTTAAAAAAAAAACATTTTTTTATTTTTTTTGTAGTTCACAAGAAACAACAGCAGCCAAACATTGTGTGGCAGAAGAATCATTTAGTGAATCTGTGAAAACTTTGGCTTAACCTGCTTGGTTGAGGGCCAACCTCCCAGCCAATGGACAGGAAGGCTGGAACCCACCAGGCTTGGTGAAAAGGCAACCAAGGTGCAGCTGCAAAGGTGGAGATGGGGTGGAGGAGGGGGTGACATGTGGTATATATGGGAACTGAGGCAATTACATCAGAATTAGTTGGGAGTGGAGACAGCTGAGGTTGATTAGTTCAGCTGCATTCATCCCGAACTTTTGCTTCATAAGCAATTTTGTACCCAAGCTGCAGCTAATGTAAAGTGATTCCCATTTGCCATTTGACATTTAAGCTGAAAGGCCTCATTAGACTGAAACTCTGTGATATTACAGGATAACATGATTTTACTGTAGAAGTCATCTGCCACCATATCAAAACCCTGAAAGGCTCCATTAAATTGTCTTCAATAAATTAAATTATTGAACTACTTTAATAAATCTCTACTACTCTAAAATCCTACTATACTTATAATTATCAGTATAGTAAGATTTAAGAGTAGCAGAGATATTATCGGTGTCACAAATGACCCGCTGAGAAAACAGGAAGATGAACCCTATGCGGTACCTTAGGAGGGTTAGGCGAGAGGCGAGGTCCGAGTCCAGTTCCGAGGTTAGTAACAAAAGGTACAGTAGGTGAGTAGGTTTCCAATCCAGAAGAGGGCAAGGCTGAAGTCATGGTCAAAAGACAGTTCCGTGATACAAAAGGTGAAGGTCAACGAGAGGGCTTCCAATCCAAAAGGGCAAGACAGTAGACAAGGTCGAAGGAAAGTTCCAAGGTTCATAACGAAGAGCAAGTAGGATACAGAAACTAAGGCAAGGTAGAAGCTCCAAAGAACAACCAATACTGGGCAAGGAACAGAGGCTTCTGGAGGGTTTAAGTATTGTGCGAGGGAGAAGGTGCGCTAATTGATGGAGTGTCGTGGTTGGCTGATTGGCAGGAGCGGTGTTGTTTAGCAGAAGTGCAAAGGAACAAGTAATAGGTTTATTCCATGCTGAAAAAAAGGAATAAACCTGAAGAAGGCTCCACGGCCGAAACGTTGTGTTTTCTTTCTTCTTCATTTCAGCATGGAATAAACCTATTACTTATTTCTTTGTATTGCAGTTAAGGTGCATTGTTCAGAACTTGTAGGGAACTATTTCCTCTCCAGTTTTCATTAAGTCTTTTGTTTTAGGAATGCTTGTGCCTTATTTATACTTATGTTGTGGTTTCTTAGGGCTTTAATATACTTTTGCTATGTGTAACTACTCTGGACTATTGGAATATCATGGTGTACTATTGTACACATCCCTTGGAAACATAGATTCCATGTATAAAAGTACATTTTAGCAGTCAAATACAATCCATTCGCCATGGGAAATTCTTATAAGGAATATGCTTTTCTCTTGATCATTCTTAAAATGAATTTGATTTGTAAATTAGTCACTTTACCCCACACTCTGACAGGATCTAGACTTATTAGCTTTCATTCCTGCCTTTTTACCATCTTCACAGAAGAAAACATTGCTATTTTGTGCATTTTCCCTGCTGGACCCTAAAAACTAGCTGAACGGTTTCTAATCTTTAGGCATCTTAAGCTTTGTGTAATCTTCTTTTGATTTAAGGATAGTTACAAAAACATAATCATAACTTTTTTGTATGACCTCCAGGCAGGTCTTGTACTGTAAATCATAACTCTGCCTCCAAAAACTCAGTGTTTCTAAGCAAGGCTGAACAGTTTGAGAAAGAGGCTGTTGTGAGAAGAACACAGTAAAAGGAGGCAGCATTAGGAGGGTTATTTTTACTTTGTTATCTGCCATGGTAATTTTTTTAGAATAATACTTGCTCTTCAGAAAGAAATCTAACCCCTGCCTTTTTCACTGGTGGCTCCTCCTTTGTAGGTTTCCTATTGTTTGAAAGAGAAGCAGCCCAGGGAACAGGTTTGGGGGCATACCTGGCGTGGTGCAATGTCAGCATCACTATGTTTCACACAATTTCCCTGTAGTGAAACCTTACCCATCATCCTCACTGTTCCCTGGTAACCTTGCTGTTTAATCTCTTGCAGTGGAGGGACTGAAGGTGGTGGAAATAGAGAAGTGCAGAAGCGACATCAAGAAGCTTCGTGATGAAATGGCTTCCAGAAACAACAGGTGAGTCCCTCTTCACTGACTGTCTTTAAAGGTGTCTCTTCCACTTCACGATCACGGATACTGTATGTGAATGACTGTCTAATCCCCAGGTGGCTGTGTGGATGTCAGAGTTAGCTAAATTTCAGCACAATAAGTGCTGGAGTTGCGTAAACTCAATTGGCTATGCAACAAGAGGTGCTTTCTCATGTTGATCTTTTATGAAGTCTAATTTCCTTGCTCTTACTTAAATATTTTTTTATATTCTTGTTACTTAAGCAAACCATGGAAAGTACTGCTATAATTTTGTTGCTCATAAAAATCTACTGTAACAGATGTACAGTATGTGATCTTAGCTCTCACTTACTGATGTGTTCATTATACTAAAAAACAACTGAAACTATTTTTTTAAATTAGACGCATTTTTACTGTTCTTAAGAGCTGGGCAGTGTCTACTAGAAATGTGATCGAAAAAAGTAAAACAACTCCAAAACTTTTCATGTACTTTGTAGGGTAATTATTTTACAAAAGATACTTAAATAAGGTGTTTGTCTAAATACAGTACAGTATACCCATGTTGGTTTATAAAAGATCATTCATCTTCCTAGTTTTATATAAAATATTCCATTTACTTTTTAATAACGAGCAAAATATTTTAACTAAAATACACTATTTTGTATAATTAGAATGGTATTTGTCAATTACATTAAATGTCTTTGGAAGGTGGCTAGCTAAACTCTCAACTTCTAGGACTGAACCTTCAGTTCTGCAACCCTACATTACAAACAATGAAGGCAGGGGGTACAAGGCTGGGATGTTCTGTTTAGATTGGATGTTTTTAAAATGCAAAATTGAAATCGAAAATATTATTAAACACATGCACTTTTCTTCATTCAGAGCTGCACAAATTACTTTATAGTTTTAAGATATAATACAATACCATTTATAAGTTATATACTAGGGGATATGAGGTCCAGGATCACAAGAAATAATTACTGTAGAAGGGACAGACAGAGCAGGATGGGTTTTGAGGAGGTGTCAGAGTGTTTTCTGTTCCACCAAAGAAGAAAATCAGCTGAACAGACAGAAGAGTGAAGAGGAAGAACAACCATTAAACAAGCAGGTGAGCATAGAGGACAAGAGGAAGTGTAAGAAGAGACTAGGGGTTAGTGATCTACCAATATTAGTGACAGGGATGTTTTATCACAGAAAGGCAGGGATTAGCACAACAGTGTTCTAAACATGAACTGACACTGTGTGTAAATGAACACCCCCAGAAAAACAAAAAACACAGTTCTTTCCAGCCTCATTCAAAACTGATTATTTCTTTTCTGGACCTCCTTATTGGGAAGTCCTCATTGCCTGGCAGTCCAGCAGGAGTAGTGTTAGCCTCAGTGCCAGGGCGAGTAAGCACTGCCACCTTGCAGAGGCAACCGTCATTGTAACCTGTCAGAGAGGTGGAAGGTAGCTGGGCTTAGTTTCTTTGTGACCTGCACAGGAAAAGACCAAAAAGACTGAAGCTTGTGCTTGCGATGGGGTAAACAGATCTGGACCCAATCGAAGACGGCGATTCCAGGTGTCTTTACCTTGTGTTATTAATCATAAAGCCTTTTCATCTAGTGCTGGCATTCTGCCACTATGTACATAGGAGAAGTTTGAGTGTCCAGAGTCTGTCCAGAGGAAGTTGTAGCTTGTGCCCTAGCATGATGAAGGCTAGTGAGCCACTACCTGTGGTTTGCTGTCTGGCCCTGTATTGAACCAGAGTCAGAAGAGCATGGCTATAAAGGAGCCCTCAGCCAGATTGATATTGGTGACAATTTTTAGTTACTGGTTCAGCCACTTCACTCTTCAGTTTGCCTTTGGGTTGTAGAACGAGTGCCCTGGTCAGCCAAAAAGGGCTCAAACTCAAATATAAACTACAGCCTATTGTTAGTGGTGATGGTGGTTGGCAGTTCCCAGCAGGCAAAGAGAGAGTCCAAGTAGACCATGACAGCCTGACTTGTGACTGATCCCATGGAGTCATAGGCCATTATGAGGAAGAGTTGATGGAGTAAGACGCCATATAACTCCCCACAGATTTCCAGCTGCAGATTATCCCAATCTAGGGACTGGGGAGGGGGTGGTGCAGGGGCAAGTCCTTTGATTTCTCTGTCTATCCCTGACCACCACACCAGATCCAAAGCACTGTTGTTTGATTTTCACTATGCCCAAGTGACGTTCATGTGCCATCTGTAACCTACATGCTGGGACAGCAGTGCAGGTATCACAGGAGGCACAGGAGTCTTTCCTGCAGGAGAGCTCAATTTTGATGCAATGGAAGGTGGCTAGTACAGCAGGGACAATCAAACGGTGACACAAGACAAGACTACAAGTCTATAATCTGAAATGCTGACTCACCCACCTGCTGCCTGTGTTGCCTGAGCAGTATCGTCTTGAGAATAACACTGTCAAGACTCCCTAGCTCCATAATGTGGTGTCCCAAACATTAGCATGACAGTTTCTAATAGGTTAGAAAAAATATCTTTAATCTGATGTGAGCTGAAGATAGAAAATCAGAATTTACAAGGGAAATGTTTATTGCATCCCAGAGTGTTGGGGCTGAGAGGATGTATTGCAAACACCTGAAGAAGGCTCCACGGGCGAAACGTTGTGTTCTCTTTCTTCTTTTTTTCAGCATGGAATAAACCTATTACTTATTCTATAGAAGATGTTTAGGAAAAGATAATAGGGTCTTGGAGGTAAGAGGAAGAGATGTGGTGATAAGAGGAAAGTGAAGGAGTGGGACACAGCTGCTGCATGAAATCTGGCAGGAGGAAAGAATCAGTCAAGAGTAAAGTCTAAAATTTCAGGTTTAGAGAGAGAGAAAAGAAGGACTGTGTGATTAATATTATTGAAAGCCCCTGGGAGGCCATGGATAATTAGAATAGAAAAGCTCTCCTTACAGACCCAAAACGTATCTCTTGTTTCTTTCTCTCATATTCAATTAAGAAACCTAGATATAGATTGAACAAATATCACAACAGTGAAAATAATATGAAAATACAAATGGAAAATTAACTTATCATGCAATGCACGTATCCTTAATTTCTTCACACTTTAGAAGTCTTTCCAGAATATTTTAATGCTACAGTGGTTAGTTATCTAAACAGGGACAGTGTAAATTAATTGCAAAGTAATTTGTTTGAGAGAGGGCCCCTCAGTGATTCATGTTCCTCATGAGAGGCTTGTGGAAGAATCTCAGTGATTCTTCAACAAGGATTGATAATTGGTTTCTTGGCACATTATGTAATGATGTAGAGCGTATTCTCTGTGCTAAATGTCCTTATACTCGGTTTCCATTTACATAGTCTCGTCTTGAAACTGTTGCTGGGTACATTGTGTCAATTAAAAGAAAATTACATGAAAATGCAGGTAAAACATTCCATACTTTTGGCATTGGTAGCACACTGATAGTTTTCCCAGTAGTAAATTTAAGGGGAGTTATGCCACACTAATAAATTCCCAGGCCACTCTGCTCCCTCCAAGAGCTTAGGTGCCACTTCCTCAGCAAGCCCTGACTGCTGTATGTAAATAGGCAGTTCAAGAGATGAAAGGGAACTTTTGAAGAGGCATTGTCAATGGAGGGATACCCAAAGCCCGAGTTACCTTAGCAACTAGTCATATAACCCATGTCATCCTGTTCTCTGACCTAAAATGTTTTAGGTGAAACATATTTGGTGAAACAGGATTTTGAATTTACCCAAATCTTGTTGCATTAATGCACACTCCTTGTAGGTATAGGTACATAGGCTCTATTCTGAAAATACAGCATTAGACATCCTTGAATGCTCTTAAAGCTGTTAAAATTATGTCCATCAAACTAAGCAGTTCTTAGTTACTAATTCATTTACACCTCTTACTCATTCATTATTGTGCAAACTTTCATGCTAGTATATTGAAATACCTGGTCATCCATCGGATACACAGCAATCAATACTTAAATATGTTAATGAGCAGCAAAGAAGTGATTTTTGGCATTGCTTCATGTAATCATATCAAGCAGTCCTTTAGCTTCAGATCTGGTCACTGCTCAAGGTTTTGGTTTCTGATTGGACATTCTGTCTATGCTCAGAAAAGTCGTTCTGTGGACAGAGGTAGTACCTCTAGTGAGGTGAAACCAAAATGATTGGAATCCCACTCAATGATATGTAATAATACAGTGTCAAATTACACACTAATATGGAAGCTCTACACTCTAATGCAGGGGGTGTGGCAGGAGTTATCAGTGTCAGTGTATCACTGGAGGCTTTGGATGTGAAGTTAATTAGTTCTTCAAATGCAGGTGTCAGAAGAAAAGGAATACGGATAGAATCCGGTTTTCATTCATAGGTTGTGTTTTTTGCTTGAAGAACAGTAAAAATGCATGGAGGGCAACCCCCTGGACTGGGAAGTGTTGCCCTTCTCCCTCTAGGATACTTGACCATATCTTTAAATAAGGGTTATTTTTTAAAAACATGTCTGAGTTTTCTTAGACTGGTAAAAACTGCTGCTGTAATGTGTAATGAGTAGCTTGAGTTCCCTAACTTGAAGCTTATTTTCATTTCACATCTTAACATTTTTTGGAGAACAAGCACCAGCTTTGTACCCCACCATCCACACATTATCACCCATACAGCACCTCCTTCACTGATGGCCTTGTTTTTACAGCCAGGCTGTTAATGCCTCAACCAAACAGTTTAAAGCCAAATCAGCATTTCAGATAGCTCACACACCAAAGAAAAAGAAAGAAGACAAGTTCTGAATTAACATTTAGATTTGAAGTTGTTTTGAAGATGGTATGTTTCCTAAAGGCTGCTGCCTGCCATCTGTCTTTCACAGTTGCTAGCAGACCCTCACGTTATGGAATTCTGGGCACTTACCCAGTTTCTAGTACTGTGGGATATGTCTATTGTAACAGTGAGTGAGGTCAGCCTTACAATAGAAATTGACTCTGGCATTGTGCAAGTGGGCAGCTGGAAAATAAAAATACTTGATTGTCTTGAGTATAGAATCTTGTCAGGATGTAGCAAAACTTTTGATTTATTTTAAAAGATAATATAATATGAGTTACTATAATATCTTATATATGCTTCGCTTCATTATGCTTTCAATTTAATTTCAGTATTGTTTCTAACACTATTGGTACAGTATATGTAACAAGTCTAAAAATATAAGTTGCTCAGGATTTCTCTGCTGTGTGGGTGACCTCCTCTTCCTCGACTGTTTGGTTCGTGTACTATTCTTTCTTTCTTTGTTTTTACCATCCCATGCACATTGTGCTCAAGACTCTCTACTCCAAACAGCTTCCTAGATGAGAACAAAAAGCTGACACCTCGGCGTGATGTGCCTTCCTACCCCAAGGTAAGTTCTCAGTGGGGTCCTATCAATGGGTTCCTTCTTAGTCAGAGCACCAGGTCTTGCAGGCTTCTCTCTGGTTCCATTTCGTTGTTGAGTGAGGAAAGTTCAGCCAACAAGGAAAAGTGTTCCCTTCTGAGGGACAAGACATGGTGCTTTGGTATCTTAAAACAGAGCTCAAATAAGAAGTAAAGAACTAAAGAAAAGACTCACTTGTTTTTTTACAGAAATGGTAGTTTTACTATTCGAGTGTTTAATGAAAATACACTGTCCACATAAAAAAAACCTTTGAAAATGTTTTTGTACATAAATAGTAAGTGTCCAATGCAGTTGCAGTTTTAAATCAATTTTTGCAGTTTTAAATCCATTGACAGATTTAATATATATTATAGCACAATTGATTCTTACTACATATGTAAAAGTTTTTTTAAGTGTTCACTGTTGTTCTTATTACTGATTTTACTTAAGTTTAATGTCTTGACAAAAATATACAATTTTCAGCGTAGCAGGTTAGGTGTAATGGTGATCGATTGATCAGAATTAGAATGCAGATACTCCTGTGTTTTTCACGCATGCTCAATCAGCCAGTCAGCATCTTCTAGTTTTTTTATAAGAATAAGAAAATTGCCTCTATTTGTGAATGTTCTAACACAAATTCAAAATTAATTTTGCTATTGGGACAATACTCAGTTCAAAATGTCAAATTCCAGTGATTCATATCAGCTGTACTTAAAGCAGGGTAATAGTAACTGTTTAAAACACACGGTTGTTCAGACCAGAGTCTGGAGGGTATACGTCTGGTGCACTGCACACTTATTATTTATTAATTAAAATTAGATTTACCAATTAATTGGTGAATCTAATTTTATTTGTTTTACATATATAATTTCTCCACATACCAGTGAATAAATACTGACATGATGTTTTAGTTTTTCAAATTGGGAACTGGCAAGATGTAATTTATGATCATAAATAAAAAACTTTAAGATTTTAAGATCAGCATGTTGGTCTATGAGCAAGACGGTAGATCATCCGAACAGAGACAATTATGCAATCATTTGAAAACGTAACTGAGGTTTCTGGTTTTAAATAACAGTAATGAAAAAAACTGTAATAAGTCAAAATACAGCTGACTGGTAAGATCATTTTTAGTTGTTTAACAAATGCAGAATTATAGATTTATGTATAATTTCATACTGCTTTGAAAATAAAGGCCATTACCTTTATAAAGTATATTATAAGTATATAAGTATATTAAGAGCGTTCCAAAAATATAGCATTGTTCTTTCCCACATTTGCTACTTCTAATGTGTCTTAAAATGTCAACATCCTGACAAGCTTGCAAAACATCAAGTGGATTCACCTTCAAGACATCAGTTTCTATTCAGTATGACAGGAACAATGTGTACTCTTAAACCTATTTTGGGAGAGGTCAAAAGGTACAGCAGAGGCATTTAGCAAAACAGGGACTTCACCCTTCAACTTCTGAAATAAAAATTAGAGCTATATTATTTGTGCCAAAAAACCACTTCAAAATATAGAAGTCTATATAAGACTTTTGGACCAATTTCTTTGTAGTTGTAATCCAAAGAGGGAATTTGTGTATTAACTGTAATTTAAAGAAGCGCCACAGAGATATAAGCTTCTGTAATCTTGTATAAACGCAATACATTTTTCTCCGTGGTGCTTCCGTAGTAGTTCATAGGACTAGAATAATACTAATAATAATATTACAGTAAACAGAATGAGGCAGTGAATAACAATATTACATCAGGAAATTAATTCTCTGTGGCTATTTGTGTAACCATATACTTACTCAGCATCAGAACTGGTTGTCTCATATCTGGATTGCAGATTGAGTATTTTAATTTGCACTGGGACTCAATAGCATTACGGCTTCTCTAGTGATTTTACCTAATTAGTGTTCTCTGTAAAACACATCATATTTTATATTTTTTAAATTGGTGTTTACATATATACAGAGCTGCTTGAAAGTATGTGAGCCCTCCATCTTTCATTGTCTTAGACAAATAATCTTTAAGAAATCCTTATATCTGAACTCAAATATTTAATTAAGATAACAGTCATATATACATACATATAGTTTAATTATTTATTATATAAATCATCTTTATTTAACAGAAACTCAATGTGTGAAAAATTCAATTCAAGTGTTCACATATCAAGCAACTATGACACCAACCGAATGTTTCCTGTAGTTACGAATAAGTCACTTACTTCTGCTTTGAGAAATTTTTGCCCATTCGTCTTAACAGAACTGTTCCAGATTTGTTGGCTGTCTTGAATAATCAGCCTGTCTCAGGTCCTTATATTGGTTAGAAATCTTGACTTTTATTTGGCCACTCCAAAATATGAAGTCCATCCTTTGGTAGGTGTGAGTGAATGTTTGCTGTCATTGTGATGTCGAAGGACCCATTTTGGGCTTAACTACAACTCACGGACAGAGCACCTGATGTTGTCCTCCAGAACATTTTGGTGTGACTCTGAATTCAATTTACCCTCAATGAGCAGGGATGTTCTTCTAGAGAGCAAAGGTTTTCTCCTAACTACCCTTCCATGACTTCCATTGCAATTGTATTGTATTGTATTGTTCAGATATGAACATGGACATCAGCTGCAGGATGTGGTCCTAGGGTTCTTTTGGACATCCTGCATGAGTTTTCTTGTTGCTCTGTGAGATTATTTTTGAAAGACATCCACATCTAGGTAAAGTCACCTTGGTCATAATTTTTCTTTACTAGTGTAGTATTTGTCCTACAGTAGACTGATGAATTTCAAAACATTTTGGTTTTATAACCCTCTCCAGACTGATGAGTAGACAACACTCTTCCTGAGGTCATTTGAGGTCTCTTTAGATCATGGCAAGGTGTATTACACTAACCTATATGGGTAAGACCAAACTCACTAGATGTCTTACCTTTATATAATAGAGGGCCTCCCAGACTTTGTCCTGGTGATTAGTTCTTTGATATAATCTGGAACCTAATTATTTTAGGACCTGCTTATACTTACCATGTTGAGTGTGCCAATGAACCTTGTGGTTCACTTAATTTTGCACATGCACATGTTAATTCTTATTGACCTATTTTGTTTTCTATTGCATGCATCAGTTCCTCTAAAATACATAGTATTTGTGCAAATAAACCCTTTTGTTTAGAAAAGTGAGGACTAGTTTGGTTAAACAAGGATTTCATAGTAAAAATGTAACATTTAAAGAACTAAAATTGGGGTTCGCTAACTTTCAAGCAGCACTGTATATACATTTTTGTGATTTATAATATTTTGAATATGCTATAACCTACTAAAACACATCTTGTATACTATTTTTTCAGTTAGCTTTATTTCAAAATTGCTATTTGATGTCTTAGAAAGATATAACCCCAATGTTCATAAAATCTTTCCTGAGAGTAAATAATGCTGAACTATTGCTCACTGCTGGCTTGAGCAGTGAAAGAAGTGCTAACAACTGAAATGAACAATAATTAAAACTGAATTTTAATTATTGACAAGCTGTTCATTTCAATGTAGTAGAACTTTAAAATCATACCATGTCTCAAAGTCTTTATTTATAGGAGATTCTTTGGAAGCCCATAGAATAGGATGTGATCTCAAACTTGAAGGGAATGGATTAACACTGAACTCTGTCATCTGCAGTACATGCTTTCTCAAGAGACCATAGAGGCCCTTAGAAAACCATCATTTGACGTCTGGCTGTGGGAGTCCAATGAGGTAAGGGCACAGCTGGGAGTAAACTGGCTCTTTGTATATTCGCAGTACCATTTGTCCCAGGAGACGGTGGAGGCCCTGCGAAAGCCCACCTTCGATATCTGGCAGTGGGAGCCCAATGAGGTAATGGCTGCCTTCCTTTATTTTCTACACAGAGATGTGTCATCTTTTTATCTGACTCTCCATTTTTTTAGTAGCCATTTACTAATTAACTCATCTCACTCCTATGGCATTTGCAGCGATATTGGAGAGACAGCAACAACAAAGTGTGCTGGCTGGCTCACGGGACAAGCCACAGTGCTAGGACGATGGACAATGACTTTCTTATGCTTTCTGGTTGTGTTCTGTGCTGTAAATGATCTCGTGAGACATTTTCTTTCTTGCATTAAGCAGTTCCTTTACATTCATAGTGTAGGTATCCTCTCACGAGGCACCAGTAAATGTAGGGGTTTTGTGCTTAACTGGGACAATTATTAATTGTAGCAGTAAGTCACAAAATGATTCTTTTGATGGTATTAGAATCCAACCTTGCGGGATAACTCAAACAACGCACACACACGGGTACTAATACACTAAAATACATTTATTAATACATAAAATGTGCATATAAACATAACAGATCTTATCATGGGGGTAGCAGAATACAAAAGGTATATATTCAATCACGAAGAGTTACAAATACCAAGAGGGACATACGTTCAGTATATCACTCATTTAGACCGTTTCGTAAATTAACTTAGTTACAACTTCTACACTAGATACTCAAAAGCAAGTACATCACTCTTAGGAAATAAATTGATATCAACTCTGGTTGAGGTAACAATTGAATTCTCGAGCGGTAATGCAGAGTGTTGAATTCTCATCCAATCTCTGGGGATTCAGATCTCCTGCAGGCACAAAGAAGCAGTGGCAGGCTTGTTGCTGTCCAATCGGCACTCTCTGGCTCGGTGCCAGGCAGTGCTCGGTGCGGCTTGCGGTGATGCTCTGCTGATGCTCACTGAAGACTGGCTAGTTAGTGTTGGCTGAAACTAGCAGAGTTTGTGCACAGGAGAAAAGTGACTGCGGGTCCCAGCAGGTCAGGAAGAGGACCGGTTCGTTCCTGATGAAGCGCTAGTCCTGAATACTGATTCAGCTGTCCACAGTTCCGACCTGTTCACGAGACTTGCTGCTGATGCTAACCTCGGGTGGATCCTTTGGTTACGCGCTGGCAACATCTGTCCTCGACTCTTAGAACAAAGGAAAGTCCTGCACTAGGACACACTGGCCGTTACATGGTGGTCCGGACTGAGTCTGAGGATGTTCAGGAGGAGCCCTGAGACTGAATGTCCAGCAGGCGCACTGCGAGAATGTCATGCGCCTGGGAACTGTTCTGCCCTTGGGAACTGTTCTGCAGGCGCTCTGTGTTGCCTGTTTTGCCTGGAGGAACTGCAGGTTGTTCATTGGTTGAAAGTTTCATTGGCATCAGAGACCCACATGGGGTTAACCTGCCCTACCAGTTCCTTATTGGCTGATGATGAGTAACCATGCACTCTGACCTTAGAGTTGTAAACCAACTTTGAATAAGACTCCCTTGGAATCTCCCAGACATTGAGGCGCCAGATAACCATTTGTTAGGGGTGCTGGAGAATCTCAGCATTGGGGAGTTGTTCCTTATCAGGACACTCTATCAGCTAGAAAAACACCTTGATTGTGTTTGACACCAAATTGTGTTTTACACCAAATGGAATGGCCAATCTGTATCAAGCACCACTGAGATGAAGGAGAGAGGGACAGGCAAGGGAGCAGAAATCTTAATTCCTGTACTTTAATAAGCCTCGCCGCTACAATAAAGAGAGATGTTTTAAGGTAGAGGTAGAATGGGAGAGGTACAGTAATTGAAGGGGTTATCTTACTCTCCCCTGGATGGCAGAACAGTGGTTTACTGCTAAGTTACATTTTAGTAGAGAGGCCAACTGATTAGTACATTTTGTGATTGAATTAAAATAATTATTTGTAGAGTACTGTAAAACTTTAAAAGAATAAGAATTGACTTGTAATTCCATTGAATGTAAAGGGTCTATAGCAGATGCGGCACATAGAACAATACATTAATCACACTGGTGATTCAGATGGATTTTTACTTATTAATTTAACTGCTAAAATCATTGTGAAAAGCCATTTATATTCAATAAAATCATGTTATAGAGGTATTAAAAATCAACAAATTCTATTTTGTTCATTACTTGTTTGTTGTATGTTATATTTCCCAGTATATAGAAGAATGTCACAAACTCACAAGTGAATATATTCGGGTCACATAATAAAATGCTAAGTACAGTGGTCTAACTAGCTGCAGGACTGAGAATAATCTCACATCAATATATTACATTCTGAAGCAAAATTGCAGCAATTCAGATTCAGTCATACAACAGCACCATACAAGTCACAGGACTGCTGCAATAATATATGTGTGAGTAGTAAAAAAAAAAGGAACAAGGTTATTCCGTGCTGAAAAGAAAAGAGACACAATGTCTCGGCTGTGGAGCCTTCTTCAGGTGGAAGGTACCCCACGGCTGAAACACTTTTCAGCATGGAATAAACCTTTACTTGTTCCTATGCAGACTACACATGCAGAGATACAGTAGGGCCAACTCTGCAGCTTTCGAAAACCATCCACTCTTCCATGTTCTAACACTTTTATCCAATCAGGGTCTTGGGAGAGCTAGAGCCTATCCCAGAAAGCAATGGGCGCAACACAGGGTACACCCTGGACGGGACACCAGTCCATCACAGGGCACACACAGACACAAACATGCATATTGCTGGGTTTGATCCCTTTGATACCTTACACCAGGGCCAATTTTCCCAGAAGCTGCTTAACCTACAGTACCTGAAAGTCCTTGGGCTGCAGATTGAAACCACAGCACCTGGAAGGAAACACATGTAAATATGGGGAAAACATACAAACTCATCAAATATATCGCATCCTGGGAAATTAACTCAGGACCCCAACCCAACCCCTGCCACCTCTATCCAAGAGCACTCATATGGATTTGTCAGTTCTACTCCTAGGGATCCCTGTGGTTACTGGTTTTCATTCCCAAATGAATCCTTACTTATAATAATACTATGCTTCATTTAACCTTTCAAGTTGATTTTCGGTTCCTAAACAATTGGTGGTTTCCAGAATCTAGGAACATTTAAAGAATAACTTGAAATCAGCAAAAAGCTGAAGAAAAAATATCTGTTTAATAAAATTATAACTTCAACTGACATTTCAAATCAGAAAACAAATACACATTTAACATAAAAACTAGCAGATACAAAGGTGTCATGAGTCATGTTTTTGTCCATTACGAATTTAGACTGGAAAGACAAATTATTTTATTATTACCTGTAAAGGTCAAAATATGCTGATAGTTACTGCATCAGTTAATCAACGATCTCCAAGACATGTTTTGATGGTGCTTCTAGGCTATCTACATTGCACGCTAATGCTGTACTTTGAAACCAGGAAGAGAAGGCCTTGATAGTCTGGCAGCCTGTGCTATGGATCAATTCAAAGTAACACAAAACATCAGGTTCAGCACTTACTGTTTTTCGAATAGTGATATCATGAGTGATGAGTTATGTTTTTTTTTCAGATGCTGAGTTGCTTGGAACACATGTACCATGACCTGGCGTTGGTGAAAGACTTTAATATTAATCCAATCACTTTGAAGAGATGGCTGGTAAGACCAAGCACGGTGCATCTTGAACACAAGCTGTCTGAAAATTATCAGCAGACTACAAATGACAACTACTAATGCTTTCAAAACAGTTTTTGCACATCAATAGGTTAACTATACACTAGACATTAATTTATAAAGTATTCATATTGTGCTACACGCAAGGTTCCTTTTAGTGATAGTTCTTCATGGTTTATTTTAAAGTAGAATCTAGCTAGTAAGGTTCTCAGACTAGAAACCAATAGCAAAAACGAATTAAAAAGCCACTCCAAGCTCCTTAATCATTACCAGGCATTTATGACACACTTGCAGATGAAACCTGTTTTTTTCACATCACATTATTTTCCATAACTGCATATCCAATTCACAGTCACAGTGGCCCATAGCCTGTCCTGGGAAGCACTGGGCGCCAGGCAAAATACACTCACACCAGAGCCTATTTTACAGAAACCAAATTAAACTACCAACATGTCCTTGGACTTTGGGAGGAAACCAGAGCAGAGGAAAACCCCCGAGAGCACAGTGAGAACCTGTTGACGAACATGTGGGACAAACTCCACGCAGATTGAACCCAGCACCGCAGGGCTGCAAGGCAGCCGTGCTGAGCACTGTGCAGGCCGAGCTTATGTTCTCTTTACAAAAATATGTGCAGTGTCTAGCACTGTGACAAAAGTTTTGTCTGTCAATTTTACTGTGACTTTAACATGCTTCCACATTTACTAAATGCTCATTCTTCCTAGATAGATTTGATTTAATTTTGATTTAAGTGTGATCCCCTATGGCACAGCACATGTCCTTAATAATGTCCCTCTCTGATTTGTTCATTGCAGCTGTGTATCCATGACAACTACAGGAACAACCCTTTTCACAACTTCCGCCACTGCTTCTGTGTCACTCAGATGATGTACAGCATGATTCATCTCTGCAGCCTGCAGGTATTGCCCTCCCAAACCACTGCACCACACTTAGGTTCCAGTTCTCCCCTCTACAACCTCTTATTTCATCACATTCAGAGTAGCAAGTGAATGACTCTCTCTCACCAACAACTTTTGCTTTAGAGGGAGAACTTCGTGTCATCCTCTGGAAGTGAGGCCCAAATAGAGAACTCAAGAAGTTTCCCATCTTCACTTCTCCCGGAAGCAATAAGCCTTCTTTATGGATTTTCATTCCTATACAGTTTTCATAATGAGTGGTATTTAAACAGAAAAAAATCATAACATGAAACATAAGCAAGAAGAGGTAATTCTGCCCATTTTATTCCTTTCAGTAACTCGTAGTATAGTGATCCAAGATTCCTCATCAGCCATTTCTTAAAGGATGCCACTGAGTCAGTTTTAAACTACATGGATAGACAGGTTTTTCCACACCCCTACAACTTCTGATCAGTATCTCCTGTCTTCTATCTAGAAAGCCCTGAAAATTCCTTTCTTAAAAGACTCAGAACTCTGCTTTAGTTAATTCAATTGTAAATATTTAGATTACTAATATAAACTTTAGTTTTTAACAGAATATTAGAAATATAATGTAAATCATTTCTTCATTTAAATGTCTACTGGCCACTTTTGAAAAAAAATGATAAAAGTGTTACTAGAAAATGTAGAAATTGAGCTTGTTGAACCTTAACACCTCCCTCTGTAACTGGATTCTGGACTTTCTGACCGAGAGACCTCAGACAGTCCGGATCGGTAATGAGATCTCCAGCACCATCATAATGAGCACCCCCCAGGGCTGTGTGCTCAGCCCACTGCTGTTCACATTGATGACTCATGACTGTATTACCAAGTACAGTTCAAATTGCATCATCAACTTTGCTGATGACACGACAGTGGTGGGCCTCATTAGCAACAACAATGAGTCACCATACAGAGAGGAGGTGGAGCAACTAGTGGGCTGGTGCACAAACAATAATCTCTTAATGTAAACAAAACAAAAGAGATAATCACTGACTTCAGGAGGGCCCACGCTGATCACGCCCCACTGTACATCAATGGCTCCCCTGTGGAGAAAGTTAGAAGCGCCTTAGAAGTTTAGAAGTTTGAAGTTTAGAAGTTTCTTGGTGTACACATTACAGATGACCTCACTTGGTCCCTCAATACCACCTCCCTAGACAAGAAAGCACAGCAGCGTCTCAATTTCCTGTGGCAACTGAGGAGGGCAAACCTTCCCCACCCATTCTTACCACTTTCTACAGGAGCAACATTGAGAGCACCTTGACCAGCTGTATCACTGTTTGGTTTGGGAATTGCAACGCTTCAGACTGCAAGATCCTGCAACAAATTGTGGAAACAGCTGAAAAGATCATTGGAGCCTCCTTCCCTTCCATTTCTGTCATCTATCACAAACACTGCATACATAGGGCCTCCAGTAAAATAGATGACCCCTCCCACTCCTCCCATAAACTCTTTGCCCTCCTACCATCTGGGAAAAGATATCACAGTGTACGGGCTAGCTCAACCAGACTCTGTAACAGCTTCTTTCCACAGGCTGTTAGGCTCTTCAACACCCAGGAATCTACTTGCATCCACCCCAATTCCAGAAACAGGGTTAAAATCCCCCTAGTGTGTTGTGTATATTGTATTATGTATTTACCTTGTAATTGCACTATCTGCACTTTGCACTATGTGTATCCTGTCTGCAATGTCTATGTCAGTGTCCTGTATTTGCCGTGGACCAGGAGGAACGATATTTCATTCCACTGTATACTTGTATATGGCTAGAATGACAAATAAACGTGAACTTGAACTTGAACTAGATCTATATACTTTTTCATTTTCTGAATCTGAGCTTTGGGGGATTATTAACCATGGGTGCTTCACGTCGGCAGTCTCACTAGCTGCACTGAAGACTAGTGACATTATTCACAGGCAGTCTGAAGAGTTTCAGCTGACTAAGGAATTTATATCTTGTAGTTTGTAGTCCTAAGGAAGTTAAGTTACCTTGCATAAGAGCATTTTTAGATTTCCATTAGTACACACATGTAAAAGGATAATTAGTTCATTTTGTGTTTGGAGTTTTGATTTAACTTTTGATTGACTGTCTTCACAGGAGAAGTTCACTCAGGTGGACATTCTGATACTGATGACAGCAGCAGTCTGCCATGACCTGGACCATCCTGGATACAACAACACGTATTAAATGTTTTCATTCTTGTGTTTTCCCCTGTGAAAATAGTTTGTAGATGACCTATATGTTTCAACAGAGAACAGACACATGTCTACAGAAAACTTTAACTTTACTCTACAGAAAACCTTTTGTAAGGGAAACCCACACATACACTTGGAAAACATACAAACTCCGCAGAATTAAGCACTGGGCCCCAGCACTGCAAGGCAGTAATGCTAACCACTGTTACCACTGAATCACCCTATTTAAATCTTATTAACTGAAAATTTTTTCAGCCATTTTAATATGTGTATTTTATACAAAATATAATTCTTATTTGCTTAAGAACAACTAAATAGCTGATGTAACTTACAACATATACAAAGTGAACTCTATGATACTTTATGTTCTTTTACATATGGAATATCAGTTAAAAATCAGTGTCAGTGTCAAAGTCAGTGACGTGTGTGCATTGCATTGCACTATTTCTCAAAAGGATTTAAAGGAAGAAAAGGCATAAAGAAAGAAAATTCTACTTTACGTAATCAGTCTGTGAGGACTGAATAGTCTAAAAACTATTTTAATATGATTTTAAAATATACTGTATCTGATGTTTGGTTGAGAGACCAGATGTTGTAAATTATTTTCATTTGTTGACCCTGATCCTACTACAAAGGTCTTATGGTATCTCATAAGTGAGATATCATCACTTATGTCTTTGTTTCCATAAGATCAAATATCAAAGGATCACTTAATTACTCTTTTTATCCTGGATCTTAGGTCTGAATAAAAAGCAAAGAAAAAAACAAATTTCGAGAGTTCTGCAGCCTTACAGTGCAGCTACACTCATTACTGCTCTTTCCTCTCAGGTACCAGATCAATGCCCGCACGGAGCTGGCGGTGCGCTACAATGACATCTCACCCCTGGAGAATCACCACTGTGCCATTGCCTTCCAGATCCTGGCACAGCCAGAGTGCAACATCTTCTCCAACTTTGACCCAGAGTCTTTCAAAACGATAAGACAGGTGCAATTAAACAAAGCATCTTATTTTCAAGCTCTCAACTAGTAGAGAACAATTCCAGGCCTGTTAAATAACAGTCCAGGTGTTGTTTAGGTTTTCTTTCATTTCCACTGCTTGAAGAACTGAGAACATCTTTTTTATATTGATTACCAATAATATTGTCAATTATTTAATTAAGAGTTGCCATTGAGTTATAGTCCAGTGCTGTAAGCTGTAGCAAATCTGGGGGTGTTGGACTAGTGAGGTCCTATATCCTAGATGGGTTTTTCCTCATCTTGACCCTGTTTTAAATTCTAACTGAAATATTATTGATTGGCCAATTCATTGCCTGCTTGCTCTCTTTGCTTGATTGGATTTTGTAAAGTTATATATTTTCGGGTGAGTTAAAAATCAGCACATCCCCTCCACCAAGTGCTGGGCTTTTTTAACTCTTATGATTTAGACCTACTGAGAACCACCTGGGTTTCGGAAATTAACCATCTGAGTCCATGAATTTGTAAGAATGTTTATTATGGAATCACTGCGGATAGGCTGAGCACAGGTCTATTTGCTAAATGCAGGGCAGGATATTTCTGAAACCAAGGAAGGAATTCAAAAAACTGTAAACAACTTAATTAGTATTCAACAAAGGGATCACAAAGCCAAAGTAATCAAGAACTAATCTGATTCTAATACTGACTGTTTCGGAGGACGTTTAGGTACAAGCTGACTTAGAGGTTGCCTCTTCAAATGCATGTTCTGCTACTAGTTCACTGCTAAACAATGGTAGACATGAGTAGTCTGGACATCTGTGACTCTCCAGACACTTGTGGTTGCCTCAGCTGCTGTGAACTTGGGTGTGAGCAGACTGTCCTCCCACAGCACCGACTCTCTTCTGTTTGTGTTTCTGTTTGTTTTCAGGTCTACAGTACAAAGGAAAATAAAGTCCTATTATTACTACCTTTGTATTGCTAACTACCTGGACTGTTGTTTGGAGTCAAGAGGACTTAAATGTAATTCACACACTTCAAAACAAATTATTAATGCATTCTGTTCATCTTAAAGCATATATCAGTACTTCAACAATTTTCTCAAGAAAAGCATTTAATAGAAAAAAAAAACTTCCTGTAAATGAAAAGGAAGTGTTTTTTTTTAAAAAGGTGAAAAAGGTTATTGATGATCTAAATGAAAAATGCAAATTGGGGACTTTGAGATAAGTTTGCTGGTAGATCACTGCATCACAGCAGAGGCAATTATGCAATGGCAAAAACTTAGTAAGACTTTTAATTTTACTTATGGTTGAGTGGTAGAATATTTATACAGTAAGGTGCTTACAGGATGCTGTCAGAAATAAAACTGAATATAAATATATCAAGAAGCTCTAAAAATACAACATATGCTGTTAGCTTGACTATTCATTTGTTGTGTTTTAAGTGCCTCTCTGTAAACAACCAATTCAATAAATTGAGTATGTGATATACTATAAAATTTGGTATACAAATTAAACAGTATATCAAAATCATTTTCTTTAAGAATAATGTATAACTTTGACTAATCTCTATATTAAATAATTAAACTAAGCCCTATTTTACAATTGCTGAATTGCACATAATAGGTTTATACCTCCATGTGACTAATATTAGTGCTTTATCAGATGCTGTGAAAGGCAGCTTGGTGATAGAGTACTACTGCCTCTGAGGCCTCGGGTTTTGGGTTCAATTCCAGCTTTGTGCACCTCTGTGTGGCACTTGTGTGCTTGTGCCCTATGTTTGCGCCCATTTCTCAGGGCGCTGCAGTCCCTTCCCACCTTCCAAAGACATGTTGGTTGAGCGGATTAGCTACTCTGAATAGTTCCTTCTGGAAAGATGGCTGATCTCCCTTTATCATAATCTGTCCACGAGTAGTGAGGCTCCATGTGGTACTCTTTCCACTGTGCCCAGATTAGAGGATATGGTGCTTTAGCAGGTTATTGCTCTTCAGCCCTAATGCTGCATACACAAGTGAGATACACTGTCCCCCATTTCTCCTAATAATCTAAAGACATTTTTCTGACCTTTAAATGGCTGTTAATCTTATTCATGTTATTATTATCATAGTCATACACATGCTCTGCCGTAATCAGATCTATTATTTGAGTTTTCCTTAGTTGCAATGTATCATTTAATAAGTTGATTAATATTAACAGACCTACATTTTTTCCAATGCATCTTGCTTAGTATTCTGTTTTCTCTTATTTACAATACTAAGAAATTTAGCAATTCCAATATTGAAGCCTACAGAAGTTGGTTTCTCAATAAATTTAGTATTTAGTAAGGTTTTTTGGTAGTTTACTTATTGATTTGTTTTGTTACAGGGAACAATAACTTTAATTTTAGCCACAGACATGGCCCGCCATGGGGAGATACTGGATTCTTTCAAGCAGAAAGTGGACAACTTTGACTTTACTAATGAAGAGCATGTGACTTGTGTGAGTGGCCTCTCTTTGTCCTCTAATGGAGAAAAAAACAAAACTCAGACTAGGTTCTAATACCATTTTATGAGAACATGATTAAATATTAATAAAATGCCTTTTAGAAGAACAAGAAAATATATTTCCAAATCCTACACCTTGCTGCTTAAACTGTGTCAAGGAAAGTGGTCAGTCTTGCCCAGGGGTATTGAACCCTAGCACCCATTACAGGACATTGCACTATCCGAAGCAATTAATTTATCTTTTAAACACTAAAGAAACCCAGCAAATCTCTTAAATCTCTGATAATTAAGGATATGTTGGAGAAAAGACTTGCTACAGTATGTCATTGAATTTAGGTGCAAAGTTTGACCACTCCTAGTCTAGATTAATACAACACCTATATTCTTCAATATGTTTTGATTTAAAACACTGGGGGGCAGAAGTACAGCACCTTGTAAAGGTATTCACCCCCTTCTAGTACTGTCTTATTTTGTTGAATTACAATCCAGCAGGCCGTAAAGCCCCACTGTTACTGATATAGACTCAGAGTCAGTAGGTATTACTGTATGTCCTCTGTATGTCACCAAGGGATATATGTTCAGAAACCATGCCAACTGCAATCATATCCTGTTGCTTTATATATTTCATTTCAAAAAGAAAAGTGAGAGCTTACAGATATTTTGTCTCTTGTCTTAGCTGAAGATGGTGCTGATCAAGTGCTGTGACATTTCCAATGAGGTCCGCCCAATGGAAGTAGCTGAGCCCTGGGTGGACTGCCTGCTAGAGGAGTACTTCATGCAGGCAAGATTTTACTCATTTGTAAACCCTCCTGAGGCAGGAACACCCTAACTTGTCTGATACTGTACATTAAAGAAGCCACTCCAATAACACTGCAAAAGTATTTAAGCACTGTGATCAAAAAACAAGTCGAAACTCCCATGAACGTTTATCCGTGAATTTGCCATAGTATTTTACTACAGTATAGTTTAGTTCTGGTCCCTACATTTTTACTGCACTAGGCTGCACAGACTAATTACCCTGATATATTATAATACTTACTCTATCCACTGCAGAGAAATCCACTATTAAAGCTGCAGTGTCCCCTGGTATTAATTACTTAACTGAAATATTTTAGATAAAATGTTTTTGTAGGTCTAGAATTGCTCATCCCTGATCTACTGTATATACAGTAGCAAGGAAAAGTTTGATTGCAGATAAATAGTTGAAGCTAAACACTTTTAAAATGCCTGAACATCATGTAAACTAATTGAGATGCAGTAATTGAGTGATTGTAATGAATGTCATATGAATATATTTATATAACTAAAGAATATTTTAGAATAGATAAACATTTGCCAAAATGTTGTTGGTGTTGGGAGGTTAATAATGTCATCAAGGCATTTAAAGTGTTGTACTGTAAGTGTGCCTCCAGTCCAAACTGAACTGGATATTACAAGATGGCTGTTGTCGCTTCAATGAACAGTGAAGATCGCAGATTAAGGTGGGAAAAGCCTCATTTCCAGGATATTGGTGCTGCAAGTGACAGTTTGTGTATTCTTACACTGAATCCATTACAGGGAATATAACTGTAGCTTTAACCTTTTTTAGAGTGACAGAGAGAAGTTAGAAGGCCTTCCAGTTGCCCCTTTCATGGATAGAGACAAGGTGACCAAACCTACTGCTCAGATTGGCTTCATCAAGTTTGTCCTCATCCCCATGTTTGAGACAGTGATGAAGGTAAAGGTGCTAGCTTTGCATATCCTCTGAAAATATATTCTGTGTTTATGGGAGTCAATTGCGGTCTAATCCATTCTGGTACTTTTACAAGTTAAAACTCTACTCTTAACAATTTATTCTTAAAATGCTCAAATTAACCAAGGGGAAAGGTGGTTTATCCTTGTCAAATTCAAAATCATATTACCAAGCAGCTCATCTTAGATTTCTGATCTGTTAGTGCGATCAAAATTATAGTGCAATATGGAAGATCTTTGATCACAGATGGATTTCTAGTACAGATGGTTCTGGAGGATATGTCATTGGCATAGACTGTGTATAAAATAGCTATACCTTGGGTAACAATTCCAATTAATATTTGGTTTAAAATAAAAAAACCTATAACTTGGAGAAAGATGTTAAAATATTAATGTAGGTATTCAGATACTTCCTCTGGAAGATTTGATACATGTTTTAGGACTATGAGAGTGATTACAGCAATATATACCATGACAAAACAGAATCATCTGAAAAAGATTTATCACAACAATATAACCTGGGAAAAAAAGACTTATAGCAGATAACTCAGCAAGGCAAAAAACTGCTGGACGATTTCATAGCTGCTTACCAGAAAAGTAACCAGAAGAAAATAATATCAAAAGCATATAAAACATTGAATATATGAAAAAAAGAATTTTAAAATAAAATGGGGAAAAGAAAATGATAGAACATTTCTGCAAAACATGAAAAAAACATGCAATTTTCAACAAAATTCCAGTTCACAAATTTGGATAAACTTTTGTTGGGAATACGGACTTATTTTTTTATCAGCCCTAAAATTCAAGAAAAAGAATTTTCACAAAAGAGATGTGGAGAGCAAGTGGCAATTCATTTACACATATTTTGGTTATGCTCAGTAATACAACAATGTATACATTAGGGCTAAATAATATAGCAACCCTAGGCATATGAGTTCACTGTTATACATTTGGGTAACTTTTGATTCCTCAGAAGTAAAGAATATATACTAGGAATTATTTTACAGTAGCTTTCAGTAAGAAACCAATCACAACAAAATGGATTACTAAAGAA
The DNA here is from genome assembly GCF_059453375.1 of Lepisosteus platostomus. Taxonomy (NCBI): domain Eukaryota; kingdom Metazoa; phylum Chordata; class Actinopteri; order Semionotiformes; family Lepisosteidae; genus Lepisosteus; species Lepisosteus platostomus. The sequence continues at coordinate 34,608,160 of NC_142612.1, forward strand.
CCCCCAGCTTCTAAATAATGGATCAGTATTGTGAAGATTTATATAATGGAAAAGATTGCTTTTTCTCTTAGGTTGCAGGCTGAAAGCTTTAGCAAATACTGGCAAGCTTGGGGTTACTCGCCCCATTGAGACCTGATTTTAATCTATGAAAGTAGATGAGTCAACCTTTTTTGGGTGGAGTGTTACCTTTTTGTTGTGTTTTTTCTTATTATATTTCCATATATAACCTCCATCATGTAAATAGTTAATTAAATAGAAAAACGTAATGTTAAAATAAAATATGAAACTTGAAAATGATTTTGTATACATTTTACCTGGAAAATCTTTCATCATTAAAAAAAGTTATAAAGAGATTCTTTAGAATCCTTTGAAACCCATTGATTCCTACGATATATCAATCCGAATGAGATATTAATACCATCCTGAAGCTAAACATAAGATTATAAGAATGTTTACATGAATGAGGCTACATGTGACCAATCATGCTGTTTCTTATCGGATTCTACACTGTAATTTTCAAGCACAAGACTAGGAATGGTTCCAGACTCCAACAACCCTCTGTTTAAAGAAGTGTCTGCTGTCTTAAAATTTCCAAATATTAATTTCCTAATGTATCCCAGTTTCCCATATTGCTGCTGGTCTTGAAGGTGCCCTCTGTTGAATGCTTTTCAAGATTTTGAATGTGAGAATCAAGGCCCCACATGATCTGCTCTTTTCTGGCTAAAAAATGTAGTTACTCCATTGTAATGTAGATAATCCAATATTTACACTCCCCTGGTACAATAATATTTTTCACATAGTGTGATGACACAAGCTGAGCACAATATCTCTAGTGAAGTCTGATTTACATATTGTATGATTTTAACATGGCATTTTTCGTTTTTTCTTAATCGTAATAAAGTAACCAAGCTTCTAATATTGCTTTCCCTGTACTCTCTTGTTGCTATCACTTGTACATCTCTTTCCCTAGTTCAGTACACTTATTTAATATTTACCTTGTGCATTTTTTCTGTCTATGTGCAATACCTTGCTGTATGTATGTTGTGTATTTCATGAAAGTAGTCATTTGGTAGTGACTTCAATACAATGTTTTATAAACCGGAAACCACAGTGTTTTTTCTTTCTCCTTTTGTTGATAGTAGTTTATTAATATAAGCTGTCTTTTTCAATTATCTTAGTAGCTGTTTTTCTAATGAAATAAGATGTGAACTTGGAGTGCAGGCCCTACTAAGAGTACTGTCTTCATCCCTACAGTTGTTTCCCCAGATTGAAGAGGTGATGGTTCAGCCCCTGAGGGAATCTCGCGATCGCTATGAGGAGCTCAAACAGATTGATGATGCCATGAATGAGGCAAGCCCCCTTCACCCAACATCTGGTCTCACACTGACAAGAAAGAGTATTAAAAGTTTTCAATTTGTTCAAAGGAAATAAAAAATAATTATATTGGACTCTTTCCTGGTCCTGGGGAGTCACAGCTCTGCTGGTTTTATAACAAACTCATGAATAAATATTAGGAAACCATTGTAGTACAAACACATTAAATCAATAACAAAATCAATTAAGTTATTAAGAGTTCAGGTAGAATGAAAATTAGAAGCACCACAGATGAGTAACCTCATGTCAGGGTAGTTGCTGCTAGGGTCTTTTCAACTTTTCAATAAAATACCCACAAAAATAAAAGCTATCTCCCAATGGGACTTGTTTATTCCCTCACTTAACAAAACCCAAGAGGTTACACTGCCTGCCTGCATTCACACAGCTCTTTCACCCAATGCACGCCAAAGGATGTCCCCATAAGCCGATGTGGAAATCCAGAAGCCACTTCATCCTGGCTTTTAAATTGTCATTTGGTTAAATTGTTTATAGCTATTAATTTCCCATAGTTTTCTGGGGAATGTAGTTTAGACAAGATTCACCATCCTGTCTGAATTTAACATAAGAATGAATTATTTATGTATAATGTATAATGTATAATAATAGTCTGGAGATCAGATCTCTTAGGCAGAGATTTCAGCTGCAACCAGGCCTGAAATCGTGTGAGGCTAAGTAAAATGTTGATTCAGCTGTATTAGCAAAACAAATGCATGCTTCCATTAGCATGGCATATTTACATTCACTGATTCAAGCACAAGGCTAGGAAATTGGTTCCAGACTGCAACAATTTTACCCACCATGCCACCGAGGGAGACTTCTTCAGAAACCATGCTAATTGCAGTCATATCCTGTTGCTTTTCATATTTAATTTCAGGTACAAAAAAAGAAAAGTGAGAGCTTAACGCTTGGGGGGAAGAAGAAGTAAGAGCAGAGTGCTCAAGGTTAGTAAAATGTAAAGGTAAATACATTTAATTTATCGCATATAATTATAGATAATAATTTATATATAATGATTTGTTGGGGAAATGCTGTGGTAGCAAATCAGTCAACAGTATACAAACTGAAATGTACTCATTGCATAAGTATTCAGTTCTCAATATCAGTACTTGGTGGAAGCACCTTTGATAGCTTTGCACATGTAATTTCTACCAATGTTTCCTGTGAATGGCCATTTTAACAAGTTTCTTGGAGTTCTTGATACACTGCAATCTTCAAGTCTTTCTGTAATCTTTCTATAAGATTCAAGTCAGGAGTTTGACAAGGACATTCACTATCTTCTTGTTGAATGAATTCTACTTGACTTTGTGCTACAGGTCATTGTCCTGCTGAAATATGAACCTTTCACAGACTTTTGAATTCTTTGCTGACTCAAGCAGACTGTTTTCTAGGACACATCCATTTTCTCCTTAATCCTGACAAATTTCCCAGTCCCTGCTGATGAATGCAACACTATACCATAATGCTGCCACCACCATTCTTGACAGTAGGGAAGATGCTAAATGAGTGATGTTCTGTGTTGGCCAGATGTAACACTTTGTGTTCAAACTAAAATGTTTAATTTCAACAATAGCATCTTCCTTTCTAACTAACTAACATACTGTAAAACTTTGCATGCTTTTCAAATACATTGTTGGCTTCAGAATGAAATCCAAAGTGGTCCTGCTCAGGGTGTGAGTGCAGTCAGACTATTGTCTGAGTGGTGCATTTTCAGCTTCTTAGTGATTGGCTTCATTTTCTTGAGTGGAATAAGCAATGTCTTTGAAAATTCCTTGTTCTCTTCTGCTATTTCTCACTATACCACTTTATCCTCAAATGTTTCAAAAAGCTCCCTGATCTTTCAGGTTCAAGATGTTACTGTTCTGCTCCTGTTGGCATTAACAGATCGTCAAAGGACTTGTCCCAAGTGGATCATGTAGTCCAGTTTTGCAGTCTCGTTCCAGAACCTTTTCAACAGAATGATTGCATACAATATGAAGCCGAGTGCTCTAACCGATTGGTGAAACAACTTTTCTACAGTGCTGCTATTGTGTCCTTTAATATAACAACTATTTTCATTTTTTCATTGCCTTCACTGGTTCTAATGCAATGTATAAAACAACTGAACTGTGACTTTCAAGGAACAGAACTTGTCACCAATTCATGTCCTTGATTGATGCCTTGATGTGTTGACCTGTATCTGTTCTGGAGGAAGACAGATGCACCTGTGATTTTAGCTGTGATTTTAGCCAGTGCAGCACAAGATTGTGACAATACAACCCAAATTATTTATATTTTCTCTTAGAATACCTTGGAAATCTGAGTGATTAGGGTTTCTTTTAAGTATCATAAAAAACTGTAATGTCAAGAAACATAGTATTGCTTAGGGAAACTGGTAGAAATACTGCTATACTGTGCTTTTGTTAATTCATTCCTGTATAGATTATTTCCATACATGTAACAAAGGAAACAAAAAGTGAAGTAACTGAAACTGTTTGGTTAGTAAATCTGTTTTCTTTACAACAGGTGAAAGGTCAGAAGTGAACAGCTACTTGGTTAAAGATTTGTGGAAGCAGAACAGCTACAGTAAATGATCCAGACTGTCATCAGGGGATATACCAATGTACAGCAAATCAGAGCTACTTCTTAACATAATTGTTTAGTTTAATTCTTTTTTACATACATTTGTACAGTTTTATAGTCTCTGTTTGTTCCAAATAAATAATTTGCTTTAATTGCATCAGGTTGTTCATTTCTAAACATTCATCTAACAGCTTTTTACAGGCCTTTTAGGTAATTAAATACTTCAAACTTAGTTTGAATACTTCAAAAATAGTTGTTTTTAAGAAATTGTGAAAATCTGGGCAAGAAAATTGCCTTCCATGTACACATGTCTATATAAAATTACTTCCAAGGGATTACTTTTAATTTTAATACATCAAAAGAAATCCATTCTGAAACAATCTGACTAAAGATTTTAATGTACTATGCTGTCTATTGTCTGCTTAAGAATATTTGAGTTTATTTTTAAACATGTTACAATATTGGCAGAAATATGGAAATATATTTGAAAGTGATTAAATGCATTTAAGAACAGATTGAAAAATCAATATATTTCAAGAACACATTGTTCATATTTATGTGAAAAATGTGCATCTAAAATGTATTTGAGCATAAAATAAAATGATAACAATCTCAGAGGATGAAACAGCAACCTAGGGGATATGGTGGAAAATATAGTAACTGATGGTTGTCACTGAACACTGGGTTTTGGATTTGTAATCGATGGCTGTGAGTGTTGAAGTTTCTGATTCAGCAGTTACTGGAATGTCTGTGAATACCAGGACCTGGAACTTTGATCACAGCTTTTCATTTTCACCACACACTTAGAAATGTCCCCCCATTTAATCTGAAGAGCAATTTGCTAAAATACTGTCAGAAACTGAATTCGTGTGTATTTTTAAGAGAGTAGTTGAAGGAAACACTACTGCAAATCATTCAACATCTGTGATCTAGTTCTTTGAATTCCTTTAGAATTTTCTCATTCATTTTCTGTGATTTGATCATTGAACAAATGTGATGTGAAATAAAATCAAAAAAGCCTGTTTTACTTCAAGTAGTGTCTCAGTAGTTCAGTCAAATTCTGATTAATACAGTAAGATGACAGGATTTAAAGCAATAGTGTTTTAAATGTTAATATTTGGATGAAATGTCAGCCTTGACCTTAGAGGCAAAAGCTGACAAATCCCCCACTGAATGAACCAGGAAGTTTGTTGGAAGGGTCAAGATGAGGTTAGAGGGAGGATAGATGAAAGCAGGGAGAGATGCGTGCAAAGGATACAAATATTTACGTGTAAGAGAGTGGAAGTGTGAGATTTCAATTTGACCACTTCCGGAATTTCTGCCTAAAATGTTCCTTTATGTCAAAATGTTAACACACTTCACATATCAGGATTGTTTATACTATATTTTATTTCAAGACTTTAAAATGCTTACAAACCTTTACATTGCATTACAGCATAGGTTAGCTTTGTATATCTCAACACTGCTACTAGCGCATTCCTAGTCCTTCTGTCTATAATTAAAAAGTTTTCAAATAAATTCCCTGTTTTTTGATTGTCTTGTTCTGGTTTGGAAATGATCCAAAGTTCAGTTAGGTACAAATTTGTTTACTGAAGTTACTATGTATTTTAACTTGTTACATATAACTTGGTACAAGTCAAAGCATAAAAGCTTGCCTAATGTAATGCATTTACAATACAGGGATGTATGATTTCAACATATTATGATACCTAATCCTCATGTAAGTGGTGCATGTAAGAACTGTAATTGAGGTAGACTCCATCTCTGATGTTGTAGATAAAGCAAAGGTCTAATGAAATAAAATGTATTGTGGGAGCATCACTGACTTCCTTAGGAACCTGAAAGGATTAGTAAGAATCAGTTACTTTATGTTACTATATAGTTCAATATGTTTATCATCATCACATCACTTTCATTAATTGCTTATCCAACAGGAAACACTGGCAGGAAGGCAGGATACACCTTGGACGGGATGCCAGTCAATATCTACACAAATGGAAAAAGTCATAGGTTTATTCCATGCTGAAAAGAGAAGAGAAAAAACAAAACGTTTCGGCTGTGGAGCCTTCTGCAGGTGTGAGAAAGACAGGGCAATAAGCAAAGATTAAGTAGCACAAAAGAACAAAAGCTGGGAGAGGGAAGGAGACAGGGGAGGTAGAGAGGCCACTCAGGTGGTGCAAAGTGGAGAGGGGTGAAGAAAGGTGAGAAACTATGGGCTTGGAGAAATCTTTAATCTTCACAGACCTAACAGCCCTAACTCCTAGTGTCCTTCTGGTTTCCCCAAACGTAGATAGCTAGGCATTTTTTGTAAGAGATACAGTAAATAAGAATTTACACAACTGTTTAAGTGTGTTCAGAAGGCAGTTGTTACTGGAATGATACCAGGACCTGAACCTTTGGTCACAGAAGGTCACGGGTATAAGGAATCTCCATCTTTCCTTCCATCACTCAATTATTGTTTAGACCCTTAGCCTCCAGACAGGGCAATTGTGACTCAATAGAGAATACAAATGGTTATTTACCTAATCATCCAATTAATACCTGGTCATATTTAATTTTTATTCATATTTATGCATTTTCTTTTAGAAACACATGAAACATGTATGCGTGGACTGTACATATCTGTTGTCAGTGATTTTTAAAAACAGTGGTTGGCCAGTGTCTGAATCTACAAATAAAGGGTTAACATGGGCCAATGTTATTATTAAATTAATACTGGACACGCCAACAAGCTTTAAATCATTGTTATTTTAAATATGTGTCAAAGTGGTGATTTTCCGAAAACAATTTTTGTCAGAAAAGGCATCTTCATCAAATGAAACTTAAAGGTTAATTTCATGTTAAAAAGTAAAAAAAAAAATTGTTTTGGCATTATAGTGGGCCACAGTTGAGTAGGTGTACAGAAGGCTCCAGAATGTAAGTGTTCTTCAGTTTTCTTTTCGTTATATCTCACACATTGAGACAGCACCCTACTCTGACCTCTTCTTCACACAGGTCCTTTTAATTTCATAATGTGCTTGCTTTTGAAATGTTAATTCAAGTGCTATTAATGAAATATTAGCAGTACTTTAATCGCCTGTGAAGAGTCAAATGAACTAGACCATACGTTGCAAGCCATTTTGCAAACCCCAACATCTCAGAAGAAGCTTTATATTTCATTTTAATGAACCTGAACTCCCCTGTGGTTTCATGATGAAATTATTTGCACACGAGTTAGAGATACATCACCCTACCAAAATATAAGAGTGTATTACACTGCATATGAGTGACCCATCCTGTTCAAAGCAGTGGAAATAGACCGGCATGTGGTGGGTCCCCTGATTCATGAGCACTGTTGGGTTATAAACCAGGCTTTATTCGCACTGTGGTATAGGAAAGAATTCTTATATAAATGACGCTCAGATGTCCTGCTTGCTGGTGGCTTTCTCGTACAGTTTACTTTAGCAACAGCAGACCTGGCTAACGTGTTAATTCAGATAGCATCAAGGGTTTACAGGCAAACATAAAAAATCCACCAGTCATATCTGATGTAAAGCTACTTCTATGAGGATCATTAATAACATGACCAGCAGTAGCTGACGATTCCACTATAAGTGAACCAGCTTGCTGCTAGGATTATTCTGTATTATGGATACAATGCTAATGCTAATAATTTCTGTCCCTGTTGGTCTCAGCTCTGTTAGCCCACTACAACCCTGCCTCACAGTGGTGCTTTCTCCCAGAAAAGGTCTTCACAGGCTTGGAGCTTTTATAACTAGGTTCCTTCCATGGCTGAGGTTTGATGCAGAGAAGCTGTGCACCTTTACCTGTTTCCACTTGAGTTTTCTAAATTTGCATGTTAACCTGAAATGTCAGGGTAGTACCTGAGCCTCATGCTCCTTGGAAAGTTATTGTCACACTCATGTAGTTACTCCCAGAACCACTGGTTTCTCTCTAGGATCAACCTAACACAGCTCTGGATCTACTCACTGCTACAGAGAATCCACATGATCACACTCCACATTCCCAGACAAATAGGGTGCTTCATCTTTTTAAATTTGCCTGCAAGATTGTTTTGTAATGTTAATTTCATTTTATACCAACTTCAATTAATCCTACTCAAGGCCCCCTTTTTATCACTGTAAAAATAAAGAGTTCGGACTTTTTAAAAACATTACCGTCTAAGAGACTATCCAATTTGGCTTTTAAAACTAAAATGCATGATCTCACCTGTTTTAGCTTCCTTTCACTGACTCTCTATGGATTTCAGAATAAGATTCACAAAACTCCTGTTCACATTTATGAACATGTATGGTTCTTACACATGTACATGTACAAATTTACGTATGGTTTGGTATCTGACATCAGTAACCCCATGTACACTAGTACATTTATTGCACTGTTTGGAGTAATTCCTCTTTTAAATTCCAATACAAGGCTCCAAAACTGAGTAGTCATCTCCTAGACCAAATTAGTTGACTTGATAAGTTGGTCAGCACTTTCAAATAGCCTAAAAACACATTTTTATACTCTAGCTTTTAATTCTACTTATTGTATTATTTTGAATTTACTTCTGTTAACTTTAGTTTACATATAATAAATATCTTGTGTTGAGATAATATAGAATGAGAGGCACTACATAATATAAAGATTATTTTTTGTTAGTCTGCTTTGGCTTGCTTCACATGTCAAATTTTGGCTATACCATACTGATAAGCCTGATCTTGGATGTAACAGCTGCTCATTTAAATCTATTTTCAAGCTTTTCAAACTAGATGAACTGGAAATTAAAAATAATTAAATTAATTCTCTGCTACATTTAATTGCAGAATTTGGCAACATTACTGATGTTACTCTCCAAATAAAAACAAAACCTTTGACGTTTGTATCCCCTGGACAAACTATTAAAATCAAAGCATTTAATCTGTATCTGACCTGAAAAAGAAATGAAATAATGAATTTTAACGAAAACATTTTATAAAATAAAAAATAAAAATTAGCTTTCACAGAATGAGTTTTCATGAGAATATGACAGATGTACAAATATTTCCCATTCACTCTGAAACAAGTCAGGACTTTTTCATTATGCCCCAGGTCCACATCATCTTGTAGAAGAGTTTAGACACCAATATAGAAATTGTCATGAGATTTTGGGATTAGCTTTTGCTTGGAGAAATTAGGGACATTCACAGGCATGTTTTTACCTAAGTAAGTGACTGATGAAACATAACTAAATTAAAGATAAAGATTATGTGACAGTTCACTCTAGTTCCAATTTAAAAATTAGGAATATTGTCTTCTGTTTAAGCCATGTGATGAAACTTAAAATGTGTTGCTTAATATGGCTGAATATACCAATTATCATTGTTTAGGACTGCTGTAAACGTAGATTGCAATTATAAGTTGCTAAATTCCATTACCCATCTCCTTTACTTTTAAAACCCAACATTGATTTTCAAGGCTGCAGTCCAAAGCACTCCCTGACCCCCAGGCAGCTCTATCAGGCAGCGCCTGACTCTTCTATCAGTCTGTGCAGTCCACTGGGAGGTGCAGGTTTAAGATGTGGTCTGCTCTGCCCTGGGCTTTTTGTTCGATCCATTGGACTCTGGATGTGCGCCGGGTCTCTTCTTGCCCTGTTGCTGCAGCCTCTCTTGCTTCTTCTGGAGATAGGCTGCCATGTTGTCAAAGTTGGCTTTGTAGAGATTGTGGTAGCGGATGTCATCTCCAACTGACTCTGTAGTGATGACCCACAGGCACAATTTACAGCAGTACGAGGACAGAGTAGAGAGAATGGGAAAAATGAGAATGCCACTGATCCTAGAAAAAAACATAGCCAAGAATAACCTAGAAAAAATACTAGCCAATACTGTATAAAAATGTCTAGATATATTTAGGAATAGCACATTTCTGTTACTGAAAATTTGGACTTCAAAAAGGTTTCAGGTTTAGCATCTTAAATAAAACAAGGAAAACAAAAGTGTACTTTTTTAATGTTCCGCAAGCATGTATTGAAGACAAACTCAGTTAAAATTAATGTGCTACCACTACAATCTTATGGCTACAAATAATACTATTATTTCTGAACCTATTTTCTTAATTACCTTAATCACAAAAGTCAAAATTAGTACATATTATTCAACCAAACACTTAATTTAAATTGGATAAACCAATGATGCTGAGCATACACAATATTAAAAATATGTATACATTCTTCTTTAAAACGTCAAGACACCTAGCTCAAATTTAGCGAACAATGAGAATTAGTCTTAGTGACTTAATTACTGAAATTGTTGGTTTCTGTCTATTTTGGATTCAAATTTTGCACAGAACTGACCACCAGGATTCATCAGCTGATGAGGCTATATTCAGAGCGCTATGTTGCAAGTCCAGCCCACAAATATGACAAGAGGAGGCCAAGGTACATAAACATCCAACCGTCTTCCAACAACTTTATTCAATACAGAGTCGTAGGGGAGGCCTGAGACTCCCAGAATGGGACACCAGCCCATTGCGGGGCACACACAAACTCTCACCAGGGCCAGTTTTCACAGAAGCCAATCAAGCTGCCAGTATGTCTTTGGACTGTGGGAAGAAATCGGCGAACCCAGAGGAAATGCAGGTGAACGGGGGGAAACGCGGGGGGGACATACAAACTTCGCACGCACTCGGACAATGGCACTCTGAAAATGAACTCAGTGCCCACCTTTGAACGTCAGCAGTGCTAACCACCGTCTTGCTATGAATGTTTTTGTGTGTGTTTTATTGTAGACCCTTGACTAGAAAACACCAAAGCTCATAAGCAGCTATAAGCACACACTGAAGACTGAGGCTGTGTTTCTCACTTCTTGTCTTGTGGACTTCCTGTGGTATCAAGCTTTCATTATTCATACTACTGCTTTATCTTATCTTATTGTTATGACTGGGGAAGGTGTCATAAAATACAAAAACAATGAGATCCCTTTTACTTAGATGCAGCTGATCTCACAGGCCAGTAAACAGAGGATAAAAGGGAATTTTCAAGATTACTCGTTTACATCTTAAAAAGTCATTAAGAGCTTTCATCAAAACACAGCATAAAAAACAGGAAGGAGGAGAAAGGGAGAAGAAAAAGTTTGTACCACACAGGTTCCGCCCAGTCTTGGATATTTTGTGATTTGAACATTTTTTTAAAGAACATGTTGTCCTGTTATTTTAGGAAACTGCAACAATTCCCATTTTTTATTCATAGGTTTTACTACATGCATGCAAAATAGCTCTTAATAGTTTATCAATTTGTTATACAGAGACAAAGATGGAACAGGTTTGTTCCTTACTGTAGGGGTCCAATTGATTATATATCAGCAAAACCATCAGAATAAGTAAAGCTCTGAAAATCAGAAATTTATATGAAGTTGCTACCCATTTTAAACACCATTTAATATATTAAGAGCTAAATTTAAAAATATTAAAATAAGAAAGGGATCCCAGTAATTGGAAACCATTAACTTAGACAACCAGCTTGATTAAAAGTTGATTAGTCTGATTCAAGCTTTTATTTCTAGTAACTGTTTTAATATCTTACATTTTTGGATATATTCAGAAATGAGGATTCATCATTTATCAAAGCTGGTTTCAAACCTCTTCAAATATAAGATGTGTGCTTGTACTCATATGCAATTATCAATAATGTCTGCATCAAATCCCCATCATTGAAAAAACATAACTTGCCAGTTCCCTTTAAATTCCCAATATGAGATTGAGCCACTGTGAAAAGTGACGTGTGAAAATCTCTGCACTCAAAAGATACTTAGAACAGCCATTGAAAACTTATCTTTTGCATCATATTCTGTATTTAATATAAGGTGCATTTTTTAAAGTAAAAAGGACAGGTTTTTATATTCTTTTAAGGCCTTATACAAAAACTCTCACAATAATACAAAAAAAGCAAACTACAGATCCAACCATTCAGAATGCGCAGGAGATAAAGCAGTAGTTTGCAGTTCAGGGGCTATGGGGTACCGCAGCTTTTTAGAAACACTCAGTTGTGAGGTTGCACTACTGTCACCAGAAAACGCCTGGTTACAAATCCCGGTCAATGCTAACGGACAATCTTTTTCCCATTACAGAATTTAGGTTGTATACTGTTTAGACTTTTATTAATTTTAAACTGTGCATTACAGCACGTTAAACATTAAGCAAATTAAAAAGTAGGTATATTTTATAAAGCAAGATTGTTCAGTTGGATATATTAAAGAGTTTTTTATTATACTGTAGCTTGTGAATGTGATGTGGCTCTTTCAGGTTTACATCCACATATAGAAAATCTAAACTTAAATTTTGGTAATTGAAAGTAAAAACAGTAGTATAACATAATACATATGTACATTCATATTGATGTACATTCAGTAGATGGTAGTGGTAGCTAAATATAAAAGTACACAAGTGTTCCACCTTCGTCATAAATATTTTATGCATCAAAGTCATTAACTTGGTGACTTACAGTAGGTTATGGTTTTAACGTTCTTGTTCTAACATTATAAAGTTTATATATTGTACTTCATAAAAAGTTATATTTTTTTTCCCCAAAGAATATGTAGTAAGAACACCACTTGCTGATATTTTAGAAAAAAGTACTGATTTAATACCATTCAATAGTAATATTAACATGGAATCAGTAACTAAGCAGCTAAAATATCACAAGTGGATGTTTTGGAAACATTTTGACATTCGTTTTTTTTTAACTTTAATTGTCCTTATAGTGGTAATGGACAATGGACTGTTATGTAGCACGCTGCACCCAGGTGGTTCAAAGCCCGATAAGATTATATCTGAATTGAGAAAATCATTATTTTGTCTTATTCCAAATTTCAGCAGCCAGTAATCAGCCAACAATTTAACTAAATTTAAAACTTTAAACCCTATATTGTAATGTACAGTACTGCGCAGTCCAAAGACTTACCGGGAGGTTGTTTCTGGCAAAATTGGCTCCGGTGTGAGTGTGTGTATCTGGATGAATTATTATAAGTGATAAGTTTCGTTATTAATTCTTTTAATTAAACAAAGGAGGGAAGAAGGATTATTTTTACAATTGCCAGTAACCGGAGAACAGCCTATCAATATCTTGGAACTACCATGACAGTGAAGACGTGTTACACCTTTAAGTGAGCTAGCCACTGTTATTTACTATGTTGTGTGGCTCTGCAGAATTTTTCTGTAAACTGAAGAGTTATAGAGGAGACACGTTGTGTATCACCTCTTTTTATATATGTAAAAATGTTCCAATTTAAATGCAATACAGAATATATTATTAATAATATAAATAATGAATGACAATTGACAAGCTGTTAACTGAAGTTATAGAGAAGACACGATGAGTCTCGTCTTTTCAGCTTGGAATTAACCTTCAGAGTGATCCTTTTGGCTATATTTTTTACATAGCCAGCTGTGTAAAAAGTTTGATATTCTAGCTTGTTGCGAACGTGATTCGAGAAATGATGCACCTCTTTCAGGTTTACATCCGCATTGTCTATAAGTCTATAAAGAAAATCTATATTTTGTATTAATACAAATTTAAGCTACAAGAAATTTAACTTTAAATTTTGATTAAGAAAAATATTTGGACTGGTAGTATACTGTGGACTATAGTAATACTACCAGCTATATAAATATATTTAGATTCTTAATTTTACACATACTGTACTGGCTTTGAAACCACATGGTATCATACTGTATATTGATATATTATACAAACTCACTGCCATTCATTGCCGTGTGCGCTACTGTTTTGGTATATCTGTGGATCTGACTTCATGTGATTCTTGCAGGTGTGGAACAGCAGGAGGCAAGACCTGGCGGGGGGTACGGGGGGTTATTTTGATTAGACTATGAATGAGTCCCTGAGGCACATCGTCCAAGTTTCAGAATTATAAAAAATAAACCATGGGTGAAATTGCACGAGGGAAAAGAGTATCTTTTCAGAAGTCGTGTAATGCGCAAAGTAGGTGAATTTGACAAACAGCTAATGTTGCTTAAAGAATTTAAAATCTATCTGACTGTAGCTCTCATGTAATTGAGCAGAAAGTCACCTTTCTCTTACAAATGGCTCTGTTAGAGTTTGTGTTAACACACTGCACCCTTATATCGATAAAACATCTGCCTTGCGACATTTCTCGGACTGCTCCAAAGTCGGATGCAGAGATAAATCCTTTAAACTGAAAGCCACAATGGACACCACAATTACCCCTAATACAAACTGTAGTACCTGTAATACAATGGACCATCATCAGCTGCATCAGTGACTTTTGGGAATGTGTATTGATGGAGAGGTGTTAGTGGGGCCAGTAGGGGCGCTCACCCTGCGGTCCATGTGGATCCTAATGCTGCAGTATGGTGACGGGGACTCTATTCTGTAGACAGGTGCCGTCCTTCGGATGAGATGTAAAACCGAGGTCCCGACTTTCTGTGGTCATTAAAAATCCCAGGGCATTTCTCGAAAAGAGTAAGGGTGTAACCCTGGCGTCCTGGCCAAATTTCCCATTGGCCCTTACCAATCATGGCCTCCTAATAATCCCCCTCTATGAATTGGCTTCATAAATCTGCTCTCCTCCCCACTGATAGCTGGTGTGTGGTGAGCGTTCTGGCACACTATGGCTGCCATCGCATCATCCAGGTGGGGCTGCTGCACATTGGTGGTGGTGGAGGGGATCCACATTACCTGTAAAGAGCTTTGACTGGAGTGTCCAGAAAAGCACTATATAAGTGTAAGCCATTATTATAATTATTATTACTACTACTACTACTAAAAGACCTGCTGATCTGCTTCATACCACAGGGAGAGGGAAGAATGTGATTTTTTCTGTACAAAACGTGTGTTGCGTTTAAAAAATTTGAAGTGTTTTAAACGTTAATTAGAATTACTCCCACTGTTGACAGTATCCACGTTTGCTCAATCACATTTTTATTTCATTAATATCACTTAACATTGAATATATTAACAATAAATAATTGTAAATTAAGTGTACATAATATTTACTTTGTTTGTAAGAAGAAAAACTTATGCCCTAAGCATACTCAAACTCAAAACTCCTAGATAGGGCCCTATTGACAAACCTGCTGCATCAGCTGGCCGCTCAGAAACACGGCTGAAACAAACAGCTTAAAATGTTTTGAAAGTACTCATGACTGAATGAGTAAAAGAAAAAATAAAACATGTTTACAAAGAAAGTGGACTACATTAGTGCAACCAGCTATATAAATATATTATATTTATATCTTTAAATTACTGTTATTAATTTCTTTAGTTATACAATTCCATGTGATAGTTATTTAATATTGTTAATAGTTATCAGATATGTTATTATAGTTTGGTTTCAGTGGTGTTTTTAATATCTGTTTGTTAAATTTAATTATAAATGTAATTTGTATATTGTATATACCAGTGGTTTTCAAACTTTTTGGACCAAGTACCACCCCTAATCCAAACAAAGCATCCAAGTACCACCTACAAGTCAACATCTCATAGGAACCCCAGAAATTCTCAATGACCAACATGAGTGTGCGTGCACACACTCACACATACATATAATAAATATTATAATAATTATCTTTGATATAGCGCCTTTAAATGTGGCTTCTCAAAGCATTTTACAGAAAAAAAACAGTAGCAACAACAAATTAAAATAAAAAAGCACCATTTCAGTGAGAGGGGTGAGCCTGTTTAGTTGAGCAAAGCAGATGTGAATTCATTTATCGAGCCTTGATACAATTCACAACAGAGTCTAACAGATTTTAAATCATCAGGCATTTTCTTGATGGCAAAGCTCTCGCGGTGTATGTTGCAATACGTCCATTAATTTCTGGAGCAACCTCTTTAATTGGTGCAACTACACCGCTATGTCGGCTTGTCATCGCTCTAGCACCATCTGTACAAACTCCGACACATTTTATCCAGTCGATGCCATTCTCTTAATTCTCTTAATTCATCCAGTGAAATATGTGCTCTCCTGTAGTTCCTATTGGTAGCGGCTTACATAACAGAAAGTCCTCATGGGACGTACCCTCAAACTCGTATCTAACACAAACGAGTGAATTGGCCAAATTGAGTACAGACTCAGCTAATTGCAGTGAAAAACATCTGCTCATCTTAACGCGCTCTATCAGTGTACTTTTGATATAAATTCAATAATTCTATGAATGACCGTGTCTTTCAGGGGGGCAGCAGGTCGAGCTGTTTAACAGCTTTTTCTCGACACATAATACGTGTCAGCTATTTTGCCAACGGTAAATAAGGTTCTTCAAAAATAGTGTGGAGCTTACCTGCTTTAGCAATCCGCAAGCTTCCATTTTTCCCCGTTTCCGTTGTTATTTCCGTATTTATTTTAAGTTTTTATTTCATGCGCTTGGGAGCGAAACGCAGAGAAGCTCTGTGTATTTTTCTCAAATTAACTTAGAACAGTTCTTAAATATTTTTCTGTTATCTATCACGGTTTCCTGTGCTCACAAGATGATAACATTGGCATTGTTCCAAAATCACGCACCTACCTCCCTATCTCCTACCTCCCTATTTGCTGGAGATAGTTTTTTTTTAAATGCAATTGGTCACTTCGCCCGTAGCACGCATTCCTATAGAGTGGTATAGAATTACAGAGTATCTCTTGTGTCCACTGAAGTATTGGCGCGCACTGTATCGCAGTACGTAGGCTGCGTATTCGACACGTATTAAAATAGAAAATATGAAAACCGTCCCAATTTTTCAGCGCACACAACAAAGTTCTATGGATCATATGGCGTACCACAGTTTGAGAACCACTGATATATACCATTTTGTTTTAAGACTTGTAACAGCTTTACTTAAATTGCCGCATTGGGATGTGGTATTTAACCGGTTGAACTGTTTTTTACTCCCACTGTTGACAGTAGTCACATTTGCTCATTCACCTTTTCAATTTATTCATTGAACATGTTGTGATATATAAAAATAAAATGTCAATGTGAATTATATTTACTATCTTAGTTTTTAAAAATGAGTCTTTATTTGTTAAAAAAAAATGTGTGCCTTGACAGGGAATCAAAAACACTGACCTCCTACACTGTACCAAAGTGTCATTTAGAAACAGTACTTAAACAAGACAGGCTTCCAATGTAATCCTGAGTGAATTATTCAAAGCAATTGATGCAGATGTTTACAAAGAAAGTGGAATATGGTAATACTACAACCCATATAAATATATTATATTTAGATCCTTAAATTAATATCGTTATCAATTTCATTTGTTTAGCAATTTCTCTCTATTTAGCAGATCCTAAAAGTAAACTTTTTTTATTAAATAACGCCAGCACGTATTCATAGAAAAGTTTAAAACATTATAGCTTTTAACAAAGTATAAAAACTTAATATAGTCAGAACGAGCACGTCAAAACTTTTCCAAAATAACCACACTGAGTGACAGAGTTAAAGACACTTGAGAAAGTGGAATACTGTTGCGTACTTTTTAAGCTACCACTACACTCTTGGTCTCTGAGAAATTCATACACAGACTTGCTAAAGGAGCTCGATTTTCTTTATCCTGAACAAAAAATATTATGAGGCAACTTCATTAAAACCTTATGGACTACAAATACAGAACATGAATGAAATATCAAAATCAGCAACAAAACAAGAACTTGAAGACAGAAGTGGAATTAAAAATTTTAGTACATATTTTCAGTCCTGTATTTACATACAATGCTAAGAGCCTGAAATTAACATTTAATAATGTTGTTGAGGCTGACCTTCAAGGTTTCTTCAAGAACTTGTTGGATCAGACTGTGATAAAAAATGGCTTCCAAGAACTAGACTATCTGTGCCGAATAGCCTCCTCTAGTTTGCAAATATTTACATTTAAGTCTAATTCCATAATTTCCATTGTGGCAGAGGTGCATATGATCAACTGAATGAATAGGATTCTTCAGTCTGTTTTATGATATCACTTACAGTAAATTGCTGGCATTATAGTTTGCAACAAACCAACAGTTGCAAATTAGATGAACTATGAGCATTTCAGTACTTAATATTACTGATGACAAGTACTGATGGTAAAAACTGCTTATCCTAAACAACCCTTGGGAAGCTACATTGCTATGAATTAATGATTTTTTTTCTCAAATAAATGGTGAACCACTACTATTCATAAGGAACTACTCATAACTGTGCCATTTAATTTATATTCTGATATTTCTAAGTATAGAAGTGATGTGTAATCAGTATTTCTCTTGCCTAGTAGATTACCACAGACTTCTTACCTTGAAACATGTCCCATTGTGAATGAAGAATCTTTGTTACCTTCTTCACCTCTGGATCTTCAGTGTCACACTATGCAGAATAAAAAAATAACTGTTTTGGTTCTGATAGAAGACTAGTGTAACAAGTAATAGCTGTACTTTTGTACATTCATAATACTAAACAGAGATTGATGCAGTGGCAGACTATGACAGGAACGGGATTAGGAGATGGTCATCACGTCTATAAGTGTGTAATAGTTAACAAAATTATCTGTAATTGGAGATTTTACATTGTACTATAAACGCTTTACTTTCATTCTGATTTGAAATGCAATTAACACAGATTCTTTCTAACCTAAAAATATCAAAATAAGATTTGGAGTTCTCTTTTAAATGTAACAGGCTTGACATTCTATATTTAAACCTCAAACTAACAATATTTAACTGGTGTTAAATATTAATCATATTTATCTTATCAAAAATATCTATTAACTTATTTAGTGCTTACTGAACAGTTAAATGTCACCCAAGTGTATCATGGTCAGTCACGATTAATAAAAATTATGCCAATAACATTTAAGAAACATCCAAAATGTGAATGTTTTTTCTGAACACACACACAGTGAGTGATCATTTCTTTAGATGCTCTTTATATTGTGTATATATACACAAGGGCTTATTGCTCCACTAAGAGTAGTGTGCGAGGTGTACCTTCCAACAGTCCCCTGTCAGTCTGTAGAGGGCAACTGGACAATCCTTGCTCTGCTGAAGGACCCATAGTTGGGCTAACTGATCAAAAGCCACATCCCAGGAGCTGTGTGCCAGATCAAGCTGCTCCTGGTGCATCAGCCTCTGGGCATTGAAATCCACTCGGAATATGTGCACTGTTGGAAAACTGCCATGAAAACACAATTAAATATGCAGAGTCTTCTAGTACTCTAGGGATTACTACAAAATCAACAGGAACCCAAGGGGGGATGAACAGAAATTACCAGCAGGTACACCTAGGAGGCACTTATTTCCTTTGAGTTGAAATCAGAACTCCTTTGATATATGATGACTGTCTGTTTGGTTTAATCCTGACTCTCAAGTCTTGGACTTACAGAAAGTCTAATTTTTCCATGTAAACATCATGTTGCTACTAACTACATGTAGTACTCTGCAAGTGTCTAGGTTAAATATTATCTGACAAAGACTTCATTTTTTACACCAAAACATCCTAAATTTCATCTTTCAAATAAAATCTTTGATAAATTGTTTTATATCATCTGACCAATTGGCATCTACCTGCATGTAATTTCCAGTTTTATATTATATTTAAAAAAATATACCTGTCACACAAAACAGCAATGTAATCTCCTTGCGGTGAACTGGCAATTCTGGAGACTGCAAACTTCTAACAAAGACAAAACAATAATACAAAAAGAGATTATTAAAATAATATGGCAGTAGTACGTACTGGGCTGGGAAACTGAATTGTTGCTGTTCTCACTCTTGTTGGTAGCAGAAATGCTCAGTTACTAAGCTAAATTTCTGCAACGAGAGAAAACAATATTTTGGTTTTAAATAGGAGAGATAAGACAGGGTTTTGGAGTCTACGTGTTTCAAAGGAATATGATACCCAGCTAACAGTCAGGCTCACAGTTTGCAGCTGAATAAGTGGCCAAGGTAACATTGAAGTCCCCTGCTCAGTCTGGTCTGAGATAAACCTTGCTCTTCAAATATGACAATGAGCAGGGCTGAGACAGAAGTGACTAGCCTAGCGTTTGGTGGAGGCAAGAAAGATATTGCAACATTCCTCTGAGTGTACATTTAAAAAATACACTGAATCAAGTTCTTTTAATGAATAGAGCACATAGGTAGATAAAGTGATCTCACTATAGTTCTACAGTTCCTGTTTTCATTTTCTGTTAGCAGCATAAAATGAATATGTTGTAGGAAAGCGGGTTTGCTAACGTGGGATAGTTTTATCACAACTGGCAGTCACTAGGCATTTCAGGGTAAACACAATAGCTAAGGATGTCACATTTAACTCTTAGGTTTTTGTAGGTCTCTTCGGTTAAAGTGTCAGTAAGTGGCAACAGAATAATTATTGATGATGGACTTATCTTGTCTCACCTTGTCTTTCTGTGGAGATTTTGTACCATTCAGCTCTCTGAGGTCATAGCTCTGCAGCTCCTTGCCAAACTCAAACTCCCAAAGTCTCAGAGTTCCATCCTGTTAACAACAGCAGTCAAATGAGACAGATTCTCCAAAGCCACTCTAATGCATGCCCATTTCTCAACTGCACTACTTTTACTTAATGTTTTAATGCTCAGTTAAAGGGGTTTTCTCAAAATTTAGCCAAGATTAGTGGAGTCACAACACAGCATCTGACATCCTTTCATCATATGTTGTAGACAGATGTTGTAGGGTTTTGGCATTAGCACTTTATCTGCTTCACTGCTCCTTTTCTCCACCTCCAGCTGACTGATCTGCATTTTGGAAAGGGCTACTTTTTCAAAGATACAAATCAGCAGAAGATACTACACAATAAATGTTCCTTCCATTAAAGAGGTTTATGATCATATGGAATACTATCATCATTGAAATGCTTTTAAAAATCTATAAAATCAAGTTACATACATGGAAGGGATTTACACATATCTGAAATGGAATTGCATTGATTACCATTAAACCTGATGTAACAGAAAGAACAAAAGAAAGATGAAATACAAAAAAAAATCAGTGCTTCATGTTAGTTTGGCTGCTATTATTGTGGCCCAAGCACCCTAATATAAGTGAGTGGCTTGGGTGTCCAACCTAAAGAATGAACTGCCTCTTAGGGTCTTTCATGCCATTGTACTAACCCAGACCTGCTGATTTTCTGCAGAAGACTGACTAAACAGAAGCACAGGATTCACACAACAGAAAGCATAAGGGGTTTAATCGAGAGGAATCACCTCAGTCAAAACAGAACACCAACGAAGGCAAGATAGTATATATTGGTAGCATCACCCACAGAAGTCCAAGACTAGAGGGAACATGACTGTCAATAAAAAGGCCTTATGTTCTTACCCCAGAGCCCGACAGAAGCCAGTAAGGTTGGTAAGGCAGCACAAACAGAGAGCTGACAAACCTGCAAAAAAAATCAAATGAACTTAGAAAGTAAACATAAGAATTTATTGATCCTTACTTAAGACAATAGGCAGTGTGGGGCTAATCAGTTCTGTGCTGGATGGACTTTGTAGCCATGATCATTGCAGTATAACTCCCTAAGAGTGAACACAGTTTAACTCATGTAAACCATTGCAAAATAAGATAGGCTGGTCACAGGAAGAACAGCATCCAACCTGCTGTGAATTCAAACATCCTCAATGGATCACCAGGTAGTTGGCAGGACATGGATCTAAATTCTCCAGTGAAAAGCTCACTATACTTATTCTACTACAAAGAGGCACTAAGAATCCTGTCTACAATGTCTATGTCAGTGTCCTGTCTGTATTTGCACTGACAGGACATGCCAACCAAAGAGGAGGCCACTAAGTCGGCCTTGTTTGGGATCTTTTGCATTTGAAGGATCCTATGTAATTGTTCATGTGGTTCAGCAATTCATCGTGAATTCTGCCTTTTCTTTGAAACACTTTTGTACTTGGTTTCCTTCTGCATCCTTCTTTGCTGAATTTAATATTCTCTGTTGTTTACAGTAATTCCTCCTGTCCTAATTTTATTATTGTTTCCTATCGGTTACGACTATAACACAAAACTTAGCAATGTATTAGTCTGTGACCAAATTTGTATTATTTTGGTTTAATTACAATAGACTTGCAGATTGCAGCATTTATTTTTTGTACACATGACATGACTGAAAACTTAATTTAATATAATCTATTTTATGTATTTATTGAGAAGCTGATTATTTGGCCTTTTCTATTATCTGAGAGAGTTGATAGATTGAGTGCCAAGCTCATCCTTGAACATGTTTCATCAATATGGCTTTCCTACACTTGACTAATTTACCACTTGTCACTTTTGCCAGTTACCAAAAGAGATCTGCTGACAAATATTACTTCATATCTTCACATAGATCACCTGAAAATCATTAAGTTTAAAAAGGGAGTTATGCAGTCTGAAAAATGCTAAAACTGGAATTACAAATTCTTCTGGATATGTAGCTCATTTAATGCCAGATGCAAACAACCCAGTGCTTGGGACTCACTCTTTGTGTCCCAGGCAAAAAGACTGGATGTTGTAGGGTGACTTCAGAAAACTGACTCGGATCTTTTCATCTCGGTCTGCCGTTATGATGTACCTGTCATCAGGACTAATTGCCTTGGATAAGGGAGAACACATAAGAGTTAGAAACATTTCAAGTAAAACGTGTTACCGTTTTACTGCCCAAACCTTTCACTGTTTGTATTTCCCAGCTGGGATGCTGTGTGCTGGAGCAAAAATCACGGCTGTCCCCCAACACTGAAGATCATATGAATTATAAGAATGTATGATTAAAAGATAATGTATGTGTGAAAGAGTAACTTAATTTAAAACACTGGGGCAGAAAAAGTATGAGAAATGACTTAAACACAGCAGTATTAGTGTTCTCTTCAAAAAAGTTTCAAAAGCCCTCATCTTACTAACTGAATGCAAGATAGATCTTTTATTTAAACAGACTTTTATTTTAAAGAGACTATACTAGAGAAATCACATAGCCCAGGTTGAGACCAATGGCCCAGATGTCAATGACTAATCAGTGTAGGGATGGATTTAGATAGCTAGGGCTCCTGTGAAACTGTTCACTAGAAGTGGACATGGACTTATAGCACAACTACACGCAGCAGTGATGTCAGGGAGGAATACTTTGCTCCTTCATCAGTACTAGGATTACTGTAAGGTAATGAAGAGCTTGTAATGCAGCAAGGAATGATTCACTTTGACAGAAAAAAACTGTTATAACTATGATTCCAAACTTGGTGATTAAAAAATAGAAATAAAGAGCAATAAAAGACTATCCTTTATACTTATCAAGAAACAGATCTATTACACCTTCATTTCTGACCTTGTAACAGAACACACGAAACATTTTTTGTAACCAGTAGGCAAGGAATAGGTCCTTATCAGCGATATATAGGCACTTAACTAGTTATAACCATTGCATAAGACTTAGCTAGGTACTCTCTACCTTTTGTCACTAATAGTTAATAGATGTGCAAAATGTTAAATTGTCATTTACTAGCACACAAGCTGTTTCTCAAATAAAGTTCTAATAGAAGTTCTATAAGTTAGGTTTGTAATTTGAAAGGAGTCAATTTTTTAAAAATAACTTGAGCAGAAGCAGTAGACCCAGTGACTAATCACATCTGGTAAATGTTGTTACTTACCACTGCCAGCAACATAGAGAGATGGCCCAGTTTAAGCTCAGCTGGCTTCTGGGGCTCCAACAATGAGAATGAATACACATCTCCGGATTTATCTGCCACAAGGATCTGGTCTTCTGCTTTGGTCATTGTCAGAGAAGTACACCTCCGAACTACCCACCTGCTCAGAAAGTCCAGGTTATTATCCAGCTCCAGAAAACTGAACAGTTGATTAAATATATAGAGAAAGAACCACATGGAGCACTCAAACATGAATAAATATGTTACTAGCTAACAAACTATTCCAGCAAAATACACCTTAAATTCACACATGATGATCCCAAATAATCTAGTCCATGAACCTACATGAGTAATCTCATGGTAACAGTAGCATTAGGATGGCATCATCTCTGATCACGTTTCATCTCCTCAAGCTTACCTTATTCAGTTACTGCACCTGCAAACCTCTCTATCCTGTAAACCACAATCCATTTACACCAGGACCTTTTGGACAACTTGGTGGTTGTTCTACAAACTTGCTCTTCAGTAACCGTCCTGTAATCCTGCAACCACTTTCCAGTTGTTACCTAAACTATGTCTTGCTTTATGTGTTTGTGTCTCTGAGTAACTTATAGACACAGACAAAAAATAATGGGTTATGGTCACTTCACCAAACTCTCCATTCAGGTTCCAAATATGGTTTTTGAAAAAGAGAAAGAAAATATGTATACAAAATCAACTGTCCAGATTTAGCAGATTATTTGCCATGAGAATAAAAGATAACTTGGATCTACTGCATTTGAATCTGGGTAGTCTAAATAACGCCCTGATGGAAGGAGCTGATTTTCACCGTACGAGAGATGGTCATGATAGTCAGTGATTCTATTGGCCTTCTGCACTATTTATTTCACGTAGATGGTTTGATGTGTAATTGTACACAGATGGTTTTCCACATTGAGCGCCCTGACTAGTCTTTCTTCTGTGCTCTAGCATATTTTGGTACAGATGGCAAAAATGTCTAAGACAAATAAAGATGGGTGCTGTTGCAGTTCTGTCCCTTTTAATTAATAACAGTTTTACTTGATATCACAAAGGAGAAAATAACTTTGTTTCAACCTCAGTCTTGAAAGGCCTTTTGACCATACTGCAAGAATATGCCACTTTTAAAAGTGACAATATTATGACAGCCAGAGTTATGACACTCAAGACCTGGATGAGTGGGTTACCAATTTTCCTTAAATGAATAAATATGGATAAAAATGGTAGACTCTTAACGACTTCTTCACAGCCAGCCAGGAAAGTGAAATGCTACCATATGAATGTCATATAATACGTCAACCCAAGGAGGTATCTCTTATAGAACACTGAACCGGTATAACATAATATTAAAGTGTTCTTAACTTTTTCGACTGAACACCTAGCTTTATAACATTCTACTGCATGGGGCACATGTGAAAGGAAAGCTGTTAATCAGTCTGCTGGTATAGCATAGCTCAGTGGCACCGTGCCATTTACAGGATGTGATGTCACTCCCTTGAAACCCAGATAGTGTAGAATTCTCCTGCTGCAGAAAGCCAGACTTTTTGGCAATGCAGTTTGTTGCTGTGGAGGGAGAGGCACTCTGTCTGCTATGAGCCTATGAGCGGCTGTGATCAAATCCAGGAAAAGAAGAGCTGCATATCTTAAGACAGGCATGGCTTCCAAATCTCCAAACAATATACCTACTACCTATCAAACAGTCCAATAGTTATAACCATTGTATAAGACTTAGATAGGTACTCTAGTACCTAGCTAAGGTACTTTGTTTTAATCTATTTAGATGTGGGCTGTAAAAATATTTTAAATTATACACTGATGTCAATATTATCAAATTCATAACCTAATTTCTGGACATTTCTCCAAAACATGCTGGTGAATGTGCACTTAATCTTGGTCACTAGAGCCCAGTTTGATGTCATGGTCAACAGCAGAGTATTCTGCTGACTAAAAACAGCTGTGGACCCTTCAAGACATCAATATTATCTTTACCACATGCAGGACAGCAGCAAACAGGATTTTAATGTAAGTGCAACTACTATAATACTGCAATCAACCAAATAAAGAAATAAAAATTGCCCAAAAAGTGAGAATGTCTAAGGGCATTTTGGAAATGCGGTGTTAGTATGGACTCTCTCTCCATCCCTAGTGGCGTACAGTCCTATTAATACAGTGGTTCCCAGTCCTTGTCATGGTGTTCTGTTGCATCTTCTTGTGTGTGCTATGACTGAATTCTTAATCACAGGCTAACTGACTTTGGTTTTCTGTATAGGCAATACTTTGAAATTAGCTTTTAGCTCTTTAAACATTGAAAACGATTTGCAATTAGTATTAACCCTGTAACAAATTTCTGGGTTTCAAAACTCCTCTCATTCAGCTGCTTTACTTGAAATAACTTAAGTTTGACCTCTAAAGTAGAAAAAAAAATGCTCATTGTGGGCTGTTAAATACATTTTCATCCCCGACATCATAAATTCCTTTCTTATTAAGAGCTGTTTAGTCAGAAATAAGGGTAAGCAGGTTTAAAAGCGACTGCATGAAGATCTGTATGGTTAAAGGTGTTAGAAAAATAGTTTGAAGTAGGGTATTTTCAAAACTCAGTAGTGAATGCAGAAAGAAGTAAAGCAAACACCTAAACAAGCAAGAAGATAAATTAAAGGCAACAATTAACACTGAAGAATCAGAGCACAGCTGGAATGAGAACCAGCAGACGCAGGGGTCCCCCAGACAAGATTTGAGAACCCCGGCTCTATTACACTACCTGGTGCTAAGACACTCCCAGACTGGCTTGGTGCGGAACAGGACGAGACGTTTGCTGTCATCTGTGAGAGCAAAGTACTCTCCTGAGGCAGAGAAAGCCATGGCCAAAATTCTGTCACTTCCTTTTTCTTCAGCTCCAACCTCATCTCTTAAATAAATAAAAACATTTTCACACAGCAGATAGTTATAGTTAACTTACCAGACTACACTGTCTAGTACATGGCAGCTGTCTATACTATATTCACCTAGATTCAGATATATCTTTGCATCACTGAACAGCCTCCTATTTTACACAGACATTTATACAGATTACAGACTGGTGAATAAGGATTCTAAGTGTGACAGCAGCTCAGTGTGTCCTGACTGTGTAAATTTAGCTGTAAAACTAGACAGATGTACGTGTTGTTTCGCACATCAATTCAGAGTACTCTCATATGAGATATTCTAAGACACATTAAAAATGTAGGAAATGAGTTTAGTGTGTGTTAGTGAGCTTTACTAAACAAACAAATTGATTCATGTTTTCATCACAAAAAAGCATGGACTGGGTATCCAGTTTTATAATGAACAAGTTCAGTATCTTGTGTCTCCCATTTGCTATTTGTAATGCTATTTAACATGCCAATAGGAAATCCTATTCCACTCTAAAGGAAGTACTGTACACAGCTCAACAAGTGTACAAGGTTGTGTATTCTGATGGCATGCACACTGATCCAGTGATTTACTGGGTTAACACTGGATGAACAGTCCATCACTAACATGTGGCACACAGGAAAGTCCGACAAATATACGCAACATGTGGCTGTGCATTGCCTTGCAAAATGTGATGACATAATTTTGCTCAAAGTAAGCTTCAATGTGTAGGGTATTAACATTTTCTCTATGGCACTGATCAGTCAATTACTAAACATTAACAGATCTGCATCCATACTGTTTTACAGCCCATACCATCACACTTCCATCTCCAAATGTGGGTGGTAATTCTCTGAATGGCTGTGGTACACTCTCTGCCTACCATTGTGCCAGAAGAGATCCATGACCCATTCTTGAACACAATGCGTCATCAGCTTGCATTCGGCCAGTTTCCACAGCTTTGTGTTCTGATATGACACGGAGCCTCGTGCCAGTTATACAGCATCAAGCTGGCTTTTGTATCTTAGGCTTTGATGCCTTCATCCTAGAGTCACAGTTTTACTGATGTGATCTCACCACAGTGGCATTCAAGTGTCTATGCAGCAATCTGGGTCCTGGAGATCCTCTAATTAGATATAGTACTCATGTGCAAGGGATGTGAACTGCAGCTGTTCTGATTGCTGTCAGGAAGGATTCTGAGGGCAGAAATGTCAATGTCCAGGGTTTCCATGCACATTTCCGAGATTGTTGCACCCACAGTCACAAATGCAAGAGCACATAACTAAGATCTGATTTAGATTAGTTTTCCCACATTTTCTTAATTGTTTGGGAATTAAATGAATACAAAATTAGTTTCACTGATACTTTGTGATAGTATATATACTGCTCCATTCATGTGTAAATTCCCGACATAATGTTCCTAATCATTCATTAATCATGTGGACATATTGTATACTTCCAAGGGCCACACACAATTGTTAGATCTCAATTTAACACCTGCTTACAATATTTTAAAAAGTGTTAATAATTCAGGATTCCGCATAAAATCCTGTCTTATCAGTCTGTATAAACCTATGCACATTTTGCACATATTGTTTTTACAGTGACTATGATCATCACATTTTGCACACACCTATGTATTTATTTATTTTTATTTATTTTGTTGTCTTTTCTTTTATAACTATTCTGATGTCTGTTTTGCTTGTCTTGGGCTGGACTGCTGTAACACATCAATTTCCCTACAGGATTAATAAAGTATTATCTATCTAAAATCAATTCTAGACATCCACTTGGACATGCAATATTAAGAAAATAAGAAAATAAGATGGAATAGGAAAGTGAATCTACTACATAAGGAATAATGTTGTTTGAAAATGAAAGACAGATAAGACTATTGCTACCTCTCTTAAAAAGTAAGTTAATGCCTTATAAAGCTTCACTAACCAGATCAGTTAGTCCAAGATGTTCATGGCTGTAATAAGATCTGAAGTCTATGTTGGCTCACTAACATTAACATAACATAACTGTATAACTGCATTTGACTTTCACTGAGCAATGTTGCAAAGAGTAAAGAGAAAATTACCCTTTATTTCCACTCTCCTCTGGTTTGTTTTCTGCTTTAGTGCAGTCATACACAAATGGCTCCCTGAAACACATAGAAAAACAATTCATGTGAAGCACTGCAGTTCAGGACATGGCAATCCTATGAGTACTGTGAGTTCTATTTTACTTTATTCTAATATTTTTTATATTTAATGGTCTTACCTTTTATTACCCGCCACTTGAAAACTGATTTTTAAGTGTGATATTTATACAGCATGTACTATAAATTTTAAAAAATAGAGTCCATATTTACCTTGAATATTGCAAATAAACAACTGTGTATTTAATGTATAACTTGCACTGCACACTATAAAGTTGTAAATTACACAGTTTATGGAGGTACAGGGACCTATTAGTTTTCCTGCAACTTAATATGCAAAAACACAATTACTCAACTGGGCATATTTAAGGCCTTTGAAACTTGTTGAATAAAACTCCCTTGATTCACAATTCTTCATACTTAGAGGAACAGTGTATAATAAAGACCAAGTCAAAATAAATTGTTAGGCAAATGTTAAATGATCTTGATTGCATATTATTTTGATTGCATATTGATGGTACGTTTTAATCTGTAAATGTATGTACAATTTGTATTTTCAAGACAATTATTAAAGCCACAAGGATCTGAAATTTGAGTTTTGTACTGCAGTGCACGTCCTTCTTATATTTTGTAGTCTCAAAACAACTAATTTCGTGAAGACCTTTTCGAAAAAGATCAGTTATCCGCGTCTTTATTAATGCAGCAAATAGAATTTTAAAAGATTTAAAGAAATATAGAATATACTGATAGTTTTATAGTTACGGTTTAATAGCGACACTAATGTGAAATGAATGAAAACTTCTAAGTTAGGGGGGTATCTAAATCTACTCTGAACAAGCTGCAGTATGTCCAAAATTCAGCAGCCAGAATCCTGACCAGATCTAGTGCAAGTGTTCACATTACTCCTATCCTGGAGTCCTTGCACTGGCTTCCGGTCAAATTCCGCGTAGACTTTAAAATCCTCATGCTCACCTACAAGGCTTTACATGGCTTGGCACCTCAATACCTGTCTGAACTTTTATCGCCCTACTCCCCACCTCGCAACCTCCGCTCTTCAAATTCTGCCCTCCTTACTGTCCCCCAAGCCCGTCTACATTGTATGGGCGACAGGGCCTTCTCCTGCTATGCCCCCAAGCTCTGGAACTCCTTGCCCAAGGATATTAGAGAGTCACCTTCTCTAAACTCCTTCAAATCCAGACTCAAAACCCTCCTTTTCAGAAAAGCCTTTACTTAACTGGTTCCATTCTTCACCCCTCTGCTCTTCTTAATACCATCTTCCACGGTCTCCTCTATTGTTATTGTTGTATTGTTGTAATTATAATTGTGCCCTGTCTTGTGAAATTTTCTTATTTATTGTTGTAGTCTTCTTATCTATTGTTATTGTCATCCTGTAAAGCGCTTTGAGAAGCCACCTTTAAAGGCGCTATATAAAATAAAGTTTATTATTATATTATTATTATATAAGTTACATTACTGTCATTCTGCTCAAAACAACGCAGCTCAACAAATATTTCGTTCACTGTTAATAACGTAATTCCACAAGAACAAATTGTGAACTAAGGTTAGTTTTCTTCTTAACAATACAGTATTGTTACTATTATATCCAATAAAAACAACTAAAATCACCTGTATCTTACGTTCACTAAGACTCCAGTTCAGTTTAATGCAATCTCCTGAAATAAAATCAAAAACATCAACCGGAAGAAAAAAAAGCATTCTAATCATAATCTCAATGTAAAACAGGAGGACTAAATTCCACCAACCTGATCTCTTCAGTTTTAACGGCAATAAATTTACTTCCACTGCTTACAACTAGATATTCTTTGCGTACTTCCAGCAGGGCCATGTCTTCCTCACGTGGAGTAAAATAGGAATTGTCGCTCGTTTATCACGTCATCATTACGCGAACTTTCAAACTGGGGCTTTATATCTAAATACCCTGCTTTTAAAAGGTAAAGCAGTACCATTAGAAAGTGCATTACATTAACAAATAAGTCGTTGTGAGATGGTTCGAAACTTTCTGCGTATATTACAAAACAATGCTTCACTGTTTAGACTTGGAACTAGAGGGTTGTGGGTTTAAATACCAGGTGGAGTACTACTATTTATATTCTTAAGCAAGTTACTTTATCGAGACTTTTCTATTGAACGTCCTATGTAAACGGACAATTTCAAGGTCATCGCTGTAAAAGGAGAATTTGTTATCGCATTATTTTCAATTTTTAAAAACTTTATTTTCTTTTCACAAATACAGAATAACAAAAAGGAAAATGTACAGTTATTATATACTGTATATTATATTTTTTTTATTTGAGAGCTAGGCTGCTGTCTGTGTATTTAAGATGCAAATAAATATCTCCCTCTATATCTGTGCCACAATAGGGGAGAGAGAGACTTCAATCAATCAATCAGTCAATCAAAGTTTAATTATTAAATGCACAACAAAACAGCGTGCAGCAGTAGTTGCTGGCAATGAAATGTCTTTTTTGCGAGCTCACCGGGGGGTAAAAATTACAAAATTAAGATGTCAAAATAAGGTTACATAATAATACATAATAGTGCAATAGAAATTGAATAAAATAAACTCAGACAGAGCTCAATATAAATAGAGCTGCAATGTGTCTAGGGTGTGTACAATATATTATGTCCAAGTAGTGCAGTATACCAAATACGTTGAAAACTGTATGTCCATGTAGCCATTATGGGTGATTTGCTGAAGGAACTGCAGCTTGGCTGGTTTTGGTGGTGGTGGAGGGGAGTCCCCATTACCTGTAAAGCACTTTGAGTGGGGTGTCCAGAAAAGCGCTATATAAGTGTATGCAATTATTATTATTATTATTATTATTATTATTATTATTATTATTATTATTATTATTGGCTATTTAGCAGCCTTATTGCCTTGAGGTAGAAGCTGTTCTGTAATCTGTCTTTGTAGTCTTTGACTGAATGCTTCGATACCATTTACCGGACAGTAGGAGAGAAAACAGTTTGTGACTGGGATGACTGGGGTCCTTGAGAATGGACCTGGACTTCTTAAGTCATTTAGATGAGTAGATATCCTGGATGTTTGGGAGCTCACAGCCAGTAATGAGCTGCACTGACTTCACCACTCCCTGCAGTACTTTGCAGCCCAGGCAGAGCAGTTCCCATACCAGGTAGTGATGCAACCGGTCAGGATGCTCTCAATAGTGCACCTGTAGAAGTTGGCCTGATATGTGATGGCATGCCAAATGTCTTTAGCCTACAGAGAAAGAAAGGCGCTGCCATGCTGTTTTTAGCACAAGTTGGAATGGTGCGTCAAGGTTAAGTCCTCTGTGATGTTAACTCCCAGGAACTTAAAACTGGTGACCCTCTCCACTGAAGTTCCATTGATGTAAAGAGGTGTGTGATCTCCTCCCTGGTGTTTCCTATAGTCCACAATCATCTCGTTAGTCTTACTGAAGTTCAGAAAGAGGTTGTTGTCCTGGCACCAAGCTGCCAGGGTTTTAACCTCCGCCCTGTACACAGACTCTTCACCAACTGTCACTAACTCTTCACTAACTGTCATGATGACTGTTGTATCGTCCGCAAACTTAATGATGGAGTTTGAGTTATGCCTGGCGACACAATCATGGGTAAATAAGATGGGTCATACCTTGGGTAGCTCCACCCTTCCTCTCACGTCAGTAAGATTAGGAATTAGGAATCAATTAGAAATAAGATTGTGAAACAGTGGGATTGGGAATGCGACGGCATTTGCGAGGGAGAGTGTTGGGCGTGACAGGAATAGAACGGCGTTTGTGAGGGAGAGTGTGGGGCGTGACAGATGCACTGTCTGCAATTTGTGTTTTTCACTTTTTTAACAATCAAGAGACTTTCTGTACGTAAGAATTCCATTGTACCGGTACATGTACCGGTTACATATGGCAATAAAGTTCAAGTTCAAGCTATGTATGTGGCGAAGGGCAGGATGAGAGTAGTAGCCAGCACGAGGATTAAGGGTCACTGGCCAGTGCAGCTGGCCATCAGGTGCGATGTACATAGTAAGTACTGTCCATCAGTGTGTGAATAGTTACAGTATGCCTGGTATTTACCCCTTTATTCCTGTACCCATAATTCACCCTATATTCATGTACCTGTACCCTGAATAACCCTTTTGTGCTATAGCCAGCGTTAGGCCCTGTTCTTGCTGCTGCTATTGTGCTGGGTGCACATCTGACAATAAAGCGCTTGTGCCTATGATGGTGAGCTGTTAGCAGAGGCGGTGAGACAGGACCCTGTCATTGATGGCCTGGCAATACCAGGAGGAGCAGGGGAAACCCTGAAGATCTCCCAGTATGTAGATGACACAAAGCTGTTCCTGAGTTTGGACAAGGAACTGAAGAGAGCCCTGCAGGTCATGGAGCAATACTCCAGGGCCTCGGGGTTGAAGCTCAACCACCGGAAGAGCAAACTGAAGATCTTCAGATCCTGGAAGGACAGGATGATGGTGCCAGAAGGTCTTGAACTCTGCATGGAGCCCCTCAAGATATTGCCCCTCCAGAGCCAGGAAAATAAGACCATCAACTGGACCGAGAGAATTGCCAAGGTGAATGCGAAGCTGGGTCTGTGGAAAATGCGGTCATTGTCCCTCACAAGCAAAGTGATGGTGTTGAAAGCAGACATCCTTTTGGCTTTGGTTTACCTGGCTGTGGAGTACCTGCTGCTGGCCAGACTCAAGACGATTTCTGCAAGGGATGGTCTTCAAGTTTGTCTGGTGTGGCAGGCAAGGGTACATCATGAGGAACCGGATGTGTCAGCCAGTCGAGGAAGGGGGGAGAGACGTGTCACATTTCCCCCTGAAACTCAATTGCATCTTCTTCTGCAACGTCTGTCGTGCACTGTGGAAGCCTAACAGCCACAAGTACCAGTACTTTGTCAGGCTGTGGTTCTCCATCCTGATGAGGCACCCATTCCAGTGGACAAACACTGGGCCCAAACCAAAGAGGCAACTGGAGTTCTAAACCCACGCTGGTCCTTGCAGAAGGAGGATGAAGAGCAACGTCGCCAAATGGCTTTGATTTGATGATAGTGTAATGATTTCGGGTTCGGTAAGGATGAACAGAGAGACTCAGACTTGTGTAGTTTGAAAACTGCGCTTTATTTCTTCTCCGTCACCACCTGCCAGCCAGCTCTCCCTCGCCCAGACAACCAGAGAGACACACCACCAGCCTGCCAAGAGTGCCAACCAACCCTCACGAGAGAGAGAGAGAAAGAGAGAGAGAGAGAGAGAGAGAGAGAGAGAGAGAGAGAGAGAGAGAGAGTAACACCCAGGGGTGCGGAACCAGGGAACTATTTACATGGAAAACAGGCGATCTCCCCAGACCGTACACCCGTTTCACTGTGGGACAGCTGCACTGGTCAGCAGCCTTCCTAAACCACGCCCTGACCACTTCCACCCCTGTCCTGCCCCTCACCACATACCCTAGCTGGGCGCTCTTCGGCCGCTGCCCAGGGCAAACGCGCTACACTGCCCCCACCTGAGACGTCTGGCATCCCGCTGACGTTGAATAGCCTGCTTACGTCCAGCACACAATCCTGCAGCCTCTGCGGCACCCGGCGAGTGCGCCCGCTGCGTCGAGGTGGAGTCTGGCAGTCCGCCACCTCAGTCCCCCCCCGGCCTGGTGATATCTGGACCTGGCTTCTCCTCTGTGCCCTCTGCGGTAGCAGACCTCCCCCACAACCTCCAGGACCTCCCCGGGTCCCTCCCATGTTGGCGCCAGCTTCGGGCTGAAGCCTTTGCGGCGCCGTGGGTTGTAGACCCAGATGAGATCCCCCCGGTCTTAAAGGGGTCCCCCTGCAGCGCAGATCGTAGTAGCGCCTCTGCCGTTCCCCCGCCTGAGTCAGGCGGTTTCGGGCAAAGTCGTGTACTCGCAGCATCCACTGCTGCAGGTCCCACTCATAATCCGACCCGGCTGGCTGTGCCAGCACTCCTCCTGGCGGCGAACCGAATGCCAATTCCACCGGGGTGCACAGCTCCCAGCCCAGCATGAGCGAGGCCGGGGTGCACCCAGTGGACTCCTGGACAGCGGTCCGGTACGCCCAGAGGGTGAGGGGTAAGTGGCGGTCCCAGTCCCGCTGGTGCCGCGAAACCAAGGTGGCCAGTTGAGTGGAGAGCGTCCAGTTAAAACGCTGGTGCTGGCACACCCCCGCGAACATCCGGGACTCGAAATTCCGCCCCTGGTCGCTGTGGAGCTCTTCCGGCACCCCCAGCCTGACAAACATCCCCTCCAGCAGGGCGTCGGCTACGGTGGACGCGCTCTGATCCGGGAGGGCGTACGCCTCGGGCCACTTTGTAAAGTAGTCCACTGCCACCAGGACGTAGCGCCTGCCCGCCTCGGTGCGTGGAAACAGCCCCAGCATGTCCACCGCCACCCGCTCCATGGGCGCCCCCACCTGATGTTGCTGGAGGGGCGCCCTTGAGCGCCTGGGCGGACCATTCTGGGCCACGCAAACTGTGCACGTCAGGCAGAACCGCTCCACGTCCCGGTAACAGAGACCCCAATAGAAGTGGCCCTGGAGTCGCCACAGGGTTTTCGCGGAAATGAAGTGCCCCACGCCCGGCTGGCCATGCGCCGCTTGGAGAACCGCCCCGCGGAGCGACTGTGGCACCACAAACTGCCACCTTACCTCGCCGCTGGAAGGCACCCGCCACCTCCAGCACAACACCCCATCCCTCACCTCCAAGGCCTACCACAGTGCGCAAAGTGCCTTCACGGACTCGGGGTTAGGGGCGAACTCCCCCCGTGCGGGCCAGGTCCCCGCTGCCCTCCAGCAGAGCACCGGCCCGATGTCAGGGTCTGCCTCCTGCTGCTGCGCCAGGTCTGCCAGGCCCACACCAAACGGCCTGCTCAGGGACGTGGCCGCAGCGCTCGCTTCCCCCTCGCCACAGGCGGCCTCCTCGTGCTGCTTCATCCGGGTGCAATAGCGGCTGTCCGCTGCCTTGCAGGGCCTCCGTGAGAGAGCGTCTGCATTACGGTGGCGAGACCCCGCATGGTACATGACCGTGAAGTTGCACTCCTGCAGGACCTCAATCCACCGCGCCATTTGAACCTCTTTGAAATTGAGCAGCCAGGTGATGGACGCATGGTCTGTCCGCAGTTTGAACCGGGTCCCGAAGTGGGGCTTGAAGTGACGGACCACCTGCGACTACAGCCAGCAACTCCCTCGGGGTGACGCAATAATTTCTCTCGGCCTTATTGAGCACCCGGCTAAAGTACGCCACAACCCTCTCTCCGTCTGGCCCCTCCTGTGCTAGCACGGCGCCCAACCCAGTAACACTGGCTTCCGTATCCAGCACATACGGCAGCGTCAGATCCAGGAAGGCCAGGACGGGGGCCCCCACCAGTGCCTCCCACAGCCCCTGGAAGGCTGCCTCCCACACAAAACGCCGCCCCTTCTCCGTGAGGCTGTGCAGCGGGGCAGCGAGGCTGGCGAAGTCCCGGAAAAACCTCCGGTAATAAGACGCAAAGAGAGAGCGAGAGAGAGAAGTGAAGGGCGGTGGCAAAGCAGCAAGGCAGCAGATTGCCTGTCTTTATCATCTCATAGGTTTCAGGTTTTTGAAGAAAAAACAGCCAAAATGTCGAGCAAAAGGGCTAAGGGAAAGACTACCAAGAAGCGCCCCCAGTGCGCAACTTCCAATGTCTTCGCCATGTTTGATCAGTCACAGATTCAGGAGTTCAAGGAGGCTTTTAACATGATTGACCAGAACAGGGATGGCTTCATTGACAAAGAGGACTTGCATGACATGCTGGCATCGCTTGGAAAGAACCCAACAGATGAATACCTGGAAGCTATGATGAACGAGGCCCCTGGACCAATAAACTTCACAATGTTTCTCACCATGTTTGGGGAGAAACTCAATGGCACAGACCCTGAAGATGTCATTAGGAATGCGTTTGCTTGCTTCGATGAAGAAGGGACAGGTTTTATCCAAGAAGACTACTTGAGAGAGCTTTTTACCACGATGGGCGACAGATTCACAGATGAGGAAGTTGACGAACTCTCCAGAGAGGCACCAATTGACAAAAAGGGCAACTTCAACTATGTGGAGTTTACACGCATCTTAAAGCATGGGGCGAAGGACAAAGATGATTAGGCGTGGGTTGTAAAAACATGCAAATGTTCATATTCTATTTCATGTTTGTCTCCAATTTGTACCCAATAGAACATCATTGCATGCCTTAGCTTTAAAACAAGACTACAAAAAAGCAAAATGATGCTATTTACCATATTTATAAACCTCTTTCAATTCATTCTGGCAAATTTGCACATCTGTAATAAATTTGAAGGTAGACCATTAGTTTGCAATAATGATTGGGGTGGCTATGGAAAATACAACATACAAAATGTGAACATGCTCTGGAAAAAAAAGCCTTTGTCAAACCTAGAACCTGGGTAGCTGGATTTTTACATTTTGTAATAAACTGAGACTTTTGAGAAAGAGCGAAAGCGAGTGAGAGTGAGAGTGTAACACCCAGGGGTCCGGAACCAGGGAACTATTTACATGGAAAACGGGCGATCTCACCAGACTGTACGCCCGTTTCACTGTGGGACAGCTGCACTGGTCAGCGGCCTTCCAAAACCCCGCCCTGACCACTTCCACCCCTGTCCTGCCCCTCACCGCGTACCCCAGCCGGGCGCTCTTCGGCCGCTTCCCGGGGCAAATGCGCTACAATAGTTTTTTTGATGATAGTTTGATATTTGTTAGAGTGTGTACTGTTTGAGGGAATGTGAACTATTTTTTAGAAATAAAGTTTCTTTATAGGAAAAAAAATAAAGCGCTTGTGCGTTTAGACAAATTACCAGAACTCCCGTTTATTCATCCTCGCCGAACCCGCCGCGCTACAATATTAAAAATTAATATAACGCCGTCCGTTAACATTTCACATTCTTGCATAACTTTCGAAAAATCTTTAAATATTTGAATAATACATACTGGTATAAACTATTCGTGATAGATTAATTCACTCACAACGCACTTCCTTAACAGGTGAACTTGTGGCAGGAAATTGTTCCGCACAACAAACATTTGTGCCAGAGAGAGGGGTGTGACTGCTCGGGGCAGTCAGCTCCCTGCAAACAAGACCTATAGGTCGACGTTCACTTCGTACGATTTCAGGTTTTACTGGAACTCTCTGGTTTGTCATTTACACTTCTGACATATAATTAAAATAATTCCGTCTACAACACTTTCACCATCTGATCTTTCTCCCGAAGGGGTAATTTAGTGTGAGCGTTTGACAGTTGTTATTTTTAATATTCGCTGAATTGTATTTTTGTAAATCGGTTCCGTACCAAAAGTTATTTTTTTAGGAAGCTGCGTGATTTATGTCTGAACTGGAAATACCCAGAGTAGGATTAGTAGTTGGTTGGTACAAGATAGTTTTGAAAGGAGTGTAATCAGTAAACATTTGTAAGTATAAAGATCTACAGAAGAACGGTTGTCCTCACTGCGTGAAACCCTTTACATTCTCAAAATAAGACGAAACGTTTTAAAGAAGACTGTATGCTTCAGTACTGCAAAACGATAACATTTATTAAACATTAATGGGTCACAATTGCAACGAACTGAAAGTAGCCTTCTAACTGGGTTTGATGCTGTGGGTTAGTTTGCAGTTCCATTAAGCCGGAAGTTCGTTTTAATTGTGACGAATAGGACTGTAGCCTTCAGTGCTTCATCTACTAATCTTTCATTATGCATTTGTCCTGTGTTGATTATGTAACGATCTGATATTGTATGCTTCCTCTTCGCGTACTTTAATGCATTATAAGTAAACTTGAGGACTGTATGTGTAATACTATAGTAATACAGTAATTAATAAAAAATAAATACTTAATTCATTATCCCGTATTACCCTTTGATATTGGCATACAGTAGATAAACGTGTTTGGTCCAGTCTTGATTCGCAATCACAGGACAACACACGACGAACTTCCCGGTACCCTTATTGTAGTTGCAGTGGTTTCTTGCGGACAATAATAATCGTAACATCGTAAAGATGGCGGCCTCCATTCTTCGGTTAGGACAAGCTAGGACTGTCAAGGTAATGTATTTATACTTTTAATGTTCTCCATTCTAACTATTGTAAAATTTTGTTATTGTTCCTTAATTACAAAGTGTGTTTTACCTTGTCAGTGGAATAAAAGCACTGTTAATAAATACTGCAATAAACCTATTCCTTTTTATTTTTATTGTACAATTTTAAATATTTTCTATAAGATTCTAGCTTAATATGGATGGCTGCATTTCAGTGTACATGTTTGGAAAACTAAGTTTGAGCATGACCCTATAATTGTTTACGGAACCTGTAAGTATGGAAGTCGTTTGCTAACGTTTTCTTTGTCGTTAAAATGCTTCGTATTTTATTCTATATGGGAAACGGATCAATATTTGTACAAAAGAGGAAGCCGTCTAAATGTAATTTTCACTACCCTTTTAATGGAATAATAAATAATAGTTTGCGTATTAGCCGTATATATTGCATGATCAAAACAGATGACTGAGGCTTCAGTATTCAGCGTATCTTTATGTAAACGACGTCATTTTAAAATCAAAGATGGGGCATAGTTGCTGTATCCCTGAGCATGGTAATTCACTTAACCTTCTCCAGTAAAATGGTCAGCAGTATAAAAGTGTACAAATGGTAACCAATAGTTTTGTTAAAAGCATTACCTAAATACTGAAAAATAACCAGATTTAAGATGGTTATCCTGGCCTCTTCAGTAATTTGCCCTTATTCTCAGTGAAAAGTCATAAGACATGTACAACTGAAGAATGAAAAAGAGTACAAGGAGCATAAATATTCTGGGAGGACTGAATGCATAAACAGGCAAAACACTGCTGATGTGATTCTCTGTTAACATTTGTGTTTGGTTAATGAAGGTGTATCTTGATGAGAATAGTTTGAAGCAAAATTACAGTAAAAAATGTTCTTTTGATGCATTTTCGTTTGAGTAAATTACTAATTAACCAAATAGTGAATTAGTGAATTAGATTAGGGGTTGCAAACCATTCATGGGGTCCCTGTAACCTGTAACAGGTTATCACAAAATTAGTAGAGTGGTAATAACCTGATGGGAAAGTATTACAAATTGGTTCTTATAAAATCTAATTGTTCTCATATAAATGTTTGCTAATATATAGTTCAGTCTCACGTACTTTAAATTTATAAAATTTCTTTTGCAGTCCCTAGTTAAAATGTTACCATGTTATATATAATTCACCAGCTTATGATGATTCTTTTCTAAACATTTTAAGAACGTTTTGAGATGCCTTAAATAATGGTTTGTCTAGGCTTTTAGTATAATCATATATAATCATTTTTAGACATCAGGTCAACAGGTAATTTGTACAGGCCAGAACAGGTTATGACTAAAAATCCTCAGGTCCAACTGGTGCACAAAGTCAATGGGCAGCTCAGTTCAATAATACTGGTCATATCTCTTCACATTACTGAGAGAAGGTGAAAGAGAGGCCTCCAAGACCTGAAACTGAGTTTGTACAGAACACTATGGTCTTGTGTCAGGGCATAAAAACATGATCCTCATTGTTCTGTTATCTTCCTGCAGTGTCTTCATCTGGAGACTTGGGCCTTCAGAAGGACAGCTCCATCTGCAGCTTTTTGCACAAAACCAGAAGTGCCCAAGAAAGGTGGAAAAAAGAGTAAGTATATTAACTTTTTTAAGCAATACAAAATTAAAATAATATATTTTGTTTGTTATTTGTGTCTTTTTCTTAAAACATATGATTTCATCTTGTGTCAACTAAGAAGGCAAAGTAAAAGTAACTCGAAAACGTGTGCTATCATTTTCTGTGTTATATAGAAAATTAACAGGTAAATTTAGTGGTTTCGGTCATCTTATTTGACTAATTTTAATGATTATTCCAATAAGAACAAAAAAGGTATTTAAAATGAGCAGATTACCTGGATTTAATTTATGGGGGATTCTGATTTGGAGGTGTTCAAACATAATTCCACAGATGGTAGCTTCACACCACTGGTTCCTCAGCAAAGCATATAAACCATGTCAAAATCTGCGGTTCTGTGGTTCACCTCATCTAGCTGATTGCTGAAGTAACTACCTTTCCATGCACACACGCCACTTCTAACCTTCCATTTTGATTAGTTATGTTTTCTCTGAGCTTTAAGTTTTTCTGTGGATTAACTTTCACTGGTTCTGTTGAGAACTCCTGAGTAACTCCTGTTAAAACCTTTGAATGTGAGCAGCAGTATTGTGGATTTTATTCTAAAATCAACGGATGCAGTGCAAGGAGGTGAAAACAAGTGATAAAGTATATGCTCATGCATTTTAGGTAAAGGTTTGGTAAAGTTTGGTTAAAGCAGTGGAGGCCTCTAGTGGTGGAAAAGAGAGACACTGAGTCTAAAAACGTTTGCAGTACTATGTGTGAGCCACTCCAACCAAAGGACTTACTGTTTTCATTTAGAATTCTTAATTATTCTTTTAATTAGTCTTCAGTTTAGAACAGTACGGTTTCTGCAACAAAGACAATCTGAGTCACCTCTTTTAAGGGGAACTCAGTTCAGCTAATTTCCTGTTGGCCCTGCAGTGGCTGGACTGTAGAGCTTAAAATGCACACAAAATAAGTACTTTTGCCAGGTGAAAGGTCTCAATTCTTACAGTAAGCACAAAGTTTCTCACCTTAAGTGTTACTCTACAGACTAAAACGGTGACATCAGTAATTAATAACTTCTAGAGCACAGCAAAAAAAACTGGCTTTATGAAATAATAAGCATATGTCAGTACATATGATACATGGTCTTTCTTTAATGCTATCCTGTTGTTAACTGTTGTTTTCAGCAATGAAGACATAAACTCTGTAATTCATTTTTTCATTTTGTAATCAAAGCTGTTTTTGCCATTACTTGGGACAATCATTAACTTGGCATTGTCATCTAAAAATTGATTTACTACAGAACCCTATTATTTTAACAGGAATACAACTTAAAGCAAACAATTCAATATTATTTCAGTCTCTAGCTCTGTAAGATGTCTTGCTTATTACCAGAGTTCTGTTGCACTTGCATTTTTAGTTATATACTCTGGGTATTTGAATGAAATATGAAAGGCTGCTGCCTAACAGCTCTTGGATCTTGTGTTCAGTTCCAGACTGGAGTATGATCTGTGTGGAGTTTGTATGGTCTGTCAGTGTTTTTGTTTTTAGTCATCAGGTGATTTAGCTACCTCCCACGCAGACATGCCAGTTAACTAGGTTAAGAACTGTTTTTAATTTGTCACTTTGGATGCCTGTCCCTTTTTTGTCCCTCAGTGTGTTTTTAGAGGATAGTTTAGTATTCCAGTTTTACTTACGAGGAGTATGTAATTTCTAATAATGAATGGATAAAATGACTCAATTAAGCAATAGCTTAATGTACCACAAGTTCAAAAAGATATAGCATTGAATACAATGCATTGATATAGTTTAAATACTGTGATGTAAATTATTATTTTTGTTTCTGAATTTTAGCTTGTTTCATGTTAAGGAAATAAAGGGTTCAGTAGTGGCTAGAATTTTGCATGGTACATTTTAATTTACAATATTGAAGCGGACTGAATGGAGCCAAAGAATAAATTAGAAATTCATAATATGATCCAAGATTAGACTATTTAATTGGGGATCACACATTAATGATGCTATGTAAGCATTCGTTTTTCTGGAAATACAAGAGCAACAAAAATAAAGTGTTAGGGCCAATTTAGGTCCTCGTCCTGCACTACTGCCTAGTTATATCCTGCGACATATCCTTAGATATTTCATTGGAACTCTGATGGAACAGTAATGTAAAACTTTAATGAGTTGAATTTTTAACAGTTAAATACATTAAGACTTATTGACAACCAGAGTTCCAATGAATAATCTATGGATATATCAGAAGCCCACTGAACACTTGGTAAATACATTTCAGTGTCCTGGAAAGCATATATAAGCAATATATCTGTTAGCTTTGAACTATAAGGTAATTATGGGAGCAAAGAAATGTTGTCTTTAAAAACCTGAGATAACTGCATATATTGAAATAACTGGCTTTAGGGGAGAGAATATAATTGGGCTAATCTAGAAAATGGAATTGCTGTTATTGTAAAGTTGTCCAAGCTGTTTAATGCTTTTGGAGTTCCAAATTGAGAAATATATAGTTTTCTTCTTGATTATGAAATCAGGATTATGCCAAATAGGAGTTGAAAAGGAGATTTGATGAAGCTTGGATCTTTAAAACAAAACAATTTTTAGCTGAATTGCTAGCAAAGGGAGATGTTGTAACAGCACTGGGCTACTAGAGTCCTGCACTAATTCCAATCAATTCATATCTAATTGACTCTGGTTAAACCATTTGAGTAAAAACTGAAGGTTAAAGGAGTCTGCATAAAGTACAAAGTTAGGAGTTGATAAGACACCCTGTTTTTCATTCTTTTAAATAGTTATAATTGGAGTGTTTTGCTTTTCCAATAAAATTTGTTTAGTACACTGTCCAATTGAAAAACAATTTTTCAACCACCACCATTGGGCTGTGCGGTGGCTAAGG
Organism: Lepisosteus platostomus; assembly: GCF_059453375.1. Lineage (NCBI taxonomy): Eukaryota > Metazoa > Chordata > Actinopteri > Semionotiformes > Lepisosteidae > Lepisosteus > Lepisosteus platostomus. The sequence continues at coordinate 34,651,275 of NC_142612.1, forward strand.
ATCTGCCCATGTGGCTGGAAGGTTGCTGGTTCGTATTCTGCGGCCAGTGAAGGAATCATACTCTGTTACCTGAGCAAGGCCCTTAACCCCAGCTGTTCCAGGGGTGCCATATAAATGACTGATCCTGTGCTCTGAAACCGAGCTTCTCTTCCTGTCTGTCTCTCTTATGGAGAGCAAGTTGGGGTATGCGAAAAGACAAATTCCTAATACAATAAGTTGTATATGGCCAATAAAGTGATCTGATCTTATTTTTTGACTAACAAAGATACGCCTCATTACAGAGACTGGCAATTCATTCCATCTGCGTACATTCATACCTCAGTATCTTTAACCTAATTTGTTCCTGAAAATCTGTTCGGAAGGCGGGAGATCGTAAATAAAAATTACATTATTTCTTATTCCACCCCGTTCCTAAGACAAGTTCACTCAAAAACCACTCTAAACATATAATACCATACAGACCGTTATAGCAAGCTTAGTGAACCACGCAATTGTACTTAAATAAGCCAACTATAGCTGTAAAATAATGATATCATATTTACATTTTTCATTCTTTCGTAATAGATCGCTATCCTAGCGATCAGCTAGAACGATGTGCATATTGTTGTTGACTATTACGCTAAGCAATCTTTTTCTCTTCCCTAAGACCCCATAATGAACAGCAACTACAAAACAAACACAAACCAAACACTTTGAAAATGAGAGCACAAGCATTCGACAAAGGACTGCTGCCTCACTGCGTCCTTAACCAAAGTGCCTGTCGCCCGCACAGAAACAAACAGCTGTTCGGTGGCGCTGAATTCAGTTGTACGCAGAAATTTCTCAGCCAGAATAGCTCACTTTCAAGTTTCAAAATTCGGATTACCGAAATTTCGTTTTTATAACGAATTACAAGGTACAAATTCCTCATGTTCGGATTAGCGGAAATTCGTATACAGAACGTTCTTATACCGGGGTGTGACCGTAATTGCAATGTAACAGAGTGAAGTAGCGGGTCCAAGTTAAGCTGGGACATTTTAAACAGATTTAAGGGTTTTGCAAGAAGTGCATCTTCCACATATATACTAATTTTCTGTTCAGTAGATCCAACAGTGATACCATCTAAAGCTAATATTTCAGTAAAGATATTAAATAATAGAGGGGAAAGAGACAGCCTTGTCTAGTTCCACAACAGAGTATAAAAGGACTACATATCTTTTAATATCTTGTCATAAGTAATAATAAGATAAGATTTTTATTGTCCCCTGAGGGAATTTTTATATGGACACACAGCACTCCTGTACATTTAAATAGAATGCAAACAAAAAGAATGCAAACAAAAGAAAATAAAAACATTGCACATTATTCTGTTACAAAAAATAAGAAAAAGATTGCACATCACTCTATTGCACATTTATAACACATAACAACATGTAACATTTATAACACCACAAAACATATTGCACTCAAGTGGGTTGTAAGAGTCAAAATTGTGTTTATCCTTGACATTTGCATTGACAGCTTTAATGGATAGTGGAGCATAGGAATGTTTGTATCTGTTTGACTTACATTTGGGAACCCTAAAACGTTTGCCAGAAGGAAGAAGTTGGTATTCAGAATTAGGGATGTGGGAAGGATCTGATATAATTTTTCCTGCCTTTTTGATCATGGATTTTTCAAAGATTGTCTGCAGGGAGGGATGCTGTTTCACTCCCATGACCTTCAAAGCTGTCTGGTAATTTGCGATTTTAAATGAACCAAACCACACTGTAATACCATATCTGATACTGCTCTCAATAACAGCATTGTAAAAGAGTAACATTACTTCCTGTCGAACTCCAAACATTCTTAGTCTTCACAGGAAATATAAGCGCTGCTGAACTTTGGAGCAAACACTCTCAACATGAGTAGTCCACCACAGGTTACTGTCTATTTGTACACCTAAGAACATATATGAATCAAGCTGAGTGATAAGTTTGTTGTGAATTACTGCCTGTGAGTGATCACCAACTGCTCTGGGTTCAAAAACTATTTCTTTTGTTTTTTTAACATTCAGAATTAGGCTATTGTTGTCACACCATTGTACAAACCTTTGGATTTCTGACATGTGTACAGATGAGCTGCTACCTCTATGCATTAAGCCAAGCACAGCTGTATCAGCTGAGTATTTGAAAATGAAGTTGCTTTGACTACTGCTTGTACAATCATTTGTATAAAGTGTGAACAGAACTGGAGAGCTCACACAGCTCTGAGGGGCACCTGTGCTAATAGATCGTGACTCGGAAAGAGTTTTGTTGACCCTGACATACTGTGTACGATTTGTTAAAAATAACTGAGGCTTTAGGAGAATTATATAGGGTCTGAATCCAGCAGATGAAGCCATGGTCATAATCCCTTTGCTCCACGTGTCTAAAAAAGAAAGGCCAATAGACTGTCAAAGGCCTTCTCCACATCTAACGTGACTACCACAGTAGGGGAGGACAATTGTTTGGCATGATGGATCAGATTAATTAGATGCCTAGTATTAAATCTAATGCTTGTCTCCCTTTAAGGAAGCCAGTTTGATCAGAATTAATCTGGGTCTCAGTGGTCAATCTATTAGCCAGAACTTTAAGAATTCTTTATAAAAAATAAGGTCCATGTTCAATAAGCTTAGCGGATGGTAGTTGGAGCCAAAGGATGGGTTCTTATCTTAATTTTAAGTGTAAGAGAACTCAGAGCTGTATTCATGTCTTCATGGAACTTATTTGTAGAGGTGACATCAATCTATTAAATAGAGTAGGTGAGAGAAGATGCCAGAAAAGTTTGTAGAATCCAGCTGGAAAACCATCCAAACTTGGTGATTTTCCATTAGGCATGCTAAACAAAGCTTTATGCATTTCATCCAGTGAAAGAGGAGAATCTAGTTTCTTTGACTCTTCAGCTGTACGATTAGGGAGTTTAATAGTTTTAATTAGATTTTTGTCTACATCATTAAGCACAAAATCAGTACTGTAAAGATTAGAGTAAAAAAAGTTGAATTAATCTTATCTTGATTAGTAATAGAGATGCCATCATCATTAGTTATGGAGGAAATAAAATTTCTTTCCATTTTCCTCTTCAATAGTTGGGGCAACATTCGGCCTGGTTTTTCTCCCCCTTCAAACTGCATAAAGCAAGTTCTTCGAAGTAAAAAAAATAATTTCTTCAGTTAATTTAGAATTAATTTTATGTCTAGTTCTCAAAACATAGTTGTTCATTGAGGGAGAGTTTACACGTATGTTTTCCATATCTAGAAGTTAAACAAATCTATAAGCACGTCTTCTTTATTAAAAGAAGCATATGAGTTAATTTTACTGCCTAACACTGTGTTGCCGGTTTCCCAAAGTAGAAAAAAAAAGTGGTAAAAACATTTCCCACTCTCTCTGGATAAAGAAACAAAAATCATTGAATGAAATGAAATTGAATGAGTAATGAAATGTTTAAGCTCCAGCTTTGTGATTTATAACTGGAAGACCTGATATAAAAATTAAGCTTATTGGAGCATGATCTGAAATGGTTAATTGGATGGATCGTACAGCCAGAAATGAATTACCTTAACTAAAAAATAATCAGTTCATGAATATATGTTGTGGATGGCTAAAAAAAGGTATATACTCAACCTAGAGGGTTGTTAAGTCGCCATACATCACATTACCCAAGCTCTTCCATATATTTAAGTGTGGAACCAGAAGAAGTTTAAAAATTAAGAGTAACTAAGGATTTATCTATTAAATGGTTAATGACAGGTTGAAGTCACCACCCATTATAAGAGTGACATTTGAAATAAGAATCCCATTAAGTAAAATTATAATAAAAAAAATAAATCAATAAAATCGGCTGCTGAAAGCAGAATATAGGTAGCCCATCTTGAACTTGAGAAATTAAACAACCATGGCATTTTCAGTATAGCTGTGGTGTTATACTGAACATTCAAATCCCTAAATGGCAAGTCATCTACACAGTAGTTTATTTTCAAATTAGCACACTTATTTTTTTTCCTTTATTGCTTAAGAAGAGGTAATAGAACTTTTCTGTGTTCGTTGATGTCTCGAGGGGATTGTTCATTCATACCATATCTGGGGATCACTTTCTAATGACTAAGAAATAATTAAATGTCCTACCATATCGCATTCAGGTGATATGGTAACATGCACAGCATTTTAATTTCACTTGTCTCCAAAGGCAATTCATTTCTGGCCCATTGATATTAGCAAAGAGTATGTTATCATAAAATACCACCACCTCTTCAGCAGCTAAAGACACCCTTGGAAGGCTAGTTAGATGTCTGAGGTACCACAACCAATAGGGGTATCAGTTCCTAATTGAATTTTCAGCTTCTGCTTTGAGAAAGCTCTGCAACTGTAACAATACTTACTGTCATAAATGTCATTGTATTTATTCATGTTGGTGATCAACAACCACATTACATCACAATTGCAAAAACACACCTCTGACAAAACTTTCATAAGTGACAAAAGGAGCTTTTTTTTGCAGTGCAGCTTGCTCCTTATTTGGTCAGGATAGACATTGCTCCTCTTTATGACAAGAAATATTACACCTCTTGTGGTCTAAAGTTTGAGGGCAATCAAAATGAAAATGACATAAAATAATGTATCTGAGATTTACATTCATAAAGTACAACATCTGGCAAAAATGTGTGATTAATACGCACCAATGTCTATGTAATGTAAGATGTCATGAAATTTCTGTTAATGTTTGAATTAACTAATTTCTCCACAGCGCTGCTTGTCTCCTTATGCTTTTTTCATAAATGCCACAGTTGCAAATTAAGGGAATCCACTGGGTTTTGCTTAGATGTGCAAGTCTCTATCTATTGCTAATTACACAAGTATATGAGCTGGTGGTGAGTGCTTCATCTATGCCTTGTGTGAGAGTCTGATGCTGTTCCTATTTGCCATTTCCCAGATGTAGTTTCACCAGAGGAGAGGGCAGCACTGCTTTCCAGCAGGACCACTGTGGGCTTTCCTGCAAAGGTCTTCCCTCCCATCTTTATCTCACCGGAGGCAGTAGGAAAACATTATATGGTAGCAGTTTCCTCTGAGGCTGTTAATACTGAGCTAACACACAAGGCCACTGTGGAGCTTGCAGGTGCTCCCTCTGCCTCAGTGGATGCAGACTTCTCCTCAGAAAGAGCACGGCTTTTACAGCACAGGACATGTATCAAGTTCCCAAAGAGGGGCCCCTGGCCAGTCCTTGATGGCATTCAGACTGTGTCTCCTGATCCTGCTGTATCTGCTGTGTGGTCCAAGACTGCTAGTTGTGAAGCAGAGATCGAGGAGACTTCCTCCTCATCCACCTCAGACTCAGATTCTGACTCAGATTCTGATGGTGAGGAAGACAGAATTGAAGTTCATGTTGGTGTAAAAGGAAAGGAAACCTTGACTACATGGCTGGCTGGAGGTGCTGTAAAGGGGAGCCCCACACCTCATTCAACTTTAGATGAACCCCTGGCTGAGGAGAAGAAAACTCTGGCAGACACAGATATTGCACAGACTGCTGGTGACGTCTCCATCCTCTCCCATAGAGAAAGTCACCAGGGACAGACTGAAGACACAGGCAGTTCCTTGATGGCGGAAAGCACTGATGAACCAGATAAGATAATTGTTGTGGGAAGATGTGGTCCCAGATTTCCAGAGCAGCCTGGCCCCAAAGATATGAAACAGGGGTTAGTGCCCACAATTCCACAGTTTTCCACAACTACTGAACAAGGAATGAAGAAGCTGTCACAGAGTGAGATCGTTTTTGACATCCCTGTGTCTCCCCATGATTCTGGGACAGAAGCCAGTCCTGAAGCTAAGCCTGCAGATACGATTGAAGTCCTTGCAGATCTGGCCCCAGTCACTGAGAGCACTGCTGTAGAAGGATCATTAGCAGAAACAATGGCTTTAGCAGGAGCTGAAGATGCGCAACAGGGTACTCAAACAGAACTGTTTAATTCTTTTCTTTTGTTGAATTCTGCTGCCTCTAAAATTAATATGTGCAACCTCAAGAAGCATGTAGTAATAACTACAAATATAGGTTGTAAAAGAAGATTATATAATTAATTATCTTTAGCAACTTCACATTAAACCTGTGAAGCCTACAGTCCATGTGGGATTGCAAATGTATTTACCAGATGATTCAATTCCGAGTACAGTCTTTTGTTTACAGAATATGTTTCTGTTTTGTCTTTATTTTTTAAATATTTACTTACTATTATTTTACAATATTCCAAAGAAGTGGACAGTATCTATTAGCATTTCATTTAAAAAATAAAAATGCAGGTTACTAGGCTATTCTAAAAACTGACATTTAAAATGTTTCCTGTGGAACTGAGAAACTGGTGAGTATTTTGCCCAAATCAAGAACGTGATTGAAAATATTAGGTCTTCTAATCAAAACCCACAGTTAAACTGTTTAATGCCTGCTGGTAACAAGCAAATGAGCTATAAAGGGATAATCTGATTATTTAATGTCCCCAGAATACAATGCTAGATTGTTACAGTAAGTGCAATAGATCTTCCACATTTATCGTGGATTTAACCCATATACAGTGGATATAGAGTATATTTATATAGAGATATCCCAGTCCTTGCAAACATGTTGCATTTAAATTTGCTTCACACATTTCATCAGTAAATAAGTCCTTTAGGCCTATATGGCAATATGATTGCCTGTTAGTACATTTTATTAGTTTTGAATTATTTAACAAATAACTTAATTGCCTTCATCACTTCTAATTTCCGTCTGCTTGATTGCTTGTAATTAAATTGTCTTGGCTTTAGTAGTAGATCCTTATTCTGAAGAATGTGCAGTGGATTTACACACCCTTATTGAAATTGCATTTTGTGATGTAAAGCCAGAAATCAAGATAAATCATGTCAGATATTTTTCCATCTTTAATGTGACCTTTCATCCAACAAAATTAAAAATTAAAAATAAATAGATAATTATTAGGAAAAATAATTGAAATTAAAAAACCTACAACACTCTGGTTGCATAAGTGCACACACCCCCAACTAATACTTTGTGATAGCACCTTTTGCATTTATTACATCTTTAGGTCATTCCACAGGTTTCCTATGGGACTGAGGTCTGTGCTCTGAATGGGCCATTCCAAGACTTTGACCTTCCTTTTCTAAAGCCATTCCTTGGTTGACTTGGATGTGTGCTTTGAGTCGTTATATTGGAAGGTGAAATTCCTCTTCATCTTCAGCTTTCTGACAGAGGCCAGCAGGTTTTGTGCCAAAATATCTTGATAATTGGAGCTAGTCATTATCCCATCTATCTTGACTAGATCCCCTGTCCCAGCTGAAGAGAAGCAGCCCCAAAGCATGATCCTGCCACCACCATCCTTCACAGTAGGTATGGTGTTCTTTGGATGATGGGCTGTGTTGTCTTTACACCAAACATATCTTTTAGAATTTAAAAAGTTCACCCTTTGTCTCATCAGACCACAAGACATTTTCCCACGTTTTAAGGTGATTTAATGTATTTTTTTGCACAATTTAGACAGGTTTGGATGTTCTTTTTTGTGAGAAATGTTTTCCATCTTGCCACCTTACCCCATAGCCCAGACGTGCAAAATACGGGAGATTGTTGTCACATGCAAGGAGTGACCCGTACCTGCCAGAAATTCCTGCAGCTCCTTCAATGTTGCTGTAGGCCTCTTGGTAGCCTCCCTGATAAGTTTTCTCCTTGTCCTGTCATCAACTTTGGAGGGTGGTCCTGATCTTGGCAATGTCCCCGTGGTGCCACATTTTCTCCACTTATTGATGATAGTCTTCACAGTGCTGCATGGTACATCCAATGTCTTTGCGGACCATGGCTACCCCAGTAGGATGTAACCGCGAACGTTTCAAGAAAATCCTACAGGAACAGCTGATTTTTATTTGGGGTTTATCAGAATCACTTTCATTGATGGCAGGTGTATGCTACTTACTTTTGGACATGATTTTGAATGTGATTGGTTAACACAGCTAAAGCCCCCATTATAAAAGGGTGTGCACACTTATGCAACCAGAGTGTTGTAGGTTTTGTAATTTCAATTATTTTTCCTAATAAATATCTATTTGTTTTTCTCTTGAATTTTGTTGGTTGCAAGGCCACGTTAAAGATGGAAAATGTCTGACATGATTTATCTTGATTTCTGGCTTTATATCACAAAAACCTGAAATTTCAATAAGGGTGTGTAGACTTTTTATATCCACTGTAGTTTGTTTTGTTTCATTCAGAAAAGTGTTTTAGAGCTTTCTCACTCTTTGCTGCCTTACCTCTCATCTGTGTTGACTTTCATTTGTTTTAAGAAACACAAGACAAGTCCTCCGACTCCTAATTGCAGTCCAGGTACTGACTAACTTTGGAACCCTCAGACGATCAAGCATCAGGCAATAGAACATAAGTAAAGCAAGAGTAAACACTTGGAGCTAACTTTTATTTTACTGCACCTCAGATGGCTTTCTTTTGTTGTGCTGCTTCCAACACTTTCTATTTTGTGACATTTTATCTGCTTAGCAGTTGGGGGCCAGAGCTGAGATGGGTTCCATTGTTTGATCAGAGCTCTTCCTTTCTTTGTGCTAAGACTTCAAAGTGTTGACTTCTGCCGGGAGGAGTATGGTGTTAAGAACCAGTACTTCATGAGGAACTCACAGGCTTTTGTGTAGGGTGTGAATCTTACCTTTTGCATGTATTACTGTTGTCTCTTTGTAGTTTCATCGGCTTAAACTGCTATCCACCTCTTCTTTTGAGTTATATCTGCTGTTGTTAGTTGAGGTATCCCATCTCAGATGTTCCCAGATGCCCCTGACTTCTAGTTGAATCAATCCTGTGTTGTGTCACTGTGTAAATCAGGATTGCGGTGTGATTGACCAACTATTAGTTTTCAGCAGGGCAGTATATATTACAATGCTCTTCTCTGTTGTTAGACCTTTAGCACATTACTAGTTTTGTATATTTTTAAAATATTTTTTTATTTCTTTAAAAATTAGCTGGTCTTATTAGAAAATGTAACTCCTGTTTCTTCCAACATAAGTGAAGGTGAGATTTAATTGACATTCCTATCTTTTTATATTTCAGGTTTTATTTTGTTTGTTCTGTAAATAGCTTGATTCTGTTTCAACTAGCACTTTGCTCAAATTGTATTTTTAATGTGCCTTTGGTGCTTGGGTATTTCTTGAATTTTAAGGTCTTTTTCTTTTCTTCTTTCAGAAACTATGACTCCCACTCCTGGAGAACCAGAGTTTGATAACACCACCTACAAGAATACACAGCACCATCAGTACACCCCCTACACCTTCACTGACTACGATGTGGAGATGGCCAAGTACCGACTGCCACAGCCTTCGAGTGGCAGGCCCTCCCCCCGCCACTGAGGAATGAATGAACTTCATATCGGCACCTTTCTGACCGTGACTATATATGTGCAAATAAAGTCTTTAGATTTACTCCTGTAGCTTTTGTTTTGCTTGTGTTGCCTCACCTGTTCAGAAAACATCATTTTTTCTGTTCCTATTCATGTGGTGGTGAGTTCATAAACTTCTCTTTAAAACATGCAAACAATGGATTTGTGTTTTCTAGTGTTGTGTTGTCAGCTCTTAAGCAGTAAAGGGTGTGCGCTCATGGGAGCGCTCTGTATCAGTCATAGCTGCTGGAGCAAAGCTTCCATGACAACACCATCTGAATGATTTTTTCTGTGACAGAATGTGAATAATGAAAGGTTAGAGGGCACATTCAGAACATGGTCTTAGAATTTAATGAGATCACCTTTGCTGAATTGATTATAGAGACTTAATCTCTGACAGCACTTTGGCTAAAAGAGGAATGGAGCTTTTTTGAGCTCTCAGCACATTGCTTAAATACTTAAAAGGATCAAAATTAGTGTTTGTATGGCCATGGCAGAAGTGTGAAGATAGCACACTGATTATTACACAACTCTCTAATTTGGTTCTTTATCTGTTATTTCTCCACTTATTTTTCTACTGAATCTGTGTCGCAAGCTAGGCTCCGATCCAGGAGAACATGGAGATTTTGCTTGCTAGTTGATAGTGTTATAGAGACCCATAGAAGTCCTGTTTGAAATATCTGACATGATTTTAGGCAAAAAAAAAATGGTTTTGGTTTAGTGTGAACTACCACACATAGTTCAGATAGTTTTGCAAAGAGAGAGCTAATTTTTTTCTCAGAGCTTTAGCCAATATGGATAACAGGCTACAAGAGTGGTGACCTGACTTTCATGCCTAGTGAACTTCCCAGAGGGTTCCCATTGTTAAAATCAAAATGGTATGTTACATTCATAATGATCTACATTGCATTTGTAACTCAGCACTTGTAGCTAGCTTGCCCATGGTGCCCGAGGTGCTACTACTGTACATCTAAGGGGGAAGACAGGAATTCTAAATGTATTTTATTTTAGTGCTGTTAAAAGGTTTAAGTGTCTTTGGTAAGTTGAAAAAGTTAAAGGACTATTTTAAAACCCTAACCTTCTGTCACATTTACCACTTGTTCAATAAGGAAAAACAGTTTAAACATTGACTATTAACTAGGAGTACTAAAAAAGTTCACATAGACATTAACGTTTTCTGAATATAGCCTACAAGATCTCAAAATGTAAGCTGAACAAGCAAGTGGATTGTAAACACAAATCACATTCAAAAAAAGTATTATTTTATTCAATTTCCTGGAAGTTTAAATCCAAATGCAAGGTATGTTACATTTATTGTTATTGTGGAAGACCCATTGATGATTAGTGATGCCAGCCATAAGGGAACAATATCTGCATTTGTGTGCAAGTCCATATAGTGTGTAGCAGTATTCCATTGTGTTGTAATGGTAACAGATCAGAGTTCTACACTACCTTAATGTTCAGGTTCCTTTTTCTAAGGTAATATAAGCGGTGACAAATGTTTGTCATGCACTGTAACTGCATATAGGTCAAATGTCAACTGAGCACCCTTTTCTATATCATATCGCACATGTGTAATTCAAGTATTTTCAAGATTCAATATTTTTTATTACAACAAGAGTATTGGAATGCTTACTCTTTCAGCTGTACCCAGTAATATTAAAAAAAAAAAATAGGCACAAATGACAAACAGACATGGACAATAAATTTAGAGAATATATGTTATAATACAGCCAAGACAGGACATAGTGCAAACAGTGCAGTACCTTAAAGTGCAGGTGCTAATTTGAGCTGTTTATGATTGGGTGGAATAAACTGTTGGTCAATTGGTCTGTGTTCTAATACTGCAATACCTCTTACCAGAACCCAGGGGTGAAAACAGATCATGGCCAGGGTCAACTGGGTCCCAATGTATAGCTCAAGTATAGCTATAGTTGTGGCAGCGGTCGAGATGTATCTGGTCGATGGAGGGTAGCTCGGTCCCAATGTTTTACTGCGAGGACCTCACAAGCCTTTGTATGGCTTTTCTGTCCTGTACTGTGGCTCCACCATACCACACCGGAAGGCCACTCTCAGTGGTATTACAGTAAAAATTGGTGAGTGTTGTCTTGCTCATCCCCCACTTCCTTAACTGTCTCAGGAAGTGAAGGGCGCTGGTGGGCTTTAGTGAGGATGGCAGCAGTGTTCTCTGACCAGCTCAGCCTCTCAGTGATCTGGAGGCCAAGGAACCTGAAGGGGCTGACAGTTTTAACTGGAGCCCTGTGAATGAGGATGGGTGTGTGAAGTCCTCCATATCTCCTGAAGTCCACAATAATCTCTTTTGTTTTGCCGATGATAAGTGTGGGGTTGTTGTGGCACCACTCCACCAGCTCTTCTACCTTGCTCCTGTAGGTGGTTTCATCATTGTTGCTGATAAGACCGATTACTGTGGTGTCATCAGCAAACTTTATGATGCGGCTGCTGTTAAATCTAGCCACACAGTCATGTGTTATAGAGAATACAGCCATGGGCTCAGGCAGCAGCCCTGGGGGCCCCTGTGTTGAGGATCAGAGGGGATGAGGTTTTGTTTCCAATCCTCACCACTTGGGGTCTGCCTGTCAGGAAGTCCAGGACCCAGTTGCAGATGGCGTTGTTGAGGCCCAGACCCCTGAGTTTGACCACCAGCCTGCCTGGCACAATTGTGTTGAAGGCTGAGCTGAAGTCAATAAATAACATCCTGGCATAGGTTTTCCTCTAGTCCAGGTGCTCAAGAGTGGTGTGAAGTGCCAGTGAGACAGCATCGTCCACTGACCTATTATTCCTATAAGCAAACTGCAGGGATCCAGGGAGTCCGGGACAATACTGTCGATGTGTCCCCTCACCAGTTTCTCCATGCACATTACATGACAACTTGGTTGCTTTAGGCTGTGGCACGACAGTAGTTCTTTTGAAGCACAGTGGGACAGTAGACAGGGATAGTAACGTGATAAATATTACAGTAAAGACAGGGGCCAGCTGTTCTCTGCATGCCTTTAAAACACAGGGGGATGGGATGCCATCAGGGCTGGCAGCCTTGCGTGGGTTCACCTTTCCGAAAGCTTTCTGTACCTCCTGTTCAGACAGCTGCAGCACAAATTCCCCAGGTTCAATGGGCGTTTTGTGTGAAGCGTCAAACCTCGCATTGAAGTTGTTTAGTTGGTCAGGCAGTGAATCATCAGCTGTTGTTATAACCTATTTGTCCTTTGTAATTAGTGAGAGCCTTCAGGCCATTCCAGAGGCGCATTGTGTTAATGCCCCCACATTGTGATTCAAGCCTGTCTCTGTAGTCCCCTTTCGCATGTCTGATGGCCCTCTCCAAGTCATACCTGGCTTTCCTGTACAGCCCAAGATCTCCAGAGTTGAAGACCACAAATATATGAATGTATAAAGGAGCTTTTAAATGAACCGTTTCACTATCTGACCAGCTCTGGTAGCTTACTGATCCCAGTAAATCTGCTTCAATAACAAAGAAGGACAGTGTGGTTCCAGGCACCCAGAACCCCTAATTTTCAATCTTAAATCTGCATTTTCTTAGTCCTTATTGCTTTCACTGTTAATTGGCTTTAGGATTCAGTTAGATACTAACAGAAGTATGAAAATAAATCACACAAAAATAACTGAATATTAAATGTTCTAATATATAAAAATGGATTGGTTAGCGTCTAAACCATTTCAGTCCTGAAGCAAACAATTTGAAATATAATTCCATTTAGAAAAACTGTTCCATTTGAATTTTTATGACTATAAAAACATATTCATACCTTAATTACAACCTGGTGATTTTTAAAAACCTTTTGTCTGTAGACAAATTATTTTGAATAATTCTCATGCCTACTATAATGCGCTTGAATCATTTGGCTATGATTTTAAGCGAGTTTCACACTCTTAATTCAATAATGAAATGTTGCTCAACCTAGAGACATCTAAACAATCACATAAACATCACATTATAGTGTTAATTGTAATCCTCCAGAGCAACGGATAAGCTACGAACTGCTCATGCTGTTTCTGTTGATGAATGTGAAACTGCTTATGAGGTGAGTATATAAACAAGGGATCCGGTTTTTGGATCTTTGGAAGTCAGTGTAAGCATTAACATTTTGTGTTTCTACAAAACGAATCAGAGAGTTTGTTGCAGATAACAGGTAGCTGGTCCGAAGAATATATAAATAATAACACCAATTCCAGCTGCTCACAACAGTTATTGTCATTGTCGTTATTTGAGCGAAGCTTTTGTCTAGGCTTAGGGTAACAATACGGTCAGGTCACTTCGTGGCATAGTTACACATCAGTCAGAACGTCGTCCAAGTGCAGTAAGACTGTAGTGGAAACTGTTGGTGTCTAATCTAGTCACAAACCTTTTTTTCCCATTTTGTTCTCATAACAGTATATAAAAACAACGCATTCTACAACAGAAAAACATAACCTGGGGTCTACGGATTAGAAAATGTGTTAATATATAATAAATTCACTGCACATAGAAGCTAGAAATCTATATTAAAAACACGTTTCAAAGACTAAATTTTAAACTGCATATTACTGAATTGTTTGTAACATTTTCAAAGAGCTGATATACTGGGGCCAAACACTCACTGTCAGTAACTGCTTTATTTTAAGAAGGCCGCGATGAGCCAGAGCCTGACACTGTAGACATCTGGTGCGAGTCAGCTGCAGGACACATCTAAGTCTTCACTCACGTTAACACCAACTAAAACTAGCACGTTTTGGGTTTTTGGACTATGTGAAACTAAAAAGTAAACACAGGAATGTCGTTTAAAATCTGCAAACAAAATGCAGCTAGGATTATTCTCAAATTAACCAGTAAATCTCTGAGCCACGTACTACAGTGCTAGCTTGTTCCTGCAGTACAGAGAAGACTCGTGTCATCGCATCCGCTCCCGGGTCGTGCGCGTGCACGCCATACGTCATCCCTCCTCCCACCTTATCCCGTGAGCTGCGTGCCCGCGGCGCGATGACGCCACGCGGCGGCTGCGGGTCCCGATTGCTGCAGCCGCTTGTCAGTGTGACGAAGATTGGCACCCAGGTAAGCTGTCACTCAAAATCCTCTTTTTCCGCTCACTATCAATCAAATATCGCGCAGAAAAGCGCCGTCGGCCCTATCGCAAGTACCAGGGCATAGTAGGGAGGTGGCTCGGAGTGGGTCAGCGTGAGGGTACAAAACGCCCTACGTTTTTGAACAAGGGGAGAAAAATATGTCCGGTTTGAGCGTCTTTTTCAAGGGAAATTTCTGGAAAAGCGAGGGAGCTGCTGGCAAGGCCTCGTTGCTGTTGCTCGGCGCAGCGAGGAGGGCAGGGCTAGGCAGCTGCCCGGCTTGATTGATGGAGGCACAGGGGGCAGGTTTCTCCTCAACGTTAAAGGGACAGGGGCGAATTTTCTCCGTGTCGGTCGTGTTTATGTGCCGGATGCGGCCTGGCCGGGTTTGTCTGGGCAGAGCGGTCGAGGCCCGGGGCTGGTTGTGGCGGACGCTGCGGCGCGAAACATGGCGCTGAGAAAACCCCTCCGTAACACACCGAGACGTGAATCAACAAGACGCCCTCCCAGTGTCCAGCGTTATGACTTGCAGCGTATGAAAGGCATAAAAAATGAACCATGAACCCATAGTTCTCTGAAAAGTCTAAATACGCACCGAGCATCTACGAAGTTTCTTTAGAGGAGCTTATGAATTAACTTTTCACCAGAATTTAGCAGGGCGCCCCTTAAAATGGGGGTATGTTTACAGGAAGCAGCTGATGGGACATATTGGACAGTAAAAAAAAAATACTTTCGTTTAAAAACTCTGTTAGCAGCACACATTAAATTCGTAAATGAAACACCCGAAAACATTTTGTTAGAGTGTACCGATATGAATTCGCATCTGCAGACTAGTAGAAGTTGAACATTTTGATACATGAGCCCCCTGGTTGTTAATCCATTTATCGGTTGGAGAAAAAACGCACAGCCTTACAAAATGCAGGCATAGAGATAAACAATTTGCATGTTTTATACGTTGTTGCTTTTTTACATCCTCGTTTGTTGACACTGTTAAAAGGCACACTAATAGATTGCGTGATTGAAATCCAAATACGAGAAACAATACAAAGTTTCTTCATAATATCAGGGTGCGTTATCAGTTTTTGCTTTTTATGATGTAACTTAATGGATGTATTTTTCTATACCGCCTTGTACGCTTCGTGCTCCTGCTGAAGCATTTCCCTTTAAGGGCCAGTCTCCCGCTTTCCTCATAAGGACTGAGGTTTGTGATCGAGTTTCAGTCTGGCTTCGTTATCGAGGACTGACGTAGTTAAGCTGTGAGGCATTAAGATCGGGGATCTAGTTACACTCCGTAACCCTGATTTTGTTTTCTTTATTTTTTCAAGGAGCATACATTTTAGATAGAAAAGCTTAATGCTTATAACTGCACGTCCTGTACAAATTATATATTCTGACTTTCGTCATTACAATTTCCCTATTTAAATTTCAAAATAGATTGAAAAGGCACCACTCTTGTTACTCTCTCAAATAACCAACTATGGAAAATTCCAGATCTCAACATTAGAACATCTGTTGCAGTTTGCACAAGATTTATGGATGATATGTCTGCTATACATATAGAGACAGATCACTTTATTGGCCAAGTTTTCACTTACAAGGAATTTGACTTGGTGAGTTGCTCATACACTATACACATACAGACATACCATATATACATTTCAGAAATTAAAGGAAAAATATATATTGCACCTCAAGAATGTGTCAGAACTCTACTTTTGTGTGATAACCCCATTCGTATGTACATATTTGTAAATGATAAATTAACTGTCCATAATACATATCCATATACAGACAATATTATTAATGCACATAATGCCGTGGTTGAAAACTAAGTAATCAATATTCAATTTTAATAACACAATTTAAGTAACTTTCAGTGATTAATAGGGGTGATTAATAAGAGTCACTGCCTGAGGAAAAAAGCTGTTTTTGTGTCTTGTGGTCCTGGTGCTAACTGACCTAAATCTTTTCTCTGATGGGAGACATTGAAAAATATGATGGCCAGGGTGAGAGGAGTCAGCAATGATCCTGCCAGCATGCTTCTTAGTCCTGGAGATGTAAAGGTCCTGGAGGATAGGCAGGTCACAGCCTATGATTACAGCAAAAACAAACTTTTTGGTTGAGATACATTTAATCTGTGGATGGAAATATAAATTCAGACATGGATAAAACATTGACATTTTCTGAGAAAATTTTGTAGTCAAGTTTGAGGTACTAGTTTTAGTTAAAATGACACATTCTCCTCTGTTGAAAAGGAAGGTTGATGTGGTTATAATTGCCCTTGGTATCACTGACTGCACCAGTCTTGAAAGTGGTCAACTTTCATGCCGAGAGTTTAGATGACAGTTGTCGACCGAACGGAAAAGTATTAAAGTTATGCATTTTATGTTACCCATGTGTGATTTTTTTAAAGTTCTGTATGGCTGTATCAAAGTGCTTAGTGATAACTTTGGCTCCAGAGCTACAATCAAGTATGTTGCTTCTGAAAAGAATTTTGGGATTTTTTTCATGTTGTTCTTAGCATTTTTGGCGTTTCCAAGGCCACATCTGAATTGACTCTATGCCCACTGGTGAGGTGCTTGAATTAAATGCTCAGGGCAGATGCAAATAATTGAAGTTCTTTAGAAATGGATCACAGAATACAGTATTTTACAGAAATACACAGGAAGGTATGTGGTAACTCATAACATGATCTCAACAAATTTCAGAAACACAGAACACTGTTATCCCTCCATTCATTTATTAAGTTATTGTCTGTCAAAACAGTTCTTAACTGGATGTGAAGCCACAGGTGGCAATGGTGCTATATCAATCCAACCATCTGAAAGAGCCTCTGTATGTTCTTCAGGTGTCCTCTAGATAGACTTGAATTAGGACAGGTGTTGAACATAGGGTTCAGAGGTGACATTGATTAATAACCTTATACACATTCTTGTGAACCGGAAAAGGATCTTAATTGATTACATAACAAGACCTATTAAAAGTTCTATTGAAAATAAGATAAGGGTCCTCCAGGGCCAGGGTTGATAAGCACTACTGTAGGAGGTGCTGGCCTTTGGCCAAGTTTTAAAATTGATGTCCTGGGTACTTGGTCATTAAAGATCCTGTAAGAGTAAATGTAAGTTACTCTCATTTTAGTTGGAGAAGAAGTTTTTCACTCTTCCGCCTGATCTGCTGTGTAGTGGGGATGTTGGTGCAGAATGGCTGCTGTGCGTCACCTGTGTGGCTGATGCGCTCCAGAGATCGATGAACTGGATCCCTTCTAACACGTAAAGGGCTTTGCAATCCCTTAGCTTGACAAAAGCAAAATTCTGTTATTGTGTAATACATATTTATATTGGGTATTCCTTTAATCTATAATTATACATAATAGAAATAGCTTTATGTTTATATTTAGCAGCCATATCACCCTGCAAGTCACAACTGACAACCCACTGAAGCTAAGCAGATGTGAGCCTGGTCAGTAGCTGGATGGAAGACCTCTTGAGAAAAACTAAGGTTGCTGCTGTAAGTGGTGTTAGTGGGGCCAGTAGGGGGCGCTCACCTTGAAGTCTGTGAGGGTCCTAATGCCCCAGTATAGTGATGGGGACACTAAACTGTAGAATGCCACCATTCTTCAGATGAGACGTAAAACCGTGGTCCTGACTCTCTTAGGTCATTAAAAATCCCAGGGCGCTTCTAGAAAAATTAGGGGTGTTACCCCAGCATCCTGGCCAAATTTCCCTTTGGCCTTTACCAATTATGGCCTCTCTCCATCTATGAATTAGTTTCATCACTCTGTTCTCCTCCCCACTGAAAACTGATTTGTGGTAAGTATACTGGCACACTATGGCTGCCATCACATCCTCCAGGTGGATGCTGCACATTGGTGGTGGTGGAGGGGATTCCCCATTACTAGTAAAGCACTTTAAGTGGAGTGTCCAGAAAAGTGCTATATAAGTGTAAAGAATTATGATGATGATGATGATGATGATGATGATGATGATGTCAGTTGACCCCATTCCAGCACATTTGACCTTTACATCACCTGTTTACCTGACTGCTGTCTCAAGTAGTGTGTTATGAATTATGTAATCCAAAAGCCTAGCTTGTGAAAGCATTGTGGGGCAGAGTGGTCCTAGCAGCCTGTATGTCTTACCAGGTTTCGGTGGGGTGTGTGTGATTTTGCCTGACAGTTTGGGAAAGGAGTGGGTAAAAAATGGCTTAAACCTGTTACAATCAGGATAAGACATGATACCTATTTGCAGATCTCCGTAGACCCACTAGTCCTTTTTGCTCACTTACAGCAACTAGCTCCTTCAGTATTAATTGGACTGATAAGAGGCCTCCTGTAGTGTGTTATGAGAATCATGTATTATTTTTAGAAAAATTAATACAATACCAAACTTTATATATGGTACAGTGCACACGCTAGGGTTTACTTGCCAGGGAGAGTTATAAGCTGATAAAATTACAAGCTTTTCCCAGAAACTGTGTCTATCAGTTATAGTCTGAATGATTATCAATCCAGCAATTGTGTGTCAGAATCTTGGGAACATTAGCTTAGTTCCTAAACCACATCATCTTACTATCTTTGTGCTTAACTGGTGACTCAACCTATTAAAACCCCACATTTTTTACTGATATACCTCACTGTAGCAATGTATTATCAAACTGGAAAATCGCATCACGTTGTAATGGCTTAGCTTACTGGCAGTTCAGGCTTCACTCAAAAAGACTGTTATTTATAAATCTGTGAGGTCATCCCTTATGGGACTCCAGCCCATCTTAGAACGCAAGTTTTTGATGTTATGCAGTGCCATTTGTAATGTATTTTTTAAAGAAATAATTGTGTAACAAGTACATTAAGTATGATAGCTATTTAAATAAACATCAGATGCAAAATACGTTCGGTTAAGTAGTTTGTTTTTACATTGAGCACCTTCACTCATTAAGCTTTACAGCAGTTATGGCTAACGAGTTAGGCCTGAATTTTGACTAATTTTTTTACCTTTATTTCAGTCCTCTGGCACCAAGAGGTCAGCTCACTTTTTTATTATACTGTGTGCATAAGCATGGCGATTAATAGCAATATACATGTCATATGATAGATAGATACATAATCATAAATCTGTTTTATTCAATAGTATACAATGTAACAATAAAGTTTCCCTTTATTACTGAAATACTAATACTGAAATTAGTAGTAAGTCACAGTAGATAAGAATGAAGTAAAGTGAAAAAATAAGGCATTTCACAAGAAGCACATGAATGGCACAGTTTAGTTAAAATGCACATTGAGCTATATTTTGCTGTTACATTTAATTATTGTTAGTTGGTGAAAACCAGCCCATATGTAAAAAGCACTTCTTTCGGGGTCAGTGGAAGTGGTAACTAACAAATATCATTTAGCCATTTGTGTTATGTGTTATGTTGGGAAGTAATTTTTCAGATTCATTTCAAAATTCACCAAGACACATTCCAGTGTCTGGTGTCTAGCGTTTGCATTCCTCCACCTTGGATTTGCATTCCGTCATTGTCATGAATCGAAAAATACCTTTGTTAAAGAATACCCCTGCAATTTACTTGTTTTGAGTCAAGCATCTTGACTGATTTGAGAATGATAGTTTATTGAACTATCCTGTAATTATGGATTGATCAACAAGACTCATGCCACAGTCATAGAAAGTTCACTTTCCAAACGTTATACATCCTTGACCATTACTTTTCAGCAGCAAAAGAAATGTCAGTTTCCATTACCACAGTGCTTGGGTAAAACCTTACATATTGGAATGAAAAGTTATTGCACAATAATGAAGTACTTACAGATGCAACTATGAATGTGCATGAAAACTCACATTAGCTCTAAGAAAACTGATAGGTGGTACTTGTGGTGCATCAAATTCTGAAACTTGTTTACTTGCTTTGGTTATTTTTAGAAAGATGTAACATACTCATTTTAACTGCATTTCCCGTGAACACTTGCAAGGTTCAAATTAAAAACAATAAACAACATATACTTAAACATAAGTTATATAAGTACTTATAAACCACCAAGGCTGGATGCAAAAATTAGGAATTCTGGGAGATCTAGTTTTTGCAGACAGGTTCCCAATCTGTTATTTTTTAGTGGATTCTCCCATGTTATTTATGACTTGTCTATTCCTTGTATGATTCACTAACTTCTTAATTACATATCCCCTCAAATATGAAAATTTGTTTTTCCTCAAAAAAGTATTATGCACATTTTAGAATTTACTTATATTAATTTGAATTACTCTTGTCAACTGTTATTCTCGTGTCAATGGTGTTACCCTCATGTTAACTATGGTCCTACACATTGTCTAAAATAAATAGTATTTTGTTAGATTTATATTACACAAAAAGGACTTTCTAATTTGTTTAAATTTAATTTTCATTTTAAATGTGACTTTTGTGAGAAAATGGTAACACCACTGTTATTTGTTTTTGCACTTTCATGTTTAAATATACATGTTTAATGTAAGCTCCTCTTTAGATAAAAATAAACTTAAAAATGGGTCACACAAATATCCATGATATTAGAGAAGATGTAAATTGAACCATTTTTGTTTTTTGTTAATTGACAGGCTACAGCTACCATATATACAAGGGGAATTAAAGGGGAGTCACATTTCTGAGACCGGGTTATGAAATCTCGGTCACAAAATTAATTAATTGATGGTGTTTCAACATTTGACAAATTTGGAGTTCAGCACAAAATTGTGAACTTTGTGAAAGTATTAAATGATTGCTATGTTATCCCAAACCGCTGGTCTTTCCACAGGCGAGAGTGAGAGTTCATGCAAACTGTGCCATAAAGAAGTCCTTTCTGCTCACTACACCCTGTAAGCAAAATGGAGAACTAGGTCTCCAAACAATGTTCATTCTTTTTTTGGTTACTCAACTCGCATATATATTTTAAACATTGCCCTACTGTTGAGCATTTGGCTCTACAAAACATAGTGGTCACACACAAAACAGAGTATCAGGAGAAAGTCAAACTGTTTCCTTTTCTAAGGGATAATCGATTAGCCAAGAGATGGGTTATAAACATGGGCACTGATGTTGGTCCTGTTGACAAGTTTCTTGATGAGATTCAGTGCAATGTACGAGAGAATAATGACAGGTTGTGCAGCAGACATTTCACTGCAGAAACATTCCAACATGATCTGCATGCAGAGTTAACAAGTGGTATTTGTGAGCAAAAGTGTCTTAGAGTTCATATATTGAATTCAATTCAGTTGCACTCAATCAAATTGACAGTCTAGATAAAGTAAAAACATGCCATCCTGTATGTGTAAATTTCATAACATTGTATATGAATTAATACAGTTGCAAACTTTGCTTGGACTAAAGCATATACTTTATTGCAACAGAAATAGATTGGTTTAAAAATATTGTCAATTTGGGATAGGATTTCTCTCTTTTGAAAATTTTTACATGATTACGAAACCTAGCAGTTAATTTTGAAATATATTTTCATTTCAGATACTGAACCAAAACTTTAATTTTTCCCCATAAAAAGCAACTGAAGTTTTATCAGATTTAAACTTAAGACCTAAGTAAGGTGCATTAAAATTGGTATTATGATTAAAAGCAATATTTCTATCAAATTAAAAGAGATGTACTCACAATCGCGCTTGTTTACAGTGTAATATGGCCACTTCACATCACTGGATGTTTTGTTGCCTCGTTCTGAATCGCAGACAATGATGGTAATATGATGCTACACATACCTGAAAATAGTCTATTTTGTGTTGTAAATTGAAGGTTTTACACTTTACCATGTACTTTGTTTATTTGTTATTGTTTGAAATGCACTCATCAATGCAGGTTTTTTGTAACCTCAAAATACAAAAAAAGAGTTGCAGTACCCCTTTAAACTGCAGTCCCAAATTCTCAAACCGGTTAATAAAACTTGGTAACAAAATAAAATCATTGACGTTTATAGATAAAAATGACAAATTTCTAATTGAGATCAAAATCGTGAAATTCGTGAAAGTACTGTAAGTTGCCATGTTGTTGCAAACTCGCATTCGAATTCCTGCGAGCTGCAAAATGATTCTGCCCTTCCTGCTCACCAGTCACTGTAAGGACAAATGTAATATGAAGTACGAGCGAATAAGTACAGGTTGTGCAGCTGACATTTCACCACAGAAATGTTCCAATGTGATCTACATGCAGAGTTAACAAGTAAGTTGTATTTGTCTGCAAAACTGTTTCGAAATCCAGAGCAATATTTCTGTTGGTTTAAATGAGAAGTATTCACAAGCCTGCTTGTTTATAATGTAATAAGACCGCATCATGTTACCTGACGTTTTGTTGCCTCTTTCTGAATTACAGGACATAGTGCTGCACATACCTGGAAATTTAATCTATTTTGTAAATTGGAGGTTTTACAAGTTACTGTGTTCAATTTGCTTTATTTGTTTTGAAATGTACTCATCAATGCTGATTCTTTCTAACCCTGAAATATAAAAATAGCATTGCATTTCCCCTTTAAGGGGGAATCACTGCAATATAATGAATAACATGTTGATTTGTTTCTCTTAGTTTTGTTATTGTTTTAAAGTAAACAGTACAGAAATGCACAACAGAAATATAATATAAACCAATTTAAGACAATACTAAAGTCTGTTCAATTAATGTGTTCTGCCATTTTAGGTTTTGCCCAGTGTGTTTGGTTTGTTTCTTAGTAATTAAGTCTACCTTTTCATTCAGCATTTTTATTCATAACATTTTAGTTTCAAAACACATCAGGTTTGTTTGGTTTCACTTCTTCTGCAAGCAATTATAACATCGGAAATTTGTTGTTTATAATATTGTAAAGTGAAACTTAAGATTAAATTAACCCATCACTCATGGCACTGAGTACATGAAACTAAATTTCTCAATAATTCAATTCAAGGTGCTTTATTAGCATGACCGATGGGTACAATAAGTTTTGCCAAAGCAAATAAAAATAACAAAATAAAAACAAAAAATAAAAAATAAAAGTAAAATAAAATCTACAGACATTTACAACAAAGACATATCATAAAATATTTACATATAATGTATCTCTCATATCTGTCTCTCCGTCTCTCTCAAATTCAAATTCAAATTCAAGGTGCTTTATTAGCATGACCGATGGGTACAATCAGTGCTGCCAAAGCAAATAAAATAATAAAAAACTAGCACGGAACAAAACAAAAATAAAAGTAAAATAAAATCTACAGACATATTACAGACATTTAAAACAAAGACATATTATAAAATATTTACATTTACTGTATACAGGAGCATTATTGGGAGACAGACTCACCATTCCTCAGGCTGTGACAGGAGATCACATACTGGGCTGCCAGTTCAACTGAGTTCCCTCCTCCCTCTCCCAGTAGAATTGGGACCCGTTGTGATTCTGGCAGGTGTGGGAACTCTGGCACTAGATTTCTGAGTTTAGGGAAGAATGTTTCTCTAATCCCAGAGTATCTGTCACAGTGCAGTAGGAAGTGCACCTCTGTCTCGATTTCTCCCCGCTGGCAGTAGGAGCACAGCCTGTCCTCTATGGGCAGCCAGGTCTGCCTGTGTCTCCCAGTTTCTATGGCTAGGCTGTGGTCACTGAGCCTGTACTTCGTCAGGATCTGTTTCTGTTTGTTGTTTCTTATCTTGGTCAGATATTCGGCTAGTGTGTATTGTCTGTTGAGGGTTCTGTAGCATTCCAGTTTATGTTGTGTTTGTGTGTGTGTCCCAGTGTGTGAGATATTGCAGTTTGATCTGTGCTGTGATGTGGTTGAGTCTGAGTTGTGGTGCTCTAGCAGTGCTGTGCTGATGCTGGTTAGTGTCGGTGTGGCTCAGGTCAGTGAGCCTCAGGACCAGCTGGCTCAAGGGGCTCTGTTTTGGGCTCAGCTCTTGGCTCAGCAGGGCTTTGTGGTGGTAAGAATTTTGGTTGCTGTTTTTTAGGTGTAGCCAATACTTCAATATTCTTTTCTGTATGTTTATCAATAGTGGGTACTGGCCTAATTCGGCCCTGCACCCATTGTTAGGTGTTTTTTTCTGCACACAGAGGATGTTTCTACAGATCTCCATGTGCAGAGTTTCTATGGGGTGTTTATCCCATTGAGTGTAATCCTGGTCTGTGAGGGGGGCCCACACTTCACTGCCATATAGGGCAATGGGTTGGATTACACTTTCAAATATTTGGAGCCAGATTCTTGTTGGTGGGTTGATGTTGAAGAGCCTCCTTTTTATTGTGTAGAAGGCCCTGAGTGCCTTCTCCCTCAGTGCCTTCACTGCCAGGTCAAAACTCCCAGAAGAGCTGATGGTGAGACCGAGATATGTGTAGCTGGATGTGTGCGCCAATGTGTTGTTGTTCAGTGTGAATTTGTACCTATTTCCCTGCGGTCTGGCTTTCTTCTGGAAAACCATAACTCTTGTCTTGTCCAGATTGACTGTCAGCACCCAGGTCTGACAGTACTGCTCCAGTTGTGCCAGGGTCTGCTGCAGACCCTGTTCTGTGGGCGACAGCAGGACCAGGTCATCTGCATAGAGCAGGAACTTGATTTCTGTGTCGTGTAGTGTGAGACCAGGAGCTGCAGACTGTTCCAACATTCCTGCTAATTCGTTGATATAGATATTGAACAGTGTTGGGCTTAGGCTGCAGCCCTGTCTTCGCCTTGGGTGAAGAATTTGGTCCTTTTGTTTCCAATTTTCACTGCACATTTGCTCTCTGAATACATTGATTTAATGATGTTGTACACTTTGCCCCCTATGCCACTTTGGAGTAGTTTATAAAACAATCTTTCATGCCAAATCGAGTCAAATGCTTTTTTGAAATCGACAAAGCAGTGCAAAAATGTTTCCTTTGTGTTTTTGGTGGACTTGTTTGTCTATCAGTGTGTGTAGGGTGTAAATGTGATCAGATGTGCGGTGACCTGGTAAGAAGCCAATCTGACTTTTACTCAGGACATTGTGTTCAGTAAGGAAGACCAGTATTCGTGTATTTAGGATACTGCAGAATACCTTCCCCAGGTTACTGTTCACACAGATGCCCCGGTAGTTGTTGGGATCGAGTCTATCTGCACTTATAGATGGGCGTGATCAGTCCTTGGTTCCAGGCCTTGGGGAAACATCCATGAGATTGAGGAGTTTGAGCAGGGCTTGTTGCAACTTTGGGCTGCTGTGTCTCAGCATCTCGTTCTTGACTCCATCTTGGAAACAGGCTTTGTGTGGTCTGAGGGCCTGGAGTTTGTCCAGTAGCTCCTGCTCAGTGATTGGGGAGTCTAAGGGGTTTTGGTTGTCTTTGATAGCCAATTCCAAAATTTCAAGATTTTCATAAATGGTGTTTTGGTCTGATTGGTTTGTATTTGGGAGCTTTTGATAGAGATTTTCAAAGTATGTTTGCCAGATTGTTCCATTTTGGATGGCCAATTCTTCTGGTTTTGATTTGTTTAAATTGTTCCACTTCTCCCAAAAACAGTTCTGATTTAGTGACTCCTCAATTTCTGCAAGTTGTTTGTTTATGTATGTGTTTCTTTTCTTTTTCAGTGTGTGTTTGTAATATCACTGTCTCACACATTCCAAATTGATATTGATATCAATATTGATATTACATTCACACATTCCAGCATGTGTTTGTAATATCAATATCTCACACATTCCAAACAGAGTGAAACATTGGTGGTTAAGTGGCAGAAGTTTTCCTGCCACATGGGTTTGATACCCGGACAGTGCACCAGCTTTATTTAACAAAATGCACTTGGGGATAATAAAGACTAATAATAAAATAAATATAATAAATGTGTACTATGTTGACTTTTGTTAATTTTATGTTGTAAATATCACAGTATGGTAAATATTAAATTATTATAATATTATTAATAAATGTAATAATAACCAAATTACAAATAAATTGAATCAACATTTGGATCAAAATCACAATTGGTTTGAATCATTGAATGCAATTTGCTAGAACTTCATTTACTTCAAAAAAACATGTTTAAAAAGCTCTTTATGTTCTTACAGTGAAAAGCAAGGCTCAAAAACTTTTTTGCAAGGATGAACCTCTGTAGCAAATGTGGTTCTTGTGACATACAGTATCTTATTTAGAGTTGTTTGTAATCATTGTATTTAATGAAAGTGTCGCTTGTGCAGTATAGTCCATGTAGAATGATTGACATGAGAAAGTACTAATGGGTTAATAAAACTTTAATAGTATACTGATTTGTCTGAAAATTTATTGCTACAATACTTTAAGGGCTCATTGTACCACCAGGCAGTTTTACAGAGTAGTACAGTCCAGCCCCAGATTATTAGAAAAGAAACACCATGATGCCATGAGATGGCGCTGTCGGTCATACCGCGGCACCTACTGGAGTATACTGACATCTTGAGTATTCTAGATAGCTGCTACTATCTGTAGTTCAGAAGCTTGTTGGGTATAGTTCTTCTTTTGATTGCATTTCTCAATTGTTTAAACATTTATTTTTGTTTAGACAGTATTTAAATATTTTTCATGTTGCAAGAAGCTCATCTGCTTTCAGGAAATTGTTGTCCATATATGTCCTTTGGTTTTTATCAAGTGTACCAAATTTAATAACTTAAATTGTAGAATGTCTTTTTATGCCATGATGACAATTCCAGTAGTATTTTTCAAGTTCACTTCTAATGTGTTTAAACGTTTCACATTGCTATATATCACTGAGGAGTGATTCACATTAAACTGTATGTATTAAAATAACCTATGTCAGTTCACTGATGCTTTATTGTCCATGTAAAAAAATGGGCAACTCATAGTGATCTATCTGTAGATTTGTCAGTAGATATAGAATCATTGTCAGCTGTATGGTCCAGTTCTTTATTTTTTGTGCAAATCAGCCATCTGTGTTAAGAAATCCCTTCTTGCGTGACTGGCTGATTATTATGTTTGTAGAGGAATGCAAGTCTTGGGATGGATGACTTTCCAGGTAAATATTAGCCCAGATCTTAGGTGGACTTGGCATTTTAGCCTTTTATTTCCCTTTCTTTTTTTACGGAACACTCTCTTACCCATGTCAGTCTTAGCCTTTTGTTTGGTTTTGTGATTTTAAATTTTAAATGTTGGTCTATTACTACTTTTTGAGTGTGGTCTGATAAATTGCAAAATTTGCAAAATAAGTAACATGTGTTGGTATACAGTACACCAGGTGGACTTTAATTTTCTTTATGCTTTTCTTTAGTCATTAATAAATGTCTGTATTAATTTGTACCATTCACCTCTTCATATTTAGTTTATAATTGTGTAATTAATCACAGTTTCTATGTTGATCACCTGATGATTGCTGAGATTACAGTGGTGGTGGTGCCGTTGAGTCGGTATGGACTCATGGTGACCCTATGGACAGTTCCATGGCAAGATACGGAAGTAGATTGCCAAGCCTTTTCTTCTGCGTAGATGTGCAAGTGTTGTTGATGTTATATTTGACCCTCCGTTATTGGAGAACCTTGCACCTGATGTGGGACACGGAGGTTATGAGTCTTGTGATCTACCAACTGAGCTAGTCGGGGACTTACAGGGAAATCCTGAAGAGTACCTACAGGGAAACCCAGAGAAAAATGAATGAACTACATTTACATCATGTGGTTAGCAAAAGCCCCAGGTCCAACCCATTGAATTCTACAGTCTGGCAGGTTATCTGTTTAATGCCTTAGATGCTGAAGTTTTGGGAATAAGAACCACAGTAACAATCAGTTAGGTTTTAAGATCTAGTGCTGGACATGTTGGACATTAGTGTTGGTCTGAAGCTACAGGGGTTTCTTGCCTTAAAAAGCACATGAGAAAATGAAGCAAATTATTTGTAACTGTAGGTTATTAAAATTTAGCACATAGAGTTACTAAGGAGGATTCTGCTTTAAATAATTTTTTCTTATTTATCACAGTACATACTTTTCACCTATCTTATCAATCATGGGAAGCTTCGAGTGTACTTAGTTGACCTTTTATACTGGTGTATGATTGGATGCTTTTAAATAAATAATGATTTTAGTACCTATTTCAGGTGTGTATACAATACCACAAAGTGCTGCTTATAATAATCATAATGAATACCAATTTCCAGAGTGCTGTATGGCATTTTAATAGACTTGTATAAAATAGAGGATTTTAATTCAAAATTAAGTAATGTAGTGCGTAACAACAATAAGGGGGTATTCAACAAAAGTGAAACATTTCTTAAGCAATTGAACCACTTCAGTGGAATATAATAAAGGTTAATAAAGGTTGTGGTTCAGCTGAATAACTCACCAACAGAACCAACAGGATTACAATAAATAAAAAAACAAATAGGCTCTGTGGAAAACAGCTTTAGAATAAAACATCAATCAAGTCACAAAGGCAGACAAAAAAAATCAAGAGAAATACGAGGACCTGCTCTGAGCATTGAATATCGTGGCCCAGCCTTATTTCTCGTCTTGTGCTGTGGGAATACATGTATCTGTTGTGTTCTCCATGTAGTGTCACAGAAGGAAACTCTTGACACGTTATATAAATATTTGGAGCATTTTGCTCATCCCTTGTGTACTTCATTTGAGTTTAATGTTGAACATGGGGAAGTGAACTTCTATATCAGTAACAACAACTGGAGCCCAAAGTGTGCTGTGCAAAATGTTCTCTAATATGTAGTATAAATATTTTCATGGTTTCCTGCCTCTGGCCATTGTGTTTCATATGGTTCACATCAAACACCTAATAAGTGGGTGCTTCTCACTTTTGTGTTTATATTAGGTTACCAGATTTCCATAATGGAAAAACAGATCATTGGACTTGCTAAGGTGAATTTACTGAAAATCAGTCTTTTCACTGTGACTATGATGGTTGGGGAGGTTGTGTCTGGTTCTATGTCCATCTTTGTTGATGGTACATCTTTTTAGCATACCCTGGCATCATTATATTGCTTTTTAAAATCACATGATATGACAGTAGTTTAAGTCACACAGAATTTATGACTCTTGGTGTGAACACCAAAGAACTAATCACACCCTTGTGCCAAAATAAAGGAAAAATGCGTTGTTTTTCAGAATAAGTGTGCTGCCACCCTATGATGCTTCACCGGTCATTATATCTTCAGAAACCATGATGGCAACTCATTCAGTGTCCATAGACAACTTCCAGGAGGGGCAACAGGCAAGTTATTCTATAATCTAATTGATTTTGGTCAATTTTCATGAATGTAACATATTGTGAGGAGGCCTATACTTTTTCTGTCTGTGACCTTTAATTTAAAAAGTGCCTTTAAATATAATATAATATTCTTTGACTGTAATGATTAATTTTATAGGTAAGATATAATGTGCAGCGCTGGGTTCCTGGGTTCAGTTTCAGAGCTGCTATCTACATGGGGTTTTCGGATTCTGGTTTGACATGCTGCCGTGAAGTTAAATTTGATTGAATGACACTTTTATATGTGTGATGGGAGTCAAGTTTATACAAAGATAATACACTGGTTCCTATGCCTGTATGAATGAGTGGGAAGAAACAAGGCTTTACTGAAAAAGACTTACATTTAATTTCACATTTGTCATGTGAGATATACTGCAGACATCTAGCTGTTGAGGTAAAAATCTAACATTTTGATCTAAATGTTTTGCTTCTGCATAAGCCACAGATAGCACAACACCGAAGCAGCACCATGCCAACTGTCAAGAATAGTGGTAGCTGCATCATGGTACAGGGCTGCTTCTTGTCACCAGATCTCATCTCAAAAACCTGCTTGAATTTGTCTGTAATCTAAAATTAAGTTTCAAGGTTTACAATAACTGAAGCACAGAAACAAAGTTATACTGCTGCACTTTGACAAGAAGAGAGTGAATGTTCTTAGGTGACCCAGTCAAAGTCCTGGCTTGGGTCCTATAGAAAATACACGGTGAGAGTTTTAAGCAATCTGTTAA
The DNA here is from genome assembly GCF_059453375.1 of Lepisosteus platostomus. Classification (NCBI taxonomy): domain Eukaryota; kingdom Metazoa; phylum Chordata; class Actinopteri; order Semionotiformes; family Lepisosteidae; genus Lepisosteus; species Lepisosteus platostomus. The sequence continues at coordinate 34,681,648 of NC_142612.1, forward strand.
TCGGTAACAAACGGATCGGAATTGGAGCAATTTTGCCAAGAAGAATGGCTAGAATATTTCACTGTATTAAGCTGGTAGAGACCTATCCTGGATAATTTATAGTGGTGATTAAACTGCCAGAAGCTGTAACATAACATTGCTACTACCTATTACTGATGTAGGAAGCTGAATACATGCAGTAAGTAAATTTCAGTTGTAAAGTATATAATTTTTTCAAGTTTTGTTGAAATTCAGTCTCCTTCACATATACAGTAGTTCAGTTTGACCATCACTGCTTTGAATAAGAAATGTTTGTTTGACAATGTTATGTGTGTTTTAAAATATAACGTTATTAGTGGAAGGTAAATACTGTGGATGCGTAGGGTTGCACATGTGAGGCATTTTCAGTCATGCTTAGAAATATCACGTACATGAATGATCTAGCTGGCAAATAAGTCAGTTTTGCAGAGGATACTAAGATAGGAGGATTAAGGGAAAATGAAATTCAATAAGATTTAGATAAAGTTAAAGATCGTATAAAAACTGATGTACATTTCCCCAGTGCATCATCCCATATTTAATGTAGGACAGATGCAGGGCATTATATGCTAGTAGAAAAAATATGAACTATCCATATAAAATTTGAGGGAATACCCAGACTTCAAGAAACTACTTAAGTGTTTATCTTGACACATAAAGTAAATGTGTCAAGACAATGTCGGGTGGTAATAAAGGCAATGGATTTAGGAATACTGGCATATATACTTGGAGGTGTAAAATTTAAATCAAATTAAATTTAAATCAAAAGATATTAACATTGTACAACGCAATATGATGATTTCACTTAGAATACAGTTTACAATTGTAGTCACCATGTTACAGAAAACATTCCCAGCTATGAAGCAGATCTTAGTATCTGTCCATTCATCCATCAAATAATTTTCTTCCTTGTTAGGATTATGGCAACTGGCATAAAACTCCCATAAGTATGTATACAAGAATGTCCAATTTAGGAAACACCATTAAACCTTGGCAGCACATCTTTGGATGGTGGGAAAGAACTAGAGTACAACTCTACACAGACTGCTATTCAGTCCATAACTAAATCCTGGATCCAGTGCACATAGAGCTACAAAGCAACAGTGGATGTAATAGTAAAATTATGTGATACTAGTAAAGTTGCATTCAGAATATTGTGTACATTTTTGGTCTCCACATTACAAAAAATGTTTTTATTGGAATCAGTCCAGAGTAAACCAACCAGATACATTTCTGGGCTTTAAGGAAGGTCTTAAATATGCTTAGAGAAGTGAATCTTTTGAGACTTGAACAGGGAAGACTACAATGACACATACATACAAGTTTGAATTCTTGAATCATTGATATAGTCAACTCAGTCGACTTCTTCAGAATGAACAGTGAAACAATTAAAAAATGGAATATACAATAAGGGTCTTCTTTCAAGACGTAGCAGGATGAGATATTTACAGTAGATGAATTAGTTACTTGCACCCACATGAGTTAGTTGGGGTTTATGACCTTGTTGTGGTAAATTCTTCATCAGAGGAGCAGGACACAGTCTTGTGCAGATTCAGTTTTATTGAGCTCAATAAGTACAGCAACGCGCCCTGGGTCTGCCCCACAGAATAAAAAAACAGCAAGGGTTTCCCAGCTCTTATATACAGTCAGAAAGAAGTTTATTTCACAATCTGAGTGCTTGTCCTGTTCTTTGATATGTACTTACTTCTTGTCCTGCTCTGTCTTGCTTTAGGTTCTGTCCTTTGATAAGCAGCAGACATTGATCTGCTTTAACCTGTTTGTGGGTGTTGTACCTGTCTTTTATTATGTATTCTATTAGGTCTTTTTTTAAGTCACTGGGACTGCTAAAGCAAGTCAGCTTTATGGCATTTTAACTTTTTCAACTTTTGTTGAAAGCTAAATTAACAGAACCCAGCAACACCTCTCACAATGTGCTTAAGTGGTGATATTGTGATGCTGGATAAGTGAGATGTATACATGTCCCACTTCAATCTAATCTCACTTATAGCATGTCTTTTTTTTTAGAAATGTACAATATGTAAAATATCTGAATATGATTATTGCACAGACACAGGTGTTAGTACTTGAAATTTATCAACTTTATGTTAATGTGTAGAGGGGAGCTGACATCCACTGTATATAAAGTCTCTCTGGCACATGCATTAAATCCCTAAAGATATCAGTGAGTCACCATCCCCAAGCTTTCAAATCTCTGCTCGAAACCTTTGTTAGATGGGCATTTATTTAACTGGTTCTGTGTGCGAGAAACTGTATTACATACCCTCACCTACTATCACCTCTCTATGTGAATTTTTTTGTTTGTTGCTCTTCTGTATAGCCACTATTTGAGAATATTAAAGGTGGTGTATAAAAATAAAGTTTATTATTATTGCTGTTGTTGTTAATAATACACTACACTATAGCAGTGTAGGAGGTTTTGGCTCATCTTACCTGCTTGGTAGTTAGAAGCTAGGGTGTCTGTTTCAACAACATGACTGAGTAGGTGGTTCTTCACTCATACCTGTGCCAGATGCTTGGTTTCATCTCTCCTGTTATATAAGTACATTTTTTCAATGACCTGGTTGATTTAAACCCATGGTTCTCAAACTGTTTGGACCAAGTGCTACCCCTGATTAAACAAAGCATCCAAGTACCACCTACAAGTCATCTTCTCATAGGAACCACAGAAACTCTCGATGACCAACATGAGCGTGCGCACACACACACTCACACACACATATAATAAGCATTATAACAATAAACTTTATTTTATATAGCGCCTTTAAAGGTGGCTTCTCAAAGCACTTTACAGAATGACAACAGGAACAACAACAATTAAAAATAAACAATAAAAAAGCACCATTTCAGTGAGAGGGGTGAGCCTGTTTAGTTGAGCAAAGCAGACGTGAATTCATTGGTCGGGCCTTGATACAATTCACAACTTTGACAACAGAGTCTAACAGATTTTAAATTCTCAGGCATTTTCCTGACTGCCAAGGCCTCGCAGTGAATGCTGCAGTTCATCCACTTCATATCTGGAGCAGCCTCTAATTCGTGCAACTACACTGCTGCGTCAGCTTGTCATCGCTCTAGCACTGTCTGTACAAACTCCAATGCATTTTATCCAGTTGATGCAATTATCTTCGATAAATTTATTCAGAAGCTGAAATATGTGCTCTCCTGTAGTTCCTGTTGATAGTGGCTTACAGAACAGAAAGTCCTTATGGGACGTGCCCTCAAACTCGTAAACGAGCAAATTGGCCAAATCAAAGGCATCCACGGACTCATCTAATTTTCCCCGTTTGCTTTTCAGGAGTCCGTCTCAGAAGTTAAAAGAAGTTTTTATTTCATGCAAATGTGAGCGAAACACAGAGACTCTGTGTATTTTTCTGAAATTAATCTAGAACAGTCCTTAAATATTTGTTTATCAGCTGTGCTTACTAGATTGGCATTGTTCCAAAATCACGCACATTCTCCTACCTCCTTATTTGCTGGAGATTTTTAAATACAATTTAAATACGGTTTTACAACTTTTTTATATACAATTGTCCGCTTACGTTCGTAGCACGCATTCATATTTAAGGTTATAGAATATTTGACACATAAACTAATTTGATTAAAATAGAAAATATGAAAACCCGTCCCAATTTTTCAGGGTCATCTGGCGTACCACCTAGGGGTGCTCCGCTCCGTACCATAGTTTGAGAACCACGGATTTAAACCAGTGGGCCCAAAAATGCTTATAAGAGTGTTTAACAAAGTCATTTCTGCCTGTGTCTGCACATTAATTGGTAATTAAGACCTGCTGAAAAAGCTGTAGGAGCCATTTTAAACCTAACTGAAACTTTTGTTCCTTATATTTCTTGTGAATGATGCACTTAAAAGAGATTATTTATAAGATTATGATGATCTGGGTCTCTTCCTCACAACATAATTATGAATTTATGGATATATTTCTCAGTTGTGCTCTTTTCTTATGATGTGGTCGGGCATGTCCACCGGAAAATCTTTTTTTTCAAAATGGCAAAGGTAAACTTTTGTAGACAGTTGTATCAAATGTAAGTGAAGACAACATATTTGTTTTGTTTGACTGGGGACAACCACAAGACCTTTAAGATATAACACAATATCAATAACTAAAAGTGATAGTCATTCTTTATTTGAAGGATAGGGAATATAAAACTTTTGACAGTAAGTTTGAAAATAATACAAATTTTACACAAGTCAGTTATTTGTGGTATGGGTTAAGGGAACCAAGAACCCATCCCCCAAGCACAAGGTACACGGTGGGATGATACTTCTGTCAGAATTCCATTTCACAGCTACTACTGCATAGTATATACATTAATACGAGGCCAGTCTAGAGACAGCAGCTAACCCAAATAGAGTAAAGCTGCTACTTTAAAGTACTCATTGTGTAACTGCTCTGCATGCAAAACATCTGGTTAATTTAACCAGCATTATTAAGATGAGTAGACATAGTATCTATGACTGTAAGCACCAGAAAATCTCAAGCTTGCAAAGTATTTTTAACACTCTTGCTTTCAATTAAAGCCATTGTTATCAAATCACATGTACAGGAATCACATGGAAAACATCTCTGATCCTTCTCTTAGCAGATGATAGAGGGAGGATTTATTAGTCTCGTGATAGACATTAATAGAGTCCGAAACTATATGAAACAGTTCTAAGAGAACTTTTTTGATGGTATTTGTATACAAATGTTAATTATAAGGATTTCAGCATTCTTTTTAATTTGCTGATGTATCCTGTGATTGATTCTTCAGTAATTAACTTCTTGTCATAAAGATATTATCTAGTAAGGAAAAACCTAGTATGGAACTTCTATATTGTATATGTACCGTACATGTATAGAACCTACACCTGCTATTTTAACCTACACCTGCTAGATAGAGGGTCAAAAACTACTGTATAATTAGCATATCATTGACAAATTTGTAATTTCTTTAATTCTAAATTGCAGCCTCTGTAACAAGTGTGATGATAATTAAATTGACATTTAAACTTCAATGTTTCTGTATTTTACAGCTTAGCTGTAAATTCTTTTTAAGTGGTAGTTTCATGGGAAATGCAGTAAAATATAGTGCATATACAGTCATTTTTAGTTCCAGTTTTGATGAGATAGGAATGCATTATTTTACATGTCCATTAGCATGATAACTCCTGGTTCATTACTGTTCTTTACTTTATTCCCATCTATTTAGGATCTGCCAGTAGTCAATCATCTGTGTTTACAGCTGTAACCCCTGTACCAGAGAGCATTAGGACATCCATCTGTGGGAGCTGTTCATTTCAAACACTGCAAATTCCAGAGTGCCCTACAGTTTATGGGTGATCATAAATGACAATGTATGCTTTAGTGTAAGAAGCTGAGCAGGTTTTTGCAATTTGGACCAGATTCAAGTGGCACTTAGTTGTGTGATTCTGGTAGGGATACTTGTCTGCTAAGGACAGGGGTCAGGCCTGAAACAGGGACATGCACTCCAGGGTTTAACCTGAGTTCAGAGTGACTGGATTTACTGGTTGACAATCTGGTACACTTCCACGGGTTCTAATTTTTCAAACACATGACACAAAGTATTATTTGAACCGGTTTAGATGAGTAAAATTAGGAGTAACTTCAATAATAAACTTTATTTTATACAGTGCCATTAAAAGCAAGTGCTCAAGGTGCTTTACTTAAAAGTAATAAAAGGTTAAAATAATAAACCCGCAACAAAGATTAAAATTAGCGGAAACAAACGGAAAGTTTTATAAAGTAATAGAAGATGCAAAGAGGCAGACAGACATCAATTAAATAAAAGCATTTTTAAAGAAGAAGGATTTGAGTCTGTTTGAAGGTGTTGAAGGAAGCTGATTCTCTGTTATTTTTGGAGAAAGTATTCCAGAACTGTGGGGCATAGCAGGAGAAGGCCTTGTCACCCATAGAATGTAGATGAGCTTAAAGGACAAACAGGAGACCAGAATCAGACGAACAAAGGATGTGAGGTGGGGAGTAGGGAAAAGCTCAGACAGGTACTGAGGTTCATTCAATTCATTATAGGTTCAATTCATTATATGAATTCATGTATTCATATAAGCCATGTAGAGCCTTATAGTTGAGCGTTGAGGATTTGAAATTGAGACAAAACCTGATAGGAAGCCAGTGCAAGGACTCCAGGACAGGAGTAATGTTATCACTTGCATGTGACCCAGTCAAGGGTTTGTTCAGAGTGGATTTAGAAACTCCAGCGAGTAGGGCTTTGTAGTTTTCAATTTTAGAGGAGAAAGATGTGTACCAGCCTTTCATCAACAATCGGGAGACAACACACGTTTCTGAATTGGAAGAATTAGTTTTTTTCTAAAGTCCTCAAGAATTTCAGGGTGTTTTCTCATACCTGAACACTTTTTTCATTTTCACAGTCACACTTTTCATTCACAGTTCTGAGCGCCCTGGACTGTTTTCACTGGATGTTTTTTAACAAGAAAATTTCCAAAGAGATGAGATCAGCAGTATTGGAAATTCCTCTTTTGTGGATAGCAGCTGTCATCCTAGCAAATCTCCTCCCCTTCAATATAAAGAGTACACTCTGATGGAGATTTAAACACAAAGTTAGACTATATATCATATGTACTGATTCAAAGGAGTGCTGTGTTCTTTCTGAAATCTTCTGTGCACCAGCCAAGTCACACCAACCTTCTGGCAATCTGAGTGTCATAAACATACAAACTTGGAATCAGCGGGTTGCGCAGACATTGATAAGCTTTGCTGCATGAACCACAGCATTCATTGGTTTTGTCCTTTTTCTTACCCAGATGCAAGTAGTAGCACAGACGAACAGTGACCCAGAGCAAAGGTTTACGGAAGGAAACAGCAGTGGCGGAGGCAGTAGTCCAGCCCCTGCAGAATCACAGAAACCAATGGATGCAGATAAAGAATCGATATACAGGTATTGTTCCTAACCCTTTGTCTAAAGGGTACTGTATGTTTCCAGCATGAAACAGTGTGATCTGGATCACTTATGTAAAATATGTTAAACACCTTTCCCTAGTGTTGGTGTTAATAGGAGGGCACAAAAAGTGCAATATATTTGTGATTTGAAGGTGCTAATGTTGTTCCTCTCTGCAGGCATCCACTCTTCCCATTATTGGCATTGCTCTTTGAGAAATGCGAGCAGTCAACCCAGGGTTCAGAGTGCATCACCTCTGCAAGCTTTGATGTTGACATTGAGAATTTCGTAAGGAGCCAAGAAAAGGAAGGGAAAGCTTTTTTCAGTGAAGATCCAGAGCTGGATAACCTGGTTTGTTGTTTTTTTTCTTTAAATCAGTACCCTAACATGTTAATAAAAACTAATGGAAAGTGCAAAGAAATGTCTTATCCAGGAGTCAATCTTAGTACTTTAAGTTTAAGCGAAACATGGATTAAGGTTTGGGCTTCTTTCTTATATACTTCATTCAAAATCATTAAAACTAAGTTGTAAAGCTAGAAACAGCCCATATTAAAATGCTTGAAATTTCTGATCAAAGGTATTTCTAAAAATGTTGTACTTACAACACTGAACTTTTGAGGTTTGCTGAGCTGCTTACCAAGCTTACTCTTCGTAGCCTTGAGAAGTCTGTCTTTTCAGTCCTTTTTTAACCCCTTCAGTGCTAGAGTAGGCCCGTTTTTTCTTGCTTCTCAAGTTGCCAACATCTAATGGTTTGGAAGATGTATGACAGGCATAATCCACTCAAAATATGGGACTCTTTCCTACTGAAACAATGGATAATCTAAAGACTGACATCTAAACTAACCTATAGTCTTTTCTTCTGCATTAAGTTAAATTCAGGAGATGTTAACAAAACTAATATTTATAATTTGGGATTATGTTTTAGATTCAGCACTATTTTTTACAGTGTACAATGTAGTATTGTTTTCATAACTATGACCAATTGCTTACAAAATTGTACAGATGTAGGAGGTTTTATTTAGTAATGCCACATAAGAGATGAAAATAATCAGTTGTTGTGCTGCATCTGTGTTTTTAATTTTTTTTCTTAATGGGTATTCAGTTACCTGGCCTCATAAGAGACATATGCTCCAAACACTGAATCATTGATGCCAAAACTAGCTTATTAGACTCTCTTGTTTTGTCTGTAGTTCAGTTACTGTTTCGTCTGGAACTTCTAATCTTTCATGTCTTGTGGCCATGTTGTGTGTGAGTTGAGCAGGTCCAGGTTTCTGTGGATTGGAAATAAACATTTCCATAAAATATTAACGGGTTATTCAACAGGTCTTTATACAGTAAAAATAATATTTCAGAACATTTTTTCTACACCTTTTTATGGTTCTATTTTTTATTCTGAACTTTGTGAAGGGGGCCTGTGTATGGAGTTTGCATGCTTTCCTCGTATACAGTATGTATAGGGTTTATCTGGGTGCTTCAGTTCCCCCTGCCTTCCAAAGACATGTTAGCTAAGATATTGGTGCCACTTATTGTTACAGTGTGCTTATGTGCATGTCTCCCGCTAAAGGCTCTGGGTCGCTGCTACTATCACCAAGAATAAGCAGCTTTCTGGTAATGATGATTTGTTTCTTAATTTATTTGCAAGAGCACTTCTTTTTGAGAAAAAAAACAAATTAGTTCAGCAGTTCTTCTTAGGATAGATGTTTGTATTTTACACTTTTTTAGATTTTGCGTTGTAACTTTTATTAAAGTAATCTGAATATATTACATATAGCTGTTGGGTTTTTATACAATTATTTGCTGGTCTTTTAAAAATAATTTCTTGATCAATATCTTTTTGGAATGTAAAAATTGATCTGGTTCTTTTCAAACACTAGATTTTTTTATGTTTAACACCTTTAAAGCAAAATCATTGATTATTAAAGGTTTTTAGAAATAATTTACTTTGCTGTATTTGTGTAGCTGTTATTTTTTTATTCAGTGCATAAAATCTATGATATAGGTACACTTCAGAACTGTTAAACTTCTGTGAATAATTTCTATAACATTACACTTTACACATTTATGTGTATATTATTTGTGAAATAATATACTTTCATTTTCCCCAAATAGTTCTTGTGAATTTCAGAATTGCTGTATCAGTCGGTTGAATTTACAACTGTACATTTAATTATTTCCCCCAATTTTAATACGTTTGTCTGTTTTTTCATTGCTTAATGCTGTAGCGGCGAGGCTTATTAATAAGAAAGAATTAAGTGTTCTGAGCCTTCCCAAATGAGGCCCCATTTCTCTGTTCATCTCTGTGGTGCAGCCAGAGAGAAACTATTCATGCAGGCTGATTTAAGGTTCCTTTGATAAGGACAGCGCCCAAAGGGGGATGCACTTAGCTAAGCCTGGCTATCATGATCAATGGTCATCCATTGGCGCCTATCTGTCTAGGGAGTGCCAGATGGACATTTGGACTGCATTCCTAAGTGTCAGGAGTAAGTGACTCATATCTCACCTTGATCAACCAATCAGGGACTGGTAGGGCCGAGTAACCCACGTGGGACTCTGATGCCCATGGAACTTTCAGCCAATCAACGAGCTGAAGTTCCTCCAGGTAAAAACAGGCAACACAGAGATTCAGTAAGATTCAGAAGGGAGGATTCAGGAGAATTCTGTGGACTGTTCTAAAGGGAATTCAAAGGAGAATTCCAGGGCAGGACGGCCCAGGAGCAGAAGGCTCCCAAGGGCAGGACATTCTCGCAGCGCGCCTCCTGACCATCCTGAGACTCAGCTTGGACAACCACGGAACGGCCAGTGTGTCCGAGTGCCAGAACTTTCCTTTGTCTAGAGTCTAGAGCGGAGGTTGCCAGAGAATAACCAGAGGATCCACCCGAGGTTAGCATCAGCAGCAGGCCTCGTAAACAGGTCGGAACTGTGGACAGCTGAATCACTATTCAGAACTAGCTCTTCATCAGGAACGAACCGGTCCTCTTCCTGACTTGATGGGACCCACAGTCATCTTTTCTCCTGTGCACAAACTTTGCCAGTTAAAGCCAACAGTGAGCATCAGCAGCGCATCGTCGCAAACCGCACAGCACAGCCTGGCACGCAGCCAGAGAACGCGGATTGGACAGCAACAGCCTGCAACTGTTTCTTTGTGCCCGCAGGAGATCTGAATCCCCAAAGATTGGATGAGTATTCAACTTCAATGCATTACAGCTCGAGAATTCAATTGTTATCCTAACCAGTTGATATCAATTTAATTCCTAAGAGTTATGTACTTGTTTTGAGTATCTAATGTCGAAGTTATAACCAAGTTCATTTATGAAACGGTCTAAATGAATGATATACTGAACGTATGTCCTCTTGATATGTGTAACACTTTGTAACTGACTGAATATATACCTTTTGTATTCTGATAACCCTCTCGATAAGATCTGTTAGTTTTACATGCATATTCTATGTATTAATAAATGTAAATGTCGCATGGTTGGATTCTAAAGCCATCAAAAGAATCAACTTTGTGATTTACTGCTACAATTAATAATTGTCTCAGTAAATGCCCAAACCCTACAGAACTGGTGCCTTCAGAGAGCCACTACATTTACATTTTGGCTATGCCAACGTTACATTTATGGCGTCCCTGAGTGGCTATGATTACATATTTGGCGTCCCTGAGCCGGTTTTCTTACACATTTGGCGTCCCTGGGTGGGCGTGGCAAGACTGAAATGAGTCAACCAAGCGGAATAATTCAATATAAAACGCCGCGGGTTTCATACACGACAATACAGTGTGCTGAAAGCCGAAATGAAAAAAAAGTTCTCCTTGCTCTTTAAGCAGTGCTTGATTGTTTTGTGATCTTTTGTGATCTACCGGGTTGATTGCATATTTGATCTTGTGGTTTTCTGTGGTAAAACTGTGATTTCGTACTTAAAAGTAATACTCTTTAAGTTTAACGATGGTTGCTAAAAGGTCTGAATTCGAGTCGCTATTAAGCACTCTCTCTAGCAGCGACAGGTCTGACCACGATCTCTACCATATCTCCGTCAGAAGAGAAGCTAGGAGAATAGATCTCCATTCTCTGAGAGAGCTAGCGAAGGACATAGAGAGATTTGACCCCGCAGTGTCAGAGAATAATATCGAGAGCTATATTCAGGACCTCAGGTATACCCTGCAGTACCTGCCAAACGCCACAGAACAGGAGAAAGTGTTTCTGGTCAGGAAAACTACCAGCAGAGCTGTACATGAGTGGATGGCTAGGCAGATGAAAGAAGTCTGTAATGATTTTGAGGAGCTGTGTCAAGCACTTATCGAAGAATACAGTGCGTTTATTGACCCGTCTGCCGTGATAGCCGCCGCTCTTAACATTAAGCACGAGAGAGCAGAGTCCCCTCGCGAATATTACGAGAGACTTAGACGAACTTATTTTGCAGGGCGAAATGATGAGGGTTGCGAAGAGAACACCCATTTCAAGGGTTTATTCATTGCGAATCTCCACCCGTCAGTCAGAAAGATGATCTTAATGCATACAGATGCACAGACCATGAAAATGACTGATATTAAGAGATTCGTGCAGAAAGCCTGGGAGTATGACGTCCAAAGTCGCTCTGAGAAAAAAGCTGTTAAAGCGACTGTGTTCGCCGTCAGAGCCAGCAGGGTTAATTCCCTCCTGCTCGAAGGAGCACAGGCTCCTGAGCTGGCTAAGCCCCGTTCCAAAGCAGGCACACAGGACCGCACCCAGCGTCCTAAGTGCCATGAGAACACCGGGGGAGGGAAAGGACTAGAAAAAGCTGAACAAAAGGATTCAGTAGCTGCCCGCCTGGCCAGGCTTGAAGAAGCTTTATTAGGACAGGGACAACCGCTCCCCAAGGCTGCCGGAAGCGTGAATGAGCTGATACTCTCCACTGGAGGAGGCGGAGACCCGCTCCCTTTCCCTCCCTCAGTCTATCTGATTGAGCGGAAGGGTTCCTGCCTGGATGAGGTCAGTCACTCCCAAGCGAGTGCTGACTCCACCCCTGAAGTCACAGAGCAGGCAGTAAAAAACAGAGGAAAAGCAAGAAGCTTTTACCTCAAGGCTGCCATGGGAGATGTCTTACACAGTGAGACACTGATTGACACTGAGGTTGAAAGGTGTTTGATGTCACACGGCAAGCTCAAACGGGTAGAAAAAGAAAAGGGTATGCGACTCAGAGTGGGACCTTTGGTGGATTGCCAGAAAGGCAAAGTGTGGAAACAGGTCAAGGCTCCTAAGCCTTCTGTACAGAAGGAAAGGGGGGCCAAGAGGCAGACTGTGCTCACACAGTGCCCACCGAACACAGAAGCCTATGTGAAGATTCCTTCTGTTCCCTCTGGACAAGAAATGAAAATATTTTCTTGTTCCCCGGATATACAGGGAAGTCGTGTCCCGGCTGAGGTCCCAACAGCCTCCCTGCCACAGGAGCGGTGCTCCAAGCAGCTGCCTGATCCACCAGGTAAAGCACACCCCTTTTACATCCCTAAAGAGGAGCAGATCTCCCCACCTGGCGATGAAAAGGAGCTTTCCCTGTCCACCCTGGCACCCAAGAGGGGTCAGGAACACCACCCTGCAGTGGTGGAAGGGATCCAGATGGCAGGAGAGCAGGTTGGCGATGTAGCCCTGAGAGGTCCTCTATTAGTGAGGATCTGCTTGAGCAGCTGTCACGGGGCCACCGCCAGGTGCCCCTGGTGCAACATTCACAGGTTAGACAGGAGGTCCAGCTGGACGCTGAGACTACTGCGCTGTGGACACACCTGATCCCAGATGCCGATTCCCTCTGCTGTGACCCAGGGAACCTGCAGTCAGATAACATTATTTCTCACAACTACCAGGTAGTGAGTGAGACTGACCTGATTGTTCCTGCCTCAACGGCAGGGTTGCCAACACACCCAGTCCCCCAGAAGGGACAGGGAATGAAAGCCGAGCCGGTTTTCTTACAGCCACCAGCTCAGTCTGTCAGTCTGAGTCTGACCAACAGTGGTTCAGCCAGACTGGAGCTGGATGGTCAAGCCACCCGCCTGCCAGTGCAGGACATCGCAAAGAGGGGTATCAGAATCCCTGCCTGCACTGACATGGGCCTGGTGAGTGATAGTAAGTTCAAAGACAGTGAACTAGCTATCCCACTGCTGGGGCAGCTCCCTGAACCCCTAGCGAGGGAAGGGGGGAGCGAGCAGGTGTCCTACACCCACGCCCAGCGAACGACTGTAAACATGCCGATAGAGGGATTCCTCAATCAGGAAGTGTGCAGGGTGGACCTGAACAGTGAGAATGGGATAACAATCCCAGATCACTCAGGTGCTCCAGATGACCACTCAGCCGAGGGTCAGGCATGCTCCACCGCTGCACCGCCCCCTGCAGGGTTCCTAGAGCACAGGCATGAACAAATCGAAAAAGCAGATGCCCTGGAAAAGGAGGAGCAGCATCAGCAGCTGCGTCAGATTCCCCCAGATTTTCAGGATGTTGGTGCCCAAGATGCCACAGGGCATACTGAGAAAGACACCATGTACACGCTGTGCCAGCTTAGAAAGGCAACAGTCACTCAGAAGGAGATGACTGGGATCAGCCACCAGAAAAGACTTTTGGGAGGACTGATTGCTGCCTCCACTGTTGCACGTTTGCTTTTTCTGGTAGGTTTGTGTGCTACTGGCACTCTCACCCTGACTGCCCCAAGAAGGCAGGTGGCAGAAATGCCAGAGGGTAGTGACAGACTGTATCAACAGCAGCAAAAGTTGGAAAGCTTAGGGAAAACCCTACAGGCAACTTCCTATGCAACAGGGTTAAACCTTATTCCCCAACCAGTGGACATGATTGTTGGTGTTCTACAGTGGGTTTATGCTTGTGTGCAACAGGCCAGAATGTTGACACAAGACCTGTTAAGGGAGTTTAGTGCCACTGTAGCCAGTCTAACCAAGGCACAAATCCCTACCCACTTGATTCCACTCTTCTCAGTAGAGGAGTATGTGACATTAACCCCATCGCTCATAGCTCACCCAGAAGGCAATCCAAGATTGAATTTGGTTCCAAATCTTTAGATGGGTATGACTACCAAAGCTATCCATTGGCTGTGTCTAAACGATTCACCAATGAAGGGTGTAAAGCTACTAATGGGCAGAGGGAGGTTAATGAACCCCATGAAGAGCAGGTGGGAAGTAAATGGCTGGTCAGCACACCACATTTAACTGTCACCATGACTTGTGACAGGCAAGATACCGCTACCACAATGCAGCTACCTAATCAAAACAGTTTCCTGCAAGTTCCCGAGGAGGCCATAGTACAGCTTGAACTTAACACTGTACTGTCTAGAACCAGACAATATAAGACCAAACTTGAGGTCATGGATGCCTTCAGGTGCCACACTATTGAATTGGATAGAAATCCAAGAAACAGTAAGCCCTGAAGAGGTACAGGTAGTTGAGTTTGCTTTAATGGAACAAACCTCCAAACCACCCTAGCAGATACCCAACACAGGTGTTGTGGTTTATCGGGGGGCTGGGAACAGGAACTGTTGTTATTGTAACACTACTGCCGGGAAGCTGGATCATGACTGACAATGTACTCTGAATGCTGTATTCTCACATCAAGATATACTCTGGGTAGCATGAATGAGTCAAAGGTAGCATGTCAAAAGAAAGGAAGTGACTTCTCCCCAGATATCTACCACAGAGGTATCAGATATTGACAGTGATCTTCCTGATGTGTAATTCCTAGACTTAGATAATGTCTCCTACCGTGTTTATACATACTCCAGATGTTATTCATCCTGTTTGTATCCAATGCTGGTTCCGGTATGAATTCTCGAGGAGTAATGTGGACATTTAAGATTAATGTTCTAATGGCAAGGGACATCACTTAACTCTGTTTTGTTTTGAAGGCAACAATGCCTCGGGACCTCGTGACCTTCAAAAAGGGGGGATATGTAGCGGCGAGGCTTATTAATAAGAAAGAATTAAGTGTTCTGAGCCTTCCCAAATGAGGCCCCATTTCTCTGTTCATCTCTGTGGTGCAGCCACAGAGAAACTATTCATGCAGGCTGATTTAAGGTTCCTTTGATAAGGACAGCGCCCAAAGGGGGATGCACTTAGCTAAGCCTGGCTATCATGATCAATGGTCATCCATTGGCGCCTATCTGTCTAGGGAGTGCCAGATGGACATCTGGACTGCATTCCTAAGTGTCAGGAGTAAGTGACTCATATCTCACCTTGATCAACCAATCAGGGACTGGTAGGGCCGAGTAACCCAAGTGGGACTCTGATGCCCATGGAACTTTCAGCCAATCAACGAGCTGAAGTTCCTCCAGGTAAAAACAGGCAACACAGAGATTCAGTAAGATTCAGAAGGGAGGATTCAGGAGAATTCTGTGGACTGTTCTAAAGGGAATTCACAGGAGAATTCCAGGGCAGGACGGCCCAGGAGCAGAAGGCTCCCAAGGGCAGGACATTCTCGCAGCGCGCCTCCTGACCATCCTGAGACTCAGCCCGGACAACCACGGAACGGCCAGTGTGTCCGAGTGCCAGAACTTTCCTTTGTCTAGAGCGGAGGTTGCCAGAGAATAACCAGAGGATCCACCCGAGGTTAGCACCATCAGCAGGCCTCGTAAACAGGTCGGAACTGTGGACAGCTGAATCACTATTCAGAACTAGCTCTTCATCAGGAAAGAACCGGTCCTCTTCCTGACTTGCTGGGACCCACAGTCATCTTTTCTCCTGTGCACAAACTTTGCTAGTTAAAGCCAACAGTGAGCATCAGCAGCGCACCGTCGCAAACCGCACAGCACAGCCTGGCACGCAGCCAGAGAGCACGGATTGGACAGCAACAGCCTGCAACTGTTTCTTTGTGCCCGCAGGAGATCTGAATCCCCAAAGATTGGATGAGTATTCAACTTCAATGCATTACAGCTCGAGAATTCAATTGTTATTCTAACCAGTTGATATCAATTTAATTCCTAAGAGTTATGTACTTGTTTTGAGTATCTAATGTCGAAGTTATAACCAAGTTCATTTATGAAACGGTCTAAGTGAATGATATACTGAACGTATGTCCTCTTGATATGTGTAACACTTTGTAACTGACTGAATATATACCTTTTGTATTCTGATAACCCTCTCGATAAGATCTGTTAGTTTTACATGCATATTCTATGTACTAATAAATGTATCCTCGTGTATTAGTACCTGTGTGTGTGCGTTGTTTGAGTTATGTCGCATGGTTGGATTCTAAAGCCATCAAAAGAATCAACTTTGTGATTTACTGCTACAATTAATAATTGTCTCAGTAAATGCCCAAACCCTACAGAACTGGTGCCTTCAGAGAGCCACTACATTTACATTTTGCAACGTTACATTTATGGCGTCCCTGAGTGGCTATGATTACATATTTGGCTTCCCTGAGCCGGTTTTCTTACAATGCGTTTCAGATAATTTTGTAACTATAAGAACATAAGGACATGTGGCCCATTTGGTAGTTAGCAGCTAATTAATCCAAGCATCTTATTGAGGTTCTTCTTGAAAGATGCCAACATACTGACACTTACAACATTGCTTGGTAGCTTTTTACATATCTCACAACCCTGTAGAAGTATAGACCTCCTGTTGCATGTTTTAAATGTATTTGTTTCCTCTCTGGATTGTCTGTTGATTTTCAAGCTTCATAACTGATAACTAAGTGAGTTTTATTAGTGATTTTTTTTTTTGTAATGGCATATTTTTACTTTCAGGTCTGAATATTGATCATTGTATCTAATATATTGTTCTTGTATATGTTAAGTTACATTTTTGCTATCTAAAACATTGCACAAAAGGTTCTGTATGAAGGAAATGGCTGTGATGATGGAAACTGACAGTGACTGAGGGATTTTCTGAACCGATGCAATCTCTCTGGAAGTGATACCACAACAGATGACACCAATTCTTTCAGGACATCCAATCCCAGTTTCTGCAATAGCAAAGAAAAAAAAATGGGACCAAATGCATGTGTCCACAAATGTGCAGAAACCAGTGTCTCATAATGTGAAAACTACTCTTATATTCTTCTTAGAGATGAGAATTGTACACAATCTCTTCTTTTCCTGTCATTGTGAGCGATTCTAGTTACTCCAGATGTTACTCCTTTACAATAGTAATGGAACTCCTCTCTCTCACTCATCGAAACTCAGACCAAATAGAGAGATTTTGGGAAGTTTGTCCAATTGCACTCCTTTTTTCACTTTTCATTTTTTGTTACCTGTATGATGGTTGTGGCATGGAATAACACTGTACAAATGCTGTGTGTGTCATGTACAAGATATGACAGTTACCAAATTCTAAAAAAGTATTTTTTTCTATTTCCTGTTGTGCAGAGACACAAAGGTCATTTCACACTTTTGTAACAATTATTCTTAAGTCTTAACACACCTACCCATTTGCTGACTAATAATTTTAATAATATTCCATGTTGGACTAATGTACTTTGGAATATTATTAAATGCTTTCAATCCCGTATGACATTCTCAATAATTCTTTCTCTTCAGATGGTGAAAGCCATTCAGGTGTTACGTATTCATCTGCTGGAACTGGAAAAAGTGAATGACCTCTGCAAGGACTTTTGTAGCCGCTACATTGCCTGCCTGAAGACCAAGATGAACAGTGAAACTTTGCTGAGTGGAGATCCAGGCAGCCCGTACTCACCTGTACAGACACAGGTATGAGTGCTGAGTTTCTTTAAAGTAATTGGTTGCTGTTGATTTGAGATCAAAATAATCCTGAAGAAGAATATACAATCCATAACACTGATGTGTTAATCAAAGTAAAATCAATTGACTGTTCAGCATCAATTATTTTCTTTCCATTACTGCACATTATTCTCATAGCACACACACATTAGGTTCAGGATCTCCTGTTAGTTTAAATCCTGATAATTTGCTTTTATGTTTGTACTTTCTTTGTTTAGAGATTCATAGTTGTCTTCAGTCAATAAATAGTAGGAAAAGGGTAATAATTTTAACTGACAGGATCTGTTGAGTTTGGGTTTGCTTAATGGAAAAAAAATCTGCAAGTCAAAGCTCTATGTTCATGTCCAGTTTGTCATTCCAACACAGCAGCCTGCAGTATTACCTCCCGGTTTATAAAATGAAAACATGTCACTCTACCATTCTGCCTTTTTTTCATGTATTTTTCTTATTTTTTTGTGGTGTTTTTGTTCTGGTGCTGTTCTTTTTTACTTTTTTCAGTGCTGCTAATGTTCAATGTCCCATTGTTTCCATTTGTCATTATACAGCTACTATCAGCAACCAAGTACTGTATTAAGCAATTCTGCAGTGAGAAGTGCAGGTTTGGTGGTAAAATCCATCCCAACCCACCCCCCCCCCCCACCTTGTTGCTGTCTGACAGCTAGATTATTGTACTAGCTTGTGAACTAACTAGCTATTTTATTATTTTAAGTCACCAAATGTATCCTTAATAGTGATTAATTTGATTATATAGGATTCATCAACGAAGTAGGTTACCCAAAATGCAGTCCGAGGAAGTGGTTTATGCTTGAAACACTTCACTTGCTATTTTCTGTATACATCAAGCCATTGTGTTCTTTTTGCTATTGAGATGGTGTTTATTATTTTGTGTTTATTAAGGCAATAGGTATTTTTTTCCCATTGAAACTTAAGTGGCTAGTAACAAAGGGACACAGTATTTATGACCCACTGATTCAGCTATGATGAAACTCTGTGTTTTTTTAACATATTACTAACATAGCTTTCAAGGGTCCAAAACCCTAATTTGTGAGATATTCAATCACAATTTTCAATTTAAAACAATTTGGACCATTGATTTTTTATTCACTTAAAAAACACATTGGTTATTAACGGAATCACAAGTCTCTGCACCAATTTAACATTACAGCCTAGACTTGATGCAAGTATGTGAGACCAGGGCTTGAGACCTTGAGATTTGGTTCCAATGTGTGAGACTTGAGAGCTATCCGATTACATACCATTTTGGATGCTGGCTGGCAAATGATCTTGCAGTGTATAACTTCGAAACAGTATTTCAATATGGACTCCGTGTACATTTTGTCAATGTTTTTTTTGCCTGCAGCACAGAGTGTTGACCAGCTAACTCGCCAGTTCTCTATACAGCTGTGGTAAACCCTGAATAATTTTCTCAACATAAGTAAGATGGATACAGAACCTGAAGAACGTGAATTGCTGCCCCTTCTCTTCCCATTATTCTGTTTCCCCGCAGATACCATGCTTACACAATCTAGTGTATGCTGGTTAAGTCATAAAGGGGGTGATATCTGTCATCATATATGGAATATTTTTAATTTTGATTAGTATATTTTTGTGATTTAAAAGGACATTTTATGCATGCTGATGTCTTATTCACACAAATGTTTATGTGACCTGCTCTCCTTAAACTAGACATTACTAGTTTAAAGATTCTATAGAATTTCCAGTTAATTCTTTAGTTACAGCTTTATGTCAGTTGCAACAAAACAAATGTGAGGGTCCAAAACTTTATGACTGTACTTCTGCTAGTACAGTTGTTCTAAGCCAGGGATCCAGAGCCTCAGAGCCAGGGACTCGGAGACTGCCCAGGGGGTTCCTTCAACAAAGAATACCCCTGTTGATGAGTGGTCAGGGTCTTGGCTCTCACTTGGAAGGTTGTGGGTTCAGGTCTCAGGTGGGACACTGTTGTGCTCGTGAGCAAGGTGCTTTACTCAGATAGCTCCAGTAAAATGCCCAGCTACATAAATGGGTAGAAATGTAAATAGCTTTACTGTGTAAACCAGCACTCCAAAAATCTGCCTAGTCTGCACTTATACTGTAGCTACCTTGTTACATTAGCATTATGTGTACTGAAAACTTTCAGCTTGTTTTTAGGCTTAAATTAGTTAGACTAATAGATGTGAAGGCTACCAAACCATAGCAAAGTTAAGATGTAGAGAATGACTGCAATATATAGGATGAAGTAGTTCAGGCAGGTTAGAATGTGTAGGCTGCAAAGGAACATGTCAAAAAGAGAAGAAACGTTCTTCACACAGGCTAGACCCCAGGTGTAGAAAAACTACACTTAAAAAAACTATTAGTGCTTGGTTTTCTCATTCTAAACACACTTATCTGAATAATACTGCTGTTTTTTGTCTCGTGCGAGATATGTGATATTGTTTTTCTCTGTTGTGTGCTGTTAGAGCTCAGGCTCTTTCACAGGTACACTCAGCCCTCAAGGTATTGTGGTTCCTGCTTCAGCCCTACAGCAAGGAAATGTCACTGTAACTGCAGTCAATCCTACACAAGTTGTAGCAGGTATGTTTTTGTTTTCCGAAACTTTTTGCAAGTTGTGTAAAAATGATTATTAGTTCAAATTGTTTTATTTGAGCAGTCTAGACTAGACTTTGTTGTTTCTTTTTTCAGCTTTCTATATATCCTTCTTTGTCATGAGCATTTTTGTTTCCAACAGTTGTTCAATTAACTCTTGTTAGTCCTCAATATGTAAGGCAGCCTAGATAGCTTTGTAAAGATAGAATAGATAGATTCCCTAGATAACCCTAGATAGAATAGTAAATATGCTATGCCCTCTAATATTAAAAATGGAAGAAGTGTTTCACTGGAACTGGTCTTTCCCAAGTAGTGGCACAAAATACGGAGAGTGCCACCAGGGTAGGGTTACAATTAGTTACCAAGCACTCTCTCAGCCGTCCAGCAAACAGTGACCCCCATGACTTGCTGGGCTCTTGTAGACTTTGCAGTTTTGTCAGGGAGAAATGCTCAGCACTTCCAGTGCGAGCTGACTCTAGGCATGGTGGAACTTGGTGTATGTGTATTAATAGGTAGCCGAGTCAGAGGAAAATGTCCAAGTGTCTCATTCTCTCCAGAAAAAAAAAATGTGAGCAGTATTAGAAAATTGTTATAAAATGCTCCAAATTCCAAATGATAGTCCCTTTCATTGTCATTATTTTTTTACCTTTTCTCATTTTCTTATTTTCTTTGTATAGATTTATTTGCTTCAAGAAACATTAATTCTCTTCACTTCCATTATTTTAAAAATGAAAAAATTCTGAAGTATTGTAATAATGTCTTGTTTATCTTGGATCATCATGTTATTTCTGGCTCCAAAACAACTTTTTGACACTCAGTAATTAGATCTGAATTTCAAACTGAATAAAAAAGCCTCTGAATCATCCTTTACATAATAATTGCGTTGATGGGACATTGATTCATTTTTAAATAATACTGAGCAAAATTGTCTTTTAAAGTCTGCTTTGGAGTGCTTTGTTTATTTAACTTGTAGACAGTAAAGTTGCATGCATTTTCCACCTGTGTTGTAGTCACTACTTAACAGTTCAGGAACAAATAATTAAATGCTTGTTTTAGGTTGCACATATACAGTATTTCCACTAATATACTTGTGTTTCAAAGTCTATGATGCCATCTTAAAAACTTTGTATTGAACAGGAGGCACTGTATACCAGCCTGTCACTGTCGTCACACCACAAGGCCAGGTGGTAACGCAGGCTCTGTCACCAGGGACAATACGCATCCAAAACGCACAGGTGATTCCCTCCAGGATACTGAATGAAAATAAAATGTTTTCCTACTTAAGCTATTAGGAAACAAAATTGAGGAGTGAATCCTAAAGATGTTTGTGATGTTTTCCATTATAAAACATGTTCCACTCCCATTACTAATGCAGTCTATGTGTAGACCATGGCCGACTGTATACACTACAATTGAAAGTATTACTGTAAGTCGTAGTTCATCTCTTTCATAATACACTTAGTTATTTTCATTAATCTACAGTATTTTCTTACCACTTCTTCCACTTCAGGGGAACTGGAGCCTATCCTGGCAAGCAATGGTCGAAAAGCAGGGTAACAGGGCACACACAGATACACACATACTCACATACTCACATACTACAACATTTCCCAGAAGCCATTTAACTTGCCAGTATATTTTGTACAATAGAAGGGAACTGGAGGAAACCCACTTGGAACAATGGAGAGCATACATATGCCATGCAGAAAGCACCCCATTCTGGAATTGGACCCAGGGCCCTGTATTCATGTATTCTAAATTTGTTCTAGGATTTTTTTAAATGTTACAATAATTGTCTTTTTTGCACAATATTAAATGAGATAATGAAATTGTGGTTCATTTTATCTAAGTCTAATTTAATGCTCGTAAGATATAAAAAAAATAAGTGAATCTTTACCATTTGAATCTAAAATTGCCAACAACTTATCTGTTCATGAATAGTTTGTTATATTTTTACTTTTTTGTTTTGTGGAGATATTGTCCCTCTTTTATATGAGAATGATTAAGCAGATTAAAAGGAAATTTAGAGCATAGATAACATTGATAATACAAGTATACATAGTTACAATGTATTAAATTTATTAGTAGTATTTTTGTGAGTTTCAGTAACGGTACAGCTCTCATTTGAACTTGAATAGTGGACTGCAGTCATCCCAGTGCACCCTTTTGAGGAATGTAAGACAGGAAACAAGAGCAGACCATGAGGCTTGTCTTGGTTATTTTTAGTTGCAAATAGCCTATTGATACTGTAATCTTAATTTGCTCTGATGGAGGAATTAATTTCAATTTTTACTTATTTGTTCTTGTCTATATTTATTTTCTTATTACCTTTCAACCTTAAATTACCCATTTATGGTGAAATGTAGAATATGTCGTTCTTTTTAGTAGAAAAGGTGTATCATTACATCACTGCACATGCATCATGCAGTTTAGAACCATATAATAGTTCTTAATGCAAGATAAGCAAAACCTTCAATGTCGGTATCAATTGAATTTGAGCTAAATGATAGTTAGAGGGTAACTTATTATCTGATGTAGTGATGAGGTGGAGAAATTTGTTTTTAGCACTTAGAAGTTGCATTTTCTTATTCAGCTTCAGCTGCAGTTAAACCAGGATCTGAGTATCTTGCACCATGAAGACGGTTCTTCAAAGAACAAGCGGGGAGTTCTTCCTAAGCACGCTACAAATGTCATGAGGTCTTGGCTCTTCCAACACATTGGGGTAAGTATCACTAAGTTAACTGGCAGAGGAAGGAGTGAAAGATAAACCCTTTTATATCTACTGTATGATACATTCTGTATATCTACGAATAACACTTTGTTCGATATCTTAGAAATTCCTCTTGCATTTGTAGTAACAGACAAATAAGTTGTAGAACCTAAGATGAAGCTTGAACAACTGAGTTAATTGCACGCAAGGAACAATAAGACGAAAGTATTGTTCGAAATATAGGTACAAAACTTCCAGTTTATATAGCAAATGTCACCCGCTTCTGACACAAATTGTTACCCTAGTAATGGGGGGGGGCCCTATGTTTGGACATTCCTAAGACCTTGAACACTTTTAATGGTCGGTTTTATCTTTCCTTAGTTGGGGAGAGTCTTTATCTTGCATTTGGGATTTCATATCAATTAACTCCCATCCCGCCATAACTCAAAGGTGCCTAAGCCTGGAACGTCCTGTTAACTCCCATCTTTGCCATAACTCAGAGGCGCCTAAACATGGAATGTCTTGTGTTACAAGAAGTCTTTGTGCAGAAAGAAGTTAGTTAACCCCCTTTTCACATCTTATATCTTTCTTCATATCTAAGCAGCATGTTTTCAATGCACAGAAATTTACAAAATATGCAAACAGTAAAAGTAAACATTATAACTCATAACAGACATCTGCACATGCATATTAATTTCACGCCACTCCTACAGGAATCCACACTACATAGAACCTTATAAATAACCTCCCAGTACAACTAAGCTGCTAAAATGGTAATTTTACACATTACACCTTCAATTTTGCACATAATCCACCCAATAGCACTTGCCCATAAACCCTTACTCGTTGCGAAGTCATCTATTGACTAGTTTGTTTGGGTATGGGATAAAGTAATTCAGCAACCAAATAGGCCACACTATTCTGATGTTGATTGGGGTCATCGTTATAGTTAATCAGAGAAAGTATAATGGAATCATCTCAGAAAGTTGATTATGAATTTGGTTTGGACCACTGGCAACACAATCATTCATATAAAGAAAGAAGAGCAGTACTGAACTCACAAATCCCTGGTGCACTCCATGGTTAGTTATAACATTAGAAGAAAGTATGTTATTAAATTTGATCTCTTGCAATCCTCTGTAGGGAATGAATTCTATCAAAATATCAGCTATGTATTGATCTGTAATTGGACCTTCTTTGCTAATAAAATATTTGGTCAGATTGTATTAATAACTGATGAAAAGTCAAGAAAAAGTACTGTAGCATATGTTTTGCATTTGTCCAAATGATTTTAACATATGTATTGCAAGAGTTCATAACTTGATCTCTAACAGTGATAGCCCTGTCTGAACTGTTAAGTGAAATAGACTTTAATATGTCAAAATGGTTATGGTCCCTGCTTTATCATACCTGGTAAAAAACATATTCACTTAATTTGGAAAACTGAAGTTCATTATTAGTCAAATTTGTTTCCTGAGCGAGGACTTTCCTGTCATTCTCTTCCTGATGTCACAGAGTCTTCTAGGGTTAGTAGCTTTAAATACGTCCTTGAAATGCTAATCTGCATGTTTTGCCTCCGTTAGTTTCGGTTTCATTTTTTCAGTATGTTTCAGTTAATCAAAATCCTTATTCTTTAAAGTGATCATTCTCAGTTTCATGGTGTGTTTAGTGTATTTTGTTACATATTACTTATTATTTGTATATACTTTAGTCTTCTTTGTTGAACACCAAAAGTGATGTATTCTGTAGTCACTGTTATGTCATCTAAGGTGCCTTGGTGAAACATTTCCCACTCTATATACTCAAAACATGCTTCAGGTTCTTTGTTAGTCTGTTTTGTCCTGACAGTCTTCTCGTTTGGTTTACTGCTCTTAGGTTTAGACTTGTATGTGTGAATTAAACCGTAGGATTGGATTTAGAAATTGGTGATCTGGTTTAAGGCTTATATGCCCCTTTAAAATTCACAAAGCACTTGTCCAGAATGTTGTCTTTTCTGATCTGACCCTTTTTGATAGAAACCTGGCATTGATTTCTAATTAACATTGCTTAAAAATTCCCAAGCACTATATCTGGGGCTTCCAGTTATTCTTGTTGAAGTTTGTGAGCACAGTCCACAGAAATGGCAACCACTTGTGCTGCTTTGCTACTCAGAGACATATATCAGAAGTATCAACATGCAGCTAAACTCCCTGAGCAAATAAGAAAAGGTCTTAATGTTATACAAAGCATTTCAGTGTCCCTGTTGGATATTCTATACTTTTTGCCCATACAGTTGTTAACACACAACTCCCTCCTCCTCAGCTTTTACCAGAGTTATCATTTCTGTTCGGGAATCTAAATCAGTTAACAGCTACAACCACATAAATGCTGACAAGCAAAATCAGAATTAAATGGTGAAGAATAAAAAACTCTGCCTAAAAACTGATTTACTAACACAAATGCAAAATTAAGAATAAATAATTCTTATACTGTTACGCGCTTTTCTGCACGCTCAACTCAAAACACTTTACAGGTAATGGGGGCTCCCCTCCACCACCACCAATGTGTAGCACCATACATTTGCTGTTAGTGGGGAGGAGAACTGAGTAATGAAGCCAGTTCATAAATGGGGATTATTAGGAGGCCATGATTGGTAATGGCCAGGGGGAAAGATGGCCAGGACTCTGAGGTGCAGTACATTTTTAATTCACAAAATTGTACCCTTTTAACATTTGCATAAGGGAACAATAGTAAATTGATTCATTATTAACCTTGATATATTTGTAATGATATGAGCCCATATACTTCGATGAATAATATGTTGTATAAAAGAACTTTGATTGCAGGGTAATTTAAAGTAAGTAAGTTATTACAATTGTGGCTTCTTTGTTTTGTGAGCTCTCCAAGTATGTCAGATTTCAACTGCATAGTACCCCAGCTGATGATGTTAAATATTAACTTAAATTTGTGCTTAATACTTATTAAGTGGTTTTAGAATATACATTTATGGTTTTGGAAAATGTTGTTGAAAAGATTGTACATCTTAATGCGTCGTAGATTAGCTTATCTTGCTAATGCTGAAGGGAAACTGGAGACAGAAAAGTTGACTTTGAAGGTATGGAGTGTCTTTTTAAGTATTTTAAATAGTTTTAAGCAGCCAAATTATACTGTAGGTAGAAAACCTCTGAAACCTAAGTATAAAAACACATATTAAATAGCCTGAATAAAAAAATATGCTAAATTGTCATTACACCGACCAGGCAAAAAATAAGCATTTGTTATTTGGGCTTTGCTACACAAGAGCAGCCATGTATAGTTGAATATTCATTGTCATCACCAAGACAGGCACTGTATACATGGTTTTCTTGTATCATACTATACTCTTTACCATATAGGAACTCCTAGTGTCTGTAATAAAAACAAAAAGAAGAAAATTAAAATGGCAGTTTTTTATATCAAGTTACAATTAAACAAATTACATGTGTAGAAATGTGTTCATTATTTTTTCAATATGGTGGTTTTAAATAATCTGTCATTCAGGCTGCCTAGGTGCATCCAAATGCATTTGGGTTATAATAAGGGTTCTCTGTGGGTCTCCTTGCTCCCGAAAAATGTGATGAGTGTAAAATTGCAATGGTTCTTCAGATATTTGTTGCTGGCACCTCCAGTGTTCCCAGACACACCAGACCTTTTCCTTCCTTTTCTCATCAGGTTTTGGAATGACCAGCACAAATTTGTCCTCAAACAGAAGTAGCTCTTGTATGTTGATGTATATGTTGAATGTATCAATCTACTGTGATTATTTTATAGCAGGAGTTCATTGGTTATTAAATAATTGTTTTGTTTATACAGTGCCTTGCAGAAGTATTCAGACCCTTTCATAGTTTCCATGTTTTGTTGCTTTAAAGCTTACAGTCATGTCACTTTGAAATAGCAATTACTATTTGTTATATAAACATCATGTTTATACACACAAAGCAAAATAAAACTAAATAACTAATGTGGAAGTGAAAAACTCATGATTACAGAGGTGTTCAAACCCTTTTGCTGTGGAAATCTTAAATTATATGAGATGCACAAAATTACAAAAGAGTTACCTCTTTTCTGTGTGTAATAATAGTGGTTCACGTGATTTAAGAATAAATGCACTTATTTCTGTAAGATCTTTCAGTTACTGTATTTTAAGTAAAGATTCAATCATGAAAGTCGAAGTTGTATGCAAATGTTTTGTGCACCCCTGGTCAAATTGCATGTTCCACTGAATCTCAAAGTGAAAGAAGTTAACCTCTGCGGGGTTCTGCACATTTTAATGCACCATTACTGTTTATTGGTTGAATTCAACAGATTGCCAGAAAATTAAACAGTGAATGTGGCATGTGAAATAATTTGGGCCCCCTTCTAGTTGATTCATTATAGTCATTAGGCCTTAAATTAAGCCAGTTGAAGACAATTCTAGAGTTGAATAAATACTCTGACCCTCCTAACCTCTCAGAAGTCATGCCTACTCCCAATAACCATGGGCTCCTTCAAGCAGCTGATTGAGGACTTGAAAATAAAGTCCTTTGACTATTGCAAAGCAAGGGAAGGCTATAAAAATATATCTAAATGCATCCAGATCGGAATTTCCACTGTCAGGAACATAATTAAGAAATGGAAGTTAAGGGGAACTGTTGAAGTCAAGGCAAGATCTGGAAGACCCAAAAAACAATATGATAGAACTGCTCGTAAACTGGTCAGATATGCAAAGGAGAACACACATATCACTGCAAATGACCTACAGAAAGGTTTAGCTGACACTGAAGTAGTGGTCCACATGTCCACAGTTCTGCATTGCTTACATAAAAATGATCTGCATGAAAGAGTTGTCAGAAGGAAATCTTTCCTATAATCTCACCACAAAAGCAAAGTCTGAAGTATACAAAGCAATACTTAGATAAGCCAGAAACATTTTGGAACTAAGTGTTGTGGACTGATGAAAAACAATTGAACTTTTCGGCCACAACTACAAAAGATACATTCAGAGAAAAACAGGCGAGTCAGTGAAGAAATTGAAGCAGCAAAGAAGTTGGATATTTCAGCAAGACAATGATCCAAAACATGCATCAAAATTAACCATGAAATACTTACTGGAAAGATTAAGGTTTTGGGATGGTCTTCGCAGTCCCCAGACTGCATTATTGCAAATCTATAGGGAGATCTCAAACCTGCAGTGTATTCAGGAAGACCTAAGAATATTTCTGAGCTAGAAACGTTCTGCGAGGAAGAGTGGGGGAAAAATTCCTAAAGCAAGAATAGAAAGACTGTTAGCTGGCTACAAGAAAAATTAAGAAGCTGTGATTTCTGCCAAAAGAGGTGTTACTAAGTACTAACTGAGTGCCCAAACCTTTGCACATGCCACATTCACTGTTTTCTTTATTTCAATCTGTTAAATTCAGCACATAAATAGTAATTGTGCATTAAAATGTGCAGAAATATGCCATATTTAAGTTTACATCTGACACAAATCCAATATAGTACATAATTCGATCAACACCACCCATAAAGCATGGTGGTATCAACATTGTTATAGTTTTGCTTCTCATCAGCAGGGACTGGTAAACTTGTCAAGACTGGTGGGCACTCCACAAATGAGGCAAGGTATTGGCAAATCTTAGGGAAAACCTTGATTCAGGCCAAAATAAAGGAAATGATGATGACAGGACAATGATGCAGAGCCAAACCTAAGGACAAACTTACATTGGATTTGATTGAGAGTAATAAAATGAATGTGCTTGAGTAGCCCAATCCTGACTTGTATCCTACTGACAATCTGTGGAAAGACGTGAAAGGTGTTGTCCATGAGTAGTCTCAAAGCAACCTGAGAGAGAATGAGCAAGTTTGCCAACAAGAAAGCACAATGGCTTTGTTGAAATTTTTGCATAAAGTTGGTAGAGACTTTGTGGTATAAGACCCAAAAAGATTTGTAGCTATAATTGCCACTTAAAGTGCTTCCACAAAATATTGCGGTACAGTATGTTTCAGTACATTATTGAATACAATTAAGTGAAATGTGGTTTCTTGTTTAATTTTTGCTGACCATTTTCAGTAAATTATTTTTAGTCTTCGGTTTAAGCATTCAGCACACACAAAACTGGCATTGCTTATAAACAATGCACTTTGCTACTTTTGGAAAAGCAGATATTTTCATTTCAACTTTATGCTATTGACCCACTCTTTAACAAATACAAACAGTTGAAATAAACATTAACAACATCTCAGTTGGTTTGTTGTCTCTTTCTGATGGATAGGGTAAGTGCAATGTGTTTATCAGTAATAAAAATTATAGGGTATGGTACAGTATCAAAACCTTTCTGACTGCACACTTTGACCTCCCCATTTCTCCCTATGCGGCACTTATAGGTTCTTTACACAGACATTATATTTTGTAGTAAAAGTTGGCTTTTTAATAATCAGCACCTCTTTTTTGTTGGGTGGGTTTGTTGAGACACATTTTCTGGTTTCCTTGTCAAAGCCTCTATTCAACAAAACGTACTTTTACAACCAATCAAAAATATCTTTACCAGGGGGATTTATGGCCATAAACACAGACATATCCAGTTGAGTAATGAAATAGAATATAAGGGACAGGACACAGGTTGTTAATTCAGTGTTTATAAGTTATAAGTTAGCCCAACAGAGTATAAATAACTATTTCACAATTTTATTTGTTTAATTTCAGTAATTAAATTAATTCTCATTGACATCTGGAAGTAATTCGATTTTTGTAAAAATTGTTCAGAAAGTGATGATGAATATGAAAAGTTTAGATAGTATGTTAAATTGCTCATTGTTAAAAGAAACATTGAAAGACACGTCAGGTCCCTCATATGACTAGCAAATGGTATAAGTAATCAAAGGTCATCTTATGCTTGGTTTGCTAATCATCAGAATGCCTTAGAAAAACTGCCAGTTCACAGAAGCACTTTGTTTACTGTCTGACAAGGCCAATAAAGTCACATTTCAAAAGAATCATAGGGTATATTGACTATAAAAAATGATTACCCTAAAGCACTTAGAATATAACACTTTACTTGACATAACTTGCAAATAACACATTTAATGACTTCCACAAAATGTTATAAAGCACTATAAATATAATTAACTGTTGCTCGCTTTCCATACACAGCTGACAGTGATGGATGCTACGTTTTAAAACTAAGCTGTTTTATTGTTAACAAAACTATAACATTGCAGTTACACAACAGTTTAGAGGTATATATTCCATTTTAGATTTGTTTAGTTTTCATCAGTTTTGTTAATCTTGAAAAGCTTTTGTGTTGTTGCTAAATGTAAGCTTTTTAACCTTGGTAAATTTTTGACTGACATCCTGTCTGGGGTCAGAGCATCTATCTGCTTAGTCCTGCCTAATGGAGACTGTCACCTTCCAGGTGCTGTGACTTTCAGCTGGAAACAACTTTCTGATAATGAAATGATGAATTTTGATGATGATGAAGATTCGCTATTTAAATAGTAAATAGCCTTTTGTAGATTGTGCATAAAAACACAAGAATGAGGAAGTAATGTGTTACTAACTTCCATGAAATTAACATTTCTGTGTATCTTATGTACAGGAGGTTGGTAGCTTTATGAAAAGATCATGCAATAACGTGCAACTTAATTTAGTTTTAATTTAGTGTGGTTTGGTTTAATATACGTAGCTCAGAAAAACACAATAGGAAAACAACTGAGATATATTTTAAACATTTATAGGTCATGTAGGTTAATTTGGCCCTCTGCACTGCTGCTGCACAGCATTTGGCTCTTGGGTTTAACTGTTGACTGGGGAACCTTCTCTGTTCTATTTTAAAATTTTCGGGATAGAAGGAATTAGCATTGATGAGTGCATTTCAATTCACAATAAAAGTAAAAAGTACACAGTAATTTGTTAAACCTCCAGTCTACATAATAAAATAGAAAACAATTACACATTACACAGTTCCATATTCCCGTCTTTTTCTGTGATTCAGAATGGGGCAAAAAATGACCAGGGACTTGACGCAACCTTATTACATTGTAAACATGCAGGCTTGTGAATACATCTCTTTAAATCCAATAGAAGTATTGCTCACGACATTGAGACGGTTATGCCGACAAATACTACTTGCTGCAGATCCTGTACTTTTACAGTACATACAGTAAATTGTGTTATGTTAGTCACTACATAAACTAGTGAGCAGGAAGGGCTGTTTCACATTGTAATATGCGCAGCAGTTTGCGACAACAATGGTGACCATACAGTACTTTCACAATGTTAACGATTTTGTGCTTAATTCAAAATATATGAAGATTTTCTATGCCATGAATGAACTTATTTTGTTACCGAGATTTAATATATTGTCTGAGAATTGGGACTGCAGTTCCCCTCCCTTTAAGCCCCTAAATTTTGGTATTTGGTTGCTCTTCTCTTGACTGATTCCAGAGCAGCAATATCTTTTGTGAGTCCAAATTTTTTGATCACATAGCCTAAAAATGTCTTTGCCTTTTTTATTGCTATCCCACATTGTGTTGAAGAAGCACTGTGTCAGAATAGACACCCTGGTGTAATCGCTTTAGTAGTTCTTTGTTCATAAGATGCTCTAAAATGTATCTGATGTGTACCATCCTATGTTCTGATTCTGTCATATTTTTCCTAGAATGCATAGTGGCAGGAGTGACCAATCTGAGTAATACTGTGCCTGAATTTAGCTGGTACTGCTCTGTACTTACAGAACTAAATAAAATCTCTAGTAACTCCGATATGTACAATTTCATAATTATAATTATATGTTTTAACAGACACCCTAGAATTCAGGCTGTGATTTGTCTAAATGATATAGATATTTTTACATATTTAATTATGTATGATACAAACTACTAGTAATATTGATATACTTTTTATTATAATACTTTAACACCTTGAAGTGAGATAAAAAAATATTAGTTTCAAGTCCAGTTAATTTGATTTTCGCAAGAAAAATGTTGAACCCTTTTCTGAGTACAAGGATCAGTTTTTTCATAATTCATAGGGATAAATCTATCACAAAGTTAGAAAAATGCCTTACTTTAAAACTAATAACGTTTTTGTTTCAGTTTTCCATCAAATATTTGATCAAGTTGTCAGTGTTGGTTTTAGATTGGACGAAGGGGGTACTAGCACTTTTTTTTCCTATTCAAGCATTGGGCTAATAGGGCTCTACAGGGACACTTAGCCACTAATGGCATTTTAGCTCAATGTAGGTAAAGCTAGTCTATCTGAAAACTGAGCTGTATTATTATCAGGTTTTGTCTAGAATTCTCAGTTCAGAAGGATACAATTGGGCAGGCCCTGTCAGAGTTGGGTGGGTTTTGAGTGTGCCAGTGTATTCTTAGCTTGCCTCACAAATGTGACTGCAAGCAGAACTGTGGTGTATTGTCAACAAGAGTCCCTGTTGCTGCTAACTGTCTTGTAAGAATCTGCAGATATTGAAAGCAGCTGCATTTGGAGCTGTGCATTCTCAGTCCTTGTTCTTGCTTGTGTTGGTCCAAGTGACGTAGCCTTGAGCCATTTGAGAGTGCAGTAAAAGAAAAAGTTTGATGCCAATTTAAAATATCTAAGCAGACATTGATACAGATACAGTCAAAAGAAAAATGTTTTTTTGTTCCTTAGCACCCATATCCAACAGAGGATGAGAAGAAACAGATTGCCTCACAGACAAATCTAACACTTCTTCAAGTAAATAACTGGTAAGACAGAACTATTCCAGCATGCATGGGCATGACCTGATTTAATTCGGTAAGCAGTGTGTCTGCTGGGCAACTGAAAGGAAGTTGTACTTCATTTTATGTTATTTAAAATAACATAAATATGCAGTTTTTATTATCAATGTTATGTTAGTGGGAGATTTCCAATGGTGTGTTTTTTCTATAAATCAGCTATAAAGTAAAGAGCATTAAGTGGATGCTTCATTAATATATTTAAATTTCCAACTTTTTACTCTTTGATAAAAGTCAGTGCAAAGTTGCTTATTTTTTGTTTCTGAAATAAGAAAAAGTTGAAAAAAATCACTACAAAGAGTTTAGGGATCTCATTTTGCTAAAGTTAGCTCCTCAGTTAGAAATTAAATTAATTAAAAATCTGTATCAGGTTTATTTAACAATGTGGTCAAAACTTCGTAGATTCCTCCATCTGGTTTCTGGCTTAATTAAATAATGTGTTAGACCTCGGCAAAAAAGCAGATGCTTCTCTAAAGTGCAATTTATATTAATTGTAAAATTTATTTTTTACAAGTGTAGTAACTGTTGTAACAATAGTAGTATAATACTACTAATGCTAATTTGGGCTTTTTATATACAAAGTATTTTCTGCAGTTGTTTAGTGTTTAGATTAGCTAACTAACATGTGACTTGCTAAGGTTCATCAATGCAAGAAGACGGATTCTTCAGCCCATGCTAGATGCCAGTTGTTCTGAGACTCCAAAGGCAAAAAAGAAAACTGCACAGAATAGGCCTCTTCAGCGGTTCTGGCCTGATTCCATAGCCTCTGGAGTTAACCAGCAACAGCCTTCAGAAATGGCAATGTCTGAAGGTATGTAATGTATACATTTTTTAACAATAAGGGACAGGTGACTATTCTATGAATACAAGAGACCTGTTACTTTCAGATATGCACTGTTGTTTTCATGCAGTCCCTTCAGTCTCATTACAGAAACCACAAGATGTGTACAGCACATTTTGGTTAAACCTCAAACCTGTTATAACTGTTCCTAGTTTCATGTATGTAAATTGTACTGTTAAGGATTTAATTAAAATAACTTCCTGTCCATTGTGCTTGACCTTGGTATGTGATTATGGAATTCCGTTTTTAAAATCATGCCAGCAGCGTCCTTTTCTGTTGCTAAATTTAGGTATTCTGTAAGTGGCCAAAATAAAACCATTTCAGGTTTGTGAATCCGTAACCAAGAATTTAAATGTGTTACATTATTTGTTGAAATAACTTCTCATCCAGCCATTTCTTCAAAGATGCTGGTGTGTCAACTTCAAGAACATGTCTAGATAGCTTGTTCAAGTCTCCCATGACCCTTTGTGTAAAAATGTGCCTTGTATTTTAAGTTTTAAAAACATTTTTTCCAAGTTTCCATTTGTGTTCTGAAGAAGAATAGACTTTAAAATCTTTGATAAAATTTGAATTCTTGAATCCCCCTTGTTATCTTCTCTGTTCAAGAGTAAAAAGGTCAGTGTAGGATATGCATTTACAAATTTGAATGCATCTAGTTGCAAGCAATAGATTATTTGTATCTTGCAGA
Organism: Lepisosteus platostomus; assembly: GCF_059453375.1. Taxonomy (NCBI): domain Eukaryota; kingdom Metazoa; phylum Chordata; class Actinopteri; order Semionotiformes; family Lepisosteidae; genus Lepisosteus; species Lepisosteus platostomus. The sequence continues at coordinate 34,715,895 of NC_142612.1, forward strand.
CCAAGTTTTGTACATAGTGATCTCAGTTAGATTTTGTACAATTATAATTTACTAATTCCTTATACTTATACAGTGCTTTTTAGGACACACTGCTCAAAGAGCTTTATAGGTAATGGGGACTCCACCACCACCAATGTGCAGCATCCACCTGGATGATGTGACAGCAGCCATAGTGCACACAGTACACACCACAGACCAGCTATCAGTTGGGAGGAGAACAGAGTGATGAAGCCAATTTATAGAGGGAGATTATTAGGAGGCCAACTGGAAAAGGCCAATGGAAAACTTGGTCAGGATGCCGGGGTAACAGCCCTACACTTTTTTCAGAAACGCCCTGGGATTTTTAATGACCACAGAGAGTCAAAAGATGGCACTTTTTTACGGTATGGTGTCCCTGTCACAATACTGGGGCATTAGGACTCACACAGACCAAAGGATGAGCACCCCCTGCTGGCCCCCGTAACATCATTTCCAGCTTCTACCTTAGTTTTTCCCAGAAGGTCTCCATCCAGGTACTGACCAGGCTCACACCTGCTTAACTTCAGTGGATTGCCAGCTGTGAGTTGCAGGGTGATATGGCTGTTAGCGTTTATACCACAAAATTCCTATTATTAAAAGTTAAAAGAAACATTTGCACAATAAAGAGATGGATCTGATTACTGTATCAGAAGGTGCAACCCATACAGGTGTGTCTTAAAGAGGAGCCAGAGATGTCAGGGTCGAGAATTTGATTATTTTCTAAGGTGGGTTAAATAAGGTCAGATTTTTATTAATTTTATTTTTTCTTCAAATTATGGAAGACGTTTAATTGTAATTTAGTTATCAGTACATAAGTATAAAAAATATTAAATACTCTTTGAATATAGTAGTTCTACCACTACTATAATTTTAAGTTGGTATTTTGCAGCTTCTGAATTATTAAGTACATTGTAGAATGTTGTTGGCTAGTGCAGAATTTATGATAACTGTAATATATTAATTAATGAGTTAACATATAAAGTTATATTGGCCTGATGCACTGTTTATTTGCAACATCATTTCTAAAACAGCTAAAGATCAAGGATTTGTCTAGATACTTTTATCCCTCTTTCAGACTGATACACCATTGGAGTGTTACTCAGTTAAGGTCAGAATAGCAACTCCTTTATGTCATGTGTAAAACAGAAACTTTTGTTGCTTTTAAGAAAATCAAAACATGTCAATAGCTTCCTAAACAGAAAGAGTTTAGTTTTAGGTTCGAAAGATGCTGGATATTTATTAAATTCCCAGGTGAGGTTCCATTTTGGAAACAGGTTTCCTATTCTTACGCCAGTCTAAACAAAGATATTTGTTCCTTTCACTTGGCATTCTTGCCAAATGGTAAGTCTGATTTTGGATTTATGTATATTTGGTTGTCTACACTCCCTCTCCTGTCAGCACTAGGTCTGTCGTGACTGTAAATTATTTAGATGGGTTGTGGGATGTAGTTAGTATTACTGGTGATTTGGTTGGTTCCTTATTGAACAAGACTCCTATAGTGTCTGTCTGACTTTATTTATTATTAAGGAATGTTTGATAGAAACATGGAATGGATGAACCACAGAGAAAAGAGGGGAATTGGTGAGATTAAGGGATATGTTTTGTTCTGATATGGATTCAGTTTTAATAAATCTTATTTCACAAAAGAGAACATACGATGTTTATGTTTAGAAGAAGCTTCATTTTAAATCAGTGATTTAATTTGAGTTAATTTTAATCAGCAATCACTTCTTAATTCTTTTGTGTATCGGGTTCCCCCATAGTAATGTAAAGGAGAAGAAACATTAGTATCAATACAAGAGACAGGAAAGGTTAGAGATTTTAACAACCAATTAACCAGAGGGTGAACAGAGATAATTATAATTAGATTTTTATAGGAAACACCTAGTAGCTGGATATTCACAAATACATTTCAGTGTTGTAAGATGGAAAATCCAGAAGACTTGAGCATCATCATATAAATGGAAAATTGCTAATTAAGGGAAGAAATTAAAGAACCCAGAGAGAAGTTATAGAAAGAAAATCTCCTCTCTTTCTAGTTCAGCATTATAAAGTTAATGATTAGATTATGATTAGTGGCTGTCAATGATAAGCTTTGACATCCCCTGATGTTGATGCACTTGTTTTAAAAGGCACTATGGTGACGGTGGGAGTGAACATGGACAGCTTGCAGTCGCTCTCTTCAGATGGTGCCACTATTGCAGTGCAGCAGGTGATGATGGCAGGACACAGTGAGGATGAGTCTGAAGAAAGTGGGGAGGAAGACAGCGGAGACCTTTCCACTACAAACATCACCGGGCTGGGCCTAGAAACCAGCGACTCCCTGCAGTAGGACTGTTTCACAGATACACGTGCATTGAAATCAATGATACAACAGGCAGAAGGCCTCTGGTTTGCAAAGCAAACACAATGGACTGGCATTTAGCTCCAGAAATGTTTTATAAATAGCTATTAGGTGAGTGCACTTTTTTTGTATTTTAAGCTATAAATCAGAGAAAAAGTGTTAAATCCTTAAGTTTTTTAAGGAAAGAATTTTAGTAGGGATGCCGACACTTAAAATTATGCTTGTAGTTACTTCTTACACTTAGCATGCCTGTATTCCACTAATTGTGCTTAAAGCAAACACACATCAGGACTTTGGAAAGGGTTTTTTCACCCTATGATATCCACAATATAAAAGAAAAGGCTATTTTTATATATGAATTCTGGCAAATAATTGGTGTCTCTTTTTGTTTAGTGTTTTTTAAGGAATATTTATGTACAAAGTTAAATATAAAAAAGCGTCTGTTGTTTTCAGGCTCTTGTGGAGTTTACTTATTGAAATAAACATTAATAAGTAAACAAGTTTAACAATAAAAGCCTTACATTTTTTAAAAGAACCAGTAAGCACAGAAGCCTAGCACATAGTCAAATTTAAACAAGATTATTTCTGGGTTTTTTTTAGAAAATGGGCAATCATGGTTCCTATATTTCATTGCCCTCATTAGATTTCAAGGTAAAGCAAATTTTCAATAAATGTAAGTGGCGGTGGAGTAGTGCATAATATTTCATTTTTTATGCTTAAATATGGAGTCTTAAGTTTCATGTTCTCATGTGTATCTTACACATTTCACTGTCTTGGTACACAATGCTGAATTAGTTTGTTTAAAAAAATTAAAAAAGATAATGATCTACTACAAGCAGTAGACCTTCACCTGTTTCTTCTGATGTATCCATGGTAAAACTTTTGTAACCAAGAAATCACAATAAAATCCTCTGTGATGAATAAAATACATTTGAAAAAATACAGAAAATATGGGCATGTATTGCATGCATTCTTTATTTTCAAAAACGAGAAGAAAATAAGGACAGCAGTCCAATGCTGATTACATCTTGCAGTTTCCACAGGAGATGCTAATGTACAGCCATTTAAATTTGTTTGAGCAGGTGTTATGTCATGGGGAATTGGTCTCAATGTTTTTTGGAAAACAGATCTTCCCAGGTTGTCACTCTGTAACTCTATTGCAGAATGTTCTATTTTGGAATAAATGATAACCAACATCAGACTAAAAGGCTTCTTTTTTTCAGTATAGACGGTTTGAGCAACATTTGGATAGCAGTTGCTCATGATAACCCAACTTTTAATTTATTTTCCACACCTAGTGCTTGATATCATGCCCTCATTAATGTAAAGAGATTCAGCATACATCTGTTTAATTTATCCTGCATTGGAGTTTTTTTGTATATAGGTGTCTAAACAAAACACTTAAAGGTTATGTACTGGTGCAGATTGCCAAACAGTATGCATGGTCACAACTGTTATTACTATACAGTATATCTATATATATTATTTATATATCAGGACAACAATGCAAAGGGAAACATTTGAACAGGATCATAACTCAAATAGGATGGGGCTTGCTGATCCAGCATTCTATATCAGATCTTTAATCTGGGGTTAATACCTTTTTAAGCTTTTTCTGGTTAAATTTCGATACAGGTGTTTAACTAAAGGTCTGCCATTTTTAACTTGGGGAGGCCTTTTGTGCCACAAGAAAATGTACTGCCCAAACACATTTAAAAGTGTATTATTAGCAATCAAAGTGGCATCTTGGAAATGATAGTTCAACACATAGCTGAACACAGAGATGGACAGTTAATTTTAGAAATGCTGAAGAACAGTCATCCTGTTAATGATTAACGCATCATTTTGTATCACATGAATAATAATTCACAAAGTTAATGTTGAAGTGGATGGACCAGGACCATATACAGTGTCTTTCAAAAGTATTCACACCCTAGTACAGTTTCAACATTTTGTTGCTTTAAAGCTTGCAGTGATGACTCTTAGAAGTAACCATATTTATTATATACAGCACCTACTCCACTTTCAAAGCAAAAAGCAAACTGAAAGTAAATAATATAAAAAATTGAAAATGGTTGCATAACCATTTGTACCATCAAACCTAAATTTATTTGTACAAGTGTGAGAAATTAGTTGAGTGGCTTCTGTATATAATAGTGGTTAACCTGATTTCAGGATTAATGCTGTATATTTCTCTGTAAGTCAACTAGTGAAAGCAAAAATTCAATCACGATTATCAAAAACCTTTAAAAATATCTCAAGGATTAGGTTGTAAAAAGGCACAGATCTAGCAAAGGGTGTGAAAACCGAATGTTCCTTTGACTATAGTGAAATTGATTATTAAAAACTGAAAGGTCTTTTATACAACCCAAATACTGCCTAGATCAGTGTCCACCTAAACTGAGCAGCAGAGCAAGGAGGATGCTCATTAGGGGCTTCAGTGCAAACTGCACATTTGAAAAGAACAGGAGTGGCTTAGATGGGGAAAGTGGCCATTAGTCAAAGCTCTTTGTTTTATGGTCAGCCAGGACAAAACTGGAACATGAAAAATGTTATGTCTTGTGGAAACACACATCATCCAGTCAACTCCATACCTACTGTCAAGCATGGTGATGGCAGCATTAAGTTTTGGAGTTTCTCATTATTAGCATGGACTGAGAAACTGAGAGAAAAAAGGAGCAGAATACTGGCAAATCTAAGAACAAAATGTACCTCAGACCTAAAATTGGGATGAAAATTCACCTTTTAGCTGGATAATAATCCAAAGCATAAAACCAAAACAAAATAGGAAATTAAATGTCCTTGGGTAGCCCTTTCATGAGTCTTGACTTTAACTTTATGATGAATCTGTGGAAAGACTTGAAACCTCCTGTCCATGAGCAATTTCCAAGCAACTTGATAAAGCTTACATCTGAATAGGCAAAACAGAACCTAGCCAGTGTGCAGAGGTGGTAAATTTGAACATTTGGGTTTTTCATAAAATGTGATGCATTATTTTTTAATTTCCCAAAATGGGACACCATAGAAAGGATCTAAACACTTTTGCAAGGCACTGTATATGAGTACCATTTTCCACAGGAATGATAAACACAGTCCAAAGCAGTGTTAATTTCCTACCAAAGGGATTGGCTCAGGACATCCAGTATTGGTAAAGTAGTAGCAGACTACTAACTCTATGATTAAGTATTTAATCATGGAACTTTCATGTTATCAGTTATTCTGGATTTTCTAAACTATTGTTACAGAATGTGGTAGGTGACAAGGAAGTGAATCTTGATAAAATGTATAACCCATGTTACACTTGCAGTGTAAGCATTTCCAGCTTCAAAGTAAAGGGATTGTTTGAGGGGATGTAGGTGGTCCAGATTCATTGATCAAAGCAAATGTAATGTTTGCTTTCATTTACTTTAAGTTCTGAGTAAATGATTAAGTGTCAATCTGTAGTCCAGAAAGACACCATATAAGAAGATGAAGGGCAGAACAGGAGAACAGAGGGAAGACAGACACAGGGATGGAGAACAGATCAAGACAGAGAAGACAGGATGACACAGAGGAAAATGCATGTACCGGGCAAGAGGTCCTTGTCAAGATCACCCATAAAGACCAGATCGGAGCTTAGTATTTGTACCTTGATAAAAGAGCTTGCTATTCTGTATTTTTTCAACAAAGTCTGATTTCCTAAGTGAAGATTCCCTCGGGAAAAAACAGCCTCTCCTGGTGCATTTTTTAGAATAGGGACATACAGTAGGTTCCTATTCATGTGGTTGCAGGGTTTACAGGGAGATTGCAGGTTGTGTTCCATTTAGTTCAGAAGGCAGTTTGTCCTTATTCTGGCCTTTATATGTTGTGAGATTGAATACTTGGAAATGCTGAGGTACACCTTGTCTGTAAACTTACATAAGGTAATTGGTGTGCTGCATGTTTTATGTTGTGTGTAGTGTAGAGAGTGCGTTATCACTGTTAATAAATATTTGTTTAATCCAGTGTGCCTGAATTACTATTTCAACTAAGCTGTGCCAGAGAACAAAGAACTCATATGCCCCTGACTATTCCAACCACTCGTCATAGGTTGGGGGTTGTGATAATTTAATTTACTTATTTATTAATCCACTTGGTCAATTCCTGGTTTTTCTCCATTTTCTTAACCCCACATTTGTAACAATATCAAGTATAACTTTCAGTTGAAGATTTCAATTCTTATTCTTGGCAGTTTAAAACATTCAAAATAGTTGTTCAAATTTAGGTAGGAGTCTGGAAGCCTTGTTTCTGAAAATCATCAAGATGACAAATCTGAACATCATCTCCACCAGAAATCTGGATATGCTGACCCATGATAACTGCATGGTCAGATAAGTTCTGAAACTAATAAATTCTTGTAACCTGTACAGGGCAGCAGCCATAATTCATATTTGTGGCCTTTCTTATGTTTTATTGTTGCTAAGCCACATTAAAGACACTAGTCAATATTTTTATGGGTTACATTGAGGAAAAAGAAGACGCTCCTGGTAATATTGTCAGAAGAACTGTAAGAGGCACTGTGCCCTGTGGCACAGTATTCAGCCAGCTTCTCTGATTGTTTTATCCTCTGATGGTGACAGTGAGCCAGTGCCTACCTTGCAGACACAGAATGCAAGGCAGGACTACACTGTAAAGGACACTTCTCCGGCACACACACGCATACACAGATGGACAGTATGTCTTTGGACTGTGAAAGGAAACCTGAGCACTGGGATAAATCCATATGGACATGGAAAGAACATGCAAACTCCACAAAGGTAGCATCCCAGAGTTGGAATTCAACCCAGAAACACAAAGGTTATGAGGCAGAAACACTGTCACTTCACTGTGCTAACCTTGTGATTCAATGATTCTTGGCAAATGTGCCAGTATGCTGATAAGGCAAACCTGACAGGTGCTGACTGTTGGATCTAAAGTACAAAATAAATTATTTTTCCAATTTTCACTTGAAATGTCCTCCAAAATTTTAAATTTGTGCAGCTAAGAGATAAAGGAAGACTGAACCAAAGGAGAAAGTCATGTTTTAAACTTTCTCAAAGAAATATCTACATATGTGCAAGACATTATAAGGCAGAAGTAGATATTTTACTTGGTTATTTATGAACTCTTATAGTCAATTCCTCTAGGATGGAAAACATTATATACAGCAAAAACTCATTGCTTTCATTAAAACTGAAACAGAGCTCACTACATTTGTATTTGGGTGAAATTGTTAAATTCAGTTTTGAAAAATTTTAGATAAAAAGAAGGAATAATAATGTCTTTATGCTGTTTTTATTACAGTCACATTACCATTTATAGACTTTAATATTAAATGATACATGTTCATAATATTTTATTGCATCAATGGTAAGCAATACAGTTCATTCCAAAATAACAGTTCCACTGAAAACAGATGTAATTAGATGTTTAGGTATGCACAGAAGTTTTGCACAATGCTGCAATGTTACAGCAGCACACAGCCCATTGAAGGTAATAAGATGTTGCTTGCCATAATATAATTACTCATAGCTGTACCACATTGCAACACAATTAGTAGAATAAGGACCTACGTATGTAAATGCCCAGATGACAGAATCATTCCTTATGTTACGTGTCATGTTGGAGAAGCAATGAATCTCTCACCGGCAGAGGGGCAGTGATGCTGTACAGCAAACCAGGAGTTAGTCTGACTGATTGAAGTGCACCCAAACTTCATGGCACTCAGGCCTCTTGTTTTCAGTAATTTAGCATTTCCTAAAGATTGCAGAGAAAAAAATAAATAAACTGTCCTAAAGTAAAAAAGAGTAATTATTAAAAAAAGTATTCAGACACTTCTTATAGTGTCCCATTTTGTTACAAAAATTACAAAATAATGCATTTTTTTAAACTCTATATTTTATTTCTAAAAATCTGAAAGTTCCAAATGAATATTTCAAAGTGCAAGACAAGTTTAGTACATGTCAGAAAAAAAACTAAAGAGAAAAATGAAATATGTCCAATGCATAAGTATGAACTCAATGTTTGGCTAAAGCACCATTGGCAGCAATTACAGCTGCAAGTCTTTCTGGGTCTACCAAATTTACACACTTGGTGCAATTTGTGTCCATTCACCTCGGCAGTTATGGTCAAGCTGCCTCGGGATTGCTTATGGGCAGCAGTGTTTATGTCAAGTAAATCCATAGATTCTCAATAGATTACTCAAGGACATTCTTTTTTGCATGCTTCAGTTTTGGCCTTCAGCTTTGGACCATTATCCTACTGAAAGTTCCTTGTTTAGGACTGAAGTAGATTTTTCTCTGTCTCAGTACTTTTCTCAATTTATTTTTCCATTCATTCAAGCTTACTGGTCTAGCAGAACTAGAGCATACTTTTGCCACCTGCCAAGCTTTATAGAAGGGGTGGTGTTGACTATGTACTGTTTAGTTTGCACCAGATATAACAGTTTGCATTCAGACAAAAAAAAAAGTACTTTAATATTTGCAGTATTACTTAGGTGCTTTGCTTCAAAACATGGGATTTGAAATGTTTTTTTTTTCTGGTTCCACACAATCTCACTTTGCGGTTTGACTGGGATATTGTTGACAAATGGACATTTTCTCCCATCCCAGCCACTGAACTCTGTAGCACTTTCAAAGTCGCCATTGGCCTCATGACAGACATCCCTCTTGAGTTTCCTCCTTGCTTGCTGCTCAAGTTTAGAGAGATGGTCTGATCAGGTAGTGTCTGGGTGCCTTCTACTTCTTAATGATCGGCTTCACCATGCTCACATAGATGTGAAGAGTATAATTGTTCATACCCTTTTCCTGATCTGTACCTTATACAGCTTTATCTCTGAATCGTTTTGAAAGCTCCTTGGTCGGCATGGTTGAATCTTTGCTTGAGGAACTTACAGAGATAGGTACTTATTCTGAAATCATATGAACCACTATTATTACACACTCAAGTAATTGTATTAATAATTGTAAATTAATTTAGGTTTGCCACAGCAAATATTTGTTCAGAGTAAGGTGTATATAACATTAATTTCAAAGGCTCTGTACTGTATGTGTGTGTTCAGAAAAAGTACGTGACAAAACTACAAAATCTAAAATCAGCTATTAAAAATAAAGCCATTTTACTTAAGTCCCATTACTAAATGTTGTTGGATGCAGTGCCTCTTCTCTCTGAAGAACAAAAAATAAAGATAACAAGCTTTTTATGCTGCCAACAAACTTACAACCTTCATTTAATTTTCTCTATGACCACATTCTAACTTAAACAGCAGCACTCAATATCAAAACAAGAATAAGAGGGCTACAAGTTCAGATACAATTACGCTTAAGGATAAAAAGTGAAAATCTCCTGTATCTCAGATAATCAAATTTTAGACCCTACTACATGACAATAGGAACATAAAGTTCATGTCTGCTGCCTTGTGGGTTACGTGCACATGAGAATCCTGTTCATAATTTATGAAATATCCATGTATGATTTTTTCAAGTTTTAGACATAGGTTTGTAAACCATTTCCAGTAACAATCATAATGTTAATATTAGATATGTACCTACTGAAATAGTTTTTTAACCTAATAAACATCTCTTAAGAAAGATAACACTGTTGTTAAATATGTTTTCGATTACTTTCATAGGATTCAAAAGCATCTTTGGGATTGCATGGTCCTTTCTGCAAAAGACTAGGGTGTCATTTTCCAAAAGGACAGCCAGCATGCAAATGAAATGAACATTTGTTACATTTTTTTTGCATTAGGAATTTTTGGATGCTGTTGATGGTTTATGAAAAAATAAACATGTGTGACAGCTGCTTACCCATCCATCATGTTCCTCCAGCCTACTCAACAAATGTGGAATCATTTCAACATGTGGCAACCCAGGGGCCTTCTCATTTGTTTGAGGGCATGCTGTTTCTCTTAAAGGAAGCTGTAAATAATTGTATGCCTGCTTCATCAAATGACTTTTGCCACAGAGAGGTTTGGGTGCTGGTTTATTTTAACAATCCAGTCTCTTTCTAAAATCTGATGAGTGCACCTACAGTACATTACTTTGCTTCCAAGTGCTGTAAGAAGTGGGAACTAATAATTTTCTGCAGTAAAAAGTAGGGTTTACTTTAAATTTTACAAATGTTTAATTAAAAACGTTATGAACTGAAATACAAATAATTATTTCAACAGACAAACCCTGTTCTGCCTTAACTGCCTACCTCCATCTGTTCATGGATCCAGTCGAGACACTGAGAGATTCGGGTGTAGACTCCTGGTTTGTTACGCTCTGCACATCCCTGACCCCAGCTTGTTGCTCCCACCAGCTTCCAAACAGAGGCATCCTCACAGGCCAGTGGGCCACCACTGTCTCCCTGAGTCACATTGCACACCAGTACACCATTAGATAGCATCTGCTGCAAAGCCTAACTCAAACAGCAGGAGTACCCAGGAGACATTTTTTAACATTTTTTCAATGTTGATTTACAATGTTTCAATATTTACTTTTTTACCTGTGAACAAGAACACAATGTTCAGACAGAAAAATTGGTCTAATCTTTTTTAAGACATTTTTTGGGGGTGGCAAAAATATGTGATAAAACTATTTTCTCAAAAGCACTTAAAGCTGGGTACTGTAGTCCACCCTATAACATTAAACATACTAGTACAGCACAAAAAGCAACAAGATGTATTTTTGCATAGCTTTACATCAAGTACTAAAAAGTAAAAAGTTGTAAGAACTTCTGTAAATAGTTCATTAAATTATATTAACTGCACATACAGACCCATAATAAAGCTATGAAGACAAAAGTTATTAAATTACGAGTGAGTGTTTTATGTACTTTATATTATCTACTTTGGTGTTACTTAAAGATGTTTAATTCAAGATCAAAGGTTTGAATTATACTTAATAATTTCGATCAGAACCATATGCTTTCTCAAAGTGGACTGTCGGGAAAAGCTTTTAGGAAACATTACTGTCTTCAGTTCTTGTACACTTTCTGTGAGCTTAATTTTGTGAGCTTCATGTAATGGCAATCAAGACCAATTACTAAATAACACTCCAGAAGCTGTGAACACAGATAGTACAGTGTGGATGTCAGAACTATAGAATAATTTGCACATTGAAGGAGACTCATAGGCATTATCACAGCAACAGCACTGTCTACTTTCCTGTTGTCAATACAGTCAAAACCCAGAGCAGCTTTATGATGGTTACAGTCTTCCTTTTACGGTTCTGTAAAGTACAGCCTTGATCAGTGGTTCTCAAATAGGGGTTCCGTGAGCTCTCACATAGAATACAAGAAAAATAAAAATTTGCTATCAATAACAGAAAGGTGAGTTGGTGGCTTTGCATGGCTCCAAGAAGTCAGAAATGTCATCTTCAAATTCGCTCTCTGAATACATTTCTGTACTTTTGCTGCTAGAGCCAGAAGGTACAGAACCTCAAAGGTGTCGGATGAAATTTCCTCTGCTATCTGCTCTTCCATCTTGTTTGGAGATGAAAATGTTTGCCAAATCTCAAAAACTCTTGCAATGAGAAAATAGCATGTTACTAGGTAGAAAGGTCGCTTAGAAATTACCGCAACCACGAGTGAAAAAAAAAGAAAAAGAAGAAATATGAAAATCAATTAAAAAACTTCACGTCACAAGAATAGGAGAAATTAATTGACCTCACTTCAGACTCTTCCTTACAAACAGCTTATTATCAGAAAAAGCTCTTTCTGTTCTTCTCCCGTTTGTGACCACGTATGTGAAAGCGGATTTTCGTCGTATGTGTCCACAAAAACTAAGTATCGCAACAGATTGGATGCAGAGTCAAACATGAGACTGCAACTCACATCCATAACTCCAAATATAAAAAATATGTAGAAGAGGCAAACTCACTTTAATGGGGATCTTTAATGACCACTGAGAGTCGGGACCTTGGTTTAACGTCTCATCTTAACTAAATCTAAAGAATGGTATTAAACACGCAAGAAACACACTCAAACAGGAATTAGATGAACTCTTCACCGCTAAAGACCCAAGGCACATGTTTCAATGTATACAGGCCCTCACAGACTACAAAAGGAAGAACATCTGTGCACCTGCCCATGATGCCTCCCTGTCTAACGAGCTCAACACCTTCCATACTCGGTTTCAAGCCACCAACACAGAACCAGTCAACAGAGCTGCACCCTCCACAGCTGACCAGGTGCTCTCACTGTCTGCAGATGAGGTGAGGAGATCTCGGCTAAAAGTGAACACAGGCAAGGCTGCAGGACCTGACAGCATTCCAAGTCGCGTCCTCAGAATTTGCGCCAATCAACTGGCAGGTGTATTCACAGACATTCTCAATATGTCTCTGGCCCAAGCTGTAGTCCCCACCTGCTTCAAGACTAACACCATGATCTCAATACAGAAGAAAACCATAGTGACAAGCCTTAATGACTAACACCTGTCATCATGAAGTGCTTCGAAAGGCTGGTGATGGGGCACATTTGGGACACCATTCCAGACACTCTGGACCTGTACCAATTTGCCTACCAGCCCAACAGATCCACAGATGACACAATCTCCATTGCCATACATGCTGCCCTATCCCATCTGGATAAAAATAACACACATGCAAGACTACTATTCATCTTCAGCTCAGCTTTTAACACCATCATTCCAGAGAAACTAGTCAAGAAACAGTGCACTGGGTCTCGACACCACCCTCTGCAACAGCTGTAGGTCTGATCACAGAAAATGATGAGAGGGCTTACAGGGAGGAGGTCAATCTGCTTACAACGTGGTGTGAAGACAACAACCTCACCCTCAACATCAGCAAAACCAAGGAGCTGATCGTTGATTTCAGAAAACTGCAAAACGGTTGTGCCCCATCCACATCAATGAGACAGGTGGAAAGGGTCAGTAACTTCAAATTCCTTAGCGTCCATATCACTGAGGACCTTACATGGTCTCTCAACGCCACCTGTCTAATTAAGAAAGCACAACAGCGCCTGTACTTCCTAAGATGGTTGAAGGAGGCTAAGATATGTCCCCAGATCCTCACTAACTTTTACAGATGCACTACAGAAAACACACTGTCAGGCTGCACCCACTATAGTATAGTGTTCCTGCCACTATACTGGGACATTAGGACCCACACAGAACACAGGGTGGGCACCCCTCGCTGGTCCCACTAACACCAGTCCCAGCTTTTTATGGCAGGAAAGGGAGAACTGATAAGGATTCCAGATGCAGCTAGGAAACTCCCTGGGGACTTAATCCCCGACCATTTAGCCAAAAAGCTGTAAACTGGCCAAACACGTGACCTCCCCCCTTCACCATAATAACGAGTGACGTCAGAAGCGGCAAGGAAGGGCTATATAGACCTAAAGTTTGTACCGGCACTTTGAACAATACTTCGGTTTCGTTGTTTCTTGTGGGAAACAAGACTTTGGCTTTATTGTTCCTTGCATGCAATAAACTCATCTGTTTAACTTTATCTCGGGATCCAGAGCCTTATTCTTTCTGTTACGTTTGTCAGAAGGAGTTTGCGGCGAAGATGCCTGTAAAGAAAGCATATGAGTATTGACAAAAGCACAAGGATGTAGCTGCCACCCTGGTGTGCAGCCAACACCAGTGGTGGCAGATACATGAGAGAAAAAAGAAAGAGAAATTGGAATGTGATTACTAAAAAGTGTGTGCGAGTGTGTTTAGCCAGCGGGACTGGCTAGAGACGGAACAAAAGAGACTTGACGAAAACCAACTTAATGAGATTGGAAAATATAAGAGCGTCTGAAATGTATAAGTATAGTACAGGTGGACTTAAAGGAGTTAGATAAACAGTTTTTGTATTTATATACATTTAGTTGTAATAGTTGAAACAAAAGTTGAATTTATTTGAATGGCTTGAAACCAGATACTGCAGAAGGCGCATGCAGGATGAAGGAAGCAGGGACCTGCCCTGTGGTTCAACTGACAGGAAAGAACAGTGAAAAATTTATCACCCAGGTAAGAGCTCTGTCTGGGGAGAATAAAGTCTTGTGAGAGCTGTTTACCTAAAGATTAGATCCTGTAAATCCCTTGTAGCCTCCCCAAGTCTGTCCCAGTCCAGTGCATAAAAGGAGTTAAACCTAAAATTTACTGTAAATGGTGTGTCGGTTTCTCTGTTATGGGATACTGGAGCACTACTGTCATGCTTGTCTCACTTCACAGTGTGCTATAGAGTAATGTATATGGGGAGATGGCAGGAGACCACAGGAGTATTGAGGCAGCAAGTTTTACTAGCTGAGTACCAGATTTTAACATTGATTTTAACATTCACGTGCACTTATCACGCAAATGTGGGTGGTTTTATCCCAGATCTATTGGGTTGGGATGTTATGCAGCATTACAAGGAATGACTATCTAGGACAGGGTATCATGTGGCTTCAACTGACTGTGATCACTCAGTATGTTGATGGTATTCTGAGTGCTTCCCCTGACGAAGAAACCCAAAAGTCTGAGTTGCTTCAGGGTTTAGAGGGTCTAATATTAAGCAGTTATGATAAGGACCTTTTGTGTCTAGCATTGTGCAATTTTAACAGGGCCTGGGTGCAATGTTTTTACGGGGTGAGCACAACTTTTAACAGATCTGTTTAAGGGGGGAGAGCAGTCAAAGGACAAGATTGCTTTGGTTCCAGCAGCAAAGCCACCTGTAATATTTTGAAATAAGCTCTCTTACAGGTGCTGACACTGGGGTTTCCTCAGATGGATCAACCATTCCTTTGTATGTAAGTGAGGAAAATGAGTTTTGGGCAGCTGTGCTGACGCAGGAGCATGGAGGTAGGCACCATCCGGTAGGATACTATTATATCATTAGACGCTGTAGCCAAAAGGTGGGGGACCGTGAACATTTACTATTTACTGATGGGTCCTCTCTGGTGCATGAGGGAGAACAGAGAACAGGCTGAGCTGTTACAACAGAATTTGAGGTGCTAACGACCTGAAAATGCCCCTTCACTGCCTCAGCGCAGCAAGCCAGTTTAGAGTCCTGATGGAAGATTGTAAAAAGAAAGATGTAAAAGGGTTACTGTATATGTATATAATGTATCTATTTGTTGCATGTAGGCCACAATTCTGGATGGCTATGGAGAAATAGGATTCTCTATCAATGGCAGGGACTCCAGTTAAGAATACTGGATTTGTCTCTGAACTGATTTGTAGTTTTACAGCTGCCGACTGAAGTAGCTGTAGTAAGGTGTAAATAACACAATAAATAATCCCCGTAACTCAAGGGAACAACCGTGCACATGCCAGGCGAGCAGCACTGGGAGAGCAGGAGTCTGAGACCCCTGTGAAACCTCTATTGGGGAAAAGGGAGAATTCAGGTTGAGGCTTCTAATAGATGTGGTTAGAAAAAATGCGAAAAGAATGTGGGGCCTTCAGCACACCAGATGCCCTGCATGCCCTCACAGCCTAATGCCATTTTGTAGCCAGAAATTCATGCTGGCGGATACCCAGGTGTATGACAAAGATGATCCCGTGGTGCGGACTGCCCTGCCCATTGGATACTGATCAAGGGCCATACTGCACTGTGAAGGTGTGCCAGGTTGTAATCACCTCACTAGGGCTGAGGTGGAAGTTCCATTGCCCGCATCACCCACAGTCTGAAAGACCAACTAAGGAAATATCAACCGAAGGAACACTGTGGGTAGATGCTCTACCTCCGGTCCTGTGCAGTTTGTGGGCTGGAGCAAACGGAATTGTGAGACTGAGCCTATTTCAGATCATCATGGGCAGCCAAAGAAACTCCCTGGAAGGCCAAGTTTGGCTAAAAGGACTGTTGAATTTACTGACTCTCTATTGCAGTATTGTAGGTTTGTTAACTGAAGCGGTGCACAGGGCTTGTGAACAGGTGCTGGACACTTGGGGATCTCCAGTAGAGGGAAGACATGACCGGATACCTGGTGAGTGGGTGTGGGTGAAGAAGAGATACCCTGCCAGATGCAACCCTGCTGGGAGGGACCATATCAAGTGCCACTAACTACTGACTCTGCCATCTGAGTGACAGGATGAGATTGCTGGATCCACGCATCACACTGTCACCGAGCCTCTACACCAGAGATTGAGTGAACAGAATAATGTTGTTACCGTTTCTGTGTCTGATGCTTTATAAGGTGGACCAACAGTGTGCTTGTTAGGCCTGAGGAGCATTACTGGGGATATGGTATCAATACATTCCGGGTGTTGGCATATCTATCAGCCAAAAAATGATAATCAGAGTTGGGTCAATATTGCTATTCCAAGATCCTGACGATAGATCTCCACATGGCTGAGGTCTGCGTTTGGGTCCTGGGGTAGGACTTTATTTATTTGTAGGATTAGGATTGTTTTATATGTATAATTGTAACTATCACTTGTACAAAAACATCAATCACATCTTTTTGTAACCGTGGAACGCACAATGTCATGGCAATGGATGCATGTACATCTAGAAAGGAAAGATCTGCCCTGACATTGTATGTGTCACGATCCGGTTCTTTCCGGGCCCTATTCGGATGACACGATCCGGAATTGTGAGGATACAATAGGGAAAATAGTCATGCAGGAGAATGGTCTGGAGACGGGAGGCGTGTCCGAGGAGTGCAGGTATCCGGGGGAGTGAATACAGGGTGAACAATCCAAGGGTACTGTATATCCAAAGGGGGAATCCAAAATGAGTCCAAGGCCAGGGGATTCATCCGAAGTAATTAAAAACAAGAACTGGGTCGGGACCGGCAGGGCAGGGAATCAGGAACAGGAAACTAAAACCATGACGGAGCCAGACGCGGCAGGACCCCGGGCTCTCACGAAGCAGGATTCAATGAGAAGCCTCGGGCAAACGCCTGCGTATAGCTTTAAAAGTGGAACTAAAGAGGGGCTGGAATAAGGAACAGGTGTAAGCTATGGGGGAAATGAGGAAGGGCTGGAGCGCCCTTAAGAGGGGGAGTACTGACGTATATATATATATTTTATAAGGGGGGAATGAAGTAAAATACAACGATTCAACAAGCCCAGTCATAGAGATTGAGTGTCAAGCGAGCATGAGCAGTGAGGTATGAGACTACGAGAGCATAGATATCAATTATCGAGTAGCAATAATAATGCACACAGCCAAGTTAGGCCTCTCGCAGCTACTCTCATGTGGTCAATTTAGCATTTTTCAATTGATGACCGTGTTTTTTTTATTATCATATTTTTAATGTAAATTTTTGTGCGCAGAGAAGCATCTTAATGCTGTTCCAATAAATAAAGCTTTCAAAAATCTCCACAAAGGTATATAAACAATAAATAGAAAAAGTACTGGGGCTCTTTTACAAAGCAGGTTTGACTAATTCAGGATTATCCCTGAATCAAGTTATCCAGATTCATACCACACTTCAGTAAGCAGGAGGGTCGGGCAACAAATCCTTTATCTGTTCCTTCACAATAGTGAAGGAACATGCATATTAATCCACCATGAATTACAGTTCTTTATAGAAAACTATGAGGATAAAAGCTGTTGTAATAGGGAGCAGCTATACTATAGTCACTGCAAAAAAATCAGTAATAAATTCATTGTCTATTTTCAGTCATTTAACTGTTCCTGTGTGGCAAGAGTAGAAATCAGTATAGCATAAGATTTGACTAACCTCAGTTTGCCACTATGTCTTGTTTGTATGAATGTATGCCTTGGCTCTGGCATAATAAAAACTAATTCACTATGTTTCTGCCCATTCCCTTAATTAAAATCCATGCTTATATTATTATTGCATTCAATTTGAGCTTCTATTTAAGCTACTGTGTAGTTCTACAATATGCTTTATGTAATTTATGTACAGTAGCTGGACCACAGTAGCTGGACCACAATGGGAGGATATGGCAGCAGTGAAGACAAAATACAACATTATCTTCCACAGTGGTACTGTAAAATACAGTCTAGAGCAATCAACGGATGAAAATGTTCCCTAGTTTTAACCAACAAGAAGAAGCGTGAGCAGAGCATAACTGCATAACTGTAGGAGAAAGAATCATAACTGTAGGAGAAAGAATCATCATCTAGACAATAAATCATCATCTAGACAATAAAATTCCTTTATTATTGGGATACTGACTTTTCCCCAATATTTTTGTGGTGTGAATCAAGCAGTGTAGGTTATCCGCCCCTTCCAAGTTGCAGAAAGACCATAACTAGGTAGAAATGTATTTTTAACTGCACATTGATGCTGTGAATTGATTTTCAGTTAAAATCAATCTTTTTTTCTGTTCCTGGTTGTTTGTCCCTGTGAGGTATTTAGGGGGGTGGGATGGCCAGCAGTCTAGAGCATCAACGATATTAGAAACTCCTGCAAGAACTTCAATCATGGTGTATAACTACAGGAACAGAAGCTACATTTACAGTGAATACTGTTTTTATTGCATACACCACTATCCTCGTTGCACAGCACACTGTCACTTTACTGAAAAACACAGTAAAAAAACACACCAGTCACAAGAAATCTCTTCCCTATGCGGAGAGGTTGAGTTTCTTTTAACACTGAACTATGACAACTGCAACCCTGAAGAAAAGCGACATTAATTGCAGAGGATTGATTGGTCTGTGAGTGGTGCTCTTAAACTCAAATTCAGGTAAAGTTTGATTTAACCAGTTCTGGAGCAGGTTAAGAATAGAGGATATGTTGTTTTACTGTAGTTACTTAACTGGATGCAATTCAATTTTCAATTCAAATCCTGACTTTTGTTAACATGTTTTCAAAAGTTATCTGGTTTACTGAGTAATCTCACTTCGTGTGTGTTCTAAAGCATTTGGAACAATACATGATGAAGTCTAATACTACATTTATAAAAACTTTACTTTTCAATACTTATTATAAAATACTTATACTTGTTTCCATATTTTTTCCAGTTTGATCAACCATTACCTGACAAGAATCGGTACCACCTTCCAAATAGCCAGCACAGATCATCCTGGGTGTGATATAGCCTTGGTATACAGTAGGCTGACTGCACACTTTGTTAGAGATGAGAGGAACTCGGGCATAGTTCATTGACATACTTGCTTCACCTGTCAAGTAAAATCAATCAGCAAAATAATAAATCATTAAAAACGTTTTTGAACAATTGATTTGTCTTTTAAAACAGGACAATATATATTATTGATATATACTGTATATAGATACCTGCTAACCTAAAAAGAATAAATGAGTAGTTGCGCTTAAGATCATAACTTCATAACCAGTGCACAAAGTCACAGAACAAAAACTTTGGTGTGTTTGTATTGTTTCTTAGACCTTTGCATTTAAAAGAAAAAAAATGCATTTCATTAACAGTTGATCTATCATTTATTAAGATCAGGGATCAGGCTCATCTGAATATCTGTAAATATTTAAAAGCTAGACAACCAGCAAGAAATGTTTTAAGTCAGGGAAGCCTCAAGTCCAGCAGGTGTCCATCTGGAGTGCAGCTTTGACAGCATGTTTTCATTGTTGTACAGCTCGTAACATCCCTGTTGAATTTATGATTGGCTTAACTTAAGCTGGTTAACAGTTTTCCATCACTTTGGGGCAACAAAGGACTGGTTTGGGACCCCTGGTACTAAAAAACCCGCTAGAAGAAGGTATGCAGGACAGAACTGGAGCTCCCCTGACCTGAATCACTTGCTGGACTGATCTCCTCCAGCACTTGTTGGGGCTCCCTAACCCCTAACATGTGCTGAACCAAAGGCATTCAAGATTGGAATTGGTCACCTCTACTTTAAATGATGAAAAATATACAGCATACTTTGGGGTTTACTTCACTTGGCCAGCATGAATGACTTCCTATTCTGCAGGTCTTTACCATTTCTTAGTCTTACCACCATCTTCTGTTGCTCCCCAGCCTGAAATCCAGCACAGCTTCCCATCTTCAAACTCCTCCCCATAGTTTGGCAGGCAGATGGGTTCCACAAGACCTTCATATGGGACATGGAGTGAGATACATAAATAATCTAATGAAAATCTAGTGCTGCAACCTACACAACCTTCTAAAGGTATGATTAGCTGTTTTTTATCTTTGTACAGTGCCTTGCAAATGTATTCACACCCTTCCTGTGGAGTTCCATTTTAGTGAAATTACAAAATGACATCAAGTGTCATGACTAAAACAACAAAATGTGAAAACTATTATTGCAAACATGTATCTAGAAATATATGAAGAATAAAGTCTATTCTAAGTCATCTGCAGAAGAAATAACTTCTTCTGTGTCATTGTGCCACCCTGCCACCCTTACCTCATAAAGCATGATCTAAATGGTGTCAGATACATACTATATCAGGAATGAAATCAAGCTAAGATTTCCAACTAGAGGAAAAAATAGTACAGTATGTGTTCAAAATTTAATGGTATATGAGGTTTTGTGGCAGATTCTTGTTTTAGAATTCAAAGAATTTTTAAATAGCTACAAATGAATCAAAGAAATCTGCTTGAAACATGTCCTGCCAAATATTCATTTGAAAGAATCAGTATTCTTTCTGTTGTTCATTTTTGCAGTGTTTTGTTGTTTCCCTAATACTTTTTAAAAAATCTGCTTGTGCCAGTAGTATCTGCATTGGGCAAAGTTATGTTTTTCACGAATAGTTCAGAGCATCTGTTTCAAACAATTCAGTAATTGAAACATTTTTTTCAGATGAGGGATAGATACCTGGAGCCTTGACTTCTGTATTCCTTAAATTAACTTAATTAAGCAATTAAGATCATAAATTAAATTAAACCCCTACAAGATCATTAAGGACTAAATTTACCAATGCCTGTCATAGATCAGCCATTCAGAGTTAATAGAAACACCAAACGTCTGCACTGCATTAAAATACACTTTGTTGTAATGAGGTACTGTATAACAAAGATGATAAAAACACATGGGAACATTACCATTGAAGTTCAGTGGGGTTTTAAGTTTCATTAGAGCAATGTCATAGTCCAGGGCTTTGGGTTTGTACTTCCAGTGGTAAAAGATCTTCAACACAGCATGAGATGACACACCTGGAACTGGTTGGTCAATGATGCCCACATATACCACCCAAAAAGAAGGAGATGCAAACCTGAGAAATCCAGACAATTGCTATTTATTCATTGTCCTACAGGACATTGACAGCAATAACTGATTGAGAAATATTTCAAGGTACACTAACAGCTTTTAGGGAAAGTATTTTTTCAATCCAGCAGATCCTTTTAGAGATAACACACTTTGTAGCATTGCAGACAACAAAACTGGGAAAAAGGAAAAACTCATAGTTTGCAGGTTCTGAACTAAGAGATGTGTTTAGGGTTTTGGCCATTTCCTATTTGTAGCTTTTATACAATAAAAATAGTTCAAGTCGGTAGCTGCATCAGCATGCATAGTCTGCAAAGGAACAAGTTAAAGGTTTATTCAATGCTGAAGGCTCCACAGCTGAGACATGTTTCCTTTCTTCTCTTTTCAGCATGGAATAAACCATTACTTGATCCTTTACAATAAAAATATATGGTTTAATATCAAATCCTTAATGGAAACTGTGAATTTATTTGTATTTAGCAAGAAAAGGTAGAGATGATTATTTGTGTAACCAGCTTAACAATTACTATATTTCAAGCAGTTAATTGTTAAATTTGTGTTTGGCTTTTGACTGTTCAGCTAAATTGGTTGTAACAATCTAAGAAAATGTTAAATGCTTAATTTATTCTTCTCCTACATAAATGCCTTTTTTTACAGCTAAAAAACATGTGAAAACCTAGACATCGCAAACAATCAGTCATCCAGTTAATGAGCACAGGTGAACATAAAAGTTAAAAGCATTAATAAAAAAAACAGTTGGCAGTAAGCCCTTTAGTTACAGGGCCCCTAGCTATAGAACAGTCTCCTACCCCATATTCGGGATGCCAAGTCAATCTCAGTATTCAAATCCAGATTGAAGACCTATTACTTCAGCCTAGCCTACTCACACCTTACATTATAGCCTGCTGCAACCATGGCTGCTGGTGCTGCTGTACATGCCATTGTGTGCCTCTGTGTTGGCCCACCAGGTAGATACATCTGTTCTGACCAAACTATCCTATTCTTCTCCCCACATGTCCAGATGGCACCCGGGCTGGGCACCATCTGAGTTGGATGCTGCATCACTGCCATAGATCCAAGAGGGACATCGTGGATATAGCTATTGTTTAGGAGGAATTTACTGGTCTACAGAGATCTGCACACAGAAGACATGATGGCTGGATGGATTAATACCCTCATTCATTTATTTCCTTTTTTAAATTATATAATATTAGCATGCCCAAAGTGGTTGGGCAGCCAGTTGACCTTGGACCCCTAGAGGTTTTTTTTCTCCTTAATAAGGAGTTTTTGGTTCCTCTCCCCCGTTGTCTTCTGGTCTTTTCTGTTCTGTATTCACAACATGTATGGTCACTTGCATTGTTAAGTGCCTTGGGACAACCTTGTTGTGAAAGGCACTTTATAAAAATGAATTGAATTGAACTGAATTGAATTAAACCAAATAATCAAGTTTTTCCAGTTTACTACCAGGTACCCTCTAATGGTTATCTCTCTGTGTACATGCAGGCTTCTCAATGATATCTTTCCTTTATGAAAAACAGAATAATCTGGTACAATAACACTCTTGGCTCCCAGAGATTTTTAGGGAGGTGAAAGAAGGAGAGTTTTTACTCTCTAAGTTATCAGCCAGAGAGAATCGTACCCGTAAACACAGTGGGCAGCCGTGAGTATCCATTGGGTTGTTATGATGGATCCCCCACAGAGATGCTCTCTCTGAAAATGCAGGCTGACCTGCCAGGGAAACAGCCCCTCCAATGACTCATTGCCTCCCACTATGCGGGTGCTAAACTGTGGGCGGGAGCCACACTCTGCAAGAAAAAACAGTGCTCAGAAGGCGCCATGTCAGTTATAGCTAAATCAGAATGCATTATGGGGTGGGTATTTGTTTGAGATATTTTCACACTTACACCAAGAAAGTAGACACTTAAACCACAGAAGCAGTGATAACAGACAAACACAACATTCAGGGTATTTATGAAGTTGGACAATTAAAAATGGAAGAGACTGACTGGTCTCTGATTTCCTAGTTAGAGGTTTGATCCTTTTTTATGGATGAGTATTCCAATTGCAGGTTCACATCCCTGAGCTCCTATTCCATGTAACATTTTATAATTTTTTATTGAGAATGTTCAATATCAAGTGTGGTCCTTGAACCAAAACCATCTTTTATATTAAGAATTTCCATATTGATAATTTTTATTTACAATATTCCTAAGTAAATCTGCAGTTTTCTTTTCATCCTATATAAGCACATCAGTGTCACCTGTCAGACATTTCTGACTTTACTATTTTTTTGCTGTTACCATTCTGTGATAGCCTGTAAATACTTGTGTTAGACTGAAAGGTAGTTTCATTTCATACATGAATTTGTCTCTGAGAAAAATACTCACCCAAGCATTTCAGGGAGGTCACTTTGCCTGATATGCATTGAGTCCTGCTAAGGTATACAGAAATCATAGTGAGTGTCTAGGAGGCAATGAAGTACGAATTAAGATGAGAACAAGACAACAGTAAAAATATGACACATGGCAAAATAAATCCCTGGATTTTAACCTCCTGTGGCCAGTAGTATAAGCACCTTAAATTAACTTTCTCTGTAGTTTTCCATTTTAAGTCAGGTACCCTGGTCCTGCAGATTTTATAGTCTGCCTTAAATAGACAGTGAGCAGAGATTTAGAAGAAACTGATTGAAGCAATTGAGTTATTCAG
The DNA here is from genome assembly GCF_059453375.1 of Lepisosteus platostomus. Taxonomy (NCBI): domain Eukaryota; kingdom Metazoa; phylum Chordata; class Actinopteri; order Semionotiformes; family Lepisosteidae; genus Lepisosteus; species Lepisosteus platostomus. The sequence goes on from NC_142612.1 coordinate 34,739,979, forward strand.
TCTTTAATTGGAATGAAAGCCAGACACTATGACATTCCTGGAACAGAGATGCATACCCGAGTTAAATTATATGCATAGAGCAGGTGATCATATGGAGGTCAGCAATCAAGAGAAAAGAGAAAATAATTGGAGCATAAAAAGAACCTCTTATGGTAGAATTGCCCAATACTTTTAGAACATAAAGACTGCATTACAATTATCCATTTTTTTATCTTTCCAGTTTGGTAATTTAATGACTAAGTTAATTTGATAATTTAGTGACTTTGTGTATTTGGATCAAATCTGCTCTCAACCTCCTTTGTTCTAGACTGAATATTTTTAGCATTCTTAAACTGAGAATATTCTCTATAATACCCTTTCCTTGTTATGGTAATTAAAACCATTGTAAAGCTTGAGCATAATTTCCCAAAATTAAATTCCACACTTTTTTCTACATTCCAAAAAATTCTGTTGTCACTTTTAATTATTTTAATAATTTAATATTTTTTTGTTTTGTACTGTATGTTATTTGAGCCCAACATCAATCTTCTGGCACTGAATTAAGACAACATGCACATTCAAACAAAGCACTGGACATTCAACCCAGTACCAAAACAGTGATCTTTTGGTTGCTAGTGTCTTTTTATTTAAGGATCACATGCAGTAGATTTTTGCAGGCTACTGGGGAATTTGCTTTATCAACATAGTACATCAGTTTTTTTCCAGAGATCCACAGAAAAAATTATGAAAATAAATGTTTCCTATTTTGTTCCCAATTGTTTTTTAATTTTGTGAAATCTGAAAACTAAGACGGAATGTATGAGAACTGAAAACAGAAAACACTCCTTTTCACAAAAGTAAAAGGCTCGTCCCTACATTTTATATCATATTTCTTTTACCATGTTTACCTCACATGGGTTGCATTGTGAATCTTAAACGTGTGTCCCACAGGAAGATTTAAGTTAATGGAGACTAGGTCCTTCTGGAAATCCTGTTCAATAGATGATAAAGGGAGAGAACTGGAATTTACATATCTGTGAAATAAAAAAAACCATTTTTAATGTACATGGCATATCTGAGGTAATCTGACCATCTGCCATGAATTTTGCATCGTACTCTGGACGTGAACTTCAACTGCAACCATGCATTTGGCTACATTCTAAGGAATCCAAATGCACAACTTCTGTAGAGTTGCAATATGAATGTATTTGCAACAAGAATACACATATGAAATCCTGCAAACCTGTATGACCCTGGTTGGTTATTACTAATGTCATTCAGCAAAATCACTTTATAAATTGCTCAATAACTTACATCACCTCCATGTTTTCAAAGAAGATATTATTCCTACCATAAAAGCTGCAAGATACAGTATATTACACCAGTCAAAGTATGCTTGTGACAATATCTCAAGCACTTCCTGCCATTCTGCCTACATGGCAGAGTGGCAGGAAGGAAGCCATTACTGTAAAATAGCAACAAAATCTTTAAGTTTTAGTGGCAAGGTTTCACTTAGAATTAAGTATTATTAAAAATTCTTAATAATCTTTGTGTTGCCTTTAGAAAGAAGCTTGGTGCCTCTCTGTAAATGCAGAAGGACATGGTAAGAGGCCCCTCTGATAAGGGGTCATTGATATATTCAATGCTGAACAATCTAATAATATATAGAACAGATTAGCTCCATTAACCACAGGTCAAAGGGGACTGTTCATCATCCAAAGGTAGATCCACCAATGAGGGATCTGCAGGGTGGGTACTATATATGATAGCTTCTTAGCCAACCACCAACTCTGATGTTGCACCATAAATGCTAGAACCTAACTCATTTTCATTGGTTAACTCACTGGCTCCTTCTCTCTCTCCAACTTGCGGTTAACTGCAAGCAGTCTCAGTCTTTTCAGTCTGGACTTAAACTTTTCTCTAAGATGCCTGACCAAGAGTCAGTAAAGTACAGAGTTTTGCCCAAGATATTCTTTTTGCAACAGCATAAATCTTGTGTTCACAAACCCATTGTTTTTGTTGCCTGATCAGTGAAATAAGACAGTTGGACTCTTCTTGTAGACATTTTAAATATATAAACATTTTCAGAACCAAGCTAAAGCCAGGACGAACCGCGTTCTTCTACCTGTCTACCTTGTGCCCTTACCCAAGAAGACATCTGGGCACAGGATTGCTTTAAAGCAGTTACTTATAAAGACAGAAGTCTGTTGAAATAGGACCTATATCTGTACTGCACATATCCAGCACTAAAATATTACTACTGAACCATATTGTAGACATCATTAGAGTGATTGTTGAGATTGTTTACTTAAGCTGTCTCAAAATATTTTTTGAGCTAACAAAGGTGACTTGTACCAACAGCTGCAACAACATGCCCTGCCACAAGTGTTAAAAGGGGAAACAATGACACACCACAAAAAAGGAAAACACTAAAAGTGTCAAACAAACTTCTTTTACATTTAAAAGTGTTTCTGAGTCTGTACTGTATATAAGAGCTGGGAAACCCTTGCAGTTTGTCTGTTCTGGTGGCAGGCCCAGCATGCGTTGCTGCAGTATACTTATTGAAGCTCAATAAAACAGATCTGCACAAGACTGTATCCTGCTCCTCTGATGAGTATAAAACGTCTCTATTCACATTATAATTGTGACGAGTTAAAGTATTTTTCCAAACAATTTGATGTTTAGTTAACAAGAGTTAAAGAATATTTACTTCTATCTCAGTATATGAATATGAAGTAATTTTATGAAACAGATAAAACATAAGAGCTAGCAGAACTTTACAGTTGGACCACTCATCTTGTAAATAAAAATGGTTGTATACAGTATTGCCAAACCTGTGTTCACAGTGCAGATGTGCAAGTTGGTTAGAAACCTAACACAATAGACTCACAACTCTAATTTCTACCAAAGGTGTTTCCACTAAGTGTTAATTCAGAGGGGTGAAAACATATTCAGTTGTGATATTTAGGTTTTCTTATTTTTACTTTTTTAACCTTAAAAGTGTGGAGTATGGTGTGTAAACAGGAAAATTCCTCTTTTGAATGTACGGATTGTGAGGCATTTACACAGGAAGCTACAGCACTGCACACTGTCAGCCACAGTGAGCTATAGCACAGCACACTACCCGCTTCAGTGAGCTACTGCACAGCACACTGCCAACAACAGTGAGCTACAACACAGCACACTGCCAGCTGCAGTGAGCTACAACACAGCACACTGCCAGCCACAGGGAGCTACAGTGCAGCACACTGCCAGACACAGTGAGTTACAGAACAGCACAATGCCAGCAACAGGGAGTTACAGAACAGCACACTAGAAGCCACAGTGAGCTAGAAAACAGCACACTACAACCCACAGTGAGCAACAGTATAACAACCTGCCAGCTGCAATGAGCTAAAGCACAGCACAATGCCAGACACAGTGAGCTATGACACAGCACATTGCCAGCCACAGTGAGCTACAGCACAGCAAACTAACAGACACAGTGAGGTACAGCACAGCACACTGCCAGTCACAGTGAGCTACAGCATAGCATAGTGCCAGACACAGTGTGCTACAGCACAGCACACTACCAGCTGAAGTAAGATATAACACAGCACACTGCCAGACACAGTGAGCTACAGCACAGCACATTGCCAGCAACAGTGAGCTAGGCACAGCACATGTCCAGCAGAAGTGAGCTACAGCACAGCACACTACCAGCTGAAGTAAGATATAACACAGCACACTGCCAGCCATAGTGAGCTACAGCACAGCACACTGCCAGACACAGTGAGCTACAGCACAGAACACTGCCAGCCTCAGGGAGCTACAGCACAGCACACTGCCAAACACATGGAGTTACAGAACAGCACACTAGAAGCCACAGTGAGCTAGAAAACAGCACACTACCAGCCAATGTGAGCTAAAGCAAAGCACACTTCTAGCTGAAGTGAGCTACAGCACAGCATACTGCCAGACAACGTAAGCTACAGCACAGCACACTACCAGCAAATGTGAGATACAGCACACTGCACACTGCTAAGCATGGTGAGCTATAGCACAGCACAGTGCCAGACACTGTTAGCTACAGCACAGCACAGTGCCAGACACCGTTAGCTACAGCACAGCACATTCTCAGCCGCAGGGAGCTAAAGCACAGCACACTGAACAGGATGAACAGTGAGGTTCTCATCCTAATCAAAGCAAGGGATGCAGCATTCAAATTGGGCAATAAATCAGAACTAAGGGCAGCCAGGATCAATCTAAACAATGGTATTAAACATGCAAAAAACACACTCAAACAGGAATTCGAGGAACACTTCACCACTAATGACCCAAGGCGCATGTGGCAAGGCATACAGGCCCTCACACACTACAAGAGGAAGAACATCTGCCTCCCTGCCTAACGAACTCAACACCTTCTATGCTCGGTTTGAAGCCAGCAACACAGAACCAGTCAACAGAGCTGCACCCTCCGCAGATGACCAGCTGCTCTCACTGTCTCCAGATGAGGTAAGCAGATCCCTGCAAAAAGTGAACACACGCAAGGCTGCAGGACCCGACGGCATACCCAGTCGTGTCCTCAGAGCTTGCGCCAATCAACTAGCAGGTGTATTCACAGACATTTTCAACATGTCTCTGGCCCAAGCCGTAGTCCCCACCTGCTTCAAGACAACCACCATCATCCCAGTACCGAAGAAAACTACAGTGACATTTCTTAATGACTACCGAACGGTGGCACTAACACCTGTCATCATGAAATGCTTCGAGAGGCTGGTCATGAAGCACATTAAGGACACCATTCCAAACACACTAGACCCATACCAATTTGCCTACTGGCCCAACGGATCCACAGATGACGCAATCTCCATTGCCATACACACTGCCCTATCTCATATGGATAAAAAGAACACATATGCAAGACTACTATTCATCGACTTCAGCTCAGCTTTTAACACTATCATTCCAGAGAAACTAGTCAAGAAACTCAGTGCACTGGGTCTTAACACCACCCTCTGCAACTGGATTCGGGACTTTCTGACAGGCAGACCTCAGGCTGTCAGGCTTGGAAACCACACCTCCGGCACACTAACTCTGAACACTGGGGTCCCCCAGGGGTGTGTGCTTAGTCTATTACTCTACTCCCTCTACACCCACAACTGTAACACAACACCAGCACCATCATCAAGTTTGCCGATGACACCAAAGTTGTAGGTCTGATCACAGACAATGATGAGAGGGCCTACAGGGAGGAGGTCAATCTCCATACAACGTGGTGTGAAGACAACAACCTCACCCTCAACGTCAGCAAAACCAAGGAACTGATTGTTGATTTCAGGAAACTGCAAAACGGACATGCCATGGAAAAGGGTCAATTACTTTAAATTCCTTGGCATCCATATCACCGAGGACCTCACATGGTCTCTCAATGCCACCTGTCTGATCAAGAAAGCGCAACAGCACCTGTGCTTCCTAAGACGGTTGAAGAAGGCTAAGATATGTCCCCAGATCCTCACTATTTTTACAGATGCACTACAGAAAAGCACACTGACAGGTTGCATCACAATGTGGCATGGCAACTGCAGTATTGCTGACTGCAAAGCCCTACAGCGGGTGATGAAAACTGCCCAGTCCATCACTGGGGTTACCCTCCCATCTATACAGGACATTTATGACAGACGGTGCTTGAGGAAAGCTCTAAGCATCATCAAAGACCCAACACATCCCAGCAACAGACTGTATGGAAAATGGTACTGGAGCATTCGGGCCCGGACTACCAGACTCAGAGACAGTTTTTACCCCCGCACTATCAAACTATTAAACCAAAAACTCACACATTGAAATCTACCTCTATCTTATATGTCAAAAAGCTCACTCCCCATAATTTTTATCCTTTTATTTCATTCTGTTGATGCATGTTTTTGCACATCTGATGTTGTTTTTGCACATTACCTGTTACCTTTTTGTTGTTTCGCACATTGCCTGTTGTTGTTTTGTGCATTGCCTGTTGTTGTTTTTTTGCACACTGCCTGTTGTCTCTGTCTTTCTTTTATTATAGAGTTATACTTTGTTAATTGTATTGTTGTTTTTTTGTACTACCTATTGTCTGAGAGCTAGCTAAATAGCATTTCGTTATACCATATACTTGTATATGAGTATAATGACAATAAACTTGAACTTGAACTACCAGTCAACGTGAGCTACAGCACAGCACACTTTAAGCCAATTTGAGCTACAGAACAGCACACTGCCAGACAACGTAAGCTACAACACAGCAAACTACCAGCCAATCTGACCTACAGTATAGTACAGTGCCAGACACAGTGCGATACAGCACAGCACACTACCAGCTGAAGTAAGTTATAACACGATACACTGCCAGCAACAGTGAGCTACAGCACAGCACACTGCCAGCCACAATGAGCTACAGAACAGCACACTACCACCCACAGTGAGCAACAGTATAACAAACTGCCAGCTGCAATGAGCTATGACACAGCACATTGCCAGCCACAGTGAGCTACAGCACAGCAAACTAACAGACACAGTGAGGTACAGCATAGTATAGTGCCAGACACAGTGTGCTATAGCACAGAACACTACCAGCTAAAGTAAGATATAACACAGCACACTGCCAGACACAGTGAGCTACAACACAGCACACTGCCAGCCACAGTGAGCTACAACACAGCGCACTGCCAGCCACAGTGTGCTACAGCACAGCACACTACCACCCACAGAGAGCAAAAGTATAACAAACTGCCAGCTGCAGTGAGCTAAAGCACAGCACATTGCCAGCCACAGTGAGCTACAGCACAGCAAACCAACAGACACTGTGGTACAGCACAGCACACTACCAGCTGAAATAAGATATAACACAGCACACTGTCAACCCCAGGGAGCTACAGCACAGCACACTGCCAGCCACAGGGAGCTACAGCACCTCACACTACCAGCCAACTGCAGTGAGCTAAAGCACAGGACATTGTCAGCCACAGTGAGCTAGAAAACAGCACACTACCACCCACAGTGAGCAACAGTATAACAAATGCCAACTGCAGTTAGCTAAAGCACAGCACATTGTCAGCCACAGTGAGCTACAGCATAGCACACTACCAGCCAATGTGAGCTACAGCACAGCACATTGCCAGACACAGTGAGCTACGACACAGCACACTGCCAGCCATAGTGATCTACAGCACAGCAAACTAACAGACACAGTGAGGTTCAGCACAGCACACTAACAGCTACAGTAATTTACAGCATAACACACTCCCATTTACATTAAACTACAACAAAGCACACTGCCAGACACAGTGAATGAAAGCCCAGCACAGCACAATGCCAACCACAGGGAGCTGAGGCCCTCCTATTGCACAGAACACTGCCTGACACAGTGAGCTACAGCACAACACACTGCCTGCCACAGTGACCAAGAGCACAGCACACATACAGACACAGTGAATTATAGCACAGCACATTGCCAGACACAGTAAGCTACAACAGAGCACACTGCCAGCAGTAGTGAGCTACAGCACAGCACACTTTTAGCCACACTGAGCTACAGCACAGCACACTACCCATTGCAGTGAGCAACAGCACAGCACACTGCCAGAGACAAGAAGCTACAGCTCAGAAAACTGCCAGACACAGTTAACTATAGCACAGCACACTGTCAGACAGTGTGAGCTAAAACACAGCACACTACCCACTGCAGTGAGCTATAGCACACTGCCAGCCACAGGGAGCTACAGCACAGCACACTGCCAGGCACAGTGAGTTACAGCAAAGCACACTGCCAGCCACAGGGAGCTATAGCACAGAACACTGCTAGACACAGTGAGCTACAGAATAGCACACTACCAGCCAATGTGAGCTACAGCACAGCACACTCCCAGCCACAGGGAGCTACAGCACAGCACACTGCCAGACACAGTGAGCTATAGCACAGCACACTACCAGCTGAAGTAAGTATTACACAGCACACTGCCAGACACAGGGAGCTACAGCGCAGCACATTGCCAGACACAGTGAGCTACAACACAGCACACTGCCAGACACAGTGAGCTACAGAACAGCACACTAGAAGCCACAGTGAGCCAGAAAATAGCACACTGCCACCCACAGTGAGCAACAGTATAACAAACTGCATGCTGCAATTAACTGCAGCACAGCACATTGTCGGACACAGTGAGGTACATCACAGCACACTACCAGCCAATGTGAGCTACAGCACAGCACACTGTCAGACACAGTGAGATACAGCACAGCACACTGTCAGCCACAGTGAGCTACGATGCAGCACTCTGCCAGTCAAGGTGAGCTACAATGCAGCACACTGCCAGACACATTGAGCTAAAGCACAGCACACTGCCAACCACAGTGAGGTACAGTACAGCACATTGCCAGCCACAGAGAGCCACAGCACAGCACACTACCAAACACAGTGAGTTACTGCACAGCACACTTCCATCTTCAGTGATATACAACACAGTACTCTGCCAGCCACAGTGAGATAAAATACAGCACACTGCCAGCTGTAATGAGCTAAGGCACATCACACTGTCAGGCACAGTGAGATACAGCACAGCACACTAACCACTGCTGTGAGCTACAGCACAGCACTTTGCCAGACAATGTGAGCTACGGCTCAGCACACAGCCAGCCAATGTAGGTTTCAACACAGTACAACCATAGCTAGCTTCAACACAGCACACTGCCAACCAGAGGGAGCTACAGCACAGCACACTACAAGCCACAGTGAGCTACAGCTCAGCAATCTGCCAGCTGCAGTGAGCTACAACACAGCACACTACCATGACACAGCACACTGTTAGATACAGTGAGATATCTCACAGCACACTACCCGGTGCAGTGAGCTACAGCACAGCACAGTCTCAGACACAGTGAGCTACAGCACAGCACACTTCCAACCACAGTGAAATACCTCACAGCACACTTCTGGCTGCAGTGAGCTGCAACACAGCACACTGCCAGAGACAGTGAGTTACAACACAGCACACTCCCAGACACATTGAGTTACAGAACAGCACGCTGCCATCCACAGGGAGCTACAGTATAGCACAGCACACTGCCAGACACAGTGTCCTACAGCACAGCACACTGCCAGGCACTGTGAGCTACAGCACAGCACACTGCCAGGCACAGTGAGAACTTGTTCTGAGTATATTGAGGGTATTAGTAACAGCTTTTTATTATACTTGTCTTTATGTTCAGTAACACTCCCTGGGACTTGCCAGGCATATGTAAGTTTGCAGTGAGTTTGCACAGTTGCTTTTTGTCCTGAGCGGTGATATTGTTAGGACAGAGTAGAAGCATTTAAACAAATTCCTCAGTAGCTGATGACTCTAAACTGGTAGAGCAATGAAAAACAAACAACCTGGCACACCAATTATTCTTAATCTCCTATGGATGGCAAGACAAACCCTGACCACCACAAATAACTTACTTAGTGTAGCCCAGCTGTCTGCAGGCTGTGCTCCCAAAGGCATCTCTCCAGTCTTCAGAACAAACTGTTTTCCAGGAGCCCCCAGAGTAGATCTGGAGCACAGAGTTCTTTCCACTGAGCCTGACTGTGGAGGTGAGACATTCACATACAGTAAGTGACACCAGAGACATTTCCCTTTTAAAGAAGAGACAGGAGAGCTGGGACTAGGAAGAATGTAACTACTTTTAAAAGATACACCCCCTCCCCAGCTCAACATTAGATGGATGTACAGTATAGAAGAGAAGTCCAATTTCTGGTCCTCAGTCTCCCCAGGACTCTGAACAGATGCTAGCTTCTACAGGCTACAGTACTATAAAAAGTATACATTTCTGTATACATTTTGCTAAAAACTCACGATAACAGGCTAGTGCAGTTTACAGGTCATATAGAATTACATTTCTTAAAGTAGTTATGATCTAGGGGGTGTGTCATTTGCAGTTCACATTCTGATTGCACTACTCAAGGTTTTACTCAGAAATATAGTAAAACAAGAAAATGAAAACCAGAAAACATTCTGTCAGACAAAAAGGAGAATTTTGAATACAAAAGAAAAAATCAAACCATTGCACAGAAAAATGGCATATCAAAATATATATATACAGAAACATTCCAGCATAGCACTCTGTTGGAAAAACGTTCCTCCAGATCCAGCTCTAGAGACTGGTTATGGCATGTGAGCTTCTCACCACATTTGAATTCATCCTCTCCATGGTCACAGTCTGTCACCCCATCACACTGGGCTGAATTCCTGATGCACTTGGATGAGGTGCCACAGCGAAACTTTCCCACGCAACTGTAAGTAACTGTACAGTGAGAGCAAATGGTTCATTTGGGCTAATGTTGAAAAGGCGTTTAATAATGATGAAAGGCGTGTATCACATTAAAGAGCAGTAAGGATCTGGAAAATAATCGTCAATGAATTTCACTATATTCCTGGCTGAAAGCCTGAGATTTGAGATGGAATCATATGACATAGGACCTGATGGTAACCTGAGAAACCAGTATTCTCTACAATCCCATACAAAATGGTGGAAAATTGAATAAGTAAAAAATAGTCTGACTTCAGCAGTGCTTCCCAAGAAGAAGTGTGAGAATGACAGGAGCAAATGAACTAAAATAGGCTGCTATTCCCACAACTGGTTATGAGAGAGAGGAAGTAACAGATATGCCCTGAGTTACCAATGCCACTATGAATGGTGGTCATCACTGCTGCTTTGAGGTCTAGGGCCTTGGATTTAATTCTGGGCTAGGGTACCTTCTATGCAGAATTTGCATGTTCTCCCTGTGTTTTCATGAGGGAATGACTGTGAGCTTGCTAGAGCTGGCATGTCCCAGCCATGGTTATACATCAAGTGGCGGTGAAACATGGCTGATCTATCCTCTTGATAGGATATATCAAAGCAGACAACATTGTGTACTGCTTGAGGAATTTTGATTACAAGCAGTTAATAATGCGGCCAGGCTTGAATCAGTTACACCTGGGAAATAGCGCTCAGATTACTTTTTTAATTGGAGCATGCATTGTTATAGATTGACCCTCAGGCCAATGCACTGTTGATTGCACATGTACTGTCTTTAGACTTGAACAACAGTCATATTTCAGGAATCCAGCTCATTCTGGGCTGCATACAAGAGTCTCATGAACTGAATAAGTCCACTGTGAGACATTGTGTTTTTAGTCTCCGTGTAATGTGAAATTTAAGCGAACTACATGCATCTCAGTCCCATAACTGGATATGGCTCATTAAATAGTAATAGAAGAAAACAATTCTTGCCACAGTTAACTAGTTAAAAATTAATTGCACCCACCTCCCACTCCAATAGCTATGGCCAGGATCAAAGCAAAAAGCAGGCAACCAGCAACAAGAAGCTCTTTCTTGTATGTAAGAAAGTAGTCCTTTAATGGCTTCTCTTTGATATATCCTAATTGAATTAGAAATGGCAGATGAAGAATGATAAATGTCTTTTGTTAGTTCTTACTAGCTTTTCACAAAAAAACATCTGTAGCAATATTACATTCTACAACAGGAGTTATAAAACAAATATTTTTTTCATTATTTAAAAAAACAAGAATGCATTTGTATCTAAGGCCTAGAAGTCCCTGAATGTTTTTTCCACTGAATGACATGGTAGCAATTTGTTCTCCCATTATTTTAATATGTTATATACCAGAGCAACCAGACTAAGTCCTGGTGTGAAGAATTAAACAGACTGTCGGAAAAGAACCTTGAACTCAGAAGAAGGCTGTGTGTGTCGAGTATTGGCTACTGAAAATCGAAATAAATTCAGATGTGAGGACTTCGTCAAGATCAGCAAAAATAGTGGAGATTTAAGAAACATAAGTGGAAGTTAACTTTAGGATGGTTAGAGAAACCAGGAGACTGTACAGAGGTAATTTGCAGGGTCTGGAATCAGCTTCACCAGCTATGTTGTTGAAGCCAACTCTATGGGAATTGTTTAAAAGAAATTTAATAAAACTGATAGAACTCCTGAGCAACAATACACAACAATATGGACTGAATGGCTTCATCTTATTTGTAACCTTGAGTATGATATGATGGATGTGATCAACAAAAATAATCCTATCCATAACATGCAAAAAAATGTCTTACTGTTTATCTTTAGTCATACCGTTTTCGGTGGGCTGGATTTTTATAGTTGGTACCCCAAGGCACCCAGCAAGTGTGGGGGGGGTTTCGATGGCAGGTAAATCTTCCTCTATGACAGACACAATCTCAATTTTTGTTGTATCTAACTTCACATGTGAGTCCTGTTAAAGGAAATCAATGATAGTTCCTTTTATTTTTACACTTAAAAAATATTTCTTTCCATTCAGTCAGCAGCATCTAAAAAGCACACATAAACATGTTACAGTGCTAGATTAAACACATTTTCCCTCACAGTTACTGTCCTTTTGCAGTCCATAACTAACATAAGGAACAAGTAATAGGTTTATTCCATGCTGAAAAAAAGAAGAAAGAGAACACAACGTTTCGGCCGTGGAACCTTCTTCAGGTGTGAGAGAGACAGGGCAGTAGGCAAAGGTAAAGTCACTTTAAAGTCACTTTACCTTTGCCTACTGCCCTGTCTCTCTCACACCTGAAGAAGGCTCCACGGCCAAAACGTTGTGTTCTCTTTCTTCTTTTTTTCAGTATGGAATAAACCTATTACTTGTTCCTTTGCAGCCTACGCATGCTGACGCAGCTACCCACCTGAATAACTAACATAATATGTAAATCTGGACAATGAAAATTCATTTCAAATAGGTGAAAACAAACTTAAAAACTAAATAGTAAAACCCTTACATTTGAAATTTCAGATTTATTATGTAATTGTATATTTATGTAATTAAATGTCAGATGTATTATTCCCTTGATGTCTACTGTTTATGCAGCAATATGAAATTAGAAAATATTTAATGTGTTTGTTTGCAGTCTAGTTAAGCTGGAATGTAATAAATAGGCATATAATGAAAAGTATTGTATTGTAACAAATCCACAGGTAATATCTCATTGCAAACTCTTTTTTTGTCACCCATTTACAAACAAGACAACCCTCGAAAGAACACAATAAAGAGTAGGTTATCCTGGTCTCAAAGGAATTTCATACACAGTGTAAAGGATCTAACTTTATTACTCTTGAATACAGGAGATTGTGTTAGAATTTTATACAGGTATTGAAACTTGTCACATGAACTCTCAACTAAATGCAAATTACTTCAATCACAGTAGTGGAATGATGTCCCAAACATTTTCATCAGCATTTAAACTAATACAAGCTCACAGTGAGCTGGAGTCCAAAAGGAAACTAGGAAGCACTCATTTAAGAAAAGCAGTGTGGGAAATGGCTATGTTGTTGATGGTTGAAGGGGTTTCTACAGTATATTTAATAGGTTACTAGAAATGAAAGAAATAGAGGTGGACCTCCTCAATTTTACCTTAGAGATTAATCTATGGAAAAAAACTTAAAACTATAAAACTATAATGAATATAAATATGAAAAGAGGTTGATCAATTACAGCAGTCTAAATTATTACAAGTAGGAAAATAATTTAAATTGCAATAAGAATAGTCAGAGACTGTATTTTAACACAAGCCAAACAATTTAACATATTTAATATAGCAGGTTTAACACTAAGCAATAGTCAACAAAAATGTACAATGTACAGGAGGCTCAGCAGGAAAGATCTGATGTTGAACGGAGAAATGAAGAAAAATGTAATCCTATTATATTTACTTATATCTAGTAAATTATATCTAATAAATTTGCAGTAAAAGTTACTGAGTGACACTTAAAGATAAAAATCCTTCTTTATCTAAGCACTTACAGGATGTTCACAGTGCATACTACTATCACAAACTACAGACATAAACTATTAGTGCTCTGTATTATGGAAAGCAGAACATGACAGCAGACTCAAGGAATTGAGAGTATACTTCCAGGATATCTATTATCTGCAGGTAATTGGCAGCAGGTTAGTTTATTATTATTAGGTGTTTCCTTAAGTGTGTATTACTAAAACACATCACACATTTTAAACACCAGATGTAGCTTCTTTGTGGGCTTTATTTGACAGTATCTTGCCTGTAAAATCTATTTATGCTCTCTATAAATTATAAACTTGTTAAAGTGTATGAAAACACCCAATCAGACAATATATTATCTTGCTGTTTACTCCAGGTAATTTTCAGCTTTTTAAGGTGAGTTTTTCCACGACCAGAAAAGTATGATTCAATAAAACTGATAATGTCCCATAATCACTTTTTCTAAAATTAACCTTTTACCTGGCTGCTCTTTGTTTTATCACATTTTAGCTAATGGAAGCTTTTTCCAGTTTAGTCCTCTCAACTCAGTTTCTCCAAGTGAAGCCAAAAGGTTAATGTCTGACCTACAGGAGACTTACCTCTTGTGAAGCCATATTTCAGAGAAACGACAGTCATTTCAGTTTCATTGTAGTGGAAGAGCAGTGCAGAATGAGAAGCAGTGTGGGAGCTCATCAATTTTCTCTTGGACTGACGTCTTGCCTGAATAACAGGAGTGTGCGCAATAATGAAATACCTGGAAGCAGCCGAGAACCTGATCAAGGGTATTGAATAGCTAGCATCTGGCAAGATTGGATGACCAAGCACCTACTGCAGCATTGCTTAGGATTATGGGGTAATACAGAATTAAGGTGCAGGCCAACTAGTTACTGAACATTGAAGCACAGAGCATGGCTACTGATTCATGAGATCTGAAAATACTGTTCTCCATATTAAACTTATATTAATTAATTATATTATAAAGATAAAACACATATATGTATACATCTATTACCTATAGCTACTTCATCTAAGAGAAGGGCACAGCAAGCCACCCAGACACAGAGCACACGGGACTAAACCCTGTACAGGATGACAGTCTGTCACAGGAAACATTCAGGTGCAAAGTGACAATTTAGAGACACCAGTTTACGCAGATATCAGGTTTTTGGAAGGTGGGTGGAAACTGTGGCCCTCTTAGAAGACCCACATGAACACATGGAACTCCATACAAAAGGCACCACATCCCAGAATCAAAACCAGGACCCAAGAGCTGTGAGACAGTAGCCCTAAAGTGCTGTCTATTTTGGAAACATTTTGATGGAAATGTTTTGCGCTGTATTTGAAAATAACGAATAACAGGAAATATTGTGTCTTTAGCTACTGTATTGTACTACAGCAAATTAACAGTTCACTAGAAATAACAATATCCTAATATTTTAAATATTTAAGTATATTGAGTTTTTTAGTAAAAATACAATTTAGTATAACCCACTTGGCTGAAAGCTAATCTCTTGGCCCATAGGAGGTAGGGCTAGAACCCCTTTGCACATAGAAGAGTGACCAAAGGGTGGCTGGAAAAGTGGAGATGGGGTGGAGGTGGTATAAAAAAAGACATATGTCATATGACATATGAAGAGGATATCGTGCAGTGTTTATAATGTTTTTAGTGATGTAATGGCATCAGTAATGATTACGAATTACTGAAAGCTGAGTCTGATTGAACTTGATGTTGCCAACCCTCCCAAATATTAACAGTTCAATATTATATGCTAATTATGCATGATATTATAAGTAATAGATTAGAAATGCGATATTATTGTAATTATGTATGCATATGCATTCTACATATTTAAAACATGAGTTTCCTACAGCCCTTTTATCCATCCTTGAATTCTGACAGTTTTTCCACCCTAATCTGTCAGGGATCTTCCCTCTCCTGTATCCTGAACAGTTATTCTGACATGATAGCAATTAGGCTGAAGTGGGCCACATGGTTCTGTGTTTCATTGTTACTGTAGAAACTGAGGTTCTCCTGTGTTTTATCCTCTGATAAAGACATCACCAAAGCTTTTATTAAAAATAGTGAGTGTTCCAATACTGCTTGTTGCAACTAGAGGGCAGTAATGGTTTGGGTACACATGCTACAGAATTTTAAATTTACCTGACTGGTCCAATGTGGGACTGAAAATGCCTATATTGTGAGTAACTGTTTAAGCATATTGTTGCATCCTTTTAGTATCCTTTTATGGCTTATCTACTTATTCATTAGATTCCATTCCTACTGCTTTATTTCAGTACTTTTTCCTGCCATCTTAGCTGTTGTCCTCTGCATAATGTCCTTAATAAGTCCTTGAGCACTACAGTAGTATTAACGGCCTCTAAAACACTGTGCCAAAATAACCAAATATGACTCTGGTGGACCTAAACAATGTTTGCCTCATATCCAACCTACATTATAACCATCTCATTGTAAAATAACGTCTAATTCAAGAAACTTTCCACAAAAGTCACTAATGATCTTCTTTTGACTTCCGATTCAGGTTCTCTGATTTCTATCCTTATTCTCCTTGACCTTAGTGCTGTTTTTGACACTGTTAACCAATATATCTTACTTTCTCATTCTGAGACTGTGTTTTGAATTTCTAACATTGCTCTTTAATGGTTCAACTTTTACCTTACTGTTCATTGACACTTTATCTCTTTTGGGGGTTTCAGCTCTTAAGTTGAGTTGTTAAGTCTGGTGTTCCTTAGGGCTTGATACTGGGCACCCTATTATTCAGGATTTACATGTTCCCACTTAGTTAGCTGTTAAGATCAAAATCAAAGTTTATTCATCAAATGCACAACAATACAGCGTGCAGCAGTAGTTGCTGGCAACGAAATGTCTTTTCTGCGAGCTCACAAAAATCACAAGAATCACAAAAATCACAAAATTAATGTTACGAAAATAAGGTTACGTAATAATAGATGTAATAGAAATTGAATAAAACTCAACATGAATAGAGCTGCTATGTGTCCATGGTGTATGCAATATATACAAGTAAGGCAGTATGCTGAATACAATGAAAACTGTATGTCCATGTAGCCATTGCAGGTGATTTGCTAAAGGAGCTGCAGGTTGGCTTTTAGCAGTCTTATTGTCTGGAGATAGAAGCTGTTCCGTAATCTGTTGGATTTGGACCGAATGCTTCGGTATCGTTTACCAGACGGTAGGAGGGAAAACAGTTTGTGACTGGGATGACTGGAGTCCTTGAGAATGGACCTGACCTTCTTAAGATATCGAGCTGAGTAGATATCCTGGATGTTTGGTAGCTTACAGCCGGTAATGAGCTGTGCTGACTTCACCACCCTCTGCAGTACTTTGCGATCCCTGGCGGAGCAGTTCCCATACCAGGCAGTCATGCAACCAGTCGGGATGCTCTCAATAGTGCACCTGTAGAAGTTGGCTTGGATATGTGATGGCATGCTAAATGTCTTTAGCCTATGGAGAAAGAATAGGCGCTGCCATGCTGTTTTGACCACGGTGTTTGTGTGATGGGCCCAGATTAAGTCCTCTGAGATGTTAACTCCCAGGAACTTAAAACTGCTGACCCTCTCCACTGCAGTCCCATTTATGTAGGTAGGTGTGTGATCTCCTCCCTGGTGTTTCCTATAGTCCACAATCATCTCCTTAGTCTTACTGATGTTCAGTAAGATCTGCTCTGAATGATCATTTCTAAACTGATGATACTCAGCTACATCTACATCCATACTGATCCTGACATGACAGTTAATGCACTCTCTAATTGCATTTCTGACAGAATCCTGACCAGCTCACATTACTCCTGTCCTGAGGCCTTGCACTCATTTCCTATCAGGTTTCATGTTGACTTGACATGGCTTGGAACTTCAGTACCTATGTGACTTACTATCTACCTAATCCCAACCTCGCAACCTTAATTCATCTGATGCTGGTCTCCTGTTCATCCCCCAAGCTTGTCTTCAAACTATGGTTGACTGGGCCTTCTCCTGTTACGCCCTAGAGCTCTGAAATTCTGTGCCTGCCCCTTTCAACTTCTTCTGCACTCTAATCCTTGTTTTTAATTGCACTATTTTTTAAACTTTTCACCTTGTTAACTTTTTTCTCTAAATGTAAGGCACTTTAAGAAGTTAAATTTAAAGGAGCTATATAAACTAATGATAATTATTTGTCTTATATTATATTATGTCTAATCAACCTAGAATGTCTGCACATTATTAAGTAGTGTAGCGCTTGCAGGTTCTTTTCAGAACAAAGACGAGTGGAGAAGCGATTAACAAACAAGCATTGGCTTTATTCGTTTACAACCACACAAAACCAAACACAGGATCTACACACACATGAGGAGACTGACGGAACATGTACACATATTTAGGGTGGTAATTACCTAACAACACACTATACTTCTACAGGACTACACAGGGCACTAGAATTACTAGGACATTATTTACACAGGTAGGGTCAGCCGCTGGTCATCGTGCTGACCCTCAGACTCTCCCCGGCTACCACTCCCAGCATGCCCAGCGGTACTACGAGCGCCTAGGGGCGCTTCCTCCTCACCACCAGGCGAGGGCATTACACTGCCCCCACCTGAGGCGTCTGGCGTCTTGCCGACGTCGAACACCCCCCTCAGGCTGTACTCGTATTCGGCCAACTGCTGCGGAACCCTGCGTGAGCGGCCGCTGCGCCGCGGTGACGGCTGGCGACCCACGGACGCCCCACTATCAGCCGGCTCCAGCCCCGGCTGCTCCTCTAGAGCCTCCCCACACGGCTCCTCCTCCCGGGCCCGGTAGGGGGCCAGGCGGTCTCGGTGCAGGACCACCACTCTTCCACGTGTTCGCAACCGGACACGGTAGCAGACCTTGCCCACCACCCCGAGTACCTCAGCGGGCCCCTCCCACGACGGCGCCAGCTTAGGACTGAGGCCTTTGCGTCGGCGCGGGTTGTACACCCAAACCGAGTCCCCGGGCTGGAAGGTAGGCCCCCTGCAGCGCAGGTCTGGTACCGCTTCTGCTGGACCCCCGCCTGTGTCAGGTGTGTCCGTGCAAAGCTGTGCACCCGCTGCATCCGCTGCCGCAGGTCCCACTCGTAGTCCGGTCCAGCTGGCGGTGCCGACCCGTCTCCGGGCGGCGGGCCGAAGACCAGGTCCACCGGTGTTCGCATTTCCCGGCCCAGCATGAGCGAGGCCGGGATGCACCCGGTGGATTCCTGGACCGTGGTCCTGTACGCCCAGAGCGCAAGGGGGAGGTGGCGGTCCCAGTCCCGTTGGTGCCGGGACACCAGGGTGGCCAGCTGGGTGGCGAGCGTCCGATTAAACCGCTCCACCAACCCGTCGCTCTGGAGATGCAGCGGTGTGGTCCGCATCTTAGTGATACCCAGGCGCTGGCACACTCTGGCGAAGACCTGGGACTCGAACTTACGCCCCTGGTCACTGTGTAACTCCTCCGGCACCCCCAGCCTGGCAAACATCCCCTCCAGCAGTGCATCGGCCACCGTGGGGGCACTCTGGTCCGGGCGGGCGTAGGCCTCCGGCCACTTCGTAAAATAATCCATGACCACCAAGACGTAGCGGTTCCCGGCCTCGGTGCGCGGAAACGGGCCCAAAACGTCCACCCCCACCCGCTCCATAGGAGCCCCCACCTGGTGTTGTTGGAGGGGGGCCCGGGAGCGCTCGGGGGGACCCTTCTGCGCCATGCACACCGCACACGTTCGGCAGTACCGCTCCACGTCCCGGTGGCAAAGACCCCAATAAAAATGGCCTCGGAGACGCTGCAGGGTTTTTTTACCGCCGAAGTGCCCCACGCCCGGCTGGCCGTGCACTGCTCAGAGCACTGCCCCGCGGAGCGATCGAGGCACCACCAGCTGCCACCGTACCTCGCCACTGGAGGGTACCCGCCACCCCCGGCGCAGCACCCCGGCCTTTACCTCCAAGGCCTCCCACAGGGCATAGAGGGCCTTGACGGACTTTGGGTGCGGGGCGAGCTCCTCTCGCGTAGGCCGCACTCCTGCTGCCCTCCAGCGGAGCACTGGCCCCACGTCAGGATCAGCTGCCTGACGCTGCGCCAGGTCTGGCAGGATCACCCCCAGCGGCCCCTCCCAGGCCGTGGCCGCGGTGCTCACCCCCGCCACGGTGCAGACAGCCTCCTCACGCTGCTCCCGCCGGGCGCAGTGGTGGCAGTCCGCGGCCTCGCAGGGGCGCCGCGAGAGAGCGTCGGCATTGAGATGGCGAGACCCCGCACAGTGCACGACAGTCACGCAGTAGTTCCGCTCAGGCCTAGTCAAAGCCCGACTATAGTAGGCCACTACGCGCTCCCCATCTGGCCCCTCCTGCGCCAACACCGCTCCCACCCCCGAGTCACTCGCGTCGGTATCGAGAACATACGGCAACCGCGGGTCAGGGTAGGCCAGCACGGGGGCCCCCACCAGAGCTTCACGCAACCGGCCGAAGGCAGCCTCACAGCCCGAGTCCCAGTCGAAACGGCGGCCCTTGTCGGTGAGGCGGTGCAGCGGGACAGCGATGCTGGCAAAGTCCCGGACGAACCTCCGGTAGTACGAGGCCAACCCCAGAAAGCTGCGGAGCTCTGCAACGGTGCGTGGAGTCGGCCAGTCCCTCACTGCGGCGACCTTACCTTACCATCTTCGGGCGAGCATCGGGAGCAATCGGTACCTGCCAGTAGCTGCAGCGGAGGTCCAGGGAGCTGAACCAGGTCGACCCGGCGAGGGCGTTACAGTAGTATTTTGTTATGTGACAGTACAAAACTGCTAAAAACTGCTAAAAAGATATAAAGAACATTAGAAAGGTAGCAAACATGCATATAATATGGAGTTTAATATTTACCCTTTGGGTAATGAAGTGCCTCCTGTTCTCTGTTTTAAATGCATTTCCATGTCAGTTCAGTTTGTGCCTTCTGATTTGTGTTTCTGTTTCATTCTGAAGATCTCCACAAGTGTAGAGAATTACCATACGCCCTGGTATATACAGTATCTGTTTTTTTCTTCTCTTTTCTATATAGAATTACTAGTGTGTTATTCAATGTTAACACAACATGCCTTGCTTTAAGTTCTGCACTTTTAACTATATTTCCTAGCAGTTTGTCTTTCTAATTGTTTCTCCAGATTGTCTTTTGAAAGACTTTCCTTTTCAACACAAACACCTCAAGCTTAAAGAAATTCTTGATTTTGCTAGTTTGAGTTTCAGAATATTCTTTTAGAATTTGTTTTTTAGAATTTTTAGAACTTTTGGTTTTTAACAATATTTTTTCCTCTAGGGATGCTATGGTTAACTACTAAAAAAGAACAGATGTCTCTAAAGAGTCACTCGATCTCTAAAACTTAACCAGTTCTGCTTCTGATATGCCAAATATCACATAGCAGTGAGATGATCACAATCTGTTCCTGCCAGGTGTCTGTTCATAGACAGAGTCAGTGAAACACTGAAACGAGTTAGTTTTTCTCTCCCTGACCTGTAGATTCAGTTATTGAAATGTGCTATGTATTACATATGAGGCTTTCTCAAGGGATGAGTTTATATTTTTTAGTACAATTATTGTAAAAGTACAATTTCTCATAGTAAAACACAAAACATTTTTGATTTAATAATTTTGTTTATGATGACGGACAATTAATTGTGTTCCCTGTGTGACTAGAGGGTTGGAAGTTTATCCATTAAAAGTATAACTTTATTTACATAAAATAGCATCTGTATTCTTCTAGATTAAATGATATTTGTTGTGGAAAATTCTTCATCAGAGGAGCAGGACACAGTCTTGTGCAGATTCAGTTTTATTGAGCTCAATAAGTACAGCAACACGCCCTGGGTCTGCCCCACAGAACAGACAAACTGCAAGGGTTTCCCAGCTATTATATACAGTCAGAAAGAAGTTTATTTCACAATCTGAGTGCTTGTGCTGTTCTTTGATATGTACTTACTTCTTGTCCTGCTCTGTCTTGCTCTAGGTTCTGTCCTTTGATATGCAGCAGACATTGTTCTGCTTTACAACAAAACGCTAAGTCACCATCAATTTGTGTTTGTAATGTAACCATTTGTCATTCTACTTTTGCTAAAGCTAATTAACAGTGGAAAAATACACTTAATCAGATGTCATGAATGTCATAATTCCATCTGAAATGGTTTTGACAATGATTTTCACAAAGTGATGTTCTTGCCTCTCTGGATTCAGTACATATAAGAGAATAGATCATAAAGCATAAAAAATTGGACACTTCTAGAACAGAAAACATTTTTTTTTAATTTCACAAACACCAGACAAAGAAAAGGTAATTTACCTTAAATAAAGTGCTACTTTGGATAAGGTAGATCTCACCGGGCAAAATAGCTGAGAATCATTAAGACCTGTCTGCAATTAACCTCAAATTGCTTAGTCCTCCTTTTTATGATTGTTGTCTTCAAACATGAAAATTATTTGCCTATGTCCACACTTTGAAACATGTTAAGAGGTGCCAAAAAATCTGAATATGTATTGGAAATGTATGGTCATGTGATCTAGAACACTGACAGTGACTCATTTTGAGTGCATGGATCCAATTATCTTAATGCTCTTTTTTCAATCCCATCCTCAGTTTAAAGTCACGACTGGACAAAGATTATTTAGTGACTCAGCAGCTGCTTTGAGCAGAGAAAATCCTATTTAAACAATTTTCAATACCTGTTATTCCATCCTACCAGTGAGACCAATATGGATGGGGGTGTATTTTTGTATACTTTTCCTCTGGAGGTTTTCAGTGATTGCGAGACTTAAAACTCTGTGTGTAGGCATCTGGAAAGACACACTTCTCCCTGGTGGCAAAGCCAACTGCCCAAGATCCCTCAGCATGTTAATGTTTTTGGAAAAATAAGTTACTGACTCTTGTCAAGAGTTTTAATTTTATTTCCACAAATACAGTAAAGCTTATATGTGTTTAAACAAATACTGAATTTTCATTTACATTAAACAGCTCTAATAGTTCTTGTTTAGTCAGAGTACTGAATCTTCCGCTTTAAAATTTGGGATAGCTGTATATTTATACCCTGTTCCCTATGAATTTGGAACTAAATGAAGAAACAGAAACAGAGCGTTGAAGATTTGTGCAGTTCCTGTGAAAACAAAATTACCCTGAGTTTTCTCTTCCTGTGGGATCTGTGTGCAGTTAAATCTGGGATGAACCTGTTGTGGTAACATTTGCTAAAGCTATTGATCTAGCAATTAGTTGCATTACTTTCCACCTTATTGTCGATTGGTTCCATTATATTGCTTATACTGAATGTGTTTAGATGTATTTCAGAAAACCAGTTTTGTTTACCTTTCATAAGTCTCAAATGTGACAAGTTTGAGTTTTAAGAAGCACATTATTTGCTCTTTTTAATCTTTTTTATGTTTTAAAGTTTGGTTTGTACTGTAGGTCCCATTTTACTTGCAGAGGTGGTCCATGAAGTATCTAGTTCCCTTTTGATACTTCACATGGTGTTCAAAGCCTTCTTGCTTTGGTCAATCATGTTTGTGTAAATCTTAATAAGCTACATTAAAGAAAAAACATATTTTTATGATCTGACCTTTTTTGACACAAAGATTTGTGGGAGATTTCCACCTTATCAAGTAAAGAGCAAAACAAAGTTGCAGAATGAAAAATTGTTTAACATTTTTGCAGTTTAAAAAGATAACTAACTTCAACATGCATGCTCTTAGCACGACCTCTATCTACTTTGACAGACAGAAAGGGATTTTACCATTTCAACGAAACAATGAACACATGACCAGTGAAGATTACCATCAACATCACTTTGACCTCCTTCTTTCAAGAAGACAAGATCATTACTAGCAACGAAGACAGCCAGATGAGCTGAATGTCCTCTCCTTTTCAGCATTATTTCTTAATTTCTAATTGGAATATCGAACCATGACCTGTTTTCACAAAATAGAAATTTGAACCTGTTTTCAAAGGTACTCCAGTTACTTAGTGTAACAATGCAGCAGTGGGAGGCGCCGCTGTGAACATCGGTATGAAGGACGCCCCATCTGAGGGGGCAGAGGCACCGGTGTGAGGTTAGCGGGAGCCAAAAGAAAATGAAAAAAAAGGAAAAATACAAAATTGCATTATGTAGAGCAACACCTGGGCTGGACTTGTCCTATCTAAAGGGTCCAGCCTGGAAAAGAACCCCGCTTGGTGGCCATTAACCCCTCCTGCTCCAGGGGCGCTGTACAATGGCTGATCCTGTGCTCTGACCCCAAGCTTCTCTCTCTGTCTGTATGTCTCATGGAGAGCAAGTTGGGGCCTGCGAAAAGAACAATTCCTAATACAAGAAATTGTATATGGCTAGTAAAGTTATCTTCTCCTCTCTATCTTCTTCTCCTCCAGGGATCCACCTCCACACTGAACATGCCCCTCATGTGTAGTGGCACATAAGTTATGACAACACAATTAAAAGCACGCTTGTGGTTAGTCCTTTTAAATAATATGTATTTTAGTCTGGTCTCCAACAGTGCTGATCCTCAGAACCAATTCAAGATCCTGAGATCCTGAGGACAATGACTACAAACGTTTGTGTTGTTACAACATTGTATTGTTCTGTTGCCAGTAAAAGTGCAACAATGTGGACAGAACAATGACCACAGGATTCAAAAAGGTATTACGTGCATACATCTGAATCTCTTGAGTCCTAAAAAACTGATTTGAGTGATCATAGTACCCAAGAACCCAAGAATGAATTAAAAGTAGGCACACTCATAGTTGGGGCTTCTCTATAGCCTTACTGTAATAATAATAATAATAATAATTGCTTACACTTATATAGCGCTTTTCTGGACACTTTACAGGTAATGGGGTCTCCCCTCCACCACCTCCAATGTGCAGCATCCACCTGGATGATGCGACGGCAGCCATAGTGCGCCAGAACGCTCACCACACATCAGCTATTAGTTGGGAGGAGAGCAGAGAGTAATAAAGCCAATTCATAGATGGGGATTATTAGGAGGCCATGATTGGTAAGGGCCAGTGGGAAATTTGGACAGGACACCGGCCTACTCTTTTCGAGAGGATTTTTAATGACCACAGAGAGTCAGGACCTCAGTTTTACGTCTCATCTGAAGGACAGCACCTGTTTACAGTATAGTGTCCCCGTCACTATACTGGGGCATTAGGACCCACGTGGACCACAGGGTGAGCGCCCCCTGCTGGCCCGACTTACACCTTTTCCAGCAGCAACCTTAGTTTTTCCCATGAGGTCTCCCATCCAGGTACTGATCAGGCTCACACCTGCTTAGCTTCAGTGGGTTGCCAGTTGTGACTTGCAGGGTGATTTGGCTGCTGGCATATCAGATGACTGTAGAAGATGATAAATTGAGATCCTTCAAAATACATCTGATTTGATCCATCAAGGCACAACTCTTTGTAATTTAATTTTAGTGCAGTATTTCACTTTCAATAGATTCAGAAATGTTAATCAGTTAAATCACACAACAGCCCTTAATAGGTGTGGTGGTGTCTCAATGAAATATGAAAATAATGTTTTATCAAAATTAATCCCTTACCTTTGAATTACCAACAGTATTATCAACAATTAGGCACATTAAACACTAAAAGAGGTAAATACAGCCTGTAATTGTCATGGATGTTGGAAGGGATGAACCGTGGAGAGGCAGGAGAGTGGAAAAAGACCCATATGCGTAGCGGCGGAATGGGGGATTAGCCCGGGCTCAGCAGTTCAGGAGTCATATAGAAACCAATGCCCTCAGACAGCGAACGTGGGGCGACCTGGTGTTAGGCGGGTCTCAGGACATCCGAACGTCAATCCTGAGCGAAGGTGAATCAGTGACCCGGAAATACATAGCCCCAGAGAGAGAGACACCGGAAGGACAGCAAAGCACATGAAACTAAGGACAGGACAGAGTAGGAGCGCTCTCTGGCTGCAGAGGGCGTGACAGATAATGTGGAAACCTGAAAATATTTTTCACCAACTTCGCAATTGTTTGTACGATATTGGAAATTAAGTATGTCCTTTTCTTCATAAATTTAATTAACTTCAAAAAATTAAAATGAATTCCTTTTACGATACCATGGTTAATGTAAATGCATCCAACGATTTCTAAAGAAATTTTGGCATATTCAAAATCTTTTCAATGTTTTTAACAAAAAGATTACTTAAATATTTTCACAGTAATTAAAATTTAATATACTACTTTATTGTCTACCAATATCTGACACACTACCACTTGTTAAACTTGTCACATATACTGTATCGACCACTTTTTAATGGTCTGTCTCCTTCTGTTATGCTGGTGCATATTACTTAGATATGTAAGGGGACACCAAGAGGAAGAATATTTTGAGCACAACTGAGACAGTGGTCCAATTGAACCTCAGAGTAATGAAATCAAGAATAAACAGTATTCTTGGGATTATTTGGATTATAAAATAAACGAAATATACTTTTTAAAACACTATTAAAAACTAGATGGGTAAAGCACGATGAAGGCCAAACAGTAATCCAGACAGCCAGGTTCTGTTGTATTTAATGTTGTATTAAGTGTGTGACTCTACATGCACCAAACGGGGAAGGAATTGTGTGGAGTGCCAGTGTCTTTGTGCCTTATTGCCCCTCTTTGCCTTGCCCTGTTTTGTCAGCCCCACATAGAATCCAGGGTATCGATGTGAGGCATAGGTATTGTAGTAACTCTCTTCCAGAATCTCCTTGAACAGGCAGTCTTCTGTGAAGTTTCCCTGCAGCACACATGGAAGATAAAAAATGTAGCAATAAATGTCTGTGGACAGACATTTTGCAAAAATGTGTAATGTAAATTATATTTCATAACTTATTTTTTACAGTAATTCTAAGAGTTGTAACCAAACAATTTATTTTCAGTTTGGTTGAGCAACACAATATAGCCAGACTAACCAATCACTGGATACAATATCTGGCATCCCTCATTTTGTTAGTATGCGAGCTGTAGGTGAAATGTATTACTCAAGTTCTTGACATATTTTACAAGAAACATCCTACTTCATTCTAATAGCAGGATTGCCTTTAGTTTGAGTTTGTGATGAGAGTAAGGATGTGTGGTATTGAATTGTACATTGCACTGACTCCACCTGTTTTCAAAATGATTAAGATGTGAGTTTTTATGGTAATTAAAAGAGATTCTCTTCAAAGCATTCTCTACAAAGCAAACCATTAGTAGACAACATTTGACAGGAATTCTTAATACTGTATTTTAGTCATTAGTGTAAATTGAAAACTTTAGTTAAAATGAGGAAATTTTAGACTAACAGAAAAAATATTTTATAGGTCAGATCAATGACTTCAACTAGGAACTGGTATAAAAATATATGGTTTCTTTGTTCTGCAGTATGTTGCATGTTTAATTACAAAAGCATTTTCTGATCATACACACCACAAGAAAGGTTGTTTATTTATGGTAAACAAAAAAGTACACGTTCCTATCCATACACATATTTTGAATGTAGCAGAAAGATATTTAATTTTTTATTTTTGAGCCTCTTTTAACTGAGCCTCAAAGTAATTTTTTACCAACGTTTATGATCCTTACTGTGAAATTGAGTGTAAATTGAGAAAAGAATCACAAATTACCAACAACTGACTTGTCACAAATTCGTTTAGCAAATATAGGAAATAGATATGAAATATTTTCTGCTTATCACAGTCGTCAAATTGAAAATCCTAACAATATGAAGCATAATATATTAGACAGTATATATAGTGTATGTATATATTATATAACATATATTATCTTAAAGTTATATTATCTAAAATAGACATATTAGACAGTTATGTAACTATTGTCTTCACTAGGGAAACTTCTACAGTTGTGCCTGTACAGTTGAAGTAAAGTGAAATGCTAAAAATTGAGATTAAGTCATCAGTGCCAGGCAATATTTGCCTTATGGTTTATTAAAGAAAGCATACAAAAGCCAATAACTTTTTTTGGCTAAGATTCAGACAAAATATTTTTCTAACACAAAAATGACAGTCCTTCTATAGGAAAACCTCCACAATATGATAAAAGCATTCAAAATGAATTTCAATTCTGAAATAAATTTGTGATATAATAAAAACATGGGCCCAGATACTAATCCTAACTATATCTAGAGACCATTTTGTTTTAATAAGAGGAAAGTGAACACTTACTGATCCATGCAAATCCCCTTCTTTATTCATTGACAGGTACAGTCCACTCTTAAGCCCTAAGATACCCACAACTCCAGGGCTCACTGCAAACAGCCTGACCCAACCTGTTAATGACAAACACCACAACTAAACAAATCTCAGCACAGACTCTTGACATGATGAAATTTCTACAGACTCTGACAGGTGAGATAATGCCAAATGGAGGCTCCCGGGAAGTTGCTGGGTTGCTGCCTCTTTAACAGCCAAGGGGGTGCATGGGCCACGAAATCCTAACCCCTTCCTTTTCCAACAGTGCTGAACTAATTCTAATTAGTAAATACACCATATCTTAAGGTATCACTTTCATAGCTGACACGCATATTGAGTGACTACTAGTACTGTAACTAGAACTAACAATTTCTTGATCACAGTGTCCAACCTAAACTCACATGGAATGCCTTTAATCACTGAGTCTTTAGAATTTGCTCCCAAAAATCTTCTTGTCAAGGCAGAATTCTTCTTGTAGTCTTTAAAAGTCCTTAAAGAGATATCAGCATAAAGTTGTAAAAAGACCCCATGTAGACAGAATTATGCTTTTCTTGTCTAGCAGTGTTTTGCTATATATACTGTAGCTGCTATTTAAATCTCAGTATTTAAACATTAAGGCACCATTTTCAGAAATAAAGTTTTTTGCTAGTACATAAAGTGTAGCTAATGGTCTTCTAAGTTATAATATTATAATAATATAAATCCATTGTAGTATGTGGTTGTTATGGTAATTTATAGTTAATAAAGATATTTACTATTTGGGTGCCATTTATTTGTTATTTACTTTTCTTCTGATTTTGTTTTTGAAATTTGAATAAAAGATTTTGTATGTGATTGCCTATCTAATGTTTTCTTAAAGGTGTAGGGATTTTGTGCATGATCTATGCACAGAGAAAGAAAGCCATTCTGAATGACATTAACAACCATACTGTAATTCTTGCCTTGACAGGGTAGAAATGCCTCTTTCTGTTTATTGGGAATGTTTTTGATTTTGATTTCTTAAAACAGTGCAAAAATACATCATCAATTTTACTGAAAATAAATCAAATACATTTCCGACACAACCTGTAAAGATTGAGGATGAGCCCATTTAGTCCAGATGCAGGCACTTTGACCCAGACTGTCCACTTTATCTGACTGTGACTGGATATCCTCAAGTAGGATCAAACAACTGTCTGCTCCACAGTGATTTCTGTGCCTTGCCTGATGCCTGCTGGCTTGCAGCATTATCAATAATTTTAAATTACCAGTATTGTCAGAAAAGAGTGGACATTATTGTATTCCTTTGTTGAGAGTGCAAATAGATGAGTCTGTAGATGCTGTTGATTTGGCCAATTTGCTCATTTACGTTAGATATGAGTTTGAGGACTTTCTGTTCCATAAGCAGCTACCAACAAAAACTACAGGAGAGCACATATTTCAGCTTCTGAATGAATTTATCGAACAGAATGGCATCGACTGGATAAAATGCTTCAGAGTTTGTACAGACAGTGCTAGAGTGATAACAGGCAGACACAGCAGTGTAGCTGCACGAATTAGAGAGGTTGCTCTTGATATGAAGTGGATGCACTGCAGAATCCACTGCGAGGCCTTGGCAGTCAAGAAAATGCCTGAGGATTTAAAACCTGTTAGACTCTGCTGTCAAAGTTGTGAATTGTATCAATTCTCAGCCAATGAATTCACATCTGCTTTGCTCGACTAAACAGGTTCACCCCTCTCACTGAAATGGTAAGTGCTCAGTGCTATTTTTATTATATTTTTGTGTGAGTGTGTGCGCAAGCTCATGTTGGTCATTGAGATTTTCTGGGGTTCCTATGAGAAGATGACTTGTAGGTGGTACTTGGTCCTTTGGTTTGATCAGGAGTGGTACTTGGTCCATAAAGATTGAGAACCACTACTTTAAAACATTGTTAACTGTCAGTCTCTGAGTTCTGTCTGTTAGGAAATCAGTAAACCACCTGACAAATTGAGATCAAGACCAAAGTTTGACAATAGCTTAGTTGCCAGTAGGTGAGGTTGAATACAATTGAATGCAGAGGAGAAATCCACAAACAGCAATCTAGCATGGGTCTTGTTTCCCTCAAGGTGTTGGAGGACAAGATTGAGAATGCATGCTGTAAGTAAACTGGAATTGTTCTAGCCATTGATGTTTTTTTGCCACAATCTCATGTGCTAGTAAATGGTTTGATGTTAGTACTTTTCTCATTTACAATTAGCAGTTCTAACATAATAATAATTGGTGATTTTTTGTAATCTTAATCATATTGTATGAAAAATTAAATCTTGTGAATCTCACTGCTTTTATAACTAGATAAAAATTCAGCTCTTCCTTTTTATGAATCCCAGTAATGACTACTTTTTGTTATAACATGGCTGGATGAAGCAGACAGCCATGGTTACAGACAGGCAGGAATCCAACTGCACGGACAGCTGAAGGAGAAAGTGAGGTTGAAAGGGATTGGGACTCACCCCCAGACAACAGAAGAGGAATGGGATTGTAGTGGAGTAATAGCAAACAGAGAGAGGGAATAGTGACATCCTTAAACTGGCAGACAGTTGTAGGAAGACACCAACGGACTGGTGATTGTAGTCAGGAATTCAGGCAGGTTCCCTGAATCTTTTGGGTTTTCAGGCTGACATACTGTAACTCTCAGAACAATGTGGAGTGCAATATTCTCTGACAAAGCACACATGTCAGAGCACCGATCAAGCCATGTAAGCAGTGTTAAAAGGTGAGAATGCATCTCTTGACCCTTCACTAGTTGTCCAATTCATTATGTAATATTCAGCCTGCGTATTTACACCTATTAGAGTGCCTTAATAGCAGGTCAGTTTAAAATTTCAGTCTTTACTGACCTAGCCTGCTACAAGGATTTACACTCACTGCTTTAAGAATCCCACAATGATTGTAAGAGCAGGATTAATTTGAAGAAAACGACACAGACTTTCATCACCTTCTCTGGACAGAACAATCCCTGGATCTCAATGTTATTGAAAACAAGTGAAACCATTGTAATCATGTCCAGTTCAATTCCGTGTCCTATTTAAGTTCTTGTTACCTTAAGAGGCCCAAAATGTTATTTAGTGGGGGTTCCTAATGGTTTGATCAATGAGAATAGTTTTCAATGAATGATATGTACTAGGAAAAATGTAATTGTACTAGAGAGCATAATAAAAAGCACATACAATAGTCAGTATGCTTGTGCACACCCCACACACTTCCGTTGGCCAAAATCTGTAAGTGGTAGCCAATTCCAATCGGACAGTACAGGAGCTGTCGTCTCATGACTCCTGCTAAGGAGAAAGACGGAAGGATACCTGGAGAAAAAGCAAAAAGAAAAATCAATAAACATGAATGAATTGTTGGAGGATTAAACAGGAATTTATTCTTTCAGGGAATGACTAAGATTCTAAACATGTTATCAGCTTGTTTACTGCTTATATGTTACTCTTTTAAACTTATTTCAGGCTTTTTCTATGTTTTCATAATTTCAGGTAAAATTATTGTCATGGATGGTAGGGGAAGTTTCCAGGATTCTTGCATGTACTATTTTTACCTTTTTCTGGAGCAATCCTAGGGAAACTGTAAACAGGTAGTTTGAAAAAGCCACAATTTTAGTTAAAATTAGGACTTTATAAGCCTGTGGTTCTTCCAAGAATTGTTACAAATGGGGGGGTTATGAAAACTGGTGAAAATCAAGGATTGACCGAGCGGTTTAGTCAATAAGTAACATAAATTTTTCTTAAAGTCTAACTTGTAATTGATTTCTCCAGAATAATAATAATAATTGCTTACACTTATATAGCGCTTTTCTGGACATCCATACAAAGCGCTTTACAGGTAATGGGGACTCCCCTCCACCACCACTAATGTGCAGCATCCACCTGGATGATGCGACTGCAGCCATAGTGCACCAGAACGCTCACC
This sequence comes from Lepisosteus platostomus, assembly GCF_059453375.1. Lineage (NCBI taxonomy): Eukaryota > Metazoa > Chordata > Actinopteri > Semionotiformes > Lepisosteidae > Lepisosteus > Lepisosteus platostomus. Next base: position 34,771,866 of record NC_142612.1, read on the forward strand.
ACACATCAGCTATCAGTGGGGCGGAGAGCAGAGTAATGAAGCACATTCATAGATGGGGATTATTAGGAAGCCATGATTGGTAAGGGCCAGTGGGAAATTTGGACAGGAGACCGGGGTTACACCCCTACTGTTTTCAAGAAAGGCCCTGGGATTTTTTTATGACCATAGAGAGTCAGGACCTCGGTTTTACGTCTCATCCGAAAGACGGCGCCTAATGCAACTGTACCCGTAGTGCGCCAGAACGCTCACCTCACATCAGCTATTAGTGGGGAGGAGAACAGAGTGATGAAACCAATTCGTAGATGGGGATTATTAGGAGGCCATGATTTGGCCAGAACACCAGGGTTAACACCGCTACTCTTTTAGAGAAACACCCTGGGATTTTTAATGACCACATAGAGACAGGACCGCGGTTTTACGTCTTATCCGAAGGATGCCGCCCTTTTACAGTATAGTGTCCATGTCATTATACTGGTGCATTAGGACCCACATAGACTGCAGGGTGGGCACCCCCTGCTAGCCACACTAACACCTCTTCCACCAACAACCTTAGTTTTTCCCAGAAGGTCACCCATCCAGGTACTGACCAGGCTCATACCTGCTTGGCTTTAGTGGGATACCAGTTGTGAGTTGCAGGGTGATATGGCTGCTGGCAAGACATATACCCAAGTGGTTGGTATAATTAGAGGCACATGAATTCTTTATTCTCTGGCACAACTTTGGTGAAAAGAGTAATAATCCAGGCATACTTGGTTAAAATATGTTTATTAACAAGGACAATGCAAGCACTATGCTACACACAACAAAACATTCAACACACAAGTTACTATGTTTACATTATGTGCAAACAAGGAGTTTCAGAGGCCCAACATCCTAATCACCCAGAAAACTCCAGACTGCTACTCCAGACTAGCTACTGCTAGAGATTTGCTGCCTTCTCAATAAATGCAAAATAACCTGGAATTAAATCTCTCCTCCATCCTCCCGATTGCTCAGCGGGTCATTCGTGACACCAGGTGCCACAAAATAAATGAGAGCCTATATCTCTATCCATAAAAATGCACCCTAAGCAGGAAAGACATTTCTAGTGAAGGTATCTTTTACTGAGGAAATCCAAGTTTCCTAAAAACACAAAATAGCAGGCTCTCTCTAACAAGGTTCAAATACTGTATGTAGCTCCAATTGGGTTTTATTTGGATGATCATGAAGTAAGGGCTCTCGCCTGGCACAAGGTTCAAGTTCCAACTCCTCCTGACTCCTTCCTTGTGGTCTGACTTCTTCTTTTACTCTTCTGCTCTCTTCTTCCCTTTTTCCTCTTATTTTCTAAATGTAATTTTAGTGTATTTCTGGACTGCTCACTGTCAATCATTTACCCACTATTTAATTAACTAGATAAACCAAGGTACACTTTCCAATTGTTTTTGATCAGGGGACCTCTTACATCTCAGCAAACATCCCCTACAACTTTGAAGTTGGAAATGTTAACACTGTTAGGTCTTACTAACTTTATCTAAAATCTTAAGAGGCACTTCCTAGTCCCCTATAGCTGTAACAATATGTTTTTATATTTTTGTTTTATTTAATCTGTAAAGCAAAAGATCCTCTTGCTTATTCTAGCCCAAGATTCTATAATTTACAGTTCTTAAGTTAGTTATTGTGTGTATGTCATTTTTTACATTGGGTTTTAAATGTGTAAGTCCATAGAAATAAAAGTACTTAAAAGCATAGTATACAATGAATGCATAAAAAACATGCAGTGGAAGAAGAACTTAACACATTTTAAGGTATGCACTAGGGAAAACCTATCTTCAACTAAAAAAAGGAGGGTGTATAGTGTTTATAACTCCTTGGAAGACCTATCAGTATATAATATCACTAATGCTTGCACTGACACTTGGATTTTATACTAAATGCACACATCCTAGAGCCGACAATCTATATTTACAATCAGAATCTGAAGAATGAATTATTTCAGGTGGGTAGCTGCGTCGGCATGCGTAGGCTGCAAAGGCTGGAATAGGTTTATTCCATTCTGGAAAGAGAAGAAAGAAAACACAATGTTTCGGCTGTGGGGCCTTCTTCAGTTCTGTGAAGTTGGCCCCCCTACAGACAGCACAAACGATGAAACTCACCTCATTCATTAGTGCTACATTTGTGCTGTTGAAAGCAGCATTTGTGCTGCTTTCGTTTCCGAGATATAGCATCTTGTTTTATCAGGGTCGTGACGTCACTCAGCCCCCCTACAACGTCGTAGGGACACTGGACCCGTCTCATTCGTTAGTACTGTGTTTGTGCTGCTTTCTCCTTGTCTTTCGGGTGATCACGTGACCATGCACGGTGACTTTCACTTCCAGTAACCCCGTCTGCTGAGTTCAAACGCTCTGTTACTGGTGCAAGAGTAACAATTCTGCATTTTTGTTTGCACGGGTGGGGGGCGGTGGGTGATTTTGTTTTAATATCAGTATCTCCTGTGCATTTGTGTAAAAAGGAAAATTGAATGGAGTGATGGCACCATGGCTAAGGATCTGTGCCTGGGGGTGGAAGGTTGCCAGTTCAAATCCTGCAGCTAGCAGAGGAATCCCACTCCTTTGGGCCCTTGAGCAAGACCCTTGACCTCAGCTGCTCAAGGGGTGCCATATAAATGGATGACCCTGCACTCTGACCCCAAGCTTCTCTCTCCCTGCCTGTGTGTCTCACGGAGAGCAAGCTGGGGTATGCAAAAAGACAAATTCCTAATGCAAGAAATTGTATATGGCTATTTTTTGCTGTCTGCTCTGTCTTTCACACACCCAATGAAGGCCCCACAGCAGAAACATTGTGTTTTCTTTCTTCTCTTTTCAGCATGGAATAAACCTATTAATTGTTGCTCCGAAGAATGAAGAAGAATTCTCATAACCTAGGAATTATCTTCTGCAAGGTTTATATTTACAAAGGCATTCAGCAAAATCTAAAATCTAAGGAAGCAATGTTTAATGATCACAACATCAAAATTGAAACCAAGTTATTATTCCTAATTTACTGTTCAGCTTAAAGAACTAGAGCTATAATGCCAGTGCTGCTTGCCAAATATTTTATGATCAAGTGGGAAAACAGACACATCAATATCACTGTTCTGTCACAAGCAGGAACCACTGGCACTGAAGTTATGATCATCTGCTATTAGCTCCATTGGGTCATCATGTTGTCCAGATGTCAGAATCCAGCATCTGAAAGAAGGATCCTTTCTCCTAGCTTTGGCAAGTCAATCACCCCAGACACAGACAAAATAAGCATTTCAAAGATTTTAGTAGAAGCATACATGACGAAATGTAATATTGTTTTATTTGGTTCAGAGCTGTTCTGCCCTTCAAGGCTTACAGCTACAGTAATGGCTAATTGGACTAGGTTGTCTGCTAGTTTGTGGTAGATCATTTTAAGGTAATATGATCCCCTCCAGTGTTGCCAATTTCTTGATTAAACAAACTGGCATCAACTTATACAGCTACTATACTAAAACAATTAGCTCATGTATACAACAGCGGTGCTCACAGGGTGAACTTAAACCCACAACCCTGCAAGTAGAGGATTTGAGAGCCCAACTCTCTGTTACACACTGCCCTCCACTCCTCTGTATTGAAACTGTATTGGGGGATATTAAATTAAATACAATTTTCAATCCATCAGCCAAGAAAAAAGTCAATGTATTCTTTGATGATGTGGTCACTATGTAATAGGAATGCAAATTTTCAGGCAAATTAATGCAGATCTGGATCTTATTGTTAGTTTGTAAGTGAAGTGGGACATGTATACATCTCACTTATCCAACATCACCATATCACCACTTAAGCACATTGTGAGAGGTGTAGCTGGGGTCTGTTAATTTGGGCTTCAAAAATTACACTAAGATGCCAAAAAGCTGACTTGCTTTAGCAGCCCCAGTGACTTAACTCTACACAATAAAAGACAGGAACAACACCCACAAACAGGATAAAGCAGATCAATGTCTGCTGCTAATCAAAGGACAGAACCCAGAGCAAGACAGAGCAGGACAAGTAGTAATTACATATCAAAGAGTAGGTCAAGTATTCAGATTATGAAACAAACTTCTTTCTGACTGTATATAAGAGCTGGGAAGTCCTTGCAGTTTGTCTGTTCTATGGAGCAGACCCAGCATGCGTTGGTGTGCTTTTTGAGCTGATGAAGAATTTCCCACAACAGTAAGAAAGGTTGCAAACAATAGGTGACTATTAAACCCATCTTGATCATGTTGGTAGTTCAGGAGCTAAGTGAAATTAAAACTTTGTCCATCTAAAAGGGCATTTTTTATTTAAAGTGCCCAGATTTTGAGCCTCAAACACCTGGCAGGGAACCGTGTTCCAGCTACCCACAACTTTTTATGTGAAAAAGCATTTCCTATTTGGCGTTCCAAATTATTAACCATTTCATGACCTTGTTTCACTACTTAGTTACCTGGAGTAACCAAATCTATACACTTTAGAGTCTTATAATATATACTTGAATCAGATCAGTGCTAATCATATATCTGTGTCCCTTGTTTGAAGAATTTCAGCAAGTTAAACTGCACTCTCTGTTATTAAATTCATGTTAACTGTCTCTTGTTGTATACTGTTAGTATACTAAAGCAAAGCTCTTCCTATAATAGAAGTCAAACTGCTACTTTCAACAAAATATGCTTAAATACACTAGTTTTACACTTACATCCATTCTGACCTTAAACTGTTATAAACAAATAAAAACATTGTAAAAGGAAGATATGTTACATTTTCTATATTGCCAGTTGATAGAAGCCTTTGCCTTTGTCATCTAGCCCTTGTTCTTCAAAGAAATCAGCATCCATCCATTTCTAACCCCATCTTCCAATACAGGGTTCCAATACAAGATAGAACCTATCTTGGCAAGCAACAAATAGAAGTGGGGTAAAATATTTTTGGCTGTAATACTATACAGTTCATATAACCAGGAACATTTACACACAATCTAAAGTGTACATGCTATCAGAAAGACAAATCACCACCTTCATGAGGACCAACAAAACTGTGGCATTAATTTCCTCAATGTAAAACAATTCAGTGTTTAATTTCTTTACTTCCAAGCACAAACATTCTTATCTCTTCATTATAGGGAACATTCGTCACAGGTCTCTGGGCTCACAGATATAATTTTCATGTTATGACCTTGTCTTCCTGATTACAGGGTCTTTTGTAAATTCCTAACCAAGCTGCCATAACTATTTTAATCAATATGTCTTGACTCATAAATGGGTGTACAATCAACTTATGAGGAAAACTATATATAATACATATAGTGATATGAAGCTCATTGTGAAAAATAGTTACAGCGCTCTTCAGCTAAATTTGCAGTCCCCTTTTGACAGACCCTCTCATTTTTGTAACAAATGTTGCGGGGCCATTGGCACCTTTGCTATTCTGCATCATGTTTTATATAATTTAGTCTTATGAATTTGTTCATTTTCAATTCAGATCCAAATTAATGACAGTCTGCCATTTATGAAATTTAACAATGAGTGACTCATCCAACACCAAAGCAAGGGTTTATAGTTTAGTTCCAAACTTTGGCTATCCAGGTCAAAGTTTTTATATTCTTCTCTAACAACGGGACAGAGATCACTACTGTTGGAATTTCAACCATAAAACATACATTCTAATTATAATAATACATTGAAGCACAAGATGGAAACCACAGGCTACAGACAGGCTGCATTTTTTCAACGATGCAGCAACACTTAGTATACAAGAAAACAAAATAAACTCAGAGAAAGCCTGTCGAAGCTAGAGGTACCCATTGTAGTCTGCAACCGAGCACTGATGGTGTTAATTGTTTAATTTTTGTGAATGTAAATGGGGTTAAGCATAAAACCTAAAGAATGTCGCATGCAGATCCCTGCTGTCATTATTATGTGGAGCTAAGGGGTGAAGCCTGGGCACTGTCTGCCTCTCCAGATGTTAACAGTTTCCATTTGTGCAATCCTGAAGAAAATCCTAAATCAGGGTACATTTTGTAATCATGTGAACACACGTCATCAAAGATAAAAATGTTCACCTTATATAAATTATATATGTTAAAAATAGAATTAAAAATACTCTGTCACAATAAATTATAAGATTAATGGAATAATCAAAACATAATTATAGAATAATATATTATGTATATTTGCCAAAGATCCCGTTCTTTCCCATTTCACTCTAAGATCCTGTAATTTCCTTTTTGATTAATACCCCATTGACTGATAGCAACTTGTTTAAAACCGCAACCACCACCTTCCCATACATTGTACGTAACAACTATGTGGCAAAATACTTTCACTATTGTACTATAGAGAATCGACAAATACAGGTGGATGCTGCACATTGGTGGTGGTAAAGTGCTTTTAGTGTCCAGAAAAGGCGCGATATAAGTATAAGCAATTTTAATTATAATATAAAAGTGTAAATGCTATAGTGCGTGCAAGCATAGAAAATGTTACAAATGGCACAGTGCTGGTTTCCACATTACAAACAGAACTAAGAAACCTAAAAGAGAAGTCCAACCTCATTCCAGTATGTACATCTGTGCCATATGGACAGATTGAAGGAATGTATTGTTTTCAGTCTAAGTCTTCATATTTTAGAGAAATAAATTCTGTAGTCCATATCACTATCTTGTTGTTTTATGTTCTTCAGAGATCTGACATTTCACTAGCTATGAATTGCCAACTGATCTAAGAATCTTATATAGCTTTTTTTTGGGCAAATCTCAGGGTATGAGTTCCAACAATATGACTGTCCAGAATCCCACATCCCATTGTGTAGAGAATCACCACCAGTTCATTAAATATTGTAGATTGTATTTATATGAGAAAAAAGCAACCAGGACAATATTCAAATGTTTTATTCACTAGTATCATTGTCATTTGCTTTCAGAAAACAAAGAGGAATGTCCCTTGTTCCCTGAGCAAGGCAGAATATTTAGGTGGTAGTAGTGGGAATTCAAAGTAGATGCTCCCACACTAGAGTGGTGCTACTTCAGGACTAGTGACACTCAAACTGACCAGTTTGTTTATGCCCTGAAGGCTGTTAATTTGAAGATAGACAGTATTTAGAAAATACAGACATCGATATAACTGATTTTCTTTTCTCATGAGCAAGGAGAAGGAATTTTATTAATAAGCCAATCTTCATGCCTTTCAAAGAATGTACAGTAAAAAACCTCTAAATACAGTATCAAAATTTAAAAAATGGAAAATGATAAATAATGGCACCAAAACAAAAAAGGTTAACTTTATTCTGTGCATAATTTATGCCAATGCAGTAACGTTATGTTTCATTTTCATTTTCAAATAAAATATTTAAATAGAAATTTGTCAATAACTGGAACTAAAAGAAAACATTTAGTTATAAAATCGACTGTAATGTGTGCATAATTAAGATAAACCCCACACTTAATTATTTTGTGTTAAGTCAGTTAGTTAATATGAAAAATGAGTGGCACACATTGCCAGTGGACTGGTGTCCTCTAGTTTATACCAGCATAGCAATAAAACAAAGCATAAGAAACCCTACGTTTTTGGATCTCCTTCCATGAAATAAAAGTAAGCAAACTGTCGGACTTTAAGAGAACAAACTCTTACCTCTGCCTTTCCCTTTTAACTCTTTAATAGAAAGTTGCCACAGTCTCCTGATCTGGCTGCCTCTTTCATCCAAGGAGGTATTGCTGAGTCTCTCGGCCCATTGAGTCGTCACACAAGCGGCCAGAAGCACCAGCCAAGGATACACCCTAACTGCCATCTGGGCATCACAGAGTGCCCAAGGGGGCCCATGCCACACTGCTGAAAAGTGTGGTGCCACAACAAGGGAAAGCTTTCTGCACTGTTGCCAACTGACAGAGCTTTCCTCTAATCTGGGAGTCCTTAATAATGTACACTGTGTTCTTAGGAAAATGTAAACATCACTTCTTTACAGGGTCAAGTTGCATTGTTTTCCCTCCCAATTCTGTCTTTATCACGTTTTGTAGTATGCCATCATTTTTTTCTATTTTCATCATATTTGCCTTTCTCAGGCATCACCTGGAATATGTATCAGGTGAAATGTCAGTATGTCAAAGATCAAATATCCATTAGCCAGAGGAAGATTCACCAAATGGGGGTCTGTAAAGTGGGTACCAGAACTAAACCTCATAGCATCCCAGCCAATTTCAAACTCGTGTTGTAATCCCTTAAAAGCAAGAACCCAACAAATTCTTTGCTTGTTTAGCACTGACTTAAAATCTTTCTCCATCTAAGATGGCAAACTGACTTTTCCAACCACACAACATTAGACTGTTGGACTCTTTCTTTTAGTTGACATCCAGAATATTCAAGCATATTCTGAACAAAGTTACAACTGGAATGAACTAAATTCCACTTGGTTTACCTTGCAGCCGGACAACAAGAAGACAAACAGTTCACAGACTGTTTTAAAGACCAAAGTTAGAAAGATGCTACTTTGGCAGAGATGCCTGAAGTCAACACAATGAAAGGCAATGCCAGGCAAAAGCTCTTTCTCTCTCATTTCTGTCTACACCAGAACCCTCCCCAACATAGAGCAGAGGAAGATGCTACGGATCAATCCAACCAGCTCCGTCTTACCAGTGTGAAGTTTAAAATCATCAAAGGACATTTGGCTAATGGATTTTTAAGTATAAAACTTCATTATTCACATAATTCTCATTCTCGTCAATTCTGAAGAGCTGAACTGTTATTCCAATGGATCTTGATGTTTAGTTCACGATAGTACAGTGTAAATGCACATTAACTTGTGCCTGAGAATATATATGTGTTTAATTATATGTGACTGATAGAACCTATGAGCTAAACTGCAACACATTATAGTTATAGCATTTTAACTCTGAAGTTATTAACTCTGATCTTTGTAATCTCTGAGTGAACAATCAGCATTCTGTGTTCACAGCAGATCATTTCACATGTTCTAGTACAATATTTTACTTATATTGTGTACTTGGAATCTGTGTGTGAGACTGTAAAACTTGTGTTTGATTGGTTCCTAAAAGTCGTCAACTACTCACAATTTACTGTTACAATTTCTAATTGTTATAGAAAATTAAAACCCTCTTTTCATATAAGGCTAAGATTTTTTAATTAATGTTATTTTCTCCTAGCAGCTTCTATGTGGCTGTAGACTCACATCTTTAGTATGTGTGCTAATAAAGCTTGATAAACATTTGTAGAGAAAAAACAAAGGGTGCTCTAGTTGTATTATGAAATAAAGTTGTGAATTACAAAGTTAACTGTATTTGTGGTGCATATTTCCCTCTCTAAAATAATTAATACAGGTCTTCATATTACTAAGAGAAAAATCACTAAGTCACTAAGTCGTTCAGAATTTCATCTGAGATTTTTAGATACCCCTCTTGCTTAACATGATTCTCTGCCATTGAGGAAAGTACATTTAAAAGAGATTCAGGTGGGTAGCTGTGTCAGCATGCGTAGGCTGCAAAGGAACAAGTAATAGGTTTATTCCATACTGAAAAGAGAAGAAAGAAAACACAACATTTTGGCCGTGGAGCCTTCTTCAGGTGTGAGAAAGACAGGGCAGTAAGCAAAGTTAATGTAGCAAGAGAACAAAGGGGGAAGGTGTGATCCTAGCTGCAGGATAATTTTAGTTTCTGTAGTTTTTCTGATGTATGAGTTCGGAAAACTGTCTTTGAGAACACAGATGGAGAGATTAGAGCGATCATGTAACGGAGGCGTTCTTTCTGTGACCCTATGCAGACGACACAATCTGGAGTAGAGTGAGGAAAACACGGGGGGGAAAAGCATGCAGGAGTCGGGAATGAAAACAGGGGGCATGTCCAAGGTGAGCAGGTGTTCTGAGGGGTGAATCCAAGGCAAACTATCCAAAAGGGAGTCCAAAGGGAAATCCAAGACGAGGCAAATGTCCAGAGCAAATTAAAATCGCGATTAAAAACCGGAGCGGGATCCGGTGGAGGGTTGAGGGGAAAAAGGGGGGAACGGGACCAGATGCTAAAGGTCCTGGACTTGCTTGGTACAGGAACCAATGCAGAGCCCGGAACAGAGTGAGCGTCTGGCTTTTAAGGTAGGCTGAATAGGGGGCTGGAACAGGGGACAGGTGCACAAAGCTGGAGCGCCCTTAAGGGGGAGGGACTACAATCGTGACAGATCATGGCTGTCACGCCCCACACTCTCCCTCGCAAACGACGTTACATTCCCGGAACCTCTGCTTCCCAATCTCATCCCTGATTGAACCCAGCACATTCTCACATGCATCAGATTCCTCAAATTCTCACTCCCTAACCAATCATCCAATCACACCCCTTTCCTTTCAGTATTTAAACCCCCTTCGCACACCTTCCCACGCTCACTATTGAGAAGCCTTTCTTAATATTCTCCAGTGCGCGTTTCCAAACCTTTTGACTGATCTCCCGTTACGAATCTTCTGCTTCCGCCTCTTGACCTCGCCTTCTGGATTTTGCCTTTGAATTGTTTTGGATTTCTCTCGTTACCGGACCCTCTGCCTCCCTTATCGACCCAGCCTTTGGATTTCGTCTTTTGGTTTGTCCCTTTGCTACTCTGTGTCCTGTGGGATTCCGGTCACGCATAAGGATCCTTCTATTCCACGTATCGGTTCCGTGACAATGGCCATCAGAGGTGAAATAAGAAACAATGGGCTTGGAGAGATCTTTAATCTTCACAGCCCTAACATGTTCTCTGAAGCGGTCTCTGAGTCTCCTTCCTGTTTCTCCAATGTAGATGGCTGGGCATTTACTGCAAGAGATACAGTAAATAAGGTTGCTGGAGGTACAAGATGCCATCTGGGTGATCTGGAATTGTACTGAGGGGCCTTGAATGAGTGTGGTGTTAGATACGTACATTTAAAAGAGATGTTAACCCTGCTGTAATATCCCTATTACACAAAAAAGATCCTACACTGCATGAGATATTGTCCTGTGTCTGTGATTTGTTCTGACTCCAAGTAGTAGCTGCTGTAGTACCAGGTAATGTAGTCATTACCTACATCTCATTATACATGTGGTACCAGACATTGCCTCCTTATTTGGGATTCTTTTATTAGACATCAAGAAGGATATTTATTGGCTCAAGTGGGAATATTGATGGTTGACTTTAGTTTCTATTGGTTTTGGATTAGGTTTAATTAACATGATGATTACTCTATACTTATGACATACAGTGCCCCAGTCCCTAGCTCATCACTCTCTTTCTGTCTCATTACAGTCTAAATTTAAGAACAGTTCCGAATGAGAGGAACTGCCCACATTGACCTTCCTGTAATTAGTAGTTTATTCATCTGAGAATCTGATACAGCCATTTCGTGAAATAAAATAGGATATTGGCTTCAATAACATGGAAGGGTCATTTGTTTCTTACTCTCATTGTTATGTGAAGAAGTAACAATAGTTCCCCATTTTAATTATACTTCCCTCAGTTTCCACTGACCAGGTTTGTGTTTAATAGTTGATTCTGAAGAAATCCACTGGGCTGAATCAGGTCCCCTTTCCAGTTTTCTCTGATCAAAACTAAAAGGCTCAGTTCTTTTAGCTTGTCAACGCAGCACACTCTTAAGAAATGTGTCTGGTTGCCCTTCTCTGGACTGATTCATTAAAAGCAAGAATTAGTTCCTAACATAAAGTGAAAAATATTCTAAATTAGGTCATACCAGTGCATCATAAAATTTTAAAACAATGTCCTTTGATTTAAATTCTACATTATTAAATATATATCATGGAAGTTAACTGAAGTTCAACAGGGATAACAATGACAGTCATTAGCTATAAATATCTATCACAAACACCTCCCTTTGCTTTAGACTCAAGCATCATCCCCTCTGAATGGGGTTTGAGCCTCCTTGTCCTATGATCAGGAGGCTGATCATTAACCAAGCGGGTTAAGACAAACATATCCTACAAATAATCCAACCATTCACAAAGCTAACATGAGTGAGTCATGAATCAGCATTAAGTATAGATAACATACAGTATGCAAAGTATGCAAAAAAACAAATGGAAACAGATTTGAACATACTGGCACACCTCTCAGCTGGATCTTCAATGAAAGCTTTTAAGGGGACTTCCAGTGGCTATAAAAGTATCCATTTTCTTGGACTTGGACTTTCACATTTTATTTTGTTACTGTTATGGCACACCCTGTCCTGCAGGAGGCAGCAATTGCAAAGCTGAAGAGTGAATCCACACACAAGTGTTACAGACAAGGTCTGCAGACCATGTCGGGTTTTGTACCCTATGCTATGCTATGTGATGTGGTAAACAGGAGCCGTGGTATGGGAAAACACACAGGGTTCTAATAGTGCACAAAATAATAGTGACAGTCTGTGAGACAGTGAGCAATCAACAATTAATCTATCCTCTGACGCAACAAGGTTAAAATCCCCAGGAAGGGGGGAAAACACGAACACACGCAAAACATCGAGGTCCTAGGATGACGGGGCGAGTTCCTCCAGACTCAGGGCTCAGGAAACGGGAGGTGTTGGGGATGAGGCTATGGCCTCAGGAGACGGACATAGGGTATCCTGGTGCTAGGCGGGGGACATCCGTACCCTAATGTTGAGCCCCAAGGACTGGAGGAGCTAGACTTTGAAAAACGGTACATTATTTGGTCAGTACCTGGATGGGAGACCTCCTGGGAAAAACTAAGGTTGCTGCTGGAAGATGTGTTAGTGGGGCCAGCAGGGGGCACTCACCCTGTGGTCTGTGTGGGTCCTAATGCCCCAGAATAGTGATGGGGACACTATACTGTAAAACAGGTGCCGTCCTGATAGCTGATGTGGGGTGAGCATTCTGGCGCACTATGGCTGCACTATGGCTGCCGTCGCATGATCCATGTGGATGCTGCACATTGGTGTGGGTGGAGGGGAGTCCCCATTACCTGTAAAGCGCTTTGAGTGAAAAAAGAAGCACTGCATTGAGAGCAGAGGAGCACATGTGCCCAGACTGACCAAAAAATCAGCAAACTCACCTATTAAGGCTTCACTGGGTTTGGGTGGTCTATAAACTGTGGCAATAATAGTAGAATGGGGGATAGAAACATTTAAAACAAGACACTCAAAAGAAGAGGGAGGAGGTATAGTAATACGACTTAGACTGTAAAAAAGGTTGAAAATAACAATGATGCCCCTGCCTCTGCCTGAAAGAAGGTCAAACAAACCATATCCAGGAGGGACTAGTTGGTTGAACAGGAGTCCATCGTTTTGTTTGTGCCAAGTTTTGGTTAAGCACAGAAGGTCCAGTTTTTTTTCTTTGATTAATTCACATAAAAGAAGATCCTTGTTGTTTATTGAGCTGGTATTGGGTAGCGCTGATCTGGCCAGTCTCGGGGATTCAGGGGGAAGCGGAGTGCGTTCCAGGTGCAGTAGTAAGAGGAGATTTTTGAGGTCGGCGCCGGTACGGGATGGACTTACAGTCGTGTGCCAAAAGGCAGGGATAGAGACTCCACTGGCAGACGAATGAAAGAAACGGCGTCCTGTGTTCCGATGGATGTAGCGACTCGGTCGTAAAATCCCAGTAAAACGGCATTAATCGAATGTGTCTTTCACCAAGAAGTAGCTTTGTTTTCGTTGAAGACGTTGCAGTGCAGTGTTCCTCAGAGACATGATAGATGATTCAAGACGGTGTAACAAGGAAATCCAGAGTAAGGGAGTAGCAAGTGGTGAAGGTCTTCAGTTGAGCAAATTCACACTGCAAGTGGAAGTCGCATTTGTGAATTTGTAACGTGAAGCAGATAATGTGAAGAGGATAAAAATAGATGAATTAGAAATCCGTGTTGCCAAGAAGAAAAAGGAGGAAAAAAAAACATAAGTAAGTAGATAAAAAATGAAAAACTGGTGAGAGGAGCAGCAGCCAAACGCACCAGTGTTCCCTCTCGACCGGAACCGGAGGTGAACTCGGTTACTCGGTTACTCAAAGAGCATAAGTATTCACCACTCTTGAGTCAATATTTGGTTGAGGCACCTTTGGCAGAAATTACAGCCAGCAGCCTTCTTGCATAAATTTCTACCAGCTCTGCTTATCTAGATGTGGTAATTTTTGCTAAATTGTTCAAGCTCCCTCAGGTTGTGGACCACTGGTGTACAGCACTTTCACCAGGAACAACTCATGTAAACAGATTCTCAATTGGATTGAGGTCCGGGCTTTATCTGAACCAATCCAGAACATTTATATTTTTTGTTTATAAGCCAGTGTGGCTTTTACTGTATGTTTTGGGTCATTGTCGTTCTGGAAGATGAATCATCCCTCAAGTCCCAGGCCTCTTGCAGACTTTAGCAGATGTTCCTCCACGATTACTATATAATATAATAATATGGATTTGAATATTATAGGATAAATGATCACCTAGGACAATGCCTGAGAAAATATAATGGCAGTTTGCAAATCCATCTTCCGGCGGTTTATATTTTTGTTTTACATGATTTTGTTTAATGACAATTCCAATCTTGGTCATTCACAGTAACAAAACTGGATCTAAAAAAGATGTTGTCATGTTTTGTTTGGAACTTCTACCTTCTCTGGCATTATTCAATCCTGCCATGTGATACTTGAGATTTTGCTCATAGAGCTTTGTACCATCCAGATGATTAGATTCATGGTGCTGGGACAGCAATGGAGGTACAGTATGCTGATCAAGTTGTCATTTCATTATGACAAATTACTTGATCCACTTTATGAGTTATGTTACTCTGGTGGGTAACATAAAACGTGGACATCCAAATTATACACATATTCTAAAAATTGTGGAAGAGCAAATTAAAAAATCAGCACACGTTATCTGAAAAAAATGTGTATATTTAATGTGAATTAAAAACCGAAAGTGTGCGAATTAAAAAAGGTTTACATGCATTCTGAAAAGCGGCAACACACAGGGCCGGATTTTGATGTTTGTAGGCCCTAGGCACTTTCACTCTGCACTGCCTACAGTGCCTAATGGGAAAGCTGGCATTGGCAACACAGCAAACTATAAATGAGCATGCAAACTAAAGGAGAAGACATGCAATCAGGATGACTGTGGAATAAAGTAGGCGGGAATTCGACTGTGATGTAAGGAGTAACTTGCATCTGGTTGGAGGAACGAGCTTTCAGTCACTACTACAGTGTACTGCTTCAGCTTCCTAGTTTAGTAGTACCTAAGGGGCCATTTCACGGAGTGAGATTACTCAGTTAACAGTATAACATTTGTAAACATTTTAACAAAAGTAGAGATTTTCTGTTTTACGAAGCAAGATTGAATTATATCCGGTTAAGCATTTATATCAACATATCCTTTATTCTTCACCTGCTCTGGTTAAATGTAACTCATAGACTAATTGATTCCCCCTTGCTTGAGGAATCCATCTGATCTGGGAGCTTTGCCGAGAATATGAAAGTTTAGACACCTTTATGATTTGCTGTTAATTTTGTATTTGAAAGATATCAGTTCACCAGACAGTATATTTATTATTCATGATCTCTTAAGCCCAATAGTAATGTGTTCAGGGGCATTTGCAGCAATGTTTATAATATTTACAAGTGGCTTTCAAAGATTTTTGCACCAGAACAAAATCCCCCCTCTCTTGCTGAAAAGTTTCTGAAAGTCATTGTAAACATTGAATCCTAACAAATCTGGCAGAAAACAAACTGCTAGGTGTGGAAATGATAGATCACATGTTTACATTTCTTTTATTTGAAAACTTCAGTTCGATTACATTTTAAAATAGAAAAATTTAACCATCTTAAAACTAAATAAAAGTTGCTGGGCTCTGAGGGCTCATGTTTTAACAATGCTTTTATTGTCCCATTTTTATGCCCTTTTATTACTGCTAACAGCAGAAACTGCTGCTATCTTTGGTAAAATGACTAACATAAAGTGACAAAGTTCAAGATGCAATACTAGGGCAATTAAACTACCCTTATAAATATTTTACTTCTGAACCTATGTGAAGCTTGCCACACTATAAAATGTTTAATAACCCAAATTACAGAATGGAGCCAATTCAGGTCAGTCAAATTAACAATACATTTGGATAAGATTAGCTTGAGCCTTTAAGATTAGCTTGAGTTAACAGATTCTACACACTTTACTAAGCTGCACAGGACACTTAAACTGACATAAGTCTATTTACATGAGCAGAGTTAGCTGCTGGTCATCGTGCGGACCCTCAGACTCACCCAGCCTGCTTTGCGTACCCTGAGCGCCTAGGTGGGCTTCCTCCCCATCACCGGGCGAGGGCGCTATAGTATGTTAAAAGTCCTGAAAGTTGGCGAAGAACAAATTACGCGTTTGATTTTTGGAGATTATTATCAACAGTAGTGTTCAAAAAGAAATGATTGAGAAAATAGCTTAGTGATAATGTTTCGTGGAGTGACAAAGTTAAGGCTTTGCTTAGCAACAGCCACGAAGAAAACATTGCAGTGGATATGAGTTCTCTGTTAACTTTTATAAACCTGATTTGTGTTCATTTGGAAGAAAGGTTTCCTGCAGATGAAGTACAAGAATGGCCAGTCTTTAATTGTTGAGCAATAGCTGAATGTGACTTCACCTATGGCATTGAGCAAGTTAATGCTTTATGCTCAAAATATGCTCTAAAAATAGAGGATCCTGAAAGCCCAAACACCTGTTGGTTTTTCTTCTGGATGTTAAATAGTTCATTAGATAGCTTGTTACCTTGCAATGGTTACAAATTATTTTATTATGGTTACAAATTATTTTCTTATTATGTAGTTAAACCTTTAATTAACCTAATAATAGGATAATAGGATTTATTTGAAATGTCTAAATGTTTTCAGCTCTTTTGGAGATTGGCTTTTTACTACTACTACTACTACTACTACTACTACTACTACTACTACTACTACTACTACTACTACTACTACTACTACTACTACTACTATTCCTTCTATTCCTTCCATCCATTTTTCTAACCACTGTATGCAATACAGGGACATGGAGGAGCTGGAGCCCGTCTCTCCAAGCAACGGGGAAAAGGCAGAATACATCCTGAATGGGACACCATCCCATTGCAGGACACATACACACACTCTCACCAGGGCCAGTTTTCCTCTGAAGCCATTTACCCTATCAGTCTGTTTTTGGACTATGAGAGGAAACCAGATCATCTGGAGGAAACTCACATGAACAGGGGGAGAACATACAAACTCAATGTACAGTAGATGACACCCCAGGAATTGAACTCAGGGCCCCAGTGCAGCAAGGTATAAATGTGCCATCATACCACCCCCATCTAACTGTTGTAGTTCATAAATAACCTAATCTTCAGTTTTCAAATAGAAAAAAAAACTTAACTGAATTAAGTATTCAAATGAGTAAAAAGCTCAAAGAGCTATTTAATGGATGATGGTTACTCTACCTTTACACACACAGTGGCCGAAGATTTAATGGAATTAAGGAAAATAAAATACACAAATTTGATCTGGTCAAAACTTTTATATGACATGACAACCCATATGTTGTAGCAAATTATTCATCAGAGGAGCAGGACACAGTCTTGTGCAGATTTAGTTTTATTGAGCTCAATAACTCCAACAACGCGGTCTGCCCCACAAAACAGACAAACTGCAAGGGTTTCCCAGCTCTTAAATACAGGCAGAAGAAAGTTTGTTTCACAATCTGAGTGCTTGTCCTGTTCTTTGATATGTAATTGCCTACTGTCCTACTCTGTCTTGCTCTAGGTTCTGTCCTTTGATATGCAGCAGACATTGGTCTGGTTTATCCTGTTTGTGGGTGTTGTTCCTGTCTTTTCTTATGTAGCGTTAAGCCACTGGGGCTGCTAAAGCAAGTTAGCTTTATGGCATCTTAGTGTAACTTTTGTTTGAGGCTAAATTAACAGACCCCATCAACAGATCTCACAATGTGCTTAAGTGGTGATACTTTGATGCTGGATAAGTGAGATATATACATGTCCCACTTCACCTCAATACTTTTGAAACAGTTGCTTCTCATATCTGCAATCTAATGATCAATTTATTTTCACAAATATTTATGATACAAATATCATAAAGAAACTAAAAAAGGCATTTAATTGCAGGATTTGGTGTAGCAAGCACCACGTTATATTAACACTAATTAGCAGATGGAGTAGTTGGTGTAACAATGTAAAATTTCATGGCATAAGTCTCAGTAGCCCCTTCATAGTTGCAAAAGATAATGTTAATCTTGACAAATTAATCCAATTAAGTTCAATTAAGGAAATGAGCATTCAATTGAAATGCATTCCTAAAGGTCTTTCAGGTCTCCACAAGAGTTGGGAGATCTATTTATGCACAGTAAAAAAATACATTTTAAAGAAAGTTTCTGAATCTTAGCAGTTCCTTCTAAAACTCAGTGACCCATCTCACAGGAAAAATTATTATTAATAATCAGCATACGATTCTGACAATCAAGTTCTCAAAGACAGAACAGTCAGAGGTTGATGGTCAACCTGGAATATATAAATGGCTGCAAATGACAGATTAAAGTTTAAGCAGAGTGATCATTTTGGTCTATAAGATCATATATTTGTTCAGATGTGTGGTGTCGTCACAGTGTTTTTCTCACCATGACCAGAATGCACAGTACACAACCTGATATTATCTGAGATAATACCAGCTCAACTTGCCAGAGGGTTTCCAGATCCTATGTCCGCCTTCAGGTTCAGGTTACTCATCAAACATTTGTCTGCTTAGGGATCTTAAAAAGGAGATTTCCACATAAAAGGATTTGAAAACAAACTTGAAATTAGCTCTTTTTCAAAACACTTCAAATTTATTATGTAATGTGAATTTAACAACATAGAGAACCATGCACATTTAAAATTAACATGTGTGTATAGCAAGGGAGAAGAGAGAGCTGCTGGCATGGCAAATCCTTAGAAAACTGATGGGTGTTGTAGTGAATAGATCCCAGGGCACTGTACATACAAATTCCACTTGGGTCTACCTAATGTTCCTCTTTAAATCAACTGGTGAAGCAAGTTCTTACTTCTTCACCTGATCTGCTGTATAGACAATCTGCTACTGCAGTGGCTTCCCCCTTGGAAGATTGCTTATACATGTGAGGAATTACTGTTGTCAATCAATTTGAATTATGTCTCCACCATCACCAATTGTTCTATTACTTCCCCTGCCTGTGCTCATTTTGGCCCTATGCTATATCACCTATAGAATTGAAACACTGATACAATTATTTTCTTTAAAGACTATACTGTAAACAGGTGCCGTCCTTCGGATGAGACGTAAAACCGAGGTCCTGACTCTCTGTGGTCATTAAAAATCCCAGGGCGCTTCTCGAAAAGAGTAGGGGTGTAACCCCGGTGTCCTGGCCAAATTTCCAATTGGCCCTTACTAATCATGGCCTCCTAATAATCCCCCTCTATGAATTGGCTACATTACTCTGCTCTCCTCCCCACTGATAGCTGATGTGTGGTGAGCGTTCTGGCGCACTATGGCTGCCGTCGCATCATCCAGGTGGATGCTGCACATTGGTGGTGGTGGAGGGGAGTCCCCATTACCTGTAAAGCGCTTTGAGTGGAGTGTCCAGAAAAGCGCTATATAAGTGTAAGCAATTATTATTATTATTATTATTATTTAATGGCTTTAGGTTCAACATGAAAATGGCAAAGAAAGAGCTTTTCAATTGTATTTATTTTTTCCATCAGCTTGTACATTAAATATTAAATACATATAATGTAGTTATACATTTCATAATGCTGATGAAAGTCTATCTTGAATAATCTTCTGGGCCTGTGCTTGGAATTATATACAAATTATTCTGTTTGTGTAGTAAGACTCAATTTTCCACAGCTAGCAATACAGAGCTCAGAACCTGCAAAGATTGTACTCATCTTTGATAGTCTCTTGACAACCCTGTGCTATCCAGGCAGTATAGTAACATAAATCCATTCCATCTCTTATTTGTATTTATTTGGTCAATTATAATACATATTCATACATTCACAAATAAAAACATTTGAGGAGTTGAAATAATTTTCATTATACTGTATGTCTAGATACCTATGACACTTATTTCTGTGGTCAAACGTTTGTTTCTCCTAAATATTTAGTTATTCCTGTTGTTTTCTTAATTGGCCAATACAGGGCACAGAACAGAGCAAAGACGAGGTCGTACTCGATGAGACTTACTAAAAGCAGTTATTTTTTTTCCTGACGTCAAAAAGGAAGCCCCAAGAGACGGAGTAAAACAAGCGAGAACAAAACCTGCAACTATACAGCACTGACGTAATTCTTTGAAAACTATGACATTTTAAACGAATTCCTATCTATAAACAAATAAGACAAATTCACATTGAAGGTTTTTACTTTATGTTGCTAATAACATTTAACCGTCCACTTGCAGCCTTATACTGTAAATCCATTTAGTTTCTCTCATGTTCCTGTATATACACATAGTGCGCTTCCCCCATTCGTTGCTTGTTTGAGTCAGAAGCCAGAGCATTTTCAGATAGAGGGTTTCCACAGCGCGACCCGAGAGATGATGGACCCTTTCTCCGCCCCAATCCTCGCTGTTTCTTACCGGTAGCTGTCCATCTTATGGAAGGATACAGATAATATCTATAATCAATAATAATAAAACATTTTGAAGCTTTTACCAATATTTAGTTAAATCTCACATTTTTCGGTTTTAAACCTTTTAATTTTGCGCAATGTAATTCGAAAGGACTGAAACATAATTGATATTGGCTGATAATATTATATATTAGTAATAATATTTTTCAAATAATATTATTTAACTTGTACTGCCTTTTACATGTTCCAGTATACTGGTTTACTGATTAAACGCTATAATCACAGCAACACAAATACACACGCAAGAGATACATTGTAACATTGGACTGAATAGGCGAGTCCATTCAGTTTACTTATCTCTTAATGCTATTTTTCTTTTTCTCCACTGTCTAAATTAAAGTAAATAATATTAGGAATGGTATAAATAAACATACACAAACGAAATGAAAGCAATCTGAAATTTGTGTCACGTCTATACCGGTTAATTATTATCCTTGTGATGTCAGAGCGCTTAGGTGCCCACTTTAATCGCCTGAATTCCGGTCTGTCGAGTCAATGTGTGAGTGTGTGGCTTGTCCTTCAGTCCTGTCTCTGTTTTTGTATTTTGTTATTTGCAGTCTATTTTCTGAATATATTTTTGTTTTCTTATTACGCACTGTACACATACAGGATTTAGTACATCCTTAAGACTATACGCACGAAATGGAATGCAGGGTGCTATCGATTCAGAGTCATGTTGTCAGAGGATACGTTGGTAACAAATCTGCTTCTTTCCCGTTGCAGGTAAGTGCTAATTTTTTTGCTTTTCTTTCCTTTGGTATTACAGTATTTGATTTTCATTATATGAATGTCTCTGTGAAGCACACCAGTACTCGAAGAAGAGAAAACACGTTTTGGAGTGGGTAAGTAAAGGTCACATGGTTAACTACCCTTTAGCCGTCTTATGGCTGTGAATGTAAATTGGATACAGTGCAATTACAGCCTGGGCATCTTAACCGTACACGGGTGAGTTTTGGGAATATTTTATTTTAAAACCTACAGATGCCATTACTGCAGCAATCTCAGTTTTACAAAAGCGGTGTGTGGTAGAGATCTCTGAATTGCCTGCTGAGATTAACATCAAGCGAAAAGTTACTCTCAGCACTTTAACTAGAATGTAAAAACTAAATTTCATATTTCATAATTGTTTCAAATAATGTATCCTGCCTCAGTGCCCTAGCTCACACAGTTCATGTTGATACCTGTCCGCCAGAGGTACTGTACGTGCAACATAATTACTACATCATGTTCTACCAAGCTCTGTCACTGTCACTCCTGCAGATGGACACAGATCAGTAAAAGAGACTGCACTCAAGGGCTCTTTAAGACGTCAAAAATAAAAACATTCGCAGAGCCTGTCTAAGAAGGTGGTAAATATAACTAGCTATTCAGTCTACGTAGCTGCTTTTTAATTTTTAGAAAGACAGCTTCACCATTTCCTGAGACGTCATGCTGAATGTCGACGAACCAGCGATAAGACGTTTCGAGGGTTTTACTAAAAAGAGCAGTTTCGCAGCTTATTTTATCAATAGTTGTGGACCGCCTTTGCTAAAATAACATGAGGTAGCCCAGAGTCAGTGAAAAGTAGGGTATATTTTTATTATTAGCATCTGGTTTCATTATTACATAATATGATTGCGAGCATCATCCTCGACATTGTTAATATTCGTGTTAGCACATTTTGAGTTTCGGAGAATCTTTGTTGTCTTACAAAACTGTGTTCCTGACTTCTTGGTAATAAAAGATTCGAGGGTACTGGTCGTTAGTCTCCAGGCTTAATTCTTATAATTTTTCCATCATCAACAATTGTTCTAGTGTGCGCAGCTGCTATAAGAATGTCTATTATATTTAATGTCTCCTGTCCTATGTGAAGGCACTTTCTGAAATATAAGTGGCATTTTTTTTGCTATTGTCATTGAGATGAAGTGCTGTATAGTAGCCTGCAGTTTCCTTTTAACTGAGTGTTGTACATTTCAGGGAAAAAGTTCAAATTGTGTTTTTGGAATAAGGTTGTTGCAGAAATAACAATAGCTGCAAAGTATCAAAAGTATCTTAAGTCAAATTATACACATTTTCCAAAAAGTGAACCAACAACAGAAGTAAAAGAGAAAAGGTGGTTGTTAGAAACTCTTATCAGAGACACTGCAGATGAGATATGCATCAAGGACCCTGAGTTGATAACAGTATGCTGTTTTCCTGGAACAAAGGTTACTGACATTGTCCAGTGAGCAGACAGGTTCCTAACAAAGTCGGATAAAAATCAGTTGTTGCTGTCCATGTTAGAAAACTACATTCAAATGCATTAAAATTGGATGCAGATACTTGTGGGTTAAAATTAAAAACAGACCCAAGGAAAAAACAAACTTTTGTAGAAACAGATAATTAAATGTAAATGCTTAAATGACAGGGGTGTTAGAATCAAAATACAAACACAACTACACCATCAGCAGGTAACTATAATGCAGTAGGAATCACAGAAATTAGTTAGGGAAGATATTAGAGGTGAAGAACTACAATAGTTTACATTAAAATGAGCAAACAGGCATCAGCACTTAACATACATGGTCAAGCGTCTCCTTCCCCTTTCTTACAATAATGTCTTGAGTATTTTAACAAACGTAATTGTATCTCTTTATTCTTTAACAGGTGAAACTACTAGGGTGTGTGATTTATATGCTTTAAGTGCTTTTTTTAAATCAATCTCTGATACAAGCCACACACACTAAAAAGGGTTTAAGTCTGGGCCATGTCACCAGCCAGCTGTGTCCCAGATTCTTAACATGGTGGCAAATGGGTGAGAGACATTTGTTGGTCAAATACGTTAAAACACATGTTTTATTGTGAAATAAAAGGAAAGCCCATGATGGTTATATGGTTGATGGTTATAAGCGCAAGTTCAAGACTTGCGCTTTCCTCCTTACCCTGCTGTCTAACACAGTCTTTTGTTGTGTCTGTTTATTCCCCGAGGTGCTGGGGTTTGAAGTGGACTCCATTAACTCTGTGCAGTTCTCCAACCATACAGGTACAATGTCACTATGTGAAGTAATTCTTTTTTTCTGGCTTGCATTTAATTCATATGGTTTGCAACATCATACTTTATGTTCTGTTCTCTCCCTTTTATATAGATATAAATATATCTATATCTTTTTTATATATAAATATATAAAAAAAATGTTTATTTGCAACAACAGCCCATTCACCGCATCAGTAATTGTCCATTTGGTCAACTCTTGTTGCTTGCATGAGATGTGGGAACCTGGTAACTTTACACATGGTTGAAAATTCAGTTTCATAATGTTAGCGATACATAAAGATTGCAAATAATTGTAAGAGTTCAAGTCTTTACAAGACATTATTGAACACAGGATTATATTCTGCCTAATAATAATAACCGGTAATGAAGGTAATGAAGTGTCAAGTCAGGTGAGCCTGAGAATGTAAAAGTCGACACAAAACCTAAAAGGAAGACAGAGCAGAGTCCAGGATAGGAATAATGTTAGCACTTGCACACAACCTTGTCAGAATTCTGACTTGCTGAAAAGCTTGTCAACACAACATTGCACATAGTTTGGCGATACTTCTGAAGTGGTAGAATGATGTTTTTACAATATAGCCATATCACCCTGCAAATCACAACTGGCAACCCACTGTGAGCCTGGATGAGAGACCTCCTGAGAAAAACCAAGGTTGCTGCTGGAAGAGGTGTTAGTGAGGCCAGTTAGAGGTGCTCATCCTGTGGTCTGTGTGGGTTCTAATGCCCCAGTATAGTGACAAGGACTAACAGAGGTCCTGGCTCTGTGTGCTCATTAGAAATCCCAGATGTTTCTCGAAAAGAGTAGGGGTGTTACCCCGGGAAACATTTCCCATTGGCCTTTACCAATCATGGCCTCCTATGAATCCCCATCTACTAATTTGCTTCATCACTCTGTTCTCCTCCCCACTGATAGCTGGTGTGTGGTGAGGGTACTGGTGCACTATGGCTGCTGTCACGTCATCCAGGTGGGGCTACACATTGGTGGTGGTTGAGGGGAGTCCCCATTACCTGTTAAGTGCTTTGAGTGGAGTGTCCAGAAAAGCACTATATAAGTATAAGGAATTACTTCTATATATTAGCCTGCTTTATTACTTCATCATCTCTCAATAGCATTTCTGAAGACTCCCAAGGGAGGCTCTTCTGTGAGCCTGTGCTTGGAGCTTGGATTCCCCTTTACCACGGCCCTAAAACCTCAGGACCACAGCATATCAGATGTTATACATGTTGAGATAAAAGCAGCATAAACACTACTTTTTGAAGCAATTTCTTTTGTGCGATTAAAGGTGGTCGAACTTCATTTTTATTATGAGATGGTATGGTCTCTTAAAAATGGAAAATATTTCCTTCACAGCGTATATTATAGTTTGAAAACGTCGGCCACGTCAATTGAATACATAAACTAAGATTACAATTCCCAATGTGCCACACACACAAAGTACATGAAGTAATTAATTTCATAGATATAATGTAATAATATTTCTTTATTAGCCCTATACAATTTCTTGCATTAGGAATGCGTCTTTTCGCATACCCCAGCTTTTCTCCATGGAGACACAGACACAGAGACAGGGAGAGAAGCTTGGGGTCAGAGCCCAGGGTCTGCCATTGTACGGCGCCCCTGGAGCAGTTAGGTGCCCAACGGAGTAGGATTCCTCTGCCGGCCGCGGGATTTGAACCGGCAACCTTCCAGTCACAGGCGCAGATCCTTAGCCACAGAGCCACCGCTCCGCCCTTTATGCCAAAACAATAGTGTGTGAGTCTGTGAACTTCAGAATGATCAGTATACTGTGTGTATAAACATACTGTATATAGAGTAAATAAAACCTACGGTATCGTACTGTAATGTCATTACATTACAGTATGTGTGAAATATATTTTTCATGATCAAAATCTTGTTTCATAATTACTTGTTGCTGTCGCATTCACAACATATATAATAATAAGCTTTTATTTTGCTTTTTAAAACATCCCTACTTTCTTGAGGTCTTGGGAAAGGTATAATAGTTAAACCCATTGAAAAGGACAACTGTAGAGAAAGTTAGTCTTCTCTGTTGAACGTGTGTTGTCAAAATGTCAGAATCTGGGTATAGAAGAATGACAAAAATAAAGGTTTTATTTACTATGTAAAATTGACATCCAGCTTATTTTAATGTTATGAAGTTCTGTGTGTTGGAGACTTTCAAAACTATCAAGTTAGACAGACATTTTGTCTCTTTATTAGTCTATAACTTGACAAATAGTTATAACATTTTTGTGATTTAAATAATTTTCAGTAGTGCCACCCCTGATCAAACCAAAGCATCCAAGTATCACCTACAAGTCATCTTCTCATAGGAACCCCAGAAAATCTCAATGACCAACATGAATGCACGTGCGTGCACACACTCATATACACATATAATAAATATTATAATAAACTTTATTTGATATAGTGCCTTTCAAGGTGGCTTCTTGTTATAGAATGACAACAGGAACAACAATAATTAAACAATAAAAAAGCACCATTTCAGTGAGAGGGGTGAGCCTGTTTAGTCGAGCAAAGCCGATGTGAATTCATTGGTCGAGCCTTGATACAATTCACAATTGATATGACTCACACGAGTCTAACAGATTTTAAATTTGTCAGGCATTTTCTTGACTGCCAAGGCCTCGTGGTGGATGCTGCAGTGCGTCCACTTCATATCTGGAGCAACCTCTCTAATTTGTGCAACTACATTCATTCAGAAGCTGACATATGTGCTCTCCTGTAGTTTCTGTTGGTAGTGGCTCATAGAACAGAAAGTCCTCATGGCACATACCCTCAAACTCGTATCTAACGTAAATGAGCAAATTGGCCAAATCAAAGGCATCTTACAGACTCATCTAATTGCAGTGAAAGCATCTCCTCATCTTGGAGCGCTCTATAAGCGTACTTTTGACATCATCTGCCATATCAATTAATTCTACGAGTGACTGTGTCTTTCAAAGGGGGCAGCAGGTTGAGCTGCTTAACAGCTTTTTCTCCACACATAATACGTGTCAGCTCTTTTGCCAACAGTAAATAAGGTTCTTCACAAGTAGTGTGGGGCTTTCCTGCTTTAGCAATCCGCAAACTTGCATTTTTCCCCCGTTTCTGTTTCAGAAGTCCGTCTCAGAAGTTAATAAAAGTTATTTCATGGGCATGGGAGCGAAACACAGAGACGCTTGGTGTATTTTTCTCAAATTAACCTAGAACAGTTCTTAAATATTTTTCTGTTATCTATCACGCTTTCCTGTGGTCACGAGATTGCCAACGTTCACGGTACGCATTTCTATGGTTTCCTGTGCTTACAACATTGGCATTGTTCCAAAATCACGCACATTCTCCTACCTCCCTATTTGCTGGAGATACGTTTTTTAAAATACAATTGGCCGCATTCGTTCGTAGCATGCATTTCTATGCTTTCCTGTACTTACAAGATTGGCGGTGTTCCAAAATTACGCACATTCTCCTACCTCCTTATTTGCTGGAGATACAAATACAATTTTAAGTACAATTGGTCTCTTACTTTCGTAGCACGCATTCCTATAGAATGGTATGGAATTACATTGTAGCTCTTGTGTCCACTTGTGTCCAAGTATTAGTGCATGCTGTATTGTAGTACGTGGGCTGCGTGTTCGACACGTATTAAAATAGAAAATATGAAAACCTGTCCCGATTTTTCAGTGCACACAACAAAGTTCCAGGGTCATATGGCATACCAGCTGGTGGTGATCCACAAGTGGTACGCATACCATAGTTTGAGAACCAATTTTATAGAGATATTAAATGAATGTGAACTCTTAATGAATATATAGAATTAATATCCTAAATGAAGACTTCCCACACATAAAAAGGGATTTGAACTCAGATTATTTGATATTTAACAAATCACCACATATTCTTGTGTGCAAAAGTAAATTAAATTTCAGTCAGTAACTTGTGGCACCTCCTTTAGAAGCAATAACTTCACGCAGTCACCTCCTATAACCTCTGACATCTTGCTTGAGGGATTTTTTCCCACTCCTCTTGACAACACTCCCCCAGCTCTGTAAGGTTTGAAGGATTTCTTGCATGAACAGCCTTGCATGAACTCTTGAGGTCCTGCCACAGCACTTCAGTAAGATTCAGGTCAGGGTTGGCCATTCCGGAACACAGAACCTCTGCTTCCTAAGCCATTCTTTAGTGGACTTGAATGTTTAGGATCGTTGTCTTGTTGAAACATCCACTTTGTGCCCAGCTTGAGTTTTTGAACTGATGGCCTGACATTCTTCTCAAGAATTCCTTGATATTTCTCAGAATTCAATATTGCCTCAATGATGTCAAGTTGCCCAGGGCCAGAGTAAGAAAAACAGGCCCCACTAATACCTCTTCCAGCAGCAACCTTAGTTTTTCCCAGGAGGTCTCCTATCCAGGTACTAACCAGGCTCACACTTGCTTAGCTTCAGTGGGCTGCCAATTGTGAGTTGCAGGGTGAATGGCTTGTTCTGTATGTATGTTTCTGCAGTTTCACATCAAAAATACAAAACATTTGCAAAACCTTTGGTTTCACAAAAATTGTGAAAATATCATGCTTTTAACCTGGGAATGCTCAATGACAGGGTGTTGGACTTGATCTTTCCAAAATACTGTACATTGCAGGTTCTCCTTTGTACTAATTAATTTGCACAAAGGAGGAGTGTGATATGTTTTATCAGTGAAAATGCAAAAACATTGCTGGGGGTAATATTATTACATATATTTCAAATATAAATATATTGGGAAAATATCATTTATAAAATTAATTATTGTGTTTAAACACAATGTTATCTTGTTTAAACAATACTTTTTTTCTCTGTGGTGATAATAGACTTCTTTACCTCTGCGAGTCCCATCAAAGACAAATATTTACATTACTTTTGGATTTTGTGAGTGGCATTTATGAATTTTGTTAAAGCTTTTTTTTATTTTTAAAGAGTCTGTTTAAATTGGAACACAAATGTCTCCCCACCAAGCAAATCTGTACTGTAGGGTTTAATTTGCCACATGAATTAAACAATTCGGGACATTCACTTGCTAATGAATTCTATGAATATCCAGATATCCATACTGTACATCATCTACAGTGTTAGTGCCATTTATTTAGGATAATTACCATTGTTCTTTAAGCAGTCATTAAAATAACTGTTGCATACCTCAACATTTTAACATCAAATCGCAATATTAACAAGTTAAACATGTGGATCTAAATGTTTTCGAAATATTGTTAAGACAAAGTTACTTGTAATTCTATATGCTATATGTAAATAATCAAATGATAATTCTATTATTGTTATACAATATTGTGACCTATTTCATTTGTTAGCAACATAGTAACAACATCCTGTCTGAACAATGTAATCATTGTATTTCATTAAATTGACGCTAGTATGCATAAAGTATGATTAGTACAGGAAAGTACATTAACAATAAGTATTTAATACTGATTTAATAGTGTTTGGATCTGTCTGACAACCAGACACAGCTATGGTGCCATCTGGCAGTTTTATAAGGTAGTGCAGTGCTTCATCAGATTATTAAAAAAAAACAGTAACATAAAGTTCTCTGTGACATCATGGTACCAGCCAGGATATACCTACTGACATCTTGCACATTCTAGATGGCTACATCTATAATGCAGGGATTCTCTACAGGAAAAGCTCAGGCCAGGTTAATGTTATACAGCATGTTATTGTTATCCCCCCCCCATCACCACAATTATCTGACCGCTAGCTTACTGTACTAATTACTGAATTAGTACAGTTTCCCTGCAGGATAATTACTAAATTACTGTGCAAGCTTAGGAGCTAACTATCTGTCTTATTATTCTAACTAAGTAATATTATCCTGACCAAAACAACTAGTTTGATAATATAGCATTCATCAAAGATCTAGGCTACCCATGATGATGACAGGAATAGCTACAGGTGTGAGAAAAGTTTGAACCCTTTGGAATTATCTGGATTTCTGCATTAATGGCTCTTAAGTCATAATAATAAATAAAGCCTTATTTAACAAACAACACACTCAACATTTTACATTGCCATATATTTATTGAACAAATGGTTTAAACAATCAAGGTCATTGATGGAAAAAGTATGTGAACCTCTAGGATAATGACATCTTAAAAAGAGGGTAATTGTCAGGTATTCCAATCAATGAGTCACGTGTTCCAATCAATTCAGGTGTGGGTTTGACGTGCCCTGCCATATAAAAAATCACACAATTGTGGTTATCTGCTCTTCACAACGGAGTTTTGTTGAAGTGCAATATGGCCTGATCAAAAGAGATTTCAGAGGACCTCAGAAGATGAGTTGTTGAAGCTCATAAGACTGGAAGGATTTCTGAAGACTTGGGCCTCCATCAGTTCACAGTCAGGCAGATAGTTTACAAGTGGAAGACATTCAGCACCATTGCTACTCTCCCTAGCAGTGGGCATCCTACAAAGATCAGTGCAAGGGCACGCCGTACAATCCTAAAACAGGTGATAAAGAACCCTAGGATGACTGCTAAGGATCTGCAGACATCTCTTGCACTTGATAACTTCATGAGTCTACTATAAAAAAAACACTGAACGAGAGTGGTATTCATGGGAGTTTACCATGTAGGAAACCACTGCTCTCCAAAAAAAAACATTGCTACCCATCTCATGTTTACTAAATACCATCTGGATGTTCCACAGCACTACTGGAACAATGTTCTTTGGACCGATGAGACAAAAGTTGAACTTTTGGGTAAATGTACACAGAATTCTGTTTGGAGTGTAGTGTGCTCTCTGAAGGCACCAGTTCTGTAGGGTTTGGGGATTTACTGGGACAAATATTAATTGTAGCAGTAAATCACAAAATTGATTCTTTTGATGGCTTTAGAATCCAACCATGCGACATAACTCAAACAACGCACACACACAGGTACTAATACACGAGGATACATTTATTAATACATAGAATATGCATGTAAAACTAACAGATCTTATCGAGAGGGTTATCAGAATACAAAAGGTATATATTCAGTCAGTTACAAAGAGTTACATCTATCAAGAGGACATACGTTCAGTATATCATTCATTTAGACCGTTTCATAAATGCACTTGGTTATAACTTCTACATTAGATACTCAAAACAAGTACATAACTCTTAGGAATTAAATTGATATCAACTGGTTGGGATAACAATTAAATTCTCGAGCTGTAATGCATTGAAGTTGAATACTTATCCAATCTCTGGGGATTCAGATCTCCTGTGGACTCAAAGAAACAGTTGTAGGCTGTTGCTGTCCAATCTGCGCTCTCTGGCTGCGTGCTAGGCTGTGCTGTGCGGCTTGCGACGGTGCGCTGCTGATGCTCACTGGCCGGCTAGTTAGAGTTGGCTTTAACTAGCAAAGTTTGTGCACAGGAGAAAAGATGACTGTGGGTCCCAGCAAGTCAGGAAGAGGACCGGTTCGTTCCTGATGAAGAGCTAGTTCTGAATAGTGATTCAGCTGTCCACAGTTCTGACCTGTTCATGAGGCTTGCTGCTGGTGCTAACCTCGGGTGGATCCTCTGGTTACTCTCTGGCAACCTCTGCTCTAGACTCTTAGAACAAAGGAAAGTTCTGGCATTCGGACACACTGGCCGTTCCATGGTTGTCCGGGCTGAGTCTCAGGATGGTCAGGAGGCGCGCTGCGAGAATGTCCTGCCCTTGGGAGCCTTCTGCTCCTGGGCCGTCCTGCCCTGGAATTCTCCTTTGAATTCCCTTTAGAAAAGTCCACAGAATTCTCCACTGAATCTCTGCTACAGGCTCTCTGTGTTGCCTGTTTTGACCTGGAGGAACTTCAGCTCATGATTGGCTGAAAGTTCCATGGGCATCAGAGTCCCACGTGGGTTACTCGGCCCTACCAGTCCCTGATTGGTTGATCAAGGTGAGATATGAGTCACTTACTCCTGACACTTAGGAATGCAGTCCAGATGTCCATCTGGCACTCCCTAGGCAGATAGGTGCCAATGGATGACCATTGATCATGATAGCCAGGCTTAGCTAAGTGCATCCCCTTCTGGGAGCTTGTTCCTTATCAAAAGAAAACATCTTAAATCAGCCTGCATGAATACTTTCTCTATGGCTGCACCACAGAGATGGAGGGTGAGATGGGGCCTCCTTTAGGACAGCATACTAACGCTTAATTCTGTCTTATTAACAAGCATTGCCGCTACAGGAGAAAACAAAACACTGCATACCAACACCAAAACCTCATCTGAACTGTGAAGTATGGTGGAGGGAGTATAATGGTGTGGGGCTGCTTTGCTGCCTCAGGGCCTGGATGGCTTGCAAACATTGAGTGACCAATGAATTTCAAGTTATAGCGGGAAATTCTACAGCAGAATATCAGGGCGTCTGTCTGTGAACTAAAATTTAAAAGAAGTTTGGTCATTCAACATGACAATGATGCAAAACAAAGAAGTTAATCAACAACAGATTGGCTTAAACAGAAGAAATTCTGTATTTTAGAATGGCCAAGTCAGAGTCCTGACCTTAATCCCATTGAAATGTGTGATCTGAAGCAGGCCGTTCAAGAAAGACATCCCAAACATATACACGAACTGAATCTGTTTTGTGTAGAGAAATGGGCCAAAATACCTTCTAACTGCACAGATCTGATCAGCAGCTACAGAAAGCATTTGGTTGAGGTTATTGCCAATAAAGGAGGTTCCACTAGTTACTAAATATAAGGGTTCACACACTTTTTGACCTTGATTGTTTGAACCTTATAAAGGTTCAATAAAGATATGACAATGTAAAATGTTGTGTGTTTTGTTTGTTTAATAAGATCTGATCACATTTTAGGGGCCATTCATCCAGAAATCCATATACTGTACAATAAGTCCTAAGGGTTCACAAAATGTTTCTCACAACTGTATGTGCTTGAAATCTGTTGCTATTTGCATCAAGTCATTATTGTATCTTCTATTTGCTATTGAGGCACTATTATTTTGCAATCATTGAGACGATGTCTTTTTTCACTTTGCAAATTAAGTGCTCTCTACTCCCTTTATTATACTTTGGAAATTGTTTCTTGCCATCTTTGGCAAGCGATGAAGAAACACAGTATTTGTCTTTGATCCAATACTCAGCTGCGATGAAACCTGTTTTTTTCCTGCATATTACAGATATAGCTCAAGGTTATAAAACTGTTTCTAAAAATGTGTGAAATGTTCTGTGGAAAATTGTGATTGCATATTATTTGTATGGTTTATTTTTTTCATATATATAAAACACAATGTTTAACAGAACTGCAGCTCTCTAGAACAATTTTAAAATTGTATGTCCATTGCTTCATGTTTTAATCAACTTACACTTGATGCAAATGCATTTCAGATTGAGATGTGAGACCATGACATTTAAATCCAACGTGTGAGACTGGAGAACTGTGCAATAACGTTCCCTCGTTGCTGATTACAGGCAAATTATTTTTCAGTGTATAAGTATAAAAAACATTATATCAATATGGATACTTGTGTACATTTTGTTGCTGCTCATACGTTTGATTGGCCAGGTGGTGCTGATTATTGGCGCGACCTGTATACAATTGTGGGAAACCCTGTATGGCTTAGTGTCTTGATATGTAGGTCCTGACTTAGATTGCAATGGTTGCAGCAACATGGTTGGTGATGTTATCAGAAAACCAGTTTTAATGGAGAGAGGGGAGAGGAGTGTTGAGAGGGTGTCTGTGAACTTTGTACACACTTTTTCTGCAAATGCAGCAGTATTTTATAAGGTGGACATGCAGAAGTGGTTTGAACTGGAGTGGAAAAATGCTGGACACAAGGCCTACTATGTAGTTCTATACAGTGTTATATAGGAATGCATGCTACACAACTAACAGATTGTATTAAAAGAAGATATATTTGGCAAATAGGGAAGAAGAAGATGAGCGTAATCCTGGAATGCTGCCGATCTGATAAGCACAGGGAAACGTTATAGATAACAGAAAAATCTTGAAGTGCAGTTCTGTTTTTTTTAGAAAAATATGTTTAGCATATCTGTGTTTCGGTCTCATGCACATGTAATAAATACCCCTTTTTTTAGATGGATTCCTGACTATCTTTTAAGGGGAAGCAGAAACGTTTCTCTAACATGAGAGAGTGAGAAAATGTAAAAGTTGTGCAGTACCTCTTAAACTACAAAATCATGGTTGGTAATTGGTTATGACGCTAAAAATAAAACTTTAAAGGTGGCTTCTCAACAGCAACAAAAAATACACGATAAGAATACACAGTTAGAGGAGAAAGTAGATGGTGGAGATTGATACAGTAAGAGCAGAGGAGTAAAGAACAGAACCGGTTAAGTAAAGGCTCTTCTGAAGAAGAAGGTTTTGAGTCTAGATTTGAAGTTTAGAGAAGGCGACTCTCTGATATCCTTATGGATAAAGTTCCAGAGCTTTGGGGCACAATAAGTGAAGACACTATCACCCATAGAGTGTAGACATGCTTGGGAGACAGATAGGAGGACAGAATTAGAAGAGTTGCGAGGTGGGGAGTAGGGTGATAATAGCTCAGACAGGTACTGAGGTGCCAAGCCATACAGAGCCTTATAGTTGAGCATGAGGATTTTGAAGTCGACACAAAACATGACAGGAAGCCAGTCCAAGGACTCCAGGATAGGAGTAATGTGATCACTTGTCCTAGACCTGGCCTGGATTCTGGTTGCCAGTTTTTTGACATACTGGAGTTTGTTTAATGTGGATTTAGAAACCCCAGCAAGTATAGCATTACAGAAGTCAATTTGGGAGAAGACAAATATGTTGATCAGCTTTTCAGCCACGGTAACTGATAATATAGGGTGTAGTCTAGCAATATTTCTGAGGTGGAAGAAAGGTGTTTTAACAATATGCTGCACATGTTGGTTGAATGTCGAGCCTAAATCAAATATCACTGCCAAGGTTTTCAATTTAGTCTGAAGCTCAAGTACAGTACCATCCACAGATAGTTACAGCATTGGCTTTACAATGTTAATGGGGGGTGCCAATAAGCATGACTTGTCACAGTTTAGATGAAAGAAATTTTGAGTCATGATGTTATCAGATGTAGTGTTTTCCTCCACTCCCCAGTTTCCTGACTGGTTGGTCATCATTTGAGTGATTTACCATGACCTCTGACCCATGGTCATAGTAAAGAGGTTTTTCCTTCATGAGTACCAGATTGAAAGGAGCCATGTTGGACTATTTATCTTAGGGAGGTTGAGACTGGACACAGTTTATGATATCCTGGTCTGTATTACAGACTTGAGATATGCTGCTTATCAGAGAGGCCCCTTTCAGCTTCATTACTAGTACTTTACACAGAGGTCTAACCCTAGGCCTGCTAGGGGTATTGTCTGGTCATGGCTACAGAATGAATCTTGGAAATCTTTAATAAAACTTAATTTTAAGTGTAATGATATACCTTGCTGCTACACTAGGATAATGTTCTGTCACTTTTTTGAAGTATCTCATACTAAATTTGATTTCTAACAATCATTAACAGGGCGCTAGTTACATTGACCAAAGGCAGAAATGGTGGATTGAAATACTCACCATAAATCTTTACCATGGAGGAAAGCTGGAGGTTGAAATGTTGTATCCATTGGTGCTGGAGTATCAAACTCATTTCACAATTTTAAAGGACTCCGTTAGTGAAGATTATGCATTAAGGATAAAAACAGCAAATTTCATTTTTACAGTAAGTGATTTAGCTTGCTTACTATTTCCTTGCCAGATGTTACAGACTGCTGAAATTATTTATTTTTAGCCCAGCTCAAAATGTAAAATTGGCAAATAAATTTGATTAAAATATGGGTACAACTCAGATTATCACTAATTTCATTATCATGGGGGGAGTGGGGGATTAGAATGGACTTTTCTCTAGAAATCATTACCACAGGAGGATTTCGGGAGAAAGAATGAGCTGTCTATAGTGTTAGAAGAGTTTGCTGCACCTAATTATTTAGACTTTCTTGTAGCAACTCCACACAAGTCAGCTAGTTTCCCCAGGATACATTTTTAAATAATTTTAGTTATGAGAACAACATTCCACAGCCTTTTCCAGCATACACTTAATGTTTTCATGAGAATGCATGAATTCTGTAAGATTAGAGTCATATGGTTTGTGGAGCACCTAAAAGTTTGCAGTGTTGTCAGAGTCACATTTCTCTGTTGTAAGGCTATGTGTAATGTGCAGTGTTGACACTAGCAGCTTTTTGATTTTTCTCTTTACATTACATTATTTTTTGCACACCAAATTCAATTTAGAAGCAATTTCATTTTGTAATGATGGTCTGGAGAGTACCACTCTTACACAACATGTCATTTTGTGTAAAATAATTGTGTGGTACAACAGCATTCCTCCTGTGAATGGATGCATGACACTCAAGTGGACCATTCTGCATAATTAATTCTTAAATGAAAAAAAAAGAATATTATGTTCATGAGTGGCATCTGAGTAGATATAGGTATGTACTGTATATGTGTACATTTAATTTCACACAAAAACTCCCCAGTTTGTATTTCTTGTGTCATAAGTAGGTATATGTTCAGGCGGCCCCTGATATATATCTGGTTTAGGTACCAGAAAGACACATTGTATAGTGAAATGGAGGTTTTAGGACAGTAAGAGCAGAAACTTTGCCCATTTGCTTAAAGTAGGGAGCTTTTCCTATAAGAATTAATATAATAGAGTTGTAAATTAGAGCAGGGTTCAGCAAGCTACAGCACACATCCTGCAGAGCTATTGTTATTAGATTTTGCACATACTGTACTGTAGTGGCTTTGAAACCATACAGCATCATAAATCATAGCATTGTCAATTTTTAAATTAAATTAAACTAAATGTATTCAAAGGAGTTTTTTATTGTAACCTTTTTAAAATAAAAAAACAGTTCAAAGACATTTAAAGTTACAATCCATCTTTTGAGGTACTTATTTAAAAAGGTTAGAATAGCAACTTACTAGCTGCATTAAAAGACCGATGTTCTACTATTTTGATTCAGAACCAATACAGTACATTTACATTGAAAAGTACCAGGGAATTGAACTATAGGGTCACTAAGTTTGAGTACGCTTACAGAGTGCTAAAGAATGAGACCAGGTCTACCATACATTAGTAAAAAACTCATCAATCAAGTTGTCAAACAGGTTTCCTGAAAAGTCTTTGAATTAGAAAATAAACACTTTGCTTGCTTGGAAAGGGAGACAATGATTCATATTTTGTCTTAATGATAATTATACCATCTAAACCAGTGGTTCTCAAAGTTCTATGGTCTGCGGACCACTTACACCAAGTCACAGATTTCATAAGACCACCTATGCCTATGTCCACTTCTTGGCCTGTAAAATTCATCACCTATGAATGTACTAAAAATAACTAATATTGAATTAAATTTGCTGAAAAGTACTAATATTTTTACAAACAATGCTGCATATTTTGCAGATGTTTTTATTACTTAAAAAGTTAATATGAAGAATGGAGCTGCTTTTGTTGAGCAATCAGAAGTGATATCTGCATCCAAGATGGACATATCACATGTCCAGACAAATACATCACATCTGGCACACTTTCTGCTTCCTTGCACATCACATTTATCAATCTGTTGGAATTAGAATTACAGCACTGCTGATATGGTTCACAAATTACCTCACCTGCATTTTCACTTCTATTCTGCATTTTGCTTGCACTTGCCCTGTCACTATCCTCACTATATTTGCGTTTCAGAGTCCCAGATTTGAGCCAGTGCTCCATAATAACCCTTCTGCTTCAACTGCTTCTTTAAATTACACCTTGAACTTAAAATCTTGAAGTAAGATATTCAAAAGTACGAACAAAATGGTATGAACAATAATTGGTATATATTAAGAGGTCAATAAAATAATTGGTATACAATAAAAGGTCGAACCACACTCACATATCAAAACATAAACAGCGTAACCACGCGATCATGACAACTAGTGATGCGCGGGTTGACTCGTTCAAAAAGAGATTTTAGATCGGGTTGGGCGGTTGCGGGTTGATATATGACCAAAAGCAAAATATTGCAGAAAACCGATTGTTTGTATCCTAAATTAAAGTGTCTTTAAGGTGTTAATAATAATAATTGTTTACACTTATATAGCGCTTTTCAGGACACTCTACTCAAAGCACTTTGCGGGTAATGGGAACTCCCCTCCACCACCACCAATGTGCAGCATCCACCTGGATGATGCGACGGCAGCCATAGTGCACCAGTTCGCTCACCGCACACCCCTACTCTTTTCGAAAGACACCCTGGGATTTTTAATGACCACAGAGAGTCACGACTTCGGTTTTACGTCTCATCCGAAGGACGGCGCCTGTTTACAGTATAGTGTCCCTGTCTCTATACTGGGGCATTAGGATCCACATGGACCGCAGGGTGAGCGCCCCCTGCTGGCCCCACTAACACCTCTTCCAGAGCTTCAGTGGGTTGCCAGTTGTGAGTTGCAGGGTGATATGGCTGGTGGCTATAATTGGTAAAGGCCAATGGGAAATTTGTCCAGGACGTTGGGTCCTGACATTTTGCTACATTTAAGCCCCAATTGGTTGTATCACAAAGCAAAGTGGGAGAAAACGTAAGCAAACAGTGTATTACAAAGAAAACAATACAGTAATGGCAACCTCGTTAGAGCAGACAGGACAACTCCAGAACAGTGAGATAAAAATAAAGAAGAGAGAGTGATAAAAGAGCCAGGTGGGAGACGTTTGGCAACCTAGTCAGCACAACAGAAGAAAAAAGTACAGGTTACGTTATCTGCATCAATTGTGAGGCACTTTACAAAAATGACAGTCACAAGACTAGGCTACTTTAGTCTGTTTAAAACAAGGAATCTGGGTATGCTGTTTCAATAAATGTTGATTAAATGAATGTTCGAATATTGATCAGTGTAATTTCCAATGGAGCAGGTTCGGACTGGCTTCGGGTCAGTACTTTTATCATTTTAAATCAGGTTAGGCGAGTGAATGTAAAAAAAAGCTGACGTGCATCACTAATAACAATAGACTGCTGCAGGGCTGCAAGGACTTCGTGGTGCATAAAACTAAACACTGAAGCGATAGGCGCAGATGGGGGAATGAAGAGGTGAGGTGGTCCCCCATAACTCAAGCTTCATTAAACCACAAAGGCAACAGAAGGGTACAGCCAAGGAGAATGAATGGAAACTTTGCCCTTTCGGCAGACCCTCAAGCCAGCCAAGCCTGCGCTTGTGCTCACCCCAGTACTGACACACACAATCCCCTTAACGGCTCATGAAACTCCGATACCTATAATCAACACACAAGTCCCTCCTCCCACTATTTACAGCTTGCAGTTGTTAACAGTGCTCCTAGGGGGAGCTCTTTCGTAGCGATCACTACAAAATTCTTTCCTCTGACATAAACAGCACAGAAAGATGATTAGGTCAGCCCGAGGACCACCTGGTGCAGGCTCCCGGACCACTGGTGGTCCATGGACCACACTTTGAGAACCACTTCTATCTAAACAATAGAAGGAAACCAAAAAATAATGTTGCACTCAGCCCAGATTGTTGATTTATCAACCTTTTAAATAAAGTTCCATTATCTTGCAAATGCACCTATCTCTGTGACAGTGCACCCTTTGTAATAAGACTGTTTTGAATGTTCCATAATCACTTTGGGGTGTGAAGTTTGAGTTTCTTTTTTTGAAACTTCAATAGTATCTCAACAAAACCGCTTTTAGATGTTAAACTTGCGTTTTGTTGTGGGGGATTTGTGAATTTTTTATAGGCTTAAGTTTATTTATTGTTTAAACACACCTGTGGTGTGCAGCATATTTTATGTATCTAAGGGATAATAATGATCTGGATATTGAAATCAGCAGTTCAATAGAGATAATAATAAAATAAAGCCAGTTCCAGTTGCTTAATCTTGCCCACTTCACACTGCTCCCAATCAAAGCAATCAGTACTTGGCCCAGCATGTTGATTAATCAACCTTTAAGTCTTGCAGTATTTTACAAGTCATCTTGGCGACATTTCCTGGGCGTTTGTCTCAATATACAGTATATTAGTGTGTTCCATTCAAAGAAGAAAACACCCTCAGATTCCCTCATCTATATAGATACTTTATTGTTCACTACCGTGGAAACTTGTCTTTGGCTTCTCCCATAAACTTACAAAACACACAAGCAAACATAAAATCACATGAAGCACATGCAATCACAACAATAGTATGTGATACATAAATAAATGGTATACAAATAGGGGAGACTATATTTACATACATTAATTGAACAGAGGGGACAAAGACTTCTTATAAATGTTCTTATTTGAATTTGGTACCCTATCCTATCTCACTGATGGGAGAATTATGAATTGAGAATGGAGTGGGTGTGTGGAATCAGCTGTGATGTTCCTTGCCATTCTGAGGTACTGTAATATGATAATATAATTTAAGCTGAGCTGGGGATGCTGTTTCCTAATTGTTTTTCCTGCCACTTCCACAATTCTGGACAGACACTGATTTGCTTTCTTATAAATGTCGTCTATATTCTCAGTTTACCACAGCCTCTGATCAATGTGTTCCCAGATATTTAAAATTCTCCACAACCTCTTCAGACTGACCATTGAGTACTACTGTCTGCAAAAAGTGGTTTTACCATTGAAAAGAAGCTCTTTAGTCTTGGTCACATTTATTTTTAATGCCTTTTTATTCTTGATTGGCACCATTTTTCAAGGATACTGTTCAAAGTTGGTTTGCTAACCTACAGGTTGGTCCTTTAAACAGAGTCCCACAAGAACCATGTCATCTGCATATTTAATCAGACTGGCTGTGCTACTCTTAATCTGCAGCTCATACAGCATGTGTGTAAGAACAGATTTGGTGACAGTACACAACCCTGAGGAGCACTTGTATTTAAAACCAATTTGTCTAAGATACACTGTTCGTGTGGACTCTCTGAAGTCAATCTGTAAGGAAGTCTTTGATCCAGCGTTTAACATTCCCATTCACATTTCAGTCAAAAAGATGTTTTAAAAGAATATGAATTTTTATACTGTTAAAAGAAGAGCTAAAATCAATGAAGAGAGCTTGCACAAGCGTTTGAGTGTTGAAGGCGCTTGGCTATGGGATCAACTAAAGTAAGTGTTGCGTGCTCTGTCTCCCTGCATGCACTCTAAGCAAATTGTAGTGGATCCAAGACATCCATTATTAATGACATAAGGTGGTTACTTACAACTCTTTGCATACATTTGGCTAAGAGACAGGTGAGAGCCACAGGTCTTAATTTTTTGAGTAATTTAGCCCCTGGCTTTTCTGGAATAGGTACAACCGTAGATACCTTCCATGTGTCAGACACGGTATGGACCTTAAGCAAGAACTGAAAACACTGGGTTAAAACACCATTAAGTTGGCTAACACAGACTTTTAGCACTTTCCCCCTTAAACCATCAGGTCCTGGTGCTTTGTTTGTTTTGGAGCGTGCTAGACATGCAGCTACTTCCTGTTCTGATAATTGTATGGGTGGGCATATGGGAATTTTGTCACACACCTCCTCACTTTTGCTTTTTCTAGTCTGTGGAGTCTGTAAATCAATCTGTACTGTTTGTCAGAACAAACCACACACTTTTGCTTAGTAGATGAAATACGTCCAAAATTAACAAGGTACTCTTGCGCCTGAAAATAAAAGGAAATGGGAAGTCAACAAGAAACAATTTAGAACATTTGCCTTCAATTGAATTGAATCAGGAGAGGGAGAGAATGTGAAAGAGACTTGAAAAAACTAATCTTTTTTACAACATATATCTGGGTAATCTTGCCCCAGGTGTCTGTTCACTACGCAGGTTCATCTATATTATTTCTATTTTTATTTTAAGTATTTAACATGTTCACATTTTACTAATGTTTTCATAGTCATTCATGTTATTCATTTATTGTTAATATTATTTTAATATTAAACACAGTGATATATAAAATAATAAAAATGTCAATATG
Organism: Lepisosteus platostomus; assembly: GCF_059453375.1. NCBI lineage: Eukaryota > Metazoa > Chordata > Actinopteri > Semionotiformes > Lepisosteidae > Lepisosteus > Lepisosteus platostomus. The sequence goes on from NC_142612.1 coordinate 34,813,464, forward strand.
GTGTATATATTATTTATTATATTTTACCGTTAGAAAAACAGTATTTGTTCAAATACAACTGGTGTATAGGGAGGGAATCAAACCCAGGACTTCTAGGAAGCAGGAAAAATTCTACCACTGAATAAAAGCATCACTCAGTTTGTTTAATTAAAAATGACAAGAGTTTCTTTTCCATTTCCTTACAAGAATTTTTAATGAGACTACAAGCATTTCATTTTCCATTTCAACTATTACAAGCATGTCAAAATGTTTCCAAAACAGAACTGACCGAGTTAAAGAATTTGATGCAGATGTTTATGAAGAAAGTGGAATATGCTACCATTATCATCTATAAATATATTATATTTACATTCATAAATTAATATTGTTAAAGATGTTCAGAAATTTATTTTTATTTTCTGATACCAAAATGGTTCTTTTAATTACATGATTCCATATTAATATGCCAAATTGATTGGTTTTTACAACAGTTTAAATGAAGCTAATGTTTTCACTAACTTGTAATGCACCACAAGTGCCACCTATCAATCTTTGGCCAGTGAAGATACCAATCAGATTGTGCATCAGAATACAATACCATGGTATGGCAAAGTCATCTTGCTGCAGTAATGAGTTTGACATATAGTCTGAGTGGCTGCATCAGTAGATCATTAAGCCTTAGTTCTGTTACTTGTAAGGCTATGGGAACAATACTAAGAATTTAACTGAAGTACTTTTTTAATTGCAATAAGATTCTAAGAGATAGTTTGCATGAATACAGAAAAGGTAAAAAATATATCACAAGACAGAGACAGAAATACAAACAAGAGAAGCCAGGAAGCTATTGAGATTGCAAATCCAAGAACAAACAAAAAAGTATCCTTTATTAAAAATATCTGCTTAAGTGTGAATCTCTTTAAAATCCCTTTATACTCCACTATAACAAAAAAACCTCTAAGATATTAACAATTATGGATACAAGAGGAATTGGATGCCTTTGATTTTGTATATTTGTCTACATCAATGCATTTTGATTAATTATGAAATTATGGGCACACTACACTATAAATCAAATCTTGAGGTCTATGTGGAGAGACCAGACTTTCTTTAGATACATTCGATAAAATACAGGAGGGTCAAGGTTAAACCCAATGTGAATGTGAAACCTCTTGTATATCTTTCATGCTATGAATTTCAAAATTTTAATGAAATCTAGGGATTTCACTACAAAAGATGGAAGAGTGGAATCCTATAACTCAAAATGTTTCAAGTGAGGAAGCACACATATTTCCACTATGGAAAGTAATGAAGTCATTGATATGTTATGAACTGAGCACCAGTCCAGCACCTGGCCAGTTGTGCATAGATCCCTCCTTGTCACAATCAACTATGTCTGAGTCCAGATTTATACAGGTGGCTTTTGTAGGTTGAGATAAACAGTGTAGCATCTGGAAATATTTATTCTATTTCATATATTATTCTATAATATAAAATTGTTTCCTTAGAGTTTGAAATTTCAAGTCACTCTACTGTGAAGATGTAAAATGCAAGAGAAGTTCCAGTGTCACAATCCTTCCTTTGAGTTAGCCTGAGGGTATCTGGGAGAGGTAGCACAGAATGCTGGGTACAGTATCTTACACCGGGAGATGAAAGCTTGTGCATCTCTCACAGTCTCTTTGTGCCTTGTAAATGCTAGCAAGCTTTAATGGTTATAGGAAAGACACTCTTTTATGTACAATGTCTTTATGATTTTAACATTGCTGAAAAAAATGATGATGGAAAAGATTGGGTTTTATCACAAAAGGCACTCCCCCAAACACCAACACAAACGTTTTCAAGGAACTGAGACTATTCATAGCCCTCAGCCCTCCAGGCCTTCTCCTTATCTTGTTGCTTAGCAATGAGTATCAATACATGTGTTTAGCTGGATGACTCACCTGAAAAGTGACATCACAGTTATTACAATAAAAAATGGAATCTGGCACTCTTCCCATGTAAGCTAAGCTGCTTGAAGGGAGTGCATTTTAACAGGGATGGATTTTTTGAACATTTGAAAATTGTTCAAACTCCATGAAAGACAATTTTGTAAATCAAGTGGACCACCTTGGACTGTCTTTTCATCGTCATCTTATTATTTTGTTTTGGTGACAGCTGTCTCTCATCTTCTCTGTCATCCTCTCTGTTTAAACTACCCTTACCCTTTACTGCTACATTGGCAGTAGTTTGACATGTCATATGTCTTATGTCTCAGTTTGAAAGATACACAATTGATTAATAGGTATCAATAGGTATCAATTGGAAGGTTTATTCCATGCTAAAAAGAGAAGAAAGAAAACACAAAATTTCAGACGTGGAGGCTTCTTAAGGTGTGAGGTGCTGAAGAAGGCTCCACGGCCAAAACATTGTGCTTTCTTTCTTCTCTTTTCAGCATGAAATCAACAATAGGCTAACAGTTTGTGATGTGGACCTATCCTTATTTGTGTTTGTTTGTTTTTATTTATTTCAATTTTTGTATTCATTCAATTCATTTTGTGCAATATAGTTACATTGCCAAAAATTACCTAAAATGTGTGATCTTATTTTTACCTTGAATACGTTTTCTTTTATGAAATGCTCAACCATATTCTTAAATAGAGGAATACTGAATAAATATTTTGTTTGTTTAGGCTACATTCACTTGCATATGTGGAAAAATGTATAATAAAACTCGAATCAGTATTTATCTCTGCATGTGTGGCCCATGACATGATTAAATGTTTTTAGTTTGGCCCCCCTTGAAAATGAGTTTGACACCCCTGACCTATCTGGACTTTCGCAGCATGCGTAGCAGCCCTGTATCTGGTAGTGAAGGATTTTGGTGTCTTGAGTTTTTGTACACCGTCAACATGTGATTTGTTTGTGAGATGACGCTTTGAAGTTTCCAAACCTCGTCCCACCTCTTTCCACTAGCAAATTCTCCTGCATCTTTCGCATCACAGCAATACAAATGTCACTTTTTAAATAAAACAAATATTTCTCACAATGGAACATATATCAAATTACGACTTTTCGGAGTAGCAGTTTCTACCATTTCGTCGAGCCATTCCACTTTAAATTAAGTTGCATTTCTTTTGCGCTTAAAGCTCTTCAAATCTTTCGACATAGATGCCTCACAGTTTGTGTTGATGAAAGACCTTGGTGTTACTATACCCTGAGATATGATCCACTGTAAAGCTACCACTGCAATTAAAAACAGGAGAGTAGTGTTTTTTTAGTGTGAGTTATGTGGTTGTTTTTTTCTTCCTTTTATAGCTCTTAGCAAAAAGTTTGAAACACTGCTCTTTCTAGTTTCCAGATGTACAGTGGATATAGAAAGTTACCACACCCTTTCAAAATGTTCACCTTTTGTTGCCGTGAAGCCCAAAAAGAAGACAAATAAAATCAGACTTTTTCCAGTTTTATTTACAAATTGTACCTTACAACATCCAAGTGAAAAAAGAAAGCAAAATTTCTGAAATAAAAATAAAAAGTAGAATAACTGGGTTGGATAGAAGAACACCCCCATGAGTTGATACTTGGTTTAAATATCTTTTGCTTGAATTTCAGCCTTGAGTCTGTTTGGATACATCTCTACCAACTTTGCACACCTAGAGGGAGGGATATTTGCCCATTCCTCCTTAAAGAATTGTTCAAGCTCAGTCAAACTGCGTGGTGACTGTTGATGGACTGCCCTCTTCAAGTCATTCCAAAGATTTTCGATGAGATTTAGGTCGGAGCTCTGACTAGGTCACCCAAGGACATTCACCTTCCTGTCCTTCAGCCACTGTAAGGTTGCTTTGGTGGTATGCTTTGGGTCATTGTCATGTTGAAAGGTGAACCATCTTCCCACTTTGCAACTTCCTGGGTGAGGTCTGCAGGTTTTCTTCCAAGAATTTGCCTGTATTTTGCACCATCCATCTTCCCTTCTATCCTGACAAGTGCCCCAGTCCCAGCTAAAGAGAAACACCCCCACAACAGGGTGCTGCCACCACCGTGCTTTACTGTAGGACTGGTGTTCTTTAGATGGTAAGATGTATTGGGTTTCTGCCAGACGTACCGTTTTGAATTCCGGCCAATAAGTTCAATTTTGGTCTCATCTGACCACAGCATCTTTAAGGTGCTTTTTAGCAAAACATAAACGAGACTTGATGTGGCTTTTTTTAAGGAGTGCCACTTGCCACTCTCCCGTACAGGCCAGATTTGTGGAGCTCTTGTGATATTGTTGTCACATGCACAGAATGACCAGTCTTTGCCATAAAGTCGTTCAAAGTTGTCATCGGATCTCTTGGTAGCCATCAGTCTCTTTCTTGCTTGGTCATTCCGTCATTCGGACGGCCTGATCTAGGCAAGGTCTGGGTGGTGCCATGCGCCTTTGATGGCTTTGACTGTGCTCCATGGGATACTTAAAGGTTTTGAAATCTTTTTATACCAACACCTGACTTGTGCCTTTCAACAACTTTATCTCAAAGTTATTTTGAAAGCACCTTTCCACCCATAGTGGATTTTTTGCTTTGAAATGCACTTCCAAGCAGTGGAATCTTCTAGAAACAGCTGCTTTTATTCTGAACTTATCAAAATCACCACAGTTGATCACAGGTGGGAGCCAATTAGTTTGTTGTGTGATCTGTAAGGTGATTGGTTATACCTGAGCAAGTTTACATATGCAATTGTAAGAGTGGTGTTCACTTATTCAAATAAGGTATTTTACTGTTATAATATTAATTCATTTTCAGAATGTTTTAGAATTTTATTTTCACTTGGCTAATGTGGGTCACTGTGTGTAAATAAAAATGGAACAAGTCTAATTTAATTTGTTTTTATTTTCAGAGTGTCATACAACAAAAGGTACAAATTTTGAAAGGGGGTGGTGACTATCTATACCCACTGTTAGGCAAATTTGTCTCTTAACTCCTCTTAGTCTCTTACACAACTGTATTACATCTTCCTTCATTTTGACCACCAATTTCTCATGCCAGTGCAAGTAGTCCCAGATCATGTGGGCACCTGCTTTTCCAGCAAAGCTTCTTATTTGAAGAGAAGAACATGATAAGGAAAATGGACTGTTGAGTTTGGGGGAAAAATTTTTATTTAGATTATTTAACTAGCTTAGAAGGTATTTATTTTGCGACTGCAAAGTCTATGAGCCAAGAAAAAGCTACTTCTTGATTTATGCTCATTTCACTCTTTTTTGTTTGTGTTGTCATTTATTCTCAAAGACTTAAATAAAGTTATATTTATTTTACTGTTGTGATCTAACTTAATCAGACTTGTGTATGGAATACGTTTAAACTTCCTGCTGAAGATGCTGCTGGGCTGAGTTTGCTGCAGCTGTCCAATCTCCTTGAGCTCAATGCCAGGGATGTCCTGTGCTGTGGAGAGAGCATTTCTTAGCTTGGTGCTGGAAAATTTCTGTCTGTTGTGCTTCTTCGTGTGAAGGCAGGGTTTGCTTTCTTTATAAAAAAAACTGAAATCATTGAATTTAATGATTTGATTTCAGATCAGGTAAGTTTCAATTCTCAAATCAGGCATCAAATGGAAGAGTGAAACTCTGCGTTCTTCAACACGGCATTCTCTGTGATGTGTAGTGGTCCTAAATGACACCTAACTTACTCTGTGTTTTGTCTAGGCTATGCACACTGGAAAGGCCAAGTCCTCACAGCTGATGAGCTTCATGTGCTATACGAAGGTCTGAAGTTAAATAACGTGAACCATTATGACTATGTCTTAACAGGTAAGTAGGGAGTCTAGAACACTGGGTACCCTGGTCTGTTCCACTGGTGGCAACTTTATTCTGACCTAGGCCTGGAGCAAATCAAAGACTGATCAGACAATTTCCTGATGAAGGCTGGTATGATTGTCTCCTTCCTAAAGGAAATATGCCTGTGGGTTGAGATAATGGGAGGGGATATTATTAGGAAGCAGGTTGATTATTAAGTTGTACCTTAAAGTGAATACGAGATGTAAAAGGCTGTATATGACTATTGTTACGTTCTGTTCTGTTTTTAATCCCCTCCCGTGCGGAAGTCCAGTTTTGGAGGTGTGCGTGTCCCTAAATTGGGTCTATGTCTGGATTTGTTGAAGAGGGTGGTCCGGTTTTAAATGCCGGTATGGGACGCCCAGAGAAGGTGTGTGGAAGAGAGGTGTAAGAAGAAGAAATGGTGAAAACGTGAGACGTATCGGATTTGTTTTCTTGGCTGTGGTGTAGGGTTGGGATTGTTGTGGCTTCCGTAATTTTTTAGTTTTCCGTCATTGCTTAGTATAGAGTAGACGGATATCTTTTGGAAGACTTTGCTTTGGCTTTTGCACCCCTTCCTTGGGAGACAGGTTTAGAGGGTATTGGGTTGTAGAATAGTGTAATTAGTGTGTTTTATTGTTTGTGTATTTCCGTCCGTTAACCCCTGGCTCATGTGTCAGTCCCCATTCACCCCTAGACTGAGCCATATTGGGGATGTAGGAAAACCGGCTCAGGGACGCCAAAATGTAGTGGCTCTCTGAAGGCACCAGTTCTGTAGGGTTTGGGCATTTACTGAGACAATTATTAATTGTAGCAGTAAATCACAAAGTTGATTCTTTTGATGGCTTTAGAATCCAACCATGCGACATAACTCAAACAACGCGCACACACAGGTACTAATACACGAGGATACATTTATTAATACATAGAATATGCATGTAAACCTAACAGATCTTATCGAGAGGGTTATCAGAATACAAAAGGTATATATTCAATCAGTTACAAAGTGTTACACATATCAAGAGGACATACGTTCAGTATATCATTCATTAAGACCGTTTCGTAAAGTGAACTTGGTTACAACTTCTACATAGATACTCGAAACAAGTACATAACTCTTAGGAATTAAATTGATATCAACTGGTTTGGATAACAATTGAATTCTCGAGCAGTAATGCAGTGAAGTTGAATACTCATCCAATTTCTGGGGATTCAGATCTCCTGCGGGCACAAAGAAACAGTTGCAGGCTGTTGCTGTCCAATCCGCGCTCTCTGGCTCTGTGCCAGGCTGTGCTGTGCGGCTTGCGACGGTGCGCTGCAGATGCTCACTGGCTGGCTAGTTAGTGTTGGCTTTAACTAGCAAAGTTTGTGCACAGGAGAAAAGATGACTGTGGGTCCCAGCAAGTCAGGAAGCGGACCGGTTCGTTCCTGATGAAGAGCTAGTTCTGAATAGTGATTCAGCTGTCCACAGTTCCGACCTGTTCACGAGGCCTGCTGCTGGTGCTAACCTCAGGTGGATCCTCTGGTTATTCTCTGGCAACCTCCGCTCTAGACTCTTAGAACAAAGGAAAGTTCTGGCACTCGGACACACTGGCCGTTCCGTGGTTGTCTGGGCTGAGTCTCAGGATGGTCAGGAGGCGCGCTGCGAGAATGTCCTGCCCTTGGGAGCCTTCTGCTCCTGGGCCGTCCTGCCCTGGAATTCTCCTTTGAATTCCCTTTAGAACAGTCTCAGAATTCCCTCTGAATCTTACTGAATCTCACAGGCTCTCTGTGTTGCCTGTTTTTACCTGGAGGAACTTCAGCTCATTGATTGGCTGAAAGTTCCATGGACATCAGAGTCCCATGTGGGTTACTCGGCCCTACCAGTCCCTGATTGGTTGATCAAGGTGAGATATGAGTCACTTACTCCTGACACTTAGGAATGCAGTCCAGATGTCCATCTGGCACTCCCTAGACAGATAGGCGCCAATGGATGACCATTGATCATGATAGCCAAGCTTAGCTAAGTGCATCCCCCTTTGGGAGCTGTCCTTATCAGCCTGCATGAATAGTTTCTCTGTGGCTGCACCACAGAGATGAACAGAGAAATGGGGCCTCATTTGGGAAGGCTCAGAACACTTAATTATTTCTTATTAATAAGCCTCGCCGCTACAGGGACGTAACACTATATAATGTTTATGAACTTTAATTGCAGATAAGAGATGATAAAGATCTAAAAGCGAGAAACAAAATTTTCAATTGTTCCAAAAGGAACTGAAATTAAAAATACAGGTTCAGGGTTGTGTGTGTATCATTCAGTCAGAAGTGTAAATCTGAATGATTTTTTTGCTTATTGTTAATCTTTGCTTACAATCTTATAGCACAAGTACCTCACAGATTCCTTTTTTGCATTGAAATCAAAATCTTACCAGTTCTAAATACAGAAGTTAGGCTTGTGAGATCCACGCCTATTTAGCATTTCCGCTAAAGCTAAGTAGTAAATGTTTAATCAACTTTCAAGAAATAGTTTACACAACTTTATATATTAGATGTTATGAAAACTCACTGGTCTTTATGGTTAAATCTTTGCTTGAAACTACTTACTTCACTATCTGACTGGGGGATCCTACAAAGAAAGGTGTATTTATTCTGAAATCATGTGAACCACTATTATTGTTCACTGGCAGTGGCCACGCAACTAATTGTGTGGCTTGTTAAGGTAATTCTGTGCGCCTAAATTAATTTAGGTCTGCCACAGCATAAGTTTTGAAAAACTGTTACCATTACTTTTCACTTTTTCTTTCCTATTTATCAGTTATTTACTATTTTTTCTTTTTTGGTCTGAATGTTTAGAGTACATTATGTATATTACAAACATTACAAACATTAATTGCTACTTTAGAGTGTGGTAATTGCAAGTTTCAAAATGTGAAAATTGTGCACAATGAATATGTTTGCAAGGTAATGTATGATCTACTATAGACTGTTAAGTCATTCAGTGAGTTTTGATCAAAAGAAAATTAAAATGGTGAGCAGCTGAATGGAAACGAAAGAATTGATTCTGTTATTTTTTTAATTCTTGCACAATGAGCCAAATATGTATTGACAGTTTTGGGTATTAAGACCAGTTCATGTTTTCAGTGTAGTGCCACTGCAGTATTTTCTGAAAGAATCACTGATGAGGAATTTTACACTGATCTGGAATAGAGCTAGGTTGACTGCATATGATTTTATCTGATCACATGTGGACTGACAGAGTAGAACAGTTTATACATGTTCTTATTCTTTAAGTGACTCTTTGCTATGACTTCTTAATTAGATATTATGTCTTATGCTGTAACTTTTGTGTGTCAATGCCCTGTGGCCTCACAGTTATAACTTATAAAAAGAGCTTATTCAAAGATTAAAATCTTGCACACACTCAACAGGGTAAATGTATATTTAGTTCACTGAAAATGCACAATGCGGAGCAATTAATTGTGGAACAAATACAGAACCACTGTAAAGATACCAAAAGTATGCACAGATGCATGCTATATTGATAGGCCCATCATTCTCACCATTGCAGCCCTGCTGATATGAAAGCACATGGTCCCCAGTTGCATGAAGCTGTTCTATGTTGTCATCTTTGGGAATGTGAGCTCTTATTTGTATATGTACCACAACCCATTGTTGACTGATTCAGTTTTCATGGCAGCTTTATTTTAATAGTTCAGATGGGTAGCTGCGTCAGCATGCATAGGCTGCAAAGAAACATTTCGGCCGTGGACTTCTGAGACACCCAAAGAAGGCTCCACAGCCGAAACATTGTGTTTCCTTTCGGCTCTTTTCAGCATGGAATAAACCTGTTTTAATTTGGTTCTGTAAAATCAAATGTTGTTAAGCCCAAAGCTGCTTTTAAAGTCTTAAAGCATATGAAGTAGACAAGGTAAGTGATTGATAAATTGTCTCTCTGCTCTCTCTGCTACCTTCACCTTGAGACTGGCCTAGAGAGAGCGGTGCTGCACACCATGATAATGCCTGTCCAAAGCTCTTGTCTTTCTCCACTCTGCTGTCTTTCTCACTTCAGTTTGTTCCACAAATATGAGTAATGAGCTTTCAGGGTCTCTTTCTAACTCTGTATTAATGCTCCTCACCACCCTTGTCCTAGCTCAGAGTAAGATTAAAAGCTAAGGTCCATAAGGAACTAACTGCTTGTAGAAATGTGTAATTATCACTGCATACAATCATCAAGGATTTTTCCTGATTAGGCTTTCTTTACATAGAATTGCTAATTATTTTTGTTATACCCACCTGTTTTGTAATAACCATTTATGTGTTTTTCACATTTTGTCAGACAGGTAAGAAATGTGTATATTATTTATTGTTTTTCTTTGTCATGGGTTACATAATGCACGTATTGGTGGTTTGATTTCAAAAAGGCTGTCATGAAATACAGAGTAGATTTATCTATATACATTTTCACAATAATAATAATAATAATAATAATAATAATAATAATTGCTTACACTTATATAGCGCTTTTCTGGATACTCCACTCAAAGCGCTTTACAGGTAATGGGGACTCCCCTCCACCACCACCAATGTGCAGCATCCACCTGGATGATGCGACGGCAGCCATAGTGCGCCAGAACGCTCACCACACACCAGCACTCAGTGGGGAGGAGAGCAGAGTAATGAAGCCAGTTTATAGATGGGGATTATTAAGAGGCCATGATTGGTAAGGGCCAGTGGGAATTTGCCAGGACGCCAGGGTTACACCCCTACTCTTTTCGAGAAATGCGCTGGGATTTTTAATGACCACAGAGAGTCAGGACCTCGGTTTTACGTCTCATCTGAAGGACGGCGCCTGTTTACAGTAAAGTGTCCCCATCACTATACTGGGGCATTAGGACCCACATTGACCACAGGGTGAGCTGCTTCCAGCAGCAACCTTAGTTTTTCCCAGGAGGTCTCCCATCCAGGTACTGACCACTGACCAGCCCCACACCTGCTTAGCTTCAGTGGGTTGCCAGTTGTGAGTTGCAGAGTGATATGGCTGCTGGCTGGGACAATCTGGGACATGTTCAGTTTGCATTTTGAACTGTCAAAACTGACACATAGTTTGGGATGTTATCCAAGATCTGAATTGCTACTTAAATTTTTTTTGGAATGATGTCCTGTTTTAAGTTTCCATTTTTCTTTCAAGTACATGAAAAAAATGCAGAAAATGCAGCATGTTGCACAAATGGGGACATAGCAATAGCAGTGTTGACCCTGTAAAATGTAACAATGTAAAGTAGTATAACAGTGTGCCTATGATATTCAGCATTTGTATAATGGAAGAGCATTTTGAGCCAAGAGGTCAAAGGGTTGCTCAAAGGTAATACTCTGATGTATTTCAAGGAACAGTTGGTTGAGATCCTTCATAAATTAATTGCTAACTACCAACTGGACTAAGTGGTTTGAATGGTAGTAGTATTGGAGAATACACCAGAAAATACAACTGACTTACACCACAAAGGAACAATGAGAATCTTCTGTTATGTCTAATTCTAAGAATACTCTTTATCATTCATCAATCCCTTTTGCCTCAGCAGTACTATCAAAATTGGTCATGGCTCACTTATGAGCCTTCTGTTTCTCTTTTACAGTCATGCCCAATTTAAAAATAGAAATACTTTAGAACAGTGGTTCTCAAACTGTGGTACAGTGTGGAGCACCCCCAGGTGGTACGCCAGATGACACTGGAAATTTGTGTGCACTGAAAAAGTGGGAATTAAAATTTGAATAGTTAAAAATTATGTAAATTTTTAATATGTAATTTTCCTTAATCGTTTTCAGAACGCTTGAGATAGGTTCTATGTTTTCTATTTTAATAAAAAAAAGTTTATGTGGCAAATATGCAGCCTACGTACTATGTTGATACAGCATGCGCTAATACTTGTGTTCATACTCTCAATCTTTCAGAGACACAGCTTAGCACCATATTCGCCAACAGAACAAGTGATTGAAAGTTAACACCTCGCAAAAATAAAATATTATGTCATGGCCGAAAGGATTTGATGCCAAGAGTACTGACGCCAGCTCCGATAGATCATGCACACCCATTGAGAACGAGGAGGATTATACATCGGCCACTAGGGTTACCATATTTGAACATCAAAAAAGCGGACACCCTGAGGAACTTTCATATTGCTTTATCTGGGAAAGGGGTTGGGATGAAGAGGCTTTTCAAAATATCCCATGTTTTATGTTCATTGGTAAAGTAACTGTGATGATGTTTAACTGTGAAATACCCCTCTGCTGCAATAACAGTATCTTCTGTTTTGCTGCCAGACTTTACAGAAGAATCTGTTAATTTGGTTGACAAACTCTCTTTGCCTTTTTGTGTTTGTCTGAGCCAACATGAGCTTGTAAGTGAAGTACACCTTTATTTGCCATGAAGACAAAAGTACCAGGCTTACACACCAAACATTCAGCTTCCCAGTCTTCTCTGCCACTTTGAAAAACACGGAAATTTAATTTTTAGTTCTGCTGTGAATTTACACTTTTGCTTTGGCATTCTGTTTGAGGGTAGGAAAATGAGAAACAAAATAGGGAGAATTTCGAGGGAATGCTTCTGCACTGCAAAGACACTGATATTGATGCCCGATTTTGCTATCACATCACATAATCATACACGTGCAGGACGAAAACACATAGGTTGTGAAGCGAACTACAGAAGTTAAGAAATTCTCTTTCTATCATTATAACTTATGTTAATTATTCTTCATGGTGAAAATAATGGGGTCGAAATCCCGGACTTCTGGATATTTGAAAATTCCCCCTGGACGGAGATATAAGGATCAAAATAGAGGCCAGGAAAATCCGGATGTATAGTAACCTATTGGCCACTGTCACTAGCTCTTCTGCTGAACCCGACACAGACAGCCATGCTAGTGTTAGCAAGCGTCGAAAAATGGCTACAAGGTGGTACAATCCAAATTAACTCAGTGCTATTTTTATACTATGTGTGTGAGTGTGTACGCACATGCGCTCATGTTGGTCATTGAGGTTTTCTGTGGTTCCTATGAGAAGATGACTTGTAGGTGGTACTTGGATGCTTTGGTTTGATCTGAGGTGGTAATTGGTCTAAAAGGTTTGAGAACCACTGTGTTAGAATACTAGGGCATACATGTGTCCTTCATTTAAAACTGGGCTTAAATCCTATACTAGAAAAAGAGTAGGCTTAAGGATTTTGTCTAAAGCGTAAATTATGTTAATCATCAAAGAAACATATAGGCATTGCTAATTGGGTTAAGAGATGGCTTTAAACTGAAACACAAGTTAATTTAAAGGGATTTAAGATAACTCTTTTAAATACATTCTGACAAGGCAGATAATTAAAATAATATGGGAACAGCAGAAGTGTGTGATTTGCTTTGAAATGAAAGGCATTTTTATATCGTTGCATGTGTTGTATGCTATGTTTGCACTCTTCAAGCACTAGCCTTCTTTCAGTTCCCAATATCATATTCCAAACAATGGGTAACTGGGTTTTCTGTTTATTTTGCTCCTTTAATGTTGTGTGTAAATAAAAGAATTAAGCAGAGGTTAAACTATATTGAGAAAAGGTTCCAAGGGATATTAAATATCACCTTTTTTTAACTTAAGGTACCAATTGTTGGATGGTTCCTTAAAAGGCAAGTTGATAAAGTATGTAAAAGTGATGATGATCCTCTTTCCCTATTTTTTATATCTTACATTTAGCTACAGAGTCATCTATTTTACGGACTAATGGGACATTTCATAAATTGCATGATCTGTGTGCTGCTGCTTCTTCTTCTTCGTATTCAACTGCTGATTAATGATATTACAATTTTAGCTATAAGCAATTTCAGAAATCTCGGCACTGAAGCTCCAAGAGAAAGATGACTTCTTCCATCTTTTCTTGTTAGTCATGTTTGTCTTGACCTCTTGAAACCTTGTTAAGAATTCATAAGATTACTCCTAGACGTTACTGTATAAATTGAAGTTCTTTAAGAGTTGTTGTGCAAAATACAATGTTTGTTGGCCTGGCTGTTTTTGGAATGGGAAGAGTAGATTTCATCCACATAGAGGGGATGATTTGTAAATTTAAGGACATCTGAAAACGCAAGCTAAAAATATCACATAATTGATCTGCACAAAATTGCAGAACTATTCCACACACATTACCTCTGGACCTGTGGTTTTCCTTACATTAATTATCCTAACTGCCTATGCACCCCTGTGGTGTCAATTTTAATACTATTGGCTGAGTGTTTGTGGGTATTAATTCAAAATGGGTTTAAAACACATTTAAATTATCACAGCTATTGAAATAATTCAGATTAAATCAAATTGTTAGCTAAAGAAAAAACTACACCTACCACCACATTTCTTTAAATTTGATGGTGAGCTGATGTAGGCTGAGACCTCCACCGCCTGCACTCATTGCACTAATGCTGTATATGGGTGTCTGTATATACTATGGACTGTGATGATAAATTCCCATAAACTTTATGTAAATTCTATCTTAAAAACCAGACTGTAAATGGGCAATTAGTATCATTATAATCATTAAAATCATTATGTATCAATTATTAATCTATTATTTTATAACTTATGTGTTTGTTTATATATTTATATATTTTTAAAGTTTTTCTGTGCCTTAAGTTTACATCCTCTGAATGCAAAACACCCTAACAAAGTTCAGAGAAACGTCAAGAAGCGCAAGCAGACTACATTGCTAAATAAGTTTAAAAAAATAAATTTACATATTACATTTCCCTCTTTATGATAAGTACAGTGTTTAATAGAACTTTATGTAGTACTGTAGTTTAAGAATAAATTACTTATATTTACATTAAATTTGAATTTAAAAGTATTCTGCTCCTAAACATACTTGACACACTACACATTAAAATTCTTAAAATGTTAAATGTTTAATTGAGTTTAATGTTTAAAAATGTTGTTAATTCAAAAACACACATACAAGCTCTCATTTTTAAGTTTAAATTCTAAGTGTTTTTAAAACATATCAAACAAGGTTAAATTACATTTTAGCACTAACTTAATGGGTCATTACAGTATTCATTTTGTTTATACTCAAAATGTGAATTTAGGCTGTTGTAAACATGTGTTGTCATGTCCTGGTCCCTGTTAATGTTAAAATACATTGATTCTTTTTATAGAGAAATATGTCAGCCATAGAAACATGGTCAGTGTCCCTGCTCTTGCACCAACTTGGTTGTCTCATCATGTGGATGTCCACTGTTGTCATATACCTCTCTCAAGGTCTCCTCCCACACACTGAAATTCACAGTACCTCTTCCCTTTGGATTATGTAACTGATGAAATGGGACTCCCTAGTTGTGCAGCTGGTTCCACTGCTTCAGGAGGATCCTTATCCTTCTCCCTCTTCCTGACCACCCTGTTGGGTCCCCAATTACCCTCTCTGTAGTGCATCAGTCTCAACAGGACTGTGTCTTCCAACCTATTATTTTCGCAGCTCATGTGATCACTTCAGTTTCCTTATCTCTCTGACTCAAAACATAGTGCCAGACCACATCTGACAGGTGACTGCAACTCCACCTTCCATATAACACCATCCCAAAGCAGGACTTGGTCCAGGGGATCATTCCACCTCCACTAGCCGCACCAGGATTGAAATCCAGGCTACCCAACACCAACTTGAAGGGTACTGTTCGTTGTTGCATATATAGACCACAGTCTTCCTGCCATCGACATCAGCATTTCTCTCCACCCCCATACACCCTGGAAGGGAGCAATTTTCCATGCCGTAAAGAAGCACAGTGTAAGGTTCCCACCACTGAACTAAGATAAACTGGCACATCCATCCATCCTTGGACAATGATCACTTCTTTATGTCTCATCTAGTGGGCATACCCCATAGATGAGGGTTTTGGGGTCCAAGCTGAAGACAGATCTGTTGATATGCAGCATGTCAAGCTGGTGACTCCTCTTGCACTCTGCAGCAAAACTCACAACCCAACTACTGATGAGGTGTTACTGGCTCTGATTACATTTCTCCTGATGAGAATAGGAACTGCCTTTCCTAGGTTTTATACAATATATGTACAAGATATATGGTACAGGCAATGAAGACATGTTAGATCCCAGTGCACAACTGGGTATGCACACTATGTATTGTCTCTTAACACTTCATAAAGTTGTCTGCTACTCGCTGCAGAACTAATGTGCACTTAAGAAGGTTTATGTTTAATCTTCGGGTGCATTAGACCAAAACAGAAATTAAGAACCTAAATCGAGAATAATCTGAATTAATCACAATACAATCTTATTATAGTTTATACTGTCTTACACTAGTCCTAATTTTTCTATTTGGTTTTGAAGCTCCATGTTCATGAGTAATGTTGAGGAGGTATTTTATCCTGTCTCTGAAACGTTTACAGCATTTGGGAAGAAGTCTGCAGCCAAAATGTTCTGCACTGTATATAAAGTTGTTAAATCAGATGTACTCTGAATCATCTTTTGTTATTTTGGGAACTTCTTTTTTCCTAATTCCACACATCCTGGATTCTGTTCCATGAAGATGAATTTCCTTGGCCATATACAATAGATAACAATATGACAACATTTGCCATAGATAATGCTTTGGTAGAAACTGGATTGTTCTTCTTTTTAAGTAATTTTCTTCTGAAGTTCCATACAGAACACATAGTTGTCCCACATTACGCATCTGCTGTTACTCATCTGTTAATAAAATCTTATTATATTCACAAAGAATATTATTTTGTGTTGACACTATTTAATGAAAATGTTCCTATCTTGTCATGAGGCATCTTTGGCACCACTTTTATTATTATTGTTATAATAAATGTAGGTGAATGCCTTTGTCCAGCATGACTTGCATACAAAACAATTACTGAAATGTCAAGACTTATTTATATTATGTAAAAACGACATTGTCCTGCGGTATATCAGAAAGGTTACAAATCAACATAATGCAATAAATCATACTTTACAAAACAAGTACATAAATTATTACAAGAAAATGAAGGATTACAGTTCACTAGAATAGCGAACAAACTGAAATTAGATTAAAATATTTTTAAATATGTGAAGAGTGAAGTGATGGTGGTAATAGTTTTTACTCTGCAGGCGGAGACAAGTGATAAGGCAGCATTTACAAGATTCACCAGAGGGGTTATCGGCCAATGTTTTTGAATGTAACATAAATAAAAAATGTGTTAAAAAATAATTTCCCATAACAATGCAGTTAATTGGAGGAGGGGAGGATATGTTCCGGGTCTACTCCAGAGGATTGGTCTCACAAATTAATAAAATTCCATACATTTATTCATGTTGTTAATATACAATAAATGCTTTATACTAAAGTCATTGTTAAGCTAAATTTTTGTTCATGTTTATTACTTCTGTGTAAGAATGAAAGAAACACTGTTAATAATGGTGGGTGGTGAATGGAGTATAAAATGATGTATGTTATTGAGGTGATATTGTTAATGTATATGATGAAAAATAACATTCTGTTGGGAGTTTCTTGTTTGAGCAGTGCTGCGCATTTCCACTTAACTAGTTTGTTTTTCCATTCCCCAGGTTACACACGTGACACATCATTTTTGGAGATGGTGGTGGATATCGTCCAGGAGCTGAAGAGGCAGAACCCTAACTTAGTTTATGGTATGCCTTCTTTTTTTAGGAATTATGCTTTGCTGAGTGACTACTTTGGAAAATAAAGGAAAACTTATTTCTTATAGTCTATAACTTATAGTCTTTGAAAATGTGTTTTATCACTTGTGTTATATTCTTTTATATTACAAACACTGACAGTCAGCACTAATGTTAAAGTAAAAGATATGTTTTTTTCTTGATATAAATTAATAAAATAAACTGTTAAAGCCACTGTATATTGCCTAAGCAGTGAGGCACAATTGGCTGAATGTCAGCAGTGGTTGGCTGGACTTGTGTCAACTAAGGCTGGCCATTCTGGAGTCATGGTGGGTTCTTGAAAGATTGTAAGAGGTACATCCATGCCAGCATTCCGTGTTTGCTGTCCTGTTGAGCAATGTGAAGTATATCAGGTGGATGACTGCATCAGAGAAAAGAGTCCAGTCTTCTGATTCCCTGTATTGGTATAGGTAGTAATTGGCATTTCCAAATTGGGAGGTATAAAAATGAATGATGTGCTTACTTAAAATAAAAAAAGGTTTGGAAAACACTGGAACATCAAATCACTATGTAAGCAAACTGTAATACACTTTAAACAGCTATGATGTGTTTTATCATTTTTATCATCAAAAAAATTAACTTAAAGCATTCAATTGTTTTGCAAATTACAATCTGTCCCTCGACAGAGCTATTATAAGTTAAATTAAAATAAATTTAATATAATTAGAACTGTGCCAGGGGTATGCTATGAATGGATTAATTGGAAGAAGTTTCCAGGTGAAAAGTACTGTTTTTAATGTGATTAAACCATAACACCCTCTTCTGTTCTACTGTATAAAAAAAGTTCCCCTTTTTTTCCTGTCCATATTCCTTATAATCTTATATAATCAAATCAAATTTTCTATAAGTCTTCATTGTTCTAGACTAAAGAAATGTATCTCCCTTAACCGTCTGTATGTGACAATCCCCTGAAAGGAATAATAATTTCTGTCGTTCTTTCACTAGTGAGATCTCAATAGTGCATTTTAAGTCTTGAGCATAAATTAACTGGATTTACACTCCATGCTTTTTGCTTTATACCCAAGCATTCTGTTCGTTTTTTATTGCTGCCCTTTGTTGTCCTGATGAGGACATGAAGTAATCTGCCCGCAAACACCAATATCTCTTTCGTGTGTAGCTTCCTGCTGCTCCAGATCACCCATGTAATGTGTATATTGTGTGTGCCTACAAACAGTGTAGATAATTTTGCACTTATGAATGTTAAATTTAATTTATCATGTGTCTGCCAATCCATTACTCCGTTACTGCTATTTCTGTTTGCCACTCTACCTATTTTAGTATCATCTGCAATTGTAGTTAGTTTACCCAGTTATAACTCCTGTTTGCTAACCAGTTTTCAATCCATGTGCTACAGATGCAGCCATTCAGAACACACATCATTTATTTGAAACACGGGACCTCTAATGCTGCCTTTTCTGTTATGTGATTCACTGGCTAAAGACAATCGCTATGTGGCACTTGTGTTAGATGTTAGTGAAGCAATTACGTCATTTAATGTGTTTCCCTACTGTATATTATCTTTAAATTCACATAATATGAACAATTAATATGGATTAGTGGTAGCTAAAAAAATACATAACAGTATTCCACTTTCTTCATAAACATTTTCTACATCAAAGTCTTTAACTCAGTCACTTACTGTGTTTATTTTGGAAAAGTTGTAGTACTTTTTAAATCCACTTAATGGGGAATATTAATACGGAATCGGAGAACTAAAGAAATTCTGGTAGCTGAAAAAATAATAAAAATAGTTCCTAGTTACAGTTATTAATATTAATTTATAGATCTTAATGTAGTACATTTATATACCTGGTATTAGTAGTGTAGTCCACTTTCTTCATAAACATCTGCATCATTTTCTTTGTCTAATTCACTTGGTTATTTTGAAAATATTTTAACATGTCTGTTAATAAAAATTATGATATAATAAAAATTGCTTACACTTTTATAGCGCTTTTCTGGATACTCCACAAAGCGCTTTACAGGTAATGGGGACTCCCCTCCACCATCACCAATGTAAAGCTGTTATAGCTGTGTTACCAAGTGATGCTTTGGTACAGTGGTAAAGTGGGTGCCTATTACCCAAAAGGTCCCTTGTTCAATTCCCAGCTAGGTTACATGTTTTATTTCTAACAAGGTCTCTAAAATAAAATAATAGAAATATGTACACTACATTTAATTTTGTTATGTTTGTATATCTTAACACATATCTTAACCACAGGCATTTAAAAGATAGCGATTTGTGAAAATGTTCACAGCTTTTATTTAAACAACATCTAGTACCTGCTTGGATTATTAAAAACCTCAGTTTTTTTATTTTTTAGTTTATGTGCAATTACACATAGGTTGTGGTGTAGGCGAGTTCATTACCCAAAAATTATTAATCAAAAGCTATGAATGCGACACCTGACCATATAAAGCAGAATAACACAAACACAAAAACAAAATCCTTTACAATTATGCATCTTATGTGAGTATTGGGTTCAACCTCTCTTTAAATTGTGAAACTTTTCCCCCATCTCTATGCCTTGCAGTATCACACTGAAGTCACAAGAATTAAGAGTTATGGTCTTTTTAAATAAATGATGTTTAAGAGTCTAGATTTGAACAAGCTTAGAGAAGATGAATCTCTGATATTCTCTGGTAAACCAAGGGCTAAAGAAGCCCACTATCAATAAAATATCTACCTTGTGACATTTCTTGAATTGCTCCAAAGTTGGACAGAGTAAAATCCTCTAAGCCGTATGTCATGATGGACAAACCACCCATTACCCCTACACAGTGATATAAAGGACTACTAAAAACATATACAAGCCCAGGTGCATACGCTCACTAGGGGAAGAAATACTGGCTCCACAGACCGGATCAAAGATCCCGGACCAGCCCCCAAATATGTAAAATCCCCTGTATAGTTACAACAAGGTGAAAATGGGGAGCAACATACAACAAACAGATACAAACTGAATAACAATACAAAGTGGATTTGCAAGAATAGCAATTACAAATGCATAAAAAAACATACTTGCAAGATAAAGATCACTGTAATACATTGTTATTAAAACTAACGCTCTATGGGCACTACGCTGTGGGACGCTGACCCTGCCCTCTAACTCCCTTTCCCGAAAACTTAGACCGTTTCGTAAATGAACTTGGTTATAACTTCTACATTAGATACTCAAAACAAGTACATAACTCTTAGGAATTAAATTGATATCAACTGGTTGGGATAACAATTGAATTCTCGAGCTGTAATGCATTGAAGTTGAATACTTATCCAATCTCTGGGGATTCAGATCTCCTGCGGGCACAAAGAAACAGTTGCAGGCTTGTTGCTGTCCAATCCGCACTCTCTGGCTAGGTGCCAGGCTGTGCTGTGCGGTTTGCGACGGTGCGCTGCAGGTGCTCACTGACCGGCTAGTTAGTGTTGGCTTTAACTAGCAAAGTTTGTGCACAGGAGAAAAGATGACTGTGGGTCCCAGCAGGTCAGGAAGAGGACCGGTTAGTTCCTGGTGAAGCGCTAGTTCTGAATAGTGATTCAGCTGTCCACAGTTCTGACCTGTTCATGAGGCTTGCTGCTGGTGCTAACCTCGGGTGGATCCTCTGGTTATTCTCTGGCAACCTCCGCTCTCGACTCTTAGAACAAAGGAAAGTTCTGTCACTCGGACACACTGGCCGTTCCGTGGTTGTCCGGGCTGAGTCTAAGGATGGTCAGGAGGCGCGCTGCGAGAATGTCCTGCCCTTCGGAGCCTTCTGCTCCTGGGCCCTCCTGCCCTGGAATTCTCCTTTGAATTCCCTTTAGAAAAGTCCACAGAATTCTCCACTGAATCTCTGCTACAGGCTCTCTGTGTTGCCTGTTTTGACCTGGAGGAACTTCAGCTCGTTGATTGGCTGAAAGTTCCATGGGCATCAGAGTCCCACGTGGGTTACTCGGCCCTACCAGTCCCTGATTGGTTGATCAAGGTGAGATATGAGTCACTTACTCCTGACACTTAGGAATGCAGTCCAGATGTCCATCTGGCACTCCCAAGACAGATAGGCGCCAATGGATGACTATTGATCATGCTAAGTGCATCCCCATTTGGGAGCTGTCCTTTATCAAAAGAAAGCATCTTTAAATCAGCCTGCATGAATAGCTTCTCTGTGGCTGCACCACAGAGATGAAGAGAGAGATGGGGCCTCATTTGGGAAAGCACAGCAACACTTAATTCTGTCTTATTAACAAGCATTGCCGCTACAATCTTAACTTTTCTGATGTAGCACTGGAGAGATTGCCAGTGCATCCTTGCAGTACGGGGAAGGGAAACTGGGTGTGGGCTTTAAAGTCACTATGTCTAATATATTTCTATACTTAAAATCTTAAATAAAAGCATTCTAATTAAAAATCATATGTATACTTTATTGATATTTTTATTATTTTTTTATATCACAGTATACTAAATACTCACTTAACATTCAAGATCTCTTAAACCCATTGGTACTGGGGGCGTATCGGATGTTAAATTGTTGGAAGGCAGACAATAACTTCAGCCCTAACCCCCTCCCCCCAAGAAGATAAATAAAGGTGTTGCATTCAGTCAAAAGGATTGCAGTCGCAGAGTTCAGCACATTTGTAAATGAATGAGAGGCTATGAAC
Source organism: Lepisosteus platostomus (assembly GCF_059453375.1). Classification (NCBI taxonomy): domain Eukaryota; kingdom Metazoa; phylum Chordata; class Actinopteri; order Semionotiformes; family Lepisosteidae; genus Lepisosteus; species Lepisosteus platostomus. The sequence continues at coordinate 34,835,522 of NC_142612.1, forward strand.
TGCAGCACCTCCTGTGTCATTGTTAGTGGTTCTATAATAAATCAAATTCAAACAAATAGTCAAATCATTCAGAATCCTTTGAGTTTAATATGCGAGCATATATGTCTAAAATATTTCCTAAAACAAGACTGTCAAAGAAGTAGATTGGATATCACAGTAGGTGTTGGAACTATTGAGTTTTCATAGTTTATTCCTGAACACATTCACATATTAACACAAACTAATCTGCTGACGCAGCCGCTTGCAGGTAGCTTTCTGCTCATTGAAATAAACTACAATACAGACAGGCAGACAAATTTTAAATTCTTGAAGCAAAATTTGCAAGCAGTATTAAAAGGTTTCAGATGTATTTTAAGATTTGTATCTGTTGTAACTGTTAGTACAATGGTGAATATAGTTGGGGTTCTACTGTTACCACCTAATACTGCAATTGTTATACATATACTGTATGTTGTACCATTGATGTGGTTGTTGGGGTTACTCACAGGTTCAGTCTTAGCGTTTTTACATTGAAAATACATGTATATGCTGTATTGATGTTAGTGGTTTTACAACAAATTGACTACATATTTTTATTTATTTATGGAATAGTTTGTCTAACATATTACATATGTCTTACATATTGTTAAGTCATACTGTTAGACTACACTGCAATGAGGGGGAAACACTTTTTTTTCCTAATCAAAAGAAGCACAATGTGCTCACAACAAGCTATAGTAAACTATTTTTTTATATATTCAACTGAGTAATTTTGTTTAATAAAATAGCCCTACCTACTTTCTGTTTTTAAAATAATGTGATACTTGGTGTACTGTAATATACAATATAAAATTAATAAAAGTCTAAACAGTGTACAACTTAAGTTCTATAATTGGAAAAAGATTGTCCCAATGGGCTCAGCATTGTCTGTGATTCGAAACCAGGCATTTTCTGGCAACAGCCCTAATGCTTCCGCACACCTCATTAAGCATTCACCTGGCCATTTTACAAAGAAGTACAACAGAATATTTTTAAAAAGCTGGCTGGATCTTTATATTACTTTGGATTTTTTATGAATTAAATTTAAGAATCAGCCTTTTATGAGAGATCTTATCTGAAAATCTAAAGACTGTATATCATGTTGTATGTAGTTTTGTCTATTGTTTTTACTTGCTCAAACCATTCTAGCAAATTAAACTGTTCTAAATCATTTTTTGCTTTATTGTAAAATGCAGTTGTATTAGTATTCCTCTAATTGAGCTCTAGGTATTACTTCTGAAATGTTAGCTATGACAGTAAAGTAAGGCTGGTCATTTCAGAGGTTCCTGATTCTGTGTTGTTTTACTTTTATGGTATTACATTTGCAATATCTAATCCTTTGGTAATGCTCCCATTTCTTAGCGAGAGGTGAGATTTTCTAACTAGGGGTCTGTAAAAAAAATCCCTAATTTCCTTGAGTATGATAAAAACTCACATCAGGACCTGGTGATTGTTTCTTAGTTGCCCTAGAACCTGTAGAACCCCGTTGTCACTTTTATTTAAATTACTGAATACTAATGGAGCTCATTTTGTCACATGGGGCATATTATTGATATTTTCCTATGCAAAGCATTTATTTAGGCTATTCAATAGTCCTTTATCCTCTTCTACTATTAATTCCCTATTATTAACTGTTTTTGTAGTACTGAAATATTGAAATATTATTTTCTCTCTGCTCTTCAGACTTATAATTCTAATAACTCTTTTTAGCTGTTCTTGAAATATGTATACTCTTTCTCTTTCTTTGAATCTTGGGACCTTTCACTCTGTAGATTGTTTTCTTTCTACCATTTTTAATATCTCCATTAAATTACTTAGACCATATTTTCTTTTACTTGAACTTGTTATATGAAATAAGATTTGAGCCTTTAAATTAAAATGTTAAACTATGACCATCTCTTTTATTAAATTTTTATCCATCTGTTTCCAGTTGCCTATAAGCTCTAACTCATTCTAAATTTTTAAACCCTAAATTATTTACACGCATTTAATTTCTTAGAGGCTCTATCACATATTATCAGCCATATCAATTCCATCTTCTGTGTTCCCCATCACACTATCACAGTATATACAGTATGTGGAAAGATGAAATCCCCTTATAATATAACAGCAGCTTTGCTGCATAATGTACCTTCATCTTAAAGTAAGCTACTTTTGTCGATGTCTGCTGCAGGTGGTCTATAGTGACACTTCATTGTTGAGACCTTAGAATTTTTATTTTCCTGGTTAACCCACATAGATTCTGAACTGCCTGTACCCTTTAACTTCAGTGGTTATTTGCTGTTTTACACATTGATTGTATTAAATATTGCCTAAATTGTATTTATTAATGTTTGACAAGTGTGGGATTGTTGTTTAATGCATGTTGTGTGTTTCAAATAATATTTTCTTTGTCATGGAAAGAATGTGATTTTAGTTTTGCTTTGGTCTTTCAGTTTGTGATCCAGTGCTGGGTGACCATGGATCTATGGTAAGGACATCTTTTGATCTTGTGTTTCTTGTTGCGTAAATTACTGTATGTATTCACATCACCTAACAGTGAGATAAGATCACAGCATAAAACTGCAAAGGAACAAGTAATAGGTTTATTAGAGAAGAAAGGAAACATAACATTTCGGCTGTGGAGCCTTCTTTGGGTGTGAAGAAGGCACCCGAAGAAGGCGCCACAGCCAAAACGTTGTTTCCTTTCTTCTCTTTTCAGCATGGAATAAACCTATTACTTCTTCCTTTGCAGCTTACACATGCAGACGCAGCTACCCACCTGAACTACTTCAGCATAAAACTATTTCACCCATCTTGTTCTTTTGGTTAATAGTTGCTTGTAGCTTATCAACACACATACTGTAGCATGTCTGGGTATTTGTACTCTGGTGTTTGAGATGATGTGGAGTTATTTGTGAGAGTCAACATGTAGCCTTGCCGTGCAATGGCTAGTGTCCTATCAAGGGTGTACTAGCCGTGTAACCATTGCTTACTAAGGCTCAAGCTCCTCCATGACCCTGAATTGAATGACGTGGATAGAAAATGGATAGATGGACCGCGTAGCCCATTTTTCTCATTTCAATGTGAGATCTGTTACGTACAGTGTTGTCAGTTGATGTTTTTAAATAAGTTGCCAGTTTGTCAGTTTTGTTTTTAAGTCTTCCCTTTACTGAAAAATAATGTCAGCCAGAATGAAGAAAAGATCCATGTATGATAATGAAGCTCTGTATACCAATACCTAATGTATACCATTAGCTGCCTATCTTACTGCCTTTGTAGTTCACTGTTGTTTTTCCGCACAGTCCCGCACACTTCCGCACTCTGAAGCCATGAGCTTCTCATGGTACTGAGTGGTAGAGGATTTACTTGCAAGCAATAAAGATATTGTAATTTTATTTCCTGATAACAAGTAAATAGCATTCCTTTAAAAAAAAAATGCAGCATGTTTCCAGTGACTCATGCCCAATGAGAGTATGACTCAGCGTGCCAGGATGAAAGATACTGAGCCATGTAAAATATAGCTAGATAGCTAGTCTCGGGATGCTGAATTTTATACTCCATAAAGATGTTTTTTTTAATTCTTCTGTCTTGCCATGGGCTTCTCATCATTTGTTTGCTCAGGGCTGTTGGTGGTGCTCAGAAAGCTATCCTTTTAATTAATAGTTGCTTACACTTATATAGCGCTTTTCTGGACCCTCCACTCAAAGCACTTTACAGGTAATGGGGACTCCCCTCCACCACCACCTGGATGATGCGACAGCAGCCATAGTGAGGCAAAACGCTCACCACACATCAGCTATCAGTGGGGAGGAGAGCATAGTAATGAAACCAATTCATAGATGGGGATTATTAGGAGGCCATGATTGGTAAGGGCCAATGGGAAATTTGGCCAGGACGGCTGGGTTACACCGGATTTTTAATGATCACAGAGAGTCAGGACCTCAGTTTTACGTCTCATCCAAAGAACGGCACCCGTTTTACAGTATGGTGTCCCCGTCACTAAGCCGGGGCATAAGGATCCACATGGACTGCAGGGTGAGCGCCCCCTGCTGGCCCCACTAACACCTTAGTTTTTCCCAGGAGGTCTCCCATCCAGGTACTGACCAGGCTCGCACCTGCTTAGCTTCAGTGGGTTGCCAGTTGTGAGTTGCAGAGTGATATGGCTGCTGGCTATATTTTGCTTTGGGTTTGGCCTTGTGCTGGTTCAGTCTTGTAACCATGCTTGGAAATTGGATTGGAAATTCCGACAGGTACTAACGGTTATTGCTAATACAAGTTTAATCGTATTGATTAACTGAAGACCTGGTGCTACAAGAGGAAATAAACAACATGTACAAACATGCAAAAAGACACATTCAATCTCCCAAAACCATGTTTGGCGCAAAGCCAAAACACAGCTGAACACCCAAAGAACGCAGTACCTACTGTCAAGAACAGTGGTGGCAGCATAATGATATGGGGCTGCTTCTCTTCAGTGGGGACAGGGGCTCTGGTCAGGATAGAGGGGAAAATTAATAGCTCCAAATATCAAGATATTTTGGACCAAAACCTGCTGTCCTCTTCCAGAAAGTTGAAGTTAAAGGAGAATTTCACCTGTCAACACGACAACACAGCAAACTTGACAAAGGTATGAGAAAAAAGGAAGATCAATGTCTTGGAATGGCCCAGTGAGAGCCCGGACCTCAATCCTATAGAAAATCTGTGGACTGACCTAAAGACGGCTGTGCACAGGATATCCCCTCGCAATTTGACTGAGCTTGAACTATTCTTCAAAGAAGAGTGGGATAAAATTGCAAAATCCAGGTGTGCTAAATTGATAAAGACCTGTCCAAACAGACTTACTGCTGTAATCAAAGCAAAAGGTGCTTCCATGAAGTATAAGTTAAATTATTTTTTCTAAAAATTATCCATTTGTTTTTCACTTAAATATTGTTGGTTATAAGATGTTATTAAAGGTGAAAAAAGGTCTGACATGATTTGTTTTGATTTCAGCCTTTACATCAAAAATGTAAAAAAATTTACATTGAAATTTCAATAATGGTGTAGACTTATTGAAATCCACTGTATGTCCTTAGTTTGTTTATGTTTATCAGCTTTAAACCAAATATTAGTATAATGTATTCCGAGTCAGTGATACCTGTTAGCTTCATGTAATGAGAGTTAAATGAGAGCCTTGTTGTCTAATATGATGCCTAGGTTACATGCTGAGTCTTTGAGGCAAATTTTTAAATCCTCTGAGTTAAGTCCTGAAGTTATAGTAGTCCTATCGGTATTGTTGCCTCCAAACAACTGTAGAGGTTTGATGGGTTTACTGAGACAATTATTAATTGTAGCAGTAATCACGAGGTTGGGGCTTTTAGAAAATCAATCATCAGAACAACTAACAACGCACACGCACGGGTTCAATACACGAGATACATTTATTAATATAAATTGTGCACCAAACATATACTAGTCTGCCTGGATACGAGCGGCAGACCTTACTGTGAGGGTTATCAATATACAAGGTATATAATCTCGAAGAGATGCAAACACAAAGAGATACACAACAGAGAATATATTTCAATATATATCGTTCGGTTACCAAATCGCTAATCAGTGTTATTACCCACTGTTACTCTAAACTCGGAAGTAAATACATTACTCATGAATTAAATTGATAACAACTTGTGCTGAGGTACAATTGAATTCTCGAGACGCACTGTAGAACATGGGGTTTACTTATCCACTGTGTATGGATTTGGAATTTCCCGGCACGAACACCAAACCAGCTGACAGGCTCTGTTGCAGCCTCTGTTCCAGCGGTTGTCCAATGGGCAATGTCCCGGTGTCCTCTGGCTACCGGCCAACCAGTCAAGGTGCAGCTCTGAGTAGGACAGGCGGAGGAATCTGACTGTGGCGCGCAGGGCAGTCGTTGCTCCGAGGGGATCTACCAGCAGTCCGGCTGGCTAGTAAAAAGTCTTTATGCACAGAGTGTGACCGCGAGTCTTCACAAGTCACTCTTTTGCCTGGGAAGAAGCTGGTTCGTTCCCGGTCCAGCGCTGCTTCTGAATAAGCTATTCAGGTTGTCGATGAGGGTCCAACTATAGGCTGCCGTTGATCAAGCGGAGCATTCACGTTGGTAGAATTCTGAGTACGTACGGGATCCTCGGCCTCGCGCTTAGAACAAAGTCCAAGTCCCTTTGCAGACAACAGCAGTTGTCACGTGATTGTCTCTGAGGATGCGTGAAAATGGCCAAGGAGAGCCCCGATCTGAGCTTGCGCTCCCTTTTTGACCAAGACACAGATGTGTGCTGATTGGTTGAGAGTTTGGCGGGCATTGGAGACCCACGTGGTATTACCACGCCCTGCCAGTCCCTGATTGGTTGGTCAAGGTGAGATATAAGTCACTTACTCTTGACACTTAGGAATGCAGTCCAGATGTCCATTCGGCACTCCCTAGACTGATAGGCGCCAATGGATGACCATTGATCATGATAGCCAGGCTTACCTAAGTGCATCCCCGTCTGGGAGCTGTCCCTTATCGAAAGAAAACATCTTAAATCAGCCTGCATGAATTCTTTCTCTGTGGCTGCACAACAGAGATGGAGGGTGAGATGGGGCCTCATTTAGGACAGCATACCAACGCTTAATTCTGTCTTATTAACAAGCATTGCCGCTACATAACAGAACCTCAGTTTTATCAGAGTTGAGTAACAAAAAGTTTTCACACATCCAAGTCTTTACTTCATTAATGCAATTGACTAAAGTGATAATAGACGAGTTGTCGTTAGGTGTAAACAAAATGTACAGATGCAGCCATTCAAAATGCACGGAGTACGCTGCAGTAAAACGGGGTAGGCGTGGCGCGTCACAACATGTCATACCGTAGTTATGATAATAGTATCTGGAATCACCTTGTAAAACCGCCAGGTAGAGCTAATAAAGCTTAACATCCCATGTAGAGCACTTCAGCTGTTGCCAGAAAATGGCCGATTTTGAATCCCGCTCACTGCTGAGGGACAATCTTTTTCCAATTAAGAATTTAAGTTGTATACTCTTTAGACTTTTAATTATTTTTAACTATGTATTACAGAATGTTAATCATTAAACATTAAAAAGTCAGTATATTTTATAAAAGCAAGATTGCTCAGTTGGACAACAGTACACAACCACCTTCATCATTAATGTTTTAATTATGCAGAATTTATTTTTGTATCAAAGTCTTTATGGAAGGTATTACTAATAGTATTAATAATGAATGACCTTTGTCAGGCTGTAAGCTCAAAGGATTACCATTGTCCACTTTCTTTGTAATCATCTGCATCAGTTTAACTGTTGTAACCTGAAAATACTTTTGTTTTTTCATTGACAAAAAGTAATACCACAACATTTCGTTGATTCCATCATGTATTTGTTTCCAATCATACAAAATAAGTTTTGAGAATTTCCGATTCACCATTCCTTTCACATGCTCATAAACGATATTAATTAAAGAACATAAACATATTATGTAAACTGTATATGACTGGTATTGGTAGTTTAAATAAAAAATACACACCAGTATTCCACTTTCTTCCTAATAATTTTAAACATCAAAGTCTTTTATTCGGTTACATACTGTGGTTACTTTGGAAAAGTTTTTACGTGCTCCTTCTGACTATATTAAGTTTATTACAATTAAATTACGACATTTTCTTTGTACTCTTTTGCACATAGAAATGAAGTTGCTCTTTAACATCTCAGATTGTTGGTACTATATATCATTAGTTCCAGCGTGAGCAACCAAGGTGGTGACTTTATCGCTGTAAAACTTGTCTATTTTCGCTTTAATGTCAGAAGCTCTGGCCCCAGGGAGGCATTTTACAGAGACTGCTGCTTTGTGATGGTAGGAATTCTAACATTCCTGATTGTCGAGTTACCAATTATGAGCACCTTATCTGCATTGACAGACGTGCTGTGTAAAGCAGAGAACCTGTTGCTGAGTCGGATTGGTGACTGGTGCGCTCAGATCAGATCACTTTATTGGCCATACAGATGCAGCCTTTCAAAGTGAGCGGTACAGACACGTACCGCAGGTAATTGGCTGCGGTGTCGCGTATCATGACGTAAGATGACGCGGGGTACCGCGGTGCGTGATTGGTTGACCGACAGGGGCACTCGTGGTCCGTTGGTCTGTCGTAGAAAGACTTACTGTAAACGTCTTTACTGTGCCCGTTGTAGATATTGAATTTTACCACTGAAGGGAAATCTTTGTAGCTGAGCATAAAAAGAATAGGAGCATACTGTAACGCGTGTGAAGGCCATAAACGATATTAATTTTGGAACATAAACATACAGTATATAGCTGGTCTTGGTACTTTAAAGAAAAAAATACACACCAGTATTCCATTTCTCCCTAAACATTTTAAGCTTCGAAGTCTTTAACTAACGTGATACCGGAGTCAACAAGCATACTTTTAGAATTTGATTAAAAGGGAAAATAATATGGAATCGCGTATCTAAAGAATTTAATAACGGTATGATTATATCCGTGTACTGCGACAGGGCTGTGTAGGGCTGTTTCGCCTGCCTGTTCATGCGAGCTGTCTTGTAGCCTACTGGTCTAGGTGCGTGACTACCAACTGGCAGGTTGTGTGTTCGAATCCAGCTGGTGCTGGACTTTTCTTTTAACAAACATTTCTTCGAAAAAATAGAATAGCGATATTATGGACAATCAATTGACTTTTATATTTCAAAATATCGCAACATGATCGATATTTGCGATATTTTGAACATATCTTCCCTTCTGACAGCGGTTCCTGCTTCTATTGTGTGTGTGTGTGCAACAGAGTAAATTTTTATAGAGAAATGGAGGCTGGACAGTATGCGTTACAATATAAACATTTATATTGATTTAAATCGTGTTCTGATGTAAATCGCAAACGCGTGTTTAATTATGTGTTTTTTAATCATAATCAGGCTAATGCATTTCTACATTTTCTGTATGAACCAGCTTAGAGGTTCATACAGAAAGACAGCTTGTGTTTAAATTGAGTGTAAGGTAATTTATGCTTCTAAAGTCATGGTCAGCATTTATTATTGTACTGTGCTGTAAACTTTTTCTGTGCCTAGTCACATTATTTTATAGCGTTTTTATTGCGTTATTAAATCCGGTGGCGCTGTGTGTTAGTTTCCTGACTCCCATGTCACATGGTCTGTGATTGAATCCCATGGAACTTTATTTTTTAACAAACATTTCTTTGAAAAAATGAAACGTTTCCCTTGGTCAGAGATTAAATAAAACCTCACTCGCACCAAACAAATTTATATTTCTAAATATCACAAAATACGTTCATTGTCTTCCAATCGAGTCGAGTTGACATTGGAAGCCTGCCACACCCGGACTGTTAAACCAACGCATTAGCACGTCAAAGCCCATTGAGGGTATTGAGCCAGTATTGGCTTTAGTATTCCCCCCCTCTCCCCTCAATTCAATTCAATTCAAGGTGTTTTATTTGCATGACAGATGGGTACAAGTAGTGTTGGGTATGTATATTGTAACGCTTACGGCAGACAGGCACTGTGTAAGAGCCGGCGCACCAGAGCAGCGCACCGAGGGAGCGTCTGCATTTATAACTTAGTTTTTAAAATTAGTCAAGCAATATGAAGCATCTCCTTTTACTTTTAAGTCCCTTAAATACATTGAGCACAGCTTTCTCACCATTTAAGATTACTTTTGATACCATCCTTACACAAAGCAGAAGGGAGATCTTAGTGCCTGAGCATAAAAAGAATAGGAGCATACTGCAACGCGTGTGAAGTCCATAAACGATATTAATTTTGGAACTTAAACATACAGTATATGGCTGGTCTCGGTACTTTAAAGAAAACATACACACCAGTATTCCATTTCTCCCTAAACATTTTAAGCATCGAAGTCTTTAACTAACGCGATACCGGAGTTAACAAGCATACTTTTAGAATTTGATTAAAAGGGAATATAATATGGAATCGCGTATCTCAAGAAATGAATAACAATATAATTATATTCATGTTGCAAAAGAACTGCAACGGACATAAAAACTCCCTTGCTTTTAACAGAGCGTTCCATAATTTCTAACTACGAAAATGCCAGGTGAAAGGATTTGTAAACATATTTTGTTAAAGCAAGTCAGTTTTTTCCGCAACACATAAAAGACATTTTCCCAAGAAAGTTTAGCCTTTGTCACTAATGAAACCACTAAATAAAGACATAAATATAGAAATCTTAAGATTTGTTTTATTTAATGTTGGTAGCAGGATGAACTGTCAGAGTGTATATTTTGTCGCAGAGTTGCTGCAAGATGTTAACAGTGAAAAAGGTATTTAGAAATGAGTTATTTCAAGATGAAAATTTTCAGAATAATTGCAAATCTAGCAGGATAGAGAAAGCACAGAAACTGGCGGTTAGATTGATCAGATTAGTATGAAAAGTCATTTAGCAAAGGGAATGAGAAGAGTGACAAACTAGTATACTTTAAATCTTTTTTTCTGAACCAGGGAAAATCTGATCATGTTTCCCTATAACAATAATAAAAAAACTTTATTTGATATATCACCATTAAAGGTGGCATCTCAAAGCAATACAGTAGATGTAAAAACAGATAAAAGGACCACAGATTACAAAGTAAATGCATATAAGAAAGACAAGCAGTTAGAGGTGCTACCAAAATTAGAAAATGAAGCAGATACAGACACTAAGTCTTCTGAAAAGAAAGGTTCTGAGGTTAGATTTAAACTGGCCCTGGTGTGTGTGTGTTTGTGTCTGTCTGTCCTGTGATGGACTGGCGCTATGTCCATGGTGTATTCTGCCTTGTGTCCGTCGCTTACTGGGATAGGCTCCAAATCCTCTGTACTGGATAAAGAGATTAGAAATGGATGGAAGTAAAGGCACTGTGTGGATGGAACTATACACAGTGTTAGAAACCTACTATGAAATGGCAGCATCTCACTGAGAATAAAACATTTTATAGTGCTGGCTTAAGGAAACAGCCTTTCCACCTCTCTTGCACATCAGTATCCATACCTAGTTATTTAAACAAATTGCCTCTAATTATAAACATCTTAATATGCTGGCTCTGTGGATCCGCATCAGCTATGTTTGCCCATTCCTTCAATTCATGTGCATCCAACACACAGTTCAACGCTAGCAACTATACAAAATCTAAAATATGAGCTCTACTTGCCACTTACAATACCAACAGTACCAGCTTACTTTAGTAGTGACATTTTCATGGATCTTTTTAACAATAAAATTTACAACATCAGACTTCAGACACAATTAAACAGGCCTCAAAAAAGTCTGGTACAAACATTTTCAGCATGGAATAAACCGTTACTTTAATGGTATAAACCTTAAATGGATTCATATTCTCAGTAAGATTTGGTGCTCAGTAACATGACTTAGAAAATGACAGAAGACATACGTATCATGCTTATCCTTCTATTTTTCATAATCGTAAACTCCTTAAGGCAGTTACATTTTCTCTGTTCTGACCTGGAGTTACAGAGAAATTTAAATTCTAATAAGAGATTTGTAATGAGGAAAGTCATACCAATCACTCATACAGTACCAGGATTTGCAATTACAATACAAATACTTTCTTTCTGTATGTGTTTATTTTGCAGTTTGAGTCTATGGCATTCCTTTGGGGGTCTATACTCCAAGGCATGACTTTTTTATGGGAACATGACATTTTTTTAAAGTCTTTTAATGCAAGCTTCATATAAACCCTTAGCAGTGGTTACTGTCTGGAGCAGGTACTTGAATGGCACAGATTCATTGAAATGATTCAATTTCTTTTGAAAATATTTGGGATAATACATTTTCCAGAAATCACAGCCGTTGAATTATCCAGAAATTAATTTCTCTCAGGGTGTATTTAACCCCTCATGGATAGCATTGTATGAAATGAGTTTGTAGTTCCCCATTTGCCTCTATTATGAGATGCTGTGGACACTATTTTATACATTTTAGGAGTGTCCATAGGAAGGTATGTTCTAGAAAGAGTGAACTTCTGTTTTGCCATTATTTTTAATAGGGACGTTACATGTTTACACTTGGTGCTCCTACTAGAGGAGAGGATATGATTAATCTAGGCTTATCACAGAAACTGAAACACATCTGGTTGGTGAGTCTACTGTGGGTAAAATGTTACTGGTACCGCATGTTGTAAAGCTCGGTATTTTCTCTCTTGGCCTGACTTTTTTTAATGTCTGAGTGTTAGAATCCATGTTGTTGCTGGTAAGGGAACGGTAGGTGCTGTGATTGACACAGTCAAAGCCTTGTACAGAGATACCATTGTAGCTGTTTGACAGTATTTTAGATGCCCTTAGTTAAAAGCATGGGAGGAAGTACTGCCAAGGGGAGGGGGGGGAGCAAGGATTTTTTCTTTGAGTTTGTGAGGTTATTTTTTGTTATATTGTGTTTCAGAAAGCAAGAAAATAAAATTTACTGTATGATAAAAAGAGAAAGAGCTGGAGTAGATCCTCAGATCAGTTTGCTACCAGCAATCAAACAAAAAAAATGGAAAGAATTGTCTCCTCCTGATTGGAACCTTTCTTACTGTCTTATAATCAGGCTACCTTTTAATTTCCACTGAGAGAAGGAAGTCACTTGTCATGCAGCTATTTTATTCTTCATTGCACAATATGCTCTAAGTTAGCAAATGAAACATGAACACTTATTGAAATAAATCAAGAATACGATTAACATGAATGTATAAACATCCAAACTATACTTTATCACATTTAATTATTGTTTACATCTTCCGCCTGAGAACAGTCACCCGTTGCTACCCAACGCAGAAACACAGCCACTAACTAGCAAAGAGAGGACATTAGCTAGCCAATATGATAAAGAAATAAATGATTATTTTGTTTATTTCTTTTGCACATTTATTTGAACATTTCCATCGATTGTACGAGCACTTGGAAACTGTCCAATCCCTAGTTCATCAAGCATTTACCGGTCTGGCGCCGGTCTGTGTCTTCTAGGATATAATGCCAGTGAACTCTTGTTTTTATGTCCACTATAACTACGCTGGGCAAACGTTCTGAGGTCAAATTCTTCCAGCACGGGGGTACCTTTAAAGCGGAGACGACGGCACCGACATTTTTTGGCGCGCCTTCTCTTTAAAGCCCTGGCCAAATATGAAGACAGTACGTACAGTTATAATTCAAACGGAATTAAAAACTACACATCCCAGTTACCATGGTGGTGCTTGTGATCATTGCGTTTAACCAACGAAACAGGGCGAAAAAGCAGTCACATGACTTTGGGGCAGAGTTTCGAAAGCTTAACCTATCAGCAACAAAGCGAAATTTACACGATAGGCTACCTCAAACTGTCAGTTACACGACTGTGTATGTCGCTTAAGCCACTCCTATTTGGCATTTTAGTTATGGAGGCGAGAAGACGCCCCCCCCCCCCCTCTCTGGGTGTCTGATTTGCTGCCATCTTTAACTGTTCGGTGTCCGAATCGGAGTAGCTACGCGTACGAAATAAAGTTAATCCCAACTACAAAACATATATTTTTGTGGTAAGAGGGCGCAAAACATCAGTATTTAATTAATTACTATTAATTACTGTACGATTTATAGTTGAAATCTGAGCCTAGATATAAAGTTAGATATAAAGTTAAAATCTCGACAAAGCAATGTAGGAAATACAGAGAAAATAAATCCTTTCTAAAATCAGTTTCGATCAAGGTCTCTAAAACGAACAAGAACAAGAGGATTTTCGGAGGGCAATTACGCTGTGTTTATATAGAATACGTGATTTATGAGCAATCTAATTTCTTGTTCGTTTAAAACATTGAAATGTCAGCTGCAAAAGATCGCATCAGAAACAGCACTCTCTCTGCCTGTCATAGACGTTCAGGAAAGGCTGAATGAAGTCATGTCAAGTACAATAATTCGGTGATCAATAATAACAGTTGTAGGACAGTATATAAGGAGGATAAGGATTTTGAAGTTGACTCGAAATCTGATAGGTAACCAGTGCAAGGACTTGAAAACAGGTGTAATGCATCCCTGATAGGATTCTTGCTGTCATATTCTGAACATATTGAAGATTGCTCAGTGTGGATTTAATTTCCCCAGTGAACAGGATGTGCATTTATTAATTCTAGAAAAAAAGCCTTTCTTGATTTCTCTAGTTCTTAGTTTCTCTAGTTCCCTTTAAAATAAACTATTATTCCACAATGCAGAGTATTACATGGCCAGTATTTACACATGATATTTGTGATTTAAAGAAATTAACACAAGCAGCTTTTGGAGATTTAAGTGTTGGCTGAGTTATTGCAGGATAAAAGACTAGAGATGTTGGCAAGAAGAAGATAGTTTGGGGAAAGCTGAGGAATATACTTATAACAAGAACACTTCCTAATGGGGTTAGGCATACTTTTGATGAAGATGATGAAGTTAACAGACTATATGTTTACATAGATACTGAAATAAGGATTGTATTTTAGATTATGTGTAGTTGCTGCATTGAACTGTGTGTTGGATGCACATGAATTGAAGGAATGGGCAAACATAGCTGATGCGGATCCACAGAGCCAGCATATTAAGATGTTTATAATTAGAGGCAATTTGTTTAAATAACTAGGTATGGATACTGATGTGCAAGAGAGGTGGAAAGGCTGTTTCCTTAAGCCAGCACTATAAAATGTTTTATTCTCAGTGAGATGCTGCCATTTCATAGTAGGTTTCTAACACTGTGTATAGTTCCATCCACACAGTGCCTTTACTTCCATTTCTAATCTCTTTATCCAGTACAGAGGATTTGGAGCCTATCCCAGTAAGCAACGGACACAAGGCAGAATACACCCTGGACATAGCGCCAGTCCATCACAGGACAGACAGACACAAACACACACACACCAGGGCCAGTTTTCCCATAAACCAATTAACTTACCAGTATGTTTTGGAGTGCGAGAGGGAGTCATATCACACATATGGAGAAAAACCATGTAACCCAGAGAGAACATGTAAACCCCACACACACAAGATGGCAGGAATTGAACCTAGGACCCCAGTGCTGCAAGATAGCAATGCTAACCACTTCACCACCATTATAAATGGATGGATATCTTAGTTATCTTTCTAGTTCACAGGTTTGCATGCATAATTTAATTTTGAAAGCCACTGAGACATCAGGTACTACTGTTGTATTTATGAAAAAGAAACAAAACAAAAAACATACTAACAACTGTGCCATCCTACTCCTTAGTTAATACATTTTATTATTCATAAACAGTTAACATTGTTAGCAAAATATTTTGAATTATATTTAACCCTATTTTTTCTTTAGTTTGGTATTTAACTCATTATATGATAGTCAGACTTAATGTATATTTGAACAATGAAAATATATTTTTACAAGATTTTACATTAAGCACTTAAAATTAATATGGTTAATAATAGTAAACTGTAACATGCTGTAACAAGATCGGTTAAACTGCGAAGAAAATGCTTTCAGAGAAAATGTTTCAGGTGTGAAGAACATAGATCTCCAATGCAATTTCAACCAAACCTGTTCCCACACACCCTGCCCCCACTACCATTAGAATATACACAAAGCACTGAAATCTTTCGAGCTAATGATCAGGTGACCCGAGAGAGAGCGAGAGAAACACCAAGGGGTGCGGAACCAGGGAACTATTTACATGGAAAACGGGCGATCTCCCCAGACTGTCCGCCCGTTTCACTGTTACCTGGATACCTCTTTATTTAGAACTCACTAACACTGATTTTTAGTTTAGAAGGATTCAAGTAGGGTTTTAGATGAAAGGCAGTGACCTTAATCAAGCCCAAATCATAATTGAACCCATTCAGATTCTACATTACATTTTAGCGTTTCATTCTGAGCAGAAGACCCTCACACCTGAAGAAGGGGGAGGTGTCTTTCGCTGGAAATCTCACCTGCTTCTACTTTACGAGTACAACCCCCTCTCTGCTGGAGTGCTGGCTGTGACGAATTAAACCGGTTTCACAGGTTTCAATCACAGACCATGTGACATGGGAGTCAGGAAACTAACACACAGCGCCACCGGATTTGATAACGCTATAAAAACGCTATAAAATATTGTGACGAGGCACAGAACAAGTTTACAGCACAGAACAATAATAAATGCTGACCATGACTTTAGAAGCATAAATTGCCTTACACTCAATTTAAACACAAGCTGTCTTTAGCCCTCTAAGCTGGTTCATGCAGAAATGTAGAGATCCAGGCTCAGAACACACAGCTTCATTAGCGAATACATATGCAGGACAACTAGAGAAGACGTTTTACAGAGGATGGATTTTTAGAAACATCCCATCAGTGACATCACTGAAGTCAACTCCTAGGTACTGTAACTGTCGTGTGGATAGTTTCACAAGAATCAGACAAAGGTTTAAGCATCACTTGTTCTAGATAAAACTGCAAAAAAAAAAACAACAACCCATAATGTACTTCTTTGCGGCTCTGTTTGCCCAAATCATATATTCACAACGTGAAATCTAGAAAATAATATTACGTAACCAAAATCAGCAATATGGAAACATAACCTGTGTAATTGTTGATAGATGATGTACTCGTTACATTTTTTCAAGACGAACTACAACATTTAAAAAATGACTTGTATGTACTTGATATCTCTAATCAATCCACGGGTCCCAGCACAAAACGAAACTAAAACGCATACCGTTTCGCGCTTCTTATTAGTTGCTCAAAAGTAATTTGACCGTATGAAATGCATAATATAAACCTAGAAACATATACGTGAGCAGTACTTAAGCACTGTAGTATCGGTGTTTAGACATACCTCTCAAATACTGTAAATCAAGTTAAAAATATCTCAAGACCGATTCTGGTCATAATGAAACCATGTTTCGTGTATGTTTTCTTTAAAGTACCGAGACCAGCCATATACTGTATGTTTATGTTCCAAAATTAATATCGTTTAAGGCCTTCACACGCGTTGCAGTATGCTCCTATTCTTTTTATGCTCAGCTACTAAGATTTCCCTTCAGTGGTAAAATTAGATATGAATATTCAATACTTAAACGGGCACATTTAAGACATTAAATATACATATACATACTGTATACAGTACAGTTTTCATACGGTAATATGTTTATGTTCCTAAATCAATCTCTTTTATGAGCATGTGAAAGGCATGGTGAATCAATTCTCAAAAATTACTGTACTTTGCATGATTGGAAACAAATGCGTGATTGCGAAATGCTGTGGTGTTACTTTTACAAAGATGGTCAATGAAAAAAAGAATGTTGACCAGGGCAATACTTTGAGTTTACACTTACAGCTTGTCCAAGGTAATTCATTATTAATACTATTAGTAATATCTTCATTAAAGACTGATGGCCACAGCTCAAACATGAGAGGTTGAGCGTTATTAGCTCCACCTTGCGGAAATTCCGGATACTATTATTTTGCTTGTCGTATTATAGGAGAATTTACGGTAACTCGCGGTATTTACCGGTAGCTTGCGGTAGACTGCGTACAGCGTACCGCAAAATAATGCGGTATCGCCCGCGCATTTTGAATGGCTGCATCTGTATACAATTTCTTGCATTAGGAATTAATCTTTTCACATACCCCAGCTTGCTCTCCATGAGACAGACACACAGACAGGGAGAGAAGATTGGGGTTAGGGGTTAGGGTCAGCCATTGTACAGGCCCCTGGAGCAGGAGGGGTTAAGGGCCTTGCTCAGGAGCCCAAGGGAGTAGGATTTCTTTGCCGGCCACGGGATTTGAACCAGCAACCTTCCAGCCACGGCCACAGATCCTTAGCCACAGTGCCACCGCTCCGCCCTAAGCAAAGCAAGGCAAAGCTCTTTCTCTCAAGATACAACAAGTGTATTGGAATAGTTCAGGTGAGTAGCTGCATCAGCATGCATGGGCTGCAAAGCAACAAGTAATAGGTTAATTCCATGCTGAAAAGAAAGAAAGAAAACACAACATTTCGGCCGTGGGGCCTTCTTCAGGCGTGGTATAGCTCGAACCCAGTTTTGGCAGCTGTCGAGATATAGACGGTCAATGGAGTGTAGCTCTGTCCCAGTAATATTCTGTGCATTGGAATGCTTACTCGCTTATCTTTACCCGCTAACAGTAGAGAAAAAAAATAGGCACAAATGACAAACAGAAATCGACAATAAATTTAGACAATAGACGTTATACTACAGCCACGACAGGACATAATGCAAACAGTGCAGTACCTTAAAGTGCAGGTGCTAATTTGTGCTGTTTATGATATGGACTGCTTGAGGGAATAAACTCTTTTTGAATCTATTGGTCAGTGTTCTGATACTGCGATACCTCCTACCAGAACCCAAGGGTGAAAACAGATCATGGCCAGAGTGAATTGGGTCCCGAAGTATAGCTTGAACCTGGTTTTGGTAACTGTCGAGTTATAGCCGGTCAATGGAGTGTAACTCGGTCCCAATTATTTTCTGCATGGACCTCACAACCCTCTGTATGGCTCCATGGGTGAAACTTCTTTCTTCTCTTTTCAGCATAGAATAAACCTATTACTTGTTCTTTAGCAATGACAGAGTCATCAGCAAATTTGATTATGTGTCTTAAGTGGCATAGCTCTTGCAATCATTAGTGAATAGGACAAAGAGTAAGGGAGACAATACACATCCTTGGGGAGACCCAGTAGAGAAATGCTTTTTGATGGATAATACATTGTTGACTCTCACCCTCTGGGTTCTGTCTGTTGGGAAATCAGTAACCCAGCTGACAGAGATTGAGATCAAGACCAAAGTTTGACAATAGCTTAGTTGCCTGTAGGTGAGGTTGGATGCAGTTAAATGCAGAGGAAGAATCCACGATCAGCAGTCTAAAATGGGCCTTGTTTCCCTCAAGGTGTTGCAGGGCAAGATTGAGAAAGAATGCTGTAGCATCTTCCACTCTGGCTAAGAACCAGAGAGGTGAGGGCTACTGGTCTGTAATCATTGAGTGAACTGGGAGATTTGACTTTAGCTACTGGGAAACCAACTGATTCTTTCCACACTTTAGGAACCTTTTGTCCTTTAGTTACACTTGGAAAATAATTGAAAAAATGCCACACAGCTGTCTAGCACACCTTTTCAATACTCTATTTCAATACTTTTCAATATTCTATTAATATATGTCGTTATTTCATAAAAAGATGTGTACTTTTTAGAATCTGCTTAATAAGGAATATAATATGGAATTGTATAACTAAAGAAACTAATAACAATAACTGTGTTCCACTTTCTTTGTAAACATCTGCATTAATTTCTTTGACTCATTCACTTGTGTTTACTTACATTTTGTCCTGCCCGTTTTAGTTAGGTTTCTGAGCTGTGCGGTGGTGCAGTGGGTTTGGTACTTGCTTCTTGGATATCAGATGTCTGGGTTCTATTTCCATTTAGGGCACACGTTTTTCTTCTAACAAACAGATTCTTTATTTAGAAATAAAATAGTAAATATTATTACACTTTACTGTTACAAATAGGATTACAAAAATGGTGAAAGTCAGGAACTGACCGAGTGGCTAAGTCAATAAGTGAAGTAATTATTCAACTTGTAAGTGATTTCTAGCAATATACCCAAGTGGTTGGTATAATTGCAGGCACATGAGTTCTTTGTTCTCTGGAACAGCTTTGTTGGAGGAGTAATAATCGAAGCATACTTGGTTAAACAAATATTTATTACAATGATAAAACCCAAACTACACTACACACCACAAAACATGTATTTACAAACAAGGCGTTTCAGAGGCTAACATTCTGGTCACCCAAAAATCCCAGACTGCTACTAAGCATTAAACTCTTAATGTGCCTACAGAGGCCACACAAGAGATGAGCTGCCTCCTAACTAAATACAATGCAACCTGCAGTTACATCTCTCTCTACAGCCCGGATGCCACAAAAAAATGTCGCTATCCATAAAAATGCACCCGAAGCAGGAAAGACATTTCTAACCGAGGTATCTTTTACCCAGGAAACCCAATTTCCCTAGAAATACAGAATAGCATGCTCTCTCTAACAAGGTTCAAATACTTCGCTCCAGTCAGGTTTGGCTTGGATGATCATGAAGTAGGGGCTCTCGCCTGGCTCAAGCTTCAAGTGCCAACTCCTGCGGACTTCACTCTCTTCTCCTTGCTTCTCCTTGTTTCTTACCTCCCCCTTTCTTTTTCTTCTTGCTCTTAATGTGATCTTATATTGTGTTTGTCTGTATTGCTCCTTGACAATCATTAATCCAAAATTTACATAAGTATACTAAGGTAAACTTTACAATTGTTTCGGCTCAAGGGAACCCCCCAGACATCAGCAAACATTTTGAAACTGTTTTGAAGTTGGAAGTGTTTAATCTTCCAAGTGCAACCTTTATCTAAAATCAAAGAGATACTTCTCAGTCTCCTAAAGCTGTAACAATATTGACTTTATTATTTTTATAATTATGAGCAAACCTGAATACTGTCAACAGTGGGAGCACAACCCAGTTTAATTCAAAATACTTTATTCATAACACAAGTCTTTACAACAAGCCTTAAAACGAAATCGTATATATTATAATTATAATCGAGAATAACAAAGTGGTATTAAAATGATCACTGAAATAGAACTACAGATGCAGCCATTCAAAGTACGCAGCACAGACACATACCGTGGGTAATTAGCTACGTCCTCGCGCATCGTGACACGCAATGAAGCAAAATACTGCAGTATGTGATTGGTTGACCGACAGTGGCACTTGTGGTGCGTTGGTCGGTCGTAGAAAGATTTAAATGTCTTTACTGTACCATTGAAGGGAAATCTTAGTAGCTGAGCATAAAAAGAATAGGAGCGTACTGTAACGCGTGTGAAGGCCATAAACTATATTAATTTTGGAACATAAACATACAGTATATGGCTGGTCTCGGTACTTTAAAGAAAAAATACACACCAGTATTCAATTTCTCCCTAAACATTTTAAGCATCGAAGTCTTTAACTAACATGTGAAATAGTGTGTAAAAAAGTGGTAGTTTTAAGCTTTTCTGCTAATATAATATGGAATCGCGTATCTAAAGAAATGAATAAAGATATAATTATATTTGTGTACTGCAACACAGTAATACATGCTGTACAATGTCTGTTGATTCTGTATGTGTAGGGCTGTTTCACCTCTGATCATGTGACCTTCCCAGTAGCCTGCTGGTCTACGTGCTCGATTAGTAACCTACAGTTTGTGTGTTCAAATCCAGCCAGCCGACTTTTTTTTTAACAAACATTTTTTGAAAAAATAGAATAGCAATATTATGGACAATTGATTGACAATAAATATACAAAAGCACATATTCAATTTGGGAAATAGTTTTAATATGTAAAGACTTCCCTGGTTCTGCACCCCTGGGTGTTTCTCTGTCTCTCACTCATTCGCCCCCCCTCCCCTCTCAATTTAATTCAAGGTGCTTTATTATCATGACCGATGGGTACATTCAGTGTTGCCAAAGCAAATAAAATAATGAAATTCACATGAAACAAAACAAAAATAACATTAATATAAAATCTACAGACATATTACAGACATTTACAAGAATTACATATTATAGAATATTTACATATAATGTAGACAGAAGGAGCATTATTGGGAGACAGGCTCACTGTTCCTCAGGCTGTGACAGGAGATCACATACTGGGCCGCCAGTTCAAATAAGTACCCTCCTCCCTCTCCCAGTAGGATTGGGACCCGTTGTGATTCTGGCAGGTGTGGGAACTCTGGGACTAGATTTCTGAGTTTAGGGAAGATTGTATCTCTAATCCCAGAGTATCTGTTACAGTGCAGTAGGAAGTGCACCTCTCTCTATTTCTCCCCTCTGGCAGTGGTAGCAGTCTCTCTCTTTTGCCCTCCCCCCCCTCTCTCTCAATTCAATTCAATTCAAGGTGCTTTATTAGAAGGGCTCGTCATGTGTCTCTCTCTGGTCGGGGCGCAGGAGAGCTCGCTGACAGGTGGTGACGGAAAGAAAGAAAATAAAGGCAGCTTTTAACTCTGCAAGTCACACACCAATACTCCATTTCTCCCTAAACGTTTAAAGCACCAAAGTCTTTCATGTGTTTTTCATCACTCTCTGCGGGAGTGCTGGCTGTGACTAATTAAACTGGTTTCACAGGTACAGTGGTGTGAAAAAGTGTTTGCCCCCTTCCTGATTTTTTTGCATGTTTGTCACACTGAAATGTTTCAGATCATCAAACAAATTGAAAGATTAGACAAAGATAATAGAAGTAAACACAAAATGCAGTTTTTAAATGAAGTTTTTATTATTAAGGGAAAAAAAAATCCAAACGTACATGGGCCTGTGTGATTGCCCCCCCTGTTAAAACATAAATCAACTGTGGTTTATCACATCTTTGGAAAGCTGAGTTCAATTTCTCTAGCCACACCCAGGCCTGTTTACTGCCACACCTGTTCTCAATCAAGAAATCACTTAAATAAGATCTGCCTGACAAAGTGAAGTAGACCAAAAGATCCTCAAAAGCTAGACATCCTGCTGCGATCCAAACAAATTCAGGAACAAATGAGAAACAGAGTAATTGAGATTTATCAGTCTGGAAAAGGTTATAAAGCCATTTCTAAAGCTTTGGGACTCCAGCGAACCACAGTGAGAGCCATTATCCACAAATGGTGAATAATCATTTGGAATAATCCACAACAAAAATTATTTAAACTGCAACACTTTTATCATTCAATGAGAGCTCAAAATATCACAAGGATCCTCAATAGATCAACAAAGACAACAGAAAAAGATATGTGAATAAGATACTGTCCATGGGAATCCAAGCTTTTTTATCTACGCTAAGTAGTCTTTAAAATTTCTTCATTACACAGTGAAGTCAAAATTCCTGGATGTGCCTATGTACGCTGGGCAAACGTTCCGAGGTAAAATTCTTCCAGCATGGGGGTACCTTTAAAGTGGAGATGACGGCACCGAAATTTTTTGGCATGCATAAAATACAGCAATTCTGTCAGCAAACTAAATGAATTAATAGCAAACATGGTTTACATAAAAGACATTTTTCCAAGAAAGTTTAGCCTTTGTCACTAATGAAACCACTAAATAAAGACATAAATATAGAAATCTTAAGATTTTTATAATACATTACTTTGCTAAAATGTAATTAAAAATAAAAACGATTACAAATGCCAGCAGAGAGAGAGTGCTTACTTTGTCAGCACCCAGAAAAAAATACAATGCTTTTAATCATTCTTAATCAGATGGTGAGAGTAAAGGGGGAGCGACAGGGTTGAAGGTGAGGAAAAAGAAGTGAGAAAGGGGGAAGCTTAATTGACAAGAACAGGGGAGGGATGTTGATTTTTCATAAGGAGCGGGGCTATGGAAGTGAGGTCTATTTGGGAATGTGGAGTTGCATGTTCTGGCTGTTTGTGAATTATCGTTGTTGAATATGGAGTGTTGAGGTATTGATTTTGTGTAATGCTTTATGTTGAAAATTGAGATTGATTTTGTTTATGATAAAGAGGATAAACTGGGATGGGAGGAGGGTTTGGTTTTGCATAAGGGGCGGGATTATGGTAATTTGAAGAATTTGAGAGAGTTTGTGGTCTGCTTTTGGTTTGTGTTTCGAATAATTCGTACAAGATATTGAGATTTGTTGATAATTGGAGGACGGTTTTGCTTTAATGGTTTGATATATTTGATTTTGTATTGTGGTTGTTATCTATGTTTTTGGTTGGTATTATGTTTATATGGTTGTTTTTGTTGGTTGTTCGTTATTATGGTTATTATTGTTATTGTGTCATTTTTGATTATTGGATGTAATCCAATCTCGTGCCAGCAGAGAGAGAGAGACACACACACACACATTCCAGAATGAATAAACATGATTACGATTGGCACTCCTGTAGCTTTTTCACGAAACCTCCAACAGAGCTGTTCAACCGGTTTTTATCGGGCACCTCTAATGTCAGGCGTAAGCAATAAATATACAGTATTTAGCTGAAAAGCTGTACAACGCAAGACATTTCGTTACTCTAGGAGGTTTCGTGAAAAAGCACATTGTGCTGCTGTAATAGTTTAAAATAATTAAAAGTCTAAACAGTATCATCTTATTTATGGGTTGTAATTTGAAAAAAAGTCCAAAACCGCATTCAAAATGCAATTTAGCACTTTCTGGCAAGAGGAGACACCCAACTTAATAATGTAACATGCTACTGTTTGTGCATGAACATAGTTACTCTATACTGTTATTTCTTTAGATACAGTGCCTTGCGAAAGTATTCGGCCCCCTTGAACTTTTCAACCTTTTGCCACATTTCAGGCTTCAAACATAAAGATATAAATTATTCGGCCCCCTTGCGTTAATACTTTGTAGAGCCACCTTTTGCTGCGATTACAGCTGCAAGTCGCTTGGGGTATGTCTCTATCAGTTTTGCACATCGAGAGACTGAACACACCATCATGGTTTGGGCCCGAATAATTTTGCACGCCCCACTTTTCATTTTTTTATTAGTTAAAAAAGTTTCAAAAATCCAATAGATTTCGTTCCACTTCACAATTGTGTCCCACTTGTTGGTGATTCTTCACATAAAATTAAAAATTTATATCTTTATGTTTGAAGCCTGAAATGTGGCAAAAGGTTGAAAAGTTCAAGGGGGCCGAATACTTTCGCAAGGCACTGTACGTGATTCCATGTTATTTTTTAATCCCTGACGGGACCGGGAGTCCATAAGAATCGAGTAATAGGTTTCATTGCGCTTTGACAGATCGTCTTTAAATCAATTGTTGATTTAAAGTTTGACAGTAAATGTTTATATTGTAACGCATACTGTACAGCCTCTATTTCTCTATAAAAATCTAAAAGATCATTTGTGTAGCCTAAGAGGTGGGCGAATGCACTACAATAGATTAGCATACTGTAGAGAAAAACAGTATAGGCATCGTTGATATGAGGACTTTTGAAACCAAATTTCCCAAATTTAATATGTGCTTTTCTATATTTATTGTCAAGTGATTGTCCATAATATTGCTATTCTAAGCAAGGAGCGCTTCACCCCGCCTGCTGTGGGAAGAGTTGGCTAATTCCTTCCCTGCTTCACCGAGGACAGACCCTGCCAGGCCCTCGTCGACACAGGTTCGATCATCACCCTGCTGCAGACCCCCAGGGCGCTCACTGTGCACTTTGGGGCTGCGAGGGTGAAACACCCCTTCTACCTTGCTTCAGTCCGTGAGGACTGTATCCTGGGGTTGGACTGGTTGCAGCAGGGACGGGTGCTGCGCCGGGGGTGGCGGGTGCCCCCAGGGGAGAAGTCAGGTGGCAGTTTGTGGTGTCGTGGTCGCTCCGTGGGGCAGTTCTCCAAGCGGTGCACAGCCAGCCGGATGCCGCCAAGCAGTGACCTCGCCGCTGGAGGGCACCTGCCACCCCCAGCGCAGCACCCCATCCCTCACCTCTAAGGCCTCCCACAGTGCACAGAGTGCCTTACAGACTTCGGGTAGGGGCAAGTTTATCTCACCATCCTGGGAGTCAGCTCTGGCACGCTCGCCCCGACACCCGCAGCTCGGACAGGTCCAGGTGACACCCGCTGCTGCCACCTCCGCTTCCCGCTCCGGTCAACCCACACACCCCGGACACCTCCCACCCCGCCCACCGCGAAACTGATTTGTTCCCCCTGCCCCACCAACTCTCGCCGGCCCAAGTCAAGACAACCACCCGCCTGCTGCAACCAGTCCAACCCCAGGATACAGTCCGCATGGACTGGGGCAAGGTAGAAGCGGATTTCACCCTCGCAGCCCCAAAGTGCAGGGTGAGCGCCCTGGGGGTCTGGCTGCCTCGGTGCCCGGCAGGACACCAGGCCGCAGCAGGGTGATGGTCGAACCGGTGTCGACGAGGGCCTGGCAGGGTCTGCCCTCGATGAGGCAGGGAAGAAATAAGCCACAGCTGTGGCCAACCCTTCCCACGGCAGCAAGCGGGGTGAAGCGCTCCTTCTGGCTTTCCGGAGTGGGAGTAGCGTCGCTCAAGGATGGCCCCCCTTTAGGCCACCCTGCTCCCGTTTCCCAACAGCCTCCGGAGTCCCCGGGGCTCCAGCGCCCGGCACTCCCGCGTGATATGCCCCCTCTCCCCACAGATGACCAGCCATTGTCGCTCCCCCAGCATCGCCGTGCTGGCCATCTCCTCCTCCCCATCTGATTCCCCGTGCGCCCCTCCGTTGGTGCCCACCGGTCTCCTCAAATAGGGCATCAGCCTGCTCAGCTAGAGCCAGGTCCTGCTCCAAGGGGACCAGCGCAGCCAGCATCACGTGGCACTGCACCTCAGTCGGCGCCAGGGGCCAGAGGAATGCCTTGAGCGCTATCTCCCGGTGGTCCTCCTCCAGGAGAGTAGGGTAACCCTGGCGGGCTAAGTAGGCCACGTCTGTGGCTGTTACCTTCACTGTTACCTGGATACCTCTTTATTTAGGACTCATTCTTCCGCCTGCCTGTCTGGCTTCTTTCAATCCTTCTGTCCCCGGATTGCAGCGGGTAAGATATTTTTCCAAGAAAAAAAGATAAAATTAAAAAAAGCGAAATTTCACCAGAGCCTCTTCTCGTGTCTAATTTTTAGTTTAGAAGGATTCAAGCAGGATTTTAGATGAAAGGCAGCGACCTTAATCAAGCCCGTCACACCTGAAGAAGGCTTGCGTTTTCTCCTCTTTTAAGCATGTGTACAATGCTGTAATACAATTTAAAATAATTAAAAGTTTAAACAGTATCAACTAAACTCCATTAATATAAGTATCGAGTGGTTTTAAATAAATACAGCTTTTTAGTATAGATTACACTTTTCAAAAATGTAATTAAAAAATAAAAACGATTACAATCTAGTCTTTCCATGATTTATCCCAAAATCCCAAGAAAAATAAATCTAAACGGGGAGAAAGCTATGCTGAAAGTTTATTAAGATACTTAGAAGACAAAGATAACAATTTATGTTGCATTTGTCTGATTGTGAATAAAAAAATTCACATTAAATTAACTGCTCTCCGTGACAGCTGACAATCCTCCATACACTCAAGTGAAAAATTAATAATGCCAATGTAAACGTCGTATTTACAATTTGTTGATAATAGAAATGTTAAGTTCTCTAAAGCTTTGTGAGGCAGAAAAAGGCGGCAAAAGATTCGAGCACCCTATATTGTAATGAGCTGCTGAGCTGAGCATGGGTTATGTTCCTGCTGTCAGAGGGGTGGAAAGTGCCCGCAGCCATTTAATTAGTATTACAATTCACACTGATTCCCTTGCGAAGATATGGACATAAGAATATTCATGCGTTGTCAAAAAATGGCATTAAGCACTTAAAATGAATATGGTTAATAATAATAAACTTTAACATGCTGTAACAAGATCGGCTAAACTGGGATCTATCACTTACGCCTGAAATTTGAGCTGCTAGCCACGCGGTGAATAGCGACCAATAAGTCTGTCTTTCTGTGGGGGGAAGGGCATATGATCTGATCTGCAAACCTCCAACAGAGCTGTTCAACCGGTTTTTGTCAGGCACCTCAAGTGTCAGGTGTAAGCGATAAATAAATTTAGCTGAAAAGCTGTACAACGCAAGACATTTAGTTACTCTAGGTTTCGTGAAAAAGCATATTGTGCTGCTGTAATACAGTTTAAAATAATTTAAAGTCTAAGCTGGTATCTTATGTATGGGTTGTAATTTAAAAAAACTCAAAAACCGCACTCAAAATGCAATTTAGCGCTTTCTGGCAAGAAGAGACACCCAAATTAATAATGTAACATGCTACTGTTTGTGCATGGATATAGTTATGCTGCTATTTCCTTAGACACGCGATTCCATGTTTTATTTTGAATCCCCGGCGGAACCGGGCACCCATAAGAATCAAGTACTGTAAAAGGTTTATTCCATGCTGAAAAAAAAGAAAAAAGAAAACACATTCCATAAGAATCAGCGCCTTTATATAGCGCCTTTAAACGTGGCTTCTCAAAACGCTTTACAGGATAAAAACAACAATAACAACAACAACAATATCGTATTTCATTGCACTTTGACAGATCATCTTTAAATCAACTGTTGATTTAAAGTTTGACAATAAATGTTAATATTGTAACACATACAGCCTCCATTTCTTAATAAAAATGTAAAAAATCGTTTACGCAGCCTAAGAAGGGGGGTCTGCTCTCACAATCCTACATACACTCAAGTGAAAAATTAATAACGCCAATGTAAACGTCGTATTTACAATTTGTTGATAATAAAAATGTTAAGTTCTCTAAAGCTTTGTGATAGTTTACCCAGTTAACCCATTGTTATTAAAAAAGACTTGGATTCAAACATGTTGTGATACTTAGATATATAAAAGTCAATTAATTGTTCATTTCTA
Source organism: Lepisosteus platostomus (assembly GCF_059453375.1). NCBI lineage: Eukaryota > Metazoa > Chordata > Actinopteri > Semionotiformes > Lepisosteidae > Lepisosteus > Lepisosteus platostomus. Next base: position 34,863,877 of record NC_142612.1, read on the forward strand.
TATTTATGTCTTTATTTAGTGGTTTCATTAGTGACAAAGGCTAAACTTTCTTGTCTTTGCTGTCTTGCTGATAGGTTAAGCTTTCGAAACTCTGCCCCAAAGTCATGTGATTGATTTTTCGCCCTGTTTCGTTAGTAAAACGCAATGATCACAAGCACCACCATGGTAACTGGGATGTGTAGTTTTTAATTCAGTTTGAATTATAACTGTACATACTGTCTTCATATTTGGCCAGGGCTTTAAAGAGAGGGCGCACCAAAAATTTTCAGAGCCGTCGTCTCCGCTTTAAAGGTACCCCCGTGCTGGGAGAATTTTACCTCGGAACGTTTGCCCAGCGTACTAATATAGGCACATCCAGGAATTTTGACTTCACTGTGTAATGAAGAAATCTTAAAGACTACTTAGCGTAGATAAAAAAGCTTGGATTCCCATGGACAGTATCTTATACACATATCTTTTTCTGTTGTCTTTGTTGATCTCTTGAGGATCCTTGTGATATTTTGAGCTCTCGTTGAATGATAAAAGTGTCGCAGTTTAAATAATTTTCGTTGTTAGAAATTATGAAACGCTCTGTTAAAAGCAAGGGAGTTTTTATATCTGTTATAGTAAAAGAAAATGCCCGACAAACTAGGGATTGAACAGTTTTTCAGTGCTTGTTCAGTACAGTCGATGGAAATGTTCAAATAAATGTGCTAAAGAAATAAACAAAAAAGTTATTCCTTTATCATATTGGCTAGCTAATGTCCCATCCTTGTTAATTAGATCAACGAAATGCTGTGGTGGGTGTTACTTTTTGTCGATGAAAAAATAAAGTATTTTCATTTAAAATGATGGTTGCAAATAGTGTGGACCAGCGTAATACTTTGAGTTTTACTGGTGGAGATCATACAGCTGTGTCTGGATCTCTTGGTCAAATATTCGGCTAGAGTGTATTGTCTGTTTGGGATTCTGTGGCATTCCACACGGCTGGGCAGCTTGTTCCCCCCTCCCGCTGTTTAGGGAGAAATTGAGTATTGGTGTGTATTTTTTCTTTTAAATATCAATAACAGCAACATACAGTTTACATGATATGTTTAAGTTCCTAAATTAATATCGTTTAGGACCTTTATGACCTTCGTTATGCTCCTCTGCGTTTTATGCTTAGCTACTAAAATTTCCCTTTTTTGACAGGGGCGGGGGACATTCGGGAATGTGAGTCTGATTAAGAATGAATAAAAGCATTTTATTAAAAACGCGTTTACGTTTGTCTGGGTGCTGACAAAGTAAAACAAAATTGCTTTTTGACAATGAAAAACTGTGTGTGTCTCTCTCTCTCTCTTTGCTGGCATTTGTAATCGTTTTTATTTTTAAATACATTTTAGCAAAGTCATGTACCATAAAAGTATGGTAATTAAAAACCATGAATACTTTCGCTGGAGTTTAAATAAAGTCTATGTCTTTTCTTTTTGGCTAGACTTGACTATTTAGCCATGAGATAAACAATACTTTGTCATTAAACAACCTTATCATAAGGCGCATTTATGAGCAATTTAATTTCTTATTTCTGAACATTATTACGCAGAAGACAAAGGTAGCGATTTACATTGCATTGTGCATTTTGCTGCTGTAATACAGTTTAAAATAATTAAAAGTCTAAACAGTATCAGCTTATTTATGGGTTGTGATTAAAAAAAAGTCCAAAATCACACTCAAAATACAATTTAGCGCTTTCTGGCAAGAGGAGACACCCAAATTAATAATGTAACATGCTACTGTTTGTGCATGAACATAGTTACTGTATACTGTTATTTCTTTAGATACGCGATTCCATGTTTTTTTTTAATCCCTGGCGGGACCAGGAGTCCATAAGAATCGAATAATAGGTTTCATTGTGCTTTCACAGATCGTCTTTCAATCATTTGTTGATTTAAAGTTTGACAGTAAATGTTTATATTGTAATGCATACTGTACAGCCTCTATTTCTCTATGAAAATCTAAAAGATAATTTGCGCAGCCTAAGAGGGGGGCGAATGCACCACAATAGATTAGCATACTATAGAGGAAAACAGTATAGGCATCATTGATATGAGGACTTTTGAAACCAAATTTCCCAATTTTAATATGTGCTTTTCTATATTTATTGTCAATTAATTGTCCATAATATTACTATTCTATTTTTTCAAAGAAATGTTTGTTAAAAAAAAGTCATGGTGCTGGCTGGATTTGAACAGCCAACCTGGAGGTTACTAATCCAGCACCTAAGCCACCATGCTACCTGATCAGTCACATGAAGAGTGGTGAAACAACATATACTGTTCATGTGTTGCAGTACATGAATATAATTATATCGTTATTAATTTCTTTAGATACGCGATTCGACATTATATTCCCTATTAATCAAATTCTAAAAGTATGCTTGTTGACTCCGGTATCGAGCGTATTCGCAGAAAAGCTTAAAACTACCACTTTTTATACACAAGTTATTTCACATTAGTTAAAGACTTCGATGCTTAAAATGTTTAGGGAGAAATTGAATACTGGTGTGTATTTTTTCTTTAAGGTACCGAGACCAGCCATATACTGTAATACTGTATGTTTATGTTCCAAAATTAATATCGTTTATGGCCTTCACACGCGTTATGCTCCTATTCTTTTTATGCTCAGCTACTAAGATTTCCCTTCAGTGGTAAAATTCCATATAAATATTCAATACTTAAACGGGCACAGTAAAGACATTAAATATACATATACATACTGTATACAGTACAGTTTGCATACAGTAATATGTTTATGTTCCTAAATCAATATCTTTTATGAGCATGTGAAAGGCAGAGATTCTCAAAAATTACTGTACTTTGCATGATTGGAAACAAATGCATGATTGGATCAACGAAATGCTGTGGTGTTACTTTTACAAAGACGGTCAATGAAAAAAAGAATGTGGACCAGGGCAATACTTTGAGTTTACAGCTTGTCCAAGGTCATTCATTATTAATACTATTAGTAATATCTTTGGTAAAGACTTTGATGGCGACAGTTCAAACATGAGAGGTTGAGCTTTATTAGCTCCACCTTGCGGAAATTCCGGATACTATTATTTTACTTGCGGTACCACATGCTATTATGCGGAACTATGTGAAAACTTATGATATTAATACCTTAACTTGCGGTACACCGCGTCATGCACACCGCAAAATAATGCGGTGTCGCCCGCTTGTTTTGAATGGCTGCATCTGTATAATAACATATCTGGTCATTATTAACCATATGAATTTATTAATAATAAATATTAATTTCAAACTTATTGTATTTTGTTTAGGGTCATTTGTTTTCTCTGGTTTTCATAACCTTCACTTTCTTATTAAAATGTCTATTTATGAGACACGATGTTTCAGTTCGTCAATAAATGCAAACAAATGACACAAAGTCTTCAAACCGCAGGCATTTGAATGAGAAACTTTTTTGCAACTTTTATTTAAACAAAATATAGTACCAGGTTGCAGTTCTAGAAACCTTAGTTTGAATAAATCCCAGGTCCCAGGTGTAAGGGAGTTCATGACATGAGAATTACTAATCAACTGCCTTGTGCCTACAATGTACAGCAACTACAATGTACAGCAAGTACATTGCTTGCTGGGATAGGCTCCAGTTCCCCTGTACTAGATAAAGAGATTAGAGAATGGATGGATCTAAAGATACTGTGTAACTATACACAGTGATAGAAACCCACTTTGAGATTGTTGTAACAGAAAGAATAAGGTTCTGGATCCCGAGATGAAGTTAAACAGATGAGTTTATTGCATGCAAGGAACAATAACACCGAAGTCTTGTTTCCTGCAAGAAACAACAAAACCGAAGTATTGTTCAATGTGCCGGTGCAAACGTTTAGGTTATATAGTCCTTCCTTGCTGCTTCGGACGTCATTCGGTGTTATGGTAAAGAGGGGGTTCATGGTATTTGGCCAGTTAAGAGACCCTGGCCAAATGGTCAGTTTAAGATTACGCCCCCAGGGGGTTCCTAGCTGGCAACTGGAATCCTGATCAGTTAACCCCCTTTCCTGCCATAAACCCCTGTTGCTTAGAAGTCTAATTTTCAGGCAGAACTGACTTAAGTTAACCCTTTTTACATCTTGTGCATTACTTGAGATGGTAGCAGTTACTCACTGAGGATACAATTTAAAGTGCTGGCTTAGGGAAACAGCCTTTCCACCTCTAGTATCCACATTAGTATCCATAGCCTGTTTGTTATTTAAACAAATTTAAAAAACAATCTCCGTGGATCAGTATCAGCTACTCTGCATTTGCCTATTCCTTCTATTTATGTGCATCCAACAAATAGTTCAATGCTAGCAACTACACAAAATCTAAAATGCATTTACATGTAATATGTTATGATTAAAATACAATTAAAATATGTTTAATCTTATTTCAGAATCAATGTAAACATTTAACAGTATTCACATATTCTTTTGTAACACACAACTTTCTGTGATTTATTTTTGTAAATCTAAGCTTTTGCAGGTGTTCCTGCATTCCTCTTCTACACTATGTCTGGTCATGATTCACTTTTTTCCGATTGCTTATTTCAAAGTAACACCTGCTCCATTTCTAAAACGTTTTGCTCATGTACATTTTTGTAGTTTTACATCTTAACCATTTATTTACATCTCTTAACACTTTAACGTCCTACATTTTTATTTGTCTTATTTATTTAGACTGAATTTTGGCTTCAGCCTTGAAAAGCACAAGTTTTCTTGTTCTACAGAGCTCTTAAATTGTGAATTTTACAGAATCTTTACAATAATCTATGCACGTTTTAAACTGTTATAACTGATCCCTGAATTATTGCACTTGACATGCCTTAATTCACCCTTTCCTGAACTTCTGTGGCAAGCAGAGCTACTGTAGTGCTGTCTCTGCTGTGATCTTCTGCAGGTTAGATTTCACTGTTTTATAAATAAGAAATTAAATTGCTCAAATTTCTAATTACTTATTTTATGTAAACACAAAGTAGACCTTAATTGAAATTGATTTTAGATGTCAAGAAGCATTTATTTTTTAATTGTATTTCTCCTCCAAATAAATTACACATTTCCAACATTCCTCTGTAGAGATTTTAACTTTATATTTAGGCTCAGATTTCAGCTTTAAATCTTACACTAATTACTCGCAATAAATCCTGATATTTTGCTTCCCTTTACCACAAAAATTGTATAAATGTATTGTAGCTAGGATTCACTTTTTTCTGACTGTGTCTCTCCCTACTGTCTCTCACTCACTGCGATTCGGACACAGAATTGTTAAAAATGGCAACAAGGTGATAAGGGTGATGTAGGGGTTTTGGGCATGTACTGAGACAATTATTAATTGTAGCAGTACATCACAAAATGATTCTTTGATGGCTATTAGAAAATCGACCTTGCATAAACAACTCAGCAACGCACACACACGGATACTAATATACGAGAATACATTTAATACATAAAATGTGCATATAAACATAACATATCTTCTAGTGAAGGTTAGCAGAATACAAAAGGTATATATTCAATAACAAAGAGTTACAAACCAAGAGAGACATACATTCAGTATATCATTCATTTATACCGTTTAGTTAATAAGCTTTGATTACAACTTCTACACTACACCAAAGCAAGTACATCACTCATAGGAATTAAATTGATACCAACTGGGGTTGAGGTAACAATTGAATTCTCGAGCTATAATGCAGAATGTTGAATACTCATCCAATCTGTGTGGATTCAGATCTCCCACTGACATAAGGGAACAGAGACAACCTGTTACTGTGTCCAATCGGCGTCCTCTGGCAGTGCTGGTCCGGCGTGAGGTGGGGGAGAAGGAGGGAGAGATTCATGCTGCAGCGCGCTGGCAGTGACTCTCTGAAGAGTGGCTAGTTAGTCCTGGCTGAACTAGCAGAGTTTGTGCACATGAAAAGTGACTGTCACACTCTTTAGACGGGGAAAAAGACTGGTTCGTTCCCAATGTAGCGTTAGTCCTGAATACTGAGATTCAGCTGCTACAGTGATAAAAAATTCATCCAAAAGGGTTAGGTGTGTTAACTCAAACTCTGCTAACAGAGCCACTTGTAAGAACAAGGTGACCTTCTGTTCAATTCAATTAAAGCAGTAAAGAGAGATTTTTAATTCTTCAGCAAAATTAGCTGTTTGTCAAAATCAGCTACTTTGCAAGCAGAACACGACTTCTAAAAAGGTACTTTTTGTCTCTCATGCAGACTCAACAAAGGTTTATTTGAAACTTCGACGGTATGCCTCACGGACTCATTCCTAGTATAATCAAAACAACCCCCCCGGGTCTTGTCTACAACTGTTCCACACACGTGATGTCAGATCCACAGATTTACCAAAACAGAAGCGTACACGTCAATGAACTGCAGTGTGATCATATACTGTTTAAATATACTGTGTATACAGTATGATACCGTATGGTTTTAAAGCCATACATAAATACTATGTGAAAAATGTTTAAGATGGTGGTTAAACACTCTGTTGGTATGGATGGCAACTGGACGGTGACAGATATGTTTATTTTTGCAGTTTATTACTAAACAGGCACCTCTACTACTCCACATTCTCTCCTGCTCTCTTCCTGATCTCCCCCTGTTCTAGTCACGTTCTCCCATTAAGCCTATCCAGCAACTGAACAAGAAAACTCCACAAACATTTCAAACTGCTCAACTGAACAAAACTACAACAGGACCCAAGATTACATTAATATTTCACTATCGTGTGGTATCAAGTTAGCATATAATCTCTTTTACAACAATAACCGCAAATGTTTTTATTACATATCCTTCAAAAATGATAAAACATTATAGCTTTTTTATGAACTATATAAACTTTATATAGTAATAGGTTTATTCCATGCTGAAAGGAGAAGAAAGAAAACACAGTGTTTAAGCCATGGAGCCTTCTTTGGGTGTAGTTAGAACAAGCACATCAAAACTTTTCCAAAATTACCATTGCAAGTTACCGAGTTAAAGACTTTGATGCATAACATGTCCATGAAGATGGTGGAATACTGTGTGTACTTTGTATTTTTATATATTTATACGTTGCTTTTTTATATATTTAGCTACCACTACCATCTACTATATATACATTAGGTATATATTACGTATTAGACCATATGGCTTTAAAGCACTACAGTACAGTATGTGTGAAATATATTTTTCACAATCAAAATTTAAAGCTAAATTCTCCTGTTTACGCATTGCTGAAATTTACATTAAGGCACAATATAGATCATATCAATACAGATGTAAGCCTGAAAGAAGCACATTGGTCGTCACAACTAGCCACAGTAGAATATTAAACTATTTTTCATATATTGAACTGAGTAATATTGTTTTAATAATGTTACTCTCTTTTTAGTTAATTCAATATTTAAAATACTGTAGTATACAGTGCCTCATTAGGTTATTTGGTCATTCCACAAATCTCTACAGGAATGACAGTGGCATTGGTGATCTGAAGTCCTTTCTATAAACTGCATTAGCTTTAGGATGTTCAATTACGATGTTTTGCTCTCAAAATAGTCTTGAAAATAAAGTAAATTCTAGATATCAGAAACCTTTAAATGACATACTCATTTGTACAGCTTGGCAATCATCAGTACTTGTACCTAGAAGAGTAGTTTATTCCAAATACTCAGAAGTCACATTTGTACCTGTTCCCCTTATCATATTATTTGTTATGGAGCAACAGTCTATAGAACAGCCACAGCCTTGGCCTCAAAGTCCAGAAATTGGAGGTATGATTTTACACAGCTCTGGCTAGTATTTCTGAAGCTGCACTGCACAAATTGGTCATTGGAGATTGTGAGGCCTCCATCTGATACATCAGTTCTTCCATTTGTGATGTGGAGCCCACTGTTTCTAAAAATGGAAATTACCCAAAAGTGAGACTTTTATAGGTGGCATGTATATTGCCATTCTGTTTTATGTGCTGTGAGGTTTGTAGTGATATGCTGAGTCAAAGTGTCATTTTCTATTAAAAGCTGATTCAAACTCTGATTTCTTGTGTGTTCACAGTATGTCCCAGAAAATCTATATCCAGTTTACAAAGGGAAGGTTGTTCCAGTGGCAGATATAATAACTCCCAACCAGTTTGAGGCTGAGTAAGTACCACTAAAACTACTTTTTAGTATTAAAAAAATATGGATTTATTTAAACTTCTAAACATAAAACATTACAAAACAGAAAATATAATTTAACCCATCTTCTTTGTTTGGACTTTCATCAAGACAATTTGTGAAGAGTTCCATAACACCAGCTTAGCAATGTGGGTAGGGAGTATACGCTGGTGCCTATGACACACTATGTATACAAATGTCTGCTGTTTTCTGACTTAATTACTTAAACTTTACTTAAATTCTTTTTGAAATTGTGTCCTGGAGTCCTTCGTTCATTACTTGAACTTGAAGACATCCCTTGGCACCTGAGCCAAGTACTCCTGTAAGCAGTTAAGCCCCACGTTCATTATGTATAATGTGGCAAAGAGGCAGCATGGGTATACAATAATTAAAGGTCCCAGCACCAAAACCTGGGGAACACTCGAGTTCACACTGAGTCTATGTGGGACAACATCTGATTTAAAAACAGCAAAGATTCATAAATTTACTCCTGATAGCCAAACCAGGGGAAGTCCCAGTGATCCCTAGAAAGTTTGTGACCAGAGGAATGCAATAATTGACACCAAAAGATGCACTTAAGTCTAGATGGAGAAGGATATTATGTAACCTGGGATGAGAAGTCATTAGCAAATCATCAAATGTTTTAGTAAAGAACTAAGCAAGGAAACTACTTAGTAGTTTCATACTGTTAAATTCTGACTGAAAATGTTCATTAGAAATAGGATCTACTTCTATGTTGAAATCACCAGAAAGTAAACTACTTTCTTCATCAGACAAAACGGGGACAAAACAGAATTAGTAACTCTGAAAAGTAATAAAAATTTAGGGGAACAGTAAATCAGAACTACCCATACCAGAACTATCAGCCTGTTTTTGTTTAACCTTTTGTGTTAAAGAAACAGGCATTCAGTGTAACATTCTACTTAGGGATTACAAATCCAGCCATTAAGAATGTACAATGAATAATGTGCCTTAATGCAGCATACATGTCACGTTCTAATGCATTTTTTAAAATAGCCTGTTGCCCGACTGCACTACTTTGTAAAACCACCTGGTCGTGCAGTGAATTTTTAATGTGGCATATGGAAGTATTCTGTGCTGTCACCAGAAATGCCTGATTTTGAATCCCAGTCAATGCACACAAATAGAATTTAATTTTTATACTGTTTTTACTTTTATTATTTTAAGCTATATATATAATATATATATATTACGGTATGTTAAATATCAAATTAATATTAAAAACATAACAAAATTATTTAGCCAGATATGTAAAAAATTTGGTTTATTTACAGATGCAGCCATTCAAAGTAAGCGGTACAGACACGTACCGCAGGTAAGATGACACGCGATACCGCGGTGCGTGATTGGTTGACCGACAGGGGCACTCGTGGTCCGTTGGTCTGTCATAGAAAGACTTACTGTAAACGTCTTTACTGTGCCCGTTGTAGATATTGAATTTTACCACTGAAGGGAAATCTTAGTAGCTGAGCATAAAAAGAATAGGAGCATACTGTAACGCGTGTGAAGGCCATAAACGATATTAATTTTGGAACGTAAACATACAGTATATAGCTGGTCTTGGTACTTTAAAGAAAAAAATACACACCAGTATTCCATTTCTCCCTAAACATTGTAAGCTTCGAAGTCTTTAACTAACGTGATACCGGAGGCAACAAGCATACTTTTAGAATTTGATTAAAAGGGAATATAATATGGAATCGCGTATCTAAAGAATTTAATAATGGTATGATTATATCCGTGTACTGCGGCAGAGCTATGTAGGGCTGTTTCGCCTGCCTGATCATGCGAGCTGTCTTGTAGCCTACTGGTCTAGGTGCGTGACTACCAACTGGCAGGTTGTGTGTTCGAATCCAGCTGGTGCTGGACTTTTCATTTTTATTTATTTATTTTTTAATCGTGTAACATAAACATATTACCGTATGCAAACTGTACTGTATACAGTATGTATATGTATATGTAATGTCTTAACTGTGCCAGTTTAATTGAATTAAAAAAAATATTTAACACGAACATTAAGCTGTTTACATCTTCCGCCTGAGAACAGCCACCCGTTGCTACCCAACGCAGCATGTTGATTGGCTGACACCATCTGACACCCCTCTGATTGGAGAAAAAAGACATGCTGGTTTGCTATACCAGGAAGAGGATTTCTTTCTATTCAAAACGTGTATTTTAAAAGTTTAAGAAGTAAAAACCTTACAGCGTACACAGATTTCTAAACTGATCAGGATCGTTATCTTTGTCTTATGCATAATAATGTTCACCGCTCTGTCCAGCAAATTAATAATAAACTTTATTTTATATAGCTTTTTAAATGAATAAGTAATTAGATTGCTCATAAACCTAATCACTTGCTTTTTCTTTTTATTTAGGCTCAGATTTCAACTATAGATCGTATTATTAATAACCATAATAACAACCAACCAACAAAAACAACCATATAAACATAATACCAACCAAAAACATAGATAACAACCACAATACAAAATCAAATAATCAAACCATTTTACACTCGCAAAGTCCTCCAATTATCATAATCCCGCCCCTTATGCAAAACCAAACCTTCCTCCCATCCCAGTTTATCCTGTTTATCATAAACAAAATCCACCTCAATTTTCAACATAAAGCATTACACAAAATCAATACCTCAACACTCCATACTCAACAACGATAATTCACAAACAGCCAGAACATGTAACTACACATTCCCAAACATACCTAATTTCCATAGCCCCGCCCCTTATGCAAAACCAACATCCCTCCCCTGTTCTCTCTCTCCCCTGGCGGTTGTAATTGTTTTTATTTTCAAATAAATTTTACCAAAGTCATGTATTTTAAAAATCTTAAGATTTTTCTATTTATGTCTTTATTTAGTGGTTTCATTAGTGACAAAGGCTAAACTTTCTTGGAAAAATGTCTTTTATGTAAACCATGTTTGCTATTAATTCATTCAGGGCTAAAATATGTTCATTGTCTTCTAATGAAAGAAGGGTTCCTTTCGCCGTAGTCGGGAGCCTAGCCTTTAACTAGTAAGTACTGTATTTACTGAGTTTTTGAGGGGGGGGGGGGTGTCTTTCGCTGGAAATCTCGCCTCCTACTTTGAAAATACCCGTGAAACCGGTTCAATTCGTCACAGCCAGCACTCCTGCAGAGAGTTGGGTTGTACAGTACTTGCAGTGTATACAGTACACGCGTTATGCTCTTCGTTAATGTCTGTGAAGTTTTATTTAATCTCTGAGCCATACTGATTCTTCTGGAAGCACACCAGTATTCCACTTTCTCCCTAAACATTTTTAGGATCAGAGTCTTACATGTGGTTATTTCGAAAACGTTTGTACGTGCTCCTTCTTACCATGTTACTGTTTACCGTTACTGACCATATTAAGTTTAAGTGCCTGTGGGCACTTTTCCTGTCCGTGGGGGGTGGACCGTCTTTCATTAGAAGGTTAGTCTGTTCTACTCTGAGAATGTAGAGGGGATGGGAAGTGCCCGCGGTCATTTAATTAGTATTAAAATCTTAGTTATCTTTCTAGTTCACAGGTTTGCATGCGTAATTTAATTTTGAAAGCCACTGAGACATCAGGTACTACTGTTGTATTTATGAAAAAGAAACAAAACAAAAAACATACTAACAACTGTGCCATCCTACTCCTTAGTTAATACATTTTATTATTCATAAACAGTTAACATTGTTAGCAAAATATTTTGAATTATATTTAACCCTATTTTTTCTTTAGTTTTGTATTTAACTTATTATATGATAGTCAGACTTAATGTATATTAATGTATATTTGAACAATGAAAATATATTTTTACAAGATTTTACATTAAGCACTTAAAATTAATATGGTTAATAATAGTAAACTGTAACATGCTGTAACAAGATCGGTTAAACTTCGAAGAAAATCCTTTCAGAGAAAATGTTTCAGGTGTGAAGAACAAACCTGTTCCCACACACCCTGCCCCCACTACCATTAGAATATACACAAACATTTTAGCGTTTCATTCTGAGCAGAAGACCCTCACACCTGAAGAGTGCTGGCTGTGACGAATTAAACCGGTTTTACAGGTTTCAATCACAGATTGGGACTCAGTAAAGTAACACACAGCGCCACTGGATTTGATAATACTGTACCTAACCAAAATCCGCAATATGGAAACAGAACCTGTGTAATTGTTGATAGATGATGTACTCGTAACATTTTTTCAAGACGAACTACAACATTTAAAAAATGACTTGTATGTACTTGATATCTCTAATCAATCCACGGGTTCCAGCACAAAACGAAAGTAAAACGCATACCGTTTCGCGCTTCTTATTAGTTGCTCAAAAGTAATTTGACCGTATGAAATGCATAATATAAACCTAGAAACATATACGTGAGCAGTACTTAAGCACTGTAGTATCGGTGTTAAGACATACCTCTCAAATACTGTAAATCAAGTTAAAAATATCTCAAGACCGATTCTGGTCGTAATGAAACCATGTTTCGTGTATGTTTTCTTTTTCATCTTGAAATAACTCATTTCTAAATACCTTTTTCACTGTTAACATCTTGTAGCAACTTTGCGACAAAATATACACTCTGACAGTTCATCCAGCTACCAACATTAAATAAAACAAATCTTAAGATTTCTATTTTTATGTCTTTATTTAGTGGTTTCATTCGAAGCTTACAATGTTTAGGGAGAAATGGAATACTGGTGCGTATTTTTTTCTTTAAAGTACCGAGACCAGCCATATACTGTATGTTTATGTTAAGATTTCCCTTCAGTGGTAAAATTAGATATGAATATTCAATACTTAAACGGGCACAGTTAAGACATTAAATATACATATACATATTGTATACAGTACAGTTTGCATACGGTAATATGTTTATGTTACGCGATTAAAAAATAAATAAATAAAACTGGAAGGTCCAGCACCACCATTATGTTTATATGGTTGTTTTTGTTGGTTGGTTGTTATTATGGTTATTAATAATACGATCTATAGTTGAAATCTGAGCCTAAATAAAAAAGAAAAAGCAAGTGATTAGGTTTATGAGCAATCTAATTACTTATTCGTTTAAAACGCTATATAAAATAAAGTTTATTATTAATTTGCTGGACAGAGCGGTGAACATTATTATGCATGAGACAAAGATAACGATCCTGATCAGTTTAGAAATCTGTGTACGCTGTAAGGTTTTTACTTCCTAAACTTTTAAAATACACGTTTTGAATAGAAAGAAATCCTCTTCCTGGTATAGCACACCAGCACGTCTTTTTTCTCCAATCAGAGGGGTGTCAGATAGTGTCAGCCAATCACCATTCTGCGTTGGGTAGCAACGGGTAACTGTTCTCAGGCGGAAGATGTAAACAGCTTAATGTTCGTGTTAAATAATTTTTTTTTAATTCAATTAAACGGGCACAGTTAAGACATTACATATAATTAATAATAATAATAATTGCTTACACTTATATAGCGCTTTTCTGGACACTCCACTCAAAGCGCTTTACAGGTAATGGGGACTCCCCTCCACCACCACCAATGTGCAGCATCCACCTGGATGATGCGACAGCAGCCATAGTGCGCCAGAACGCTCACCACACATCAGCTATCAGTGGGGAGGAGAGCAGAGTAATGTAGCCAATTCATAGAGGGGGATTATTAGGAGGCCATGATCAGTAAGGGCCAATTGGAAATTTGGCCAGGACACCGGGGTTACACCCCTACTCTTTTCGAGAAGCGCCCTGGGATTTTTAATGACCACAGAGAGTCAGGACCTCGGTTTTACGTCTCATCCGAAGGACGGCGCCTGTTTTACAGTATAGTGTCCCCGTCACTATACTGGGGCATTAGGACCCACATGGACCGCAGGGTGAGCGCCCCCCGCTGGCCCCACTAACACCTCTTCCAGTAGCAGCCTTAGTTTTTCCCAGGAGGTCTCCCATCCAGGTACTGACCAGGCTCACACCTGCTTAGCTTCAGTGGGTTGCCAGTTGTGAGTTGCAGGGTGATATGGCTGCTGGCTAAACATATACATACTGTATACAGTACAGTTTGCATACGGTAATATGTTTATGTTACGCGATTAAAAAATAAATAAATAAAAATGAAAAGTCCAGCACCAGCTGGATTCGAACACACAACCTGCCAGTTGGTAGTCACGCACCTAGACCAGTAGGCTACAAGACAGCTCGCATGATCAGGCAGGCGAAACAGCCCTACACAGTTCTGCCGCAGTACACGGATATTATCATACCGTTATTAAATTCTTGAGATACGCGATTCCATATTATATTCCCTTTTAATCAAATTCTAAAAGTATGCTTGTTGACGTATCCGGTATCACGTTAGTTAAAGACTTCGAAGCTTACAATGTTTAGGGAGAAATGGAATACCGGTGTGTATTTTTCCTTGTGATATTTTAAGCTCTAGTTGAATGATAGGTGTCGCATTTTAAATCATTCTCGTAGCTAGAAATTATGAAACGCCCTGTTAAAAGCAAGGAAGTTTTTATGCCCCGTTGAAGTAAAACAAAATGCCTGACAAAGTATGGCTTGGACAGATTCCAAGTGCTTGTACAAATGTGCTAAAGAAATTATACTTTGAGTATACAGCTTGTCCAAAGTCATCCATTATTAATACTATTAGTAATATCGTCAGCAAAGGCTTTGATGCATAAATATTTCTGATAAAGGTAGGTTGTGTACTTTTGTCCAACTGAGCAATCTTGCTTTCATAAAATATACCAACATTTGAATGACTGATGATTAACATGCTGTAATACACAGTTCAAAATTAAAGGCTCGAATGCTGTACATGAGAGGTTAAGGCGAGAGGTTAAGGCGACGCCGGATAGCTAGTCACGTGACACACGTGATACCGCGTGATACCCCGGTGGGCGTGTCGCGGTATGCCGTGAAATACCTCACCCATTTTGAATGGCTGCATCTGTATAGTTTATAGTTTATCACTTGTTGGGAATGCACTGTGTTTCTTTCAGGTTTTCATCTGCATTAAAATAATCTTTATTTTGCCATAATGCTAATTTCAGCAACAAGTGATCAGGAAACATTTTACTTAATATTTTGATATGTAAAATATATTTCACAAATACTGTACTGTAGTGTTTTTAAAACCACATGGTTTTAGGGGTTTTGTGCTTAACTGGGACAATTATAAATTGTAGCAGTAAGTCACAAAATGATTCTTTGATGGCTATTAGAATCAACCTTGCGGGATAACTCAAACAACGCACACACACAGATACTATTACACGAGAATACATTTATTAATGCGTAAAATGTGCATATAAACATAACAGATCTTATCGTTAGGGTTAGCAGAATACTACAGGTATATATTCAATCATAAAGAGTTGCAAACCAAGAGGGACATACATTTAGTATACCATTCATTTAGACTGTTTCATAAATGAACTTGGTTACAACATCTACACTAGATACTCAAAAGCAAGTACATCACTCATAGGAATTATATTGATATTAACTGGGGTTGAGGTAACAATTGAATTCTCGAGCTGTAATGCAGAATGCTGAATACTCATCCAATCTGTGTGGATTCAGATCTCCCACGGACACAAACAGCGGCAGGCTTGTTGCGTCCAATTGGCGTTCTCTGGCCCGGTGCCAAGCAGTGGTGTTACAGCTGGAGAGAAGTGGAAGAGATTTCTGCTGCGATGCTGTAGCAGTGGGCTCTCTGAAGACCGGCTAGTTAGTTCTGGCTTACTAGCAGAGTTTGTGCACAGGAGAAAAGTGACTGCGGGTCCAAGTAGGTCACACTCTTTAGACAGGAAGAAGACTGGTTCGTTTCTGATGTAGCGCTAGTTCTGAATACTAATTTCAGCTGTCCACAGTTCCGACCGTAGCTGCTGGGCTAACCTTGGGTGGATCATGTGGTTACGCGCTGGCAACCTCCGTTCTCGACTCTAAGAACAAAATAAAGTCCTGATACTCGGACACACTGGTCATTACATGGTTGTCTGAGCTGAGTCTGAGGATGTCCAGGAGGAGCCCGGAGTCTGAGAATGTCCAGGAGGCACTCCGAGTCTAAGAAAGTCCAGGAGGCGTGCTGAGTCGAGTATTTCCAGGAGGCAGACCTTCTGGGCTCTGTGCTGCCTGTTTTACCTGAAGGAACTACGGTCGTTCATTGGTTGAAAGCTTCGTGGGCCTCACGTGGGGTTACCTGCCCCACCTGTTCCTGATTGGCTGAGGATGAGTAACAATGCACTCTGACTTTAGGGTTGTAAACAACTTTGAATGAGTCTCTCCCTTGGAATCTCCCAGATGGTGAGGCGCCAGAGATAACCATTTATTAGGGGTACTGGAGAATCTCAGCATTGGGAGTTGTTCGTTATCAGGACAATCTATCAGCTAGAAAAACCCCTTTAATCTGAACCAAATAGAATGGCCTCTCTGTATCAAGCACCACTGAGATGAAGGAGAGAGGGACTGGCAAGGGAGCAGCAAACTTAATTCCTGTACTTTAATAAGCCTTGCCGCTACATATCGGTCCATGTGGGTCCTAATGCCTCAGTATAGTGACAGGGACACTATACTGTAAACAGGCGCCGTCCTTCGGATGAGACGTAAAACCGAGGTCCTGACTCTCTGTGGTCATTAAAAATCCCAGGGCGTTTCTTGAAAAGAGTAGGGGTGTAACCCTGGCGTCCTGGCCAAATTTCCCATTGGCCCTTACCAATCATGGCCTTCTAATAATCCCCATCTATAAATTGGCTTCATCACTCTGCTCTCCTCCCCACTGATACCTGATGTGTGGTGCGCGTTCTGGCGCACTATGGCTGCCGTCGCATCATCCAGGTGGATGCTGCACATTGGTGGTGGTGGAGGGGAGTCCCCATTACCTGTAAAGCGCTTTGAGTGGAGTGTCCAGAAAAGCACTATATAAGTGTAAGCAATTATTATTATTATATCCCCTCTTTTTGAAGGTCACGAGGTCCTGAGACGTTGTTATCTTCAAACCAAAACACAGGGTTAAGTGATGTCCCTTGTATCATTAAAACATTAACCTTAAATGTCCACATTACTCCTCAAGAATTCATACAGGAACCAGCATTGGAAACAAACATGATGAATAACATCTGGAGTATATATAAACAAGGTAGGCGACATCATCTCAGTCTAGGCATTACACATCAGGAAGTTCACTGATAGTATCAGATACCTCTGTAGTAGGCAGATATTTGGGAAGAAATCACTTTCTTTTTTTTTTGACATGCTACAGATGCAGCCATTCAAAGTGAGCGGTACAGACACGTACCGGAGGTACAGTGCCTTGCGAAAGTATTCGGCCCCCTTGAACTTTTCAACCTTTTGCCACATTTCAGGCTTCAAACATAAAGATATAAATTTTTTATTTTATGTGAAGAATCACCAACAAGTGGGACACAATTGTGAAGTGGAACGAAATCTATTGGATTTTTGAAACTTTTTTAACTAATAAAAAAATGAAAAGTGGGGCGTGCAAAATTATTCGGCCCCTTTACTTTCAGTGCAGCAAACTCACTCCAGAAGTTCAGCGACGATCTCTGAATGATCCAATGTTGTCCTAAATGACTGATGGTGATAAATAGAATCCACCTGTGTGTAATCAAGTCTCTGTATAAATGCACCTGCTCTGTGATAGTCTCAAGGTTCTGTTGAAAGCGCAGAGAGCATCATGAAGACCAAGGAACACACCAGGCAGGTCCGTAATACTGTTGTGGAGAAGTTTAAAGCCGGATTTGGATACAAAAAGATTTCCCAAGCTTCAAACATCCCAAGGAGCACTGTGCAAGCGATCATCTTGAAATGGAAGGAGTATCAGACCACTGCAAATCTACCAAGACCTGGCCGTCCCTCTAAACTTTCAGCTCAGACAAGGAGAAGACTGATCAGAGATGCAGCCAAGAGGCCCATGATCACTCTGGATGAACTGCAGAGAACTACAGCTGAGGTGGGAGAGTCTGTCCATAGGACAACAATCAGTCTTACACTGCACAAATCTGGCCTTTATGGAAGAGTGGCAAGAAGAAAGCCATTTCTCAAAGATATCCATAAAAAGTCTCGTCTAAAGTTTGCCACAAGCCACCTGGGAGACACCCCAAACATGTGGAAGAAGGTGCTCTGGTCAGATGAAACCAAAATCAAACTTTTTGGCCACAATGCAAAACGATATGTTTGGCGTAAAAGCAACACAGCTCATCACCCTCAACACACCATCCCCACTGTCAAACATGGTGGTGGCAGCATCATGGTTTGGGCCTGCTTTTCTTCAGCAGGGACAGGGAAGATGGTTAAAATTGAGGGGAAGATGGATGCAGCCAAATACAGGACCATTCTGGATGAAAACCTGTTGGAGTCTGCAAAAGAGCTGAAACTGGGACGGAGATTTATCTTCCAACAAGACAATGATCCCAAACATACAGCAAAATCTACAAAGGAATGGTTCACAAATAAACATATCCAGGTGTTTGAATGGCAAAGTCAAAGTCCAGACCTGAATCCAATCGAGAATCTGTGGAAAGAGCTGAAAACTGCTGTTCACAAACGCTCTCCATCCAACCTCACTGAGCTCGAGCTGTTTTGCAAGGAAGAATGGGCAAGAATTTCAGTCTCTCGATGTGCAAAACTGATAGAGACATACCCCAAGTGACTTGCAGCTGTAATCGCAGCACAAGGTGGCTCTACAAAGTATTAACGCAAGGGGGCCGAATAATTTTGCACGCCCCACTTTTCATTTTTTTATTAGTTAAAAAAGTTTCAAAAATCCAATAGATTTCGTTCCACTTCACAATTGTGTCCCACTTGTTGGTGATTCTTCACATAAAATAAAAAATTTATATCTTAATGTTTGAAGCCTGAAATGTGGCAAAAGGTTGAAAAGTTCAAGGGGGCCGAATACTTTCGCAAGGCACTGTAATTGGCTGCGGCGTCGCGCATCATGACTCAAGATGACGCGGGGTACCGCGGTTCTTGATTGGTTGACCGACAGGGGCACTTGTGGTCCGTTGGTCTGTCGTAGAAAGATTTACAGTACAGTACTGTGCCCGTTGTAGATATTGAATTTTGAATTTTACCACTGAAGGGAAATCTTAGTAGCTGAGCATAAAAAGAATAGGAGCATACTGTAACGTGTGTGAAGGCCATAAACGATATTAATTTTGGAAAATAAACATACAGTACTGTATATGGCTGGTCTTGGTACTTTAAAATAAAAAATACACACCAGTATTCCATTTCTCCCCAAACATTTTAAGCATCGAAGTCTTTAACTAAAGAGATACCGGAGTCAACAAGAATACTTTTAGAATTTGATTAATAGGGAATATAATATGGAATCGCGTATCTAAAGAATTTAATAACGATATGATTATATTCGTGTACTGCGACAGGGCTGTGTAGGGCTGTTTCGCTTCCCTCTTCATGCAACTTCCCCTGTAGCCTACTGGTCTACGTGCCCGACTACCAACTCACGTGTTGTGTGTTCAAATCCAGCTGGTGCTGGACTTTTCTTTTAACAAACATTTCTTTGAAAAAATAGAATAGCGATATTATGGACAATCAATTGACTTTTATATTTCAAAATATCACAACATGATCGATTCTAAGTCATTTTTGATAACAATCAACAAACATTTCTTTGAAAAAATGAGACGTTTCCCTTGGTCAGTTATATAAATATATAATATATAAATTAATTAAATTTAACTAACGTGAAATAGCGTGTGAAAATGTGGTAGTTTTAAGCTTTTCTGCTAATATAATATGGAATCGCGTATCTAAAGAATTTAATAACGATATGATTATATTCGTGTACTGCGACAGGGCTGTGTAGGGCTGTTTCGCCTCTCTATTCATGCGACTGTACCAGGAAGAGGATTTCTTTCGATTCGAAATGTGTATTTTAAAAGTTTAAGAAGTAAAAACCTTACAGCGTACACAGATTTCTAAACTGATCAGGATCGTTATCTTTGTCTTATGCATAATAATGTTCACCGCTCTGTCCAGCAAATGAATAATAAACTTTATTTTATATAGCGTTTTAAACGAATAAGTAATTAGATTGCTCATAAACCTAATCACTTGCTTTTTCTTTTTATTTAGGCTCAGATTTCAACTATAGATTGTATTTTAATAACCATAATAACAGCCAACAAACAAAAACAACCATATACACATAATACCAACCAAAAACATAGATAATGACCACAATACAAAATCAAATATATCAAACCATTATACTCTTGCAAATTCCTCCAATTATCATAATCCCGCCCCTTATGCAAAACTAAACCCTCCTCCCATCCCAGTTTATCCTCTTTATCATAAACAAAATCCACCTCAATTTTCAACATAAAGCAATACTGCTTACTGGGTTTTTGAGGGGGGGGGGTGGTCTTTCGCTGGAAATCTCGCCTGCTTCTGCTTTACGAGTACAACCCCCTCTCTGCCGGAGTGCTGGCTGTGACGAATTAAACCGGTTTCACAGGTATTTTCAAAGTAGGAAGTACAGTGTTAACTGGTAGCTGGGCTCCTCAATGAAATCCCTTTAACATGCTAATGCGTTGGTGTAACAGTCCGGGAGTGGCAAGCTTCCAATGTCAACTCGACTCGATTGGAAGACAATGAACGTATTTTAGCCCTAAATGAATTAATAGCAAACATGGTTTACATAAAATACATTTTTCCAAGAAAGTTTATAATAATACGATCTATAGTTGAAATCTGAGCCTAAATATAAAGGAAAAGCATTTTCAGAGAGCAATCACGCTGTGTTTATGTAGAAAAAGCGATTAGGTTTATGAGCAATCTAATTACCTATTCGCTTAAAACGCTATATAAAATAAAGTTTATTTAAAGATGAATGATCAGTGTCGCAGTTTAAATAATTTTTGTAGGAGGGCTTGGACAGATTCCAAGTGCATTTTTGCAATTTACGTTGCATTGTCCAATGTGCTGTTGTAATACAGTTTAGAATACAGTTAGTCTAAGCTTTATCAGCTTTATTTATGGGTTGCAATTTAGAAAAAGTCAAAAACCGTAAAAATGCAATTTAGAGCTTTCTGGCAAGAGGAGACACCCAAATTATAATGTAACATGCCACTGTTTGTACATGAACAAAGTTCTACTGCAATTTTCCTTAGATACGCGATTAAAAAAAATAAATTTTTTGAATCCCCGGCGGAACACACTCCATAAGAATCAGCACTTTAATACAGTATATCGCCTTTAAACACATATATTTAAACACGCGTTTACGATTTAAATCAAAACGCGATTCAAATCAATATAAATGTTTATTTTGTAACGCTTAGGTGACTATTCATTGTTATTAAAAAGACTTAAATTCGATCATGTTGTGATATTTAGAAATATAAATTTGTTTGGTGCGAGTGAGGTTTTATTTAATCTCTGACCAAGGGAAACGTTTCATTTTTTCAAAGAAATGTTTGTTAAAAAATAAAGTCATAGTTCCATGGGATTCAATCACAGACCATGTGACATGGGAGTCAGGATACTAACACACAGCGCCACCAGATTTGATAACGCTATAAAAACGCTATAAAATAATGTGACTAGGCACAGAACACGTTTACAGCACAGTACAATAATAAATGCTGACCATGACTTTAGAAGCATAAATGACCTTACACTCAATTTAAACACAAGCTGTCTTTAGCCCTATAAGCTGGTTCATACAGAAATGTAGAGATCCAAGCTCAGAACACACAGCTTCATTAGCGTATTCATATGCAGGACAACTAGAGAAGACGTTTTACAGAGGATGGATTTTTAGAAACATCCCATCAGTGACATCACTGAAGTCAACTCCTAGGTACTGTAACTGTCGTGTGGATAGTTTCACAAGAATCAGACAAAGGTTTAAGCATCACTTGTTCTAGATAAAACGGCAAAAAAAACAACAACAACCCATAATGTACTTCTTTGCGGCTCTGCTTGCCCAAATCATATATTCACAACGTGAAATTTAGAAAATAATATTACGTAACCAAAATCCGCAATATGGAAACAGAACCTGTGTAATTGTTGATAGATGATGTACTCGTAACATTTTTACAAGACGAACTACAACATTTAAAAAATGACTTGTATGTACTTGATATCTCTAATCAATCCACGGCGACATTGTTAAAGCAGAGTCCCTGCACAAAACGAAACTAAAACGCCCTGGGCATACCGTTTCGCGTTTCTTATTAGTTGCTCAAAAGTAATTTGACCGTATGAAATGCATAATATAAACCTAGAAACATATACGTGAGCAGTATTTACGTAGTAACGGTGTTAAGACATACCTCTCAAATACTGTAAATCAAGTTAAAAATATCTCAAGACCGATTCTGGTCATAATGAAAACATGTTTCGTGTATGTTTTCTTTAAAGTACCGAGACCAGCCAAATACTGTATGTTTATGTTCCAAAATTAATATCGTTTATGGCCTTCACACACGTTGCAGTATGCTCCTATTCCTTTTATGCTCAGCTACTAAGATTTCCCTTCAGTGGTAAAATTCCATATGAATATTCAATACTTAAACGGGCACAGTTAAGACATTAAATATACATATACATACTGTATACAGTACAGTTTTCATACGGTAATATGTTTATGTTCCTAAATCAATCTCTTTTATGAGCACGTGAAAGGCATGGTGAATCGATTCTCAAAAATTACTGTACTTTGCATGATTGGAAACAAATGCGTGATTGCGAAATGCTGTGGTTTTACTTTTACAAAGACGGTCAATGAAAAAAAGAATGTTGACATGATCAGATTTTCCCTGGTTCAGAAAAAAAGATCTAAAGTGCTACACATAATTTTCTTAATTCGATGTATTTAAAGCAGTGAACCACTGTAGGTGTAACATAACATTCAGAAATACAATCACGTATTTGAAAAATAAAAACGATTACAATCTAATCCTTCCACGTTTGATCCCAAAATCCCAAGAAATATAAATCTAAACGGGTAGAAAGCTATGCTGAAAGTTTATTTAGATACTTAGAAGACAAAGATACTGTATCAATTTATGTTGCATTAGCCTGATTATGATTAAAAAACACATATAATTAAACACGCGTTTGCGATTTAAATCAGAACACGATTTAAATCAATATAAATGTTTATATTGTAACGCATACTGTCCAGCCTCCATTTCTTTATAAAAATTTACTCTATTGCACACACACACACACAATAGAAGCAGGAAGCAGAAGCAGGGACCGTTGTCAGAAGGGAAGAAGGTGACTATTTATTGTTATCAAAAATGACTTAGAATCGATCATGTTGTGATATTTTGAAATATAAAAGTCAATTGATTGTCCATAATATCGCTATTCTATTTTTTCGAAGAAATGTTTGTTAAAAGAAAAGTCCAACACCAGCTGGATTTGAACACACAACCCGTGAGTTGGTAATCAGGCACGTAGACCAGTAGGCTACAGGGGAAGTCGCATGAAGAGGGAGGCGAAACAGCCCTACACAGCCCTGTTGCAGTACACAAATATAATCATATCGTTATTAAATTCTTTAGATACGCGATTCCATATTATATTAGCAGAAAAGCTTAAAACTACCACTTTTTCACACGCTATTTCACATGCTAGTTAAATACTTCGATGCTTAAAATCGTTAGGGAGAAATGGAATACCGGTGTGTATTTTTCCTTTAAAGTACCGATTCCTGGAATCTGACTGGCTGACACCCTTCTGAAGTGGAAAGCGTACAAGTATCTTTTAATACAGTCTTTGCTGTGCTCTTGAGGATCCTTGTGATATTTTGAGCTCTAGTTGAATGATAAGTGTCGCATTTTAAATCATTTTCATAGTTAGAAATTATGAAACGCCCTGTTAAAAGCAAGGAAGTTTTTATGCCCGTTGAAGTAAAACAAAATGCCTGATAAAGTATGGCTTGGACAGATTCCAAGTGCTTGTACAAATGTGCTAAAGAAATTATACTTTGAGTATACAGCTTGTCCAAAGTCATCCATTATTAGTAATATCTTCGGTAAAGGCTTTGATGCATAAATATTTCTGATAAAGGTAGGTTGTGTACTTTTGTCCAACTGAGCAATCTTGCTTTCATAAAATATACCAACATTTTAATGACTGATGATTAACATGCCGTAATACACAGTTCAAAATTAAAAGCTCAAATGCTGTACATGAGAGGTTAAGCTCCCCCTGGCGGTTTTACAAGGTGACGCCAGATAGTTTCCGGCATGACATCAAATGACGCGCGATTAACCGCGTGATACTGCGTGATACTGCGTGATACTGCGTGATACTGCTTGACACCGCGTGATACCGCGAAATACCCCACCCATTTTGAATGGCTGCATCTGTACCTTTGACTCATTCATGCTACCCAGAGTACATCTTGATGTGAGAGTACAGCATCCAGAGTACCCTGTCAGTCATGATCCAGCTACCCAGCAGCAGTGTAACAATAACCCTGGTTCCTGTTCCCAGCCCCCCTGATGAACCATAAAACTGTGTTTGGTACCTACCAGGGTGGTTTGGGGGCCTGTTCCATTAAAACCAAACTAACTACCTGTACCTCTTCAAGGCTTACTGTTTCTTGGATTTCTATCCAATTTAATAGTGTGGCCCCTGAAGGCATCCACGACCTCAAGTTTGGTCTCATTGTCTGGTTCTAGACAGTACAGTGTTAAGTCACCAAGCTGCACTATGGCCTCCTCGGGAACTTGCAGGAAAACTGTTTGATTAGGCAGCTGCATTGTGGTAGCTGTATCATGCCTGTCATAGTGACAGTTAAATGTGGTGTGCTGACCAGCCATTTACTTCCCACCTACTCTACGTAGGGTTCATTAACCTCCCTCTGCTCGTTATAGTAGCTTTACACCCTTCATTGGTGGAACATTCAGACACAGCCAATGGATAGCTCTGGTAGCCATACCCATCTCAAGATTTGGAACCAAATTCAATCTTGGATCGCCTTCTGGGTGAGCTACGAGCGATGGGGTGGTTAACGTCATGCGCTCCTCTACTGAGAAGAGTGGGATCAAGTGGGTTGGAAATTGTGCCATGGCTAGATTGGCTACAGTGGCACTAAGCTCCCTTAACAGGTCTTGCGTCAACATTCTAGCCTGTTGCACACAAGCGTAAACTGACAATCAAGCCCACTAGGTGGGGGATAAGATTTAACCCTGTTGCATAGAAAGTTACCCTAGGTTTTCCCTAGGCTTTCCAGCTTTTGCTGCTGTTGATACAGCCTGTCGCTACCCTCTGGCATCTCTGACACCTGCCTTCTTGGGGCAGTCAGGGTGAGAGTGCCAGTAGCAAACAAACCTACCAAAAATAGCAAACGCACAACAGTGGCGGCAGCAATCAGTCCTCCCAAAAGTCTTTTAGGGTGGCTGATCCCAGTCATCTCCTTCTGAGTGACTGTCGCCTTTCTAAGCTGGCGCAGCATGTACATGGTGTCTTTCGCAGTATGCCATGTGGCATCCTGGGCAACAACATCTTGGAAATCTGAGGAGATCTGACGCAGCTGCTGATGCTGCTCCTCCATTTCCGGGCCATCTGCTTTTCCGATCTGTTCATGCCTGTGCTCTAGGAACCCCGCTGCAGCGGTGGAGCATGCCTGCTGACCCCCGGCTGAGTGGTCTTCTGGAGCACCTGAGTGATCTGGGATCGTTACCCCATTCTCACTGTTCAGGTCCACCCTGCACACCTCCTGATTGAGGAATCCCTCTATCGGCATGTTATCGTTCGCTGGGGGTGAGTGTAGGACACCTGCTCGCTCCCCCCTTCCCTCGCTAGGGGTTCAGGGAGCTGCCCCAGCACTGGGATAGCTAGTTCACAGTCTTTGAACTCACTATCATTCATCAGGCCCATGTCATGGATTTTGACACCCTCCTTTGCCATGTTCTGCACTGGCAGCCGGGTGGCTTGACCATCCAGCTCCAGTCTGGGCGAACCACTGTTGGTCGGACTCAGACTGACAAACTGAGCTGGTGGCTGGAAGAAAACCTGCTCGGCTTTCATTCTCTGTCCCTTCATGGGGACTGGGTGTGTTGGAAACCCTGCTTTCGAGGCAGGAACAATCAGGTCAATCTCGCTCATTACCTGGTAGTTCTGAGAAATAATGTTACCTGACTGCAGGTTCCCTGGGTCACAGCAGAGGGAATTGGCATCTGGGATCAGGCGTGTCCACAGCGCAGTAGTCCCAGCGTCCAGCTGGGCTCTCTGTCTAACCTGTGAATGTTGCGCCAGGGGCACCTGGCAGTGGCCCTGTGACAGCTGCGGAAGCAGATCCTCACTAATACAGGACTTCTCAGAGCTAAGGGTGAGGGCTTCATCACCAACCTGCTCACCTGCCATCGGGATCCCTTCCACCACTGCGGGGTGGTGGTCCTGACCCCTCTTGGGTGCCAGGGTGCACAGGGAAAGCTCCTTTTCATCACCAGGTGGGGAGATCCGCTCCTCTTTAGGGATGTAAAAGGGGTGTGCTTTACCTGGTGGATCAGGCAGCTGGTTGGAGCACCACTCCTGTGGCAGGGAGGCTGTTGGGACCTCGGCCAGGGCAAGACTTCCCTGTATATCCGGGAAACGAGAATATTTATATTTCTTGTCCAGAGGGAACAGAATGAATCTCTGCATGGGTTTCTGTGTTCAGTGGGCACTGTGTGAGCACAGCATGCCTCTTGGCCCCCCTTTCCTTCTGTACAAAAGGCTTAGGGGCCTTGACCTGATCCCACAATTTCCCTTTCTGGTGATCCACCAAAGGTTCCACTGAGTCGCATGCCCTTTTCTTTTTCTACCCGTTTGAGCTTACCATATAAACCTGATGACATCAAACACTTTTCAACCTCAGTGTCAATCAGTGTCTCACTGTGTAAGACATCTCCCATGGCAACCTTGAGGTAAAAGCTTCTTGCTTTTCCTCTTTGTTTTAACTTATCCAGAAAATGTCTGGAGCCTGCCTGCTCTCTGACTTAAGGGGTGGAGTCAGCACTCGCTTGGGAGTGGCTGACCTCATCCAGGCAGGAACCCTTCCGCTCAATCAGATAGACTGAGGGAGTGGGAGGGGTGGGTCTCCGCCTCCTCCAGTGGAGAGGGGCGTAGCCCGCTCTCCTGAGGTGGAGAGTTCTAGCTCATTCACATTTCCGGCAGCCTTGGGGAGCGTTTGTCCCTGTCCAAATAAAGCCTGTTCAAGCCTGGCCAGGCAAGCAGCTATTGCATCTTTTTGCTTAGCCTTTTTGCTGGCTTTCTCTAGACTTTCCCTCCCCCGGTGTTCTCACGGCGTTTAGGACGCTGGGTGCAGTCCTTTATGCCTGCTTTGGGCCAGGGCATAGCTGGCTCAGGAGCTTCCACTCCTTTGGGCAGGAGGGAATTAACCCTGCTGGCTCTGACGGCGAACACAGTCGCTTTAACAGCTCTTTGCTCGGAGCGACTTTGGACATCATAGTCCCAGGCTTTCTGCGCTAATCTCCTAATATCAGTCATTTTCATGGTATGTGCATCTGTATGCATTAAGATCATCTTTCTGACTGACGGGTGGAGATTCAATTTTAGAAAGACCATACCATCTTATAATAATAATGGTGAGGAGTTGGACCACCTTTAATCACACAAACAATATGCTGTAGAATGTGAAAATGCTAAGACAGAACCTGTAAGTAACAATGCATACCCAACCATATCTCATGTGTTTAACAATCACAATATTAGGTGATAAACAGTAGAACTGAAATCATATTCTCCATTGTATTCAAACTTACATCAGATGCAATTTTTTTAAAAAGCCTGAAATCTTTTAAAACAGAAGTTATTAACCCTACTGTATTTTATACCAAAGTGTGTTTTGTTTGGACTAGACTATGAATTAGTCCCTGAGGCATACCGTCAGAGGTTTCGAAATTCTAACAAAAATCTGTAGTCTATTGAGTTTCCAAGAGAGAAAGTGTTTCATTTTGAGAAGTTATGTATTCCTTGCAAAGTAGCTGATTTTGACAAATGTAAACAACTAATTTTGCTGTGAAGATTTTAAAAACTGGTCTGCCTGACCGTATTGTAACTTATTTGAATGAGCAGGAAGTTACCTTGCTCTCACAAGAGGCTGTGTTAGCAGATGCAGTTATGTTAACACATAAGAATGTGTTTACTGCTTCTGTTTGACGCTCCTCTCAAAGAAATGATAAAAATTCAACATCTCCAACATCAACTGTCATATCTGCCATTAATTTAAGGTCTGTTATGCGAAATGTTTGAGACCCATGTGCTCGCTTAATAAACTCCAAGATCCTGAATGATATGACATTCTATTTGTCTAATTTTGATTAAATAGAAAAAGAAGCTGTTCTGTATTCTGTAGTTGTTAATCTTATTGGAAGTTGATTTATTATAAAACCAATAGCATCAATACAGGAGCAGGACTTGTGGTTGCTCCAGTTCATAGCCTCACATTATGTTGCAAATGTTACCTATTAACATATTAATATATGCAACATGCTCAAATTGCAATGATTGGATAGTTAAGCCTTTCTCAGTCTGTCTGGGGTGTGGGGCTTGGGGATGTCACCCTTCCTCAATTTAATATCTGATACATCACTAGTACCGACGGTGAATGTAAAGTGAATATTTAACTTACGGTGATGTATAGAATTTGTAAAAATGTCAGTATAGTATACATATTAATTAGATTCTATAATTAGAAAATTATTTTATTTATTTAAGATTTTAATTTAAAAATACATTACACATAGTGATTTTAAAATCTTCATATTTAAAAGACCAAATTAAAACAATATTTTTGAGTAGTAATTTGAATTAATTTGTTCCAAACTGTAATGTGCCTTACGGTAAGGTACATTAGTAACTAGGAGTCATAAGTACTGCTGGGAAGTCACTCTGTATGTTGTATGGGAATTGGAATTCCTAAGCTAAAACTGCATCAGTGACTATTGGGAATGTGTATTGAAAGTCCACACCCAGTTTCCCTACCCTCAACTGCAAATAGACAATGCACTACCATGAAACACTCCCTCCAGTGCTACATTGGATGTTTACATGAAATAGGTGCTGTGCACCACAAGTGCAACTTTGTTGTTCTCACATATTTTAAAAAATGCTTGAAAGTTTGCTAACCCTTCAAGGTGGTCATTATTCTAGATGTTATAGAGAAGTTATATGAACCTGAACTCTTAATGAATATATAGAATGAATATCCTAAATAAAGGATAAATAAATACACACTGCCCTATCCCATATGGATAAAAAGAAGACATACGCAAGACTACTATTTATCGACTTCAGCTCAGTTTTTAACACCATCATTCCAGAGAAACTAGTCATGAAACAGTGCACTGGGTCTCAACACCATGGACATACAGACAGACACCTTCAGTAAACATTTATTGTCTCTCCTTGACTCTGTAAGTTGTAGTCAGCATATAACAGGACCAACACACATATTCAGTCATACACTAGACTTAATTATCACTCATAGAGCTGATATTCATCATGTACTAGTCCATCCCATCAATAACTCTTTTTCTGACCACTCTTTAATTACTTTTAAGATTTGACTGCCCTTGATAGCCGCCAAGGAGAAGACTATTACAACAAGACACATCAATGGGGTAGTTAATTAAATTTCATGAACACGATGAACAATGCTAGCTTCATCTCCAGTAATAATGTTCACGAAATCACACATAACTATAATACAGTGGTCAGACAGACCTTTGACGAAATTACCCCGTTAAGGGTAGTCAAAACCTCTAGACACTCTCCTTGGTTTAATGATCAAACACGATCCCTTAAACAGGAGTGCCGCAAACTAGAGCGTAGATGGAGGTCTACTTGTTTGCAAATATTCAAGTTGGCATGGACTGATAGCCTACAGCAATATAAAAAAGCCCTATATAGAGCTCGTTTGGCTTACTACTCTGAACTTATAGAAAGCAATAAAAAAAACTCTTGCTACCTATTTAAGACAATAGTTAATCTAACAAATTCCATTTCTATAGCACCATCTTACTTTAGTAGTGATGATTTCATGAACTTCTTTAACAACAAAATTCACACATCAGACTTCAAACATAATCAAATAAGCCGCAAAGAATTCTCGTACAAAAACATTATGAGCACCTCTTTAGTGTTTTTCAATTAGTTAATGAACAAGAACTCAAGAAATTAAAAGTCAAACAAGATCCCTTCCCCACTCAGCTAGTCAAAGATTCCCTTGAAGTTCTGGCAGGACCTATAATTAGTATGATGAACATGTCCCTTGCATCAGGCATTGGACCTGATCAATTTAAGGTAACGGTGGCTAATGTCACCAGTTCAGTTTGGGGTACCACAGGGATCAGTGCTGGGACCAATATTGTTCTCTCTCTACATGCTGCCGCTAGGTAGGATAATACAAAAACATAATATAAACTTTCATTCATATACTGATGATACTCAAATATACATTGTGTTTACACCAAACGACAACTCTTCTATCATCACTTTGGTTAACGGCATTAATGAAGTAAAGACTTGGATGTGTGAAAACCTTTTGTTACTCAACTCTGATAAAATTGAGATTCTGTTGTTTGGAGGCAACAATACTGATAGGACTACTATAACGTCAGCACTTAACTCAGAGGATTTCAAAATTTGCCTCAAAGACTCAGCACGTAACCTAGGCGTCATATTAGACACAAGGCTCTCATTTAACTCTCATGTTAAAAGTGTATCGAAAACATGCTTCCTACTGTTAAGAAATATTGCAAAGCTAAGGCAGTTTCTCTCCACTCAAGACACAGAGAAATTAATAAATGCTCTTGTATACAGCAGGTTAGACTACTGCAATACCCTACTATCAGGGAGCACCCACCACTCTTTCAACACCTTACAGCGAATTCAGAATGCAGCAGCAAGAATTGTTACTAGGAGCAGGAAGTACAACCATAGAACCCCCATACTTATCTCTCTTCATTGGCTTCCTGTCAGGTACAGGGCGGACTTACAAGGCTCTTAGAGGTCAGGCATCTGTCTGTCTAAGGGAACATATTAATGTTTACCATCCAAGTCACCTTCTTAGATCACAGAATGCAGGTCTTCTTCATATTTCAGGCATTAATAAAATAACAGTTGGCAGTAAAGCCTTTAGTTACAGGGCCCCTAGCTTATGGAACAGTCTCCCACCCTATATTCGGGATGCTGGGTCAATCTCAGTATTAAAATCCAGACTGAAGACCTATTACTTCAGGTTAACCTACTCACATCTTACATTATAGGCTGCTGGTGCTTCTGTACATGCCATTGTATGTCCATGTTGTCCATGCCGTGTTGGCCCACCAGGTAGATACATCTGTTCTGACCAAACTATCCTGTTCTCCTCCCCACATGTCCGGATGGCACCCGGGCTGGGCACCATCTGAGTTGGATGCTGCATCAGTGCCATTGAGGGACATCGTGGATATAGCTATCATTTAGGAGGAATTTACTGGTCTACAGAGATCTGCATGTACTAACACACAGAAGACACGATGGATAGATGAATTAATACCCTCATTAATTTATTTAATTTATTATTTATTTTTTTTAATTATATAATGTTAGCTTGCCCAAAGGGGTTGGGCAACCAGTTGACCTTGGACCCTTATTAAGGTGTTTTTGGTTCCTCTCCTCTGTTGTCTTCTGGTCTTCTGTTCTGTATTGACAAAATGCATGGTTACATTGTTAACTGCCTTGGGGCAACCTTGTTGTGAAAGGCACAATATAAAAATAAATTGAATTAAATTAAATTTCAATAGGATTCAGGTCAGGGCTTTGACTTGGCCATTCCAGGACATGGAACCTCTTCTTCCATTCTTTGATTCAAGATTCAAAAATTTTTTTATATTTCTCAGCTCATGATTCCCTCAGTTATGTCAAGTTGGACCAGATTGATGAGCATCCACTACTTTTATCCTCAGTTCTGCTGATGTTTCCATACCTTGAGGCATGATTCTAGACTCGTAGGAAGAGTAATTGACCTGCTTTCTTGCAATTATTTATGTTTGCTCCTCCCTAACACATCATTTCAGATCTTCAGTTTCATTGGTTATCACGGTTAATTGGTTAACACTCTGTCATTGACCCACCAGATCCTGCTGATCCTGCTTTACCTTGATGCTTTGCATTTATTTTTGCACCTGCACAAATTCTGTATAATGTGTGTATTATTTTGCTGCATGTACATTTTCTTTCAAAACGCTCAAATTGGTGAATAATTATACTTTATTTCAATTAAGAAGTGACAAATTCTGTTTAAATATGCATTTTGTGGTAAACAAAATTAAAAATATCAAATTATGCAATGCATTCACAAACTTTCAAGCATGGATGTAATTATATCAACTGCTAAGAAGAAAAATGGGCAGCAAAAAATGTATAAAAAACTTAAATTAAAATTTTACAATTTAAAAATGATGTATTGGCATTAAATCTGTATTTAAAACTAAATACTGTATACATATAAAAATCTGGTTTGTGATTTCTGTTTAAGGGCATCTTTAATTTCCCTTGCTCTTACCGAGCATCTTGGAGATTGCTGGTCTGGAGATCCATTCATATTATTACTTTTGTATTAGTATTAATTTAGTTTTTGACATACTGTGATATATCAAATTATCAGAAATTTGGATATAATTTGCATATTATTTTATTGGTGAAGAAAGTCTTTGTTATGCCCAAGGGAAAGTTTGTTAAAGAGGTTTTGGCTGGAATCGAACTCAGATCCTGTCCGGATTTTATCACTGAGCCACCAGTGCATCACTCTAATTTGTGTTTGATTTTTCATTACACAAGATGTAGTTAAAGGAGCATGTCAACACCTTCACAGAATAAATGCAACAATAGACAGAGTTAAAGATGTTGATACAGGCAGTGCTTGTGATGAAGGTTGAATAATGTTGTGTGTCTCATTTTTTATTCTTAGCTACCACTATATGATATATGTACAGATGCAGCCATTCAAAATGGGTGGGGTATTTCGCGGCATACCCCGGTGGGCGTGTCGCGGTATCACGCGGTGTCACGCGGTGTCACGCAGTGTCACGTGGTTAATCGCGCGTCATTTGACGCTCTGCCGGAAACTATCCGGTGTCACCTTGTAAAACCGCCAGGGGGAGCTTAACCTCTCATTTACAGCATTTGAGCTTTTAATTTTGAACTGTGTATTACAGCATGTTAATCATCTGTCATTAAAATGTTGGTATATTTTATGAAAGCAAGATTGCTCAGTTGGACAAAAGTACACAACCTACCTTTATCAGAAATATTTATGCATCAAAGCCTTTACCGAAGATATTACTAATAATGGATGACTTTGGACAAGCTGTATACTCAAAGTATAATTTCTTTAGCACATTTGTACAAGCACTTGGAATCTGTCCAAGCCATACTTTGTCAGGCATTTTGTTTTACTTCAACGGGCATAAAAACTTCCTTGCTTTTAACAGGGCGTTTCATAATTTCTAACTACGAAAATGATTTAAAATGCGACACTTATCATTCAACTAGAGCTCAAAATATCACAAGGATCCTCAAGATCACAGCAAAGACTGTATTAAAAGATACTTGTATGTATCAACGCTTTCTTTTCCTTATACCAGATTTTATGGAACCACTTCAGAAGGGTGTCAGCCAGTCAGATTCCAGGAATCGGTACTTTAAAGGAAAAATACACACCGGTATTCCATTTCTCCCTAACGATTTTAAGCATTGAAGTATTTAACTAGCATGTGAAATAGCGTGTGAAAAAGTGGTAGTTTTAAGCTTTTCTGGTAATATAATATGGAATCGCGTATCTAAAGAATTTAATAACGATATGATTATATTTGTGTACTGCGACAGGGCTGTGTAGGGCTGTTTCGCCTCCCTCTTCATGCGACTTCCCCTGTAGCCTACTGGTCTACGTGCCTGACTAACAACTCACAGGTTGTGTGTTCAAATCCAGCTGGTGCTGGACTTTTCTTTTAACAAACAGTTCTTCGAAAAAATAGAATAGCGATATTATGGACAATCAATTGACTTTTATATTTCAAAATATCACAACATGATCGATTCTAAGTCATTTTTGATAACAATGAATAGTCACCTTCTTCCCTTCTGACAACGGTCCCTGCTTCTGCTTCCTGCTTCTATTGTGTGTGTGCAATAGAATAAATTTTTATAGAGAAATGGAGGCTGGACAGTATGCGTTACAATATAAACATTTATATTGATTTAAATCGTGTTCTGATTTAAATGGCAATCGCCATATTATTTTCCATATTATTTTCTTAGCTACCAAAATGTCCTTTAGTTACATGTTTTCAAATAAATATTCCCTCTTAAATTATTTTTTAAAAGTACTACAATAATGACAAATATTCATAGAAAAAAGTGTAAAGTGTATAAACTTTATATAGTTAGGATGAGCACATCCAAATTTTTCCAAAATAACTACAGTAAATGACCTCTACCAGCTATATACAGTATGTATAGTTATTTTCATTAATAAATATAATTTATGATGTTTAGAGATGTTATACTTTCCCTTTAGTTACATAATTCTAGATTAATATTCCATATTAAGTGGAATTAAAGATGATAAACAGTAGGGACATAGATTAAAAGAAGCAATTGTTGCACTAACACCTAACACACCAAAAGTGCCACCTATCGATTATACTTGGCCAGCGAACCACACACTGTGTTACGCTGGGGTATTGCTAACGCGGTAATGAGGATTAACAAGCATTCTGAGTAGCTGCATCTGTATTTTTAGACATATATCTAAATGAAGAATGAATGGCAAACCAGAACCCTAATGAGATTTTTCAGTAGAGCTACAGTATATTCAGAGCAAGTAGCAGCTCAATTCCACAGCCAGTACTCATTAAAATATAAATGCACACATTTATTGTATAAATACAATCACACACCTGAAGAAGGCTCCATGGCCGAAACGTTGTGTTTTCTTTCTTCTGTTATTTAGCATGGAATAAACCTATTACTTGTTCCTTTGCAGCCTTGCATGCTGACACAGCTACCCACCTGAAAATATAAATAGGTGCAAGTTAGACAAAACTTGCCCCTGTGCGAAAATGTACCATTTTGTTGAATTACAGTGATGTATCCCCATTTTTTAAGTGAAATTTTAATCAACATTTGAATTTTTAAACTGAATACTTTTATGAATGAAAGATGTTAATTGTCAGCAAAAATTTAATACTAGTTGAAAGCTTTGGTTGCAATAACTTTGAGCATATGTGGTTAAGTCTCTACCAACATTACAAATCACGATGGAGATTTTTTTTGCCCCTTCTTTGTAGACATGATCAAGCTCTGTCAAGTTGGTAAAGGATTGTTGATGGACTGCAATTTTCAAGCCTTGCCACAAATTCAAGTCAGTCAGGAGTTTGACTAAGCTGCTTAAGGACATTAACCCTGTTCTTGTTAAGCTACTCTAGGTTAGATTTGCCCTTGTGTTTTGGGTCAGTGAAATCCTTTGAGATTTTTACTATGCCTTGCTTCATTTATTTTACCCTCAGTCTTGACAAGCTTCCCTGTACCTGCTGATGAGAAGCAGCCAATTTACATAATGATTCCATCACCATACTTGCCAGGTGGTGTGATGTTGACCGTATAATATACTTTGTTAGGTTTGTTACAAATGTTAACACTTTGTATTTAGACCAGTAGCAACAATTTATGTAGCAACATTTTCCATATTTATAAATTAAAAGAATGTTTTTCACTGTACTTCACACTAAACACATAGAATTTTACAGATCTTCAGTACAGTATACACTGATTAATAACAAGGGAACTTTGTTGCTGCTGTTTTTTCACACTCGGATGCTCAGAACACAGAAACAGCTTTCTAAAATGTCATTCATTTACATATATAGTAGTTAAACAATTCAATGTGAAATCCTGAATTAAAATCCATCTTGTGGTGGAACACTGAATTACAAATGTTACAGTCTACTTATTTTTGTAACTTAAAATCAGCATATTTTTTGCTTCTTTGTTATACAGTCATTTATGGCAGGCTCCATACAGAATTTTACAGAATGGTAAATTAACAGAATTACAGAATGGTAATTTCATCTATAGGAAAGTGTACATAGCTCAAATACACTAAAACGGAAAAAAACATGCTGAAAAAAGTTCAAACATGTTAGGGCATACAAAATATGTATACACATATAAATATGTAACACAATTTAAAGAAGCAGAAAAGGGTAGTGTAAATGTTAAAAACAATTTTTACATTTAATGAAACCCTTGTTTTTTTTAGAATGAAGTGGAGATCTGCATTCATCAAAGAAGGGAACAGGAACACTGTACATTTTCCCACGCTGAAGCTTTTTTGTTTCCTTTTTTTTAGTTGAACCGATCTAATTTAGAGTCACAAATTGTGTCTTTATGTCTTTTCTCAAAACAATGACTCCTGTACAACCTATGTGGTGGGTCAGACATGCCCATCTGACCCACTCATACATCAGACTACAAGACTACATTGTGCTACAAGCTGTGCAGAGGTGTATGGGAGGTTCAGTGCTGATTGGAGGAGAAACACATCCTTCAGTGATGTCACCTTGAGCCTGCATGTGCCCAGGAAGAATTAGGGGCTATTTCTGCAGGATCTTTTTCCATCTGTTCTTGGGGGAAAACCTGGTCCTAGTCACGTGACCCAGGCTTGAATTTGGGGTCTCTAGATTTGAGATGAAGCAGTGTCTTGTACTGGTTAAGCCATTTGGGAGCTCTTCATGTATGTCTTTATATGGTAAACTAAATAATTATATAATATAAAATGTAAATGTAAATAATATAAAAAATCTTAATTATTTAGAGGCCTTGCTCAACTATCAAGTGTGATTTTCTCACATAGTCTTAAAGTAATATTCTAGAAGAGAGATATACAGTAAAATAAACATTCCCAAAAGACCGGATTCTAAATGACAGGGCAGGATAGATTTAAGATATTTTTTAGACATAGGAACAAGTAAAGATGAATTCCATATTACAAATTAGAAGAAAAGAAAAGACAATATTTTGATGTAAAGCCTTCTTTGGGTTTGAGGAAGAAAATGGTAACTAGCAAGAATATAAAGCACAGGATAACAAAAAACACTTAAAAGAGCAGGTTAGAATGGTCACAGAGCAGATGAGAAAAAGAGTTTTGTGTGAAAAGCTGAAATTAGTCTAACACTTAGAGAAGATCCTAGTTTGTCTAAGAATACTCTTGGCTTCTGATGTCTTTTTAGAATAATATCTCTGGAATTCCATAAAAAAGGGCACAGACAGAAAGGTCAGTGAAATCATAGTTGAGAGTGGGGAAATGGGAAACTATTGGTTTAAAGACATTTAGATCCTCACTACTCTGAGGTTTCCTTGAAACTGTCTTCTCTCACGGATGTGAATTGAAGAGTATTTTCTGCATGAGATGTAATAAGATTGTGAGATATACATGACGTTTTCTGGGTTATTTTGAAATGGACAGAGGGGCTTTGTGTGTGATACTGCAGGTTATGCACCAGCTTGTTCTGGATGGTGTCTATGAGTGGTTAAGGGATCTGTGGAATTGAAAGTTGCAGAAATTAGGTGGTCATTAGTTTGAATGATAGCAGGGTCTTGAAAAAAATGGTGCCACACTGGAGCTAATTGTTTAGCAACAAATTTGAAAATAAAATGCATTTAATTTATCAGGACCATTATAGTTTCATTATGAAAGTATACAACACTTTTACAATTTTAACTATTCATATCTTAATTTACAATAATTACAACCCCATTTGAACTGTTACGTTAAATTGATTTAAGATATTTAAACATTTGTCAGTGTTGTCTGCTTTATCAAACCAGGTAAAAAATATTCCATTCACTTGAAAACTCAAGTTTATTATCA
The DNA here is from genome assembly GCF_059453375.1 of Lepisosteus platostomus. Taxonomy (NCBI): domain Eukaryota; kingdom Metazoa; phylum Chordata; class Actinopteri; order Semionotiformes; family Lepisosteidae; genus Lepisosteus; species Lepisosteus platostomus. The sequence continues at coordinate 34,901,983 of NC_142612.1, forward strand.
GTGACAATTGATTTCCTGAGTGAAGACCTTCCTGTCATTCTCTTCATAATGTTTTCTAGGTTATTAACTTTAAATACTCTAGATCCCCCAAATGCTGCTTACTGTATGTGCCTGTTATCCATCTAAAAAGTTTAGACTGCTTAATTAGGATACACCTTGCTTCATTTGTGAGTTACAGATATACAGTTTTTTTACATGCTCAACAAAGCAGTCCCAAAACATCACACTTCCACTACCATGCTTTGATAGTTGGGATATTTTTTGATAGTTCAGTCTAACAGTCATCTCTGGCAAGTCATGAGTGGCCTGCAGTTCTTGGGATTACTCTGTTTTTTTCACAGCTTTTTCAATTCCCTGTATCTTTATTACTCAATGTGTGTTTAGTTCATACAAAATTTGAGAGATCTGGAATTGGTTACTACAAACCCTTTTGGATATATTTTTTTTGATTCAAGAAGGCTGTCGTGGTAAAAGTATAAAATGTCCTTGTTTATCTACTTAATTTCCATATTTATTTTATAAAGACAAACCTTTTCTTGGCACTGTAGTTTGTGAGTGACAGGTATTTGTCCTACATGCTCAGAAGAGAAGTGTGACAGTCCAGATGTTTGTTTGTGAATGACAAATGTATTGTGTTTTAGACATGTTCAGCTTGTCTGCATTTGTGTTCCAGGCTGCTCACAGGGAAGAAGATCAGCACAGAAAAGGAAGCAGTGGAGGTTGGTTTATACTCTGTCTCTGATTTTCACATGCAGTGAACGATGAATCTTCTCCCACATCCCATGTCTGTTGCAGACCGCAGCAAGTTTTCCTCCAGGATTTCTCTGTACTTTGCTGCATCTATTTTTCCTTCTATCTTCACAAGTCTTCCAGGCTCTGATGCAGCGAAGCTTCCCCATTGATACTGCCACCACCATGCTTCACAATAGGGATGGTGTTCTTTCTCAAGTTTTACCAAACATAACAACTACCATTGAGACCAAAAGGATCAATTCTGGTCTCATCAGTCCATAGAATCTTCTAACTTCTAAAGATGTTTGGTTGCACCAGAGCCTATTTAGGTGTGGCATAGTAAAGGGGGTGAAAAGTTATGCAATAACTTATTTTTCTGTTTTATATTTATTATTAATTAAGGAAGATCTGTAGAATTTTGTTTTCACTACCAATATAGAGTGTTTTGTGTCGATCAATGGCAAAAATTCCATATAAATACACTCACATTTCACAGTAAAATGTGTAAAGGTCCAAGGAGGTGAATACTTTTGATAGTCACTGTATCTGCTAGACCCTGTTGCCCTTTCACAGAAAAAAATATAACTGCCACTTTCAAATGTGTAAAAATAATATAAAGGAAGTATGATGCAGTTTTGCTTCATGCTATGTCTTGTTTGTATGTGATGCGGCGGAAGTATCTGGAGTGATGAAATCAGCTAAGACTACTGATGGCAGTGGGAAATCACTCCAGAAACAAAATAAATATCAGAAATACATTTTACATGTGATCAAGATATCAGTTGCACTGATTCTAACACCTCATTCTTAGTGTAAAAGGGCACTGAAAGCGACAGAGGATGTCTTATTCAAAGGGAGATAGAATGATAAATGGTGAGGTCTTGGGTGAGACACACTAATTCAAACTACTCTGGGCAGTTTCCTGACACTTCTTTCAATGAGAGGGTGAAACCTGCACTAGCATGGATAGGCAGACTACTGACCTCTCTTATCCCTCTAGGTAATGGACCTGCTTCATGCCATGGGACCGGACACTGTGGTCATCACCAGTTCAGACCTGCCTTCCTCTTTAGGAGTAAACTACCTGATTGCTCTGGGAAGCCAAAAGAAAGGTGAGATCCTTAATCACACCTAGCAAGATTGTTCCAAGGGTCCCATACTAGCTTTTTTCTTTCTTTATTTGTAAAAAATATTTAATTATTTAAATATTATAATTATTTGGTTTTTATGATGGGAGCAGTCAAGTCACTTCAGAATTAGCACTTACAGTGTAGCGAGGGCTTTCTGAGTAAACCAGCCTCCAGCACCACAGAATTAAATACAAATGTTGTTATATGACAAGCATTACAGTGTTTTCATGTCCACCTGCTGTTTCTTGGTTTTTACCATGCCAATCTGTTGTAACCAACTCATGTCACTCTTTTAGAAAAACAGTTTTATACTCTTATACTTTGAAAGCTGAATAAGTACTATTTTTACTTTGTCATATTGTGGCTTTTATAAGACTAAAACAACAGTTTTCAAAACATATATAAATGGCCAGTCTGACTTCTCTGAGGGGACTGCAGAGTGACTGCAATGGCTCTCTTGGGGAATGCAAGAAATTGAAATTAGCTTTTCTTAAAGTATCAATGTATTGTTGGAGGAGAGATGTGGGCAACTACAGGATTGTTGAACTAACGCTGATTGGGTATGGATTAGTACAAGTAATACATCTTTAACTCACTGGTATAATATTATTAATAGCTAGCCCTTTTGATGCCATCATATTTTTGTTAAAAGACTACCATAGTGTAAGAGTGTTGTACAAGTGCTAATGACATTGTGCTAGTAACATGCTAACACAGTGACAGGCCTGTGCTTCAGGTGTGTCACAATCCTTTCACTCTCATACTCTTCTGAAAAAATAAGAAGGAATGCCTCCACGGGCTATAAGATAATGGCACTACGATAATATTTTCTTAGCTAAATACACAGCCACATAAACAAGCTACTATGTAATTAAATAACGTTCTTTTCTGATAGCTATTACATATTGTGAAATGTACTGTACACGAAAAGCATTTTGCATTTTCACTTTAATGCCTTTACGAAATTCAGCGTGCACACTGTGCTCGTCCAACTCTCACAATTTAAAACTTACCTCTTACACATTAATCTCTAGCCAAGATACAATTACAAATAGTAATTTTTTAATATGTAAATTGTAAAATAGTTAACTTAGTTTTGTATTTAATTTGTTGACTAGCTACAATATTAAAAGTGGACGTCTTTTCAGTAGAAAAATGTTTGGGTACTGCAACTCATGGAACTTGTATTTTTCAACTCATAATGTAGCCATGTTCTTTTTATCTTCTGTAATGTTTCACAATAGCCTTTCCTGGTTTGCTCATCCTACAGTTCTGCCAGACTCCAGATCTTTTTCTTCCTGCTCAAAACATGGAGTGCCACAAGCATTTCTTACGCCTCCACAGCTTTTCTTTTTCTAAGCAAAATGCTCTATGTTTAATTTAATTTAATTAGTACAGCATATACATCTCATTGTTTATCCAATCAATTAACAAATTATAGGAATTCATGACATTATGTGTCAAAAAGACTAGCTGGAAATGGAGAACAGTTAGAAAATCAAAGAGAAGAAGAGAGAAAATGGCACACTCCAGTACTTGTGATTCTCACACAGCAGTAGCCCTAAAGACTGCACAGTTCACATACAGCCCTGGGATTACACCCATTACAGCCATTCTGCTGTTTGCCAGACAGAAAGTAAATTTACAAACAGTGAACCTCATGTGGCGAAATTCATTTCAGTATGACTTTTACTCAAACAGGTCATTATCTTAATTCACTCAAACAAAAATGCAGAGCAATTTTGTCTTCATCATCATCATTGTGGATTATTTTCATGAGTGTTTTGTTTATGTTAACAAAAATGAAAAACAAGTCGTCGAGGAACATTTTAATCACAATTTTCGGCCTATTTCCGTATTTCATGAGAAAAACTTGTCTTGTGGTTTCCTGGTTTAAAATTTATTTTGTAAAGTTAAACTAGCCAGCAGCACATGTGCTCTTTGAAGCTTCACATTTGGAGTGTGATCTTGGTCTGAAACTATCCTGTAATAAACTTGTCTCAGTTAAGCCTGATGGTACAAAAGTGACCCAGCGGATCCGTATGGAAATTCCCAAAGTGGATGCAGTGTTCGTTGGCACAGGGGACTTATTTGCTGCTATGCTGCTGGCTTGGACTCACCATCACCCCAGTGATCTGAAGGTAAATAATACATTCTCTCATTTCTTTTTCAGTTTTTCAGTTCTTTTTTCTTCTTTTCCTTTTTGTCTTAAATATTCTATATCCCTGATGAAGTATAAAATGATACATTTGTGACTTGTTGATATCACAGCAGCATTATCATCATGTAGCCTGATCTCTTCAGATGTCGGAATCAGAGCAAGTACGGGCCTGGTCAGTACTGGGATTGGAGACCTCCAATAAAATCCAGGTTTCCAGTGGTGTTGGTGGACCAATAGATAACATTCTTCACCCTAGACTAGAATTTGCAAACCAGCATCTCATTAATGACTGGAGACATTAAACGGAGGTCCTGACGTATGAATTTCAGTGTGACCTAATAAACCAATAGCCACTATGCAATTTTTTCATTAAGTTGAAATTAAAATAGAAGAGACTCTTTGAAATATATTGCAACATTTCAATTCTATATCGACAATAATGTACAATTAGACTTGAATGCTATATTTTGTCAATTTAACAAGAATTATGTTAGTACAGCAGTTGTACTAGAACTTCAGTTAGGGCTCTTGGCGCTTGGTGCAATTCTGTGCATTTGTGTACATATGGGTTCTCTCCAGTTTCTATCTCCCAAACACATGCTGCCTATGTTAATTTATATGTCTGAATTTTTCTCCTGTGTATGTGAGCGTATGCACACCTTGTGCATCACTGGCTTCCCGCCCAGGGTGCTGTCCTGTTTTATCTTAAGTAATCTGTGAGATACATGTATAATGTTTAATACTATGTATAGTTTGCAAACAGGTTATTGGTATAAGCAGTTTGGAAAGGAATCCATATGAGTGCTAAGAAATTTACAATTAAGTAAAATATGTGATTTGGTTTATTAACTTTAACAAATATCTTATGAGATCATGTTTTGTGTATTTCAGTACCACAAATAATATAGTTTGATTTTTATTAAAAAATACTCAGGAGGTGTTGCCAGCTCGTTATTTGTGAGAATGAATGGTGTGGTGTGTTTCTGAGAAAGAAGATAACAGGTGGAGAAGACCTGTACTCTTCAACAGAAGGGTAATAACTTTAGGAGCCCAGTTATTATTATGCCAGATCTAGGAGCCCAGAGAAAGTAAAAACCAGAGTGTTTCAACCATATTATGTCTTGTTATGCCCGAGTGTGTGAATTGTGAATGAGAAGATAAATGGTAAGGTGAAAGAGTGCAAAATGCTAGGTCTAAAGTGAAAGTGTTGGTGAATGACTGAATGATGTCGCTGGAAGTACTGCCCACCTGGAGGTTAGTAAACGTGAAGCTGTGAGACCGGACAACAATAGGCTCAGCTGGAATCTGTCAGCACTGATGTACAGATGCAGCCATTCAAAACAAGCGGGCGATACCGCATTATTTTGCGGTGCGCTTTACGCAGTCTACCGCGAGTTACCGTAAATCCTCCTATAATACCGCAAGTAAAATAATAGTATCCGGAATTTCCGCAAGGTGGAGCTAATAAAGCTCAACCTCTCATGTTTGAGCTGTTGCCATCAAAGTCTTTAACGAAGATATTGCTAATAGTGATGAATGACCTTGGACAAGCTGTAAACTCAAAGTATTGCCCTGGTCCACATTCTTTTTTTCATTGACCGTCTTTGTAAAAGTAACACCACAGCATTTCGCAATCACGCATTTGTTTCCAATCATGCAAAGTACAGTAATTTTTGAGAATCAATTCACCATGCCTTTCACATGCTCATAAAAGAGATTAATTTAGGAACATAAACATATTACTGTATGCAAACTGTACTGTATACAGTATGTATATGTATATTTAATGTCTTTACTGTGCCCGTTTAAGTATTGAATATTTATATGGAATTTTACCACTGAAGGGAAATCTTAGTAGCTAAACTAAAAAAAATAATAGTAGCATACTGTAACGCGTGTGAAGGCCATAAACGATATTAAATTTGGAAAAACTTAAACATACAGTATATGGCTGGTCTCGGTACTTTAAAGAAAACATACACACCAGTATTCCATTTCTCCCTAAACATTTTAAGCATCGAAGTCTTTAACTAACGTGATACCGGATTAAACAAGCATACTTTTAGAATTTGATTAAAAGGGAATATAATATGGAATCGCGTATCTAAAGAAATTAATAACGATATAATTTTATTCATGTACTGCAACACAAGAATAGTACACGCTGTACATTGTCCGTTATATGTTTCTGTAGTGATTTTTCAGCACTCTGCATGTGACCTTACCGGTGGAGCTGTGGGTTAGGTTCCTGTCTCCCACGTCATACGCTCTGTGTTCAAATCCTGTTGGAGCCATAACTTTTTTTTTAACAAACATTTCTTTGAAAAAATAAAACATTTCCCTGGCTCAGAGATTAAATAAAATTTCACTCGCACCAAACAAATTTATATTTCTAAATATCATAACATGATCGAATTTAAGTCATTTTAATAACAATGAATAGTCACCTAGGCGTTACAATATAAACATTTATATTGATTTAAATCACGTTTAAATCGCCTTTATTTAAAACCCGTAAATAAAGCTGATACTGTTTAGACTTTTAATTATTTAAAACTGTATTACAGCAGCACAATGCACAATATAACGTAAATCTCTATCTTTGTCTTCTGCGTAATAATGTTCACCTCTCTGTGCAGCAAATTAACAATAGTAATAATAATGAACTTTATTGTATATGGCGCCTTTAAAGCTGGCTCCTCAAAGCACTTTACAGGATAAAAACAATAACAACAATACTGTTAGGCTGGGCAAACTATTTATTTTAAAGAAATACAAAATGAGATATAATGATGTGTTCCGTCTTAGACATTAATGAAGAGCACAACATGTGGGTGGCCAGCGGGAGTGCTGGCTGTGACGAATTAAACCGGTTTCACAGGTATTTTCAAAGTAGAAGGGGGCGAGATTTCCAGCGAAAGACACCTCCCCCCTCCAAAACCAAGGAAGTACAGTACTTACTAGTTAAGAAAGCTACAGATGCAGCCATTCAAAATGGGTGAGGTATTTCGCGGCATACCCCGGTGGGCGTGTCACAGTATCACGCAGTATCACGCGGTATCACGTGTGTCACGTGTGTCACGTGTGTCACGTGACTAACTATCCGGCGTCGCCTTGTAAAACCGCCAGGGGGAGCTTAACCTCTCATGTACAGCATTTGAGCCTTTAATTTTGAACTGTGTATTACAGCATGTTAATCATCAGTCATTAAAATGTTGGTATATATTATGAAAGCAAGATTGCTCAGTTGGACAGAAGTACACAACCTACCTTTATCAGAAATATTTATGCATCAAAGCCTTTACTGAAGATATTACTAATAGTATTAATAATGGATGACTTTGGACAAGCTGTATACTCAAAGTATAATTTCTTTTGCACATTTGTACAAGCACTTGGAATCTGTCCAAGCCATACTTTGTCAGGCATTTTGTTTTACTTCAACGGGGCATAAAAACTTCCTTGCTTTTAACAGGGCGTTTCATAATTTCTAGCTACGAAAATGATTTAAAATGCGACACCTATCATTCAACTAGAGCTTAAAATATCACAAGGAAAAATACACACCGGTATTCCATTTCTCCCTAAACATTGTAAGCTTCGAAGTCTTTAACTAACGTGAAACCGGAGTCAACAAGCATACTTTTAGAATTTGATTAAAAGGGAATATAATATGGAATCGCGTATCTCAATAATTTAATAACGGTATGATTATATCCGTGTACTGCGGCAGAGCTATGTAGGGCTGTTTCGCCTGCCTGATCATGCGAGCTGTCTTGTAGCCTACTGGTCTAGGTGCGTGACTACCATCTGACAGGTTGGGTGTTCGAATCCAGCTGGTGCTGTACTTTTCATTTTTATTTATTTATTTTTTAATCGCGTAACATAAACATATTACCGTATGCAAACTGGACTGTATACAGTATGTATATGTATATTTAATGTCTTAACTGTGCCCGTTTAATTGAATTAAAAAAAAATATTTAACACGAACATTAAGCTGCTTACATCTTCCGCCTGAGAACAGTCACCCGTTGCTACCCAACGCAGAATGGTGATTGGCTGACACCATCTGACACCCCTCTGATTGGAGAAAAAAGACGTGCTGGTGTGCTATACCAGGAAGAGGATTTCTTTCAATTCTAAACGTGTATTTTAAAAGTTTAAGAAGTAAAAACCTTACAGCGTACACAGATTTCTAAACTGATCAGGATCGTTATCTTTGTCTTATGCATAATAATGTTCACCGCTCTGTCCAGCAAATTAATAATAAACTTTATTTTATATAGCGTTTTAAACGAATAAGTAATTAGATTGCTCATAAACCTAATCACTTGCTTTTTCTTTTTATTTAGGCTCAGATTTCAACTATAGATCGTATTATTAATAACCATAATAACAACCAACCAACAAAAACAACCATATAAACATAATGGTGGTGCTGGACCTTCCAGTTTTATTTATTTATTTTTTAATCGCGTAACATAAACATATTACCGTATGCAAACTGTACTGTATACAATATGTATATGTATATTTAATGTCTTAACTGTGCCCGTTTAAGTATTGAATATTCATATCTAATTTTACCACTGAAGGGAAATCTTAACATAAACATACAGTATATGGCTGGTCTCGGTACTTTAAAGAAAAAAATACGCACCAGTATTCCATTTCTCCCTAAACATTGTAAGCTTCGAATGAAACCACTAAATAAAGACATAAAAATAGAAATCTTAAGATTTGTTTTATTTAATGTTGGTAGCTGGATGAACTGTCAGAGTGTATATTTTGTCGCAAAGTTGCTACAAGATGTTAACAGTGAAAAAGGTATTTAGAAATGAGTTATTTCAAGATGAAAAAGAAAACATACACGAAACATGGTTTCATTACGACCAGAATCGGTCTTGAGATATTTTTAACTTGATTTACAGTATTTGAGAGGTATGTCTTAACACCGATACTACAGTGCTTAAGTACTGCTCACGTATATGTTTCTAGGTTTATATTATGCATTTCATACGGTCAAATTACTTTTGAGCAACTAATAAGAAGCGCGAAACGGTATGCGTTTTACTTTCGTTTTGTGCTGGAACCCGTGGATTGATTAGAGATATCAAGTACATACAAGTCATTTTTTAAATGTTGTAGTTCGTCTTGAAAAAATGTTACGAGTACATCATCTATCAACAATTACACAGGTTCTGTTTCCATATTGCGGATTTTGGTTAGGTACAGTATTATCAAATCCAGTGGCGCTGTGTGTTACTTTACTGAGTCCCAATCTGTGATTGAAACCTGTAAAACCGGTTTAATTCGTCACAGCCAGCACTCTTCAGGTGTGAGGGTCTTCTGCTCAGAATGAAACGCTAAAATGTTTGTGTATATTCTAATGGTAGTGGGGGCAGGGTGTGTGGGAACAGGTTTGTTCTTCACACCTGAAACATTTTCTCTGAAAGGATTTTCTTCGAAGTTTAACCGATCTTGTTACAGCATGTTACAGTTTACTATTATTAACCATATTAATTTTAAGTGCTTAATGTAAAATCTTGTAAAAATATATTTTCATTGTTCAAATATACATTAAGTCTGACTATCATATAATAAGTTAAATACAAAACTAAAGAAAAAATAGGGTTAAATATAATTCAAAATATTTTGCTAACAATGTTAACTGTTTATGAATAATAAAATGTATTAACTAAGGAGTAGGATGGCACAGTTGTTAGTATGTTTTTTGTTTTGTTTCTTTTTCATAAATACAACAGTAGTACCTGATGTCTCAGTGGCTTTCAAAATTAAATTATGCATGCAAACCTGTGAACTAGAAAGATAACTAAGATTTTAATACTAATTAAATGACCGCGGGCACTTCCCACCCCCCCTACATTCTCAGAGTAGAACAGACTAACCTTCTAATGAAAGACGGTCCACCCCCCACGGACAGGAAAAGTGCCCACAGGCACTTAAACTTAATATGGTCAGTAACGGTAAACAGTAACATGGTAAGAAGGAGCACGTACAAACGTTTTCGAAATAACCACATGTAAGACTCTGATCCTAAAAATGTTTAGGGAGAAAGTGGAATACTGGTGTGCTTCCAGAAGAATCAGTATGGCTCAGAGATTAAATAAAACTTCACAGACATTAACGAAGAGCATAACGCGTGTACTGTATGCACTGCAAGTACAACCCAACTCTCTGCATGGGTGCTGGCTGTGACGAATTGAACCGGTTTCACGGGTATTTTCAAAGTAGGAGGCGAGATTTCCAGCGAAAGACACCCCCCCCCTCAAAAACCCAGTAAATACAGTACTTACTAGTTAAAGGCTAGGCTCTCGACTACGGCGAAAGAAACCCTTCTTTCATTAGAAGACAATGAACATATTTTAGCCCTGAATGAATTAATAGCAAACATGGTTTACATAAAAGACATTTTTCCAAGAAAGTTTAGCCTTTGTCACTAATGAAACCACTAAATAAAGACATAAATAGAAAAATCTTAAGATTTTTAAAATACATGACTTTGCTAAAATTTATTTGAAAATAAAAACAATTACAACCGCCAGGGGAGAGAGAGAACAGGGGAGGGATGTTGGTTTTGCATAAGGGGCGGGGCTATGGAAAGTAGGTATGTTTGGGAATGTGTAGTTACATGTTCTGGCTGTTTGTGAATTATCGTTGTTGAGTATGGAGTGTTGAGGTATTGATTTTGTGTAATGCTTTATGTTGAAAATTGAGGTGGATTTTGTTTATGATAAACAGGATAAACTGGGATGGGAGGAAGGTTTGGTTTTGCATAAGGGGCGGGATTATGATAATTGGAGGACTTTGCGAGTGTAAAATGGTTTGATTATTTGATTTTGTATTGTGGTTGTTATCTATGTTTTTGGTTGGTATTATGTTTATATGGTTGTTTTTGTTGGTTGGTTGTTATTATGGTTATTAATAATACGATCTATAGTTGAAATCTGAGCCTAAATAAAAAGAAAAAGCAAGTGATTAGGTTTATGAGCAATCTAATTACTTATTCGTTTAAAAAGCTATATAAAATAAAGTTTATTATTAATTTGCTTGACAGAGCGGTGAACATTATTATGCATGAGACAAAGATAACGATCCTGATCAGTTTAGAAATCTGTGTATGCTGTAAGGTTTTTACTTCTTAAACTTTTAAAATACATGTTTTGAATTGAAAGAAATCCTCTTCCTGGTATAGCACACCAGCACGTCTTTTTTCTCCAATCAGAGGGGTGTCAGATGGTGTCAGCCAATCACCATTCTGCGTTGGGTAGCAACTGGTGACTGTTCTCAGGCGGAAGATGTAAGCAGCTTAATGTTCGTGTTAAATATTTTTTTTAAATTCAATCAAACGGGCACAGTTAAGACATTAAATATACATATACATACTGTATACAGTACAGTTTGCATACGGTAATATGTTTATGTTACGCGATTAAAAAATAAATAAATAAAAATGAAAAGTCCAGCACCAGCTGGATTCGAACACACAACCTGCCAGTTGTGTGTACGCACCTAAACCAGTAGGCTACAAGACAGCCCGCATGATCAGGCAGGCGAAACAGCCTTACACAGTCCTGCCGCAGTACACGGATATAATCATACCGTTATTAAATTCTTTAGATACGCGATTCCATATTATATTCCCTTTTAATCAAATTCTAAAAGTATGCTTGTTGACTCCGGTATCACGTTAGTTAAAGACTTCGAAGCTTACAATGTTTAGGGAAAATGGAATACTGGTGCGTATTTTTTTCTTTAAAGTACCAAGACCAGCCATATACTGTATGTTTACGTTCCAAAATTAATATCGTTTATGGCCTTCACACGCGTTACAGTATGCTCCTATTCTTTTTATGCTCAGCTACTAAGATTTCCCTTCAGTGGTAAAATTCAATATCTACAACGGGCACAGTAAAGACGTTTACAGTACAGTAAGTCTTTCTACGACAGACCAACGGACCACGAGTGCCCCTGTCGGTCAACCAATCACGCACCGCGGTATCGCTATCATCTTACCTGCGGTATCTGTACTGCGGTGTCTGTACCGCGCACTTTGAATGGCTGCATCTGTAGGCTCCTCAATGAAATCACTTTAACATGCTAATGCGTTGGTGTAACAGTCTGGGCGTGGCAAGCATCTAATGTCAACCCGACTATGGCGAAAGGAACCCTTCTTTCATTGGAAGACAATGAACATATTCTAGCCCTAAATGAATTAATAGCAAACATGGTTTATATAAAATACATTTTTCCAAGAAAGTTTAGCCTTTGTCACTAATGAAACCACTAAATAAAGACATAAATAAAGAAATCTTAAGATTTTTAAAATACATGACTTTGCTAAAATTTATTTAAAAATAAAAACAATTACAAATGCCAGCGGAGAGAGAGAACAGGGGAGGGGTGTTGGTTTTGCATAAGGGGTGGGGCTATGGAAATGAGGTCTATTTGGGAATGTGGAGCTACATGTTCTGGCTGTTTGTGAATTATCGTTGTTGAGTATGGAGTGTTGAGGCAAAATGCAATTTAGCACTTTCTGGCATGAGGAGACCCCCAAATTAATAATGTAACATGCTATTGTTTGTGCATGAACATAGTTACTGTATACTGTTATTTCTTTAGATACGCGATTCCATGTTATTTTTTAATCCCTGGCGGGACTGGGAGTCCATAAGAATCGAGTAATAGGTTTCATTGCGCTTTGACAGGTCGTCTTTAAATCAATTGTTGATTTAAAGGTTGACAGTAAATGTTTATATTGTAACCCATACTGTACAGCCTCTTTTTCTCTATAATAATCTAAAAGATATTAGATATTAAGAGAGAGCGTCTGCATTTATAACTTAGTTTTTAAAATTAGTCAAACAATATGAAGCATCTCCTTTTACTTTTAAGTCCCTTAATTATCACAGCACAGCTTTCTCACCACTTAGATTACTTTTTGATACCATCCTTACACAAAGCAGAAACTTCTTGTATTTTCCGATGACATACAAGTGGAAAGATGACAGATTTTAATCGTCTTTAATTTTGTTACGTTATACGTTTTAGGAACATTTCATCTATACAAACACCACAAAACTATTCTCGATTGTATTTCTGAATGTTATGTTACACCTACAGTAGTTCACTGTTTTAAATACATCTAATTAAGGAAGGTAGGTTTAAGCACTTCAGATCTTTTTTTCTGAACCAGGGAAAATCTGATCTGTTTCTCTATAACAATAATAAAAAACTTTATTTTACATATCACCTTTAAAAGTGGCATCTCAAAGCAATACAGTAGATGTAAACCACAGATTACAAAGTAAATACCCAGACAAACGCAAATGCGTTTTTAATAAAATGCTTTTATTCATTCAGCAGATAGAGAGCGTAAAACCTGGGCGTAACAGCTGTTCCTTTTTCTGATCACTCGCTCTCTGGATACACGTCTCACCTGTCCTGTTTTTTGTTTTCCTAATTTGCTGATTATGCCTGCTGCGATCCACTCCTGCCCTCACACCTAAAGAAGACTATTTTAAAATAATTAAAAGTCTAAACAGTTTCAGCTTTATTTATAGGTTACAATTTAAAAAAAGTCAAAAACCGTACTCAAAATGCAATTTAGAGCTTTCTGGCAAGAGGAGACACCCAAATTATTAATTTTACATGCCACTGTTTGTCCATGAACAAGGTTATAATGCTATTTGCTTAGATATGCGATGCCTGTCTGTCCTGGCTGTACTCTCTCGCTCGCCCTCCCCCCCCCTCCTCTCTCTCTCTCTCTCTCAATTCAATTCAATTAAAGGTACTTTATTAGCATGACAAATGGGTACAATCAGTGTTGGGTATTTACTTTGCTTTGGGATGCCACTTTTAAAGGTGATATATAAAATCAAGGCTTTAACTTGCTTTAACTCCGCAAGTCTGAGTTCTTGTGTCTGTCAAACCCGAAAGTATTACAATATGTATCTTTATAGCAGGTGGTGTACAGCTTTTTAGTATAGATTACACTTTTCTCAAATGTATTTAAAAAATAAAAACGATTACAATCTAATCTTTCCACATTTGATCCCAAGATCCCAAGAACAATAAATCTAAACGGGGAGAAAGCTATGCTGAAAGTTTATTAAGATACTTAGAAGACAAAGATATCAGTTTATGTTGCATTTGTCTGATTGTGAATCAAAAAACACATATATTTAAACCCACGTTTGCGATTTAAATCAAAACGCGATTTAAATCAATATAAATGTTTATATTGTAATGCATAGGTGACTATTCATTGTTATTAAAATGACTTAGATTCGATCATGTTGTGATATTTAGAAATATAAATTTGTTTGGTGTGTGTGAGGTTTTATTTAATCCCTGAGCCAGGGAAACGTTTTATTTTTTCAAAGAAATGTTTGTTAAAAAAAAAAGTCATGGCTCCAGCGGGATTCAAACACAGAGCGTGTGACGTGGGAGTCAGGAACCTAACCCACAGCGCCGCCGGCAAGGTCACATGCAGAGTGCTGAAAAAGTACTACAGAAACATTATCAACAGACAATGTACAGCGTGTACTATTCTTGTGTTCCGGTACATGAATATAATTATATCGTTATTAATTTCTTTAGATATGCGATTCCATATTATATTCCCTTTTAATCAAATTCTAAAAGTATGCTTGTTGACTCCGGTATCACGTTAGTTAAAGACTTCGAAGCTTAAAATGTTTAGGGAGAAATGGAATACTGGTGTGTATTTTTTATTTAAAGTACCGAGACCAGCCATATACTGTATGTTTATGTTCCAAAATTAATATTGTTTATGGCCTTCACACGCGTTACAGTATGCTCCTATTCTTTTTATGCTCAGCTACTAAGATTTCCCTTCAGTGGTAAAATTCCATATAAATATTCAATGCTAAAACGGGCACAGTAAAGACATTTACTGTAAATCTTTCTACGACCGACCAACGGACCACGAGTGCCCCTGTCGGTCAACCAATCACGTACCGCAGTATTTTGCGTCATCACGCGTCACGATGCACGACGCCGTAGCCATTTATCGCCGGTACGTGTCTGTACCGCGCACTTTGAATGGCTGCATCTGTAGGAAAGGTGAAGTGAGAATTATCTTATCTCTTGGCACTGCTAGTGAAGGAAGTGAAGCCAAAAAGACCCTGGCTCTGTGTTGTAAGAGTAGCAGAGATAACTACGAGCAAAATGTTTGCCATTTATGCAGACTGAAAGCTTTTTCCATTTTAAATGGAGTTTTGTTGAGCTTTTGTTGGCTTGGCAGTTAGTGCTTTTGCTTCATTGTTCAGTTCTGGCTTTGAGCATCTGTCTTGAGTCCACATTTTCTATCTGTGTCTGCATGGGTTATCTCTAGGCACCTTAAGCACTTTGCTTAACCTTTCTCTGTACTTTTAAAATAAAATGCTCTTACCTATTACTGGCAAACCCATATCTCGTATGTTTTAAGCCAGTGGTGGTTTGTTACAAAAAATGTAAAAAAGATACATTTTTGTATTCATTGTAAATTCATTGTGAGGTTGCAAATAGACCTGTTTATGTTTTTAAGGCTGCAGTTAAAACGTAACTCACATACACTGAATGTAGCTCATATTCAGCTATCCAGTCATCTAAACACTCATACAAATAACTTTTGGAGAAAGCAGGCTTTTTAAAATAATTTACTTGGATAGAAAGGGTGAAACTCCAAAATTCAAAGACAATGTCAAACTGGAGGGTACATACAGGACTATTCAGAAGCCCATCTCACCCCTTTTATTAGGAAATCTGTACATCTGAGGGGGTGTTCTGTTTTGGAAATTGAATCAGAGTACATATTTGAGCTGATGCTTAAATTTTAGGTGAGACTGCACTTTAAATGTTCTTATAGTAGTGAAAAGAAAATAACTGTCCTCGGGAAATCATCACTGACACCCTTTCGGGTTGTAATGTTTTCCTGGTAGAAGCAGATCACAATGGGTTGCAGTCACACTAAGATATCTGTCTATTGCATTATCATAGTGGAGAACGTTATGTATTCATCCTACGATCACATTGTAGTAGAATTAATTATATTATTCTCACTTTAATCTCCCAGTACCTAATGTTTCCATTCAAATCAGTTAACTATAGTTCTTCAAATCATTTCATCCAGTAGTTTGCATTCCCTACCTTTGCATTTAGCACAACTTGTCATTGTAATACATTCTAACATGGTATTTTCTAATGAACTCTTGGCATGTTGTAGGTGGCGAATTAGTCATGGCTATGATGTGCTGCTTTGTTTAGTAAGGTTACTATTTTATATTTTATTGTTTTGATCAATATTCTTACTTTCCCAGACAGCCTGTGAGAAGACGGTTTCAGTAATGCATCATGTCTTAAAGAGGACCATCTCTTGTGCAAAAGGTAAAATTACCTGAAATAAGTGGAAACATGGATTTGTATGTTTATGTTGCAAACATTTTGTCAAGTCGTATTCTGTTTCCTGTGAAACCTCCAAATGTTCTCCAGGTTCACAGTGGGTTAAAAGATCTACAGTCACATTCGAGAGGCTCAATCCCAAGGAATCTTTTCAAACTTGTTTGCTCTGTGATTTTCAAATGAACTGAATATACTGTAACAAAAAACAGCTTCTCATAGATTTATGATGCCCTATAAGTATTATTATTATTGGCCTTCAGTATGTAGAATGTTGCCTGTGGGCAACAGCTGGCCAAAGATCTGAATGTGTTTTATACCCGCTTTAATAATAATAATAATAATAATAATAATAATAATAATAATAATAATAATAATTGCTTACACTTATATAGCGATTTTCTGGACACTACACTCAAAGCGCTTTACAGGTAATGGGGACTCCCCTCCACCACCACCAATGTGCAGCATCCACCTGGACGATGCGACGGCAGCCATAGTGCGCCAGAACGATCAGCACACATCAGCTATTAGTGGGGAGGAGAGCAGAGTAATGAAGCCAATTTATAGATGGGGTTTATTAGGAGGCCATGGTTGGTAAGGGCCAATGGGAAATTTGGCCAGGACGCAGGGGTTACACCCCTACTCTTTTTTAATGACCACAGAGAGTCAGGACCTTGGTTTTACGTCTCATCCGAAGGACGACGCCTGTTTACAGTATAGTGTCCCCGTCACCATACTGGGGCATTACGACCCACATGGACCGTAGGATGAGCGCCCCCTGCTGGCCCCACTTACACCTCTTCCAGCAGCAACCTTAGTTTTTCCCAGGAAAATCGATATTAGGAAAAGTGCAGATCCAGATAATGTATGTGGTAGGGTCCTACAATCTAGTGCAGATCAGCATTGCAACATTTTGCTCTTCCAGATTTCCTTAAACTTACAAATCATTTCCTCTCTGTGGAAGAAATCCATCATTATTCTTATTCCTACAACTGCCAAGCCTAGTGGCCTTAACAGCTAAAGGCTGGTAGCCCTCACCTCTCTCCCAATGAAAACTCTTGAGAGAATAGTGAAGCAACACATCACAAAGAGCACACAAGCCCTCATCAACCCCATACAGTTTGCATACAGGGAAAGGAGGGGAGTAGATGATGCAATAAACACAATGTTAAATCTGGTTTATCAACATCTGGACCTTTGTAAAGATTTTATTTGCTCACTTCTCCTCTGCTTTCAACACAATACAACCACTGTTGCTTGCACAGAAACTCTCAAAGTACTTCAATGTGAATGAGAACTTGATAAGGTGGGTGCTAGACTTCCTAACTAACAGGTTTCAAAAGGTAAAATTGGGGAAGTGCTTATCTGACATTCGCTACACATCAATTGGATCACAGGGCTGTGTCTTGTCACCTCTGCTGTATATTTTGTACACTAATGATTGCATATGCAAACACACAGATAAACATCTCATTAAGATTGCTGATGACACAGTCCTGGTCAGTTTATTAAAGGACACGGAATACCATCATGGGCCCATTCTAAATTATTTTACTAACTGGTGCAACGAGTTCTCCCTAAATTTAAATTTGACAAAAACAAAGGAACTGGTTATTGATTTTAGGAAAAAAAACAACACCCCCTCAACCCATTATAATTGATGGTCAGCCTGTTGAAATTGTTGATGACTACTGGTCATTGACAAAAACCTAAAATGGGACACTATAAATAGTGTTGTGACACTATAAAAAAGGCCAACAGAGACTCTTCTTTCTTGGAAAACTCAGTTACTTTAAGGTAGATAAAACTATCCTTACACTTTTCTACAAATCATTAATTGAAAGTGTCTTAAGATACTGCTTCACTTGTTGGTTTGGCAACTTAAGTACCGGTAATTGTAATAGGCTGGGTAAATTAGTGTATATAAGTGGCAAAATAACCAGGAATAATCAAATCAACTTAAGCATCCTTTACAAACAGAGGGTGACTGAGAAAGCCAAAAGCATCATGGAGTGTGTGTCTCACCCCCTCCATTGTGAATTTACACTTCTCCCATGTGGGAGATGCCTCTGTACCCCCAGGTGTAAAACCAACAGACTCAGGAAATCTTTAATTCCCACTGCAATTACACTCTTAAACAATGCCAAGTAACTACCTTGTCTCTTGTTTCTTTTCTCCTTTAACAGTACTGTGTTCTCTTCCCTTTTGATGATGTGTATTTGCCATTGTATTGTGTTTGACTGTTTCATAAAACAAATTTCTCCTAGGGGACAATAAAGCTTGAATTGAATTTAGTGGAGAAATAAGGGAACTTAAAGAGAAGCTCACTGCTACCACTCAGATTGAATTTGATGCACAATGCGTTTCACATATTTTCAAGACAACAATGTCAGTAAAAGTCCTGGATATGCTAACATCAGTGGACACTTACTGAGGTCATGTGCTGAGCAGCTCAGTACTATATTTCATTGTATTTTCAATGTATCTGAATCAGCAGAAAGTACCTAAAATTTGGAAATGGGCAACAATCAAACCAGCTGCAAAACACAAATGCCCCGAAACACAAAGTTCTTTTCTATAGCATTGACCTTTTTAATTATTTTTACTTTACTTACTTATTAATTAAGTTATTTGAGAAAACTGTTAAAAGGCTTCACCAGATATTGTTCCTACTGGAGCCCATGCAGTTTGCTTACAGGGCTAGAAGATCAATCAAAGATGCTACCCTTTACACATATGCACATTACTGATTCTTATATTCCTTATCTAGAAGGTCCTAACATACGTGCTCTGCTTTTATTTATAGATTTCTCATCAGCCTTAACATCATTCAACTACTCTTATTAATGGAGATTACTCTCATAATTTAATCTAGACTCTAGAAAACCCCTTGCACAATGAATGTGACTTTCTTCAATCTAGGCATCAATTTAGACAGCCTAGATTCAAGAGCAATAGGACTGTCATCTTTTAATTCCCACAGCTATAAACCTGCTCAATTTGGACTATTGACTGTATATTTTACTTTATTTATATATATATATTCTTTTTCATCATTGTGTTAAATGTATTGTGTAATGTGTTATGTCTTTATCCCATCTGAGACAATAAAGTAAAAGAAGTAAGTCTGTATGAAATAATTGCATTTCACTGATTTCAGAGTTAATATATCTCTTAAGATCTGTCAGTTGGGCAGTGAATTTCAAGGATCTTTCAAAATAGCTTATGAATGAAGTTGTATAAAGGCATATATCAGGTGAAAAATCTAAAAAAATCAAAGACCCCAAATTTAACTTTGAGCTTGGAGAAGACAACCATTAAGAAATGTAATATAGAAGTGCATCATACAACCCAGACACTGCCTAAATCAGGCTTTCCCTTTAAACTGAGCTGCCAGGCAATGGGGAAATTGTAAAGGAACAAGTAAAGGTTTATTCCATGCTAAAAAGAGTAGAAAAGAAATAAGACGATTTGGCTGCGTGAGGCCAACATTGTCTTTGAAAGAGTTACAGTGGCAGAGATAAGAGAAAATGTCAATGAGTAAACAATATTGCTATTATTCCACAAAGGGGACATGTATGGAACTGAATAAAACGTATCTCCAATACTACATGGAGTTTGCAACAAAACACCTATATGGTACTGCAAACATGTGACAAAACATTTTATTGTCAGTTCAGAAAGAATTGAAACTATTTGGTCTAAATGCAAAGATTTACATCTGATGCCAATCTAACAAAGTGGATCATTTAGTCAAAATCATTCCTACAAGCATGATGGTGGCTGCAGTATAATTCTGTTTCTCCTCAGCAGGGACTCAGAAGCTTGTTAAGAATTGGAAAACCTGCTTCAAACCTAAAACTATCAAAAAAAAGTACCATTTTACAAAGTTAATTAATATTAACAAGGTTATTAATATTAATAACTTTTACAAAGTTATTAATATTAAAGTGAATGTCCTTAAGTGGACCAGTCATTGTTAAAATAAGTTAACGAGTTAATGAGTATTTAAGTTTAAAAATTAGTATTCATCATTTTAGATTTTTACAGCCCTTTTAATGGCATATGTAGATTCCATACCTACGCTACACAGCATGACATCTTATCTCTAAGCATTTTAAGTGGCCTGCTCTTTCTCTTCTGCTTCTTTTCTCACTATATAACACCTCTGGAATAAAAAGAAGAGTTTGGATTAGAATGAAAACAAGAAGAGGACTCTAAGGTCTATAATTGAAAAATGTAGTTTTAGGATAATCTTTAATTTTTATATGTTTTCGATGTATTCTACATGTTGTTTGTTGTTTATGTGGACAAATCAGTCCCACTGGGCAAAACAAAGGCAGAGCACCATGGGCAGTTGTGCTGATGTCTTTGGTTTTCTCTGCAGCTATGGCCGGAGATGGGAAGAAGCCTAGTGCCTCCCAGCTGGAGCTCCGGATGGTTCAGAGCAAAATGGATATAGAGAACCCGGAAATCGTGATAGAAGCCACAGTGCTTTAAATAACATATCCACCCTGTTAACCGCACAATGTATAGATGTTGTACATTTTACCTGTAATGTGTCATTGCCTTAGATCTACTACAGAGCACAACATTTCCATAAGTCAGAAACTAGCAGGGTATAAGTGGTGGGATATTCAAGAGAAAGAAGTAGAGTGGCCTGGATATAGTGTGTCCCCTTTCCCTTTTTCTCTAGAGCTGCATTAACCTTGTTTTTAATTTACCCTAGTGGTCTGGAGGTCCACTCATGGCTGAAAATATTGAAATCTGAATTTCTTTCCTGTAACCATTAAAGTATTGTTTATTCAGGCTTCATTGGCTTAATTGTAAAGAGCCTTTATAGTCAGCTTGCATTTTTTCACTAAATAACAGCTTGTTATTTTATTATTGTCCAGTGCAGATCAATTTAGGCATAATCACTATTTTTAAATAAAAAATTATTTAACCATGCAGTTGCTTTTGTGTAAACACAGAAGTTATGACTGATTGGGTCTTCACAACAAAACCTTGGATTTAAAGGATGATTGCTCATTACAAGTTTATTTGAATGATATTCTGGTTAGACATAGCATTGTTCAACAAAGTTTTGCCATTAGTTTAGCGGCAAAGAGTCCTTATGGCATGTTAAAACAGTTTGGTGCAAACACACAGCTGTGAGATTTGCAGACAACCTAAAATAGATTAATTTTCTAGGCTCAATTCAATTAGATTGAAAAAAATCACATGCCCTTTTGCGTTATGATTGATGTATTCCATAATTTATTCCTCAGCATTCAATGTTAGGTATTCAATGCTTTAGTTTTTGTTGTATCTGGAAAATTCTACTGTGACTTTTAAACAGTTTTATCTGCATTCTATTGTTATTTGTATAGTTTTAAATGCAGTATTAAATGCACCATTGTGGTAATCTGGATAAGCTTCTCTCTCATTTACTGCTGGAATTCCTAGACATACATTTTCCTATGTCATGATGTTCATTGAAGTTCTCTGTCTTAGAAATAAAGGAAAATAACGTTCAAACTTTAGACTAGTTGCTTATCAGTGAAGGCCTGTCTTTTGCAGCATTTAGCAGGTTAAGAGTATTAACATCACTTCATTAGCCCTATACAATTTCTTGCATCAGGAATTCGTCTTTTTGCATACCCCAGCTTGCTCTCACAGACACAGACACACAGACAGGGAGAGAGCTTGGTGTCAGAGCGCAGGGTCAGCTATTGTACAGCGCCCCTGGAGCATTGACTCTCCCATTGGCTGGAACTGTGAACCATTGCAGTGTTACCACCAGCCATCCTGGTACCCATTTATATAACAGGGTGGACTATAACACCTGGAGCACAGTGATTTGCTCAAGGGTACAGTGCTCACAGTGGAGACTTGAATCCACACTGCACATTGCACAACTTAAATATTCTGAGCTCTAACCTGAATAAATTGTGTCTCTTAAATGATTGAAGTTTTCCATTGAAATCTATAGTTGAGAAATAACTGTTTTGACATATCAAATTATATCTAATATATCTCTTTCAGGCAAATGTAATGTTGTCTGTGTAGATTTAAAATTACAAATGACAATTGTTCTTCCTAAATATTAATACAAAGTGTAGACAAATTTTCATTTTTATGTTTTTTTAGATTCCATGCAAAAGAGAAACTCTTATGGTGAACAAATCTTTCACAGCCTATTTACTCAGACTGTTTGTTCCTTGGACAGTCACAAGCTACACCTTCACCCATCCATTCATTTATTAACCGCTTCCTCCAATTCATGCTCACAGGGGAGCTGGAGTTTCTCCTGGCAAGCAATGGGCACAAGGCTGGGCACACCCTGAACAGGATGCTAATCTATTGTAGGACACAGTCACACACACTCACACCAGGGCCAATTTTCCCAGTAGCTAGTAAAGCTACTAATATGTCTTAGGACTGTGGTCTTCTAACAGTAGGAAGAATCCAGAGCACTTGTAGGATACCCATGAAAACACAGGGAGAGCATATCCACACAGATAGCTTCCCAGGTCAGGAATTGAACCCAGGGCCACAGCGTTGCAAGACAGCAAAAGTAACCACTGCACCAGAATGTCACCTACAAGCCACACCTGTATATGTGAGATGATTATTTCTTATAAATCAACACTTCAAATCCATTACAAAAAATAAAATTAATTATAAATCTTATTTTCACATTTTATATTCACATTTTCCAAGTACTTATACTGAGTGCATCTGGAATAAAGTTTTAGTCTACAAATTTGATTGTAGAAGCAAATGTATACTATATTGTATTTTATCCTAGCTGACTTAGGAATGTATAAGTACTGTATTTTCCTCTGTAAAATCCATATTAAATATAAAAGATTTCAATAAATTATTCTTATTAATGTAAATATTTACATGAACTTTTATCCAAAGTAACTTACATTTGAACCCAATTTAAATCACCAGTTCAGAGCCCTAACCTCTGCTCTTTAACTTTAACAACAGTGTCTTAAATGTACTAAGCCATTATTTCATCAGTGTTTTTGTTGTTCTGTTGTTACTATAACACAGGGCAACAAGTCCCCATTGTGCCCTTGTGAATAAAGCTTTCAAGCTTTGCTATCAATTTCACTACGCTATATTTGACTGTCCAATGGTGTGAAAGGGAACAGTTTTTTTTAATAATGTGGACCACATTATTCTTTTGAATCCCAGGAATCCTTTTAGGTTGATGCAGCTCTGAAATGTATTCCTCTTCCACTTTCCACTTTGACCCTCTGAACTGTTTTTCTCTATTGTAGCTTTGCGTGTTTTCTCTTTATAGGGGTTGGGGTGTGAGTCATGTGGGGATAGAAGAAAAGGCCTTGCTGTAACCAGTGCTGATGAAAAGAGGCCACTGTTTCTTGTTGACTTGCTTGGCAAGTCGACACATACTACAGCCAAGTCTCATACAAATTTATTTCCTTTTGTTTGCACGGTTTTTTGCACAGAAAACCAGAAAATAAACATCAGAGTCCAGGTGAATCTTTAAGCAGGCAGTTCTTTTCTTTTCTTTTTTGGTTCAACTTAAATATAAAGGAAGAAATGTCCAAAGCAGAACTGTCATTTATTTGAATATGCTGTATTACATAATACTATAACTTGTACTGTGCATGAAGTAAGATATATAGATATATGAAGAATTATGGTCCCTTTAATGCAGTGGTTTAAATATGTGCTGGAAATATGTGTTGGCCTATTTGAAAAAAAAAATGTTATATCTTTAGAATAATATTGTATCCAAACCTCCTAAAATGTTTTTAAGAGAGTTTAACATGGTTCTCATGCTTAACAGAATGGCAGAGTTCTAACTAAATTGGACATTTAGTCAAATCCCTGACTTTCGTGATACACAATGTAAGAAGGGAGGCTGGTATATATCACAGATGTAAAGATGCATCTACTGTATATGTAAGTTAGAAATTAGTTAAGTATGAGGACAACTTTACAACTGAAGCAAGCAAAGCTATCAATATAACACAATCAAATAAGAAAACGCAAAAAAAACTTGTAAATATAAGGAGGGTTGTTATAAAAATATGTAGTATAAATAAGGATAAAGAAGTATGATTTCATTATGTTACAAAAGTTCTAACAGACATAAACAAAACAGGATGCAGTAATGCAGCAATACAGTAATGCAGAAAACTGAATTACTGTATGTACTGTATCTTCTCTGCTCCTGGGATTTATGACTTAATTTTTGCTAGATCTGATAGTTTAACTGATTTAAAACATGATTTTCAAATTATTGTCCTGTAATGGATCAAAATTCAATTTGCACCAATGTTTTTCTGCATTAAAACTTTCTGAACTGGATAAACAGCTACTTACCAATGTACAGTAGGAATGTCACTAAGCTGGAACACATTCACACAGAGAGGTGACTCAAGGCAGGGACTTCTCTGTGGTGTTTGCATTACTGATGTCATAGTTGGGCACCCCCTTCCTCTTTCTCTGTGACCATGTCTGTCCCTACCAGTTGAAGTGATAGTCTTTGCTTTCTGTTATTTTTTCTTAATGAAAGTATTTGATTGTTTAGTAAGGTTTTAAGTGATTTGTTTTTTGAGTCTGAATATTTTATAACATGTTACAATGAAGATTGTAGTGTACAAATTCACATTTATATAATATGGTATAATGCAATAAACAAAAAAAAATATATATTACCTGTGCGTCTTTGTTTTTTTTGCATTTGTGAGCAAAACCATCTTCTATATCCTATGCAGGTCAAGCATCAAATCATGTGCTGAGCAGAAAGTGACATGCAATGAGTACTATTTAAGATTGTTTACTCATCAGTGCTCAGCCATGAGCAGTGGTTTGGTCAATGCTTTTATGATACCAGTGTGATATACTGTTATCCTATTTTATTTTATTTGATGTAGATTATGATATAGATAGCTGACTAAATTTGCATTAGTTACAAAAATAAAGAGATCAGAAAACATAGCAAATTAGATTTAACAGTGACAAGAACCAAGTTACAACATTAAGTAGGAACATATTGCAAAGGTGATCCCAGACTGTGTAAAAGTGATCTAGGCATCTACTATATGTACTCTAGATTCTTTTACATCCTTATCAAAAACACTATAGGGAAGAAATACAAAAGTATATAGAATGTTTGGATATACTGTAGATACAGTGGATATAAAAAGTCTACACACCCTTATTGAAATTGCAGGTTTTTGTGATGTAAATCCAGAAATCAAGATAAATCATGTCAGACATTTTTCCATCTTTAATGTGACCTTGCAACTAACGAAATTCAAGGAAAAAATAAATAGATAATTATTAGGAAAAAATATGGAAATTAACCTACAACACCCTCATTGCATAACTGTGCACCCCCCCCCCCTCCCCCCATACTAATACTTTGTGGAAGCACCTTTTGCATTTATTACAGCAGCAAGTCTTTGTGAATAAGTCTCCATCAACTTTTCACACCTGGACACCAATTTTATCCCACTCTTCCTTGCAAAAAAGTTCAAGCTCCTTCAGATAGCCAGGGGATCTCCTGTGTACAGCCCTCTTTAGATCATTCCACAGGTTTCTTTGACTTTTTATATCCACTGTAAAACAGCCCCCTGGCTTCCTTCTCCCTCTGCCAGTGCACACAGAGTAAGAGAGTAGAATTAAAATGGTCTAACACAGTGGTTCTCAAACTGTGGTACGTGTACCTGCAATGGTACGTGGCGTGCCGCCAGGTGGTACGCCAAATGACCCTGGAACTGTTTTGTGTGCGCTGAAAAAATCGGGACGGGTTTTCATATTTTGTATTTTTATACATGTCGAATACGCAGCCTACGTACTACGATACAGTGCGCGCTAATACTTCAGTGGACACAAGAGATACTCTGTAATTCTATACCACTCTATAGGAATGCGTGCTACGGACGCAAGTGACCAATTCTATTTAAAAAAAAACTACTGTATCTACAGCAAATAGGGAGAAAGGAGAATGTGCGTGATTTTGGAACAATGCCAACGTTGTAAACACAGGAATGCATAGAAATGCGTGCTACGAACGCTGGTAATCTTGTGAGCACAGGAAAGCGTGAAAAATAATAGAAAAATATTTAAGAACTGTTCTAAGTTAATTTAAGAAAAATACACAGAGAGTCTCTGTGTTTCTCTCTCATGCGCATGAAATATATACTTAAAATAAACACTGAAATAAAAACGGAAACGTGGAAAAATGCAAGCTTGCGGATTGCTAAAGCAGGTAAGCCCCACACTATTATGTGTGGAGAAAAAGCTGCTGAACAGCTCGACCTGCTGCCCCCCCTGAAAGACACAGTCATTCATAGAATTATTGAAATTAAGGATTATATCAAAAGTACGCTGACAGAGCGCGTTAAGATGAGCAGATGTTTTTCACTGCAATTAGATGAGTCTGTAGTCGATTTGGCCAATTTGCTCATTTACGTTAGATACGAGTTTGAGGGTACGTCCCGTAAGGACTTTCTGTTCTGTAAGCCGCTACTAACAGGAACTACAGGAGAGCACGTATTTCAGCTTCTAAATGAATTTATCGAAGAGAATGGCATCGACTGGATAAAATGTGTCGGAGTTTGTACAGACGGTGCTAGAGCAATGACAAGCCGACACAGCGGTGTAGTTGCACGGATTAGAGAGGTTGCTCCAGAAATTAATGGTTTCATTGCAACATCCACCGCGAGACCTTTGCCGTCAAGAAAATGCCTGACGATTTAAAATCTGTTAAGACTGTTATGAATTGTATCAAGGCTCAAATAATTAATTCACATCTGCTTTGCTTGACTAAACAGGCTCACCCCTCTCACTGAAATTGTGCTTTTTTATTTTTATTTGTTGTTGTTTTTTTTTCTGTAAAACACTTTGAGAAGCCACATTTTAATATATCAAACAAAGCTTATTATTATAATATTTATTATATGTATGTGTGAGTGTGTGTGCACATGCGCTCATGTTGGTCATTGAGACTTTCTGGGGTTCCTATGAGAAGATGACTTGTAGGTGGTACTTGGATGCTTTGGTTGGATTAGGGGTGGTACTTGCTCCAAAAAGTTTGAGAACCACTGGTCTAACATTGAACTTGAACTTAGTAACTAGTTATTTATAAAAGTTTACAACTTGACTTGTCGCAGCAAACTTAGCGATGATATTATTAAAATCCATCTGCCTTGCGGTGCTGTTCTCTATAGACAGCAAAACCAGAGCTGACAGTCTTTCCTGCAACATGGTGGACCTTAGAGAAGTTTTGATCAATTTCAGTTTGCTAAACGAGCGTTCAGCACTGGCGACAGCTCGTGGAATTGTTAAAAACACTCGACATGTTATTACTGTGTTTGGTAAACGCAGATTTCATATTTTTGTTGATCAAATACTGCAGCACCTCGGATGGAGTGTTGACTTCATTGGGGAGCAGATGAGACAAACTTTAATTCCATTGCCAAATCTCCGCCATGTCTCCTAAAAACATTTCATGTTCAGTTGAATTATCTCCAGTATTTTTTATGTAAAAAAAAAATGTCAAAATGTCAAAACGATGGCTGAATTTGGTCAAGAAAGAAAAACGTTCTTTTGTCTCACTGATGACAGTGTGCAGTAAGCAATTGATAAAATTCACTGTAAACTTTTCCTCTCTATTTGTCTTTTCTGTTCTTTGTGTTTCTCGCTACCCGACTTACATTTCTGGATTGCTTTCATGTTGCATACTAATTTAAAAAGTTCAAGCTCCTTCATTTTGCCAAGAGATCTCCTGTGCACATCCCTTTTTAGGTCATTTCACAGGTTTTCTATGGGATTGAGGTCTGGGCTCTGACTGGGCCATTCCAAGACTTTGATCTTCCTTTTCTGAAGCCATTCCTTGGTTGACGTGGATGTCTGCTTTGGGTCATTATCATGTCGGAAGGTGAAATTCCTCTTCCTCTTCATCTTCAGCTTTCTGACAATTGGCCAGCAGGTTTTGTGCCAAAATATCTTGATATTTGGAGCTTGTCATTATCCCATCTATCTTGACTAGAGCCCCTGTCCCAGCTGAAGAGAAGCAGCCCCAAAGTATGATGCTGCCACCACCATGCTTCACAGTAGGTATGGTGTTCTTTGGATGATGAGCTGTGTTGTCTTTACACCAAACATATCTTTTAGAATTAAAGTAAAAAAGTTCACCCTTTGTCTCATCAGACCATAAGACATTTTCCCACATTCTTTTTTGTGAGAAATGTTATCCATCTTGCCACCCTACTCCATAGCCCAGACGTGTGCAGAATACGGCAGATTGTTGTCGCATGCAAGGAGTGGCCAATACCTGCCAGAAATTCCTGCAGCTCCTTTAATGTTGCTATAGGCCTCTTGGTAGCCTCCCTGATAAGTTTTCTCCTTGTCCTGTCATCAACTTTGGAGGGTCGTCCTGATCTTGGCAATGTCCCTGTGGAGCCATATTTTCTCCACTTATTGATTATAGTCTTCACAGTACTGCATGGTACAGACAATGTCTTTGATATTCTTTTATACCCCTCTCCTGATTGGTACCTTTCAACGATAAGATCCCGTAGATGTTTTGTCAACTCCTTGAGGACCACGGCTATCCCAGTAGGATGCAATCACGAACATTTCAAGGAAATCCTATAGGAACAGCTGATTTTTATTTGGAGTTAAGCAGAATCACTTTCATAGATGGCAGGTGTCTGCTTGTTACCTTTGATTTGCTTGTTACATGATTTTGAATGTGATTGATTAACTCTAAACACAGCTACAGCCCCCATTATAATTTAATTTAAATTATTTTTCCTAATAATTATCTGTTTGTTTTTCTCTTGAATTTTGTTGGTTGCAAGGTCACATTAAAGATGGAATAATGTCTGTGTAACGATACTCTGAAAAGGAGATATGGATCCTGTGCAGATGCAGGAGTAGGTGGGAGGCACGGCAACAAACAATCCGAAAAAAGGAACAAGTTTGTAGTCAGAGGGAGAAAGGAAGGTCGAAAACCAGGTCAAACCCAGGTGGCAAACAATCCAAATCGTGAGGCAATATCGTGGTCGAAGGGAGGAAGGTAGGTAGAAATTCGGCAAAGACAGGTGGCAAACAATCCAAGTAGCAAGGCAAAATCTGAAGTCCGAAGGTGAAAAGGGTAGTCGATAATCCAGGTAGTCACAGGGTATAGAAATCAATAGGTAGAGCTCTCAAGGAGTATACTCAATACCGAGCAGCAATACATGGGTTGGAGAGGCTTGAATAGTGCAGCCTGCCGCACGGTAGGGCATCTGATGTTAAGATAACACGTGCGGCGGCGTTTGTAATTATCGCCCTGCTGCTGGTACTGATTAGTTCTCTTGGGGGCTGGTCTGGACAGGTTGGTGGTCGTGACAGTCTGACATGATTTATCTTGATTTCTGGCTTTACATCTGTAGCGGCAATGCTTGTTAATAAGACAGAATTAAGTGTTGCCGTGCTTTCCCAAATGAGGCCCCATCTCTCTCTTTATCTCTGTGGTGCAGCCACAGAGAAGCTATTCATGCAGGCTGATTTAAAGATGTTTTCTTTTGATAAGGGACAGCTCCCAAAGGGGGATGCACTTAGCTAAGCCTGGCTATCATGATCAATGGTCATCCATTGGCGCCTATCTGTCTAGGGAGTGCCAGATGGACATCTGGACTGCATTCCTAGGTGTCAGGAGTAAGTGACTCATATCTCACCTTGATCAACCAATCAGGGACTGGTAGGGCCGAGTAACCCACGTGGGACTCTGATGCCCATGGGACTTTCAGCCAATGAACAAGCTGAAGTTCCTCCAGGTACAAACAGGCAACAGAGAGCCTGGAGAAAGTGGACTATTGTGGACTTTTCTAAAGGGAATTCAAAGGAGAATTCCAGGGCAGGACGGCCCAGGAGCAGAAGGCTCCCAAGGGCAGGACATTCTCGCAGCGCGCCTCCTGACCATCCTGAGACTCAGCCCGGACAACCACGGAACGGCCAGTGTGTCCGAGTGACAGAATTTTCCTTTGTTCTAAGACTCAAGAGCGGAGGTTGCCAGAGAGTAACCAGAGGATCCACCCGAGGTTAGCATCAGCAGCAAGCCCCGTGAACAGGTTGGAACTATGGACAGCTGAATCAGTATTCAGAACTAGCGCTTCATCAGGAACGAACCGGTCCTCTTCCTGACTTGCTGGGACCCACAGTCATCTTTTCTCCTGTGCACAAACTGTGCTAGTTAAAGCCAACACTAACTAGCCAGTCAGTGAGCATCAGCAGCGCACTGTCGCAAGCCGCACAGCACAGCCTGGCACAGAGCCAGAGAGCCCGCAGGAGATCTGAATCCCCAGAGATTGGATGAGTATTCAACTACAATGCATTACAGCTCGAGAATTCAATTGTTATCCCAACCAGTTGATATCAATTTAATTCCTAAGAGTTATGTACTTGTTTTGAGTATCCAATGTAGAAGTTATAACCAGGTTCATTTACGAAACGGTCTAAATGAATGATATACCGAACGTATGTCCTCTTGATATATGTAACTCTTCGTAACTGACTGAATATATACCTTTTGTATTCTGATAACCCTCTCGATAAGATCTGTTAGGTTTATATGCATATTCTATGTATTAATAAATGTATCCTCTCGTATTAGTACCTGTGTGTGTGCGTTGTTTGAGTTATATCGCATGGTTGGATTCTAAAGCCATCAAAATAATCAATTTTTTGATTTACGGCTACAATTAATAATTGTCCCAGTAAATGCCCAAACCCTACAGAACTGGTGCTTCGTGAGAGCACACTACACATCACATAAACCTGCAATTTCAATAAGGGTGTGTAGACTTTTTACTGTATGTTGCACTTGATGTGGAATTTAAAACAGAGAAGTTATTCTTAAGGCATCACGTTGCACTAGTAAACCTCATAGAATATTGCATTCAGTTTTACATACTGTTTGATGATGATGACTCTTTGATGTATCTTAAGCCCCTATATTATTTAACACAATTTTTAATGGTATAATATATAGTTCATTACGATGCCTTACATTTTATTGTTGTTTGATCAAGAATTGAAAACTTTTACAGGGATGGATCCATATTAAATTTATCAGCACAGAATAAAATAAAATACTGAGAATGTTTATAATACAACATTTGACATTTACTTTGCAACTATTACTGTGATGTTGTCAATGAAATACAGTTATGGAGTCTCCAGTTTTGCAAGCCTAATAAAGCTGTGTAATATAAATGCCCCTCTTTACAAAGTTAATCTTTTTCTTTGTATTATGGCTGAATTCCAGTCAAGATGTAATATCCTGCACATGGAAACTATAGTGATTGGTTACTGTTAGTGACTTGATCTTTTGATGCTACATTAATGATGTCCTCGGACATCACTACCTCTGGGCTAATGCTGACATGACAACATATGCTACTCATTAACAACAGCTTTCATCAAAGGGAAGAATGTGCCAGTCATGTGAGGAATACTCTTCTTATCACACCTATGTACATCTGAACATTTGTGAGATGAGGTGAGATGCCATGTGGCATCTAAGGCTCAGAGACCAGTGAACAGACAGATGCTTGTCCAGACTATACAAGAGAAGTGAGACAGTGCCACAAGACAGCATTTGCAACCCGGTACAAAGCATTCTTCACAGATGCATAGCTTGTATTGCTTCCAGCAATGGCCACACACTATTGGCATGTGACTTTTAGAGAGCACCTGCTGATCAACCTTGTTGATAATAAATGTTAACATTATGAATTTACCCATCCTGTCTGTTCAATAAAATGTTAATGCACATACTACAAAATGATTATTTTCCAGAAAAAAGTGTATTAGTAGTAGTAATTAGAATTAATCTAATAATAATCATGATAGTGATGTTACGATAATAATAGCAACATGAAAGACTAAAGGAAAATAGAATACGAAAAACAATACAATACTGTAAGAATGCAGTAATTAAAATGGAAGAAAAAACAAGAAAAGAAAAATATTTAAGCTATTAGAAATTTCTTGTAATATGTAAAAAGTAAAAACTTATTTTGTACAAAATAAGGGTGATGCAGGTAACTGAAATGTTCTGGATTTAGTACAAAAGATAACACACCAAGCTACCATCTCCTTCATGGGACTAGGTTGTTACCCAGAGTATCTTCTACCATCTATTCATAGATTGTGATTGTGGAAACATCACACATAAACATAATAGTGAACATAATTACAATATGTATGTTCAAACTATTAATTTTTTATCCAAACTGTAATGTCCATCAAAGGAGACACGATCTGGGTGTGTATGAAGCAGGCATTACCTTTATTACCTTTTTACAGGGTTCTGTGGTTGGTGCACGTGGCCTCATACTGTAACAAACAGTTCTTTCCGGACCCTATGCGGACGACACAGTCCAACAGAGTGGGGAAACACTAGGGAAACGTCATGCAGGAAAACGGGGCTGAAGACAGGGGGGCGTGTCCAAGGTGCGCTGGTGCACGGGGGAGGTGTGGCCGAGGCGAACAATCCAAGAGTAATCCTTAGGGAAAATCCAAAACACACGAGTAAGTCCAAAACCAGGAGATCCATCAGAACAAGAATTAAAAACCACGAAGGCCGGGTCGGAACCGGCGGACGGGGAACAGGAACGGGAACCGAGGTTAAAACCTTAACGGGACCAGGCGCTTCCTTGTCCCGGACTCGCACGATATGGAAATCAGATGCAGAGCCCGGAAGAGCGTCAGCGCCTGGCTTTTAAGGTGGGCAGGGAATGGGAAACAGGTGCAGAGAATGAAGTCTTTAGTGAAAGGGCTGGAGCACCCTTAAGGAGGGGGGACTATAGTCGTGACAGTACGCCCCT
The DNA here is from genome assembly GCF_059453375.1 of Lepisosteus platostomus. Taxonomy (NCBI): domain Eukaryota; kingdom Metazoa; phylum Chordata; class Actinopteri; order Semionotiformes; family Lepisosteidae; genus Lepisosteus; species Lepisosteus platostomus. The sequence continues at coordinate 34,935,288 of NC_142612.1, forward strand.
CCTTTTCAGGGCGGCTCCGAAGCCCTAAGAAAAAAAAGGGGAGAAAAAAAAAAACCGATGGAATCCAGGCTGCCAGGGTGCCGTCCGCGGGGTCCAGGTGTAGGGCTCTGCATTCTGTAACGAACAGTTCTTTCCGGACCCTATGCAGACGACACAGTCCGACGGAGTGGGGAAACACTAGGGAAACGTCATGCAGGAAAACGGGGCTGAAGACAGGGGGGCGTGTCCAAGGTGCGCTGGTGCACGGGGGAGGTGTGGCCGAGGCGAACAATCCAAGAGTAATCCTTAGGGAAAATCCAAAACACACGAGTAAGTCCAAAACCAGGAGATCCATCAGAACAAGAATTAAAAACCACGAAGGCCGGGTCGGAACCGGCGGACGGGGAACAGGAACGGGAACCGAGGTTAAAACCTTAACGGGACCAGGCGCTTCCTGGTCCCGGACTCGCACGATATGGAAATCAGATGCAGAGCCCGGAAGAGCGTCAGCGCCTGGCTTTTAAGGTGGGCAGGGAATGGGAAGCAGGTGCAGAGAATGAAGTCTTTAGTGAAAGGGCTGGAGCACCCTTAAGGAGGGGGGACTATAGTCGTGAAACATACCTCCTGCTCCACTTGACAGCGCGGATGTAGAACTCCAGTCACCTCTCTGCTTTCGGCCAAGTGTTTGTCCACTGGACCAGGTGCCTCATCAGGATGGAGAACCACAGCCTGACAAAGTACTGGTACTTGTTGCTCCCACAGTGCCCGACAGAGGTTGCAGAATAAGATGCAGTCAAGTTTCAAGGAGAAATGCGGTACATCTCTCCCACCTTCCTCGACTGGCTGGCACATCCGGTTCCTCGTAATGTACTTGTACCTGCCGCCCCAGATAAACTTGAAAACCATCCCTTGCAGCGCTCCTCTGAGTCTAGCCGGCAGCGGGTTCACCACCTCCAGGTAAACCAAAGCTGGAAGGAAATCTGCTTTCAACACCATCACTTTCCCCGTGAGGGACAATAACTGCATTTTCCACAGACCCAGCTTCGCGTTCACCTTGGTGATCCTCGGTCCAGTTGATGGTCTTATTGTTCTGGCTCTATTTACTTGTTTCTGTTTTTTGTTTTCAATGGATGGAGTAGGTTATGTATAAAAACAAAATATTAATTGCTTCTTCAAATTGTAATGACTGCAACCTTTAAAGCAACTGATTATTAGAACTGTATAATTTCTATATACTGTATAATACTTCTGTGGGGTTCAAACTTAGGTTTTACAGTACCAGCATCCAGCCGCCAGAGGGCACCTATACCACTACAGACTACCTCATCTCCTCAGGAGAGGTGTAGATCTACCAGACTTCATTAGCCAATCCCAGTACTCCTAAATCTTCTCGCCTCCCTTTTCCAGCCTACTTAAACCCTGCGCTCTGTTCCAGCCTTGCTCAGTATTGGAATTTTACCTGCTGAGCTACACATCTGATTTCCTTGCAGTTCTCCATCAACTGCTTCTTGGTTTATGGACTTTCGGATTGTCTTTTGATCCCCGATTTCTGGATCGTGTCTTGGGTATCATATGTTTTGTCTCTCTCTTTTGGCTTTTGACCTTTTTTCTAGTCTTTAGAACTCGAATTTGGATTTCCCTGATCATCCTGTTTGTGGCTTCCTCGTGATCTTGTCAACCGCATGGAGTCCATCACTTTCCAACTAGCTGTTCTCCAGCATAAGAGAATACTGAGCCTTCCTCATTGACACCGCAGATCCTAATGAAATTTGTGCAGTGCTGTCTCAGCACTCTCTGGTGCTGAGTAGCTTGGTGGTACCACCATTCAAGAACTCTCCAATCAGCTTTCTCACCTGCCGGCATCTACAATTTCCTGGTGTCACGATTATAGTCCCCCCTCCTTAAGGGTGCTCCAGCCCTTTCACTTTAGACTTAATTCTGTGCACCTGATCCTTTTTCCCAGCCCACCTTAAAAGCCAGGCGCTGACGCTCATCCAGGCTCTGCATCTGGTTTCCACACCGTGCAAGTCCGGGACCTGGAAGCGCCTGGTCCCGTTAAGGTTTTAATCTCTGTTCCCGTTCCTGTTCCCTGTCCGCCGGTTCCGACCCGGTTCATGGTTTTAATTCCTTGTTTGGATGGATCTCCTGGCTATGGACTTACTCTTGTGTTTTTGGATACCCTCTATGGATTACTCTTTTGGATTGTTTGCCTCGGCCACACCTCCCCCGTACACCAGCGCACTTTGGACACGCCCCCCTGTTATCAGCCCCGTATTCCTACATGACGTTTTCCTAGTGTTTCCCCACTTCTTCGGATTGTGTCGTCCGCATAGGGTCCGAAAAGCACTGATCGTTACACCTGGGTACCTCAAACACCTCCAGCTGCTGCCAACCCCCGATCACCCCTGAGAGGTTCGATGGTAACCCATCTAAATGCCATGGTTTTTTAGCTCAGTGCTCCCTTGTCTTCAAACTACATCCCGCAGATTATCCCACATTGCAGGAGAAAATCACATTCATAGGGCCACCCCTCTGATGGAGAGAGACCCCCTGGAAATATCGAGCTTTTTCAGGAACAACTAAAGGCCATTCTCCACCATCCAGCTCCCTGATAGGATGCTGCTTACTGTCTTCCTACCCTTCATCAAAGGAGACGCACAGCCACTGAATACTCCATTGAGTTTTGTGTACTAGCAGCAAAAACAACATGGAATGATGAGGCACTCATCTCCTTCTTTCGCCAGGGCTTATCAGAAGATATTAAAGACTATCTCACTCTATTGCCTTTAAGGGAAAAACTCTGGAGGAAGTTATCACTCAGGTCATCGACATTGATAACAGAATCCGTGAACAATGTCAGGAACAATCTCAGGCATCACTACCAGAACCACTTCATCCAAGTACTTCCAGGGAGTACTTTTAATCTTTTTCAGAACAACCCATGGATCTTGGTCATGCACAACGATCCCCTGAGGAATGGGAAAGGCGCTTGAGAGAAGGCTGTTGTCTATACTGTGGATCCCATGGACATTTTCAGGCCCAATGTCCAGCAAAACAGCGATGGCCCCGACACTCCCCAGCCAAGAAGGAACCACTGGTGAGTGAAACCCCTTCATGCATTAAACCCCCAAAAGGACTTTTTATTCCAGCCACTATCGCCTGGGGTAATACTCATCTCCCTCTCCTTGCATTTATTGATTCAGGGGCAGCCGGGAACTTTAAAGAATCCACTCTTGCTTGAGTCTGGAACATTCCTCTAGAGCCCCTAGGTCCTCCGCTATGTGTTCAAGCTTTAGATGGTTCCCCCGTGGCCCCTGGATTACTAAACTGGCAAACTACCCTTCTCACCCTGAAGGTTGGGGCCACCCACTTCGAGATCATACGCCTTCTACTTCTGAACACTCCAGCCCATCCCCTCTTGCTTGGCTTTCTGTGGTTGACCACACATGATTCGTACATTTCTTGGGCTCAAGGCAAACTACTAGCATGGGGACTAGCATGTCAACTTAATTGCTGTCATCTTCCACTAAAACTGGCTCACACTTCTCTTTACAAGACTAAATACTCCAAGATATCTTCATAGTTCTCCAATTTAGAGGAAACATTTAGTGAGCAGAAGGCCACGTCCCTACCAACTCATCAGCCCTACAACTGCACAATACATCTCCTACCGGGAACGCTGCCACCCAAGGGGAAAGTCTACCCACTCTAATGCACAAAATCGGAAGCTCTGAAACAATATATTCAGGACTCACTTAATGCCGGCATCATTCGTCCTTCCACATCACCAACTTGTGCTGGCTTCTTCTTTGTGGAAAAGAAGGATGGGGGTCTTCGACCTTGTATAGATTACCATGGTTTGAAATAAATAACTATCAAGAATCACTATCCCCTATCTCCGATGTCAGCAGCCCTAATCTGTACAAGGAGCCACTATTTTCACATAACTTGATTTTATAATCCTGGGATTTTTTAATTTTATCCAGATCAGGGAAGGAGATGAATGGAAAATGGCCTTCATGACGACCCATGGTCATTATGAATATCTTGTCATGCCTTTTGGTCTTGTAAACACCCCAGCCATCTTCCAGGCTTTTGTCGATGACATATTCAGAGCCCTAATACAAAAATATGTTCTGGTATATCATGACGATATTCTGATTTACTCTCACACCCTTCAGGATCACATTTCCCATGTTCGAGAGGTACTCACACAGCTTATAAAACACAACCTACACACCAAATTAGAGAAGTGTGTGTTCCACGTCTCCCGAGTGCACTCGGTAACATCCTCTCTCTGCAGGGTGTGGAAATGAACCAGGTCAAAATATCAGCTATAAAGAACTGTCCACCTCCTAAGAATCTTAAGTAGGTTGATTTGTAGACTTTACTACTTTTTACAGATTTATATGCAACTTCAGTACAGTTGTTGCACCTTCATCACGGCTCTTACCCAAAAAGGTCAGAATCTAGGTAAGTGGACTCCTCAGGCAGAAGAGGTTTTTCAGTACCTTAAACACTTATTTACTACAGCTCCCTCCCTACATCACCCCGACCCTTAGCTACCTTTTGTCGTAGATATTGACGCCTCAGGTCATGGTGTTGGTGCAGTTCTCTCTTAATGTCATGGTGACCAGGGTCATGGTGATCCTTCCCCCTTGCGCCTTTTTTTCTGATGTCTCCAGCAGAAATGAATAATGATGTAGGTAATCGTGGACTACTGGCGATCAAACTGGCTCTGGAGGACTGAAGGCATTTGGCTGGAAGGAGCTGTAATGGAAAATTACTGAGAAAAAGGTGTTTTATCCTAAAAATTTTGTTTATGGGCAGAGCTGTGTCGCAGAAGAACCTGGATTTTTAGAACAAAGTGTGATAGCACCCAGCTCGTCAAGGGCACGCAATGTTTTAATAATGTTTATCTCTGCTGCTTGAAAAAGGGAGTATGAAAAACTATTTGAATAACTGTTTTCTTTGCTTAAAGCAGAAACCTATAAGGAATGGAAAATTACTGCTTCGCCTGTCCTTGAAGTGTTGCATCAGCTTAAAAGAGATATAAAACAAGGGGCTCTCAGTGCTTGCTTTTGAATCAGCTTTCACTTCTCTGCACAGACAGGTGATGACTTTTGCCCATATTGCAATATGAATAAAGACCTTACTGAGTGAATGAGAACACCTCTCCTGGCTCTTCTTTGATAAAATTCCACGACAGAGCACAACACCTCTTCCTCATCTATACAGGCCACAAGAATCTTTCTTATCTACAATCCACTAAACACCTCAACCCATGTCAAGCAAGATGGTTCTTGTTCTTTCTCGCTTTCGCTTCTTAATTACAGGTTCCAAGAATGTCAAGGCCGACGCAGAAAGAAAAGTGGTTTGATGGGGACTGCAGAAATGCACTACGAAACCTCTCAAATCAAAAACACAGACAACCACACAACACAGATCTGCGCCTCAGCTTCAGTGAAATGGTAAATATTTACAAACACATGCTGAAAAAGAAAAGAAACACATACATAAACAAACAACTTGCAGAAATTTAGGAGTAACTAAATCAGAACTGTTTCTGGTAGAAGTGGAGCAATTTAAATAAATCAAAACCAGAAGAATTGGCCATCCAAAATAATAATAATAATAATAATAATAATAATAATAATAATAATAATAAACTTTATTTTATATAGCGCCTTTAAAGGTGGCTTCTCAAAGCGCTTTACAGGATGACAATAACAATAAATAAGAAGACTACAACAATAAATAAGAACATTTCACAAGACAGGACACAATTATAATTACAACAATACAACAATAACAATAGAGGAGACCGTGGAAGATGGTATTAAGAAGAGCAGAGGGGTGAAGAATGGAACCAGTTAAGTAAAGGCTTTTCTGAAGAAGAAGGTTTTGAGTCTGGATTTGAAGGAGTTTAGAGAAGGTGACTCTCTAATATTCTTGGGCAAAGAGTTCCAGAGCTTGGGGGCATAGCAGGAGAAGGCCCTGTCGCCCATACAATGTAGACGGGCTTGGGGGACAGTAAGGAGGGCAGAATTTGAAGAGCGGAGGTTGCGAGGTGGGGAGTAGGGCGATAAAAGTTCAGACAGGTATTGAGGTGTCAAGCCATGTAAAGCCTTGAAGGTGAGCGTGAGGATTTTAAAGTCTACGCGGAATTTGACCGGAAGCCAGTGCAAGGACTCCAGGATAGGAGTAATGTGAACACTTGCACTAGACCTGGTCAGGATTCTGGCTGCTGAATTTTGGACATACTGCAGCTTGTTCAGAGTAGATTTAGATGCCCCAGGGAGCAGAGCATTGCAGTAGTCAATTCGAGAGAATACAAATATGTTGATCAGCTTTTCAGCCACAGTTAATGATAGCGTAGGGCGTAGTCTTGCGATATTTCTAAGGTGAAAAAAAGATGTTTTGACAGTATGCTGTACATGTGGGTCGAATGTTAAGCCAGAATCGAATATAACCCCAAGGTTTTTCAATTTTGATTGAAGCTCAAGTACAGAGCCATCTACAGACAGGGTTACAGGACTGGCTTTACGAAGTTGATGGGGGGTACCAATAAGCATGACTTCAGTCTTGTCACAGTTAAGATGAAGGAAGTTTTGAGTCATCCAAATTTTTATGTCAGAGATGCAATTAGATAGAATAGAGACAGCCACATCAGTGTCGGGTTTGGTATGGATGTATATTTGAGTATCGTCAGCGTAAAAATGAAAGCTGAGGCCATGTGATCTTAAAAGCTGACCAAGTGGGAACATGTAAATGCTGAAGAGCAAGGGGCCCAGTATTGAGCCCTGGGGGACACCAGACTTGACAAGACCAATTTCAGACCTGTACCCATTGAGAGAGACAAAGTGACAGCGATCAGTGAGGTAAGACTTAAACCATTTGAGGGCAGTGTCAGAGACTCCAAACACAGTCTCGAGACGAGAAAGCAAGATGTTATGGTCAACAGTGTCAAAGGCAGCACTGAGATCAAGAAGGATGAGTATGGAAAGAGAACCAGAATCAGAAGCTATTAGGAGATCGTTGGTGACTTTGACTAGGGCGGTTTCTGTGCTGTGAAGTTGACGGAAGCCAGATTGGAGGGGTTCGAAAAGGTTGGAACAATCTGGAACAATCTGGCAAACAAACTTTGAAAATCTATCTCAAAAGCTCCCAAATACAAATCAATCAGACCAAAACATCATTTATGAAAAACTCGAAATTTTGGAATTGGCTATCAAAGACAACCAAAACTCCTTAGACTCCCCAATCACTGAGCAGGAGCTACTGGACCAACTCCAGGCCCTCAGACCATGCAAAGCCTGTGGCCAAGACACAGCAGCTCGAAGTGGCAACAAGCCCTGCTCAAATCTCATCATGGAACCAAGAACTGATCACGCCCATCTGGAGTCGAGATAGACTTGATCCCAACCACTACCGGGGCATCTGTGTGCACAGTAACCTGGGGAAGGTATTCTGCAGTATCCTGAATACACGAATACTGGCCTTCCTTACCGAACACAATGTCCTGAGCAAGAGTCAGATTGGCTTGTTACCAGATCACCCAAAGTCCTATCACATTTACACACAGATAGACAAAACACGTCCACCAAAAAGACAAAGGAAATTTTTTTGACTGCTTTGTCGATTTCAAAAAAGCATTGCCCATAGAGGACAGGCTGTGCTCCCACTGCCAGCGGGTAGAAATAGAGACAGAGGTGCACTTCCTACTGCACTGTGACAGATATTCTGAGATTAGAGAAGCATTCTTCCCTAAATTCAGAAATCTAATCCCAGAATTCCCACACCTCCCAGGATCACAACGGGTCCCAATCCTACTGGGAGAGGGAGGAGGGAACTCAGTTGAACTGGCAGCCCAGTATGTGATCTCCTCTTACAGCCTGAGGAATAGTGAGTCTGTCTCCCAATAATGCTCAATAAGTTTACAGTATATGTAAATATTTGATGTGTCTTTGATGTAAATGTCTGTAATATGTCTGTAGAATGTATTTTATTTTTTATTTTTTGTTTGGTTTCATGTTAACTTTATTTTTATTTCCTTTGGCAATACTGATTGTACCCATTGGTCATGCTAATAAAGCACCTTGAATTGAATTGAATTGACAGGCAAGATGCAGAAAACTTAATTCCTGCATTATTAATAAGCATTGCCGCTACACAGCTATAAAATGGAACATTGAAGAAATGGTCAGACGTGCCCTGGTTGGTACTGTAAGCCTCTTCCTCCCCAGTGTCCTCCAGATCATTTATTTGTGCCTAATCCTGTAAGATCCTCCATTCTCCAGCAAGGGCACGACTCAACTATCGCTGGTAACCCAGGCATACGTCGCACCTCGGAACCACCATTAAGGAAGACATCTCAGATTATGTCTGATCATGCTCTATTTGCATCAATGTCAAGTCATCCCGTATGAAACCGGCATGCTCACTTCATCCCATACCTGTACCTGATCGTCCTTGGTTTCACATCTCAGCTGACTTTATTACAGATCTACCCAATAGTCAAGGCCATACCACCATACTGGTTATTGTTGACAGATTTTCCAAAGTCTCACATTTCTTTCCCTTACCTGCATTATCCTCCACTCAAGAGATGGCCGACGTGTTTGTTCAGCAAATCTTTAGACTTCATGGAATACCAAAAGATGTTGTCTCTTATCGTGGATCCCAACTTATCTCCAAGTTCTGGAAAGCCTTTTGTAATTCTCTAGGGGCCTCGGTTTCCTTAATGTCTGGCTACCATCCACAATTCAATGGCAAACGCAATGAATTAACCAGGAACTACAAACTTATTTATGCGCTTATGTTTCATCTACACAAAACGACTGGGTATGTCTCCAACCTTGGGCAGAATATGCACATAATTCTTTATTATATATCTAACCTACAAGAGTTTTGGAAGTTGGCAAGATCCACCCCTCTACGTACGGTGGACCGACAAAAGAAGACCATTGACCGGTATCGTCGTGTGATACCCCAGCTCTGATGTGGTGAGTTCGTAAGGCTGTCAACTCAAAACTTACCAATCTGACAGCATTCCCACAAATTGAATCCCAGGTACATCAGTCTCTTCTGCATCATTGCCCCGGTAACACCTGTTACGTATCGTCTGGCTCTACCACCCTCTCTCCGAATTCATTCTACCTTCCATGTCTCACGTACCACAAATCATCACTATCTTGACCTCAGCCTTATCCACCTCTGCCCCATATGTCATGCCCGACATCCCTCCCTAGAGGGCGCTCCACTACTCTCGTTATTGTATCTGTGATTAAGCTTCCCAAGTGTACCTTTTTAGGTTTATTATTTTAAGACTAGCTTCTCCAGTCCTCGGGGCTCATCATTAGGGTAAGGATGTCGCGAAGCCCGCCTAGCACCAGGAAACCCTACATCTATCTCCTGAGGGCTGTAGTGTGCTCTCTGAAGGCACCAGTTCTGTAGGGTTTGGGCATTTACTGGGACAATTATTAATTGTAGCAGTAAATCACAAAATTGATTATTTTGATGGCTTTAGAATCCAGCCATGCGACATAACTCAAACAACGCACACACACGGGTACTAATACACGAGGATACATTTATTAATACATAGAATATGCATGTAAAACTAACAGATCTTATCGAGAGGGTTATCAGAATACAAAAGGTATATGTTCAGTCAGTTACAAAGTGTTACACACATCAAGAGGACATACGTTCAGTATATCATTCATTAAGACCGTTTCATAAATGAACTTGGTTATAACTTCTACATTAGATACTCAAAACAAGTACATAACTCTTAGGAATTAAATTGATATCAACTGGTTGGGATAACAATTGAATTCTCGAGCTGTAATGCATTGAAGTTGAATACTCATCCAATCTCTGGGGATTCAGATCTCCTGCGGGCACAAAGAAACAGTTGCAGGCTGTTGCTGTCCAATCCGCACTCTCTGGCTCGGTGCCAGGCTGTGCTGTGCGGCTTGCGACGGTGCGCTGCTGATGCTCACTGACCGGCTAGTTAGTGTTGGCTTTAACTAGCACAGTTTGTGCACAGGAGAAAAGATGACTGTGGGTCCCAGCAGGTCAGGAAGAGGACCGGTTCGTTCCTGATGAAGAGCTAGTTCTGAATAGTGATTCAGCTGTCCACAGTTCTGACCTGTTCACGATGCCTGCTGCTGGTGCTTACCTCGGGTGGATCCTCTGGTTACTCTCTGGCAACCTCCGCTCTAGACTCTTAGAACAAAGGAAAGTTCTGGCACTCGGACACACTGGCCGTTCCGTGGTTGTCCGGGCTGAGTCTCAGGATGGTCAGGAGGCGCTCTGCGAGAATGTCCTGCCCTTGGGAGCCTTCTGCTCCTGGGCCATCCTGCCCTGGAATTCTCCTTTGAATTCCCTTTAGAATAGTCCACAGAATTCTCTTCTGAAATCTCTCAGGCTCTCTTGATTACTTGGCCCTACCAGTCCCTGATTGGTTGATCAAGGTGAGATATGAGTCACTTACTCCTGACACTTAGAAATGCAGTCCAGATGTCCATCTGGCACTCCCTAGACAGATAGGTGCCAATGGATGACCATTGATCATGATAGCCAGGCTTAGCTAAGTGCATCCCCCTTTGGGAGCTGTCCCTTATCAAAGGAAACCTTAAATCAGCCTGCATGAATGCACCACAGAGATGAACAGAGATGGGACCATTTGGGAAAGCTCAGAACACTTAATTCTTTCTTATTAATAAGCCTCGCCGCTACAGGGCATAGGCCTCATCCCCGACACCTCCCGCTTCCTGAGCCCGGTGTCTGGAGGATCTCGCCCCGTCACCCTTGGACCTCCACGTTTTGTCTCTCCATGTGTTCCCCCCTCTCTGGGATTTTAACCTTGTCGCGTCCCACGATGGATTTCTCATTGGACTCTCATACTGTGCCCTGACCTGCCTTTGGACCGGTTTGGATTTGGATGCCGTTCTTTGTCTTCCCCATTCACTGTCTCACGGATTGTCACTTTTATTTTGTGCTCTATAAAACCCCTGTGTGCTCCCTTTTACCACGCCTCCTGTTTTCTCCAGCTCTTACTGCATCGCATAGGGTCTACTGCAAGATCTGACACAGATCTCGGTCCGTGTTCGTGACACCATGTGATTGACGATCTGCCAGCCTATACGGTAAATGAGATTCTGGACTCTCATTGACACTGAGGAAAATTATAATATCCCATTGACTGGGAAGGCTGCAGACCTGAAGAACGCTCATGGGTGCCTGAGAAAGATATTGTAGTTTAATCTTGCTCAGTATTGGGTTTTACCTGGTGATCTGATCCTCCTTGCAATGCCCTCTTGACTGCTTCTTGGTTTATGGACTTTTGGATTGTCTTTTGACCCCTGATTTCTGGATCTTCTCTTGGGTATCACATGATTTGTCTCTCTTCTGGCTTTTGACCAATTTGCTAGTCTTTAGACCTCAAATTTGGATTTCATATATCATCCTGTTAATGGCTTCCTTGAGATCTCGTCACCCACATACAGTAGGGTCCATCACTTTCCAACTAGCTGTTTTCCAACTTAATAATAAGGTTAAGGTGTTTACCAAATACACCACTAAAGTCAAATGTTTTGTTTTAAGAGCACAAGCTTCAATATGAAATATACTGTCCACGCAATATTAATGTGTTACAGACAGGCAATATTATATTAACACATGCAGGGAATCATTTCAGTGTCAGGTTGTGTTTCTGCAACATTTCTAGTTCACATTTTTTCAAAATAAAACATCTAGCAGCAGCCTTACATAGTATGGTGCTACTGTGTTAGTTCAATGGGTTGGGGTGTCTTCCCTTTTACCTTTTGATTTGACAGCTTCTCACTTTCTCACTCTTGAGGCTATTTCACAAGACAAGATCACTCAGTTTAGTAAATATGTTGACAAAATATGAGCCATATCACTCTGCAAATCACAACTGGCAACCCACTGAAGCTAAGCAGGTGTGAGCCTGGTCAGTACCTGTATGGGAGACCTCCTGGGAAAAACTAAGGTTGCTGCTGGAAGAGGTATTAGTGGGGCCAGCAGGGGGTGCTCACCCTGTGGTCCATGTGGGTCCTAATGCCCCAGTATGGTGATGGAGACACTATACTGTAAACAGGTGCCGTCCTTTGGATGAGACATAAAACCGAGGTTCTGACTCTCTGTGGTCATTAGAAAATCCATGGTGTTTCTCGAAACGAGTAGGGGTGTAACCCTGGCATCCTGGCCAAATTTCCCATTGGCCCTTACCAATCATTACCTCCTAATAATCCCCATCTATGAATTGGCTTCATTACTCTGCTCTCCTCCCCACTGATAGCTGATGGGTGGTGAGCATTCTGGCGCACTATGGCTGCTGTCGCATCATCCAGGTGGATGCTGCACATTGGTGGTTGTGGAGGGGAGACCCCATTACCTTTAAAGCGCTTTGAGTGGAGTGTCCAGAAAAGCGCTATATAAGTGTAAGCAATTATTATTATTAAAAGTCAGGCTTTTCAATTTCACAAAGCATAATCAAATTATATCCCATTAAGCTGGTTAGGAATAGAGGAAGTGTTGTTATAAAAATAGCAAAAACATCCTCTATTCCTAACCTCTGTAGCGGTGAGGCTTATTAATAAGGCAGAATTAAGTGTTTCTGAGCTTCCCAAATGAGGCCCCATTTCTCTGTTCATCTCTGTGGTGCAGCCACAGAGAAACCATTCATGCAAGATGTTTTCTTTTGATAAGGACAGCTCCCAAAGGGGGATGCACTTAGCTAAGCCTGGCTATCATGATCAATGGTCACCCATTGGCGCCTATCTGTCTAGGGAGTGCCAGTTGGACATCTGGACTGCATTACTAAGTGTCAGGACTAAGTGACTCATATCTCACCTTGATCAACCAATCAGGGACTGGTAGGGCCGAGTAACCCACGTGGGACTCTGATGCCCATGGAACTTTCAGCCAATCAATGAGCTGAAGTTCCTCCAGGTAAAACAGGCAACACAGAGAGCCTGGGAGATTCAGATTCAGATTCAACAAGATTCAACAAGATTCAGAAGGGATTCTGGAGAGGATTCTGTGGACTGTTCTAAAGGGAATTCAAAGGAGAATTCCAGGGCAGGACGGCCCAGGAGCAGAAGGCTCCCAAGGGCAGGACATCCTCGCAGCGCGCCTCCTGACCATCCTGAGACTCAGCTCGGACAACCACGGAACGGCCAGTGTGTCCGAGTGCCAGAACTTTCCTTTGTTCTAAGAGTCTAGAGTGGAGGTTGCCAGAGAGTAACCAGCAGCAGGCCTCGTGAACAGGTCGGAACTGTGGACAGCTGAATCACTATTCAGAACTAGCTCTTCATTAGGAACGAACCGGTCCTCTTCCTGACTTGCTGGGACCCACAGTCATCTTTTCTCCTGTGCACAAACTTTGCTAGTTAAAGCCAACACTAACTAGCCGGTCAGTGAGCATCAGCAGCGCACCGTCGCAAGCCGCACAGCACAGCCTGGCACCGAGCCAGAGAGCGCGGATTGGACAGCAACAGCCTGCAACTGTTTCTTTGTGCCCGCAGGAGATCTGAATCCCCAAAGATTGGATGAGTATTCAACTTCAATGCATTACAGCTCAAGAATTCAATTGTTATCCCAACCAGTTGATATCAATTTAATTCCTAAGAGTTATGTACTTGTTTCGAGTATCTAATGTAGAAGTTATAACCAAGTTCATTTATGAAACGGTCTAAATGAATGATATACTGAACGTATGTCCTCTTGATATGTGTAACTCTTTGTAACTGACTGAATATATACCTTTTGTATTCTGATAACCCTCTCGATAAGATCTGTTAGGTTTAATGCATATTCTATGTATTAATAAATGTATCCTCGTGTATTAGTACCTGTGTGTGCGCGTTGTTTGAGTTATGTCACATGGTTGGATTCTAAAGCCATCAAAAGAATCAACTTTGTGATTTACTGCTACAATTAATAATTGTCTCAGTAAATGCCCAAACCCTACAGAACTGGTGCCTTCAGAGAGCCACTAACATTACATATTTGGCGTCCCTGAAACGGCTATGAATCACTACACCTCCTTGTGCACATTAGTTCAAATTTAGCCTGACTGGATAAAAGTTTGTCTCAAAGATCAATCAGCCCCCTGTAAAACATGCAGTCACCTTTCTTTCCAGTCGACAATCAAAGCAACTGTCAGGAGAAATTTATGCTGAAAATGTTAGGAGATTTCTCATTGGCCTTTACCATTCATTGCTTCCTAATATTCCCCACCTATGAATTGGCTTTGAGCACAAGCAGCACGAGCTGATTGAAGGTTTTACTCCTGAGTTGAAGTTTTTCCTTTTAGGAATGTCAGTAATCTTCCAAATAATATTTTTTCTTTTTGTTTCCCATCATGCATTTTATATTAGTAGTAGTAGTACCGAAAGCTTTTATAGTTCACTGAGAATTTGTCATTTTAATGATACCACAAGATACCATCAGCACATAGGATATAATTTACATTCGCAATCTTTTAAGATCAATTATATCATGCCTGAATTTGATTGAAGTACAGTTATATTATTAGTTATGTTGCCATGCAAGATAGATTGATCATTCTCAATCCTGGTCCTGAGGGATCCCTGTTTCTATGGGTTGTTCCATCTGTTTCCTTAATCACCATTGCTAATTGGGATCTACTTTATCTGCTTGATTTGTTTATGTAGAATGCACAGAGCCCTTGGTTACAAAATACATTATGCTCAACATGTGCATTGTTGCCAGCAAATTCATCATACAGAATTTTAGTCTATATGAATTTCCAGTAAATTCATCATACAGAATTATCTGTATTTAAGAATATGCTAATTTACTTATGAGTAAAGGGTTCTTCATGGGTGACCAGTTTATGATGAACCGTCACACGTGGAATTGACAATATATTATTAAATCTAATATAAATCTAATATTCTCCAAACGGGTGAATAGTTTACATTCTATGGGTGATGTGGCCTTCTGCTATGGCCCAAAGCTCTGAAAGTCTATCCTTCTATCCTGAGTCTATTTCCAGACTCAAGATCTTCTTCAGAAAAGCTTCTATTTAATGGTGTTTGGTGTTTGGTAGGTTTACTGAATTATATTCAATTCAATTCAATTTATTTGTATATAGCACCTTTCACAACAAGGTTGCCCAAAGCCGCTTAACAATGCAGGTGACCATACATGTTGTGAATACAGAACAGAAAAGACCAGAAGACAATGGAGGAGAGGAACCAAAAACTCCTTATTAAGGAGAAAAAAACCTCTAGGGGTCCAAGGTCAACTGGTTGCTCAACCCCTTTGGGCATGCTAACATACAATTAAAAAAAAGGAAATAAATAAATGAGGGTATTAATCCATCTATCCATCATGTCTTCTGCGTGGTAGTACATGCATATATGTGTAGACCAGTAAATTCCTAATAAACGGTAGCTATATCCACAATGTCCCTCTTGGATCTATGGCAGTGATGCAGCATCCAACTCAGATGGTGCCCAGCCCAGGTGCCATCCGGAGATGTGGGGAGAAGAATAGGATAGTTTGCTCAGAACAGATGTCTCTACCTGGTGGGCCAACACAGAGACACACAATGGCATATACAGCAGCACCAGCAGCCATGGTTGCAGCAGGCTATAATGTGTAGCAGCAAGGCTTATTAAAAATACAGGAATTAAGTGTGCTGCTCCCTTGCCAGTCCCTTTCTCCCTCATCTCAGTGGTGCTGGACACAGAGAGAGAGGCCATTCCATTTTGTTCAGATTTAAGGTGTTTTTCTAGCTGATAGAGTTTCCTGATAAGGAACAACTCCCAATGCTGAGATTCTCCAGCCACCCTAATAAGTGGTTATCTCTGGAGCCCTACTGTCTGGGAGATTCCTTGGGAGAGTCTCATCCCAGGTTGTTTACAACCTTAATGTCAGAGAGCATTGTTACTCATCCTCCACCTCGATCAGCCAATCAGGAACTGGTAGGGCAGGGTAACACCATGTGGGTCTCAAATGCCCGCGGAACTTTCAACCAATGAACAACCGTAGTTCTTCCAGATAAAAGAGGCAGCACAGAGCCCAGAAGGGACCCCTCCAGGACATTCTCAGACTCGGCTCGGACAATCCCATGACAGCCAGTGTGTCTGAGTGTCAGAACTTTACTTTGTTCTAAGAGTCGAAACCGTAGGTCGCCAGCGTGTAACCAAAGGATCCACCCGAGGTTAGAGCAGAAAGCCTCGTGAACCGCTGGTACCCCACCGCAAACGCATAATTGTATGCCTTTGGAGTTGTTTCCTTATCAGGAAACTCTATCAGCTAGAAAAACACCTTAAATCTGAACAAAATGGAATGGCCTCTCTGTGTCCAGCACCACTGAGATGAGGGAGAGAGGGACTGGCAAGGGAGTAGCAAACTTAATTCCTGTATTATTAATAAGCCTTGCCACTACACAGCGTATGAATGAAAGTTAATATTATGTTTTTGTATTATCCTACTTAGCAGCAGCATGTAGAGAGAGAACAATATTGATCCCAGCACTGATCCCTGTGGTACCCCAAATTGAACTGGTGACATTGACGAAGCAGTACAATTATTAGATATTTGAACATCATGAAAATGATTAGTTAAATATGAAGTAAACCACTTAAGGACGATTCCACATAAGCCAACCTCAAACTCAACTGTGTCAAAGGCAGCAGTAAGATTTAGAAGCACAAGCACTGTTGCATTCCCCGCGTCAGTAGCTAACAGAATATCCTTTACGACTTTTGTTAATGCAATTTCAGTGCTGTGGCCTGGGTGGAAACCAGACTGAAATTTCTCAGTTATTATTTGATTATTTGAGTACAGATACGATTGAAGTTGGGCCACAACTATTCTCTCAAGAATTTTAGATAGAAATGGGACATTTGAGACAGGCCTGTAGTTGTCAAGAACTTGTGTATCCAAATTTGGCTTCTTAAGGAGTGGTCTAACAACTGCTACCTTAAATTGATCAGGTACAACGCCTGATGCAAGGGACGTGTTCATTATACTAAATATAGGTCCTGCCAGGACCTAGAATTTGAGGGAATTATAAAAGATTAAAAGATTCGAGGGAATCTTTGACTAGTTGAGTGGGGATGGGATCTAGCGGACAGGTAGGTGACTTTGTCTTTATAATTAATTTCTTGAGTTCTTGTTCATTAACTTATTGAAAAACACTAAAGAGGTGCACATATTGTTTCTGTACCAGACTTCTTTGCGGCTTATTTGATTGTGTTTGAAGTCTAATGGTATTAATTCTATTGTTAAAGAAGTTAATGAAATCGTCACTACTAAAGTTAGATGGATCTTTAAAATCTGTCTTATTTGGAAGATGAGCTATTGTCATAAATAGGTAGCGATAGTTATTTTTATTGCTTTCTATAAGTTCACAGTAGTAAGCTGAACGAGCTCTATATAGGGCTTTCTTATATTGCTGTAGGCTATCAGTCTATGCCAACTTGAATACTTGTAGACCAGTAGACCTCCATTTGTGCTCTAGTTTGTGGCACTCCTATTTAAGTGATCGTGTGTGATCATTATACCATGGAAAGTGTCTAGTGGCTTAGACTACTTTAGTCTTTAACGGGGCAATTTCATCAAGGGCCTGTCTGACCACTGTATTATAGTTATGTGTGATTTCGTCAACATTATTACTGGAGATGAAGTTAGCATTGTTCATCGTGTTCATAAAATTTAATGAAGTACCCCCGTTGGTGTGTCGTGTTGTAATAGTCTTCTCCTTGGCAGCTATCAATGGCAGTCGAATCTTAAAAGTAATTATAGAGTGGTCAGAGTTATTGATGGGATGGACTAGTACATGATGAATATCAGCTCTGAGTGATAATTAAGTCTAGTGTATGATAGTTGTAGAAACCAAGAAATTTGAGCCTGAAGTGTTTGTTCGTCCAGCCAAGCTTTATTGCATGCATACAAGGAAGTACAATAAGCACCATAATAGTTATAGTACCAATCGCAGTTCAAAGGGGATATGGTCCTACAGAACTTAAATATACGTTTCTCCCCCCTCCTCCTCCCCCCTCCTGTCTTTGATGTAACCAAAGGAAATAGAAACCTTCCTTTGCCATCAGGAGTTTAGTGTAAACATTTACCATTTGGGTAAACATTCACCATTTAGGGGTAAGTACAGGGGGGGGGGGACCACTGTGATCAAGCAGGCGTGATGATTACAGTTCAGCATGTAAAGTTAAATTATATAAAGCAGATAGAAAATATTATATTTATTATGTACAGATAGGTATTTATATTGCACAAATCTAATTCTGGCTTGGACCCAACACTCCTGACCTGGCTTGAATTTTAAACAGACACCTACTGTTGTATGTGACATCTCAGGAATAGCTGAATGGTGGGGATAACATCATCAGGAATAGCAACTAGGCCATAAGTGATATGATCACTCAGAAGCCCCCATTCATGGCGATAACTCTGACTATAAAAATCCTCTGTAATACTGTTGTAATCTGGGGCACTGTGGTAATTGCACCTTGTGTGTGTCTTCTTCAGTCCTTCAGTGTTCTATGGAAATGGCTATTTTCATGACAATTAAACTCATCTCAAACCTTCACTGGACTGCACTGTGACTCCTTGCATCCCTGCAATATATTTGAATTATTGATAGTGTCACAGATCATTTTAGTGTCCCCATCACTATACTGGGGCATTAGGACCCACACAGACTGCAGGGTGAGCAGCCCCTGCTGGTTCCACTAACACCATTTCCAGCACCAACCATAGCTTCCCAGGAAGTCTCCCATCCAGTTACTGTGCAGGCTCACACCTGCTAAACTTGAGTGGGTTGCCAGTTCTGAGTTCTGAGTTTCAGGGTGATATGGCTGCTGGTTACATTCTCATAGCTACAAGAAATTGTTTTTGCATGTTTTAACAGAAAATATGAGCTACTTTGTTTTTTGATGCAAATAAACAGGAAATTAATATTGTAGTGTGCTCTCTGAAGGCACCAGTTCTGTAGGGTTTGGGCATTTAGTGGGACAATTATTAATTGTAGCAGTAAATCACAAAAATGATTCTTTTGATGGCCTTAGAATCCAACCATGCGATATAACTCAAACAACGCACACACACAGGTACTAATACACGAGGATACATTTATTAATACATAGAATATACATGTAAACCTAACAGATCTTATCGAGAGGGTTATCAGAATACAAAAGGTATATATTCAGTCAGTTACGAAGTGTTACATATATCAAGAGGACATACGTTCGGTATATCATTCATTTAGACCGTTTCGTAAATGAACTTGGTTATAACTTCTACATTAGATACTCAAAACAAGTACATAACTCTTAGGAATTAAATTGATATCAACTGGTTGGGATAACAATTGAATTCTCGAGCAGTAATGCAGTGAAGTTGAATACTCATCCAATCTCTGGGGATTCAGATCTCCTGCGGGCACAAAGAAATAGTTGCAGGCTGTTGCTGTCCAATCCGCGCTCTCTGGCTTGGTGCCAGGCTGTGCTGTGCGGCTTGCGACGGTGCGCTGCTGATGCTCACTGGCCGGCTAGTTAGTGTTGGATTTAACTAGCAACGTTTATGCACAGGAGAAAAGATGACTGTGGGTCCCAGCAAGTCAGGAAGAGGACCGGTTCGTTCCTGATGAAGAGCTAGTTCTGAATAGTGATTCAGCTGTCCACAGTTCTGACCTGTTCACGAGGCTTGCTGCTGGTGCTAACCTCGGGTGGATCCTCTGGTTACTCTCTGGCAACCTCCGCTCTAGACTCTTAGAACAAAGGAAAGTTCTGGCACTCGGACACACTGGCCGTTCCGTGGTTATCCGGGCTGAGTCTCAGGATGGTCAGGAGGCGCGCTGCGAGAATGTCCTGCCCTTGGGAGCCTTCTGCTCCTGGGCAGTCCTGCCCTGGAATTCTCCTTTGAATTCCCTTTAGAAAAGTCCATAGAATTCTCTCAGGCCCTCTGTGTTGCCTGTTTTTACCTGGAGGAACTTCAGCTCGTTCATTGGCTGAAAGTTTCATGGGCATCAGAGTCCCACGTGGGTTACTCGGCCCTACCAGTCCCTGATTGGTTGATCAAGGTGAGATATGAGTCATTTACTCCTGACACTTACTGTAGGAATGCAGTCCAGATGTCCATCTGGCACTCCCTAGACAGATAGGCGCCAATGGATGACCATTGATCATGATAGCCAGGCTTAGCTAAGTGCATCCCCATTTGGGAGCTGTCCCTTATCAAAAGAAAACATCTTTAAATCAGCCTGCATGAATAGCTTCTCTGTGGCTGCACCACAGAGATGAAGATAGAGATGGGGCCTCATTTGGGAAAGCACCGCAACATTTAATTCTGTCTTATTAACAAGCATTACCGCTACAATATGAACATTGTTTTATTCTTATGTTATACAATTTCTAATGCAAATAAATATCATTAAGTCTGTACAGTACACAAATAATTTTATTCATTTATTTTTTCTCTCCTGTCTTTGGCATTTGCCCATTCTGTGTAAACCTTATCCAGACTAATGAGCCCTCCATTCAGCTGAAAGCTTTGAATTCTCATCAGCATATTCAAATGACACTCTTCTAAGCAGTTTCTTAATTTGTTTTTGAGTGAATTCATTAAGCTGAAACCCCATTCACAGTCAACACTAGATGCTAGAAAAGTTCCCCTAATATCTATCAGCTTTGCAAGGTCACAAAACTGTTCATTTTGAAGTGCAAATGTCACCATACCAGCAAAGTTTGTAAGTAGTTTGCATTTAATTTTTTCACACACAGCAAATTTAAAAATAAATAAAGTAATTGTACTGTTTAACTTGAGCAGTATTTTCAGCTAAAAAGTCTGGGTATTTTGAGCATAAAGCATTAACTTGCTCAGTGCCATAGGTGAAGTCACACTCAGCTATTGCTGAACAATCAAAAGCTGTCCATTCTTGTACTTCATTAAATGAGGTTTTTCCTCCCCCCGGTGCTGTGCAGCTCACTTATTTGTATGGGCATCAGGAGCCGCCCATGAAGGCGGAGGTACTGTCACACCCTCTGCAACCAGTGGGCGCTGCAACTCTGTACTGTCCCTAGTTTCCTCTGCGTTGCTGTCCTTCCAGTGTCTCTCTCTCTGGAGCTATGTATTTCCAGGTCACTCATTCCCCTTCGCTCAGCATTGACATTCGGATGTCCTGAGACCCGCCTAGCACCAGGTCGCCCCACGTCTGCTGCCTGAGGGCATTGGTTTCTATACGACTCCTGAACACAGTCGAAAAGCTATTTAATCTCCTCTTGGTTTGAATGTTTTCGTTCTTGTTAATCTATCTCACAAGTATAAAACTCATGGCCCGCAGGCCGAATTCGACCCACAATTTGTTTTAATCCGGCCCTTGCAAGACTTTTCCTGGTCTATTGTATTGCGACAGCAGGAACTCCAGTTCCCATTAGCCCTTGGCTGCAATCGCATCAAGCAACAACTGAGTATTAACATCCTCCCCTCCCCTCTGGAGTAAAACTAATTAGACTGGCTATGTTTACACAAATATCACTGTGAATCTAGTAGTAGAAAAAGCGCTAGTAACATTTAACCATGGTGATTGCTAGCGAGAAAGAAAATGTCAAAGAAAAGAAAAGAAAAGTGGACAGAGAGGGTAGAGTTTTTCAAGAAGGGTCATAGAGAGAAAGCCTGTTCGTTGAAAGGTCGTAGAGAGAAAACCTGTTTGTTGAACACAAAGGAAAATCATTGTGTCTAATATTCCAAGAGACCGTGGCCGTTATGAAAGAGTTAAACATAAGGCGCCATTACCAGACAAAGCCTGGAGAAAAATATGATGACATAAGTACTGCAGAAAAGGAAAGAAAAATATCTGAGCTATAAAGGGAACTTGATTTCCAGCAGAGTATGTTTACAAAGGACAAATCCCAAATGAAGCAGCAGTGAAGGCAAGTTTCATCATGGCTGAAGAAATAGCTTAAATCAGGGAGACCATTCTGTGAGGGCGATTTTCTAAAGCGGTGCCTGCTAAAAGTCAGTGATATAGTGTGTCCAGAGACAGGGTCTGCTTTTGTAAACATCAGTCTCACTAGAAATACAATGGCTACTTGAGTGGACGAGATTGCTAACAATCTACAAGAGCAGCTTTCAGAGAAAGTGACCAAATTTATTGCATATTCACTTGCCTTTCAGGATTTTATGCTAATATTAGACTTTCTTGCATCAAAAAAAAGAGCTCAGGTTTCTGGCTTGACAAAGCAACGGTAGTTCAGGTGGGTAGCTTCGTCAGCATGTGTAGGCTGCAAAGGAACAATAGGTTTATTCCATGCTGAAAAGAGAATAAAGAAAACACAACGTTTCAGCCGTGGAATCTTCTTCAGGTGTGAAATTCTAAACCATATTCTTAAATAGAGGAATACTGAAACAATATTTTGTTTTTATA
This sequence comes from Lepisosteus platostomus, assembly GCF_059453375.1. NCBI lineage: Eukaryota > Metazoa > Chordata > Actinopteri > Semionotiformes > Lepisosteidae > Lepisosteus > Lepisosteus platostomus. The sequence continues at coordinate 34,957,723 of NC_142612.1, forward strand.
GGCTACATTCACTTGCATATGTGGAAAAATGTATGATAAAACTCTATTCAGTATTTATCTCTGCATGTGTGACCTGCGACATGATTAAATGTTTTTAGTTTGGCCCCCCTTAAAAAAGAGTTTGACACCCCTGACCTATCTGTACTTTCACGCAGGATGCGCAGCAGCCCTGTATCTGGTAGTGAAGGATTTTGGTGTCTTGAGTTTTTGTACACCGTCGACGTGATTTGTTTGTGAGATGATGCTTTAAAGTTTCCAAACATCGTCCCACCTCTTTTCACTAGCAAATTCTCCTGCAACTTTCGCATCACAACAATACAAACATATAACACCATTTTTTTAAGCAAACAAATATTTCTCGCAATGGAACATGTATCAAATTACGACTTTTCAGAGTAGCAGTTTCTACCATTTCGTCAAGCCATTCCACCTTAAATAAACTTGCAGTTCTTTTGCGCTTAATGCTCTTCTCCTCTTTCGACATAGTAAATCAATATTTTTATATGATAAAATAAACTTATGTGAGTAATAAAAAATTGAAAACAATTAGTCCACGTTTCTATGATATCAACATACAATGATGCACACTGTGCAAACCGGAAAAGGCTGTTTGTTGTTAAGGTTAAAGATCCAAAAGACAGGGACAGCGATTCAACGAGCCCAGCCATAGAGACACCCGACACCCGAAGAAGGCTCCACGGACTAAACTTTGTGTTTTCTTTCTTCTTTTTTCAGCATGGAATAAACCTATTACTTGTTCCTATAGGGACTGAGTGTCGAGCGAGTATGAGCAATGAGGTACGGGACTACGAAAGCAAAGATATCAATTATCATGTTGCAATAATAATGTACACAGCCAAGTTGGGCCTCTTGCAGCTAGTCTCATGTGGTCAATTTTGCATTTTTCAACTGACGACCATTTTTATTTGTATTACTTTTTTGGTGCGCAGTTCAGTTTCCTGTGTGCACGTGCACAGTTTATAGGGAACATAGGGGGCGGGGTCTGTCTCTATGTTAATCAGATATCACGAAAAAGGAAAAGAAAATAGACCCTGTGCAGGGCTAAAAAAGGGAAGCCACAAACAATGGCCAGAAGTCCAAGACACTAAGCAAGTATCCAAAATCCAGAAAACGAGCAATAAGTCAAAAAAGCAGAAGAAGCTAGACAACAAATCCAAATCTGAAAGGCGAGAGCGATAACCAAGAAACAGGCAAAAGTCAGTAAACAATCCACGAGAGTAACTAGACGCACCACAGGAGCTCAGGGAGACTAACCACAATAGTGAGCAAGGAAGAGGGGAAAGAGAACTACAATAGTGATGGCAGAGAAAAGTGATAGGAAAGCTGGTGCGCGTGGGTGTGTGAGTGTGAGTGGAATGTGTACGTGTAGGAATATGAGTGCGTGTGAAATGCGTTACATCAGAGGTTGTGTAAAACTAGTAGTGTGAGAGCAGTTCTGTATATCATATTTAGAGCCTTTGGCTGTCTCTCTCTACCCATGATATTTAGCACTTGAATTCCCTCAACTTTTTTTGTGGTAGTGTTTATACATCCTCACACCAGTGTCATTAATAAATTGGATTCTGTCTCTGCTTATACCCCTAAGTTTTATTTAGGTGATTTTAATCTTTGCTCTTTGGAAAGTGTTTTCAACTGTGATACACACCATAAACAAATTCGTGACAGGTGCTACAGCTGTCTCCCATGAGAATAAAGGTCATTCTCTCTGCCTGGCCTGGGTGCTGCTGACAATAATATCATCCTGCTTGCTCCTGCCTAAAAGCCAGGGGTCAAGCACACAGAGGCAGTTGTGAAAACTGTTAAAGAATTGTCAGAGGCAAGCACTGACACCATGAAAGGCTGCCTTGACTGCACCAATTGGGACGTTCTTATTGCACCATGCTCTGATCTCAATGGACAAGTTGACATGATTTTGTCACACTTTATATTCTATGTTGATAAAAAAAATCCCCTCTATTCAAAAAATAAGTCTTGGGTCACCAAAGAGCTTAAGAATATTCTAAATAAAAAGAAGAAGTTATACTACCCTGGATCACACACAAAAAAGAAAACAAGTAAATAAAGAACTTAAACATGCAATGTGGCAAGCAAAATGATTTATAAAAATAAAGTAGAGGAGACATTTAAGTAAGGCAATCTCCATACTGCCTGGCAGGAGATTAAAACAATGGCTGCAGTGAATATCAGTTAGGGCCACAAATTCATCTTAGTGGATGAATTTACCTGACAAGTTATATATGTTTTCTATTCATTTTGAAAATTATAATTCTTCCACTCAATTTAGTGATCTCCAACAGCTCCTTACTCCAGGAAAAATACTGCCAGTATCAACATGTATGGTTGAAAACCATTAAAAATAAGGCAGGTCAACAAGGCAGCAGGTCCAGATGGAATACGTGGCAGAACACTAAAGTATTGTGCTAAAGAACTTAGTAGAGTTGTTCAAAACCTATTCCAGCTCTCTTTAGACAATGGCACTGTTCCGGTTGTTTTGAAGCACTCTACAGTTGTAACTGTTCCTGAAAAGAATAGACCTAAAGCCTTCAATGACTAGGGGCCAATATCTCTGACAGTGTTGAAGACTCTTGAAAAAATAATCAAGTCATTTACTGTGGCTGCAATTGAGTCAGATCTTGGCCCCTTCTTGTTTGCCTACCATTCTGGAAGAGAAGTAGACGATGCTAAAATTGTTCTTATAGATGTTCTTTATAAACATTTAGAACCGAAAAAACTTCTTCAGCTAGACATCTCTTTACAAAATTTTCATCAGCCTTTAATACAACGCAGTCACACATTTTGGTGGAAAAACTTATTACACATTTTAAATTAGATAATCTGATTCATAGAACAAAAAATTTATTTATTAATAGGCCAGCATCCGAGATTGTTTGTACTTCTATTGGTTCACCACAATCTATTGGTTCTTTTCATCTTACAGTACATACTGATGACTGACAGAAACTATGAAAATCATTTTTAAGTTTGATGATGATAGTGTATTATTCTGGAAGAATTTGTCAACTGGTGTGATACTGCTTACCTTGAGATATACAGTATGTGCCACAAAACAAAGAAATTATTGTTGAAAAACAAAGCAAAATAATTCATGATACTGATACAGTTCGCAGTTACAAATATCTAGGTTTGAGGATAAACTTATATTCACCAAGAACACTGATGTCATTATGAAGAAATCCCAGCAGCGCTTATGTGGTCTGAGAAAACTGAGTTCTTTTGGAGTCCAAAAAAGAATTCTATCAACATTTTATAGCTCTTTTATGAAATGTACTGTAACGCAACGGGGGCTCGGGCGGGCGCCCTTGCCGCATCTGGTCGGCCCCTGCACCCTCCGGGGCTCGAACCCGGGACTTCCGCGTCTCTCTGCAGCGACCTAGCCCCGTGAGCCAAAGAGAGATCTCTCCACAGCCCAGTAGCTGTGGTCCTGCTATCACAGGGAAGGGCGGTGACGTCACCCGCTCTGGTACGCCGGCTCTTACACACAGTGCTTGTCGGCCGTAAGCGTTGCACTCTCCCCCGCTTAAATCGCCGTCCCCGGCGAAGGGCTATCCCGCCCCGCTTCTGACACCAATGTAACGCAACGGGGGCTCAGGCGGGCGCCCGTGCCGCATCTGGTCGGCCCCTGCACCCTCCGGGGCTCGAACCCGGGACTTCCGCGTCTCTCTGCAGCGACCTAGCCCCGTGAGCCAAAGAGAGATCTCTCTTTAGCTCACGGGGCTAGGTCACTGCAGAGAGACGCGGAAGTCCCGGGTTCGAGCCTCCAGTCGGGATGGGGCCGACCAGATGCGGCAAGGGCGCCCGCCTGAGCCCCCGTTGCGTTACAGTACTTTATTGAACTTATTTAAGACTATTATCTTATGGTTCACTTCCCTCAGTCAGAAGGACAAAAATCATCTTCAAAATGTTGAAATAAAATGATTGGTGAGCCTTTAAGACCCCTAACAGCTTTATCCCCAGCAGATCCTGAGGAAGGCCTATGCCATCACTGAAAACCCATCTCATGTCCTTCATCACTCTTTTGAACTTTTTCCTTCAGGAAGATGTTTTCACTGTCCATAGTGCAAGACAAAAAGGAAATGTAGCTCTTTTGAGATACCATCAGGATTGCAAACAATGAATGTAAACATGTTATCAATATGATGATTATTGGCTAGAGCCCCCTCTACATATGTGGATGTCCTTTAATACTTAACTATTACACACTGTTACTTTTTTATGGTCCATTTGCTGTTTTTTATGCATCTATATTTTTCTTCTTAGTAATGTTGTTCTATTTGTTTTGTGTTGCATGTTGCACTGCTTGTTGCTTAAATTGCCCCCTCAGGATGAATAGTGTATTTTGAATCTAAATGAATTTCCTCCGGGTGTTCCAGTTTCTGGACATACTGAATTTTTTTCTATCAAAATTAACTTTATTTAAAAGAAAAACATCTCTATATAATAATTATAATTATAACAATTTCTTACACTTATATAGCACTTTTTCTGGACACTCCACTCAAAGCGCTTTACAGGTAATGGGGACTCCCCTCCACCACCACCAATGTGCAGCATCCACCTGGATGATGCGACGGCAGCCAAAGTGCGCCAGAACGCTCACCACACATCAGCTATTAGTGGGGAGGAGAACAGAGTGATGAAGCCAATTCATAGATGAAGATTATTAGAATTATTAGTTAAGGTCAATGGGAAATTTGGCGTGGTTACACCCCTACTCTTTTCAAAGAATGCCCTGGGATATTTAATGACCACAGAGTGTCAGGATCTCGGTTTTACATCTCATCCAAAGGATGGTGCCTTTTTACAGTATAATGTTCCCATCAATATACTGGGGCATTAGGACCCACACAGAACACCTGTTGGCCACACTTACACCACTTCCAGCAGCAACCTTTAGTTTTTCCCAGGCGGTCTCTCATCCAGGGACTGATTGGGCTCACACTTGCTTAACTTCAGTGGGTCACCAGCTGTGAGTTGTAGGGTGACATGGTTGCTGGCATTTCAATATAAACTTTCATGGGATTAAAGGTAGGATTATATGTGGAATGACAACATTAATTAGGAATTGAATATATATTTGGCTGGAACTGGGTAAATTTATCTTAGCCGGAATTACAAATGAAGAAACTGAAATTGAATCTGGTATTGATTTGAATAGGGAACTGATCTGGAACTGAAATAGTGGGATTAATCCAGACTCTACAGGAGACATATTAGCTCAAATTGTAGTCATATGCAAAGGACAAACTGGTATTGTTACATTAAAATAACTTTAAAGCTCCACTAAGACATAAGCACCTGGTCTGACACACTACACCTGTGTATTTTCATTGGCAGTTCACAATATTTACTTGTGCATTACATTTTGGAGATATTTAATTGATCTCTATTTTTTAAAATTTCTGCTTTGTTGTCTTTGAAGATTTGAAGCCTCACAGAAATACAGCCCAGCAAAGAGTGATGGATTACAATAGGAACCAATGTTTTTCGGTAGCGTCTGTTTCCTGCGAAGAGGTTGTGAAATCGGACCGGAAGTTCCGGGGGTACCGCTATCTCTATTCGCTGCGAAGGATGGAGCTTTAGCGGACAAAGCACACTAGCAATTCAAATGGTATTAAATATTCGTTTCAAAGTGATTTAAAAAAAAACGATACGTTGTGGTCGAGTTATAAAATTAAAATAATTTATTTCAAAACGTTTTAAGCTTCAAAGCAACGGCATATCGGAAATCAGGTAGATATATTTGTACACATTTTAATGATTTTCATAACACTATGCTTTGACAGCTATTTGTGATTTGAAAATTCTTCTTCTACTATATGTAACTGACTAATGTTAATGAATTGTGCAAAAATTGAAACTTGTTATTTTGGTTGAATATATTTAGGTTTCAAAAAAATGAAAATATAGTTAGTTTTATGTCCACAGTATCTTTGAATGACTTTGGATCATGCTTATGTGTGTTGTGGCAATCAATCTGGTTTGGCTTTGCACGATAACCCTATGCGTAGATCCACTGTGTATTTGCGTGCTATCCTGATGAACACTGTTCTTGGTAACCGTATTGCGTTATTTGCTCTGTCTCACTGACTTGTGAGTTCTTTGACCTTTGCTAAATGATAACATAATTTACTGGGTACCTACTAAGGTGGATAAGTTGTGAACCGATTTCGTCTGATTCATTGCTACAAGGACAGTGTACTCAGCATTAAACAGTGTTTCACTATAAACGTTATGGGTGACGTCGCAACTTAAACTGTGCTTTTATTTGAAAGGGGCAATAGGTCATTCACCAGGCAATTTGCTGGTTTTCAAGTCGAATAAAATTGGCAAATTTAGGCGTAATAATAATCCCTCTGTCCCTAATTAAATTAAATTAAATTAAGATGGCCAATATTTAAAACTCATTGCAGTGATCAGATTTGGGATTTGTCTGTTTTCAGGTGAGAAAAATATTCTGTTTTGAAGATGTGGCAACAGGCAAAGTGAGGGCAATTAATAAATGTTTTACTTTGCTGACGTTTTCAATTTTGCTTTTAGTTTACCTTTGAAATAATTGTCTAAAATACATTCAACATCTTACATTCTTTTTTTGAAAATGGTTGAGTGTCAGTGGTCAAGTTTCAGTCCAGGGCATTTTCTGTTAAAAGCTGGAAGAAAAAGAGTTCTCCATGTCACATTGTTATGCTACCAATTTATGGAAGAATCCCCTCTTTTCTACGTGTCACAAAAGCAATGTAAATCAATTGTGAATATTTATTTATTCATTCAGTGATTTTGAGGAGGTTTTATTATTTTTTCTAAAACTTTGAATAAATGCAATAACCTAAGGGAGATCGTAATGGAAAGTCCCCCCCCCCCATAACTGTATGTATCTCTGGTTAGTGCTCACGGTTGACACAAACTCCCTGCAGTCTGCAAATATGATTGGGAATGGTCTGCAGGTTCCTTGGCTGTATTGGATGCTGTTGATATCCACTCCCCATCAGGACACTATGGTGTCACTCAGATGTGTGGCGGGTACTTGAGCCATGCTGCTGGCACTCATTGCAGTCTTTGACATGAAGTATGAAAACAAATGTCATGCAACTTATTTTAGGCTTGTGCAGGGGTCAGTGAATTGAACTAAGCCAACTTATGTTTATTTATAGAGAAAAATAAACTCACATTTTACTCTTAAAAAGCAGAATCTGATGCTTGTTCATGTATACCTTGGACTTATTTTATTAAATATAAAAGTATTAATTGCATTTCAGCTATCTTGTTTGATTGGATTTTGTGTGCTTTCTCATATTCTGAAATGGTTTTGGATGATTTCCAAATATTTGCGTTTTATCTGGAGTGTTTAAGACTGGTTTGCAACAGCACAGTGCAAAATACCAGTGTGCAGTCTTAGGCTGCAATGCGTGGCAGTCCCTGAAGAAACAACAAATGCATTAAAACTTGTTCAGTCCAAAGTCCATCCAAATTTTGTTTCAGCTTACTCTTACTCTTAGAATTGTCCAAAGGGACCCTCAGGAAATCCTATAGACATAAAAAAAGAATTTGGGTTGTATCTGTCAAAGAAAAGTCTTCACTCAGGTTAGGTGTGGTCAAGCAGAGTCCCTTTATTCATGCGCATGGGGAGGATATAATCATGCAGACCTGAGAGCAGCCTCTCATACAGATCTGTAAGTAACCTCTCCACCAAGATGATAAATGCAATGAGTTTTATACAGCAAATTCACACAGGAAAGCTCATTCTAAGTTTCCATATTAGGAGTTGTTTTTCTCTCTACAAACATTTCTTTGTAATTGACCATGTTCTTCTTAAGAAGCAGTTCTACCTTGCATATAGACAAAAGGAAGTATATAAATAAAAGGTGTGAAATTAGCTAGACATTCTGCAGTTGTACCATTAATATCAAAAAGTCAAATAATATGCTTACAATTGTTCTTTCATATTGTTGCTAGGTAAAAAGCATTTTTCAAAGCCAACTAGTCACTATCTTATACACTTTAAAAAAGTTAAGTGCTAAAATTCTTCCTCATATCCATGTATTTTGTTCAAAAACTGAAACTGAAACTAATAATGAGCTGGCTGTTCATTATTATACCAAATACTTAGCTTTCAATGATTACTCACCTTAGAATAATTAGCCTACTTAAAAAACTCAGAGGAAACCAGTCAGCATAGCTTACATTACAGTATATCTGGCAGTTGCTAAAGATGTTGTGAAATAATTCACTTTGGTTTTCTGACCTTTGCCTTTTTGCCTCAATACATTAAGATTGCTGGGTTTCCTCTCATATTGTCAAATACCCAGTCTCATGGGGACATTGGAGCACTTTCAATAATTTCTAAGTTCTTTTTAAAATTATAAGCAGCAATATGCTTTGGATCATCTTGTTAGAAATGTACATAAAATTTATATTAAGGTGAACAAAAATGTAAACAAAATATTGGGCAACTACACAGCAGCTTATGCACATGACTGTAAGAAAATATTTTTCCTTTTTTCACTTCATTAAAGTAACATTGTTGCATTGCTGTGACTTTCAGCAATGTAGCTAGCAGTGTATTGCAAGGAAGGTATAATGAAGCATTTAATCACGAGCCAAGTGTGCAGATTTCATTTTTGAGGTCAGCATCCTATAATGTTTTCAGAACCAGTCCTGCAAGTATAATGTTTTGTTTGTTGGGATCTGTACTTATCAATATGTCATTAACAGTAGCTGTCAATGGTTTCAGTGCATCAAGGCCTGGTGAAATATTTTTGGGCTGTTATGAAATTCCTGTGGCAGAAATTAAATATACCTGTGTGTTTCCTGATATAGTGTTCTCCTTTAACAATAAAAGCACATTTCTCGTCATCTTTTTGTTGTAAAGAAAGACTCCAAATCCACCGTACATATCTGACACTGGGAACAGCTTACATCTGTCATTTCACTCAGTAAAGTAGCTGGATTAGTTAAAATAATGGGTCATAATAGCTGAATATGGGTCATTTAAGAAGTACATTGTTCAGATTTTGATAATCTATTGCATGACACCAAGATCCATCTGGCTTTCGCGCAGATCATGCTGGTGAATTAGTGGTGGAGTTACATCTGTGATTCTATTTATTGTAATATTTGCACTTATTGTAATATTTGCATTTTCTTTTACCACTTTTCTTGCCTCAGGGTTTATTTGGTTTTCTTAATGAAGGGAATTGGGTGTTCTATCTATTTATCAGTGGCCTCACTTCATTGTACTTTTCTATTAGCTCGCTTATGACTGCGAGGACATCACTATAATTTTATTTTCATATCTAGACCTAACTGTGATCCTTTTAACTTCCTTGACTTATATTTCATCAAGTTGTTCTGGACAGTGTACCATGAATGCATACGTTTCAGTAATATCCATGCCAAGAACAGTCGCATTGCTATTTTTTGGTAAATGCATTAGAACCTCCCTAGGCCTATGTGTATAAATCTGGTCATGCCGCTGTGATATTGGTGTTTTCTATTCGAGTAACTGTAATTTTCTCAATTGTGAGAGGTTAAAGGGAACATTTGTAAATTAACAAATCCCAAGTATCAAATAGCATTTCACGTAACTGGCCTCCAATGTCATCTTTTATACACTGAGTGCACATTTTTCAGCAAATGTTCCAAAGAATCCTTTATAAAGGGCCTGTTTATGTCTGTCACTCTTGACAGGCTACCAGTGAACCAGGCATGTGAATGTGCTTTATATTCATAACATGTTAGTATACAGCTGACTGTGTCTTGCCTTTCATTTTCAATCATTATAAAAAACGTATACTGCAGTTTTCTTAGAACTATGTGATGACTGTGTCCTTTGACTATGGAGGCCGGAGGATTTCAGACAGAGCTTCTGCTATGTTGATGGTAAGGGTTAACATATTGTAGATGTCAGTCTGAATCCGTAATTTGCTAATTCTTTGTCATGACCAGGACTGTAAAACTGACTCCCACATTTGTTATTTAACCTTTTCCTAAGTCATCACATATAGTAATGAATTGTCATCATCGCTATCGTTTGTTTCTGTTTCTTTAGCACAGGAACATTTCTGTTAATTTCATTTGTGCTCATCTTTAGTTGCAGAAACATAGGTACCTGTTTCTTTTCTGAATCCATGGATTTAAGAACATTCTTTCTTGGTCTGTGTTCCTGTTTTTAATGAGTCTCTTTTAATGTCTCCCTTTTCAACTTTTTTCTGCATTTCATGACTGTTGCTTATAATTGTAATTTCTACTTTTTTGCATTGATTTCTTTCCCATTTAGTATCGTCTTTAACAGAATATTCTGTGCAGCTATAACCTTATCTGTTTGCTCATTACATTACCCTCTAAAGGAGTTATTGCTCTTTCAGCAGCTAATACAACAAAAATATCAGCACTGTTGCTATTTGACATTTCTGCATTGGTTTTAAAACTTCCTGTATCTCTCCACCAGCTCAGAACATCATCTTTGTTAGTGCTCATAACTAGTCCAATTTTGTGATATTTAACTAATTGCTTTGCTACATTAAAACCCATTCTTCCCCTTTGTCCCTACACATTGTGTCTCTAATTCATATAGGAAAGTAATCTGGCTATTATATGGTTTATACAGTCCCAGATCTCAAAATGAGTATGTCAACCCATTCTAATTGGTGTAAGTATATGGGTGGTCCTGGTTCCCTTACAGTGCCTTGTAAAATTATTCACACCTTTGAATACTTTTCACTTCACGCATTTTGATGCTTTAAAGCTTATAGCCAGCAGCCATATCACCCTGCAATAACTGGCAACCCACTGAAGCTAAGCAGGTGTGAGCCTGGTCAGAACCTGGATGAGAGACCTCCTGGGAAAAACTAAGGTTGCTGCTGGAAGAGGTGTTAGTGGGGCCAGCAGGGGGCGCTCACCCTGCAGTCCATGTGGGTCCTAATGCCCCAGTATAGTGACGGGGACACTATACTGTAAGCAGGCGCTGTCCTGCGGATGAGATGTAAAACCAAGGTCCTGACTCTCTGTGGTCATTAAAAATCCCAGGGCTTTTCTCGAGAAGAGTAGAGGTGTAACCCCGGCGTCCAATGGGAAAATAACTTCAGCCCACCTTCAATCCCCCGGACACACCGAGAAAGCAATTTAAAGTCCTTAACTATCCAAGCGTTTCTCGAAAAGAGTAGGGGTGCAACCCCAGCGTCCTGGCCAAATTTCCCATTGGCCCTTACCAATCATGGCCCCCTAATAATCCCCCTCATTACTCTGCTCTCCTCCCCACTGATAGCTGATGTGTGGTGAGCGTTCGGGCGCACTATGGGTGCTGGTGGATGCTGCACATTGGTGGTGGTGGAGGGGAGTCCCCATTACCTGTAAAGCACTTTGAATGGAGTGTCCAGAAAAGCGCTATATAAGTGTAAGCAATTATTATTATTATTAATTAATTATATTCATGACACTTTAAAGTAGCAATAAATATTTATTATTCCCACAACCTGTTACACACATTTGAGCCACAAAACAAATTGAAAGAAGTAAATCGATAATTCATATGAAAGAACAATGGAAAAATCAAGATTGCATAAGTTTGCTATGGCAAACCTAATTTAAGATTACTTTAGCTTCACAATGAGTTCAGTAGCCTCTGTGTGTTATAAACAGTGTTTTGTATGCTTTTAGAGTAAATATACTCTGTAAAGTCTCCTTTTCAGTAGAGAATTTCAAGCAATGGTTCAACAGTGAATTCCAAAGGGTTAAAAATCCAGGATGAATTTGTAGGTATAAAAAGGTATAAAAACTTTTCAAGGATTTTTAGAATCTCTTTAAGCATTGGTAAAGTCAATCACTTAATCTGGCTCCCCCTGAGCAGCAGAGCATGGTAGAAACTGGTCAGGGATGTAAGAGTGAGTGTGAAAAAATATCCATGGTTCAACAATATGATACTGATTGCACCATAAAGGGGACTTGTATAGAACTGAAAAAAAAAACATCTAATATTCCATATGGAGTTTGCAACAAAGCATCTAAGTGATACTGTAAACATATCAAAAAGTTTTGTGGTTAGACAAGTGAAAATAGATTTTTTGTTGGTTTTTGGTTTAAATGCAGATCATTATATACTGTAGTGCATCTCTCAGTCAGCAACATCACTACTTTGTGCCAGAGTTGGTTCCAACAAATATTAGATCATGGTCATGGATCTGAATACCTGTAGAATCGGCATATTTCAGTTTTTTTTCTTTTAATTTTTTGCTGCTATTTATTGTAACATATTACTTACCCTTAAAAGTCTACTGTTTGAACATTCAGGTTTTTAATAAAGGACTAAGTTTAAAAAATATGTATACATTATTTTATAATTTCATGAAAGAAGACACCATTGAAAGGTCTGGATACGTTTGCTATGCACTGTGTATGTATATGTTACAGGCCTATGGCTCTACTGGGCAGCCAAAGAACACACCCTTGCCAGCGGTCCTGACATGGCTTCTATTCTGTTTCTAGCAACAAGATAAAAAAATTATCTTGTTTTTGCCCTTACAGGAACCATAGGATCCAACCCACAAACAGCAGCACACATTCTCAAAGACTCCTCTCAGTATCACCAAGACTGTAAGGAAACAAAATTGTATGGAACATGGAGTGAATGCAAGTGAAAGTAAGTTAATTTCTAAAGAGTAATATGAATACATCAAACAGCTATTATTTAATTATTCAAGCAAATGCATAGAGACTATGCTACTGGCAGAGGCATCTAAGCAGTTCTAAAAGATCCTTTCTCTCAGCTATTCTTATATAACATTCTGACTGAGGACTTTATGTACATCACACAAGATGCTATACGTATATAAAGACGGTCTTTATGTGTCTTTATTTGCTAGACAGTCTTGTCAGTGTTGGGCAGACTACATGGACAAATTAATTCCCTGTACCCATTACCAAATTCATATCTTTACATTGTTTATATTTCAAATATGCCTCAACATTTACACTGTAAGTTATCTATGGTTCTTCTGGAGAGATTCACATGGTTATTTAATTACAGAAATCCTGATGAGTGTTGTGTAAATGGATTTAATTTTCCATTAAAGTATGATTTAAATAATTTAAATAATAATGTTTTATTTTATGATTTTTCATCCTATTGCCTAGAGGTATATACACCAATATATTTTAACTCACTTTATGTATTAGTAATGCAATAATGTATGTTTTTAAATTTGATTTGTGAATTTCGAGGAAATATGGCCTTTTGGTTAATGAAGGATGTAAAGAGTATTAAGACAAACACTAGTACAGGAGTATAAGTGGAGCTGTAGCTGATGTTGCAGCAGTGCAAGTACACCACTACTATAAAGATGACATCTCAAAAGACAGATCTATTTCTTTGAGTTAGACTGGAATCAGAAATCTTCTGCATTAAAACCTTTAGTTTTGACTTTCCGTAGGAATCAAACAATGTGATGTATTGCTTTGATTATGATAACTGTTACTACCTATCAATCGTTCAGTCATTGATACCTACTAATCAGTGATAATTGGCAAACATGTTGTACCCCTTAAGAACCAATAAGCTGAGTGTGTTGACTTGCAGTTTCCTTATAGACAATCACATGGTTACCCGAAATAACAAGATGCTACTGTATATCTTGATAACGAAAGATGCACAAACGCAACTTTCAACGACACAACAAGCACAAATGAATCACTTAGGAATGCAGTGGCTTTCAGTGATTGTGCTGTTTGTGTGACAGGAGCGAATTAAAGGAACTGGACAAGCAAACGTGTCCTGGGTCATTTATGTTATCTGAAAATAAAAATAAATTTCCAATATTTATGTGGTCTGCATGTGTGAGACGGTAGAGCTTGCAACTGATGTGTTATGAACTACGTGGCTCAACTTTGTACACAGTGCCCCTTACAAAAATCCTGGTTCTTTTTTACATTTATAAATTTTCTTATAAATGGTATAAAAAGATATAAAAACTATGGTCTTGTAAAATAGGAATTCACTAATTCTAACCTTTTTAAATACGTGGCTTGAAAGATGGGTCAAGTCTTTAAATGTCCTTTGATTTGCTTATTTGTTTAAGGAGAACACAATGTGAAACTGCTACTTCATCAGATTTACAAAAAGGACACTGCTATGAAATATTAAAACATGCTAGTTAAAGCCGTTTTAAGAACATGCAATTGTTTGCCAGTGTTCGCCTTTTAAGGTTAAACCCGCAACTCTTCTGATTAGGGTATGATATTGGAGACAAATTTAATTTTCTTGTTCAAACAAAAGCACAGAAGACATTGGTATTAAATACAAAATCAAATGCCATCCTGGGCAAACAGCGAAACAAAATTGCAGACATTATTATCCTTGCACCAGTAACAGAGTGCTTGATCTTAATAGACGGGGTCACTGGAGGTCAAAGTCGCCGTACATGATCATGTGATTACCCGAAAAAGAAGGCGGTATAACACAAGAACGAAAACAGCTGGGAAGCTACTTTCAATTGCACAAATACAGTACTAATGAATGAGCCCAGTCCGGTTCTCCTATGATGTTGCAGGCGGGTTGAGTGATGTCACACCCTGAAAAAATAAGGCGATAGATCTGGACAACGAAAGCAGCTGGGTATCTTAATTTCAACTGCACAAATACAGCACAAACAAATCGCACCAGTTCGGTTTTCCTGTGACATTGTAGGGGGCAGAGTGACGTCATACCCCCAAAAAAACAAGGCACTATATGTTGGAAATGAAAGCAGCACAAACACAGCACTAATAAATGTGGTGGGTTTCTTCGTTTGTGCCATTTGTAGGGGGGGCTCCACTTCATGGAGCTGCTCTAATCCCCTGTCCAGTCTGTCTGTCCCTTGTACCAAGTTGATATAACTATGTTAAACTTTAGCATATTATGCAAGACTAACTTAAGTTTACTTCTATCCTCTCAACTCTCTTTGGTGTTTTTAACTTTTGACCTTAATGTTTGAACAAACATTGAGTAAATCAATCAGACACATAGCCAAAACATTTGGTGTGTCAAAATCAACTGTTTGGTACATTAAGAAGCAAGAATGCACCGGTGAGCTTAGCAATAGCCAACGAGCTGGAAGACCACGGAAAACCACAGTAGTGGATGACCGAAGAATTGTGAAGAAAAATCCCTTTTCTACTGTTGAACAGATCAAGATCACTCTCCAGGATGTAGGCATAGATGTGTCAAAGACTACCATAAAGAGAAGAATATACCAGCAAAACCTCAGAAGGTTCACCACAAAATGCAAACCACTGAAAGACCAGGTTACAGTTTGCTAAAAAGCTTGTAGAGTTCTGGGACAAAGTACTATGGACAGATGAGACCATAATTAACCTGTACCAGAGTGATGGAAAGAGGAAAATGTGGAGGAAAAAAAGGAACTGCTCATGATCCAAAACATACCACCTCATCTGTGAAACATGGTGGAGGTAGTGTCATGGCTTGGGCATGTATGGCTGCCAGTGGAACTGGCTCACTTGTCTTTATTGATTATGTTACTGCTGATGACAGCAACAGGATTAATTCTGAAATGAAAGAATCTTATCTGCTCAGATCCAACCAAATTCCTCAAAACTTGCGCTTCACTTTGCAGCAGAGCAGTACAATGACCCCAAACATACTGCTGAAGCAACTATGGTGTTTTTCAGGCCCAAAAAGTGGAATGTTCTTGATTGGCCAAGTTAATCACCTGACCTGAGGTGGCTTTTTCTCCAGACTCAGTGCTTTCTTCTCCTCTTTTTTGTTTTCTTTGGTTCCTAGGTTACTATCCTTTTCGTTTTCCTAGTATCCTTCCAGCATCCTTCCTAGTCTCATTGTTAGCCTGAACTTCCCGGGAATATTTAGTTTTTTGGCTCTGATAATGGACCACTCCCTGCAGCTGTGCTGATCTGGGGCTCTGAGAATTGAGAGGTGGTCTTGAAGTAGATCTCTGAAACACCTTTTCTGTAAACTTAGAGTACAGAGTAACTTGTAATGCTTGCATTACTGCAGTGTGGCAGGGTCTGTGGTTCACTGGCCAAAGACAATTGATAGATGGCACTTGTGGTGGATTGGATGTTAGTGCAACAATTTAATCTGTTTCTGTATCATACATCTTTAAATCACTTAATATGGAATATTAATATGAAACTTTGTAACTAAAGAGACATTTTGGTAGCTGACAATAAAAACAGCAAAAGTAAAACATCTCTGAATGTCATAAATTACATTAATTTATTTATATATATATTAGGACTTACACATAATGTACAAAGCTGGTAGTAGTAGCTAAAAATACACAAACATTTTCTTACTGTGGTTATTTTGGAAAAGTTTTGACGTGCTCGTTCTAAATACATAAAGTTTATATACTTTACAAAAAGCTATAATGATTTAAATTTTTCTGTGAATACTTGCTGGTCATTATTATTGTAAAAATGTTGTAGTATTTTTTTAAATCCACTTACAGGGGAATATTTATATGGAATTATGTAACTAAAGAAATTTTGGTAGCTGAAAATAAAAAATGTCTGAATTTCATTAACAATACTAATTTATGCATCTAAATATAATATATTTATATAGTTGATAATGGTTCTGTTTTCCACTTTCTTGTAAACATCTGTATCAATTTAACTCACTTGTGGTTATTTTGTAAACATTTTGACATGTTTGTTTTAACGACATTTTGCTGTTGTTGTTGCAAAGGATAATGAAAGGGTCATCGTTTGTAATGTAGCATATTTTACCCGAGTGGCAGTTAAATGCTCGCTTGCTACTTGGAAGGTCTAAGGTTTGATTTTCTGGTCAAAGCACAAGTTTATTATTCAAAATGTAAGAAGGGCTGTTTTACAAAGCAAAATTAATCAGCTGTATTATTGTCGTGAATGCAATGTGCTTTTTTCAGGTTTACTTTTGCACTAAAATAATCTGTATTTTGTCTTAATGCTAATTTCAGCAACAAGTAATTAGGACACAATTTTACTTTAGCTTTTGATTATGAAAAATATATTTCAAACATACTGTACTGGCTTTAAAACCATATGGCATCATACTGTATATACAGTACTGCAGGGTTCTTAACCTTTTTGAGAGTGCGACCCTTTTTGGGGGTTAAAACTTTTCCACTTGTTCCAGTCAATTTCATGCTCACGTACATATGTGTCCAGCAAAACAAAAAGTTGATCGCCTGTGGCACGCTCGGGAAGAGGACAACAGAACAAAAAAATCCCCATTAATTTCTCCCTCTTCAACATATCTGGTGTAAACGAGCATTTATGCGTCTTTGGAGACATCAGTGGTCTTGTCAAGTTGTAAAGAAAAATACACACTAGGTTTTATCTTGGCGATCACCTGCTTTTCCACGTCTCTTGCCAAATGCCCAATGCGGTTAGACACAGTATAATTTGACACTGGTATCATTGCAAGCTGCTCTGCAGCGCTTTTCCCACACATGATTAAAAACCGTTTCCTTAGCGCATGGCAAGAAAAAAGTGTTTCTTAACGTGTGTGGCTCCCCAGTTTAAGCAATCCAGTTAGCTATGACGAAAGATGCCTGAAGTGACTTGGGGTTCACAGTGGTAGATTTTTGGAGGGTAGATTGTTGGCCTTTTAGCACCTATAGGTTTTGTTAAAACTCAGCAGGGTTATACTGCAAGGTTGAGTGTCTGGTCTGCAAGTGGCATAGCAGTTTAGAGGGCTTGAGGCTTTCCTTACACTTCACTACAAACCATACATGCCGGTCGTATCCTCTCCATAACTTCATTCTGTGTAAATCTGTACTTGGGCATATTTTCTCATTTTCTTTACCTGTCACTTTTCCAGTGCCACCTATTAAAAGATGCTCTATTTGCTGGGGTAATCACAGCTACCTTGTGGAGAACAAAGAAGTGCTACAAATATAAATGCGATTGTGGCCCACCCAATAGAAATTAATAAACGACATTACGTGACATGTAGGTGGTGCCATTGTAATAGACAGCTTATACACACTCATCAAAATGATTTTCTCTGTTTTTTTTTGACAATTTATTTTTACGTCTTGTCAGGAATTGTAGTCTTTGTTCACGTTTTAGATTCATATGGCTGACGTTTTAAAACTACAGAACACACTCTGTGAAGGAAATATATTCCTTTTTAAAGAGACCATATCATCTTATAATAATAATGCCAATAGACCACCTTTAATTACACAAACAGTGTGTTGTAGAATGTGAAAAGACTAAGGCTGAACCTGTGGCTACTGGTGTACACTCAACCTACAACACATGTGTGACTCGCAATATTGGGCGATAAACAGCAGAATTGCAATTATATTTGCCAACAGTTACAACAGATTTTAAAACAAATCTAAAATCTTTTATAATAGAAGTTATTAACCCTACTTTATTTCACACATGCATCTAAGATCAAGGTGTGCGCAGCAGGTGTTTTGTTTTGATTATGCTATGAATTTGTATCTGAGGCATACTGTTTTGAAATTATAAAAAAGATTTGTAAATCAAACCTTTGTTGAATTTGCACAAAAGAAAGACGTTTATATTGAGAAGCCATGTACTGCTTGCAAAGCAGCTGATCTTGACATTCAAACAACATTATTTATTTAAGTATTATTTACCTGAATTACCTGAATTATGAACCTGAATTATTTAAAAACTGTCTGCCTGACCATATTGTAACTTATTTGAGTTAGCAGAACGTTACCTTGCTCTAGCAAGTGGCTGTGTTAGCAGATGAGTTTGTGTTACCATATAAGTATGTGTTCACTACTTCTGTTCAACCCTCCTCTCAGGGAAATTATAAAAAGAAGTTCCTACATCTTCTGTCACATCCTTTCTAAACGTTTTCTTTGCTCATTAAGGAAAAACAAGAGTGTTTTTACTGCCATAAGACCTGCCATTTGATTGCTGATTACCCTATTTTAACATACACAGCAAAGTAAACAACAAGTAAAATATGCAAAATAAGTGTTGCTTTGACATCACCTCATGTGAGCCATTGATTTTAAAGGTATTTGTGTCTGTAATTGGAAAAACCGAATGACCAGTCTTTTATTCTTGCAAATATTTTGCCTTTGGTGGACCAGGCTTCTTGTGACTCCAATGTGTTATTGCAAGGCATAGAGATGGGATATATGAGAGTGCTTCTGTTATTTACAGTCTCAGTAATTTACTGGCTTTGTTAAGGTAGGAGTGTGACCTACAGTAGCCTGCCTAAAGGGATAGCCTTTATTCTGGGAAATGACTTGTTTTTTGGGAGAGTGTTGTCTGTGTTGGAAGTTTTAGGTAAACCAGAACTCTTGAATGATCAGGATGAACTAGCATTCATGTTTCCTGTGGTATTTTCCACATATGTTTGTCACACGCTTACAGACTCACATCCTGAGCTTGCAAGATGTTTTCGATTTATTTGACACTTTTGTAGCTGCTTCTGTTACGGATAATATTTAGGCTCTAGTCTTCTGCCATATATTGTTTTTAACTGATCACAATCCTTGACTTTTTCTTCATCCTATGTATTACCATAAGCAATGACTGATGTGTGGGTCACTTATGTTACAGGGCTTCTCCCTGGAAAGATCTACAAGAAGGACATGAAGAATGTTCTAGCTGATGCACTGGTCACCTTTGTTACAGGGTTTAGCTTTGGTGGAAATTTTCTGTAAACTGAAGAGTTATAGTGGAGTTTATCTTGTGAACTGCTTACTTTGTTTTAACAAACATTATGTTTGTTCCTAAGGGTGGGAGTGTTACATCTCTCATCCTAATTGGAATAAGCAGTCAGGTTTGGGTTGTGGATGTTAGTATTAGTTGCGTGGAAGACCTTTTTTTTGGCATGGCCATTGTTGTTATTTTTCAGGAATGGGAGTGTGTAACCTTGAATAGTGTAGTAGATGTTTCATGTGGTTCCAAATGTTCAAGGGAGATGCAAACACATTTTTGATTTGGTTTCATTGTGCAGCATTGAACAACTGGAGATAGTGGTTATCTTGCAAATGCGCTCATAATAATAATAATAATAATTTGCTTACACTTATATTATAAATATAATATAATTATTATATTTATATAATATTATATAATATATAATTATTATATATATTAATATATATATAATCATTATAATATAATAATATAACCTGCTTAGCTTCAGTGAGCTGCCAGTTACCTGTTGATCTGCTTTGAGTAATGAAGGGCTGAAAGCGGGACACTGAACATAACTGTAGTATACCATAGTGTACTTTCTACTGGCACAAATTTTGATGCACATTCTAGATGGCAGCATATGTATATGAGTAATACTGTTTAAATAGCCTTAATACTAATCATCATGAATTCTTACACACTCTTTATCTGTTATTTAGGCTTCTCGGTAGTAAAAGTCTTTAGTGAATATAAGAATTTTGTCCCCTTTCAAAATTGCTTGGGTTGGAAGACAGGGCAAATTAACATCTTCATACTAAAGTGGTACACTGTTATGGACAAGCCATTAAGTTGGTGAAATAAACTGGGGTTCTTTCCTTAACCAAGATCTGACATCTGACACAGACTTTAAATTCTTTTAAAAATATTCACATCTGAAACGTTGCATACATTGAATAGAAACTTTAATCAAGAGAATTTAATCAACAACCAAAACACCTGTTAAAGTGTATGCATTGACATTATTAATAAATTTAGGATTTTTTCGTCTGTTGAAACACAGGAATGGTTAATATTCTTTTATTCTGTCTTTCTAAACATATTATAATAGAGTTCCCATGTTTCCATGTATAATGAAGAGTTCCCAACCAAGGCATATGCCTGACTTTCTTTCCTGCTTTTGAAACTGGGAACTGCTGCTCCACTTTCATTAATACTCAGGTGCACAGAAAATATATGATGAGGCTGAGTACTTTAGTTATCACATTGACTGCAGAATAATAGACATACTTAAGTTTAGTACTTCCCACCAGTTTATTAAGGTAAAAGATTTTTATGCAAAAGTTATTTTATGGCTAGTAAACATCAGTTAATCACAATTAATGGTGATCCAGTATTTGGGATGCATTCCAAAGATACAACATGTAGATTTATTAATACAAATAATAAAATGTACAAAATAACCAATACAAAGGTGAAGATGTACAGTGCCAATAGAAAGTCTACAAAACTGTAATGAATGACGACCCCCAAGTCACAGAATGTAACAGTCAGACAGCATATCATCCACTTTAGAAGTGTGGGTTTTGGTGATCTGAACCCTTCCTGGCTCCTAGGATTTACCGGTGGTCTGCTTTCAAAGGGGCATGCTCAGTCCCAAAAAACAAACCTTCACAGAGATATTAGTTCCCAAAAGTTCTTCAACTGCTCTACTCACATGGAACAACTCTTTCAGTCCCCTATTCTACGAAGAATATTCTACTTCGCCCTTACAACATATAAGCATTCATTCCCGGGCTCTCCTCTCCATGGCCAGTCTTCAATTTACCAGGAAGAAACCTGGGATCCCTGGCATACTCAGTCAGGCTCATATTTGACACAGCCAGTTTTCCCTGCACTGGAAGATACATGTTCCTTGTCTCTTCCAAAATACCTACTGACGTGCCTTACCCTCTGGCACCCAGCTAAACACTGCTATTCTACTGCACTACAAAGACTACAGAAAATTCAGACATATCCAAGAATACTATACACAACACATGATGTTAAAGCAAAGGATTTAAACACTCCTGTGCTATATAAACTCACTACATTTCAGGATTCAGCTAACACACTCTCCCTCCCTGAACTGCAGTTCATGTTGATGCAGTTTAGATGCAGCTTTCCAAAGTAACATTTTGTGGCTTAACAGCCTAAAATCAAGACACATTAGATCAGAATTAAAAAAATAAAAAAATAAAGCACCATTTAAATTCAGTTCCATTCACTCAAAATATATCATTCATTCCCAGGGTGACAATATAAGCAGCAAGCAGTGCATTATGTATGCAACACATAATAAAGAAACATTGCTAAGAAAATATATATCTGTATATAAAAAAGTAAATGGATCATTAAAGTGATTGGAAGTAACAGTGTGTAGTACTGAAGATGGTATTAAAGTACATGCGCATTTGTAGACGGGGCTCTGTCCATAATAATAATAATAATAATAATAATAATAATAATAATAATAATAATAATACTTTCTTACACTTATATGGCGCTTTTCTGGACACTCCACTCAAAGCGCTTTACAGGTAATGGGGACTCCCCTCCACTACCACCAATGTCAGCATCCACCATTAGACATCATATTGATAAGACTTTTTTATAGTCATTGTTTGCCAGCCTGACATATTCTGGAACAAAGCTGAATTTCCTTTTATTGGTCTTGCACTGTGGACAGCGGAAACATCTTCCTGTAGTCAAATGTTTAAAAGTCCGTGATGAAGGACATGAGATGGGTCTTCAATGATTTGGCCTTCCTCAGGATCTTCCTGGCATAAAGCTGTGCCAGTGGTCTTCAAAGACACACCAATGACTTAAGAACTGAAGCTTACAACATTTTAATGGCTTTTTTGATTATTTATTGTTTGCGTAACAGCCATCTGTTGGATAGGTCTTTGAATGTAACATTCCTAGAGTTTGCAGTGTTTGCCTCTTTCTCCTTACAGAGCTGTTCAAGCTCATTCACATTGCAAGGGGGCTGGTGATGGATTGCAACCTTTACATAATTCCACATAATTTCAAATGGAATGAGGTCAGGGCCTTGACTGGGCCACCTGAGGACATTTACCTTTTTGTTCTTTAGCAACTCCACTTATGCTAAGGGTTACTGTCATGCTGAAAGGTAAACGTCCTTCCCAATTTCAGTTTCTTTGCATAAAACAGCAGGTTTTCTTCAAAAATCAGTCTTCATTTTGTTCCATCCAGTTTCTCTTTAACCCTGATGATTCTTGGTGGCCTCTCTAATCAGTCTCCGCCTTTCTTGGTCATCCATTTTAGAGGGAAGGCCGGTGGTGCTCTTCACCTTCCAGTTCTTATTCACAGTCTGGATTGTGTTCCAAGGGATATTTAAGGCCTTTGAATTTTTTATACCTGTCTCCTGCTCTGTGCCTTGTCACAACTTTATCCTTGAGGACTTTTGATAGCATCTTTTTGGCCGCACTAACCTTTTTACTTCGAGATGCTCTTCCTAGCAGTGGAGATCTAAGGAAACAGCTTGTTTTATTCTGAATAATCAGAATCACTACAGTTGAACACAGGAGCCAAATTGTGAATGGTGATTTTGAATGACAATTTTAAAATCATTTACAACTGCTATTGCTAAGGGGTGCATACATTTATCCAACCTATGTTTCTAGGTATTCAGTTTTAATTACCTTTCAGAATGTTTGAATTTTTTTTGTCATTTAAATGTTGTTTGTTACAATGTGCAAGTAATGGTAAAATAATTATTTAATGTTTCTTGATTTCAGGCTGTAAGGCCATGAAATGTGTTACTTTGGAAAGGCGTGTAGACTTTCTATAGGCACTAAAGGAAAGCTGTCATGAGACAGAAATGGCTGATCAAAAGAATAAAAATAGTTTATTAATCTTCTTCAAAACAATAATGGGGATAAGATATGCTGAATTGTAACTACTTTGATACTATGTGGGGCAGGTTAGACTTGGGTACCATCATACATGGGTCCCTTACCAGAGACACCCTAACACCACTCTTTAAGGTTCAGAAATGCAATTTCTTTAGAGTGCTGATGAATGCTCCAACTACCATCAAAACACAATAATAAGAGTTTTGTGTCAGTTTGCATGATAGAAGCACTTTTTCTCATGGTAACCAATTCCGGACAGAAAGACTACAAACCTAATAAATGACTGATTTTATATAACAATGTTTGCAAACAATAAATACCTTAGAAGAATTAATACCTCAGGTGAGAAATGGCAAAAAAAAAGTTTTAAAAATTTTAAAAGAATTGAACACCTTTTGGTGTCAGTATATTCGATTTTCAACCCTGGAAGTTATTTTGAACATTTTCTCATATCCTTTGCTTGGGAAGCATCATTGTAAACAGAGTGTCCTCAAAAAGTACAGAGACAGAAAAGTCACAACTGTTATTTTTAGTTTACAGTCAAACAATTTGTATGATCATGAGATTAGCATAATTCATAAATACATTTTAATATACTTTTTTAAAAATATTTCTATGCATACATTTGCTCATATTAGAACTACAACATACTTTGTGTTCAAGAACAAGTAAAGGTTTATTCCATACTGAAAAGAGAAGAAAAGAAACACAACGTTTCGGCTGTGGACCCTTCTTTGGGTGTGGATTTTGTGTTCAGCCCAGTGATTAACTATTTGGGATAAATTCACTTTAAGTACATTGCAGAGTGTAATAATCAATAATTGGTTGCATACACCTTTTGAAGCAATAACTGAATGAAGTCTGAAACATTTCAGTAATAATTTCTGATTCTTTGTTGCAACCACTTGCCTGTTCTTAGGGGTTTTTTATGTAAATTTTTTTCAGCATTTAAATGTGTGCTCATTTGGAATTCAATGCAGAAATTGACTTTACAATCTCAAATCCACTTTTTTCTCCTTTTTTGCAATTAGCTATATGTTTTGGGTAATTTTAAGGTGAAGCACTGCCCAGTTCATATGGAAGTATTTTCTTTTACATAAGCAGAACAAATTCAATTCAATTCAGTTTATTTTTATATATCGCCTTTCACAACAAGGTTTCCCCAAGGCACTTAACAATGCAAGTGACCATACATGTTATGAGTACAGAACAGAAAAGACCAGAAGAGGCACCAAAAACTCCTAAGTAAGGAGAAAAAAAAACCTATAGGGGTCTAAGGTCAACCCTTTTGGGCATGCTAACATTATACAATTAAAAAAAAGAATAAATGAACGAGGGTATTAATCCACCCATCAAGTCTTCTATATGTCAGTACTCCATGCAGATCTCTGTAGACCAGCAAAATCCTCCTAAACGATAGCTATATCCACAATGTCCCTCTTGGATCCATAGGAACAAATGTTTCTGTAAACTTAAGAATTCAACATTCGTTAGATCATCAATACAGATGAATTAGCCAATTCCAGCCATGTCCGATATCGTATTTGGCAAGGCTCAAAGGGAACAGCTGTAATAAAATTGGAGCAAAATATTTAACGTCAGTGATTTTAAAACGTAATTTAACTTATTCTGATATAAATCAGCCCTTCCAGTTTAATTATATATATATTGGTTTATGAGAGCTACAGTGAAAAGTATTGAATTTCCAATAATGATTGTGATGTCCAGTAATGACTACTCCCAATATCCCTTGCCTGCCAAAATCTCAATATTTTGTTCGAACATCAGTGGTAGAAATGCACTTGATGTGTGCTCTAATGCGCATCATGCTTTAGACATTAGATTATTTTCAATTCCATTTATTTTTATATTGTGCCTTTCACTTCACTACAGGTTGCCCCAAAGCGCTTAACAATGCAAGTAACCATACATGTTGTGAATACAGAATAGAAGACCAGAAGACAACAGAGGAGAGGAACCAAAAACTCCTTAGTAAGGAGTTAGTCCAAGGTCAACTGGCTGCCCAACCCCTTTGGGCATGCTAACATTATATAATTAAAAAAAGGAAATACATGAATGAGGGTATTAATCCATCCATCCATCATGTCTTCTGTATGTCAGTACTCCATGCAGATCTCTGGAGCAAAATCCTCCTAAATGATAGCTATATGCACAACATCCCTCTTGGATCCATGGCAGTGATGCAGCATCCAACTCAGATGGTGCCTGGACGGGGGGAGGAGAATAGGATAGTTTGGTCAGAACAGATCTATCTGACTGGTGGGCCAACATAGAGACACAGAATGGTATGTACAGCAGCACCAGCAGCCATGGTTGCAGCAGGCTATAATGGAAGGTGTGAGTAGGCTAGGCTAAAGTAATAGGTCTTCAGTCTGGATTTGAATACTGAAATTGACTCGGCATCCCGAATATGGGGTGGGAGACTGTTCCATAAGCTAGGGGCTTTGTAACTAAAGGCTTTGCCGCCAACTGTTATTTTATTATAAGCCAGCAGCCATATCACCCTGCAACTCACAACTGGCAACCCACTGAAGTTAAGCAGGTGTGTGCCTGGTCAGTACCTGGATGGGAGACCTCCTGGGAAAAAATTAAGGTTGCTGCTGAAAGAGGTGTTAGTGGGGCCAGCAGGGGGCGCTCACCCTGCGGTCCATGTGGGTCTAATGCCCCAGTATAGTGACACTATGCTGTAAACAAGCGCCGTCCTTCGGATGAGACGTAAAACCGAGGTCCTGACTCTCTGTGGTCATTAAAATCCCAGGGCGTTTCTCGAAAAGAGTAGGGGTGTAACCCCGGCGTCCTGGCCAAATTTCCCATTGGCCTCCTAATAATCCCCATATATGAACTTGCTTCATTACTCTGCTCTCCTCCCCACTGATAGCTGATGTGTGGTGAGTGTTCTGGCGCTCTATGGCTGCCGTCGCATCATCCAGGTGGATGCTGCACATTGGTGGTGGTGGAGGGAAGTCCCCATTACCTGTAAAGCGCTTTGAGTGGCGTGTCCAGAAAAGCGCTATATAGGTGTAAACAATTATTATTATTATTATTATTATTGTTATTATTATTATTAATGTGTGAAATATGAAGAAGACCTGCATTCTGTGATCTAAGCAGGCGATTTGGATGGTAAACATTAATAAGTTCCATTAGATAGACAGGTGCCTGACCTCTGAGACCTCTGAGGAAAGTCTGCCCTGTACCTGACTGGAAGCCAATGAAGATAGCTAAGTATGGGGGTTATATGGTCATTCTATCTGCTCCTAGTAACAATTCTAGCTGCTGCATTCTGAATTCGCTGTAAGGTGTTAAAAGAATGGTGGGTGCTCCCTGATAGTATGGCATTGCAGAAGTCTAACATACTGTACAAGAGCATGTATTAATTTCTGTCTTGAGTGGAGAGAAACTGCCTTATTTTTCCAATATTTCTTAACTGTAGGAAGCATGTTTTAGATACTGTTTTAACATGATAGTTAAATGAGAGCCTTGTGTCTGACGCCTAGGTTACTTTTACCTACTGTAGGTTATTTTTAAATGGTAAATTGATTGTCCTAATCAGATACCCTTACCCTGTACAAATCCCACACCACAGCAATAAATTTGTGATGTTACAGTGGTCCTGCACCAGGGGACTATAGGACGAAAATCCAATGTGACTGATCCAGGGTGCCTGAAGCCACCTAATAAATAAGCTGATTTAAGGATTACCTAAAGGGATGGTAAACTAGATAGTGCTGCAGTTATTTATAGAAAAGCAAAGTTGTTTCTTACAGTGGCTTTCCTTTGCCTCCTGCAGTGTAAATGTGGACAATTAGTCCCTTCTTGAAGATGTTCCATGGCACTAAAGTGTTTGTTTTGGTAGTAACATAAAGGCTTTGGTATATTTGTATTGTGCTTTTGGATTTATATTGAAAGTCCTCTCTTTGCTGAGGAGGCAGTTTTAACGGGGGGACAAAGCCGCAGCTTTCTTAGATTTGCTTCTTTATGCTTGTGTCATCATAATCTCCTGGGATTTGCATGGCTGTCCATTTGGATGAACACTGACTCCCTTTTGTTCTCCTGTGAACAGAAATTGGGAGGAAAAAAAAACCAAATACCCAAAGATGTTGGCAAACCAGACCAGCGTTTTAATCTTTACTGGAATTTGTGCAGCTCTGCTAATTCTGGCAGTGGCGTACTACACCTATTGGTAAGTAGGCTGCTGTGGAGCTCTTTGCTAAGGTTTGGGTAACAAAATCAATCGTGTTGCTTTTATGTTTCCCCTTGCGAGTATTGACCAGAGGCACCTTAGCTACATAATCACATTGTTGTGGACTTTATGTTATTGCAGTTTTCTAGCAGTGAAAAGGTTTTGTCTATAAGCAGGATTTCTTTTTGGTTTTACTCTGTTTTTGGGTTGGACCGCCATATCATTTTTTTACTTATGTTCTACTGGAATCTAGCATTAATAGCCTCTGTCAGTTTCTTTATTTTGTGCAGAGATCTGTTTAAGCTTTCAGTAGGTTTTGATTAGTATGGGAAAATCCCTGGCTTTTTTAGCTGAATTTAGCATCTCCCTTGCTTTCCATGACAAAGTACCCAATTGGCTCTATCCACTTTCAAAGTCCATGACTAAAACAAGGAATGAAGACTTCCTTGTAAAGAAAATACTATATCAGTACTAAATCACTTAAATATTTTGTACCATAGGGTCCAACGTCTGTTCTTGGAGAACCTCAGTCCAGGCTCTGCAGTCCACCACTAAATCACCAACTACTAAAGACTTCTGAACAATTTAAATGTGAGAAATTAAGCAGGTGATATGTCAGTTTAAGTAAATAAGAGATCATTGGGAATTAAAATGTGAACATCCTTCAGCGCTCAAGGGCCATCTTTTTATTAATCGGCTGATTACTTGCTTAATTCATCAATAACCTTGAATACCGACTGAACTGGAGCTCTTCACATGTAGTCTTGGAGACCCCTGCTGTAGTCTTACTTGTTTTTAACATTTAGTGAATGGGATGTAGACATTAGAATTTTTTGTGGTATTACTTCTGTATATTTGACTAGTTATGTTGACTTATAATTGCTTTTGGTGTCCTTCAGAAGTCAAAACATTTAAAAGATCTTCCAGGTTCCACCACATCTTAATTACAGATTACAGTTATATCTTGGGCGTATCAAACAATTGTCACATGTCATCTTCATCATCATGATCAGCAGAATCCCTTTGCAGTCCCCTTCACAGATGTTTTGCTCAGTTCATCCGTGTTTCTCCTGCAGACTTGTAATTTTCATTTTCCTTGTCTATGATTCTTTCTTGTTAGTTGTCTGTTGTTTTTTGAGAGCAGTTAAGAATTTCTGTGGATCAATTGGGCTATGCTTGCACTATACCTATTGTCATTTTAGTTTCTTTTCTCTCCCAATAATTCCACAACATATTGTATGCTTATTGCTCTCACCCAATTATTTATTTTTTAGTCCTCCAGCATACACCTTTCCTTGCTTTTTTGAGGTCCTTATAGTTTCTGACTTGAATTGTCCAAGCTGGGCCAGCAGCCATATCACCCTGTAACTCACAACTGGCAGCCCACTGGAGCTAAGCAGGGATGAGCCTTGTCAGTACCTGGATGGGAGACCTTGTAGGAAAAACTAAGGTTGCTGCTGGAAGAGGTGTTAGTGGGGAAAGTAGGGGGCGCTCACCCTGCAGTCTGTGTGGGTTATAATGCCCCAGTATAGTGATGGGGACACTTGTAGCAATGGGAGGAGTCGTGCAGAGCACAAGGAAAAGTCAACACCACGTCTGAAGGGGCGGAGGCAATGGTGCGAGAACTGAAAAGAAAACAAAACAAAAAGGCAAAATAGATAATGTGCCGTTAAGTACAGCAGTTTGTACTGTTGTGTAGACCGGTGCCAAGGCTAGACTTACCTCTTCTAATGGGGTCCATCCTGGAAAAAGAACCCTTTTTGGCAGCGGGGGCCAGACTGGACTTACCCTATTTAGGGGAGTCAAGTCTGGGAGAGCAGGCACAAATTAAAATTAAACCTGTGGAAAAAGGTCAGCCTGCCTGGGGAGAGGTAGAGGACAGGACAGGCTAAAAAACAAGAAGAAAAATGGCTTAACAGAGGGTACAATCCTGCTGGTGTAGTGATCCTCCAGAGGTATGCCCTGCTCGTCCTCTTTGAGGGGGTTGCTCAGTGTGCCTTTAAAGAGCCCTCACAGCTGCAGCTCATCCTTGGTTAGTGAGTGCAGTTGTGTTTACAAAGGCAATGTGTCACCTTTCCTCCAGGGCTCCACCACAATGAACATGCCTCTTGCATGTAGTGCCACAGAAGAGACCCCTCTCAGCTTTCACTCTTCCCCCTGGAAGTCAACAGTCACTCAGGAGGAGAAGACTTGTCAGTCCCCCAAAAAGAGTTCTGAGAGGACTGATTGCTCTGGGATCATTATTTTTATCAGGTCTGTTTTCTGTGGGCACTGTCACCATGATCACATTGAGGAGACACATGTCAGAGTTACAATAAGAGATGCCTCAGATTAGTGATAAGCTATTCCAGCAGCAGCGTTCGGAAAGGTTAGGGAAAACATTACAGGGCACTATGCTGAGTCCCACCATACAGCAGTGTTAAATCGTACCCTCCACAATGACATCAACTGCGATTATACTTATGCGCAACAGGTCAGGATGTTGATGCAAGATCTGCTCAGGGAGCTTATTACTTCGAACTATTTCACATCTCCTGCTGAAAAAAATAGAAGTGGGAACAGATTGCCACCTACCTGGTTCCACCTTAGTAGAAAATATATTGCGGTAAGCTACTTCAGAGACTGTGCAACTGCTGCAAGCATACCTTGTGTAAAGTTTAGGAAGTGCTATTTCCATACATATCAAATCTGAATCCAGATAGGTTTTCTCTTGAACCTCCCTATTGTTAGTAGTAAAGGTATCTATAGACTTAAATCCATATTAAATGTTGGCTGCTGGAAAGGGAAATGCATGAAAAGTTAACCACCCTTCCACTCATAGCTTACCAAGACGCCAACCCAAGTCTGCATTTGCTTCTACTATGATGTGCATATCTATAAAGCATACTCACTGGGTGTGTCCCATTAAGCTGTTTTAAAGGGATTCCATCCAGAGATTGTTTGCTATCAGGAAGGCAAAACTGAAAGCTACCATTATGAGCCAGAGAGAGGTTGATGCACCCCAAGTAGAGCAGGTGGAATATAGATCGCTGGTCAGTAAACCACAGTTAAGTGTTATGGTGACCTATGACAGACATGATACAACTACCTACAGTAAGTGCAGCTAAAAAGTCAAATGATTTTTTTACATGTTCTTGAGGGAGCCATAGTGCAACTTGGTGATCTGGCATTGTATCACTTGGAATCAGATTGATATGAGACTGCAATTGAGATTACAGATGCCTTTAGGGGTAACACTGTTGAACTGGAGTATAGTCTATAGTATAGTATTGTAGTGTGCTCTCTGAAGGCACCAGTTCCGTAGGGTTTGAAATTGATTCTTTTGATGGCTTTAGAATCCAACCATGCGATATAACTCAAACAACGCACACACACAGGTACTAATACATGAGGATACATTTAATAATACATAGAATATGCATATAAACCTAACAGATCTTATCGAGAGGGTTATCAGAATACAAAAGGTATATATTCAGTCAGTTACAAAGTGTTACACATATCAAGAGGACATACGTTCAGTATATCATTCATTAAGACCGTTTCATAAATGAACTTGGTTATAACTTCTACATTAGATACTCAAAACAAGTACATAACTCTTAGGAATTAAATTGATATCAACTGATTGGGAAAACAATTGAATTCTCGAGCTGTAATGCATTGAAGTTGAATACTCATCCAATCTCTGGGGATTCAGATCTCCTGCGGGCACAAAGAAACAGTTGCAGGCTTGTTGCTGTCCAATCCGCGCTCTCTGGCTAGGTGCCAGGCTGTGCTGTGCGGCTTGCGACAGTGCGCTGCTGATGCTCACTGACCGGCTAGTTAGTGTTGGCTTTAACTAGCACAGTTTGTGCACAGGAGAAAAGATGACTGTGGGTCCCAGCAAGTCAGGAAGAGGACCGGTTCGTTCCTGATGAAGCGCTAGTTCTGAATACTGATTCAGCTGTCCATAGTTCCAACCTGTTCACGGGGCTTGCTGCTGATGCTAACCTCGGGTGGATCCTCTGGTTACTCTCTGGCAACCTCCGCTCTTGAGTCTTAGAACAAAGGAAAATTCTGTCACTCGGACACACTGGCCGTTCCGTGGTTGTCCGGGCTGAGTCTCAGGATGGTCAGGAGGCGCGCTGCGAGAATGTCCTGCCCTTGGGAACCTTCTGCTCCTGGGCCGTCCTGCCCTGGAATTCTCCTTTGAGATTCTCCCTTTCAGAAAAGTCCACTACAGGCTCTCTGTGTTACCTGTTTTTACCTGGAGGAACTTCAGCTCGTTCATTGGCTGAAAGTTTCATGGGCATCAGAATTCCACGTGGGTTACCCGGCCCTACCAGTCCCTGATTGGTTGATCAAGGTGAGCTATGAGTCACTTACTCCTGACACTTAGGAATGCAGTCCCGATGTCCATCTGGCACCCCTTAGACAGATAGGCGCCAATGGATGACCATTGATCATGATAGCCAGGCTTAGCTAAGTGCATCCCCATTTGGGAGCTGTCCCTTATCAAAAGAAAACATCTTAAATCAGCCTGCATGAATACTTTCTCTGTGGCTGCACCACAGAGATGGAGAGTGAGATGGGGCCTCACTTAGGAAAGCACAGCAATGCTTAATTCTGTCCTATTAACAAGCATTGCCGCTACAGACCCTACTGAACTGTTTTTGTTTTGGAGGACAACACCATCTCAAGACCCTGTAACCTTCAAAAATGGGGATATGCAAGGGCAAGGCCTATTAATTAATTTAGATTTAAGTTTTAATAAATATTTCTAACAAGTTTGTATGCCTGCACCAAAATGCCTGTTGCCTGTCGCAGGAATGTAGAGATTCTGTTATTTTCAACCTAGGATGACCTCATCTTTGCATGTGAGCAAGTGAGGGAGATAATCTTTTGGCTAAAGATCATTCCCGGTACAGTCCAGATCCAGTGTCAGTATTCCTTTAAGATAGATGTCCACTGCTGGCATCTTGATGTCTAGCAGAGGGACATAAACACATCTGGACATAATCTTAAAAGTCACAGGCCATGGTCAATCATCCAACAAGATGACTAGCCAATCAGGGACCTGCAGGGTGTGGGAACCCACTACACCTGGTGACTGCTTGACCAATCACCAGCTGTATTTTCTTCAGTTAAAAAGTGGGGCATAACCGCAAACCATGTTCCTCTTTCCGCCATAGCAACTTGTCTAAACTTTTGAGACTTTTCCCAAAGCGCTGAGTTAGAGGGTGAGCCCATACGTAAAGACAGAATTCTACCCAAGATCTAGCCTGCAGCAGGACTTCACAACCAGCTAGCTACCACCGTGCTGCATCCCCTCAATCACTGGAGCAGTTACACATTTACTAGCTGACAGAAATTATAAATGATAATGAGCAAAACGTGAGGAGGTGGGAGTTGTGTGTGTATATCAGTGGTGCTGCCTATATACCATTTGAAATGAATATGCAACAGTGATGTCGGGGTGGTGCGGTTGCTCTGTGGCTGGAAGGTTGCTGGTCCGTATCCCGCGGCCGGCAGAGGAATCCTATTCCGTGGGCCCCTGAGCAAGGCCCTTAATCCCAACTGCGCCAGGGGTGCCATATAAATGGTTGACCCTGTGCTCTGACCCCAAGCTTCTCTCCCTGTCTGTGTGTCTCATGGAGAACAAGTTGGTGTATGTGAAAAGACAAATTCCTTATACAAGAAATAGTATATGGCCAATAAAGTGATCTTATCTTATCTTGATGAAATTCTTTGTATGACATTAATACCTTTTTATTTGCCCAGGAAGTTTGGTTGTGGTTTGCTACAAATACATCCCCCCTAGTGGCAAAGCAACAAAAGTGGATGCCATTATCACAGACTGTGGTCACACACTTCAGCAACAGTATCCAGAAGCTCTAGCTTGGGAATTTGAAACAATGTAAATTGGAAATCACAATGTTCTACTGATATTCTACTGATATGTTAAGGGTCAAACCAGAAAAGACAACATGATGGTTAAGTGCTTTGTGAATTTTGAAGGGGCTTATGAATCCAAGATCAGACCACTGATTTCTAAGTCCGATTAGTAATGTAGTACATTTAATTATTATACAAGACGATTTAGGTGTGGACACACTAAAGTAAGGAAGAACTTCAGGTAGGATTTGAGTGTACAAAGAGGGAAGTGTTTCACCAAGGCACCTTACTATATATGACATAACAGTGATTACAGAGTTCATTAGTTTTTTTTGTACAATTACTGTGATTTTAAGGGAGCTCTCTTTTGAGAATAAAGACTGGACTGAAAAAGAATAAAAAGGAGAATTTAGAGGATGAAAACTTGTACATAAAGCAGGATTTGGAGGATGGATTTAAAGCTAATATACAGTGGTGTGAAAAAGTGTTTGCCCCCTTCCTGATTTCTTATTTTTTTGCATATTTGTCACACTGAAATGTTTCAGATCATCAAACAAATTGAAATATTACACAAAGATAACACAAATAAAATGCAGTTTTTAAATGAAGGTTTTTATTATTAAGGGAAAAAAAAATCCAAACCTACATGGCCCTGTGTGAAAAAGTGATTGCCCCCTAAACCTAATAACTGGTTGGGCCACCCTTAGCAGCAACAACTGCAATCAAGCGTTTGCGATAACTAGCAATGAGTCTTTAACAGCGCTGTGGAGGAATTTTGGCCCACTCATCTTTGCAGAATTGTTGTAATTCAGCCACATTGGAGGGTTTTCGAGCCTTAAGCGCTTTTTTAAGGTCATGCCACAACATCTCAATTGGATTCAGGTCAAGAGTTTGACTAGGCCACTCCAAAGTCTTCATTTTGTTTTTCTTAACAAATTCAGAGGTAGACTTGCTGGTGTGTTTTGGATCATTGTCCTGCTGCAGAACCCTAGTGCACTTCAGCTTGAGGTCACTAACAGATGGCCGGACATTCTCCTTTAGGATTTTTTGGTAGACAGCAGAATTCATGGTTCCATTTACCACAGCAAGTCTTCCAGGTCCTGAAGCATCAAAACAGCCCCAGACCATCACACTACCACCACCACATTTTACTGTTGGTATGATGTTCCTTTTCTGAAATGCTGTGTTACTTTTACGCCAGATGTAATGGGACACACACCTTCCAAAACGTTCAACTTTTGTCTCATCAGTCCACAGAGTATTTTCCCAAAAGTCTTGGGGATCATCAAGATGTTTTCTGGCAAAACTGAGACGAGCCTTTATGTTCTTTTTGCTCAGCATTGGTTTTCGTCTTGGAACTCTGCCATGCAGGCCATTTTTGCCCAGTCTCTTTCTTATGGTGGAGTCATGAACACTGACCTTAACTGAGGCAAGTGAAGCCTACGGTTCTTTGGATGTTGTTGTGGGGTTTTTTGTGACCTCTTGGATGAGTCGTCGCTGCGCTCTTGGGGTAATTTTGGTCGGCCAGCCACTCTTGGGAAGGTTCACCACTGTTCCATGTTTTCGCCATTTGTGGATAATGGCTCTCACTGTGGTTCGCAGGAGTCCCAAAGGTTTAGAAATGGCTTTATAACCTTTTCCAGACTGATAAATCTCAATTACTGTTTCTCATTTGTTCCTGAATTTGATTGGATCGCAGCATGATGTCTAGCTTTTGAGGATCTTTTGGTCTACTTCACTTTGTCAGGCAGGTCCTATTTAAGTGATTTCTTGATTGAGAACAGGTGTGGCAGTAATCAGGCCTGGGTGTGGCTAGAGAAATTGAACTCAGCTTTCCAAAGATGTGATAAACCACAGTTGATTTATGTTTTAACAGGGGGGACAGTCACTTTTTCACACAGGGCCATGTAGGTTTAGATTTATTTTTCCCTTAATAATAAAAACCTTCATTTAAAAACTGCATTTTGTGTTTACTTGTGTTATCTTTGTCTAATATTTCAATTTGTTTGATGATCTGAAACATTTCAGTGTGAAAACATGCAAAAAAATAAGAAATCAGGAAGGGGGCAAACACTTTTTCACACCACTGTACTTAGAAAACTCTGGAACAGCATGAAAAGAATGACAGTAATGTCCCTTATCAGGAAACCTTTAGTGATTGACAAAGAATTTCAGTTTTTAAATGAACAAAATGTTTTTTATCATGTATGTTAAAACAGATAACAGGAAATGTTTTAGTATTATAAAGTCACTTTCATTTTACAGTTCAGACAGGGTTATCATTAATGTAGACCAAGTCCTTTATATTTTTCAGTGTACAAATGTTTGTAATTCAGCTGGTTCTTATAATATAAATCCACTTATTTTGTAGTTCTTTGCAAGAGAATTAGCTAAATTTTCCAGATGTCTGTAGATAAGCATACTATACTGGTAATAAGGAAAACCTCTGATATTATACCCTCCCTAAGAAAACCTGTCTAAGCGATCACTATTTTAGACTAGTTGCTCCTACATCAGTTTTGGTTACATCATTTAATAGGATCTTGGTTCAGAATTGGACTGCGTCTGTCAATGGTAAATGTAGTTTTTTATCAGTTTTTCTTATAAACAAGGGTGAAGCACAGAAGATGCAGTAATTACCCTCACTCATCTTTATTTTAAAGCATTTGGACTAATATTATCCGACCAGACATTTTATCTAAAATTATTCAAATACAGATCACCCCATTACAGATATTTTGGTTCATTCAGGAAGTTCTTACAAGAAGTTGCAGTGGTTTAAAGTTAATAATACACTTTTTCTGAGGTAATAATTGTGGAGCACCCCAGGATGTGTGAAGCTCACAAATCTTCTTCTTTTCAGAAAGAAAATAGTGATGTATTTAAAATTGAAGTGTTATATCAGTAACACTCAAGAGATTCATGGGTGGACTATACAAAACCAGTTGACAAATATAAAGTTTCACAAAGCTGTAAAAAAAGTTTCTTCCAGCACATCATGTAATGAGACTGAAAGAAACAAAAAGCACTGTCTGTTTCTGCTTTTGGCTAATGCCGATGGAAGGAATCCTGAATGTGAAGTGAGGATCCTGAAGTCATGAGTGAGTGAACTAACTTCCCCTCCTTTAGTTAAAAGTTCAATAACCTCAAAACCCCACCATTCGGTAGCAGGGATCAGGTGATCCATTCACAACAAAGCACACGCCTACAGCTTGCTTGCTTATAGATATTTGTTTTTCTCTCAGTCCAACTCACTGGAGATGACTTACAAGCTTGCGTTTTAAATGAGACGTCACAATTAGGCAAGACTCCAAAGTCCGTTGATTTATTGTTGAATAGTGATACCACCATACCACAGTTCACTTTGTAGTGAATGCAGCACTGCAGCAAAACATTATTGCAAGTTTGGAAAACAGGATTCCCTTTTAAAAAGGTCTGTTTTTGCTTTTTTCCAGATGGGTACATGGTAGCTGAGAGATTTCAGCCTGTTTAGTGTAACTCAGTCTCAGGTCTTGAGGAATAGAATGAATATAGCTCAGCTAAGGTTTGGTCTGCTGTCTTCTTAATCTGTTGTCCTTAGTGTTACAAATCTACTGTATGTTTATCAGTTGTTGTTTATTTTGTTTTTCTCATTTAATAAGTTCATAACTGTTGTGTTTTTTTAAATGGCACCTGATAAATATGCTTTATGAACAATATTTATGGTGAAATATTAATTTGCATAACTGCCCAAATCTGATAAAGTATCATGATCCTCAGTGACACTGTGACATGATTGTGACCTGAATGACATGTGATTTCAGTTGTGAACTTGTTTCTGGCACCCACAGAAAGCCATTTATATGTGAATGATGAGTCTGGACATACAAAAAACAGCTCTGGTTTCAAATCAGGAAAGTAGCTTGTTCTCTGGTTTCAGTAATGACACATTTTCCATTCTCTGGCTAGAATTTTCATAGCCATAGTCCAGCTATCGATGGATGTAAGTGGTACAAGTTTTTAACATGTTTTATAATTAAATGGACAGTATAAGGAGCTTTTTACCCTCCATTATGTACATATCGGTAGATAGAGAAAAGAGCTTTTGTGTTTTTCCTCCTGGTCACACTATTCTCATTGCACAGATGATGAATACAGTGTGTCTATGACCTCTGATCCCCTCCAGGCTTCAGTGTATAATAATATATATATAAAAAAGATTTAGAACTTAATCATGGATTTTAATTATTTCATGTGATTAATAAAAAAGTGAATTGTTCTTACTGGATTGTTTCCACTGCCCCCAGCATTTTTGCTACAGATATTTAGTCAGGGCTCCAGACTAAAAAAAATACTTGGGTGCCACTGGCTCCTAAAATGAAAAATTTAGGAGCCAAATGATTTTTTGGCTAGTTCATATTAACATAAAAAGACTTACTGTGTCCTCTGTTCTATGCCTGTAGGTCTGTCCTCCTCTTTTATTGCCTGAATCTTGCCCTCCTCCAACTATGTACTCTTTTTGTTAGAACAGTGGTTCTCAAATTATGGTAGTTTGTGTCGAATATGCAACCTACATACTATGATACAGCACGCTAATACTTGAGTGGACACTAGAGCTTCTATTTAATTCTGTACCATTGTATAGGAATTCGTGCTACAAACGTAAGTGACCAATTGTATTTAAAAAAAGCAAATAGGGAGGTAGGAGAATGTGCGTGATTTTGGAACAATGTCAATGTTGTAAGCACAGGAAAGCATAGAAATGCGTACTACAACGCTGGCAATCTTGTGAGCACAGGAAACCGTGATAGATAACAGAAAAATATTTAAGAACTTTTCTAGATTAATTTGAGAAAAATGAGCGTCTCTGTTTCGCTCCCATGCGCGTTAAATAAAAACTTCTTTTTAACTTCTGAGACGGACTCCTGAAGCAGAAACGGGGAAAAATGCAAGCTTGCAGATTGCTAAAGCAGGTAAGCTCCATACTATTTGTGAAGAACTTTGTTTACCATTGGCAAAAGAGCTGACACGTATTATGCGTGGAGAAAAAGATGAAAAGCTAAACAGCTCAAACTGCAGCTCACGATTGTAATCCCTCCCCCTTAATGGCGGTCTGGCTCTTTCACACTTGATTTTGTGCACCTGCTCCCTGTTCCTGCCCTTCCATACAAAAGCCAGACGTTCACTCTGTTCTGGGCTCTGCCCTGGAACACGGATGCCCAGAGGCCCGCCTACCACCGAGTCGCCCTACGTCCGTGGCTCGAGGGCTTAGGCCTCCTATCGGCATCCTGAACCAGCCGAGTTCGGGACTTGGAGCACCTGGTCCTGTTACCCCTTTTATCTTCCCGACCCTTCGCCGGATCCCGCTCTGGTTTTTAACTGGATCACCCGGCTCTGGACCTTTGCCTGCACTAGATTTCCCTTCTGACTCCCTTTGGACTGTTTGCCTGGACCACTCCCCCCCGAGCACCTGCGCACCTCCATCACACCCCCCTGTTTGTCTATCAGCCCAGTTCCTCGTCTCCTCCCCGTGTTTGTTCACTCCCTTCCAGATTGTGCTGTCTGTATAGGGTTCTAAAAACGCTTCGTAACACCTGCTGCCCCCTCCGTGACAGTCACTCATAGAATTATTGATATGGCAGAAGATGTCAAAAGTACGCTGATAGAGATGAGCAGATGCTTTTCACTGCAATTAGATTTGCTCGTTTCCGTTAGATACGAGTTTGAGGGTACGTCCCATGAGGACTTTCTGTTCTGTAAGCCGCTACCAACAGGAACTACAGGACAGCATGTATTTCAGCTTCTGAATGAATTTATTGAAGCGAATGGCATCGACTGAATATAATGCGTCGGAGTTTGTACAGACGGTGCTAGAGCAATGACAAGTTGACACAGCGGTGTAGTTGCACGAATTATAGAGGTTGGTCCAGATATGAAGTGAACGTACTGCAGCATCCAATGCAAGGCCTTGGCAGTCAAGAAAATGCCAGATGATTTAAAATCTGTTAGACTCTGTTGTGACTTGTATCAAGGCTCGACCAATTACTTCGCATCTGCTTTGCTTGACTAAACAGGCTCACCCCTCTCACTGAAATGGTGCTTTTTTATTTATTTTTAATTGTTGTTCCTGTTGTCATTCTGTAAAGCGCTTTGAGAAGCCACCTTTAAAGGCGCTATATCAAATAAAGTTTATTATAATCTTTATTATATGTGTATGTGAGTGTGTGCGCGTGGGTGCTCAAGTTGGTAATTGAGATTTGCTGTGGTTTCTATGAGAAGATGACTTGTACTGTAGGTGGTACTTGGATGCTTTGGTTTAATCAGGGTTGGTACTTGGTCCAAAAAGTTTGAGAACCACTGTGTTAGAACATTAAAACAATATACAGTCACAAATAGAGTGTCTGCTCATCAGATTCTGAGCCAGTGTCACTGACCATCAAAATATCAGTGTCACTTGGCAATCCTGTATACTGAGGCCTCCTCTTCCGCTTGTACACAGGGCCTCACACAGGGCTCAGGATCAAACTGCTAAAGTGAAGGGCCTTCTGAGCTGA
This sequence comes from Lepisosteus platostomus, assembly GCF_059453375.1. NCBI lineage: Eukaryota > Metazoa > Chordata > Actinopteri > Semionotiformes > Lepisosteidae > Lepisosteus > Lepisosteus platostomus. Next base: position 34,997,922 of record NC_142612.1, read on the forward strand.
TCCTGATTAAATCCTCCAATGTTGAGATATTAAATGAATTGCATACTTTTCATTTTATTCTGTTTTGTGGAGAAAAGCCTCGTTCACACTGTGCAGCTGATATGGGTAGCACAAACATGTTCTGAACTAAATGCAAAACATTCCTGAAATCTGTACAGTAAGGCTCTTTTGTCAAGATTACATTTAATTACATTTTCAGTTCCTTAAAGTCTCGGCTGTTTTCTCACAGGTGCCTGTGCTAAATGAGGCACACTTCGCAATTACACAATCACGAGCTTCAATCAGTATGCTTCTGACTCTCTCCATTTTTTTTGTGATTCTTTATAGAAATGATTCGGCCCTTTTCCCTGCAACTTCCTGACCGGCTTTAGAACAAAAGTCGCAATACATCAAATCGCTTGATTTAGACGGTTATTTCAGATGCACTGTCGTCCATGCTCACATTAAGTTCGCTGGATGAATTTTGAGGATCCATTGTGGTGGTCGAAGATCCAACGTGAGATGCATCAAACTCTTTAAAGAAAGTCTGTAATTTTGCGCTTCGCCATTGTTAACAGATCAGCTAGCGTGTGAAACATTGTAGCCTGTGTTCTAGTGCATAGCTTCTTATCTTGCTACCTTTTAACCAACAGTCACTACTGTGTGCTGTGATGAAGGGACGTAAAGGCATGCACTCCAAAGATGTAATTAAGTAATGCATCATCATCAGATGAAATTTGACCGTATTGACACAAAATCAAGTTTTGGTGTCTGTCGCTAATAGTGACTAGATTTTAAATTATTGTCGCAAACTAGAGAAAACTTTTACTTTCATTTAAAATATGTGTGAAATCTCATCCTGAGATCTACTTGACTCACTCTTCAAACAAATAGTGAGAGTCTAGTCTGCTAGTATACATCCTAGTAGATTACTTTCTCTGAGACTCTTACAAAAATTATTTAATACATACTTGCATATGTAGAAGTGTCCTGTGATTGCTTTTGGGTGTACATGGATGATGCACTCATATGTAAATGGTATGAATTGGCCATTTAACAAGCTGCTTCTGCTCAGTGTTGATTCCCAGGTTACTGTCAGGCAAGATGTACTTTATTGGGAGATCTAAATAGCCAGGCAGGGTTTGAGGGTTTTGTTTTACGGAACTGGATGATGACTACTGTAAGTTACCTCTAGTTCAAACTTTAGCATATTTACTTGCATGGTTCTATTAAAGGAAGCACTGTTAAGCTGCACTGTGCTATTAGATCTCTGTCAGCCTGGATAGATGTTTTTGTTTACAGAATTTTCAGCTCCTTTTATTTGCTTTACATTTTCCTGTATTATGTTATTTTTTGTTTTTATTAGTTTAGTGACACTGTTCGAAACACTAAACAGATATGTGTATTAGTCTTTTGGGTTTGCAGAGGAATACAAAAAGGAATACAAAAAGAATTGTCATATTTTGGATGGTATTAAAGGCAAAATTACGCTCAGCAGAAATTGAGACAGTCATCATGTACTGTGCAGGAACATGGAGACATTGTATTGATTGTCAGCATTATGTATTCAAGTGTTAAAGTTAAAACTTTAGAGTTGGTGTTTTATTTTTATCATTTTATACCACTGCAGAATTCTCTGAAGAGCTCTGAGGTGGATAGAATTACAGATTTTCATATTTTAGGAGATGCAAATACAATGTTTTCATGGAATGTGCTGGATCTTTGAATATCACAGACTAAGCGAGCAGATGGCAGTATGCCTACTGGGTGAAAGGCTCTCCTCTTCGTTTTGATGTTAAAGCTAAAGGGAACCCCTCTGCATAAACAAAAAGAGATGGTAGAAGAAGAGTATAAGATTAGAGTACAAGATAACATTCTTGCATTAGTATTAAAGGCAGAGTAAGGAAAATAAATACAAGAACACATTACATTGTGTTCAGTGTTTTTATGTTCAATTTTGTGGACATAAGTTGATAATTTGATACAGTAGTTGTGACACCCCCTGGCTATATCATAACAAGACCTTTAAAATAGGTAAGTCCAGGACATCAGACACACTAAAACATCCATAAGGTTCAAAAACAGTGCTTTATTTACAGGAAAAAACATCATAAACCAAAACAAAAACCTAATCACCTTTTTGAGCTCCTAGCTGGTTCCTTTAGTCTGTGACTCTAATACTGGGCTGTTAAACCGCTTACCAGCTTCTAAAATAATTACATTTCAGTCTTTCCCTGAAACTCTTCACAGATTTCTTATAAACAAATCCAAATCAAATTAAAATTGAAATGTATTTTTTAGCATGACCAATGAATTAAACACTGTTACCAAAGCAGCTACAAATAACACAACAATTACAGACATTTACAGTACAAACACATAAAACATTATTGTGAGATAGATTCACTTTCTGTTGTTCAGAAGATCACATACTGGGCTGCCAGCTCTGAGTTTCCTTTCTCTGTCCCCAGTAGGATCGGATGTTGGTAGGCTGTTATGATTCTGGTACGTGTGGGAATTCTGTGCTTAGATTTGTCATTTTAGGGAAGAACATTTGTCCAATGTAGTGTTTCTGACAGTGCTGCAGAAAGTAAATCTCAGTTTCTGAATCTTCCTGCAGGCAGCTGGAGTCTGCCTGTGTCTCCCAGTTTCTATGGTCAGTGGTCATTGAGGCATTACTTTCTTAGTTTATTAGAGTTTCTCTTTGCTGTCTGTCACCCAGGTCAGATACTGGACCACTGTGTATTGTCTTTTTATGGTCCTGTAGCATTCCAGTTTGTGTTGTGTTTGTACATGTGTCCCAATGAGTAAGGTGTGGTTGTTTGGCTTCTGCTTTGATTTAGTTGATTTTGATTTGTGTTGTTTTAGTTGTGCTACCCTGGTTGAGCTTTAGGACTGTGTGGCTGAGGAGGCTGTTCTGTGGCAGTTTTTGGCTTAGCTGGGCCTTGTGATCATAGGAGTTCTGGTTATGTTGTTACCAATATTTTATTGCTTTCTTCTATATATTAATTATCAGTCTGGATTAACCTAATTTGGCCCTGAATTGATTGGTTTTTGCACTAAAGACATAATTTTACAGAAGTCTGTGTGTAGGCCTTTTTAGTGTTGTCATGGTCTGTGATTTGCCCCCGCAAGTCACTACAATAGAGGGCAATGGGTTGGATTACACTTTCAAATATTCACAACCAGTGGGGGTGGATATTGAAGAGTCTCCTTCTTCTAATAATATGTAAAACCCTGGACACCTTCTGCTTCAGTGCCCTTAATGTGAAGTCAAAACTCCCAGATGAGCTATTGTCTCAATAGCTAAGATACTTGTAACTGGTTGTGTGTGCCAGATCATGTTCTCTGAGACTAGATATAATTTTCATAATCTCAAGACTCACAGTTTCTTGGTCTGTCTACCTCCCTCTTACATGGCTGCACACATAGGATCTGCTCTCTGACCTACAAATAGCAGATAATCACTAACACAGAAAAGCTGTCTGGTTTTTAGACTGTCACCTGACTGTCTTCCAGCAACTGGTCTGGTGACTGAGAGCAGCAGCTCATTCCCCCTAAGCTTCCTGTGAAATGTGGTCCTAACAGGACTGCCATTTTGTCTGAGCCTGCTGTGCTTACAAAGGGCAAATACATTATTTAATAGGTAAGAAAATATTCAGGTATAGGTTTTCCATTTAAAAAAGTGAATGTAATATAACACTTTACAGTAGAAATAGATATAGTTTCTTTTATCAGAATGTTGAGATGTTTTTTAGATGTCTTTCATCTATGTCTTATATTTTGTTGGTTGTGTCCTGCCAAGGGACTGTAAATGTAAATTAGTCTTTTATCTAACTGCTTAAGAGCTGCACCACTTTTTTTTTTACTCAAACAAATAAGTTACTAGTTTAGGGCTGTAAAAATGATCACCAATGAAGAATGGATGGATTGAGACCTGTTAACTGAAGGTTCCTGAAGGTACCTCTCACAGTTTTCATTTAAAGCCCTTGCCTTTAAAACAGGAATATCATGTATTTTAATATATAATTTATTAAGATGAAGCAATGCCATATAACATGCTGTGTTATAAATTTTTCTTAAATTCATTCATCGCTGAAAGCTAGTTTAGATTTTGATGTCCTGATATCCTGTCTCCAATATGTAAAAAATGTGCACCAAAATGCTTTCCTAAAATCAGTATACTACAATATACAACTCAATAGAAAATCAGTATTTTATAACCCTCACGTTAAAAAAAAAGTTTGATATGAATACAGATGCAGCCAAAACGAGCGGGGTACGCTGCGGTAAAACGCGGTGGGTGTGTCGAATCACAACGTGTCATATCGCGTCATACCGTATAATACCACAATTATTGCAGATTGCATTAGTTTCCAATCATACAAAGTAAGTCACAGCCACAAGTAACTAACTAACAAGGACAGGACATTAGCTAGCCAATATGAAAAAGGAATAAATGACTTGTTTTTTGTTTATTTCTTTAGCACATTTATAGTAACATTTCCATCGATCGTACAAGCATTGGAAACCTGTCCAATCCCTGACACAGACAGCACTGCTCATGTTACCAAGCATCAGAAAACAGCTAAAAGGCAGTACTATCTAAATTTTCAGCGCTCAGCACTATTTTTATTATATTTGTGTAAGTGTGTGTGCGCGCATGCTAATGTTGGTCATTGAGATTTTATGTGGTTCCTATGAGAAGATGACTTGTAGGTGGTACTTGCATGCAACAGTTTAATCAGTGGTGTTACTTGGTCCAAAAAGTTTGAGAACCACTGTCCTAGGGTATAAAATGATAAAACATGCACAGAAAAACCTTTTGTCATCCATCAGCATGGGGAAGGTCAAAGATCTAACAACAGAAATGAGGCAAACCATTACTGATCTTCACAAAGCAAATAATGGGTACAACAAAATAAGGAAAACTTAAAAAATATCAATATCGACCGTTAGAACAATAATTTAAAAATTCAACACCACTGGAACAGTGGATAATTTGTCAGGAAGAGGATGCAGGACCATCTTGTTTCCCCACGCACAGTGAGAAGGATGGTGAGGGTGGCAAAGAAAAATCCAAAGGTTTCGGTTAAAGAAATACTAGTATTGGTTGCATTGTGGGGCCATCCCGTCTCAAAAATGACTATTAGACGATACCTCCATGCCAACTAACTATTTGGAATGATTGCCAGAAGAAAGCCCCTACTGTTGCAGAGAAACAAATAGTGTTTGCCAAACACTATTGGCACTTTAACTGGGGTCAGATTTTACCAAAGTTGAACTTTTTGTACACAGTCATCACAGGTTCAACTGATTCACAAACTGACAGTTTAAGACAGAACAAAAGCATTTGTGAAATTACATTGATTGGCCCCCACTGCATTCAGCAGTCTTCGGAAGATAACGAAAAAGCCTGTTAATAAAATTATCGCAACCTTTTTCTTTCAGCTCTCCCTCCCAGAACCTGTTAATGGCAATGATGAGTTCTACCTTTGTGCTCAGTTTTCCCATATTCCTAATATAGTCTTTGAGTGAATGCCATACCATTTCTACAGTATTTAAATCAGAGGATATAAGCTTACTTCCAATAGCTCATTGAAAAGCAGAACCTGTTAATTGCTAAGATGAGTTCTTGATTTGTGCTCTTCTGTTTTGGAACTTATTGACTTTTGAAACTTACTGGGGGTAGACCACATATGTAAATTTTGACAGGTCCAGAGGCAAAAGGACCTTAACTTGTAATATCTAGAAAATTATTATAGATATGGTGAATCAGGGATTCACAATTCTTACATTGTATGATTGGAAAATAATATGTGATTGGATAAACTAAATACTCCAAACAAAAATATATTTGTTACCTCTGCTTTAGTTATTTGTGATGCAATAAAACAATCTGATTAAACAAGGGAGTGCGATGTTATTTTTTGTTAATGAAAAAAAAGATATTTTCAGTTTCTTTCTTTCAATTAGATTGTATGATTAGCATCACACAACATGGGGTTATTGTTACACCCAGATCATTGTTACAGCAAGGAGCAGTTAGCATCCAGTGTTACCCAGGGCAACTAGTACCTTATAGCTGCTCAAGAGGGCCTTTATTTTATCAATCAGGCAGATCCTCCCAATCTCAATCATGCATTTTTTTCCCCAATCACCTTGTTTCTTCCCTAGATTGACGAGTACTGAATCAGCTGGGCTGTTCAGCCATCACTGCTTTATTGTGGCTCATACGTTTTTAACTATTTGTTTTCACCTTGTCCTCCAAATCCCAGCCTTTTTCTGCAGCCATTTCCAGACAGTCTCATTCCACTGAGAGCCTTAGCATCATTTCAAACAGCTTCATTTCAGTCTCTCCAATTGTACCTGCAGTAATCAATCAAAATCTATCATTTCTAAGGGCTATAATCACAACAACAACAATTATTATTTTTGCTTACATAGCACTTTTTGGACATTTTGCTCAAAGCATTCAAATGGACAGATTATCAGGAGGCCATTATTGGTAAATGCTGTGGTGGGAATTTGGCCCGGACACCAGGGATAACACCCATACTCTTTTCGAGAAACGCCCCAGAGATTTTCAATGACCAGGAAGAGTTAGGACCTAAGATTTACATCTCATCAGAAAAACAGTTTTTTTCAGCATAGTATTCTCCCCTTCAATATCCTGGAGCATAAGGAATTACTCTAAGAAACAAGTTCCACAAACACAACTTTTAACACTGCACTGTTTGTATGATTAAAGGGGGTGCAACACCATTATTATCAAAATATTGTGTGGTCTATTGAAAACAGAAAATCTTTCATTCAAAGCATGTACTATACTTTTAAAATGTTGGCCACATGAACTTAATATTTGAACAAAGACTAGAATTTCTGATATGCCTCATAGAATCACATGAATTAGTATGATACACTATGGATTTAAAGCCAGTACAGTAAATTATGTGTGAAATACATTGTTTCCTGATTACTTATTGTTAAAATTTGCATTAAGACAAAATACATATTTTCTCAATGCAGATGTAAACCTGAAAGAGGCACATTGCTTTCATACAAGCAATAATAATGTGTTTTTTTCACCATAGACAAAAAAGAAAAAGGACAAACTTGAGTGTAAAACAAATTTTAGAATTGATTGAAAAATTAGAAATGGGAATATCAATCGCAGGTGTTTGTGAGGAATATTGTATGAAGAAACAAACTGTGTCTGATATTTGCAAAGCAAAAGAGAAGTTAAAAATGTTTTTTAATGTGTGATGCAGATGCTCCAAATAAGCCAAGGAAACATATGAAGATGGCACAAGAATCTTCACTGGAAGATGCAATGTTAATGTACGAGGGGTAGAGTTGAAATCTGCAGCAAACAATAGCAAATCACATGGAAATCTATTTCTAAGCGAGTGATTTTATTTATTATTTATTATTATTATTTTCTAATGCATGATATGTAATATATGGTGAAATTTGCCATTTTTCACATAAATACGGGTGGCATTGTGCTTCAAAATATATAATTTGTTATTTAACGGACTTCTGATTTCACATAGACGGTATTTTATGGATATTTGGATTGAATGGACATTCGACAATATCGGACACCCCTTTCCCAATTAGTCCAATCGAGAATATACTGTAAAATGTTTATAAAGAAGGTGGAAAACTGTTGTATATTTTGTTTTATTTAGCTACCACACCATCTACAGTAGGTATAAAAACAGAAGTATAATGTACGGTATGTATTACATTATACTTCTGTTTTTATTTTAAACTGCCTAAAAATTCCCTTTAGCTGTACATTCCAAAATTGCATATAAGCAGATTTAAACATGCACAGTAGAAATATTAAACAAAACAATTGTTTTAATAACATCTAACGCACCACAAGTGCCACCTATTGATGGTCAATGAATCACCAAACATACCGTGCCACATTTCAGGTGAAGCATTTGGAAGAAATGAGGCACATTCTGAGTGGAGGTACAAATATATATTATCTCAAAAAACAAATAGCTGTCTTTCATTCATGGACATTAGCTTACATACAGATGCAGCCATTCCAAATGTGCAGTACAAACCCGTACCGGATGCAATTACCCACAAGTCACTGTCTTGTACCGCGGTACATGATTAGCTGGCCAAAATGACCGACAGGGGCACTCATGGTGCATTGGTCGTTAGCAAAAAAGATTTAATCATTTAATCTCTTTACTGTGCATGTTTTAATCTGCTTAGTATTGAGTATTTATATGGAGTTTTACAACTAAAGGGAAATTTTAGTAGCTGAGCATAAAAAGAAGAGGAGCATAAGGCATTTGATAGTCATAAACTATATTAATTTAGAAACATAAACATATTATGTAAACCGTATATGGCTGGTATTGGTTGTTTAAAGAAAAAATACACACCAGTATTCCACTTTCTTCCTAAACATTTTAAGCATCAAAATGTTTAGGAAGAAAGTCTTACATGTGGTTATTTTAGAAATGTTTTTACGTGCTCCTTGTGACTATATTAAGTTTATATACTGTACTTTGTAAAAAGTTATAATGTTTTAACCTTTTCTGAGAATATGCTCGTTATCGGAGTAAACAAAAGCATATGTTTAAAATTTGACTAATAGGGAATATAATATGGAAATTGCGTATCTTAAGGAATTAATAACGATATAATTATATTCATGTACTGTATCTCAAATAGTAGTAGAATACACTTGGATATGTGGGCTTCAGTTTCACTCCTTTCCATGTGATTATGTCTGTTGCGTGATGGCTTAAGCATGTGCCTTATAAGCCTGAGGTCTGGTGTTCGAACCCAGCTGTCGCCATGAGTTTTCTTTTAACAAAATAAACATTTCTTTGAAAAACTAAAATAACAAATATTATGGACACTATATTGACATTTTTAGGTCGAAGCTAAGTCATTTATTAATAACAACAAATAATTTGAAGGTGCTACTACTGTCATTCTTACTGATAATAAATATTATGATAGATACTTTATTGATCCCATGAGGGAAATTGCAGTGCAACAGCAGCTTAACACAGACAACACAGACACAGTGTAACGAATGATACAATAATAATAATACAAGTAGAAGAGTTACTCGCAGTCCAGAACACACAAAGAACAGAACAAAACCAGAACAGAACAGTACACAAAAAAGTCATAATGCACAATATGACTATAAATAAATATAAATGTATTGCACAGGTCCCTGGCATATATTGCTCAAAAACAGTTTTAAAACGGGAAAAGAAAAAGAAAAGATGTATCAGTTTACTGTTCAGTCCAGAAACAGGTCACTGTCAATGTTGCCTCTGCCCAGACGCAAGGTGGATGTGTTGTACAGTCTTATGACAGAAGGCAAGAATGACCTCCTGTAGCGCTCCCTGTCGCACCGTGGATGAATCAGTCTATTGCTGAACGTGCTCTTCATTTCTACAAGCGTGTCATAGAGGGGATGGGAGACGTTGTCCATGATGGCCTCTAGTTTGGACACCATTCTCCTCTCAGCCACTGCCTCCAGGGGGTCCAGGCCAGACCCAATGACAGAGCTTGCTCTCCTGTTTAGCTTGTTCAGCCTGTTGGAATCCACTGCTCTAATCCCAGAGCCCCAGCATACCACCGCGTAGAAAATGGCGCTCGCCACCACCGACTGATAGAACATATGCAGCATTTTACTACACACATTGAAGGACCTGAGCCTCCTCAAGAAGTAAAGTCGGCTCTGACCCTTCTTGTAAATGGCCTTGATGTTCTTAGACCATTCCAGTCTATCGTCGATGTGCACTCCCAGGTACTTGTACGAGTCCACCATCTCCACGCCACTCCCATGGATGTAGACATGAGTAGGTTGGACCCTCTTCCTCCTGAAGTCTATCACCAACTCCTTAGTCTTTGCTACATTCAATTGCAGGTGGTTCTCCCCACACCACTCCACAAAGCTGCTGACCAGTCCTCTGTACTCTTCCTCCTGCCCACCCTTGATACATCCCACAATTGCAGAGTCATCTGAGAACTTCTGCAGGTGGCATGACTTTGAATTGTATTTAAAGTCTGAGGTATAGAGGGTGAAGAGGAATGGAGAAAGAACAGTCCCTTGAGGAGCCCCTGTGTTACTTACTACCTGTTCAGACACATAATTCTGAAGTCTCACAGACTGTGGTCTGCCTGTCAGGTAGTCAGTGATCCACGAGATCATGGAGGCGTCGACTTGCATCTCCTCCAGCTTCCTCCTTAGAAGTTAGGGCTGGATAGTATTGAAGGCACTTGAGAAGTCGAAAAACATAATCCTTATGGTGTTGCCAGCCTTGTCCAGGTGTGAGTAGGCCCTTTGCATCATGTAGATGATTGCATCCTCCACACTGTAGCAGCGAGGCTTATTAATAAGAAAGAATTAAGTGTTCTGAGCCTTCCCAAATGAGGCCCCATTTCTCTGTTCATCTCTGTGGTGCAGCCACAGAGAAACTATTCATGCAGGCTGATTTAAGATGGTTCCTTTGATAAGGACAGCTCCCAAAGGGGGATGCACTTAGCTAAGCCTGGCTATCATGATCAATGGTCATCCATTGGCGCCTATCTGTCTAGGGAGTGCCAGATGGACATCTGGACTGCATTCCTAAGTGTCAGGAGTAAGTGACTCATATCTCACCTTGATCAACCAATCAGGGACTGGTAGGGCCAAGTAACCCACGTGGGACTCTGATGCCCATGGAACTTTCAGCCAATCAACGAGCTGAAGTTCCTCCAGGTAAAAACAGGCAACACAGAGATTTCAGAAGGGAAGATTCAGTAAGATTCAGAAGGGATTCAGTAGAATTCTGTGGACTGTTCTAAAGGGAATTCAGAGGAGAATTCCAGGGCAGGACGGCCCAGGAGCAGAAGGCTCCCAAGGGCAGGACATTCTCGCAGCGCACCTCCTGACCATCCTGAGACTCAGCCCGGACAACCACGGAACGGCCAGTGTGTCCGAGTGCCAGAACTTTCCTTTGTTCTAAGAGTCTAGAGTGGAGGTTGCCAGAGAGTAACCAGCAGCAGGCCTCGTGAACAGGTCAGAACTGTGGACAGCTGAATCACTATTCAGAACTAGCTCTTCATCAGGAACGAACCGGTCCTCTTCCTGACTTGCTGGGACCCACAGTCATCTTTTCTCCTGTGCACAAACTTTGCTAGTTAAAGCCAACAGTGAGCATCAGCAGCGCACCGTCGCAAGCCGCACAGCACAGCCTGGCACGGAGCCAGAGAGCGCGGATTGGACAGCAACAGCCTGCAACTGTTTCTTTGTGCCCGCAGGAGATCTGAATCCCCAGAAATTGGATGAGTATTCAACTTCAATGCATTACAGCTCGAGAATTCAATTGTTATCCCAACCAGTTGATATCAATTTAATTCCTAAGAGTTATGTACCAGTTTCGAGTATCTAATGTAGAAGTTATAACCAAGTTCATTTATGAAACGGTCTTAATGAATGATATACTGAACGTATGTCCTCTTGATATATGTAACACTTCGTAACTGATTGAATATATATCTTTTGTATTCTGATAACCCTCTCGATAAGATCTGTTAGTTTTATATGCATATTCTATGTATTAATAAATGTATCCTCGTGTATTAGTACCTGTGTGTGTGCGTTGTTTGAGTTATGTCGCATGGTTGGATTCTAAAGCCATCAAAAGAATCAACTTTGTGATTTACTGCTACAATTAATAATTGTCTCAGTAAATTCCCAAACCCTACAGAACTGGTGCCTTCAGAGAGCCACTATGATTACATATTTGGCGTCCCTGAACGGCTATGAAACATTACAACACCAACACTGGGCTGGTAGGCGAACTGTAGGGTGTCCAGTGATGAGCTAAATAGGGGTCTCAGGTGGGATAAGACAAGCCTCTCCAGTGTCTTCATGATGTGAGAAGTCAGTGCAACTGGTCTGTAGTCATTGAGGACAGAGGGGCGCCCTTTCTTTGGTACCGGGACCAGGCATGATGTCTTCCAGAGCACATGGACTTTCTCCAAGTGCAGGCTCAGGTTGAACAGTCGCTGGAGCACTCCACTCAGCTGATCAGCACAAGCCCCCAGAACTCTGGAAAGATGTCGTCTGGTCCTGTGGTCTTATCCTGGTGCAGCCTCTTCAGCTCCCTCTTCACCTGGTCAGCCGTGATGGTCAGCCTGGCCTGGGGGATGGTGCTCATAGCGCTTTCAGTGCTGCAGGTGTAAATGGTGGAGGTGTTGGAGAGTGGCAGCTGTGGTGGATGGGGGGGTGAGTAGCTGTTGGGGGTTGTAGCTGTAGGCGACCATGATTGTGGGGGGATGGAGGAGGTGTTGGGCAGTCACAGCTATGAAGGGTTAGGGAGCGTGTGGCTGTGGGGGGATGGGTGCCAAGCCACAGAGGACCGTGAATCAAACCTGTTAAAAAACTGGTTCAACTTGTTGGCCATCTCCAGGTTCCCCTCCATTGCACCCCCAGCCTGTTTGAAGCCAGTGATCTCTCTCATGCTGCTCCATACATCCATCACCCTATTCCTTTGCAGCTTGTCCTCTACCTTCCTCCTGTAGGCATCCTTGCTCTCTCTTAACTTCTGCTTTAGTTACCTCTGTACACGCTTGACCTCTTCCTTATCCCCCCTCCTAAAGGCTCTCTTCTTGTCATTCAGAAGAGCCTTCAGGTCGCTGGTGATACAGGGTTTATTATTGGAAAAGCAGTGTACTTCTTTGGTGGGGATGTTGTCTACGCAGAAGTCTATGTAGTCAGTGACACAGTCCACCATGTTGTCTATGACGTCCCCATGTGGTTCACACACCACATCCCAGTCGGTAGCCTCCAGAGCACCACATAGATCCTCCATAGCCTCCTGAGGCCATCTCCTCACAGTCCTCATTGTTGCAGGTTGGCGCTGGACAATAGGCGTGTATAGTGGTGTAAGCAAGACAAGGTTGTGATCTGATCTGCCAAGGGGGGTAAGGGCTGTTAAATTATATGCATCCTTAGCATTGGCATAAAATAAGTCCAGTGTTTTGTTTTCTCTGGTCGGGTACTTAACAAACTGGTGGAAAGTAGGGAAAGCGGTAGAAATAGAGACGTGGTTAAAGTCCCCTGAAATAGCTATAAAAGCGCTAGGGTGCTTTGTTTATAGCCTGTCTGTGACTGTGTGTATGACGTCACACACTGCCTTTGTGTTTGCTGTGGGTGGAATGTAAACAACAACAAAGATGGCAATTATAATATTATTGACACTATATTGAATATTTAGGTATTTCTAAATATCACAAAACGTTCAAAGTTAAGTGAGTTAAGTGATTACGATTTTCCATGAATACTTTAGCTCGTTATCACAGTAAAAGAAACTAATACTTTTCGGAATTTAATTGTTAGGGAATATAATATGGAATCACGCGTCTAAAGAAATTATAAATATATTAATTTAAGGATCTAAATACTGTAGCTGGTAGTATTACTGTATTCCACTTTCTTTGTAAACATGTTTTATTAACAACAGAATTGCAGCAGGTGAGAAAAAGACAGAAAAAAATGAATCCTGTAGTTTTTATGGTCTGTAGCTCAGATCCTGCTTAACTAAAAATTAGACACACAAAGAGTACTATTGGACAATGTTGTGAGACTCCTCCACCTCACATCAGGCCTAACAATACCTTTTAACTGTATCCACGATATAACACGGCCTCTCATGCCTTATTGCTTATATAATTTAATTCTGAAAAGTATGAGTTTCTTTTACTGCTATAACAAGCGCAAGTATTCATGGAAAATGGTAATTACTTAACTCACTTAACTTTGAATGTTATGTGAGGATTCGTTTTGTGAGGAAATAGGATTCACTTTTTTCTGTCTCTTTTCTCACCCGCTGCGATTCGGGCACAGAAGGGTTAAAAAGAGGTCAGACAGGCAGAGGGAAGGGGGAGGGGTAAAACTGTTGCTTATCCTGGATAAAGCGGTTAGAAAATAGGTGGATTTACACCTGTGAAAGGCATTCCAATTTTAATTCGATACGGAAGACATTATTCATAATAAATTATCTTGGACAGTCAATGTTAATGCGACACTGAAGATATTATTAATAACCTTTTAAATCTGAAGCTGTTAACTCTACTTCAGACCTGCACGCCTTCACACCTGCATGTCAAGATCATGGTTCATCATGTGTGAATGAGTCAAATTAAAAATAAAACATGTTTACAAAGAAAGTGGAATACTGTAATACCGCTGGGGACTCCAACCCGGGCCTCTGACATCACTCAATAGGGAACCAGCCAGCTGAGCTAAAGGGAGATCTCTCCTCAACCCGGTGGCTGAGGTCCCCTGCTATTCACAGGGAAAGGCGGTGACGTCACTGCACTGGCAAGCTGGCTCGCACAACCTGTAATGCGTTACAGTGTATTTAGATCTTTAAATTAATATTGTTATTAATTTCCTTAGCCTCACAACTTTGTCCAACAATACTCTTCTTGTGTCTAATTTTTAGTTAAGCAGGATTTAAGCTACAGACCATAAAAAATACAGGATTCATTTTTTTCTGTCTCTTTCTCACCCGCTGTGATTAGGGTGTTAATAAAACGTGTTAACAAAGAATGGGGAATACAGTAATACTGCCAGCTATATAAATGCATATACACTATTTAGATCCTTAAATTAATATTGTTATAATTTCTTTAGATACGTGATTCCATATTATAGTCCCTAATAATTAAATTCTGAAAGTATGAGTTTCTTTTACTGTGATAATGAGCAAAAGTATTCATGAAAAATGGTAATCACTTAACTCACTGCAGTGCAGTTAAAAAAATATCTCTGATGCTTTTCCTAAATTAATATTGTTTATGACCATCAGACGCTTTATGTTCCTTTTCTTTTTTCCATTGGATTGAACAGGGAGAGGAATTTCAAGATGTACTTTTCACTGATGAAACAACAGTGGCTCTGGAACAGTTTTCAACCATGTCGTTTTATAATAAGGGGAGATTTGTGAACAACCAAAACCCAAAACATCCACCGAAGGTTAGCCTATTCTACTCTGAGAAGAGTAGAGGGGGTGGAAAGTGCCCGCAGTCATTTAATTAGGATTAAAATTCGCACTGATTCCCTTGCGAAGATATGGACATAAGAATATTCATGCATGGTCAAAAAAATGGCATTAAAATGACAAAGTGAAGGCAGTGAAAACATTCACAATGTACTTTATACACAAAGATAGTGTTCTCACAACTCTAGGAGGTTTCGTGAAAATACTACAGGCATGCCAAAATCGTTTTTGAACTTCAGGCTAACTTTACCCCGGTTTTCATTGTCAGATTGTGAATCAATAAAGGCGTTTAATTAAACACGCATTTGCGATTTTAATCAAAATGGGGTTAGACCATTAGACATGCAGTACACTTCCTCGTGATCATGTTAGAATCTTTGTGTAAGCTTTTAGTTTTTTTTTTACTTTTTAATTATACACTTTAAACACTTTAATTTTGTAAACGCAACACACATTCCATACAGATACAGTACAATCACATTCTCCTGTCATGCATCGGCCACTGAGTGGAATGTTCTCATTTCTTCTAAGGTGTAAAAAGAGGTGATAATTCTTAATAATTCTGCGTCACATTAACTAACTCTTCAGTTTATTCAGCCAGACAGTATATGAATATTATTATATCATTATTAATTTGTTTAGATACGTGATTCCATATTATATTCCCTTTTAATCAAATTCTAAAAGTATGCGTTTGTTTAAGCCGATAACGAGCTTTCTCAAAGTATATAATCTTAATATGTTCAGAAAGAGCAAGTAAAAACGTTTCCAAAATAACCACATGTAAGACTAATGCTTAAAATGTTTAGGGAGAAAGTGGAATACTGGTGTGTATTTTTCTTTCAAATACCAATACCAACCATATACAGTTTACATGATATGTTTATGTTCCTAAATTAATATCGTTTATGAGCATGTGAAAGGCATGGTGAATCGGAGTTTCTCAAAACTTACTTTGTATGATTGGAAACGAATGCGTGATCGGATCAACGAAAAGCTGTGGTGTTACTTTTTTGTCAATGAAAAAATAGTATTTTCGTTTACAAAGACGGTTACAAAGAATGTGGACCAGGGTAATACTCTGAGTTTACAGCTTGTCCAAGGTCATTCATTATTAATACTACTAGTAATATCTTCGGTAAAGACTGACTGATAAAATATTTCTGCATAATTAAAATATTTATGATAAAGGTAGGTTGTGTACTTTTGCCCAACTGAGCAATCTTGCTTTCTAAAAATATACCAACTTTTTAATGAATGATGATTAACATGCTGTAATACACAGTTTAAATTTAAAAGTCTAAAGAATATACAACTTAAATTCTTAACTGAATAAAGATTGTCCCTCAGCAGTGATCGGGATTCGAAACCGACGTTTTCTGGTGACAGCTCAAATGCTGTACATATGCTACATTCCCACTATAGTTACGGCAAGGTGAAAATGGGAAGCTGAATTTTTAAACATTTTGAAAAGAAACAATGGCATGTTCTTGCCTAACTTAGACATTACATGACTTTAAAAGCTTAAACTTAAATGCTTAAGCTAACACAAATTCAAAACCTTTTGAAACAGAAGCTGTTAACTCTACTTCACACCTGCATGTCAAGATCACGATATGCCCAGCAGCTCTTTTGTTTGGATTACACTTTGAATCATTGAGGAAAACCATCCAACATTTTGAAATAAAAAAAATCAAACCTTTGTTTGGATGACAGAAACGGGTACAGTATCTTTTGAGAAGTCTTGTACTGATTGGAAAGAATCTGATTTTGACAAACCTTAAAGAGCTAATTTTGCCTGAAGAATTTAAAATCTGTCTGTCTGCCTGTATTGTACCTTATTTCATTGAACTGTTCCAACACCTACGGAGAAACACAATCTAAATTTAAGGTCTGGTTCTTTCACGGTTTTGTTATGCAAAATGTTTTTGCACTTCTTATACTCCGAGATCCGAGAGTTGTTGTTGTTAATAATTATTATTATATTATTTATTATAAAACCCTCTAACATTGACACAGATGCTGCTGCTGTTCTCTCAGTAATTTAAAATACACAAAACTCTGCCACAGGCCCCCTTTTGAATGTTTAACACCTTTGTCAACTTTGTCCTTTGTCCAGGAGGGTGGGGTCCCTATTACCCCGCTATGAGAACATTAATGTTTTCCATCCCCATCTCCCAAGCAAAACTGTGTATTCTACATAACAAATACAGCAGGGTGAACAGAATGCTTTGACTGATGCTTAAAAATGTAACATAATGTGTACTGTGGTGAAATTACTATTGAACACAGAACATATGAAAATATTTGCATATGTAGTTTTTTCTTATCTGTGTGAAAATAGGAAATAAAGAGAAATTAAAGAGAATTTAATTCCACAAATTAAACACTCTGGAATACCCTGTCTCAAAAATAGGCGTTTTAATAAGAAGGCAAAGGTTATGAAAACAGTGACAAATCACCCTGAACAAAATATAATTTCAAAGTACAAGCAGTTCTGTGGTTCTGACTTCATGTGATTCGCGTGTGTGGCATGACGGGAAAGTAGTCTTTGATCGAGTTATAAAACTACAGTACGCACACTAATGAAAAACAAGTGTTTTTATAAAACAGGCTATTTGATTGCTAACTGCCTTATGCAACAAAGAACGGAAGAACAGTGTAGGAGACTGTAAAATCAGATCCCAAGTAAAACTGCCTATTCAATTCAATTGATTTTTATATAGCGCCTTTCACAACAAGATTTCCCCAAGGCGCTTAACAATGCAAGTGACCATACATGTTGTGAATACAGAATAGAAAAGACCAGAAGACAATGAAGATGAGAAACCAAAAACTCCTTAGTAAGGAGAAAAAAAACCTCTAGGGGTCCAAGGTCAGTACTTCATGCACATCTCTGTAGACCAAAAACATCCTCCTAAATTATAGCTATATCCACGATGTCCCTCTTGGATCCATGGCAGTGAGGCAGCATCCAACTCAGATGGTGTGGGGATGAGAATAGGTCAGAACAGAACAGTTATTCCAAATAACAAACACAGTGGGATGTAACACCCCCACAATTTGTAACAAGCAAAGTGCATGTTAAAGACGTTTTAGAAGGGAGCGATATTGCATGGAAGCCTGCAAAGGAACAATGAAGGTTAATCCATGCTGAAAGAAAAAAAGCACAATGTGTCTCTGCTATAACTCTTCACCTTAAAATTGCTATTAAAATTATCTGTGCCCTTCTTGTGTCTAATTTCCAGGGATTAACTCAATCAGTCGTTGATTATAATTATACATACAATGTCTTTTCGAGTTTCAGCATTCTTTTTTCTATAGTCTGCACACAACCGTGCCATCCTATCAAGTTTTGGTACCAATAAACAAGAGGAACTCCATAGACTATTGCTTGTTTGAAATTAACTGTGCTCCAGCAAATAGTCTGTTGTACGTCCTTCTGGAACACCTATAGTTTAGAAGGATTTACATGATAAGCACATTAATTGGAGTGGCATTACCCATGTCTATATCGCTGTATGAGACAAGTTTGAATCAGTGTCTGATAATAAAACAGTGCCTTCTAATAAGTTAATATGTCTTCTTTTTCTGTTTCAGCTTAATGAGATGAATAGAAAGTCAAATCATTCATGATCTCGGAATTGAATAACTGAGCACATTGTTTCTAAAACATTTTGCATAACAAAACCGTCTGCATTTAGACAGCATCAATCAGTAAACAACAGAGTGAGTAACTGTCTCATTTAAAGGCGTAACATGTCTGAATTCTCTGTCTTGGTGTGACATATCAATAAACTGTTCTCTAGTTACTGGCAATTGTAAAGATAACTCTTCTTCCCTCCTTTGTTTAACTTATACATTTAGTAAAGAATTCCTTAAGCATGTAACCATTACTTATAATAATTTATCCAGATGTACACACTCATACCAGAGCCAATTTTTCCAGAAAAAGTTAACTTCCCAGTATGTCTTTGGACTCTACAGTATATGGTACTGTGCTGTAATCAACTGCAGTATGATATAATCGGTATATAAGTATACAAAATACAAAGTAAATACATACAGTATGGTACTGTATGGTCTTAAAGCCACTGCAGCAAAGTATGTTTGAATTATATTTTTATTATCAAAATTAAAAGAAAAAATGTTTCCTGATTACTTGTTGCTGATATTTGCATTAAGACATAAATAGATTATTTTAATAAGGATGTAAACCTGAAAGTTAAAGTATAAAATTAATAACACTATGCGATTCTTTAATTGGAAAGATTGTCCCAAAGGACTCAGCATTGACTGGGATTGGAAACCATGTGTTTTCTGGAATGCTTTCACATGCCACATGAAGCATTTTCTGCTCCACCTGGCGATTTTACAAAGTCGTGCAGTCTGACAACAGAATATTAAAAAAATAGTGCAATGTGGTGGAGTACGGTGCATTGTGTGCACCGTGATCTGCTGCATTATCCAGCGTGCCTTCTAAATGGCTGAATCAATATATATACATCTTTGTTATCCTTCCTTAAATGGCCCATAAACCACATTGATACACTCTATGTAATATAAACTGCAGTTCCAAATCCTGAAGTATAGCTTTAATGTATGTTTCATGTCAATTTATATTGACTTCATTGATTATTTTTATACATTATAATTTAGGACTTCCTGCATTGATTGTGGGAGTATGGAACAAGCCCAGCCATGTTGTTGAAGCTGATACCCTGACTTCTTTGAAGAAACAACAGGATGTGGTCTTTAGATTAATTAACAGCTAACCACCAAATGGTCTAGAAGGGCCAAATAACCTGCTCTCATGTATAAACTTTATAATGTTCTTTGTTTAAACAGACCTTGAGACTCGTGGATTACTGTCTGAGTCTGACTGGAACCTGGGGAGACTGTCCATTTAGGCTAACTGGTAACTAACCATAACTGAATATGTTGTTTGTTTTAATTCCAAAATTAAATTAAATTCCAAAATTAAAATTGCACATGATTCATCACCATGACAGAAAAAATGGAGGAAATAGTTGAATAGACACTCACACTTTTTTAAAACTATTGAATTTGCACAACATATTGCATTGCAGTTGTTTTAAATTGCTATGGTCATCCTTGGATAGTTTAACACATTTAAAGAAACTCATTTAAAAAATCCCTCAAACAATAGTGTTTTAGTCAGTATTTGATTTTAGTCAGTTTGTAATCTGCAGAGATATTAATGTTCAAGTCATCACGTCTTTTTATAGCATATTTAACAATAACACCACAAATACCATTAATTTTACTCACATCTTAAAAAACAACAAATACACAAATGACTAATTAAGAGCTGTTTTTCCATTTACAGGTAACAGTATGATACTTTAAAAATTTCTTTAAATTAGTCTGAAGCTTCATAATCATGTCCCAATGCATCAAAACCTACTGAATATCTCTCCTATGCTTCCTTTCCTGGAAAGATCCAAATTATTCAAAAAGCATTATTATTGCTTCAGGTGTTTGCCTAGCTGTAGGTGGGTTAAACACTGAACAGTCATTGAGCACAGCATAAATATTGAGACAACAGACAGAAAAGACCAGGAAGAAAAGAAAGGAAGACAGGAAGAGAGAAAGCTGTTCCCCAAAGACTGTGACATGTGACAAAGGAGAGGACTGTGGTATGATCAGTTTTGGAGACTAGGAGAATATTTTTATAGAGACCTTGATTTTTTCTTTTTGGAAATTCTGATTTCTTGTATTGTATTCTCAGCCTAAATCTGTCCTCTCCTAGTTGCTTAGTCGATGATGTATTTTATTAGGAGATTTAATTTTCAGTAGTCTTAATTTGTTAGAATGCTGTTTTTATTTCTCTTTTTGGGTTGTTTAAGTTTTGCATAGTTTTTTTTAGACAGTGATTGAATTCTGAATTTCTCGGTCTATAGAACATTTTTCTCTTGAACACTTAGATTTGTACATATTGTCTCACATTGTGTGATTGTGTGTTGTGTAGTTGTATTAATTGTTAATAAATATTTGTCTTGTGCAAGTTTGATTTATAACTTTATCACCAGATCTGTGCCAGAGAATAAAAAGCCCTCCATTAAAATTGAGCTGATCGAGTTGATCTCCTTTGTCCTATGCTTGGACTCATACTATTATACCTATACTATTGTCTGCCCTCCACAAAGTTTTAGAGTTTTTAGACTTCAAAGTTTTTCCTGAAAATGTATCAGGCATAATGATTTTAATATTAACAAAGAATAGGCTTTGGTTTCTGCTGTCTGTCTTGCTTCCTACTGTTTATCTGGAACATTCGAGTTATATTGCAGTATGAGAGAAGTGGGAGCCATGATCATAAGTAATTTATAACTGATTCCACACTATAACAAAGCACTTTATAACATGCTAGCATGTAATTATTTTTGCTTTTAGTTAAAAATGTTGTGAAGATTGTGTCAGGAGAAGTCAAAAGAAAAAATGAAAAATGAAAAGAATGTGTAGAAAAGTATTCTGTCAGAAAAGGAACAAGTAAAGGTTCATTCCAAGCTGAAAAGAGAAAAAAAGAAACACAATTCCTCTCACTCACACCCAAAGAAGGCTTCATAGCCAAAACGTGTTTCTTTTCTTCTGTTTTAAGCATGGAATAAACCTTTCCTTGTTTCTTTTCAGCCTACGCACGCTGGCGAAGCTACCTACTTGATCTACTCAGATCAGAAAGTAGAGAGAAGGGAAAAAAATCATGTGATCATGATTTCAGGAAGCAGCCTTGTTTGGAGTATTCTGTATGGTGAGATGACCTATATGGGATTGCAATGAGTATAATCAAAATAAAACTTTTGCACTGTGTTAAAAGAATGCCAAAAAGTTCCAATTTTTTCTTCTCCAGGTCTGTTGTACTGAGTGAAGGACCGTGTAAACGCTATTGACACCTATCATGGGTTTCATTGCATACCTGAAGACTCAATTCATCCTGCACTTGCTTATAAGCTTCGTGTTTGTAGTGAGCGGACTCATCATTAACTTCATCCAGCTATGCACACTTGTCCTCTGGCCAGTCAACAAACAGCTGTACCGCAGAGTCAACTGCCGCCTCTCCTACTCCCTCTGGAGCCGTAAGTCACATGTCTTTTCTTTTATCCAAGGAGTACATTCTCATTTTCTGTATTTCTAATTGCATCTTTTCTACTGTGTAGCTCTGGTTATTTTAACATGTTCCCTTTGGGGACCTGTACCCATTACAATAGCTGGTCTCTATGTATTTACGGCCATAGCCTGATTCCAGTCTGCCCATAATAGTTCAGATGAATTAATGTGATGCACATTTCAGATCATTTTTATAGATCTTCATCTTTTTCTGTGCTCGTCCAGAATGAGGACACATATGCAAGCTACTATATAAAAACAAGCCATGTTTATTAAATTAGCACTCTGTGGCTCATCCACATTCCCATTGGTATTCCCCAGTCTGTGAAGGGAAAGTTGAAATCTCCCATTAAAATAACTTTTTTTTTAACTTAAGTTCTTAATTTCATTACATAATGTTGAATTATAATCATTATCTGCATTTTGTGTTTATGGAGAGAAGAAAGAAAACACAACCTTTTGGCCGTGGAGCCTTCTTCAGGTGTGAGCTTTCTTTCGTGAGTTCACACCTGAACAAGGCTCCACAGACGAAACGTTGTGTTTTCTTTCTTCTCTTTTCAGCATGGAATAAACCTATTACTTGTTCCTTTGCAGCCTACGCATGCTGACGCAGCTACACACCTGAACTATTTGGTGTTTATAGCATGCTCCCAACTCGATACCTAAGAGACTGTTGATCCATTTAGCTTTATATCCTTAACATTCTTTGATATCTAGTTCGACACCTCTTCTGTATATACAGTACTTAACAGGGTAGCATATACTGTACACTGTTGTTACATTCATCTTCATTGTCTTCTGTTAGCCATGTTTCTGTGATTCCAGTTGTATCATAATTGCCTGGTTATGAAATAAAGATAGCTTCTATCTCTAATTTGTTTCTAATACTCCTAGTATGTAGGTAAACCAGTTAATTAGCAGGTCCTTTGTTTTGATTTTCCATTTACTTCTTCTTTTGCCTTTGCTCCCCCTAAACTTTTTTTAGGATTTTCTAAGGCTTCTCCTCCATTCCATTTCAGTTTAAATGCTTCAGGATTTCTTTCTGTATTCTCCCTTTCATGGTTTATATTGCATTCGAAACAGCATGAAATATTTCAAATTTAATTTAGCAAACATGAAAACTGTTAGATAAAAAAACATATAAAAAAAATATCAAAGTGTTTTGGGGTTTTTCACTTGCATGATGTTAATTTTGCAGAAAAGGCAAAAAATGAACTAGAAACTATAGGTTGTTTCAATAATGAATTTGAAAATGCATGCAGTAATGCATATCAATCAAGAAGAAATTCCCTCGCTAAACTAGTAGAAGCATTGTCATTAAAATAAGGCACTGTATTGATATAATTAGCCATTTTGGTTTTTAAGTGTTATAAGTAACATAAACTGAAAAATAAGGTGCTACATCGGCAATGGGTCACACTGATGAGTGTTTTGAAGACTTTGATGCAGAAAATGTTAATGGTAGCTAGCACTACCAGCTATATATGTATATTACTATTTTCATTATTTATTATACATAAATTAATTTTTACTATACTGTTTTTATTTTTAGCTACTAAAATTTCTGTTTAGTTACAGAATTCCATATTAATATTCCTTATTTAGTGGATTTAAAGAAGTACGGTTAGTACAGAGCACTATAGTACTCAAGCGCGGATCTGGGAAGTTACCCTGAACATGAAGGCCCCCCCCCCCCAACTGCATACAGTACAATGACACCGCATTGTGTTCTCTAGATCAAGTGACATGGCTATATCATACATTATGAATGCTATAGTATAATTATGATGTCACTCTTTGATCTTTAAATGGAATATATTGTTGGGCCCATGATTTTATTTTAAATCTAAACTAGTTTAAAATATTTTAATGTGGCAGAGAATACTTCAAAAACTAATAAGCTTCATTTTTCATAAATGTCATGATTGTCACAAAAGAGATGGAAACTTGATATAATTTGAATTTTAATTATTAATTTTATATATGAATTTTAATTAAAATAATCTATTCTATGTCTTATTTAAGGTATTTTTTTCCCTCATGGCACCAGGACTCGTGGCTGCCATTGTTCATAACTTATTATTAATAACTTATGTATTATCTTGGAAATGTGCTTATCTTTTTGACATTGCACCCATATTAATAACTGGATAGTTTGAAATTGCCTTCTCGGTCTGTCCAAGAGGGTTGGATGATGGGGCTGAAGTTACCATCTCCTGCCCCTCTTCCTCAGTTTATTATCTGATACATCCCCAATGTCAGATATTATTCTAAAAAGAACATTTTTATTAAATTAATTCTGTATCTCTCTGAATGGTTATAAAGTTAGTCCTTTTGTACAGTGTAACAAAGTTTGGCGTAGACAACACATGTAATATCCTTAACAAATGTCAACACACAATGTTCTTGAGCTGGGTTAATGGACAAACCATTCTATACATGGTACGTTTTAGAGCACAGCTTCAGAAAAGAGGATATATGGTCAACATTTTATAAGGCGTTGTGCTCATGTTGTTCTTAGTCATGCTGACACAGCACATAGGTGGACAGTTTAATTCTTTGCCGGGAAGCAAGAAAGATTACAGCATAAAAAGCTTGTGGTATGGGCATCTTCAGACAAGAAGGTGAGTGGAAATAAAAGAGAGCGCTCACACCCAGATTCTCTCCCCCCACTGCAAGGAGACAATCCTTCCGGTGTTACATAAGAAAATATAAGCAGATATAGGCACTAAGTGAGAAAGCACTTAATCAACTTCATCATGAAGTTAAGTGATTATAAAAAACATAATTATATCAACTTCTAAAAAGACAAAAGCAAAAAACATTTATAATTTTTTTATATTTTAGATTTAATAATTTAAAATTAAGGGACAAATTGTTAAAAACATAATTTTTGTATTGTCTGGGATTGGGCGGACCGTGTCTCATAAAATGGGTGAGAATTGTATCACTGAGCCACTGGTAAGTAATTTGTGAAACAAAAAAATGGATTAAACGTGGGAGTGTGACATTATATTTTGTTATTGAAAAAAGGTTTTTTATCTTTATTTCAGTTTCCTTCTATCATTTAGGTTGTATAATAAGCCTTAAGACAAGATTTAAATCATTGTCTCCCTCACAAAGCAAATGAATGGTATATTCTACTTCATTTTGTAAATCAGAGACTTTTCAGGAAACTCATTTGATGACACGTTTGACCCGTTTTCCACTAATTTTTGATAGAACCAGTCACACTCTAGAATTCTAGAATCTAGAATAAGCCAATTTAATACATACAGTAGTGACCTATAATCCAATTTCCTGATATGTTTCCATGAAAATGAAAATGTTGGCGACAGTTGCTGATGTGTTACAGCTTTAAGCTACTGAGAATTGTCTCTTAGATTCTAGATAAGGTTTGTGACACTTGGAAGAATAAACACTTCTAGCTTCAAAACAGAGAGGATGTTTGCTGAGGTCTGGGGGTCCCTTGAACTGAAATAATTGTAAAGTTTACCTTAATATACCTTGCGTTGTGGGTTAATGATTGTCAAGGAGCAGGACAGACACACATAATATAAGATCAAATTAAGAGCACAGAAGAAAGGACAGAAAGAAGAAGCAGGGAAGAGACAAGTGTCCAGAGGAGTTGGAAGTTAAAGCTTGTGTCAGGCGAGAGCCCCTACTTCTTGATCATCCAAACCAAGCCTGACTGGAGCTATGTATTTGAACCTTGCTATTTTGTGTTTTTAGGGAACACGGTTTTCCTGGGTAAAAGATACCTCAGTTAGAAACGTCTTTCCTGTTTAGGGTGCATTTTTTGGATAGAGATATAGGCTCCCATTTATTTTGTGGCATCTGGGGTACAGAGAGAGATTTAATAATAATAATAATAATAATTAATAATTGCTTACACTTATATAGCGCTTTTCTGGACACTCCACTCAAAGCGCTTTACAGGTAATGGGGACTCCCCTCAACCACCACCAATCTGCAGCATCCACCTGGATGATGTGATGGCAGCCATAGTGCACCAGAATGCTCACCACACACCAGCTATCAGTGGGGAGGAGAGCAGAGTAATGAAGCCAGTTCAGAGATGGGGATTATTATGATTGGTAATGGCCAATGGGAAATTTCGCCAGGACGCCAAATTACTCTTTTCGAGGAACGCCCTGGGATTTTTAATGACCACAGAGAGTCAGGACCTCAGTTTTATGTCTTATCCGAAGGATGGATTTAACTGCAGGTTGCTTTGTATTTAGTTGGAAGGCAGCTTGTCTTTTATGTGGTCTTTATTGGCATTAAGAGATTCATGCTTAGTAGCTGTCTGGGGTTTTCTGGGTGACCAGAATGTAAGGCCTCTGAAACACCTTGTTTGTAAATATTGTATATAGAGTAACTTGTGTGTTGTATGTTTTGTTGTGTGTAGTGGAGTTTGTGTCTTTGGCACTGTAATAAATATTTGTTTAACCAAGTATGCCTGGATAATTACTGTTTTCATCAAAGCTGTGCCAGAGAACAAAGAATTCACGTGCCTCTAATTATACCAACACTCAGGTATATTCTGGAAAGAGCACTTAAAAGTTGGGGGTTATGAATATTTACTTATTGACTAATCCGCTTGGTCAATTACTGATTTTCACCATTTTTGTAACTCCCCATTTGTAAAAATAGAATTGTTTGTGCAGTTAAAGGTGATCCTGACAATGTTTTTTAAATCCACTATGTATAATATTTTACAATCAATCACTATACACAAATGTGAATAATTCTGAATGCTGTGTTTAATGAAAAAACGTAAAATGTTAATATTACTGTACAATACGACTAGCTCAGGAAAACACTTAATGGATTAATACAATTTAAATTTCATTTATAAAATAAGTTATTGTTAGTACATTATGTTAGGCACAAGTCATGTTAAGGGCTACAGTGCCACGTGGTTTTACAAAGTAATGCAGTCCTGCACCAGATTATTTGAAAAAAATCAAAAGGTGTTATGCATTGTAATGTCGTTATTATCCACCCTGGTGTCTATTGCCCAGGTGGATTTACAACAAAAAGGTTGTAAGTTGCAATTTAAGTTGGTTCTAAAAATTGTATTCTTGAGTAACTGTGTAAATTGGTAAAAGTAGTCATTTATTATTTCTTAAAGTAACAAGGAGCTTGAACATCAAATAACAAATGAATCAAACTACTCAACACCATAACCACTCACACTCACACTTGAAAAACTTAGTCCATTAGAAATTCAAAAAGATCAAATTCATTCCACTTTCTTTTGTTCAATTACTCTTCATAGTTTGTGTGACCATCAAAATAGTGTCCTTAACACTGAGAACAAGTAAAGGCATCATCTTACATTGAAACTGAAATTTTGCATGTAAAAATTTGCTATAATAGTCTTTACACCTGCAAACTATTCCATCAGAAAAAATATCTGGCAAATATATGACAGATTTAATTAATAAAAGTAGTTACTACTAGTATCAACAAGACTAATAGATGTGAAAATGTGATTCCTGTATAAATTAAGATGGCCTTCAGACTGCCATTTACTTTTCTTTGTGTTAATGTTGGTAAGACCAACTTTAAAACCTACAATTTATAACCAATTTGCTGAATATTTGGTAAGTATCATTCTAGTGAGCATGTCATTAATATCTAACGCAGTGCCATTCCTGTGCATACAAATATGGCCACATGGCTGAAATTTAGTTCTCAGATTTCATACTGCTTATGTTTAGGAAAGCACCACCCCTGTTGAATTGAAAGCATCTGATTTGCACCTCATAACTGTGACGATAATCTGAGCTTTCTAGTTTTCATTCTAGTGATAAAATATCACTAGAATATAATTGAACAGACATTAAAATTGGGATCTTGCGTAAACCAAGACTTACCATTATTTTGTTCTTAAAGTTAAAACTACAGTTATATTAGCAGCCACTTTACAGATTGATTTCGCTTAAGAACATAAAGGTTACAAACAAAAAGAGACCATTCAATCCATCTAGTCTCTTTGGAATCATTCTAATGAATTAAAAAGGAACTGCAACACTATTTTTATATTGTGGGAGTAGAAAGAATCAGCATTGTTTATACTTGTACCAACTGGTTGATGTTTCACTATTCATTCTGAAGAAATCGGCTGGGTTGACTTCATCAGTAACTTTTTGTTTTGTTTTTGAATACTTGTATCAGGTCTACTATAGTCTTTTTTGTTTTAAAAAAAAGGCCAATAAGGTTTGTTTCTTCAGCCTGTCGGTATAGAATATTCCCTGAAGCCCTGGAATGTATTTGGGTGCTCTTCTCTGGACAGATCCAAAGTAGCTATCTTTTCTGTGATGTTGTGATCACAACTGTGTACAATATTCTAAATATTGCCTTTTAAGTGTATTATAAAGTTTCATAACATCTCTTGATTTTAATTCTATGCTGTAACTTATCTATCCAATCATTTTGTTTGCCTTTTTAATTGCTTCTCCACATTGTCTAGAAAATGTAAATTATATTTCAGGATTCACACCTACGCATCTTTAACAAGTAGCATCTTCTTTTTATTAACTGCATGTACTGTAATACCCTGTACTTCTCTACATTAAACAGGTATTTACTTTTTTTGCAGTGTATTCATGTTACATTGTTAATGTAACTAACTGTTAAATGTTTTAATTAAGAAATCCTATTAAAATGCATCTGACATTACTCAGACTACACTCAGAAACTCAATCCATTTTTGTATTGGAGTGTTAAAGATTAACATTTTAATAAGAGTGGGGTAGGAAGCAAACAACATTTCTTGATGTATGTTTTACCTGGTTAGTCAGGCACTTTGACCTGTAGGTAAGTTTTCACCAGAGATGATTTGTAAAATCATGCATGAAGTTGTCCTTAACTGTCCTAAAATCAGTTAAGACGTTTAATACTGTAGCATGGATGTGACTGATATGATTGGGTTGTGTCAGCCAAATACGAGCCAAATGTAGTTTGCTGTTCTACAGGCAGCATTACAGACGTAACAGAGGACCTCTGTGTTCGGAGAGGGCTTGAGCTGGCTAGGGCACCCTTGCTGTGTCACAAAGCAGTGATTACTTTTCCTACCAGGCACAGGTGGGACTAGCAGCAGTATTAAAAGATGAATGGTTGTGTCAGGTGGGCATGTTATAAAAGTATGTGCACAAATTCTCATTCTTCCTATGGTATTCTGAGTTGATTAAGAATTGGTGAAAATGAGAGCACATAAAATAGAAATATATCTGTGAGTTCAGAATAATAAGATTTTTTCACATTTTTCATGTGTGCACTCTTGTTCCCTTACCCAGAATTGGTGATGTTGCTGGAGTGGTGGTCAGGAACCAAGTGTACCCTGTTCACTGACCAGGCCACAGTCGACAAGTTTGGGAAGGAGCACGCCATCATCATTCTCAATCATAACTTTGAAATCGACTTCCTGTGCGGCTGGACCATGTGTGAGCGATTTGGCGTGTTGGGGGTTAGTCTCTTTCTATATTCCTCTGTATTTGTTTTGAATCACATCACTTCAAATACAAGTTTTGAGCATTGACTTTTATGATGGAATGAATCGTTGCTCCAGATGTAGTCTGAATTTCCTGTGGCTGGATTCCTGATGTGACCTTTTTCACAAATGGTTAATAAAAATGCACAGAGAAATACAGAGCATAATTGTTAATATTTATAAATGTTATATATTTAAAATCTTCAATGATAAAAAATTACTTTGTATTTGAATTTTTGCTGTGATGAAACAGGCTCATAGAATTCAATCAAACTCATGAATCAAGGTGTCTGATTAGGTGAATGCAATATTTTATATGCAGAGACAAAAGTCACTAACAGAAGTACAGTTTAGTGTGTTAACGTGTGGTATAACAGTGTAGTTTCGCAGCAGCTCATTGTCTGATTGGAATTTAATTTTTTTTTAAATTTAGTATGGACCCCTAGAAGTTTTTTTTCTGCTTACTAAGGAGTTTTTGGTCTTTTCTGTTCTGTATTGACAACATGTATGGTCACTTGCATTGGTTAAGTGCCTTGGGGCAACCTTCAGGAAGGCTGGAAGTAAGGATTCCAATCATCCTGGTTTCTCACTTTTCTCTCCTCTTCCCTCTGGTAAGCATTAGAGGAGCATAAAGGCAAGAACCTCCAGATTCAGAGACAGTTTCTTCCTGCAAGCTGTCAGATTACTGATCTCTACCCCTACCTCTGATGTTTTTTCCTCTTCTCACACTGCTTATCTGACTTGTTTTTTAAGTTGTATGTTTCTTAACTTATTGTTGTTGCTGTTGCTATTCTGTGTTTATGTTTTTGGTGAAGCCTTAATGCCTTTGTAACAGAGCATGATTGCAAATAAGTATTTCATTCCACTTGTGCATATCAGAAATAAACTGAACTGAAGGTGGCATTTTTCCCTCCAAATCAGGAATTGCAAAACCTTATTTATATTGGCATTCAGATGAGAAACTAAGGTCCTGACTACTTGGTTTTTAAAGATAGGGCATTTTTTAGAAGAACAGGGGTGTAAACTCTGGTATCCTTTCTAAATTCCACTCTAGACATGTACTGTACTATGTGAAGTACCTGAACATTCCCCTTAATTCAATTTGTGAAGTATTTTCTTGAACTTCCGTCTGATCTGCTGTGTAGCTGAGACACAGGGGCTGCTGTCTTCAGTGGTAGATGAAATCTTATACAATTATGTAAAGTTTTTCAGCAGCACATGTGACATGCCAAAAACACATGTAGGTCTGAAATTGAAATGACACATGAGGCAGTCAGTACAATGAGGCCATATTTTCTTTTACGTTAAACCTGAACCTCCAATATGCATTTTTGGACTGGCCGTGTTTTTTATGCTTTTAGTTTACCGTTACATCCATGTTGAGGCTAATATTTTTATATTGCAAAGGAGGCAGCAACTAATACTCTGTCCTTGCATTATACAATGATAGCCTTCCACTGTGGTGACTGTTTGCTGAATATGATCCAACATGGTGAAGTAAAAAGAACTGTGTATTTATTAACTATCCTTTTTGCATATAGCCTATGCTATTTTTTATTATTTGCCATATTTTAGGTTCATTATTAAATGAATCAGATTATAGGAGGTTTTCATCATCTTCTCCTTTTTGTTTTATCTTTACACTTATATTCCCTTTGTAGCTGAAAACAAATGGAACTGTCCATGGGAACAAGATGTAACAAAAGAATTGGAAGAGAAGTTGCATACCACTGATGACGCTATTTACCTGGCTTTTCACACTTCCTTTGCTCATTTAAATGATAAAGACACATATATTAGAATGAGCATTTTAGCTTTTCTAACATGATGTCTTTAATCTTCATCTCTTTTTTTAGAGCTCCAAAGTCCTTGCAAAGCAGGAGCTGTTGAAAGTGCCACTGATTGGTTGGACGTGGTACTTCTTGGAAATTGTGTTTTGCAAAAGAAAATGGGAAGAGGACAGAGACAAGGTCATCAGTGGACTGAAAAACCTTGCTGACTATCCTGAGTGCATGTGGGTGAGTGTCTAACTGCACAAACCTCTTTTCAAATGGGTGACAGCTAATTAAGCAGTGTCTAATCACTGCCTTTGGGCATTGTGGCTAGCTGCACAAAAACACCTTGTTAAATTACCTTTTAGTTCTCTCTTAGTGTTTCTTAAGGGAAAATGGTTCCAAACTTCATATTTAAGATCTATGCATCCATAAAATTGAATTTGCTTACTTTTTTTATTAACTTTATTATATTGTGTTGTTACAAATAGTTACAAAACTGGTGAAAATCAGGATTGGACAGAGTGGTTTTAAACAGTAAGTGAAATAATTATTCATAACCCCCTAACTTGTAAGTGATTTCTAGCAATGTACCTGAGAGGCTGGTAGAATTAGAGGCACATGAATTCTTTGTTCTCTGGCAGAGCTTTGGTGAGAGGAGTAATAATTCAGGAACTAATGGTTAAACAGATATGTATTACAATGACAAGACACAAACGACACTACACACAACAAAACATACAACACACAAATTACTCTATGAACAGTATTTACAAAAGTGTTTCAGAGGCCTAGCATTGTGGTCACCCACAAAACCCCAGACTCCTACTACTTATTAAACTCTTTAACTAAATACAAAGCAACCTGCAGTTAAATCTCTCTCTCTGCACCCCGGATGCCACAAAATAAATGGGAGCCTATATCCCTATCCATAAAAATGCACCCTAAGCGGGAAATATGTTTTTGGATGATCATGAAGCAATGGCTCTCGCCTGGCGCAAGTCATTAAACTTCCATCCTTCCATTTTCACCCTGCTTTTCCTGGTGAGGGTTGTAGTTGCAGCAAGCCGAGTAGATCAGCCCTGACTTTTCTGTCCCCAGCAACAGATTTCAGCTCCTCCTGGGGGATCCCCAGGCACTCCCAAGCTAGCTGAGAAATATAATTCCCCCAGCGTGTCCTGGGTCTGCCACGGGGTCTCCGCCCAGTGGGACGTGCCTGGAACAGCTCCAGCGGAAGCCAACCGGGGGACATCCTTATGAGATGCCCAGACCACCTCAACTGGCTCCTCTCGATCTGGAGGAGCAGCGACTCTACTTCTCATACCTCACAAAAATCAAGTATTATGTCATGGCTGAAAAGAATAGACGCCAAAAGTACTTACACCAGCTCTGATAGATCACGCACCCCATTTGAGAACGAGGAGGATTATACATCGGCCACAAAGGTTACCATATTTGAACATCAAAAAAGAGGATACCCTGAGAAACTTTCCTATTGCCTTATCTTGGAAGGGAGTCGGGATGGAGAGGGTGTCCTAAATATCCCACATGTATGTTCATTGGTAAAGCAACAGTGATGATGTTTAACTATGTGAAATGCATAAGTCCCTCTGCTGCAATAACAGTATCCTTTGTTTTGCTGACAGATTTGACAAAAGAATCTGTTAATTTGGTTGACGATCTCTCTCCTCGAATTGCCTTTTTGTGTTTGTCTGAGTCAACATGAGCTTGCAATTCAAGTACACCTTTATTTGCCACGGAGACAAAAGTACCAGGCTTACACACAAAACATTCAGTTTCCCAGTCTTCTCTGCCACTTCGAAAACGCTTAAATTTATTTTTTAGTTCTGCTGTGAATTGATACTTCTGCTTTGGCATTGTGTTTGAGGGCAGGAAAAGAGAAACAATAGGGAGCCTTTTGAGGGAATGCTTCTGCACTGCACAGACTGAGTAAAGACACCGGTTTTGCTCTCTCATGATATAATCATACACGTACAGGATGAAAACTGAGTGACAATGTACTGTAGGTTGCGAAGCAAACTAGAGAAGTTGAGAAATTCTCTCTCTCTCCAACTGTCTTTATAACTTTTGTTAATTATTCTTCATGGTGAAAATAATGGGATCGAAATCCCGGACATTTCTGGATATTTGAAAATTCCCCCTGGACGGAGATATAAGGATCAAAATAGAGGACATGGCCGGAAAAATACGGATGTATGGTAACCCTAACGGCCACCAATACTAGCTCTGCTGCTGATCCTGATACAGACAGCACTGCTCGTGTTAGCAAGCGTTGGAAAGAGGTGGTAAATTCCAAATTAACTAAGTGCCTAGTGCTATTTTTATTATATGTGTGTGTGAGTGTGTGTGCGCGCTCATGTTGGTCATTGAGATTTTCTGTGGCTCCTATGAGAAGATGACTTGTAGGTGGTACTTGGATGCTTTGATTTAATTAGGGGTGATACCTGGTCCAAGAAGTTTGAGAACCACTGTTATAAGGTATTCAAAAATCACTTGGTTTCTATCCTCCTGTCCACCTGTAATTGAATAAGGGAACTTGGAGATTGTCCACCTTTTTGGAAAGAAGCTTTTATTTCTGTTTTTCCAAAAGAGGGAAAAGATCAAACTAGAACTCACAGACAAACTCAAGATGATATCAGACATGCACTCCATATTATGATGCATATTGCTGATCAAAATAAAGGGGCAACCTTGGTTAGACTGGATGCAGAAAAAGCCTTTGACTTAATCAGTTGGGAATTTCTATGTATGACACTAGAGAGATTTGGATTATCTGATAAATTTATAAATATAATTCAAATAATTTATTCAAATCCAACAACACAACAACACAAATCAAGATCTTTCTGATAGATTCAGCATAAAAAGAGGTCCAAGACAGGGATCCTATCACCTCTCCTGGTGTCTTTATACATAAAACCCCTGGGAGGAGCAGGACACAGTCTTGTGAAGATTCAGTTGTATTGAGCTCAGTAATGACTGCAACGTGCACGCTCGGTCTACCCCGCAGAACAGACAAACTGAAAGGGTTTACCAGCTCTTATATACAGTCAGAAAGAAGTTTATTTCACAATCTGAGTGCTTGTCCTGTTATTTGATATGTAATTACTTCTTGTCCTGCTCTGTCTTGCTCTAGGTTCTGTCCTTTGATATGCAGCAGATATTGATCTGCTTTATCCTGTTTGTGGGTGTTGTTCCTGTCTTTTATAATGTGGCGTTAAGTCAGTGGGGCTGCTAAAGCAAGTCAGCTTTATGGTATCTTAGTGTAACTTCTGTTGAAGGCTAAATTAACAGACCCCAGCAATACCTCTCATAATGTGCTTAAGAGGTGATATTGTAATGCTAGATAAGTGAGATGTATACATGTCCCACTTCAATTACAATCCAACAGATCTATTAAAAGTTAAATTGTCTATGGACATCTGTTAAATATTTGGGAGTACGTTTATCAAAAGATTTGTTGAAATTGTTTAATTCAAATTTTAACCCTTTAACTCCTAAAATAAAAGAGGACCTTGCTGGCTGGAGTTTGCTAACTTTCTCATTAGGATCTAGATTTGAAGTTATTAACATGAATGTTCTACCATAATTATTATACCTTTTTCAATACCTTCCAGTAAAGATCTCTACAGAAAAAAATAATGAATGGGATAAATTGATTTGAAGATTTATTTGGAATGGAAAAGCTAAAGGTATCTTTATCCAGGAAACCCAAGTTCCCTATAAAAATACAGAATAGCAAGCTCTCTCTAACAAGTTTCAAGTACTTAGCTCTAGTCAGGTTTTGTTTGGATGATCATGAAGTAGGGTCTCTCCCCTGGTGCAAGCTTCAAGTTCCAACTCCTCCTGACTCTTATCTGTCCTTTGTATCCTCTTCTTGACCTCTTCTCCTTCTTGTTGTACACCCTGCTTCTTCTTGTCTCCTGTGTGCTCTTAATGTGACCTTATATTGTGTGTTTCTGTACTGCTCATTGACAGTCATTAACACACAGCTTACCTAGGTATAACAATTGTTTTTGCTCAGCAAACATCCTCTCTGCTCTGAAGCTAGAAGTGTTTACTCTTCCAAATGTCATAAACTTTATCTAAAATCTAAGAGACACTTCACAGTCACCTACACTTGGTGTGATCAAGATTATATTGATAATTAAAGCAGATTAAGTCTCTGATTATAGATTAATTACCAGTACAGACAGTTCTGGGTGATAGATCACTGGCAGAAGCTATATATAAAACAGCTATACCCAGAGTAATATTACCAGTTAAAATTTAGTTTAAAATAATAAGAATCTATTATCCAACTTGGAGACAGATATGAAAGTATTAAGGTGAATATCTTATGATTAAGATTTCCCTTCTGAAAAACCTAATACATGTTTTAAAATCAGGACTATGAGAGGGATCACAGCAACATGCCTTCATGACACAGAATCACAAGAAAAACTTTATCACAGCAATATAACTTAAAAAAATACTTCTATGGATACCTCCAAATTAGGCACTATGTAAATAGTTGGGTAAAACAACCAAATACAGAGCAGGGTAATAAATTGTTTGATCATTTTATAGCTTAATACAGCAAAGCAACCTAAAGAAAACAATCTCAAAATTGTATAACACTGAAGATATGAAAAATGATTCAACAGAAAATATTAATATTAAGTGGGGGAAAAAAAATGAAGCCATTTCTGCAGAACAGTGGAAGAACAGATTTAAGCAAACCTTCACCAGTTCACAAATTTGGAGAAATTTCTGTTGGAAAAATTGAACTCATTTTTATTAGTCCCTAAACTTCAAACAAAACAAAAAGGAAGCAGTGTGCAATGTTCGAGCTTATGTGGAGAACAAGTAGCAACTAATTTCCACATATTCTGGCCATGCCCGAAAATAGAAAAGTGTTGGAAATTCATACATTTTTTGCTTACTAATATAGTAAACTTAATTCTCTGTTATGTATTTGGGTAATTTTACTTTTGACTACATGAAATTAAAGGATACATGTATGCTAGCTACTAGTAAGAAAACTATCAGAGGAAAATGGTTTACTAAAGAACTCCCAACACCAGATGTTTATACAGTATAATGGAAAAGATTACATTTTCTCTTAGGTTACAAGCAGAAAGATTTATCAAATACTGACATGCCTGGATTGGGTTTTGTTACAAGCTTTCTTTCAGCCAGAATCTTTGGCTAACCCCGGGCTACACCTTCCTTAATTTTCAAGGTCTTTTGCAAGAATACCCTTTTGAATGCAGCCATTTTAAATGCCTACACATTATACCTGTGCTCCAATGTAAGATCCTTATTGCTAATGTCAGATTCTGCAATGTTACATTTAGTGCCAGTAGGTGGCACTCTTTCCTCTCAGTCACCATTCCCATTTGAAGTAGTTTTTAATGCCTAGCGAAAAAGCAGGAAATTATTTCCCAAAGGGACCTTGTTCACTGAAGAGACCTGCCACTTCTTGAACCAAAGGACGTAACTGAATATTAGGCATGTTGGTTAGATTAATGTGTGTTAGTGTCATGAAATAACAGTGATAACTTTAAAAGAAAAAGATTACATAGACACATAAAATGCTACTAAGATTACATTATTGAAGGCATTGTGTAGATTCTGTTTATTAAAATTGTATCTTCATACAAAAACATAATATTGTATGCAATAAGTAGTGCAAGATTACACAATGGAATTGTATCCCATTAAACTCTTTAAGAAGTTAAAATAGCATTTGTTGTCTGTTCTTTCAAATAGATGAGAACTTGCTATGTGTGAGAGTTTTATCGCTAAAATATGCATTGTAAGGATTTTTTAAACTCTTTTCATGGTCACTTGCAATTCACATTCAAAATTTTATTAATTTAAAAGGGAACCTGTAGGTCCTAGTCAACGTCAGAAATACTGGAATTCAACAGGTATTTTCTGTAATCCAAAAGTGTCCTCTTTATCCAGTTTTTCATTTCCTGTTTCCTTTAAGATTAAAGTTTATCACTTTAATCAGCATAACCCCATAATTGGTTACCTATACCTACCTTTTATTTATGCTGTAGTATCCGAATTCCAAGAAAGGTGAGCGTATGGCTGACTATGCCCTTGTAGACTCCACAATAAACTTAGTCAGGTTTAAAAAATTAAACGTTTTATTCACATTCACTTTGGTTTCATCAACAAACAAAAAAAGGAGTTTTCCTCAATACCAAAACTATTCCTCACAGCTCTAGTAAACTAAACGCGCACCTACACAAAACACGGGTAAAGTTAGCTTGAAGTTCGAAAACGATTTTGGCATGCCTGTAGCGTTTTCACAAAACCTCCTAGGGTTACGAAAACACTGTACAAAGTACATTGTGACTGTTTTCACAGCCTTCACTATGTCGTTTTTAAGCGATTTTTTTGACCACGCAAGAATATTCTTTTGTCCATATCTTCGCAATGGAAACACATAAAGCCTTCAAACCAAATGCATTTTAAAGATCTTTACTTGTGAAAATTTTCACAACCTCCACATAAAAATATCAGTGAGCTAATTCTCTTTTTTTAAACCTCATCAATGCGTAACTACGGAGTAACTGGAATCCGGGGGGACCGCTGTGTACACACATTCACAACGCAAGAAATACTACTCAATACAGCTTTGTGCGAAAAACCTGTATATCACCATAGGAAGCAGAACAGCGTAGTCTCCAATTACCCAGACTGTAAGCACAGGAATAAAGCTTTGATTGATTTCTGAAACCCTTTCTTTATGTCCTGCTTTCATTCAGCAGGAAAATTCCTATTCTTTACTCAACAGCTTTTTAAAAACAGTACCCATGATATCAAATCATGATGTCCATGATTTTTTACACATAAGACTGACACAGCTTTGGGTTGTAAATCTCTTTTTCTCTCTTCTTTTTCAGCATTGTGGGTGCTGTGGTTTAAATGCTATTGGCTCGTGAACAGCATCCCCCAATCCCAGTGCATAGTGCCACATTCAATAAAACCACAAGAAAAAGAAATTCACAACCAAAGCTGTGTCAGTCTTCTGTGTAAAAAATCTTGGACATCATGATTTGAACATCACGGGTACTGTTTTTAAAAAGCTGTTGAGTAAAGAATAGGAATTATGGCCCACTCATCTTTGCAGAATTGTTGTAATTCAGCCACATTGGAGGGTTTTCGAGCCTAAACTGCTTTTTTAAGGTCATGCCACAACATCTCAATCAGATTCAGGTCAGGACTTTGACTAGGCCACTCCAAAGTCTTCATTTTGTTTTTCTTAAGCCATTCAGAGGTGGACTTGCTGGTGTGTTTTGGATCATTGTCCTGCTGCAGAACCCAAGTGCGCTTCAGCTTGAGGTCACGAAGCGATGGCCGGACATTCTCCTTCAGGATTTTTTGGTAGACAGCAGAATTCATGGTTCCATTTACCACAGCAAGTCTTCCAGGTCCTGAAGCAGCAAAACAGCCCCAGACCATCACACTACCACCACCATATTTTACTGTTGGTATGATGTTCCTTTTCTCCAATGCTGTGTTACTTTTACGCCAGATGTACACCTTCCAAAAAGTTCAACTTTTGTCTCGTCAGTCCACAGAGTATTTTCCCAAAAGTCTTGGGGATCATCAAGATGTTTTCTGGCAAAACTGAGACGAGCCTTTATGTTCTTTTTGCTCAGCAGTGGTTTTTGTCTTGGAACTCTGCCATGCAGGCCATTTTTGCCCGGTTTCTTTCTTATGGTGGAGTCATGAACACTGACCTTAACTGAGGCAAGTGAAGCCTGCAGTTCTTTGGATGTTGTTGTGGGGTTTTTTGTGACCTCTTGGATGAGTCGTCGCTGCGCTCTCGGGGTAATTTTGGTCAGCCGGCCACTCCTGGGAAGGTTCACCACTGTTCCATGTTTTCGCTATTTGTGGATAATGGCTCTCACTGTGGTTCGCTGGAGTCCCAAAGCTTTAGAAATAGCTTTATAACCTTTTCCAGACCGATAAATCTCAATTACTCTGTTTCTCATTTGTTCCTGAATTGTTTGGATCGCAGCATGATGTCTAGCTTTTGAGGATCTTTTGGTCTACTTCACTTTGTCAGGCAGGTCCTATTTAAGTTTTCTTGATTGAGAACAGGTGTGGCAGTAAACAGGCCTGGGTGTGGCTAGAGAAATTGAACTCAGCTTTCCAAAGATGTGATAAACCACAGTTGATTTATGTTTTAACAGGGGGGGCAATCACTTTTTCACACAGGGCCATATAGGTTTGGATTTTTTTCCCTTACTAATAAAAACCTTCATTTAAAAACTGCATTTTGTGTTTACTTGTGTTATCTTTGTCTAATATTTCAATTTGTTTGATGATCTGAAACATTTCAGTGTGACAAACATGCAAAAAAAATAAGAAATCAGGAAGGGGGCAAACACTTTTTCACACCACTGTATTGCCTTGTCCTGCCCAGTGCTGGAGCATGTTTTGTTACTTGATATTCAAAATCCAATGATTCCCCAGCTGTGGTATATAAAAACACAGTTTTTTAACCAAGTTCTTCTCTCCCAATGCATTCTTGCACTGTCTTGTTCTATAGATCCTCCTTTACTGTGAAGGGACGCGCTTCACAGAGAAGAAGCACCAGATAAGCATGCAGGTTGCAGAGTCCAAAGGCCTCCCAAAACTGAAACACCACCTACTACCACGGACCAAAGGATTTACTACCACTTTGCAGTGTTTAAAGGGAACAGGTGAGGATGTCTGTCCAGACTGGAGATCTAGTGAACAGTCCTTAGCCCTCAGAAGTCAATGTCATATGCTGGAGGCCAATACACGATCTTACCTTCTTTGTTGTCTGACAAAATTGTCTCAGACTAGTTCAAACACACAAATTGTAATTAAATTCAATTGTCAGATTGAGTTTCTGAACAAATAAAAAATTATGTGTTCACATTTTGCTACACACTTTGGGTTTTAATACATAAACCTCCACAACTTGTTTACTAATACATTAATTAAATATACATTAAATATACTAATTACATGAGTTTATTTACTAATACATTCATTTGGTCATTACAGAAAAACAAAAACATCTACACAGGAATTTTACTTCATTTTACTTCAAAAGTGAATTCAGGTCTTAACCAGTACATAGTTTTTTTTTATTCCAGGATAACCAGTAGCTGATTCCTAACTGTATATTGAGAAAAAAAGGTTATCTTCTCCATTATATTAATCTCATTCACAATATCAATGCACTGTTCAGATGTTGGAGGTTCTTTAATAAACCATTTTCTTGTGATGGCTTTTTTTACTAGTTGAATAATGCCTAGTATATATCTGTCTTTTGGTTCAATCTGCTCATAAGGAAAATTTCCCAAATATGTAACAGAATTTAAAAGGTGAGTAAATCTACTATTTTATTAAGGGTTATTTGTATAAATTGCCACTAACAGTGTACACTTGGGCAGGACCAGGTATGTGTTAATGAATCACTATCTGCTTTCCACATAACCCCATAACCTCCAACACCTTGAAGTATTTTCCTTTTGTTTTACTTTTATATTTTGGGGGCAAGGTAAGAAACAAATCAGGTTTTTCCAACAGACGTTTTTCCATGTGACCTTATGCAGCTTGTTGAAATGTGCATATATTCATCCTCTGTTCTCATATTCTTTTTGCCAATTTATTTTAATATACTCTGATGATACTTTTTTCATGTCCTCTACTAATGTATACATTTGATATTTTCTTTTAATGCTTTTAATGATTGATAAGCAGCTATAAAAATATTAATCATTTTTATTCCATACTTTGTTTATTTATAATATAAACATTATATATTGTGTTTCTGTGATGCTTGTTCCTGCAATGTATTGAAAAATTGAAAGAATACAAATTGGTGAAGTTACTCTTTCAGATAGCATCTTAAATGAGTACAAGCCATCAATGCCTGACACATTGTCGCACATTATCAATCAACATTCAATTTCCTAATTCTTACCAGACCCAACTTTGCTTTAGAGATCTGGCCTTCCTTTGTCAGTGTGGGCAAGGGCTTCGTGAACTTCTTTTAGAGGACAGATGCAACTGTTTCAGACCAGTGTGGATCTGGCAGGTGTGAGCCTAGCCAGTGCCTGGATGGCAGACCTCCTGGGAAAGCTAAGGTTCCTGCTTGAAGTGGGGCCAGCA
Source organism: Lepisosteus platostomus (assembly GCF_059453375.1). Classification (NCBI taxonomy): domain Eukaryota; kingdom Metazoa; phylum Chordata; class Actinopteri; order Semionotiformes; family Lepisosteidae; genus Lepisosteus; species Lepisosteus platostomus. Next base: position 35,039,525 of record NC_142612.1, read on the forward strand.
GGGAGCGCTCACCCTGAGGTCTGTGTGAGTCCTAATGCCCCTGTATAGTGTCTAGAAAACTGTACCATAACAAGGCACCGTCCTTCGGATAATATGTAAAACCGACGCTGTGGTCATTAAAAACCCTAGGTCATTTCATGAAATGAGTAGAGGTTTAACTCCTGCGTCCTGGCTAAATTTTCCCATTGGCCTTCCCCAATCATGGGCTCCTAATAATACCCATCCATGAATTGGCATCATTACTCTGTTCACCTCCCCACTGATAGTTGATGTTTGATGAACATACAGCAACACTATGGCTGCCGTCACATTATCCAGGTGGGTGCTGCAGATTGGTGGTGGTGGAGTGGAGTACCCATTAACTGTAAAGCAGCTTGAGTGGAGTGTCCAGAAAAGCCCTATATAAATGTAAGGAATTAGTATTATTAACTGTGTCTAAAGGCTTGGTTTAAATAAAAACTATGTATGTGTATTCCAAATTGGAGAATGATGGGGTGAAGCTGTGTCAATTCTAAGAAGCTTATTTTCCATCTGAAAGCTAGCTTTGCATCTTTCACATAGGAAATGTAATAATTATTTTTGATATTTTTGAATAAAAGAACCCATGGAATTAATTCACTTGTCAAATAATTCACCAGAATTCTCATTTTAATGTTAATAATGAGTAGTCAGGTGGAGTAGAAAAATAAAAGCAGAGAAAATTGGTGATCGTTTTTCTCTCTGTGATTATGGGTAAAGCTGAGTTTATGAAGATAATATGCTATTGCTTTAAATTTTTAGTTGCTGCAGTTTACGATGTAACCCTCAATTTCAAAGACAAGAAGAACCCCTCTCTATTAGGAATCCTACATGGAAAGAAGTACGGGGCAGACATATGTGTCAGGTAGGAATTGCACTTCTTTAATTCGGTTGTGCTGGAACTAACCTTTTTTCTTCTTTTTTATGTGATTGAGTTGATTTACCCATCACCACAGGTTCTTTATAACCCATCAGCTCCAACAAATGTTTTACATTAATAATGAATGTGATGATTGATTGTCCACAGTCATTTTCTTTTTTTACATACGTGCAGTATGTATGACTTATTGGCAAATCAAATAATTGGTGGATAATTAGTATTAGATTCAATAGATACTGCTTTGACAAAAACATTTCAGACAGGGAACTTAGTATGTCTCTTCAGAACCAGTGTGGTTCCCCACATTGAATCTCCTGATCGTTCTCTTCAGAACTAGAATACCCCACAATGAATCTCCTGAGAGTTATAGTATATTTAGAGCTGGAGCACCCCACACTGAATCCTAGAGTACCCCACATTGAATCTCCTGAGAGTCTTCATGAGAGCTATAGTACCCCACACTTAATTTCCCACGACTCATCTTCAAGAGTTATGCTACCCCTCACTGAATCCTAGAGTACACTACACTGAATTTCCTGGGGTTTTTTTTCAGAAATAGTGTATGCCACGATGAGTCTCCTGAGAGTTATCTTCAGAGCTAGAGTACCAATTTTTTTGCTTTTTGCAGTCGTTAGGCTTTATGCTTTTATCATAATCAGTATGACCAGTTTTAGAATATTACTAGGCTTTAATCTAATTGTAAACTGGCAAAAATTTTACATTGACTTTATATTTATAGGCTGGACTTTGAGTTGGGAGTTTATACATCTGGTGGTAAGAAGAGCTAAGCAAGTTCTTATTGGTTTTAGTAAGTGTTTGATAATGGCTCTAATGGCTATGTAGCTTGTTCCATACTCCCGCAACCCTTTGTGCAAAGAAGTACTTCCTGTTTCTCAGTTTTAAATACACTTTTACGTAGGTTTCTTTTGTGTCCTCTGGTTTGTGTTTCACTATTTATTCTGATAACATCCATTGCATTGACAATCCCTTCAAGGATTTAGAATAATTCAGTTAGGTCCCCTTGTGGAATTCATTGTTTAAGATTTGAAGGATAATATTTTTATCCCACAAAAGAAGAAACAAAAGAGCAAGAAAGCAAAATCTGAAAACATATATTATACTAATCCACTTTTCACATTCTAATACTATTTAACTCCTCTTTTCAGCTTTTTTCAGCTTGCATACATGCTGTGTGGTATCCTTAAAACTGTTTTCTTATTATACCTAGTTGCAAACTAGTGTTACAGTGTTGTCCATGGTTGTGGGATAAGTGTAGTTCAGTGGAAAAAAATCAAAACCAGATAGCTTTTAGAATACTGTTACTGTACTGTTTCTTTATTAGCCCTATACAATTTCTTGCATTAGGAATTCATCTTTTCGCATACCCCAGCTTTTCTCCATAGAGACACAGACACACAGACAGGGAGAGAAGCTTGGGGTCAGAGCGCAGGGTCAGCCATTGTACAGCGCCCCTAGAGCAGTTAGGGTTAAGGGCTTTGCTCAGGGGCCCAACGGAGTAGGATTCCTCTGCCAGCCGCGGGATTTGAACCGGCAACCTTCCAGTCACAGGTGCAGATCCTTAGCCACAGAGCCACCGCAGAAGTTTAAGTAGGTAGCTGTGTCAGCATGCATAGGCTGCAAAGGACCAGGTAAAGATTTATTCCACACTGAAACAAAAAGAGACACAACTTTTTGGCTGTGGAGCCTTTATCAGGTGTGGCCATGAGGACCATTCTGATCATTGTTTTCCTAAAAACGATTTCCTAATAATTTTCCTAATGAATAATTAATTAGATTATCCCATTCTGCTTAACATGGCTGGCCAATTTGTTCCAGACACCCACAATCTATGTTGATCTACACAAAGGTGTCCCTTCCTCTTTTCAGAACTATGTAATTGTGGAAGGAGGAACTTCTTCAGAGAGGAGGTCATGGTGAGAGTCAGAGCACTGATGCTGACAGTTCTCATCCAACTCAGCATTGTCATGTTAGAGTCCTTATTAATATTAAGATTAAGATCACTTTATTGGCCATATGCAATTTCTTGTATAAGGGAATTTGTCTTTTCGCATACCCCAACTTGCTCTCCATGAGACACACAGACAGGGAGAGAAGCATGGGGTCAAAGCACAGGGTCAGCCGTTTATACAGCACCCCTGGAGCAGTTGGGGCTTAAGGCCTTGCTCAGGGGCCCAATGGAGTAGGATTCCCCTGCCGGCCGCGGGATACAACCCAGCAACCTTCTAGCCACAGGTGCAGATCCTTAGCCACAGAGCCACAGCACTGCCACATAGGTATTCAGCCAATGTATTACAGTAGGTTCCATGCAAGTAGAATTTAACATGCACACTTGGGTTTCTGTAGGATCAAAAACTTGGCCTGAAAACCTTATCTCCACAGCTTAGTAAAACACCCATGGATCGTGTCTTCAGACTGACTGGTACCTTTGTTATTTTATGGCAGGAGGTTTCCTGTTGAAGATATTCCAGAGGATGAAAAGGAGGGCGCAAACTGGCTCCACAAACTTTATCAGGAAAAGGTAAAATTCCCATTCTTTTCATCTTTTCATCTTTTAATAAATTGAGTCATGGGACCACTTATATTGTAATTTGTTTTACCACACACAGTATTATCTTAACCAAACAGTAACCCTCTCATTTTCTTAACTGGCCTTTAAGAAATCAATGGATACTACATGTGAGTGGCAGGTTGCGGCAGGTTGGCTTAAGAGTCACATTATATTTCCATTATATTAAACACTTAAAAAAACACCTGTTAATGGGGTGATCATTAGCCCAGTGTGAATCAGGTTTTAAACTGTGAATAAACCAAAGGATCCTTATACTTGTGTGGCTTAAAACAGCTGGCAAATACTGGTGCTCTTCATCTTATAATTGTAAATGTAATCTGTGATAAGATATGAGGAAACTCACAGGAGTGGGCATCCAGCAGTTTTTGTTGCTAGTAGAATAATAATTATTGAATAATAATAATTAATAATTCCTTACCCTTATATACAGATGCAGCCAATCAGAATACTCAAAGTGTAATGTGCCATACCGTGACAAGTGCCACGGTATGATGAAAAGTACCTTTTTTATTTTATTGAATTATCTGATACAGGAATGTACAGTACTACTCTGTAAAACTGCCAGGTGACACATTGAATCCTTGCTGTACTGTGTGTCAGCTGTGTCTGTTGCATATAGTAAATCTTATAGTAAAAAGTAACTGTGTATTATCCCCCATTAGTGCTTTCCTGCACTGATCGTATTGTACAGTAACACTTAACTGATGTTTTCATTGTTTTTAATTATGTACAGTATACATTATAATGTCATTTGTAATTGTATGTAAATAATAATAAGAAAACATATATTTTAATAATTATACCTCCTTATACTCATAGCGTTTTTATGGACACTCCACTCAAAGTGCTTTACAGATAATGGGGACTCCCCTCTACCACCACTAATGTGCAGCATCCACCTGGATGATGTGATGGTAGCCATAGTGTGCACTGTACACTCACCACACATCAGCTATCAGTGGGGAGGAGAGCAGAGTAATGAAGCCTCGGTTTTATGTCTCATCCGAACACATGCCTTTTGACAGTACACTCATACCCCGGTATCCGAACCTAATTTGTTTCCGATAATCTGTTCGAAAGACGGGAGATCGTAAATTGAAAAGAAAAATTACATTATCTCTTATGGGGAACATTCCACCCTGTTTCGGCAAGTTAAATAAAAAACCACTCTAAACATATAATACCATATAGACCGTAATAGCAAGCTTGGTGAACAATGCAGTTCTACTCAAATAAGCCAACTATAGCTGTAAAATAATACATTTTGTATTCTTTCATAATAGATTGCTATCTAAGCGATCAGCTAGAACGATGTGCATATTGTTATTGACTATTACACTTAAGAATCTTTTTCTCTTCCTTAAAACCCCATAATGAACAGCAACAGCAACAAAACATATTTTTTTCACCTCAGAAATATTGCTAGACTACGCCCCATGTTATCACTAACTGTGGCTGAAAAGCTGATCAACACATTTGTCTTCTCCCGAATTGACCTCTGTCTCGGTTCTACTCGCTGGGATATCTAAATCTACATTGAACAAACTGCAGTATGTCCAAAATGTTTCGTCAGTCAAAATCCTGACCAGGTCTAGTGCAAGTGATCACATTACTCCTATCGTGGAGTCCTTCCACTGGCTTCCTGTGAAATTCAGTGTGGGACTTTAAAATCCTCATGCTCACCTATAAGGCTCTGCATGGCTTGGCACCTCAGTAACTGTCTGAACTATTATCGCCCTACTCCCCACCTCACAACCTTCGCTCTTCAAATTCTGGTCTCCTTACTGTCCCCCAAGCCTGTCTACATTGTATGTGGTGGTGGAGGGGAGTCCCCATTACCTGTAAAGCGCTTTGAGTGGAGTGTCCAGAAAAAGCGCTATATAAGTGTAAGCAATTATTATTATTATTATTATTATTAATTATGTGTGACAGGGTCTTCTCCTGTTATGCCCCTAAGCTCTGGAACTCTCTGCCCAAGGATATCAGAGAGTCACCTTCTCTAAACTCCTTCAAATACAGACTCAAAATCTTCTTTAGAAGAGCCTTTACTTAACTGGTTCCATTCTTTATCCCTCTGCTCTTACTTTTCTTAGTACCACCATCCACGTTCTCCTGTATTGTAATTGCAATCGTAAACAAAGGACTACTGCCTCACGGCATCCTTAACCACAATGCCTTGCACACGTGCAGAAACAAACACCTGTTCGGTGGTGCTAAATTCAAATGGTTCTCGTCCAAAATCGGTCACTTTTGAACTTCAAAGTTCACATTAGCGAAATTTCATTCTTATAACAAATTACAAGATACAAAATCTTCATGTTTGGATTAGCGAGAATGTGTAAACTGAACGTTCTCATACCAGGATGTGAGTGTATAGTTTCCTTCTCACTATACTGGGGCATTTGGACCAACAAAGACTGCAGGGTGAGCACCCCCTTGCTGGCCCCACTAACACCACTTCATTTTTTATTTTATATTTTGATTGCAAAACTATATTATATATAGTGGCTTTAAAAACATATTTCAAATAAAATAAACACATTAAAAACAAAAGAAATTAGCTGTGACTTGAAAAATGTACTTTACAATCAAAAATTGTGTTGGAGCTAATACTGTATAATTCAGCACTGTATAAATGTTTTTTAGGGAACCCACGTCGTAATGATTCTGACTAAATGTATTCGAATTCTAGTATTCAATTTTTTAGTGTGTCAGTAATTCCATCCTAGTTTTATTTCAGTGTTTTAAATTCATTTAAATTTGAAATGTGTGGTTTTACTTCCTCTGTAAGCAATAATAACATTTATCATTTTAATTATTTGCTGTACATACATAGTTATATAATTTCTATACTGTAAAACACTTCTTTGTAGTGTATTGGAAAACGCTACTTGTAGTTTCTATTTAACTCATCCACTTAGTATGATGGATTGGTAGTTCTGTGGTAGAATTCTTGCTTGCAGAAAGGGTTGAGTTTGATTCCAGTCAATGTGTAAGCAGTACAAATACACCACCTGTTTTTCATTAGGAGATTACTGAAATGATACAATGCATGTGAATTACACTATACCAAGCTAAGTGCTTGACGTATTTGATTGAAAATGTTGATATGAGGGGTGGCTATGCACTGTAAGGAGAAGGATGTATATCTGTCAAACTCTTCACTGAACATAGTGAATTTACACAAGACATTAACATAACACTTTCACAGTGAAATAGTCACTTGTCGACTACTTTGGACAAAATCAACTCTCCCAAAACCAAATAAAAATGTCAAGAAGGATTCGACAACATCAGAGAGAAGATGACCAAGGTGGAGATCATGCTGGTGGAAACTGTACAGTTGAGGCTAATATTATCATAGATAAAGTAACAGCAAACATCACTGACATACAGTACTAGACTCTAAACTCACTGTTTTAAGAACCTGTCTCTGCTATATCCAGTAAAGTGGACATGATGATTAAAAGAGTTGATGAAGTGGAACAGTGAGTCTCAGAACTGAAAGATGGTAGTGTGATGGTGGGTAGTAGAGTACAAATGGTTGAGGCAGACTTGTGCAGGATACGGGATCGTCTTAAGGACTTCAAAAATAAAAGCTGGTGGGAAAATTTAAGAATCCTGGGACTAAGAGAGAACATCGAAGGGAACAACCCAGTTGAGTTCTTTGAGAAAAGGATTCCAGAAACCCTTGGCATGAAAGTAAAGGGCGATAAAATCAAACTGGAATATTGCCATCTCATGGGAATTCGACACAGATCTGGGGAAGGCACAATGAGGTGCTGATGTGACAACACAACTACTAAGAAAAGCAGAGAGTAATAGAAGCAGCCAGGGCCAAGAAATAAATCATTGTAGAGGAAAAAGAAAGGAGAAAACGCTTCCATCTTCCAAGACTTCTTGGTAGAGGTGCAGAAAAAGAGGGCAGAAACTGCCGCGTTGAGGAGTTGGGTGCGTGACTGAGGTATTCATTTCTGTACCCCGCAATCATTAAAAGTTTTAATGGCTCGGAGGGATCCGCTACTCTTTCCAATGTTAAAGTTTCTTAAAACCATTCAACAGCAATCTTCCTTGTCTAAATAGTGAAACGTCCACTAATAAATGAGTGGCCTTGGATTTAGTTTGTGAATGTGATCAAGCAGAGAACTGAATCATCACGCCTGCACAGTGACTGAAATTTTTCTCTGACTTATTAAGTAATCTGTATTTTTGAGATATTGTTTTTATAAGGTAAGTGTAGAACATAAATGGTTCCTTTTTTTTGTAAAAAATTGAAGACAAATTATTTTTGGCGAGGAGTAGACAGTTTTTTTCTTAGTGTAATAGTTGAACCCCCTATAATTGTGCATACTTATTACTGACTGTCGCAGTTGCATGGCTCGCAGAAACTTTTAGTTAATATAGCAGAGAAGTTAAACAATTTTGTTCTTTTTCTTAGTTTGCAGACTGAGTCTAGTAACCTTGTTCTAATACTGTTCTTTTTTTCTCTTTCTTACCATTATTCATTATTCAGAAGATAAAGAGGTTATTTTTTAAATATCCTGGTGTCAAGTTGTATTTTGTTGTTTTTTTTAAATAGTTAAGTTAACTTTATTAATAGTGCAATACGCACATTAAGCAACATTCAACATAAATATACAACATACAAGTTACAACATTTACAACCAAGGTACAGATGCAGCCATTCAAAATGCGCGGGCGATACCGCATTATTTTCCGGTACGCTGTACGCAGTCTACCGCAAGCTACCGGTAAATACCACGAGTTACCGGTAAATACCGCTAGTTACCGTAAATTCTCCTATAATACGACAAGCAAAATAATAGTATCCGGAATTTCCGCAAGGTGGAGCTAATAAAGCTCAACGTCTCATGTTTGAGCTGTGGCCATCAGTCTTTAACGAAGATATTACTAATAGTATTAATAATGAATGACCTTGGACAAGCTGTAAGTGTAAACTCAAAGTATTGCCCTGGTCAACATTCTTTTTTTCATTGACCGTCTTTGTAAACGTAACACCACAGCATTTCACAATCACGCATTTGTTTCCAATCATGCAAAGTACAGTGATTCACCATGCCTTTCACATGCTCATAAAAGAGATTGATTTAGGAACATAAACATATTACCGTATGCAAACTGTACTGTATACAGTATGTATATGTATATTTAATGTCTTAACTGTGCCCGTTTAAGTATTGAATATTCATATCTAATTTTACTGAAGGGAAATCTTAGTAGCTGAGCATAAAAAGAATAGGAGCATACTGCAACGCGTGTGAAGGCCATAAACGATATTAATTTTGGAACATACGAATCACCGAATTATTGTACTTGACATGACTTCATTCAGCCTTTCCTGAACGTCTATGACAGGCAGAGAGAGTGCTGTTTCTGGTGCAATCTTTTGCAGCTGACATTTCACTGTTTTAAACGAACAAGAAATTAGATTGCTCATAAATCACTTATCCTATATAAATACAGCGTAATTGCCCTCCGAAAATCCTCTTTTTCTTGTTCGTTTTAGAGACCTTGATCGAAACTGATTTTAGATGTCAGAAAGGATTTCTTTTCTCTGTATTTCCTACATTGCTTTGTCGAGATTTTAACTTTATATTTAGGCTCAGATTTCAACTATAAATCGTACACTAATTAATAGCAGAAAATACTGATGTTTTGCTCCCTCTTACCACAAAAATATATATGTTTTGTAGCTGGGATGAACTTAATTTCGTACGCGTAGCTACTGCGATTTGGACACAAAGCAGTTAAAGATGGCGCAAATCAGGCACCCAGAGGGGGGGGGGGGGGGGGGGGGGGCGTCTTCTCGCCTCCATAACTAAAATGCCAAATAGGAGTGGCTTAAGCGACATACACAGTCGTGTAACTGACAGTTTGAGGTAGCCTATCGTGTAAATTTCGCTTTGTTGCTGTTGTAACAGAAGAAATAAGGTTCTTGATCCCGAGATTAAGTAAAACAGATGAGTTTATTGCATGCAAGGAACAATAAAGCTGAAGTCTTGTTTCCCGCAAGAAACAACAAAACCGAAGTATTGTTCCCCGTACTGTTACAAACTTTTGGGTTATATAGTGTTTTCTTCTCCGTTTCTGACGTCACTCGGTCTGATGGTAAAGAGGGGGGTTCATGGTATTTGGCCAGTTTACGATGTTCTGGACAAATGGTCAGTTTAACATTACACCCAGGGGGGTTCCTAGCTTGCATCTGCAATCCTTATCAGTTAACCCCCTTTCCTGCCATAAACCCCAGCTTGTGACTTAGAAGTCTAAACCCCCTACAGAAAGGATTAAATTCAAACCCCCGTCTTCACATCTTTCTTCATTCCCCCCTTATAAAATATGGCATACATCAGTGTAGCCTATTTTTATACATACAATGTCAGGGCAGATCTTTCCTTTCTTGGCGAACAGGTATGTATTGCCATGACATTGTACGTTCCACTGTTATAGCAAGATGTGATACATGTTTTTGTGTCTAATTTCGGGTGTGGTGCTTTAACCCACCGGTCAATATCTTCCGGTTTTGGATTTGATCGTATGGGGGAATCAGGGAAGGTAGGTGCGAGTGCAGACCCCCTCGACGGGGTGCGAGACAGTGTTAGAGTGGCGCTGTCATCAACGGCGCCAGCCCCTGCTACATCAAGTCCTTTCCCACTTCGAGTGAGAGTACAGATCTGCGGGCGCCCTCCCTCTAACAGGGGAGACCCTGATCCGTCTTTATCACACTCATACCAAGTGTTATCCCAATCAGACCCCCCTTCTCCATATGGCCACTGTGGGAATTGATCCCAATTATTTTTGTTCCCTACCTGTTTGTTCCCCTGTGGGAGAGCAGGATATAACTTAGTCGCCGGCTGTAGCACATTAACCAGTGCAGCGTGACCAGGAGTTAATTCCTTCTTTAGTTTCTCATTCTCCTGTACTGCATCTTTTAGCTTTTTTTCTATACTCTTTCGTAGCGAGTAAAGTATCTTTTCTTCCGGGTTTTTGTTTTCCCCGTAAACACACTTTTAAGTCACATCCCAATTTCTTTCTTTTTCCTCATGTATCTGCCACCACTGGTGCTGGCCGTGCACCAGGGTGGGAGCTACATGCTTGTGCTTTTGCCAATCAATACTCATATGCTTTCTTTACAGGCGTCTTCGCCCCAGACTCCCTCTGACAAACTCAACTTTTCGCATATTTTTCAGGACCCTGGGCGCAATTAAGGCCCACACCAATCCTGGATTATACGTGCATTTAATGTACCACTCAGCTCCAGAACCCCGGGCGCAATTAAGGCCCACACCGATCCTGAGCCACAGAACTCCGGGCGCAATTAAGGCCCAAACCAGTTCTGACCTTCAGAACTCCGGGCGCAATTAAGGCCCACACCAGTCCTGAATTACGTGCATTTAATGCACCACTCAGCTCCAGAACCCCGGGCGCAATTAAGGCCCACACCGATCCTGAGCCACAGAACTCCGGGCGCAATTAAGGCCCAAACCAGTTCTGACCTTCAGAACTCCGGGTGCAATTAAGGCCCACACCAGTCCTGAATTACGTGCATTTAATGCACCACTCAGCTCCAGAACCCCGGGCGCAATTAAGGCCCACACCGATCCTGAGCCACAGAACTCCGGGCGCAATTAAGGCCCAAACCAGTTCTGACCTTCAGAACTCCAGGCGCAATTAAGGCCCACACCAGTCCTGAACTTCACGGTAAGGGTCCAAAACCCGTTCAAAAACTCCACGCGCAATTAAGGCATACACCAGCTTCGAACGCCTGTACACAATACCGCAGAACCCCTGCCAGACCAAATTCTGGGCTTACAGCAAACAACACATTACATACACCGGTGTCTTCCCCGGGCCAGAGGAATTCAGAAACTCACGTTTACTCCGTCATCTCGGGCGATTCTCGCAGGGAGCAGAGATTTCCCAATCGGTCAGAGAGAGTCTGGACTTTTTTTTTAAAAAGAGGAGTCCTTACCTCTTAGTAATGTGAGCGCTGACCGTCTCTCCTGCCGATGGGAAGTTCTGCGCCTTCTGGAGCATCCGCCGACTACGCCAAATTTGTTGTAACAGAAGAAATAAGGTTCTTGATCCCGAGATGAAGTAAAAAAGATGAGTTTATTGCATGCAAGGAACAATAAAGTCGAAGTCTTGTTTCCCGCAAGAAACAACAAAACCGAAGTATTGTTCCCCGTACTGTTACAAACTTTTGGGTTATATAGTGTTTTCTTCTCCGTTTCTGACGTCACTCGGTCTGATGGTAAAGAGGGGGGTTCATGGTATTTGGCCAGTTTACGATGTTCTGGACAAATGGTCAGTTTAACATTACACCCAGGGGGGTTCCTAGCTTGCATCTGCAATCCTTATCAGTTAACCCCCTTTCCTGCCATAAACCCCAGCTTGTGACTTAGAAGTCTAAACCCCCTACAGAAAGGATTAAATTCAAACCCCCGTCTTCACATCTTTCTTCATTGCTGATAGGTTAAGCTTTCGAAACTCTGCCCCAAAGTCATGTGACTGGTTTTTCGCCCTGTTTCATTGGTTAAACACAATGATCACAAGCACCACCATTGTAACTGGGATGTGTAGTTTTTAATTCCGTTTGAATAATAACTGTACGTACTGTCTTCATATTTGGCCAGGGCTTTAAAGAGAAAGCGCGCCAAAAAATTTCGGTGCCATCGTCTCCGCTTTAAAGGTACCCCCGTGCTGGAAGAATTTGACCTCGGAACGTTTGCCCAGCGTACTGTTAAACCAACGCATTAGCATGTTAAAGCGATTCTATTGAGGGAGTAGCCCAGCTACCACTTAACACTGTACTTCCTACTTTGAATACCTGTGAAACAGGTTTAATTCGTCACAGCCAGCACTCCGGCAGAGAGGGGGTTGAGTAGTGGAAGCAGGCGAGATTTCCAGCGAAAGACACCTCCCCCTCAAAAACCCAGTAAGCAGTAATGCTTTAAGTTGAAAATCGAGGTAGATTTTGAGGATGATAAAGAGGATAAACTGGGATGGGAGGAGGGTTTGGTTTTGCATAAGGGGCGGGAGTATGATAATTGGAGGAATTTGCGAGAGTATAATAGTTTGATATATTTGATTTTGTATTGTGGTTGTTATCTATGTTTTTGGTTGGTATTATGTTTATATGGTTGTTTTTGTTGGTTGGCCGATCACCATTCTGAAGCCCTACCATAATCTCTGGTATGGGGAGACCCCAGAATTCTGTCCCATAGTTTAGACAGATGATAGATACTTTTATTGATCCCGTGAGGGAAATAAAGTAAATCATTTTCATTTTAGGAAATTATTAAACGCTCGGTTAAAAGCAAAGGAGATTGTCTGTTATAGTGGACATAAAAACAAGAGTTCGCTGGCATTATATAATTATACGAATTACACAAATATAATTATATCTTATTAATTTCTTGAGATACGCGATTCTTTTAATACAGTCTTTGCTGTGCTCTAGAGGATCCTTGTGATATTTCGAGCTCTGGTTGAATGATAAGTGTCGCAGTTTAAATCATTTTCATAGTTAGAAATTATGGAACGCTCTGTTAAAAGCAAGGGAGTTTTTATGTCCGTTGCAGTTCTTTTGCAACATGAATATAATTATATCGTTATTAATTTCTTGAGATACGCGATTCCATATTATATTCCCTATTAATCAAATTCTAAAAGTATGCTTGTTGACTCCGGTATCACGTTAGTTAAAGACTTCGAAGCTTAAAATGTTTAGGGAGAAATGGAATACTGGTGTGTATGTTTTCTTTAAAGTACCGAGACCAGCCATATACTGTATGTTTAAGTTCCAAAATTAATATCGTTTATGGCCTTCACATGCGTTACAGTATGCTCCTATTCTTTTTATGCTCAGCTACTAAGATTTCCCTTCAGTGGTAAAATTCAATATCTACAACGGGCACAGTAAAGACGTTTACAGTAAGTCTTTCTACGACAGACCAACGGACCACGAGTGCCCCTGTCAGTCAACCAATCACGTACCGCGTCATCTTGCGTCATGATACGCGACACCGCAGCCAATTACCTGCGGTACGTGTCTGTACCGCGCACTTTGAATGGCTGCATCTGTATGCATCTTGACTAACCAGAGAACCCCAGACTGCTGCCAAGTATTCAAAAAGCACCATGTTTATTAGAAGAATTAACCTGTCCCTCAGTCTCTAAGGGCCACATCTCTTCCAGGACAGGATGTTCCAACACAGCACTTGTCAACACCTGGGTTTTCCAGCACTGGGATTTTCTGACCATCACAGCAGCCCTCAACACAGTACCGCTCAGACGGCTCTGTGGAGCACATGAAGTAGATGTAGGATTAGGAGGTGCTGTCCAGGAACTAGAAGGTGTAGATGTGGAAGCTACGGTGGTGCTTGAGCAGAGGCAGCCTGGAGTGGATGTGCAGGGTGGAAGTGTGGCTGTAGCAGTCATCATACAGCAGCACCCAGGCAGCCTGACCAGAGCTGGGGAAGGCCGTGCAGTAGTGCACCAGTAGCACCAGGTTAGGGTCTGGAGCGTTTAACAGTCGCACCTCCAGGTAGACTGGGACAGGCCGGTGGTACTGAGGGTAGAACCTGGAGTAGCTCTCATCTGTAGAGATCCAGAGCTGCACCCCAAACACTCCCTGAGCAGCATAACAGAGGGCAGGTAGGGGCTCTTCTCCTAGTGACAAGTACTGTTACCTCATGTGTGTGGTCTCAAAGACAAGGCAAGATTATTTTCTTCAAAATGTTTGCATTGGGAACAAACAGCTGCTCTTTATTCGCTGTCTTGTAGCATTATACAGTGTTTTAGCCACCGTGTTAGTTAGAACTACAAAATCACCATGTATAGTATAAAGATATGTACTTGGAATGTGAAAGGGGCAAATAACGTAATGAAAAGAAAAAAATTCTGAATGTCCTAAAATGAGATTAGATGCAAATAGCACTTTTACAGTAAACTCACTTGAATGATATGGAGCATAAAAAACTTAAAAGAGAATGTGTAGGTCAAATCTGCATTTCATCATCCTCCACCAAAAAGTGAGATGTCATTATTCTCATTCATAATAATCTCCCATTTACAAACTTCTCAAATTATGTGGATAGTTGTGGAGGAGTCATTATAATTAAGGGATTACTCTATGGGGAAGAAGTGGTTATAGATATATGCCCCTATTGAACAAGATGAACAATTCTTTACTTATGTGTTTGAGCAACTCACTATTATGGACTGTAATAATGAAATCTTTGGGCGAGATTTCAATTTTTCATTCTGTCCTAGGATAGCTAAGATGCCACCTGGTAATGTGCCATTGTCTAAAATCTCCAAGACCGTGACCAATTTATGTACCAAAATGGATGTAATTGATATATGGAGATTCTTCAACTCAACTTCTAAAGGCTTCACAATGTACTCCTCACGACACCAAACAGCTTCTCATATTGACCACATCCTTACATGACCCATTTAGTTACAGATGTAGATACTATATGAGTTCAGGCTGGTGTTACAATGAATATGTCCCCAGTGAGCACTCTCTTGTCTGGAGACTAAATCCGCTCAGTCTACTGGATTAAGTTCCTTAAAGAGAAAATCAAACTATACCTAGAGTGCAATGACACTGAAGAAATTGATCCTAGAACAGTATGGGAGGCTTATAAAGCTTACAGTTTTATACTAAAGTTTGGGCACCCCGGCCAAATTACATGTTTTGTTGATTTTCTAAATGAAAATAAGTTAACACAACCTATGCAGCGAACATACTTAAACTTGACATATTTCTGCAAATATTAATGCACAGTTACTATTTTTTTGCTAAATCTAACAGATTGAAAAAATAAAACAGTAAACGTGGCAGTAAATGAGCAAAAACACAGAGATGATCAGTGTATATTTCTCAAAGTAATTAAATTATAACAGGCCTTAAATATCTTTTTATTATCTATCATGCTCTCCTGTGCTTATAAGATTGGCAGCGTTCAATGCACATCTTCATCTTCACTATTTGCCAGGGGTAAATTATTTTAAAATAGTTGGATACTTAGTTTCATACCACATATTCCTATATAACATGGTATAAAATTACATAGTAGCCCTTGTGTCTGCCATTCTTCCAATCCAGTTCAAACGTGTTTCATATGTCCACCTTCTACAATACTGCAGCTTCAGCAGAAAAAGTGTGTACAAAGTTCACAGAGACCATCACAACAATATCATTACAATAAGAAAAGGTACTTGGACCTGATGGTTACCTTGTTTATTTTTTTTCAAATGAAGGCTCAGATATACAACATTTATCTCAAGGCCATCAATAAATCTTTTAAGGAAGCTTTTGTCCCAGAATTTATTAATATTGCCAACATAACAATTATTCACAAGAAAGGAAAAGATCCAGAACTCTATAGTTCATAAAATGCACCAGTTTACTAAATGTTGATATGAAAGTGCTAGCTAAAATATTGACAACACGTTTATAGAGAATGTCTAACATTATCGACTTAGACCAAGCAGGGCTTACTAAAGCACAACGTTCATATAATAATAGTGGGAGATTGTTTAACATAATGCACCACCTTGACCATCTACAGGTTTCAGCCCTTTTCTCATGTCATTGGACACTGGAATGCCTTTGACAGAGTGGGCTATATGTTTGATATTATGTGGCAATATAATCTGGGTGAAGATTTAATCAAATTCAAGTTATGTTGTGCACCTAAAGCCACAATACAAACTAACGGTTTTATCTCCACGCCATTTAATCTGCACATGGCAATTATATTCATCATTGTATTAACAGTTACAACACATACACGTTTTTAAAAAAATCCTTTAAAACAGAAGTTATTAACCTTATTTCACACCCATGTGTGAGAGTACTGTGTGCCTAGCTGCCTTTTATGTTGGACAAATCTGGATTTTCAGTGTCACAAAGCAAGATCAACATGACTGTGTACAAGGAATGTGAACATTAGCAACACAGTCTAGGCAGTTCAGGCATTTAATTACCAGATAAGAGAATAACAGAGAAACAGCATTTGAATAGTAGTATTTACCATACATTTGTGTGAACAGTTAAATCTAAATTTTATTTAAATTTAATTTAAAACACAAGAGTTGCCATTTTAGCCTTAAAAAGGGAGCATTAGAAAACAATTACATTTAAAGGAATTAGAAACGCATCATAGTGTGAAGTAGGAGAAAGGCTGATAATCACTGGGCAGAATGGCTTGCTGGGCACACTGGATAGTTAACGCCTTCAAATTGCTTTCTCAGTTTGTCTGGGCGGTTGGGACAGAACTGAAGTTACCATCTCCTGTCTTTCTTCTTCAGTTTAATATGTCCCCAGTACCTAGAAGCCACTCTGGGGTTAAGGGATCATGAATGTAAAGTGAATATTTAACATACTATGATTTATCAAATTAATAAAAATGTCAATATAGTATACATATTGTTTAAAATATTTTATTATTGGAGAACAGGTTTATTTGTTTAGGATTTTAATTATTAACAATATATAAGACATATAAGACATATAAATAAGACATTGTGACTTTAAAAACACATTGTATTTAAAACTAGCATACTGTAAATACTTAAAAGAAGCCAGATTTAAAAAAACTTTTTAATAATCATTTAATTGAATTAGTTGCATACTATAACATACCTTACAGTAAAGTACATCAATAACCAGGTATCCTCCTACTATTCTCCTTGTCCTGTCATCAACTTTGGAGGGTTGTCCTGACTTCACATTGCTCCTTGGTACATCCAATGCCTTTGATATATTTTTATACCCCTCTCCTGATTGTTACCTTTCAACAATAAGATCCCGTAGATTTTTTGTCAGCTCCCTGCGGACTATGGCTATCCCAGTTGGATGCAGCCACGAAAATTTCAAGGAAATCCTACAGGAACAGCTGATTTCTATTTGGAGTTAATCAGAATCACTTTCATTGATGGCAGGTGTGTGCTACTTACTTTTGGACATGATTTTGAATGTGATTATTTAACTCAGGACACAGCTACAGCCCCCATTATAAAAGGGTGTGCACACTTATGCAACCAGGGTGTTGTAGGTTTTTTTTATTTAGATTATATTTCCTAATAATTATCTATTTGTGTTTCTCTTGTTGGTTGCAAGGTCACATTAAAGATGGAAAAATGTCTGACATAATTTAACTTGATTTCTGGCTTTACATCACAAAAAACTGCAATTTCAATAAGGTAGTGTAGACCTCTTATATCCTCTGTAGATGCCTCCAGGAAGTGGCCCTGTGGGTTTTATGGGATTTAGAGTTCTTAACTTAACTAGTGACAGTACTGGGAATGTGTATTTGGTTCATGTTAGCTATAATACTGAAAAGAACATGTTTTATTAAATTTCATCTCTACAGCTGACCTAGTGGTCATCTAATGTACAGTTAGTTTCATTTCCCATCACCCTCCAGACTGGCATCACAAAATTAAAAAAAAATGGTTGCAAACTGCTCCAAAGCTGTATAGCCAACTTTCCAGCATGAAGAGCTTTTGGTTTGTGCTTCTTCAGGCAAGAAGGAGAGTGCAAATAAAAAGAGTGCAGTTTCTCCCCACTGCAAGGAGACAAAACAGTACAGCCCCCCAAAAAAACACATATAAAAATTTAGAATTGAAATTTTATCATTGAAAAATGTATTAAGTTTTGTGGTCCTTCTTGTGGTCTTAATATTATTTTAATAAAACACCTCCAAATTGCTTTCTCAGTCTGTCTGGGGAACAGAACAGAGCTGAAATTACCATGAATGTGAATATATAAACATACTGAAATAATCATCACCCAGAAAACCCCCCAGACTTCTATTAAGTATTAAACTCTTAAATAAGACCTACAGAGGCCAAATAAGAGATAAGCTGCCTTCTTAATAAATACAATACAATCTGCAATTAAATCTCTCTCTCTCTCTGCACACCTGGATGCCACAAAACAAATGGGAACCTATCTCTCTATTCAAAAATGCACTCTAAGCGGGAAAGACATTTATAACTGAGAAAACTTTTACCCAGTTACCTCGTCCTTTTGTTTTTCTCCTTCCTGAGGTTTTAATGTGATCTTAATTTTATATGGTGTGTTTCTGTACTGCAATTTGACAATCATTAACCTATGACTTAATTAACTAGGTACACCAAAGTAGACTTTGCAGCTGTTTTTGTGTTTCAGGAGACTTGGTTTCTGGGGAATTGGTTACAGTGGTTTCTAATGAAGGGACACCACATCTCAGCAAACTTCCAGCTTTGAAGCTGGAAGTGTTTACTCTTCCAGGTGCCACACACTTTAAACACTTAGAGACTCCATGCTAGTCACCTAAAGCTGTAACAATGTAGTATACATTATTTATTATATTTTATTATTAGAGAATGTCTTTATTATGCCTACAGGACAATTTGTTAAAAGTACAACTTTTGTATTGGTTGGGATCAAATCCAGACCCTACTGCATGAAAAAGAAAGAATTTTACCACCGAGCCACCAATTTGCCTTATGTTTCATTTTCCATTACAACAGTGACTGATGCAGAAAATGTTTGTAAAGAAGGTACATTGTTGTGGACTTAAAGTGATCTTAAAGAAGAACAGTAATAAACAGATTAAGTGAAATAATTATTTCACTAACATCTAACTCACCACAAGTGCCACCTATCAATCTTCTTCAGCCAGTGAAAAGTTAAATTACAGGTAGGTGTGACAAATAATATTGCAGAGTGCTGTGGTGAGACTTTTGCCATGCATTGGTTGCATCAGTAGCACTTTTCAGGACAGCACACTCAAAGCGCTTTACAGGTAATGGAGACTCCCCCCTGCTACCACCAATGTGTAGCACCCAACTGGATGATGCAAAAGCAGTGAAAATGCACACAGAACGCTCACCACACATCAGCAATTAGAAGGGAGGAGAACAGAGTAATTAAGCCAATTCATAGATTGGAATTATTAACAGGCCATAATTGGTAAGGGCCAGTGGGATATATGGCTAGGACACCAGAGTAACACCCCTAACCTTTTCAAGAAATTGTGAAGTGAATTTTCAAATGAAGAGAAGATCTCTGAGATCGCTTTGTGCTATCTGCCTGCAGGACGCGCTACAGGACCTCTATCAGAAAGAGGGCACTTTCCCTGGCCCCCAGATCAAGCCCCCCCGGAGGCCCTGGACTCTTCTCAACTTCCTCTTCTGGGCCACAGTCCTGCTGTCTCCTCTCATTAACTTTGCCATTGGAGTGGCTGTCAGTGGCTCCCCTCTTCTCATTATTGGATTCATCCTTTTTATTGGAATAGGTATTTTTTAAGCTTGTGTTTTTTCATTTTACAATAAGTCTGTAAATCAGTATTGCAAAAATGATGCAATCAAAGAAGAAAAACACTATAAGAAAGAGTAGTACTGGGACTTGCAATCTTATGGTAATGAATGTGATTACAGATATGTTACCAGTGAAAGTATTATGATTGGGTGTGTGAGGGTGGAGATAAAGTATTTTGGTACCAAAATATAAAAAAATAAAAGCCTTTTTCTGATATAAAAGTATCAATCTCCACACACCTAGTCATCACTCTCACTGAAAAGGCACATACAAAAATTAACCTTTTTTCTATTCTTTCTTCAGCATGCTTTGCTGTGAGACGGCTCATAGGAGTGACAGAGATCGAAAAGGGCTCCAGCTATGGCAACCAGGAAGTCAAGAAGAAGAATTAGAGCACTTAGAAATGAAATTAAATGTTCTTTTTTATTCATTTAGAGGGAAAGGTATGGAGAAAATAGTTAATAAATAGTGCTAAGAATAATACAATTAATTGTGATACTGATGGAAAGGGGTCTACAGCTGTTAAAAAAAAATCAATTGGAAGAAATCTGAAAGTTCATTGCAGATACAACTTGAAGGGTAGGTGGTTGGAAACTCCATGCAAGGCACAGCAGTTAACTAAGCATTGTATTCTACTTCTGTCTCAGTAAAACATTTTTTTTTAAATATATATAGGGTACTATTTTCGGTTCTGATCCAGAATGTTTCTGTGGAAAAACAGATTAGTTCTGTTGCTGTCCGTATGGTGATGTGGATCAACCATAGAAGCAGCCCATTCTTTCTGTCATAAACTTTCAGGCTTAAAATCTGCAGAACACTATCTGAAACTAATTAAGTGTAGTTTTGTTTAGTGTTCTTCAAAATAAGCTGGCAATGTACTAAAGGAGCATGGTTGCTTTCATTCCTGAAATTTGCTATACTGCAAGGATCTTACTTGATTCTTGAGAACAAGTTAGTATTTAGGTTATATTAGCCCCCATTACTGTTTAATTTTAATGTTTTGTTGTGTTGTGTTAACATTAGACTGCTTCTTGAGCATCTCTTCCTCTTTAGTTGTTTCAAGTCATTCTTCATATTGATATGTCTCATCAAGTGAAAGTGTGAGTCCACTTACCAATTCCCTGTTCCCTTGTAAACTCTGGAAATGTTACAAATAGAAGTTAGGCAAAGAGATTGTAGTTTTGCTGAATTTGGTAATATTCTTAGTCTTGGTTCTTTATTAATGAAACACAAGACTGGTTATTCCACAACAGCCTGAGGAAATTGAGTAAACGCATATCTCTTTTGAATATAATAGTTGATGGGAAAATGCAATTATTTACATGACTGTTCACGTCACTCCTTACTGTAATTCGGCAGTTAACCTCCCCCTGTAGACTTGGGTGAAATGTTATTCCAGGACCAGCATTTTGTGAAATATTTGTAGAAAGGTTTAATTGAGCACTGAAGAAGAGTGAAATATATAATATATTCTATAATCACAGGTGTTATCTATCATGCTATCAGGTTAAATCCATTTTTTAGCAGAATCCCTACATGTGGCCATTCAGTCCGTACAACTGAAGCCAGCTGGTCCCGCCACAATCATGTTCTGATTTGAGTATTTTTTATTATGTGCTTTCTTTTTAGATACAGTTGCTAATTAAATTGTCCAGGAGGTGACTGATGGGATCTGTTGATTTCATGATGTGAGTTTTGCAGGATGTTAAGCTGTATTGCACTGTTCTTGCCTGTGGCTGAAAAATGGTCTGAATGAGTCATACAGAATGTATGAATGTGTTGGTAGGATCCAAAATCACAAGTTCATATTGTCTGTAAAAAACAGAAATGTGAAATGAATAACTCTTTGTTTAGGAAGGGGTTATACAGTCATAATTGAAAGTTTGTGAACCCTTCAAGGTATTCATTATTTTATATATTATAGAGCTATTATATGAACCTGAACTCTTAATAAACATATCGAATGAATATCCTAAATAAAGACTTCCCACACATAAAAAGGGATTTTAACTAATAGATTATTAGACTGATATTTAACAAATCACCAGATATTCTTGTGTGCAAAAGTAAATTTCAGTCAGTAACCTCCTTTAGCAGCAATAACAGTTGCTTCCTATAATCAATTATCAGTCTCTGACATCTTGCTGGAGGGATTTTTTCCCACTCCTCTTTACAAAACTCCACCAGCTCTGTAAGGTTTGAAGGATGTCTTGCATGAACAGCCCTCTTCAGGTCCTGCCACAGCAGTTCAATAGGATTCAGGTCAGGGCTTTGGCTTGGCCATTCCAGAACACGGAACCTCTTCTTCCTAAGCCATTCTTTAGTGGACTTGAATGTTTAGGATCGTTGTCTTGTTGAAACATCCACTTTGTGCCCAGCTTACGTTTTCTAACTGATGGCCTGACATTCTTCTCAAGAATTCCTTGATATTTCTCAGAATTCATGATTCCCTCAGTGATGTCATGTTCCCCAGTGCCAGAGTAAGAAAAGCAGCCTCATACAAGGACACTCCCACCACCATGCTTGACAGGAGGGATAAGGTTTTGTCGGTGGTAGGCTGTATTGGCTCTTCGTCAAACATGGGCCCTCTTGTTATGTCCACATATGGTTCAATTTTGGACTCATCTGTCCAGAGAACATACTTCCAGAACTCTACAAGCTTGTTCAGGTGGTCTCTGGCAAACTTCAGACAGGCAGCTTTGTTATTTTTTGACAGAAGAGGCTTCTTCCTGGGGACCCTTCCATAGATGGCATTTCTGTTTAGGGTTCTTCTTATTGTTGATCTATGCACCACTACTCCAGAAGCAGCTAGGGAGGCTTGTAGCTCTCTGGATGTTATTATATTTTTACCTCTTTTATTATTCTCCTTGTGGTCCTGGGTGAAAATTTAGGTAGACGTCCACTTCTTGGCAGGGTTGCCATTGTTTTAAATGCCCTCCACTTGTATACTATTTGCCCAACAGTGGATTTATGGAGTCTGAATCTTTTTGAAACGGCTATATAACCTTGTCCAGATTGATGAGCATCTACTACTTTTTTCCTCAGTTCTGCTGAAGTTTCCTTAGCTTGTGGCATGATTCTAGACTCGTAGGAAGAGAACTGACCTGCTTTCTTGCAGCTATTTATGTTTGCTCCACCCTAACACATCATTTCAGATGTTCAATTTCTTTGGTTATCTCGGTTAATTGGTTAACACTCTGTCATTGACCCATCTGATCCTCCTTTACCTTGAAGTAAATCATAGAACTAAGGGTTCACTTATTTGTGCGCCTGCACAATTTGTGTATACTGTGTTAATAACTGTGTTATTTTTGCTGCTTGGACATTTTCTTTCTAAACACTCAAATTGGTGAATAATTATACTTCATTTCAATTAAGAAGTGACAAATTCTGATTAAATATGCATTTTGTGGTAAAAAAACAAACAAAAAATCTCAAATTATGTAATGGGTTCACAAACTTTCAAGCATGACTAGGTCTAGACTTTCTTGAAAGCAGCCAGAGTGATCTTTCATGGAGTGGAACTCTATGCAGTTCTAGCTCCACAAACATCCTGTGCTATGGACTATAAGATGGTGCTTAGAGGCAAATGGTGTAATTACTGTAGATTGGTTAACAGCCCCAGATGTGAGATTGTGTGCCGGTTATTATCCTTCAGCTTGATCAGCTGGGATCTCATAAAATAGAAGAAAAATATTAATTATTTTTAAATAAGAGGGAAATCGAAGATAAAAATATTATTAGTAGATTGTGTTTGCCAGAATCTTTATAGGAGTTCTTAATATGGGGATAATGAGCAAGTAAAGGCCATTCCCTCATTTCAAACAAAGCTCTGAACTGGAGATTGTTCCAGTCTGCCTCGTGAATTCTGAGCTCTGGCACTTTTAAATAAAAAATCTTTAATAATAATTTAGTTTCATCTGAGAAACCGGTGTAACTGACAGCTTTTAATGCTGTTCTTCAGCAAGCTAAAGGAAATTTTATATTTGCTTCAATAAAAAGTCCCTTTCCTTTCTGAATTTGGATTTGTATTTGTTCCTTCTCTATGTATTTGGAATCTGTTTCCCAAAGTAGGGGCTGACACCGTTTCCTTGTCTTGATGTCTTTTTTACCTGTCCCATTGTTGTTTTCATCCTGATGAAAAAAGGTGATTTTTTTCCCTCCTTGACCAAGAGCAAAATGAATTTTGGATTTGGAAACGGTGTTCCTTTATAATGCCCTATTCATGAGCACACAGTGATGTTAATAATGTTTTTATCTTATCATTAACTTAACTGCTTTCTCTGTAGTTTGTTTATATTGGAGTCAGGGTATCTATAATTCAAGATGAAAAAGCATTTTAAAATATTTAAAATAGACCTTGCTGTCTATTATGAAGTCAAATTATGAATAATCCTAGAAAAGTAAAAGTAGGCAAACTATTGCTTGTTTAGTTTTATCTGTCATTTCAAAACTGTCTGTCCTACTTTTCTGTCTACGTCTCTGTGGAGAATTTTGCGTCTGTTGTGGAACTGTGGTTTTAGTTTCTAATTTTTTTCATCTAAGATGTGCTTGCCAAAATGAGTAACCTGCATCTCTAATAAATTAATGTGCAAGCCTTATAGATTGTCTTGGGAGGTTCTAATAAACCAGGGCACTGATAGCACTGATCTCACATTACTGTTTTGTTGGTGATTTCCAGTTGAAAGAAATTCTCAGCAGAACAGAACACCATGGGTGCTTTTGGTTTTTGAATGGATGCAGTGTTGTGAAACACTGTTTTTTAGAACATGAATAAAACAACTGGAAAACAGTATACAGTAGGTTAATAAGAACATTAAGTAGTAAATAACACCCACAGTTTGTTTACATGTATAATTTCATACACTGGTGATTCATTGTAATTCAAATCATCAACAAAGGAACTGTCATTCTACATTTTTGGTGGGGTACACTACAATTGTATTTATTCCTATACAGTAAATGGGACAGTAGGCTATTGTTCATCAGGCTGCTTTGAATTTAAGCAGCTAGCTGACTGGTGAGCTGATTTCCCCTTTGCCTCTAAACTTTATCATCAGTGTAGTGGAACTCACTAGCTTTCTAGTTTATATCCAAGTATAAAGTGTATGGTTCACCTCATGCACTTTATACTTGGATATTTGCATTTTGACTGTCTTGTGTTTTTAAGGATTGGATGAGACTTTTGTTTGGTTAAAAGAAGGGCATTGCACTCCAACTGAGAGATAGATCAGTGCACTGAATAGAACTAGTGTCAGAGCACAGTTGTGTTAAATATATAAAACTAATACTGTGAATATGTGAAGAAACTGGCTAGGTAGCTAGTAGTTATACATTTTTGTAGATCTTTTTGTTTACTACAGTTGGTTGTGTTTTCACTCTCAATAATATGGTCTTATTGATATTAGAATATCAACTCATAGCTGTGTGTTTTCAGGGTAATGTGCAACTGAACTGATAGGGGGAGAAACTGAGGTACATAGAAGAAATATTAACACATAAATACAGCATATCTGGCAGACTATTAAAAAAAAGTGTTAGGAGATGTATTATGGATAACATCCAGGCAGTGAACCAAAACAAAAAACATAGTACAGAACAGAAAAGAGTGGCAAATGCAAGTTAAGAGTAGGTATGGTGAAATTTTACTATTGTTACAATTGTTTTCACATTACAAACAGGATCAAATGAAAGTCTAAGGAAGTGCAAGCAGATCTGTTCCAGATCATAAGGATGTGTGTTATAAAGCTAGAAAGAATTTAATATTTTTATTCTTCCTTAATAGTGTCTACAGAATGTATCTCTAGTTTTGTTTATATTTTTAAAGATAATAAATAAGTTGATCCCAAATCTTTTTTGGATTCTTTTGCTGTTATTGCTGTTTTTTTAACCTAGGGAATTAATAATATAAAGATGAACTACCTGCTTGGCTGTTGAGGATGACACTGCAAATTGAGCTTGAAACCATAATAGAATCATGTGCATAAGTGAGCTCTCATTGACCCGTGGCTTGCTCACATCAGATAAATTTGTTCTTTGTCCTACTTTTGCAATCCTGTGAACTTGAAGTGAACCCTGTGAATGTCCTTGAGGTGTCTGATTTTATATTGGCAGCTATTTGTGGGATTCAGGGGTGTACATGAATCATGTCTGTGCAGGTTTGCAGTATCCCTTGGTGCTGAACTGTTTTGTAGACCTCCTCCTTAAGGCAATTATTCTGTTTCTTATAGT
The DNA here is from genome assembly GCF_059453375.1 of Lepisosteus platostomus. Lineage (NCBI taxonomy): Eukaryota > Metazoa > Chordata > Actinopteri > Semionotiformes > Lepisosteidae > Lepisosteus > Lepisosteus platostomus. The sequence continues at coordinate 35,065,586 of NC_142612.1, forward strand.
AGATGTTAGCCTCCCTGGAAAGGTTTGTGCCAGAGTCCAGGAAAACAGACTGTGCCCAATAGCTGAGCCTTCGATACAGGAGGAACAATGTTGATTCCGTTCTATTCCTGGAACATTAGACCAACTCTTTGTCCTTACAAGGGTATTTAAGGGGGTTATGAGAGTTTGCCGCCCCTGCCTAGATGTTTTGTGGACATGGAGAAGGTTTAAACTGTGTACCCCAGTGTATCTTGTGGAAGAGTATGGTATTTTGGTGCCGCTGTATTTGTGGATCGAGAATTGTATCTGCATGCTCGGCATTAAATTGACTCTTCTGTTCGTAATTGTCGTTGACACAATATCAAGGCACAGCCAAGGTTTGGGGTGTACTTAGTTTGGGAACCTGAGGGTTATATCTCTGCTGTTTTCAGATGATAATAACAACAATAATAATAATAATAATAATAATAATAATAATAATAATAATAATAATAATTGCTAACACTTATATAGTGCTTTTCTGGACACTCCACTCAAAGCGCTTTACAGGTAATGGGGACTTCCTTCCACCACCACCAATGTGCAGCATCCACCTAGATGATTGGACGGCAGCCATAGTGCACCAGAACTCTCACCACACATCAGCTATCAGTGGGGAGGAGAGCAGAGTAATGAGGCCAATTCATAGATGGGGATTATTAGGAGGCCATGATTGGGAAGGGCCAATGGGAAATTTGGCCAGGATGCCAGGGTTACACCCTACTCTTTTCGAAAAACACCCTGGGATTTTTAATGACCACAGTGAGTCAGGACATCGGTTTTACTTCTCATCCGATGGCACCTGTTTACAGTATAGCGTCCCTGTCACTATACTGGGGAATAAGAACCCACATGGACCGCAGGGTGAGTGCCCCCTGCTGGCCCCACTAACACCTCTTCCAGCAGCAACCTTAGTTTTTCCCAGGTGGTCTCCCATCCAGGGTGGTGTCTTTGCCTCAGAACAGCTGTGAGAAGCAATATCTAGCTCAGTAGCTGACAAAACTAATTAAATGTTAAATATCTTGTGTGTTGTATGTTCAATAATACTACAATTCAGATTGGAAAGGGTCAGATTAATGCAGGTCTTCTTATGAAATATATTTTTGGAGGTCTCCACATTATTGAGAAAAAGGTGATGGGCTATGTGATCCAGAAGGTACCAGTTTGAACTAGTCTCATGATTAACTGAGTGTTAATAGGATTTCCCAAGCAGCCTAAAATTCTGCAGGTGATGGAGCTGGGATTAGCAGACCACGGCCAAACTTCTTGGGTACCTGCGGGGCTGTTGTTAGTGATGGAGGTGCCACAATGTGGTGCTAAACTGTCTGTATGATGCTGTGGAGCTTGTTATGTTTTAAAAGATGACTGGCCTAATGGGTGAACGAGTCACAGAGAAGCCTGTTTGCTCTTCCACATACTCCCTGTGTGAGTAGAGGGGTAATCACAATTTGCAATTCCAAATAGATTGGGTATATAATTAAAATATTTGGTGATTCCAAATTTTAAAACAATACCATTTATATCATGTTTTGACCAAAACCCATGTAGATACAGAGCAGAATGCAGAATGATGTTACACTAAAATTTAACACAACAAAGAAGGAACTTGTTAAAGGCGCAAAGGGCTATATTGATCTGTCCTTCAGAGATTTATAAAGTATACTCTGTTTTTTTTCCTTTTCTTAATTTACAAAAGTGTAAATGAACTAGGTGTTGCTGTGCAAAGGCTGGAGAAATCTGAGGTAAAAGATTTCCTGATCTTGGACAAGAATAAAACCTAAATCTGTTTTCCATACTAAGCTTTCATAATGTTTCATATTTATTTTGTTTTTAATCACTCAGAGCATTCATATTTCCTCTGCTGCTAAAACAGAATATAACTACAACCATTCTGTGATATTTTAATTGCCTCAGTGAGAGTTTACCGTTGCACACTGGAGTCTTCTTAGTTAAAAGCACTAGCATGGCCTTCAGTATGTGTCATCTGTTTTCCCTCAAGTTTCTTTGTAACCTTCTGTTAAATAAATGTGAGTCACGTTAAAATGAAATAATGGCATTACTATGGAGATTTTGTTACTTTTTTAACTAAAATAAAGTCCTCATAGAAATTTAACATAAAGAACAAAAGCTGACCTTTCTGGTTTTAGTGTTTGGTAAATGCCTGGTCTGTGAAGATTTCTCAGTCTTTCTCTGTTGCTTTGTTTCCTTTATGCAAAGAGATCTTTTGCAGCCTGTTAAATCAATTAGTCATTGCTGTGATTAATATACAAATCATGCACACTGTACCTTGAAATCTTTGAATAATGGTTAGACATTCTAACACAGTGCTGAACACGTTTATAAAGTTTTGTTTACAAATGTCAAAGAGTAATATGATTTTTTATCCAATATAAATTCTTGTTAATAATTTGTTAGATAAGAGGAAAGAAATTTAAGAGCAAATAATTTTAATCAAACGTACTTTTAAGAAATACCAGTTGTATTAACTGTTGATTGTTTTACACAACTGATAAATCTGCATTTTAAATATATTACTGTAGTTATTTTTAAGTATAGATAATGTTGGGAAGTGTAATCAAACTTAAGAAGAAACAAATATATAACAAATAAATGTTCCCCACTTTGTCTTCCCTTTAATTTGCTTTTTTTTCAACTTTTAAGATATAACTCTTGTCTCAGAGATGGACAAGAGGTTCAGTGTTCACAGTTCTGCCTTGTACCTTGCACATTCTAGGAAAGGCTTAGCACTGAAAATATTTGATGGGTTGAGGAAACAAAATCTGTTTTAAGAAATCACTTGGTGTGCTTGCTTGGCAATACAAAAAGAATATATTGATTAATTAAAATACTAAATAGTTTAGATTTTTTCCTACATTTTAAAATGTTTTATCATTGACTGTTTCAAGATCAAATGGCTACACTATAGAAAAGTTAGTTACTAACATTAAAAAACTGACCCTGTTTATTATCTAAAGAAAATATTTCCATGTGGATCTCACAGAGGAAGAGTAGTTGAAAGCAGTGTTGTCTTTAGCAGTAAAATACACAATTGTAATTATCCAGCTAGATTTTCTTATGTATATCTTTTAAACTTGCAAACTAGGTAAACCATGTTTTGAAAGTGAAAGGGTTTTTAAACTGACATCCTTTCTCCATAGGGTACATTAGGACACTTTGACTTATGTGTTAAACTGTCATTTACCACTGATGTGAAAAAGCTAAGTGGTAAGTAGGCAGGTAGGTTGTCCTATTCAGTTTCAGTGTCCTAAAGAGTTCTAATATTTTGTATGACAGAGTGATGTATTGTTAAATCCTTATGACTGAAGTTCTACATTTTTATTGTTGAATTACTCACTCAGATTTGGAATTCAGCATTTGAAGAGCTCTAATATTTCTTTGAAATTTCTGAAAGTCCTATAGCTAAGCAGTGATTGCTTTCACAGAACAGTGAACAGGAAAAAAGTTATTCTGATTTACACAGTTTAACACCACAGCATAGCAGAACAAACCAGCCCAGACTTCTTAAACAGTGGATCAACTTGCAGTGTCACAGGAAAACTCAGTAACTTTATCTGGTGCCACTGGCTTAAATCACAAATTGAATGCATACAATATTAGACCTACAGAGCATAGAAGTCAAACAATAATGACTATTTTGTTTCTAAAATTTTACAAATTAAGCATTTCAGCAGTTATGGTATGTACAGTATTTTCATATATTATGTCAATAAGATACAATAAGTCCCCTGGTATAAAAACACAGGAGCAACTAAGATTTCTTCAGATGCAAGTAATGTTTTATAATATTTGGTACAATTCTATGTTGCATCTTTCATTCTGCATCACTGCACCAAATAATGTTTTATTTGTTGAAACATTAGATTCCTTTATTTTTCTGCAAAAAATAACCTTTACTGATAATGATTCAGGAGAACCAAGCTAGCTTACATGACACAGTGATATGATATAATATTTAAGTTACTCAATCTCTGGTTACCACATGGTCAAAGAGTGATACATTAAAGGTAAAATTATTTTCCTTAGTTGTATAAATGTGTGTTTTATTCATTATGAGGTTAAAGGCTACAATCATGATCTGTACCCTTAAGTGTCATAATTATAATATGAGCAGAATCCCCTGGGTCACAGAGTAATACACTGTAATCTGACTGATAGACCATTTTCCTTCTCTCCTCAAAACATGTTTATAAATGAATGGCTGGGTGAAATCTGAATGGTTGGCATATTTATGATCTTATCTTAGACAGGTAAAGCCAGATTAAATTGTGTAAACAAAACCATTTAGATGAAATGCAGACCTTCTGATCAACCAGTAGAAGGTAGAAGGGATTTAGCATCTTCATATTGACCTGTATGAAACCTGGTCATATAGGTCAATTATCCATTATACAAATAAGAATCTCCTTAGTCTGATTCAGCTAAAGACTGTATGAACGTGTAAATTCATGTCTATTCCTACCTAGATAAAAACAAAACATAATGCCTCCTGTACAGTTGTAAACAATAAATAAAACCTGGTCACCTAGGCTGTTACTTTTATTGCATGTTATTATGCAGTATTGCACACTAACAGAGTCAAAAAAGACTTTCAGGGATTCATTTCTAAGTAGATGCACAATTGTTCATCTGGCCTGTGGAACACAGGCATTGTATTTGCATTTGAATCTCAATAAAGACATCTTGAATAGATTAAATATGCCTCTTTTTCTTTGTTTAGTCAGGAGTTACATCTTGAATTAATCACATTTTTAAAATTTCTTTCATGAGAAAACATTCAATGCCGTGATCATGAATACATAATAAAATAATAATATTGTAAAGTGATTATTATCAGACATAAGAATAATTCTTTGCTTTTTTATAGCATTTTTCATCACAAAGGAACTCATTTTACATGGGAAAGGACCCACTTGATCCACAACTGAAGTACACCCCTTGAAAAGTTGTGTGTTTTTCAACATATTTGCAAATATGGCTATTTGATCTTCAATTCAACAATATTGATAAATAAAGGTGATCTAATTTAACAAGTAACAATGAAAAATATTATTTGCAATCATTTATTCAACTCAGACTATTCAAGTCAGAAATGCAATTGTCTGCTCGTGGAAAAAATTAGTACACCCCCTAGCTTCAATAGCTGGTTTTGCCCCTTCTTGTAGGCGTTTCTTGTAATTGTCTATTAGTCTCCTACATCGACTTGGAGACATTTTTGCCCACTTATCCTTACAGAACTTCCTCAACTGTGTGATGTTTGAGGGCTTTCTTGCATGTACTGCCCACTTCAAGTCCCCCCAAGCACTTCTATGGGGTTAAGATCTGGGCTTTGACTTGACCATTCCATAACCTTCCATTTCTTCTTTTTGAGCCATTCTTTTGTGGATTTTCTTGAGTGTTTAGGGTCATTGTCTCGTTGCAAGGTCCACTTACGGTTCAGCTTCAGCTTTTTGACAGATGGCCTCACATTCTCCTCAGGTACTCTCTGGTACAATGTGGAATTCCTGGTTGACTATGATGGCAAGCTGGCCAGGCCCTGAGGCAGAAAAGCAGCCTCAAACCATAATGCTTCCACCACCAGGCTTTACAGTTGGAATGAGGTTTTTTTGGTCAAAGGCAGTTTTTGGTTTTCGCCTAACATAACGTCTGGCAAATAGCTCTACCTTTGTCTCATCTGTCCAGAGTATTGTTCCAATAGTCGTGATCTTCACTTAGGTGATGTCTGGCAATTTTTTTTCTTCTATGCTAGTGCTTCTTCCTTCCTGACCTCGCATGTAGGGCAAAGTTGTGCAGTCTCTTTTGGATGGTTGACTCATGCACTTTGACATTGACTGAGGCAAGACTTGCCTGTAAATCCGTTGATGTTATCCTGGGGTTCTTGGAGACTTCCTGCAGCATCTTTCGGTCAGCTCTTGGGCTGAATTTGATGGGACAACCTGGCCTGGATAGATTGCCAGTGGTTTGACATTTTCTCCATTTGTAGATGATCTTTCGGACAGTGGCTACAAATTGCTTCAAAATGGCTTTAAAACCCTTCCCAGACTCATAGGCATAAACTTTCTAAACTTTGATTAAAAGGGAATATAATATGGAATCGCGTATCTAAAGAAATTAATAACAATATTAATTTAAGGTTTTAGCTATATGTATTTATATACTGTAGCTAGTAGTATTACTGTAATCCACCTTCTTTGTAAACATGTTTTATTACACTATATTAATGTTTTTTTTATATATATTATAACATATTCAATGTTAAGTTATATTAATAATTAAATAAAAACATGAATTAGCAAACGTGAATATTGTCAACTGTTCAACCGATTTAATTCAAAACACTTTATTCAGTGGGGCAATTTAACAGATGCCTCAAGCCTTAAAATGAAATCATATATATTATAATTAGAATCGAGAATAACAAAGCAGTATTAAAAATACCTCTGAAACTTGAGTAATGTCATTATTAACAGTATTAATGTAATAATAATAATTTCTAGCTTTTTGTATCTTTTTCAGAGTCATTTTTTTCTTCGCTTATTAAAATACCTATTTATGAGACACGATGTTTCAGATGTCACAAGCTTTGTGAACAAATGACACAGAGCCTGCAACCCGCTTCGATTCAGACACAGAAGGGTTAAAAATGGGAACTGGTGAGGCAGGCAGAGGGAAGGGGTAGGGGGGGAGGCATCTTCTCACCTCTATGACTAAAGAAAGTGTCAAAGAGAAATGGCTTTAACAACATACAGAGCCGAAAGTTTGGTGCGGTCTTCTCTGCTTTAAATGTACACTCCTTGTGGATTAATTTTAATCTAGAATGTTTGCCCACTAGCTAACACACCAGCTAACACACAGTAGCAATCTGAATACAAAATGTACTTGCAAGAATAGCGATTACAAACATAAAAAAAACATACTTGCTTTATACTGTTATACTGTACAGTGTATGAAAACACTCTATGGTCCCTTTTATCTTGTAAAAATTTATATTTGATATTTGTCAACATATTTACTAAAACTATCCATCTCAGTAATCTCACTGTTAGTCTCACTGTAAGCCCCAGTGCTCACGCAGTGTTCACACTCCCAGTAAAATAAAAAAACAGTTTCCCGCATTGTCGTCTCGCACCAGGGGGAAGGAAAAGTGCCCGCGGTCATTTTTTTCACTGACAAAGTTGTGTTGTGCTAACACAAACTCTGCTTAACAGAGCCACTTGTAAGAGCAACGTGACTTTCTGCTATCTTAACCATTTTTACAGCTTTTAAAGTCATGCAGTGTTTGAGTTAGGGAGGAGTACGTCATTGTATCTTATTTTTTATTTCATTTTTAAAAATAAATATAAGGCAACCAGTAATCAAATGTCCTGTTTTTTAACACTCATTTTTTCCATACTGTAGTTTAAAACCTTGAACAAAGATGTGCAAACAGCACGATGTTGTATTGTTTTAAAGTCACTACAGTATAGCTTTTGGGAAATACATTTATTTGTACTGCATCAAAGCTTAACTCATTCAGAGAGCCTGACATTACAAACTCTGAGTTAAAAGGAACATGTCAATATTCACAATATAATCACAAGCGAACAAGTTGATGGATTCATAACAATAATCATGCAATCCAACTGAAAGAAGGACAATTAAATCAACATGAAAAGACTGTATATAAATCAGTTAAAAACACATTTTATTTGAGTCTTTGTCTAAGCTGTATGTTTTTACTTCTTAATTAAACATTTGAAACACATTAATTTTGTAAACGCAACACACATTCCATATAGAAATAAAATAGTTTTCTACAGGTGTTAAGCAGATTAGGAGGTTGCTGACAAAATTGCGCACCATCCACCAACTGTCTACCACTGCCCAGTTATATATCTTTAATATAAACAACATTTAGTACCTGGTGCAGTTTTTTTATATTTTGTATTAATTGAATTCCAGGCAGGTGTGAGTTCATAAAGCCAGAATTACGTACTATCACAGGTTTGAATCGGAGTGTCTGTTAATAAAACAGAAAACCTTCCAACACATTCAGTATAACTAATACATGATTTCTTTACTTTCCCTCGTTTGTTTAACTTAAAGAATTTTGCAAAGAAATCCTTAATCACAATACCATCACTTAATTTATCCAGATACACAAATTCACACCAGAGCCAACAACAAGCTATAATAGTGGACTATTTTTATGTATTCATTATGTTGTAACAGACGAATAGGTTCTGGATCCCAAGATGAAGTTAAACAGATAAGTTTTATTGCATGCAAGGAACAATAAAACCGAAGTATTGTTCAAAGTGCCGGTACACAACTTACAGTTTTCTGCCGCTTCTGACGGAGCTCATTATTATGGTAATAGAGGGAGGTCACGGTGTTCAGCCAGTTCACAGATTTTGGTCACTCTTAATGGTCAGTGTTAGGTTTCCTTCCCTGGGGTGTTTCCTAGCTGGCATCTGGAATCCTTATCAGTTATCCCCCTTTCCTGCCATACTGTAACTCTAGCCTGTTACTAAGAGGTCCAGTCCTCATGCAGAAAGGAATCAGTTAACCCCTTCTTCACATCTTGTATCTTTCTTCAACTATATAAGAAACAAACCTAAAGTAATACTCTGATTGGGCTTTGAACCATTGGGTGCAGTGCTTTGTCCATTACCACTACAAGAAAATAAAAAAAGTTTTTTAAAAAGAAATGTCAAAATGTGATATTTTAGCTGCTTAGTTACACAATTCCATATTCATATAACTATCAAGTGAATTTAAATCACTACAACATTTGTCTTTTTACAATAACAGCGAGTGGTGTTCTTACTACGTATTCTTAGAAAAGGATAAAACATTATAACTTTTTATGAAGTACACAATATAAGCTTAATAATGTTAGAATAAGCACGTTTAAACCAGAACCCACTGTAAGTTACCAAGTTAAAGACTTGCATGAAATATTTTCGAAAAATTAAAATATTTAAGATTAAGGTGGAAGGTTGTGTACTTTTGTCCAACTGGACATTTTACAAAATATACTGACTTTTTAATGTTTAATGATTAACATGCTGTAATACACAGTTTTAAATTATTAAGAGTCTAAAGAGTATACAACTTAAATTCTTAATTGGAAAAAGATTGTCCTTCAGCAGTGGCTGGGATTCGAAACCGGGTATTTTCTGGCGACAGCTCAAATGCTATACATGAGACGTTAAGCTTTATTAGCTCCACTTTGCAGTTTTACAAGGTGCTTCCGGATACTATTATCATAACATGAGGTATAATGCGCCTTGCCTAACGCAGGTTGATGCAGAGTACTACATGGATTTTGAATGACTGGACCTGTAGGTGTGTACTAACTTTTTCCGCACAAGGAAATTGCATTGCAAAATGTGATTTTTTTAATGTTTTAATGTTATGTTTTAAAATCAGATCACCTTTATCTGTCAGTATTGTTGAAATGACGATCAAATATCCTTTTGTCCAAAAATGTAAAAAAAAAAAAACCTTTTCATGGGGTGTACATACTTTTTCACACCACTGTACATAGGTGCTTATTACACCATAAACAGGGTACACCGAAAAATTGCTTCACCAAGACAATTAAGAAGAACATTAGAAAAAATAGATATTGCAATCCCAGAGTGCATTTTGAGGTGTTTAATGGCTAAGCAGTAAGGACCTTATCGAAACAATACATCCAGCAGACAGATTGCCACCTTTACTTCAGTTGCAACAACATCTTGGTTTCATTAGTTTTCCCTTTCCTTTAATAACGAAGTCCAGCACATGTTATTACAGAAAGACATTTTGATTTTTTAGGAGAGATTGAATTTGTTCATGTAAGTAAACTGAGTCGAGTTTGAGGTAAGTGAATTGATTCAAAAGTTTCATTAAATAATTCTTGGAATATAACTGCCAGTGAATTGAGTCTGAGAATTTAAGATGGATAGTCTTGGTAGTTTTCCTTCTTCTGAAAGGAAAGATATTTAATCTTTTTATTGCATTCATTTTTGAATCTCAGAAATGGATCTTCATTTCAACAAGATTGTCAATCTTGTTGACAAATGCAAATTTATTTTTGAAAAATATCACAGAGGAAATCTAATATACACATAGTTTGATGAGAGTCAGATGATTAAATGAGCACTATAGTGTACAGTTGTCTCTTGCAGAGTATAAAGAAGCAACAAGTAGAAATATTGTACACTAATTTTATTTCACATACCTGTTACAATAATTGTGTACATAATAGAATGATTGTGATATTGAATTAAGATTTTATTTTGAAATAAACATCTCAAAGGTAAAGAAAAGTACAGTTAATGATTACTGGAGAACTAATAGAAAATGAATAATGACTCAACATTTGGTGATTAACTTACTGCAGAACATTTTTTCTTTTACAGCACTAAGAAAGTTTGTGAAACCCCAATATACTGGGAATTACACTTTATTACAATGATATTTAATTTTTTTTCTCACCATTGCTCATATTTATCAATTCAATGTTTTTGAGATTTGAAAAAAAATGTAAGAAAAAGATTGAATAATTATGAATGAATGTATGTGAAATGAGTGAATCTCTAGATACTTAGCCAAATTAAAGAGATTAGAAGCAGATAGATAACTTATTTGGTAAGAAGTAAACAATGACCGAGTTTGGGCAGCCCTGATAATAGTCAGATCCACTGTGAGTTTGGTCTTCATCATACAGGTTAGTGGCATCATGACATCATGTCTTAATCAAAAGCTATTTCAGAGGACCTCAATTAATATTAGATGATGCTCATCAATATGGAGATAGGTAGGTGCCTTTTCAGGCCATAAAAGCTCATGGAGACGGGGGAAACAAGGGCCACCACCATTTTCTTGACCATCTGACACTGGAAGGGGAGGTGATATGGTAGGTATTGTGCTCCGGCCGGTACTCATTTGGAAAGGCTGAGTAGACCTGGGAGCTATCTGAAAAGAATTAGAGCAAGCTACTTCACTTGGCCCTATGTGGGATTGAACCCAGGTCCTTCCAGTGAGGCGCTAGACACCCTTTCTGTCTGAGCTACCATGGCTCCACCATCAATCATCAAGGGTTATAAAAATATTTCCAAACATCTGGGGCTCCAGCCAACTACTGTCTCATTGTCTACAGATGGAAATTACTCAAGACCATGCTGAATAAGCCAAGGACTAGTACTGTCGTGCCAAAATTCTCCCAAGAGCCACCCAGAAATCCATACTTCAATGTAGGAAGTCACAAAAACAAAGAAATGGCTAAGGACCTTAATGTCTCATTAACTGCAGCTAAAGTCAGTTCTCATGCCTCAGGTGTCAAGAAAACTAAATGGGATTGTTTGTTATGGAAAGACAGCCAGAAGAAATCATTGCATTCTAAAAAGAACATTGTTGCACATATCCAGTTCATCAAAGAACACCTAGACAATACAGAAGAATATTGGATGTTGTCAGAAAAGACAAGTCATAATTTGAACATTTATACCACCAGACTGCTTTGTTAAGGGATGCAAAGATTATGAGAAATCTTTAATAACACTTAATTCTAAGTGAAATAATAATGTCCCTACTCAGGCAATAGTTGTTACTATACACTGCCTGAGTGTATAGTAACCAACTGCACATTGGTTAACATGAATTATTTATAAAAAGTCTAGTATAGGTCTAGTTCACTCTGAGACTACCTGTCACGAACAGTTCTTTCCGAGCCCTATGCAGACGACGTGATCCGGAATTGTGAAGATACACTAGGGAGAAAGTCATGCAGGAAAGGATCTGGATACAGGGGGGCGTGTCCGAGGTGAGCAGGTGTCCTGGGGAAGTCAGTCCGGGCGAACAAACAAAGCCAAAGTCCAAACGGGGAATCCAAATGGAAGAGTAGAATCCAAAGCCAGGAGATCCATCCAAGGGTTAAAAGCTTGAGCCGGGTCAGGACCGGTGGGGCAGGGAATCAGGAACAGAAGGTTAAAACCATAACGGAGCCAGATGCAGCAGGACCCCAGCCTCTCATGAAACGTGATTCAATGAGGAACCAGGAGTGAAGTCTGCGTCTGGCTTTTAAGGGGGAGCGGGACTAGGGAACAGGTGCAGACAATGGGAGAAAACAAGGAAGGGCTGGAGCGCCCTTAAGAGGAGGGGTTATCGATCGTGACACTACCTGTGCCTACTAAACCTTACATAAACCTACTGGATGACTTTCCGTAGTGTTTCTATGTTATAAGTTGTAAGTTGTGATGTTCTGGAAATCTTGTGTTGGCCTGAAGGTTTTCACTGGTGTCTGGTATAATAGCTGCATGGTGAAAATGAACGGACATGGGATTTCTTATTTGAAAAGAGATATGAATACAGTGAGAGAAATTTCCATATGATTCCAGGGAGAGGAGGCCGCTAGAAAAGCAATGGAGTAATGCTACACAAGAAGAGAGGAAGGGCACCAATGTGCTGGAAACAAATATCAACAGTGAATGTGAGAAAACTATTATGGAAAAAGGAGCAAGCAGTGTTTGACAAGGATCCAGCATGCCCCCTGTGTACAAAATCTCAGACACATTCTTACAAAGTGAGCAAAATGAGGCTTTCCCAATTGTTGGTACACCAGGCAACACAATCAAGTACTGAAGAACCAGCAGCACTATAGGAAAAAAAGGAGTGGTTGTAGCAGCAAAGTCATCTCACTAACTTGTTTTCATCCATGAAGGGTAGGAATGTCAAAAGCCAGAATCTGGACAGCTGAACCCAGCCTGGGACTGGAAGATGTTGGCACATGTAAGACAGACTAACAGATCCATTAGAGCTCGTTGATAGTTGATACCATTTTAAAATCAGACTTGGCGGTCTAACTCACTACATCTCACCTACTTTGTGGAACAGTGCCATGGGAGGTTCTGGTAGATCACGTGAAAGGAAGAACCTATGGTATGATAAGTTAGCAATTGAAGCAGACAACTAGGCTGAAAAGTAAAGGTTTGCCTGGTAGAGGTACTGTAGGATGCAGTGAATCTGTGGCAACATCTTACACCAGGCTAAAAGGAGCTTGGAATCTGTGGCAAGTCCTTACTATTAACTATCAGAGCTGTTTCAGAAGCTGAAGAGAGAGGTAGCCAATGCCACTGACGGGTGGATGAAAATGTTTCCGAGGCCCAATGTGAGCACAGCATGACAACCAAAACAACATTCTTAGACACAGCTCACATCATCTAAAGGAAGTATGTCATGCAATTTCATTTGTTCTGCGTGCTCCAAATCTATTAGTGGAGGTCATCAGTGTCAAGATTGTAGGCATCATGCTGGTGTTATGTAAGGCTATAATTTTAGTATAAGGAGGTAGAAGAATGTATTTAATGTTTTGTGCCTCTATGCATTAACAAGCAAAATGTCTTTAATGGTTCACAATTGTGAAAATGAAACATGTCAAATGAATCTGACAAATGATTCCCACCAGTTCAGCAAGGTGCAACAGTTTAAGTTCCTGCCCCTAAGGTTGATAGAGGAAGAGAAGATGCTCACAATGTTTTGGCCATTGTCATGGATATGAGAAATGATGGGTTTCATCACCTGGGTACAAGACAAGGAATTTTAAACCTACTGTATGTGAGATTGCAGTTCATAGAATGTCAGAAAGGATTCATAGGATTATAAGAAGTCCCAGTGGACAAAACACTATCTCTCAGATGAGCAGGCTCCTCTTCTTTCTCCCACTAAACTTGCAATCTGAAATTTCCTACCAAGTGACTGCAAGATATAGCCAGCAGCTATATCACCCTGCAACTCACAACTGGCAACCGACTGAATCTAAGCAAGTATGAGCCAGCACCTGGATGGGAGACTAAGGTTGCTGCTTGAAGAAGTGTTAATGGGGCCAGTAGGGGGCACTCAACCTGCAGTCTGTGTGGGTCCTAATCCCCCAGTAAAGTGACAGGGACACTATACCTGTAAAAAGATGCTGTCCTTCGGATGAGACAAAACTGAGGTCTTAATTCTCTGTGATCATTAAAAATCCCAGGGCATTTCTCAAAAAGAGAATTTCCCATTGGCCTTACCAGTCATGGCCTCATCTATCAATTGGCTTCTTGGTTTGTAACACAGCAGAGGTACATAGGCTTTTTAGGAAAATCGATATTAGGAAAAGTGTGGGTCCAGATAATGTGTGTGCTAGGATTCTACAATCTTGTGCACATCAGCTTGCAATATTTTTAGTTTTCTCTTCCAGTTGTCCTTAATCTTACAGATCATTCCCTCTCTGAGGAAGAAATCCCTAGTTAACAGCTACAGGCCGGTTGCTCTCACATTTCTCCCTGTGAAAACTCTTGAGAAAATAGTGAAGAAACACATCACAAAGAGCACACAAGCCCTCATCAACCCTGTACAGTTTGCATACAGGGAAAGGAGGGGAGCGGATGATGCAATAAACACATTGTTAAATCTGGTCTATCTTGAACAACCAGGGACCTTTGTAAAAATTGTATTTGTTGACTTCTTCTCATCTTTCAATGCAATACAACCACTGTTGTTTGCGCAGAAACTCTCAAAGTATTCTGAATCTGAATGGTAACTTGATAAGGTGGGCGCTAGACTTCCTAACTAACAGGTCTCAACAGGTTGAATTGGGGAAGTGCTTATCTGACATTCTCTACACATTAATTAGATCACCACAGGGCTGTGTCTTGTCCCCTCTGCTGTATATTTTGTACACTAATGATTGCATAAGCAAACACACAGATAAACATCTCATTAAGATTGCTGATGACACAGTCCTGGTCAGTTTATTAAAGGACACGGAATACCATCATGGGCCCATTCTAAATTATTTTACTAACTGGTGCAACGAGTTCTCCCTAAATTTAAATGTTTACAAAAACAAAGGAACTGGTTATTGATTTTAGGAAAAAAAACAACACCCCCTCAACCCATTATAATTGATGGTCAGCCTGTTGAAATTGTTGATGACTACTGGTCATTGACAAAAACCTAAAATGGGACAGATGTTGTGACATTATAAAAAAGGCCAACAGAGACTCTTCTTTCTTAGAAAACTCAGCTACTTTAAGGTAGATACAACTATTCTTACACTTTTCTACAAATCATTAATTGAAAGTGTCTTAACATCTTCACTTTCCGGTTTGGCAACCTAAGTACCGGTAATTGTAAAAAGGCTGGCAAAATAATCCGGAATAATTAAATCAACTTAAGTATCTTTTATAAACAGAAGGTGACTAAGAAAGCCAAAAGCATAATTGATAAGACTTTATTGATCCCGAAGGGAAATTGATGTGTTACAGCAGCCCAAGACAAGCAAAAAAATCATGGAGTGTGTGTCTAGTTTTTTCTAGTTTTGCGATATCTTTCAATATTTTTGAGAAAACTCAGCAAGTAATTTGATAGTTGCCTTAAGTTTAGTTTATTTATAATTAGTACACCTAACTTCCCTGAGCATATCTCTACACTTTCCTCTAAACATATCATGCAGTCCTGTACAGACAAATTTATAAGGAGTGAGCATCAAAAACAGAGAAAGATTATGTGGAGTTCAATTACATGGATTTTCGTTTGGACTATTCCTTATGGCCACACATTACTAACCTTATCAAAGTATTGTATATAACAAGGTCACACCTTGTTAAGATATAACGTATTTGAGAATTTTCAGGTTCTTTTCCTCAAGTTTTATTTAGCCCTGTTCAAAGCATTGAGTCATTGAATCACTGGGAGTTGATTTAGCTGCCTCATAAAACCCAGAAATGTTTTTGTGAATATGTAAAGACTTGATGACTCAAAGTATACAAATGTAAATATTCTCATGAATGCTGTTTCAACTGTCATAATGGAAGAAAAATCACAGGGTTGTGTAAGTGTCATTTATTAAACTTAAGCGTCAGGGTTTTAAAAATATGCAAGTACTTAAGTCGACATTGGACTTAAGCACATTCTCCTACCTCCCTAACTGCTGAAGATAACTTAAAAAAATACAATTGGTCACTTACAATTGTAACATGCTTTTCTATGCTTTCCTGTGCTTACAAGATTGGTATTGTTCCAAAATCACACAGATTCTCCTACTGCCCTATTTGCTGGAGATAACTTTTAAATACAATTCACCACTTACGTTTGTAGCACGCATTCCTATACAATGGTATAGTATTACATAGTAGCTCTTGTGTCCACTTAAATATTAGCACACTGTATCGTAGTACGAGGCACGTGAATTCCTTGTTCTCTGGGACAGCTTTGGTGAAAAGAATAATAATCTAGTCACACTTGATTAAACATATGTTTATTAATGATGACAAGAGAAACACTACATTACACACAATTAAACATACGACACAAAAATCCTACATTTACAGAATGTAAAAGGCATTTTAAGGCAGAGGCCTAACACTTGCATCTTTCTTGTCTGCATTATCCAAGAGACATATGTTCCATTATACTGTTCCATACTCTGACCACCTGCAGCAAGAAACAGCATAAGGGGAGGGAGAGTGCAAATGAGCTTACTAATCTCTGGCTGAAGGCTGTACATATACATATCATAATCTTTCTAGCCAAAACTCCAGAACTTAAAGGGAAAGGGGTAGGAATGTCCAGGTGATAACTGGGGCTATCTGAGGAGCCAGGTATATACAGATAGCCAGGTATCACTGTGTACTGTGTCTCCTTATTTTGTCATTTGTTTCTCCTCTCTGTCCCTCTGATCAAGGTCATTTCAGCTCAGCACCCACATAAATCTAATGTGTCACTTCTCACTCTGTGGTAATTGATTGTGTCTATGAAAAAAATACTGTTTGCACTATGTGACAGGAAAACATTAAAAGAGAAGGAAAATATACACAAAAGAAAAAAAGCACAGGCCATCATTACTAAACTAGTAAACATACAGTAGTCCCCAAGCCACTACCATATTCCTACTTTTATCACCCTATGACATAAGCACTTTTCTCATTTCATTCTGGTACATCATTATAAACATTTAATTTCTATGTTCATGGGATGGCCATTTGGCAAACGTTGGCTGAAATAGTTGATTTATTTCAGGAAATTCTCCAGGGATTAATGTAAGCAAGTTAAAACATATCTTTCAGTTATATAACCACATACAGTTTGATCCTGATGAGCACAAAGCAGTAATGTTGTGCAAAATTGATTTTGTTTTTCTTAGCAAAATTTAACAGTACACAAACATTTTGGTGTTCATTATTTTAATAATAATAATAAACTTAATTTTATATAGCACCTTTAAAGGTGACTTCTCAAAGCGCTTTACAGGATGACAACAATAAATAAGAAGAATACACAAGATAAGACACAATTACAATATATAGAGGAGACAGTGGATGGTGGTACTAAGAAAAGCAGAGGGGTGAAGAATGGAACCAGTTAAGTAAAGGCTTTTCTGAAGAAGAGGGTTTTGAGTCTGGATTTGAAGGAGTTTAGAGAAGGTGAGTCTTGGGGGCAACACAGGAGAAGGCCCTGTCACCCATACAATGTAGACGGGCTTGGGGGACAGTAAGGAGAGCAGAATTAGAAGAGCGAAGGTTGCGAGGTGGGGAGTAGGGTGATAAAAGTTCAGACAGGTACACGGAATTTGACCAGAAGCCAGTGCAAGGACTCCAAGATAGAAGTAATGTGAACACTTGCACTAGACCTGGTCAGGATTCTGGCTGCTGAGTTTTGGACATACTGCAGTTTGTTCAGAGTAGATTTAGATACCACAGCGAGTAGAGCATTACAGTAGTCTATTCGAGAGAACACAAATGTGTTGATCAGCTTTTCAGCCACAGTTAGTGATAGCATAGGACATAGTCCAGCGATATTTCTGAGGTGAAAAAAATATGTTTTGACAGTATGCTGTACATGTGGGTCGAATGTTAAGCCAGAATCGAATATAACCCCAAGGTACAGTACAGAACCATCTACAGAAAGGGTTACAGGACTGGCTTTACGAAGTTGATGGGGGGTGCCAATAAGCATGACTTCAGTCTTGTCGCAGTTAAGATGAAGGAAGTTTTGAGTCATCCAAATTTTTATGTCAGAGGTGCAATTAGATAGAATAGAGACAGCCACATCAGTGTCAGGTTTGGTATGGATGTATATTTGAGTATCATCAGCGTAAAAATGAAAGCTGAGGCCATGTGATCTTAAAAGCTGACCAAGTGGAAACATGTAAATGCTGAAGAGCAAGGGGCCCAGTATTGAGCCCTGAGGAACACCAGACTTAACAAGACCAGTTTCAGACCTGTACCCATTAAGAGAGACAAAATGACAGCGATCAGTGAGGTAAGATTTGAACCATTTGAGAGCAGTGTCAGAAACTCCAAACACAGTCTCAAGTCAAGAAAGTAAGATGTTATGGTCAACAGTGTCAAAAGCAGCACCGGGATCAAGACAGATGAGTATAGAAAGAGAACCAGAATCAGCAGCTATTGGAAGATCGTTAGTGACTTTGACCAGGGCAGTTTCTGTGCTGTGAAGTTGACGGAAGCCATATTGGAGGGGTTCGAAAAGGTTGTTTGTCATGAGGTGGTTATGTAACTGAAGTGTGATAGCACGTTCTAGAATTTTAGCAAGAAATGGTAAGTTGGAGATGGGGCAAAATTGTTAAGGTTGTCGAGAGCCATGTTAGGCTTTTTTGGCCCGGGGGTAATGGCAGCAGTTTTGAGGACTTTTGGTACAATGTCAGTGCTCATGGATTCATGTATAATATTGAGGACAATGGGACAGAGAGAAGAGAAACAGGACTGAAATAAAGTGGTGGGAATGGGATCTAAAATAGATGTGTTGGGTTTCATGCGTGTAACTAGTTTATTGAGAGAAGCAGAGTCAAGAAGAGAGAAGCTGGAGAGAAGGGAACTAGAGAAGTTGGATGAGGAGGGAGGAGGAATGGAAATGATATGCGTAATGGAGAGAATGTGATGTCAGTTGTTGTCAATCTTAGAACTAAAGAAATCTAAGAATGTGTTGCAAACTTGTGATGAGGCAGGTAATGTGGTGGGGCAGTTTGGCTTGAGCAGTCTGTTGATGGTGGAGATAAGATGTCTGGGGTTGTTTTGGTGATTTTCAATGATGTGAGAGAAGTAGGTAGATCTTGCAGACTCTATAGTAACCTTATATTGAGATAAGTAATCTCTCCAAGCCTGATAATGTACATTTAGGCCAGAAAGACCCCAACTACGTCAATTTTGCGAGAGGCTGCCTTCATGGATTGCAGATGGTCATTGTACCAGGGGGCAGGGCGAGAGAAGGAGATGGTTCGGGTTTTTAAAGGAGCAAAGGTGTCGAGGGTAGATAAAAGAGCACTGTCAAGTAACTGTATTTTGTCCTCTAGAGCAGTGGTTCTCAAACTTTTTGGACCAAGTACCACCCCTAATCCAACCAAAGCATCCAAGTACCACCTACAAGTCATCATCTCATAGGAACCCCAGAAATTCTTAATGACCAACATGAGTGTGCGTACACACACACTCACACATACATATAATAAATATTATTATAATAAACTTTATTTGATATAGCGCCTTTAAAGGTGGCTTCTCAAAGTGTTTTACAGAAAAAAAAACATTAACAACAACTAATAAAAAAGCACCATTTCAGTGAGAGGGGTGAGCCTGTTTAGTTGAGCAAAGCAGATGTGAATTAATTTTTCAAGCCTTGATACAATTCACAACAGAGTCTGATAGATTTTAAATCGTCAGGCATTTTCTTGACGGCAAAGGTCTCGCGGTGGATGTTGTAATGTGTACAATAATTTCTGGAGCAGCCTATCTAATTCATGCAACTACACCGTTATGCTGGCTTGTCATCGCTCTAGCACCGTCTGTACAAACTCAGACGCATTTTATCCAGTCGAGGCCATTCTCTACGATAAATTCATTCAGAAGCTGAAATACTGTATGTGCTCTCCTGTAGTTCCTGTTGGTAGCAGTTTACAGAACAGAAAGTCTTCATGGGACATGCCCTCAAACTCGTATCTAACGTAAACGAGCAAATTGCAATTAGATGAGTCTGTAGTAGATTTGGTCAGTGAAAAACATCTGCTCATCTTAACGCGCTCTATCAGTGTACTTTTGATATAATCCTTCATTTCAACAATTCTATGAATGACTGTGTCTTTCAGGGGGGGCAGTAGGTCGAGCTGTTTAGCAGCTTTTTCTCTACACATAATACGTGTCAGCTCTTTTGCCAACGGTAAATAAGGTTCTTCAAAAATAGTGTAGCTTACCTGCTTTAGCAATACGAAAGCTTGCATTTTTCTGCGTTTCCGTTTTTATTTTCGTATTTATTTAAAGTTTTTATTTCATGCGCATGGGAGCGAAACACAGAGACACTCGGTGTATTTTTCTCAAATTAGAACAGTTCTTCAATATTTTTCTGTTATTACGCTTTCGTGTGCTCACAAGATTACCTGCGTTCGTAGCACGTATTTCTATGCATTCCTGTGTTTACAACGTTGGCATTGTTCCAAAATCACGCACATTCTCCTTTCTCCCTATTTGCTGGAGATACAGTAGCTTTTTTTAAATACAATTGGTCACTTGCATCCGTAGCACGCATTCCTATAGAGTGGTATAGAATTACAGAGTATCTCTTGTGTCCACTGAAGTATTAGCGTGCACTGTATCGTAGTACGTAGGCTGCGTATTCGACACGTATTAAAATACAAAATCTGAAAACCCGTCCCGATTTTTCAGCACACACGACACAGTTCCAGGGTCATTTGGCGTACCACTTGGTGGCACTCCACGTACCACTGCCGGTACGCGTACCACAGTTTGAGAACCACTGCTCTAGAGGGTCAAAGGAAGAGAAACAAGATAAGGAGTACAGAACAGAATTTGCAAACCCTGGGTGGTCAATTGATCGCCAGTTTAGGGAATTTACAGAGCGTGGGGGGGAAGTGTTAGAAACAGGTAATTCCAGATTGAAAAGATTGGCTAAGTGGTCAGAGAGGCCTAGATCAAGGGAAGAGCAATGGGAGACAAAAGAGTCATTGGCAATAATTAAATCTAAGGTGTGTCCTTTGTTATGTGTAGGGGTACAAACAAACTGAGTAAGATCAAAGCATCCCAATAGAGAAAGGAAGTCTTTAGCCAGACTGGAAGACCTTCGATGTGTATATTAAAGTCCCCTAGAATAAGGATCCTTTTAAACTTAAGGCATAAGAATGAGAGAAAATCAGCAAACTTACCTAAGAAGGCTTCACTGGGTTTGGGTGGTCTATAAACTGTGGCAATAATAGTAGACTGGGGGATAGAAACATTTAAAATAAGACACTCAAAAGAAGAGGGACGAGGTATAGTAATAGGACTTAGACTGTAAAAAAGGTTGTAAATAATAATGAGGCCCCCGCCTCTGCCTGAAAGACGCAGAAGGTCAAACAAACTATACCCAGGTGGAACAAGTTGGTTGAACAGGAGTCAATTGTTTTGTTTGTGCCAGGTTTCGGTTAAGCACAGAAGGTCCAGTTTTTTTTCTTTGATTAATTCACATAAAAGAAGAGCCTTGTTGTTTATTGAACGGTTATTGAGTAGCGCTGATCTGGCCAGTCTTGGTGATTCAGGGGGAAGCGGAGTGCGCTCCAGGTGCAGTAGTAAGAGGAGATTTTTGAGGTCGGCGCTGGTACGGGATGGACTTACAGTCGTGTGCCGAAAGGCAGGGATAGACACTCCACTGGCAGACAAATGAAAGAAAGTAGCTTTGTTTTAGTTGAAGAAGTTGCAGTGCAGTGTACCTCAGAGACATGATCGATGAATCAAGACAGGAACGAAATCCAGAGTAAGGCAGTAGCAAGTGGTGAAGGTCTTCAGTTCATAATGCAAGTGGAAGTCGCATTTGTGAATTTGTAACATATAACGTGGATAACGTGAAATCAGTGTTGCGGAAAAGAAAAAGGAAAAAAGAACATAATAATTATAATATTAATAATAATAATTGCTTACACTGATATAGTGCTTTTCTGGTCACTCCACTCAAAGCGCTTTACAGGTAATGGGGACTCCCCTCCACCACTACCAATGTGCAGCATCCACCCGGATGATGCGATGGCAGCCATAGTGCGCCAGAACGCTCACCACACATCAGCTATCAGTGGGGAGGAGAGCAGAGTAATGAAGCCAATTCATAGATGAGGATTATTAGGAGGCCATGATTCGTAAGGGCCAATGGGAAATTTGGCCACGACGCCAGGGTTACACCCCTACTCTTTTCGAGAAACGCCCTGGGATTTTTAATGACCACATAGAGTCAGGACCTCGGTTTTGCATCTCATCTGAAGGACGGCGCCCATTTAGTATAGTGTCCCTGTCACTATTATGGGGCATTAGTACCTACATGGACCGCAAGGTGAGCGCCCCCTGCTGGCCCCACTAACACCACTTCCAGCAGCAACCTTAGTTTTTCCCAGGAGGTCTCCCTTCCAGGTACTGACCAGGCTCACACCTGCTTAGCTTCAGTGGGTTGCCAGTTGCAAGTTTCAGGGTGATATGGCTGCTGGTGATAAATAAAATAAGTAGAAAAAAATGAAAAACTTGAGAGGAGCGGCAGCCAAAAGCGCCAGCGTTCCCTCTCGACTGGAACCGGGAATTTTGTTAGAAGCTTCACTGTGACACTTGAATTAATAGTTTTAAAACGTTTCTATTGTTTGATGCCATCCATCAAATCCATTCTCAATAAATGCAGATTCCTATTTTATAGAAAATGTTATTATGCCCCTATCCCATTTTGACAATTTTTGCAAAAAAATATTACCTTCTCATCACTCAAGATGAGCTTCCATGTGAATTTTGATGTCCAATTTTGCTCAATATCTTAGGTTTTGCTCCAGTACTGATGCTGGCTTCTGTAACAATTGGAAATTGCCAGAGTACTTGATTAGTTTTAACTTCGTTTCCGTAGCAGCTTCTCAGTGCTGGGTCCCGACATATGAGAGAGAAAGCTTTTGCCTTGGTTTACTTAACAGCTTGTTTTGGCCTCAGGCAGCTCTGCCAAAGCTGTACCCAGCTGACTTTGGTCTTTAAAATGTTCTGTGCACAGTTTGTCTCCCTGCTATAGCTTTGGTCAGAATATTCTGGAAGTTCACAAAAAGAAAGTGTCCAACTCTTTGCTAATTTCATTGATCAGGTAAAATAACTGTGGGTTCATGAACACAAGATTTCTTCTGCCTGAGAATATCTTGGGTAGAAATCTGTACTTTACTGTCTCACTCTCTCAGCCTGGAATCTAGGAGAAAAGCTTACGTTCTGACTTGGACTGGTTGCAGTCATGTGGTTATAAAAGTCAGATTTGACAGTTAAGAGAGATATTGAGAGAGCCAGTGGTTAACTCAAGAGTCTTGTGTTCCAGTTTATATTGGTGACATCACCAGTAAATGATTTGCCAAGATGCTATCAGGTGTGGTTCTGGTACCCTCTCTACAGATCCACAATTGGTGGATCTCCCTTTGGGTGATGGACACTGACCTTTGACCTGTGATTTTTGGGAATTAACCAGTCTGGAGACATGCTGGAGCCCACTTGCTCTATACTGTGTATACTGATGGAAAAAAGAAACGCAACAGCTCCTCCTCCACACTCTGGCCCTCCCGTCTTTTTGACTTTTGTTAGCTCTT
Organism: Lepisosteus platostomus; assembly: GCF_059453375.1. Taxonomy (NCBI): domain Eukaryota; kingdom Metazoa; phylum Chordata; class Actinopteri; order Semionotiformes; family Lepisosteidae; genus Lepisosteus; species Lepisosteus platostomus. The sequence continues at coordinate 35,089,215 of NC_142612.1, forward strand.
AATCGACAGAAACCAACAGAAAATAATCTGTAAAATCTACAGGGCTTTAGCCATAATTTATTTAGTAATAATAGAGAATCTTTTCTGTTCAATCATGTCTGAAATCCAGGGTTGTTCTGCTTTTGTAATTCAATTTCACTGTATAATATTTTGCACACTAGTTAATACTTTTAATTTTAGTCAGGCCTTCCTTAGATCAGTAAAGCCTTCAAAATATAATAAATAATGACAATAACGTCTGTATTTATTTGATAGAGTACATCATAAATGAAAATGTTTCAAAATATTTTTTTATTCTCAATCGTTTACTTGTTTAGCGTTCAAACGCAGACAATGATTGCAATAAATGTGTAAGACTACCGAGTTACACAACTAGTTACTACTCATCTTTTTTCTCGGCTAAAAAAATAACTGTTCAGGAACTTTGTCAGCATATCCTTTAAGGCACGCATCCACCGGAAGTCGTCATGGCTCAGGGAGATACAGGAAGTAGCGGGGATGGATGGAGAGAGGAAGTGTTATTGCGATACAGCAGCTTCTTAACAACAACACTGATTTCATTGACGTTTATATGGGGGGCGATTTTTGACAATCGGAGTCCATGGAGTCCCATGAGGAGAAGCCAATAATCTACACAATGGAAAATAAGCCGATAGTAACATGTAAGTTTTTATATCTTTCAGCTGTTTTTAGCACTGACACTATTTGTGAGGCAGACGCTAAAAACTGTCACTAAAGGAATGCGGCTATTCGAGGGTTAAAGGGCCTTCCAGCAATAGTGCTGGATCTCTAACACGCTTGAACATTGGTTATTTTTCTGTATTATTCAAAGAAATCGCGAAATACTGTATCTGATTTGTGAATTAATGGTGCAAAATGTAGGATCTGTTCATATCTACGTTACTCTATACCTGGCGAGGAAGCGCAGCTCGTCCAAGTCCCAGTGCCAAAACGACCAGGCCTCATACTGCTCTGGTCCCCTTTATTAAATGTAAATAGCTTTTTTGTGTCATATTGTCACATAATTCACAATGTAGCGGGATTTTGAAGTTTTCTTGTAGTGTAACTATAATTACACGAGATACAGAGAACTACAGATTCTGAGCAACGATTTCTGTGGTGTAACAATATCGTATGTAAAGGCCCCTATATAATTGTATCCATAAAGTTAATATTAAGCGGCTGAGTCCATCAGTATGAAACTTGTTCAGCAACATTACGAAACTTGCTGAACAGAGCTTTTTTCAGAAAACGCCGAAAAAGCTTGTATGGAGAGTGCTATTTCGCCTGGCCCTCTGTGTATTTGTAGAAAAAAAAAAGCATCTCAAGAAACAAAGTCTTTTGAAAATGAGATTCAATATGATTTAGAGCACACTATCACAGTTCTTACCTGTGGTATGTAATATCTTACATACTGTATGCCCCTGTAGTATGGTTTTTGCAGCTCCCATAATTTTCATGAAGATGTGTGGGGTAAATGGTTTAATTTTTTTGGCTGAGGCCTAAAATAAAATTTTCTTTCAGTTCTTAAAATGTTATTGACCATTTTTTAAGTTTCAGATCCATCACAATCTGTTAGCTAAACACGTGTGTTAAGTAAAATGTGCCCAGTGTTTATGGCAATGTTTACTATGTTTAGTGTCATCCCCACACATCTATGTCTAAATTGACCACGTGTAAAGAGCTGTGTAGATAGAAATTAGTACAATAAAAAACACATCATAAGCTGAGGAGAGACTGCATATTATCTGGTTCCTCATTTACATGCTCCCTCTCGGTCAGATCATGCAGTATTGGGGCATTAACTTTCACAGCTAAGTAGATGACACACAGCTGTATAATCATGCCAAACCTGATGTAACCACCACCTTTGAAAATTTAGACAACTGTCTGGAGGATATCAGGATATGGATAAGGCACATTTTGCTCATACTTATTAATGCCAAAAGAGCTGCCATGCTGATTGGAACACCTAATCAGATCACTACAACTAGTTACTGCAGTCCCATCATCGATTAAAATGTCATCCCCCATCTTTAGTGGTGAGCAATTTGGGTCTGATGCTTCTTTCAATATTTCGGATCATATGAAAAGTGTCAATTAAATTAAAACTTCTCCAGAACAGTGCTGCCACAGTACTCACCGGAGCAAGGAATTCAGACCATATCACCTTTATTCTAGCAAAGCTCCATTACCTCCCTGTCCATCAGAGACTGAATTTTGAAAGTATTGATACTGTTTTTTAAGGCTCTCGCTTTTTAAGGCAACTCACTGACCTTTGTTTTCAAACTTCAATCTGGTCTTTAAAGTCAATTTAATCTGCTTCATGTCCCCAGAACCAGATTATGTATTTATGGGTGACCGTGCCTTCTCAATGTATGCTCTTCGCCTGCCTAATTATTTCAACTAAGGTCTCTAAAAGAGATCTTAAAATCCTTCTCTACTAGCAAGTCTATCAAAATCCAGTATTATAAACTGTTTGATAGCCCATCTTTCTCTTTTTCCTAAAACAACAGAATGGCAAGCTCTCTTAACAAGGTTCAAATACTTAAAATTAATCTGTTCCCAGATTGCTGATAACTCTTAATGATTTACCATTAACCAAGGTAAAACAGACGATTTATTTTATCAATGTGTCTCAGACCCAATCCAACTCACCTCACTTCCTTTTTTGCTTTGAAAGTGCAAATGATTTTTTAAATAATGACTTTTTACTCAAATCTTGAATGCTGAAACTGAATATCAGTATCCAAAAAAGGTGCTTCCACTGAGTATTGACTCAGTGTGCTGAATGCTAATGTAATCTTTGTATATTTTAGTTTTTTTTGCATTTTTTTCTTACATTAAACTTCTTTAACCTATAAAAGTGTGGAGTTTTGTTACATTGTGATTAAAGCTCTTCATTGGATGAAGGTAAATAAAGAGCGCGGGGTCAGCCATTTATATGGCATCCCTGGAGCAACTGGGGTTAAGGGCCTTGCTCAGGGTCCCACGTAGGAGGATACCTCTTTGTGGGATACGAACTGGCAACCTTCCAGCCACAGGCGCAGATCCTTAGCCACAGAGCCACCGCACCGCCATATTTAATATGGATAAGGTGATAGGTAATGCTTTTAATTTTTTGTGAAGTGGTCAAATATATCTCACTCGGCATGTGTTTAGTTTCTTTTACAGCATGTTAATGTATTTCACAGCACCTCCTGATTCTGTGATGTAAGCAATATTCTGTCCTTTTAAATTGGTGGTTTTGGCAGCAGCCCTTCAGGTGTGACCATGAAAATTCAGTTGGACAGTTTTCTTCACATTGTTATCATGCCTGAATGTGAGGTTATGTGTGAGAAGTTTGCAGCCGTTCCATATTGTTTTAACCTATATTCTGTCCCTGTCCTTTTCTGGTTTTAACATTCCATCAATAATGCCATGTTTTGCCGTTGAAGAGGTAAAGCAAACTTGTACCCTGTTGGAGTTTGTATAAGCACAGACACCACATATGGTGAACCTTTAATTGTGCATATTTGCTTTTCATTTGCATTTGAACATTGGTCACTTTTTTAAAAACAGATGTTTTTATCCATAGTAGAATTAAGTGTGTTATTATGAAAACTGCTCACATATTGTCAAAGGATGTGTGCTTAGTTTTTTTTTCTCACAATTATGACAAAAAAACAAGCATTGCATATTCATTGACATCGTTTAATTCATAGATTAATTAGATCAGATCAGATAGAAAGGTATATGCACAGTTTTTTAACTAACAGTACAGTCCACTCAGTCATCAAGAAATGGAAGGTACACAGTGCCATATACAAACTGCTAAGATCTGGTCATCCCTCCACACTGAGAAGCTTGGCAAGGAACTTGAGGGATGTCAGTGTTAGGCCAATGGCAGCTTTGAAAGAGCTATAGAGTTCAGTGCCTGAGCTGAGAAATAGTAAGTAACATATCGAGGTTACTCCACAAAGCTGATCTGTATGACAGAGTGCAACTCCAATACCACATATAGTTTCCAGTATAGCATTTAAGTGATGATGCAGACAAAAACCAAAAGGATTTGTATTCAGATCATACAAAATTTGATTTTTTTTTGTTATTGAAAAGTGTTAGCATTAGACCAAAGTTACAGTGTATCACCCAGTCAACACTATTTCTACAGTTAAGCCTGGTAGTAACATACGGTATCATGTCATGTGGGTGTTTCTTTCAGAAGGGACAGGAAAGCTTGTTGGGACTGAAGGAAAATGGATTGTGCAAAGTATAGTTATTAAGCTGAAACTTTTTTAGTCTGCTAAAGACTTAAAATTGGGGGAAAAATCACTTTTCGGTGGTAATTTGATGCAGAAAATGTTATTTTTAATTTTTAACCAACACTGCCAACTATATACATATATTTTCATATAAATATTAAAGTATGATAATATTTTAATGATATTCTGTAACCTTATTATACTTCATTTTTTCACTTACCAAAATTTTCCTTTAGTTACATGATTTAATATTGTATAATAAGTTAATCTAAAGAAGTAGTATAGCACAGTAAATGAAGCTACCATTTCACCAACATTGGCACCACAAGAGCCACCTATTGATTTTTGGGGGGGCAGTATGAATACCAAATCATAATGCGGAATATGGCACTATAGAAGAGTGGAGGAATCGGGGCTATGGAAAAGCTGTGGCGTTGCAACAGTCCCAGGGACACATTCCTCACTTTAGCACAAGAAAATTAGAGAATCTGTCAGATCCCTAGTAGAACTTTGTTACCATCAAGGAGGATCTGTTGCATGCACCTTGCTTATCTTGACAGTGGGTTTTGACGTACATTTTGAAAGGCTGCATTTGTATGTACAAATTATGGGCACTATTGTCCTCACTCGCACTTCCTCAAGCTCCAGTCTTTACTTAAGACAGTGGTCCCTATGTATGGCATAATTTAAGATAAGTTGCATCTTATCTTCATGTATTCCTAGACATTTAGGCATGTCTTGTGGTTAGGGTAGCACCTTAATTAGATGTATTAGATGTGTTAACTATGATATTAGAACTATGCTAATGATTTTCAAAGCACTTATCTTCATAAGAAGAACTATCCATTGTGAATGCTCTGATCTTTAAGAATATAAAAAAGTTAGAGTTTAGTTATTGATCTGAACATCTTGGCTAGCTGTTTTGTGAAAGAGGACAATGTAATAATGTCAATAACATGGCTGTGTTGCTTGTTCAATTCTCCCACAACCTGTTTGTAAAATAAATGACTCTTGTTCTCAGTTTTAAAAGTACATCCACATAGTTTCCATTTGTGTCATCTGGCTTGAATTTCACTGTTGATTCTGAAGAAGTCTGTAACGTTAATGTTGTCAATACTTTTGACGGTTAAGAAATCATCATAAATGTTTGAGTTTTTTTTGCCTGTTATTGTAGGATGTTCTTTTAAGATTATGAATATATCTGGTGGCTCTTGTCTGGACTAATTCCAGAGCAGCAATAGTGTTTTATGGCATTGTAACTAGAAATTTATAAGATATTCTAGAAGAGTTCTAGATTTAAATTAGACACTTTTCACTATACATCCTAACATCGTTTGCCTTTTTGTTTTTACTTCTTATCATAATGAAAATCACCATCAGCATCAGCTCTTCATGTTAACACAGTAGTCATGGTTTGTCAGTACTGAATATGCCTTTAGGATTCCACTGGGAAGACTAAGACCCTTTGCACTTTGCTGTTGCCAGCAAGTTACTGCACCAAAAAGCACTGTCACCAGAGACCAGAATTAACGAAGAGGACCAAAATATGTGTTCTTCTCTTTCAGGTTCTGGGGATCAGAGTCTGTTCACATCACTGTACCACTGCCTTGCACAGCAACTACCCAGGGAGCCTATGGAATGGAGAAGGTGCCTTTTTTCATTTTTTATGTATAGCACATTTTTTATGTGCAAGATGGTCTGGCTCATGTATTTTGTTGCATTTAGGTGGATTTAAGAACATTCATGCATTATTAGCTAAATTTTTGTGTGTTCTGTAGGATTCAATTAAAAAAAAACTATTTTACCACCTCTGCAACCTTTGTATTTACAGTGCCCTCCAGAATTTTTGGCACACTTGGTAAAGATGAGCAAAAAAGGCTATGACAGAATGTCTTTGTGGTTTATCAGCTTGATTTTACACTGAAATAGGTAAAATTAGTAAAAAAAAAACATTTTTCTCCAAAAAAGTCACAATTATTGGCATCCCCTGCATTTAGTACTTTGTGCACCCTCCCTTTGCGAAGATAACAGCACTGTGTCTTCTCTTATAATGTTGGATGAGGTGGGAGAACACATATAAAGGGATCTGAGACCATACCTCCATACAAAATCTCTCCAGATCCTTCAGAGTCCTTGGTCCTCTTCAGCTCAATCCACAGGTTTTCAGTAGGGTTTAGGTTAGGGGACTGGGATGGCCATTGCAAAAGCTTGATTTTGTGGTCAGTGAACCATTTTTGTGTGGATTTGGAGGTATGCCTCCCAGTCTTAGCCTCTTGGCAGAGGCAGACAGATTTTGATCTAAAAACTCCTGGTATTTGATGGAGTCCATGATGCCATATCCTGACAAGATCCCCAAGGCTTTTGGAAGAAAAACAGCCCCACAACATTACAGATCCACCACTTCACAGTGGGGATAAGGTTCTTTTCTGCATGACCTTGACTCTTTTTATGCCAAGCCCACCCCTGGTTGTATGTATGTTTGTTTATATTCCTCAGTTAATACTTTTTATGATGTTCAGAGACATTATGCTTCTGTTATTTTTATTTTCAGCTACCAAAATGTTAGAAAATTCTAAATTAACGTTCCATATTAAGTGGATTTAAAAGTGGGAAACATAAGGGAAACAGATTAAATTAAGTATTTAAGTACTTAATTAAGTAAGTCAATTAAGTATTGTCTTTGTCAGGTTTTCTGAATGTTTGTCAGACATAAGTTACCCAAATTTTTGAACCCCAGTAAGATAAATTGACCATAATATACTTAAAAGAAATGCCACTTTGAAATACCTGCACATTTTTTAAAACATTTGTGTGTCTTTGTATAATATTTTATTGTTTTTTTCTATTTTATTTCAACATAGAAAGATGTCTAGAGATATAAATAAGGATGTTTAATCAAACTAGTTAAATTGGGGAAATGGTGACCAAAAAGTTAAGTTGGTCTTTCTTAATGGTAAAAGTAGTGATTGCAGTAAGCGGTGGATCTGTTCTGTCCCTATTGAAAGATATCCATGACCCTCTGAATTATTTCTTGAAAGGCTGAAGGAAGGGATAATGGAAGTCCTTATCTAGTTTGTTATATTGATAAAACTGTCAAGTTACACTTCCCTATCATAATACAGTGCCTTGCGAAAGTATTCGGCCCCCTTGAACTTTTCAACCTTTTGCCACATTTCAGGCTTCAAACATAAAGATATAAATTTTTTATTTTATGTGAAGAATCACCAACAAGTGGGACACAATTGTGAAGTGGAACGAAATCTATTGGATTTTTGAAACTTTTTTAACTTAATAAAAAAATGAAAAGTGGGGCGTGCAAAATTATTCGGCCCCCTTGCGTTAATAGTTTGTAGAGCCACCTTTTGCTGCGATTACAGCTGCAAGTCGCTTGGGGTATGTCTCTATCAGTTTTGCACATCGAGAGACTGAAATTCTTGCCCATTCTTCCTTGCAAAACAGCTCGAGCTCAGTGAGGTTGGATGGAGAGCGTTTGTGAACAGCAGTTTTCAGCTCTTTCCACAGATTCTCGATTGGATTCAGGTCTGGACTTTGACTTGGCCATTCAAACACCTGGATACGTTTATTTGTGAACCATTCCTTTGTAGATTTTGCTGTATGTTTGGGATCATTGTCTTGTTGGAAGATAAATCTCTGTCCCAGTTTCAGGTCTTTTGCAGACTCCAACAGGTTTTCATCCAGAATGGTCCTGTATTTGGCTGCATCCATCTTCCCCTCAATTTTAACCATCTTCCCTGTCCCTGCTGAAGAAAAGCAGGCCCAAACCATGATGCTGCCACCACCATGTTTGACAGTGGGGATGGTGTGTTGAGGGTGATGAGCTGTGTTGCTTTTACGCCAAACATATCGTTTTGCATTGTGGCCAAAAAGTTCGATTTTGGTTTCATCTGACCAGAGCACCTTCTTCCACATGTTTGGGGTGTCTCCCAGGTGGCTTGTGGCAAACTTTAGACGAGACTTTTTATGGATATCTTTGAGAAATGGCTTTCTTCTTGCCACTCTTCCATAAAGGCCAGATTTGTGCAGTGTAAGACTGATTGTTGTCCTATGGACAGACTCTCCCACCTCAGCTGTAGTTCTCTGCAGTTCATCCAGAGTGATCATGGGCCTCTTGGCTGCATCTCTGATCAGTCTTCTCCTTGTCTGAGCTGAAAGTTTAGAGGGACGGCCAGGTCTTGGTAGATTTGCAGTGGTCTGATACTCCTTCCATTTCAAGATGATCGCTTGCACAGTGCTCCTTGGGATGTTTGAAGCTTGGGAAATCTTTTTGTATCCAAATCCGGCTTTAAACTTCTCCACAACAGTATTACGGACCTGCCTGGTGTGTTCCTTGGTCTTCATGATGCTCTCTGCGCTTTCAACAGAACCTTGAGACTATCACAGAGCAGGTGCATTTATACAGAGACTTGATTACACACAGGTGGATTCTATTTATCACCATCAGTCATTTAGGACAACATTGGATCATTCAGAGATCCTCGCTGAACTTCTGGAGTGAGTTTGCTGCACTGAAAGTAAAGGGGCCAAATAATTTTGCACGCCCCACTTTTCATTTTTTTATTAGTTAAAAAAGTTTCAAAAATCCAATAGATTTCGTTCCACTTCACAATTGTGTCCCACTTGTTGGTGATTCTTCACATAAAATAAAAAATTTATATCTTTATGTTTGAAGCCTGAAATGTGGCAAAAGGTTGAAAAGTTCAAGGGGGCCGAATACTTTCGCAAGGCACTGTATGCCATTGCTTTAAATTGAAATGCAGGTGGGTATCTCGTGTTGAATGTTAAAAATTGATCCCGTCTTTTAACTCCATGTCATTGCACAAAGCAAAAGGAATGTGCACCCCTGATAAGACACTGTTTTAGTTAAACGATATCATAAGGTATTCAAACATACTTCTTCATCTTTTAATGTTATTTGCAGGTCATATGGACGTCCACCAAAAATGATTCACCTAGAGGCGAACTTTGTCCAGTTTAAAGAAGATCTACTTCCTAAAGAAGGCAATAAAGCTCTTCTTACATTCCCCTTCCTGCACATATACTGGACAGATTGCTGTGTAAGTGTTTAATGTAAACACAGTTAACATTACTGTTTTAAGAAAGAAGACATTTACTTTAAGTATTTTTTGTGAACCACATGATTGCTATGGAATATACCTAAAAAAAACAATGATGAGATTATAGGGCTGTAGTGATTCATAGCCGTTCAGGGACGCCAAATATGTAATGTTTCATAGCCGTTCAGGGACGCCAAATATGTAAGAAAACCGGCTCAGGGATGCCAAATATGTAACGTTGCCATAGCCAAAATGTAATGTAGTGGTTCTCTGAAGGCACCAGTTCTGTAGGGTTTGGGCATTTACTGAGACAATTATTAATTGTAGCAGTAAATCACAAAGTTGATTCTTTTGATGGCTTTAGAGTCCAACCATGCGACATAACTCAAACAACGCACACACACAGGTACTAATACACGAGGATACATTTATTAATACATAAAATATGCATGTAAACCTAACAGATCTTATCGAGAGGGTTATCAGAATACAAAAGATATATATTCAGTCAGTTACAAAGTGTTACACATATCAAGAGGACGTACGTTCAGTATATCATTCATTAAGACCGTTTCGTAAATGAACTTGGTTATAACTTCTACATTAGATACTCAAACAAGTACATAACTCTTAGGAATTAAATTGATATCAACTGGTTGGGATAACAATTGAATTCTCGAGCTGTAATGCATTGAAGTTAAATACTCATCCAATTTCTGGGGATTCAGATGTCCTGCGGGCACAAAGAAACAGTTGCAGGCTGTTGCTGTCCAATCCGCGCTCTCTGGCTCCGTGCCAGGCTGTGCTGTGCGGCTTGCGACGGTGCGCTGCTGATGCTCACTGTTGGCTTTAACTAGCAAAGTTTGTGCACAGGAGAAAAGATGACTGTGGGTCCCAGCAAGTCAGGAAGAGGACCGGTTCGTTCCTGATGAAGAGCTAGTTCTGAATAGTGATTCAGCTGTCCACAGTTCCGACCTGTTCACGAGGTCTGCTGCTGGTTACTCTCTGGCAACCTCCACTCTAGACTCTTAGAACAAAGGAAAGTTCTGGCACTCGGACACACTGGCCGTTCCGTGGTTGTCCGGGCTGAGTCTCAGGATGGTCAGGAGGCGCTCTGCGAGAATGTCCTGCCCTTGGGAGCCTTCTGCTCCTGGGCCGTCCTGCCCTGGAATTCTCCTTTGAATTCCCTTTAGAACAGTCCACAGAATCCTCTCCAGAATCTTACTGAATCTTACTGAATCTCTCAGGCTCTCTGTGTTGCCTGTTTTTACCTGGAGGAATTTCAGCTCGTTGATTGGCTGAAAGTTCCATGGGCATCAGAGTCCCACGTGGGTTACTCGGCCCTACCAGTCCCTGATTGGTTGATCAAGATGAGATATGAGTCACTTACTCCTGACACTTAGTAATGCAGTCCAGATGTCCATCTGGCACTCCCTAGACAGATAGGCGCCAATGGATGACCATTGATCATGATAGCCAGGCTTAGCTAAGTGCATCCCCCTTTGGGAGGTGTCCTTATCAAACCTTAAATCAGCTTGCATGAATAGTTTCTCTGTGGCTGCACCACAGAGATGAACAGAGAAATGGGGCCTCATTTGGGAAGGCTCAGAACACTTAATTCTTTCTTATTAATAAGCCTCGCCGCTACAGGGCTATGCTTAGAAATGTTAGATTTCCACTCACTGACAGACACAGGAAGTCCTTGCTTCCTGGTTTTTAACAGATCAGGTGATCAATTTTCCTCCAGCTTCTGGTCATTTGACAGAGAGCAGCAGCTTGTACCCCCAGAGGAATCTCTCATATTAGCAATTTCATTCATAATGACTGCTTTCCTTATTGAGATACAGTACATTTTTTGGAGGATGATGTCACTCAACCCCTGTACAATGGCCCTGATGACTAAACCAGTATATTTCATTCTATTGTCTGTGTTCAGCATCTGTGAAGATACTTTATGCCACACCCAAATAGTATTCAAATTAAATAACCAGATATGAAATGCTTTAAAGATGTAAGATGATAATCATACATCTTTATGATTGTGAGGTGAGATGAGGTGAGCCCAACTGCTCCAGGGGTGCTGTATAAATGGCTGACCTGCGCGCTGACCCCAAGCTTCTCTCCCTGTCTGTTTGTCTCATGGAGAGCAAGTTGGGGTATGCGAAAAGATAAATTCCTAATATAAGAAATTGTATATGGCCAATAAAGTGATCTTATCTTATACAGGCTATCCCCAGTATACTTAGGGGTTAGGGACGAGAACGTTGCAGCGCATATAACATATAACATAAGTAGGGGAATTGTTTCCGATAGGAACGTGTGTTTAAGAAAGTAAATATGGAGGGTCTGGGAGCATAAGGGAGTAAACTTTACTCATTATTTAATGTGGAAGGCTTTTACTCATGAAAATTAGTGGTATAGGGAACATATGTTATGTAGAGTGTTTCACTTGTAGCTAACTAAAATGTTTAAGTGTCACATTACAAGTCCAGGTATCACTTATAAATAATGCAACTTATAGAGAAATATCTTCTTTGGGCATGATTATCCATAAGTGATAAAGTAATTAGTTTGCCATATTGGTATATTCATTTAAGATATATATATATAACTCATAAAAACTATCATTAGAAATAGTGTTATCATTTCCTTTCAAATTGTGGGTTTGTCTAACCAACAAAGTCAATCACTTTAACTCTTTTTTGTATATGCTGTTCATGCATTCAAAGTTAGCATAATGATTCATTATCTAGGTCATGCAACATCATTGTCTACAAGAAGAATATTTTTTAAACTGATAGAAATATACAAAATAACACACATACACATAATTTAATGTTACAGAAAATGTAAATTGTTGCTAGTGTTTCAACTAAGAATGATTTGTGTAAAAGGAAATACAACATTTTCACTCCCCTTCCCTCACTAACAAGAGTAAAACTAAACAAAAGATAGATACAGAAATATAACATAGCATAATATTAATTATACTAAGCTGTCTAGGAAGCCAAAAAAGGTCAGTTCTTTAATGATTCATTTGAATTACCAATGTCCAGGATATAGAAGGGAGCCTCACAGTAGTTCAGAAATTGTTTCCAATCTTTAAAAAACCTAATAGTACAACTATTGTACATGTATCTAGTTTTCTCCAATAGAAGAAACTGATCCATTGAACAAATATGGGTGGGGCAGCTTGCTTCTAATTCAAAAAGATAAGATCCATTGCAAAAGCCTGTGTGATTTTTATAGTGGAAGATTGTTGGCACACCAAAAACAGCAATAAAAGCAGTGGGTTCAATTTCAAGATGAGAGAAAGACCAGAAATTAATGGAACAAGAACAGCATGGAACAAGAGCTTAAATATAAAAATGGCATGGGCTTGTCCCCATCTGCCACATGTCGGGTTCAAATGAGGAAATATTTTAAAGAGTTTAGATTTATGTATGTAAGCGGTGTATAATTTTAAACTGTATGTACAATACTATACCTGGCAAGGATAGAAGAAGAACTTGAGCTAAAACAGACTTCTCCTGGCTCTTTTCAATTACTGCAGTGCCTATAGGAAGCTTGCACACCCCTTCCAAAGTAACACATTCTGTGTCCCGACAGCCTGAAATCAAGGCACATTAAATAAGAATTTATTTTAACTTTATTTAAACATTCTAACACAAAACCACCAAGTGAAAAACAAATTCTCAGGCATTCTGAAAAGGAATTCAGAATTTCATAGTGGATAGAAATTAATCATAGAAAGATTAATTTTACCTTTTTGCACTAATTAAAATGTTGATGAACCGGTCAGAAAAGCTCAGTTGACCTTATGAATTGCTTCAACTGTCATTCAAATGTAGTAACACAAATTCAAGTAACTTCTTTTAGTGGTTCGCCCTCAGGAAATGCATTTTCTTTTCAAACCAGCTCTGAAGACCACATACATGCAGGAAACTTTAAATGGTCATCTTTAACACATTGTATCCTGAAGGTGACAGGTTGTGTTTCCAGCTGTTGCCTTTAGACATATGGCTGCCTCCCAAACCACTTGTATCATATTTGTCTTTGCTTCCTGACGTGGTTGCACTATACCAGTAACTTTACATTTTAAAATAATGGACACCAGAGTAGAATCTCGTACTTTTAACTTTATTGTAGATATTTTTATTGGCATTCTCCAGAAATTCATTGAGAGCGGTTCTGCTTAATATGGAAAAAATAAAATTGTAGCCATTGGTAAGCCTTACAAATTTGCAATGTAGAAATGTCTGGGGTGCTACATGTCTCTAAAAATATTTCTATTTTGGAAGTAATGAATAAGATAAAATTGTTGAGAGGGTCTTTCTGAACTATTCTGCTGATGCTGTGGTATTTTATAGGATGAACAGAACTGATTTGAACCAGAATGGAAGAATGCTGGACACAAAGGCTACAGGGTTATTCTGTACTGTGTTATATAGGAACTTAGTATAGAATACAGTGGTGTGAAAAAGTGTTTGCCCCCTTCCTGATTTCTTATTTTTTTGCATGTTTGTCACACTGAAATGTTTCAGATCATCAAACTAATTGAAATATTAGACAAAGATAACACAAGTAAACACAAAATGCAGTTTTTAAATGAAGGTTTTTATTATGAAGGGGAAAAAAAAACATCCAAACCTACATGGCCCTGTGTGATAAAGTGATTGCCCCCTAAACCTAATAACTGGTTGGGCCACCCTTGGCAGCAACAACTGCAATCAAGCGTTTGCGATAACCGGCAATGAGTCTTTTACAGCGCTGTGGAGTAATTTTGGCCCACTCATCTTTGCAGAATTGTAATTCAGCCACATTGGAGGGTTTTCGAGCCTTAACTGCTTTTTTAAGGTCATACCACAACATCTCAATTGGATTCAGGTCAGGAATTTGACTAGGCCACTCCAAAGTCTTCATTTTGTTTCATTCAGAGGTGGACTTTCTGGTGTGTTTTGGATCATTGTCCTGCTGCAGAACCCAAGTGCGCTTCAGCTTGAGGTCACGAACAGATGGCCGGACATTCTCCTTCAGGATTTTTTGGTAGACAGCAGAATTCATGGTTCCATTTACCACAGCAAGTCTTCCAGGTCCTGAAGCAGCAAAACAGCCCTAGACCATCACACTACCACCACCATATTTTACTGTTGGTATGATGTTCCTTTTCTGAAATGCTGTGTTACTTTTAAGCCAGATGTAATGGGACACACACCTTCCAAAAAGTTCAACTTTTGTCTCGTCAGTCCACAGAGTATTTTCCCCAAAAGTCTTGGGGATCATCAAGATGTTTTCTGGCAAATCTGAGATGAGCCTTTATGTTCTTTTTGCTCAGCAGTGGTTTTCGTCTTGGAACTCTGCCATGCAGGCCATTTTTGCCCAGTCTCTTTCTTATGGTGGAGTCATGAACACTGACCTTAACTGAGGCAAATGAAGCCTGCAGTTCTTTGGATGTTGTTGTGGGTTTTTTTGTGACCTCTTGGATGAGTCGTCGCTGCGCTCTTGGGGTAATTTTGGTCAGCCGGCCACTCCTGGGAAGGTTCACCACTGTTCCATGTTTTCGCCATTTGTGGATAATGGCTCTTACTATGGTTCGCTGGAGTGGCTCTATAACCTTTTCCAGACTGATAAATCTCAATTACTGTTTCTCATTTGTTCCTGAATTTGATTGGATCGCAGCATGATGTCTTGCTTTTGAGGATCTTTTGGTCTTCTTCACTTTGTCAGGCAGGTACTATTTAAGTGATTTCTTGATTGAGAAGAGGTGTGGCAGTAATCAGGCCTGGGTGTGGCTAGAGAAATTGAACTCAGCTTTCCAAAGATGTGATAAACCACAGTTGATTTATGTTTTAACAGGGGGGGCAATCACTTTTTCACACAGGGCCATGTAGGTTTGGATTTTTTTCCCTTAATAATAAAGACCTTCATTTAAAAACTGCATTTTGTGTTTACTTGTGTTATCTTTGTCTAATATATCAATTTGTTTGATGATCTGAAACATTTCAGTGTGACAAATGTGCAAAAAAATAAGAAATCAGGAAGGGGGCAAACACTTTTTCACACCACTGTATACTATAGCTTTTCTAAGCTATGAAATTTAGTAACCAATTGTATTTAAAAAATATTTTGCAATTAGGGAAGAGGAAGATGGGCATGATCATGGAATGCTGCCAATGTGATAAGTATAGGGAAGTGTGATACATAACAGAAAAGTATTAAAGGACTGTTTTAGTTTAATTGCTTGGAGAAAAATACATTGAGCATTTCTGTGTGTTTCACTCCCATGTGCATGTAATAAGTGCTTCTTTTAACTTCAGAGACGGACTCCTGACTGTCTTTTAAGGGTAGTAGAAAACCTTCTCCCCCACAATTTAGGTTAGAAAGCATAGGTTAAATGTCCATGGACTCTGTTTAGAATCTTCAATTGATTGATTTATCTCCTCAATAAGAGCGGTATAATCTGAAGTTAATGTGCTGTCATAGTTGTAAGAATGAACTGAGGAAAGTAACTTTATCTAAAAAAATAATTAATTAATGAGGCGTGGTAGTGTATGTTTGGGAGGGAAAAAAAGAGAGCTGCCTTGCAAAATGGTGTAAGAAATGCCAAGTGTCAGAGATAGCATAAAATTTAGAAAAGGATTATATAGCTGAAGAAGTATTAGAGATAGGGATTGTCCTAGAGGAGGAATTGTCCAATGTAGGATAAAGGATGCAGTTAAAGCCCCCTCCCAGTAATTAAGTTATGAGATTCCAAATTGAAAAATAAAAGTTTTGTCATCACTTTTAGGGGTATAGACATTTGCTATGATTATTAAAACATAAACATGGAACATTAAAAAGATAACCTGTAACTATTACATTCCTGCCATATGGTTCAAGAGTACTTGAGATGCTATGAAAGATGTCTTTTTTTGTACACGAGAAAGGCTCCCCACGGGCCTTTGCCTGAAAATTGAAATGGAAAAACTGCCCTAACCAACTTCAAAGTAGTTAGAGGTATTAAAGTAGGTCTTTTGTAAGAAGGCCATACATGTTCCAAGTTGTTTGAGATGTTCACACTTTCTTTCAAATCTATATTTATAATGCAAATATAGACATTTTCTCAAAACTACAATGTAAAAATTTAATTACCCTCAATATGCGTACCGATATATGAAGCTTAATATGGGGAAAGACAGCAAAAAAATTCTACAATGTTAACATGGCTATAAATAAGAGCAATGCATAGGCAGAAATAAAGAGATCTGTTTACATGCCTGGTATTGTACTTAAAAAAAAAACAGCATGGAATAATGTACAGTTCACCTGTTCAGATTTTAAAGTCACAATGCAATTATCCCATTGCAAATTAAAAAGAGAGAGCTGAACTTTTCATCTCTTGGTTGTATTGCGGGTGACATACACATTTATCTTGTAAGCAAACTCAGTCTTGACAGCATCCACCAAGAATGTTTTGGTTATCAAAACTCATTCTTGGGGTTCTCAAAGATATTTTGGAAATCTTGAACGAAGCAGAGAAGAACAGCCCATAACGAACAGCAGGGTACTTTTCCTAAAAGTGCTTCACTTCTCCATATTGTAAATACTATGAAATGACATGGCCTCTTCCCCTCACAGAGTTTGAGGTGGAGAGACCTGTGTGCCCTATCCAGCAGAGTTGTGCTGAAAACCTCCACAACAAATGAGAAATAAATTCAGTGGGATGTGGTTCCTCTAGATTCTCTGCAATTCTAATAATTTGGATGTTATTACATCTCGACCTCCAAACTAAATCAGTAGGTTTTGTAATAAGATTGGTTGCTTCACTAGAAACTTTATTTACCTTAGACTCCAGTGACATAACTGATGTTGGTCAGTCATTAGTAGCCTTTTCTAGGTCTTCGAATCTTTTGTACACCCTCTGGGTTGTAGTTTGGTTCTGCCCGAATCAAAGCGATTTCCTTTTGAAAAGTAAATATAATCAAGTCAAATGTTCAAAAAAGTCTGAAGATGTGCAGGCCTCCACATATGGTTATTTTTGTTGCATGACCCAGGCATTAGATGAGGACACACAAATGTAAAATCTTCACATTATAGTGCTCAACAGTATCAACCAAGAAGAAGATTTTTAGTGTTAGATTTCGCTCCTCACAATACTTTTTCATTTGTGAATAACATAATCTGCAAACCATGTACATTGCAGGCTGTTGACTTAAAAATAATATAACTGCAGTGACGTTTTACACACAATTTCTCTATTCATCAATAAGAAACTTATAATAGGGACTGCTGGAATTGCACAATACATATTAAAATTAAAACTATTTTAAAATCTACTATAATTCATTTACGTTAATGTAAATTTTTGCCAAATAATAGTGTCAAAGCTTGTAAATGTACAGCACCTTTGGCCCTAGAGGCTCATAGCTAAAATGTTATCATGATCCTGCCCATAAATCTGTGTTGTTCTGGTTCCCAGGACACTGAGGTATACAAGGCCTCAGTGAAAGATGACATTGTTCGATGGCAGAACACACTCAAGACGTACAACACAGCTGACTGGCTGATTGTGGTGGTGGAGAGCGATGCTAAAAAAAAGAACAAGACCAACATCCTTCCCCGGACATCCATTGTCGATAAAATAAGGAATGATTTCTGTAACAAGCAAAGTGACAGGTACTTTTTACAGTCAAGTTTCTACTGTATAATCAGCCTTAATCTGAATTTTACCTCAAGCAGTGCATTCTGTGTTTGTGTTAGTTTTTGTTTTTGTTAGGTTCTCAGTAAAATCTAATTAAAACGTATTATCTTATGTTGTCTTAAAGAACTCTTTTGTTAATATGTAAATTCTAAATCCCTCCAGAACATTGACAGTTGTGGTTAACTGCTTTTAAATCATTTTCAGAATTGTGTTTTCTTTTTTACATCTTAAACTTGATTTTATAGTGTACATTTTAAAATTTGCGTGCAATATGTTACTTACACTTATTAGCAGCATGGTGGTGTGTTAGACAGCATTTCTGCCTCACAGGGCTGGGGCTCTGGGCTCAATTCTGGATCTGGGGTGCTATCTGCGTGGAGTTTGTATGTTTTCCCTATGTTTGCAAGGGTTTTTGCTGGGTGCTGCAGTTTCCTTCCACCATATAAAGACATACTGGTAGGTTAATTGGCTTCTGGGAAAATTGCCCTGGTGTGAGTGTTTGCATGTCTGCATTTGTGCCTGTGTCTGTCCTGAGATGGACTTGTATATCCTGTCTTGCACTCAATGCTTGCTGGGATAGACTTCAGCTCCTCCGCAGCCTTGAATTAGATGAAGTGGTAAGAAAATAGATGGGTGAACCTTATCAGTTTCTTTCGTCATGTATTTATAGATATAGATTTCTTGGCTTGATCCTCCTGAATTAAGAATGTTTACTTACAATAGCAAAGTCTGCCAGATTCCACTTTTTAGTCGGAAGAATCTTCAAAATGTTCCCAGTTTCATATGGAGTTTTTTGCTGTCTAATGGTTATTTTAATTTTTGGTGAAGGTGTGTGGTACTGTCAGATCCCCTGAAAGACTCCTCACGCTCACAGGAATCTTGGAGTGCATTTCTCACCAAACTCCGGACCCTTCTTCTCATGTCCTTTACCAAAAATCTGGGCAAATTTGAGGATGACATGAGAACCCTGCGTGAGAAACGCACCGATCCAGGCTGGAGCTTCTGTGAATATTTCATGGTCCAGGTTGTAGCTGCAGCACTCTTGTTTGTTGCCGTTGTTTGCTGATTGTAAATTTTTCTTATGACTTACTGTGAGCTTTTTTGTAACATTCAAGTATTTTGAGTTTCAATAAATGTATTTGGTTATGTGGTAGCTAAAATGCTGTACTCTTGTATTGGTTAACCTGAACAATAAGTTGTTTCTAATTGAACATGACCTTAATGTCTTAGTGTTAGAATAAAATTAATCCTCCAATTGAGTACTTACCCTAGTAAGAACAAAGTTTTTTGGGAAAATATAATCATGGTTTATTATATATTGTTATCATTTTCCTCCTTATTTTAATGAAGTTCATAAGGGCTTGAGATGTGATTTCATGTGATATATTGAGTATTTAATACTCTCAGTTCATCTAGCACAGAATATTATCAAGAGTCTCCTGTAGTTCCCAAGCATTGTAACCATTAAATGGATGTAATCGGGTTATTTCGTGATATATTCCTGTGTAGGAGGAGTTGGCCTTTGTTTTTGAAATGCTGCAGCAGTTTGAAGATGCTCTGGTTCAGTATGATGAATTGGATGCCCTTTTCACTCAATATGTTGTGAATTTTGGGGCTGGAGGTAAGAAGTTCCTTTAGACGTCTTTTATACTGTAGCAGTTGATAGGTTTATACAAATGACATAAGATGTTGGAAGAAAGCTCGTAATGGACAGAATGACTGATTGTAATGATAGATATACACCTAGGCAAAGGAAGGCAGTTGCTTTTATTGTGTAGCTCTCCCTTTCTGTAGTTCTTTCTATGTTGTTTTTTGTCTTATAGTATGTTGACCAAGTTTGATTTTTCTTTCAAGGTTTCTGGGGTACTCTTTCATGTCAAGTTTGAAATATAGATATAGTTTAGTACAGTGGTTCTCAAACTTTTTGGACCAAGTACCACCCCTAATCCAAACAAAGCATCCAAGTACCACCTACAAGTCATCATCTCATAGGAACCCCAGAAATTCTCAATGACCAACATGAGCGCGAGTGCACACGCACTCACACATACATATAATAAATATTATAATAATAAACTTTATTTGATATAGCGCCTTTAAATGTGGCTTCTCAAAGCGTTTTACAGAAAAAAATAGTAACAACAACAAATAAAAATAATAAAAAAGCATAATTTCAGTGAGAGGTGGTGAGCCTGTTTAGTTGAGCAAAGCAGATGTGAATTAATTTTTCGAGCCTTGATACAATTCACAACAGAGTCTAACAGATTTTAAATCGTCAGGCATTTTCTTGATGGCAAAGGTCTCACGGTGAATGTTGCAATGCGTCCATTAATTTCTGGAGCAACCTCTCTAATTCATGCAACTACAATGCTATGTCAGCTTGTCGTTGCTCTAGCACCATCTGTACAAACTCCTACACATTTTATCCAGTCAATGCCATTCTCTCCGATAAATTCATTCAGAAGCTGAAATATGTGCTCTCCTGTAGTTCCTATTGGTAGCGGCTTACATAACAGAAAGTCCTCATGGGACGTTCCCTCAAACTCGTATCTAACATAAACGAGCGAATTGGCCAAATTGACTACAGACTCATCTAATTGCAGTGAAAGACATCTGCTCATCTTAACGCGCTCTATCAGCGTACTTTTGATATCATCCGCCATTTCAATAATTCTATGAATTACCATGTCTTTCGGGGGGGGGCAGCAGGTCGAGCTGTTTAGCATCCTTTTCTCCACACAATAAGTCAGCTCTTTTGCCAACGGTAAATAAGGTTCTTCAAGAATAGTGTGGGGCTTACCTGCTTAGAAATCTGCAAGCTTGCATTTTTCGGTGTTTCCCTTTTTATTTCCATATTTATTTTAAGTTATTTCATGCGCATGGGAGCAAAACACAGAGACGCTTGGTGTATTTTTCTCAAATTAACTTAGAACAGTTCTTTATATTTTCTAGAATATTTTTCTATCTATCACGCTTTCCTGTGCTCACAAGATTACAAGCGTTAGTAGCACGTATTTGTATGCATTCCTGTGTTTACAACATTGGCATTGTTCCAAAACCACGCACATTCTCCTACCTCCCTATTTGCTGGAGATAATTTTTTTTTAAATACAATTGGTCACTTGCGTCCATAGCACACAATCCTATAGAGTGGTATAGAATTACAGAGTATCTCTTGTGTCCACTGAAGTATTAGTGTGCTCTGTATCGTAGTACGTAGGCTGCATATTCGACACGTCTTAAAATAGAAAATATGAAAACCGTCCCGATTTTTCAGCGCACACAACAAAGTTCTATGGCTCATATGGCCTACCAGCTGGCGGAGCTCAGTTTGAGAACCACTGGTTTAGTAAATATAGTTTAGTAGATATTGCTTAGTAGAAAATGCTTTGGTTAAATATCCACTCTGACTCTGGGTAGGCAGCAATCTATTGTGGATGATACAATAGGCCTTTGACTATGGCATGGGGTCAGTCCTGGATGACACTGTATTGTTATGTGTTCTGTTCCCCACCAGATGGTGCAAATTGGCTAGGATCATTCTGCCAGCCTGTACAGAACTGGAATGGACTAGTCCTACGGAAGCCTATTGACATGGAGAAGAGAGATCTCATCCAGCGTAGCCAGGCCAGCTTGTTGGACCTACGTAGTTATCTGTTTTCCCGGCAGTGTACTCTGCTCATATTCCTGCAGCGCCCCTGGGAGGTAACCCAGAGAGCCTTGGAGCTGCTGCACAACTGTGTACAGGAGCTGCAGTTGCTGGAGGTAAGACTCGTCATTTTCTCTCCAATTTGAATTGGTTTTGAAGTGATTGTCTAAATAATGAAGTTTATAGTTAGTAACACTCAAATAGATAATATACTTTTAATTACTAGAGAGGTTGTCAGTGCCTACAATTTGCTATCTCAATCTGTGCAGAGGGGGTGGATGTTTTGCATTTGAATACCAATGTTTTCTATGTGTAAAAAAGGAAATTAAAGAGTAAATAGTTAAATGTTTCCAGTATCTTAATGTAACACAAGAGTTACATACTGTACTGTATGTTTTGTTACTGTGCTATGTACTAAGTTGACCTACGCAATTAATAATAACTTGCAAAAAACAAAATTGGAAACACTACTGTATTACAAGTACATATTTTAGTCATATTTGAAAATATTTTTATTTGTTAAACAAACACATTTTGCAGATAGTATCCTCCATACTGTATTTGAAGTGGAACATTTTTACAATTATACATCTACCAATCCATCCATTTTCTAATGCTTTATCCAGAACAGGTCTGTTGCAATGGTGCAAAGCTGGGTACATCCTGGATGCTAGTCTTTTGTAGGTCACACAGATGCTCACATCAGGAAAGATATTTCCATAAGTCAATTACCCCACCAGTATGTCTTTGTACTGTAGGAGCACCCAGAGAAAACCCACGCAAACGCTGGGAGATTATGCAAACTCCATGAGGATAGCACCCCAGGAATTGAACTAAAACTAGTTATATCTGGCCATTTAACATCCAAACAGTAAGGGAATTTAAAGATGCCCTTGAACAGAATCACAGTTGAGGTTTTTATGTGTATATTTTCTTTTTACAATTAGTAACAAAAAGAAGGCCAGAATAAAAAAAAGGAAAACATTATTTAGAAAAATTAAAAAAACGGGTCTCTGTGAATTCCTTCTGTGTGTGCACCGGTGACAATAGATAACTAACAGTGAAGTACTCGCACTGGGCAAGACCTGCAGGATGTCACCACAGCCATGCCGCACAGACTCCAGACGTAGACATAGGAAGCCCAGTGGAGTTGCGATTGGATCTGCTAAGCTAAAACAGTGTCTGTGGGCGATTAAAGCCTGTTTCTATAGCCGGCTTCCCCCTGATTGATGTTAGCCCATACGCCCTAGCAGGCCAAGTGACCTAGTAGCTACTGCCTGCTATTGGGAAATATTAATATTAATGTAGATAAATGCATTTAGATGAAGGCAGTCTGCAAAAATATATGTAATAGCTGATAATGGCTCTCCTACTGTTTTTAGTGTTTTATCTGTTTAACCATTTGTTAAATCCTAAACTGTTTACAAATGTACAGATCCAGCCATTCATAATTCATGGCAGTACAATACGGTGCATGCACTGCGGGGTACTGCACGTTTTTAAAAATATTCAGTTGTTGGACAGCACTACTTTGTAAAACTGCCAGGTGGAGCAGTGATAGCTTAATGTGGTGTGTGGAAGCATTTGGTCTGTCACCAAAAAACTTCTGTTTTCGAATCACGGTCATTGCTGAGGGACAATCTTCTTCAATTATAGAATTTAAATTGTATAACGATCACTCTTATTGAGTCATAACGCACATTTCAGCAACAAATTATCAGGATAAATTTAACTTTAAAATTAAATTGTGAAAAATATATTTCACATATACTGTACATTAGTGGGTTGTACATGCAGTAGATGGTAGTGGTAGCTAAATACAGATCCAGCCATTCAAAATGCTTGAAGTACGCTGTGTTAAAACAGGGTAAGCGTTCTGGTTTATATAGCACATTTCAGCCGCTTCTCACATAGTTCGTTTCCATGGTAATGGGGAGAGGTCACGATGTTTGGACAGTTCCCAGACCTTGACCACTCTTAATAGTCAGTTTTAGGTTTCCTTTTGGGGGGGGGGGTCTCTAGCTGGCATCTGGAATCCTTATCAGTTATCCCCCTTTCCTGCCATAACTCTAAGTCTGGAATGTCTTGTGTCACAAGTAGTCCAGTCCTTGTGCAGAAAGGAATCAGTTAACCCCTTGTTTACATCTTATATCTTTCTTCATACCGCATGCAAATTAGATTATGATTATGGTATCCGGAAGCACCTTGTAAAACTGCCAGGTGGTGCTAATAAAGTTTAACGTCTCATGTACAGCATTTGAGCTGTCGCCAGAAAACGCTCGGTTCAGAATCCCAGTCACTGCTAAGGGACAATCTTTTTCCAATTAAGAATTTAAGTTGTATACTTTTTAGACTTTTAACAATGTTAAACTGTGTATTACAGCATGTAAATCATTAAACATTTAAAAGTTGGTATATTTTATAAAAGCAAGATTGTTCAGTTGGACAAAAGTACACAACCTTCCATTTTCATCATAAAAAATTTAATTATGCATACATATTTTATGTATTAGCACATGAATCATATGACTTGCTAACTGTCAACTCAGTCCTTTCCATTATTATGCTGGTCTAACAGAAAAGACCTCCTTATATGGCACTTTGCCAGAACACAGCATTCACAAAACAGGATGTTACGAGTTCCGCATAGACGTTATGTGAAATCATGAACGGACAGCAGTTGCTATCCGTTTCCTGCTGACAGGCAAAGAATATGCAGCTTGATCTTTAGGAGATATGTTTTTAAAAGCATTTATTCTAGATTCTTCAGTATAATTACATTGTTATTAATTTCTTTTGATACGTGATTCAATATTATATTCCCTATTAATCAAATTTTAAAAAGTATGTTTTTTTTACTGCGATATCGAGTGTAAGTATTCGGAGAAAAGGTTAAAACATTATAACTTTTTACAAAGTATATAAACATAATATAGTCCGAAGGAGCACATAAAACCTTTTCCAAAATAACCACAGTATGTAACCGAATGAAAGACTTTGATGCTTAAAATGTTTAGGAAGAAAGTGGGATACTGGTGTGTATTTTTTATTTAAACTACCAATATAGCCATACACAGTTGTAGGTATCCTCTCACGAGGCACCAGTAAATGTAGGGGTTGTGCTTAACTGGAACAATTATTAATTGTAGCAGCAAGTCACAAAAATGATTCTTCAGATGGCTATTAGAATCCAACCTTCTGGGATAACTCAAACAACGCACACACACAGGTACTAATACATGAGAATACATTTATTAATACATAAAATGTGCATATAAACACAAAGGATCTTATCATGAGGGTAGCAGAATACACCAGGTATATATTCAATCATGAAGAGTTACAAATACCAAGAGGGACATATGTATGTCATTCATTTAGACCGTTTGGTAAATGAACTTGGTTACAGCTTCTACACTAAATACTCAAAAGCAAGTACATCACTCATAGGAATTAAATTGATATCAACTGGTTGATACAATTGAAGCTGCAGGCTTGTTTCTGTCCAATCGGCGCTCTCTGGCTCGGTGCCAGGCAGTGCTTGGTGCGGCTTGCGACGTGGTAGGAGAGATTCCGGCTGCATACGCTGCGGATGCTCTCTGAAGACCAGCTAGTTAGTGTTGGCTGAAACTAGCAGAGTTTGTGCACAGGAGAAAAGTGACTGCGGGTCCCAGCAGGTCAGGAAGAGGACCAGTTTATTCCTGATGAAGCGCTAGTCCTGAATACTGATTCAGCTGTCCACAGTTTCGACCTGTTCACGAGGCTTGCTGCTGATGCTAACCTCGGGTGGATCCTTTGGTTACGCGCTGGCAACCTCCGTTCTCGACTCTTAGAACAAAGGAAAGTCCTGCACTCGGACACACTGGGCGTTACATGGTGGTCTGGACTGAGTCTGAGTATGTTCAGGAGGAGCCCTGAGGCTGAATGTCCTGCTCTTGGGAACTGTTCTACAGGCACTCTGTGTTGCCTGTTTTTCCTGGAGGAAATGCAGGTCTTTCATTGGCTGAAAGTTTCATGGGCTTCAGAGAACCACGTGGGCTTAACCTGCCCTACCAGTTCCTAATTGGCTGATGATGAGTAACCATGCCCTCTGACCTTAGAGTTGTAAACAAACTTTGAATCAGACTCTCCCTTGGAATCTCGGACTTTAAGGCACCAGATAACCATTTGTTAAGGTTGCTGGAGAATCTCAGGAATTGGGGAGCCGTTCCTTATCAGGACACTCTATCAGCTAGAAAAATACCTTAATTGTGAAACAAATGGAATGGCCTCTCTGTATCAAGCACCACTGAGATGAAAGAGAGAGGGACTGGCAAGGGAGCAGAAAACTTAATTCCTGTATTTGAATAAGCTTTGCCGCTACACAGTTTACATAATATGTTTATGTTCCTAAATTAATATTGTTTATGAGCAATCTCCGGGAAACCATTATAGGCATGTTGAATCAGAGATTCTCTAAACTTATTTGTATGATTGGAAACGAATATGTGATCGGATCAATGAAATGCTGTGGTGTTACTTTTTGTCATTGACAAAATAGTCTTTTCGTGTCGCAACACTTAAACTGATGTATGTTTTATGGTCGTTTATGACCTTCAGATGCGTTATGCTACTTTTCCTTTTATGCTCAGCTACTAAAATTTCACTTTAGTTGTAAAATTACATAGAAATATTAAATACTAAGGGGATTAAAACATGCACAGTAAAGAGATTTATTGATTAAATCATTTCACTAACAACCAATGCACCACAAGTGCTCCCATCGGTCATTTTGGCCGGCTAAAAAACGTACCACAGTACAACGCAGTGAAATGTGGGTAATTTTGTGCTGTACGGGGTTCTTTTTTAAAAAAAAATGTATTTTAGGAACAAAACAAAACCATTTTACATATAAACGACCATTATTCAGCCTTACATCACAGGCAAAAATTCCTTTTTGTTCCCCTAGTATTTTACAGTTATATAACTTTTTAACAAAACTATATGCATTCAAAAGAAGGAAGATGTATACGTTTATGACTATGAAAAAGAGAGGAGACTATATAAATGTACCTTATTAAATTTCAGTTATTTTGTATCTCAACAAAATCCGACCTTAAAGGTTTAATGTACTGAACCCATCTAGACCAATATTTGACAATTTTTTTCATTTGTAATTTTAGTGAAAATGTTATTTTTTCCATTATATATATTTCCTTTATTAATTCAATCCAATCCAATCATTAATTGTTGGTAAATCTGGGAGAAACCACTTTCATGTTATAGCTTTCTTCATTGCTGATATAAGGATTCCAAACAAATATTTATCAGTTCCCCTCCAATCAAAATCCAGTTTACCAAAATATAAAGCCTCAAATGTAAAGGGTACATTCCTTTCGAATATAGTTTCCAGGGCCTCATATAACTCCTTCCAGAAAAGCCTTATTTTAGGGCAGTTCCAGAATATATGCTAATGATTACCTTGGTTTCTGCACTGTCTCATACTGAGTTTTTCTCAGTATGATGCGCCTTCTGACTCCGTCTAATGACAAATTGAACAATGTTTTTTCAGCAAACCTCTCTCCATAAATGTGAGTTAGTACATCTCCTCGAAATTCACAAATTTTAAGCCACTCTTCATTCGAAATTCTAACTTCACTTTCTTTCACCAATTAATCTTTTATATACTCTGTAGAATATGATTTCTTTTCCATAAAACTTTTATATAATCTAGATATAATACCTTTACCTAATTCTGATTTGTCTGTCTAAATCCTTTTACCTAAATCCTATGTCTATCTCTCTTGTGTATAAAAAAATAATCAATCCTGGAATATACTGAATGAGGGAAGGAATAGTGAGTGTAGTCCTGTCCACTTGGATAGAAATCTCTCCAAAGATCTTTTATTCCCATTTCCCCCATCAGTACATTAATCTTTTTATGCAATGACCTATCTCTCTGAGAAGATATATTTGTAGAATCAAGCCTTGGGCTAAGACGCACATTCCAATCACCTCCACAAATCAGTATCCCTTGTACATTAACCATCAAATCGAACATTTTTTTATAAAAATTAAAATCACAACCAGGTGGAGCATATACATTAAGTAATGTTAGTAATTCCCCTTCCATTTTTCCCAGTACTAATACATATCTCCCCTCCTTATCTTTAACTTCTGTAAGCAACTCAAATTGAACCTTTTGAGATATCAGTATAGCCACTCCTCTCCTATGGGCCAGATTTATATGAGGAGAAATAGATTTTTGAGAAACCCATTCTCCTTAATTTCTCATGTTCCAATACACTCAAATGTGTTTCTTGTAAAAAAGCAATATGAGCCCCTTCTTTCTTCATTTTAGACAAAATCTTACTTCTCTTAATAGGGTTAAGTACTCCGTTAACATTAAATGAAACTATTTTAAGGTCTTGCTTGGACATATGTTATGTAATGGTAGAACTTTCAAACTATCTCCCATAAAACATGTTTCATATTATTAAACATCCTCTTCCCATCATTTTTCTCTAATAATGCATCACAAACAAAAAACACAAGAAACAAAAACATTAACCAATCTTAAACAAAAATGTATCCATCTCCGTCTCGTTCACAGTACTTTCCTCCAACTGGGGTTCTTTTCAAACGAACCCTGTATGGGCTTCTCTTTTTTTCTTTAAAAAAAAGGAATGTCTGTTAGGGAAGTCCTCCTTCTCCTCTGGAGGAGGGCCGTTAAACAGGCGGCACAATGGCAAAACCAAACTTTTATTATCAAAAGAGGGTAACCAGAAAAATAAAAAGTCACTCTAGTCGTAATCTCCAGATATCTATCCCGACATTTACAAATTATCTTAAAGATCACAGAAGACTTATTCCAAAAAAACTCAGAAACAATTAAATCCTGATACAACTCACTGTATCCATTTTCTTCAGTCTTCAGATCTCTGCCTGAAACTCTGTAATTTCTCCTTTTATTGCTTTTGCGAGGACTGGTCTTTCCCAGGGCCACCCCGTCTGCCAGCCTTCTGCCAAGTAAACAGTCACTTGATTTCTTCTTCCAGTGTAGGCGCTGGCGGTATTACTTGTACATTAAGTCCCCGCTCTGCCATGTCCTTTGTGGCTTCTGCTGCCGAATGGTATAGGCAGGTGCCATCTTTGTAAAACACTCGTAGCCTCGCTGGAAATGGAGTCTGAGATTTTATTTTCTGCGATTTCAACACCTTTTGTACTTCAGAATATTCCATACGTTTTTTGAGTACTGTTGGGGGGGTAATCATGATCTACATAAAATCGTTTATTAAAATGGAAAAGTTAATTCTTTTGCCAAGCTTTACGTAACGCTTCCTCTTTCATCTTGTAGCTTAAAAATTTGGCGATAATGAATCGCGGTTTGGCGTCAGGGCCTTTAGGTTCTTGGCGTTAACGCTCTATGCGCCCTTTCAATTCCCAGTTCCACATCCTTCGGTAAATCAAGTTCCCCCTCAGCAAATTTTCAAGGAAGGTGACCATGGAGCGACCTCCGATTCTTCGGGGATTCCGTAAATCCGAATTTTTTCTCTGTGCAATCTTCCTTACTGGAGTAGTGGTTTTATGATTTTACTGAGACAATTATTAATTGTAGCAGTAATCACGAGGTAGTTCGTTTTGGCTATTAGAAAATCAATCATCAGAACAAATAACAATGCACACACACAGATTCAATACACGAGATACATTTATTAAACATATACCAGTCTGCCTGGATACAGGCGGCAGACCTTACTGTGAGGGTTATCAATATACAAGGTATATAATCTCGAGATGCAAACACAAAGAGATACACAACAGAGAATATATTTCAATATATCGTTTGGCTAGACCAAATCGCTAATCAGTGTTATTACCCACTGTTACACTAGACTCGGAAGTAAATACATTACTCATGAATTAAATTGATAACAACTGGTAAATTCTCGAGACGCAATGTAGAACATGGGGTTTACTTATCCACTGTATATGGATTTGGAATTTCCCGACATGAACACCAAACTAGCTGACAGGCTCTGTTGCAACCTCTGTTCCAGCAGTCGTCCAATAGATGTCCGTGTAGGCGTCCTCTGACTACCAGCCAACCAGTCAAGGTGCAGCTTGGAGTAGGACGGGCGGAGGAATCTAACTGCGGCGCGCAGGGCAGTAGTTGCTCCAAGGGGTCTACCGGCAGTCCGGCTGACTAGTAGAAAGTCTCTATGCACAGAGTGTGACTGCGGGTCCTCGCAAGTCACTCTTTTGCACGGGAAGATACTGGTTTGTTCCCGGTCCAGCGCTGCTTCTGAATAAGCTATTCAGGTTGTCGACGAGGGTCCAACTATAGGCTGCCATTGATCAAGCGGAGCATTCACGTTGGTCGTTGCAGAATTCTAGATTACGTACGGGATCCTCGGCCTCGCGCTTAGAACAAAGTCCAAGTCCCAGTGCAGACAACAGCAGTTGTCACGTGAATGTCTCTGAGGGTGCGCAAAAATGGCCAAGGAGAGCTCCGACCTGAGCTTGCGCTACCTTTTTGACCAAGGCACAGATGTGTGCTTATTGGTTGAGAGTTTGGCGGGCATGGGAGACCCATGTGGTATTACCACGCCCTGCCAGTCCCTGATTGGTTGATCAAGGTGAGATATAATTCACTTACTTCTGACACTTAGGAATGCAGTCCAGATGTCCATCTGGCACTCCCTAGACAGATAGGCGCCAATGGATGACCATTGATCATGATAGCCAGGCTTAGCTTAGTGCACCTCCATTTGGGAGCTGTCCCTTATCAAAAGAAAACACCTTAAATCAGCCTGCATGAATAGCTTCTCTGTGGCTGCACCACAGAGATTAAGAGAGAGATGGGGCCTCATTTCGGAAAGCACAGCAACGCTTAATTCTGTCTTATTAACAAGCATTGCTGCTGCACTGGTCTGTTATTTTCATTTCCAAAGTACTTGGTCATTGCAAGAGTTTCTTTATCACAGTTTCTGTTGTTAAGACCTTTGTTTCCACTTCTTTAATCCATCCCTCTGCCTTATCCAGTCTCTTATTAACCTTGGTCAGCTCCTGTTTAATATCCGTCTTGTTCAGATCACACTGAGCTGCTCTGACTGCAGTCAGAAGTCGCAGTTTTGACGTCTTCCATGGTCAGTAGTTTTCTCCTGCTTCTCCTGACAGCCCCTTCAGCCATAGTAATTATTTTTCAAACGTAATGTAGAGAAAAAAGCTTTTTCATGGCTTTATTACAAAATTGTCATACGGTGATCCGTATTATGCTACCATCCTTACCGGAAGTTGACGGTACGGGGTACTAACGTGCATTTTGAATGGCTGTATCTGTATATTTAAAAAGTACACACAGTATTCCATCATCTTCATAAACATTTTATGCATCAACTCCGTAACTTACGTACATTATTTTGGACAAGTTTTGATATGCTTTTTCTAACTATATAAATTTTATATACTTCATACAAAGCTATAATGTTTTATCCTTTTCTAAGAATATGTTGTAAGAACACTTGCCATTATTGTTGTAATAAAGGTGTGATACTGATTTAATTTAACACGATAGGGAATATTAATATGGAATATAAACTAAAGAAAATTTGGTAATTAATTTTGGAAATTGGAAATTTTGATATTTTGGAAATGTTTTCACATTCATTTTTGTAAAAACTGTTATCGTACTTATAGTCCGTTATAGGATGATGAAACGCTCATAGACTGTAATGTAGGCAATACACCCAAGTGGCATTTTGGCACAGTGGTTAAGACAAGTGGTTGGTATTCTGAGGAACAAGGTTCAAATCCCCCTCTGAGTGATCATTTTGGCTATGTTTGATACATCGCTGGACATATAAAATATAGTTTATTATTATAGCTTGTTGTGAACGCGATTTACCCCTTTCAGGTTTACATCCACATTAAGAAAATCTATATTTGTCTTAATTTTAAGACATATTTTAGCAGTGAGTAATTAGCAAACAATTTAAGTTCAAATTTTGATTAATAAAAATATTACACACATACTGTACTGTAGTGTCTTTAAAACCATACAGTATCACACTGTATATACAATATATTTATACGTTATACGATCATACTGCAGTTCATTGACATGTATGCTACTGTTTCAGTGTTTCTGTGGATTGGACTTCATGGGATTCGTGTGTGTGGAATGTTGGGAGACGAGTTGTTTGTTGTTTGTTTATAATCAAAATGTTGTTTGATTATACTATGAATGAGCCCTTGAGGCATACTGTCCAAGGTTTCAAAATCATGAAAAAAAACCTTTGAGTTTGCAGAAGAGAAAAAGGTACCTTTTACATGTCATCTTATGCTTTCAAAATAGCTAATTTCGACAGTTCGTTTTGCTTAAAGAATTTAATATCTGACTGTACTGTAGCTTTCATTTAATGGAGCAGAAAGTCACCTAGCTCTTACAAGCGTCTCTGTCAGCAGAGTTTGTGTTAACACACTACACCCTTTTGAATGACTTTCTCCCTCAATTTAACATCTGATACGTCCCCAGTAAACTGTGAGACTAAAACTCGCTATTGATAAAGTATCTGCCTTGCGACATTTCTCAAACTGTTCCAAAGTCTGGTGCAGAGTAAAATCCTCTAAACTGAATGCCGTGATGGATACCGCAATTACCTCTAATACAAATCATAATACCAATAATACAAAGGACCACAGCCAGCAGCCATATCACTCTGCAGCTCTTTACTGGCTACTCACTGTAGCTCAGTGGGAATGAACCTGGTCAGTACCTGGATGGGTGACTTCCTAAGAAGCTATGGTTGCTGCTGGAAGTGGTGTTAGTTAGGCTAGCGGGGGGTGCCCACCCTGCGGTCTGTGTGGGTCCTAATGCCCCAGTATAGTGACGGGGACACTATACTGTAAACAGGTGCCATCCTTCGGATTAGACGTAAGACTGACTCTCTATGGTCATAAAAAAAAAAACTTTTAAGAAAACAGCTTTAAGAAAGCATAACTATTTTTGAAGAACCTTATTTACCTTTGGCATAAGAGCTGACACGTATTATGTGTATAGAAAAAGCTGCTAAACAGCTCGACCTGCTGCCCCCCTCCCCCTGAAAGACACAGTCATTCATAGAATTATTGAAATGAAGGATTATATCAAAAGTACACTGATAGAGCGCGTTAAGATGAGCAGATGTTTTTCACTGCAATTAGATGAGTCTATAGTCGATTTGGCCAATTTGCTCGTTTACGTTAGATACGAGTTTGAGGGCATGTCCCATGAAGACTTCTGTTCTGTAAACCGCTACCAACAGGAACTACAGGAGAGCACATATTTCAGCTTCTGAATGAATTTATCGAAGAGAATGGCCTCGACTGGATTAAATGCGTCTGAGTTTGTACAGACGGTGCTAGAGCAATGACAAGCCGACATAACGGTGTAGTTGCACGAATTAGAGAGGTTGCTCCAGAAATTAATGTACGCATTACAACATCCACCGCGAGACCTTTGCCGTCAAGAAAATGCCTGATGATTTAAAATCTGTTAAGACTGTTATGAATTGTATCAAGGCTCAAATAATTAATTCACATCTGCTTTGCTTGACTAAACAGGCTCACCCCTCTCACTGAAATTGTGCTTTTTTGTTAATGTTGTTGTTGTTGTAGTTGTTGTTAATGTTTTTTTTCCTGTAAAACACTTTGAGAAGCCACCTTTAAAGGCGCTATATCAAATAAAGTTTATTATTATAATATTTATTATATGTATGTGTGAGTGTGTGTGCACGCGCGCTCATGTTGGTCATTGAGAATTTCTGGGGTTCCTATGAGATGATGACTTGTAGGTGGTACTTGGATGCTTTGGTTGGATTAGGGGTAGTACTTGGTCCAAAAAGTTTGAGAACCACTGCCGTATGGTATAAAGTGGTTTGGCAAATGACATAACATAGGACCACTACAAACTAAAACAGGCCCAAGTGCACATGTGAACCAACAAAAAAATATCTGCTCCACAAAATGGATCAAAGATCCTGAACCTGCTACATCCCTACTATAGTTACGGCTATTTTACAGAAGATAAAAATTAGAAACAATGATGTGTCCCTGCCTAACTTGCATGATGTTGCAAGGCAAATTGTGATCTAAGCGTGAATTGAACACCGACCTCTGCATTAAGAGGCATGCATGAAATCCACTGTACCAAAGCACCACTCAGAAATATTGTTGAAAGGGAAAGGTCAGAAGGTTTCTAAATTCATCATGAGTGAATGAGTCAAAGAAATGGATGCAGATGTTTACAAAGAAAGTGGAATACGGTAATACTACCAGCTATTACATTTTTTATATTTAGATCCTTAAATTAATAGTTCTTTCTTAAGTTATGTGATTACATATTATATTCCCTATTATGCTGATTCTAAAAAGTATACTTTTTTCTGAAATAATGACA
This sequence comes from Lepisosteus platostomus, assembly GCF_059453375.1. Lineage (NCBI taxonomy): Eukaryota > Metazoa > Chordata > Actinopteri > Semionotiformes > Lepisosteidae > Lepisosteus > Lepisosteus platostomus. Next base: position 35,123,281 of record NC_142612.1, read on the forward strand.
GCAAGTATTCATAGAAAACATAGATTTTTATAAAGTATATAAATGTAATATAGTCAAAATGAGCATATTAAGCCTTTTCAAAATAACCACAGGAAGTGACCGAGTTGAAGACTTTGATGCATAAAGTGTTTATGAAGAAAGTGGAATACTGTTATTGTTTTTTTATATTTGCTATCACTACCAGCCACATACAGTGTATATAATATATTTATATTCCTAAATTAATCATGTTTATGACGTTCAGAGACATTATGCTCGTTATTTTTATGCTCACCTACACAATTTCCCTTTAGTTGTAAAATTCATTATTGATATTCCATATTAAGTGGATTTAAACATGCACAGTAGAGAGATTAAATTAAGCAATTGTTTCACTAACATCTAATGCTCCACAAGTGCCACCTATCAATCGTCAATAGGCAGTGAATCACACTCCGCGGTAAACCTGTAACACCTTACGGGGTTTTAACATGCATTCTGAATGGCTACATCTGTATATTAATTCTTAAGAACATAATGGTTATATTCTTCGTCCTCAAAGAGAAAGGGGGAGGAAGGAGATGTGAACAGGTTACTAATCTTTTAATGTTTGTAGTTCATTGTCTTTTAATGACGCTTTATTTTAGATTATAATGATAAAATATACATTATACATAGTAAACACCTCAATTGCATTTTCTGTTTAAGGGCATCTTTAAATTCCCTTACTCTCTCTCACAGCATCTTGAAGATAGGTGTGACTTTTAGCACTGGTTTCATTCCACCCATTTACATGTTTGCCATATCAACATACTAAGGTTCATTGTTATTGTAATATAATGTTATTGATTAATTATTAATATTAATTTAATATTTAACATACTGTGATATATAAAACAATTACATTGTCAATATAGTATCCATATTACGTATTATATTTATTATTAAAGATTCTTTATTTGTTAAAAGTACAACTTGTGCCATGACCAGGAATCAAACCCAGACCTTCCAGATGGCAGGCTAGAATTCCACTGTTCCACTGCCAAAGCAATACTTAGTTTGGAAAAGCAAAATTGAAAAGTGTTACTTTTTCCATTTTCTGCAAGAGTTTCAGTGAACCTACAAGTGCTGCATTTTCTATTGCAACAATAATGACAACAAAATGCAGTTAAAATAAGCGTGTCAAAACTTTTCCAAAATAACCAGGTTAAAGATGTTTATGAAGCAAGTGGAATACTGTTGTGTAACTTATTTTTTATTTTCAGCTGCAACTGCCAGCTATATCAATATGATTATATTAATTAATTAATATAATGACCTTTGGAAACTTTTCACGTTTTTATTTTAAACTACAAATATTTACCTTTAGTTATATGATTCCATATTAATATTTCATATTAAGTGGATTTAAAGAAGTAGTCAAACAGATTAAATGAAGCTAATATTTCACTAACATCTAACGCACCTCAAGTAATACCTATAATAATAATAATAATAATAATAATAATAATAATAATACCTTACACTTATATAGCGCTTTTCTAGACACTCCACTCTAGACTTCCTTCCACCACCACCAATGTGCGACCCACCTGGATGATACGACAGAAGCCATACTGTGCCAGTGCACTCACCACACATCAGCTGTTAGTGGGGAGGCAAACAGAGTGGTGAAGCCAATTCATGGATGGGGTTTATTAGGTGGTGTAACAATGTGGGAGTAGGAGGAGTTGCGGTGATCATCAGTAAAAGATGACACCCCATCTGAGGGTTGAGGCACTGGTGTGAAGCTAGCAAATAAACAAAAAAACTGCTTTGCACAGCAATATCCAAACTGGGCTTTCCTATTTAATGAGGTCCAGACTGGTGCAAGGCCAAACACAAAATAAACTCAACCTGCCCTGGTGGGAGATACACGGTGGGACAGGAGGAAACAAAAAGAAAAAATTACAGCCTTATTCTCACATCACAATCCCCTCCAGAACTGTCGCTGGATGTTTCTTCCCTTGCAGGGGTTTTGCTCGTCTCCCTGTGGAGGTGTTCAGTGTGTACTTAAAGGGTTCCTTGTGTCCTTTTTTTAGCCAGGACAGGCCCTTAATCCAGGCCTCCGTGTTATGCCACAAAGGCCATGATTGGTAAAGCCCAGTGGGAAATTATGCCAGGACACTGGGGTAACAGCCCTACACTTTGAGAAACGCCCTGGGATTTGTAATGACCACAGCCAGGAGTGATCCAGTGAGCTAGTGCCAGGCTCACATTTGCTTAGCTTCAGTGGGTTGCCAGTTGTGAGTTGCAGGGTGATATAGCTTTGGTCAATGAAGAATCTTTGGGCAGTGTGGCACATCACACTGTGGCATGGCAAGTCATCTTGAGTGGCTGCAACAGTATACGAGACTGATTAGTTGGTCTATTAACTATAGTCATTGTATGTTTAACCCTGTTGTTATTATCTCTTGTAATCTCTGAATAATTTAACAGCCTTTTGTATGTATAATGGCAAATTGAATCAGTCACTTTTATATTGGTTGCTTTGCACATTTAATTATTTTATTAATAAAAATTGTATAGCATATCATTTGAATCGATTGGATGCGTTATCTGTTTTATTCCTGGCAGTCCATAGAAGCAGCTTACAATTGAATAAATCAGGTTTAATCAGAAATTCAGTTTAGAAATTGAATTGAATTGAGAAATTCAAAACACAATCTAAGTAGAATCAAGTCGAACCTGCCAAAAAATGAGTAAATAATAGGTGAGATTAGGAAATAAAATAAAAATGCAGATATACATGTCTAAAAGAAAAGCTTTTTAATTTAGTAATTTACAGAGCTTTTTTCAAAATGTGAAATAATAATGTTACTCAGACATGGCCTTAAAGTATCTGAGCTTCCGCAGTGTTTATTTCGCCTGGCTTTGCTGTTGCAGGTTTCAGTGCTACAGGGCTCTTTGGACTGCTGGGTGTTCCTGAGCTGCTTAGAGGTGCTGCAGAGAATAGAGGGCTGCTGTGATCGAGCACAGCTGGAGGCTAATATTTCACACACAGTTGAGCTCTGGACATATGCCACTGAGAAGGTATGTAATGCTTATGCTTCAATGACCCCCAGGTTTGTTATGGTACAAAGAAGTATTAAATGCATTGATGTTAGAAAAAGAAACATGCAGCATAGTTTCTTTACTGAATAACTGGAAATAGTGAAAGAACAGTCCTCAAAATTCATGAAGGCTCACCTTCAAAATAAATAAAATTAGATCTTTAATTATAATTTTATGTAGCACATTTCATTTTAGAAACATGTACTGTAGAAGGCACCATCACACATAATAAGACAGTCTGATTTGGAAACTCACTAGTCTAGTGTCAGAACACACCATGTTGGGTTACAGGTGTTAACTAGTTTTCTGCAATGACAAGGTTCCAGATTGTTTGAGGGCCCTGTTATTCAGGAAATGAATTTTAAAAACCCCCTGAATGTTTCAGACAGGTGGTCCAAAGCAGTCAGAACATGGTATGTTTACTATAAATATTGGTTAAAATGTGTGTAGCAGATTAATGGACATACTAAGGCCTGTTATAAACAAAGAGGCCTCAGCTAAAAAGCATTACAGTAATCTGGTTCAGAAAATGTTGCAGTATCTAGTTACTCAGATTCATATAAGGTCAAATGGAGCAAAATCAATTTGTGAAACTGTAAAAAGATGAAACTCTAGAACCATAACAATGTTCTTCCAATGACTTTTAAACCAGTGCATGGTTACTAAACCTAAGAAAACTGAGTCATGTGGGGTTTCAGAGACCAAGGAAGTGTTACAAACTTAAGGAAGTGTCAAGAATATTTGCAAAGACAAAATTATCCAAAGGAAACCAGGCCAAAGGTCAAAGGTGTGACTGAGCCAGAATGGCTCCCTGTTTTTTGAGAAAGCTGATAAATTATGTACAGCTGGCCTAATAGTTTTGAACACTTAGAGAGAGTGGAATTCTACATAAGGAAAAGGACCGAGTAAGGGATTCAGTCAGTGCTTAGGCTTGAGCTAGGACAGAAAGAAAGTGACGGTGCCACTTATAGGGGTTTTTGTTTGATTGGGCTGGCTAACCAGTCTGTGGGACTTGGCAACATAGGAGGACTTGAAGAAGATACAACAAAGTCTGTACTGAGGGGCATCACATGTCTTGGACAGGGTGGTTGCGTTGTTTTCCAGGACTAATGCAGAAGTATGCTACCGAGGGAGAAAGTTGATTTGAACTGGATCAGAACTGACAGAAGGTGTTAGTACCTGGAGGAGTCATCATTGCTTGACAAGGTAGCAGCATATCTTTCCCACAAATGAGGGTGGGAGTATAGACATCAGAGATTGAGTCCATATTATGCCTTGTGCCTCAAGAGTTGCAGAAGAATTGATGGTCTATGAGAGAGTGAGAGAAGAAGGAAAACATTTCAGACTGATGGCTACTCTGTCACGGATGCCAGGGTTTGTTATTTAGAAATATACTTGACCAAAGTGAGGAATAATAATGAAGAGAACTAATGAAAGATAGAAAGATGGATGCCACAGAGTGAGTTTGTGTGAAAAATAATACTTCTATGCCTAGTAAAGAGTGTTTGTGATCTAAGAACAAATGTGATCTAAGATATCAAAGTGTATAAGGAGTCCACTCAGTCTACCAGAATCAGATGTTATAAACAAATCATTAACTCCTTTAACAGAATTTTTAGAGTATTATGTAATGACCTAAAACCTGAATGAACAGGAGATTAGAAATTGGCCTGTATTTTCAATCTTTCATTTCATTTAAATAGTGAGAGCAATGTTTTCAGTGTACAAAAAATAATTAATAATGTTTGCCAAAAACTAAATAAAAACTGAGGAAAAAATTAGGTTAAAAAAACTAAATAGTATCTGGATCTAAGTTGTGACAAACTGGAGTAAACTGATGGAGTAAACTTTTAAAAAATTATAAAGTAATCCTGAGTAAACACCATCCTCAATAAGGTTAGAACAGATTAAATATCTAGCAGTTCTTAATATTGCATGTATATGTACTGTAAAAAACTTATGTTACGGAAATAGCAACAGGATGTTGCTGCCCCTACATGCCGGAAGGCATAACGGGCAAACATCCATATAAAGTGTTTGTATGCATGACATTGAATAATTAGTCATTCCACCTCATTCCAGTTTGCATTCATCCAAAACAATAAAACATTTTCATGAAGTTCAGTATACTAGGGAGAATCGTGCATAGATTATATGTGAAATGAGCAACAAATATGTGAAATGATACAACGAAATCTGTACTGAGGGGCATCACCTTTCTTGGACAGGCTGGTTGCATTGTTTTCCAGGCCTAATGCAGAAAAAGTGTGCTACCGAGGGACAAAGTTGATTTGAACTGGATCAGAACTGACAGAAGGTGTTAGCACCTGGAGGAGTCATATGGATATGGATCTTAAGCAGCCTAATTAAATTTAGTTTTTACATAAACTATTACAGTAAATATTAAATGTTAACTGTAAAAAGTTACATTTTACTAACATTAATATTTTAATATTATATTTCATTAATATTTAGTTCCCCATGGCAACTTATCTCCACTTTCATAGATTAGAAAATGAAACATCAGCATTGTACAAAGAATTTGACGTAATTCCCTTCAGTTCCCCTCTGCTCTTATGGACAGGACCCCATAAAGGTGCGTTTGGGGCACTCATGAGCACCCTTGTGAAACACAGATTTAAAAATGGGACTCCCTAAACCAGGGGTGGGCAAACTATAATACACTCCTTCAAAAGCTCCCCTTCAGAGAGCGTTTTTCTTTGTTTAGCTATTTTGTATGCAGGCGGGTAGCTTGCCTTTGTGCTGGCCTCTTGGATAGTAGAAGGGTGGAAAATTACATTTTGCTGAGCCTGTGAACTAGCGGCTAGTTTGGAAGCTCTATTAGCCCCATCCTTGCATGACAGATTGCTAGCATAGTTAGCATGTTTGGTAGAAAAATGGCAACTGAGATTGTATTCTTTGAACACTACAACACTTTCCTTGCAAATTAAGCATATAGCCTTTATTCCAACCTCTGTGAAAAAGTATTTTGCAGTCCATTCTTTGTTGAACACTCTGCATTCACTGTCAACATTCTGCTTCTTCAATCTGCTCATTTTGGCGCAGGTTCCCTAACAGTACGATGGAACCCACTCTAACTGGTGAATCAAATTGGTAAAGCAGGAGTTCCCAAACCTTTTGGGTCCCCGCTTTCCTTGACCTATCAAATTTTCCACATGCCTCCCCTGTGTCAAAAATAAGTTCTGTGTCAGTGCGATATTTTGCAAAAGATTATAAATTTGAAAAGGAAATGATGGGTCAAAATAAAAACAAAGTTGGTCCAATTTATTTGTATTTTTAATCATTTTCAAAACCAATAGGCTTGATCAAAATAGAAAAAATACTTGACAACACATTTTAAATAATTTGAATGTGCAAACAATTTGAAAACAAAATAGTCAACATCTTTGAAAATGCAAACTTTCTGTTCATTCATTAAACTTGCGCGATCATGCATACGAAGGGCACAATACCACAAGTGTGCATGTTGGGACACAGCTTTTGTTTTCACGCATGTATGACATCAACCTGTGCTTTTGTCCTGTAAAAATTTGAAAGGTACCCATACTGTAATTGTGTTAAGGAAGGAGCAAAGTGATTTCAGTATTTTATTTTGTGTTTAATTACTGAATAGAAAAGTAGGGTTATGTAATCTGCAGTATATTATTCATAAATTAGTTAAAATGTAATTCGCTCTCTAATGTTTATTTACTGTTGTGTATATTTTTTGTGTATATGCCATGTTTAGTATTGAATTAATCAAATTATAGGATTTTAAAACTTGTTTTTTTCCATCATTACATTTCTGTCCCATCAATATAAAAAAATATTTTCTTTCTACGTCATGGACTGCTAGCTGCTACTTCCTCTCTTCCTCTTCCTCATGTGTGATTAGCATATGCACCTGTTAACTATAAAAGTACAATGAATGCTGGTGAGCTCTCCTGTCCCTCATTGCTCTTACTCATACAGCTAGAAAAAACAGGTGAGGATTGTTGTAAGATCATGAATGGTAATTCTGTATGTAGTCATACAATTGATAGAAAAAGGCAACTTCCGACTTCTGTAAAATTTGGTTTAAGTAGAGATTTGGAAAACATTGCTGAGAAATAAGTATGTTAACCCCTTAGGTTTTTTTGTGTTTTCTTATACTGGTATAAGAACAACTGATTCTCTATTCTCTATAATGATGCATGCAAATTAATGATAATTTTTCGATCAATGAAAATGTTTTCATTATGTTGGAAAAACTTCTTTCATTGATGAGCATCCTGTTGTAGGCAGAAGAATACGCTTCGGTCTCTAGCGTAGAACAAAACATCCTATGCCAGCAGCCATATCACCCTGCAACTCACAACTGACAACCCACTCAAGCTAAGCAGGTGTGAGCCTGGTCAGTACCTGGATGAGAGACCTCCTGGGAAAACTAAGGTTGCTGCTGGAAGAGGTGTTAGTGGGGCCAGAAGGGGGCGCTCACCCTGCGGTCCATGTGGGTCCTAATGCCCCAGTATAGTGACAGGGACACCATACTGTAAACAGGTGCCGTCCTTCGGATTAGACGTAAGATTGAGGTCCTGACTCTCTGTTGTCATTAAAAAAAAACTTTTAAGAAAACAGCTTTAAGAAAGCTGTTCTCTTAATTTATTTTTATTTCAGTTATTTAATTTTTTATTTTATTTTTCATAAATAAAATTTTTATTTGTGATCATTGTTAACATGTATTACTTGTTTAGTAAGATTTGTTTGCTACTTCAAATACCATAACTACTGTACCATATCAAGTAATGCTGTTGTCTTTAATGGTATTTACTATACAAAATTCAGTTAGTGAAAATAGTTACAAATGTGGGGTTCCAGAAATTAAGAAAATCAGGAACTGACTGAGCAGTTTAGTCATTAAGTAAAATAAATATTCATAACCTGGAACTTGTAAATGAGTTCTGCCAGAAAATAACAGAGCGGTTAAACAAATATTTATTAACAATGACCGTAATACTACACACAGCACAAACATACAACACACAAGTTACTCTATTTGCAAGTTTACAGACAAGGTGTTTCAGATGCCTACATCTAAATCACCAGAAAACCCCAGACTGCTACCAAGTATTTGACTCTTAAATAATCTCTGCTTTGAAGCTGAAAATGTTTGCACTACCAGGTGTTATATTCTTTACCTGCAATCTTAAAACATCTCCATTATCACCTACCTCAGCCTATATCAATAAACAGTAATTGTGTGAGATCTCTGGGATCCAGGAACCAGCTGGATGGATTTACGGTACATGTAATGTTATTGAAATTGATTTTCGATTACAATTACATTACAAAAAAGTTTTCATGGAATGAAATTCATAAATCAAGATATTTTAGATCTAAAATGCAAATATTAATGAAAGTCTTTAATGAAAATTAAGATACATTTTATTAGGTTATAACCTAAAAATGTAAGATATATTAATTAATTTTAATTAACAAAATGGTTTAATAGTAAATATCTTTTTGTACATAAGTTTGTGAACCTTTTGCATCTGCTTGAGCACCAATGACTTCAGCTAGATATTTACTGTATCTGTTTACCAGTCTCTTGCATTGATCTCTAGGAATGTTGTCCCTTAATTTTCTTCCTTACAGAACTGCTTCAGGTCATAACATTTATGGGTGTCCTTGCAGGAACAGCTTGTTTTTCATACAGCTGCAACATTTCAATGGTGTTTAGGTTCAGACCCATTAATTAATATTCAGTTTCTTCTGGCTCAGTAGTTCTATTGTAGATCTGCTTGTGTGTTTAGAGTCACTGTCTTGCTTCATGACCTACTTTTGGCTTAGCTTCAGTTGATGAAAGGATGACCTGACATTCTCCTCTAGAATTTGCTGATACAATGCAAATTCATGATTACTTTAATGATTGCAAGTCACCTGGTTCCTGAGGCAGCAAAGCAGCCATAAACCATGATACCATCATGACTGGTGATTGGGATAAGGTTCTACTGTTGGAAGAGAGGGTTGGTATTTGCTACGCAAAATATTTTTCATCATAGACAATCCTTTTTCTGAATAAAGGAGTCAAACGTTGGAACATTTTTCCAGTATTGTGGGTGGTCCAGGAGCTCTTAGATGATATTTCAACCTTATTTTTAGGAAACAGTGGTTTGACACATCAACACTGAAATAACCTGCAGTGAGAGACCTACAGATCCCTAGATGTTATTCTGGGATTCTTTGTGACCTTTAGATAATTTTCCAGGATAAGGTGGAAATCTTGAATGGAATTAAAATTGGATTAGGCAAAAGTCTCTAATTAAATTCCAAGTGATTTAGAAGAGCAAGCCTACAAACAATATCCCTGAGAATGTAACTTTTCCTGAAAAGTAAAGATGGTAGGAGGAGTAACATCCTAAATAAGTAATAAATAATATTTCTGTTCACAGATTTTGTAAGCCAGCTGTATTAAAGATGTTTAGTTAATTTAGTAAGTTTAGAATTTAAAAAGTATTAATAGGCACATTTTAGAGGAATTAATTATAAGACAAGTAGTGAAGGGCTAGAAACGTGAAAAAGTGGTGTTAATGTAAGATAGTGGTTGATTTAAAAAGGTTATATTTTAAATGTAGCATTGGTTTATTGCACATTAGTCATCCCTGAAGCATCACTTCCAGTTATTCTCTCTGTGTTAACAAAAGGGACAGTACAGAACCGAAGTAATTGCAGCTTTGGGTATCATGTTTTTTTAATAGACCTTACTTTGGATATACATAACAGTATATCATTTAGTCATATCTCATGAAACTCATAAATGACACAGGTGACATCATAATAACAGAAACAGGTCTGTAAATATTTTTCACATTTTGTGGAGAAAGTTTGTGTATAAAGAGCATGGACACTTTTTTGTAAGCAAATAGTTAAAACTGTTTTTGTCTTTATGGCCTACCTGACAGCATTCGTCAGGGGGTCAGAAGCTAAACAAGGCTTGGCAAGAATATCCCGATTGCTGTGGTGAATTATGATGATGGATGAGTAGTTGCCACTCTTCCTTCTGGATTAGAATTTCTTAAACCAGAGCAACACCAGTTTCTACTTTTTGTGACTATAGTTACTGCCTTTGAAGCATGTATTTCTTTAAAAAACCTTCAGATTTTTTTCTGGTAAGTGATAGCAGTCTTAACAGAAAGAAGAAGGACTTAGGGGTCAGAAGCCTGTCTTACCTATATACATGTCAGAGGCCCCATGTTTTCTACACCTTCATCCAGTTTTATGTAAGACTTGACTTTCACAAAGTTGAAATAACATAAAAACCTTCCATTTTTTCTAGAGAAGGAAAGTTTAAATACAGAGCAATTTGTGTGGCAAGTTTTTTCTGTGGATGGTAAGTGCCAAGTAAGCATAATGCAGTGTCCATCAGGACTATTCTACAGTACATTTCTGTCTCGCCTTACATTTGAGCACATGTGGCCACCTCTGCATATAATCTTTTTCATTGAAAATATTGTGAGTAATCTTTATTGTATCACATCATGTTATGGTAACACTGAAGGGATTTTATTTTTTATTGTGCATTGTATTTTGTGTTTACTGAACAGTGTTTACTGTCTAGGTTTATATGCAGGTTTTGGACATTTTTAAAAATGTACTTTTCTCTAATTTATTTAATTTAATTTTAAGTGTAAGCTATTTCATGTTTGATTGTTCTATTTGTCATGTTTAAAATTTTTTTACTTATTTAATATCTCTCCCCTGAATACACGGAGGAACTTCCCTTTTTTTTCCCTTCTACCTCATGAACTGGGATCTGCTGCTACTTTCTTTTGTCTTTTGCTCTCTGTGCCCCTCTGTGATAACCATACTGTATATAAGCCAATAAACCCTGGGGAGCTGGTAATTCTGCTCTCCTGTCTCTCCTTCCTCATTTGCGGACAAATCTAGGGCAAATAAGGGAGGATCAGTGCAATATTGTGAAAGTTATTCTCTACAGGTATTAACTCAACTGCTAAGAAAGGGTCATATCTGAAAGCCTAAAGATTCGGGTTATGTAGAGTCTTGCCGAACTGAACCCTTAAAGAACCCGGAGAGTGGGTGTATGTGAATCCATCACATCCCCAGGATGTGCTGTCATTTTTAGAAGTTCAGTATGATAGGTTTTGAAGTTTTGAGTTCCTCCTTGTCCTACTCTACTACCTACAAGGTTTCAGACAAAGATTTATCCAGAGTCTAGTAAGAGCCATTCCCACTACCCAGGCTAAACTAAACTCACATTTCTTCACTAATGAACACTGAAATGCAAATCTTGCAGAATATTGTTGATTTATGTGCTAAGTAATATCAGGCATAAGAACCCTGTGTAGTGCCTTTACGCATGGTGACATATTGCCTGACTTTTTATTCAGTATTCTTTTGTTGCTTTCATGCTGTTTTTTTAAATACAGTATATACAGTATATGAAGTCATTTAATTTTTTCAAATTAAATGCTTTCTGTGCAGTCAATTTAATAATTTCAAATACGCCAATCATTGTTAGCACTTCTTGCTAATGTTGTTATTATCAATAACTTTTTTTTTGTATCTGTGGCATGCCATATTCTGCACTGAAGTTGATAATATAATTGTTTCTGTGTCATTCTATTATTTAATTGTCTCCATCAGTTAAAGTCTTTGGGTTGCCTCTGTGGTTTGGTGTCAGAAAATGGACCCAATTCTGAAGATCTGAATCGAACCGTGGACCTCTTGGCTGGGTTGGGAACAGAGAGACCTGAAACAGGTAAAATATAGAAACAAATATGTACTAGAAATTGCAATTTAGGTCTTGTTCATTACATTCCCCGAACTGCCTTTATGTCTGTATGGTAGTACATGGTCAATTAGTGCTGTGTGCTGGCAGAGGAACCCTACTGTGTTTTTCCTATAAAATGCATTTTACTCCTCAGGCTAATATTGCTTGTAAAGAATCTAGTTTTTTTATCTGCTTTTTATGTCCTGTTTTGTCTGCCATTTGTCCTCCTTGTGACATCATACATTCTTCAATGTTCCGCACCAAACTCTGAAAACACTGATTTTGTCAAAGCTTCTTGTTTCTGGGTTTTTTTCATGCTTTTAGGAAAAATGTTATCCTTGACTCTCCTCTGACTCAATTTGGTGCATCTCCTAGTGAGTTCTGCCATGGCTTCAAACACCCTCACTTTCATGAAAATGTCCTGATGTGCTTAAATAATTTTACAGTCTTCCTTTTGAAGCTCACAGGACAGTTTTGACAATTCTTGTATGTACCGTCTGTTGAGTTGTTCCCTGCTGCAGACGTTTATGACAGTTTTGCACAGTGGAATATATAAACTATCTGTGCATTCTTAAAGCTCTTTTTGATTTTTGCCAGATGTACTATAAAGTGCATAGAACATGTCAATTAGTATTGTGAAATGATCTCTGAATACATGACTTCAGAGAGCTTTAATGTATGGGCAGAGTAATGCCACAAAGTTATATTATGGAAAATGACTTGGAGCCTTTTTAACATTCCACTCCTATCCAGATATCACTGAGGAACCATTGTAAGTTATACTAATTAGGCATTTCGCCCTCACTGCTTTATTGTGACTCTTCCTTACTTCCTACCTTTTTTCCCCCCACTGTCTCCTCCAAGTAATTCACAATAATAATAATTCATTTTATTTTTCTGGACTCTTTCCTCAAAGTGCTTAACGGATGTGCAGATGGGGATTATTAGGAGGCCATTATTGGTAAAGACCTGGACACCAGAACACTAGGCTAACACCCCTACTCTTTTTGAGAAACACCCTGATATTTTCAATGACCATGGAAAGTCAGGACCTGAGTTTTATGTCTCATCTGAAAAATGGTGCCTTTTTTTTATAGTATAGTCTTCTTCCCTTATTATCCTAAGACATAAGGAATGCCCCACTAACATCTCTCCCAGCAGCAAATTTAGCTTTCCCATCCAGATACTGGCCAGGCTCACACTTACTTAGCTTCCAGGGGTGATAGAACTGCAACTATATTTAAGCCAGCTTGTCCACAGCCTATGTCTGGCCTGCATTATTTATACTTCTTTTTCTTAATCAGGCTGCTTCACCACTCAATAGCATTTCCAAAGTCTCCGGAGGGAGGCTTTTCTCTGAGCTCAGCTTGCTCTTCGCTCTTAAACCTCAAGGCCACAGCACCACCGTTACTGTACAGTTCATCTAGAGATACAAGCTGCTCTAATGCTACTTTCAACAGCACATTGGCACATTGTGTGATTAAAAGTGGTGCAATCCCATTGTTATCATGAGATGGTATGGTCTGTTTTGAATGTAACATATTTTGTTCACAGAATGTACTGTACTGAAAAATCAGCCACAAAAATGAAATAAGTGAACAAAGACTACAATTCCTGACGTGCCACACATGTGAATTACATGAAGTCTTATGTGCCAAAACAGTGGTGTGCAAGTCAATGATCAGTTTACTATATAAATATGCTGTACTGTTAATATTTTTTTTACTGTGTAATATTTAATAATATTTTTTTGTAATCAGAATTTAAAGCATAATTATTTCCTGATAACTTGTTGCTGAAAATTGCATTAAGACAAAATATGGATTTTAATGTGGAATCTGTTATTGAGGGCTTGATACTGTCTCAGGATAGATAAAATAGTGGGGTCTTCAAGTACCAAAGAGGTCTGTTGGAAATGCATATATGTTATTTATATTCTGCACACAGTTCAGGAGATAGAGTAATAAAAAGAGACAAACCTGATAGAGAAGCAAATATTTATTATTGAAAATATAACTAACTCTGTCTTCTTTACTTTCCCTGTGTCTCCCTTCTTTTCTTGTCTTTCCTGTCTCTTCCTTTTATGTTGTATTTTATGACAGTGGAAGGCTCTACTGACTTACCATGAAATTAACTAATTAGAGTAAACCACCAGAAGCTCCCTTTTATCATCCTTGTTTACTTGCTTCTTAGCTTACCTGAAGCTGTTTTTTTAGGCTTTTCAAATAAGGTCTTGGGTGGTGTAAGCAGGATGTGAACTATACACATATACCTTCTGGATCATAATATATTGTCGAATATTATCTGTAGTGGGGCTGTATGGTGTGGCCATTATGCAGGAGCATGTTCATTGTGGAGGTAGAGCCCTGGAGGAAAGGTGATGTGTTATTTTATTAGCCAAAGCTGTTCTGGCTGCTTGAGGATGAGCCACAGCTCTGAAAGGCTCTTTTAAAGCACACTGAACACCCCCAAAGGGACGAGCAGGTCCACTGGGATTGTACCTGAGCGTCGTCATTTTACTTCATTTTATTTTCTTTTTCTTTTTGCCTGTCCCATTATATATCTCTACTGGGAAAATCTTTTTCACACTTTGAATTTTTATTTTGTTTTGGCCTTGCATTCCCTTCTCTTCCAGACTGGACCCCGTTAAATAGGGTAAGCCCAGCCTGGATGTTGTGATGCACAGTGGCACATTTTTCTTTTTGCTTTTTGTTTTGATTTTTTATCTTTTTTTTGTGTTAATTTTGATCCTTGCTAACCTCACACTGGTGCTTCTGTCTCTCGGTAGGGGGGATCAACTTTTTACTGGTGCTTGCCATGGCTCCTCCCACTTCCACAATGTCACAATGGGTATCGACACAAATGAGGATTTTTTGTGGAAATGTTTTTAGAAAAGTCAACAAGATATATTTTTTAATTTATTGTAAATTGTAAAGATAAATGTTTAAGTTTTCATGTCACAAACAGGTACCAGATCTGTGCTTCATGGCCCTCGGAGCACAGACAGTCTTAAATTGAGAGGTACTGGAGCTGATCTCTGGTATACCTCTGGTAGAAAGAGGCTAAAGAGAAACCCACCCTTTCTTTAGTTTCAGAATAACTGGGTAAAAGGCCAGGTCAGAACTTCGAACTTGCCAGGTATTTAGATACAGCCATTCAAAATGCACAAGGTATGCTGCGTTAAAACGCGGTGGGCATGACACAATATACCGCATCATTTTTAAAGTGCTTGTTCTAACATTATTAAGCTTATATTCTGTACTTCATACAAAGTAGTGAGTTGCGCCCAGCCGGTTCAAAGCGGTCTGTTTCTCATAGAGCCGAATGCATAAAATAGTCCACTATTATAGCTTATTGTGAATGTGATGTATCTCTTTCAGGTTTACACCCAAACTGAGAAAATCCATATTTGGTCTTAATCCAAATGTCACCAGCCAGTAATCAGCCAACAATTTAACTTGGAATAAAAAAAAAAGTTTAAACTGTACTATACAGATGCAGCCATTCAAAGTGAGCGGTACAGACACGTACCGCAGGTAAGATGACACGGGGTACAGTGGTGCGTGATTGGTTGACCGACAGGGGCACTCGTGGTCCGTTGGTCTGTCGTAGAAAGACTAACTGTAAACGTCTTTACTGTGCCCGTTGTAGATATTGAATTTTACCACTGAAGGGAAATCTTAGAAGCTGAGCATAAAAAGAATAGGAGCATACTGTAACGCGTGTGAAGGCCATAAACGATATTAATTTTGGAACGTAAACATACAGTATATAGCTGGTCTCGGTACTTTAAAGAAAAAAATACACACCAGTATTCCATTTCTCCCTAAACATTGTAAGCTTCGAAGTCTTTAACTAACGTGATACCGGAGTCAACAAGCATACTTTTAGAATTTGATTAAAAGGGAATATAATATGGAATCGCGTATCTCAAGAATTTAATAACGGTATGATTATATCCGTGTACTGCGGCAGGGCTGTGTAGGGCTGTTTCGCCTGCCTGTTCATGCAAGCTGTCTTGTAGCCTACTGGTCTAGGTGCTTGACTACCAACTGGCAGGTTGTGTGTTCGAATCCAGCTGGTGCTGGACCTTTCGGTTTTATTTATTTATTTTTTAATCGCGTAACATAAACATATTACCGTATGCAAACTGTACTGTATACAGTATGTATATGTAATTTAATGTCTTAACTGTGCCCGTTTAAGTATTGAATATTCATATCTAATTTTACCACTGAAGGGATATCTTAGTAGCTGAGCATAAAAAAATAGGAGCATACTGTAACGCGTGTGAAGGCCATAAACGATATTAATTTTGGAACATAAACATACAGTATATGGCTGGTCTCGGTACTTTAAAGAAAAAAATACACACCAGTATTCCATTTCTCCCTAAACATTGTAAGCTTCGAAGTCTTTAACTAACGTGATACCGGAGTCAACAAGCATACTTTTAGAATTTGATTAAAAGGGAATATGATATGGAATCGCGTATCTCAAGAAATTAATAACGATATAATTATATTCATGTTGCAAAAGAACTGCAACGGACATAAAAACTCCCTTGCTTTTAACAGAGCGTTCCATAATTTCTAACTTCGAAAATGCCAGGTGAAAGGATTTGTAAACATATTTTGTTAAAGCAAGTCAGTTTTTTCCGCAGCACATAAAATACATTTTTCCAAGAAAGTTTAGCCTTTGTCACTAATGAAACCACTAAATAAAGACATAAATATAGAAATCTTAAGATTTGTTTTATTTAATGTTGGTAGCAGGATGAACTGTCAGAGTGTATATTTTGTGGCAGAGCTGCTGCAAGATGTTAACAGTGAAAAAGGTATTTAGAAATGAGTTATTTCAAGATGAAAAAGAAAACATACACGAAACATGGTTTCATTATGACCAGAATCGGTCTTGAGATATTTTTAACTTGATTAACAGTATTTGAGAGGTATGTCTTAACACCGATACTACAGTGCTTAAGTACTGCTCACGTATATGTTTCTAGGTTTATATTATGCATTTCATACGGTCAAATTACTTTTGAGCAACTAATAAGAAGCGCGAAACGGTATGCGTTTTAGTTTCGTTTTGTGCTGGGACCCGTGGATTGATTAGAGATATCAAGTACATACAAGTCATTTTTTAAATGTTGTAGTTCGTCTTGAAAAAATGTTACGAGTACATCATCTATCAACAATTACACAGGTTCTGTTTCCATATTGCGGATTTTGGTTAGGTATTATCAAATCTGGTGGCGCTGTGTGTTAGTTTACTGAGTCCCATGTCACATGGTCTGTGATTGAAACCTGTAAAACCGGTTTAATTCGTCACAGCCAGCACTCTTCAGGTGTGAGGGTCTTCTGCTCAGAATGAAACGCTAAAATGTTTGTGTATATTCTAATGGTAGTGGGGGCAGGGTGTGTGGGAACAGGTTTGGTTGAAATTGCATTGGAGATCTATGTTCTTCACACCTGAAACATTTTCTCTGAAAGCATTTTCTTCGCAGTTTAACCGATCTTGTTACAGCATGTTACAGTTTACTATTATTAACCATATTAATTTTAAGTGCTTAATGTAAAATCTTGTAAAAATATATTTTCATTGTTCAAATATACATTAAGTCTGACTATCATATAATAAGTTAAATACAAAACTAAAGAAAAAATAGGGTTAAATATAATTCAAAATATTTTGCTAACAATGTTAACTGTTTATGAATAATAAAATGTATTAACTAAGGAGTAGGATGGCACAGTTGTTAGTATGTTTTTTGTTTTGTTTCTTTTTCATTAATACAACAGTAGTACCTGATGTCTCAGTGGCTTTCAAAATTAAATTATGCATGCAAACCTGTGAACTAGAAAGATAACTAAGATATCCATCCATTATATTCCATAATATCCATGAAATATATGGCGCTGAAATATGTGTGACGCAGTGGTGGCCTGACACCGTGAGGTGCCCTGGCAGCTGTATGACGCAGTGGTGGCCTGGCACGGTGAGGTGCGCTGGCAGCTGTGTGATGCAGTGGTGGTCGGGTATGTAGAGGTGCACTGGCAGCTGTGTGTTGTGACGCAGTGGTGGCCTGGCACAGTGAGGTGCGCTGGCAGCTGTGTGATGCAGTGGTGGCCTGGCACGGTGAGGTGCGCTGACAGCTGTGTGGTGTGGCGCAGTTGTGGCCTGGCACGGTGAAGTGCGCTGGCAGCTTTGTGATGCAGTGGTGGCCGGGCACGGTGAGGTGCGCTGGCAGGTGGGTGATGCAGTGGTGGCCTGGCACCGTGAGGTGCGCTGGCAGCTGTGTGGTGTGACGCAGTGGTGGCCTGGCACAGTGAAGTGCGCTGGCAGCTGTGTGATGCAGTGGTGGTCGGGTATGTAGAGGTGCACTGGCAGCTGTGTGTTGTGACATTGTTAACATTGTTAGCAAAATATTTTGAATTATATTTAACCCTATTTTTTCTTTAGTTTTGTATTTAACTTATTATATGATAGTCAGACTTAACGTATATTTGAACAATGAAAATATATTTTTACAAGATTTTACATTAAGCACTTAAAATTAATATGGTTAATAATAGTAAACTGTAACATGCTGTAACAAGATCGGTTAAACTGCGAAGAAAATGCTTTCAGAGAAAATGTTTCAGGTGTGAAGAACATAGATCTCCAATGCAATTTCAACCAAACCTGTTCCCACACACCCTGCCCCCACTACCATTAGAATATACACAAACATTTTAGCGTTTCATTCTGAGCAGAAGACCCTCACACCTGAAGAGTGCTGGCTGTGACGAATTAAACCGGTTTTACAGGTTTCAATCACAGACCATGTGACATGGGACTCAGTAAACTAACACACAGCGCCACCAGATTTGATAATACCTAACCAAAATCCGCAATATGGAAACAGAACCTGTGTAATTGTTGATAGATGATGTACTCGTAACATTTTTTCAAGACGAACTACAACATTTAAAAAATGACTTGTATGTACTTGATATCTCTAATCAATCCACGGGTCCCAGCACAAAACGAAACTAAAACGCATACCATTTCGCGCTTCTTATTAGTTGATCAAAAGTAATTTGACCGTATGAAATGCATAATATAAACCTAGAAACATATACGTGAGCAGTACTTAAGCACTGTAGTATCGGTGTTAAGACATACCTCTCAAATACTGTAAATCAAGTTAAAAATATCTCAAGACCGATTCTGGTCATAATGAAACCATGTTTCGTGTATGTTTTCTTTTTCATCTTGAAATAACTCATTTCTAAATACCTTTTTCACTGTTAACATCTTGCAGCAGCTCTGCCACAAAATATACACTCTGACAGTTCATCCTGCTACCAACATTAAATAAAACAAATCTTAAGATTTCTATATTTATGTCTTTATTTAGTGGTTTCATTAGTGACAAAGGCTAAACTTTCTTGGAAAAATGTATTTTATGTGCTGCGGAAAAAACTGACTTGCTTTAACAAAATATGTTTACAAATCCTTTCACCTGGCATTTTCGAAGTTAGAAATTATGAAATGCTCTGTTAAAAGCAAGGGAGTTTTTATGTCCGTTGCAGTTCTTTTGCAACATGAATATAATTATATCGTTATTAATTTCTTGAGATACGCGATTCCATATTATATTCCCTTTTAATCAAATTCTAAAAGTATGCTTGTTGACTCCGGTATCACGTTAGTTAAAGACTTCGAAGCTTACAATGTTTAGGGAGAAATGGAATACTGGTGTGTATTTTTTTCTTTAAAGTGCCGATTCCTGGAACACCCCTCTGAAGTGGTTCCATAAGAAAAGAAAGCGTTGATCAATACAAGTGTCTTTTAATACACTCTTTGCTGTGCTCTTGAGGATCCTTGTGATATTTTAAGCTCTAGTTGAATGATAGGTGTCGCATTTTAAATCATTTTCGTAGTTAGAAATTATGAAACGCCCTGTTAAAAGCAAGGAAGTTTTTATGCCCGTTGAAGTAAAACAAAATGCCACCATTCCCTGTGAATAGCAGGGACCTCAGTGCCCGGGCTGAGGGGAGATCTCCCTTTAGCTCAGCTGGCTGGTTCACTGTTGAGCGATGCCAGAGGGCCGACCTGAGGTGGGAGCGGTGAGGGCACAAACACACGAGAACCCGAAAACGTTACATTTTTATACGTGATGATTTTATCTTTAAGGATTTCTTCACAGAAATTTTAAATTAAATGAGGGAGGGGTTAAGGATTATTTTTTATAATTGCCAGTAATCAGGGAACAGCTTATCAACACGATGGGGAAACGATTTATTTTATTTTAAAAAATTAAATCAAAATAAGATACAATGATGAGCTCCAGCCTAACTAAAAAATTGCATGACTTTAAAAGCTGTAAAAAATGGTTTAGTTCGTTAAAAAACGCTTTTTAATTTTACTAAAACTAAAAATACTTGAATTTCATAAAAGTTGTACTTATTTAATACCTCTTGATAGTAATATTAATATGGGGTTGTGTAACTAAGCAGCTAAAATATCACAAGGGGACATTCTGGGAACATTTGATGTTTGTTTTTCAAACAAATAAATTATTGTCCTATTTGTAGTCATAGAGGTGGGAAGACACCTACCCCCTCCCCCTTCCCTCTGCCTGCCTGACCTGTTTCCATTTTAAACCATTCTGTGTCTGAATCGCAGTGGGTGAGAGAGAGTAGGGAGAGACAGGAAAAAAGTGAACCCTGGGTTTTTGAGTCAGATTTAACGTACTGTATGTTTGAACACAGTTTTGCAAATTAATGTTTTTACAAGATGTGGAAGTGCAACAATTTATCACAGTGTGAATTTGAATACTAATTATTGATTACTAATAGTTTATGCACCTAATGCCTGACTTTATTTAGATGTATATAAAATATTGAACTGTGACATTACAGTCAGAAATACAATTGGTGCAGCCTCTTCTCTGAGTGAGCTCAGAGGGTGGTGCGCTGTTTTCTCAGCCACCTGCTAATTCGTTTCACACCACGGGAAGACAAGAGAATGTAATTGTACTGTATCTGTACGAAATGCGTGTTGCATTTACAAAATTAAAGTGTTTAAAATGGTTAATTAAAAAGTTAACAAATTTACTACTTTCACAAAGATTCTAAGACGATCACAAGGAAGAAAAATCACCCGTTTTTTGTGGGTTTCGTGTTTTTAACTAAACACATTTTAAAGGGTTTTAAAACCGTGCAATGTCTATTTGAGGCACACACGTTATTATTTCCTATTTTTGACAATTTACTGGGACAATTAGTTGTAGCAGCAATCACAAGGTGGTTCGTAATGGCTTTAAGAAAATCAATCGATCAGCGACGCACACACGGATTCAATAAACTAGACACATTTATTAATACATAAATTGTGCATAAAACATATAACAGTCTGCCTGGATACAAGTGGCAGATCTTACTGTGAGGGTTATCAAACTGCAAGGTATATAATCACAAAGCGATGCAAAACACAAAGTGATACAAAGAATATGCTTCAGTACACAGTTCAGCTATACTATCGTTAATCAGTCTACATTAGCTACTCAAAAGTAAATACATTACTCGTATGAATTTAATTGTTATCAACTTGTGTTGAGGTAACAATTGAATTCTCAAGATGCAATGTAGAACATTGGGTTTACTTATCCAGATATGGATTTGTATTTCCCGGCGTTGTCAATAGGCTTTGTCCTGGCATCCTCTGGCTCCCGGCCAACCTGTCGGGGTGTAGGTTGGAATCAGATGAATTAGGTGGAGAGATTTCTGCTGTGGTGACACGCCTGACAGTGTCTCTCTCAGGGACCTACTAGTAGTCCGGCTGGCTAGTAGAAAGTCTCTATGCACAGAGGGTAACCGCGGGTCCGAGCAAGTCACTCTTTAGGGGGAAGAAACTTGGTTTGCTTTAGGTGTAGCACTGCTGCTGAATAAAATCTTATTCAGGTTGTCGACAAGAGTCCAAACGTATACTCCGGTGATCAAGCAAAGCATCCACGTTGGTGTTGGCTAGCGGTTTACGTATGGGCATTCCCCGGGCCGACACTTTGCTGAAACAAGGTTCCAGTCCCTAAACAGACAGCACCTGCCATCACGTTATTGTCTCTGAGGGTGTGGATATTAGCCAGAGAAGCAAAGTTTCTGAGCTGTGCAGTGTCTTTTAAACCTGGACCAAGAAAGGTGGTGATTGGTTGAAAGTTTAGTGGGCATTTCAGACCCACGTGGGATTACCACGCCCTGCAGGTTCCTGATTGGTTGGTCAAGGTGAGAGATGAGTAACAATGACCTCCGACATCTAGGACCGCAGTCCAGATGATCCCAAGAAACTCACAGACAGATAGGCGCCAGGAATGACCATTGATCATGATAGCCAGGCATGGCTGGGCGCATACCCATTTGGGAGCTGCTCCTTATCTGAGAGAAAACACCCTAAATCAGAATAATAATAATAATAATAATAATAATAATAATAATAATAAACTTTATTTTATATAGCGCCTTTAAAGGTGGCTTCTCAAAGTGCTGTACAGGATGACAATAGCAATAAATAAGAAGAGTATATCAATAAATAAGGAGAATACACAAGATAAGACACAATTACAATATATAGGGGAGACCGTGGATGGTGGTACTAAGAAGAGCAGAGGGGTGAAGAATGGAACCAGTTAAGTAAAGGCTTTTCTGAAGAAGAGGGATTTGAGTCTGGATTTGAAGGAGTTTAGAGAAGGTGACTCTCTGATATCCTTGGGGAGAGAGTTCCAGAGCTTGGGGGCATAACTGGAGAAGGCTCTGTCACCCATAACATGTAGACGGGCTTGGGGGACAGTAAGGAGAGCAGAATTTGCGAGGTGGGGAGTAGGGCGAGAATAGTTCAGACAGGTACTGAGGTGCCAAGCCATGCAGAGCCTTATAGGTGAGCATGAGAATTTTAAAGTCTACATGGAATTTGACAGGAAGCCAGTGCAAGGATTCCAGGACAGGAGTAATGTGAACACTTGCACTAGACCTGGTCAGGATTCTGGCTGCTGAATTTTGGACATACTGCAGTTTGTTCAGAGTAGATTTTGATACCCCTGTGAGTAGAGCATTACAGTAGTCAATTCGAGAGAATACAAATTTGTTGATCAGCTTTTCAGCCACAGTTGATGATAGCATAGGGCGTAGTCTTGCGATATTTCTAAGGTGAAAAAAAGATGTTTTGACAGTATGCTGCACATGTGGGTCGAATGTTAAGCCAGAATCGAATATAACCCCAAGGTTTTTCAATTTTGATTGAAGCTGAAGTACAGCACCATCTACAGAAAGGGTTACAGGCCTGGCTTTAAGAAGTTGATGGGGGGGTATCAATAAGCATGACTTCAGTCTTGTCGCGGTTGAGATGAAGGAAGTTTTGAGTCATCCAAATTTAAATGTCAGAGATGCAATTAGAATAGAGACAGCCACGTCAGTGTCAGGTTTGGTATGGATGTATATTTGAGTATCGTCAGCGTAAAAATGAAAGCTGAGGCCATTTGATCTTAAAAGCTGATTAAGTGGAAACATGTAAATGCTGAAGAGCAAGGGGCCCAGTATTGAGCCCTGAGGAACACCAGACTTAACAAGACCAGTTTCAGACCTGTACCCATTAAGAGAGACAAGGTGTCAGCGATCAGTGAGGTAAGATTTGAACCATTTGAGGGCAGTGTCTGCATGATAACATGAATAGCTTTTCATGCTATTCATGCAGACTGCAGACTGCACGAATAGCTTTTCTGTGGCTGCAAAAATGGGCCTCATTTAGGAAAGCACAGCAACACTTAATTCTGTCTTATTAAGGAACATTGCCGCTACAATAGGGTACATAGTATTTACTATTTTTTTAAGTATTTGTTACAAGGAAAATTTGTGCCGTAAGCGAGTATTGAACCTGGATCGTCTAGACAGAACCTCTATTGACATTCTAAAGTAATCATGCGTGAATGAGTTGAATTAAAAATAAAACGTGTTTAAAAAGAAAGTGGATTACAGTAATACATATATTTATATCCTTGAATTAATATCGTTATTAATTTCTTTAGATAAGCGATTCCATATTATATTCCCTATTTAGCGTATTCTAAAAAGTATGAGGTTTTTTACTGTGATAACGAGTGCAAGTATTCATAGAAAAGGTTAAAATATTATAACGTTTTATGAAGTAAATAAACTTTATAGTTCAGGAGCCAGGAGCACTTAAAACCTTTTCCAAATTAACCACAGTATCTTACCGAATGAAAGACCTTGATGCTTAAAATGTTTATGAAGAAAGTGGAATACTGGTGTGTATTTTTTATTTAAAGTACCAATCGCAGCCATATTACATAATATGTTTATGTCCCAAAATTAATATTGTTTATGACCTTCAGACACATTATGCTCCTCTTCTTTTTATGCTCAGCTACAAAAAATTCCCTTTAGTTGTAAAATTCCATATTAATATTCAATAAGAGAACTTAAACATGCTTAGTAAAGAGATTAAATGAAACAATCTTTTCACTAACAATCAATGTACCACGTGTGCCGCCTGTTGGTCATTTTGGCCAGCCAGTCCTGTACTGTGGGATAACTTGTTGAACTGTAGATAATTTTGTGCGGTACAGTGTTTTACTGTGTATTTTGAATGGCTGCATCTGTAGTAGGACAGTTAGATCAATTGATATGTGCCAGTGTAGTCAGTGGCCTGATATGACATGTATAAAAACTGAAAGCCTTTTCAAATTTGTCTTCTTGAGAACTACTTCATCAGTCGTACTAAAATTGGGTTGATTTAATCAATGACCAAAGTTAATATATAATAGCAGCCATATCACCCTACAACTCACGACTGCCAACCCACTGAAGCTAAGCAGGTGTGAGCCTGGTCATTACCAGGATGGTAATTACTCAGGATTTCTCCTGAGAAAAGGTCCTAATGTGGTGGGTGCTGCACATTGGTAGTGGTGGAGGGGAGTCCCCACTGCCTGTAAAGCACTTTGAGTGGAGTGAAGGTCTGCACCTCAACTTGTGGTCTTAATTGTTCTGTCCACATGGGACATACCTTCTTGTATATATTGCAAACAGCTTCAAGTTGGATATTGTTTGGCTTAACAATAGTAATTAACTATACTCAATAGATATAATTCTAGTAACCACACAATTATAGTATGGCGTAGTGGTTTTTCTACAAAAATCATTGATTGCTGCTTTACAGCCACAACCCATTCTAGTTGATACACTGCCCATACTACAAAGTGTTTATGTTTAATCATATTAAAACATATTACTTTGGTAGATCTGGTAGATATAACAATATAGTTACAAAACAGTTATGTTTACCATTGCTTCTCATAAATAGAACTCAAAGTTTCCTCTTCAGTATCTATTAAAATGCAATTTTAGGAATTGTAAGGCTCTGCATTTGTATTACAAATACAAATGAGCCATGTTTTGGTTTTGTTAGCACAGTACCTGATCAAGTATGTATGTTCTCTTACAGCTAGCAGCCTACAGAGCCCCTACAAAAAACTTAAAGAAGCCTTATCTTCAGTTGAAGCCTTTGAAAAACACTACTTAGTAAGTATGCTGAAGTGAATACTCGATGTGTTAATTTCTTCTTATGGTATAGTTTTATTGTATTTATTTTAGTATAACCCTTAGCAATATACTGAATCGGGTAAAGAGACACAACATTTCAACCTTTGTCAAGTGTCACACCTGAAAAAGGCTCCAGAGCCGAAACATTGTGTCTCTTTTCTTTTCCTTTCAGCATGGCATAAACCTTTACCTGTTCCCTTACAGCCTACACATGCTGACGCATCTACCTACTTGAATATACAGAATCCTCTTGTACTCTCACATAGTAACATTATATATATATATGTCTGTGTTTTTTTCTTAAATCATGCTTCATTGTTGAGAATAGAAACAGGTAATGTTTTGGTAAATGTATCAAATTTCTGAATGAGCTTAGCTATTTATACCTTTATTTTAGAGTGATGCTAGTCTTTCCAAATTGATTATTCTCGGTCTATAAACCTTGGTTTATAAACAGAACACTTTTAAGGAATAAAAAGTTATTTTATTACACAAATAACTTACATTTCTATGTTTATAAATGTAACCTATATTTCTTCCTCTGATGTTTTGTACCCTCTCTGTAACAGGAGCTTTCTCATGCTGCAATGGAAATGTATAAAACAATTGGTCGGATTCGATCTGCAAAACTGTTGGGAAAGAGTTTGGCTGAGTTTTACATGTAAGAGACTTTTTAATGCAAGAGTTACTGAAGTGAAAAACCTTGACATTTCTTGTGAGCCTGCTGATATTTGAAGTTTTTCTTCTTTCTCTGAATTTATTTGGATGCCATTGCAATGGGTTCGCTTGACTCTGTCAATGAGGAATTGTTACGAAAATATTCTCATGAAAAATAATTATGAAAGATATGTTTATCTGTACTGTCATTAAAATACTCACCTTTATATAAGTTAGAAATCTTTCAAAATTCACAGATACATAGTTTAAAACCATTTTTAACATGTACCTATTTTCTGTTCGGTACTTGACGCTATAAGTGGTTTGGGTTCTGGACTGGTAGCTAGAGTTGTGCATTCAAAACCCAGGGAAAGCACTGCTCTGCTGTTGAGCAAGATACTATACTATGGATTGCTCCAGATAAAAGCTTATCTATATAACAATTCATATAAATTTAAGTTGCATTACATAGAAACATCAGTCAGATAAATTAAAATTGAAAGAAAATTAGCCTCATTATATCCTTCAGGTTGTTTTTTTACTTTTATTTGCACTTTTGTAGTCAAAAACCAGCAGTGGTTAAGATTTTTGTTAACAACATTCACCTTGTTTTCTGTCTACTGTACAAATGCTGCTCACTGTGGATTTATGGTTTCTGCAGGAGGAAGAGTGACCCCAAGAAAGCAGAAGCTTTATTTCAGGACTCCCTGAAGACATACTTGGCAGAGGGCTGGGCTCTGCCAGTCACCCACACCCGGAAACAGATAGCAGAGTGTCAGAAACTGCTGGGTCAGACTGAAAGGTATCCTTTTGCTTATGCAATGTGGACACAATCAAATATTCTCCCAAAACTACACATAGCAACAGAAAATAAATCATACATAATAGCACTGTTGAAGTAATATCTACAACACACTTAGAACCAAAACATTTAAAACCATACAGAAGCTGTGACTGGAAACAACGGAGAGTTTAGATTTCATTTTCTGATATGTTCCATTCTTACCTACTCTAATGTAATGTTTGTTTTGCAATATTGCTGCTTTAGTTTCCATCAGTAATAGAACCCATTAAGCTGTTGCTATTTGGAGCCTAGCTTAGTATTGACGAGAGTCTAATTGTAACAGGTACTTTGTCTCTTTCTTGCAAGTTAAAAAAGACAGGTGAGGTAATTTTCTTTGTTATAGCACTGTATGTTCTTTGAGAAAGCTTCTAGTGAAAATGGAATGACCTGAGTGAGCTGTCTCTTTCTCAGATTATGTGAAATAATTTTGGTAGAAAAACAGTTCATTTGGTCCTAGGATGTTAAAAACATATTTTAACTTTTGTTGTAAACATATATGATGATTAGGTAAAATAGTGATATACCCTTGAAGACACTAGGAACTGTTTTTTTCTTTGCCCCACTCTGCCAGTTACCTTCAGACAAGTTCCCTTTTAGCCAGTGATGGCAATCTCTCAGATGAGGAGAGGAAGCACTTCTGTCAAGAGATCCTGAACTTTGCCTGCCAACAGTCAGAAAATCAAGGTGACATGACTAAAAAGCAGACTATACTGGTTTTTGGTCTCAACCCTTGCTACATTACAGGACTTCTATGCCTGTCCAATAGAAGAGAAGGACTCCAATGTTGGAATCCTAAATAGAAGTCAGATTATTTAAAAGAATATCTCACTTGCTATTATAAATATGTTTAGTAAACCTACATTGTCAAATATTTAGTTTAAAATGCGCTATTTGTTAAAAAGACATTTGATGCTCAAGATCATGGGGTTTCACTATACAGATGCAGCCATTCAAAATGCGCGGTAAAAACCCGCGGTACGGTAACCTACCCACAAGCCACCGCGGGGCACCGGAGGGTACCGCAGGGCAAGTGATTGGCTGGCCAAAATGACCGACAGGGGCACTCGTGGTGCATTGGTTGGTAGTGCAAAGATTTAATCATTTAATGTCTTTACTGTGCACATTTTAATCCGCTTAGTTTTGAATATTTATATGGATTTTACCACTTAAGGGAAATTTTAGTAGCTGAGTATAAAAAGAAGAGGAGCATAACGCATCTGAAGGTCATAAACGATATTAATTTAGGAACATAAACATTACTGTATGTATGTAAACTGTACTGTGTATTGCTGGTCTTGGTAGTTTAAAGAAAAAATACACACCAGTCTTCCATTTCTCCCTAAACATTTTAAGCATGAAAGTTTTATGAAACGGTACCCAAATATGCAATTGCTGTATAGAATGAATTTTAATTTAAAAAAATTATTTAACACGAACATTAAGCTGTTTACATCTTCCGCCTGAGAACAGTCACCCGTTGCTACCCAACGCAGAATGGTGATTGGCTGACACCATCTGACACCCCTCTGATTGGAGAAAAAAGACGTGCTGGTTTGCTATACCAGGAAGAGGATTTCTTTCTATTCAAAACGTGTATTTTAAAAGTTTAAGAAGTAAAAACCTTACAGCGTACACAGATTTCTAAACTGATCAGGATCGTTATCTTTGTCTTATGCATAATAATGTTCACCGCTCTGTCCAGCAAATTAATAATAAACTTTATTTTATATAGCTTTTTAAACGAATAAGTAATTAGATTGCTCATAAACCTAATCACTTGCTTTTTCTTTTTATTTAGGCTCAGATTTCAACTATAGATCGTATTATTAATAACCATAATAACAACCAACCAACAAAAACAACCATATAAACATAATACCAACCAAAAACATAGATAACAACCACAATACAAAATCAAATAATCAAACCATTTTACACTCGCAAAGTCCTCCAATTATCATAATCCCGCCCCTTATGCAAAACCAAACCTTCCTCCCATCCCAGTTTATCCTGTTTATCATAAACAAAATCCACCTCAATTTTCAACATAAAGCATTACACAAAATCAATACCTCAACACTCCATACTCAACAACGATAATTCACAAACAGCCAGAACATGTAACTACACATTCCCAAACATACCTAATTTCCATAGTCCCGCCCCTTATGCAAAACCAACATCCCTCCCCTGTTCTCTCTCTCCCCTGGCGGTTGTAATTGTTTTTATTTTCAAATAAATTTTAGCAAAGTCATGTATTTTAAAAATCTTAAGATTTTTATATTTATGTCTTTATTTAGTGGTTTCATTAGTGACAAAGGCTAAACTTTCTTGGAAAAATGTATTTTATGTAAACCATGTTTGCTATTAATTCATTCAGGGCTAAAATATGTTCATTGTCTTCTAATGAAAGAAGGGTTCCTTTTGCCGTAGTCGGGAGCCTAGCCTTTAACTAGTAAGTACTGTATTTACTGGGTTTTTGAGGGGGGGGGGGGTGTCTTTCGCTGGAAATCTCGCCTCCTACTTTGAAAATACCCGTGAAACCGGTTCAATTCGTCACAGCCAGCACTCCTGCAGAGAGTTGGGTTGTACTTGCAGTGTATACAGTACACGCGTTATGCTCTTCGTTAATGTCTGTGAAGTTTTATTTAATCTCTGAGCCATACTGATTCTTCTGGAAGCCAGTTTCCGCCAGGGAGTAAAAAAAAAAACACACTATGGTATTCTCTAAATGAATATCGTTTATGACCATCAGAAGCTTTATGCTCCTTTTCTTTTTTCCAGTGGATTGAACAGGGAGAGGCATTTCATGATGTACTTTTCACTGATGAAACAACAGTGGCTCTGGAACAGTTCTCAAACAAATCGTTTTATAAAAAGGGGAGATATGTACACGTTACTGAAGCTAAAAGTTTAGCCTTTGTCACTAATGTAAACACTAAATAAAGACATATAGAAATCCCTACGTTACAGACTGTATATGGCTGGTATTGGTAGTTTAAAGAAAAAATACACACCAGTATTCCACTTTCTCCCTAAACATTTTAAGCATCAGAGTCTTACATGTGGTTATTTCGAAAACGTTTGTACGTGCTCCTTCTTACCATGTTACTGTTTACTGTTACGGACCATATTAAGTTTAAGTGCCTGTGGGCACTTTTCCTGTCCGTGGGGGGTGGACCGTCTTTCATTAGAAGGTTAGTCTGTTCTACTCTGAGAATGTAGAGGGGGTGGAAAGTGCCCGCGGTCATTTAATTAGTATTAAAATCTTAGTTATCTTTCTAGTTCACAGGTTTGCATGCATAATTTAATTTTGAAAGCCACTGAGACATCAGGTACTACTGTTGTATTTATGAAAAAGAAACAAAACAAAAAACATACTAACAACTGTGCCATCCTACTCCTTAGTTAATACATTTTATTATTCATAAACAGTTAACATTGTTAGCAAAATATTTTGAATTATATTTAACCCTATTTTTTCTTTAGTTTTGTATTTAACTTATTATATGATGGTCAGACTTAATGTATATTAATGTATATTTGAACAATGAAAATATATTTTTACAAGATTTTACATTAAGCACTTAAAATTAATATGGTTAATAATAGTAAACTGTAACATGCTGTAACAAGATCGGTTAAACTGCGAAGAAAATCCTTTCAGAGAAAATGTTTCAGGTGTGAAGAACAAACCTGTTCCCACACACCCTGCCCCCACTACCATTAGAATATACACAAACATTTTAGCGTTTCATTCTGAGCAGAAGACCCTCACACCTGAAGAGTGCTGGCTGTGACGAATTAAACCGGTTTTACAGGTTTCAATCACAGATTGGGACTCAGTAAAGTAACACACAGCGCCACTGGATTTGATAATACTGTACCTAACCAAAATCCGCAATATGGAAACAGAACCTGTGTAATTGTTGATAGATGATGTACTCGTAACATTTTTTCAAGACGAACTACAACATTTTAAAAATGACTTGTATGTACTTGATATCTCTAATCAATCCACGGGTTCCAGCACAAAACGAAACTAAAACGCATACCGTTTCGCGCTTCTTATTAGTTGCTCAAAAGTAATTTGACCGTATGAAATGCATAATATAAACCTAGAAACATATACGTGAGCAGTACTTAAGCACTGTAGTATCGGTGTTAAGACATACCTCTCAAATACTGTAAATCAAGTTAAAAATATCTCAAGACCGATTCTGGTCGTAATGAAACCATGTTTCGTGTATGTTTTCTTTTTCATCTTGAAATAACTCATTTCTAAATACCTTTTTCACTGTTAACATCTTGTAGCAACTTTGCGACAAAATATACACTCTGACAGTTCATCCTGCTACCAACATTAAATAAAACAAATCTTAAGATTTCTATATTTATGTCTTTATTTAGTGGTTTCATTCGAAGCTTACAATGTTTAGGGAGAAATGGAATACTGGTGTGTATTTTTTTCTTTAAAGTACCGAGACCAGCCATATACTGTATGTTTATGTTAAGATTTCCCTTCAGTGGTAAAATTAGATATGAATATTCAGTATTTAAACGGGCACAGTTAAGACATTAAATATACATATACATATTGTATACAGTACAGTTTGCATACGGTAATATGTTTATGTTACGCGATTAAAAAATAAATAAATAAAAATGAAAGGTCCAGCACCAGCTGGATTCGAACACACAACCTGCCAGTTGGTAGTCACGCACCTAGACCAGTAGGCTACAAGACAGCTCGCATAAGCAGGGAGGCGAAACAGCCCAACACAGCCCTGCCGCAGTACACGGATATAATCATACCGTTATTAAATTCTTGAGATACGCGATTCCATATTATATTCCCTTTTAATCAAATTCTAAAAGTATGCTTGTTGACTCCGGTATCACGTTAGTTAAAGACTTCGAAGCTTACAATGTTTAGGGAGAAATGGAATACTGGTGTGTATTTATTCTTTTCATGATAGGTGTCGCATTTTAAATCATTTTCGTAGTTAGAAATTATGAAACGCCCTGTTAAAAGCAAGGAAGTTTTTAAGCCCGTTGAAGTAAAACAAAATGCCTGACAAAGTATGGCTTGGACAGATTCCAAGTGCTTGTACAAATGTGCTAAAGAAATTATACTTTGAGTATACAGCTTGTCCAAAGTCATCCATTATTAATACTATTAGTAATATCTTCAGTAAAGGCTTTGATGCATAAATATTTCTGATAAAGGTAGGTTGTGTACTTTTGTCCAACTGAGCAATCTTGCTTTCATAAAATATACCAACATTTGAATGACTGATGATTAACATGCTGTAATACACAGTTCAAAATTAAAGGCTCGAATGCTGTACATGAGAGGTTAAGCTCCCCCTGGCGGTTTTACAAGGCGACGCCGGATAGTTAGTCACGCGACACACGTGATACCGTGTGATACCCCGGTGGGCGTGTCGCGGTATGCCGCGAAATACCTCACCCATTTTGAATGGCTGCATCTGTATATGTGCAGTAGCTATTTGGGCTTTTTATGTGTTGCTTCAGAAAAAGCATTTTTTTCTTTATTTGTTTATTACATAAATGGTAAAATTGTTTGATAATGAAATTAGAGTTTAAATTTGAATGTCATATTACCTCTAACAGTTTTTTGTTCAGAGACTGTTTTTTGTTTTCATGCAGTCATATTATCATGAAATCATTACATGAAGGCAAACATGAATCAGGAAGATATTACAATCAGGAACATAGAGAGTTTGGTCTAATAGTGTGATCTTCACTTGCTTTCCTGCACAGTCCAGAAAGTGGTGTTGGGCATGAGCTCACTTGCCCAGCTACAGCATCTGCTCTTCACCCCTACCTCGGCAGTGGTGCATGTGGGAGGCCAGGTGGCACTGGAGCTGAGTCTGCACAGCAACATGCCCATGCCAGTACATCTGGAGCAACTTGCAGTCAGTGTGCACTTCAGCATCGAGAGGAGCAGCATTCGTGAAACTGGGGATGTGCTGGGCAAGCAGCGGACAGGTGGTGTCAACAGTGGCATCATCCACTTTCCTGGGGAGTTGCCAGCTGGCTGTTTGCCTCGCACCAGCCCTCCCGTACTAGAATTGGATGAGATGCATGATAGAAGCCCTTCAGACAATGCACTGAACTCCTCTGGTGTGGTCTGCAAGAACGTGCACCTTCTGCTGCGGCGCAGGGAGAGTGTCTCCTCCCTCGAGACCCCTTCAGGAGTGGCAGTAGAGGATAGTGCCCAGATCCTCAGAACCAACGATGTTTTGCTGCTGCCAGGCAGGAACAAGATTTTGTTCACAGCACCAGTAAGCCCTACTTTCATTGTCATATCTAAACAGTGGTGATAAAATTGGACAAATAAAGTCTGGGCAGTAATAACTTGCTGTTCCTGGTAAGGCATTCATAAGGGAGACTGAGTAACCTTTGCCCTTCTTAGGGCTGCCTGAAGTAAGCAAATATAATTCTTAGGCTTCACCACAATAAAGTTATACTTTTTTGTGTCTCGGTGTAGTCACTCATTGCTGAAAACATAAATGACCTGTAATGCACAGTACAGTGCAGACAATTTTTGAATATTAAAAAAATGTAATCTTAATTTTCCCAGCAAGATATACTGTATAATACAGTTTAAAAAAGTATTTTGAGATTGTGTTGGAATTTAGAACACTGGAAGTGCTTAAATGGTCACCACAAAGTCCTGACAGGAATCTGACTTAGCCCATATGGGATTACCCCTAGAAACCAAGCAAACTTAGACTAAAGGAATTTTTACAAGAAATTTGTTATTAAATTATTGCAGCACAACTTCATTCATGCTTTAAAAATTAAAATATATCAGAAAATAAACCAGAAAGTGGAATAAGATAAAAATATATAGAAATATATTTTTTACATTGTTTTGCAATATATTTGTGACAGTTTGTATAAAAATGATGTGCACTGTTAAATAAAGACAATATTATTATTGAAGAGATAAGGGAGACACCTGGGAAGTGAGATGATAATATCATTTTTTGTGTGATCATTTTTGTATTTTTTCAAACTGTGCAGTCTAGTGGCTTGAAGTTGGCTTTTCGCCCAAATATATAAAGATGCTGCCTGTCCTTGGTCAATAACATAAAGGGCAAGTATTTGGTAAGCTGGCTGTATGTCCAGAACATGAAAAGAACTAACTGTTGTCTAGTCTGCAGCTCAGGTATAATTAATAGCAATATTGGCATGTGTTGCTGTCTTATCATTCGTTCAGAATGTGACGTAGTAACTTTTTTGTTTTAAGGTATAAAATACCATCTTTAGTTACGTATTTTTGATTCTGGTGGTTGCAAGCCAGACTTCCATATGTATATGAAATGAAGAGACTTCTGCCTTACAGGCACCTGAACTTTGTCATTTGTATGATACAACAGTATACAATATAGTTATAAGAAATGACGACAGTAATTTAGTTATATTTCATTTAAAATTCCTTTCTAATAATTTTTATACTGCAATATAGATATACAGTATCTGGATAGCTGCTGTGCAGCACCATTAATTAACCAGAATGATTTAAAAAAGATCTAACAATTCCTGTCCTCTTGATTAAAATTCCATCTCACAAAGAGAAGTGAACATCACAACAGAACATTTATAACTAAAGGCTGTTGTTTATTTTCTTTCATTATTTAATTTTGTTCATAATAATAAGTTAATCTTTTCAGAATAAATAGGCATCTTCTGAATGGCCCGGCTCAATTGACCAAATCTTGGTTTAATCTTCTCAAAGCATGCCACAGCAGGCTTTTATGCACTTTTGCAAATCATATTTCCTGATGAGTGAAATTGTGAAACATATTTAATTTTTTTAGCATGTTCATAGTTTTGTCTAGTGGAATACTGAAAATTGATACTGATCGTACATTCTAAACCCTTATTCACTACTCATTGATAATTGATAGTCATTCTATGTAGCTGAGTTCACAAGGAATTTTATTTCAGCATGAAAAAATAGAGATGTGTCTTTCAGCTGTGAACCTGCAGCTTCTATTTTCACATAGAATTTCACACATGCTTCCCTATCCCTGTTCAGAGCAGAGCTAATCTCTATTTTACTTGCATTATCCAAATCTATTTCTTGCCAGAGTCGAGAACCTGGGACATACACCCTGCGGCAGCTGAGAGCCACAGTGGGCCAAGTACGTTTTGTTCAGCACCACATCTACCCCATTGTGCAGTATGAGGTTTACTCTCAGGAGCCACAACTCAAAGTGGAGCCACTCACAGGTGAGCCCACACCTACCCTTGACTTCCATACACTTTGTGACAGGTATAAGATTTATGTGATTGCTTTATGGTGTTTAGTCAATGTTGCTTATTTGAATGCCGGTAATTTCAGAAAAGCTTGAATTCACTTGAGCTTCAATGGTTGAATTCACTTGAGCCACCTTGTTTTAAAAGTTTGTTTCAGAAGAATCTTGTTTTCTGTCCTGAAAATTGCAAATCTTAATTTTCCGATGTATCCCCAGATCCTTATCATTATCATCTTGAAGTCCGTGTCATTATTTATCTTGAAGATATCCTCCAGATTTGAATTTCAAGATTTTAAATGTCTGTATCATAAGCAAATTTTCTGTGTTCCAAGCTAAACATGTTAATATAAAATCAATCAAAAATATCTTATATTGAATATACTGTAATATATGATTATTTTACATTTTTACGGGTGCTTACATCTGAGTTGATTTGTTAACCTCTGTATTGCTGTTACAGATGTCCTGTTGGCAGGTGTTCCCCAGAGGGTGAAGTTCACTATAGTCACAGGCCACTACTCCATTAAGAAGGGAGATGCGCTGCAGCTGAGCAACAATGATTCTATGCCAATACTGCACTCCACTGACTGCACCGCTACAATTATGTCCAATACTGGAGGTCATTCAGTAACATTCTTATAAGGCAAACTACATGCTCATTTCTGTTAAAATCACATTTTAACTGCAGGCCAGTTTACACGAGAACGCATTCCCAAAAACTATGTTGCCTTTAGACACACGTGTTTTGTAGAAAACTAGTGTTTCCTGCAGAAGAGCTGAACCAGTTCAGGGAACCACATTCTTTTCCTAGTAATAAAAATCAACTTCAGTTTATCTTGTTCTTAAAATAGAATGTTACAGGTCATTGTCCAAAAATTCAGAAGTTATCTCTGAAAGATTAAACACTCACGTACCAAACAAACACGTAATGACCAGTAAGTATTTTCAAAAGGTCAAATATCCTTTATATAATTATCCTTATATAAAGTGATTTCATTACATGTAGGAAGGGGTTTTGATGGATAAGAGTGAAAGGAACTTGACAGAAATTTATATTTCATATTTATGATTTATTTTTTTCATTAGAACCACTGGCTCTAGGTATTAGTGTGTTGGCAATGTTACATTTGAAATACTGAGGTTGAAAATTCTCTGCAACTGGCTTTGCCAATTAGTATTTGTATTTTTAAAAGGGGGGAGACAAATAATTGCTAAGCTTGGAGCTGAAGACAGCTTCTAGGAAAGGTTAACATTGCACTTAACCTTGCTTTTAAATAGTGTGTGCTCAGAGTCTGGGCACAGTTCTAGTCGAGAGAGACAGGAACTATAAAAGCCTGAACATTTAAATACAGTATTACACATGCTGTTTGTTTATCTGTTACTGTTGCTGCTTGTTCAAAGAACACTATCAGGTTGGTCAGGCAAGACCAGCCTTTTCAAATCCATGTTTGGAAACTATTCCCTAGTATCTGACTTTCATACTGGGTTATCCTCTAGTTCTAATAATTGTTTCCATTGCATTAAATGTAATTACAGTCATACTGTAATTTAGTTAATTTTTTTTGTCCTTCTGATGGATTGGCACTACATTAGCAATTTTCCGGTCCGTGAGTACTACCCTTGTTTGAGTAATTTATAGAAGAGTGTTTTTTCAGGTATATATTGTAGACTTCTTTTTAGTGAGCACCTGAGTAAAATTCTTGTTTAGTACACCAATCTTTTCCTTGCATTGCCTAGGCATTTTCAATTATCCCTTATATTTTGCTTCCCCATGTTTTGCTTCATCATTGATAGTTCTTTTGCTGTTGTAGTACTATTTTTTTATTTTTGCCTTCATTGTGATATTCATTTTAAGTTGTCTTAAATATTTTTATCTGCACTTGAAGTTCATTGTACATATTTTCTTTAACTGGGTTTTGTTTTTTAATCATTTTACAGAGCTTTTAAACTGTCTCGTTCCTTCAGAGTATTTGTGGGATATGTATTATACAGTTTAAAAAAATAAAAAATTCTAAACTCAAAAGTGGAAGCAAGGGCTGTACATAAATCAGATGTTTGGGAATATCAGCTTATGTCTGTTCAAACCTCAATTACACTATTTATTTAAACAGCCATCTGTCATTTCCTTTTCACTTTTAGTTCAAAATAAAGAAAATGATTTAAATTGCCTATCATATGCTCCCCACAGTTTCATTTGACTTTTATTATAGTTGATGATGTTACTTTGCTTTTTAAAGCTTTTGAAATATACTGTACCTAGTTATCCTTGTAAAATGTAAAAGAAAAAGTAGCAGCTAGGAGCTGATAGACTTCATATGTCAAATCTGCCACACCATGCATTTCAGAAGCATAGCCATAATGAAAGCTCCAAAAGTAAACTGTCAGGATACATCATCCTTCTTTATATCTCCATTTATTCTAACATGAAAAGCCAGCAAACATAATGAAAGGCAATAACAGTAGTGAGAATTTCTGCATTTTGAGTTTTAACTACTCACTAAGTGAAGGACATTTTTAAAAGGATTGAAAAATGCAACTGACAACGTTTTGTCTTTAATGGTTTTTTATAGAGAGAGTGGGAGAGAATGGTCTTTCCATCCAGTCATCGGAGAAGGTGACCAGCATCACCCTGCCCCTTACATCCACCTACCACATGGTGGAGTTTGAGCTAGAGGTCATGTGCCATATTCCCTCAATCCTCCCCAAGGCCACAGACAGTGACAGACTAACCAATGGAGAGCTTTACCAGAGAGCCAAAAGCAAGTGCAAGACTGAGAGCCACATGGCTTCCATTGATCAAAAGGTCTGAAACCCATCAAATACATCTTCATTTTTCCAATGTTTGTTTTCAAGTATCTTCAAAGCTGAGCCTAGATTAATTTATATTTTAGTTGTTTGTTTTAAACATTGTTATAAATTAAGATCATAAATAAATTAGATTGTTAATAAAATACCACCACACACCCACACAAATGCCCAAGAATTTGATGCTTGAATCTTTCATGTTTGATCTTAATATTTGTTGCACCTATTCATAAGAATATCTTTACAGTATCAGCAATAATAATTTGCATGACCTTGTATACAAATTCTAATTAGCTACAAAGTATTTTGTATTGTGTCATTGTGGTTCAACTGTAGAATTTGTTTCCTGTCTGTAGATGTCCATTGATTGTCCTTGGTCTATTTACTCGACACTCGTTGCCTTGACATTCTACATCCCATTTAAAAGCCAGCACTCCCTGCTTTCAGCTGGAAAGAGGTATTGTAAAAACTGTCTAAAAAATGGAACCACTAAAATGATTTGTCTGAAATTGTCATGGATGTTTTTTTTTTTTTTGTCAGGTAGCAGTTTAGTCCAGGGGTGTCAAACTCATTTGCTATGGCATGCCAGATTTTTATTTAAATGTACTTCAGGCAGGCCATACTTTAAATACGATACGCTACATTATCAAAATACTAGGCACAGTCCATATTATTACTTATTTATAGTGTTGTGCATTTTTGGTATTTCTTTTACAATGAAATTACTTCCTTTGAAATGTAATTAGCAGACACCATGCCTTCAATTGTTGACAATTCGGCAAAACATTATCATTATCCTTTGAGCATGCAATGTTTCTCAGCATTATTATTATTTTTAGCATTATTTGTTAAGGATTATTATAAATATAACCATTGTGATTATTATACAATATGTGAATCTGTGTTATGTTAGGATTTTAATTGGATTTCATGTTGAGAAATGAGAAGTTAATAAATACAGTTTCTATATTAGGACACCTTCTACCTTCCCCCTAAACTCCCTCCTCTATCCTACAAAATAATTTGTCTCTAAGAATCAGAATTGGTTGCTACAATCCAGTTAAACCCACTTTCTGCTTTTCTTTACTATTCCTATTGCATACATTATTTTACAGTAAAAAACTTACAATGCTGAATTGAAGTTCTATGCAGATGCATGGAGTACGCTGCGGTAAAATGCGGTAGGCGTGGCGTGTCACAGCGCGTCATACCGCAGTTATGATACTAGTATCCGGAATCACCTTGTAAAACCGCCAGGTTGAGCTGATAAAGCTTAATGTCTCATGTACAGCATTTGAACTGTTGCCAGAAAATCCCAGTCACTGCTGAGGGACAATCTTTTTCCAATTAAGAAGTTGTATACTCTTTAGACTTTTAATCATTTTAAACTGTATATTACAGCATGTTAATCATTAAACATTAAAAAGTCAGTATATTTTATAAAAGCAAGATTGCTCAGTGGGACCAAAGTACACAACCTTCCACCTTCATCATAAATATTTTAATTATGTAGAAATATTTTATGCATCAAAGTCTTTAAGAAAGATATTACTAATAGTATTAATAATGAATTACCTTGGACAGGCTGTAAGCTCAAAGTATTAATGTTGTGCTAGAAAAAACGCCATCAGCTGAGCATTTGTGTGTTGAAAGTCGTCTTTATTTCATATGCATACGGAAGTCTTGCTTGTGGCACAAGACTTCAAAACCAATGTTTACAGTGCTCCTTTATAAAGTGAAACAAACAATACAAGATACACTCCCACATGACTCTCAGTTTGCCTTATGGCTGTATATGGTCATTCTAAAAAGCTGACCATTATATTTATATTTTTTACTACCGGCTTGCGTGACAAGCAGCCCCTTCTGCTGAAAAGACCATTTGTTCCAGGAGAGGTCACTAGGTCATTTCCATGAGAACTATGTCAGCTGTGCATAAAGACATGTGGCTATGTTATCTTTTGAGATGAGATATCCTGAGATGGACTTAGTTAAATATAAGTACAAATATACATAGTTAACAAGATATAATACAAACTTTTAGTAAGAACTTTTAGTTAATTCCCTTAGTCCCCCCTAAATATTGCAATTAGCCAATTGTTTTCCATCAGTATCCTGTGATTACTGATGAATTCTTTATGGGTGAATTTCGTAATTCTTTCTGGTGTCCTAAATGTGTGGTCAAGACTGAAGTAGTACCTTTAGTGCAGAGGGATCTAATACAAGTTAGTTTGACATAATGCTACTAGTACATTATTCCCCCCCCCCCATGACCTGAATACAGGTAATATATTCTGGAGTGATTTGGAGTGAATGGGCTGTGTGTCTGTATTCGCATATTTAACAACTCCCCTTCCAGTTAGTAGGTAGCCAAGGGCATTATTATTTAGATTCCACCTGTTATCGTTCTGTTGAACAGTAGGCAAATAAATGTTGGAAACGTTGGTATGTGTAATCATGGTCCCTTAACCATTTAAGAAAACTACAATCTGAAGTATCATTACAACCCCACCATCTTATATTACCCAGTTTCAACAAAGCCCCTAAATAGTCTAATAAATTGTAAAGCATAGGCATGAGAGGAAACCCCCACTCTCATATACTTGGGGCTAAACACACCCAAACATGAACTCTTGTTAAAGTCTCAAGCCAGCTGGTAAGAGAGATCCAGGAATGTATTAACGTCATGCTCTCCAATGTCCATGCGGGGCTGTGCATGAGGTTCTAAGACATCCCCCCTAGTTATACTTATTAAGCACAGCAATATCAACATTTCATCAAATATCCTGCATGTTGTGGTGTGTGTCGACAATGAGGTGCGTAAATCCACCTGTCCCATCCTTCTGTTCGAACTGCTGAATCCGTTGTCCAGAGCATTTGGAAGGAGCCCTCCCAATGTGATTGTAGTGTCTGAAATTGGATATTTTTTATCCAAACCCACTCTCCTCGAATCAGGTCGTGTCCTCTTTCAGTGGGCAGTCCCCAGGCTTCCGACACCTGTTTCCTGGCACCTTGTACTGCTTCTGCCAGGATTTTGTCTATACTGCAACAAACAATCAGTTAATAGTCTCAAAGGCCCCTTTGGATAAGTCTGGTGTGTCTGGTAGCCTCATGGGATGTCCGGTGATCACCTCAAACGACCAGTCCTTTTTGGCACTGCCGCAAACCCTTTTCCACAAAACCTATGTTTTTCTCCAACCATGCCCATTTTTTCTCTTTCAGGGTTTCTTTCTGAAGCTCATTAATTTCACTCTGTTGAAAGGCCAGTGATCTCAAATATAGCTGTGGTTCCACTCAACTTTCATGGCAGCTTGCCTAGCTGCCAGGTCTGCTAAAGCAGTGGTTCTCAAACTATGGTACGCATACCACTTGTGCGCCGCCAGGTGGTCCGCCAGATGACCCTGGAACTTTGATGCGTACTGAAAAATTGGGACGGGTTTTCATATTTTCTATTTTAATAAAATAAGTTTGTGTCAAATACAGAGCCTACATATATACAGCGCATGCTAATACTTGAGTAGACACAAGAGCTACTGTGGAATTCTAAACCATTGTATAGGAATGTATGCTACGATCGTAAGTGACCAATTGTATTCTAAAAAAGTTATCTCCAGCAAATAAAGAGGTAGGAGAATGTGCGTGATTTTGGAACAAAGCCAATGTTGTAAGAACAGGAAAGTATAGGAATGCGTACTACAAACGATGGCAATCTTGTGAGCACAAGAAAGTGCGATAGATAACAACTGTTCTAGGTTAATTTGAGAAAAATACACCAAGTGTCTCTGTGTTTCGCTCCCATGCACATGAAATAAAAACTTCTTTTAACTTCTGAGATGGACTCCTGAAACGGAAACGGGGAAAAATGCAACCCTGTGGATTGCTAAAGCAAGTAAGCCCCACACTACTTGTGAAGAACCTTATTTACCATTGGCAAAAGAATTGACACGTATTATGTGTGAAGAAAAAAGCTGCTAAACAGCTCGACCTGCTGCCCCCTCTGAAAGACAGTCGCTCACAGAATTATTGATATGGCAGATAATATCAAAAGTACGCTGATAGAGCGTGTTAAGATGAGCCAATGCTTTTTGCTGCAAGTAGATGAGTCTGTAGATGTAGTTGATTTGGCCAATTTGCTCGTTTACGTTAGATATGAGTTTGAGGGTACATCCCATGAGAACTTTCTGTTCTGTAAGCTGCTACCAACAGGAACTACAAGAGAGCACATATTTCAGTTTCTGAAAGAATTTATTGAAGAGAATGGCTTCGACTGGATAAAATGCATCAGAGTTTGTACAGACGATTCTAGAGCGATGACAAGCCGACACAGCGGTGTAGTTTCACAAATTAGAGAGGTTGCTCCAGATATGAAGTGGATGCACTGCAGCATCCACCGTGAGGCCTTTGCCGTCAAGTAAATGCCTGACGATTTAATATCTGTTAGAATCTGTTGT
Organism: Lepisosteus platostomus; assembly: GCF_059453375.1. Taxonomy (NCBI): domain Eukaryota; kingdom Metazoa; phylum Chordata; class Actinopteri; order Semionotiformes; family Lepisosteidae; genus Lepisosteus; species Lepisosteus platostomus. Next base: position 35,165,772 of record NC_142612.1, read on the forward strand.
GAATTGTATCAAGGCTCGACCAATGAATCTGATTTGCTCGATTAAACAGGCTCACCCCTCTCACTGAAATGGTGCTTTTTTATTATTTTTAATTGTTGTTATTCCTTTTATTCTGTAAAGTGCTTTAAAATGCCACCTTTCAAGGCGCTATATCAAATAAAGTTTATTATAATATTTATTATATGTGTGTGTGTGTGTGTGCGCACGCGCTCATTTTGGTCATTGAGATTTTCTGGGGTTCCTGTGAGAAGTTGACTTGTAGGTGGTATTTGGATGCTTTGGTTTGATCAGGGGTGGTACTTGGTCCAAAAAGTTTGAGAACCACTGTGCTAAAGCATTTCCCTTGGCCACCGAGGAGTCTTCCTTGTTATGACCTTTACATTTTACTATAGCTACTTTTTTGGAAGAGAGAGAGTTTCCAATAACTCTGACACTAGCTTAGCGTTTTTGACTGGAGCCCCGGTAGGTGTCAGGAAGTCCCTGTTTTTCCATAATTTCCCAAAGTCATGACAGACTCCAAAAACATACTGTGAGTTGATATAAATAGTTAAAATTTGATCTTTCGCATATTTATAAGCTTCTACGAGCACCTGAGCTCATCCTGCTGGTCTAACAACAGATTGTTCATAGCTTGTACAGCCTGATGGGTAGCCTGCACAGCCCTTAAACACAGCACACAGCCCTTAGCCACTGCATATTATTTCACATATCAGCCCTCTCACACCTGAAGAAGGCTCCACGGCCGAAACGTCGTGTTCTCTTTCTTCTTTTTTTCAGCATGGAATAAAACTATTACTTGTTCCTTTGCAGCCTACGCATGCTGTTGCAGCTACCCATCTGAACTTATTTCACATATTATTTCCAATCATACAAAGTAAGTTTTGAGAATCTCTGATACACCATGCCTTTCACATGCTCATAAAAGATATTAATTTAGCAACATAAGCATATTATGTAATATGTATATGGTATTGGTGGTTTAAATAAAAAATACACCACCAGTATTCCACTTTCTTCCTAAACATTTTAAGCATCAAAGTCTTTCATTCGGTTACATACTGTGGTTATTTTGGAAAAGTTTTTACGTCTTCCTTCTGTGTACAAGTGTAAAAAGAGGCGATACACAATGTGTCTCCTCTATAACTCTTCTGTTTACAGAGAAATTCCGCCAGAGCCTCACAACATTGTCCAATAATACTCTTCTTGTGTCTAATTTTTAGTTATATCGTTATTAATTTCTTTAGATACGCGTTTCTATATTATATTCTGTATTAATCCAATTCTAACAATGTCAATATAGTGTCCATAATATCTGCTATTTTAGTTTTTCAAAGAAATGTTAATTTGTTAAAAGAAAACTCATAGCAACAGCTGGGTTTGAAGCGCTGACCTCAGGCATGCAAGGCACACGCCTAACCCATCAAGCCACAGACAAAATCACATGGGAAGGAGTGAAACTGATGCAGACATTCCACAGAAAGTGATAATTTGAGCTACGGCATATGAATATAATTATATTGTTATTAATTTCTTTAGATACGTGATTTCATATTATATTCCCTATAAATCATGTTCTTAAAAGTATACTTTTACGTACCGCGGTCCAACGCAGTGAACTGTGGGTAATTTCGCGAGGTACGGGGTTGTACCATGCATTTTGAATGGCTGCATCTGTATTGGTATCACTTTATTTAGAGACTTTAATCTGAGATTAATAGGAGGAAACCTTATATGTGTATTCAAATTTCTTAAAGGCAGTGACAAAGTTATCCCATCAGATTCCTTAAGAATGAACAGTTAATTACAGTCTAATGACAAATAGAAACTGTGTGGAAATGGGGCACTTCTTAAAACAAAGTGGAAAAAGTTCCCCAGCCATGTTATTAAAGCCAATACTGGCTTTATTGAAGAAATGGATGGAAGAGATTCATAGATCTCTGGGCTGAATGTCCTCTTTTTTTAACAAACATGTACAAATATTTTTGCCTTTTTGTTTAAAAAAAAACAACAGCATTTTCTGTAAACAAGGGTTTGACTGTCATTACATTGAATTCAATGCAGTTTACAAATTGTGTATCCTTGTATTATTACAAATTTTAAATTTTAAATTTGAATGCACTCAGCTCTCTGTAGTACTACTTTTTCAGTTCTCCACAGAAATAGCCACAGTGTTCAATCCATGTCAATGTAGACAAGGTGGAGGCTTCTGTGATGGCATCATATTTTCACTTTTTGGAGGGAGCAGACCACATGGAGTTATGAAGGACAGATGATGGAGTTTCAGAGCAGGGAGCAGAGCACTCAGCTCTCTGTAGTACTACTTTTTCAGTTCTCCACAGAAATAGCCACAGTGTTCAATCCATGTCAATGTAGACAAGGTGGAGGCTTCTGTGATGGCATCATATTTTCACTTTTTGGAGGGAGCAGACCACATGGAGTTATGAAGGACAGATGATGGAGTTTCAGAGCAGGGAGCAGAGCACATAGAGATTTGGAGGAGGGAAGAGGACGTCCTAATATGGACACACTATTAATAAAATGAACATGCAAATTCCTCAATAGATGCATGCTTGATTAATATAACTTTTTGCTACAACAAAGCATGTGATTGTAATATTTGTTTGTTTGTTTTTTACTATACAAAGCAATTTTCACTTCGTAGCAGCTTCCCTTGTGATCTTTTTGACTTGGTGGCTTTCAGCATTGAACACTGTTCTAATTTGTAGCACCATCTTGGGAAAATGTGTTGCCTCTGATTTAGGTATTACAAGAGAAAAGAAGGAAAGCATTGACAAAATCAAAAGATATGTGCTTTGCCTTTAACTTCAGCAGTGTGCTGTAGGTGAGTGCAAAAAGAGAGGCACGAGACTAAGCTCACTGGGGTTTTTTCCCTTTGTTGTTACAGGTTAGGGTGAAGTGCTTTATTAGGGGGTGGTGATTGGTTGTGCTGGTTTACTGGGCATCCCTATTTGTCATTTCCTCACTGGTGGACACCTATGGCCCTGTCTGTGGGTTTATGACAGATGATCTCCAGCCAGGGTCGAGAGCTGCAGTATAGTTATTGCTTTGCCACTACAGAATGGATACCCTATTAGATGTTGAGAGAACAGATTAATAGCTAGAGTAATAGTAATAGATTAATAAGGAGTAATAGCTAATGTGGTTACTGTTCTTAGACTTTTTTTTCCTTGTGAGACTAATTTGCAATGGGGCTAAAGATATCTGTCATGTAGCAGATGTATAGGGAGAGTATAGCATCCACTAGCTATGCATTAATTTTAGAAAGAGAAAGAAAAACCCCTGCTCCTCATATAAGATTGGGGAGAGAGAAGAGAGTGAACATGTGCTAAGGGCGGAGCGGTGGCACTGTGGCAAAGGATCTGCCCCTGTGGCTGGAAGGCTGCTGGTTCAAATCCTGCGGCTGGCAAAGGAATCCTACTCCGTTGGGCCCCCGAGCAAGGCCCCAAACCCCATCTGCTCTAAGGGTGCCATATAAATGGCTGACCCTGCGCTCTGACACCAAGCTTCTCTCTCCCCGTCTGTGTCTCATGGAGAGCAAGCTGGGGAATGCGTAAAGACAAATTCCTAATGCAAGAAATTGTATATGGCTAATAAAGTAATCTCTTATCTTATAAGGGTAAAAGGTGGAAGCTCAAGGAGCAGTCCATTTCTGAGGGCAAACTGCTACACAGCACCTCCCTTAGCTCTGCATCACCAAGGAAAACCTTTTGATTTCCCGGAGGTGGACTAGCTATTTGCTCTGTCTTCATGAGGCTTAGATGAAAGCTTGGCTGAGCCTCACAGCAGTAGCCTCTGGATCCTTGATCAAAGGGGTTTCCATACACCTCACATTGGCCTGGGCTGGGGGAGAATTAAGTGTTCCTAGGGGAAGCCAGCCCAACAGCCCTGCGGGGGGAAGCATGCTATATATCTAGTTTTGCTCACTTTCTCTATAAATGGGCACCCGCTGACAGACCAGTTTGAGTTTCAGGCTGGCTTTCTTAACTGCCTTCCCAAGAGGATCTTAATATGTGATCACTTTCTTTTTTATCACCTGAGTTCAGCAAAAGACCGACTCCCTGACCTTCTGGACTGGCGTCTGTGTCACAGATAAATGACTTGGGATCTGCATGATGCAAAGAGAACTGCAGCAGTGCATAACACACTTGGATGTTATTGTCGTTGTCACATGGCATCTGCTTTTTACGTCCAGTGAATGAGTCCGGGTCCAACAGGAGTCAACCTGGAGGTGAAAAGGGCAGAGTGGCAATACTTTAAAGGACCTTTTTGGGTTGCTTCTATCCAGGAAACCTGCATATGTTTGGGGCTAGACTTCATATGATTGGCTCAGGTCCAGCTGAATCCCTGACAAGGATCCATCTGTCTTTCAGAAGGCCCATTACGTGCTCTTCACACTTAAATGTGCAAAAGGTTATCCCCAGGTACCAGCTTATCAGGGATCATACTCTCTAGTTCACTTTTCTCCAGCACCCCCAAAGTTGAACTCCACTTCTCTCACAGGGGTGAGGTGCATTCACTGAAGACCTCCTTAAGATTTTATGCCTTCTGCAGTGCTGTCTCAAAGTCTTCTGGGGCAACTAGATGACATTATAGTCAGTCAGCAGTGAGGCTGTAGATGAACCTGTAGGTGGTTAGTTTTTACTGGGTTTCCTTCAGAAAATGGGGTTAGCGGAGATTCACAGCAAAGACTCAGTTTCTATCCTGACCGCCACTTGTGGCCCATAGGCTGCTCCTTTAGCACCATTATGGGTGTATTACCTACAAAGTGGCAGTTACAGCCAAGTAATTAATCATTTCTTTTTGCAACAGATTTAATAGCATCCCCTTGACTTTTCCATTCCCATTGAATGTAGATTCAATGACAGCTACCTTCTCAAGCGACCAGCCATTCAGGTGAGCGACCAGTTCAAACTTGATTTTAAAGGCCTCCCACAGTTCTTTCCCAGTGTAAATCTCAATTTGAGCTTAGCTTCATTCTTATCTTGGCGTCCCTGGCTTCAGATTCATCTCCCTAGATCTTTAAGTAGGCCGTGGTAGGTTTTTGATGTTGTGGCCAAGGCCACACTCATTATAAAGCTGTGCAAGATCAGACTCTCCAGATCAGTTGTGGTATGATTTAGCTTAATTGGTAAACTACAGGTTGTGAGTTCTGTAGGCTCTGGGTGAGCAACACCACCTGTAAACTTTGCTTGAGGGACGGATAAGACTAACATAGTGCCTGTGATTCCTGTTGCTCTTTAGCAAAAGTTACTCGTACAAATCTAGCATGTCAGCTTTTTGTTTCCATAAATGTACAATGGGTATAGAAAGTCACCGCCCCCTTTCAAAATGTGTGCTTTTGTTGTATGACACTCTAAAAATAAAAACTAATTAAATTAAGCTTGTTCAATTTTTATTTACACACAGTAACAGTAACATTAGCCAAGTGAAAATAAAATTCTAAAACATTCTGAAAATTAATTAATATTACAACAGTAAAATACCTTATTAGGATAAGTGAACACCCCCCTTACAATTGCATTTGTAATCTTGTTCAGGTATAACCAATCACCTTACAGATCACGCAACAAACTAATTGCCTCCCACCTGTGATCAACTGTGGTGATTTTCATTAGTTTAGAATAAAAGCAGCTGTTTCTAGAGGATTCCACTGCTTGGAAGTGCATTTCAAAGTAAAGAATCCACTAGGGGCGGAAAGGTGCTTTCAAAAGAACTTCAAGATAAAGTTGTAGAAAGGCACAAATCAGTAGATGGGTGTAAAACTATTTCAAAAGCTTTAAGTATCCCATGGAGCATAGTAAGGCCATCATTAAGAAGTGGAAGGCTTATGGTACCACTCAGACCCAATGGCGACTTTGAATGAGCTACAGGCCTCCACAAATCTGGCCTGTATGGGAGGGTGGCAAGAAAAAAGCCATATCATGTCTAATTTATTTTTTACTAAAATGCACCTTAAAGATTCTGTGGCCAAGTGGTAAGAGGTCAGACAAGACCAAAATCAAACTTTTTGGCCAGAATGCAAAACAGTACGTCTGGCGAAAACCCAATACATCTTACCATCTAAAGAACACCAATCCTACAGTAAAGCATGGTGGTGGCAGCATCCCGTTATGGGGGTGTTTCTCTTCTGGGACTGGGGCACTTGTCAGGATAGAAGGGAAGATGAATGGTGCAAAATACAGGCATCTTCTTGAAGAAAACCTCCAGCCCTCAGGCAGGAAGGGGAAAATGGGAAGATGGTTCACCTTTCAACATGACAATGACCCATAGCATACCACCAAAGCAACCTTATTTTGCTTTCTTTTTTCATTTGGATTTTGCAAGTTACAATTTGCAAATAAAACTGGAAAAAAATGGATTTGTCTTTTTATGCTTTAGGGCAACAAAAGGTGGATATTTTGGAAGTGGGTGGTGAGTTTCTATCCCCACTGTAACTTGAACCACACATTGAATTCAAATTAACCAAAAAGAAAATGATTTTCTTTTATAACAGTTGCAAGGCTCTTGTTTAACTATGTTTAAAGATCTCCATTTCAGATGATAGAAAAGTATAGTTTCTGTGAGACCAGTAGTGGTTCAGTTGGTGATGTTGCCCATATATTTTGAGGAGGAAGTGTATGTGCTGGTTTGAATATACAGTAGGTAGAGAACCACAGTGAGCTTGGTTTAGGTGAAACTGTTACAGTAATATCACTGAATGTTCCTGCTTTGTGTGTGGGCTATGCAGGGTTTGACAAGACGTGAACTGGGAAAACCTGGGAAAAACTAAGGTTGCTGCTGGAAGAGGTGTTAGTGGGGCCAGCAGGGGGCGCTCACCCTGCGGTCCATGTGGGTCCTAATGCCCCAGTATAGTGACGGGGACACTATACTGTAAACAGGCGCCGTCCTTCGGATGAGACGTAAAACCGAGGTCCTGACTCTCTGTGGTCATTAAAAATCCCAGGGCGCTTCTCGAAAAGAGTAGGGGTGTAACCCCGGTGTCCTGGCCAAATTTCCAATTGGCCCTTACTAATCATGGCCTCCTAATAATCCCCCTCTATGAATTGGCTACATTACTCTGCTCTCCTCCCCACTGATAGCTGATGTGTGGTGAGCGTTCTGGCGCACTATGGCTGCCGTCGCATCATCCAGGTGGATGCTGCACATTGGTGGTGGTGGAGGGGAGTCCCCATTACCTGTAAAGCGCTTTGAGTGGAGTGTCCAGAAAAGCGCTATATAAGTGTAAGCAATTATTATTATTAATTATTATTATTATTATAACTGAATCTGTCCTGATGACTAAGACAGCAATTACCTCAGGACCTAGACAAGTGGCGAGCTGTACCTGGACAATGCATGTATATTTGACACTCCTGGTTTTGACCCAGATATTTTATTTTAAACAGAGTGAAATATCTTTATTTATGGAGATCCCGATCTGTCATTTTTTACTCTCATGGATGTTTGCATCTTCATCTATGGCTCTGTATTGTAACATGTATAAACTCCACTAATGCAACAGCTCTTTGACCCTTCACTTGTTTTTCCCTTTTTTTCTAGGAAATACATCCAGGTGTGTATGCAAAACATGTCAGACATGAACTTCTGTTTGTTAAACCACTGTCTGACAGAAAAACAGAAGAACACAACACTGGAGCTGGTGCCTGTGAATATAAAACCACAACAGGTAAATCAGTGTTTTCCAAGGATGGAAGACATCTTTATTAAATGACACATTTCATGAAATGGAGATTGCATTTTAGATTTGCATTTCAGCAACATTAGAATATGGAATTATTTTTGCAGAAGAGAAACACACTTGAAGACAAGATATACACAGACCTCAATAACTACTTAACCAATGCTCATATTTAGCAAAACATTTTCTTAAAATAAGAATTTCATTTTAACACTCCTAATAAAACTTGCAGTTAAGAAGTTTTTATCCTGTACATGTATTCTGTATTGTTCACAAAGACAGTACTGTAGTCATGTGATGATTTAAATTTACTAACATAATTGGGGTAGTAATTTCAGAAAGTGTCTAACGGCTACTAGGAATCAAACAGTAAGATCGAACAACAACAATATACAAATGCAGCCATTCAAAATGAGCGTGTTATACCCGTTAAAACGTGTTGGGCATGTCGCGGTATAACAAGGGTTACCGTATAATACCATATAATACTGAATAATACCGCAAGTAAGATAATAGTATCCGTAATTATTGCCAGGTGGAGCTAATAAAGCTCAACCTCTCATGTACAGCGTTTGAGCTGTCGCCATCAAAGTCTTTACCAGAGATATTACTAATAGTATTAATAATGAATGACCTTGGAGAGACTGTAAACTCAAAGTATTACTCTGGTCCACATTCTTTGTAACTGTCTTTGTAAATGAAAATACTTTATTTTTTCATTGACCGCCTTTGTAAACGAAAAGACTTTGTTTCATTGACAAAAAGTAACACCACAGCATTTAGATGATCCAATCACGCATTTGTTTCCAATCATACAAAGTAATTCTTGAGAATCTCCAATTCACCATGCCTTTCACATGCTCATAAAATATATTAATTTAGGAACATAAACATATTACTGTATGTAAACTGTACTGTATATGGCTAGTCTTGCTATTTTAAAGAAAAAATACACACCAGTATTCCATTTCTCCCTAAACATTTTAAGCATCAGTCTTACATGTGGTTATTTCGGAAACATTTTTTACGTGTTCCCTGCTCCTTCTGACCATGTCACTGTACATTTATACAGTATACAGTACTTTGTGAGAAAAGTGATAGTTTTAAGCTTTTCTGTGAATACGCTCGATATCGGAGTAAACAAAAGCATACTTTTAGAATGATTAATATATATTTTATGATATGATTTGTCCAGAATAAAAGCAGTTGTTTTTAGAGGATTCTACTGCTTTTTAAAGCAAAGAGTCCACTATGGGAGTTTAGAAGAACAAGTCAGGAGATGGGTATTAAAACATTTCAAAAGCTTTAAGTATCCCATGGAGCACAGTCAAGGGCATCATTAGGAAGTGCAAGGCGTATGGCACCACCCAGACCTTGCCTAGATCCGTCCGTCCCTCCAAACTGGATGACTGAGCAAGAAGGAGACTGATCAGAGAGGCTACCAAGAGGCCAATGGCAACCTTAATAATATTAATTATAATTATAATAATTGCTTACACTTATATAGCACTTTTCTGGACACTCCACTCAAAGCGCTTTACAGGTAATGGGGACTCCCCTCCAACACCACCAATGTGCAGCATCCAACTCACCACACATCAGCTATTAATGGGGAGGAGAGCAGAGTAATGAAGCCAATTCAAATGGATTGGATTATTTACCATTTTACCATCTAAAGAACACCAATCCTACAGTAAAGCACGGTGGTGGCAGCATCCTGTTGTGGGGGTGTTTCTCTTCAGCTGGGACTGGGGCACTTGTCAGGATAGAAGGGAAGATGGATGGTGCAAAATACAGGCACATTCTTGAAGAAAACCTCCAGCCCTCAGCCAGGAAGTTGAAAATGGGAAGATGGTTCACCTTTCAACATGACAATGACCCAAAGCATACCACCAAAGCAACCTTACAGTGGCTGAAAGACAGGAAGGTGAATGTCCTCGAGTGGCCTAGTCGGAGCCCCGACGTAAATGCCATCAAAAATCTTTGGAATTACTTGAAGAGGGCAGTCCATCAACAATCACCACACAGTTTGACAGAGCTTTAACAATTCTGTAAGGAGGAATGGGCAAATAATCCTCCCTCTAGGTGTGCAAAGTTGGTAGAATGTATCCAAACAGACTCAAGGCTGTAATTCAAGCAAAAGGTGCTTGAATTAACTCGAGGGTGTTCTCTTATCCAACCCAGTTATTCTACTTTTTGCTTTCTTTTTTTACTTGGATGTTGCAAGTTATAATTTGTAAATAAAACTGGAAAAAGTCTTCTTTTTATGCTTTAGTGCAACAAAAGGTAGACATTTTAAAAAGGGGGTGGTGACTTTCTGTACCTACTGTAGTATATCCACTGATGTTCTGTGATCCAGTGACATCATAAATGCCTGCTAATGTGGTAGTAAATTTCTGTGTTAGCACTTAATTAACAGACCATTTGTTTCATTTTTCTTTTGGTCAAAGCATTGTCTTCAACCATCACCTAGATTTAAAAAATCTTAGAATTAAAAAGCAAAATATTTTATGCAAATAGTTATAACACAACATTGGACAATTCAGCCCACGTAGTTGTCAACAAGTCCTCATTTGGGTACATCACACAATGGCAGCTTTCTGTCTTCAAATGTGTCTTGACTCTGCCCAGCAGAAACCTGGCAAGAACCATTAGATCTTATTTCTGTTGGTTTCCACAGTTGTTAAAATGTTAAAATTATTTCAGTGGGTATAATAGGTAATTATTTCATTTTTCTCTAGAATGTATACAGTAAGCAGTCTGTGTTCTGCTTGTGGGAGGTAAAGTGGACCACAGAACCACCTTCTTGTCTGCAGTGTGTTTTCACCATCAGCTTCTCACCCATGACTGAGGAAGAACCTTCCTTTCAACCATACTCGTATGAGTTTCAGCTGGATAATATATCTGTGAGTGACATCTGCCTCCGGCCTGGACCTGACCTGCTGGTTTCTGGTTTTCAGCTGTCATGTAACATGCATACCTGAATGGCTGCTGGCACTCTCCATACTTAAAAAATTGAATGAGTTGCAGTTAGTCATTTTGACATGACATGGGATAATGTGCTTGGCTTTGGACTCGCAACCAAGATTTGAGTCCTCTGCTTACCCTTCCAGCTTTTCATTAAGGTGTGAGAAACTCTTGAAAAGATTTGGTACAGTGTTAAAATACTGTCACTCAATACATAATAAAATAACTAAAGCTGTAATAACATGCATAACTTATTACATGAATCTTGCATGTAAACCTTTTACAAGGTCTGTGCTGTCAATAAAGGTTCTTATCGGCAAATACATAATTTTGGAAATATGAAACAGAAAACTTTCTAAGATATTTTCGTGGGTTTCACCCAAAGGCTAAAACAAAGGATTGTTTGGTTATTTCCAATTTTTTTTAAGTTTCCTTTTTTCATTATAATATGCTAAAAACTGCCATACAGTTCTTTTTCATCCAAAGGGTGATCCGATCAGCCTAATTTTAAGATGACTTTTAGGCTTTAGGACTATATTTTGCATGATTGAGAGACAACACAGAGATACTAGTTTGATAATTTGCTTTGATTAATCTTTTCTAGATTTACAGGATATATCCAGGTCCATACTATAATAATTAATCCCAAATAGTGATATGTGCCTTCTGCATGCTTTCTTCTGACAGACGCTCTACAGTGTAAAGGCTCAGATCGTTCCAGCTCTAGGGGTGCAGCACTGCCGCACTGGTTCTCTGTGTTCCCTTAATGTGTCCCTCACACGGCTCTCTGACTTAATAGAGCAGAACAGTGATGAAGGTCTGACAGAATCAGATGTGCTATGCACCACCAAGGTGATGTACGAAGGTGAGTGACCCCCAGTCTCTGAATCCACATATACAGTGAAAGCAAACATTAATCTGTATATGATTATGTTTAATAATAATATACGGAGGATGTTTAACAATATGAAACATATGTCTTATGGGAGATAGTTTGAAAGTTCTACCATTTACATAAAATATGTCCAAGCAAGACCTTCAAATAGTTACATTTAATGTTAATGGAGTACTTAACCCTATTAAGAGAAGTAAGCTTTTGTCTAAAATGAAGAAAGAAGGGGCTCATATTGCTTTTTTACAAGAAACACATTTAAATGTATTGGATCATGAGAAATTAAGGAGAATGGGTTTCTCAAAACTCTTATTTCTCCTCATATAAATCTGGCCATAGGAGAGGAGTAGCTATACTGATATCTCAAAAGGTTCAATTTGAGTTGCTTACAGAAGTTAAAGATAAGGAGAGGAGATACAGTATGTATTAGTATTGGGGAAAAATGGAAGGGGAATTACTAACATTACTTAATGTATATGCTCCACCTGGTAGTGATTTTAATTTTAATTTAATTTTAAAAATGGTCGATTTGATGGTTAATGCACAAGGGATACTGATATGTGGAGGTGATTGGAATGTGCGTCTTAACCCCAGGCTTGATTCCACAAATATATCTTCTCAGAGAGATAAGTCACTGTATAAAAAGATTAATGTACTGATGGGGGAAATGGGAATAATAGATCTTTGGAGAGATTTCTATCCAAGTGGGCAGGATTACACTCACTATTCCGTCCCTCATTCCGTATATTCAAGGATTGATTATTTTTTTATACACAAGAAAGATAGACAAAGGATTCAACATTGCGATATTGGTAGAATTGATCTTTCAGACCACGCTCCTTTGTCATTGTCTATACGATTAAGTAATAATCGGGGAGATACAACATGGAGGATGAATTTAAGTCTGTTGAATGATCCACAATGTAAAGCACAGAAATAAAAATATTTTTTACACATTTGAGAATAAAAATATTTTTGGAGGAAAATGATAATGGGGAAGTGGGACCAGAGATGATATGGGGCACATTAAAGGCAGTTATAAGGGGGGAAATTATTGCTCTGAGCAGTCATAAGAAGAAGGTAAAGCAATTACAATTATCTAATCTGAATATAAAGTTAAAAGAGTTGGAGAAAAAACATCAAGAAAAATAGGATTCAAAAATCAAGCAAGAAATAAAGATGCTTAGAAACAAAATAGATATACACAGGAAAATGAAAATAAATATATATTTACTAGACAAAAATATTACGAATCAGGGTCAAAATCACTAAAGCTGTTGGCAAGAAAATTAAAAAAACAACAGACCGATAATACAATATATGAAATAAAGGACCAGAACTGTAATGGTGTATTATTTAAATGGGAAGAAATCCAAAACACTTTTACAAATTATTACAGAAAATTAAATATACAACCCCATTCAGAAAGTGAAGAAAAGATGGATACTTTTCTGGAATCTCTCAGTTTACCAACTCTTGGTAAAGATCAAAATAATATATTAAAAACGACAATAACACCAGAAGAATTGAATTCAGTGATTACGAGCCTCAGAGCTAATAAATCAACTGGAACTGATGGTTTTAATTCGGAATGGTATAAAACCTTCCGAGCAGAACTAATACCAAATCTTTTTTCTGCTTGTAACTCGGCATTAATTGATGGAAAAATGCTCCCATCATGGAGAGAGGCTATCATCTCAGTTATCCCTAAGGAGGGGAAAGATAGATTAGATTGTGGATTGTTAAAACCAATCTCAGTACTTAATATGGATAATAAAATGTATACAGCAATACTGGCTAAAATAATTGAAAAGATTCTCCCTCATTTGATACACTATGATCAAACAGGGTTTATTCAACATAGACTAACCCATAATAACATTCGACGCACATTGCATATCATGAACCATATTCAGCAATATAATTTAGAAGCCTCTTTGATGAGCCTAGATGCTGAGAAAGCATTAACATTGACTCTGTTAATTTGAAATACCTCTATTGGGTTTTAGGTAGGTTTAGTTTTTGTGAAAATATTATCAAAGGTATTCAGACTTTATATGATAGACCAACAGCACGAATTAAAATAAGTGGTTATTTATCTGATAGAATAACTTTAGAACGAGGGACTAGACAAGGCTGCCCTTTATCTCCATTGCTTTTTGCTCTATATATAGAGCCACTAGCTCAGTGGATACGACAAAATAGCAAAATAAAAGGTATTTCTATACAAGGGAATGAGCACAAGATCCCACTAGTTCATTTCTAGAAGTAATGAAACTCTTAGGTAGCTTTGGCCTGCTGGCAGGCTATAAGTTAAATGTTCAAAAAACACAAATTTTAACTTTTAATTACAACCCTCCCGATTTACTAAAAAGCAAATACCACCTTAAGTGGGACCAAAGTTCAATGAGATATCTAGGAGTCTTTTTACCAAAAGATATTTCTGTATTAGCAACAATTAATTATGGAACCCTTATAACTAAAATTAAAGCAGATATATTGTAATGGAACCTAATACCCTTTATGAGTTTCAGTTCTAGAATTGAATCTGTAAAAATGAATCTACTGCCTCGATTACTCTTCCTATTTCAAGCTCTCCCTGTTGAAGTCTCTGCAAAACACTTTTCTTAACTTTCAATAGATAAAGGGGGTATGGCTTTACCAAATTTGAAAGGTTATTATTTTGCATCTCAAGTTAAACCTCTCATTAATTCCTGTTATCAAGAATATCAAGCCAGATGGAAAGATATTGAATTATCCCTTGAAAATAGCTCCCCAATTCAGGCATTATTAGATAATAGGAATTTGGACAAAATTACTGAAAAAAATATTCAATCCATGGATAAAATTTCAACTAAGGACATGGAATACGATCACAAAAGAGTATAATTTAGGTGAGGCAGTACAGATACTAAGATGGTGCGCCTATGATACAGAGTTTAAACCAAATAAATTGGATAATAGGTTTAAAATTTGGATCATAAAAGGAATAACTGCATTTTGTAATATAATGGATAAGAATCAGTTACAAAGTTTTCAGTATTTGAAGGAGAAATACAATTTGGAGAATTCAGATTTTTATAGATATCTTCAAATGCGCCACTATTTTATTAAGGAGATTATAAGGGGAGATTTAGATATTGTGAATGATGGGGTAGTGAAAATAGTTACAGAAGCCTACAAATCAGAATTAGGTAAAGGTATTATATCTAGATTATATAAAAGTTTTATGGAAAAGAAATCATATTCTACAGAGTATATAAAAGATTAATTGGTGAAAGAAAATGAAGTTAGAATTTTGAATGAAGAGTGGCTTAAAATATGTGAATTTCAATGAAGATGTACTAACTCGCATTTATGGAGAGAGTTTTGCTGGAAAAACATTGCTCGATTTTTCATTACTCCGAGTCAGAAGGCGCACCATACTGAGGAAAACCCTAAGTGTTGGAAACAGTGCCGAAACCAAGGTAATCATTGGCATATATTCTGGAACTGCCCTAAAATAAGGCTTTTCTGGAAGGAATTACATGAGGCCCTAGAAACTATATTTTAAAGGAATGTACCCTTTACATTTGAGGATTTATATTTTGGTAAATTGGTTTTTGATTGCAGGGGAACTTTAGAATATTTGTTTGGAATCCTTATATCAGCAGGGAAGAAAGCTATAACAAGAAAGTGGCTTCTCACAAATCTGTCAACAATTAATGATTGGATAAAATGATTAATAAAAGAAATATATATAATGGAAAAAATAACATTTTCACTAAAATTGCAAATGATAAAATATTGGTCTAGATGGGTTTAGTACATTAAACCTTTAAGGTCAGATTTTGTTGAGATACAAAATAATTGAAATTTAATAAGATACATTTATATAGTCTCCTCCCTTTTCATATTCATAAATGTATACATCTTCCTTCTTCTGAATGTATATAGTTTTGTTAAAAAGTTATATAATTGTAAAATACTAGGGGAACAAACAGGAATTTTTGCCTGTGATGTAAGGCTGAATAATGGTGGATTATATGTAAAATGGTTTTGTTTTGTTCATCTCTTGTTGGATCAGGTTACATTTCAAGGAGTATTGTGAAAGAGTAACCAGCAAGAATTTGGTTTGACTACTCCCAAGTGCCTTTACCAACTTTTAATGCATGATCAATCTGAGCTGCACAGATCTGTGTAGCGTATGTGTATCTCAGTACAAAATTTGTAACTAAACAAAGGACACAGTCTCATTTAGTCAAGCTATTTCTTGTCAGATTATATATGATAGATTGCCCAATGTGTGTATATATATACAGTATATCAGTTCCCAGCCAAGGCTTAATAAAGTTTAATTAGGTTGTAATATCATAGCAACATAAATACGAATTCTAGAGTAAATATAAACCACTTGGTATAGTTTTCACACTTGCAATAGAAAATTAATATTTTAACATGTTGGCATTTTAAAAAAATCTTTAATGAATCATAAATGTGGTGGTCAACATTTTAACTGTAGATGCTCTGGGTATTTTTAGAGCTGAAGTCTAGTCGAGCCTCAATTTTGTTGTATCTGAAATGGAAAAGTGAATTTTACAAAGCGGTAAAACAAAAAATTGAGATTCAGGGAGTTGTTGTTTTGTTTCTCTAAAATCACTGGGAGAGGGTGAGACAACATCCTTTGTATTTTCAGTGACAGTAAAATATCAAAGGTTTTCAGGTCACGTTAAATGCTAGATAATGAGCATGGTGATGTAAATAGTATAATAGTGAGAAGAAAACTTTTAACTGATTTCCAATAAATGTTTGCTCTCCTTAAATTTGAATGCATTAATATTTTGGAAAAAATGTGTGTGTTTTTTGCTCATGCTTTATTTTGACCATGTTTCTCTAATTTTGAGTCTTTGTGAAACTACATGATGACTAAAACAAAATTGGAGGCATTTTCTGCATTTATTTTTGACAAATTTCAGCTGTGGAGCCATCTTCAGATGTGAGTCTTCTGCAGGTGTGAGGAAGTAAGAATAAGAAGTGTCGCATAGAGTTTAGTGAATGTGACATAATAATTATCATTGACAAAATTTAAGAAAAAATAAGCATGAACATAATAATGAAATAGTTCAGGTAGGTAGCTGCTTCAGCATGCGTAGGCTGCAAAAAAATAAGTAAAGGTTTATTCCATTCTGAAAAGAGAACAAAATAAAGGCTTTCAAGTCATGTTGAATGCTAGTTAATGAGCATTGGGATGTAAAGTCACAAAAGAAAGGCTTGACCCAAAGAAGTTTCCACAGCCGAAGCATTGTTTTTCTTCTCTTTTCAGCATGGAATAAACCTTTACTTGTTCCATAATAATGAAATTACAAATTATTGTCTGAGAACAGCTGACTTTGGTCTTGTTCTGTTGTTCTGAAATTGCATTGCTTTTCTGCTTCCAGTGGCAGACAACAGTAGTAACTGGGCGGTGTGTGGAAAGAGCTCAGGGGTGATCTCCATGCCAGTGATGGCCTCTGCAATTCACAAAGTCCAAATGGAGGTAATGCCTCTTTTTGCCGGAAACCTCCCATTCCCCAGCATCAGGGTCTTCAAATATCTGCCTCACCATGCTGCACACTCCATCCAGCCTGACACAGGTAAGTGCAGCATTGCTGTTATTGAACATATCCTTGATACCTCAACATGTGATAGTGAGACGTCAGATGCATTCACCTAGCTAAATCTTAGCAAATCATCATTTAAATGATGATGTGAGCAATAGAATAAATACTGAGATTTACAGAATCATTTGTCTGCTTATGTACAAGCAAATGCTTCCATATGTTTTGGCACTTACAAACTGAAAAAACTCCCCAGCAATAAAAAAAAGTCAATGTGGGTGCATCAAGGGAAATCCCTTTGAGGAAATAACTGCATGATGTCTGCATCAACATCTCCAATGCTCTGGTGAACTGAGTGGATGCAGACATCATGCAGTTATTTCCTCAAAGGGATATACAACCAAATATTGACTTTGACATTTTGAAATGTACTTAAATTGAATGTATTCCAATATTAATAGTCACATTAAATCACTGTTGAAAACCGAAACAGAAGTTTTTTTGTATTCAGATCTATGCATTGAATTACCTGAAAATTAGCCATATTATATTGAATTTCTAATAATATTGTGATCACAGATACAAGTTGCTTGATTTTAAACAAAAATGAGTTTTCACTTAATAATGTTTAAATAATTTTGAAAGACACCATAGCTCCTACGTGCCAAACAGACTAGATAAGCCAAATGGTCATCCATTCCTCTTGAACTATTCTTGTGTTTTCTAGACTTTGTACTTATATTTGTATTTACTGAAAAATGTAATAATTCTATAACAAAATGAAAGATCTTAGCAGAGAAGTATATATTAATCTGTATTAATAAAATAACAACCATGCCTGTATTTTGTTCATTATGGAAATGTATGTGGTTTTGTGTTTTAGTTTTCAAAATATTTTCACATTTATCACAAATTATTATTTTTGTACCCAAATGGCATTACAGCACATCAGGAACTGTGGCTAAAGTGAATTTTCTACGTTTTACAAGTTGCTTTCTATTGTGTGGAATTAGTCTTGGAAAAAATAAACCACCAAAAGCTGAAATCAGCTGAAAAGTTAAATTGTAGCTAATAAGACTTTATTTTAGTGTTGTTATAAATTTAGTACAGGAAAGCTTATTTGAACTTTCCTGTAAATCTTGTGTCCCTCTTAGGACTCTCTGAGCTCATTCTAAATACCTATTACCTTCAGAAGTGACTCCCGACCTCCTGCATAGCTGATTATGAAACTGAACTCCAATTACTTTAAGAGAAAGAAATGTCATGAATATTATGGCTGGTATAGTTAGATATAATTAGGTAAGTTATACAGTAGGTGTGTGCAACAGTATGGGAAGACACATGCAGGCATTTATTTACGTGTTTCTTTAATCATATTGGACCTTTTGATGCAAAAAAACAATGGGTGGAAAAAGATTTTCTTAACACAAATAATAATTCATACTGTAATCCTTTCAAAGGCTTGGTATAGTCTGGGGTTTATCAGCGTATATTCATTTTCACCTTTAATAACTTTACCACATGCTATTTGATACACATAGAACAGAAATGTGAAACAGATATCAATGTCAAATAATATAGTGTAACAACCTATTGTACTCACTGGTAATTGTTTCATTCTGCATTGTTTCAGATTCAGGGCACCAACACTTTCTCCTATTTTTGCTGCTCAGAGTCGATGCAAAAATCACACAAGAACTGGTGGTAAATATTTCTTCTGTATGTGTCCCATTGTCAGCTCTACCCTGTTTTGTTGCAGACAGCTGGATTGAAAATGACAACCTGTCTATTGACAAGTCCCTGGAAGAGCAGGGGGACAACAGCAGTATCCGGAGCCGCACCAGCGCTCACTCTATAGGTAACGAGCACAAGGGGCTGCCCATTCCACGCCTGGAGCCCTTCAGTTCCGGTCAGGTGTTCAACAGCAGCTCTGGGCAGCAGGTCCTGGTGATGCCTAGCAAGGATGACCATGTATTGGAGGTCAACATTACATGACGATAGCCAGCCTGCACCACTACCCACCTTCTTCTGCACTCTCACACTAGACTCTGGTATGGTTGCACTTTACTGGGAGAGCACAGGCAATTTGCAGGCCTGATTGACATGGACATTGTTGCTGGTTTGTTTCAATGTCTGGTTTCTTTTTAATAAGACAAACTCAATGCAGTCTAGCCATCATAGACGTAACATCATAGGACTCATGTTTATTTTTTTCCCTTTTTTATGAGACTATTGAAATTTTGTCCCACAAACCCCAACACAAGAAGGAGCCCAGGATGGACTAGATGAGTGTCCTGAGACATCCTGTGTGACCGATCAACTGAGCTAGGTCTCCAAGGATTGTACTGTAGCACAAACAAATGAAAATATTCAATTTCATCTCACACTTTGAACTCATAGCTAATTGACAACAAGACTCTCCCTCGCAAGTTTGTAGTATTAAGTGATTCAACAAGTATCCATGATATTCCAAATTACATTAAATTTGGGTGATTAAAACATTAGTTTTAGTCATAATTTGATTATAGTCATTATTTGTTTTCTCCACTGCTATATGGTTCTCTGATTACTCTTTCGTATAAACTTTTCTGCACAGTATTCACATCTGTTGCTGTATAAATCTTTGGATATATTCTATATCAGAAATAAGTTTGGAGGAAAAAAGCCCATAGTTATTTTTTTCTTTAGAAATATAGGAGTTAGCTGTGAAAGCTTTGATGTAGAACAGAAATTCCCATTATTCAATTTCATGTCCTCATTCTTTCTCTGTGGCCTGACTGTGTACCATTAGTTAGTCATTAATTCCACACAGTGTCTATAAAGGACCCAGTCAAGACTCAAAGAAATAAGTTCAATCCATCTGTGATTTTAGGTTTCGTGACTGACACCTGTATTTAGAATTGGCCACATTACCACAAAACATAAAAAAACTCCTTTTGAATTAAAAGTGACATACCTAAAATTATAAAAACATATTATTTTTACTTCTTCGGGCTGGTTATTACAGATCATAGTGCTTAGTTACTCTAAAATGCAAAATAATAAAAAATTGAAAACATGTTAAAATGAGGAAAAATGCAACTTATGTGTATATAAACTGTTCATACAGAGTAAGTAAAAAGCTAATAAACTGAACATATTAATTTCTTTTTTCTCTCTGTCTTGTGAGGTCTGGTTTTTGTGTTTTTTACTTTATCCTAGAACACGTCCTAGCGTGTTCAGTTTCACAGCTGTTTTATGAAGGAAAGCAACAGACAGATGTACAAGTTTTCTTGTCGCTGTCCAGCAATGTCCTCTTAAGAAAAATTATTTTAATGCCACAGGTTACAGTATATCATGTTGGAACACACAACCCTTCTGCCTATACAGGAGAAAGATGGAACACAGTGGGCCAGGCCAGGGATTTTTAAGATTCTCAAGCTTTTTTTGGAAACTAGGAAGGCTACTGTTCAGGACAGTACTGTGTGTCTTGGCTTGTGTATGATGATGTATCAAGTGCATCTGTTCTATTAAATTATCAAGATGAAAACTTATTTATATCCAGTAGAGGAAATAGATTATTCAAAAGAGAATGTGAGCTGGAAAGGAGTTTAGAAGACCATGGAGTCTCTTCAGGAGTTAAATCATGATCTATCATGATTTATACCCTTTGGATTCAGCTCCCTCCACAGTGAATCTTTGTAGTGAATCTGAATTTTTGGTCCACTAAAAGTTTTATAAATCTTTAGTGAAGTTTATGTTTTGACACTCTCCCGAAGCAGTTGGATAACTTTGATTACAGAAAACAATGGTGACTGATAAAAACAAATGCAACCAGTCTTTTAATTGTCTTTTCGGTGGCTCCTTAAAACATGAAAGCATTCTTTATTTTCTCAGTACTATTCTTGATCTCTTTTATAATCAGGTGTAAAGATTCACATTTTTTTCATTTCGCACATTGAATTCCTTTGTGATTTTCAGAATTCATTTTCTTTTCCTTCTGTTCAATATTTTATTTTTATCTGCCAGCTTGGACTTTGGTCTAAGCTCTTAGTACCAACTGGGAATCAATTAGCTGTTCACTCTGTTCTTTTAGGCTAACTCAGCATTTTGCTATGTATCAGGGTTATGTTCTAGCTCTGACAAGAGGAATTATATTACCCTGAAAGATTGATTGTTTCTGTTTCTTAACTAAGAAAGTACTGGGAAACTCCTTGGTCACACTGTTTCAGGTTCAAAAATGTCTAGATGAAGACAATTAAACTTTAGACACTTTTCTCTTTGTTATAATCAAAATAATGATAATTGTTTATTTAATTGTGAAAAACATCAGTAAAGTACTTGTATAATTATTCGTATATTCCTTTTTGGGAGGTGTTACAGCTTTGTAAATGCTGTATTATGTTAATTTCATTGTCACTAAGCTTACAGGGGGTTGAAAAAAAACAAAACTTCTATTGCTTTTACACTGAAACATAATGACATTAAATTTAACATTTAAATAAAATATATATTTTCACAATGTTCTGTAACTTCTGCAATTAGTTCAATACACCTCAGATTGTATTCAGTGGTCTATTTAATTATGTGCACATTACACAGTTCAAAATATAAATGTTTAAAAATGAATTGTGTGTCATTCATTCTTGTATTTAAATACTATATATTACAAAACATTGAAGATGTTGTAAATCATCTGAAATGTTGTTCCTGAAGTCTCTCAGTGTATGTGATTCCTAGTGCTGAGCTGTTTTTAATTAGGCACATACAACAAAAAAATAAAACAGCAATGTTTTGCAAACTGTACTCACACCCTTTCTCTGATGTCTCATAGTGTTGAATTACAAATGATATGTTTTTAAACTGAATATATGTATTCAAAGTTTGAATGATCACCTGACATTCAGGTGTACTGTATATAGTTAATAGTCCACTGATATAGTCAAGAATCAAGCTTTTCAAGCTCTTGAGCAACAGTATTTTGAACTTTATTCTGAAATCCACAGTGCAAGGAAGCTAAGTACATACTGTACTCAAGCAGTTTTGGTTAAGATTCATACATCTGTGTTTTGAACATGCAATTACATAAGTATTACTTAACTGTCATATATCATATGCCATTGAATGGAAATGATTAGAAGGCAAAACATAAATGTGGAGCTAAAAAGACATATGACATAACGGCAAGGCTTATTAAAAATACAGGAATATTTTCTAAAACATCAACATGTCTGTCAGGTGAGTGCTGTACTTTATTTGGAATGAAAATCATTATAGCATTATAGAATACTCTTACAGATTTGCCTCATGTCTATACACTGAACATGCAAAGCAACATTTTGGTTACACCATAAAATGAATATAAATAAACTTTAATTTATTCATTTATTTTTTCAGAAATATTTGTAAAATGCCTCAGTCTGTTCTCTAAACCATTTCCCTATTGTCTTTCCCTGTAATATGATATACAGTAAACTGTGCCAGGCAGGTACTTAATGATTAATAAAACCCTTAAATATAACAAAATAAAACAAAAGATTTAGCCTTAAATATGCTTCAGGAATCTTTCTTGGTAAGAAATGCAGTTTATGTTTCAGACATAAATCCTGGTGCTGACATAGTAAAGATGAAGTGCAACACATTTATAATATCCTGCTTCTTCCACTCTGGAGGATGAGATAATTACTTGTGGCTGACCCTGGTAGTAATATGCAAAGGTCTACATCCTGGACGGACTTTTAGCCTACACTTTGTTTGGGCTTCTTTTATAGAGGTCTTCATCTAAATATACCTGCTCTCCAAGGGAATAGGTTTATTAGTAAACAGAGATGGTTGTCACCAAACTTTCTATTTCTAGTTTACCAACAACTGAATTCTTAGATCATCCCTGTGCCTAGGTGTGCCTTAGCAATACATTAAACAACACCTCAAACTGACCTGATCTGCAAATTTCACAGTTCTGGGCACATAGGGACACAGCTAAACACGTGGTCTTAGCAAGCCTTCTATGTTCCCTTATTATTCCCTTATTAGTAGACCCTTATTCTACTAATAAATATTCCCTTATTAGTAGACCTGTATTGCCTTAATATACTGCCTATCTTTCTTACACCCGAAAAAGGCTCAACAGCCGAAACATTGTTTCCTTTCTTTTCTTTTCAGCATGGAATAAACCTTTACTCGTTCCTTTACAGCCTACACATGCTGCTGCAGCTACCCACCTGATATACTGTGTAGCGGCAAGACTTATTAAAAATACAGGAATTAAGATTGCTACTCCATTGCCAGTCCCTCTCTCCATCATCTCGGTGGTGCTGGACACGGAGAGGCCATTCCATTTGGTTCACATTGAAGGTGTTTTTCTAGCTGATAGAGTTTCCTGATAAGGAACAGCTCCCAAGGCTGAGATTCACCAGCCAATCTAATAAATGGTCATCTCTGGCACCTTACTGTCTGGGAGATTCCTTAGGAGAGTCGCATCCCAGGTTGTCTACAACTCTAATGTCAGAGAGCATGGTTACTCATCCTCCACCTAGATCAGCCAATCAGGAACTGGTAGGGCAGGTTAACCCCATGTGTGTCTCAAATGCCCGCAGAACATTCAACCAATGAACGACCGTAGTTCCTCCAGATAAAACAGGTAGCACAAGGCCCAGAAGGGAGCTCCTCTAGGACATTCTCAGACTTATCTCAGACAATCATGTAATGGCCAGTGTGTCAGAGTGCCAGGACTTTAATGAACGGAGGTTTCCCACACATAACCAAAGGATCTGCCCGAGGTTACCCCAGCAGCAAGCCTTGTGAACTGCCAGTACCCCACTGCGAACGCTCGCCTGATCAACGAGTGAACTACTTCAAACTCTTCGTTACGATCAGTAGTGTCATTCTCTACCCCCAAACCAATGTGAACACTGAAGCCTTCATGCGCATCAGTAATCACTGCATTTTTTCTCTCTCATCCCAGTGTCAGTCAAAACCCTTCATGCCCATCGGTACTGCATTTGTCTCTCTCGCTCTGTCTCCTAGCACAATGTCAGATTAAACCAGTGTGAGTTGCACACCCTTCATGCGCATTGTTATTGCCAATCTGTTTCAGTTTCTCTCCCAACCTAGTGCCAGCACCAAACCCTTCATTTCCATCATTACAGCATGTGTGTCTCCCCAAGTCAAATTGTCTAAAGGAGCATAGGGGGTAAAGGGTACAACATACTTAAATTAATGGACATAATTCTTTACTCAGGGTCAAGGGATGAGACAGGGCTGTTTAATATATCAATACAGTATATATCAATGGGTGAGCAGGAATGTTGGAACAGTCTGCAGATCCTGGGCTCACACTACATGACACAGAGATCAAGCTCCTGCTCTATGTGGATGACCTGGTCCCTGCTGTCACCCACAGAACAGAGGCTGCAGCAGAGCCTGGCACTACTGTTGCAGTACTGTCAGACCTGGGCACTGACAGTCAATCTGGGCAAGACCAGAGTCGTGGTTTTTCAGAAGAAAGCCAGAACTCAGGGGAACAAGTGCCTCTTCACACCCAACAACACCAATGTTGAGCACACATTGTTAAGAATTATTTATTCTATTAAAACCAAAATAGAGATATAAACCCTTATGCGGGAGCTGGAAAATAAACCTGAATATCTTTCCACAATCTGAAAACGGTCAAAAAGGGAAGCCAGTAATCCAAAAGCCATTTCTGTTAATTTTATGTTTTTTTATATCTATCGACTATATCCTGTGACCAGAGCAGTCTTATTGATGCTTAAGGAAGCAAAAGATCATTTAGGGGTCTAAAAAATAAAAAAAGTGAATAAAAAAGCCTTGAGATGTACATGGTATCGTATGGGAAGCAGCGAAGGCAGGATGTGCACATCGAAGTCACATCGATGATGTGATTGTTAGAACCCTTGTGGCAGCATTTTGCCCTATATGAAAGGTAGATAATGTGCTATTCAGGAAACCTAATAAAATGGCATCACACAGCTTAAATGTGATAAAGCATATATTCTATTCTTGACACACATCCGTATTCTTATTTGAAAACACATATTTGTATTTTTTTAGCTTTCTTAATAAGCTATGTTTCTAAGTTGGAGAAAATAAACTCTAGGCACCTGGCTTTAATGTAAATCAACATTAAGGTCAGGGTGAAATATTTCAGCAAATTGCGATATTGCATCCCATTGTTAACAATGTGTTCAGCCACATTAAAAGTGTCATGTTATAATGAAGTTTTTTTGGCCCAATGATAAGGACTTTGGCTTTGTTTATCCAGCAATAGTCAAAAAGTGGCTTTGAGTAATTTTTGGTTTTACAGTGTTTCATTTCAGTTTCACATTGATTCTGGACGTTAAACCTTATCCAAGTCACACTGATCTCCTTGTTTGGAATATTGAAACTGGTACTTACATTTATTTCAGAGGAGATTTATCCAGGGAAAAGGTGTACTTTTCCTTCCTTTCGTCTTGATTTGCAGACATAGCTATTATGCTATTATGGCTGTTTACTCATCAATAGTGTTCCAGACTTTTCTTAGAGATGCTAAGTCTTTCTGTACTAGGGTGCCATCAAAACCTTACTGTGGAGTGCATATTCTCTCCTTTGAGGGAATTTCTTATTTTCATAATAAACTCTGCGGGCCTCGGTTTCCTCATGTGCTGAAGCTTGACAATTCCTAACCAGGTCTCAACATGGCAATTTGTGGCTCTTGTTTGTCCATCCTTCATGTGCTTTCTTCACATTCTGAAGCTTATCTTCCCAAGTCCCCCTAACAAAATTCCTCTCCACAGAGGAAATAACGCCATGTAGTTTTCCAATAGGAAATAAATTATGTCATCAAAGAAATAGGGGTTTGCATTGTTATTTGTTTCACAGTCTTCATCTCTTTGACCTGATGTGGTATCCTCATATGTAGCTTGAAACTCAGCAGCAAAAGGAGAGTGGCCAAGTATGGTTCTCATTGTTGTGTGTACTTCCTCATCTGTAAATGTGACTTCAGCCTCTGTCCGTAAGCTCTGTGTTTGAGAAATGTAAGCATTAAGGATGCTGATACTGGCTTTGACATTACTGGGAAACCTGGTTGAGGAGACAATACAAATGTGTTTGAATACATTTTTGGCAACATTCAAAGATGTGCAAAATTTTTCCTTTGCTTTGCCATCCCGCTTTACCAATTGCTTGAGAGAGAGAGTGTTCTTTAGTTTTCCGTGGGAGATTCTCTTTTAATTTTTATTTAGTTTTTTAGTTCTCTTTCATTGCATGATCTAAGTATGTAAGAATGGTTTCCTTGTTGAAGATTTCAAGAACACTATGAATCAGGGCCCAGCTGTCAGTTTCAACTTGCTGCACTCTCTTGCTGCACTCTCTAGAGATGTCATAAAGGTATTATGAGCCATTTTTTTGAACAGGGGATGGTATGATCCTTTGTCAACATTTCAGACACTGGCATTTTCCAGACACTGGACACTGGCTTATTTTTTTCCACTTCCAGGTAACACAAGACTCGTACAGAATTATTTTTTTCTGTGATGACATTTTTGTGACAGCCCCTCCTTGTCACGACCACCAACCAGCGGAGATCAACTCACAAAAGAACTAACCAGTACCAGCAGCGGGTTAATAATAACAAGCGCCGCTTAAAAAGAAGCACTATTTAAACCATCGTAACCCGCTTCCCACTGCTCGGTATTGAGTCTAGTCGTTGAAAGCTCTACCCGGCGTTTTCTGTACCTCATATTATTCTGGATTCTGGACTTCCCTTTAGCCTTTCGACTTTGGACCTCGCCTTGCCTCTCATCTCGGATTGTTTGCCACCAGTGTACTTCCCGGATTTCGACCTACCTTACTCCTTTTGACCACGATCTTGCCTCTTGCTTCGGATTGTTGCTTCAATCGTACTTCCTGGATCCTGAATCACCTTTTTCCTTTGGACCACAAACTCACCTTACATATTGGATTGTTTGCCTGCCTTGTCATGTACCTACTCCGGCGTCAGAACTAGATCTGTATACCTTTTCATTGAAGATGTCTGACATTCCTGTTACATCCAGGTCTCTGAAACACCTTCAAGTACATAGAGTAACTTGTGTGATGTGTGTTTTGTTGTGTGTAGTGTCTTGTCATCATTAATAAATATTTGTTTAACCAAGTGTGCCTGGATTACTACTCCTCTCACGAAAGCTGCGTCAGAGGGCAAAGAAATCACGTGCCTCATTATACCAACTGCTCGGGTACAGTATATTCTAGAGATAACCCTTACAAGTTGGCGGTTATGAATAATTATTTTACTTGTTAACTAAATATTTGGTCAATTCCTGATTTTCATCATTTTTGTAACACCTCTATTTATAACAGTATTTTGTATTTGATGTTCTGATTCAGGTTTATTTTTACTGTAGTAATATGTTTAGTGTGAGAGAAGTTTTATTTGATCCCTGATCTAGGGGAAGGTTTGGTGTAGATGGATGAGGGAGAATGGACCCACACGTAGCATCTATTTTCTTTTATTAACTTTTCTTTATTTTGTTCCCAATAAATTTGATAATTAGCTAGACAAAGTTCCTTCAGACATTTGCATGAAATTCAAATGTAATTTACTTACCGTAAAGACAAAGGAAACATTTTTGCCCGTCTTATTGATTTCAAGAAAGCATTTGAGTTGATCTGGTACAAAGGACTGTTTTATAAACTTTTAGATTTTAAAATGTAAAACATAATTAAATTAATCTACTCAGACAACAATTGTACAGTGAAAATTGGAAACAAAAGGACCAAAAGAAAAAAAAATCACCCAAAGTCATGGGCCTGCAGCACTGTTCAATATCTACTGTATATCAATGAGTTAGCAGGAATGTTGGAACAGTCTGCAGTTCCTGCTCGATGTGGATGACCTGTTTCTGCTGTCGCTCAGAGGAGAGGGGTTGCAGAAGAGGGGTTGCAGCAAATTGAGCAGTACTATCATACTGTATCTGGGTGCTGACAGTCAATCTGGACTGATTTTTCAGAAGAAAGCCAGACCTCAGAGAAATAAATACCACTTCACATTCAATAAGACATTGAAACACACATCGAGCTACACATACCTTGGTCTGACTTAGCTCATCTAGGAGTTTTGACCTGGCAGTGAAGGCACTGAGAAAGAAGGCACTCAGGGCTTTCTACACAATGAAAAGGAGACTTTTCAACATTAACCCACCTACAAGAATCTGGCTCCAAATATTTGTAAGTGTAATCCAGCACATTGCCTTAAACGGCAGTGAAGTGTGGGGTCCCCTGACAGACCAGGATTACACCAAAACGGACAAACACCCCAGAGAAACTCTGCACATCGAGTTCTTTAGAAACATCTTCCGTGTGCAGAGAAAAACACCTAACAGTGCATGCAGGAGTGAATTAGGCATTGACCCATTACTAATAAACATACAGAAGAGAGTAATCAAGTATAGGTTACACCTAAAAAATGACCAAAACACCTACCATCACAAGTCCCTGCTGAGCCAGAGCTGAGCCCAATGACACACTTTTTCCTGAGGCTCACTGGCATGAGCTATACCAACACCAGCCAGCCTCAGGACAGCACTGCTAGAGCACCACAGATCAGAATAAACCACATCACAGCACAGATCAAACAGGAATATCTTACACACTGGGGGACACACACACAAACACAACTGGATTTCTATACTTTAGAATCCTAAAAGTGATCACAGTAATCACAGCCTAGCCATAGAAACTGGGTGACACAGGCAGACCTGGCTGCCCAGAGAGGACAGGCTGTGATCCCACTGCCTGGTGGGAGATATAGAGACAAAAATGCACTTCTTACGACACTGTGACAAATATTCTGGGATTAGACAAACATTTTTCCCCACATTTACAAATCTAATCCCAGAATTCCTATACCTGCCAAAATTACAACTCCCAGTCCTACTGGGAGAGGGAAGACTGAACTCAGTTGAATTGACAGACTGCCCAGACCTCCTGTCACAACCTGAGCCTCTCTCTCAATAATGTTCCATACTATATTTTTGTATTGTAAAGGTCTTTAGATTTTATGTTAATTGTATTTGTATGTCTCTGGCAACACTGATTTACTCATTGGTCACATCAGTAAAGCATCTTGAATTGAATTACAGAGGCAGTACAGATGGAAAGAAAGGGTTTGACATTGACACTGGTCATAGATATAGTCATAGAGACCATACTGAAGGGTGTGGAGCTGCCACTAGGCTGGGAGTGAGAGACACAGAAACCATTACTAATAATAAAAGGTTTTGGAGCTGATGCTGGTCTGTGAGATAGATACACAAAGCAGTACTTATGGGAATGCTTGAGTTGACACTAGGCTCATGAAAATGAAGGGTTTGGTACCTTTTATCCAGGAAACCCAAATTTCCTAAAAACACAGAATAGCACAGCCTCTATAATACTTAGCTCCATTGAGGTTTGGTTTGGATGATAATGAAGTAGGAGCTCTTGCCTGATGCAAGCTTCATGTCCCAAATCCTCCTTTCTCTTCTCCTTCTGCTTCTTGCCTCTTCCCTCGTTCCCTCTGTGCTCTTAATGTGATCTAATATTGTCTGTTTCTGTACTGCTTCTTGATAATCATTAACCCACAACATACCTAGGTATACTGAGGTTAACCTAACAATTGTTTTTGCTCAAGGTATCCCAAAGATCACAAACATCCTCTTCGCTTTGAAGCTAGTTTACTCTGCCAAGTGTCACAAACTTGGATCTAAAATCCAAGAGAGACTTCTCAGTCACCTAAAGCTGTTACAATATTGAATATTGTAACACAAATTAAATATGTATCACAGGTACTGAATGGCATACATGGTTAAGATGACACTAGGCTGGGACAGAAATATGTAGTGTTTAGGATTTGGAGATTACATTGGGCTGCGAGAGAGAGACACACAGGCAATACTGATGGATATGAAGAGCTTAATTTAACTAATGTGCAGGAAGAGTTTGGAACTCTAGTTTGGGGGAGAAAGAATCAAAAGCAGTACTGATGGACATGATAGGTTGGAACTGACATTGGACAGGAAGAGACACAGAGACAGTACCAATGGAAATGAAAGGTATGGAGCTGACACGGGGCTGGGGTAGAGAGAGAAACAATGGCAGCGTCCATGAAGAGCTGAGAGCTTAAACTTGGCTGGAGGAGAGAGACACACAAGGAAATGAAAGGTTTGACTTGACACTGGGCTGGGAGTGAGAGACATTGAAGCCAGTACGGATGGACATAAGGTTTTGGAGCTGACTGGTCTGGGAGATAGAGAGACATACAAAGCAGTATTTATGCTGACATTGGGGTGGGACAGAGAGACACAGAAGCAGTGTTCATGAACATGAAGCCTGAACCAGGCTCCTGCTATGTTCTGCTTGAGAGATATAACAAAATGTTTAAGGGGAGGAAATTCCAGGCAGACATTGGCTAAAAGAGTCTTCAGCAGTAAAAGCTAATGTGGACATAGATTTTATCCATGTTAGACTCTTACAACTAAACCTTTCTATCTGTAAATGGAGATTTAATGTTATCCTATAAATATCTCATTCACACATATCAACCTATTGTCCTTATTTGGAGCCTCTTTAATAAGCCATTTCATATGTAATTATAAGAATAGTAGCATCAAGAAGACTTTCCTTGTATTTGTCATATATACTTCTGAGTAGATTCATACTGTAGGTAGTGTTGTGGGAAATCCTTAATCAAAGGAGCTAGTCTTGCATGGATTCAGTTGTTTTATTGAGCTCAATAATGACACCAACGCGTGTTGGGTCTGCCCCGCAGAACAGACAAACTGCAGGGATTTCCCAGCTCTTATATACAGTCAGAAGAAAGTTTGTTTCACAATCTGAGTGTTTGTCCTGTTCTTTGATATGTAATTACTTCTTGTCCTACTCTGTCTTGCTCTAGGTTCTGTCCTTTGATATGCAGCAGACATTGGTTTATCCTGTTTGTGGGTGTTGTTCCTGTCATTTATTATGTAACGTTAAGCCACTGGGGCTGCTAAAGCAAGTCAGCTTTATGGCATCTTAGTGTAACTTTTGTTTACGGCTAAATTAACGGACCCCATCAACAGCTCTCACAATGTGCTTAAGTGGTGATACTTTGTTGCTGGATAAGTGAGATATATACAGATGCAGCCATTCAAAATGGGTGGGGTATTTCGCGGCATACCCCGGTGGGCGTGTCGCAGTATCACGCGGTGTCACGCAGTATCACGCGGTTAATCGCGTCATTTGACGTCATGCCGGAAACTATTGCCTTCTATTTCACCTTGTAAAACCGCCAGGGGGAGCTTAACCTCTCATGTACAGCATTTGAGCTTTTAATTTTGAACCTTGTATTACAGTACTGTACATGTCCCACTTCAGGTAGTTAAGAACCATGCATGTTATCAAAATCTGAATATTCAGATAATATATTAATATAATCTGCTGTTCACTCATAATCATTGTGAATCTGAAACTTTGTTTCTTTTCTCTGTTAACCTGGCATTATTACACATAGATTTGTTATTATTGGCACATTAAACACGAAAGATTGATTTTGTTGGAACATTAGGAAAACTTTGAAGATATCAGAATATTTGGAGGCCTTTTGGGATATTTGTGGGAATATCTGGACCATTTGAAAAGATTTGGGAAAATGTAGGATCATTTTGGAAGCTTTGAAAACATTTTGGAACATTTGGGAACACTGAGGAGAAACAGGGAAAATTTGGAAATCTTTTGAAATATTTTGGAAACATGGGAGCATTAGAGAACACCCTGAAAACAGGTGTAAAAACCTGTGAACATTTGATAACGTTTGGGAACATTGTGCAGCTTTTTAAAATATGTGGAAGTATATTGGAAGTTTGGGGAACACGGTAACACTGGTTACATTTCGTAGCATGAATATTTGAGAACATTTATGAGTGCACTTAAACACATTTGGGAGCACCTGGGAAAACTGGGATCAGTTGGGTTAATTACAGGGGCATAGAAACTGTCACGTACAGTAGCACTAGGCAACAGAAGGTAGCTCCCTGTGCGTGGCAATTCAGGTAAAGGTGGTTCAGTGCCAAATTGAGGGACAAAAACATGGTCTTGGACAAAAGCTAGGAAGTCGGAAGCCGGGAAGGTTCCGAGAGCGCAAGGTACAAAAAAAGGGAGGCAAGGTTGTAGTCGAGGAAGAGATCTTGGGGTCAAAAGTCAGGAAAGTTCAGAGGAGGCTAAGTACCACAATGGGAGGCGAAGTCGTAGTCGAGGACGTGAGCGAAAAAAGTACTAAATGCAGGGGTGCCAATAATTGTGACACCTTTGTTTTTGAGAAAAATGTTTATATTTTTATAAGGATTTTGTTTCTTTGAATAATTTTACCTCACTGAAAGGTTAGATTTCTCATATTTTCAGTGTAAGATCAAGCTGATAAATAACAAAGACATTTTTTCATAGCCTTTTTTGCTCATCTTTTCCAAGGATGCAAAAAATTCTGGAGGGCACTGTATCTAACATAACATTGGTTATATTGGCCTTCCTCACTATTTGTTTGATATAGATTTTTGTAAGCTGTAGTTTGTCTATGTCTAGGAGAAGACTGACAATGACATAGCCACAGCAAACTCAACAATGTGTCTGTTCTCAAAAGGGAATCTACAGCTGTTTGTGGGGGACAACACACAGCGCTGAGGCAATCCAGTGGAAGAACAAAGCTGATCTGATATAACATAATTTGCCCTCGCTCTTTGTGATCTGTTGGTCAAAAGGTATAAGATCCAACCCACAGTTTTTAAGTCTAGATTGAAGCTTGAGAGTAAGATTTTAAACGTTAATGAAAAATCTATAAATGTGGCATGATCTGGCATGTAGTTTGTGACCTTCTAGATGTGATTATGAGAGATTCAGTTTTTGTGAAGGTATGATTTTTGACGAGTAAAGACCTTTAGACATGATGCCTGGGATGCAATTGGTTTTCAACCTCCAGCCTTTTAAAAATTTTCTCATATGACTTCATAACTAAAGAGGTCAATGCCACTGGTATGAAATATTGAAACACAATTTGGGACCTATGTTGTGCAATCACTATGATTTTTGCTTGTTTACAAATTTTGAGTAGTTGCTGATGCAGAGATATTTTGAAAATCTAAAGAAATATAGTACTCATCTGCTCAGCACATGATCACAGTACCTGCCCACAAATGCTATCAGTTCCTAGGCATTTCCTAACCTTTTTGACTGACTATTTCCAAAATGTGGATAATTTAATAAACAAAGCACATCTTCTCTAACATTTAAAAGACTGAATGGGAAAACAGAGGGGACAATAAGTGTAAAGCATTTAGAAAATCCAGATTTGATTTGTAGATGAGCCACCCTGCACTGGATGAGCTGCAGTAATAGCTGTTAGGAAAATAACATATAGGAAGACTGTCAGGCATTTTTTGCATAGTTGATAAGTCCTTGCTGAGGCAACAGATATATTTGGATATCTGGCATACAGTATGTGACTATTAAAATAATAAAGATACATAATAAGATTAAGGCAAGGCTTTGTAACGGGGGAGATAAGACATTTTTGACATCATCCAAAATGTCTGGATGAAATAGCCGTGGAATGTATTAAATCCTATAGGAATATACAAGTATGGAAGTAACAGACAAACATTTTTACAATTAAGGTCACTAAGGAAGAATGGGTAATGGCCCTTTTTGGTATCTGAAGGTGACAGGGTCTTCCAGAATTTCTGGAAAAGTTTTGATTTTGTTGGTAAAAATATATGTTATTCACAAACTAATCCTGTCTAAAGTGCTGTTGTGAGCATTACACCATTGATTTATACAAAATAGTTTTACTGCTGTGAAAACAAACTTAATGGTTGTGTTTAGAGAAGATAGTAGATCACTGAGCTTGGGTTGTTTTAGGATCAGCCTGGTGAAAACACAAACATGGACACAAGAACTAATAAGAGATGTCTTTCCAAAAAAAGCCTATGTCAAGGCTTGCAAACACGTCCACATCCACCCTGTCCATTGCAACAGGATAGATGTTCTTCCTGAGTGCGAAAATCCAATTTCAGCGGGGCTTTTGAAGTGCAAATGAATTTTATTTTTCTAAAAGCAAATATAATTGGCAAAGCATGTTCCTTTTCCTTGTTTGCATTAATTCCTGCAATGTCTCATTCTGTCTTAACCATTTCCATTCGTCTGAACATTTTAAAGTTTGTTTTTAAAGTTAATGAGCACAACAAGAAATTTAGAATAATATTTAGGCCTTTAACTGATGTTATTTAATTAAGGTGTGAAAATCAAACTATTTTTAGAACAGTTTTTGGTTGAACTCCACAGATCTGGGGTGAGTTTCCCGAAAGCATCGTAACGCTAAGAACATCGTAAACTCGCTCTTAAGATCGATCGTTAATTTACGAGTGTTTCCCCAAACCCATAGTAACTAAAGTACTACATTAAATCCTTCGTAATCTACGTGCTCCCCGACCCACTTGTTAATGTCTAAGTGCTTCTTAAACTGGCTACCTCTTGCCCCAACCTTAGGGACAGAGATCGCCAGACAGAGCACATTCAATTCAAGTCATGGGAATTCTCTGGAAATATAGAATACTAAGATTTTATGTTAAGGATTTTGATATTTTGTTGTACTATGTAAGAGGAAATTTGAAAAAAGAACATTTATTTATACAGTAATGAATTTATTAGTCAACCCCTGTCCCTGTGTGTGTACCTTTCCCGATTCGAGTTAATAAATGTGTTGTTCAACCCCATTCCCTGAGTTCCACGCCTGCTCCATTCCGTACCGAAACCCGCGGTCGATACAATATTTAAAGTTCGAATGCCGTTTTATGTTCTGTCGTGATTGTTGATGGTAAAGCTTAGACCTACTTGTTTTTAAATTTGATTATAGGTCCTGTATTTGTTGAGTGACACATGCCAAGCTTAGTAGTTAATTTTTCCATTGAGTTCCAATACACCCAACAACTATGAATAACAACAGTTTTTTTCTCATGAAACACTGTGATTCTTTACGATGGTAGTGCGCCAAAAAATATAGCTTTAAATCACGTCGTGCACTGTCCACACAGTTAAACTTGGTTTTCTTTTACGGCATATCAGTCATTTATTTTCTTTTCTCTTAGAAACAGTAAGGGTCCCATTTTGTACCTGTCTATACACTTTCGCTTAAATGGTTGTTAAATTATGAAGTCATGTTTACTTCATATTCCTTTTCACAACTTTATTTCATCCCACTGAAGGACCAAAACCGACACCATATAATGAAAGCATTGTCAATCGATTGTTTTTCAATCGACTTGTGATGCTTTTTGCTAAGCGACTTCAGGGGAGGGGTTAACAAAGACGTACTTTATACTCGCTCGTTAAATGACCGATTAAGAGGGGTTTGGGGAAACGCACAAAAAAGTAGCTCGTACGTTACGTATGTACATCGTAAAGTTGCTCGTTAGTCTCTAAGATTAATCGTTTTCAGGAAACTCACCCCTGAACGGTTAAAATTAGAGAAATTCACTTTTTTTTTTTAATTGACCATGCTTTGAAGCACACTTCAAAGAATCAGTTCATGAAAGCAGAAACAAGCAGCTCCGAGTCAGGAAGTGCAAGATTTACTTTTTCCTGGAGGAAGGAACTATACAAGTGGTGGAGCCCAAGAAATGAAACATTGGGATTCCACAAAGTAACAATTTCCAAAGGAATTTAAAGATTATCAGACACCCCATGGTAAGGAAAACATTACTATCCAATGCACTATATACAGTATACTGTTTCCAAAAAGGCAGTCAACACAATGGTTGGTCTGAGATTATAATTTGCGAACTGTGGTTTGTGTGTCACCTGGGGTGTGAAAAGTAACCATTATGATTTCTGCTGTGACTTTCATTATGATTTCCGTGAGTATTACATCAGGCTTTCAGAATATGTACCAAACATACGTCATTCAACTCTTTCTGAAGTAGTGGGAGCCTAGAACCTGGATCAGTAGTGAGAGGACGTTCTGAAGTTGACATCAGGTCCACACAATCTTAATTGCACTGGAAATGATATGTTAGAATATATACAAAGAGGAGTGTAGTTTTCTAGCAATTAAAATGCAAGATGAACATTTGCTGCAAGAGATGCATTTCACTGTTTCCCTTTTCTTAAAAAGGAGATAGTTATTTGCCCTTGGATCTGTTTTTCTTTCAAACCCAGCTGGTCTCATGTGTTTGTTCATTTCCATATGGCTCTTTCCAACCCAGGGACTCTGATCAGACGTCACCGCATTCCCCTCCCTCCGCCACACAATGAGTTTCACTACGAAGTGCAAAACCTCAACATCAACCAAGACGTCGTGTTCTATTCGTGCACCTTCAGGATCACTGACTGTGACCTCTTCACCAAGAAATTCCTGACCAAACTGGACATTAGGCTGAACCCACTGGCTCCCACCCCAGAAGACCCCTACAACAGCCTCCGGAGGCAAGTGAAGAGAGCACTTGTCCTTCTTGGATAAAGCACAAGCATTCTCATTTTCTTTTATATTTCATACCCACATGATCCTGCGACGTCTGTCACCATCATTTGATGAAGGATTGTGACCTCCACAATGACTTACAGGAGATTTAGTACCATTTGTGGAGTGTCTCATCATTCAGTGGTATCATTCAGTGGTCACTGTTTCGTGTGTACCCTTGCTTGCTCAGTTTCACTCCGACCAAGTGGTGCTCGGCCAGTAATGCACCTCTGCATGAAGAATCCTGGTCACAACTAGCCCAATTCGAACTATCAACATTTGAACTGGAGGGCCTGAAGTTGGACATGTATATATCTCATTTATCCTGCATTAAAGTATCACCACTTAAGCACATTGTGAGAGGTGTTGATGGGTTTTGTCAATTAATTAAGCCTCAAACAAAAGTTACACTAAGATGCCATAAAGCTGACTTGCTTAACGCTACATAGTATAAGAGAGGAACGACAACCACAAACAGGACAAAGCAGACCAATGTCTACTGCATATCAAAGGACAGAACCTAGAGCAAGACAGAGTAGGACAAGGAGTAATTACATATCAAAGAACAGGACAAGTACTCAGATAGTGAAACAAACTTTCTTCTGACTGTACAGTATATAAGAGCTGGGAAACCCTTGCAGTTTGCCTGTTCTGCGGGGCAGACCCGGCGCGCGTTGTTGGACTTATTGAGCTCAATAAAACTGAATCTGTAGAAGACTGTGTCCTGCTCCTCTGATAAAGAATTTCCCACAACAGGCCCAAGCCTGTGCCATGAGCAAGCATCTTTACTCATGGAGCAACTCTGTGGCTCTGCCTTTAGAATCAGGGAGTCTTCAGCAAACCCACATTAAAAAAGGTGTTTCATGGCCTGTACAGATACAGTACCTGTGAATGCCTGTTGTGATTGTGGTTCTTTTTCCATAATCCACAAGTTCCATATACAGGATCAGCAGCATTATTGACTTCTGAAAAAACAAACACTGGAACATGTTAAACCCAAGTATTCTCCTTGCCTGCGTATTCCACCCTAATTATTTCTGGAGTGGGCCCTGGCTGGCATATTCAAATCATTAATATAAAACAGGGGTGGCTAAGCATACTCTTTAAGCCCACAACCTCTTTATCTCCTTTGTTTTGGGGAAAACACATTTAAATAATCAAGTGATTACTTTTGGGTTTCTGACTGTTCTCTCTTTTGTTTGAATTGACATCTCATAATGGGCAAGCCAACTGGCAGTCATTCAGAGCTCTTTCATGCTGACCGGTTAAGCCAGTAATTGCCAACAAGAGACCTTGTATTTGTGATATTTTGAGAACTAAAAAATGTTGTTTCCGGTAGTGAAAAGTGTAACATTAAAAGCAAACAAAGATCTGTAGTCTGATATGCCTATATCAGATATGTAGGCATATTGTATATATAGGTATATAATGTTAGTTATTTGAATTATAACCATAAAAAGTCCAATGGTAAAGGTTTCTGTAACCCTGACACTGGCTTGGCATTACACAATAGCTCCATCATAACTGCATCTACAGTATGTACATTGTCAGTCAAAAACTGGCCTATATTGTAAATGCGGGATTAATCAACTGTATCTGTAGTTCTAATTACAATTAAATTTACAAATACGATGGAAATTATCCACTTTTTATCAACTCATTAGAATATTTTTAAGACCAGAGTTAGTGCTGCCGGTGTCATGGATCTAAGAGCTAGGGTGCAACTGTCCAGGGAAAGTGGAGAGCTCATTGCACCTCAGGTGGATAGAACAGCATGGCACAGGACAGCACCAGTCTTGTGTGAAACTGTCCACTGAAATCCACTGATTGGAATCTAGGAACAAGGACTGCTGGGATGTTGCTCTTATCGGCTTCGGAAGACTTGTGTACTCACAGGGAAATAGGGCTGCAAGGGAATGGTGGATGACAGCCTGCTGGTATTGCCTGGGCAGAAAGGGGGTCTGAGACTGGAGAGCAAGAAAATGTATCACATATTTCAGATTAGAATATCAATTTATCACGTGGAGCATTAATTTTCTAACAGATATAACTAAAATTGTACTTATTAATGTGTTGGCATCTGACCCTGACCCATCTGACTGGTTTACCTCATGGCTGTGTTC
Organism: Lepisosteus platostomus; assembly: GCF_059453375.1. NCBI lineage: Eukaryota > Metazoa > Chordata > Actinopteri > Semionotiformes > Lepisosteidae > Lepisosteus > Lepisosteus platostomus. The sequence goes on from NC_142612.1 coordinate 35,204,530, forward strand.
TTTCTCCTCTCCCTTTTGTCTTAGATACTTTCCTTTGTCAAATTTTGACAAGATTTGCTGATTACAGTGTTTTAGTCTCTCTTCTCTAGAGACTAGATAAACACATTAGTCCATTCTGGACTGATTCAACTGGTGTGATATTACTTACCTTGAGATAAATGTGTTAAGACCATAATCAATAATTGTTGATTTAAAAACAAAGCAATGTCATTCCCACAACAATCAATGGTGAGTCTGTTAGTGCAGTTCACAGTGTGGTGTCGCCGAGGGAAAAGCAGGTGTAAAAGGGATGTTACTCACACCACACTGATCTTCTCCTTTCTTTGTTCGTACGTTTTCCAACCCGGATCTGTAATCCGTTTCCAGTATCCTTAAACAATCCAAATTCCAAAGTCCGTATGTCCACACCAATCTGTACCGTAACCAAGTCATAATCTGTAAACCGTAGTCGTAAACCGTAAACTGTAGTCCGTTATTTCTTAATCCTTTCAGCACACTTCTAATCCTCTTCTTCCTCCAAAACGCACTCACCTTATCAGCTTCTGCGCCGGCTCACTGCTTCTGGGGCATTTATATTCTGTTTCCTGATGCAGCTCACCTGTGTCTCATTGTTTCTCCGCATAGAGTAGGTCTTTTCCAACAGCGGGTCAGCTGGTTATCCTTGGCAGCCATCTTGCCTAGGTCTATATCAAGTATAGACCTAGGTGTTTCATTACAGAAATACCAGTTATAAATGACCCTTCCCCTGGTCCTCTTACATTCCGTCCCCCTGAGTTCAGCCCCATCCTCAACGCTCTAGAAAAAAATAAACAGTGCATGGTGAGGGCGTCTACATTCTCTTGTTTCCTTCCGGGTCTATATACTGTTCGGAATTGAAACCTTTGAAGACTAAGTCCCCATCGTGTAATTCTATCATTTTAACCATATTTTGTAACATCCAGGTTAATGGCACATGATCGGTGTACAATATAAACTGTCTTCCTAATAAATAATACCTCAAATAGTCCAGGGCCCATTTTCTGCAGGATTTAACTTGCGACTAATATATAAAATAGGATGCTCCAGCATCAATTTCTTGCAAGAGTATGGCTCCAATTCCAGTGTCAGAAGCATCAGTTTGCACCATGAAAGTCCAGTACCTGTAAGACGGGTTGAGAAGAGAGAGTTATTTTTAAGTCTTGAAAGGCCCTCTCTTCCAAATCGGTCCATTTTATTTTTTCCGGACAACTCGTCTTTGTTAAATCGTGCAGAGGGGCAGCAACGGAGGCAAACCCTGGAATGAAACGTCGATAATAACTTGCAAGTCCCAAAAATGTTCGGATTTGCTTCTTTGTAGAAGGTTTGGGCCAGTTTTTAATTAACTGCACCTTCTGATCTTGGGGCACGACCAATCCTCTTCTGATCGTATAACCAAGATAGTTGGCTACCCGGGACCCCAGAGAACATTTATTTGGATTGGCTGTTAATCCTGCTGCTCGCAAAGCTCCAGTCACTGCTTCCAGGCGTTGTAGATGTTGCTCCCAATGTCGTGCTATGGATTATGACGTCATCCAAGTAGGCAGCTGCAAAATCTCGATAAGGTCAAAGTATTTGGTCCATTAATCTTTGAAACGTTGCAGGAGCACCAAGCAAACCAAAGGGTAGGACCCTATACTGATAAAGCCCCTCAGGTGTGGCAAAAGCGGTCTTGGCTTTGTCTTCTTTGGCCAGTGGCACTTGACAATATCCCTTCGTAAGATCAAGGGTACTGATGTATCGGGTGTTACCTAATCGCTCGATTAGTTCATCTATACGGGGCATCGAACAGCGAGATCTCATTTAACCATTTGAAATTGTTACAAAATTGATAGTTCCATCCGGCTTGGGGATCAAAACAATCGGGATAGCCCACTCGCTGTGGGATTCTTCTATTATTCCCATTTCTAGCATCTTTTCCACCTTTTCTTTAATCAATTTCCTTTTAGGTCTCCCATGGCTACAGCACCCGTTTCTTCTTCCAAAGGGTCAGGGGAGAAGTGGGTGAGCAGAACTTCAGTACCATGCCATTTCTTCAATAAATTGATGTGGTAGATTTGATGCTGCCATCTTCTGTCATGTTGCTTGACCTTATAGTTGACCGGACCTACCTTTTCCACCACCTCATAAGGCCCCTGCCAGGAGGCCAAGAATTTACATTCTTGAGTCGGAACTAAGACCAGTACTTTGTCCCCAGGCTGAAATTCTCTCGCAATAGCTCCCCTATTATAAATTTGTTTTTGTTGAGCCTGGGCTTCCTCCAGGTTTTCTTTCACAATGGGAACAATAACGTTTATTCTTTCTCTCATCTGTTCCACATGTTCAATGATGGTCTGTAAAGGGGAAGGTTGATGCTCCCACGATTCTTTGACCACCTCTAATAGGCCCCGTTGTTTCCGAGAGTATAGTAATTCAAATGGGGAAAATCCGGTCGAGGCCTGCAGGACTTCTCGAACCACGAACATGAGATACGGGAGCAGCTGATCACAATTTTTCCCATCCTTTTGCATAGCCTTCCTCAGCATGCTTTTCAGGGTCTTATTAAAATGTTCTACTAGACCGTTGGTTTGAGGGTGATAACCGAGGTTCGGATCTGATGTATACCCCGACCCTAGCGAACAGTTGTACTAGCTCCCTAGCTATGTTTCGGGGTACCTCGTAGCATAGTCCACTATTACCAATATATACTGGTGACCTTTGGTGGTTTTGATCAGGGGTCCCACCAAATCCATCCAAAATCCATCCAAATCTGTTCAAAGAGGGTTTCGATAATTGGGAGGGGAATCAAAGGGTTTCTATATATGAACCCCATTCATATTGGGTGAACCAAGCAGTAGCTACAAGGTGGACATGGGGAGGAGGAGATATATACAATGCCTTCAGAAAGTATTCACCCCCCATTGATTATTTCTCATTCTGCTGTGTTGCAAAGTCAAATTAAAGCATATTTAAATGGGATTTTTCTCCCTCCTGTAGAAGTAATTCTCTATAATGTTAAAATGAAATATTGTGATATCTTCAGAATTATATTTAATTAATAAGTATTCATCCCCTTTGTTTTAACAACCTAAATTGGGTGAGGTATTCAATTATCTTGAGAGACCACACTAAATACGTTAACAAGGTACACCCTGTGTTCATTTCAAATCCACTTTTGTTCAATTGCTTGATTGGACAATAAATATAATTGATTTTGTGAGGTCTCACAATTGTAGGAAAAGCAGATCAGATCGGTCCAGCTTGGCAAAGCTTTGAACCTTCCTAGGAGCACTGTGAAGTCCATTGTAACAAAATGGAAAAACATGGCACAACCCAGACACTACTAAGATCAGGTCATCCTACCAAATTGAGCAACTGGTCAAGAAGGGCAATTGCAAGAGAATTGACCAAGCGGCCAGTTACAACACCGACAGAGTTGCAGAGCTCTTTAGCTGAAATGGGAGAAACTGTACAGACATCAACAATCTCTTCAGCACTTCACAGATTTGGCCTCTTTGAAAGACTGGCTAGAAGGAAGCTAATTCTGAGAAAGCCCAAATTAAGTCACGCCTGTAGTTTGCTAGAAGGCATGTGACAAAACCTGAAACCTTTTGAAAGAAAAGTATGTGGTCAGATGAGACTAAAGTTGAGCTCTTTAAACTGAAAGCAAAGCACTATGTTTGGCACAAACTAAATACAGCCCAACACCCAGGTAACACCATCCCTACTGTCAAGCATGGTGGTGGCATCATCATGCTCTGGGGTTGCTTTTCAGCAGTAGGAATTGGAAAGCTTGTTGCCATCAAGGGCAACATGGATGGAGACAAATACAGGCAAATCCTTGAGGAGAACCTGTTTCAGTCAGCCAGAGATCTGTGTTTAGGGTAAAGATTCAGTTTCAAGTAGGACAATGAAACAAAGTACATGGCAAAAACTATCAAGGAATGGCTTGAAAAAAAGAAGGTTAGTATTCTGGAATGGCACAGCCAGAGCCCAGACTTGATTGCAATTGAATATTTGTGGTGTAGGCATCCTCTCACGAGGCACCAGTAAATGTAGGGGTTTTGTGCTTAACTGGGACAATTATTAATTGTAGCAGTAAGTCACCAAATGATTCTTTGATGGCTATTAGAAGACCAACCTTGCGGGATAACTCAAGCAACGCACACACGGATACTAATACACGAGAATACATTTATTAATGCATAAAATGTGCATATAAACATAACAGATCTTATAGTGAGGGTTAGCAGAATACAAAAGGCATATATACAATAACGAAGAATTACAAACCAAGAGGGACATACATTCAGTATATCATTCATTTAGACCATTTCGTAAATGAACTTGGATTACAACAAGTACATGACTCTTAGGAATTAAATTGATATCAATTGGTGTTGAGGTAACAATTTAATTTTCGAGCTGTAATGCAGAATATTGAATACGCATCCAATCTGTGTGGATTCAGATCTCCAGCGGGCACAAAGAAACAGCGGCAGGCTCGTTGCTGTGTCCAATCGGCGCTCTCTGGCCCAGTGCCAGGCAGTGCCGGTTCGACGTGAGAGAAGTAGAAAGATTTCTGCTGCGGCGTGCTGACAGTGACTCTCTGAAGATCGGCTAGTTATTTCTGGCTGAAACTACTAGAGATTTTGCACACGGAAAGTGACTGCAGTGGTGTTGCGGCTGGAGAGAAGGAGGGAGAGATTTCTGCTGCGATGCGCTGCTGATGCTCTCTGAAGACCGGCTAGTTAGTTCTGCCTTACTAGCAGAGTTGTACACAGGAGAAAAGTGACTGTGGGTCCAAGCAGGTCACACTCTTAAGAGAGGAAGAAGACAGGTTCGTTCCTGATGTAGTGCTAGTTCTGAATACTGATTTCAGCTGTCCACAGTTCCCACTGTAGTTCACTTGTTGATCAGGTGAGCTTTCGCAGTGTGTTCACGATACCTGCTGCTGGGCTAATCTCCTTTGGTTACGCACGGGCGACCTCTGGTCTTGACTCTTAGAACAAAGTAAAGTCCTGGCACTCGGACACACTGGCCGTTACGTGATTGTCCGAGTCTGAGGAATGTCCAGGAGGGGCGAGTCTGAGAAATGTCCAGGAGGCGCCCTGAGGAAGCCCTGTGCTGCCTGTTTTACCTGGAGGAACTACGGTCGTTCATTGGTTGAAAGTTTCATGGGCATCCAAGACCCAGTTCCTGATTGGCTGAGGATGAGTAACAATGCACTCTGACCTTAGAGTTGTAAACAATTTAGGATGAGACTCTCCCAGACAGTAAGGCACCAGAGATTACCATTTATTAGGGTTGCTGGAGAATCTCAGCATTGGGAGTTGTTCCTTATCAGGACAATCTATCGGCTAGAAAAACACCTTAAATGTGAACCAAATGGAATGGCCTCTCTGTATCAAGCACCACTGAGACGAAGGAGAGAGGGACTGGCAAGGGAGCAACAAATTTAATTCCTGTACTTTAATAAACCTTGCCGCTACAGTGGTATGACCTGAAAATTGCTGTCCACTGATGCGCTCCATCTAATTTGGCAGAGTTGGAGCAAATTTGCATTAAAGAATGGACAGAAATTCCACAATCTAAATGTAAAAATGCAAAGCTCATACAAACATACCCAAGAAGACTCACGGCTGTAATTGCTGCTAAGGGACTATGTTTTTTTTATTCATAAATGTGTTTAATTTATTGTGTTATTGAAGGGAGAAAAAATTATCTCAATGTGTTACATTTTGGAGGTATAATAGGAACATAATGAGAACAAATTCAAGGGGGTGAATACTTTCTGAAGGCACTGTATATAGCAATTTGCTATTGCTATAGTGGTTAGCAATAGTATCGTATTACAATACAGCCTACAAAAAAGAATATAGCTGTACATCAGACATCTCTGCTAGACAAATCTAACTGTAAAGTAACTCCTCTTATGGAAACTAACTTACTCTCTCTGTTCACTTCCTCAGTCGAATCCTGATATCTCTGTTATCTGCATATATTTCTAAAATCTGCATCTGTGCCCCTTCAGTCACAAAGTGGTCTAAAAGAGAAATAACAATATCTAATAAACCTGAAATTATAGTCAAATCTACAAATATGATGGACATGAACCACAGTTTATTGCTGGCTTATTGCAATAAGGGAGTAAGGGCTGCCAAAGATTGTATGACAGTATAAATGTTTATTGTGTTTCTGAAAACTTGTCTTAACCCACTTGGCTGACAGCCAACCTCCTAGCCATAGAATGGGGAGGCTAAAATACCCATCTGCTCAAGAGGTAGCTGCACATGTGAGGATGGGGTGGAGGAGAGATGCAAAATGAGCAAGGAAGAGGAGAGTGTAACGTGATATATATGGAAAACTGAAAAATGACATCAGGATTAGTTGTGGGTTGCGGCAACTGAGTTTAATTAGTGGGGCTGCTTTCATCCAGCTCGAACGTTCGTTAGACCTCCATATATTATTATTTCAATTACTGGATTTTTTTTTACACAGTAATTAAAGTCAGTAATCAAACTGAAAGTGTCTCGGGAGCCATTTCTGACTCTCGTGAAGTGTGTTATTAAAGACTGGCTAGAAGGAAGTTAATTATGCGGGACGGTATAATCCCGCATAATCTGGAAATGACTGGAGAAGGACATAAGGGAAGACACAGCGAGGAATGGACAGGATGATGGATAGGGGAGTGGTGAAGACTGATCTGGTGCATGAGGGGAGAGCAGGCAAACAAGTCCAAAAGGAAGTCCAATGGGGGAAATCAGGGTGCAGTCCAAGGTCCAGGTGCCGGGAGATCCAACAGAGATGAAGATGATTAAAAAACAGGAACAGGGAACTGGGACCAGGAACACGAAGGATAAATCCATAATGAGACAAGGCGCTTTGAGCCCCGGACTCAGTAGGTTAGGATGTCTGGGGAAAAGGCCTTGCCCTCAGACAACTCCTGAGCCCGGTGGATTGGCGGGCCTTCAGATGTCCGTCCTCCAAAGCTGAGCCCAGAATTACGGAGACGCAGGATTTAAATAGGGAATACAATGAAAAAGGTAGGAGCGCCCTCTAGAGGAGGGATGACGATCGGGACAGAAAGAGTTAGAAATTTCCTTACTTGTTTGGCTCACCTGTTTGCCTCACCTAAACATTGGTTTAGGAGGGAGGAAAAGGAAAATTAGAAAAAGAGAAGAACTTAGTAGTTGTGTAAAATTGAAAGTTAAATTTGATTTTGGTGGCTATTATATAGACTCTAGCATAGGTGGAACCTAAGTTTATCCTGCCAAAAGATTGATCCAAGATTGAACCAAATCTGCCAGTTCCCATTCAGAAGAAGAACACCCTTTGGAAAAAGAAGCTTTTTCTGGACAGATTGGATCCAGGCTAGGACTAGGAGCAGTAAAGGAAGACCTCAGCATCATCTTTCTGCCCCTCTACCCTAAACTGGACTCAGAGACAAACAGGGAATAGGTAAGGATCACAAGGAAACATTGGTTCAGGATTCTAGGAGTGAATTTCACAGTTTTTTATCGTTGTGGAGTAGGAAGGCACACCAAATCACTGCCTGGTTCTGGGTTCAGAGGTAGACTTTTCTGTGGGACATTGGCTTTTCGTAACTGGGGTCCAAGTGGGTTTATTGGTTTCTTTATAATGTACTAAGTACCTCTGGTGAATGTGTACTGGGTAGGCAGTTATAGAAATTGTGGTATTATAGGGTTAACCCTATAAGGTATATGAATATCATACAGTTATATGAGGAAGGGTACACCAGTAAAAGCTTTATCCCCATCACATTCCCCTGCCACTGAGAGAATAGCCACAGGTTCACTTCTAATCTGCTATCTGTAGTTGCCAAACATGTTATCCTAACACTTTATCATAACACTCTGATCTGTGATTCAGATGCATCAATTCTGGCTATCTTCAAACACAAATTTAAGAATTTCTACAAGCATTTCTATAACTATGTGCAACGGCATCTCCAATGTGTGTGACCTCTACAACAGACATTATTACAACATGAATGACCAGAGGACCCAGAAAACAGGTAGCATATTCAATCAGGACAGTGGCAGAACAGGCAACACAGGAGTTCCCTTGCCAGCAGGCCCTGCTGCTGAGACAAAACATAGTTATTGATGTATACTGATATTGATATTGCTGTTGATAATATAGAGATTCTTGAACTGTGAAAAGAAGTGCAACCAGACAAAAAGGATGAAGTCAAACCAAATCTGCCAGTCTACAGTCTTAGAAGGAGTTTAACCTTTAGAGTTAAAATATTAAATGTATTTATTATCTTAAAAGAACCTTGAGCAATTGTATTTTGCAAATAGTTCTTTATGGGACCTTAGCTGGCAAAAATTGAGTTAATAAAATAACTTAATAATCCATTAATCAAAGCATGGTCCTTTAGGAACTTTTTTTCTGAGACGCAACACAACCTTACAAGCAAATGAAGATGGTATATAATTTCTGAAGAGAGAACAAGTGTTATAAAAAAAACATACAATTAGAAATTCTCCAGTAATCGTATCAATCTGTAATCAAATCCAGATGCAGCCATTCAAAATGTGCGGTAAAACCCCGTTCTGCATGAAATTATCTGCAGAATAGCGTGGAATACTGCAGAATGTGGTCTTTACAGTGTATGTTTAAATCCACTTAATATTGAATATTAATATGGAATTTTACAACTAACGGGAAATTTTGGGAGCTGAGCATAAAAATAAGAGGAGCACAATGTCTCTGAACATCATTAATATTACGTCCCAGTGTGTTTTGTTGCTACAGTATGTTCCACACTTCCTGACTTTGATTGTTCTCCCTCCCCATTGGTCCATCATTAAACCATTGTTTCCATATTACGTCATCTTCAATCAACTCACGACCAATCAGAACTCGGTTCGGTTCTGCTTGGCTCAGCTTCGTTTTGCTTTCATTTTGCTTCAGCTTCGCTTCTCTGTTTTCTTTCGTTTTGCTTCATGTGTGTTTTCATATAGCTTCGGCTTTGTTGGTTTGTGTTTGTCTTCTTGTACTCTCGTTTGTTTGTGTTTGTCGTTTATTTTGCCATTACCTTGCCCAAACTTATATAGGTTACAGATGCAGCCATTCAAAGTGCCCTGTACAGACACGTACCGGAGGTAATTGGCTACGGCTTCGCGCATTGTGACGCAAGATGACGCGCAGTACCGCGGTACGTGATTGGTTGACCGACAGGGGCACTCGTGGTCCGTTGGTCTGTCGTAGAAAGATTTACAGTAAACGTCTTTACTATGCCCGTTGTAGTATTAAATATTCATATGGAATTTTACCACTGAAGGGAAATCTTAGTGCCTGAGCATAAAAAGAATAGGAGCATCCTGTAACGCGTGTGAAGGCTATAAACGATATTAATTTTGGAACATAAACATACAGTATATGGCTGGTCTTGGTACTGTAGCGGCAATGCTTGTTAATAAGACAGAATTAAGTGTTGCGGTGCTTTCCCAAATGAGGCCCCATCTCTCTGTTCATCTCTGTGGTGCAGCCACAGAGAAGCTATTCATGCAGGCTGATTTAAAGATGTTTTCTTTTGATAAGGGACAGCTCCCAAATGGGGCTGCACTTAGCTAAGCCTGGCTATCATGATCAATGGTCATCCATTGGCGCCTATCTGTCTAGGGAGTGCCAGATGGACATCTGGACTGCATTCCTAAGTGTCAAGAGTAAGTGACTCATATCTCACCTTGATCAACCAATCAGGGACTGGTAGGGCCGAGTAACCCACGTGGGACTCTGATGCCCATGGAACTTTCAGCCAATCAACGAGCTGAAGTTCCTCCAGGTAAAAACAGGCAACACAGAGCTCCAGGAGAATTCTGTGGACTTTTCTAAAGGGAATTCAAAAGAGAAATCCAGGGCAGGATGGCCCAGGAGCAGAAGGCTCCCAAGGGCAGGACATTCTCGCAGCGCGCCTCCTGACCATCCTGAGACTCAGCCCGGACAACCACGGAACGGCCAGTGTGTCTGAGTGCCAGAACTTTCCTTTGTTCTAAGAGTCCAGAGCGGAGGTTGCCAGAGAGTAACCAGAGGATCCACCCGAGGTTAGCACCAGCAGCAGGCCTCGTGAACAGGTCAGAACTGTGGACAGCTGAATCACTATTCAGAACTAGCTCTTCATCAGGAACGTCCTCTTCCTGACTTGCTGGGACCCACAGTCATCTTTTCTCCTGTGCGCAAACTTTGCTAGTTAAAGCCAACACTAACTAGCCGGTCAGTGAGCATCAGCAGCGCACCGTCGCAAGCCGCACAGCACAGCCTGGCACCTAGCCAGACAGCGCGGATTGGACAGCAACAAGCCTGCAACTGCTTCTTTGAGTCCGCAGGAGATCTGAATCCCCAGAGATTGGATGAGTATTCAACTTCAATGCATTACAGCTCGAGAATTCAATTGTTATCCCAACCAGTTGATATCAATTTAATTCCTAAGAGTTATGTACTTGTTTTGAGTATCTAATGTAGAAGTTATAACCAAGTTCATTTACGAAACGGTCTAAATTAATGATATACTGAACGTATGTCCTCTTGATATATGTAACTCTTTGTAACTGACTGAATATATACCTTTTGTATTCTGATAACCCTCTCAATAAGATCTGTTAGGTTTATATGCATATTTTATGTATTAATAAATGTATCCTCGTGTATTAGTACCTGTGTGTGCGTTGTTTGAGTTATATCGCATGGTTGGATTCTAAGGCCATCAAAAGAATCATTTTGTGATTTACTGCTACAATTAATAATTGTCCCAGTAAATGCCCAAACCCTACAGAACTGGTGCCTTCAGAGAGCACACTACAGTACTTTAAAGAAAACATACACACCAGTATTCCATTTCTCCCTAAACATTTTAAGCATCGAAGTCTTTAACTAACGTGATACTGGAGTCAACAAGCATACTTATAGAATTTGATTAACAGGGAATATAATATGGAATCGCGTATCTAAAGAAATTAATAGCGATATAATTATATTCATGTACCACAACACAAGAATAGTACACACTGTACATTGTCTGTCGATAATGTTTCTGTAGTGCTTTTTCAGCATTCTGCATGTGACCTTGCTGGTGGCGCTGTGGGTTAGGTTCCTGACTCCCATATCACATGGTCTGTGATTGAATCCCACTGGAACTATGACGTTTTTTTTAACAAACATTTCTTTGAAAAAATGAAACGTTTCCCTTGGTCAGAGATTGAATAAAACCTCACTCGCACCACACAAATGTATATTTCTAAATATCACAACATGATCGAATTTAAGTCTTTTTAATAACAATGAATAGTCACCTATGCGTTACAAAATAAACATTTATATTGATCTGAATCGCATTTTGATTTAAATCGTAAACGCGTGTTTAAATATGTGTTTAAAGGCGATATATAAAAGCGCTGATTCTTATGGAATGTGTTCCGCCGGGGATTCAAAAAATGTATTTTTTTTAATCGCGTATCTAAGGAAAATAGCAGTATAACTTTGTTCATGCACATCATTATATCTAATTTTATATTTCTATAAAAAAAAATCGTTTGCCCAGCCACTATTGTTGTTATTGTTTTTATCCTGTAAAGTGCTTTGAGGAGCACAGCTTTCTCACCACTTAGATTACTTTTTGATACCATCCTTACACAAAGCAGAAACTTCTTGTATTTTCCGATGACATACAAGTTTAAAGATTACAGATTTTAATCGTCTTTTTTCTGAACCAGGGGAAATCTGATCATGTTTCTCTATAACAATAATAAAAAACTTTATTTTACATATCACCTTTAAAAGTGGCATCTCAAAACAATACAGTAGATGTAAACCACAGATTACAAAGTAAATACCCAGGCAAACGCAACGCGTTTTTAATAAAATGCTTTCATTCATTCAGCAGAGAGAGAGAGCATAAAACCTGGGTGTAACAGCTGTTCCTTTTTCTGATCACTCGCTCTCTGGATAAACGTCTCGCCTGTCCTGTTCTTTGTTTTCCTAATTTGCCGATTATGCCTGCTGCGATCCACTCCTACCCTCACACCTAAAGAAGACTATTTTAAATTTGTGCAATTAACCCTTGTTTGTGCTGTCCTTAAGGTGTAAAATAATGTTTTTTTTATAATTGTTATAGAGAAACATGATCAGATTTTCCCCGGTTCAGAAAAAAAGATCTAAAGTATACTAGTTAAGAAAAATAAATCTAAACTGGGAGAAAGCTATGCTGAAAGTTTATTAAGATACTTAGAAGACAAAGATATCAATTTATTTTAGTTAAAATTTTATATATCACCTTTAAAAGTGGAATCTCAAAGCAAAGTAAATACCCAACACTGATTGTACCCATCTGTCATGCTAATAAAACACCTTGAATTGAATTGAATTGAGGGAGAGGGGGGGAGGGCGAGCGAGATAACCAGGACATAAGGCAAATAAGATACACTCCACAGACATTCACAACAGCGACATATCATAAAACGTTTGCACATATAGTTAAGTTATTACTTGGTTTTCAAAGTGCAATGAAATACAATATTGTTGTTGTTGCTGTTCTTGTTGTTTTTATCTTGTAAAGCGTTTTGAGAAGCCACCTTTAAAGGCGATATATACTGTAAAAGCGCTGATTCTTATGGAATGTTTTCCGCCGGGGATTCAAAATTTATTTATTTTTAATCGCGTATCTAAGGAATTCTCAGTACAACCTTGTTCATGCACAAACAGTGGCATGTTACATTATTAATTTGGGCTCTAAATTGCATTTGTGTCGCAGTTTAAATAATTTTCGGTGTTGGAAATTATGAAACGCTCTGTTAAAAGCAAGGGAGTTTTTGTGTCCGTTACAGTAAAAGAAAATGCCTGACAGAGTAGGGCTTGTACAGATTCCAAGTGCATTTTTGCAATCGGCCTTATTTATGGGTTGCAATTTAAAAAAAGTAAAAAACCGCGCTCAAAATGCAATTTAGAGCTTTCTGGCAAGAGGAGACACCCAAATTAATAATGTAACATGCCACTGTTTGTGCATGAACAGGGTTATACTGCTATTCCCTTAGATACCCGATTAAAAAAACTATAAAAAATGTTTTGAATCCCCGGTGGAACCGGGCATCCATATGAATCAAGTAACAGGTTTATTCCATGCTGAAAAAAAGAAGAAAGAAAACACATTCCATGAGAATTGACTGAGATCCGCTCTGTACCACGCAATGATCCCCCCAGAGTCTCTGCCCTGGGTTATTTGGGCTTTTTGACAGAGGGTAAAAAACTCTCTCTCTCCCTGTGTATTGTCTGTTTTTTTGTGCTGTCCTTTGACAAAACAAGGCTCGCCAGCTAATGTGAATCGAAACCTGTTTTTCTAGCTTTTAAAGTCATGCGATGTGTAAGCCACAATTCAAATAGAGAAAAAAGAGCTGACTGACAAGATTTAAGATGTGGCTGACAATGCTGGATTAAAAAAAACACATTGCCCGACGTTTGTTGCATTGCTTGAAAAATAACTTTATTTCGAGAGACTGGATAAGTAATTCAAGTGTTTTTTTTAACTTCCTGAAAAACAACTAATAATTTAACTATATGTGCAAACGTTTTATGATATGTTGCTGTTGTGAATGTCTGTGGACATGTGCTGGCTGGACAGGAGGCCCTACTGTACACAGAGAAGGGCGGGAGGAGGGGACAAGCCGATACATACTCTTAGAGTTTGATTAATAGGGAATATAATACAAAAATATAGTGCTAAAAATAAGATACACTCTACAGACATTCACAACGGCGACTGTCAGAAGATAGGACACAGCGGCTCAGGCACCCGCTGAATGGAAAAGGGGCACTTTAATGTTCTGTATGGCTAATACTAAAGCCAATACTTCAATACTTTAATATTCTTTTCTGTATGTTTAACAATAGTGGGTACTGGCCTAATTCGTCCCTGCTCCCGTTGTTAGGTGTTTATGTGTTGTTAAGTGTGAATAACTCTGGTCTTGTCCAGATTGACTGTCAGCGCCCAGGTCTGACAGTGCTGCTCCAGCAGTGCCAGGTTCTGGCGCAGTCTCTGTTCTGTGGGCGACAACAGGACCAGTTCGTCTGCAAAGAGCAGGAACTCGATTTCCATAATTAATGCAGATCAGTAAATCAAGGGACAAAACAATTATTGTGCCCGGCTCCTCAATGGGCTTTGACGTGCTAATGCGTTGGTTTAACAGTCCGGGTGTGGCAAGCCTCTAATGTCTCCCGACTTTGGCAAAAGGCACCCGCCTTTCATTGGAAGACAATGAACACACTCTAGCCGTACATGTGAATATAGCATAAATACACCAAGGGATTGGGTGAGCTCCCATCACAAAAAAAACTGCTAACCTGCACTACAGCGACCACAGTACATTATGGAGGCCAAGACCTTTTACGGGAAGAGACGGGGTGCTTCATCTGAAATACGCGATTAGAGCGCATATTACAAGGTATTATTGCAGTTTTGAATTTTAAATTCAATTATAATTATTTCTTCGTAGCCTGTTCTTCAAGAAAACACCGCACGGGCGAAACGATCTTCGAAATCTACCACCAGGACAGTAAAAAAGAAAGCGGTAAGACGGAAAAAAAGAAAAGTTTATTTTGACATCTGTTCAATCGATGAATACTACTAATCAGCAGCCATATCACCCTGCAACTCACAACTGGCAACCCATTAAAGCTAAGCAGGTGTGAGCCTGGTCAGTACCTGGATGGGAGACCTCCTGGGAAAAACTAAGGTTGCTGCTGGAAGAGCTGTTAGTGGGGCCAGCAGGGGACGCTCACCCTGCGGTCCATGTGGGTCCTAATGCCCCAGTATAGTGACGGGGACACTATACCATAAACAGGCGCAGTCCTTTGGATGAGACGTAAAACCGAGGTCCTGACTCTTTGTGGTCGTTAAAAATCCCAGGGCGTTTCTCGAAAAGAGTAGGGGTTTAACCCTGCCATCTTGGCCAAATTTCCCATTGGCCCTTATCAATCATGGCCTCCTAATAATCCCCCTCTATGAATTGGCTACATTGCTCTGCTCTCCTCCCCACTGATAGCTGATGTGGGGTGAGCGTTCTGGTGCAGGTGGATGCTGCACATTGGTGGTGGTTAAAGCGCTTTGAGTGGAGTGTCCAGAAAAGCGCTATATAAGTGTAAGAAATTATTAATTATTACTGTGTGACTTTATTTCTTACATGAATTATGTTATTTTGCCACAGGCCGTGGGTCTCTGCTCTCGGCCACTGGCCAGGGTGCCAACCTGTAGAAGCACCACCTGTGTGGAGAGTTTTCGGCAGCAGCGGGAGCGGTACGACGCATTACTGGGGAGGATTGGAAGGCTAGAGACACTCCTGAAAATGCAGACTTTTGTCAATGGATGTGTCCCTCTCTGCTGGATGTCCCTCTCACTCTCTGCTGAATGAATAAAAGCATTTTATTAAAAACGCGTTTGCGTTTGTCTGGTATTTACTTTGGTCCCTTTTAACTGTTTTTCCATCTTCTTTATTGCTTTGAGATGCCACTTTTAAAGGTGATATGTAAAATAATATATTTTATTATTGTTATAGAGAAACATGATCAGATTTTCCCTGGTTCAGAAAAAAAGACCTAAAGTGCTACACCTAACTTTCTTAATTCGATGTATTTAAAGCTGTGAACTACTGTAGGTGTAACATAACATTTAGAAATACAATCGAGAATAGTTTTGTGGTGTTTGTATAGATGAAACTTTCCTAAAACGTATAACGTAACAAAATTAAAGACGATTAAAATCTGTCATCTTTCCACTTGTACTGTATGTCATCGGAAAATACAAGAAGTTTCTGCTTTGTGTAAGGATGGTATCAAAAAGTAATCTAAGTGGTGAGAAAGCTGTGCTCAATGTATTTAAGGGACTTAAAAGTAAAAGGAGATGCTTCATATTGCTTGACTAATTTTAAAAACTAAGTTATAAATGCAGACGCTCCCTCGGTGCCGCGCCGGGTGTAAATATCTAAATATACATTCGTCCCGGGCAGAGGCCGAAGAGCGCCCGGCTGGGGTGCGCGGGGAAGAGCAGGACAGGAGTGAAAGTGGTGAGGGCGGGGTTTAGGAAGGCATACAGTCTGGGCAGGTATAGATTACACTTTTCTAAAACGTATTTGAAAAATAAAAACGATTACAATCTAATCCTTCCACGTTTGATCCCAAAATCCCAAGAAAAATAAATCTAAACGGGTAAAAAGCTATGCTGAAAGTTTATTAAGATACTTAGAAGACAAAGATACTGTATCAATTTATGTTGCATTAGTCTGATTATGATTTAAAAAAACACATATAATTAAACACTCGTTTGCGTTTTAAATCAAAACACGAATTAAACCCCCCCCACACACACACAATAGAAGCAGGAAGCGGATGCTGGCGACTATTCATTGTTATCAAAAATGACTTAGAATCGATCATGTTGTGTGATATTTTGAAATATAAAAGTCAATTGATTGTCCATAATATTGCTATTCAATTTTTTCGAAGAAATGTTTGTTAAAAGAAAAGTCACAGCACCAGCTGGATTTGAACACACAACCTGTAAGTTGGTAATTGGGCACGTAGACCAGTGGGCTACAAGGGAAGTCACATGAAGAGAGAGGCGAAACAGCCCTACACAGCCCTGTCGCAGTACACGAATATAACCATATCGTTATTAATTTCTTTAGATACGCGATTCCATATTATATTCCCTTTTAATCAAATTCTAAAAGTATGCTTGTTGACTCCAGTATCACGTTAGTTAAAGACTTCGATGCTTAAAATGTTTAGGGAGAAATGGAATACTGGTGTGTATGTTTTCTTTAAAGTACCGAGACCAGCCATATACTGTATGTTTAAGTTCCAAAATTAATATCGTTTATGGCCTTCACACGCGTTGCAGTATGCTCCTATTCTTTTTATGCTCATGCACTAAGATTTCCCTTCAGTGGTAAAATTCCATATAAATATTCAATACCTAAATGGGCACAGTTAAGACATTAAATATACATATACATACTGTATACAGTACAGTTTGCATACGGTAATATGTTTATGTTCCTAAATCAATCTCTTTTATGAGCATATGAAAGGCATGGTGAATCGATTCTCAAAAATTACTGTACTTTGCATGATTGGAAACAAATGCGTGATTGCGAAATGCTGTGGTGTTACTTTTACAAAGACGGTCAATGAAAAAAAGAATGTGGACCAGGGCAATACTTTGAGTTTACACTTACAGCTTGTCCAAGGTCATTCATTATTAATACTATTAGTAATATCTTCGTTAAAGACTTTGATGGCGACAGCTCAAACACGAGAGGTTGAGCTTTTTTAGCTCCACCTTGCGGAAATTCCGAATACTATTATTTTGCTTGCGGTATTATAGGAGAATTTACGGTAACTCGCGGTAGACTGCGTACAGCGCAACAGAAAATAATGCGGTATCGCCCACGCATTTTGAATGGCTGCATCTGTATATCAACCTCTGTGCTCTTTTGTACTCTATTCCTTGTGTCTACTCTCGTTTTCCCTTATTTGTATTCATAGTTCACTTGTGTATATGTGTGAACTTTTGTGTATAGGTTTTTGTGTATAGAACTTTTAGTTTAGGTTGTCGGGTAGATTGTACACAGAGTTGATCTTTGTATTAGTAACACTAGTTTAGGACAGGCGAGTGCCTTTTGTCTTGTATGGTTTTTGGATAGTTAGTGTACCAAAGGTAAGCTAGGGCGTTAGAAGACGTCGAAGACCGAGTGTTTTGGGTTTTGTTTTAGTAGTTAGGTCAGCTTTCCCTCACTTCAATAGCCAGCTCCATTTTGTTATTTTATTTTCTTTGGCACCGCTCTAGTTCCCTTTCCCTGTGTGTTATTGTGTCTTATTCACGTTATTGTGTCTTACTTACTTTAAAATAAATAACTTTTGCACCAAAACTTGTTGTCACATTTCCCAAGTCCCTCGTCAGAAACCCACCTACATCCAAAACCATCCTAAATGTTACACCCCCATTACCCCTGGACACTTGGGGTCGTAAAAATTAAAAAACATTAATTTAGGATTATAAATATTTTCAAACTGTATATGGCTGGTAGTGTAGTTTAAATAAAAAATATAACAGTATTCCACTTTCTTCATAAGCGTTTTAAGCATTAAAGTATTTTATTCGGTTACTTACTGTGGTTATTTTGGAAAAGTTTTTAAGTACTCCTTCTTACTATAATACGTTTATAAACGTGATAAAAATGTATAATGTTTTAACCTTTTCTATGAATACTTGAGCTTGTTATGGCAGTAAAAAAGCATTCTTTTTAGAATTTGATTAATAGGGAATATAATATGGAATTGCGTATCTAAAAAAAATGATAACGATATTTAAGGATTTATTTATTTTCATATACTATATTACCATAGTCCACTTTCTTTGTAAACGTTTGCATCAATTTGACTCATTCATCATTAATGATTTTGAAATTAAAATAAAAAATCAGATACAATGATGTGTTCATGCCTAACTTAAATGTTGCATGACTTTAAAAGCTGTAAAAAACTGTTTAAGAAAGTTAAAAAACACTTTCAACGTTTGACAAAAAACACATTCTCTTCTCTTACTGTTGTGTAGGACAGATCAGCAGATATTTTTTCCTAATCAGAGGCTGTGAAAATAGCGCACCGCCCACTGCACTCTGTCAGAGGTGGGAGGGTGGCACTGAGAGAGGGAGGAGGAACAGCACAACATGAGTGAGCTTTCTATAACGCTGAGTGCGAATGGCACCAACCGCGTCTGCATTTATCACTTAGTTGTTAAAATTAGTAATCCATTAGTACTCAATTAGTAAACCATTAGTAATCAAAAATATTAAAATTAGCACTTATTAATTGTTGCACTTTTTCAGCAATTTATAAAAATACGAATTTACAAATCCTTATTCAAATGTATTGTAACGCAACAGGATTCAGGCAGGCGCCCTTGCCGCATTAGGTCGGCCCCGCACCGTCAGGGGCTCAAACATGGGACTCCCGCGTCACTCAACAGGGACCCAGCCCAGTGAGCTAGAGAGAGATCTCTCTACAGCCCAGTAGCTGTAGTCCTGCTATCACAGGGAAGGGCGGCGACGTCACTCTGGTAAGCCGACTCTTACACACCCTGATGGCCGTATGCGTTACAGTATGTAAAATCTGATAATAAGTAAAATACAAAATCAATAAAGAAAAAATCAGGTAAAATATAATTTAAAATATTTTGCTTACAACCAACAATTAATAACAATCTTAACTGTTTATAAAAATTTAATATATTAACTTAGGAATCGGATGGCACAGTGGTTAGCATGCCTTTTGTGTGTGTTTTCATAAATACAACAGTAGCACCAGATGGCTCAGAGGCTTTATAAAATAAAATTATTGTATGCATGGCAATCTTTGAACTAGAAAGATGACTAAGCCATCCATCCATTTTTAATGGTGGCGCTGTGATAAGCTTTGCTATCTTGCCATACTGAGGCCCTAGTTTCAATTCCTGAGGTATTGTATGTGTGGAGTTTGCATGTTCTCTCTGGGTTCATGTGGGTCTTCTCCAGGTAATCTAATTTGCTCATGCAGTCCAAAACACACTGGTAATTTGTGATGGACTGACACTTCATCCAGGGTGTATTCTACCTTTCATCTGTTTCTTGCTAGGATAGACTCCAGCTATTCTGTAGGACAGAGATTAGAAAATTGATGGAACTAAAGGCACTGTGTAACTACTGTATACACAGTGATAGAAACCCACTATTAGATGGCAGGATCTCACTGAGGATAAATTATTTTATAGTGCTGGTTTAAGGAGTCAGTGTTCACTGTTATACTGTACATTTTCCTGAAACAAGTGAATGTTCTTTGCCTACCTTAAGCAACAACGTATATGGATTTTTGCTTTTATGATTGTATTTGCTGGGGAATTAACAAATTATTCAATGGAAAATAGATTATTGGTCTTGTGTCTTTTATAGTCTGTTGTGTTGTATTCTGCTTGTAAAAATTGATGGAATTCACATGTTGTTCTTTATGTTTATGAAGTCTTGCAGCGAGCAGTATCTCATTCATTTGTTGCTTATCAGAAAATAGTTTTACAGCTGTGAAAATGGTTGTATTTAGAGGATAAATACAACACTTTTATAAGATAACTTAGAGGATCACTGATAATACTTTTAAAAATGATTAAAAGTGTTTTTTAATGAAAAGTAATATACAAGGTTGGTGCAGTTCAGCATTTAGCAGTGGTTGTCGGCATTAAAATGCTTTTTCTACAAGAGACAGGACAGAATACAATAAATTATACAATTTACAAGATTTACGCAAGGAATAACATAAGGAGATATGGTAAGGATAGGAGGTGTCAGGGAAAGAAAGAAATAAAACACAGGTGCACCTTATCAGTTTCAAGTGGACTGACTATCAATGGTCGTTTGGGTAACCACTGGTAGTTGTTGTGGTTGGCTGAAAAAGCTGTTTTGAAATCTGTTGGTCTTTTTAGGCTTCAGTATTGAGAAAACAGGTTATGGTTGGGGTGACTGGGGTCATTGAGAATAGACCTGGCCTTCATGACGCATCTAACCAAGTAAATATCCTCAATGGTTGGTAGCACGCAGCTGGTGATGAGTTGTACTGATTTCGCCACCCTCTGCAGTGCTTTGCTCTAGGGATTACTCTAGGGAAGTAATGTAGTCAGTTAGGATGCTTTTGGTGGCGCACCTGTAGAAGTTGGTCAGGATATGTGACATCATGCTGAACGTCTTTAGTCTGCGAATAAATAATAGGTACTGCCGTGCTGTCTTGGCTACACAATTTGTATAGTGGAACCAGGTTAGGTCTTCTGTGACGTTAACACCTAGGAATTTAAAACTGCTCTCCATTGCAGATCTGCTGATGTTAATGGGTGTGTGGTCTGCTCTCTGATGTTTTCTGTGGTCTACGATCAACTCCTTGGTCTTACCAGAGAGAACTTCAGAGAGAACTCGTTGGCCTGGCACCATGCTGCTAGGGTTTCAACCTCCTCCCTGTATGCAGTCTCATTGCCATGCCTGTTGTGTCGTCTGCAAACTTAATGATGGAGTTAGTTTTGTTCTTGGTGACACAATCATGAGTGTATAAGGAGTACAGGAGAGGGCTGAGCACACAGAATCGGGGGGCGCCAATGATCAGTCAGGATGGAGGATGAATTGGTGCCTAACCTTACCACCTGCGGAAAACCCGTCAGAAAATCCAGGATCCAATTGTAGAGAGGGGATCTTACTCCTACTGTAGGTCCCAGAGCTTGGTGACAAGCCTTGAGGGTACAATGGTGTTGAATGCTGAGCTGTAATCAACAAATAGCATTCTCATATCCGTTCCATTTTTGTCTAGGTGTGAAAGGGTAGTGTGTAGGGTAGTGTGTAGAGCAGTGGTGAAGGCATCCTCAGTTGATTTGTTCTGTCAGTATGCAAATTGCAGTAGGTTCAAGGTGCCAGGCAGTGAAGAGGTGATTTGTGCTTTGATCAGCCACTCGAAGCACTTCATGACAACTGATGTGAGTGCAACAGGGTGGTAATAATTTAGACAGCAGTGTTCGTAAGAGTAGGAGAATACACAATTTATTGCAACATTGTCCTCTAGGATTGTACAATCTGGCATAAAGATAATCAGTAATTTAATTTGTGTAGCAATTTTTCTCCTGTACCTGATGTGCTGTGTAATGAGACTTCTAGGGCAGAATTACTGCTGCCTGTCATGCAGATAGATCCTACACTTCAACAATAAATTACTTACAGATGTAGCCATTCAAGCTCAACCTGTTTAATTAAATTAAATTAAAAATTACTGCATCCCAGTGGGGCAATTCAAGACAAGCCATTACAACAAGTCTTAAAACGAAAGAGTATATATTACAATTATAATCGAGAATAACAAAGCAATATTAAAAACACCACTGAAACCAAAATATAATGTATCTGATTACTATTAAAAATATTAAATTATTAATTTCAAACTGTTTGTAATTTGTTCAGGGTCATTTTTAGCTGTTTTTACAACCTTTGCTTCT
This sequence comes from Lepisosteus platostomus, assembly GCF_059453375.1. Classification (NCBI taxonomy): domain Eukaryota; kingdom Metazoa; phylum Chordata; class Actinopteri; order Semionotiformes; family Lepisosteidae; genus Lepisosteus; species Lepisosteus platostomus. The sequence goes on from NC_142612.1 coordinate 35,226,596, forward strand.
TATTACAACTCCTATTTTTGAGACAGGATGCTTCAGATGTCAATAACTCAACCAACAAATGACAGAGCCTTCAAACCACAGGCTTTTTAAAGATTGCAATTTGTGAAAACTTTCACAGCTTTTATTTAAACTATCTAGAACCTAGTTGCAGTTTTACAAACCTTTGTTTGAATAAAGTGGAGCCCAGGTGTAAAACTATTTAGCATTATTCTACATTTTTATTCATCAAAGCTTTCTGAAGACTCTCAAACTGGGAAACTGATTCTTTTAATTTTAAAGAAAATCAATAATAAGAAACAACGGCTTGTTTACGCCTAAATTAGACATTGCATGGAAAAATCCATGGAAAAAAACGGGTTTAGGTAGTTAACAATTTATGCATAAAAAACAGGTGATTGTTCTTCCTCGTGATCAGTTTTTTTTACTTTTTAATTAAACATTTTAAACACTTTGATTTTTTAAACACAACACGCATATCGTACAGATAAAATCACATTAATTCTCCACTCTTCTTGTGGTGTGAAGCAATCAGCAGGTCACCGTGGAAACAGCATACCACCCGCTGAGCTCTGTCAGAGAAAAGGTGGCACTGAGAGGTTTAGTAATACATTAAAGACCGTTCTGCAGCTTGAGAGTGCTTATGGCACTGGGCATGTCTGCCTTTAAAATTTAATAATAGAATGTAAATTATTTCTTTGAAGTTTTTAAATAATCATTTAACACAGCTTTCTCACCAATTAGTTTTATATTTGATACGTGCTTATTGTAATAATAATGACACTACACGTGGAGAGATTATACATTTTAATCGTTTCAGATTTTTTTATAAATTTTAGAAAATTTCACCTATACAAATAAATATCTTATTTAGATATACATCTAAATAAAGTCGGGTGTTAGCATAACCTATTAATAGTTAATTAATTAACTATTATTAGTAATCAATAATATTAAAATTTGCACTGTAATAAATTGTTGCACTGCTTCGAGATCTTGTAAAATTATTACCATTTACAAGACTTTGTTCAAATATACGTTACAGCTGACTATCAGAAAATAAGTAAAATACAAACTTATAAAGTAAAAAAACTTTATGAAAAACATGAAAGTAAAATATAATTTGAAATTAAGCCAGGATTCACTTTTTTCTGTCAGTGTCTCTTCCTACTCTCTCTCACCAGCTCCGATTCGGACACAGAGTGATTAAAAATGGGAACAAGTCAGGTAGGTAAAGGGAAGGGGTAGGGGAAGGGGGAGGCGTCTTCTCACCTCTATAAGTAAAATGCCAAAGACTAAAATGGCTTAAGCAACATACTGAGCTGAAATATTTTGGTGCCGTCTTCTTTGCCTTAAAGGTATCCTCCTTGTGGAACAATTTTACCTTGAACTACCACCATCTAACACGCAGACACAAACTGAATAACAATAAAAAATGTATTTGTAAGAATATGCGATTACAAACATTTAAAAAAAACATACATGTAAGATCATAGTAATACACTGTTATACAGCGTATTAAAACTACACTCTATGGGCACTACACTGTGAATAATGCTGCCCACCCACTAAACTCCTTTCTCAAAAACATTACGGTGGCAACATCACATAGCTGATTCAGTGCTGGATACAATTTTTCTTGCCTAGTGAAAGCAAAAAAAAAAACCAGATATTTGTCAACAGATTTACTAAAATTATCCATCTCAGTTAATCTCACTGTGGGCCTCCAGTTCTCACTCAATTTTCACACTCCCAGTTAAAAAAAAATTCAGGTGTGAAATATCTGCTGTAATTCTTAATACAATGATGAATATAGTTAGGATTCTCTCACAATAAAATACTATGCAAACTACATTCACATTTCTGATCATTGTACATAAAAAATATTAATATGAATGTGAATAATGTAATAACAAATCAACCTCCAGACCATCTCCAAGATGTTCTGAAAGAACTTGGGTGGGAGGCTCGGTGCCCATCAGCGCATTATTCTCACACCAGCGGAAAGCAAAAATGCTGGTAGTCTTATTTTACTCTCCATCAATCTGCCCAGTCCCCCACCACTCCTCACCCCACCCTGAACAGACAAAAGTGATTAAAAACTAATTTTAAAGGGTGCGGTGTGTTAGAACAAACTCTGCTTAACAGAGCCACTTGTATGAGCAAGGTGACTTTCTGCACAATTAAATAAAGCTACAGTACAGATTTTAAATTCTTCAACCAAAATAAGCTGTTTGGCAAAATAATCAAAATTTGCAAGCAATGCACGACTTCTCAAAAGATACCATTTGTCTCTTCTGCTAACTCAACAAAGGTTTATTTTTTATAATTCCAAAACTTGTACGACATGCCTCAGGGACTCATTAATAGTACTGTAGCAAATACAGTTCGCGCAGGAAAATCAAAATACCGCCGCCACCCACCAACCCCCGCCGTTCCAAAGCTGTATGGTTTCAAAGTCTGTGTGAAATATTTTTCTTAATCCAATCTATTTTTACTCATCCGGCTATGTAAAAAAAATTGCTAAAAGGATCACTCTAAAGGTTCAATTCCAAGCTGAAAAGATAAGACTCAGCGTGTCTCTCTAACTCTTCAGTTTACAATTCATCCATGGTCATTTATTATTATTTCTGTATTGCATTTAAATTGGAACATTTTTACAAATATAAGAGGTGATACACAACGTGTCTGCTCTATAAATCTTCAGTTTACAGAATAATTCCCACAGAGCCACACAACACCATCAAAACATAGTGTAGTAAACAGTGGGTCGAGATGTAACACGTCTGTCTTCACTGTCATGGTATGGTTTCAACATATTGATAAGCTGTTCTCTGATAAGCTGTTATTAAAAATAACTCTTCTTCCCTCCTTTGTTTAACTTAAAGAATTAATAATGAAACCATCACTTTTAATAATTCATGGAGATACATGCACACACACAGAGCCAACAACAAGCTATAATGGACTATTTTTAGTTAAGAAACAAACACATTAATTCTCTGATCGGGCTTTGAACCGCCTGGGTACAGCCAGCTACATTACAGTCCATTGCCCAAGACTACTATAAGGACAATAAAAGTTTTTTTTTTAAATGTCGAATATCAAAATGTTTCCAAAATGTCCACTTATTATACATTGATACACTGATAATTAACTGCTTAGTTACACGATTCCATATAAATATTACTATTAAGTGGTATTAAATCAGTACAACTTGTATTTTTACAAGTACAGCATATAAGCTTTATAATGTTAGAACAAGCACTCCTTTAGTTGTCAGACAACCCACTCTGAGTTACCAAGTTAAAAAATTAAATCATAATTATGAAGAAGGTTGTGTACTTTTGTCCAACTGAGCAATCTTGCTTTTATAAAATATACCTACTTTTTTATCAGTTAAATGTTTAACATGTTGTAATACAAAGTTCAAAATTATTAAACAGTATAGAACATAAATTTTGTAATTGGAAAAAGATCGTCCCTCAGCAGTCCCTTGACTGGGATTCAAACCAGGTGGTTTCTGGCGGCAGCCCATGTTTACCATGAGATGTTTACCATATCCACTTGCCGGTTTTACACGGTATTTCACCTTATTTATAAAAAACATGCAGTATTATGCGGTTCCTTTCGGTACGTGCACTGCGATTTACCATAGAGTCCCTCGAGCATTTTGAATGGCTGCATCTACAGATGCAGCCATTCAAAATGGGTGAGGTATTTCGCGGCATACCCCGGTGGGCGTGTTGCGGTATCACGCTGTATCACGCAGTTCACGTGTGTCACGTGACTAACTATCCGGCGTCGCCTTGTAAAACCGCCAGGGGGAGCTTAACCTCTCATGTACAGCATTTGAGCCTTTAATTTTGAACTGTGTATTACAGCATGTTAATCATCAGTCATTAAAATGTTGGTATATTTTATGAAAGCAAGATTGCTCAGTTGGACAAAAGTACACAACCTACCTTTATCAGAAATATTTATGCATCAAAGCCTTTACTGAAGATATTACTAACAGTATTAATAATGGATGACTTTGGACAAGCTGTATACTCAAAGTATAATTTCTTTAGCACATTTGTACAAGCACTTGGAATCTGTCCAAGCCATACTTTGTCAGGCATTTTGTTTTACTTCAACGGGCATAAAAACTTCCTTGCTTTTAACAGGGCGTTTCATAATTTCTAACTACGAAAATGATTTAAAATGCGACACCTATCATTCAACTAGAGCTTAAAATATCACAAGGAAAAATACACACCGGTATTCCATTTCTCCCTAAACATTGTAAGCATTGAAGTCTTTAACGTGATACCGGAGTCAACAAGCATACTTTTAGAATTTGATTAAAAGGGAATATAATATGGAATCGCGTATCTCAAGAATTTAATAACGGTATGATTATATCCGTGTACTGCGACAGGGCTGTGTAGGGCTGTTTCGCCTGCCTGTTCATGCAAGCTGTCTTAGCCTACTGGTCTAGGTGCGTGACTACCAACTGGCAGGTTGTGTGTTCAAATCCAGCTGGTGCTGGACTTTTCATTTTTATTTATTTATTTTTTAATCGCGTAACATAAACATATTACCGTATGCAAACTGTACTGTATACAGTATGTATATGTATATTTAATGTCTTAACTGTGCCCGTTTAATTGAATTTAAAAAAATTATTTAAAACACGAACATTAAGCTGTTTACATCTTCCGCCTGAGAACAGTCACCCGTTGCTACCCAACGCAGAATGGTGATTGGCTGACACCATCTGACACCCCTCTGATTGGAGAAAAAAGACGTGCTGGTTTGCTATACATACTGTACCAGGAAGAGGATTTCTTTCTATTCAAAACGTGTATTTTAAAAGTTTAAGAAGTAAAAACCTTACAGCGTACACAGATTTCTAAACTGATCAGGATCGTTATCTTTGTCTTATGCATAATAATGTTCACCGCTCTGTCCAGCAAATTAATAATAAACTTTATTTTATATAGTGTTTTAAACGAATAAGTAATTAGATTGCTCATAAACCTAATCACTTGCTTTTTCTTTTTATTTAGGCTCAGATTTCAACTATAGATCGTATTATTAATAACCATAATAACAACCAACCAACAAAAACAACCATCTAAACATAATACCAACCAAAAACATAGATAACAACCACAATACAAAATCAAATATATCAAACCATTTTACTCTCGCAAAGTCCTCCAATTATCATAATCCCGCCCCTTATGCAAAACCAAACCTTCCTCCCATCCCAGTTTATCCTGTTTATCATAAACAAAATCTACCTCAATTTTCAACATAAAGCATTACACAAAATCAATACCTCAACACTCCATACTCAACAACGATAATTCACAAACAGCCAGAACATGTAACTACACATTCCCAAACATACCTAATTTCCATAGCCCCGCCCCTTATGCAAAACCAACATCCCTCCCCTGTTCTCTCTCTCCCCTGGCGGTTGTAATTGTTTTTATTTTCAAATAAATTTTAGCAAAGTCATGTATTTTAAAAATCTTAAGATTTTTATATTTATGTCTTTATTTAGTGGTTTCATTAGTGACAAAGGCTAAACTTTCTTGGAAAAATGTCTTTTATGTAAACCATGTTTGCTATTAATTTATTCAGGGCTAAAATATGTTCATTGTCTTCTAATGAAAAGAAGGGTTCCTTTCGCCGTAGTCGGGAGCCTAGCCTTTAACTAGTAAGTACTGTACTTACTGGGTTTTTGAGGGGGGGGAGGTGTCTTTCGCTGGAAATCTCGCCTCCTACTTTGAAAATACCCGTGAAACCGGTTCAATTCGTCACAGCCAGCACTCCTGCAGAGAGGGGGGTTGTACTTGCAGTGTATACAGTACACGCGTTATGCTCTTCGTTAATGTCTAAGCCGGAACATATCATTATATCTCATTTTGTATTTCTTAAAAAAAAATCGTTTTCCCAGCCTAACAGTATTGTTTTTAACCTGTAAAGGGCTTTGAGGAGCCACCTTTAAAGGCGCCATATACAATAAAGTTAATTATTATTACTATTGTAAATTTGCTGGACAGAGAGGTGAACATTATTACACAGAAGACAAAGATAGCGATTTACGTTGCATTGTGTATCGTTCTGCTTTAATACAGTTTTAAATAATTGAAAGTCTAAACAGTATCAGCTTTATTTATGGGTTTTAAATAAAGGTGATTTAAACGCGATTTAAATCAATATAAATGTTTATATTGTAACGCATACGTGACTATTCATTGTTATTAAAATGACTTAAATTCAATCATGTTGTGACATTTAGAAATATACATTTGTTTGGTGCGAGTGAAATTTTATTTAATCTCTGAGCCATACTGATTCTTCTGGAAGCCAGTTTCCGCCAGGGAGTAAAAAAAAAAACACACTATGGTATTCTCTCCAATGCAGTGCAGTTAAAAACATACCTCTGATGCTGCTCCTAAATGAATATCGTTTATGACCATCAGAAGCTTTATGCTCCTTTTCTTTTTTCCAGTGGATTGAACAGGGAGAGGCATTTCATGATGTACTTTTCACTGATGAAACAACAGTGGCTCTGGAACAGTTTTCAACCATGTCGTTTTATAAAAAGGGGAGATATGTACACGTTACTGAAGCTAAAAGTTTAGCCTTTGTCACTAATGTAACCACTAAATAAAGACATATAGAAATCCCTACGTTACAGACTGTATATGGCTGGTATTGGTAGTTTAAAGAAAAAATACACACCAGTATTCCACTTTCTCCCTAAACATTTTAAGCATCAGAGTCTTACAGGAGGTTATTTATTGCATAATTTAATTTTGAAAGCCACTGAGACATCAGGTACTACTGTTGTATTTATGAAAAAGAAACAAAACAAAAAACATACTAACAACTGTGCCATCCTACTCCTTAGTTAATACATTTTATTATTCATAAACAGTTAACATTGTTAGCAAAATATTTTGAATTATATTTAACCCTATTTTTTCTTTAGTTTTGTATTTAACTTATTATATGATAGTCAGACTTAATGTATATTTGAACAATGAAAATATATTTTTACAAGATTTTACATTAAGCACTTAAAATTAATATGGTTAATAATAGTAAACTGTAACATGCTGTAACAAGATCGGTTAAACTGCGAAGAAAATCCTTTCAGAGAAAATGTTTCAGGTGTGAAGAACAAACCTGTTCCCACACACCCTGCCCCCACTACCATTAGAATATACACAAACATTTTAGCGTTTCATTCTGAGCAGAAGACCCTCACACCTGAAGAGTGCTGGCTGTGACGAATTAAACCGGTTTTACAGGTTTCAATCACAGACCATGTGACATGGGACTCAGTAAACTAACAGCGCCACTGGATTTGATAATACCTAACCAAAATCCGCAATATGGAAACAGAACCTGTGTGATTGTTGATAGATGATGTACTCGTAACATTTTTTCAAGACGAACTACAACATTTAAAAAATGACTTGTATGTACTTGATATCTCTAATCAATCCACGGGTCCCAGCACAAAACGAAAGTAAAACGCATACCGTTTCGCGCTTCTTATTAGTTGCTCAAAAGTAATTTGACCGTATGAAATGCATAATATAAACCTAGAAACATATACGTGAGCAGTACTTAAGCACTGTAGTATCGGTGTTAAGACATACCTCTCAAATACTGTAAATCAAGTTAAAAATATCTCAAGACCGATTCTGGTCGTAATGAAACCATGTTTCGTGTATGTTTTCTTTTTCATCTTGAAATAACTCATTTCTAAACCCGTTGTTTATTTATTTATCCCGTATTAATAAATAATAAATTTATTTTATTATAAATATAATAAATTTAATATAACGTTTATGTTTATTTATTTATCCCCCGCCAGGGGAGAGAGAGAACAGGGGAGGGATGTTGGTTTTGCATAAGGGGCGGGGCTATGGAAATTAGGTCTGTTTGGGAATGAGTAGTTACATGTTCTGGCTGTTTGTGAATTATCGTGGTTGAGTATGGAGTGTTGAGGTATTGATTTTGTGTAATGCTTTATGTTGAAAATTGAGGTGGATTTTGTTTATGATAAACAGGATAAACTGGGATGGGAGGAAGGTTTGGTTTTACATAAGGGGCGGGATTATGATAATTGGAGGACTTTGCGAGAGTAAAATGGTTTGATATATTTGATTTTGTATTGTGGTTGTTATCTATGTTTTTGGTTGGTATTATGTTTAGATGGTTGTTTTTGTTGGTTGGTTGTTATTATGGTTATTAATAATACGATCTATAGTTGAAATCTGAGCCTAAATAAAAAGAAAAAGCAAGTGATTAGGTTTATGAGCAATCTAATTACTTATTCGTTTAAAACGCTATATAAAATAAAGTTTATTATTAATTTGCTGGACAGAGCGGTGAACATTATTATGCATAAGACAAAGATAACGATCCTGATCAGTTTAGAAATCTGTGTACGCTGTAAGGTTTTTACTTCTTAAACTTTTAAAATACACGTTTTGAATAGAAAGAAATCCTCTTCCTGGTACAGTATGTATAGCAAACCAGCACGTCTTTTTTCTCCAATCAGAGGGGTGTCAGATGGTGTCAGCCAATCACCATTCTGCGTTGGGTAGCAACGGGTGACTGTTCTCAGGCGGAAGATGTAAACAGCTTAATGTTCGTGTTAAATAATTTTTTTAAATTCAATTAAACGGGCACAGTTAAGACATTAAATATACATATAAATACTGTATACAGTACAGTTTGCATACGGTAATATGTTTATGTTACGCGATTAAAAAATAAATAAATAAAAATGAAAAGTCCAGCACCAGCTGGATTTGAACACACAACCTGCCAGTTGGTAGTCACGCACCTAGACCAGTAGGCTACAAGACAGCTCGCATGAACAGGCAGGCGAAACAGCCCTACACAGCCCTGTCGCAGCACACGGATGTAATCATACCGTTATTAAATTCTTGAGATACGCGATTCCATATTATATTCCCTTTTAATCAAATTCTAAAAGTATGCTTGTTGACTCCGGTATCACGTTAGTTAAAGACTTCGAAGCTTACAATGTTTAGGGAGAAATGGAATACTGGTGTGTATTTTTTTCTTTAAAGTACCGAGACCAGCTATATACTGTATGTTTACGTTCCAAAATTAATATCGTTTATGGCCTTCACACGCGTTACAGTATGCTCCTATTCTTTTTATGCTCAGCTACTAAGATTTCCCTTCAGTGGTAAAATTCAATATCTACAACGGGCACAGTAAAGACGTTTACAGTAAGTCTTTCTATGACAGACCAACGGACCACGAGTGCCCCTGTCGGTCAACCAATCACGCACCGCGGTACCCCGTGTCATCTTACCTGCAGTACGTGTCTGTACCGCACACTTTGAATGGCTGCATCTGTATAGCTTCCACTACCATCTACTGTGTGTACATTAGATATGTACAGATGCAGCCATTCAAAATGCGCGGTAAAAACCCGCGGTACGGTAACCTACCCACAAGCCACCGCGGGGCACCGGAGCATACCGCGGGGCAAGTGATTGGCTGGCCAAAATGACCGACAGGGGCACTCGTGGTGCATTGGTTGGTAGTGCAAAGATTGAATCATTTAATGTCTTTACTGTGCACATTTTAATCCGCTTAGTTTTTAATATTTATATGGATTTTACCACTAAAGGGAAATTTTAGTAGCTGAGCATAAAAAGAAGAGGAGCATAACGCATCTGAAGGTCATAAACGATATTAATTTAAAACATTACTGTATGTATGTAAACTGTACTGTGTATGGCTGGTCTTGGTAGTTTAAAGAAAAAATACACACCAGTCTTCCATTTCTCCCTAAACATTTTAAGCATGAAAGTTTTATGAAACGGTACCCAAATATGCGATTGCTGTATAGAATGAATTTTAATTAAAAAAAAATATTTAACACGAACATTAAGCTGTTTACATGTTCCGCCTGAGAACAGTCACCCGTTGCTACCCAACGCAGAATGGTGATTGGCAGACACCATCTGACACCCCTCTGATTGGAGAAAAAAGACGTGCTGGTTTGCTATACCAGGAAGAGGATTTCTTTCAATTCTAAACGTGTATTTTAAAAGTTTAAGAAATAAAAACCTTACAGCGTACACAGATTTCTAAACTGATCAGGATCGTTATCTTTGTCTTATGCATAATAATGTTCACCGCTCTGTCCAGCAAATTAATAATAAACTTTATTTTATATAGCTTTTTAAACGAATAACTAATTAGATTGCTCATAAACCTAATCACTTGCTTTTTCTTTTTATTTAGGCTCAGATTTCAACTATAGATCGTATTATTAATAACCATAATAACGACCAACCAACAAAAACAACCATATAAACATAATACCAACCAAAAACATAGATAACAACCACAATACAAAATCAAATAATCAAACCATTTTACACTCGCAAGTCCTCCAATTATCATAATCCCGCCCCTTATGCAAAACCAAACCTTCCTCCCATCCCAGTTTATCCTGTTTATCATAAACAAAATCCACCTCAATTTTCAACATAAAGCATTACACAAAATCAATACCTCAACACTCCATACTCAACAACGATAATTCACAAACAGCCAGAACATGTAACTACACATTCCCAAACATACCTACTTTCCATAGCCCCGCCCCTTATGCAAAACCAACATCCCTCCCCTGTTCTCTCTCTCCCCTGGCGGTTGTAATTGTTTTTATTTTCAAATAAATTTTAGCAAAGTCATGTATTTTAAAAATCTTAAGATTTTTCTATATATGTCTTTATTTAGTGGTTTCATTAGTGACAAAGGCTAAACTTTCTTGGAAAAATGTCTTTTATGTAAACTATGTTTGCTATTAATTCATTCAGGGCTAAAATATGTTCATTGTCTTCTAATGAAAGAAGGGTTCCTTTCGCCGTAGTCGGGAGCCTAGCCTTTAACTAGTAAGTACTGTATTTACTGGGTTTTTGAGGGGGGGGGTGTCTTTCGCTGGAAATCTCGCCTCCTACTTTGAAAATACCCGTGAAACCGGTTCAATTCGTCACAGCCAGCACTCCTGCAGAGAGTTGGGTTGTACTTGCAGTGTATACAGTACACGCGTTATGCTCTTCGTTAATGTCTGTGAAGTTTTATTTAATCTCTGAGCCATACTGATTCTTCTGGAAGCCAGTTTCCGCCAGGGAGTAAAAAAAAAAAACACACTATGGTATTCTCTCCAATGCAGTGCAGTTAAAAACATACCTCTGATGCTGCTCCTAAATGAATATCGTTTATGACCATCAGAAGCTTTATGCTCCTTTTCTTTTTCCAGTGGATTGAACAGGGAGAGGCATTTCATGATGTACTTTTCACTGATGAAACAACAGTGGCTCTGGAACAGTTTTCAACCAAGTCGTTTTATAAAAAGGGGAGATATGTACACGTTACTGAAGCTAAAAGTTTAGCCTTTGTCGCTAATGTAAACACTAAATAAAGACATATAGAAATCCCTACGTTACAGACTGTATATGGCTGGTATTGGTAGTTTAAAGAAAAAATACACACCAGTATTCCACTTTCTCCCTAAACATTTTTAGGATCAGAGTCTTACATGTGGTTATTTCGAAAACGTTTGTACGTGCTCCTTCTTACCATGTTACTGTTTACCGTTACTGACCATATTAAGTTTAAGTACGCTGGGCAAACGTTCCGAGGTCAAATTCTTCCAGCACGGGGGTACCTTTAAAGCGGAGACGATGGCACCGAAATTTTTTGGCGCGCCTTCTCTTTAAAGCCCTGGCCAAATATGAAGACAGTACGTACAGTTATAATTCAAACTGAATTAAAAACTACACATCCCAGTTACCATGGTGGTGCTTGTGATCATGTCGCTTAAGCCACTCCTATTTGGCATTTTAGTTATGGAGGCGAGAAGACGCCCCCCCCCCCCCTCTGGGTGCCTGATTTGCCGCCATCTTTAACCGCTTCGTGTCCAAATCGCAGTAGCTACGCGTACGAAATAAAGTTCATCCCAGCTACAAAACATATATATTTTTGTGGTAAGAGGGAGCAAAACATCAGTATTTACTGCTATTAATTAGTGTATGATTTATAGTTGAAATCTGAGCCTAAAAATAAAGTTAAAATCTCGACAAAGCAATGTAGGAAATACAGAGAAAATAAATCCTTTCTGACATCTAAAATCAGTTTCGATCAAGGTCTCTAAAACGAACAAGAAAAAGAGGATTTTCGGAGGGCAATTACGCTGTATTTATATAGAATAAGTGATTTATGAGCAATCTAATTTCTTGTTCGTTTAAAACAGTGAAATGTCAGCTGCAAAAGATCGAACCAGAAACAGCACTCTCTCTGCCTGTCATAGACGTTCAGGAAAGGCTGAATGAAGTCATGGTGATCAATAATAACAGTTGTAGGACAAGAAACAAAAGATAGTGAAAACTTAAGATTTTTAAGGCTAAAACTCAAATTCATTCTACAAATTAAGGCAAATGAAAATTCAGGACGTTAAAGTGCTAGAGGTGTAAAAAAATACAAAAATGCACATGAGCAAAACGTTTTAGAAATGGAGCAAACAGAATAAAAGCCATGCCTATAGTGCAGAAGAGGGATGCAGGAACACTTGCTTAGATATACAAAAAAATCACAAAAAGGTCTATGTTACAAAAGAACATGTAAACATGCACATCAATTTCCCTTCGCGATCAATAGTCTTATCTATAAACATGAAACAGAGTGAGGAATCAGAAATTAGCATGCATAAAAAACAGCAATTCTGTCAGTGAGCCCTAAATGAATTAATAGCAACTATGGTTTCATGGAGGGCTTCTCAGATAGTTGGGCATTTAGGTAAACTGCCAGGTGAAAGGACTTGTAAACATATTTTGTTAAAGCAAGTCAGTTTTTTCCGCAACACATAAAAGACATTTTTCCAAGAAAGTTTAGCCTTTGTCACTAATGAAACCACTAAATAAAGACATAAATATAGAAATCTTAAGATTTGTTTTATTTAATGTTGGTAGCAGGATGAATTGTCAGGTTGAGCTAAGTGTATATTTTGTCGCAGGGTTGCTGCAAGATGTTAACAGTGAAAATGGTATTTAGAAATGAGTTATTTCAAGATGAAAATTTTCAGAATAATTGCAAATCTAGCAGGATAGAGAAAGCACAGAAAACTGGCAGTTAGATTGATCAGATTAGTATGAAAAGTCATTTAGCAAAGGGAATGAGAAGAGTGACAAACTAGTATACTTTAGATCTTTTTTTCTGAACCAGGGAAAATCTGATCATGTTTCCCTATAACAATAATAAAAAACTTTATTTTATATATTACCATTAAAGGTGGCATCTCAAAGCAATATGGTAGATGTAAAAACAGATAAAAGGACCACAGATTACAAAGTAAATACATATAAGAAAGACAAGCAGTTAGAGGTGCGACCAAAATTAGAAAATGAAGCAGATACAGACACTAAGTCTTCTGAAAAGAAAGGTTCTGAGGTTAGATTTAAATGCACTCAGGGTACGTGACTGATATCACTGGGAATACAAATTGAGAGCTCTGGGGTGCAGCTGGAGAAGACCCTGTCACCCACAGAATGTAGATGTTCTTGAGGACAGCTAGAAGACCAGAGTCAGACAGACAAAGGTGGGGGAGTAGACAGATAATAAGCCATATACTGTAGGTACAGAATGAGGATGAGGAATTTGAAGTTGACTCGAAACCTGATAGGTAACCAGTGCAAGGACTTGAAAACAGGTGTAATGCATCCCTGATAGGATTCTTGCTGTCATATTCTGAACATATTGAAGATTGCTCAGTGTGGATTTAATTTCCCCAGTGAACAGGATGTGCATTTATTAATTCTAGGAAAAAAAAGCCTTTCTTAATTTCTCTAGTTCTTAGTTTCTCTAGTTCCCTTTAAAATAAACTATTATCCCACAATGCAGAGTATTAAATGGCCAGTATTTACACATGATATTTGTGATTTAAAGAAATTAACACAAGCAGCTTTTGGGGATTTAAGTGTTGGCTGAGTTATTGCAGGATAAAAGACTAGAGATGTTGGTAAGAAGAAGATAATTTTGGGAAAGCTAAGGAATACACTGATAACAAGAACACTTCCTAATGGGGTTAGGCATACTTTTGATGAAGATGATGAAGTTAACAGACTATATGTTTACATAGATACTGAAATGAGGATTGTATTTTAGATTTTGTGCAGTTACTAGTATTGAACTTTGTGTTGGATGCACATGAATTGAAGGAATGGGCAAACATAGCTGATGCGGATCCACAGAGCCAGCATATTAAGATGTTTATAATTAGAGTTAATTTGTTTAAATAACTAGGTATGGATACTGATGTGCAAGAGAGGTGGAAAGGCCAGCACTATAAAATATTTTATTCTCAGTGAGATGCTGCCATTTCATAGTGGGTTTCTAACACTGTGTATAGTCCATCTATTTCTAATCTCTTTATCCAGTACTGAGGATTTGGAGCCTATCCCAGTAAGCAATGGACACAAGGCAGAATACACCCTGGACATAGCGCCAGTCCATCACAGGACAGACAGACACAAACACACACACACCAGGGCCAGTTTTCCCATAAACCAATTAACTTACCAGTATGTTTTGGAGTGCGAGAGGGAGTCATATCACACATACGGAGAAAAACCATGTAACCCAGAGAGAACATGCAAACCCCACACACACAGGATGGCAGGAATTGAATCTAGGACCCCAGTGCTCCAAGATAGCAATGCTAACCACTTTGCCACCATTATAAATGGATGGATATCTTAGTTATCTTTCTAGTTCACAGGTTTGCAGGCATAATTTAATTTTGAAAGGCGCTGAGACATCAGGTACTACTGTTGTATTTATGAAAAAGAAACAAAACAAAAAACATGCTAACAACTGTGCCATCCTACTCCTTAGTTAATACATTTTATTATTCATAAACAGTTAACATTGTTAGCAAAATATTTTGAATTATATTTAACCCTATTTTTTCTTTAGTTTTGTATTTAACTTATTATATGATAGTCAGACTTAATGTATATTTGAACAATGAAAATATATTTTTACAAGATTTTACATTAAGCACTTAAAATTAATATGGTTAATAATAGTAAACTGTAACATGCTGTAACAAGATCGGTTAAACTGCTAAGAAAATCCTTTCAGAGAAAATGTTTCAGGTGTGAAGAACAAACCTGTTCCCACACACCCTGCCCCCACTACCATTAGAATATACACAAACATTTTAGCGTTTCATTCTGAGCAGAAGACCCTCACACCTGAAGAGTGCTGGCTGTGACGAATTAAACCGGTTTTACAGGTTTCAATCACAGATTGGGAATCAGTAAAGTAACACACAGCGCCACTGGATTTGATAATACTGTACCTAACCAAAATCCGCAATATGGAAACAGAACCTGTGTAATTGTTGATAGATGATGTACTCGTAACATTTTTTCAAGACGAACTACAACATTTAAAAAATGACTTGTATGTACTTGATATCTCTAATCAATCCACGGGTTCCAGCACAAAACGAAACTAAAACGCATACCGTTTCGCGCTTCTTATTAGTTGCTCAAAAGTAATTTGACCGTATGAAATGCATAATATAAACCTAGAAACATATACGTGAGCAGTACTTAAGCACTGTAGTATCGGTGTTAAGACATACCTCTCAAATACTGTAAATCAAGTTAAAAATATCTCAAGACCGATTCTGGTCGTAATGAAACCATGTTTCGTGTATGTTTTCTTTTTCATCTTGAAATAACTCATTTCTAAATACCTTTTTCACTGTTAACATCTTGTAGCAACTTTGCGACAAAATATACACTCTGACAGTTCATCCTGCTACCAACATTAAATAAAACAAATCTTAAGATTTCTATATTTATGTCTTTATTTAGTGGTTTCATTCGAAGCTTACAATGTTCAGGGAGAAATGGAATACTGGTGTGTATTTTTTTCTTTAAAGTACCGAGACCAGCCATATACTGTATGTTTATGTTAAGATTTCCCTTCAGTGGTAAAATTAGATATGAATATTCAATACTTAAACGGGCATAGTTAAGACATTAAATATACATATACATATTGTATACAGTACAGTTTGCATACGGTAATATGTTTATGTTACGCGATTAAAAAATAAATAAATAAAACTGAAAGGTCCAGCACCAGCTGGATTCGAACACACAACCTGCCAGTTGGTAGTCACGCAACTAGACCAGTAGGCTACCGACAGCTCGCATAAGCAGGCAGGCGAAACAGCCCTCCCGCAGTACACGGATATAATCATACTGTTATTAAATTCTTGAGATACGCGATTCCATATTATATTCCCTTTAAATCAAATTCTAAAAGTATGCTTGTTGACTCCGGTATCACGTTAGTTAAAGACTTCGAAGCTTACAATGTTTAGGGAGAAATGGAATACTGGTGTGTATTTTTTTCTTTTCATGATAGGTGTCGCATTTTAAATCATTTTCGTAGTTAGAAATTATGAA
Organism: Lepisosteus platostomus; assembly: GCF_059453375.1. Taxonomy (NCBI): domain Eukaryota; kingdom Metazoa; phylum Chordata; class Actinopteri; order Semionotiformes; family Lepisosteidae; genus Lepisosteus; species Lepisosteus platostomus. Next base: position 35,243,146 of record NC_142612.1, read on the forward strand.
ACGCCCTGTTAAAAGCAAGGAAGTTTTTATGCCCGTTGAAGTAAAACGAAATGCCTGACAAAGTATGGCTTGGACAGATTCCAAGTGCTTGTACAAATGTGCTAAAGAAATTATACTTTGAGTATACAGCTTGTCCAAAGTCATCCATTATTAATACAATTAGTAATATCTTCAGTAAAGGCTTTGATGCATAAATATTTCTGATAAAGTTAGGTTGTGTACTTTTGTCCAACTGAGCAATCTTGCTTTCATAAAATATACCAACATTTTAATGACTGATGATTAACATGCTGTAATACACAGTTCAAAATTAAAGGCTCAAATGCTGTACATGAGAGGTTAAGCTCCCCCTGGCGGTTTTACAAGGCGACGCCGGATAGTTAGTCACGTGACACACGTGAACCGCGTGATACCCCGGTGGGCGTGTCGCGGTATGCCGCGAAATACCTCACCCATTTTGAATGGCTGCATCTGTATTACATTACAGTACTGTTATTTACCTTTGTATTTTCTCTATGTGGATCTAAACGTGAAAGAGGCACATCACGTTCACAAGCTCCAGTATAATAACAGTTTAAAATGAATAAAGGTCTAAACCTTGTACAATTTAAATTCTATAATTGGAAAAAAACTAGCGTTTTCTGGTGACAGCCCAAATGCTCCATACGCCACGCTCAGCTTTCACACCTCCACCTGGCGGTTTTACAAAGTAGCGCACTCACAAAACTGAAAATTTCTAAAATGCAGCAGTCTCCTGTAGTCTCGCACAGCTGCTTTACTGTAAACTACTGCAGTATATATTTTGGATCTGGATCTGTATATTTTCTTGAATATATACAGCACTTTGGCTTCAGAGGATAATGTAAATTAAAGTTAATGGAATACATGTGTGCATAAGATCACAGTGGAAGAAGACTGATTTTAAACAACATTTTACTTAGAAAGTCACATTTGTAATTAAAATACAAGGGCTGATATAAAACATATGGTTTTAGCATTATTTGTTGCATTTTATTTTTTTACGTTTGCTTTTGAAATCCTTCAATTTTTACTGTACACTCATAGCACAGTTTTTACAGTACACTCATATTGTGTGCTGTAAATATGCAGGAAGATGTAAATCACTGAAGTCACGAACTCCTCCCACCCACAGACAACAAATTGGTATATTGGTCTGTATATCACCATAAGAGATATTTGGAATTTTTATAGAAGATCATAGTGGAGTGACTGAATTCACTGAGTCTTCACAAGACTTATACCCCAGACGTCAGTACACAGACTTCAGTTGGACTGAAGTGGAAGTGCTTAGAGACGGAAAATATCAGTATGAGAAAGATTACAAGTGTGTAAGGGTTGTATAATTGTTTTAATTTCAGTTCAAACATTAGCATTAAAACATTTAATAAATTCTCTAAAACAACATAATTCTTCAGCATAAGATGAACTGTCAAAATGTCAATGTTATACAAATTCTGGTGCTTCAGCTGAAACTCTTCTGTGAATCTTTTACAGGGGGTACCTTCTGCTCCAAGATCTCCTGTCTATTCTGTATACATACACACAAAGCACTCTACACAAAAAATGGTGTACATCCCAGTTTACCAAAAAGCAAAGATTAAAATGTGTGCCAGTTGGTATATTGGTATTGTATATGTATAATCAATAACTCAATTCTTACATATCTATGTCAGCCTCTTCAAAAGATTGGTCTCTTACTGATTCTAATCCCTCTGACCCATCATCTTCATTGATGGACTCTGAAGCCAGCCTCTTGATGCCACGCTGCTTTGATAGAGCCAAAGCATACTGGATATTATACTGATTCCAGTCACAGCTGCGAAGTTGAAAAAAGAAGTAAAAGAGGATTTAGAGAAAAAATACTTTTTTACACTATGGTAAACAACCAGATTGTGTAACACATGAATGTCGCATGTGACTAGTATTGTCCTAGGGATAACTGGATGGAGGTTTTGTAAGGTCTTTGCCCAGAACTGATTCTGGCAAAAAAGCACAAAAGTGATTGGGAAATTTGCCATATTTGACTCTAGATTTCAAAACCTGTGACGTGTGAAGTCTGCTTAAGGTTAAGCAGAATTTGTCAAGGTGGATCCATGGTCTGCAACTTCTGCCGAAGTAATGTGATAATGACATATATAACTAACAAACTATTAAGAACTGCAGAAAATGTTTCAATTTTAGGAAACAAGAGGAAGACAAATGTAATCAAATTTAAAAATTAGGGAATTTTTAAATTACCTTGTACCACATGCAATGCTAGTCCATCTAAGCATACACACATATAACTCACTCGCTCACATGAAGGCCAATTTTCCCAGAAGACAATTAAGTCTTCTTTGGACTGTAGGTGGAAACTGGACACCCGGAAGGAACCCACAAGAACATGGGAAGAACATACAAACTCCATGTACAGTGGTGCTAGAAAGTTTGTGAAAACTTCAGTATTTTCTGAATTTCTGCATAAATTTGACCTAAAATGTGATCAGATCTTCATCTAAATCATAAAAATAAAGAGAACCCAATCAAAAAACACACAAAAGGATATACTTTTTCATTCATTTATTGACCAAAATGATCCAACATTAAATGTCTTTGTCGGAATAAGTATGTGAAACTTTGCTTTCACTAACTGGTGTGACCCCCTTGAACAACAATGACTACATCATTGCTGGCATATCAGCTTGGAGGAATTTTGGCCCATTCCTCCTTACAGAATTGCTTCAACTCAGTGATTTTCGTGGGCTTTCTTGCATGAACTCCCTGCTTCATGTCTTGCCACAACATTTCTATTGGATTAAGGTCTGGATTTTGACTCAGACATTCTAAAACGCGAAATTTCTTCTGCTTCAACCATTCTTTGGTAGTCTGATTTATGTGTTTAGGGTCGTTCTCTTGCTGCAAGACCCACCTTCTGTTGAGCTTCAGTTCATGGATGGATACCCTGACATTCTCCCGTACAATTTGCTGGTACCATCCAGAATTCATACTTCCGCCAATGATGGCAAGCCATCCTGGTCCCATTGTAGCAAAACAGCCCCAAACCATGATACTGCCACCACCGTGTTTCACTGTTGGGATGAGGTTCTTATGTTGGAATGTAGTGTTTGGTTTTCGCCAAACAATGTTTCTCATTTAAGTCAAAAAGTTCTGTTTTCGACTCATCCGTCCACAGAACAATCTTCCAGTAGTCTTCTGGCTCAACCAGGTGTTCTTTAGCAAACTGTAAACAGGCAGCAATGTTCTTCTTGGAGAGTAGTGGCTTCCTCCTTTCTATCCTCCCATGTACACTATTCTTGTTCAGTGTTTGCCTGATGGTGGACTCATGAACACTGACATTAGCCAGTGTAAGAGAGGACTGCACATCCTTAGGCTTTACCCTGGTTCTTTGTGATCTTCCAGAATATTATACACCTTGCTCTTGGAGTGATTTTTGTTGGATGACCACTCCTGGAGTGAATAACAATGGTGTTGAATTTTCTCCATTTGTACACTATCTGCCTGACAGTGGACTGGTGAAGTCCAAAGCCTTTAGAGATAGTTTTGTAACCTTTTCCAGCCTGATGAGCATCAACAACTCTTTTTCTGAGGTCCTCAGAAATCTCTTTTGATCGAGACATGGCATGCAAACCTGTGTGTTGAAGACCAGACTTTGGTAGTGAAGACACAGGTTTATGTTTTTTAAATAGGGCAGGGCTACCCAAACTCACACCTGATTGTCATCCCTTCCCATTGGGGAGAGATGAGGAGAGTCACTCCGGACTCTATATCCTCTTAACTGAATTGATAATCCTAGAGGTTCATATACTTTTTCCACCAAAGACATTTAATGTTGAATCATTTTGATCAATAAATTCATGAAAAAGTCTATCATTCTGTGTGTTTTGTTTTATTGAGATCCCTACTTTATGACTTAGATGAAGATCACATTTTAGGTCAAATTTATGCAGAAATTCAGAAAATTCTAAAGGGTTCACAAACTTTATAGCACCACTGTAGATGCACCCCAGGTACTGAATTGAACCCGTTGCCTCAGGGATGCATAGCAGTAATGCTAGCTACTGAACAACTGTGCTGTTTAAACAAACCTTGATGATTAAAAATACTCACAGTTTGGACAGGTCCTCAAAGTGCATCTGAATACTCCTCTGTAGGGACTGAATTACTGGCAATATTGATCCTGATCTGAGAATGGATTAAATTTTTCATTGACAAGTTATTCTACCAGAAAAGCAAGAAAAACATACTAAATGATTTGTATCCCAAAAGGTCCAAACGATCATATCTTAAGGGTACTAATATAACAATTATAAACTTAACAATACCTTTGTATTGTCAGCATAATTTATGACCAAATATAGGATTCTTGCAGGATCTGTTAATGCATTCACTCCTTTTTTGAGATTTTTCATTACTTTATCTCAAATCTCTAATATCTCTATTTTTAAAATTCTTATATAACATGGACTAAAATAAAAATGCTAAGTAAAACTTCAGTAAAATATATAAATATAAAACATATCAAAACATTTTAGAATTATGTTTTAATCACAGTTAAATTTAGTCGGCATGTGAAGCCACGGTGCAAATGGCATGCACCAATTTAAAACTGCATTTGTTAAATACTCGTTTTACCGATTAGCTATTTAGATAATTCTAGATTTCTGAATTAATCATAGATTTCGGATTTAAAATTTGGCAGACTTACATACAGCCTTTAAAGAAGTGCGTGTAAAAAAAGTTAACTTATAAACTGCAATGGAGTTAACATGACATGGCCAAGTTATTATGGCCACCAAAACACAATATTCAAAATCTCCCTGGTTTGAGCTAAGAAAGAGCACTTACCTTGGATCACTATCTTACATTGTAGTAATCTAATACCCGTTTCTGCCCTTGTATGCCTAATACCTCCCTTTTCCAGCACTAGTCGAGTGGCAGAGGTAAGTTAGAATTTATATATAATATAACAATTAAACAGTAGAGTAAAAACAATTTAACAACAGAAAAGAGTGTGTTGGTTCCATCAACAAACAAAGTTCTTACATCGATGTAGGACTAAAGGATAAATTATCTCTACACTTGAGTAACAATGTAAGCTTTAAAATGTTTAACGGTTTATTTTTAAATGTTTATATATTTTTAATGTTTTATTATTTTATCTTCTAACAATTCAGAAAAGGGCAATCTAGACATAAAACATATAGGTACAGTGCCATAAAAAATATGCACCCTCTTGAATTTTTTCAAATTTCTTTGGAGAGTTTCATATATTTAAATGATGACCTTTTCACTTAGCTACAAACCATGTTCCAGTCTTTTAAGGGGAAAAACTTTTTTTGAGAAAAATATATATTAAAAATTCAAAACTTAAATATCATAAGCAGAAAAGGCTTAGAGTTAATACTTGGTGAGAACCCCTTTGGCAGCAATTCTTTTTTGGTAACACACTGGTGCTTGTTTCAATTATCTCATAAAGTCATCCTGCAATCACTGTAACCAAACACTTCCTGTAACAGGTGACAATCCCTCACATAGCTGTGTACAGTGTCACCAGTTTTTGATTAAGTCATAGTCTTAGCCATGTCAACTAAAATGCCTTTTAGTTATAGTCACCCACTTATACGTTAGTCTTGTCAACTAAATTATTAATACAAGACTTACTTTTATTAGACTAAAACAATTAGTTTTAGTCATTTTAGTCAATCAGTTTAATTTATTTGTATAATAAATGTATAATAAAATGTATATCTAAGAAACAAAATTAACACATCGATAAGATTCTGTCAAAAAGCACCAGGCATTGCTGCAAAAGTGTATTGATCCCCAGTAAGGTCAAATATAATATACAAAAAATAACTGTGCAATAAAGGGTTAGTAATAATCTCATACACAGACATTCAATCAGTCTTCATATTTTGGCATTGTTAATTGTGTACTTTTATATTAAATGCCTATTGTAGAGTAAAATTTTTAAATTGTAGTTTTTTACAGCTTCAAAGCAATATTATAAAAGCATTCAGTAGAGGCTCCTGCCAATACCAAATTTGCAATAATCCATTGGGGAATTAATGCACGAGTTACTTAAAACTATTAAAACTAGACAGGACAAAACATTTAATAGTTTAACTTGCTGGTATAATATTATCAATAACTAGACCTTCTGACACCGTGATATTTCTACCATACTCTTAAGAGTAGTCTAAGTATTAATGACATTGTGCTTGTATCAACAGTTTGACAGGCCTATGCTTCAGCTGTGTCACAGTGGTTTCACTCCACACACCTTCTTCTGAAGAAATAAAATGGAATGCCTGCATGTGCTATAAGATGGCGTTATGATTTTCTGTCAGTTAGCTAAACACCCAACCATATAAACAAACTACATATAATAATAACATTCTTTAAAGTACATAAAAAAAGCATTTTAGAGACTCCCTTTAATATTTTGAAAATAAAATATGGACATAAATTACATTTTTGTCAGAGCACCATTAGGAAGCTTCACTAGCATTACTTGCATTACTTCTAAGTGAGATGCTCTAGTTTTAATCTTTAATCTAAACAGTACATCTGTATACTATGATATATCTCAGTACCAATCAAGATACAATAAATATTCATGAAATGAGGTGTAGAAAAGATCTTCTGGAAATAAGGGACATAACTGTCACAACTCATGCCTGTATTTCCATTTCTTTGGTCTAGCTGTTGACCATTCCAAAACACTGAATTTCTTCTTCTTCATCCAATCTCTTGCTTGGGATCACTGTCTTGCTGTATGACCCAATCTGAGAGAGGCCTGCACATCCCTGGATGTCGTTCTGGGTTTCTTTGGGACTCCCCGGATAATTTTGCGCTCTACTCTTGGAGTTATTTTAGAGGATAGCCACTCTCAGGAAGATTCACTATTGTCTCCACTTCAAGATTATGATTGCGACTAAAGCCCCAGAACTTTAGAAATGATTCTATAACCTTTTTCAGATTGACAGGCATCAATTACTTTTTTCAGATATCTTCAAAAATGTCTTTTGAGCAGACAAAGCCAAAGTTTGTGAGTTTTATAGAGAACAGGGCAGGCCAAATTAGCCCAAATAAAGTGTTCACACAGCTAGCTCTAGTTATTCTTTTAACTGGATTGATTGATTGGGGCACTAACTTATTCACACAGGGATAATGGATGCAGAATTACTTTGTCAATGAAATAAATGAAACAAGCACCAACTTTAATATTATTTTTTCACTTATTCTCCCAGACCCACATAAAGCTCTAATAACACTCAATGTTGCAATGTGTAAAAATTCAGAAAATCTGAAAGGGGGTGAACAGTTTTTAATGGACTAGTATATTGTAACTCCTAACTAAAACCTTTTCACAGCCGAGTAAATGAAAAGCAGTGACTGACCTGGTCTTCAGGTTCTGTCCATGGAAAGAAAGGAGACACTCAGCCCAGGTTAAGAAAAACTGCAGATGGCGTGAGTTTTCCAAGGCAGTGGCCACAAAATGCATCAGCTTCTCTACATATACACCGGGTAGTGAGTTGCACACCACACTGACTGGCAAGCAAAGAGAGAGTACCAATGAATAGTCAGAAGAGAGTAATCACTAATCCTATACAGAGGATTGGAATTAAAGTTTAAAGCTATATATGGCTAAATATGGCATTCCTTGGACCTGTATACATATCAAAGTTTAAAAATTGATACAAACACTTGTGATTTTTGCGATGTGGAATTTTGTCAAACCATTTTAAATTCAAATATAATCAACAATAATATTTGTCCTTATATAGGACTTTTCTGGACACTCCACTTAAAGTTCTTTACAGGTAATGGGACTCCCTTCCACATCAATGTGCAGCAACCACCCAGATGATGCGACGGCAGCCATAGTGCACCAGTACGCACACCACACGTCAGCTATCAGTGGGGAGGAGAGCAGAGTAATGAAGACCATTCATACATGGGGATTATTTGGAAGCCATGATTGGTAAAGACCAATGGGAAATTTGACCAGGATTTAACATCCTTACTCTTTTTGAGAAATGCCCTGGAATTTTTAATAACCACAGGGAGTCAGGACCTCAGTTTTATATCATATCAAAGGCAGGTGCCTTTTTACAGTATATTGTCCCTGTCATTATACTAGGACATTAGGAGACACAACCACAGGAAAAGTGCCCTCCGCTGGCCCCACTAAGACCTCTTCCAGCAACAACCTTAGTTTTTCCCAGGAGATCTCCCATCAAGATACTAGCCACAAATGCTAACACCTGCTAAGCTTTAGTGAGTGGCAGTTGCAAGTTGCAGGGTGCTGCTGACGAGTAGCTGGATCAAGAAGACTCCATGAGCAACACCCGAGTTACAGGGTGATATAACTGCTGGCATGAATAAGTGTGAGAAACTACTGTTCATTATTACATTATTTGTACTTGCAAATAATGAAAATAGAATAGAATAACAGAATATTTTTATTCAAATTTACAATGTTCTGCACAAACTTATTCACAATTAAAACCTGGAGTCCAGTTCTGGGCTACAACAGCTACACACCCAATTTCAGATACCACGACTCTCCAGATTCTTATGGAATGGAGACTGAACCAAACATCCATTCTGCTGCTTTATTTCAAATTTCAAGAAGTAATGTATTGCATGCCTGAATTTCCTCAGTTCGTTTCTGAACACTGTGTTAAATAACTTTACAAAAATATTGTTTTACTCTCGTTATGGGGGACAGCCTCCAGGACTTCCAGGGTGAGTTTCCTCTCATTGAGGCGGAAGGCCAATACAATGGCGGTCATGTAAGAATGCAAGCTCAGCTGCTGGCGAACACTACTTGGAGTGATATCTATATCCAGGTCAAAGGGATCAAACACCATTGCACTGTCCAGAGAGTAGATCAGCAGACCTTCAGTGGAAGTTGCTGCCCAGCTGCGTCCTGTGTAGAAAACAGCCATACATATCTTTAGTAACAGAAAATAAATTCCTAGCACATTTAAACAACATAAAATAAACACAATCTTATATTGTCAAAGCAAATCGGGGTCAGGAAATAGCTTGAGCATTATGCAAATGTGAGATGGAGGCTCTTTTTATTTTCTGGTACAGCTTTTAATCTTTGTATAAAACTAATCTATAAATTTCAATGGACACTAAAATCATTTATTTTAATAAAAAGAACAGTCTTGAACTGAATTTACACAGATCATCCTCAATGCTATCGTATGTTTGGGTTCTTAAACATGTTCATGATCATTCAGTTTTCGCAATTTTGTAAAGTTTTAGCATTTTTGGCAACGGTATCTGTCCTTACATATGTTTTTGCTTGTAGTTTTCTATACTACATTTTAACTTTGAGTCACATACTATTTCTGATATGACTTAATTTCAAAATGTCTTATAATTTCAGAGTGTTCTGCTGGTTTGCATTTAATTATTTGTAAAGATCAGTAATTCTAATTGTCATTTGTTTGCTTTCTTTTGGTTTGAGATTTGTTTTATTACAGTAACCATTTTATCTAGGTTTTCTTCATTGGATACTTAAAGCAAATCATGTAACTTAACTATATTTTTTACTTTTTGATTTTCTTTCCCTGAAGTGTATTATTATTTTGAGCAGTGGACACCTCTTTTTGTCCGAACTGAGTTGAAAAGGCTTTGGTCTCACAAACTTCGTCAATCACTGAGTTACTCAGGCACCAAATTAATATAGGAACAAGTAATAGGTTTATTCAATGCTGAAAAAAAGAAGAAAAGAAAACACAACGTTTCAGCCGTGGAGCCTTCTTCAGGTGTCAAGAACCTGCCTACGCATGCTGACGCAGCTACCCACCTGAACCAAATTAATATGTAAAATAAAAACTTGAGGAGTGAATCAACTCTCAGGAATAGATGTTGAAATTCATGTGCACCTCAGAGATAAAGATGTCTTTCACGGTTGAGGATACTTTTGGATACTAATAGGAGACCACTACACAAAGTTGAGCATTTTTGAAAAGAGTATTAGTGATAAACTATATTAAAAAAGAGTGACCAACATTAATAATGCCAATTGGGAATTCGCTTGATAAAAGTTTGATTAATTAAAGTTTGCTATCCTGCTGTAGCAGCAACACCTCATTTTTTCCCTCAGACTAGTCTATTTCTGTTTACGTACAGGCAACCTCTTCCTGTCTTCTTCAAGGGTTTGGTCATATAGCCTCCCCAACTCTTGGGGTGGAGCAGTGGCTCTGTGGCTAAGGATCTGCACCTGTGGCTGGAAGGTTGCCGGTTCAAATCCCGCAGCCGGCAGAGGAATCCTACTCCATTGGGCCCCTGAGCAAGGCCCTTAACCCCAACTGCTCCAGGGGCGCATAGAGAGCAAGCTGGGGTATGCAAAAAGACAAAATCCTAATGCAAGAAATTGTAAAGGGTTAATAAAGTGATGTGATGTTATTATTCTTCTGTGTTAGGGAACCAAAACCTCTCCTACTCTTTTTCCATCTGTGTCAGGAAACTAACAGACTCGCTCTTCACCTTTTTTTCTCCAAAGCTGCAGGGACATCTGGCATCTCTTTCACTTTTCCAATTTTCTTGATTTGGGAACATATGACACATCTACATTCAATTCTAGAATTAGCAAGTTGACTCCAGGCTTAAAGGGGAACTGCAGTCCCAAATTCTTAAACTAATGATTAAATCTCAGTAACAAAATAGTTAATTGAATGTATCACAAAATTTTACAAACCACAAATTAAGTACTAAACTGGATGCATTGCATCACTGCTGTGCATTTGGCTGTTCGGAATATAGTGGTCACACACAAAACAGACAATTGGATTAGCAAAGTCAATCTGTTTCTTTTTCCAAAGGATATTCAACTAGCCTGGAGATTGGTAATAAACAGGAGCACTCCAATGTTGGTCCCATCGAAAATTTTCTCAACCAGCTTCAGCAAGATATACAACTGAATAAGTATATGTTGTGCAGCGGACATTTCACCCCTGGAATGGTCGAATATGATCTGAGTTAACAAGTAGTAATTGTCAGAAAAACCATTTCAAAGTTGACATGTTGAATTCAATTAGATTGTACTAAATCAAATCAGCTGTTCAGGCAACATCATGGGCTATGGCACAGCAAGTCCTCCAAAAATATAAGTCCTGCTAGAATTTTTCTTTTAGGTGAGATTTACCACAAAATAATCACCAATGTAATAGTTACCAATCTAAATTAAGGAGCACTTTTGCAAAAAGTACATTTTAGTTGTTTAGTTGCTCCTTTTTTTTTGCAATACTTAGCTAAAGTATCTAAAACATGTATATGTCAGTTTCATTAAAATATTTTAAATTGATATACTGTAGTAGCAATATTTGTCTGGCCTAAAGCATGTAATAGGGCCGCTTTTACATCACCTGAAGTTTCAGGAGTCATCTCAGACAATGACTGCAATGTGGCACTAAGCAAATATTGATCTTCAACTCTTTTGTGATTTTAAGTGGAGGATGTACACTTGGTAGTTTCAATGTGGTTTAAAATGCAGTCATCACTGAGATATAAAATAGTGTTACAGTTTCCCTTTAACTAAGGCAGCAGTGAACAGTCTTTGTCTTTCTCACAGTGCCCTTTAGACACAGTCATCTCTCCAGTTTCCAGAAGTTTCATGCCATAGGACATTACTTTCTGCCCCCTGGTTTAGAAGTTCCTATTCCTTTAGTTCCATGTTCCCTCTTGATACCTAATGGAATATTTGGGCTGTAAACAGCATCTCCTTTCTCTTCATACAGGATTTGTCCTTTTAATCTGTTTTATTTATTCTCTAAAGCTGCTTCTGTAGTTCCTTTGCAATTTCCTTCCCAATTTCCTACAAAAATTGTACTGACATGCACAGCTAGCAGAAAGTTTCTTAAAAAGTCACACATTACCATTTACATGTTGCATCTGTATGTAACACGTTTTGCTTTTCAATAAAAAGGAACTCCATCAACATACATTTCTCTTGTATAACAACCAAAACTAACTAGAACCATGAAAGTCTGTTAGCACCATCATTAGAACTTCCTCTGACCTATATACTGCTTATACAGTAGTATAGTAAGAGGAAGAAATACCTCAAAAGTGTAATGGCTTACCAGTGGGAGAGAAGCGAAGGCAGCTGACACGAATCTCAGGCTTGAAATGTCGAAAGCTCATTTTACCTGAAAGAGGAAGGAGGGGAATCACTTTCTTTTTCTAAATTTCAATATAGACTGTATTTTTGTTTTACTGTTTTTCCACACAAAGCAACAAGGTTACTGTGACAGATGGTAGGTCATCTCATACAAGAAAATAAACATGTCACCATGCTTGAGGTTTGACCAATTAAATAGGAGGATCTTGACTGCCAAAGCAGACTCAAATGCCAGCCTAACAAACTGCCATGTTGTTGAAGCAGATTTCCTAGAAACTTTCTGGAGGAATTGACCAAATTATTTTAATAATCATCAACTACAAACAATTACAGCAAGATATGCTGTATGGCCCCTCTTCTTTGTCAATTTCTTGAAAATTGAACACAGATGACAACCTCTAAAACTGCACAGGAAAATTAGTCCAACTCATCATTTCTGTGCTTCACCACATGCAGAACACATTTAACATTCCTACCTTTCCTCATTCCAGGGAGTCTGAGAGGTGTCTCCCCCTCAGCTTCATCAACTACAGCTAAGCTCCCTAACTCCGTCATCGTCCGACGATCCAAGTACTCCTGCACATCAAAGCACGGAAACAAAACTGAAATATTCTCTGGTCTCTAGGGGAAATAAACGCTTACGTCATCTAGACATTACAGGTAGTACACACTTTAAGTGAATAACACAAGTGTGTAATCTGAGCTTGTTTCAGAGTTCAAAACTCACAAGCACTGTGTTCAGTCTCAGTTTATGATTTACATATTAATTTATGATATAGTAATGTGTGTAACAAAAAGAAAAACTTTTGTTATTAAGCTTGATTATGGAATCAGGGAACTCTAATTGGTACGTCTAAGGCTATCCTTTAGACGGCTTCCAATTAAATAAGGAAAAGGTCCTTCAGGGCAAAACCTTTGGTATTGGTGTGATATTGTCTTTCAGATGATGAGACCTAAACAATTTACTGTAAAACTCATCTCATTACTCACAACTCATTATTATGTAATGTACAATAAAAAGCTGTGCTACTCAAAGTAAAAATACACATTATTTTCTTTTCCTTATTCATTAGGAATAAATAAAAGGATGTATATTGAAAAAGAAGAACGAAACAGAAAAAAACATTAAGGATATACTGTATATAGTCAATGCCAGCTCCTGATGTACTGTCCTGCAACATAATTGGAAAAAACAAACTGAATTCACTTGCAAGTAATTAAAAAAGTCACACCTCCATTGCATCCAAGGAAAGATTCAATGAGATTTCAAACTTCTTCATGAGAACCTGCTCCTTGATGTTGTAAATGCAGACAAACTTGGACTGGCCACCAGCCAGGATGGAGAGGCCATCAGCAGAGTAGCACAGAGTAGTGAAAGACCTGGAGAAAGAAACACACTGTGCCATTGCTCTTCTGCTCCTACAGAAATTGCAGTGCCAGGATGCAAACAAATGGACAACGAGTTCAGCCACATCTACCAACTCCCTCAAGCAGAAGGAGACATTTTTACGTTTTTGACAAGACAACTGCAAAGCAAGTCTACAACCCTTTTGAATCTGCTTACAAATTACAGCATGATACTCAGCTCTCAAGAGAGCTATCAGTTTCTTTTTAAAAAGGCTTTACCATAAATTCCTATGAACTGTTATTTTCTAGGTTAACATCCTTGAATTTTACAGTATTCTATTCAGTTAAATGTAGCTTATTTATCAAGTCTTTTTCAAGTGACATTATAAATCTCATTCATGTACTCTGCTATATCAGAAACTATACAGTGAATTAATGACTCACTTGCCCTTGGCTGCCTGCTTGGCAGTGATCTTCTCCATTTCATTCCTGCCCATTTGAAGGTCATGTTTCCCACTGATGGAACCAGTCTGCACTGCATTCTGAGGGTCCCAAAATGTGATCTCACCATCCAGTGTTGCCACTGCCAGCTCTTTCCCATCTGCCCGGTATGTTGCCACCAAGACTGTAAAATAAACCACACTATATGTAACTTTGTCCACAGATGAAGAGTAGATAAATCTTATTGCTGCTCTTTCAGCTTTGATCAAATATCAATGTTTAAAAGGAGAGAACGCAAAAAGAAATATACTAATTTAAATTATAACCTTCTAGAAAGGTTTTTATTTCACGATTGTTTGAATTCAAAAGATTTATAAGAAATAGCCCCAGTGATTAAGGTCTTGAAATTTTCCTCTATGCATATCCTGAATGCATTGGCCATTGTCCAATCAATTAAATAAAAGCTCTTAAAAATACTCACTACTTTTAAATATTTTCAAAAATCGTTAGATCCAGTTAATGTTACTGAACAATGTTTCACATTAACAGCATCTGATGCAAAGATCTCCATGCAAATAGGAACCACACCAGTTATACAGGACATTTCTGACACGAATTATCCCCTACGGCAATTAATTGACTAACTTTATTTACTAGAAAGTGTCAATGTTACTAGTTACAAAAATGATCTTATTCTTATGCAGTGCTAATTTAAATACTAAATACCAAATATGTACATTCCGGTAAAAATTCCTGTAATTAATGTCAAAAGCCTACAAAGTTCATGTACACATTGACCTTGAGGCATAAAAATAATAGAAAATCCATCCATGGTGATATTTTTCCTAGCCAGACCCTGTCCTGGAAACACGGGTGGCAAGGTAGAACTAGAGCACAAGACTACTCCCGCAGCAAAGGAACACCAGCCCACTGAAGGAAAGTGAATAAATTACTTAAATAAAATTATTTTTAGACTCCTGATTAAATATTTTTGTTGAATTATTATCATATGAATTATTACAGCACACCTGTTATACATAACAATAAACAAAGAAGTAGTGATCCATCTGGATAGCTGTTATTATAAGCAACAAGTATGGAGCAGAATATTTACAGGCTAAATGCTTGAAGGAAGAAAACTAGAGGACAACACTTAAAATGAAGGACTGAGAAATTGTAAATTACACTGAAGAAATGCTTCACAGTTCTTTGGAGCATCGACGTTTCCTTTCTTTCTCTACACTTTTACTTTGGTAAAGGTTGGTCTTGATATCAGCTCTCCATAAAACATGTCATCACCCTTCTGGCTAATCATTTTAATTATCAGCCAATTATGAACCACAGTGGAAGTAATTTCATGTACTGGAACTGGCTAACTCAGCATTAGTGAGATGTTTACTGAAAAATAGTTTGCTTATATACACAAGCCTCTCCTATATATTAGGTAGCATTTCAACATACACCATAACAGTGATTCACAAAATATGGTAAATGCAAACAATGAGTTTATGCTGAAGAAAACTAAAAAGTCAGGACACTCCCAAAATAGGCAACAATCCAAAAGGGCTGTACCAGCTTATTAGAAAAACTTTGGGGAGCTGTGTGGATCACAGATTTCATGTAGCTATTGCCTCAAGGATATGCAACCAAATATCAACTTGAACAGTCTGAAAGTTACTAAGCTGAAAATCATCACTGGGCCACACTCAAAAAAACAAGACCAACATTTTACAAAAAAGAAAATAAAAGGCTGAGAACACTTGAGAAGGAATTTGCTATAAAAAGATGAACTTATTAACTTAATGGAACTTGCTGTACTTTGTGATCTGACATAGGAATCAGTGAACATTAATATTCCCTGTCTCCCTGTGTAATATTTTACACATTATTACATTTATATGCAAAAACTAAATGTTAGATCAAGGTTAGATCAAAACATCCAACGGGAAGACTTGACTTTAGAAGACCTGCCTGAGGTCAATACAATCTGCTAAGAAAAGTAAGAAAAAAGCTTTCTCTCTTTCCCATGTCAGGACCCTCCCAGCACCAAGAAGCTGCTACAGAAAGATAGATAGATACTTTATTGATCCCATGAGGGAAATTGCAGTGCAACAGCCGCTTAACACACACAACACAGCCACAGTGTAACGAATTATATAATAATAGTACAATACATACAATACAAGAGTTACTCACAGTCCGGACACACAAAGAACAAACTAGAACAGAACAGTACACAGAAAAATCGTATCACATATATGAATATAAATATAGATGTAAATATAGATATGGATGTAAATACTGTGAGTAACTCTTGTATTGTATTGTATGTATTGTACTATTTTTATATAATTCGTTACACTGTGGCTTATGGCAGAAGTTGTCCATGATGGCCTCTAGTTTGGACATCATTCTCCTCTCAGCCACTACCTCCAAGGGGTCCAGGTCAGACCCAATGACAGAGGCTTGCTCTCCTGATGAGCTTGTTCAGCCTTTTAGAATCCACTGCTCTAATCCCAGAGCCCCAGCACACCACTGCGTAGAAAATGGCACTCGCTACCACCGACTGATAGAACATATGTAGCATCTTACTACACACATTGAAGGACCTGAGCCTCTTCAAGAAGTAAAGTCGGCTCTGTCCCTTCTTATAGATGGCCTCGATGTTCTTAGACCATTCCAGTCTATCGTCGATGTGCACTCCCAGGTACTTGTACGAGTCCACCATCTCCACGCCACTCCCATGGATGTAGACAGAGTTCTTTTTATAAGTGCAAAACTTAAACTCACCAAGGTCGTCTGGACAACAGATCTTTGAGCTGTAAATTTTGTTATTCACATCACAATTCGAAAGGTGAACAATTATTCTACATGCATTTTTTATGTTTTGTCCATGATAGTAAATGTATATTTATTTGTGTCTGAAAATATAAAAAATGTGATTTAGTTCTATGAGACTCATAAAACCTACAAGCTAGACTGTAGGTTTACAGTCTATGTGTATTTAAGATAAGATCACTTTATTGGCCATATACAATTTCTTGTATTAGGAATTTGTCTTTTCGCATACACCAACTTGCTCTCTACGAGACACACAGACAGGGAGAGAAGCTTGGGATCAGAGCACAAGGTAAGACATTTATACAGTGCCCCTGGAGCAGGTGGGGTTAAGGGCCTTGCTAAGGTGCAAGGATTCCTCCGCCGGCCGTGGGAAACAAACCGGCAACTTTCCAGCCACAGAGCCACCACACCTATAATAATAACTGAAGTTATTAATTCTGATCTTTGTAATCCTTTAACAAAAAACAGCAGATTGTTTCACAGGTACAGATCTACTATGCTGTTTGTTATACATGTTTTGTTTATATCAATGTTTGGTACATTGCTTATCTGGAATCTGTGTGAGGCTATAAATTATAATGTTGGGTTGGTTCCTAAAAGTTGTACTTTCACAATTTAAAATGTCTGATTGTTACTGCAAATTAAAACCCCAAACCTCCTACATAGGTAATATAAGGACATGCCTTTTACAACTGTAAAAACTTAATAAAATAAACAGTTCTCTTGAACGCCAGTTCTCTTTGTCCGTCCACCTTACCATCAGAGGTTAGCTGCAATGTTTCTTTAGTCTTCCAGCTGTCACACATGTCCCACAGCTTTACAGTTTTATCCCAGGAGGTGCTGGCTAGGATGGACTGTACAGGGTTAAAACACAAACTGCTGATAGGTCCTTCATGTCCTGCCAGAACCTGTGAACAACAAATATTGGAAAATAACCATTTTACACACTGGTAGGCAATGCATACTGAAAATTGTGTATGATATGAAATTTAACAATAAAAGACATTGTTTATAATTATGTCTGACTACTCCCTTATCAACAAAGGTGATTTGTTTTTTCAATGAGAAATGTAACATTTAATAACTTAATATCAACCAACCCAATAATAACTGCTGATTGCTATTTCTAGAAAACTAACAGGGAACAGAAGCCACTCCAGCACTGCAGCTTGTTCTGTTTTTTTTTTTTTAAGATTTGGAACCAGGAATTATCTAATTTTACATGTAATTTGAAATTGTCAACAGGCACAAATACAGAACAGGGTAGATAAAGACTTCATGTTCTGTCTCGCATACCCAACTGGGTATTTGCCGTTTGACACACTGTTCATGTTCAATAGAGTCTTACAGGTGAATTTGTACTGACTGGAGGAATGGTGTTTCTCACTGTGCACAGCACAGAGAAATCCCAGTCCAGTTAATGGCAGAGACCAGGTTTGAACTGGAGATATCTGGACTACATAACTGGCAGGTGACAGGGAATGTTTCATTGAAAACAATAAAGGAACACATTTCAGTCTTGTCACAGATTAAATGGTGGAAACTGAGACATCTGGGTGTTTATGTTAAAGATGCAATTAGAGAATGCAGAGACACCACCTTCAGTGTCAGGTTTAGTATGGACATAGACCTGGGTATCATTAGTATAGTAATAATAAATCAGACAGAGTAATTTTAATAGCTAACCAAGTGGGAACACGGGAGCTGTAGGAGGACCAGTATTGAGCCCTGAGGAACACCCAACTCGATAACACTCAATTAACCTAATTCCAAAACTGAAAACCCTAAGAAAGACAAACTGTTGAATCATTTAAAAGAAAATTCCAAACTCTAGTCAGAAACTCCAAACACAGGTTACAAGACAAAAAAGCAAGGTGACATGGTTAAACTCAAACTGCTTATAGGTCCTTCATGTCCTACAGTGTCAAAAAAGCACTGTGATCTGGGAGAATAAGGATAGACAGAGAACCAGAATCAGAAGCCATAAGATTGTTAGTGACTTTAACCAGGGCAAAGGGCAGAAAAACAGGACTTAAATAAAATAGCTGGAATGCAATAATAAACAAGTGGTATATTTTATACATAATGTAGTTCAGGTGGGTAGCTTCATCAGCATGCGTAGGCTGCAAAGGAAAAAGTAATAGATTTATTCCATGCGGAAAAGAGAAGAAAGAAAACAACTTTTCAGCCGTGGAACCTTCTTCAGGAGCCATCTTCAGGGTTTTATACATGATGCAAATTTACTAAGGTAAACTGAGGTAAAGTGAGAAAGAAGGGAAACAGTAAAACTACGCAAGCAGGGAGGAGGCATAGTACTAACATGTGGTGGAAAGAATGTGATGCCAGATGTGGTCAATCTTGAAAGTAAAAAAAAACTGTAGTTGGGAAAAGGCAGATTATGTAATAGGGCAGTTAGGCTTAAGCAGTCTAATGATGGTGGACAACAGGTATCTAGTAGTATACTACACCTGAAGAAAGCTCCACGGTCAAAAAGTTTTTTCTTTCTTCTTTTTTTCAGCATGGAATAAACCTTGTTTATTACTTGTTCCTTTGCAGCCTACACATGCTGACACAGCTACCCACCTGAACTATCTAGTAGGATAGTTAAGGGTGTTCTCAATGATATGGGATATGTAGCAGTAATATCTTTATTATTATATAATTATATAATAATTATTAGTATTAATAATAATAAGAATAAAGTATTTTTCTTGATATTCAAAGTCCTTTACAGGTAAAGGGAACCCCCCCCCACCACCTACAGTCTTGTGAAAAAGAAAGTATACCCTCTTTAAATTCAAAGGTTTTACATATCAGAGCATAAATAACAATCGTCTGGTCCTCACCAACTTGTATAATTAGACAAATCTAGCCTCAGATGAACAAAACATAGCAGATTTCACTACAGATGCAGCCATTCAAAGTGCGCGGCACAAACACGTACCGCAGGCATTTGGCAATGTCATAACGCGTATAACGCGTCATACCACGCGATTGGTTGGCCAAAATGACCGACAGGGGCACTCGTGGTGCGTTGGTCGGTCGTGGAAAGATTTTAATGTCTTTACTGTGCACGTTTTAGTATTAAATATTTATATGGAATTTTACCACTGAAGGGAAATTTTAGTAGCTTTAAAAGAATAGGAGCATAACGCATGTGAAGGTCATAAACTATATTAATTTCGGAACATAAACATACAGTATTATGTAAACTGTATATGGCTGGTCTCGGTATTTTAATGAAAAAATACACACCAGTATTCCATTGCTCCCTAAACATTTTAAGCATCAAAGTCTTTAACTAACATTTGAAATAACATGTGTATACAGTACTCTGTAAGAAAAGTGGTAGTTTTAAGCTTTTCTGCGAAGACGCTCGATACCGGAGTAAACAAGCATACGTTTAGAACTTGATTAATAGGGAATATAATATGGAATCGCGTATCTAAAGAAATTAATAACTATATCATTATATTCATGTACTGCAACACTTGCAGGACAAAAAGATAAACATTTTTCCAAATGCTACTCAGCTGGCAATTTTTTTCACTTGTATAAACTAATGACACGAAATAAGCTCTCTCTCAAGACTCCATAGGTTTGAACAAAGAAAATCTCCCTCCTTTTTAAATTTGGGCCACACTTTCTGCTATTACATCTGAAAATGATATTCACATGGAATCAACAACACGCTGTTGCTGTTCCTGAGATGCTAATTGTAGCAATAGGTACGGAGTGTAAGGTCTTTAAAGGTGTGGTGCAGTGTACTATATATACTGAACCTGAATTAAACCAACTGAAGGAAAAAAGGAAATGAAAAAAAGGCACTGCACCACAATGCTTGGCAGCTACAGTACTATATATACAGATATTACTCTAAGCTTATAACCATTATAGTTATACATCATCTTCAAGAGGTGAGAAAGGTCAGGGCAGTGCAACACTGAGACTTGATCTATAATAGTCTGGAAAGCAGTAGGGTACTGATCCATCCTCTAATCTGTGTCTGGGTTACCTTTTGTAGCGAGTTCAATGACAGGGGCCCAGTGGTGGTGATGTAATTAATAAATCTTTAATAACCAGTGAACTCCAGGAAACACTCAATGTCCTTTTTGAACTTTGGAGGACAGTGGCTTCTTGAAATGTTAAGCATCATCAGGGCTTAAGGTAGAGACAACCACCTGAGATTCCCCTGTGAGGTGGGGTCTTGCCCAATGAGACTCACAGATCAAGAGAAATGCTTCAGGGAAAGTCTTCTATATCCACTGGGAGATGATCAACCCTGCTTATGCTCTGCTCCCACACCCAAGCTGCTTGCCATTTCTACTGAGTTGTGTATTTCCAGCATTCTGCAATTCCAGTGTTGCACCCCAAGAGTTATCAGGTAACCTACAGGCAACCCTTTCTCATGTCATCATGATTTTGAACATTCATGAAAAAGTTACCAGCGAAGAATAAGGCAGAGGAAACACCCAGCACGAACAAAAGTGTGGAAACTGAGAGAAAACAGCGTAGATTTCAACAGGCTGGTGAGAGAAATGAAAAACAACACAGAGGAAACAGAGGAGCCTTCAGTTGAAGAAGAGTGGACTGAGATGAGCCACATCCTAGAAGAGGCTGCTACCAGAGTTTGTGGAAAGACAAGAGGAGGCAGACCGAGGGAAAATGAAGAGTGGTGGTGGGATATGGAAGTTCAGGGAACACTGAAGGAAAAGAAAAAAGCATACAAGGCACTGAAAGATGGCACTGGAGAATTACAAGAATATAAGAGACTAAAGAAGGTAGCAAAAAGAAGTGTAGCAAGAGCAAAGGAAAGAGCCTGGAAAGAATGGTATGAGAAACTTGAAACAAAGGAAGGAGAGGACCAAATCTACAAGATTCCTAAACATAGAGCGAGACAGAAAAAAAGATATTATCCGGGTGGCAGTACTCAAGGATGGAGAAGGCAGAGTCTTGATTAAAGAAGAACAGATCAAGCAAAGATGGCTGGAGTACTTCAAAAATCTGTTAAATGTAGAAAATGAGAGGGAGAACCTAGTGGAGGCAGACGTAGTGTGTGGACCAATCCAAGAAATTTCAGTAAAGGAAGTGACAGAAGCTATCAAAGAGATGAAAGTGGGCAAAGCAACTGGACCATCAGGAATAGCAGCAGAACACTTTAAGAACCTCGATGAAGAGGGGATTCAGTGGCTGACGAGATTGCTAAACAATACTGCAAAGGAAGAGAGAATTCCAGAAGAATGGACAAAAAGCAGTATGGTTACTATCTACAAGGAGAAAGGAGACCCAATGGAGTGTAAAAACTATAGAGGAATAAAACTTCTGGAACATGGATTGAAAATCCTGGAAATAATTCTGGACAAGAGACTCAGGAAGATAGTCAGGATCCACAACTCACAATTTGGATTCTCAGCGGGGAAAAGCATAACAGATGCCATTTTTGTGATGAGACAGTTACAGGAGAAGACACTAAAGAAAGGGAAAAAGCTGTATGTGGCCTTTCTGGACTTGGAGAAGGCATATGACCGTGTGCCCAGAGAGGTGGTGTATTGGTGCTTGAGGAAGAAAGGAGTACCAGAAAGCATGGTGAAGTTAGTTCAAGCAACCTATAGAGATGCAACTACGAAGATGATAACACAACGGGGAGAGACAAAAGAGTTTGAAATCACAGTTGGAGTACACCAAGGATCAGCACTAAGTCCTTTCCTTTTCATAAACATTATTGACACACTGACAGGAGATAAGAACAGATGTGCCTTGGGAACTCATCTTTGCTGATGATGTGGCACTGATGGCAGATTCAAAAGTAGAACTACAGGAGAAAGTGTTCAAATGGCAGAGGAGTCTGGAAAAGGGTGGACTGAAAATGAATGCAGAAAAATCTGAAATAATGGTAATGGAGAGAAGAGGAGATGACCAATGTTGAGGAGACAAATGGAGGAAAACTGAAACAAGTTGATGGCTTTAAATACCTTGGATCAAAACTGGTAAAGGGAGGAGAAACACTGGAGGCAGTAAAACAAAGAGTGAAAGCTGGATGGAACAAGTGGAGAGAAATAACTGGAATAATCTGTGACAGGAAAATTCCTAGAAAGTTAAAGTGCAAAATGTACAAGACTGTGATTAGACCTGTACTACTATATGGAGCTGAATGCTTGGCAGTTGGAAAGAGGGAAGAGAACTTGATGAGAAGAACTGAAATGAAGATGTTGAGATGGATTCTGCAGATTTCAATGAAGGATAAGATTAGAAATGAAGAAATCCGTAGACGATGTAGGGTGGTGGATGTGGTTGAGAAGATGCGAGAGGCGAGCTTATGGTGGTATGGACATATCATGAGGAGGGACGTTGAGGAAGTAACAAAGAGGGTAATGGAATTTGAGGTGGAAGGTAACAGAGGAAGAGGCAGGCCTAGAAAGAGATGGATAGATTGTGTGAGAAAAGATATGGAGGTATGTGAAGTGAGTGAGGAAGATGTGCTCGACAGAGACAAGTGGAGAAGAGCAACCAAAGCAGCTGACCCCAGGACAGTCTGGGACTAAGGCTGTGAAAAAGAAGAAGAAGATGAAAAAGTTACCAGCAGTGGATATGTGACCTAAAAACATCCATATAGCTTTATTAGTTCAGGTGGGTAGCTGCATCAGCATGCGTAGGCTGCAAAGGAACAAGTAATAGGTTTATTCCATGCTGAAAAAAAGAAGAAAGAGAACAACGTTTCGGCCGTGGCGCAACTTTCAATGAAATTCACTGCCTGACTGAGGGACCTTACGGAGATGGGTGCATTTATTCTGAAATCATGTAAACCAGTATTGTTACACACAGACAGAAGCCACTAAACTGTTATTTTTGTGCACCTGAATTCAATTAGTTTTGACAAGATTCAGAGGGAAAGATGGTGATAAGTACTCATTGTTATTAAAAAATGACTTAGATTCAAACATGTTGTGATGTTTAGAAATATAAAAAAGTCAATGAATTGTCCATAATATTACTATTTTATTTTTTCAAAGAAATGTTTGTTAAAAGAAAATTTGTGGCGCTAGCTGGATTTGAACAGCCGACCTCTCGCTTATAAGTCAGGCACTTAGACCATCACGCCACTCACACGGTCACATGATGAGTGGTGAAACAGCCCTATACATTGTTTGTGTACAGTATATACAGTACTACTGTTTGTGTTGCAGTACATGAATATAATTATATCGTTATTAATTTCTTTAGATACGCGATTCCATATTATATTCCCTATTAATCAAATTCTAAAAGTATGCTTGTTTACTCCGGTATCGAGCGTCTTCTCAGAAAAGCTTAAAACTACCACTTTTCTCACAGAGTACTGTATACACATGTTATTTCACATGTTAGTTAAAGACTTTGATGCTTAAAATGTTTAGGGAGAAATGGAATACTGGTGTGTAACAGCCATATACAGTTTACATAATACTGTATGTTTATGTTCCAAAATTAATATTGTTTATGACCTTCACATGCGTTATGCTCCTATTCTTTTTATGCTACTAAAATTTCCCTTCAGTGGTAAAATTCCATATAAATATTCAATACTAAAACGTGCACAGTAAAGACATTATATATACATATACAGTACAGTTTGCATACAGTAATATGTTTATGTTCCTAAATCAATATCTTTTATGAGCATGTGAAAGGTGTGGTGAATCTGAGATTCTCAAAAATTACTGTACTTTGCATGATTGGAAACAAATGCGTGATTGGATCAATGAAATGCTGTGGTGTTACTTTTTGTTAATGAAAAAAAAAAAGTATTTTCATTTACAAAGACGGTCAATGAAAAAATAAAATCTTTTCGTTTTAAAGATTGTTACAAAGAATGTGGACCAGGGTAATACTTTGAGTTTACAGCTTGTCCAATGTCATTCATTACAGTATTAATACTATTAGTAATATCTTCGGTAAAGACTTTGATGGCGACAGCTCAAATACTGTACATGAGAGGTTGAGCTTGATTAGCTCCACCTTACAGAAATTCCACATACTATTATTTTACAAATGGTACCATGCGGTATTATGCGAGAATATACGGTATTATAACTTGAGTTATACTACGACAAGCGCACCGCGTTTTAATGCGGTATCGCCCGCTTGTTTTGAATGGCTGCATATGTATATCATTATTTATTCAACAAAAAGTAAGCCAAAATGCAGAAAGCATGTGGGGAAAAATTAAGTACACCCTTACTGTTTCCATAGGAATTAAGGTAATTAGCAGCCAGGTGCTGCTAATTACAGTATCTGCACTTGATTAGTTGATCATCAGGAAGTGTGACCAGTTCGGTGGTCTGGAGCATTCAGCCATTCAGGTGTGTGTTAACACCATGCCAAGGAGAAAAGACATCAGCAATGAACTCAGAGAAGCAACTGTTGCTGCTCATCAGTCTGGGAAGGGTTATAAGACCATTCCCAAACAATTTGAAATTCTACAGTGAGAATGGTGGAACGGCTTAGGTTTGCAAAGTTGCATTTGAAAAAACTACAAGATTTCTAGAATAATGTCTTTTGGACAGACAAGACCAAAGTGGAGATGTTTGGTCATTATGCACAACGCCATGTTTAGTGATAACCAAAGAGAGTATCACCACAAACACCTCATACCAACTGTCAAGCATGGGGGTGGAGTGGTGATGATTTGGGCTTGTTTTGCAGCCAGAGGACCAGGGCACATTGCAGTCATCAAGTCGATCATGAACTCATCTTTATACCAAACTACTCTAGAGACAAATGTGAGGCCATCTGTTCGACAGCTAAAGCTTTGTCAAAACTGGGTCATGCAACAGGACAATTATCCCAAGCCCACCAGCCATTCTACAACTGAATGGCTAAAAAAAGAAAAGAATCAAGTTGTTGGAATGGCCAAGTCAAAGTCCAGACTTCAACCCCATTGAGATGCTGTGGCGGGACCATAAGAGAGCTGTGCATAAATGCCCTCAAACATCAATGAACTGAAGCAAAGTGAGCCAAAATTCCTCCAAAACGATGTGAGAGACTGATAAACTTACAGAAAACGATTACTTCAATTTATTGCTGCTAAAGATGGTTCTACAAGCTACTGAATCATGGGGTGCATTTAGTTTTCTTCTGCATGTTGGCTTATTTTTTGTTAAATAATGAGGTGTTGTTTGTCCTGATATATAAAACCATAGAATTGAAAGAGGGTGTTCCTTTTCTTTTTCACATGACTGTATGTATAGCATCCACCTGATCCACCTAAGTGAACACAATACACTTACCACTCATCTAGTGCCAGTGGGAAGGAGAACAGAGTGATGAAGCCAATTCATATATGGGGATTACTAGTAGGCCATGATTGGTAAAGGTCAGAGGGAAATTTGGATAGGACATTGGGGTTAACACCCCTGCTCTTTTCAAGAAATGCCCTTGGATTTTTGATGAGTCAGGACCTCAATTCTGTGTCATCCAAAGGATGGTGCCATTTTTACAGTATAGTGTCCCCATCACTATACTGGGGCATTAAGACACACACAGACTGCTGAGTGAGCACTCTCTACTGGTCTCACCAATACCTCTTAAAGCAGCAACTTGTAGGTCTCCCATATGCTTAACTTCAGTGGGTTGCAGTTGTGAGTTGCAAGGTGCTGCTGAGAAGCAGATGGATGTAGCAGTAATCAGGTGTCCCCTTCAAGACTGAAGAAGATGCAACACAGAAAAGGACTCTTCTCCAGAGTTAAACTATTATTCCACGCATGTTTGTTAAAGTTTACTTTATTAAAGTAAATGAAATTTTACTTATCATTGTGAACATGAATGTGATTAACTACATGAAACTGATTTGACCTATAAGGTAGACAGTAACAGTATTTTTATTTAAATGTTATCATTTTACTTTATAGTGTTATATTTAACATAACACTACGCATAAACCTAGTATTTTATTGGGTTCTTATTGTGTGTCACCTATAACATAAAAACAACACAAATTGCCCAGGCTAAATGTCATTCTCAATACACATTTTGTGATGTTTATGTCCCATGACTGTTACCTCCCTGTTTTTATTCGAGTTGAGAGCAAAGGCAGAAAAATCATCAAATTTTTGTGTTAAAAAAGTTTTCAAAAGTTTTTGTTTATTCTATTTGGAATTGGAGCTTCATATTTCTGAGGAAAGTGGTCTTCTTTGGTAGGAAAATAACTTATAGTAGTTGTTTTGTTGTCGTGTTTATTGTTATGGTTTATTTTAGTTGTCTTGTTTCTTGTATTTGTGTGTTTTAATTGGTGGATTTTGGTATTGTTTTATATAATTATTTATTATTGGGTATGATCTAAATTCCACACACCTTTTTAAACCTACTGATCACATCTCACAAGCTCTCTGATGACTTTATTTCTCCCATATGATATAAGATGAGTTGGCTCGTATATTTATTAAAGTGCAATCCTATATCAAGTTTTTTTCTTGCTACTTACTTCCAGTAGCCGTCCCGTCTGCATTGACCACACAAACACTTCAAAGGAATCCTGGGATCCCGAACTCACAATCTCCCCACTGCTGTCCAATGCCAAGCAGGAGAACTGGGTAGGCCGAGGTGAAGTGAATGTACGGAAATTACGGTATCTGTCAAGTAACAGGTATAAATTTACCTTAGTTTCTCAGTAATTCTTGCATCCATAAGAAAATGCCAACAAAATGGAATGGCCAAATAGTCTTATCTCTGGTTTTAACAGGAGATTCTAAATTAATGTATTAAAATTATACCCCTTTTCTAATCAGTTATCTTAAGTCAGTGAAAGTGAGTGTTATTACAGGGTCATTTATCTTTTGTTTGCATTCATTCTGTGGTAATGTTATGGATTATATGAGCCGCAGGAGAGAAGAGAAAATTAGGTTTAGGAACATTCAGGACAGGAATGATGGAATCATGGGCTCATTAAGAACATAGGAATGTACAAATGAGAGTAGGCCATTTGTTTCCATGTGCTTAAGTCCCTTAAGCAACTGTTAACCATTGTCAAAGGTCAAATTGTCTCCTCACATTGATTACTTCTATTATGATCCATGAAGTTTCACTGAAATAAGGAGACTTATTTTTATTCTAATGAAATGACTAAATATAAGAATAGTGATTTAAGGACACAACTGACTGGTGTGCCAAGTATTTTGATTCACAGATGCTTAAGGGGTATCAATAATAGGGGTAAACATACAGGGGGCTTATTTAGTAAGTTGACCTATTCAGAGAATTCTCATGAAAACTACACAACACGAAAGAAAGAAACTTGATATATATTAAAACTGGACAATGGAACCATCCTCCTGTGGACAATAATATTACACAATAAAAGATGCTTTATTTAAGTGTGAAACTTGTACCTGTGCAGATCGAATGCTCTGACAGTGCCATCCAGCGAAGCGCTTACTATCACAAAGCCACTAGAAGCAAATGCCACCTCTGTGACACTGCTGGTGTGCTCAGTGAACGTCACAAAACAGAAGCCACTGTTCGTATTCCACACTTTCACCTGCAACAGACAAAAAGGTATTACCCCACACTGGAAGAAGATGTCATGTTGCTTTTAAGGGTTACCTTGCTTCTGTTTTTTCTGAACACCCATTTGTCATACACTTTAATAGAGTCCTCCCCCATTAATTAAAAATTAACTCTTAAAATGGCGCACAAAACATGGTGTAATGCATAACACGGGATTCAGCTATGCTGAATTAATATATGTTAATCCAGTGGTCCTCTACCTTTTTATCAACTGGGCCACAATCGTGGTTAAAAGCAAGTCTCACGGGCTGCATATATTCATCACTACTAGGCCTACCTTATCTGCGCGCATAATAGCTATTATAATATTAGATTATAATATTATAACATGAATAGTAATATATAATATTATATATGATAATAATATGAATAGCAATATATAATAGTAATTATATTAGTAGTAATTTATAATATTATAATAGCTATTAACCATGTATATGTATGAGCAAAGTGCTTCTGAAGTTGCACAGCTGATGAAGGACATCTGTCCGAAACGTCCTGTTTCTCAAGAAACCTTGTGTACTACACCACTTTTCCAACCTCTCTCTCTCTATCACCATCACTGAATGGTTTGCCATGTTTAGCAAGTAGCCATGAAGTTTTGAACGTGGCTAACGTCACCACCTGGGACACTAGTAGCTTGCATGATTTTCTGCTTGGCAATAGCAGTTTTGTTTTTAGATTACTTATCTTTAGATCTGTCACTTGAATCAGGTGGGTACTGCTTGTCAAAAATCTTGTAAGTAGTATCAAAATGTCTTTTTACATTGTACGCTTTGCAAGCGCTAATAATTTTACTATGAAGCAAATAGAAAGGCTGCCCATCTATCAATCTTGGCACATTTGCTCCTCCATTCTTCCAGGACTTTCCTACCCTCATCGTTGATGCTCCGACTCTTTTTTCTGTTTGCACGTTTTGTTGTCTGTATTTGTTTCGTTTACATTTTCTTCCTCTGGCCCATGTATTTTTCACCTCTTACAACAAACTTATCCATTTGTCTTTCTTTTTTTATACGAACTAACAGGCTACTAGGCTAGGCAACCCTGCTGTGAGTGGGCTATTGTTTGTGCTCAGACATATGACAGGTACGACGGTGAAGGCAATATGAAAGTGTGTTCTAGTGATGTGCGTTATGTGCTAGTCAAGTGCTACGTGCAGCACTTTAATGAAATTCAAGATGAATGAAAATTAATCTAATCTCCAGCGAATCTATTCAGAAATGGTTTTTACGTGAATAGAACACACTCTTAGTGGGGCTGTGAGTCTACCTATTTTATATTATTTTTATCGAAGGAATTGACTGCAAACAAATGTAAATTATTAAAGAGGGGTCAGACATTGCGGGCCACACTTTCGTGTGTGGCAGGCGCAGATTGAGAATCTATTCAGCAGCTTTTGAAAATAAAAAATGAACATAAAGTCAAACACATTGGTGCTAAATTAAATGTATGACCTTTTTGACACAGACCCTCCACTGACTGCACATCCACTTTCATTATTTGACAAACTGCAAGTGCCACAGCAGCAACTGAGGTCACAGCAGGTCTATAGGTAACTAACAAGCTACAGGAGTTGCAACTTTGCTGAAAAGTACCCACCCTAATACCCACCCTAACCTGGCAGCATGCTTCTTATTCTGCACCACCCATTCTTTGAATCCAAGTAATAGTAGGATAATTATAATAATGACAGTAATGCCTGCAATGGATACAATGACAGAGGTTGAAGGTCTCAATGTATCCTAAGCAGTTATATAAATGTTTAGAAACTATTATAACTATTGTACTGACTGAATTAAACCTACTTTCTGCTTGAATTAAAACCCATGTCAATTTCCAATGCTCAATATATGATAGCTATATAATTTATACAAACTATATTACCACTGGAGACCTGGGGATAAAATTCATCAAGAGAAGGGTTGTAAATGCTACATTCAGTTAGGCAATCCACTTAAATTGATTGATAACAAAATGGGAGATAAATTCAACTGCTGAAGTTGAAGCTTAAATTAACACATACCTTTCCGTCGTCTCCTCCTGTGACAATATACTGTCCATCTGGTGAATACACCAGAGACACCAAGTTATTGAAATGACCCTGCTGCTTGAGAACGTAAGACTCACTCTGCCATTCCCAAACCAGCAGCTGCCCAAGACCTGCAACAGAGTGAGATAGAGACTTCTTTCCGTTACGCTCCAGCTGGTAAAAAAATCTGGCATCCTTAATAACCCCTGGCACCAAACGCATAGATACAACACCCCACAGTGGCACTGCACCAAGATTTTCTTGATTTATAGTTTTAACTTCTCCACACTGGAAATTACATATTGTACAAATGTAAGGCTGGTGTCAGGAAGAGATAACACTAAATATATTAAGACAGAAAAAATGTAATAAATTGAGGTATTTCTTTTGTGTGTAAATCAACTGATGATGTAAAGTAAAGCTATAGACCTTAAAATGACATCTACATAAATATAAGATCCTTTATTGGACAAATTTATATAGAAGTAATTAGTGCACTTTTTGGCCTTTAATTTTAATATTATTAATATTTTAAACTAGCAATGGAAAATGTAATTTCTACAAAATAAGCACATTCAGACACAGGGTTCCCACTCATTTCTACCAACAAAATTCCTTGACTTTTCCATAACTTCTAACCAAATTTCCATGACTATATTTCTGCACTTCTATGAATATGTTGGCTTTACAACTGCTACAACTATTTGTGGGATTTAGAGCAGTGGTATTTAATTCATTCCTTAGGCCCCTGTCCTGCAAATTTGTCCTCTTGCTCACTTGATTCAACTAAGGGTTTGGTGATTTGATGATTTGAGTTCTTTCAGGTGTGGAAGAGCTTGGCTAGAGGAAAAATACATAGGCCAGTTTAATACCACTAAGCATAAATGTGGACTACAACTGACAGAATGACAAATATATCTGAGTGTAAGGTCACCCTTATGATTTATTTCTTAGGAAAATTGTACGAAAAAGAACAACAAAACCATAAATAAAAGTGTCTACAGTTGCTATTGATTTTCAGATACAAAACTTTCATTTATTTCAAATACATTCTTCCATGGCATTACTTTTCTTTTAACTTAACAGCATGTTTACTCCTAGAACATTAACAACATTCCAGTAAGCCCACATAGGCTAGGAAAATGTATATTTCATGCTAAAAAGAGAAGAAAAAAAATATACATATCTTTCTTCTCTTTTCAGCATGGAATAAACCATTACTTGTTCCTTTGCAGTTCCTACCCACCTGAACTACAGATACAACTATTCAAAATGCATGGTACAAACCCGTACTGCACACAACTACCCACAAGCCACTGTGGCATACCACAGTACGTGAAGGGCTAGCCAAAATGACCCGACAGGGGCACTCGTGGTGCATTGGTCGTTAGTGAAAAGTTGAATAATTTAATCAATTTACTGTGAACGTTTTAATCCGCTTAGCATTGAGTATTTATATGGAATTTTACAACTAAAGGGACATTTTAGTAGCTGAGCATAAAAAGAAGAGTAGCATAACGCATCTGATGGTCATAAACGATATTAATTTAGGAACATAAACATTATGTAAACTGTATATGGCTGGTATTGGTAGTTTAAAGAAAAAATACACACCAGTATTACACTTTATTCCAACATTTTAAGCATCAAAGTCTTACATGTGTCACCGCGCTGGTGACCAGGCACAGCCTGTTATGTCAGGCGTATGCGTTAAATGCGTTATAGCTACAGACCATAAAAAAACAGGATTCACTTTTTTTCACATATTAAATATTCACATATTAAACTTAATATGGTCAGAAGGAGCACCTAAAAACGTTTCCGAAATAACCACATGCAAGACTTTGATGCTTAAAATGTTTAAGGAGAAAGTGGAATACTAGTGTGTATTTTTTCTTTAAAGTACCAATACCAGCCATATACAGTTTGTAACGTAGGGATTTCTATATTTATGTCTTTATTTAGTGGTTACATTAGTGACAAAGGCTAAAGCTTCAGTAACGCGTACGCCGTATGGCATACATGTTTGTACTGACAATATAGTGTCGATAATATTTATTGTCAGTAATAATATCAGTAGCAGTTTGAAATTATTTGTTATTAATAAATGACTTAGCTTCTAACATGTTGTGATATTTAGAAACATAACAAAAATGTCAATATAGTGCCCATAATATTTGCTATTTTAGTTTTTCAAAGAAATGTTTGTTAAAAGAAAACTCATGTTGATAGCTGGGTTCAAACGCCAGACCTCAGGCTTATGAGTCAGTCACTTAACCCATAACGCCACAGACACAGTCATGTGGAAAGCAATGAAACAGACGTACACACATCCATAGAAAGTCTTATACAACTGTTTGAGCTACAGAATATACAAATAATTATATCCTTATTCATTTCTTTAGATATACGATTCCATATTATATTCCCTATTAATTAAATTCTAAAAGTATTCTTTTGTTTACTGCGATAACAAGCGTTTTTGCAGAAAAGGTTAAAACTATCACTTTTCACAAAGTATATAAACTTAAAGTATACTTAAACTTATTTATATACTTACTTAGTATATAAACACATAAAAACATTTTCAAAATAACCACATGTAAGAGTTTGATGCTTAAAATGCTTAGGGAGAAAGCGGAATACTGGTGTGTATTTTTTCGTTAAAAATACCAATACTAGCCATATACAGTTTACATAATATGTTTATGTTCCTAAATTAATATTGTTTATGAGCATGTGAAAGGCATTGTGAATCGGAGATGTATGATTGGAAACGAATACGTGATCGGATCAACGAAATGCTGTGTTGTTACTTAAGTCAATGAAAATAAAGTATTTCCGTTTACAAAGAAAGTGGACCAGGGTAATACTTTGAGCTTACAGCTTGTCCAAGGTCATTCATTATTCATACTATAAGTAATATCTTCGGTAAAGACATTATAACTTTTTTATGAAATAAGCTCTATAAGCTTAATGTTAGAATTAAAACCAGAACCCACTAAGTTACCAAGTTAAAGACTTTGAAGGGTAAAATATTTATGAATAATCAAATTATTTATGATAAAGGTGGTAGGTTGAGTACTTTTGTCAAACTGAGCTATCTTGCTTTTATAAAATATACAAAATTTTTAAAGTCTAATGATTTATATGCTGTAATACACAGTTTAAAATTAAAAGTCTCACGAGTATACAACTTAAATTCTTAATTGCATAAAAATTGTCCCTCAGCAGTGATCGGGATTCGAAACCGGATTTTTTCTGGTGACAGCTCAAATGCTGTAAATGAGAGGTTAAACTTTATTCGCCAGGTGGAGCTGTTTTACAAGGTGATTCCGGATACTATTAATAATCTAATTCACATGCAGTAAAATGCAGATGATGCGATATGACTCTCTATGATGCAACACACCCACTGCGTTGCACCGCTGCGTTTTGAATGGCTGCATCTGTACTAGGAAAATATATGGCCTTTTTCATTCCTGAAATGCTTCACAGAAACTTCTCTGACATGCAGCGATTTAAAAAAGGGAGCAATTCCAAAAGTGGTCACACATGCAGATTTTGTTTCGCCACAAGAAAATTTGGCTGAGATTTCACTGTCATGAACATTGATTTAAACAGTTGCCCAATGTTGGTGCAAGAATAATGTGAATCAATTACTTTCAGCTTCCACAAAACACATAATTGTTAGACACCGATGTCTGTTTATAGCTGCAGATGAGTTGAGAAAGGTTCAGATTCCAATTGTTTCTCTTGCAGACTTATCATTGTCAATGCATTTTCTACCCTTCACGTGACTTGATAGCAAAGCTTCACCCATATTCTTTATGTCAAAAGTTTTCCCACATAATTTACAGTGCCTCCAGAAAGCATTCAGACCCCTCAAATTTTTCCAAACTTTGTCGTGTTGTAGACTTATTTCAAAATGGATTAATTGGTTCTTTTTTACCATCAATCGACACACAATACCCCATAATGAAAATGTGAAAACACATTTTTTGGAAGTTTTGCTAATTTATTAAAAATTAAAAACCAAAATCTCCCATTTACATAAGTATTCAGACTTTTTATTCAGTACTTTGTAGGACCACCTTTAGCAGCGATTACAGCTGCGAATCTTCTTGAGTATACTTCTAGCAGCTTTACACACCTGGATTTGGGCAGTTTCTCACATTCTTCCCTGTAGATTCTCTCAAACTCTGTCAGATTGGATGGGGAGCATTGGTGAACTGCAATCTTCAGGTCTCTCCACAGACTTTCAATGGGGTTCAAGTCCTGGCTTTGGCTTGGTCACTCAAGGACATTCAGAGACTTGTTCTGAAGCCACTCCAGCATTGTCTTGGCTGTGTGCTTCAGATCGCTGTCATGCTGACAGCTGAATCTTCGCGCTAGTCCAAGGTTGTGTGTACTCTGGAGCGGGTTTTCTTCAAGGACCTCTCTGTATTTGGTTCCGTTCATCTTGCCCTCAATCCTGACCAGTTTCCCAATCCCTGCCACTGAGAAGTATCCCCACATCATGATGCTGCCACTACCATGCTTCACCGTATGTATGGTATTAGCCAGGTGATGAGCGGTACCTGGTTTTTGCCAGACAGTGAGTTCAATTTGTGTCTCATCAGACCAGAGAATCTTGTTCCTCATGCTCTCAGAGTTCTTTAAGTGTCGTTTGGCAAACTCTAGGCAGGCTGTCATATGCCTTTCACTCAGGAGTGGTTTCCATCTAGCCACCATACCATAGAGACCTGATCGATGGAGTGCTGCAGAGATGGATGTCCTTCCGGCAGGTTCTCCCATCTTTACACTGGACCTCTGAAGCTCTGGTCGAGTGACCATTGGGTTCATGGTCACCTCCCTGACCAAGGCCCATCTTGCCCAAATACCCTATTTTGCCAGATGGCCAGCTCTAGGAAGAGTCTTGGTGGTTCCAAAACGGGTCACTGTGCTCCTGGGAACTTTCAATGTGTTGCCAGTTTTTTTTATACCCTTTTCATATTGACAGATTGACACAATCTTATCTCAGAGGTCTACAGAAAGTACCATGAACTTCATGGCTTGGTTTTTACTCTGTCATGTACTGTGAACTGTGTGACCTTATTAAGACAGGTGTGTGCCTTTCTAAATCATGTCCAATCAAGTGAATTTGCCACAGGTGTATTACCATCAAGTTCTAGAGACATCTCAAAGATGATCAAAAGAAATAGGATGTATCTGAGCTCAATTTGGAGTGTCATAAGAAAGGGTCGGGATACTTTTGTAAATGGAAGATTTAAGTTTTTTATTTTAAATAAATTTGCAAAAAAATCTAAAAACTTGTTTTCACTTTGTCATTGGGTGTCGATTGATGGCAAAAAATAATTAAATCCATTTTGAAATAAGTCTACTACACAAAGTGTGGTAAAAGTGGAGGGGTCTAAAGGCACTGTACATCTCACACGTCCTGGGTCTTCATCTTTTTGGAGCCATAGCTTGTATTTTTCATCTGCTAACCAGAGGTCACAGAAAACACCCGCATTGTGACACGGGTGCTAGGCGAGCTTACTATTTATAGCTCAGTATAAAATTCCCATGAGAGGGTCTGACGCGACACTATAATGTGTATTGTTAGCAATGGCAACGCCACAGCCTCTTTTTAAACGTTTTCGAACTTACGAACAAAATTACATGATAATGATAATTTTCGGTCAGTTAAAAAAAAATCCATTACTTTTCCAAAACTTAATGGATATTTTATAATTTTCCAAAATTTTCCAGGATTTCCATGACCTTTGGAAACCCAGCAGAACCTGAAGATAATTCTTCAGCCCACCAACTGTGTATTTTAAACTCACCTGCACAGCCAAAAGCTATCAAGTCGCCAATGTCACTGATGGATACTGATAAAATCCTTTGGTCTGAAATACTGAAAAACAAACATTTACAATAATAATGACAAAAATTGCACCTTCAATTAATACCTAAAAATAATAGTTTCTAATGGTATGTTTCTGACATTTTTTACATGTGGCTGATGTCCATTTGCTGCTCCTGACATTTGCCCATTATAGTCAATGCCGTCTACAAAGTCAGCATGAACACTGTGACAACAGCACAGCAAAGTATTTAAAATCTGTTACAGCTGATGAGGTCAAGGGCCAATTATACAGTGAGCTGGAAAACCATATATAATTCTGTTTTCACTGAAACAAAAATTCTAGAAACACTTCAAAATGAAATATTCTTGAATTGGAAAAGAAAAGGAGCTATATGATCCCTGCAGTCCTTTAAACCTCATACAGCTTTTTACGTAATAAAAAATGACATAGTCTGGCATAGAAGAAGATCACTTTACTAGCCATACACAATTTCTTGCATTAGGAATTTGTCTTTTTGTATACCCCAGCTTGCTCTCCATGAGACACATGGGCGGGGAGAGAGAAGCTTGGGATCAGGGCACAGGGTCAGCCTTTTACATGGCACCCCTGGAGCAGCTGGAGTTAAGGACCTTGCTTAGGGGCCCAATGGAGTAGGATTCCTCTGCCGGCCACGGGATTTGAACCGGCAACCTTCCAGCCACTGGCACAGATCCTTAGCCACAGAGCAAATGCCACTTCATTTCTCATCAGAGCAGAATGAGAGTACTAAAGATCCATCAAACAGTATTTGCCTCCTTTCTGTTCTGAATTTTCACATATTTTAGCCACTGAATGTTATCACAGCTTCATGTGAGTCCTAGTGATATTTAAAGGGAGCTTTAGGAAACAAATAACCAACGTTTATTTAATTTAAAAAAAGACATCCAATATCCATGTTCTTGTTTGAAAAAGTAAATACATGGAACTTAAAAGCAACTGAATCTTTTTAGTCCTGAACAGAGAACAAGAGGTCATGATACAAATATTAAAAATTCTCAAAGGAATCCTAAACCCAGAGGATCTCATTTATTGTTCAGGGAATTGTTCTATTGTTTAGAGGGCACAATTGGAAACTATGTATGTATACATTTAAATTTGAGCACAGAGAGTAAAACCATTTTTTACCCAAATGGTTGTGTGAGTATGGAAAAAGCACTCCAGCAATGTAGATAAAACCGATATTCTAACTTCTTTCACAAAATGGCTGGATGGCATGCTTGGTTCAATTAACAATTAACTATCAACTCTCAGATGGGGTCCTCTCATTAGTTACTTTACTTATGTTCTTTTGTCCTGGCTACAGTTTTGAAGTTCCATCAGAAACTCTTAATCCTAACCAGACCTGTCAAAGGGTGAAATGCAGGAAAACAGTCTCTCTCACATTTGGAAACCCCATTTAGGATGGTTTCTATAGTTGCACATTGCTCCAATAACCGACCTAAACTATTGATCTCCAACCTTGATGGCAATAAATAACTTCCAGGCAATACAAACCTCTCTTCTTTTTTTTTAAATAATTCACAGGTTTCTGGGTGCAAGGGACATAATTTAAGTGAACTTACATTGTGTATGGTGTAAGAGTGTGGTACAGTACTTTTTGCTTACCTGCATCGATATCCTATTGTAATGTATGTAATCAACTACCCTTAATGACAGAAATGAAATCTAAAGAAAGTTTCAACATTTGCAAACACTAAAGTCAAACATCCTCTAAACAGTAATTATTTTTGCAAATCCCTTCTATTACAACTGAAGAAAAAATAAAACAGCAGTAGATAAACATATAATCTACATATATTTAAAGGCGATATTTCAATATTATCTGGCTTTAAATATTATATACTTAAAAAGTAATATTATGTATTCTTTTTCCATAATAATACTCCTAAATGAGTGTGATCTTGAAACCTCAATTTCTTTCTGTAGTGATGTAATGCTCTGAGAAGTATAATCTGTCAGCTATCTTATTTAATTGCACAAAAATAGGGAGTGACTTCCAATTACATGACATGAGTCTCCTCATGTTTTTTCACTGTTAGTCCACAGTCATGGCTCACCTGAGCGAATGGATGAGGTTAAACTCTGGCAGCTCGTGAAGATGGAAGATCCCAGAAGTGAAGCCTGTCACTAAAAGATGGGTCTTCTTGTGGAAAGCAGCAGCAGTCAGATTGTTGAAATCACCTTCTTTATTGAAAAAATACCTGTTCAGATCAAAAACAAAATTAGCTCTGAATATTTCTGATTACATGTAGGTGAGCTCTTTTATAGCAAAAAAGTAATGCCCTCACTATGTTAGAAACAAATATTGTTCTATGAATCAACAATCTGTGTTGTTTAATTCCTATTAGAGTTTCATCTCTAAAAGTATGTGTAATGATGTAATACATATAGTAGTAATAGTAGTACCTGCGATTTAATAAAACAGGACTGACAATGTAGAACAGAATTTGTGTGTGTGTAGTCTCCTAATTTAAAAATATTACATTACAGATAGCATAATTTATTTTAATTTCATATACCTATATAGTTGTGATTATTTGGAAGAGGTCATTTATGCAGGAAAAGAATAACAGGGTAAACAATGGATTAAGTCATCCTAGTACTCCCCTAGTCTACTGCACTATAATCTATGACACCTGTGGGAAAACTACGGCCCGCGGGCCAGTTTTAACCGGCCCTTGAGGTAAAAAATAAATCAGTTAATTTTTGCCATATTCCACTTTGGTACTGTTTTTTCTTACTTTTCATTATGCGGGCCGTTAGATGGCACACAAACACTTTACCACAATGATTCAAAATTGTGCATCGCACCACCCTGGGGAGGTGCCATTGTCGGTCAGGGGCATCTCAGGTATCGCCAGTCAAACAAAAAGTTTATTATGAGCAAAACCCACTGTTCATGCACACAGAATGTACGAGCCTCGGGCTGGCTAGTTAGCTACATTGTGTCACATGATACTAGGCAAGAGAGTCGGCAGTCTGTAAGCAGTTTACCAGTTGACCGCGGCTTCGGTGCTTCATGTTTCTATGAGTGGTCATTCTGCGAGTTTTTTGTTACACAATCATAATTCAGAGGTTTTTAAATGAGTAAAAAACATGAAAGACATGGAGCTTAGTTCTTAAGATAAATGGAAATGCAAATACAGAAAGTATTATGACAGTTTCTTGAATTTCGGTTACACATGCACAATTATGGACACTGAAGAATGTCCACTGTGTGTTGTCTGCCTTAAAGTGTTGGCTCCTGAGAGCATGCCCCCAAATAAATTGAAACGTAATTTGGAAACTGTTCACAGTAGTATTTTTTGCACAAGTTAAATGAATGAACAAAAAGCTGCTTTTTCTAACCAAAATACAGGCCCCAGCAAAGTTATTCTTTCATCATACAAAGTTCTGTACTGATTAGCACAATGCAAAACACCTCATATTATTGGAGTACCAAGGAATAAGCAACAGAGCCCTGCAAATTCTGCTTCCCTTTGCAATTTCCTGCCTTTGTGAAGCGGGGTTTTCAGCACTTGCGGTTATCAAATCCAAGTTCAGATCAAGAGTCAATGTTGAGAAGGAGATGCACATTGCCATTTCAAAAATACTACCCAATATTTTTGGTGAATTATGTTAACACTTTATTAAACAAGCCCACCTACCCATTAAGAGGCACAAACAAACAAACAAAACACTATTTTTCCATCTTTAAGAAAAATATTAATGTTAAATTTTACATTTAATTTACATTTTACAAAGATGTTGATTTTTTTTTTTCCGACTGAATTAGCCCGCTATAGTTTCAAAATTTTATGTGGCCCTTGGGCCAAAAAAGTTTGCCCACTCCTGATCTCGGAAGTGAGGAGCAGTGGTTAGGGCTATAAATTCAGTATCAGGGTTATAGAATTAAGTTCAATAAAGGATTAATGCAAAGTGCTTCACAAAGACTGCTCTACCAAAATGCCCTGCACTAAAAATACACATACATGTATAATGATTACATTAATGGCTTCTTTTAAATTGCAAAATGTCAACCATCATTTTTGTAAAACAATGCAATGGTACATATACAGCATACATGTTTATAACATGCAACAATGTGTGCTTCATTTTTTACCTATATATAAATTAATGTTGGGCTTATTCTTGGCAGATAAAATTGTCCTTAATGCAAATCACTGTCTTTGTTCACACTGTTTGCATATTTGTAAAGCTGCTTTTTGTTTTACCTATGTGAATATATTAAGTGTTTCAATTATGGCATTAATGTTATTCATTTGGCTAACAACTACAAACAACTTGGAACAATCAACACACCTTACATATAGTCGATAAAACAAGCTTTGACATTCTATATGCTGTGCATGCTAAAGTAACCAGATCCTTCTCATAATGTCGCATTTAGCAAAATTATAAAACAATCCATAAAAATGCTGAAACTGATTATTTCCAAAGGTAAGATAAAGTAGAGCAAAAACAAAAGAAAAAACACTGAAATGATGAACTAGTATGAGCCCATTAACTCAATATTTGGTGGAAGCACTTTTGGCAGCACTTCCATACACAAGACTGTTTGGTAAGCCTCTGCCAACTTTGCAGACTGGCAATTTCTTCATTCTTTGTGGGAGA
The DNA here is from genome assembly GCF_059453375.1 of Lepisosteus platostomus. Taxonomy (NCBI): domain Eukaryota; kingdom Metazoa; phylum Chordata; class Actinopteri; order Semionotiformes; family Lepisosteidae; genus Lepisosteus; species Lepisosteus platostomus. The sequence goes on from NC_142612.1 coordinate 35,284,022, forward strand.
TTTCCTCAAGCTCTCTCGTGTTTTTTGAGCATCACTTTTGGACTTTCAAGTCCTTCCACAGATTCTAAATAGGATATTGATAGGGACACTCAAGGATATTCACTTTCTTATTTTTAAGCCACTTCAGTATTGGCTTGGCCTTGGGTCATAGTTTTGCTGAATGGTGAAAGCCTGCATGGAGTTCGCAACAAAGCAAGCTATATTTGATCATGCCAACATGCTACGTGGTTTTATGGAAAGACAAAACTAAATTGTCTGGAGCAAAACCATCTTAGTGCATCACTAAATCAAACATCCCTATCGTAAAGCATAATTGCAGCAGCATTGTGTCAATTCAAAACTCTTTATTCATCTCCGGGGTGACAATATAAGCAGCAGGCAGTGCAACATACAGTGCCGTGAAAAAGTGTTTTCAGATCTTTAGACAAAATCTAATATTAGATAAAAAGAACCTGAGTGAATAAATAACACCTTTTTATTTCATTTATTTAATTAAAAAAAAATTTTCCAACACCCATATTCTCTATGTGAAAAAGTAATTGCTTTAAGCTGCAGTAACTGCAACCAAACACTTAATATAATCCAATATCTTCCAATAGTCTTTCACATCGCTGTGGAGGAATTTTAGCACACCTCTCCTCACAGAACAGTTCAGAATCAGTAGTAGGTTTTCAAGCATGAATTGCTCATTTCAGGTCCTGTTACCACATCTCTATTGGAGTTAGGTCTGGACCTTGACTACGCCACTCCAAAACTTTAATTTTGCTTCTTTTCAGCCATTCTGATGTGGACTTGCTTTTGTGTTTTGGATCACGTACTTGCTGCATGACCCAACTATGCTTCAGCTTATGGATGGATGACGTTTTTCTTAAGAATTTTCCGATACACAGCAGAATTCATGGTTTTTTCAATTATAGCATGTCGTCCAGGTCCTGAGGCAGTAAAGCATCCCCACACCACCACATTACTACCACCATGTTTGACTGTTGGTATGATGTTCTTTACTGTGGAATGCTGTGTTTGCTTCACGCCAGACATAATGGGACCCATGCCATCCAAAAAGTTCCACTTTTGACTCATCTGTCCATAGAACATTCTCCCAAAAGGCTTGGGGATTATCCAGCTGCTTCTTGGCAAATGAAAGACAGGCATTTATGTTCTTCTTGGTTATCAGTGGTTCCACCTTGCTACTCTCCCATGAAGCCCATTTTTACCCAGTCTCTTTCTGATTGTGGAGCCATGAACACTGACCTCAGCTGAGACAAGAAAAGCCTCCAGTTCTTTGGATGTGTTTTAGGATCCTTTGTGACTTCCTGGATGATTTTAAGCTGCACCCTTGGAGACATTTTGGCAGACCTGGGAAGATTCACTACTGTTCCAAGTGTTCTACATTTGGCTTATGGCTCTCACTGTGGTTCAGTGGAGTCCCAGAGTCTTAGAAATGGCTTTGTAACTCTTTCCAGACTGACAGATATCCACAACTTTTTTTCTGATCTCTTTAGGAATTTCCTTTGATTTAGGAATACTTTTTCACGGCATTGATCGTATAATTTTTTATCAAACATAATGCCCAAATATTTATAACTGTGGACAATACCAGCAGACTCTCTATAGATTGTTGTGGAAATAAGTTTTTTTTTAATTCAACAGTTATTTCTTTTGTTTTTGACACATTCACCTGTAGTTAAGAGGTATCACACCAGTTGACAAATTCATCTATAATGGATCCATGTGTTTGTCTAGGCTCTGAGACCAGGGAGACTGTCGCCAGCAAACTTCATATAATAATTTCTATAGTTGCTTTGACAATCACTAATATATAAGATGAAAAGGAGAAGAGAAAGAAGTCTTGTGGTGAACCAGTGGAACTATAAACTGGGTAAGATGCCAAACCATAAATAGACACATTGTGTTCTACTGCATCAGAAAACGAATGCTCCATATGATAAGCTGATGATCTAATTTGAAACGTGTGCTTAATCTTTCAACCAAAATATGTTGTATAATGAGAAAGCATCAAAGAGAAGTCTAGCTGAAGAATTTTCCACTCTAAATGTTTATGAAGAACATTAACAGAAAAATTTTAGCATCATCACCTCCCCTTCTAGGATGGCAGGCAAACTGAAGGGGGTCAAGATCTGACACTATTACAGTCAAAGTGTGTGACTTGACTATTTTTCCAAGAGTCTTCATCACTAATGGAGTCAAAACTATTAGCCTGAAGTCACTGAGAACTTTACAGTTATAGTTGTTCTTAAGATAAATAAACCTAGAGTGCTTCCAGACAGCCAGAACAGTGCCATTGTCTAAAGAGAGCTAGAACAGGTGTTGGAAAAACTCCACTGAGTTCTTCAGCACAATACTTAGTTTTCTGCTATGTATTTCATCGGGACCAGGTGCGTTGTTGACCTGGATCTTTTTAAAATGGTTTGCGACCATGCAAGGTGATTACTGCACTGTTTTTCCTGGAGTAAGTAGCTGAGTTGAGTTGAGTTAAGAAATTATACTTTTTAAAATGGGTAAAAAATATATTTAACTCATCACGTAGGACCCGTCTTCTAATTCATTTGTCTCGGATTAATTTGCAGCCCTCATTGAGATGGACTGCAGCCATACTTTTAATGTTCTCGGTGGTATAGAGATTGCCTTGGTTAAATTTCTCCTCAACTTTATTTTTTATAAATATTTTTTGCTTGCTGTATTTCCATTTTCTTTCCACGCAATAAGCATTCCAGTCGGTGCAGTCAAGGCAGCCTTTCAACTCCGATGTTATTAATTCGACTGTTTCCACAACTGCCTCTCTAAGCTCTCTCCAAGCTTGACTACTGACTTGCAGGGTGGTATTATGGTCAGTAGCACTAGGACCAGACATAGAGAATGACCTATATGCTCTAGGGAAAGAGCTGTAGCATCTGTCAAGGATTTGTTTATGGTCTGTAACACTGTTAACACACTGGCGATTATGGTAAAGCACTTTTCAGGGAGCAATGATTAAAATCACCTAAAATAAACTTAGGGGCATCCGCTTAATTAATAACACCGACAATGTATTTAGCTGCCTTATCTGCACTGGCACAAGAACAGATATATACCATCACAAAAAAAGTTGCGGGAACTCACATGGTAAATAGTATGGGTGGAGAAACACAGCCAAGAGCTCTTTATCCTTAAACACAGAGCTGCTCTTGAACTACTACAGTTTTACACCACCTATGATAGACACAGACCCCCATTCCCTCTCTCTTTACCAGTACTGTTTTTATATCACGGTGGACTGGAGTTCCAAAACCATAAACAAGCCTTGTTTGGAAATCTGGTTGTTCAACCACATCTCTGCAAAAGCTACAGAGTGTATCCCTCTGTAGATAATTGTAGATAACTGACATTTACTTGCAGATCTCCTTATAATTGATTGTTTCAGTTTTGTTTCTTTTTAGTTATTTCTTAAGTGTGTCTATAGTCTGGGAGTTTCTATAAACATCAAATTTCCAAAGGTATATTATAATCCAATCATGCCGCTGCACTGTATTGAAGACTTAGAATTAATTCCCTGTCATCGTAGGTGAGCTCTGACTGCATATTCCCATGTTCAACGTGCAGTGAATGAAAGACACACAGTGCTTCCATGAAATATTTTTTTTTTTAAACATTCAATTTCCAAGACCAATAGACAACATTACATATGCATAAAGTAAGGACACGGAATAAACAATAACAAGAAGGAAAGAAAAAAATCTAACAAAATTTACACTTGCAAGCTAACAGGTCAGCACAATAGCAGCGCCACAGAAGAGCTGCTTCTCTTCAGCTGTGACTTTGTCCCTCGTCAAGACTGAAAATAAAATGGCTCCATGTGCTAAAGACCCAAATTCGAGAATAACCCAAAACACAAAATCAAACCTACACTAGAGTGGTATAAAAACAAGAAAGTGAACATCTTTGAGTGGTTTTAAAGTCAATGTTCTACTTGAATCCAATAGATAATATGTAATAAGGCAAAACCTGAACATTGCGGTCATCTACAGATGGCAGTACAGATTGATAAGTACACTGCTGAGAAAACGTGTACTTTAAAATGTATATGAAAGATAAAAAAAGAACCAGTGCACTGATAAGCATTTATATTTGAAAAAAGGGGAAAAACTAATAATTTTATAAAAACTAATGGTTTAAAACATTAAAGGCAGTATGACAGTGTATGTGACGGCTCATAATGTAACAAGTCAGACTGGCTTAAAATGTTTACTTACTTGCCTCTCCTCTTGTATCTGACACACTTGCTGTATTCCGGCTTCTTCCTATCTGCAGAGCCCTGGAATTCCCCATCCACCTCCTCCTCGTTTACTTGCACTGCTTTTTTGGAAGGTCGAGGTAGCAGCTCCTCCAGACCAGTGTCACATTCCCAGACACACAGTGCCCCATCCTGGCTCACCGTGTACAGCTGCAATGACAAACACCATCACATCCCTGACCAAAAAGAACTTCCCATAATTAAAAAGTGCACTAACATTATTATTTTAAAACAGGCAATAATTTAAAGCAATCAACAAAAGCAATTCTTGACTACTTCATTTTGAAGAACAGTAATAAAATATTAATATTATTCAGCAGGTGTGGGTAAAATTAAGAAATCCCTTCTTAAAAAGTATCATTATATATACAGATCCAGCAATTCAAAATGCACAGAGTACGCTGCATTAAAAGGAGGTAGACATGGCGCATCATACCACATCATACTGCAATTTAATTTAATTATGATAATAGGATCTGGAAGCACCTTGTAAAACCGCCAGGTGGAGCTAATAAAGCTTAACGTCTCATGTACAGCATTTGAGCTGTACATGAGACTGTCGCCAGAAAACACCCGTTTCGAATCCCAGTCACTGCAGAGTGACAATCTTTTTCCAATTAAGAATTTAAGTTGCATACTCTTTAGACTTTTAATAATTTTAAACTGTGTATTACAGCATGTTACTCATTAAACATTACAAAGTCGGTATATTTTATAAAAGCAAGATTGCTCAGTTGGACAAAACTACACAACCTTCCACCTTCATCATAAATAATTTAATTATTCATAAATATTTTACCCATCAAAGTCTTTAACTTGGTAACTTAGTGGGTTCTGGTTTTAATTCTAACATTAAGCTTATAGAGCTTATTTCATAAAAAAGTTATAATGTTTTATGCTTTCCTATAAGAACACCACTTGCTGTTACTGTAAAAAGATAAATGTTGTAGTGATTTAACATCACTTGACAGTTATAAGAATATGGAATCGTGTAACTAAGCAGCTAAAATATCACAAGCAGACATTTCGGAAACATTTTGATATCCGTTTCTTTTTTAAAAACTTTGTGTCCTTCTAGTGGTAATGGACAAAGCACTGCACCCAATGGTTCAAAGTGCGATAAGAGTATTACTTTCGGTTTCTTATATAGTGAATACATAAAAATAGTCCACTATTATGGCTTGTTGTTGGATCTGGCGCGAATTTGTGTATATGGATAAATTTAGTGATGATACTGTGATGAAGGATTTTAAGGATTTCTAATAATAATGAATCTTTCGCAAGGATGTGAAACGTGACAATTTGTTACAGTTACCATCAGGAGAAAAATCAGTATATCTTTTATTTGTGGCTGCTGCAGTGGCTTGCAATGGCTTGCAATGGCTGGATAGTTAACACTTCCCAATTACTCTGTCAGTCTGTCTGCGGGGGAAGGGGGGAAAGGGGCAAAGAGAGGGGGTACTCTCCTTGACAGCTGACACTCCTCCATACGCTTAAGTGAAAAAGTAATAAAAATGCCAATGTAAACATCATATTTACAATTTGTTGAAAATAAAAATTTACAGTTCTCTAAAGCTTTCTCAGTCAAGTACAAGAATTCAACTAGGGAGCTGTGAAAGCATGCGTAGGTAGCAAAAGATCTGCTAAAGAGGGAAGAAAAAGCTTTCAGAGAAAACAACATTTCAGGTGTGAAGAATACAGATCCCTAATTCAATTACAGCCTAAACCTTTCCCCACACACCCTGTCCCCACTGCGATTGGAATATACACAAAGCACTGAAAACTTTACAGTAGTTGATCAGGTGTTTCGCAGACGTAGGGATAGTACGTAATTCTGTCTTTATGAACTCACACCTGGGATTCGATTAATTAAAAAATTTTAAAAAATGCACCAGATACTAGATCTTGTTTATATTAAAGTTATATCACTGAGCAGTTTTGGACGGTGGGCTGTTTTGTCAGCAACCTGCTAATCTGCTTAACACCTGAGAAAACACTATTTTATTTCTGTACGGAATGCGTGTTGCGTTTACAAAATTTAAAAAAAGTGTTTCAAATGTTTAATTAAGAAGTAAAAAGAACTTATAGCTTACACAAAGACTCAAACTACAGTATGGAAAAACGAGTGTTTAGAAAAAACAGAACATTTGATTGCCATAAGATACAATGACGTGTTCCTGCCTAACTCAAACATTGCGTGACTTTAAAAGCTGTAAAAAATGGTTTAGATAGCAGAAAGTCACCTTGCTCTTAAAAGATTGTTGTTGTTAAAACAACAACTTTGTCTTTCAGTGAAAACAATGACCAGGGGCACTTTTCCTTCCCCCCTATATTCTAATGTACGGGTAGAATAGGCGAACCATCCAATGAAAGACAGGTTCCTTTCGCCTAAGACTGGCAGGAAAGAGTCTAAACTCACCACACCCAGACTTAACTCAATCAACCTTTTTGAATAACCTTGCAAATGCCCTCACACTGTAAAATATGCACTCAACGTGCCACAGGTTTCACATTTACTGTACATGTCAAACCAGTTGCGATTTTTTTTCTCCATAGCCTCCGCTTTATCATTTATACAGTATGCCTATTCAAGAGACATTTTCATTGTCGATAACTATGCGGGGAGAGCATGTAGATTCCAAAACACTCTAAGGCTGCAGAAGTGAGCAATTATAGTTTCAGTGGTATTTTTAATAGAGCTTTGTTATTTTCGAGTCTAATTACAATATATACCATTTTGTTTTAAGGCTTGAGGCATCTGTTAAATTGCACCACTGAATAAAGTGTTTTGAATTAAAGCGGTTGAACAGTTGACAGTATTCAAGTTTGCCAGTTCACGTTTTTATTTCATTATTAATATAACTTAACATTGAATATGTTATTATATATACAAAAAAAACATGTTAATATAGTTTACATAATACTTCACCATGCATGAATAAGTCAAATTAAAAAAAACGTGTTTACAAGTGGATTACAGTAATACTACAAGCTATATTAATACATATATTTCGATCCTTAAATTAATATCGTTATTAATTTCTTTAGAATTTCCAAATTATATTCCCTGTTAATCAAATTCTAAAAAGTATGAGTTTTTTTTACTGCGATGATGAGCGCAAATATTCATAGAAAAGGTTAAAACATTATATACTTCATAAAAAGTTATAAACTTAATAGTTAGGAGCACAAAAAAACTCATATGTAACCGAATGAAAGACTTTGATGCTTAAAATGTTTAGGAAGAAAGTGGAATACTGGTGTGTATTTTTTATTTAAACTACCAATACGAGCCATACACACTTTACACAAGGAACAAGTGGTAGGTTTATTCCATGCTGAAAAGAGTTTCGGTCGTGGAGCCTTTTCATGTTTTCTTTCTTCTCTTTTCAGCATGGAATAAAACTATTACTTGTTTCTTTGCAGCCTACACATGCTGACACAGCTACCCACCTGAACTACATTTTACATAATATGTTTATGTTCCTAAACTAATATCATTTATGACCCTCAGACACCTTATGCTCCTCTTCTTTTTATGCTCAGCTACTAACATTTCCCTTTAGTTGTAAAATTCCATATAAATATTCAATATTAAGTGGATTAAAGCATGCACTGTAAAGACATTAAATGATTAAATCATTTCACTTACAACTAATGCTCCACAAGTTAACTTTGTGTGTCAGTAAAAAAAATGACCATGGGCACTTTTCTTTCCCCATAGGTTGTTTAAAACAAAGTCGCTCACAATGGGCTAATCCTTCAGTCATTCTCTCTGATGCAGTGCATCAGCTGGTCAGGTGACTGACATTATTTCCCACTGCATTCTGGGGAATGTAGTTTTGACAAGAACCTCCATCTTGTCTCCATCTATCACCCTCTCACAATTAATCATGCGTGAATGAGTCAAATTAAAACTAAAACACGTTTACAAAGAAAGTGGATTACAGTACAGTTGGGTATGCATGGTTAGCAACACAGGGTCATTGTTATGATTTCTCTATTATCAAATCCCTCAACTCATTCACTTGTGGTTATTTTGAAAACATTTTGACATGTTTCTTTTAATTACATTGCTGTCAATATTGTAGCAATAGACAAAATGAAACACTTGAAGTTTGTAATGTAGGGTGCTCTGAACGAACTAAACTTTGATGCAGGATGAATATGTATTTCCCACAAGAATATTATACTGTAGTGGCAGTACAGTAGCAGTTTGAAATTATTCGTTATTATCACTTAGCTTCAAACATGTTGTGATATTTAGAAATATCAAAAAAGTCAATATAGTGTACATAATATTTGCTATTTTAGTTTTTCAAAGAAATGTTTGTTAAAAGAAAACTCACGGCGACAGCTGGGTTCGAACACCCAACCTCCAGCATGCAAGGCACACGCCTTAGCCATTACACCATACACGCAGTCACGGGTGAATGAGTTAAACTGATGCAGACATTTACAAAGAAAGTGTACTACTGTGATAATTCAAGCTTGAGCCATTTAACATTCCCTATTAATCAAATTCTAAAAAGTATGTGTTTTTTTAGTGATAACGAGCGCAAATATTCAAAGGAAATGTTAAAACATAACTTTTATTGAAGTACATAAACTTAATAAAGTCAGAAGAAGCCAGTAAAAAACATTTCCAAAATAATTGCAGTATGTAACTGAATGAAAGACTTTGTTTAAAATGTTTAGGAAGAAAGTGGAATACTGCTGTGTATTTTTTTTATTTAAACTAGCAATACCAGCCATATACAGTTCACATAATATGTTGATGTTCCTAAATTAATATCGTTTATGACCTTCAGATGCATTATGCTCTTCTTTTTATGCTCAGCTTCTAAAATGTCCCTTTAGTTATAAAATTCCATATATTCAATATTAAGCAGATTAAAACATGCACAGAAAAGAGATTAAATATTAAAATCATTTCACTAACAACAAATGCACCATGAGTGCCCCTGTTGGTCATTTTGGCCAGCCAATCACGTACTGCGGTACAACGCGGCGAACTATAGATAATTTTGCGCAGTACAGGGTTGTACCATGCATTTTGAATGGCTGCATCTGTAAGATGAATTAATAAATGCAAACATTAAAGCAGCAGGCCGTGCACTAGGGGCTTCAACTTAAAGGGGCTTACATCCAAGCTGTAGGCTTCAAAGAAGCATCCTACTATGACATCCTTGTGTCCTCCAAGGCTGTAGTACACCAGGTTTTCCCAGCGCTCTGCTCCAAACACCCAGGTAGACATGTCTTTGCTCCCAACAACAAAACATCTGCAACCAAAGGGGAAAACAGTATTTATAAACAAGTTTCAACAACAAAACAATATTCAAAAGGGACAAATCAAGAACAAAACTCAAGTAACTTCTTGAACAGTTTGGATAACTGAAAAAAAATAACTCTGACATTCATATGACCAGAGCGTTTATATAACTGTATTTTGTCATATTCCCTTGGCTTAGTTTCCTCCATATGACACTTTATACAGACATGCCAGCTAAACTGTACCCAAGATAAGCTTGTAGAAACTAAGTAAAATACTCACAAGTCTCCAAGGCACAATGCTAATACTATGGTCCTATTAAAAAATGGAAACAACTCAGTTGGAGTGTCTGCTTCTCAAGGACACAACCACTCTTGCATAGTGCCAGGAATTATTTTTACATCAAAACCCAAGATACCACGGAGAGTTTTAACCACAGTAAGTTATCATCAAAGCTTAATTTTGAGTCTGACCCTGATTACCCACTTTGAATCACCTGACACACAAAAAGTTTCGTCAGCCTTCGACAACAAGCCAATGCCACTCACTTGGAATCATCTGTCCAGTCAATGCATGTAGTCTCATCATAAGGCCCATAATAACTCTTGTCAAGGACAAAGGCATTGAACTCTCTCCTTTTTCCAGGTGCATGGTACATTAGTGCCATGTTATCTTTTGTGACAACAAATTTCCTGAGGAAAATGAATATAAATTGTAAAGCAGAATTCTATTTAGAACGTTATATAGGGTATCAAGAGGTCTTTCCAGGGATCAGAAGATCTGAAATTTAAAAAGCAGAGCAGTGTTTAAAGATTTGGGGGGTGCTTGCATGCTGCTGATGGCTACTGTCTTGTTTTTCTTAAATAGGACACTTAATTCATCAGAGGAATGTATGGCCTAAAATGTTTGACCTCACACATGTTAGCACTCTCATTTAACGTATTTACACAGAGTGACACCAAGGCAAAAGAAGGTGACACAATAATTGAAAGGGAAACATCTGATACGAATCAAAAGAAACAAATTTCTCTTGGCTTCTTAAGCTGACAATAATAATAAAACAGCTTAATAATAAACTTAGAATTCTATCATATTGCTAACTATGGTTTGGAGCTATTAGATAAACTGACGACTGAAAGATACTTTTGTTTCTAAAAATGCTGATGCCCTTTATGCATTACTCTTTAAAGTTGTAACTTACTGAGAACAGGATATTGGTTTTCCTGAAGAAAATAATCTCTACAACAGAAGATAAAAATAAACCAATCCCAAATATTACCCGCAACAGATACAACGGTCTTCCTACACCAAGGTAAATATTTCTGAGGTATTCACCACAAACCTTTAATGGATTTGGATTAAACTGATGCAAGCACCTAAAGGAGAAAAGATCCCAGTATCTGACCCAAAATTCCTTTATACAAACACGAAAAGGCAGAAGCTAAAATTTTGCAGACCTGCCATCAGGTGAGAAGCAAACGCAGTGAACAGGCTTGTGGAAATGGAAGTGGTGCAGAACTTCTCTAGTGACCAGGCTGACCAGCAATGCTGCTCCATCTGCAAAGGATAACCCCGTAAACATAACATATGTTCTCTGACTGACAATTGACAATTCAATTGAGAATACTGACAATTCTCTGCTACAGAGGTGAATAATATGCTGGTGATGAGACCAAGGAAAAAGCTATAGAAGGTACAAGCTTAAACGTCTTGCATTATTCTTTTAGCTCTTTTCAGGTGTGCTGCTTTGAGTTACATGTGGTTCTGCAGTATGGGTCCTCCAGAATGACTTTTCAAACACACTTACCATTAAGTGAAATAAAAGCAAAAAACACTCACACAACAGTATATGCTTAGCTATTCTAAAAAGTCATTAACTGCCAGTTTCCTTTCTAGCTTCATATTTCTGCAGTTATTTTAAAATACTTACTGACTTTACGACTCCCAGCCCTCACTACCATTTTTGAAAAAAAATTCAAAATCCAAAATCAATAATACTTACCTTCATCTACCAAAATAGCAAGGTTTCCATCTGGTGAAAGTCCCACACAAGTGATATTCTTTGTTGTAGCCACTGGCAAGGTCTCTGACCTGTTACTGTTTTTGCCAACAGAAAAGAGGAAATTAAATATATTTCAGCATAATTTTTAATTAACACCTCTAGTCCTGTAAATAAGAATATCAACTATTATCTGACATTTCCAGTATTTGTACAGATTAATCACTGATCAGTTATCTTAACACATGAAATGTTTGCCTCATCTTAGTACAATTTTATGGCTGAATAAAATTCTACTAATATAATTATGGAACTGTTTAGAACAATGTACATTTTTAAAGAAGAAACCAGCGACAACAACCCATCGGTACCTATAACAACATGGACTTATAAAAATTTACTGTCCTTTATTTGCTCAACAAATGAAAGGACTTTTACATCAAGGTCATGTTCTATATCACAGCTGACATGCTTTCACACTGATAAAAGTAGATTTCAACTCTAGATTTAAGGTTGCAACATTTACAATTATACATTATGCCAGCAGCCATATCAACCTGTAACACACAACCAGCAACACACTGAAGCTAAGCAGGTGTGAGCCTGGTCAGTACCTGGATGAGAGACCTCCTGGGAACAACGAAGGTTGCTGCTGGAAGAGGTGTTATTAGGGCCAGCAGGGGGCACTAACACTGCGACCTATGTGGGTCCTAATGCCCCAGTATAGTGACGGGGACACTATACTGTAAAAAGGCACCATCGTTCAGATGAGACGTAAAACCGAGGTCCTGACTCTCTGTGGTCATTAGAACTTTTCTCGAAAAGAGTAGGGGTGTAACACCAGTGTCCTGGCCAAATTTCCCATTGGCCCTTATTGATCATGGCCTCCTAATAATCCCTATTTATGAATTGGCTTCATTATTCTGTTCCCCTCCCCACTAATAGCTGATGTGTGGTGAGCATTCTGGCGCACTATGGCTGCCGTCGCATCATCCAGGTGGATGCTGCACATTGGTGGTGGGGAGGGGGGTCCCCATTACCTGTAAAGCACTTTGAGTGGAGTGTCCAGAAAAGTGCTATATAAGTGTAAGCAATTGTTATTAATTATTATTATTTGAAACTTTCAGAAGGCATATTTTTAGAATACAATCAAGTCACATTCAATTATTTTAATATAGTATTTCTCCTAATAAGTAAAAATATTACTGATATATGCAAACTAATCCTTTAGCTAAAAGACCAAACAAAATAATTAACACATTGATCATTAATAACCTAAAATGCTGTTGTGTTTCACTAAATGTGTTCTCTTAGTGTAATTTACATAAATCAAATTCTGTTAAAATATTAAATAGAATCTTATCATTATTAATGGATCACATTTATTGGCTCATTTGTTGTAAGAATGTATCAGCCTGCTCTTAGTTTATATACCAGGTACAGAGACAATAACAAAAATGTATTGTACTCTACCTAAAGCTCATAACATTTCTTTAAAATCACACTTAACAGAAAAATCTGGGGTCCTTACACACACTTACTTTTTGAAGTCAAAGATAGAGATTCTGTTTCCCACTGGACTAATGACCGAGTTACCATCTTTACAAAAATTAAGGTTGCCTTGCCGATATACTGTTCCAAGTAAATTTGAAAACTAGAAAGGAAAAAAAAAAGCAAGCATCAAACTGGTTGAAACACGTAAGAAAGAACAAGATAGGGTTTTCATTGCAAATTACCATACATTTTGAAAGAACATTCAAATTATATCCATTTTCTGTATGTAAAATATATATAAATGTAATTATGTAAAGGCTGTAGCTCAATGCATGGAACAGTGAAAACCTAAACCACTGTAACACACTCTTTAGTATTAGGTTTAGTAGTATTAACACCATGTCTGCTAAACACAGACATACCTAATAAGACACCTGCATTTGTTTTAAATGTAACTGATCTGGGCATAAGGTTAATCAGTTTATTTATATATTTTCAAAGTCTTCTTGATCTAAAAATACTCCTATGGTCAAGAACTATTTCTTTAATCTGCTTTTCTTATCCTGTATTACAGTTGGGCTATATATATAGTTTTCCTCAAATTGTAATTTCACAAAATGGGACCCAATAAGAATGATCTGAATACTTTTACAAGGCACCATGAATCAGAGGTTCCACTTGCAATCAAACTAGAAAGGTTGAAAACAAAATGACTGAACATTGATGGATGAAATCTATTTTTGTAATAATCTTAAATGTTAATAAGGTAAAAGCAACGCATATAACGGATATTTCAATCTGCTATACTTCTGCTATAGGTGAAATGCAATTTAATACTATTTGTCGCGGAAAGCACACTGTCCTCGATACCGGGAAATCATATTTCATAAATACGTAGGTTTAATGTCGGTATTAAAGCCGCATCATTTCAGAACAACATCGGCATTTTTCTATGAAAAATCCTTCATTTGATTAAAGGATTTAATCATCAGTGATTTTTCAGGAGCAGAAAATAATCTTGATAATTAAGGATTAGCTGCACTAGCTCTCTTTCACGCATGAAACGATGCCTGAACTGATATGAAAAAAAGCCTTATGTTAAAAGTCCCACAATTCGCTGTCTGAAACAATGGTCAGACAATGAATTCTGCATAGCTCCGTTAAACTGTACAATGAAGCAAGTGATTTAAAAATACAATATCACCACTTTCAAACAGCAACTTACTTTATATGCAAATTTCATTCTCAACGACGAGATTTCGTGAGGTTTTACCGGTATTCAGACACCCCTAAAAATTAATATAACAATTTTTTAAAAATGCAACACTCCAGAAGCCACCTACAGAACGGACAACGATTCAGCATTTACACATGTGGTCCAACATGATTGATCTCTCGCGTGTTCTTCCGGGTAACGGCATACGTACTGTGGAGTAGTAGCGTGAAGCAAGCTACATTAAGCGACGCTGGCTTGGCAGCACCTTTCAAAATAAAAGTCACTTAAACCTACTTAGAAAAAAATAATCCTGGACCATGTAAAGTCACATTTATAGCACAACAACAATTTGTACATCCTCACAACTAGGTGGAATGTGATAAGTAGACCCACAGATAATAGGAAACTATCGTTGTTTGCTCATTTTTTGCTTTCTTAAAATCTTATTGGTGTTTTTATATCACTTCCTCCTTGCAAATTGACACAGAGCTGTGCACTGCTAGACAGGAAAAAGTATCATTCCTGACCCCCCAATAAAATGTGCCTCTCCAAAAGTAGTTCAGACCTTTTCACAAGACTCACAGGTAATAGAAAATCACCATGGTTTTCTCACATAAGTGTCTCTGTCAAAACTGCTGGGGTTGATAAGACCACCTCCAATTCCCAGACTGGGACCATGAAGCAATGGACAGGGAGCGGTCTCACCCCCCTCCCAACCAAACAAACATTTGTGCCTCTCCAAAAATACCTCACATCTACTCTACAGACCCTCAGCTAATAGAAAATAACCATGGTTTTGTCAGATGAGCGTCCTTTGCTAAAGTTGTTGGGGTTTATAAGACCACTTGCTGTTCCCAGACCAAAATTTGTGCCTACTAGAACTGACTCATATCAGTTCTACAAACCCCCCAACTAATAGTATATAACCATGGTTTTGCCAGATGAGCGTCCTTTGCAAATCTTGCTGGGGTTTGTAGGGGCCTTTTAGCGGCCGATACTAGATTTGTCTCGAAGGGCATGTTATCACAATGTGGGCATTGTTAACACTTCACCAGTGGATCATCCTTTCTGGTTTGAAATAAATTGTCAATTTCACACATTTTTCCTTACTTGTAAAGTAATTGTATGGGGTGTAAATGTAAGACATATTATCAAACTTTGTTATTCTGCTATATTACATTTATTAGAGTGTTTTGAAAAGCCAAAATAATAAATAGACCTTCAATGATGATGTGTCTTTCCTGGGAAGGTGGCTCTGCAACAGACATGGTATGGAGCCGTTTTGATTTGATCCAGTAACGTGGAAGTGATGGCTTACATGTTGCCCAAGTACAAGTTTATAATTGATTCCCCCCATGCATTCCGATAGACTGGAAAGTAAAGACACCTTGCAGTTATTCTGTATCAAAACACCACAGATGACGCCATTTTCTCTTAATTCAGATCAGCTTTTATTATTTCGAGTGTAGAACTACTCAGGCAGC
The DNA here is from genome assembly GCF_059453375.1 of Lepisosteus platostomus. Lineage (NCBI taxonomy): Eukaryota > Metazoa > Chordata > Actinopteri > Semionotiformes > Lepisosteidae > Lepisosteus > Lepisosteus platostomus. Next base: position 35,299,778 of record NC_142612.1, read on the forward strand.
ATTCAAATGCTGCTTTAGCTAACTGGCCTATTATCCTTTGGACACATAAATAGTGCACAGCACAGGGGGGAGGAAAAACCTAATTTAACTGCAAGAAAACCTCCGGGAGTCCACGGCTTGGGAGTCCAATTTTGGATGATAGATGTTTCGCGAGAAATTCTCTAATATTAGATTCTATGTCAATTTTACCTGGTTCAGCATCTATTGGTGTTTTACAGGTAACGCTGTCTCTTTCTTTGTCAGTGATTGCAAACTATTCAAAGACTCTTTCAGTGCCTCTTAACTATGCAGTAGAGTTGATATGTAACTGGTCAGTGGCTCCATGAGTTTCATGATTATTGTCATTCTCAACTGTGAGTACATGGTTTGACCAACATATGTCTCTGTCTGATGCCTCCTTTATTTCCAGAAAACAAACGCAACATTAGTTTAGTCTATGCTATGTTTTGGCTGTGTTGTAATGTTTTGATCATTTGCTTTAATTCTACATTTCTGTCCAATGCATGAAAGTACCACCCAATAATGTTCACCTCTGCTTATAGACTTTCCTTCATGGCATATTGTTGATTTAATAGTACATTGCACTTTACCAACACCTTCCAATTCCAATTGCAGTTCTCAGTGGAATGTGTTCTGGGAATCTGAATCACAATAGTTTGTGGACAAGAGCTAAATCATTTCTTCCAGACCACTGTTTAATGATAAGTGGCTTGTTGGAATCATTTGGATGACCATCAATTTTGCATTTATCATTTAGACTAAAAATGTTTGATTGTCTTGATGGGGGGTTTTTGGAATTAATGCCTGAAATGTTGTGGAATTTTCTTTTCTTGTTCAATTCCTCCTCTTCCACAAGGGCAGGAGACTTACTAATTCTAGAGAAATTCAGTCTTATCTTATTGCAAAATTCCATTTATGTGCTTTTTAAGGTTAGAGTTCCTAACCTTTCCACATATTCATTTCGAACTTTACCTCAGAAATTGATGCAGTCTGTCCATTTTTGGTATTGCTGAAATCTGCCTATTAATATGTTTGTCCATATTGGGATCGATGACAAAATTTGTTTTTCCAAAAAAAAAGTTATGAACCAAAATAGGCATTGGGCCCTTTGTTCTCCTGTCTGTTTATATCTGCCATTGCCTTAATGTAATTTTTTTAAATGGTGAAGAAATTGAGAATTCACATTCTCTATGCATCGAAAATCAACATCTGAGTCCTCAGCACCTGTAACAGTGGGGACACTGCTAGTGTTCAGTTGTGACACTCGACTTTTGAGATTGGAAATAGATTCTGTGACAAGTGTGTTACTGTATATAATACCCATTAAAATGCAGGTGTCATAAATATGAGTGGACAGGTCTTCTAATCCTGTGGAATTAAGTATGACACTGAAGATATACATGTCGACATTGTGTCTTTACACTTTCCTCTATACTGCTTTTTACAGAGTTCATGAGTTCACTAGCTTGAAGTATAGCATGACTTTAACTGGCCCTAACTAAAGTACACCTTAGTTCATGGTCCTGTGCAGTCCCATTGACAGTTTTCCCACACCTTTTGAGATAGCTTTCCATAGTGTCCCCATTGAAAATATTTAGTCATGCTCTGAGCAACACTATGGAGCAATCACTTTTAATTTGAAAAGGTAGTGTGTTGTGCCTCTTTTCTTGATCTCTAATGGCTGTTAAAAGTTGCTCAACAGCACTTTGATTGCTATGGGCACACCCGTATATGGTGGGACAGGACTGCATACAATCGCCTCTTAATACAAAGTTTGTTTCTTGGCCAAATCCGATTTAAAAATTCCCTGTGTTACATCCTGAAAAGCTGGGTTGCTGCACATCAAGTCATGCCACAATCAAACACCCAATTCAATTAAACATACCACCTAATGGTGGAGCTGGTATACTTTGAATAAATCCTTTCACATATTTGCTAGTTTTATCTCCACCTTCAGGTGTCTGTTTCAAAAATTGAACTGCAGCTGGTTTGTCACTATCAAGTAGCTTATTGGCTTGATGTTCAAATTTAATTTTTCTCAGACTGGATGTGCTGCACCCAACCCCAGATGTTATTTGCGCCTTTCCTAGCAACTCATTATATAATTTATACACCCTGACATTTATCATTTCCTCACCCAATTTCTGTATTTCATGTTTACTAGATGGTCTTGCTTTTAAAGTCTCACAAGGATGCTCTGTCAGCCCTCTGTAAACTACCTGAAAAGGTAGACTTTGCAGGGTTTCAGGGGTGATAACAAAATTCATTTTATAGGACTTATGACCACAGTACCCATGTATTTTCAGATACAGTGGTTCCTAGAACATCTTCTAATACAGTTGTTAAATCTGCTTGACTTAAACATTAAGATACAATATTGGTTTGTCTCATTGATTTTTGCTGCAAACACATGTTCCCATTTACAGTATACTTCTTGAAGGACCTTCCCTTGAGATGCTGCACTAAGGCAGCAAAGGCAGTTCCCGGGAAAGGGAAAAGTGTGATTTTGTTCGTATTGTGCTTCTGAAAAACTTCACCTTGGCCTTTTCTGATAAAATTATCTCTGTAAAATTTCCTGGGTTATTATAGCTGGTTTTGGAAAATTACCACTGTGCTCTCAACCTAGTGTCTGGTCCCCAGTACCGTCTGGGTGCCTTATCTTGTGTGTTTTAATTTCATACCAGCTACCATCTAGATTCATACCATTGACATCACTTCTGCAGCCATCCATACTGTACATTTTGCTTTCAGAGGTAATAACATGAGGAACAATTTCCTTGGGTGATGGATGCACCATATGCAATACTATTTTCCACTTCTGTGTCACCATTTAGCTTGACTTCCCTATCCTGGGAAACCATCTGTTTATTGTCTGTCTTACCACAATAAGACCCAAAAATTAGATAATCCAGCGCTGTTTGAACACCAATGTTGACATGTGTCCCAGTCTGGGAACAGCAAGTGGTCTTATAAACCCCGGCAACTTTAGCAAAGACATTTATATGACAAAAACGTGGTTATGTACTATTAGCCTAGGGTCTGTAGAGTAGATTTGAGGTATTTTTGGAGAGGCACAAATTTTGGTTTGGTTGGGAGGGGGGTGAGACCACTCCCTGCACCATCATTGCACAGTCCCAGTCTGTGAATGGGAGGTGCTCTATAAACCCCAGCAGTTTTGACAGAGACACTTATCTGACAAAAACAAGGTGATTTTCTATTAGCTGAGGGTCTGTGCAATAGATTCCATCTTCCTTTAGGGAGGTACAAATGTTCCCCATCCAAGACTGCACTGCAGTTTTTCTAGAGGTGATCCACCCAGACCAACGATACTAATAAAGGCTTAAAACTGAATGAAGAAGGGTGATTTGCTATTGGCTGACTGTCTTAACATTGTATGTTTCACCACTTGTGATGATGCAAAAAATATGTTTTTGTCCCTGGTTATAGTTTAAAAAAACTTATTTAATTTAAATATAATAAAGGATTTGGTTTAATTACAAATTTCAGATACAGCTACTTTAAAAGCTTGCATCTTAAAACATTTTTCATTGAACAGAAAACATTTATATGAAAAAATAGTAGTATAAATAGAAGAAAGGTGCTGTAAAATTCATAAAAACCTCTAATAATCTTACATTTGTCAAACTCGATTTAAAATTAAAAAAGGACCCTCTAAAATGTTGGCAGAATGTTCAAGGAATTCCAGTTAACCACGAAGAAATAACAAAGCAGGTGTTTCAGCTGCTTGTCACTTCGCTTAATGTTGCCAAAACTTCTCACACGCTACTGTGGTAACTGAAGGGCTTTTATTTTGATTGAAATTCAGCTATTTACATACACTTCCGGATCATTCGTGTCGCTTAGTGTAGCTTGCTTCACGCTACTCCCAGACTGTTAAGTCGATCAACCTTTTTTTAATAGCCTTGCAAATGCGCTCACACTGTAAAATATGCACTCAACGTGCCACATGTGTTACATTTACTGTACATGTCAAACCAGTTGCGTTTCGTTGAAGATGCGCTTTTATGCTCATCTACTAAAGTTTCCCTTTAGTTGTAAAACTCTATATAAAAATTAAATATTTAGCGGATTCAAACATGCACAGTAAATAGATTGAATGATTAAATCGTTTCACTAACAACCATCGTTTCACCACGAGTATAATTTGTCATAAAAAAATGACCGCGGACACTTTTCCTTCACCGCCAGTTGTTTTTAAAAAACTCGCTCTTAATGGGCTAATCCTTCAGTCATTCTGTCTGGTGCATTGCATCAGCTGGTCAGGTGACTGAAAATATTTCCCACTGCGTTCTGGGGAATGTAGTTTTAACAAGAACTTCCATCTTGTCTCTATCACTCTCACAATTCACCATGCGTGAATGAGTCAAATTAAAATTGGAACGTGTTTGCAAAGAAAGTGGATTACAGTACTGTTGGGTATGCATGATTTGCAACACGGGGTCATTGTTAAGATTTCTTTAATATTATCAAATCCCTTAATTTGTTCACTTGTGGTTATTTTGGAAACATTTATACATGTAGTTACATTGCTGTCGATGTAGGAATAGACAAAACGAAACGCTTGGAGTTTGTAATGTAGGGCGCTCTGAACGAGTTAAACTTTGATGCAGGACAAATAAATGTATTTCTCACAAGCTATACTGTAGTGGCTGTACAGAAGCAGTTTGAAATTATTCGTTGTTATTAATAAATCACTTAGCTTCGAACATGTGATATTTAGAAATATATAAAATGTCAATATACTGTCTACAGTATTTGCCATTTTAGTTTATCAAAGAAATGTTTGTTAAAAGAAAATCTGTTGGTGACAGCTGGCTTCAAACCCCTCCCCAACCTGCAGCATGCAGGATACACTTAATCACATTGGAATTTGTTAAACTGATGCAGAGTTTTAAAAAGAAAACGTAGTACTGTGATACTTTGAGGTCTATGAATACAAATATATTGTAACGATTTCTGGATAGGATAGGATGGACACAAAATTTGAGACTTGCGAAGTTAAAAGCTGCCTTTATTTTAGTTGTCGGTCACCACCTGCCAGCCGGCTCTCCCGTGCCCTGACAGACACACACCCAGGCCAGACACACATCCACACCCGGCCCCACCCAACTCCTCCACCTCACACACTGCACCCCCCCACGCAGCCCCCCGCCCGGCAGCACAGCGCCCCTCCAGCAGACTGGACACCAGAGGCAGACGCATGGAAGTAGCCCTTCTCATCGACTCCAACGGGAGGTACATCGATGAGCACAGGCTCTTCCGGGATTACAAACAGCAAAGCTCTGGTGTCCGAAGACAGAGAAGGCCCTGCAGCTGCTGTCCAGGTCGGTACTGGGAGCCCCTCAGCACATCATCATCCACACCGGCACCAACGACCTGAGGACCCAGAGGGAGCAGGTGGCCCAGTCCATCAGGAGAGTGGCAGAGAGGGCCATACAGGAGTTCCCTCACGCCCGAATTGTCATCTCCACCCTGCTGCCGAGACAGGACGAGCAGCACCACACCATCCAGAGAATCAACGCTGAGATCTCACGGTGCTGCGCCCTGCTCCCAAACGTCTACCTGGCCCATCACTCCACCCTTGGACCACAGCATCTACACGACCATAAACACCTCAAAAAACAGACCATTGGACTCTTCACAAAAACTCTGAAAGACACCACACTGGGCAGACTCCCAAACAGCACCCCAGAGAGAAACAGGAGGACTACCAGAGGAACGCCCCAGCACCCACACACCCAACCCAGACCAGCTCAACCCACAAAGAACAGAACCAGCACCACCCTACAGCCCTCCAACCCAGACCAACGACGGAACAGGACCAAAACCAGCGTCCCACCCCATGCCCCTCACCCAGACCAGCAGCTGAACCGGACCAGAACCACAACCCCTCCCCACCCAGCATAACAGCAGAGCCAGACCGAGCCCCTCCTGCACAGCTACGCCGCAGCCCTGGCCAGACCAGCAGTCCTGAGTGGTTTGGAGCTGGGAGAAATCCGGCAGCTCCTGAACCTCATCTGCACCCGGCTTATGAGCTGAACTTCCATCACCCACAGCAGCAGACAAAAACCCAGCACAATACTTGTTTCTGTTGATGATGTAAATGTCCGACACTAATTTGATACAGTTCCAGAAAACAATAACAAATTGCAAAGATAATTCAAACGATAACAATGAGATCTCTAACGATAAGTATGTGGAACATTCAGGGTCTGGGCTCGTCAGCATTTGGGCTGAAGAGCACTGATCCTGAATTTATCAAGGATGTAAAGGAGACAGACATCATGATCCTACAGGAGACATGGTGTCGGGGAGACTTGGCTATCCACTGTCCCCCAGGCTACAAGGAGATCATGGTGCCCTCTGTCAAAAAAACCCAAATCACCCGGGGCAGAGACTCTGGGGGGATCATTGTGTGGTACAGAGCGGAGCTCAGTCACTCCATACAACTAGTAAAGAAAGAAGAGTCATGAGTTTGGCTTAAAATCAAAAGAAATACCATCTGTACAGAAAATGAGGTCTTCCTGTGTGCTGTCTACATCCCGCCCTCAGAATCCCCCTACTACAGGGAGGGAATTCTCCCCAGTCTCCACACAGAGATCGGTCACTTCTAGGGCCAGGGAAACGTGCTGCTCTGTGGTGACCTCGATGCACGAACAGGCACACTGGCAGACTACACCAGGGAAACACTCACATATTCTGACAATTCCCTCTGTACCACACACCGGTCACCTCACACAGGTGCAGCCATGACACCACGGCCAACAGCACCGGGCGCGAGCTGCTCCAGCTCTGTCAAGGGCTGGGCCTGTACATCGTCAACGGCAGGACTAGAGGGGACTCTCTAGGCAGGTTCACCTACAGCTCAGCTCTGGGCAGCAGTGTGGTGGACTACGCCATCACCGACCTGGACCCCTCCTGTATCAGTGCCTTCACTGTCAGGCCACAAACTCCCCTCTCCGACCACAGCCAGATCACACTCTACATGAAGAGAGCACACCAGCACAGAGACACACTGACACAGCCCAGCCAGCTGTATGACCTCAACCAGGCATACAGATGGGACACAGACAGCCTAGACAGATACCAAACTGCACTGGGCCATGACGAAATTCAGACACTGATGGACACATTCCTAAACACTCCGTATCAAACCAACAAATTAGGCATCAACTTGGCCACACATCTATAAGAGTGGAGATAAACTCGATCCCAACAACTACCGGGGCATCTGTGTGAACAGTAACCTGGGGAAGTTATTCTGCAGTATCCTAAATACATGAATACTGGCCTTCCTTACCGAACAAGGTGTCCTGAGCAAGAGTCAGATTGGTGTCACGCCCTCTGCAGCCAGAGGGCGCTCCTTCTCTGTCCTGTCCCTAGTTTCCGGTCTGCTGTCCTTCCTGTCCCTCTCTTTCCCTTGGGCTATATATTTCCGGGTCTTGCTCTCTGTCCTCGCTCAGCATTGATGTTCGGATGTCCTGAGACCCGCCTAGCACCAGGGCGCCCCACGTCCGCTCCCTGAGGGCATAGGTTTCTATACGGCATTCCTGAACTCTTTGCACTATGAGCCCGGGCCTTTTTCCCGTCTCGCCCGCTACGCATATGGGTCTTTTTCCGCTCTCCTGCTCCCCACGGTTAGTCCCTTTGGACGTCCGTGACAATTGGCTTCTCCAGATCACCACACATCTGATCACATTTACACCCTACACACACTGATAAACAAACACGTCCACCAAAAACACAAAGGAAAATTTTTTGCCTGCTTTGTCGATTTCAAAAAAGCATTTGACTCGATTGGGCATGAGAGATTGTTTTACAAACTACTCCAAAGTGGCATAGGGGGCAAAGTGTACGACATAATTAAATCAATATATTCAGAGAGCAAATGTGCAGTGAAAATTGGAAACAAAAGAACTAAATTCTTCACCCAAGGCCGCGGGGTGAGACAGGGATGCAGCCTGAGCCCAACACTGTTCAATATCTATATCAGTGAATTAGCAGGAATGTTGGAGCAGTCTGCAGCTCCTGGTCTCACACTACACGACACAGAAATCAAGTTCCTGCTCTATGCAGATGTCCTGGTCCTGCTGTCACCCACAGAACAGGGGCTGCAGCAGAACCTGGCACTGCTGGAGCAGTACTGTCAGACCTGGGCACTGACAGTCAATCTGGACAAGACCAGAGTTATGGTTTTCCAGAAGAAAGCCAGACCTCAGGGAAACAGGTACAAATTCACACTGAACAACAACACATTGGAGCACACATCCAGCTACACATATCGGTCTCACCATCAGCTCTTCCGGGAGTTTTGACCTGGCAGTGAAGGCACTGAGGGAGAAGGCACTCAGGGCTTTCTATGCAATAAGAAGGAGGCTCTTCAACATCAACCCACCAACAAGAATCTGGCTCCAAATATTTGAAAGTGTAATCCAACCCATTGCCCTATACGGCAGTGAAGTGTGGGGTCCCCTCACAGACCAGGATTACACCAAATGGGACAAACACCCCACAGAAACTCTGCACATGGAGGTCTGTAGAAACATCCTCCGTGTGCAGAGAAAAACTTCTAACAACGGGTGCAGGGCTGAATTAGGCCAGTACCCACTATTGATAAACATACAGAAAAGAATATTAAAGAATTGGCTACACCTAAAAAACAGCGACCAAAATTCCTACCACCACAAAGCCCTGCTGAGCCAAGAGCTGAGCCCAAAACAGAGCCCCCTGAGCCAGCCGGTCCTGATGCTCACCGACCTGAGCCACACCAACCCTAACCAGCCTCAGGACAGCACTGCTAGAGCACCACAACCCAGACTCAACCACATCACAGCACAGATCAAACAGCAATATCTCACACACTGGGACACACACACACAAACACAACATAAACTGGAATGCTACAGAACCCTAAACAGACAATACACAGTAGCTGAATATTTGACCAAAATAAAAAATAACAAACAGAAACAGACCCTGACGAAGTACAGGCTCAGTGACCACAGCCTGGCCATAGAAACTGGGCGACACAGGCAGACCTGGCTGCCCAGAGAGGACAGGCTGTGCTCCCACTGCCAGCGGGGAGAAATAGAGACAGGGGTACACTTCCTACTGCACTGTGACAGATACTCTGGGATTAGAGAAACATTTTTCCCGAAATTCAGAAATCTAATCCCAGATTTCCCACACCTGCCAGAGTCACAACGGGTCCCAATCCTACTGGGAGAGGGAGGAGTGAACTCAGTTGATCTGGCAGCCCAGTATGTGATCTCCTGTCTGTAATATGTCTGTAGATTTTATTTTACTTTTATTTAGTTTTTTTGTTTTGTTTAATGTGAATATCATTACTTTTATTTGCTTTGGCAACACTGATTGTACCCATAGGTCATGCTAATAAAGCACCTTGAATTGTATTGAATTGTGAGAGAAAGAGAGAGAGAGAGAGAGAGAGAGAGAGAGAGCCCGCCCTGACCACTTCCACTCCTGTCCTGCCCCTCAATGTGTACCCCAGCTGGGCGCTCTTCGGCCTCTGCCTGGGGCGAATGCGCTACACTATCATTATTAATTTATTTAATTTAATCAAATTCTAAAAAGTATGCATTTTTTTAATGCGATATCAAGCGTAAGTATTCAAAGAAATGGATAAAATATTATAACTTGTAACTAAATATATTAACTTAATATAGTCAGAAGGGGCACGTAAAAGCATTTCCAAAATAACCACAGTATGTAACTGGCAAACTTATGTCTTTCAGCTACTACAGTAGCGTATGAGTAGTATAGCAACATTAAGCGAAGTGACAAGCAGCTGAAACACCTGCTTTGTTATTTCTTTGTGGTTAACTGTAATTCCTTGAAAATTCTTCCACAATTTTAGAGGGTACTTTTTTAATTGTAAATCGCCTCCAGTAATCTCCAAGTTTGACAAATGTAAGATTATTAGAGGTTTTTATTAATTTTACAGCACCTTTCTTCCATTTATACTACTGTAAAAATAGTCATTGCTATATTTTTTCATATAAATTTTTTTTCTGTTCAATTAAAAATGTTTTAAGATGCAAGCTTTAAAGGAGCTATATCTGATATTTGTAATTAAATCAAATCCTTTATTATATTTACATTCAATCAGTTTTTTATACTATAACCAGGGACAAAAAACATATTTTTTGCACCATCAAAAGTGGTGAAACATACAATGTTAAGACAGTCAGCCAATAGCAAATTACTCTTCTTCATTCAGTTTTAAGTCTTTATTGATATTGTTGGTCTGGGTGGATCACCTCTAGAAAAACTGCAGTGCAGAACTGGATGGGGAAAATTTGTGCCTCTCCAAAGGTAGATGGAATCTATTGCACAGACTCTCAGCTAATAGAACATCACCTTGTGTTTGTCAGATAAGTGTCTCTGTCAAAACTGCTGGGGTTTATAGAGCACCTCCTATTCCCAGACTGGAACCATGCAGTGATGGACAGGGAGTGGTCTCACTCCCCTCCCGACCAAACAAAAATGTGTGCCTCTCCAAAAATACCTCAAATCTATTCTACAGACCCACGGCTAACAGTGAATAACTTTTTTTTTTCAGATATGTGTCTTTGCTAATCTTGCTGGGGCTGATAAGACCACCTGCTGGTCCCAGACTGAGACCGTGCTGTGATGGACAGGGAGTGGTCTAACTCCCCTCCCAACCAAAAACAAAATTGCGTCTCTCCAAAAATACCTCAGATCTACTCTACAGACCCACAGCTAATAGAAACCACCTTGTTTTTGTCATATAAGTGTCTTTGCTATAGTTGCTATGGTTTATAAGACCACTTGCTGTTCCCAGACTGGGACTGTGCAGTGATGGACAGGGAGTGTTCTCACTCCCCTCCCGACCAAACAAACATTTGTGCCTCTTCAAAAATACCTCAAATCTATTCTACAGACCATCACCTAATAGTACATAACCATGGTTTTGTCATATAAGTGCCTTTGCTAAAGTTGCTGGGGTTTATAAGACAACTTGTTGTTCCCAGACTGGGATCGTGCAGTGGTGGACAGGGAAAAGTGTAAACAACAATCGTGATCCCAACCAAAGTAATGCTGTCACTGAAGATCATAGTATTGTGACCAAAACCATAGCTGTGACACGGAGTAACCATACAATAAAATAAAGGTTTTTAGGCATTGAGTGGATGACTGGCAATGTTTTGAAAGTGTAACACATCTGTAAATCACCCAACGGCCCAAAAAAACAAAGGTGGAGCGTGAAGTTTGCAATGAGTGGTTAAACTTTGTTTGTGTAGGTATTACACAGAATGCCAAAGATACTGAATCTGTAGGGTTTCTGTGTTGCTCAGAAAATTGTGATGTTAAAGCCACGGCATTCGAAACTGGGTTCAGTTTCATGAACAAATGTGAAGCAATCAGCAGTGTAATATCAGTATATGTCTTCAGTGTCATAGTTAATTCCACGGGATTAGAAGACCTGTCTGTTCATATTTATGACACCTGCATTTTCATGGGTAGTAGATACAGTAACACACTTGTCACACAGTCTATTTCCAATCTCAGAAGTCGAGTGTCACAACTGAACACTAGCAGTATCCCCACTGTTACTGGTGCTAAGGACTCTGATGTTGATTTTGGTTGCATAGAGAATGTGAATTCTCAATTTCTTCACCATTTAAAAAAAAAATACATAAAGGCAATGGTGTATATAAACAGACAGGAGAACAAAGGGCTATTTTGCTTATTTTGGTTCAAAATAAATTTCCTGTCATCAATCCCAATATGGACGGACATACTAATGGGCAGATTTCAGCAATACCACAAAAATGGACCGACTACATCGATTTCTGAGGTTAAGTTCTAAATGAATGTGTGGAAAGGTTAGGAACTCTTTACAAAGCACAAGAAAGGGAATTCTGTGATAAGACTGAATTTGTCTAGAATTAGTAAGTCTCCTGCCCTTGTGGAAGAGGAGGAATGGAATAAGAAAAGAAAATTCCACATTCATCTCAGGCATTCATTCCAAAAAACCCCCATCAAGACTATCAAACATTTTTAGTCTAAATGATAAATGCAAAATTGATGGTCATCCAAATGATCACAACAAGCCACTTATCATTTAATTCTCAAAACAGGTAAAACAACTAAACAAGTGCTGGTTTAATTCTGTCATGTAGTGTGTTGATAATATGAATGCAATATAGACCAAAATAAATATGGAATTCTATTCTAAAGGTTTTAAGATTATGCATGGCTGTTAACTGAATTTGGTCAAACCTGCGATCAACAATCCTAGCAGCTACTTTTCAAAAGCATGTGTTAGATGAGATATGCAAAGTGATATCTTCAATAGATTTCAAGAGAGAAATGTACCCAGCCAATTTAATAATTCCCCTTAGGTCCTAGGTTGTTTGTGGCTTAGTAAACAGTACCTTTATTACTTCCCATGTAGACTTTTGCTAGAACTGTAGTTTCTTGCATACCGAAATACGTAAAGTCAGTCATTTTTTGGTTGCACAGATAGCTATGTTTTTCATGAGTCTTTGCTAGAGAACATAGTCACACAGAATTGCTCAAAGTGTAAGCAAACAGTGGTCTGGAAGCAATGATTTAGCTCTTCTCCACAAACCATTGTGATTCAGATTCCCAGAACACATTCCACTGAGAACTGCAATTGGAATTGGAAGGTGTTAGTAAAGTGCAATGTACTATTACATTACACGCCAGCAGCCATATCACCCTGCAACTCACAACTGGCAACCCACTGAAGCTAAGCAGGTGTGAGCCTGGTCAGTACCTGGATGAGAGACCTCCTGGGAAAAACTAAGGTTGCTGCTGGAAGAGGTGTTAGTGGGGCCAGCAGGGGGTGCTCACCCTGTGGTCCATGTGGGTCCTAATGCCCCAGTATAGTGATGGGGACACTATACTGTAAACAGGCGCCGTCCTTCGGATGAGACGTAAAACCGAGGTCCTGACTCTCTGTGGTCATTAAAAATCCCAGGGCGCTTCTCGAAAAGAGTAGGGGTGTAACCCCGGTGTCCTGGCCAAATTTCCAATTGGCCCTTACCAATCATGGCCTCCTAATAATCCCCTTCTATGAATTGGCTACATTACTCTGCTCTCCTCCCCACTGATAGCTGATGTGTGGTGAGCGTTCTGGCGCACTATGGCTGCCGTCGCATCATCCAGGTGGATGCTGCACATTGGTGGTGGTGGAGGGGAGTCCCCATTACCTGTAAAGCGCTTTGAGTGGAGTGTCCAGAAAAGCGCTATATAAGTGTAAGCAATTATTATAATTATAATTAATTATTAAATCAACAATATGCCATGAAGGAAAGTCTATAAGCAGAGGTAGACATTATTGAGTGGTACTTTCATGCATTGGACAGAAATGTAGAATTAAAGCAAATGATCAAAACATCACAACATAGCCAAAACATAGCATAGACTAAACTAATGTTGTGTTTGTTTTCTGGAAATAAAGGTGGAGTCAGACAGAGACATATGTTGGTCAAACCATGTACTCACAGTTGAGAATGACAATACTCATGAAACTCAGAAAAACGTGGAGCCACTGATCAGGTACATATCAACTCTACTGCATAGTTAAGAGGCACTGAAAAAGTATTTGAAAAGTTTGCAATCAGTGACAAAGAAACAGACAGCATTACCTGTAACAATACACAAGACTTTCAAGACCCTTCTGGGATCTAAAGCTATTCAGATTTCCAAAAATACCCATAAATTCCGAACTAGGTAAAATCTATCATCAAAATTTTTTTAAAAAGAAATAAAGTTATAATGATGTATTCCTGCTTGACTAAGACATTGTATGACTTTAAAAACAAGTTTAAATTGTTAATCACCCTTTTGCACACATAAAAAGTGGTTATTTTTCTTCCTCGTGATCAGCTTAGAATCTTTATGTACTTTTTTACTATTACATTTTACTATTACTAATCAATATTAAGTTTAGCAATGGCATTGTTCAAATATACATTAAATCTGACTATCAGACAATGTTAAATACAAAATTAAAGAAAAAAAATAGGGTAAAATAAATTAAAAATATTTTGCTAGCAATGTTAACTGTTGTAAATATAAAATGTATTAACTAATGAATAGGGTTGTTAACAGTTGTTAGCATGCTTTTTGTATATTCCCCCCCCCCCCCCATAAATACAGTACAACAATAGTACCAGATGTCTCAGTGGCTTTCAAAATTAAAAAAAAAAAGATTTTAGAGCCATTATGCCAGGCCCAACAAGGTGTTGAAACGGGCTTGGTGAAAATTAGTAAATGAGCTAAGATATGCAGCAATCAAGACTTTATTCGATGACAGCACTGAAGAGGATCAACAGAGCTGAGACTGAGAAAACAGCTCAGGCAGAGCAGAGACTGAAGACTGAAGTCTGAGGAGCTGAAGACTGAGATACTTTAGAAAACCTGAAACTGAGACAAACTCACGGCAGGGCTAGTGACTCAATGTCTGATTATGTTCCCTAATTGGCCTGATAGGCCCGGCCTGATCTCGCTGAGGATGGCCCCAGTGAGTCTCCAGCATGTGAGGAATGCGCATTGGCAATTGGTGAAGCTAATTCAGCAGCGCTGGAGAATAACAGTGCCCCCTCCTGAAGGGGCGACCTCCAGGCGCTGGACCAAGCCTTCTGGGGAACCTCGCATGGTATGCCCGGATTAGTCGTGGAGCTGTCAACTGTCTCGCTGGGACCCAGGACCGATCTTCAGCTCCATGCCCCTGCCAATGAACAAGGTATTGTAAACTTCCTTGGACCCATCTGGAGTCAAGAATCCTCTGCTGCCGAGGTTCTTTCAAATCCTCCAGATGGAGAGTGGGTGACTCACCAGGTATCAGTCACTGGTGTGGGTGCAGTTTCAGCAGAGAGACGTGGAATGCTTTCGAGCTCTTTGAGCTGAGACTCCTGGGGAGCGCAAGGCGGTAAGTGACAGAATTCACCTGCTCTGAGATTCTAAATGGGCCGATGTACCGAGGTGCCAGTTTCTTAGAGGGTACCCGCAGTCGGAGATGTTTAGTGGAGAGCCGGACCTGCTGCCCGACCCGGAGTGGAGGATGTTGTCTTTGGCGTCGATTAGCAGTGGCTTCCTGAAGTCAGGTGGCCCTCTGAAGATTTGCCCGCACAAGTCTCCAGTCTCCTTCCAGATCTCTGGCCCTTAGGTCTGCAGCTGGTACTCTAGAGCTGTGGGAAGAGATCTGAAGGAGAGGTGGTTTAAACCCATATTGGCATTCAAAGGGTGAAAATCCTGTGGTCGTGTTCACCAGGATGTTGCACAAGAACTCAGCCCAGGGCTGCTGTGACACCCAATCATCCTGGAATGTTGATACGTGGCACCTGAGGTAGGTTTCCAAGTCCTGGTTCGCCTGTTAGTCTGCGGGTGGTATCCGGAGGACAGGTCAGTCCCGATTCCCAGTCTTCGGCAGAAGGCTCGCCAGAATTTGGAGATAAACTGGGGCCCTCCGTCCGAGATGACATTCTTAGGAAATCCTTGTAGCTGGAAGATCTCCTTCATAAAAAATGTCCGCCATCCGAGAAGCGGTCGGCAGACGGGGCAGTGGGATAAAATAAGCTGCCTTGGAGAATCGATCCACTACTGTTAGGACGACTGACTGTCTTTGGGATCTAGGGAGGCCTGTGATGAAATCCACAGATAGAAATTCCCACGGCTGCTCCAGGGGCGGGAGGGATTGGAGGAGTCCAGCTGGGGCTTCCCTGGGGTCCTTTGACATCTGGCAGGGAGTGCAGTTGGAGATGAGAGTCTCCACGTCTGTGCGCATTGAAGGCCACCAGAACTTCCGTTGGTGGAGTTCCACCGTCCGTTTGACCCCAGGGTGTCCAGCCACCCTAGATGAGTGCCCCCATTTCAGTACCTCCATCCTACCCTGTGAAGGTACAAAACACTTTACCTGGCGGAGTTTCAGGAGGAGGGGCGTTGCCACGGAGTGGCACACAGACAGTCCTTTCAATGTCTAGGAGGGTAATGCCAATGATGGTTTTGGGTTGCTCTGGAAGGCGTTTAGGTAGAAACATTCGAGACAGGGCATCTGCTTTTCCATTCTTACTCCAAGGTCTGTAGGAAATTAAGAAATCAAAACGCGAGAAGAGTGCCCAGCATGCCCGTCACAGACTTAGCCTCTTGGCTTGGCGAATATACTCAAGATTCTTATGGTCTGTGAACACGAGGAAGGGGTATTTAGCACCTACCAGTAGATGCTGTTACGATCCCTGCCTCCCGGCAACGGAGGAGGCAGAAGTAGGCGTAGCCCCTATCCATCAGTGCACCTATTAGTTCTCCCATTCACCACCACACCCCCGTCTCATCCTACTTAAAAACCTGCCCTTCCCTACCTCGTTGCTCAGTATTGGTTTTTCCTTTCGAGCTTCCCGGTTGCGCTACTCCTACTTCTACCCCGTGTTCGTCTTGGCTTTCGGATTGCGGCTTTTCCCTTTGGACTTCGGCTTTTCGGATCTCGGTTTGGCTTGGTTTCTTTCACTCTGTTTCGGATCACTGGCTACCCCTGGATTATTGGATTGCTCTACTGACTACGACTTCGGATCACACTTCGACTTCGGTACTCGTTCCCTTTCGGATATCTGGCTTCCCCTGGACTCTCGGCTCGTTCCTAGGATTACGGCTTGGCTTTGTTCGCTCCTGCAAGTGGGTTCACTCACTGGTTCGGTCCCTCGTACCGAATCCCTAACAGAATACTGAGCCATTTAACATGGACCCAGCGGAGCAAGAGGAGATTCGCTCGGCTCTGGATCAGCACGGACAAGCCTTACTCCAGCTCCAGACTTCTGTCCAACAGATCTCTGCGCACCTGTCTGCAATGCCGCCCATCGGCAATCGAGGAAGCAACGCTGGAGCTGCCGCTGCGGCTCCGCCCCCGCCAGCTCCTACACCTGTCCCTCGGCCTCTTCCACTAACTCCATCTGACAGGTTTGACAGCAACCCTACGAAATGTCGGGGCTTCTTAGCACAGTGTGCGCTGGTTTTCAGGCTCCATCCGGAAACTTTTTTTTCTCCTCAGGACAAGATCGCCTTCATAGTTTCACTGCTAACCGGCCGCGCTTTGGATTGGGCTACTGCTCTGCTTGATCGCGAGGCTCCTGAAATTCAGGATTATGATCTCTTTTTAGGAAAATTTAAGGGTTTTTTTTGTCATCCTGTAGTTGGTCAAGACTCTGCCTTCCGCCTCTCCTCCATCCGCCAGGGCCGCCGGTCTGTACAAGACTATGCTATAGATTTTCAAGTAGCAGCAGCGGAGACTCACTGGAACAACGAGGTCCTTATTTTTCTTTTCCGTCAAGGACTCAGTGAAGAAATAAAGGATCATCTGGTAAATATGCCGCAATTGGGCAGTACCTTGGAGGAAGTAATTTCACAAGTGTTGGAATTGGATATCAGAATTCGTCAAAGGAGTGCTGAAAGATCTCGGACCCCAATATTAAAGGCTCCTCGGCTATCTCCTGTCAGATCTTTCGACTCAGATCAACC
Organism: Lepisosteus platostomus; assembly: GCF_059453375.1. Taxonomy (NCBI): domain Eukaryota; kingdom Metazoa; phylum Chordata; class Actinopteri; order Semionotiformes; family Lepisosteidae; genus Lepisosteus; species Lepisosteus platostomus. Next base: position 35,317,322 of record NC_142612.1, read on the forward strand.
TATGGAAGTAGCCCGCACCCAGTTAACCCCTGAAGAACGAGAGAGGCGCCAACGAGAGGGTCGCTGCATGTACTGTGGGAAATTAGGACACTTTAAAGCGGCCTGCCCTGCCTCATACTCGTCCTTGAGGTGCAGCTCACCTTCTCAAGTTCCTAAGGTGAGTGAGATTTCTCAATCCCCTCAGTTTTCCTCTGGATTTTTTATTCGTTCTACACTATTCTGGGGTAATGAAAGGAGACCTCTTCTAGCTTTTATAGACTCAGGGGCGGCAGGAAACTTTATTGACGCCTCCATCGCTCGAACTTGGAAATTACCCTTGACCCCGGTGACTACACCACTTCGTGTTCAATCGATCGACGGCTCCCCCGTATCTCCAGGACTTATTAGATGGCAAACTGAAATTATAAGATTGCAGATTGGCGCCACCCATGTGGAAGACATCTGGTTTTATCTCCTTGAGACCCCAACACATCCATAGCCAGCAGCCATATCACCCTGCAACTCACAACTGGCAACCCACTGAAGCTAAGCAGGCGTGAGCCTGGTCAGTACCTGGATGGGAGACCTCCTGGGAAAAACTAAGGTTGCTGCTGGAAGAGGTGTTAGTGGGGCCAGTGGGGGGCGCTCACCCTGCGGTCCATGTGGGTCCTAATGCCCCAGTATAGTGACGGGGACACTATACTGTAAACAGGCGCCGTCCTTCGGATGAGACGTAAAACCGAGGTCCTGACTCTCTGTGGTCATTAAAAATCCCAGGGCGCTTCTCAAAAAGAGTAGGGGTGTAACCCCGGTGTCCTGGCCAAATTTCCAATTGGCCCTTACTAATCATGGCCTCCTAATAATCCCCCTCTATGAATTGGCTACATTACTCTGCTCTCCTCCCCACTGATAGCTGATGTGTGGTGAGCGTTCTGGCGCACTATGGCTGCCGTCGCATCATCCAGGTGGATGCTGCACATTGGTGGTGGGGAGGGGGGTCCCCATTACCTGTAAAGCGCTTTGAGTGGAGTGTCCAGAAAAAGCGCTATATAAGTGTAAGCAATTATTATTATTATTAATTATCCTCTGGTATTAGGCTTCCCTTGGCTACAACAGCATGACCCTAACATTTCTTGGTCCCGAAAAGAAATTTTAGCTTGGGGACCCAGATGTATTAAAGATTGCTGTCGTCTACCAGTACGAATTGCACTCACAGCGACGTCCCCTTCAGGGGTTCCTACCATACCCCCTCAATATTCCAATCTACAGGAAGCCTTTAATGAGCAGGAGGCCTTGACCCTCCCACCTCATCGACCTTATGATTGTGCCATTGACCTTTTGCCAGGTACTATCCCTCCTAAAGGTCGTATTTTTCCGCTCTCCAATTCTGAGTCTGAGGCCCTGAAAGTCTACATACAGGACTCTCTGAAAGCTGGACTTATACGTCCATCCACTTCACCAGCATGTGCCAGTTTTTTTTTCGTGGAAAAGAAGGATGGTGGGCTTCGTCCCTGCATCGACTATCGTGGTCTCAATGAGATCACAATCAAGAATCGGTACCCTTTGCCTCTAATTCCAGCAGCACTTGAGTCGGTGCATGGAGCCAAAGTCTTCACCAAACTGGATTTACAAGGGGCCTATAATCTAATCCGCATTCGGGAAGGGGACGAGTGGAAGACGGCTTTCATGACTACCCATGGGCATTACGAATATTTGGTCATGCCCTTTGGTTTGGTTAATGCCCCAGCGGTGTTTCAGTCTTTTATTAATGACATCTTTCGTGATCTACTACAAAGATTTGTCTTGGTCTATCTAGATGACATTCTAATTTTTTCTGATTCCTTCCAGGATCATGTTCTCCATGTCAGAGAAGTACTCTCCCGGCTCATCAAGAATAAACTATATGTCAAACTGGAGAAGTGTACCTTCCATACTTCGAGGATTCATTTTATAGGTTACGTCATCTCTCCAGAGGGTGTGGAAATGGATTCGAGTAAAGTCTCGGCGATTACTGATTGGCCCACACCCAAGAACCTCAAACACATTCAACGATTTCTCAGCTTTGCTAATTTTTACAGGAAGTTTATTCGAAACTTCAGCTCGGTGGTCACTCCCATAACCTCCTTGACCCGTAAAGGACCAAGACAAGGCAAATGGACCCCTCAAGCCGAAGAAGCATTTCAGCGTCTGAAACACCTGTTCACAACAGCCCCCATCCTAAAACACCCTGATCCAACTTTGCCTTTTGTAGTCGAAGTGGATGCTTCTGGCCATGGTGTGGGGGCTGTTCTCTCTCAACGTCATGGAGAAAAACAGATTCTTCATCCCTGTGCCTTCTTCTCTAAGAAGTTATCCCCTGCCCAAATGAACTATGACGTGGGTAACCGTGAGCTCTTGGCCATTAAGCTGGCATTGGAGGAATGGAGGCACTGGTTAAAGGGTGCTCATCACCCTTTTTTGATTTACACAGATCACAAAAACCTGGAGTACCTGCAGTCGGCCAAACGTCTTTGTCCTCGCCAGGCTAGGTGGTCCCTTTTTTTTTCCAGGTTTAATTTCTTGATCACCTACACTCCAGGTTCTAAGAACGTCAAAGCAGACGCCCTTTCACGAATCCATGACCCCCCTGAGGCCGAATTGACCCCAGAACCCATCATTCCGTCTGGTAAGTTCCTGGCTGCGGTAAGATGGGACATTGAGGTGATTGTCCGACGAGCCTTGGTTGGGCAGACGGTACCTCCTCAGTGTCCTCAGGACAAGTTATTTGTCTCTCATCCCGTCCGATCGGCAGTTTTACAATGGGGTCATGAGTCCCGCTTCGCTGGACACCCTGGAGTCCACCGTACCTTGGATTTCATCTCCAGAGACTTCTGGTGGCCAACTATGGCTAAGGATATCAAGGAGTATGTCCAGGCCTGCTCTATCTGTTCCCAAATGAAGTCTTCCCGAATGAGGGCAGCGGGCCTACTTCAACCCTTACCCATCCCGGATCGTCCTTGGACCCACCTCTCAGTAGATTTTATTACTGACCTTCCACCCAGCCATGGACACACGACTATTATGGTAGTGGTAGACCGTTTCTCCAAATCTGCTAATTTTATTCCCCTACCATCTTTACCTACAGCTCGAGAACTAGCAGAATTGTTTGTACAGCATATCTTCCGACTGCATGTCATCCCTAAGGATATTGTTTCAGATAGGGGCCCTCAGTTTGTCTCACGATTTTGGAGGGCCTTCTGTAAGTCACTGGGCGCCTCAGTCTCACTTTCCTCAGCTTACCACCCTCAGGCCAACGGTCAGACAGAACGCATAAATCAGAAACTGCTGACCTATTTACGGACTTATATCTCCTCTACCCATGATAATTGGGTGTCCTTGCTCACATGGGCAGAGTATGCACACAACTCATTGTATACTACATCTACTGGCATGTCTCCCTTTAAGTGTGCCTTAGGTTATCAGCCTCCTCTGATCCCTGACTCCCACCCCAACACAGAGGTACCTTCGGTTCAGGACTACATCTCTAACCTGAAGACCTTCTGGAGGAAGGCCAAAGCCACCCTTCTTCGCACATGTACATAAACATGTTTCTGCAAGTTTGGTCACCCCCATGCAACTTATGGGGCAGTAACAGCACCCTTTTCAAAACGTGTTTTTCAGCCAGAAATAAACGCGTTTTTTCAGACCGCTGAATCCCTATGTAGCTGCAAGGCTCAGAAGAGCCCACACACTCAGCTCTTAACCCCAGTGTGCAGAAAGTGTCAAAACGTGTTTTTCAGCAGAAATAAACATGTTTCTGCAAGTTTGGTCACACCCATGCAACTTATGGGGCAGTAACAGCACCCTTTTCAAAACGTGTTTTTCAGCTCGAAATAAACGCGTTTTTTCAGACCGCTGAATCCATATGTAACTGCAAGGCTCAGAAGAGCCCACACACTCAGCTCTTAACCCCAGTGTGCAGAAAGTGTCAAAACGTGTTTTTCAGCAGAAATAAACATGTTTCTGCAAGTTTGGTCACCCCCATGCAACTTATGGGGCAGCAAAAGCACACTTTTCAAAACGTGTTTTTCAGCCCGAAATAAACGCGTTTTTTCAGACCGCTGAATCCCTATGTAGCTGCAAGGCTCAGAAGAGCCCACACACTCAGCTCTTAACCCCAGTGTGCAGAAAGTGTCAAAACGTGTTTTTCAGCAGAAATAAACATGTTTCTGCAAGTTTGGTCACACCCATGCAACTTATGGGGCAGTAACAGCACCCTTTTCAAAACGTGTTTTTCAGCTCGAAATAAACGCGTTTTTTCAGACCGCTGAATCCATATGTAACTGCAAGGCTCAGAAGAGCCCACACACTCAGCTCTTAACCCCAGTGTGCAGAAAGTGTCAAAACGTGTTTTTCAGCAGAAATAAACATGTTTCTGCAAGTTTGGTCACCCCCATGCAACTTATGGGGCAGTAACAGCACCCTTTTCAAAACGTGTTTTTCAGCTCGAAATAAACGCGTTTTTTCAGACCGCTGAATCCCAAAGTAACTGCAAGACTCAGAAGAGCCCACACACTCAGCTCTTAACCCCAGTGTGCAGAAAGTGTCAAAACGTGTTTTTCAGCAGAAATAAACATGTTTCTGCAAGTTTGGTCACCCCCATGCAACTTATGGGGCAGTAACAGCACCCTTTTCAAAACGTGTTGTTCAGCACGACATAAACGCGTTTTTTCAGACCGCTGAATCCCTATGTAACTGCAAGGCTCAGAAGAGCCCACACACTCAGCTCTTAACCCCAGTGTGCAGAAAGTGTCAAAACGTGTTTTTCAGCAGAAATAAACATGTTTCTGCAAGTTTGGTCACCCCCATGCAACTTATGGGGCAGTAACAGCACCCTTTTCAAAACGTGTTTTACAGCTCGAAATAAACGCGTTTTTTCAGACCGCTGAATCCCTATGTAACTGCAAGGCTCAGAAAAGCCCACACACTCAGCTCTTAATCCCAGTGTGCAGAAAGTGTCAAAACGTGTTTTTCAGCAGAAATAAACATGTTTCTGCAAGTTTGGTTACCCCCATGCAACTTATGGGGCAGTAACAGCACCCTTTTCAAAACGTGTTTTTCAGCCCGAAATAAACGCGTTTTTTCAGACCGCTGAAGAGCCCACACACTCAGTTCTTAACCCCAGTGTGCAGAAAGTGTCAAAACGTGTTTTTCAGCAGAAATAAACATGTTTCTGCAAGTTTGGTCACCCCCATGCAACTTATGGGGCAATAACAGCACACTTTTCAAAACGTGTTTTTCAGCCCGAAATAAACGCGTTTTTTCAGACCGCTGTATCCCTATGTAACTGCAAGGCTCAGAAGAGCCCACACACTCAGCTCTTAACCCCAGTGTGCAGAAAGTGTCAAAACGTGTTTTTCAGCAGAAAAAAACATGTTTCTGCAAGTTTGGTCACCCCCATGCAACTTATGGGGCAGCAACAGCACCCTTTTCAAAACGTGTTGTTCAGCACGAAATAAACGCGTTTTTTCAGACCGCTGAATCCCTATGTAACTGCAAGGCTCAGAAGAGCCCACACACTCAGCTCTTAACCCCAGTGTGCAGAAAGTGTCAAAACGTGTTTTTCAGCAGAAATAAACATGTTTCTGCAAGTTTGGTCACCCCCATCCAACTTATGGGGCAGCAAAGGCACACTTTTCAAAACGTGTTTTTCAGCACGAAATAAACGCGTTTTTTCAGACCGCTGAATCCCTATGTAGCTGCAAGGCTCAGAAGAGCCCACACACTCAGCTCTTAACCCCAGTGTGCAGAAAGTGTCAAAACGTGTTTTTCAGCAGAAATAAACATGTTTCTGCAAGTTTGGTCACCCACATGCAACTTATGGGGCAGTAACAGCACAATTTTCAAAACGTGTTTTGCAGCCCGAAATAATCGCGTTTTTTCAGACCGCTGAATCCCTATGTAGCTGCAAGGCTCAGAAGAGCCCACACACTCAGCTCTTAACCCCAGTGTGCAGAAAGTGTGAAAACGTGTTTTTCAGCAGAAATAAACATGTTTCTGCAAGTTTGGTCACCCCCATGCAACTTATGGGGCAGTAACAGCACACTTTTCAAAACGTGTTTTTCAGCCCGAAATAAACGCGTTTTTTCAGACCGCTGAAGAGCCCACACACTCAGTTCTTAACCACAGTGTGCAGAAAGTATCAAAACGTGTTTTTCAGAAGAAATAAACATGTTTCTGAAAGTTTGGTCACCCCCATGCAACTTATGGGGCAGTAACAGCACACTTTTCAAAACGTGTTTTTCAGCCCGAAATAAACGCGTTTTTTCAGACCGCTGTATCCCTATGTAACTGCAAGGCTCAGAAGAGCCCACACACTCAGCTCTTAACCCCAGTGTGCAGAAAGTGTCAAAACGTGTTTTTCAGCAGAAAAAAACATGTTTCTGCAAGTTTGGTCACCCCCATGCAACTTATGGGGCAGTAACAGCACTCTTTTCAAAACGTGTTTTTCAGCTCGAAATAAACGCGAATTTTCAGACCGCTGAATCCCAATGTAGCTGCAAGGCTCAGAAGAGCCCACACACTCAGCTCTTAACCCCAGTGTGCAGAAAGTGTCAAAACGTGTTTTTCAGCAGAAATAAACATGTTTCTGCAAGTTTGGTCACCCACATGCAACTTATGGGGCAGTAACAGTACCCTTTTCAAAACGTGTTTTTCAGCTCGAAATAAACGCGTTTTTTCAGACCGCTGAATACCTATGTAACTGCAAGGCTCTGAAGAGCCCACACACTCAGCTCTTAACCCCAGTGTGCAGAAAGTGTCAAAACGTGTTTTTCAGCAGAAATAAATATGTTTCTGCAAGTTTGGTTACCCCCATGCAACTTATGGGGCAGTAACAGCACCCTTTTCAAAACGTGTTTTTCAGCACGAAATAAACGCGTTTTTTCAAACTGCTGAAGAGCCCACACACTCAGTTCTTAACCGCAGTGTGCAGAAAGTGTCAAAACGTGTTTTTCAGCAGAAATAAGCATGTTTCTGCAAGTTTGGTCACACCCATGCAACTTATGGGGCAGCAACAGCACACTTTTCAAAACGTGTTTTTCAGCCCGAAATAAACGCGTTTTTTCAGACCGCTGAATCCCTATGTAACTGCAAGGCTCAGAAGAGCCCACACACTCAGCTCTTAACCCCAGTGTGCAGAAAGTGTCAAAACGTGTTTTTCAGCAGAAAAAAACATGTTTCTGCAAGTTTGGTCACCCCCATGCAACTTATGGGGCAGTAACAGCACCCTTTTCAAAACGTGTTTTTCAGCCCGAAATAAACACGTTTTTTCAGACCGCTGAATCCCTATGTAACTGCAAGGCTCAGAAGAGCCCACACACTCAGCTCTTAACTCCAGTGTGCAGAAAGTGTCAAAACGTGTTTTTCAGCAGAAATAAACATGTTTCTGCAGGTTTGGTCACCCCCATGCAACTTATGGGGCAGCAACAGCACACTTCTCAAAACGTGTTTTTCAGCCCGAAATAAACACGTTTTTTCAGACCGCTGAATCCCTATGTAACTGCAAGGCTCAGAAGAGCCCACACACTCAGCTCTTAACCCCAGTGTTCAGAAAGTGTCAAAACGTATTTTTCAGCAGAAATAAACATGTTTCTGCAAGTTTGGTCACCCCCATGCAACTTATGGGGCAGTACAGCACACTTTTCAAAACGTGTTGTTCAGCACGAAATAAACGCGTTTTTTCAGACCGCTGAATTCCTATGTAGCTGCAAGGCTCAGAAGAGACCACACACTCAGCTCTTAACCCCAGTGTGCAGAAAGTGTCAAAACGTGTTTTTCAGCAGAAATAAACATGTTTCTGCAAGTTTGGTCACCCCCATGCAACTTATGGGGCAGTAACAGCACCCTTTTCAAAACGTGTTTTTCAACCCGAAATAAACGCGTTTTTTCAGACCGCTGAAGAGCCCACACACTCAGTTCTTAACCCCAGTGTGCAGAAAGTATCAAAACGTGTTTTTCAGCAGAAATAAACATGTTTCTGAAAGTTTGGTCACCCCCATGCAACTTATGGGGCTGTAACAGCACACTTCTCAAAACGTGTTTTTCAGCCCGAAATAAACGCGTTTTTTCAGACCGCTGTATCCCTATGTAACTGCAAGGCTCAGAAGAGCCCACACACTCAGCTCTTAACCCCAGTGTGCAGAAAGTGTCAAAACGTGTTTTTCAGCAGAAATAAACATGTTTCTGCAAGTTTGGTCACCCCCATGCAACTTATGGGGCAGTAACAGCACTCTTTTCAAAACGTGTTTTTCAGCTCGAAATAAACGCGTATTTTCAGACCGCTGAATCCCAATGTAGCTGCAAGGCTCAGAAGAGCCCACACACTCAGCTCTTAACCCCAGTGTGCAGAAAGTGTCAAAACATATATTTCAGCAGAAATAAACGTTTCTGAAAGTTTTGTCACCCCCATGCAACTTATGGGGCAGTAACAGCACACTTTTCAAAACGTGTTGTTCAGCACGAAATAAACGCGTTTTTTCAGACCGCTGAATCCCTATGTAGCTGCAAGGCTCAGAAGAGCCCACACACTCAGCTCTTAACCCCAGTGTGCAGAAAGTGTCAAAACGTGTTTTTCAGCAGAAAAAAACATGTTTCTGCAAGTTTGGTCACCCCCATGTAACTTATGGGGCAGTAAAAGCACCCTTTTCAAAACGTGTTTTTCAGCCCGAAATAAACGCGTTTTTTCAGACCGCTGAATCCCTATGTAACTGCAAGGCTCAGAAGAGCCCACACACTCAGCTCTTAACCCCAGTGTGCAGAAAGTGTCAAAACGTGTTTTTCAGCAGAAATAAACATGTTTCTGCAAGTTTGGTCACCCCCATGCAACTTATGGGGCAGTAACAGCACCCTTTTCAAAACGTGTTTTTCAGCCCGAAATAAACGCGTTTTTTCAGACCGCTGAAGAGCCCACACACTCAGCTCTTAACCCCAGTGTGCAGAAAGTGTCAAAACGTGTTTTTCAGCAGAAATAAACATGTTTCTGCAAGTTTGGTCACCCCCATGCAACTTATGGGGCAGTAACAGCACTCTTTTCAAAACGTGTTTTTCAGCTCGAAATAAACGCGTATTTTCAGACCGCTGAATCCCAATGTAGCTGCAAGGCACAGAAGAGCCCACACACTCAGCTCTTAACCCCAGTGTGCAGAAAGTGTCAAAACGTGTTTTTCAGCAGAAATAAACATGTTTTTGCAAGTTTGGTCACCAACATGCAACTTATGGGGCAGTAAAAGCACCCTTTTCAAAACGTGTTTTTCAGCCCGAAATAAACGCGTTTTTTCAGACCGCTGAATCCCTATGTAACTGCAAGGCTCAGAAGAGCCCACACACTCAGCTCTTAACCCCAGTGTGCAGAAAGTGTCAAAACGTGTTTTTCAGCAGAAATAAACATGTTTCTGCAAGTTTGGTCACCCCCATGCAACTTATGGGGCAGTAACAGCACCCTTTTCAAAACGTGTTTTTCAGCCCGAAATAAACGCGTTTTTTCAGACCGCTGAAGAGCCCACACACTCAGCTCTTAACCCCAGTGTGCAGAAAGTGTCAAAACGTGTTTTTCAGCAGAAAAAAACATGTTTCTGCAAGTTTGGTCACCCCCATGCAACTTATGGGGCAGTAACAGCACTCTTTTCAAAACGTGTTTTTCAGCTCGAAATAAACGCATATTTTCAGACCGCTGAATCCCAATGTAGCTGCAAGGCTCAGAAGAGCCCACACACTCAGCTCTTAACCCCAGTGTGCAGAAAGTGTCAAAACGTGTTTTTCAGCAGAAATAAACATGTTTCTGCAAGTTTGGTCACCCACATGTAACTTATGGGGCAGTAACAGCACCCTTTTCAAAACGTGTTTTTCAGCCCGAAATAAACGCGTTTTTTCAGACCGCTGAATCCCTATGTAACTGCAAGGCTCAGAAGAGCCCACACACTCAGCTCTTAACCCCAGTGTGCAGAAAGTGTCAAAACGTGTTTTTCAGCAGAAATAAACATGTTTCTGCAAGTTTGGTCACCCCCATGCAACTTATGGGGCAGTAACAGCACCCTTTTCAAAACGTGTTTTTCAGCCCGAAATAAACGCGTTTTTTCAGACCGCTGAAGAGCCCACACACTCAGCTCTTAACCCCAGTGTGCAGAAAGTGTCAAAACGTGTTTTTCAGCAGAAAAAAACATGTTTCTGCAAGTTTGGTCACCCCCATGCAACTTATGGGGCAGTAACAGCACCCTTTTCAAAACGTGTTTTTCAGCCCGAAATAAACGCGTTTTTTCAGACCGCTGAAGAGCCCACACACTCAGTTCTTAACCCCAGTGTGCAGAAAGTATCAAAACGTGTTTTTCAGCAGAAATAAACATGTTTCTGCAAGTTTGGTCATCCCCATGCAACTTATGGGGCAGTAACAGCACACTTTTCAAAACGTGTTTTTCAGCCCGAAATAAACGTGTTTTTTCAGACCGCTGTATCCCTATGTAACTGCAAGGCTCAGAAGAGCCCACACACTCAGCTCTTAACCCCAGTGTGCAGAAAGTGTCAAAACGTGTTTTTCAGCAGAAAAAAACATGTTTCTGCAAGTTTGGTCACCCCCATGCAACTTATGGGGCAGTAACAGCATTCTTTTCAAAACGTGTTTTTCAGCTCGAAATAAACGCGTATTTTCAGTCCGCTGAATCCCAATGTAGCTGCAAGGCTCAGAAGAGACCACACACTCAGCTCTTAACCCCAGTGTGCAGAAAGTGTCAAAACGTGTTTTTCAGCAGAAATAAACATGTTTCTGCAAGTTTGGTCACCCCCATGCAACTTATGGGGCAGCAAAGGCACACTTTTCAAAACGTGTTTTTCAGCCCGAAATAAACGCGTTTTTTCAGAACGCTGTATCCCTATGTAACTGCAAGGCTCAGAAGAGCCCACACACTCAGCTCTTAACCCCAGTGTGCAGAAAGTATCAAAACGTGTTTTTCAGCAGAAATAAACATGTTTCTGCAAGTTTGGTCACACCCATGCAACTTATGGGGCAGTAACAGCACCCTTTTCAAAACGTGTTTTTCAGCTCGAAATAAACGCGTTTTTTCAGACCGCTGTATCCATATGTAAATGCAAGGCTCAGAAGAGCCCACACACTCAGCTCTTAACCCCAGTGTGCAGAAAGTGTCAAAACGTGTTTTTCAGCAGAAATAAACATGTTTCTGCAAGTTTGGTCACCCCCATGCAACTTATGGGGCAGTAACAGCACCCTTTTCAAAACGTGTTTTTCAGCTCGAAATAAACGCGTTTTTTCAGACCGCTGAATCCCAAAGTAACTGCAAGACTCAGAAGAGCCCACACACTCAGCTCTTAACCCCAGTGTGCAGAAAGTGTCAAAACGTGTTTTTCAGCAGAAATAAACATGTTTCTGCAAGTTTGGTCACCCCCATGCAACTTATGGGGCAGTAACAGCACCCTTTTCAAAACGTGTTGTTCAGCACGACATAAACGCGTTTTTTCAGACCGCTGAATCCCTATGTAACTGCAAGGCTCAGAAGAGCCCACACACTCAGCTCTTAACCCCAGTGTGCAGAAAGTGTCAAAACGTGTTTTTCAGTAGAAATAAACATGTTTCTGCAAGTTTGGTCACCCCCATGCAACTTATGGGGCAGTAACAGCACCCTTTTCAAAACGTGTTTTTCAGCTCGAAATAAACGCGTTTTTTCAGACCGCTGAATCCCTATGTAACTGCAAGGCTCAGAAAAGCCCACACACTCAGCTCTTAATCCCAGTGTGCAGAAAGTGTCAAAACGTGTTTTTCAGCAGAAATAAACATGTTTCTGCAAGTTTGGTCACCCCCATGCAACTTATGGGGCAGTAACAGCACCCTTTTCAAAACGTGTTTTTCAGCCCGAAATAAACGCGTTTTTTCAGACCGCTGAAGAGCCCACACACTCAGTTCTTAACCCCAGTGTGCAGAAAGTGTCAAAACGTGTTTTTCAGCAGAAATAAACATGTTTCTGCAAGTTTGGTCACCCCCATGCAACTTATGGGGCAATAACAGCACACTTTTCAAAACGTGTTTTTCAGCCCGAAATAAACGCGTTTTTTCAGACCGCTGTATCCCTATGTAACTGCAAGGCTCAGAAGAGCCCACACACTCAGCTCTTAACCCCAGTGTGCAGAAAGTGTCAAAACGTGTTTTTCAGCAGAAAAAAACATGTTTCTGCAAGTTTGGTCACCCCCATGCAACTTATGGGGCAGCAACAGCACCCTTTTCAAAACGTGTTGTTCAGCACGAAATAAACGCGTTTTTTCAGACCGCTGAATCCCTATGTAACTGCAAGGCTCAGAAGAGCCCACACACTCAGCTCTTAACCCCAGTGTGCAGAAAGTGTCAAAACGTGTTTTTCAGCAGAAATAAACATGTTTCTGCAAGTTTGGTCACCCCCATCCAACTTATGGGGCAGCAAAGGCACACTTTTCAAAACGTGTTTTTCAGCACGAAATAAACGCGTTTTTTCAGACCGCTGAATCCCTATGTAGCTGCAAGGCTCAGAAGAGCCCACACACTCAGCTCTTAACCCCAGTGTGCAGAAAGTGTCAAAACGTGTTTTTCAGCAGAAATAAACATGTTTCTGCAAGTTTGGTCACCCCCATGCAACTTATGGGGCAGTAACAGCACCCTTTTCAAAACGTGTTTTTCAGCTCGAAATAAACGCGTTTTTTCAGACCGCTGAATCCCTATGTAACTGCAAGGCTCAGAAAAGCCCACACACTCAGCTCTTAACCCCAGTGTGCAGAAAGTGTCAAAACGTGTTTTTCAGCAGAAATAAACATGTTTCTGCAAGTTTGGTCACCCCCATGCAACTTATGGGGCAGTAACAGCACCCTTTTCAAAACGTGTTGTTCAGCACGACATAAACGCGTTTTTTCAGACCGCTGAATCCCTATGTAACTGCAAGGCTCAGAAGAGCCCACACACTCAGCTCTTAACCCCAGTGTGCAGAAAGTGTCAAAACGTGTTTTTCAGCAGAAATAAACATGTTTCTGCAAGTTTGGTCACCCCCATGCAACTTATGGGGCAGTAACAGCACCCTTTTCAAAACGTGTTTTTCAGCTCGAAATAAACGCGTTTTTTCAGACCGCTGAATCCCTATGTAACTGCAAGGCTCAGAAAAGCCCACACACTCAGCTCTTAATCCCAGTGTGCAGAAAGTGTCAAAACGTGTTTTTCAGCAGAAATAAACATGTTTCTGCAAGTTTGGTCACCCCCATGCAACTTATGGGGCAGTAACAGCACCCTTTTCAAAACGTGTTTTTCAGCCCGAAATAAACGCGTTTTTTCAGACCGCTGAAGAGCCCACACACTCAGTTCTTAACCCCAGTGTGCAGAAAGTGTCAAAACGTGTTTTTCAGCAGAAATAAACATGTTTCTGCAAGTTTGGTCACCCCCATGCAACTTATGGGGCAATAACAGCACACTTTTCAAAACGTGTTTTTCAGCCCGAAATAAACGCGTTTTTTCAGACCGCTGTATCCCTATGTAACTGCAAGGCTCAGAAGAGCCCACACACTTAGCTCTTAACCCCAGTGTGCAGAAAGTGTCAAAACGTGTTTTTCAGCAGAAAAAAACATGTTTCTGCAAGTTTGGTCACCCCCATGCAACTTATGGGGCAGCAACAGCACCCTTTTCAAAACGTGTTGTTCAGCACGAAATAAACGCGTTTTTTCAGAACGCTGAATCCCTATGTAACTGCAAGGCTCAGAAGAGCCCACACACTCAGCTCTTAACCCCAGTGTGCAGAAAGTGTCAAAACGTGTTTTTCAGCAGAAATAAACATGTTTCTGCAAGTTTGGTCACCCCCATCCAACTTATGGGGCAGCAAAGGCACACTTTTCAAAACGTGTTTTTCAGCACGAAATAAACGCGTTTTTTCAGACCGCTGAATCCCTATGTAGCTGCAAGGCTCAGAAGAGCCCACACACTCAGCTCTTAACCCCAGTGTGCAGAAAGTGTCAAAACGTGTTTTTCAGCAGAAATAAACATGTTTCTGCAAGTTTGGTCACCCACATGCAACTTATGGGGCAGTAACAGCACAATTTTCAAAACGTGTTTTTCAGCCCGAAATAATCGCGTTTTTTCAGACCGCTGAATCCCTATGTAGCTGCAAGGCTCAGAAGAGCCCACACACTCAGCTCTTAACCCCAGTGTGCAGAAAGTGTCAAAACGTGTTTTTCAGCAGAAATAAACATGTTTCTGCAGCTTTGGTCACCCCCATGCAACTTATGGGGCAGCAACAGCACACTTCTCAAAACGTGTTTTTCAGCCCGAAATAAACGCGTTTTTTCAGACCGCTGAATCCCTATGTAACTGCAAGGCTCAGAAGAGCCCACACACTCAGCTCTTAACCCCAGTGTGCAGAAAGTGTCAAAACGTGTTTTTCAGCAGAAAAAAACATGTTTCTGCAAGTTTGGTCACCCCCATGTAACTTATGGGGCAGTAAAAGCACCCTTTTCAAAACGTGTTTTTCAGCCCGAAATAAACGCGTTTTTTCAGTCCGCTGAATCCCTATGTAACTGCAAGGCTCAGAAGAGCCCACACACTCAGCTCTTAACCCCAGTGTGCAGAAAGTGTCAAAACGTGTTTTTCAGCAGAAAAAAACATGTTTCTGCAAGTTTGGTCACCCCCATGCAACTTATGGGGCAGTAACAGCATTCTTTTCAAAACGTGTTTTTCAGCTCGAAATAAACGCGTATTTTCAGACCGCTGAATCCCAATGTAGCTGCAAGGCTCAGAAGAGACCACACACTCAGCTCTTAACCCCAGTGTGCAGAAAGTGTCAAAACGTGTTTTTCAGCAGAAATAAACATGTTTCTGCAAGTTTGGTCACCCCCATGCAACTTATGGGGCAGCAAAGGCACACTTTTCAAAACGTGTTTTTCAGCCCGAAATAAACGCGTTTTTTCAGACCGCTGTATCCCTATGTAACTGCAAGGCTCAGAAGAGCCCACACACTCAGCTCTTAACCCCAGTGTGCAGAAAGTATCAAAACGTGTTTTTCAGCAGAAATAAACATGTTTCTGCAAGTTTGGTCACACCCATGCAACTTATGGGGCAGTAACAGCACCCTTTTCAAAACGTGTTTTTCAGCTCGAAATAAACGCGTTTTTTCAGACCGCTGAATCCCAAAGTAACTGCAAGACTCAGAAGAGCCCACACACTCAGCTCTTAACCCCAGTGTGCAGAAAGTGTCAAAACGTGTTTTTCAGCAGAAATAAACATGTTTCTGCAAGTTTGGTCACCCCCATGCAACTTATGGGGCAGTAACAGCACCCTTTTCAAAACGTGTTGTTCAGCACGACATAAACGCGTTTTTTCAGACCGCTGAATCCCTATGTAACTGCAAGGCTCAGAAGAGCCCACACACTCAGCTCTTAACCCCAGTGTGCAGAAAGTGTCAAAACGTGTTTTTCAGTAGAAATAAACATGTTTCTGCAAGTTTGGTCACCCCCATGCAACTTATGGGGCAGTAACAGCACCCTTTTCAAAACGTGTTTTTCAGCTCGAAATAAACGCGTTTTTTCAGACCGCTGAATCCCTATGTAACTGCAAGGCTCAGAAAAGCCCACACACTCAGCTCTTAATCCCAGTGTGCAGAAAGTGTCAAAACGTGTTTTTCAGCAGAAATAAACATGTTTCTGCAAGTTTGGTCACCCCCATGCAACTTATGGGGCAGTAACAGCACCCTTTTCAAAACGTGTTTTTCAGCCCGAAATAAACGCGTTTTTTCAGACCGCTGAAGAGCCCACACACTCAGTTCTTAACCCCAGTGTGCAGAAAGTGTCAAAACGTGTTTTTCAGCAGAAATAAACATGTTTCTGCAAGTTTGGTCACCCCCATGCAACTTATGGGGCAATAACAGCACACTTTTCAAAACGTGTTTTTCAGCCCGAAATAAACGCGTTTTTTCAGACCGCTGTATCCCTATGTAACTGCAAGGCTCAGAAGAGCCCACACACTCAGCTCTTAACCCCAGTGTGCAGAAAGTGTCAAAACGTGTTTTTCAGCAGAAAAAAACATGTTTCTGCAAGTTTGGTCACCCCCATGCAACTTATGGGGCAGCAACAGCACCCTTTTCAAAACGTGTTGTTCAGCACGAAATAAACGCGTTTTTTCAGACCGCTGAATCCCTATGTAACTGCAAGGCTCAGAAGAGCCCACACACTCAGCTCTTAACCCCAGTGTGCAGAAAGTGTCAAAACGTGTTTTTCAGCAGAAATAAACATGTTTCTGCAAGTTTGGTCACCCCCATCCAACTTATGGGGCAGCAAAGGCACACTTTTCAAAACGTGTTTTTCAGCACGAAATAAACGCGTTTTTTCAGACCGCTGAATCCCTATGTAGCTGCAAGGCTCAGAAGAGCCCACACACTCAGCTCTTAACCCCAGTGTGCAGAAAGTGTCAAAACGTGTTTTTCAGCAGAAATAAACATGTTTCTGCAAGTTTGGTCACCCCCATGCAACTTATGGGGCAGTAACAGCACCCTTTTCAAAACGTGTTTTTCAGCTCGAAATAAACGCGTTTTTTCAGACCGCTGAATCCCTATGTAACTGCAAGGCTCAGAAAAGCCCACACACTCAGCTCTTAACCCCAGTGTGCAGAAAGTGTCAAAACGTGTTTTTCAGCAGAAATAAACATGTTTCTGCAAGTTTGGTCACCCCCATGCAACTTATGGGGCAGTAACAGCACCCTTTTCAAAACGTGTTGTTCAGCACGACATAAACGCGTTTTTTCAGACCGCTGAATCCCTATGTAACTGCAAGGCTCAGAAGAGCCCACACACTCAGCTCTTAACCCCAGTGTGCAGAAAGTGTCAAAACGTGTTTTTCAGCAGAAATAAACATGTTTCTGCAAGTTTGGTCACCCCCATGCAACTTATGGGGCAGTAACAGCACCCTTTTCAAAACGTGTTTTTCAGCTCGAAATAAACGCGTTTTTTCAGACCGCTGAATCCCTATGTAACTGCAAGGCTCAGAAAAGCCCACACACTCAGCTCTTAATCCCAGTGTGCAGAAAGTGTCAAAACGTGTTTTTCAGCAGAAATAAACATGTTTCTGCAAGTTTGGTCACCCCCATGCAACTTATGGGGCAGTAACAGCACCCTTTTCAAAACGTGTTTTTCAGCCCGAAATAAACGCGTTTTTTCAGACCGCTGAAGAGCCCACACACTCAGTTCTTAACCCCAGTGTGCAGAAAGTGTCAAAACGTGTTTTTCAGCAGAAATAAACATGTTTCTGCAAGTTTGGTCACCCCCATGCAACTTATGGGGCAATAACAGCACACTTTTCAAAACGTGTTTTTCAGCCCGAAATAAACGCGTTTTTTCAGACCGCTGTATCCCTATGTAACTGCAAGGCTCAGAAGAGCCCACACACTTAGCTCTTAACCCCAGTGTGCAGAAAGTGTCAAAACGTGTTTTTCAGCAGAAAAAAACATGTTTCTGCAAGTTTGGTCACCCCCATGCAACTTATGGGGCAGCAACAGCACCCTTTTCAAAACGTGTTGTTCAGCACGAAATAAACGCGTTTTTTCAGAACGCTGAATCCCTATGTAACTGCAAGGCTCAGAAGAGCCCACACACTCAGCTCTTAACCCCAGTGTGCAGAAAGTGTCAAAACGTGTTTTTCAGCAGAAATAAACATGTTTCTGCAAGTTTGGTCACCCCCATCCAACTTATGGGGCAGCAAAGGCACACTTTTCAAAACGTGTTTTTCAGCACGAAATAAACGCGTTTTTTCAGACCGCTGAATCCCTATGTAGCTGCAAGGCTCAGAAGAGCCCACACACTCAGCTCTTAACCCCAGTGTGCAGAAAGTGTCAAAACGTGTTTTTCAGCAGAAATAAACATGTTTCTGCAAGTTTGGTCACCCACATGCAACTTATGGGGCAGTAACAGCACAATTTTCAAAACGTGTTTTTCAGCCCGAAATAATCGCGTTTTTTCAGACCGCTGAATCCCTATGTAGCTGCAAGGCTCAGAAGAGCCCACACACTCAGCTCTTAACCCCAGTGTGCAGAAAGTGTCAAAACGTGTTTTTCAGCAGAAATAAACATGTTTCTGCAGCTTTGGTCACCCCCATGCAACTTATGGGGCAGCAACAGCACACTTCTCAAAACGTGTTTTTCAGCCCGAAATAAACGCGTTTTTTCAGACCGCTGAATCCCTATGTAACTGCAAGGCTCAGAAGAGCCCACACACTCAGCTCTTAACCCCAGTGTGCAGAAAGTGTCAAAACGTGTTTTTCAGCAGAAAAAAACATGTTTCTGCAAGTTTGGTCACCCCCATGTAACTTATGGGGCAGTAAAAGCACCCTTTTCAAAACGTGTTTTTCAGCCCGAAATAAACGCGTTTTTTCAGTCCGCTGAATCCCTATGTAACTGCAAGGCTCAGAAGAGCCCACACACTCAGCTCTTAACCCCAGTGTGCAGAAAGTGTCAAAACGTGTTTTTCAGCAGAAAAAAACATGTTTCTGCAAGTTTGGTCACCCCCATGCAACTTATGGGGCAGTAACAGCATTCTTTTCAAAACGTGTTTTTCAGCTCGAAATAAACGCGTATTTTCAGACCGCTGAATCCCAATGTAGCTGCAAGGCTCAGAAGAGACCACACACTCAGCTCTTAACCCCAGTGTGCAGAAAGTGTCAAAACGTGTTTTTCAGCAGAAATAAACATGTTTCTGCAAGTTTGGTCACCCCCATGCAACTTATGGGGCAGCAAAGGCACACTTTTCAAAACGTGTTTTTCAGCCCGAAATAAACGCGTTTTTTCAGACCGCTGTATCCCTATGTAACTGCAAGGCTCAGAAGAGCCCACACACTCAGCTCTTAACCCCAGTGTGCAGAAAGTATCAAAACGTGTTTTTCAGCAGAAATAAACATGTTTCTGCAAGTTTGGTCACACCCATGCAACTTATGGGGCAGTAACAGCACCCTTTTCAAAACGTGTTTTTCAGCTCGAAATAAACGCGTTTTTTCAGACCGCTGAATCCCAAAGTAACTGCAAGACTCAGAAGAGCCCACACACTCAGCTCTTAACCCCAGTGTGCAGAAAGTGTCAAAACGTGTTTTTCAGCAGAAATAAACATGTTTCTGCAAGTTTGGTCACCCCCATGCAACTTATGGGGCAGTAACAGCACCCTTTTCAAAACGTGTTGTTCAGCACGACATAAACGCGTTTTTTCAGACCGCTGAATCCCTATGTAACTGCAAGGCTCAGAAGAGCCCACACACTCAGCTCTTAACCCCAGTGTGCAGAAAGTGTCAAAACGTGTTTTTCAGTAGAAATAAACATGTTTCTGCAAGTTTGGTCACCCCCATGCAACTTATGGGGCAGTAACAGCACCCTTTTCAAAACGTGTTTTTCAACCCGAAATAAACGCGTTTTTTCAGACCGCTGAAGAGCCCACACACTCAGTTCTTAACCCCAGTGTGCAGAAAGTATCAAAACGTGTTTTTCAGCAGAAATAAACATGTTTCTGAAAGTTTGGTCACCCCCATGCAACTTATGGGGCAGTAACAGCACACTTCTCAAAACGTGTTTTTCAGCCCGAAATAAACGCGTTTTTTCAGACCGCTGTATCCCTATGTAACTGCAAGGCTCAGAAGAGCCCACACACTCAGCTCTTAACCCCAGTGTGCAGAAAGTGTCAAAACGTGTTTTTCAGCAGAAATAAACATGTTTCTGCAAGTTTGGTCACCCCCATGCAACTTATGGGGCAGTAACAGCACTCTTTTCAAAACGTGTTTTTCAGCTCGAAATAAACGCGTATTTTCAGACCGCTGAATCCCAATGTAGCTGCAAGGCTCAGAAGAGCCCACACACTCAGCTCTTAACCCCAGTGTGCAGAAAGTGTCAAAACATATATTTCAGCAGAAATAAACGTTTCTGAAAGTTTTGTCACCCCCATGCAACTTATGGGGCAGTAACAGCACACTTTTCAAAACGTGTTGTTCAGCACGAAATAAACGCGTTTTTTCAGACCGCTGAATCCCTATGTAGCTGCAAGGCTCAGAAGAGCCCACACACTCAGCTCTTAACCCCAGTGTGCAGAAAGTGTCAAAACGTGTTTTTCAGCAGAAAAAAATATGTTTCTGCAAGTTTGGTCACCCCCATGTAACTTATGGGGCAGTAAAAGCACCCTTTTCAAAACGTGTTTTTCAGCCCGAAATAAACGCGTTTTTTCAGACCGCTGAATCCCTATGTAACTGCAAGGCTCAGAAGAGCCCACACACTCAGCTCTTAACCCCAGTGTGCAGAAAGTGTCAAAACGTGTTTTTCAGCAGAAATAAACATGTTTCTGCAAGTTTGGTCACCCCCATGCAACTTATGGGGCAGTAACAGCACCCTTTTCAAAACGTGTTTTTCAGCCCGAAATAAACGCGTTTTTTCAGACCGCTGAAGAGCCCACACACTCAGCTCTTAACCCCAGTGTGCAGAAAGTGTCAAAACGTGTTTTTCAGCAGAAATAAACATGTTTCTGCAAGTTTGGTCACCCCCATGCAACTTATGGGGCAGTAACAGCACTCTTTTCAAAACGTGTTTTTCAGCTCGAAATAAACGCGTATTTTCAGACCGCTGAATCCCAATGTAGCTGCAAGGCACAGAAGAGCCCACACACTCAGCTCTTAACCCCAGTGTGCAGAAAGTGTCAAAACGTGTTTTTCAGCAGAAATAAACATGTTTTTGCAAGTTTGGTCACCAACATGCAACTTATGGGGCAGTAAAAGCACCCTTTTCAAAACGTGTTTTTCAGCCCGAAATAAACGCGTTTTTTCAGACCGCTGAATCCCTATGTAACTGCAAGGCTCAGAAGAGCCCACACACTCAGCTCTTAACCCCAGTGTGCAGAAAGTGTCAAAACGTGTTTTTCAGCAGAAATAAACATGTTTCTGCAAGTTTGGTCACCCCCATGCAACTTATGGGGCAGTAACAGCACCCTTTTCAAAACGTGTTTTTCAGCCCGAAATAAACGCGTTTTTTCAGACCGCTGAAGAGCCCACACACTCAGCTCTTAACCCCAGTGTGCAGAAAGTGTCAAAACGTGTTTTTCAGCAGAAAAAAACATGTTTCTGCAAGTTTGGTCACCCCCATGCAACTTATGGGGCAGTAACAGCACTCTTTTCAAAACGTGTTTTTCAGCTCGAAATAAACGCATATTTTCAGACCGCTGAATCCCAATGTAGCTGCAAGGCTCAGAAGAGCCCACACACTCAGCTCTTAACCCCAGTGTGCAGAAAGTGTCAAAACGTGTTTTTCAGCAGAAATAAACATGTTTCTGCAAGTTTGGTCACCCACATGTAACTTATGGGGCAGTAACAGCACCCTTTTCAAAACGTGTTTTTCAGCCCGAAATAAACGCGTTTTTTCAGACCGCTGAATCCCTATGTAACTGCAAGGCTCAGAAGAGCCCACACACTCAGCTCTTAACCCCAGTGTGCAGAAAGTGTCAAAACGTGTTTTTCAGCAGAAATAAACATGTTTCTGCAAGTTTGGTCACCCCCATGCAACTTATGGGGCAGTAACAGCACCCTTTTCAAAACGTGTTTTTCAGCCCGAAATAAACGCGTTTTTTCAGACCGCTGAAGAGCCCACACACTCAGCTCTTAACCCCAGTGTGCAGAAAGTGTCAAAACGTGTTTTTCAGCAGAAAAAAACATGTTTCTGCAAGTTTGGTCACCCCCATGCAACTTATGGGGCAGTAACAGCACCCTTTTCAAAACGTGTTTTTCAGCCCGAAATAAACGCGTTTTTTCAGACCGCTGAAGAGCCCACACACTCAGTTCTTAACCCCAGTGTGCAGAAAGTATCAAAACGTGTTTTTCAGCAGAAATAAACATGTTTCTGCAAGTTTGGTCATCCCCATGCAACTTATGGGGCAGTAACAGCACACTTTTCAAAACGTGTTTTTCAGCCCGAAATAAACGTGTTTTTTCAGACCGCTGTATCCCTATGTAACTGCAAGGCTCAGAAGAGCCCACACACTCAGCTCTTAACCCCAGTGTGCAGAAAGTGTCAAAACGTGTTTTTCAGCAGAAAAAAACATGTTTCTGCAAGTTTGGTCACCCCCATGCAACTTATGGGGCAGTAACAGCATTCTTTTCAAAACGTGTTTTTCAGCTCGAAATAAACGCGTATTTTCAGTCCGCTGAATCCCAATGTAGCTGCAAGGCTCAGAAGAGACCACACACTCAGCTCTTAACCCCAGTGTGCAGAAAGTGTCAAAACGTGTTTTTCAGCAGAAATAAACATGTTTCTGCAAGTTTGGTCACCCCCATGCAACTTATGGGGCAGCAAAGGCACACTTTTCAAAACGTGTTTTTCAGCCCGAAATAAACGCGTTTTTTCAGAACGCTGTATCCCTATGTAACTGCAAGGCTCAGAAGAGCCCACACACTCAGCTCTTAACCCCAGTGTGCAGAAAGTATCAAAACGTGTTTTTCAGCAGAAATAAACATGTTTCTGCAAGTTTGGTCACACCCATGCAACTTATGGGGCAGTAACAGCACCCTTTTCAAAACGTGTTTTTCAGCTCGAAATAAACGCGTTTTTTCAGACCGCTGTATCCATATGTAAATGCAAGGCTCAGAAGAGCCCACACACTCAGCTCTTAACCCCAGTGTGCAGAAAGTGTCAAAACGTGTTTTTCAGCAGAAATAAACATGTTTCTGCAAGTTTGGTCACCCCCATGCAACTTATGGGGCAGTAACAGCACCCTTTTCAAAACGTGTTTTTCAGCTCGAAATAAACGCGTTTTTTCAGACCGCTGAATCCCAAAGTAACTGCAAGACTCAGAAGAGCCCACACACTCAGCTCTTAACCCCAGTGTGCAGAAAGTGTCAAAACGTGTTTTTCAGCAGAAATAAACATGTTTCTGCAAGTTTGGTCACCCCCATGCAACTTATGGGGCAGTAACAGCACCCTTTTCAAAACGTGTTGTTCAGCACGACATAAACGCGTTTTTTCAGACCGCTGAATCCCTATGTAACTGCAAGGCTCAGAAGAGCCCACACACTCAGCTCTTAACCCCAGTGTGCAGAAAGTGTCAAAACGTGTTTTTCAGTAGAAATAAACATGTTTCTGCAAGTTTGGTCACCCCCATGCAACTTATGGGGCAGTAACAGCACCCTTTTCAAAACGTGTTTTTCAGCTCGAAATAAACGCGTTTTTTCAGACCGCTGAATCCCTATGTAACTGCAAGGCTCAGAAAAGCCCACACACTCAGCTCTTAATCCCAGTGTGCAGAAAGTGTCAAAACGTGTTTTTCAGCAGAAATAAACATGTTTCTGCAAGTTTGGTCACCCCCATGCAACTTATGGGGCAGTAACAGCACCCTTTTCAAAACGTGTTTTTCAGCCCGAAATAAACGCGTTTTTTCAGACCGCTGAAGAGCCCACACACTCAGTTCTTAACCCCAGTGTGCAGAAAGTGTCAAAACGTGTTTTTCAGCAGAAATAAACATGTTTCTGCAAGTTTGGTCACCCCCATGCAACTTATGGGGCAATAACAGCACACTTTTCAAAACGTGTTTTTCAGCCCGAAATAAACGCGTTTTTTCAGACCGCTGTATCCCTATGTAACTGCAAGGCTCAGAAGAGCCCACACACTCAGCTCTTAACCCCAGTGTGCAGAAAGTGTCAAAACGTGTTTTTCAGCAGAAAAAAACATGTTTCTGCAAGTTTGGTCACCCCCATGCAACTTATGGGGCAGCAACAGCACCCTTTTCAAAACGTGTTGTTCAGCACGAAATAAACGCGTTTTTTCAGACCGCTGAATCCCTATGTAACTGCAAGGCTCAGAAGAGCCCACACACTCAGCTCTTAACCCCAGTGTGCAGAAAGTGTCAAAACGTGTTTTTCAGCAGAAATAAACATGTTTCTGCAAGTTTGGTCACCCCCATCCAACTTATGGGGCAGCAAAGGCACACTTTTCAAAACGTGTTTTTCAGCACGAAATAAACGCGTTTTTTCAGACCGCTGAATCCCTATGTAGCTGCAAGGCTCAGAAGAGCCCACACACTCAGCTCTTAACCCCAGTGTGCAGAAAGTGTCAAAACGTGTTTTTCAGCAGAAATAAACATGTTTCTGCAAGTTTGGTCACCCCCATGCAACTTATGGGGCAGTAACAGCACCCTTTTCAAAACGTGTTTTTCAGCTCGAAATAAACGCGTTTTTTCAGACCGCTGAATCCCTATGTAACTGCAAGGCTCAGAAAAGCCCACACACTCAGCTCTTAACCCCAGTGTGCAGAAAGTGTCAAAACGTGTTTTTCAGCAGAAATAAACATGTTTCTGCAAGTTTGGTCACCCCCATGCAACTTATGGGGCAGTAACAGCACCCTTTTCAAAACGTGTTGTTCAGCACGACATAAACGCGTTTTTTCAGACCGCTGAATCCCTATGTAACTGCAAGGCTCAGAAGAGCCCACACACTCAGCTCTTAACCCCAGTGTGCAGAAAGTGTCAAAACGTGTTTTTCAGCAGAAATAAACATGTTTCTGCAAGTTTGGTCACCCCCATGCAACTTATGGGGCAGTAACAGCACCCTTTTCAAAACGTGTTTTTCAGCTCGAAATAAACGCGTTTTTTCAGACCGCTGAATCCCTATGTAACTGCAAGGCTCAGAAAAGCCCACACACTCAGCTCTTAATCCCAGTGTGCAGAAAGTGTCAAAACGTGTTTTTCAGCAGAAATAAACATGTTTCTGCAAGTTTGGTCACCCCCATGCAACTTATGGGGCAGTAACAGCACCCTTTTCAAAACGTGTTTTTCAGCCCGAAATAAACGCGTTTTTTCAGACCGCTGAAGAGCCCACACACTCAGTTCTTAACCCCAGTGTGCAGAAAGTGTCAAAACGTGTTTTTCAGCAGAAATAAACATGTTTCTGCAAGTTTGGTCACCCCCATGCAACTTATGGGGCAATAACAGCACACTTTTCAAAACGTGTTTTTCAGCCCGAAATAAACGCGTTTTTTCAGACCGCTGTATCCCTATGTAACTGCAAGGCTCAGAAGAGCCCACACACTCAGCTCTTAACCCCAGTGTGCAGAAAGTGTCAAAACGTGTTTTTCAGCAGAAAAAAACATGTTTCTGCAAGTTTGGTCACCCCCATGCAACTTATGGGGCAGCAACAGCACCCTTTTCAAAACGTGTTGTTCAGCACGAAATAAACGCGTTTTTTCAGAACGCTGAATCCCTATGTAACTGCAAGGCTCAGAAGAGCCCACACACTCAGCTCTTAACCCCAGTGTGCAGAAAGTGTCAAAACGTGTTTTTCAGCAGAAATAAACATGTTTCTGCAAGTTTGGTCACCCCCATCCAACTTATGGGGCAGCAAAGGCACACTTTTCAAAACGTGTTTTTCAGCACGAAATAAACGCGTTTTTTCAGACCGCTGAATCCCTATGTAGCTGCAAGGCTCAGAAGAGCCCACACACTCAGCTCTTAACCCCAGTGTGCAGAAAGTGTCAAAACGTGTTTTTCAGCAGAAATAAACATGTTTCTGCAAGTTTGGTCACCCACATGCAACTTATGGGGCAGTAACAGCACAATTTTCAAAACGTGTTTTTCAGCCCGAAATAATCGCGTTTTTTCAGACCGCTGAATCCCTATGTAGCTGCAAGGCTCAGAAGAGCCCACACACTCAGCTCTTAACCCCAGTGTGCAGAAAGTGTCAAAACGTGTTTTTCAGCAGAAATAAACATGTTTCTGCAGCTTTGGTCACCCCCATGCAACTTATGGGGCAGCAACAGCACACTTCTCAAAACGTGTTTTTCAGCCCGAAATAAACGCGTTTTTTCAGACCGCTGAATCCCTATGTAACTGCAAGGCTCAGAAGAGCCCACACACTCAGCTCTTAACCCCAGTGTTCAGAAAGTGTCAAAACGTGTTTTTCAGCAGAAATAAACATGTTTCTGCAAGTTTGGTCACCAACATGCAACTTATGGGGCAGTAACAGCACCCTTTTCAAAACGTGTTTTTCAGCCCGAAATAAACGCGTTTTTTCAGACCGCTGAAGAGCCCACACACTCAGTTCTTAACCACAGTGTGCAGAAAGTATCAAAACGTGTTTTTCAGAAGAAATAAACATGTTTCTGAAAGTTTGGTCACCCCCATGCAACTTATGGGG
The DNA here is from genome assembly GCF_059453375.1 of Lepisosteus platostomus. NCBI lineage: Eukaryota > Metazoa > Chordata > Actinopteri > Semionotiformes > Lepisosteidae > Lepisosteus > Lepisosteus platostomus. Next base: position 35,343,473 of record NC_142612.1, read on the forward strand.
CAGTAACAGCACACTTTTCAAAACGTGTTTTTCAGCCCGAAATAAACGCGTTTTTTCAGACCGCTGTATCCCTATGTAACTGCAAGGCTCAGAAGAGCCCACACACTTAGCTCTTAACCCCAGTGTGCAGAAAGTGTCAAAACGTGTTTTTCAGCAGAAAAAAACATGTTTCTGCAAGTTTGGTCACCCCCATGCAACTTATGGGGCAGTAACAGCACTCTTTTCAAAACGTGTTTTTCAGCTCGAAATAAACGCGAATTTTCAGACCGCTGAATCCCAATGTAGCTGCAAGGCTCAGAAGAGCCCACACACTCAGCTCTTAACCCCAGAGTGCAGAAAGTGTCAAAACGTGTTTTTCAGCAGAAATAAACATGTTTCTGCAAGTTTGGTCACCCACATGCAACTTATGGGGCAGTAACAGTACCCTTTTCAAAACGTGTTTTTCAGCTCGAAATAAACGCGTTTTTTCAGACCGCTGAATACCTATGTAACTGCAAGGCTCTGAAGAGCCCACACACTCAGCTCTAAACCCCAGTGTGCAGAAAGTGTCAAAACGTGTTTTTCAGCAGAAATAAATATGTTTCTGCAAGTTTGGTTACCCCCATGCAACTTATGGGGCAGTAACAGCACCCTTTTCAAAACGTGTTTTTCAGCACGAAATAAACGCGTTTTTTCAAACTGCTGAAGAGCCCACACACTCAGTTCTTAACCGCAGTGTGCAGAAAGTGTCAAAACGTGTTTTTCAGCAGAAATAAGCATGTTTCTGCAAGTTTGGTCACACCCATGCAACTTATGGGGCAGCAACAGCACACTTTTCAAAACGTGTTTTTCAGCCCGAAATAAACGCGTTTTTTCAGACCGCTGAATCCCTATGTAACTGCAAGGCTCAGAAGAGCCCACACACTCAGCTCTTAACCCCAGTGTGCAGAAAGTGTCAAAACGTGTTTTTCAGCAGAAAAAAACATGTTTCTGCAAGTTTGGTCACCCCCATGCAACTTATGGGGCAGTAACAGCACCCTTTTCAAAACGTGTTTTTCAGCCCGAAATAAACACGTTTTTTCAGACCGCTGAATCCCTATGTAACTGCAAGGCTCAGAAGAGCCCACACACTCAGCTCTTAACTCCAGTGTGCAGAAAGTGTCAAAACGTGTTTTTCAGCAGAAATAAACATGTTTCTGCAGGTTTGGTCACCCCCATGCAACTTATGGGGCAGCAACAGCACACTTCTCAAAACGTGTTTTTCAGCCCGAAATAAACGCGTTTTTTCAGACCGCTGAATCCCTATGTAACTGCAAGGCTCAGAAGAGCCCACACACTCAGCTCTTAACCCCAGTGTTCAGAAAGTGTCAAAACGTATTTTTCAGCAGAAATAAACATGTTTCTGCAAGTTTGGTCACCCCCATGCAACTTATGGGGCAGTACAGCACACTTTTCAAAACGTGTTGTTCAGCACGAAATAAACGCGTTTTTTCAGACCGCTGAATTCCTATGTAGCTGCAAGGCTCAGAAGAGACCACACACTCAGCTCTTAACCCCAGTGTGCAGAAAGTGTCAAAACGTGTTTTTCAGCAGAAATAAACATGTTTCTGCAAGTTTGGTCACCCCCATGCAACTTATGGGGCAGTAACAGCACCCTTTTCAAAACGTGTTTTTCAACCCGAAATAAACGCGTTTTTTCAGACCGCTGAAGAGCCCACACACTCAGTTCTTAACCCCAGTGTGCAGAAAGTATCAAAACGTGTTTTTCAGCAGAAATAAACATGTTTCTGAAAGTTTGGTCACCCCCATGCAACTTATGGGGCAGTAACAGCACACTTCTCAAAACGTGTTGTTCAGCACGAAATAAACGCGTTTTTTCAGACCGCTGAATCCCTATGTAGCTGCAAGGCTCAGAAGAGCCCACACACTCAGCTCTTAACCCCAGTGTGCAGAAAGTGTCAAAACGTGTTTTTCAGCAGAAAAAAACATGTTTCTGCAAGTTTGGTCACCCCCATGTAACTTATGGGGCAGTAAAAGCACCCTTTTCAAAACGTGTTTTTCAGCCCGAAATAAACGCGTTTTTTCAGACCGCTAAATCCCTATGTAACTGCAAGGCTCAGAAGAGCCCACACACTCAGCTCTTAACCCCAGTGTGCAGAAAGTGTCAAAACGTGTTTTTCAGCAGAAATAAACATGTTTCTGCAAGTTTGGTCACCCCCATGCAACTTATGGGGCAGTAACAGCACCCTTTTCAAAACGTGTTTTTCAGCCCGAAATAAACGCGTTTTTTCAGACCGCTGAAGAGCCCACACACTCAGCTCTTAACCCCAGTGTGCAGAAAGTGTCAAAACGTGTTTTTCAGCAGAAATAAACATGTTTCTGCAAGTTTGGTCACCCCCATGCAACTTATGGGGCAGTAACAGCACTCTTTTCAAAACGTGTTTTTCAGCTCGAAATAAACGCGTATTTTCAGACCGCTGAATCCCAATGTAGCTGCAAGGCACAGAAGAGCCCACACACTCAGCTCTTAACCCCAGTGTGCAGAAAGTGTCAAAACGTGTTTTTCAGCAGAAATAAACATGTTTTTGCAAGTTTGGTCACCAACATGCAACTTATGGGGCAGTAAAAGCACCCTTTTCAAAACGTGTTTTTCAGCCCGAAATAAACGCGTTTTTTCAGACCGCTGAATCCCTATGTAACTGCAAGGCTCAGAAGAGCCCACACACTCAGCTCTTAACCCCAGTGTGCAGAAAGTGTCAAAACGTGTTTTTCAGCAGAAATAAACATGTTTCTGCAAGTTTGGTCACCCCCATGCAACTTATGGGGCAGTAACAGCACCCTTTTCAAAACGTGTTTTTCAGCCCGAAATAAACGCGTTTTTTCAGACCGCTGAAGAGCCCACACACTCAGCTCTTAACCCCAGTGTGCAGAAAGTGTCAAAACGTGTTTTTCAGCAGAAAAAAACATGTTTCTGCAAGTTTGGTCACCCCCATGCAACTTATGGGGCAGTAACAGCACTCTTTTCAAAACGTGTTTTTCAGCTCGAAATAAACGCATATTTTCAGACCGCTGAATCCCAATGTAGCTGCAAGGCTCAGAAGAGCCCACACACTCAGCTCTTAACCCCAGTGTGCAGAAAGTGTCAAAACGTGTTTTTCAGCAGAAATAAACATGTTTCTGCAAGTTTGGTCACCCACATGTAACTTATGGGGCAGTAACAGCACCCTTTTCAAAACGTGTTTTTCAGCCCGAAATAAACGCGTTTTTTCAGACCGCTGAATCCCTATGTAACTGCAAGGCTCAGAAGAGCCCACACACTCAGCTCTTAACCCCAGTGTGCAGAAAGTGTCAAAACGTGTTTTTCAGCAGAAATAAACATGTTTCTGCAAGTTTGGTCACCCCCATGCAACTTATGGGGCAGTAACAGCACCCTTTTCAAAACGTGTTTTTCAGCCCGAAATAAACGCGTTTTTTCAGACCGCTGAAGAGCCCACACACTCAGCTCTTAACCCCAGTGTGCAGAAAGTGTCAAAACGTGTTTTTCAGCAGAAAAAAACATGTTTCTGCAAGTTTGGTCACCCCCATACAACTTATGGGGCAGTAACAGCACCCTTTTCAAAACGTGTTTTTCAGCCCGAAATAAACGCGTTTTTTCAGACCGCTGAAGAGCCCACACACTCAGTTCTTAACCCCAGTGTGCAGAAAGTATCAAAACGTGTTTTTCAGCAGAAATAAACATGTTTCTGCAAGTTTGGTCACCCCCATGCAACTTATGGGGCAGTAACAGCACACTTTTCAAAACGTGTTTTTCAGCCCGAAATAAACGTGTTTTTTCAGACCGCTGTATCCCTATGTAACTGCAAGGCTCAGAAGAGCCCACACACTCAGCTCTTAACCCCAGTGTGCAGAAAGTGTCAAAACGTGTTTTTCAGCAGAAAAAAACATGTTTCTGCAAGTTTGGTCACCCCCATGCAACTTATGGGGCAGTAACAGCATTCTTTTCAAAACGTGTTTTTCAGCTCGAAATAAACGCGTATTTTCAGACCGCTGAATCCCAATGTAGCTGCAAGGCTCAGAAGAGACCACACACTCAGCTCTTAACCCCAGTGTGCAGAAAGTGTCAAAACGTGTTTTTCAGCAGAAATAAACATGTTTCTGCAAGTTTGGTCACCCCCATGCAACTTATGGGGCAGCAAAGGCACACTTTTCAAAACGTGTTTTTCAGCCCGAAATAAACGCGTTTTTTCAGACCGCTGTATCCCTATGTAACTGCAAGGCTCAGAAGAGCCCACACACTCAGCTCTTAACCCCAGTGTGCAGAAAGTATCAAAACGTGTTTTTCAGCAGAAATAAACATGTTTCTGCAAGTTTGGTCACACCCATGCAACTTATGGGGCAGTAACAGCACCCTTTTCAAAACGTGTTTTTCAGCTCGAAATAAACGCGTTTTTTCAGACCGCTGAATCCCAAAGTAACTGCAAGACTCAGAAGAGCCCACACACTCAGCTCTTAACCCCAGTGTGCAGAAAGTGTCAAAACGTGTTTTTCAGCAGAAATAAACATGTTTCTGCAAGTTTGGTCACCCCCATGCAACTTATGGGGCAGTAACAGCACCCTTTTCAAAACGTGTTGTTCAGCACGACATAAACGCGTTTTTTCAGACCGCTGAATCCCTATGTAACTGCAAGGCTCAGAAGAGCCCACACACTCAGCTCTTAACCCCAGTGTGCAGAAAGTGTCAAAACGTGTTTTTCAGTAGAAATAAACATGTTTCTGCAAGTTTGGTCACCCCCATGCAACTTATGGGGCAGTAACAGCACCCTTTTCAAAACGTGTTTTTCAACCCGAAATAAACGCGTTTTTTCAGACCGCTGAAGAGCCCACACACTCAGTTCTTAACCCCAGTGTGCAGAAAGTATCAAAACGTGTTTTTCAGCAGAAATAAACATGTTTCTGAAAGTTTGGTCACCCCCATGCAACTTATGGGGCAGTAACAGCACACTTCTCAAAACGTGTTTTTCAGCCCGAAATAAACGCGTTTTTTCAGACCGCTGTATCCCTATGTAACTGCAAGGCTCAGAAGAGCCCACACACTCAGCTCTTAACCCCAGTGTGCAGAAAGTGTCAAAACGTGTTTTTCAGCAGAAATAAACATGTTTCTGCAAGTTTGGTCACCCCCATGCAACTTATGGGGCAGTAACAGCACTCTTTTCAAAACGTGTTTTTCAGCTCGAAATAAACGCGTATTTTCAGACCGCTGAATCCCAATGTAGCTGCAAGGCTCAGAAGAGCCCACACACTCAGCTCTTAACCCCAGTGTGCAGAAAGTGTCAAAACATATATTTCAGCAGAAATAAACGTTTCTGAAAGTTTTGTCACCCCCATGCAACTTATGGGGCAGTAACAGCACACTTTTCAAAACGTGTTGTTCAGCACGAAATAAACGCGTTTTTTCAGACCGCTGAATCCCTATGTAGCTGCAAGGCTCAGAAGAGCCCACACACTCAGCTCTTAACCCCAGTGTGCAGAAAGTGTCAAAACGTGTTTTTCAGCAGAAAAAAACATGTTTCTGCAAGTTTGGTCACCCCCATGTAACTTATGGGGCAGTAAAAGCACCCTTTTCAAAACGTGTTTTTCAGCCCGAAATAAACGCGTTTTTTCAGACCGCTGAATCCCTATGTAACTGCAAGGCTCAGAAGAGCCCACACACTCAGCTCTTAACCCCAGTGTGCAGAAAGTGTCAAAACGTGTTTTTCAGCAGAAATAAACATGTTTCTGCAAGTTTGGTCACCCCCATGCAACTTATGGGGCAGTAACAGCACCCTTTTCAAAACGTGTTTTTCAGCCCGAAATAAACGCGTTTTTTCAGACCGCTGAAGAGCCCACACACTCAGCTCTTAACCCCAGTGTGCAGAAAGTGTCAAAACGTGTTTTTCAGCAGAAAAAAACATGTTTCTGCAAGTTTGGTCACCCCCATGCAACTTATGGGGCAGTAACAGCACTCTTTTCAAAACGTGTTTTTCAGCTCGAAATAAACGCATATTTTCAGACCGCTGAATCCCAATGTAGCTGCAAGGCTCAGAAGAGCCCACACACTCAGCTCTTAACCCCAGTGTGCAGAAAGTGTCAAAACGTGTTTTTCAGCAGAAATAAACATGTTTCTGCAAGTTTGGTCACCCACATGTAACTTATGGGGCAGTAACAGCACCCTTTTCAAAACGTGTTTTTCAGCCCGAAATAAACGCGTTTTTTCAGACCGCTGAATCCCTATGTAACTGCAAGGCTCAGAAGAGCCCACACACTCAGCTCTTAACCCCAGTGTGCAGAAAGTGTCAAAACGTGTTTTTCAGCAGAAATAAACATGTTTCTGCAAGTTTGGTCACCCCCATGCAACTTATGGGGCAGTAACAGCACCCTTTTCAAAACGTGTTTTTCAGCCCGAAATAAACGCGTTTTTTCAGACCGCTGAAGAGCCCACACACTCAGCTCTTAACCCCAGTGTGCAGAAAGTGTCAAAACGTGTTTTTCAGCAGAAAAAAACATGTTTCTGCAAGTTTGGTCACCCCCATGCAACTTATGGGGCAGTAACAGCACCCTTTTCAAAACGTGTTTTTCAGCCCGAAATAAACGCGTTTTTTCAGACCGCTGAAGAGCCCACACACTCAGTTCTTAACCCCAGTGTGCAGAAAGTATCAAAACGTGTTTTTCAGCAGAAATAAACATGTTTCTGCAAGTTTGGTCATCCCCATGCAACTTATGGGGCAGTAACAGCACACTTTTCAAAACGTGTTTTTCAGCCCGAAATAAACGTGTTTTTTCAGACCGCTGTATCCCTATGTAACTGCAAGGCTCAGAAGAGCCCACACACTCAGCTCTTAACCCCAGTGTGCAGAAAGTGTCAAAACGTGTTTTTCAGCAGAAAAAAACATGTTTCTGCAAGTTTGGTCACCCCCATGCAACTTATGGGGCAGTAACAGCATTCTTTTCAAAACGTGTTTTTCAGCTCGAAATAAACGCGTATTTTCAGTCCGCTGAATCCCAATGTAGCTGCAAGGCTCAGAAGAGACCACACACTCAGCTCTTAACCCCAGTGTGCAGAAAGTGTCAAAACGTGTTTTTCAGCAGAAATAAACATGTTTCTGCAAGTTTGGTCACCCCCATGCAACTTATGGGGCAGCAAAGGCACACTTTTCAAAACGTGTTTTTCAGCCCGAAATAAACGCGTTTTTTCAGAACGCTGTATCCCTATGTAACTGCAAGGCTCAGAAGAGCCCACACACTCAGCTCTTAACCCCAGTGTGCAGAAAGTATCAAAACGTGTTTTTCAGCAGAAATAAACATGTTTCTGCAAGTTTGGTCACACCCATGCAACTTATGGGGCAGTAACAGCACCCTTTTCAAAACGTGTTTTTCAGCCCGAAATAAACGCATTTTTTCAGACCGCTGAAGAGCCCACACACTCAGCTCTTAACCCCAGTGTGCAGAAAGTGTCAAAACGTGTTTTTCAGCAGAAATAAACATGTTTCTGCAAGTTTGGTCACCCCCATCCAACTTATGGGGCAGCAAAGGCACACTTTTCAAAACGTGTTTTTCAGCACGAAATAAACGCGTTTTTTCAGACCGCTGAATCCCTATGTAGCTGCAAGGCTCAGAAGAGCCCACACACTCAGCTCTTAACCCCAGTGTGCAGAAAGTGTCAAAACGTGTTTTTCAGCAGAAATAAACATGTTTCTGCAAGTTTGGTCACCCACATGCAACTTATGGGGCAGTAACAGCACAATTTTCAAAACGTGTTTTTCAGCCCAAAATAATCGCGTTTTTTCAGACCGCTGAATCCCTATGTAGCTGCAAGGCTCAGAAGAGCCCACACACTCAGCTCTTAACCCCAGTGTGCAGAAAGTGTCAAAACGTGTTTTTCAGCAGAAATAAACATGTTTCTGCAGCTTTGGTCACCCCCATGCAACTTATGGGGCAGCAACAGCACACTTCTCAAAACGTGTTTTTCAGCCCGAAATAAACGCGTTTTTTCAGACCGCTGAATCCCTATGTAACTGCAAGGCTCAGAAGAGCCCACACACTCAGCTCTTAACCCCAGTGTTCAGAAAGTGTCAAAACGTGTTTTTCAGCAGAAATAAACATGTTTCTGCAAGTTTGGTCACCAACATGCAACTTATGGGGCAGTAACAGCACCCTTTTCAAAACGTGTTTTTCAGCCCGAAATAAACGCGTTTTTTCAGACCGCTGAAGAGCCCACACACTCAGTTCTTAACCACAGTGTGCAGAAAGTATCAAAACGTGTTTTTCAGAAGAAATAAACATGTTTCTGAAAGTTTGGTCACCCCCATGCAACTTATGGGGCAGTAACAGCACACTTTTCAAAACGTGTTTTTCAGCCCGAAATAAACGCGTTTTTTCAGACCGCTGTATCCCTATGTAACTGCAAGGCTCAGAAGAGCCCACACACTTAGCTCTTAACCCCAGTGTGCAGAAAGTGTCAAAACGTGTTTTTCAGCAGAAAAAAACATGTTTCTGCAAGTTTGGTCACCCCCATGCAACTTATGGGGCAGTAACAGCACTCTTTTCAAAACGTGTTTTTCAGCTCGAAATAAACGCGAATTTTCAGACCGCTGAATCCCAATGTAGCTGCAAGGCTCAGAAGAGCCCACACACTCAGCTCTTAACCCCAGAGTGCAGAAAGTGTCAAAACGTGTTTTTCAGCAGAAATAAACATGTTTCTGCAAGTTTGGTCACCCACATGCAACTTATGGGGCAGTAACAGTACCCTTTTCAAAACGTGTTTTTCAGCTCGAAATAAACGCGTTTTTTCAGACCGCTGAATACCTATGTAACTGCAAGGCTCTGAAGAGCCCACACACTCAGCTCTAAACCCCAGTGTGCAGAAAGTGTCAAAACGTGTTTTTCAGCAGAAATAAATATGTTTCTGCAAGTTTGGTTACCCCCATGCAACTTATGGGGCAGTAACAGCACCCTTTTCAAAACGTGTTTTTCAGCACGAAATAAACGCGTTTTTTCAAACTGCTGAAGAGCCCACACACTCAGTTCTTAACCGCAGTGTGCAGAAAGTGTCAAAACGTGTTTTTCAGCAGAAATAAGCATGTTTCTGCAAGTTTGGTCACACCCATGCAACTTATGGGGCAGCAACAGCACACTTTTCAAAACGTGTTTTTCAGCCCGAAATAAACGCGTTTTTTCAGACCGCTGAATCCCTATGTAACTGCAAGGCTCAGAAGAGCCCACACACTCAGCTCTTAACCCCAGTGTGCAGAAAGTGTCAAAACGTGTTTTTCAGCAGAAAAAAACATGTTTCTGCAAGTTTGGTCACCCCCATGCAACTTATGGGGCAGTAACAGCACCCTTTTCAAAACGTGTTTTTCAGCCCGAAATAAACACGTTTTTTCAGACCGCTGAATCCCTATGTAACTGCAAGGCTCAGAAGAGCCCACACACTCAGCTCTTAACTCCAGTGTGCAGAAAGTGTCAAAACGTGTTTTTCAGCAGAAATAAACATGTTTCTGCAGGTTTGGTCACCCCCATGCAACTTATGGGGCAGCAACAGCACACTTCTCAAAACGTGTTTTTCAGCCCGAAATAAACGCGTTTTTTCAGACCGCTGAATCCCTATGTAACTGCAAGGCTCAGAAGAGCCCACACACTCAGCTCTTAACCCCAGTGTTCAGAAAGTGTCAAAACGTATTTTTCAGCAGAAATAAACATGTTTCTGCAAGTTTGGTCACCCCCATGCAACTTATGGGGCAGTACAGCACACTTTTCAAAACGTGTTGTTCAGCACGAAATAAACGCGTTTTTTCAGACCGCTGAATTCCTATGTAGCTGCAAGGCTCAGAAGAGACCACACACTCAGCTCTTAACCCCAGTGTGCAGAAAGTGTCAAAACGTGTTTTTCAGCAGAAATAAACATGTTTCTGCAAGTTTGGTCACCCCCATGCAACTTATGGGGCAGTAACAGCACCCTTTTCAAAACGTGTTTTTCAACCCGAAATAAACGCGTTTTTTCAGACCGCTGAAGAGCCCACACACTCAGTTCTTAACCCCAGTGTGCAGAAAGTATCAAAACGTGTTTTTCAGCAGAAATAAACATGTTTCTGAAAGTTTGGTCACCCCCATGCAACTTATGGGGCAGTAACAGCACACTTCTCAAAACGTGTTTTTCAGCCCGAAATAAACGCGTTTTTTCAGACCGCTGTATCCCTATGTAACTGCAAGGGTCAGAAGAGCCCACACACTCAGCTCTTAACCCCAGTGTGCAGAAAGTGTCAAAACGTGTTTTTCAGCAGAAATAAACATGTTTCTGCAAGTTTGGTCACCCCCATGCAACTTATGGGGCAGTAACAGCACTCTTTTCAAAACGTGTTTTTCAGCTCGAAATAAACGCGTATTTTCAGACCGCTGAATCCCAATGTAGCTGCAAGGCTCAGAAGAGCCCACACACTCAGCTCTTAACCCCAGTGTGCAGAAAGTGTCAAAACGTGTTTTTCAGCAGAAATAAACATGTTTCTGCAAGTTTGGTCACACCCATGCAACTTATGGGGCAGCAACAGCACACTTTTCAAAACGTGTTTTTCAGCCCGAAATAAACGCGTTTTTTCAGACCGCTGAATCCCTATGTAACTGCAAGGCTCAGAAGAGCCCACACACTCAGCTCTTAACCCCAGTGTGCAGAAAGTGTCAAAACGTGTTTTTCAGCAGAAATAAACATGTTTCTGCAAGTTTGGTCACCCACATGCAACTTATGGGGCAGTAACAGCACCCTTTTCAAAACGTGTTTTTCAGCCCGAAATAAACGCGTTTTTTCAGACCGCTGAATCCCTATGTAACTGCAAGGCTCAGAAGAGCCCACACACTCAGCTCTTAACCCCAGTGTGCAGAAAGTGTCAAAACATATATTTCAGCAGAAATAAACGTTTCTGAAAGTTTTGTCACCCCCATGCAACTTATGGGGCAGTAACAGCACACTTTTCAAAACGTGTTGTTCAGCACGAAATAAACGCGTTTTTTCAGACCGCTGAATCCCTAGGTAGCTGCAAGGCTCAGAAGAGCCCACACACTCAGCTCTTAACCCCAGTGTGCAGAAAGTGTCAAAACGTGTTTTTCAGCAGAAAAAAACATGTTTCTGCAAGTTTGGTCACCCCCATGTAACTTATGGGGCAGTAAAAGCACCCTTTTCAAAACGTGTTTTTCAGCCCGAAATAAACGCGTTTTTTCAGACCGCTGAATCCCTATGTAACTGCAAGGCTCAGAAGAGCCCACACACTCAGCTCTTAACCCCAGTGTGCAGAAAGTGTCAAAACGTGTTTTTCAGCAGAAATAAACATGTTTCTGCAAGTTTGGTCACATCCATGCAACTTATGGGGCAGTAAAAGCACCCTTTTCAAAACGTGTTTTTCAGCCCGAAATAAACGCATTTTTTCAGACCGCTGAAGAGCCCACACACTCAGCTCTTAACCCCAGTGTGCAGAAAGTGTCAAAACGTGTTTTTCAGCAGAAATAAACATGTTTCTGCAAGTTTGGTCACCCCCATGCAACTTATGGGGCAGTAACAGCACTCTTTTCAAAACGTGTTTTTCAGCTCGAAATAAACGCGTATTTTCAGACCGCTGAATCACAATGTAGCTGCAAGGCACAGAAGAGCCCACACACTCAGCTCTTAACCCCAGTGTGCAGAAAGTGTCAAAACGTGTTTTTCAGCAGAAATAAACATGTTTCTGCAAGTTTGGTCACCAACATGCAACTTATGGGGCTGTAAAAGCACCCTTTTCAAAACGTGTTTTTCAGCCCGAAATAAACGCGTTTTTTCAGTCCGCTGAATCCCTATGTAACTGCAAGGCTCAGAAGAGCCCACACACTCAGCTCTTAACCCCAGTGTGCAGAAAGTGTCAAAACGTGTTTTTCAGCAGAAATAAACATGTTTCTGCAAGTTTTGTCACCCCCATGCAACTTATGGGGCAGTAACAGCACCCTTTTCAAAACGTGTTTTTCAGCCCGAAATAAACGCGTTTTTTCAGACCGCTGAAGAGCCCACACACTCAGCTCTTAACCCCAGTGTGCAGAAAGTGTCAAAACGTGTTTTTCAGCAGAAAAAAACATGTTTCTGCAAGTTTGGTCACCCCCATGCAACTTATGGGGCAGTAACAGCACTCTTTTCAAAACGTGTTTTTCAGCTCGAAATAAACGCATATTTTCAGACCGCTGAATCCCAATGTAGCTGCAAGGCTCAGAAGAGCCCACACACTCAGCTCTTAACCCCAGTGTGCAGAAAGTGTCAAAACGTGTTTTTCAGCAGAAATAAACATGTTTCTGCAAGTTTGGTCACCCACATGCAACTTATGGGGCAGTAACAGCACCCTTTTCAAAACGTGTTTTTCAGCCCGAAATAAACGCGTTTTTTCAGACCGCTGAATCCCTATGTAACTGCAAGGCTCAGAAGAGCCCACACACTCAGCTCTTAACCCCAGTGTGCAGAAAGTGTCACAACGTGTTTTTCAGTAGAAATAAACATGTTTCTGCAAGTTTGGTCACCCCCATGCAACGTATGGGGCAGTAACAGCACCCTTTTCAAAACGTGTTTTTCAGCCCGAAATAAACGCGTTTTTTCAGACCGCTGAAGAGCCCACACACTCAGCTCTTAACCCCAGTGTGCAGAAAGTGTCAAAACGTGTTTTTCAGCAGAAAAAAACATGTTTCTGCAAGTTTGGTCACCCCCATGCAACTTATGGGGCAGTAACAGCACCCTTTTCAAAACGTGTTTTTCAGCCCGAAATAAACGCGTTTTTTCAGACCGCTGAAGAGCCCACACACTCAGTTCTTAACCCCAGTGTGCAGAAAGTATCAAAACGTGTTTTTCAGAAGAAATAAACATGTTTCTGAAAGTTTGGTCACCCCCATGCAACTTATGGGGCAGTAACAGCACACTTTTCAAAACGTGTTTTTCAGCCCGAAATAAACGCGTTTTTTCAGACCGCTGAAGAGCCCACACACTCAGTTCTTAACCCCAGTGTGCAGAAAGTATCAAAACGTGTTTTTCAGCAGAAATAAACATGTTTCTGAAAGTTTGGTCACCCCCATGCAACTTATGGGGCAGTAACAGCACACTTCTCAAAACGTGTTTTTCAGCCCGAAATAAACGCGTTTTTTCAGACCGCTGTATCCCTATGTAACTGCAAGGGTCAGAAGAGCCCACACACTCAGCTCTTAACCCCAGTGTGCAGAAAGTGTCAAAACGTGTTTTTCAGCAGAAATAAACATGTTTCTGCAAGTTTGGTCACCCCCATGCAACTTATGGGGCAGTAACAGCACTCTTTTCAAAACGTGTTTTTCAGCTCGAAATAAACGCGTATTTTCAGACCGCTGAATCCCAATGTAGCTGCAAGGCTCAGAAGAGCCCACACACTCAGCTCTTAACCCCAGTGTGCAGAAAGTGTCAAAACGTGTTTTTCAGCAGAAATAAACATGTTTCTGCAAGTTTGGTCACACCCATGCAACTTATGGGGCAGCAACAGCACACTTTTCAAAACGTGTTTTTCAGCCCGAAATAAACGCGTTTTTTCAGACCGCTGAATCCCTATGTAACTGCAAGGCTCAGAAGAGCCCACACACTCAGCTCTTAACCCCAGTGTGCAGAAAGTGTCAAAACGTGTTTTTCAGCAGAAATAAACATGTTTCTGCAAGTTTGGTCACCCACATGCAACTTATGGGGCAGTAACAGCACCCTTTTCAAAACGTGTTTTTCAGCCCGAAATAAACGCGTTTTTTCAGACCGCTGAATCCCTATGTAACTGCAAGGCTCAGAAGAGCCCACACACTCAGCTCTTAACCCCAGTGTGCAGAAAGTGTCAAAACATATATTTCAGCAGAAATAAACGTTTCTGAAAGTTTTGTCACCCCCATGCAACTTATGGGGCAGTAACAGCACACTTTTCAAAACGTGTTGTTCAGCACGAAATAAACGCGTTTTTTCAGACCGCTGAATCCCTAGGTAGCTGCAAGGCTCAGAAGAGCCCACACACTCAGCTCTTAACCCCAGTGTGCAGAAAGTGTCAAAACGTGTTTTTCAGCAGAAAAAAACATGTTTCTGCAAGTTTGGTCACCCCCATGTAACTTATGGGGCAGTAAAAGCACCCTTTTCAAAACGTGTTTTTCAGCCCGAAATAAACGCGTTTTTTCAGACCGCTGAATCCCTATGTAACTGCAAGGCTCAGAAGAGCCCACACACTCAGCTCTTAACCCCAGTGTGCAGAAAGTGTCAAAACGTGTTTTTCAGCAGAAATAAACATGTTTCTGCAAGTTTGGTCACATCCATGCAACTTATGGGGCAGTAAAAGCACCCTTTTCAAAACGTGTTTTTCAGCCCGAAATAAACGCATTTTTTCAGACCGCTGAAGAGCCCACACACTCAGCTCTTAACCCCAGTGTGCAGAAAGTGTCAAAACGTGTTTTTCAGCAGAAATAAACATGTTTCTGCAAGTTTGGTCACCCCCATGCAACTTATGGGGCAGTAACAGCACTCTTTTCAAAACGTGTTTTTCAGCTCGAAATAAACGCGTATTTTCAGACCGCTGAATCACAATGTAGCTGCAAGGCACAGAAGAGCCCACACACTCAGCTCTTAACCCCAGTGTGCAGAAAGTGTCAAAACGTGTTTTTCAGCAGAAATAAACATGTTTCTGCAAGTTTGGTCACCAACATGCAACTTATGGGGCTGTAAAAGCACCCTTTTCAAAACGTGTTTTTCAGCCCGAAATAAACGCGTTTTTTCAGTCCGCTGAATCCCTATGTAACTGCAAGGCTCAGAAGAGCCCACACACTCAGCTCTTAACCCCAGTGTGCAGAAAGTGTCAAAACGTGTTTTTCAGCAGAAATAATCATGTTTCTGCAAGTTTTGTCACCCCCATGCAACTTATGGGGCAGTAACAGCACCCTTTTCAAAACGTGTTTTTCAGCCCGAAATAAACGCGTTTTTTCAGACCGCTGAAGAGCCCACACACTCAGCTCTTAACCCCAGTGTGCAGAAAGTGTCAAAACGTGTTTTTCAGCAGAAAAAAACATGTTTCTGCAAGTTTGGTCACCCCCATGCAACTTATGGGGCAGTAACAGCACTCTTTTCAAAACGTGTTTTTCAGCTCGAAATAAACGCATATTTTCAGACCGCTGAATCCCAATGTAGCTGCAAGGCTCAGAAGAGCCCACACACTCAGCTCTTAACCCCAGTGTGCAGAAAGTGTCAAAACGTGTTTTTCAGCAGAAATAAACATGTTTCTGCAAGTTTGGTCACCCACATGCAACTTATGGGGCAGTAACAGCACCCTTTTCAAAACGTGTTTTTCAGCCCGAAATAAACGCGTTTTTTCAGACCGCTGAATCCCTATGTAACTGCAAGGCTCAGAAGAGCCCACACACTCAGCTCTTAACCCCAGTGTGCAGAAAGTGTCACAACGTGTTTTTCAGTAGAAATAAACATGTTTCTGCAAGTTTGGTCACCCCCATGCAACGTATGGGGCAGTAACAGCACCCTTTTCAAAACGTGTTTTTCAGCCCGAAATAAACGCGTTTTTTCAGACCGCTGAAGAGCCCACACACTCAGCTCTTAACCCCAGTGTGCAGAAAGTGTCAAAACGTGTTTTTCAGCAGAAAAAAACATGTTTCTGCAAGTTTGGTCACCCCCATGCAACTTATGGGGCAGTAACAGCACCCTTTTCAAAACGTGTTTTTCAGCCCGAAATAAACGCGTTTTTTCAGACCGCTGAAGAGCCCACACACTCAGTTCTTAACCCCAGTGTGCAGAAAGTATCAAAACGTGTTTTTCAGAAGAAATAAACATGTTTCTGAAAGTTTGGTCACCCCCATGCAACTTATGGGGCAGTAACAGCACACTTTTCAAAACGTGTTTTTCAGCCCGAAATAAACGCGTTTTTTCAGACCGCTGTATCCCTATGTAACTGCAAGGCTCAGAAGAGCCCACACACTCAGCTCTTAACCCCAGTGTGCAGAAAGTGTCAAAACGTGTTTTTCAGCAGAAAAAAACATGTTTCTGCAAGTTTGGTCACCCCCATGCAACTTATGGGGCAGTAACAGCATTCTTTTCAAAACGTGTTTTTCAGCTCGAAATAAACGCGTATTTTCAGACCGCTGAATCCCAATGTAGCTGCAAGGCTCAGAAGAGACCACACACTCAGCTCTTAACCCCAGTGTGCAGAAAGTGTCAAAACGTGTTTTTCAGCAGAAATAAACATGTTTCTGCAAGTTTGGTCACCCCCATGCAACTTATGGGGCAGTAACAGCACCCTTTTCAAAACGTGTTTTTCAGCCCGAAATAAACGCGTTTTTTCAGACCGCTGAATCCCTATGTAACTGCAAGGCTCAGAAGAGCCCACACACTCAGCTCTTAACCCCAGTGTGCAGAAAGTGTCAAAACGTGTTTTTCAGCAGAAAAAAACATGTTTCTGCAAGTTTGGTCACCCCCATGCAACTTATGGGGCAGTAACAGCACCCTTTTCAAAACGTGTTTTTCAGCCCGAAATAAACGCTTTTTTTCAGACCGCTGAAGAGCCCACACACTCAGTTCTTAACCCCAGTGTGCAGAAAGTATCAAAACGTGTTTTTCAGCAGAAATAAACATGTTTCTGAAAGTTTGGTCACCCCCATGCAACTTATGGGGCAGTAACAGCACACTTTTCAAAACGTGTTTTTCAGCCCGAAATAAACGCGTTTTTTCAGACCGCTGTATCCCTATGTAACTGCAAGGCTCAGAAGAGCCCACACACTGAGCTCTTAACCCCAGTGTGCAGAAAGTGTCAAAACGTGTTTTTCAGCAGAAATAAACATGTTTCTGCAAGTTTGGTCACCCCCATGCAACTTATGGGGCAGTAACAGCACCCTTTTCAAAACGTGTTTTTCAGCCCGAAATAAACGCGTTTTTTCAGACCGCTGAATCCCTATGTAACTGCAAGGCTCAGAAAAGCCCACACACTCAGCTCTTAACCCCAGTGTGCAGAAAGTGTCAAAACGTGTTTTTCAGCAGAAATAAACATGTTTCTGCAAGTTTGGTCACCCCCATGCAACTTATGGGGCAGTAACAGCACCCTTTTCAAAACGTGTTTTTCAGCCCGAAATAAACGCGTTTTTTCAGACCGCTGAAGAGCCCACACACTCAGCTCTTAACCCCAGTGTGCAGAAAGTGTCAAAACGTGTTTTTCAGCAGAAATAAACATGTTTCTGCAAGTTTGGTCACCCCCATGCAACTTATGGGGCAATAACAGCACACTTTTCAAAACGTTTTTTTCAGCCCGAAATAAACGCGTTTTTTCAGACCACTGTATCCCTATGTAACTGCAAGGCTCAGAAGAGCCCACACACTCAGCTCTTAACCCCAGTGTGCAGAAAGTGTCAAAACGTGTTTTTCAGCAGAAAAAAACATGTTTCTGCAAGTTTGGTCACCCCCATGCAACTTATGGGGCAGCAACAGCACCCTTTTCAAAACGTGTTGTTCAGCACGAAATAAACGCGTTTTTTCAGACCGCTGAATCCCTATGTAACTGCAAGGCTCAGAAGAGCCCACACACTCAGCTCTTAACCCCAGTGTGCAGAAAGTGTCAAAACGTGTTTTTCAGCAGAAATAAACATGTTTCTGCAAGTTTGGTCACCCCCATGCAACTTATGGGGCAGCAAAGGCACACTTTTCAAAACGTGTTTTTCAGCACGAAATAAACACGTTTTTTCAGACCGCTGAATCCCTATGTAGCTGCAAGGCTCAGAAGAGCCCACACACTCAGCTCTTAACCCCAGTGTGCAGAAAGTGTCAAAACGTGTTTTTCAGCAGAAATAAACATGTTTCTGCAAGTTTGGTCACCCACATGCAACTTATGGGGCAGTAACAGCACAATTTTCAAAACGTGTTTTTCAGCCCGAAATAATCGCGTTTTTTCAGACCGCTGAATCCCTATGTAGCTGCAAGGCTCAGAAGAGCCCACACACTCAGCTCTTAACCCCAGTGTGCAGAAAGTGTGAAAACGTGTTTTTCAGCAGAAATAAACATGTTTCTGCAAGTTTGGTCACACCCATGCAACTTATGGGGCAGTAACAGCACCCTTTTCAAAACGTGTTTTTCAGCTCGAAATAAACGCGTTTTTTCAGACCGCTGAATACCTATGTAACTGCAAGGCTCTGAAGAGCCCACACACTCAGCTCTTAACCCCAGTGTGCAGAAAGTGTCAAAACGTGTTTTTCAGCAGAAAAAAACATGTTTCTGCAAGTTTGGTCACCCCCATGCAACTTATGGGGCAGTAACAGCACCCTTTTCAAAACGTGTTTTTCAGCCCGAAATAAACGCGTTTTTTCAGACCGCTGAATCCCTATGTAACTGCAAGGCTCAGAAGAGCCCACACACTCAGCTCTTAACTCCAGTGTGCAGAAAGTGTCAAAATGTGTTTTTCAGCAGAAATAAACATGTTTCTGCAGGTTTGGTCACCCCCATGCAACTTATGGGGCAGCAACAGCACACTTCTCAAAACGTGTTTTTCAGCCCGAAATAAACGCGTTTTTTCAGACCGCTGAATCCCTATGTAACTGCAAGGCTCAGAAGAGCCCACACACTCAGCTCTTAACCCCAGTGTTCAGAAAGTGTCAAAACGTGTTTTTCAGCAGAAATAAACATGTTTCTGCAAGTTTGGTCACCCCCATGCAACTTATGGGGCAGTAACAGCACCCTTGTCAAAACGTGTTTTTCAGCCCGAAATAAACGCGTTTTTTCAGACCGCTGAAGAGCCCACACACTCAGTTCTTAACCACAGTGTGCAGAAAGTATCAAAACGTGTTTTTCAGAAGAAATAAACATGTTTCTGAAAGTTTGGTCACCCCCATGCAACTTATGGGGCAGTAACAGCACACTTTTCAAAACGTGTTTTTCAGCCCGAAATAAACGCGTTTTTTCAGACCGCTGTATCCCTATGTAACTGCAAGGCTCAGAAGAGCCCACACACTCAGCTCTTAACCCCAGTGTGCAGAAAGTGTCAAAACGTGTTTTTCAGCAGAAATAAACATGTTTCTGCAAGTTTGGTCACCCCCATGCAACTTATGGGGCAGTAACAGCACTCTTTTCAAAACGTGTTTTTCAGCTCGAAATAAACGCGTATTTTCAGACCGCTGAATCACAATGTAGCTGCAAGGCACAGAAGAGCCCACACACTCAGCTCTTAACCCCAGTGTGCAGAAAGTGTCAAAACGTGTTTTTCAGCAGAAATAAACATGTTTCTGCAAGTTTGGTCACCAACATGCAACTTATGGGGCTGTAAAAGCACCCTTTTCAAAACGTGTTTTTCAGCCCGAAATAAACGCGTTTTTTCAGACCGCTGAATCCCTATGTAACTGCAAGGCTCAGAAGAGCCCACACACTCAGCTCTTAACCCCAGTGTGCAGAAAGTGTCAAAACGTGTTTTTCAGCAGAAATAAACATGTTTCTGCAAGTTTTGTCACCCCCATGCAACTTATGGGGCAGTAACAGCACCCTTTTCAAAACGTGTTTTTCAGCCCGAAATAAACGCGTTTTTTCAGACCGCTGAAGAGCCCACACACTCAGCTCTTAACCCCAGTGTGCAGAAAGTGTCAAAACGTGTTTTTCAGCAGAAAAAAACATGTTTCTGCAAGTTTGGTCACCCCCATGCAACTTATGGGGCAGTAACAGCACTCTTTTCAAAACGTGTTTTTCAGCTCGAAATAAACGCATATTTTCAGACCGCTGAATCCCAATGTAGCTGCAAGGCTCAGAAGAGCCCACACACTCAGCTCTTAACCCCAGTGTGCAGAAAGTGTCAAAACGTGTTTTTCAGCAGAAATAAACATGTTTCTGCAAGTTTGGTCACCCACATGCAACTTATGGGGCAGTAACAGCACCCTTTTCAAAACGTGTTTTTCAGCCCGAAATAAACGCGTTTTTTCAGACCGCTGAATCCCTATGTAACTGCAAGGCTCAGAAGAGCCCACACACTCAGCTCTTAACCCCAGTGTGCAGAAAGTGTCACAACGTGTTTTTCAGTAGAAATAAACATGTTTCTGCAAGTTTGGTCACCCCCATGCAACTTATGGGGCAGTAACAGCACCCTTTTCAAAACGTGTTTTTCAGCCCGAAATAAACGCGTTTTTTCAGACCGCTGAAGAGCCCACACACTCAGCTCTTAACCCCAGTGTGCAGAAAGTGTCAAAACGTGTTTTTCAGCAGAAAAAAACATGTTTCTGCAAGTTTGGTCACCCCCATGCAACTTATGGGGCAGTAACAGCACTCTTTTCAAAACGTGTTTTTCAGCTCGAAATAAACGCGTATTTTCAGACCGCTGAATCCCAATGTAGCTGCAAGGCACAGAAGAGCCCACACACTCAGCTCTTAACCCCAGTGTGCAGAAAGTGTCAAAACGTGTTTTTCAGCAGAAATAAACATGTTTCTGCAAGTTTGGTCACCCACATGCAACTTATGGGGCAGTAAAAGCACCCTTTTCAAAACGTGTTTTTCAGCCCGAAATAAATGCGTTTTTTCAGACCGCTGAATCCCTATGTAACTGCAAGGCTCAGAAGAGCCCACACACTCAGCTCTTAACCCCAGTGTGCAGAAAGTGTCAAAACGTGTTTTTCAGCAGAAAAAAACATGTTTCTGCAAGTTTGGTCACCCCCATGCAACTTATGGGGCAGTAACAGCACCCTTTTCAAAACGTGTTTTTCAGCCCGAAATAAACGCTTTTTTTCAGACCGCTGAAGAGCCCACACACTCAGTTCTTAACCCCAGTGTGCAGAAAGTATCAAAACGTGTTTTTCAGCAGAAATAAACATGTTTCTGAAAGTTTGGTCACCCCCATGCAACTTATGGGGCAGTAACAGCACACTTTTCAAAACGTGTTTTTCAGCCCGAAATAAACGCGTTTTTTCAGACCGCTGTATCCCTATGTAACTGCAAGGCTCAGAAGAGCCCACACACTGAGCTCTTAACCCCAGTGTGCAGAAAGTGTCAAAACGTGTTTTTCAGCAGAAATAAACATGTTTCTGCAAGTTTGGTCACCCCCATGCAACTTATGGGGCAGTAACCGCACTCTTTTCAAAACGTGTTTTTCAGCTCGAAATAAACGCGTTATTTCAGACCGCTGAATCCCAATGTAGCTGCAAGGCTCAGAAGAGCCCACACACTCAGCTCTTAACCCCAGTGTGCAGAAAGTGTCAAAACGTGTTTTTCAGCAGAAATAAATATGTTTCTGCAAGTTTGGTCACACCCATGCAACTTATGGGGCAGCAACAGCACACTTTTCAAAACGTGTTTTTCAGCCCGAAATAAACGCGTTTTTTCAGACCGCTGAATCCCTATGTAACTGCAAGGCTCAGAAAAGCCCACACACACAGCTCTTAACCCCAGTGTGCAGAAAGTGTCAAAACGTGTTTTTCAGCAGAAATAAACATGTTTCTGCAAGTTTGGTCACACCCCATGCAACTTATGGGGCAGTAACAGCACCCTTTTCAAAACGTGTTTTTCAGCACGAAATAAACGCGTTTTTTCAGACCGCTGAATCCCTATGTAACTGCAAGGCTCAGAAGAGCCCACACACTCAGCTCTTAACCCCAGTGTGCAGAAAGTGTCAAAACGTGTTTTTCAGCAGAAATAAACATGTTTCTGCAAGTTTGGTCACCCCCATGCAACTTATGGGGCAGTAACAGCACCCTTTTCAAAACGTGTTTTTCAGCCCGAAATAAACGCGTTTTTTCAGACCGCTGAAGAGCCCACACACTCAGCTCTTAACCCCAGTGTGCAGAAAGTGTCAAAACGTGTTTTTCAGCAGAAATAAACATGTTTCTGCAAGTTTGGTCACCCCCATGCAACTTATGGGGCAATAACAGCACACTTTTCAAAACGTTTTTTTCAGCCCGAAATAAACGCGTTTTTTCAGACCACTGTATCCCTATGTAACTGCAAGGCTCAGAAGAGCCCACACACTCAGCTCTTAACCCCAGTGTGCAGAAAGTGTCAAAACGTGTTTTTCAGCAGAAAAAAACATGTTTCTGCAAGTTTGGTCACCCCCATGCAACTTATGGGGCAGCAACAGCACCCTTTTCAAAACGTGTTGTTCAGCACGAAATAAACGCGTTTTTTCAGACCGCTGAATCCCTATGTAACTGCAAGGCTCAGAAGAGCCCACACACTCAGCTCTTAACCCCAGTGTGCAGAAAGTGTCAAAACGTGTTTTTCAGCAGAAATAAACATGTTTCTGCAAGTTTGGTCACCCCCATGCAACTTATGGGGCAGCAAAGGCACACTTTTCAAAACGTGTTTTTCAGCACGAAATAAACACGTTTTTTCAGACCGCTGAATCCCTATGTAGCTGCAAGGCTCAGAAGAGCCCACACACTCAGCTCTTAACCCCAGTGTGCAGAAAGTGTCAAAACGTGTTTTTCAGCAGAAATAAACATGTTTCTGCAAGTTTGGTCACCCACATGCAACTTATGGGGCAGTAACAGCACAATTTTCAAAACGTGTTTTTCAGCCCGAAATAATCGCGTTTTTTCAGACCGCTGAATCCCTATGTAGCTGCAAGGCTCAGAAGAGCCCACACACTCAGCTCTTAACCCCAGTGTGCAGAAAGTGTGAAAACGTGTTTTTCAGCAGAAATAAACATGTTTCTGCAAGTTTGGTCACACCCATGCAACTTATGGGGCAGTAACAGCACCCTTTTCAAAACGTGTTTTTCAGCTCGAAATAAACGCGTTTTTTCAGACCGCTGAATACCTATGTAACTGCAAGGCTCTGAAGAGCCCACACACTCAGCTCTTAACCCCAGTGTGCAGAAAGTGTCAAAACGTGTTTTTCAGCAGAAAAAAACATGTTTCTGCAAGTTTGGTCACCCCCATGCAACTTATGGGGCAGTAACAGCACCCTTTTCAAAACGTGTTTTTCAGCCCGAAATAAACGCGTTTTTTCAGACCGCTGAATCCCTATGTAACTGCAAGGCTCAGAAGAGCCCACACACTCAGCTCTTAACTCCAGTGTGCAGAAAGTGTCAAAATGTGTTTTTCAGCAGAAATAAACATGTTTCTGCAGGTTTGGTCACCCCCATGCAACTTATGGGGCAGCAACAGCACACTTCTCAAAACGTGTTTTTCAGCCCGAAATAAACGCGTTTTTTCAGACCGCTGAATCCCTATGTAACTGCAAGGCTCAGAAGAGCCCACACACTCAGCTCTTAACCCCAGTGTTCAGAAAGTGTCAAAACGTGTTTTTCAGCAGAAATAAACATGTTTCTGCAAGTTTGGTCACCCCCATGCAACTTATGGGGCAGTAACAGCACCCTTGTCAAAACGTGTTTTTCAGCCCGAAATAAACGCGTTTTTTCAGACCGCTGAAGAGCCCACACACTCAGTTCTTAACCACAGTGTGCAGAAAGTATCAAAACGTGTTTTTCAGAAGAAATAAACATGTTTCTGAAAGTTTGGTCACCCCCATGCAACTTATGGGGCAGTAACAGCACACTTTTCAAAACGTGTTTTTCAGCCCGAAATAAACGCGTTTTTTCAGACCGCTGTATCCCTATGTAACTGCAAGGCTCAGAAAAGCCCACACACTCAGCTCTTAACCCCAGTGTGCAGAAAGTGTCAAAACGTGTTTTTCAGCAGAAAAAAACATGTTTCTGCAAGTTTGGTCACCCCCATGCAACTTATGGGGCAGTAACAGCACTCTTTTCAAAACGTGTTTTTCAGCTCGAAATAAACGCGAATTTTCAGACCGCTGAATCCCAATGTAGCTGCAAGGCTCAGAAGAGCCCACACACTCAGCTCTTAACCCCAGTGTGCAGAAAGTGTCAAAACGTGTTTTTCAGCAGAAATAAACATGTTTCTGCAAGTTTGGTCACCCACATGCAACTTATGGGGCAGTAACAGTACCCTTTTCAAAACGTGTTTTTCAGCTCGAAATAAACGCGTTTTTTCAGACCGCTGAATACCTATGTAACTGCAAGGCTCTGAAGAGCCCACACACTCAGCTCTTAACCCCAGTGTGCAGAAAATGTCAAAACGTGTTTTTTAGCAGAAATAAATATGTTTCTGCAAGTTTGGTTACCCCCATGCAACTTATGGGGCAGTAACAGCACCCTTTTCAAAACGTGTTTTTCAGCACGATATAAACGCGTTTTTTCAAACTGCTGAAGAGCCCACACACTCAGTTCTTAACCGCAGTGTGCAGAAAGTGTCAAAACGTGTTTTTCAGCAGAAATAAGCATGTTTCTGCAAGTTTGGTCACACCCATGCAACTTATGGGGCAGCAACAGCACCCTTTTCAAAACGTGTTTTTCAACCCGAAATAAACGCGTTTTTTCAGACCACTGAAGAGCCCACACACTCAGTTCTTAACCGCAGTGTGCAGAAAGTGTCAAAACGTGTTTTTCAGCAGAAATAAGCATGTTTCTGCAAGTTTGGTCACACCCATGCAACTTATAGGGCAGCAACAGCACACTTTTCAAAACGTGTTTTTCAGCCCGAAATAAACGCGTTTTTTCAGACCGCTGAATCCCTATGTAACTGCAAGGCTCAGAAGAGCCCACACACTCAGCTCTTAACCCCAGTGTGCAGAAAGTGTCAAAACGTGTTTTTCAGCAGAAAAAAACATGTTTCTGCAAGTTTGGTCACCCCCATGCAACTTATGGGGCAGCAACAGCACCCTTTTCAAAACGTGTTGTTCAGCACGAAATAAACGCGTTTTTTCAGACCGCTGAATCCCTATGTAACTGCAAGGCTCAGAAGAGCCCACACACTCAGCTCTTAACCCCAGTGTGCAGAAAGTGTCAAAACGTGTTTTTCAGCAGAAATAAACATGTTTCTGCAAGTTTGGTCACCCCCATCCAACTTATGGGGCAGCAAAGGCACACTTTTCAAAACGTGTTTTTCAGCACGAAATAAACGCGTTTTTTCAGACCGCTGAATCCCTATGTAGCTGCAAGGCTCAGAAGAGCCCACACACTCAGCTCTTAACCCCAGTGTGCAGAAAGTGTCAAAACGTGTTTTTCAGCAGAAATAAACATGTTTCTGCAAGTTTGGTCACCCACATGCAACTTATGGGGCAGTAACAGCACAATTTTCAAAACGTGTTTTTCAGCCCGAAATAATCGCGTTTTTTCAGACCGCTGAATCCCTATGTAGCTGCAAGGCTCAGAAGAGCCCACACACTCAGCTCTTAACCCCAGTGTGCAGAAAGTGTGAAAACGTGTTTTTCAGCAGAAATAAACATGTTTCTGCAAGTTTGGTCACCCCCATGCAACTTATGGGGCAGTAACAGCACCCTTTTCAAAACGTGTTTTTCAGCCCGAAATAAACGCGTTTTTTCAGACCGCTGAATCCCTATGTAACTGCAAGGCTCAGAAGAGCCCACACACTCAGCTCTTAACTCCAGTGTGCAGAAAGTGTCAAAACGTGTTTTTCAGCAGAAATAAACATGTTTCTGCAGGTTTGGTCACCCCCATGCAACTTATGGGGCAGCAACAGCACACTTCTCAAAACGTGTTTTTCAGCCCGAAATAAACGCGTTTTTTCAGACCGCTGAAGAGCCCACACACTCAGTTCTTAACCACAGTGTGCAGAAAGTATCAAAACGTGTTTTTCAGAAGAAATAAACATGTTTCTGAAAGTTTGGTCACCCCCATGCAACTTATGGGGCAGTAACAGCACACTTTTCAAAACGTGTTTTTCAGCCCGAAATAAACGCGTTTTTTCAGACCGCTGTATCCCTATGTAACTGCAAGGCTCAGAAGAGCCCACACACTCAGCTCTTAACCCCAGTGTGCAGAAAGTGTCAAAACGTGTTTTTCAGCAGAAAAAAACATGTTTCTGCAAGTTTGGTCACCCCCATGCAACTTATGGGGCAGTAACAGCACTCTTTTCAAAACGTGTTTTTCAGCTCGAAATAAACGCGAATTTTCAGACCGCTGAATCCCAATGTAGCTGCAAGGCTCAGAAGAGCCCACACACTCAGCTCTTAACCCCAGTGTGCAGAAAGTGTCAAAACGTGTTTTTCAGCAGAAATAAACATGTTTCTGCAAGTTTGGTCACCAACATGCAACTTATGGGGCTGTAAAAGCACCCTTTTCAAAACGTGTTTTTCAGCCCGAAATAAACGCGTTTTTTCAGACCGCTGAATCCCTATGTAACTGCAAGGCTCAGAAGAGCCCACACACTCAGCTCTTAACCCCAGTGTGCAGAAAGTGTCAAAACGTGTTTTTCAGCAGAAATAAACATGTTTCTGCAAGTTTTGTCACCCCCATGCAACTTATGGGGCAGTAACAGCACCCTTTTCAAAACGTGTTTTTCAGCCCGAAATAAACGCGTTTTTTCAGACCGCTGAAGAGCCCACACACTCAGCTCTTAACCCCAGTGTGCAGAAAGTGTCAAAACGTGTTTTTCAGCAGAAAAAAACATGTTTCTGCAAGTTTGGTCACCCCCATGCAACTTATGGGGCAGTAACAGCACTCTTTTCAAAACGTGTTTTTCAGCTCGAAATAAACGCATATTTTCAGACCGCTGAATCCCAATGTAGCTGCAAGGCTCAGAAGAGCCCACACACTCAGCTCTTAACCCCAGTGTGCAGAAAGTGTCAAAACGTGTTTTTCAGCAGAAATAAACATGTTTCTGCAAGTTTGGTCACCCACATGCAACTTATGGGGCAGTAACAGCACCCTTTTCAAAACGTGTTTTTCAGCCCGAAATAAACGCGTTTTTTCAGACCGCTGAATCCCTATGTAACTGCAAGGCTCAGAAGAGCCCACACACTCAGCTCTTAACCCCAGTGTGCAGAAAGTGTCACAACGTGTTTTTCAGTAGAAATAAACATGTTTCTGCAAGTTTGGTCACCCCCATGCAACTTATGGGGCAGTAACAGCACCCTTTTCAAAACGTGTTTTTCAGCCCGAAATAAACGCGTTTTTTCAGACCGCTGAAGAGCCCACACACTCAGCTCTTAACCCCAGTGTGCAGAAAGTGTCAAAACGTGTTTTTCAGCAGAAAAAAACATGTTTCTGCAAGTTTGGTCACCCCCATGCAACTTATGGGGCAGTAACAGCACTCTTTTCAAAACGTGTTTTTCAGCTCGAAATAAACGCGTATTTTCAGTCCGCTGAATCCCAATGTAGCTGCAAGGCACAGAAGAGCCCACACACTCAGCTCTTAACCCCAGTGTGCAGAAAGTGTCAAAACGTGTTTTTCAGCAGAAATAAACATGTTTCTGCAAGTTTGGTCACCCACATGCAACTTATGGGGCAGTAAAAGCACCCTTTTCAAAACGTGTTTTTCAGCCCGAAATAAATGCGTTTTTTCAGACCGCTGAATCCCTATGTAACTGCAAGGCTCAGAAGAGCCCACACACTCAGCTCTTAACCCCAGTGTGCAGAAAGTGTCAAAACGTGTTTTTCAGCAGAAAAAAACATGTTTCTGCAAGTTTGGTCACCCCCATGCAACTTATGGGGCAGTAACAGCACCCTTTTCAAAACGTGTTTTTCAGCCCGAAATAAACGCTTTTTTTCAGACCGCTGAATCCCAATGTAGCTGCAAGGCTCAGAAGAGCCCACACACTCAGCTCTTAACCCCAGTGTGCAGAAAGTGTCAAAACGTGTTTTTCAGCAGAAATAAACATGTTTCTGCAAGTTTGGTCACCCCCATGCAACTTATGGGGCAGTAACAGCACTCTTTTCAAAACGTGTTTTTCAGCTCGAAATAAACGCGAATTTTCAGACCGCTGAATCCCAATGTAGCTGCAAGGCTCAGAAGAGCCCACACACTCAGCTCTTAACCCCAGTGTGCAGAAAGTGTCAAAACGTGTTTTTCAGCAGAAATAAACATGTTTCTGCAAGTTTGGTCACCAACATGCAACTTATGGGGCTGTAAAAGCACCCTTTTCAAAACGTGTTTTTCAGCCCGAAATAAACGCGTTTTTTCAGACCGCTGAATCCCTATGTAACTGCAAGGCTCAGAAGAGCCCACACACTCAGCTCTTAACCCCAGTGTGCAGAAAGTGTCAAAACGTGTTTTTCAGCAGAAATAAACATGTTTCTGCAAGTTTTGTCACCCCCATGCAACTTATGGGGCAGTAACAGCACCCTTTTCAAAACGTGTTTTTCAGCCCGAAATAAACGCGTTTTTTCAGACCGCTGAAGAGCCCACACACTCAGCTCTTAACCCCAGTGTGCAGAAAGTGTCAAAACGTGTTTTTCAGCAGAAAAAAACATGTTTCTGCAAGTTTGGTCACCCCCATGCAACTTATGGGGCAGTAACAGCACTCTTTTCAAAACGTGTTTTTCAGCTCGAAATAAACGCATATTTTCAGACCGCTGAATCCCAATGTAGCTGCAAGGCTCAGAAGAGCCCACACACTCAGCTCTTAACCCCAGTGTGCAGAAAGTGTCAAAACGTGTTTTTCAGCAGAAATAAACATGTTTCTGCAAGTTTGGTCACCCACATGCAACTTATGGGGCAGTAACAGCACCCTTTTCAAAACGTGTTTTTCAGCCCGAAATAAACGCGTTTTTTCAGACCGCTGAATCCCTATGTAACTGCAAGGCTCAGAAGAGCCCACACACTCAGCTCTTAACCCCAGTGTGCAGAAAGTGTCACAACGTGTTTTTCAGTAGAAATAAACATGTTTCTGCAAGTTTGGTCACCCCCATGCAACTTATGGGGCAGTAACAGCACACTTTTCAAAACGTGTTTTTCAGCCCGAAATAAACGCGTTTTTTCAGACCGCTGTATCCCTATGTAACTGCAAGGCTCAGAAGAGCCCACACACTGAGCTCTTAACCCCAGTGTGCAGAAAGTGTCAAAACGTGTTTTTCAGCAGAAATAAACATGTTTCTGCAAGTTTGGTCACCCCCATGCAACTTATGGGGCAGTAACCGCACTCTTTTCAAAACGTGTTTTTCAGCTCGAAATAAACGCGTTATTTCAGACCGCTGAATCCCAATGTAGCTGCAAGGCTCAGAAGAGCCCACACACTCAGCTCTTAACCCCAGTGTGCAGAAAGTGTCAAAACGTGTTTTTCAGCAGAAATAAATATGTTTCTGCAAGTTTGGTCACACCCATGCAACTTATGGGGCAGCAACAGCACACTTTTCAAAACGTGTTTTTCAGCCCGAAATAAACGCGTTTTTTCAGACCGCTGAATCCCTATGTAACTGCAAGGCTCAGAAAAGCCCACACACACAGCTCTTAACCCCAGTGTGCAGAAAGTGTCAAAACGTGTTTTTCAGCAGAAATAAACATGTTTCTGCAAGTTTGGTCACACCCCATGCAACTTATGGGGCAGTAACAGCACCCTTTTCAAAACGTGTTTTTCAGCACGAAATAAACGCGTTTTTTCAGACCGCTGAATCCCTATGTAACTGCAAGGCTCAGAAGAGCCCACACACTCAGCTCTTAACCCCAGTGTGCAGAAAGTGTCAAAACGTGTTTTTCAGCAGAAATAAACATGTTTCTGCAAGTTTGGTCACCCCCATGCAACTTATGGGGCAGTAACAGCACCCTTTTCAAAACGTGTTTTTCAGCCCGAAATAAACGCGTTTTTTCAGACCGCTGAAGAGCCCACACACTCAGCTCTTAACCCCAGTGTGCAGAAAGTGTCAAAACGTGTTTTTCAGCAGAAATAAACATGTTTCTGCAAGTTTGGTCACCCCCATGCAACTTATGGGGCAATAACAGCACACTTTTCAAAACGTTTTTTTCAGCCCGAAATAAACGCGTTTTTTCAGACCACTGTATCCCTATGTAACTGCAAGGCTCAGAAGAGCCCACACACTCAGCTCTTAACCCCAGTGTGCAGAAAGTGTCAAAACGTGTTTTTCAGCAGAAAAAAACATGTTTCTGCAAGTTTGGTCACCCCCATGCAACTTATGGGGCAGCAACAGCACCCTTTTCAAAACGTGTTGTTCAGCACGAAATAAACGCGTTTTTTCAGACCGCTGAATCCCTATGTAACTGCAAGGCTCAGAAGAGCCCACACACTCAGCTCTTAACCCCAGTGTGCAGAAAGTGTCAAAACGTGTTTTTCAGCAGAAATAAACATGTTTCTGCAAGTTTGGTCACCCCCATGCAACTTATGGGGCAGCAAAGGCACACTTTTCAAAACGTGTTTTTCAGCACGAAATAAACACGTTTTTTCAGACCGCTGAATCCCTATGTAGCTGCAAGGCTCAGAAGAGCCCACACACTCAGCTCTTAACCCCAGTGTGCAGAAAGTGTCAAAACGTGTTTTTCAGCAGAAATAAACATGTTTCTGCAAGTTTGGTCACCCACATGCAACTTATGGGGCAGTAACAGCACAATTTTCAAAACGTGTTTTTCAGCCCGAAATAATCGCGTTTTTTCAGACCGCTGAATCCCTATGTAGCTGCAAGGCTCAGAAGAGCCCACACACTCAGCTCTTAACCCCAGTGTGCAGAAAGTGTGAAAACGTGTTTTTCAGCAGAAATAAACATGTTTCTGCAAGTTTGGTCACACCCATGCAACTTATGGGGCAGTAACAGCACCCTTTTCAAAACGTGTTTTTCAGCTCGAAATAAACGCGTTTTTTCAGACCGCTGAATACCTATGTAACTGCAAGGCTCTGAAGAGCCCACACACTCAGCTCTTAACCCCAGTGTGCAGAAAGTGTCAAAACGTGTTTTTCAGCAGAAAAAAACATGTTTCTGCAAGTTTGGTCACCCCCATGCAACTTATGGGGCAGTAACAGCACCCTTTTCAAAACGTGTTTTTCAGCCCGAAATAAACGCGTTTTTTCAGACCGCTGAATCCCTATGTAACTGCAAGGCTCAGAAGAGCCCACACACTCAGCTCTTAACTCCAGTGTGCAGAAAGTGTCAAAACGTGTTTTTCAGCAGAAATAAACATGTTTCTGCAGGTTTGGTCACCCCCATGCAACTTATGGGGCAGCAACAGCACACTTCTCAAAACGTGTTTTTCAGCCCGAAATAAACGCGTTTTTTCAGACCGCTGAAGAGCCCACACACTCAGTTCTTAACCACAGTGTGCAGAAAGTATCAAAACGTGTTTTTCAGAAGAAATAAACATGTTTCTGAAAGTTTGGTCACCCCCATGCAACTTATGGGGCAGTAACAGCACACTTTTCAAAACGTGTTTTTCAGCCCGAAATAAACGCGTTTTTTCAGACCGCTGTATCCCTATGTAACTGCAAGGCTCAGAAGAGCCCACACACTCAGCTCTTAACCCCAGTGTGCAGAAAGTGTCAAAACGTGTTTTTCAGCAGAAAAAAACATGTTTCTGCAAGTTTGGTCACCCCCATGCAACTTATGGGGCAGTAACAGCACTCTTTTCAAAACGTGTTTTTCAGCTCGAAATAAACGCGAATTTTCAGACCGCTGAATCCCAATGTAGCTGCAAGGCTCAGAAGAGCCCACACACTCAGCTCTTAACCCCAGTGTGCAGAAAGTGTCAAAACGTGTTTTTCAGCAGAAATAAACATGTTTCTGCAAGTTTGGTCACCCACATGCAACTTATGGGGCAGTAACAGTACCCTTTTCAAAACGTGTTTTTCAGCTCGAAATAAACGCGTTTTTTCAGACCGCTGAATACCTATGTAACTGCAAGGCTCTGAAGAGCCCACACACTCATCTCTTAACCCCAGTGTGCAGAAAGTGTCAAAACGTGTTTTTCAGCAGAAATAAATATGTTTCTGCAAGTTTGGTTACCCCCATGCAACTTATGGGGCAGTAACAGCACCCTTTTCAAAACGTGTTTTTCAGCACGAAATAAACGCGTTTTTTCAAACTGCTGAAGAGCCCACACACTCAGTTCTTAACCGCAGTGTGCAGAAAGTGTCAAAACGTGTTTTTCAGCAGAAATAAGCATGTTTCTGCAAGTTTGGTCACACCCATGCAACTTATGGGGCAGCAACAGCACACTTTTCAAAACGTGTTTTTCAGCCCGAAATAAACGCGTTTTTTCAGACCGCTGAATCCCTATGTAACTGCAAGGCTCAGAAGAGCCCACACACTCAGCTCTTAACCCCAGTGTGCAGAAAGTGTCAAAACGTGTTTTTCAGCAGAAATAAACATGTTTCTGCAAGTTTGGTCACCCCCATGCAACTTATGGGGCAGTAACAGCACCCTTTTCAAAACGTGTTTTTCAGCCCGAAATAAACGCGTTTTTTCAGACCGCTGAATACCTATGTAACTGCAAGGCTCTGAAGAGCCCACACACTCAGCTCTTAACCCCAGTGTGCAGAAAGTGTCAAAACGTGTTTTTCAGCAGAAAAAAATATGTTTCTGCAAGTTTGGTCACCCCCATGCAACTTATGGGGCAGTAACAGCACCCTTTTCAAAACGTGTTTTTCAGCCCGAAATAAACACGTTTTTTCAGACCGCTGAATCCCTATGTAACTGCAAGGCTCAGAAGAGCCCACACACTCAGCTCTTAACTCCAGTGTGCAGAAAGTGTCAAAACGTGTTTTTCAGCAGAAATAAACATGTTTCTGCAGGTTTGGTCACCCCCATGCAACTTATGGGGCAGCAACAGCACACTTCTCAAAACGTGTTTTTCAGCCCGAAATAAACGCGTTTTTTCAGTCCGCTGAATCCCTATGTAACTGCAAGGCTCAGAAGAGCCCACACACTCAGCTCTTAACCCCAGTGTTCAGAAAGTGTCAAAACGTATTTTTCAGCAGAAATAAACATGTTTCTGCAAGTTTGGTCACCCCCATGCAACTTATGGGGCAGTACAGCACACTTTTCAAAACGTGTTGTTCAGCACGAAATAAACGCGTTTTTTCAGACCGCTGAATTCCTATGTAGCTGCAAGGCTCAGAAGAGACCACACACTCAGCTCTTAACCCCAGTGTGCAGAAAGTGTCAAAACGTGTTTTTCAGCAGAAATAAACATGTTTCTGCAAGTTTGGTCACCCCCATGCAACTTATGGGGCAGTAACAGCACCCTTTTCAAAACGTGTTTTTCAACCCGAAATAAACGCGTTTTTTCAGACCGCTGAAGAGCCCACACACTCAGCTCTTAACCCCAGTGTGCAGAAAGTGTCAAAACATATATTTCAGCAGAAATAAACGTTTCTGAAAGTTTTGTCACCCCCATGCAACTTATGGGGCAGTAACAGCACACTTTTCAAAACGTGTTGTTCAGCACGAAATAAATGCGTTTTTTCAGACCGCTGAATCCCTATGTAGCTGCAAGGCTCAGAAGAGCCCACACACTCAGCTCTTAACCCCAGTGTGCAGAAAGTGTCAAAACGTGTTTTTCAGCAGAAAAAAACATGTTTCTGCAAGTTTGGTCACCCCCATGCAACTTATGGGGCAGTAAAAGCACCCTTTTCAAAACGTGTTTTTCAGCCCGAAATAAACGCGTTTTTTCAGACCGCTGAATCCCTATGTAACTGCAAGGCTCAGAAGAGCCCACACACTCAGCTCTTAACCCCAGTGTGCAAAAAGTGTCAAAACGTGTTTTTCAGCAGAAATAAACATGTTTCTGCAAGTTTGGTCACCCCCATGCAACTTATGGGGCAGTAACAGCACCCTTTTCAAAACGTGTTTTTCAGCCCGAAATAAACGCGTTTTTTCAGACCGCTGAAGAGCCCACACACTCAGCTTTAACCCCAGTGTGCAGAAAGTGTCAAAACGTGTTTTTCAGCAGAAATAAACATGTTTCTGCAAGTTTGGTCACCCCCATGCAACTTATGGGGCAGTAACAGCACTCTTTTCAAAACGTGTTTTTCAGCCCGAAATAAACGCGTTTTTTCAGACCGCTGAATCCCTATGTAACTGCAAGGCTCAGAAGAGCCCACACACTCAGCTCTTAACCCCAGTGTGCAGAAAGTGTCAAAACGTGTTTTTCAGCAGAAATAAACATGTTTCTGCAAGTTTGGTCACCCCCATGCAACTTATGGGGCAGTAACAGCACCCTTTTCAAAATGTGTTTTTCAGCCCGAAATAAACGCGTTTTTTCAGACCGCTGAAGAGCCCACACACTCAGCTTTAACCCCAGTGTGCAGAAAGTGTCAAAACGTGTTTTTCAGCAGAAATAAACATGTTTCTGCAAGTTTGGTCACCCCCATGCAACTTATGGGGCAGTAACAGCACTCTTTTCAAAACGTGTTTTTCAGCCCGAAATAAACGCGTTTTTTCAGACCGCTGAATCCCTATGTAACTGCAAGGCTCAGAAGAGCCCACACACTCAGCTCTTAACCCCAGTGTGCAGAAAGTGTCAAAACGTGTTTTTCAGCAGAAATAAACATGTTTCTGCAAGTTTGGTCACCCCCATGCAACTTATGGGGCAGTAACAGCACCCTTTTCAAAACGTGTTTTTCAGCCCGAAATAAACGCGTTTTTTCAGACCGCTGAAGAGCCCACACACTCAGCTCTTAACCCCAGTGTGCAGAAAGTGTCAAAACGTGTTTTTCAGCAGAAAAAAACATGTTTCTGCAAGTTTGGTCACCCCCATGCAACTTATGGGGCAGTAACAGCACTCTTTTCAAAACGTGTTTTTCAGCTCGAAATAAACGCATATTTTCAGACCGCTGAATCCCAATGTAGCTGCAAGGCTCAGAAGAGCCCACACACTCAGCTCTTAACCCCAGTGTGCAGAAAGTGTCAAAACGTGTTTTTCAGCAGAAATAAACATGTTTCTGCAAGTTTGGTCACCCACATGCAACTTATGGGGCAGTAACAGCACCCTTTTCAAAACGTGTTTTTCAGCCCGAAATAAACGCGTTTTTTCAGACCGCTGAATCCCTATGTAACTGCAAGGCTCAGAAGAGCCCACACACTCAGCTCTTAACCCCAGTGTGCAGAAAGTGTCAAAACGTGTTTTTCAGCAGAAATAAACATGTTTCTGCAAGTTTGGTCACCCCCATGCAACTTATGGGGCAGTAACAGCACCCTTTTCAAAACGTGTTTTTCAGCCCGAAATAAACGCGTTTTTTCAGACCGCTGAAGAGCCCACACACTCAGCTCTTAACCCCAGTGTGCAGAAAGTGTCAAAACGTGTTTTTCAGCAGAAAAAAACATGTTTCTGCAAGTTTGGTCACCCCCATACAACTTATGGGGCAGTAACAGCACCCTTTTCAAAACGTGTTTTTCAGCCCGAAATAAACGCGTTTTTTCAGACCGCTGAAGAGCCCACACACTCAGTTCTTATCCCCAGTGTGCAGAAAGTATCAAAACGTGTTTTTCAGAAGAAATAAACATGTTTCTGAAAGTTTGGTCACCCTCATGCAACTTATGGGGCAGTAACAGCACACTTTTCAAAACGTGTTTTTCAGCCCGAAATAAACGCGTTTTTTCAGACCGCTGTATCCCTATGTAACTGCAAGGCTCAGAAGAGCCCACACACTCAGCTCTTAACCCCAGTGTGCAGAAAGTGTCAAAACGTGTTTTTCAGCAGAAAAAAACATGTTTCTGCAAGTTTGGTCACCCCCATGCAACTTATGGGGCAGTAACAGCATTCTTTTCAAAACGTGTTTTTCAGCTCGAAATAAACGCGTATATTCAGACCGCTGAATCCCAATGTAGCTGCAAGGCTCAGAAGAGACCACACACTCAGCTCTTAACCCCAGTGTGCAGAAAGTGTCAAAACGTGTTTTTCAGCAGAAATAAACATGTTTCTGCAAGTTTGGTCACCCCCATGCAACTTATGGGGCAGTAACAGCACCCTTTTCAAAACGTGTTTTTCAGCCCGAAATAAACGCGTTTTTTTCAGACCGCTGAATCCCTATGTAACTGCAAGGCTCAGAAGAGCCCACACACTCAGCTCTTAACCCCAGTGTGCAGAAAGTGTCAAAACGTGTTTTTCAGCAGAAAAAAACATGTTTCTGCAAGTTTGGTCACCCCCATGCAACTTATGGGGCAGTAACAGCACCCTTTTCAAAACGTGTTTTTCAGCCCGAAATAAACGCGTTTTTTCAGACCGCTGAAGAGCCCACACACTCAGTTCTTAACCCCAGTGTGCAGAAAGTATCAAAACGTGTTTTTCAGCAGAAATAAACATGTTTCTGAAAGTTTGGTCACCCCCATGCAACTTATGGGGCAGTAACAGCACACTTTTCAAAACGTGTTTTTCAGCCCGAAATAAACGCGTTTTTTCAGACCGCTGTATCCCTATGTAACTGCAAGGCTCAGAAGAGCCCACACACTGAGCTCTTAACCCCAGTGTGCAGAAAGTGTCAAAACGTGTTTTTCAGCAGAAATAAACATGTTTCTGCAAGTTTGGTCACCCCCATGCAACTTATGGGGCAGTAACAGCACTCTTTTCAAAACGTGTTTTTCAGCTCGAAATAAACGCGTATTTTCAGACCGCTGAATCCCAATGTAGCTGCAAGGCTCAGAAGAGCCCACACACTCAGCTCTTAACCCCAGTGTGCAGAAAGTGTCAAAACGTGTTTTTCAGCAGAAATAAACATGTTTCTGCAAGTTTGGTCACACCCATGCAACTTATGGGGCAGCAACAGCACACTTTTCAAAACGTGTTTTTCAGCCCGAAATAAACGCGTTTTTTCAGACCGCTGAATCCCTATGTAACTGCAAGGCTCAGAAGAGCCCACACACTCAGCTCTTAACCCCAGTGTGCAGAAAGTGTCAAAACGTGTTTTTCAGCAGAAATAAACATGTTTCTGCAAGTTTGGTCACACCCCATGCAACTTATGGGGCAGTAACAGCACCCTTTTCAAAACGTGTTTTTCAGCACGAAATAAACGCGTTTTTTCAGACCGCTGAATCCCTATGTAACTGCAAGGCTCAGAAGAGCCCACACACTCAGCTCTTAACCCCAGTGTGCAGAAAGTGTCAAAACGTGTTTTTCAGCAGAAATAAACATGTTTCTGCAAGTTTGGTCACCCCCATGCAACTTATGGGGCAGTAACAGCACCCTTTTCAAAACGTGTTTTTCAGCCCGAAATAAACGCGTTTTTTCAGACCGCTGAAGAGCCCACACACTCAGCTCTTAACCCCAGTGTGCAGAAAGTGTCAAAACGTGTTTTTCAGCAGAAAAAAACATGTTTCTGCAAGTTTGGTCACCCTCATGCAACTTATGGGGCAGTAACAGCACTCTTTTCAAAACGTGTTTTTCAGCTCGAAATAAACGCGTATTTTCAGTCCGCTGAATCCCAATGTAGCTGCAAGGCTCAGAAGAGCCCACACACTCAGCTCTTAACCCCAGTGTGCAGAAAGTGTCCATACGTGTTTTTCAGCAGAAATAAACATGTTTCTGCAAGTTTGGTCACCCACATGCAACTTATGGGGCAGTAACAGCACCCTTTTCAAAACGTGTTTTTCAGCCCGAAATAAACGCGTTTTTTCAGACCTGCTGAATCCCTATGTAACTGCAAGGCTCAGAAGAGCCCACACACTCAGCTCTTAACCCCAGTGTGCAGAAAGTGTCAAAACGTGTTTTTCAGCAGAAAAAAACATGTTTCTGCAAGTTTGGTCACCCCCATGCAACTTATGGGGCAGTAACAGCACT
Source organism: Lepisosteus platostomus (assembly GCF_059453375.1). Lineage (NCBI taxonomy): Eukaryota > Metazoa > Chordata > Actinopteri > Semionotiformes > Lepisosteidae > Lepisosteus > Lepisosteus platostomus. The sequence continues at coordinate 35,380,958 of NC_142612.1, forward strand.
CTTTTCAAAACGTGTTTTTCAGCTCGAAATAAACACGTATTTTCAGATCGCTGAATCCCAATGTAGCTGCAAGGCTCAGAAGAGCCCACACACTCAGCTCTTAACCCCAGTGTGCAGAAAGTGTCAAAACGTGTTTTTCAGCAGAAATAAACATGTTTCTGCAAGTTTGGTCACCCACATGCAACTTATGGGGCAGTAACAGCACCCTTTTCAAAACGTGTTTTTCAGCCCGAAATAAACGCGTTTTTTCAGACCGCTGAATCCCTATGTAACTGCAAGGCTCAGAAGAGCCCACACACTCAGCTCTTAACCCCAGTGTGCAGAAAGTGTCAAAACGTGTTTTTCAGCAGAAATAAACATGTTTCTGCAAGTTTGGTCACCCCCATGCAACTTATGGGGCAGTAACAGTACCCTTTTCAAAACGTGTTTTTCAGCTCGAAATAAACGCGTTTTTTCCGACCGCTGAATACCTATGTAACTGCAAGGCTCTGAAGAGCCCACACACTCAGCTCTTAACCCCAGTGTGCAGAAAGTGTCAAAACGTGTTTTTCAGCAGAAATAAATATGTTTCTGCAAGTTTGGTTACCCCCATGCAACTTATGGGGCAGTAACAGCACCCTTTTCAAAACGTGTTTTTCAGCACGAAATAAACGCGTTTTTTCAAACTGCTGAATCCCTATGTAGCTGTAAGGCTCAGAGGAGCCCACACACTCAGCTCTTAACCCCAGTGTGCAAAAAGTGTCAAAACGTGTTTTTCAGCAGAAATAAACATGTTTCTGCAAGTTTGGTCACCCCCATGCAACTTATGGGGCAGTAACAGCACCCTTTTCAAAACGTGTTTTTCAGCCCGAAATAAACGCGTTTTTTCAGACCGCTGAATCCCTATGTAACTGCAAGGCTCAGAAGAGCCCACACACTCAGCTCTTAACCCCAGTGTGCAGAAAGTGTCAAAACGTGTTTTTCAGCAGAAATAAACATGTTTCTTCAAGTTTGGTCACCCCCTTGCAACTTATGGGGCAGTAACAGCATCCTTTTCAAAACGTGTTTTTCAGCACGAAATAAACGCGTTTTTTCAAACCGCTGAATCCCTATGTAACTGCAAGGCTCAGAAGAGCCCACACACTCAGCTCTTAACCCCAGTGTGCAGAAAGTGTCAAAACGTGTTTTTCAGCAGAAATAAACATGTTTCTGCAAGTTTGGTCACCCCCATGCAACTTATGGGGCAGTAACAGCACTCTTTTCAAAACGTGTTTTTCAGCTCGAAATAAACGCGTTTTTTCAGACCGCTGAATACCTATGTAACTGCAAGGCTCTGAAGAGCCCACACACTCAGCTCTTAACCCCAGTGTGCAGAAAGTGTCAAAACGTGTTTTTCAGCAGAAAAAAACATGTTTCTGCAAGTTTGGTCACCCCCATGCAACTTATGGGGCAGTAACAGCACCCTTTTCAAAACGTGTTTTTCAGCCCGAAATAAACACGTTTTTTCATTCCGCTGAATCCCTATGTAACTGCAAGGCTCAGAAGAGCCCACACACTCAGCTCTTAACTCCAGTGTGCAGAAAGTGTCCAAACGTGTTTTTCAGCAGAAATAAACATGTTTCTGCAGGTTTGGTCACCCCCATGCAACTTATGGGGCAGCAACAGCACACTTCTCAAAACGTGTTTTTCAGCCCGAAATAAACGCGTTTTTTCAGACCGCTGAATCCCTATGTAACTGCAAGGCTCAGAAGAGCCCACACACTCAGCTCTTAACCCCAGTGTGCAGAAAGTGTCAAAACGTGTTTTTCAGCAGAAATAAACATGTTTCTGCAAGTTTGGTCACCCACATGCAACTTATGGGGCAGTAACAGTACCCTTTTCAAAACGTGTTTTTCAGCTCGAAATAAACGCGTTTTTTCAGACCGCTGAATACCTATGTAACTGCAAGGCTCTGAAGAGCCCACACACTCAGCTCTTAACCCCAGTGTGCAGAAAGTGTCAAAACGTGTTTTTCAGCAGAAATAAATATGTTTCTGCAAGTTTGGTTACCCCCATGCAACTTATGGGGCAGTAACAGCACCCTTTTCAAAACGTGTTTTTCAGCACGAAATAAACGCGTTTTTTCAAACTGCTGAAGAGCCCACACACTCAGTTCTTAACCGCAGTGTGCAGAAAGTGTCAAAACGTGTTTTTCAGCAGAAATAAGCATGTTTCTGCAAGTTTGGTCACACCCATGCAACTTATGGGGCAGCAACAACACACTTTTCAAAACGTGTTTTTCAGCCCGAAATAAACGCGTTTTTTCAGACTGCTGAATCCCTATGTAACTGCAAGGCTCAGAAGAGCCCACACACTCAGCTCTTAACCCCAGTGTGCAGAAAGTGTCAAAACGTGTTTTTCAGCAGAAATAAACATGTTTCTGCAAGTTTGGTCACCCCCATGCAACTTATGGGGCAGTAACAGCACCCTTTTCAAAACGTGTTTTTCAGCCCGAAATAAACGCGTTTTTTCAGACCGCTGAATCCCTATGTAGCTGCAAGGCTCAGAAGAGCCCACACACTCAGCTCTTAACCCCAGTGTGCAGAAAGTGTCAAAACGTGTTTTTCAGCAGAAATAAACATGTTTCTGCAAGTTTGGTCACCCACATGCAACTTATGGGGCAGTAACAGCACAATTTTCAAAACGTGTTTTTCAGCCCGAAATAATCGCGTTTTTTCAGACCGGTGAATCCCTATGTAGCTGCAAGGCTCAAAACAGCCCACACACTCAGCTCTTAACCCCAGTGTACAGAAAGTGTGAAAACTTGTTTTTCAGCAGAAATAAACATGTTTCTGCAAGTTTGGTCACCCCCATGCAACTTATGGGGCAGTTACAGCAACCTTTTCAAAACGTGTTTTTCAGCTCGAAATAAACGCGTTTTTTCAGACCGCTGAATACCTATGTAACTGCAAGGCTCTGAAGAGCCCACACACTCAGCTCTTAACCCCAGTGTGCAGAAAGTGTCAAAACGTGTTTTTCAGCAGAAAAAAACATGTTTCTGCATGTTTGGTCACCCCCATGCAACTTATGGGGCAGTAACAGCACACTTCTCAAAACGTGTTGTTCAGCACGAAATAAACGCGTTTTTTCAGACCGCTGAATCCCTATGTAACTGCAAGGCTCAGAAGAGCCCACACACTCAGCTCTTAACCCCAGTGTTCAGAAAGTGTCAAAACGTATTTTTCAGCAGAAATAAACATGTTTCTGCAAGTTTGGTCACCCCCATGCAACTTATGGGGCAGTACAGCACACTTTTCAAAACGTGTTGTTCAGCACGAAATAAACGCGTTTTTTCAGACCGCTGAATTCCTATGTAGCTGCAAGGCTCAGAAGAGACCACACACTCAGCTCTTAACCCCAGTGTGCAGAAAGTGTCAAAACGTGTTTTTCAGCAGAAATAAACATGTTTCTGCAAGTTTGGTCACCCCCATGCAACTTATGGGGCAGTAACAGCACCCTTTTCAAAACGTGTTTTTCAACCCGAAATAAACGCGTTTTTTCAGACCGCTGAAGAGCCCACACACTCAGTTCTTAACCCCAGAGTGCAGAAAGTATCAAAACGTGTTTTTTAGCAGAAATAAACATGTTTCTGAAAGTTTGGTCACCCCCATGCAACTTATGGGGCAGTAACAGCACACTTCTCAAAACGTGTTTTTCAGCCCGAAATAAACGCGTTTTTTCAGACCGCTGTATCCCTATGTAACTGCAAGGCTCAGAAGAGCCCACACACTCAGCTCTTAACCCCAGTGTGCAGAAAGTGTCAAAACGTGTTTTTCAGCAGAAATAAACATGTTTCTGCAAGTTTGGTCACCCCCATGCAACTTATGGGGCAGTAACAGCACTCTTTTCAAAACGTGTTTTTCAGCTCGAAATAAACGCGTATTTTCAGACCGCTGAATCCCAATGTAGCTGCAAGGCTCAGAAGAGCCCACACACTCAGCTCTTAACCCCAGTGTGCAGAAAGGGTCAAAACGTGTTTTTCAGCAGAAATAAACATGTTTCTGCAAGTTTGGTCACACCCATGCAACTTATGGGGCAGCAACAGCACACTTTTCAAAACGTGTTTTTCAGCCCGAAATAAACGCGTTTTTTCAGTCCGCTGAATCCCTATGTAACTGCAAGGCTCAGAAGAGCCCACACACTCAGCTCTTAACCCCAGTGTGCAGAAAGTGTCAAAACGTGTTTTTCAGCAGAAATAAACATGTTTCTGCAAGTTTGGTCACCCCCATGCAACTTATGGGGCAGTAACAGCACCCTTTTCAAAACGTGTTTTTCAGCCCGAAATAAACGCGTTTTTTCAGACCGCTGAAGCCCTATGTAACTGCAAGGCTCAGAAGAGCCCACACACTCAGCTCTTAACCCCAGTGTGCAGAAAGTGTCAAAACATATATTTCAGCAGAAATAAACGTTTCTGAAAGTTTTGTCACCCCCATGCAACTTATGGGGCAGTAACAGCACACTTTTCAAAACGTGTTGTTCAGCACGAAATAAACGCGTTTTTTCAGACCGCTGAATCCCTATGTAGCTGCAAGGCTCAGAAGAGCCCACACACTCAGCTCTTAACCCCAGTGTGCAGAAAGTGTCAAAACGTGTTTTTCAGCAGAAATAAACATGTTTCTGCAAGTTTGGTCACCCCCATGCAACTTATGGGGCAGTAACAGCACCCTTTTCAAAACGTGTTTTTCAGCCCGAAATAAACGCGTTTTTTCAGACCGCTGAAGAGCCCACACACTCAGCTCTTAACCCCAGTGTGCAGAAAGTGTCAAAACGTGTTTTTCAGCAGAAATAAACATGTTTCTGCAAGTTTGGTCACCCCCATGCAACTTATGGGGCAGTAACAGCACTCTTTTCAAAACGTGTTTTTCAGCTCGAAATAAACGCGTATTTTCAGACCGCTGAATCCCAATGTAGCTGCAAGGCACAGAAGAGCCCACACACTCAGCTCTTAACCCCAGTGTGCAGAAAGTGTCAAAACGTGTTTTTCAGCAGAAATAAACATGTTTCTGCAAGTTTGGTCACCCACATGCAACTTATGGGGCAGTAAAAGCACCCTTTTCAAAACGTGTTTTTCAGCCCGAAATAAACGCGTTTTTTCAGACCGCTGAATCCCTATGTAACTGCAAGGCTCAGAAGAGCCCACACACTCAGCTCTTAACCCCAGTGTGCAGAAAGTGTCAAAACGTGTTTTTCAGCAGAAATAAACATGTTTCTGCAAGTTTGGTCACCCCCATGCAACTTATGGGGCAGTAACAGCACCCTTTTCAAAACGTGTTTTTCAGCCCGAAATAAACGCGTTTTTTCAGACCGCTGAAGAGCCCACACACTCAGCTCTTAACCCCAGTGTGCAGAAAGTGTCAAAACGTGTTTTTCAGCAGAAAAAAACATGTTTCTGCAAGTTTGGTCACCCCCATGCAACTTATGGGGCAGTAACAGCACTCTTTTCAAAACGTGTTTTTCAGCTCGAAATAAACGCGTATTTTCAGACCGCTGAATCCCAATGTAGGTGCAAGGTACAGAAGAGCCCACACACTCAGCTCTTAACCCCAGTGTGCAGAAAGTGTCAAAACGTGTTTTTCAGCAGAAATAAACATGTTTCTGCAAGTTTGGTCACCCACATGCAACTTATGGGGCAGTAAAAGCACCCTTTTCAAAACGTGTTTTTCAGCCCGAAATAAACGCGTTTTTTCAGACCGCTGAATCCCTATGTAACTGCAAGGCTCAGAAGAGCCCACACACTCAGCTCTTAACCCCAGTGTGCAGAAAGTGTCAAAACGTGTTTTTCAGCAGAAATAAACATGTTTCTGCAAGTTTGGTCACCCCCATGCAACTTATGGGGCAGTAACAGCACCCTTTTCAAAACGTGTTTTTCAGCCCGAAATAAACGCGTTTTTTCAGACCGCTGAAGAGCCCACACACTCAGCTCTTAACCCCAGTGTGCAGAAAGTGTCAAAACGTGTTTTTCAGCAGAAAAAAACATGTTTCTGCAAGTTTGGTCACCCCCATGCAACTTATGGGGCAGTAACAGCACTCTTTTCAAAACGTGTTTTTCAGCTCGAAATAAACGCATATTTTCAGTCCGCTGAATCCCAATGTAGCTGCAAGGCTCAGAAGAGCCCACACACTCAGCTCTTAACCCCAGTGTGCAGAAAGTGTCAAAACGTGTTTTTCAGCAGAAATAAACATGTTTCTGCAAGTTTGGTCACCCACATGCAACTTATGGGGCAGTAACAGCACCCTTTTCAAAACGTGTTTTTCAGCCCGAAATAAACGTGTTTTTTCAGACCGCTGAATCCCTATGTAACTGCAAGGCTCAGAAGAGCCCACACACTCAGCTCTTAACCCCAGTGTGCAGAAAGTGTCAAAACGTGTTTTTCAGCAGAAATAAACATGTTTCTGCAAGTTTGGTCACCCCCATGCAACTTATGGGGCAGTAACAGCACCCTTTTCAAAACGTGTTTTTCAGCCCGAAATAAACGCGTTTTTTCAGACCGCTGAAGAGCCCACACACTCAGCTCTTAACCCCAGTGTGCAGAAAGTGTCAAAACGTGTTTTTCAGCAGAAAAAAACATGTTTCTGCAAGTTTGGTCACCCCCATGCAACTTATGGGGCAGTAACAGCACCATTTTCAAAACGTGTTTTTCAGCCCGAAATAAACGCGTTTTTTCAGACCGCTGAAGAGCCCACACACTCAGTTCTTAACCCCAGTGTGCAGAAAGTATCAAAACGTGTTTTTCAGAAGAAATAAACATGTTTCTGAAAGTTTGGTCACCCCCATGCAACTTATGGGGCAGTAACAGCACACTTTTCAAAACGTGTTTTTCAGCCCGAAATAAACGCGTTTTTTCAGACCGCTGTATCCCTATGTAACTGCAAGGCTCAGAAGAGCCCACACACTCAGCTCTTAACCCCAGTGTGCAGAAAGTGTCAAAACGTGTTTTTCAGCAGAAATAAACATGTTTCTGCAAGTTTGGTCACCCCCATGCAACTTATGGGGCAGTAACAGCACCCTTTTCAAAACGTGTTTTTCAGCCCGAAATAAACGCGTTTTTTCAGACCGCTGAAGCCCTATGTAACTGCAAGGCTCAGAAGAGCCCACACACTCAGCTCTTAACCCCAGTGTGCAGAAAGTGTCAAAACATATATTTCAGCAGAAATAAACGTTTCTGAAAGTTTTGTCACCCCCATGCAACTTATGGGGCAGTAACAGCACACTTTTCAAAACGTGTTGTTCAGCACGAAATAAACGCGTTTTTTCAGACCGCTGAATCCCTATGTAGCTGCAAGGCTCAGAAGAGCCCACACACTCAGCTCTTAACCCCAGTGTGCAGAAAGTGTCAAAACGTGTTTTTCAGCAGAAAAAAACATGTTTCTGCAAGTTTGGTCACCCCCATGCAACTTATGGGGCAGTAAAAGCACCCTTTTCAAAACGTGTTTTTCAGCCCGAAAAAAAAGCGTTTTTTCAGACCGCTGAATCCCTATGTAACTGCAAGGCTCAGAAGAGCCCACACACTCAGCTCTTAACCCCAGTGTGCAGAAAGTGTCAAAACGTGTTTTTCAGCAGAAATAAACATGTTTCTGCAAGTTTGGTCACCCCCATGCAACTTATGGGGCAGTAACAGCACCCTTTTCAAAACGTGTTTTTCAGCCCGAAATAAACGCGTTTTTTCAGACCGCTGAAGAGCCCACACACTCAGCTCTTAACCCCAGTGTGCAGAAAGTGTCAAAACGTGTTTTTCAGCAGAAATAAACATGTTTCTGCAAGTTTGGTCACCCCCATGCAACTTATGGGGCAGTAACAGCACTCTTTTCAAAACGTGTTTTTCAGCCCGAAATAAACGCGTTTTTTCAGACCGCTGAAGAGCCCACACACTCAGTTCTTAACCCCAGTGTGCAGAAAGTATCAAAACGTGTTTTTCAGAAGAAATAAACATGTTTCTGAAAGTTTGGTCACCTCCATGCAACTTATGGGGCAGTAACAGCACACTTTTCAAAACGTGTTTTTCAGCCCGAAATAAACGCGTTTTTTCAGACCGCTGTATCCCTATGTAACTGCAAGGCTCAGAAGAGCCCACACACTCAGCTCTTAACCCCAGTGTGCAGAAAGTGTCAAAACGTGTTTTTCAGCAGAAATAAACATGTTTCTGCAAGTTTGGTCACCCCCATGCAACTTATGGGGCAGTAACAGCACCCTTTTCAAAACGTGTTTTTCAGCCCGAAATAAACGCGTTTTTTCAGACCGCTGAAGCCCTATGTAACTGCAAGGCTCAGAAGAGCCCACACACTCAGCTCTTAACCCCAGTGTGCAGAAAGTGTCAAAACATATATTTCAGCAGAAATAAACGTTTCTGAAAGTTTTGTCACCCCCATGCAACTTATGGGGCAGTAACAGCACACTTTTCAAAACGTGTTGTTCAGCACGAAATAAACGCGTTTTTTCAGACCGCTGAATCCCTATGTAGCTGCAAGGCTCAGAAGAGCCCACACACTCAGCTCTTAACCCCAGTGTGCAGAAAGTGTCAAAACGTGTTTTTCAGCAGAAAAAAACATGTTTCTGCAAGTTTGGTCACCCCCATGCAACTTATGGGGCAGTAAAAGCACCCTTTTCAAAACGTGTTTTTCAGCCCGAAAAAAAAGCGTTTTTTCAGACCGCTGAATCCCTATGTAACTGCAAGGCTCAGAAGAGCCCACACACTCAGCTCTTAACCCCAGTGTGCAGAAAGTGTCAAAACGTGTTTTTCAGCAGAAATAAACATGTTTCTGCAAGTTTGGTCACCCCCATGCAACTTATGGGGCAGTAACAGCACCCTTTTCAAAACGTGTTTTTCAGCCCGAAATAAACGCGTTTTTTCAGACCGCTGAAGAGCCCACACACTCAGCTCTTAACCCCAGTGTGCAGAAAGTGTCAAAACGTGTTTTTCAGCAGAAAAAAACATGTTTCTGCAAGTTTGGTCACCCCCATGCAACTTATGAGGCAGTAACAGCACCATTTTCAAAACGTGTTTTTCAGCCCGAAATAAACGCGTTTTTTCAGACCGCTGAAGAGCCCACACACTCAGTTCTTAACCCCAGTGTGCAGAAAGTATCAAAACGTGTTTTTCAGAAGAAATAAACATGTTTCTGAAAGTTTGGTCACCCCCATGCAACTTATGGGGCAGTAACAGCACACTTTTCAAAACGTGTTTTTCAGCCCGAAATAAACGCGTTTTTTCAGACCGCTGTATCCCTATGTAACTGCAAGGCTCAGAAGAGCCCACACACTCAGCTCTTAACCCCAGTGTGCAGAAAGTGTCAAAACGTGTTTTTCAGCAGAAAAAAACATGTTTCTGCAAGTTTGGTCACCCCCATGCAACTTATGGGGCAGTAACAGCATTCTTTTCAAAACGTGTTTTTCAGCTCGAAATAAACGCGTATTTTCAGACCGCTGAATCCCAATGTAGCTGCAAGGCTCAGAAGAGACCACACACTCAGCTCTTAACCCCAGTGTGCAGAAAGTGTCAAAACGTGTTTTTCAGCAGAAATAAACATGTTTCTGCAAGTTTGGTCACCCCCATGCAACTTATGGGGCAGTAACAGCACCCTTTTCAAAACGCGTTTTTCAGCCCGAAATAAACGCGTTTTTTCAGACCGCTGAATCCCTATGTAACTGCAAGGCTCAGAAGAGCCCACACACTCAGCTCTTAACCCCAGTGTGCAGAAAGTGTCAAAACGTGTTTTTCAGCAGAAAAAAACATGTTTCTGCAAGTTTGGTCACCCCCATGCAACTTATGGGGCAGTAACAGCACCCTTTTCAAAACGTGTTTTTCAGCCCGAAATAAACGCGTTTTTTCAGACCGCTGAAGAGCCCACACACTCAGTTCTTAACCCCAGTGTGCAGAAAGTATCAAAACGTGTTTTTCAGCAGAAATAAACATGTTTCTGAAAGTTTGGTCACCCCCATGCAACTTATGGGGCAGTAACAGCACACTTTTCAAAACGTGTTTTTCACCCCGAAATAAACGCGTTTTTTCAGACCGCTGTATCCCTATGTAACTGCAAGGCTCAGAAGAGCCCACACACTGAGCTCTTAACCCCAGTGTGCAGAAAGTGTCAAAACGTGTTTTTCAGCAGAAATAAACATGTTTCTGCAAATTTGGTCACCCCCATGCAACTTATGGGGCAGTAACAGCACTCTTTTCAAAACGTGTTTTTCAGCTCGAAATAAACGCGTATTTTCAGACCGCTGAATCCCAATGTAGCTGCAAGGCTCAGAAGAGCCCACACACTCAGCTCTTAACCCCAGTGTGCAGAAAGTGTCAAAACGTGTTTTTCAGCAGAAATAAACATGTTTCTGCAAGTTTGGTCACACCCCATGCAACTTATGGGGCAGTAACAGCACCCTTTTCAAAACGTGTTTTTCAGCACGAAATAAACGCGTTTTTTCAGTCCGCTGAATCCCTATGTAACTGCAAGGCTCAGAAGAGCCCACACACTCAGCTCTTAACCCCAGTGTGCAGAAAGTGTCAAAACGTGTTTTTCAGCAGAAATAAACATGTTTCTGCAAGTTTGGTCACCCCCATGCAACTTATGGGGCAGTAACAGCACCCTTTTCAAAACGTGTTTTTCAGCCCGAAATAAACGCGTTTTTTCAGACCGCTGAAGAGCCCACACACTCAGCTCTTAACCCCAGTGTGCAGAAAGTGTCAAAACGTGTTTTTCAGCAGAAATAAACATGTTTCTGCAGGTTTGGTCACCCCCATGCAACTTATGGGGCAGCAACAGCACACTTCTCAAAACGTGTTTTTCAGCCCGAAATAAACGCGTTTTTTCAGACCGCTGAATCCCTATGTAACTGCAAGGCTCAGAAGAGCCCACACACTCAGCTCTTAACCCCAGTGTTCAGAAAGTGTCAAAACGTATTTTTCAGCAGAAATAAACATGTTTCTGCAAGTTTGGTCACCCCCATGCAACTTATGGGGCAGTACAGCACACTTTTCAAAACGTGTTGTTCAGCACGAAATAAACGCGTTTTTTCAGACCGCTGAATTCCTATGTAGCTGCAAGGCTCAGAAGAGACCACACACTCAGCTCTTAACCCCAGTGTGCAGAAAGTGTCAAAACGTGTTTTTCAGCAGAAATAAACATGTTTCTGCAAGTTTGGTCACCCCCATGCAACTTATGGGGCAGTAACAGCACCCTTTTCAAAACGTGTTTTTCAACCCGAAATAAACGCGTTTTTTCAGACCGCTGAAGAGCCCACACACTCAGCTCTTAACCCCAGTGTGCAGAAAGTGTCAAAACATATATTTCAGCAGAAATAAACGTTTCTGAAAGTTTTGTCACCCCCATGCAACTTATGGGGCAGTAACAGCACACTTTTCAAAACGTGTTGTTCAGCACGAAATAAACGCGTTTTTTCAGACCGCTGAATCCCTATGTAGCTGCAAGGCTCAGAAGAGCCCACACACTCAGCTCTTAACCCCAGTGTGCAGAAAGTGTCAAAACGTGTTTTTCAGCAGAAAAAAACATGTTTCTGCAAGTTTGGTCACCCCCATGCAACTTATGGGGCAGTAAAAGCACCCTTTTCAAAACGTGTTTTTCAGCCCGAAATAAACGCGTTTTTTCAGACCGCTGAATCCCTATGTAACTGCAAGGCTCAGAAGAGCCCACACACTCAGCTCTTAACCCCAGTGTGCAGAAAGTGTCAAAACGTGTTTTTCAGCAGAAATAAACATGTTTCTGCAAGTTTGGTCACCCTCATGCAACTTATGGGGCAGTAACAGCACCCTTTTCAAAACGTGTTTTTCAGCCCGAAATAAACGCGTTTTTTCAGACCGCTGAAGAGCCCACACACTCAGCTCTTAACCCCAGTGTGCAGAAAGTGTCAAAACGTGTTTTTCAGAAGAAATAAACATGTTTCTGAAAGTTTGGTCACCTCCATGCAACTTATGGGGCAGTAACAGCACACTTTTCAAAACGTGTTTTTCAGCCCGAAATAAACGCGTTTTTTCAGACCGCTGTATCCCTATGTAACTGCAAGGCTCAGAAGAGCCCACACACTCAGCTCTTAACCCCAGTGTGCAGAAAGTGTCAAAACGTGTTTTTCAGCAGAAATAAACATGTTTCTGCAAGTTTGGTCACCCCCATGCAACTTATGGGGCAGTAACAGCACCCTTTTCAAAACGTGTTTTTCAGCCCGAAATAAACGCGTTTTTTCAGACCGCTGAAGCCCTATGTAACTGCAAGGCTCAGAAGAGCCCACACACTCAGCTCTTAACCCCAGTGTGCAGAAAGTGTCAAAACATATATTTCAGCAGAAATAAACGTTTCTGAAAGTTTTGTCACCCCCATGCAACTTATGGGGCAGTAACAGCACACTTTTCAAAACGTGTTGTTCAGCACGAAATAAACGCGTTTTTTCAGACCGCTGAATCCCTATGTAGCTGCAAGGCTCAGAAGAGCCCACACACTCAGCTCTTAACCCCAGTGTGCAGAAAGTGTCAAAACGTGTTTTTCAGCAGAAAAAAACATGTTTCTGCAAGTTTGGTCACCCCCATGCAACTTATGGGGCAGTAAAAGCACCCTTTTCAAAACGTGTTTTTCAGCCCGAAAAAAAAGCGTTTTTTCAGACCGCTGAATCCCTATGTAACTGCAAGGCTCAGAAGAGCCCACACACTCAGCTCTTAACCCCAGTGTGCAGAAAGTGTCAAAACGTGTTTTTCAGCAGAAATAAACATGTTTCTGCAAGTTTGGTCACCCCCATGCAACTTATGGGGCAGTAACAGCACCCTTTTCAAAACGTGTTTTTCAGCCCGAAATAAACGCGTTTTTTCAGACCGCTGAAGAGCCCACACACTCAGCTCTTAACCCCAGTGTGCAGAAAGTGTCAAAACGTGTTTTTCAGCAGAAATAAACATGTTTCTGCAAGTTTGGTCACCCCCATGCAACTTATGGGGCAGTAACAGCACTCTTTTCAAAACGTGTTTTTCAGCCTGAAATAAACGCGTTTTTTCAGACCGCTGAAGAGCCCACACACTCAGCTCTTAACCCCAGTGTGCAGAAAGTGTCAAAACGTGTTTTTCAGCAGAAAAAAACATGTTTCTGCAAGTTTGGTCACCCCCATGCAACTTATGGGGCAGTAACAGCACCATTTTCAAAACGTGTTTTTCAGCCCGAAATAAACGCGTTTTTTCAGACCGCTGAAGAGCCCACACACTCAGTTCTTAACCCCAGTGTGCAGAAAGTATCAAAACGTGTTTTTCAGAAGAAATAAACATGTTTCTGAAAGTTTGGTCACCCCCATGCAACTTATGGGGCAGTAACAGCACACTTTTCAAAACGTGTTTTTCAGCCCGAAATAAACGCGTTTTTTCAGACCGCTGTATCCCTATGTAACTGCAAGGCTCAGAAGAGCCCACACACTCAGCTCTTAACCCCAGTGTGCAGAAAGTGTCAAAACGTGTTTTTCAGCAGAAAAAAACATGTTTCTGCAAGTTTGGTCACCCCCATGCAACTTATGGGGCAGTAACAGCATTCTTTTCAAAACGTGTTTTTCAGCTCGAAATAAACGCGTATTTTCAGACCGCTGAATCCCAATGTAGCTGCAAGGCTCAGAAGAGCCCACACACTCAGCTCTTAACCCCAGTGTTCAGAAAGTGTCAAAACGTATTTTTCAGCAGAAATAAACATGTTTCTGCAAGTTTGGTCACCCCCATGCAACTTATGGGGCAGTACAGCACACTTTTCAAAACGTGTTGTTCAGCACGAAATAAACGCGTTTTTTCAGACCGCTGAATTCCTATGTAGCTGCAAGGCTCAGAAGAGACCACACACTCAGCTCTTAACCCCATTGTGCAGAAAGTGTCAAAACGTGTTTTTCAGCAGAAATAAACATGTTTCTGCAAGTTTGGTCACCCCCATGCAACTTATGGGGCAGTAACAGCACCCTTTTCAAAACGTGTTTTTCAACCCGAAATAAACGCGTTTTTTCAGACCGCTGAAGAGCCCACACACTCAGCTCTTAACCCCAGTGTGCAGAAAGTGTCAAAACATATATTTCAGCAGAAATAAACGTTTCTGAAAGTTTTGTCACCCCCATGCAACTTATGGGGCAGTAACAGCACACTTTTCAAAACGTGTTGTTCAGCACGAAATAAACGCGTTTTTTCAGACCGCTGAATCCCTATGTAGCTGCAAGGCTCAGAAGAGCCCACACACTCAGCTCTTAACCCCAGTGTGCAGAAAGTGTCAAAACGTGTTTTTCAGCAGAAAAAAACATGTTTCTGCAAGTTTGGTCACCCCCATGCAACTTATGGGGCAGTAAAAGCACCCTTTTCAAAACGTGTTTTTCAGCCCGAAATAAACGCGTTTTTTCAGACCGCTGAATCCCTATGTAACTGCAAGGCTCAGAAGAGCCCACACACTCAGCTCTTAACCCCAGTGTGCAGAAAGTGTCAAAACGTGTTTTTCAGCAGAAATAAACATGTTTCTGCAAGTTTGGTCACCCTCATGCAACTTATGGGGCAGTAACAGCACCCTTTTCAAAACGTGTTTTTCAGCCCGAAATAAACGCGTTTTTTCAGACCGCTGAAGAGCCCACACACTCAGCTCTTAACCCCAGTGTGCAGAAAGTGTCAAAACGTGTTTTTCAGAAGAAATAAACATGTTTCTGAAAGTTTGGTCACCTCCATGCAACTTATGGGGCAGTAACAGCACACTTTTCAAAACGTGTTTTTCAGCCCGAAATAAACGCGTTTTTTCAGACCGCTGTATCCCTATGTAACTGCAAGGCTCAGAAGAGCCCACACACTCAGCTCTTAACCCCAGTGTGCAGAAAGTGTCAAAACGTGTTTTTCAGCAGAAATAAACATGTTTCTGCAAGTTTGGTCACCCCCATGCAACTTATGGGGCAGTAACAGCACCCTTTTCAAAACGTGTTTTTCAGCCCGAAATAAACGCGTTTTTTCAGACCGCTGAAGCCCTATGTAACTGAAAGGCTCAGAAGAGCCCACACACTCAGCTCTTAACCCCAGTGTGCAGAAAGTGTCAAAACATATATTTCAGCAGAAATAAACGTTTCTGAAAGTTTTGTCACCCCCATGCAACTTATGGGGCAGTAACAGCACACTTTTCAAAACGTGTTGTTCAGCACGAAATAAACGCGTTTTTTCAGACCGCTGAATCCCTATGTAGCTGCAAGGCTCAGAAGAGCCCACACACTCAGCTCTTAACCCCAGTGTGCAGAAAGTGTCAAAACGTGTTTTTCAGCAGAAAAAAACATGTTTCTGCAAGTTTGGTCACCCCCATGCAACTTATGGGGCAGTAAAAGCACCCTTTTCAAAACGTGTTTTTCAGCCCGAAAAAAAAGCGTTTTTTCAGACCGCTGAATCCCTATGTAACTGCAAGGCTCAGAAGAGCCCACACACTCAGCTCTTAACCCCAGTGTGCAGAAAGTGTCAAAACGTGTTTTTCAGCAGAAATAAACATGTTTCTGCAAGTTTGGTCACCCCCATGCAACTTATGGGGCAGTAACAGCACCCTTTTCAAAACGTGTTTTTCAGCCCGAAATAAACGCGTTTTTTCAGACCGCTGAAGAGCCCACACACTCAGCTCTTAACCCCAGTGTGCAGAAAGTGTCAAAACGTGTTTTTCAGCAGAAATAAACATGTTTCTGCAAGTTTGGTCACCCCCATGCAACTTATGGGGCAGTAACAGCACTCTTTTCAAAACGTGTTTTTCAGCCCGAAATAAACGCGTTTTTTCAGACCGCTGAAGAGCCCACACACTCAGCTCTTAACCCCAGTGTGCAGAAAGTGTCAAAACGTGTTTTTCAGCAGAAAAAAACATGTTTCTGCAAGTTTGGTCACCCCCATGCAACTTATGGGGCAGTAACAGCACCATTTTCAAAACGTGTTTTTCAGCCCGAAATAAACGCGTTTTTTCAGACCGCTGAAGAGCCCACACACTCAGTTCTTAACCCCAGTGTGCAGAAAGTATCAAAACGTGTTTTTCAGAAGAAATAAACATGTTTCTGAAAGTTTGGTCACCCCCATGCAACTTATGGGGCAGTAACAGCACACTTTTCAAAACGTGTTTTTCAGCCCGAAATAAACGCGTTTTTTCAGACCGCTGTATCCCTATGTAACTGCAAGGCTCAGAAGAGCCCACACACTCAGCTCTTAACCCCAGTGTGCAGAAAGTGTCAAAACGTGTTTTTCAGCAGAAATAAACATGTTTCTGCAAATTTGGTCACCCCCATGCAACTTATGGGGCAGTAACAGCACTCTTTTCAAAACGTGTTTTTCAGCTCGAAATAAACGCGTATTTTCAGACCGCTGAATCCCAATGTAGCTGCAAGGCTCAGAAGAGCCCACACACTCAGCTCTTAACCCCAGTGTGCAGAAAGTGTCAAAACGTGTTTTTCAGCAGAAATAAACATGTTTCTGCAAGTTTGGTCACACCCCATGCAACTTATGGGGCAGTAACAGCACCCTTTTCAAAACGTGTTTTTCAGCCCGAAATAAACGCGTTTTTTCAGACCGCTGAATCCCTATGTAACTGCAAGGCTCAAAAGAGCCCACACACTCAGCTCTTAACCCCAGTGTGCAGAAAGTGTCAGAACGTGTTTTTCAGCAGAAATAAACAGGTTTCTGCAAGTTTGGTCACCCCCATGCAACTTATGGGGCAGTAACAGCACCCTTTTCAAAACGTGTTTTTCAGCCCGAAATAAACGCGTTTTTTCAGACCGCTGAAGAGCCCACACACTCAGCTCTTAACCCCAGTGTGCAGAAAGTGTCAAAACGTGTTTTTCAGCAGAAATAAACATGTTTCTGCAGGTTTGGTCACCCCCATGCAACTTATGGGGCAGCAACAGCACACTTCTCAAAACGTGTTTTTCAGCCCGAAATAAACGCGTTTTTTCAGACCGCTGAATCCCTATGTAACTGCAAGGCTCAGAAGAGCCCACACACTCAGCTCTTAACCCCAGTGTTCAGAAAGTGTCAAAACGTATTTTTCAGCAGAAATAAACATGTTTCTGCAAGTTTGGTCACCCCCATGCAACTTATGGGGCAGTACAGCACACTTTTCAAAACGTGTTGTTCAGCACGAAATAAACGCGTTTTTTCAGACCGCTGAATTCCTATGTAGCTGCAAGGCTCAGAAGAGACCACACACTCAGCTCTTAACCCCAGTGTGCAGAAAGTGTCAAAACGTGTTTTTCAGCAGAAATAAACATGTTTCTGCAAGTTTGGTCACCCCCATGCAACTTATGGGGCAGTAACAGCACCCTTTTCAAAACGTGTTTTTCAACCCGAAATAAACGCGTTTTTTCAGACCGCTGAAGAGCCCACACACTCAGCTCTTAACCCCAGTGTGCAGAAAGTGTCAAAACATATATTTCAGCAGAAATAAACGTTTCTGAAAGTTTTGTCACCCCCATGCAACTTATGGGGCAGTAACAGCACACTTTTCAAAACGTGTTGTTCAGCACGAAATAAACGCGTTTTTTCAGACCGCTGAATCCCTATGTAGCTGCAAGGCTCAGAAGAGCCCACACACTCAGCTCTTAACCCCAGTGTGCAGAAAGTGTCAAAACGTGTTTTTCAGCAGAAAAAAACATGTTTCTGCAAGTTTGGTCACCCCCATGCAACTTATGGGGCAGTAAAAGCACCCTTTTCAAAACGTGTTTTTCAGCCCGAAATAAACGCGTTTTTTCAGACCGCTGAATCCCTATGTAACTGCAAGGCTCAGAAGAGCCCACACACTCAGCTCTTAACCCCAGTGTGCAGAAAGTGTCAAAACGTGTTTTTCAGCAGAAATAAACATGTTTCTGCAAGTTTGGTCACCCTCATGCAACTTATGGGGCAGTAACAGCACCCTTTTCAAAACGTGTTTTTCAGCCCGAAATAAACGCGTTTTTTCAGACCGCTGAAGAGCCCACACACTCAGCTCTTAACCCCAGTGTGCAGAAAGTGTCAAAACGTGTTTTTCAGAAGAAATAAACATGTTTCTGAAAGTTTGGTCACCTCCATGCAACTTATGGGGCAGTAACAGCACACTTTTCAAAACGTGTTTTTCAGCCCGAAATAAACGCGTTTTTTCAGACCGCTGTATCCCTATGTAACTGCAAGGCTCAGAAGAGCCCACACACTCAGCTCTTAACCCCAGTGTGCAGAAAGTGTCAAAACGTGTTTTTCAGCAGAAATAAACATGTTTCTGCAAGTTTGGTCACCCCCATGCAACTTATGGGGCAGTAACAGCACCCTTTTCAAAACGTGTTTTTCAGCCCGAAATAAACGCGTTTTTTCAGACCGCTGAAGCCCTATGTAACTGCAAGGCTCAGAAGAGCCCACACACTCAGCTCTTAACCCCAGTGTGCAGAAAGTGTCAAAACATATATTTCAGCAGAAATAAACGTTTCTGAAAGTTTTGTCACCCCCATGCAACTTATGGGGCAGTAACAGCACACTTTTCAAAACGTGTTGTTCAGCACGAAATAAACGCGTTTTTTCAGACCGCTGAATCCCTATGTAGCTGCAAGGCTCAGAAGAGCCCACACACTCAGCTCTTAACCCCAGTGTGCAGAAAGTGTCAAAACGTGTTTTTCAGCAGAAAAAAACATGTTTCTGCAAGTTTGGTCACCCCCATGCAACTTATGGGGCAGTAAAAGCACCCTTTTCAAAACGTGTTTTTCAGCCCGAAATAAACGCGTTTTTTCAGACCGCTGAATCCCTATGTAACTGCAAGGCTCAGAAGAGCCCACACACTCAGCTCTTAACCCCAGTGTGCAGAAAGTGTCAAAACGTGTTTTTCAGCAGAAATAAACATGTTTCTGCAAGTTTGGTCACCCTCATGCAACTTATGGGGCAGTAACAGCACCCTTTTCAAAACGTGTTTTTCAGCCCGAAATAAACGCGTTTTTTCAGACCGCTGAAGAGCCCACACACTCAGCTCTTAACCCCAGTGTGCAGAAAGTGTCAAAACGTGTTTTTCAGAAGAAATAAACATGTTTCTGAAAGTTTGGTCACCTCCATGCAACTTATGGGGCAGTAACAGCACACTTTTCAAAACGTGTTTTTCAGCCCGAAATAAACGCGTTTTTTCAGACCGCTGTATCCCTATGTAACTGCAAGGCTCAGAAGAGCCCACACACTCAGCTCTTAACCCCAGTGTGCAGAAAGTGTCAAAACGTGTTTTTCAGCAGAAATAAACATGTTTCTGCAAGTTTGGTCACCCCCATGCAACTTATGGGGCAGTAACAGCACCCTTTTCAAAACGTGTTTTTCAGCCCGAAATAAACGCGTTTTTTCAGACCGCTGAAGCCCTATGTAACTGCAAGGCTCAGAAGAGCCCACACACTCAGCTCTTAACCCCAGTGTGCAGAAAGTGTCAAAACATATATTTCAGCAGAAATAAACGTTTCTGAAAGTTTTGTCACCCCCATGCAACTTATGGGGCAGTAACAGCACACTTTTCAAAACGTGTTGTTCAGCACGAAATAAACGCGTTTTTTCAGACCGCTGAATCCCTATGTAGCTGCAAGGCTCAGAAGAGCCCACACACTCAGCTCTTAACCCCAGTGTGCAGAAAGTGTCAAAACGTGTTTTTCAGCAGAAAAAAACATGTTTCTGCAAGTTTGGTCACCCCCATGCAACTTATGGGGCAGTAAAAGCACCCTTTTCAAAACGTGTTTTTCAGCCCGAAAAAAAAGCGTTTTTTCAGACCGCTGAATCCCTATGTAACTGCAAGGCTCAGAAGAGCCCACACACTCAGCTCTTAACCCCAGTGTGCAGAAAGTGTCAAAACGTGTTTTTCAGCAGAAATAAACATGTTTCTGCAAGTTTGGTCACCCCCATGCAACTTATGGGGCAGTAACAGCACCCTTTTCAAAACGTGTTTTTCAGCCCGAAATAAACGCGTTTTTTCAGACCGCTGAAGAGCCCACACACTCAGCTCTTAACCCCAGTGTGCAGAAAGTGTCAAAACGTGTTTTTCAGCAGAAATAAACATGTTTCTGCAAGTTTGGTCACCCCCATGCAACTTATGGGGCAGTAACAGCACTCTTTTCAAAACGTGTTTTTCAGCCCGAAATAAACGCGTTTTTTCAGACCGCTGAAGAGCCCACACACTCAGCTCTTAACCCCAGTGTGCAGAAAGTGTCAAAACGTGTTTTTCAGCAGAAAAAAACATGTTTCTGCAAGTTTGGTCACCCCCATGCAACTTATGGGGCAGTAACAGCACCATTTTCAAAACGTGTTTTTCAGCCCGAAATAAACGCGTTTTTTCAGACCGCTGAAGAGCCCACACACTCAGTTCTTAACCCCAGTGTGCAGAAAGTATCAAAACGTGTTTTTCAGAAGAAATAAACATGTTTCTGAAAGTTTGGTCACCCCCATGCAACTTATGGGGCAGTAACAGCACACTTTTCAAAACGTGTTTTTCAGCCCGAAATAAACGCGTTTTTTCAGACCGCTGTATCCCTATGTAACTGCAAGGCTCAGAAGAGCCCACACACTCAGCTCTTAACCCCAGTGTGCAGAAAGTGTCAAAACGTGTTTTTCAGCAGAAAAAAACATGTTTCTGCAAGTTTGGTCACCCCCATGCAACTTATGGGGCAGTAACAGCATTCTTTTCAAAACGTGTTTTTCAGCTCGAAATAAACGCGTATTTTCAGACCGCTGAATCCCAATGTAGCTGCAAGGCTCAGAAGAGCCCACACACTCAGCTCTTAACCCCAGTGTTCAGAAAGTGTCAAAACGTATTTTTCAGCAGAAATAAACATGTTTCTGCAAGTTTGGTCACCCCCATGCAACTTATGGGGCAGTACAGCACACTTTTCAAAACGTGTTGTTCAGCACGAAATAAACGCGTTTTTTCAGACCGCTGAATTCCTATGTAGCTGCAAGGCTCAGAAGAGACCACACACTCAGCTCTTAACCCCATTGTGCAGAAAGTGTCAAAACGTGTTTTTCAGCAGAAATAAACATGTTTCTGCAAGTTTGGTCACCCCCATGCAACTTATGGGGCAGTAACAGCACCCTTTTCAAAACGTGTTTTTCAACCCGAAATAAACGCGTTTTTTCAGACCGCTGAAGAGCCCACACACTCAGCTCTTAACCCCAGTGTGCAGAAAGTGTCAAAACATATATTTCAGCAGAAATAAACGTTTCTGAAAGTTTTGTCACCCCCATGCAACTTATGGGGCAGTAACAGCACACTTTTCAAAACGTGTTGTTCAGCACGAAATAAACGCGTTTTTTCAGACCGCTGAATCCCTATGTAGCTGCAAGGCTCAGAAGAGCCCACACACTCAGCTCTTAACCCCAGTGTGCAGAAAGTGTCAAAACGTGTTTTTCAGCAGAAAAAAACATGTTTCTGCAAGTTTGGTCACCCCCATGCAACTTATGGGGCAGTAAAAGCACCCTTTTCAAAACGTGTTTTTCAGCCCGAAATAAACGCGTTTTTTCAGACCGCTGAATCCCTATGTAACTGCAAGGCTCAGAAGAGCCCACACACTCAGCTCTTAACCCCAGTGTGCAGAAAGTGTCAAAACGTGTTTTTCAGCAGAAATAAACATGTTTCTGCAAGTTTGGTCACCCTCATGCAACTTATGGGGCAGTAACAGCACCCTTTTCAAAACGTGTTTTTCAGCCCGAAATAAACGCGTTTTTTCAGACCGCTGAAGAGCCCACACACTCAGCTCTTAACCCCAGTGTGCAGAAAGTGTCAAAACATATATTTCAGCAGAAATAAACGTTTCTGAAAGTTTTGTCACCCCCATGCAACTTATGGGGCAGTAACAGCACACTTTTCAAAACGTGTTGTTCAGCACGAAATAAACGCGTTTTTTCAGACCGCTGAATCCCTATGTAGCTGCAAGGCTCAGAAGAGCCCACACACTCAGCTCTTAACCCCAGTGTGCAGAAAGTGTCAAAACGTGTTTTTCAGCAGAAAAAAACATGTTTCTGCAAGTTTGGTCACCCCCATGCAACTTATGGGGCAGTAAAAGCACCCTTTTCAAAACGTGTTTTTCAGCCCGAAATAAACGCGTTTTTTCAGACCGCTGAATCCCTATGTAACTGCAAGGCTCAGAAGAGCCCACACACTCAGCTCTTAACCCCAGTGTGCAGAAAGTGTCAAAACGTGTTTTTCAGCAGAAATAAACATGTTTCTGCAAGTTTGGTCACCCTCATGCAACTTATGGGGCAGTAACAGCACCCTTTTCAAAACGTGTTTTTCAGCCCGAAATAAACGCGTTTTTTCAGACCGCTGAAGAGCCCACACACTCAGCTCTTAACCCCAGTGTGCAGAAAGTGTCAAAACGTGTTTTTCAGAAGAAATAAACATGTTTCTGAAAGTTTGGTCACCTCCATGCAACTTATGGGGCAGTAACAGCACACTTTTCAAAACGTGTTTTTCAGCCCGAAATAAACGCGTTTTTTCAGACCGCTGTATCCCTATGTAACTGCAAGGCTCAGAAGAGCCCACACACTCAGCTCTTAACCCCAGTGTGCAGAAAGTGTCAAAACGTGTTTTTCAGCAGAAATAAACATGTTTCTGCAAGTTTGGTCACCCCCATGCAACTTATGGGGCAGTAACAGCACCCTTTTCAAAACGTGTTTTTCAGCCCGAAATAAACGCGTTTTTTCAGACCGCTGAAGCCCTATGTAACTGCAAGGCTCAGAAGAGCCCACACACTCAGCTCTTAACCCCAGTGTGCAGAAAGTGTCAAAACATATATTTCAGCAGAAATAAACGTTTCTGAAAGTTTTGTCACCCCCATGCAACTTATGGGGCAGTAACAGCACACTTTTCAAAACGTGTTGTTCAGCACGAAATAAACGCGTTTTTTCAGACCGCTGAATCCCTATGTAGCTGCAAGGCTCAGAAGAGCCCACACACTCAGCTCTTAACCCCAGTGTGCAGAAAGTGTCAAAACGTGTTTTTCAGCAGAAAAAAACATGTTTCTGCAAGTTTGGTCACCCCCATGCAACTTATGGGGCAGTAAAAGCACCCTTTTCAAAACGTGTTTTTCAGCCCGAAAAAAAAGCGTTTTTTCAGACCGCTGAATCCCTATGTAACTGCAAGGCTCAGAAGAGCCCACACACTCAGCTCTTAACCCCAGTGTGCAGAAAGTGTCAAAACGTGTTTTTCAGCAGAAATAAACATGTTTCTGCAAGTTTGGTCACCCCCATGCAACTTATGGGGCAGTAACAGCACCCTTTTCAAAACGTGTTTTTCAGCCCGAAATAAACGCGTTTTTTCAGACCGCTGAAGAGCCCACACACTCAGCTCTTAACCCCAGTGTGCAGAAAGTGTCAAAACGTGTTTTTCAGCAGAAATAAACATGTTTCTGCAAGTTTGGTCACCCCCATGCAACTTATGGGGCAGTAACAGCACTCTTTTCAAAACGTGTTTTTCAGCCCGAAATAAACGCGTTTTTTCAGACCGCTGAAGAGCCCACACACTCAGCTCTTAACCCCAGTGTGCAGAAAGTGTCAAAACGTGTTTTTCAGCAGAAAAAAACATGTTTCTGCAAGTTTGGTCACCCCCATGCAACTTATGGGGCAGTAACAGCACCATTTTCAAAACGTGTTTTTCAGCCCGAAATAAACGCGTTTTTTCAGACCGCTGAAGAGCCCACACACTCAGTTCTTAACCCCAGTGTGCAGAAAGTATCAAAACGTGTTTTTCAGAAGAAATAAACATGTTTCTGAAAGTTTGGTCACCCCCATGCAACTTATGGGGCAGTAACAGCACACTTTTCAAAACGTGTTTTTCAGCCCGAAATAAACGCGTTTTTTCAGACCGCTGTATCCCTATGTAACTGCAAGGCTCAGAAGAGCCCACACACTCAGCTCTTAACCCCAGTGTGCAGAAAGTGTCAAAACGTGTTTTTCAGCAGAAATAAACATGTTTCTGCAAATTTGGTCACCCCCATGCAACTTATGGGGCAGTAACAGCACTCTTTTCAAAACGTGTTTTTCAGCTCGAAATAAACGCGTATTTTCAGACCGCTGAATCCCAATGTAGCTGCAAGGCTCAGAAGAGCCCACACACTCAGCTCTTAACCCCAGTGTGCAGAAAGTGTCAAAACGTGTTTTTCAGCAGAAATAAACATGTTTCTGCAAGTTTGGTCACACCCCATGCAACTTATGGGGCAGTAACAGCACCCTTTTCAAAACGTGTTTTTCAGCACGAAATAAACGCGTTTTTTCAGACCGCTGAATCCCTATGTAACTGCAAGGCTCAGAAGAGCCCACACACTCAGCTCTTAACCCCAGTGTGCAGAAAGTGTCAGAACGTGTTTTTCAGCAGAAATAAACAGGTTTCTGCAAGTTTGGTCACCCCCATGCAACTTATGGGGCAGTAACAGCACCCTTTTCAAAACGTGTTTTTCAGCCCGAAATAAACGCGTTTTTTCAGACCGCTGAAGAGCCCACACACTCAGCTCTTAACCCCAGTGTGCAGAAAGTGTCAAAACGTGTTTTTCAGCAGAAATAAACATGTTTCTGCAGGTTTGGTCACCCCCATGCAACTTATGGGGCAGCAACAGCACACTTCTCAAAACGTGTTTTTCAGCCCGAAATAAACGCGTTTTTTCAGACCGCTGAATCCCTATGTAACTGCAAGGCTCAGAAGAGCCCACACACTCAGCTCTTAACCCCAGTGTTCAGAAAGTGTCAAAACGTATTTTTCAGCAGAAATAAACATGTTTCTGCAAGTTTGGTCACCCCCATGCAACTTATGGGGCAGTACAGCACACTTTTCAAAACGTGTTGTTCAGCACGAAATAAACGCGTTTTTTCAGACCGCTGAATTCCTATGTAGCTGCAAGGCTCAGAAGAGACCACACACTCAGCTCTTAACCCCAGTGTGCAGAAAGTGTCAAAACGTGTTTTTCAGCAGAAATAAACATGTTTCTGCAAGTTTGGTCACCCCCATGCAACTTATGGGGCAGTAACAGCACCCTTTTCAAAACGTGTTTTTCAACCCGAAATAAACGCGTTTTTTCAGACCGCTGAAGAGCCCACACACTCAGCTCTTAACCCCAGTGTGCAGAAAGTGTCAAAACATATATTTCAGCAGAAATAAACGTTTCTGAAAGTTTTGTCACCCCCATGCAACTTATGGGGCAGTAACAGCACACTTTTCAAAACGTGTTGTTCAGCACGAAATAAACGCGTTTTTTCAGACCGCTGAATCCCTATGTAGCTGCAAGGCTCAGAAGAGCCCACACACTCAGCTCTTAACCCCAGTGTGCAGAAAGTGTCAAAACGTGTTTTTCAGCAGAAAAAAACATGTTTCTGCAAGTTTGGTCACCCCCATGCAACTTATGGGGCAGTAAAAGCACCCTTTTCAAAACGTGTTTTTCAGCCCGAAATAAACGCGTTTTTTCAGACCGCTGAATCCCTATGTAACTGCAAGGCTCAGAAGAGCCCACACACTCAGCTCTTAACCCCAGTGTGCAGAAAGTGTCAAAACGTGTTTTTCAGCAGAAATAAACATGTTTCTGCAAGTTTGGTCACCCTCATGCAACTTATGGGGCAGTAACAGCACCCTTTTCAAAACGTGTTTTTCAGCCCGAAATAAACGCGTTTTTTCAGACCGCTGAAGAGCCCACACACTCAGCTCTTAACCCCAGTGTGCAGAAAGTGTCAAAACGTGTTTTTCAGAAGAAATAAACATGTTTCTGAAAGTTTGGTCACCTCCATGCAACTTATGGGGCAGTAACAGCACACTTTTCAAAACGTGTTTTTCAGCCCGAAATAAACGCGTTTTTTCAGACCGCTGTATCCCTATGTAACTGCAAGGCTCAGAAGAGCCCACACACTCAGCTCTTAACCCCAGTGTGCAGAAAGTGTCAAAACGTGTTTTTCAGCAGAAATAAACATGTTTCTGCAAGTTTGGTCACCCCCATGCAACTTATGGGGCAGTAACAGCACCCTTTTCAAAACGTGTTTTTCAGCCCGAAATAAACGCGTTTTTTCAGACCGCTGAAGCCCTATGTAACTGCAAGGCTCAGAAGAGCCCACACACTCAGCTCTTAACCCCAGTGTGCAGAAAGTGTCAAAACGTGTTTTTCAGCAGAAATAAACATGTTTCTGCAAGTTTGGTCACCCCCATGCAACTTATGGGGCAGTAACAGCACCCTTTTCAAAACGTGTTTTTTAGCCCGAAATAAACGCGTTTTTTCAGACCGCTGAAGAGCCCACACACTCAGCTCTTAACCCCAGTGTGCAGAAAGTGTCAAAACGTGTTTTTCAGCAGAAATAAACATGTTTCTGCAAGTTTGGTCACCCCCATGCAACTTATGGGGCAGTAACAGCACTCTTTTCAAAACGTGTTTTTCAGCCCGAAATAAACGCGTTTTTTCAGACCGCTGAAGAGCCCACACACTCAGCTCTTAACCCCAGTGTGCAGAAAGTGTCAAAACGTGTTTTTCAGCAGAAAAAAACATGTTTCTGCAAGTTTGGTCACCCCCATGCAACTTATGGGGCAGTAACAGCACCATTTTCAAAACGTGTTTTTCAGCCCGAAATAAACGCGTTTTTTCAGACCGCTGAAGAGCCCACACACTCAGTTCTTAACCCCAGTGTGCAGAAAGTATCAAAACGTGTTTTTCAGAAGAAATAAACATGTTTCTGAAAGTTTGGTCACCCCCATGCAACTTATGGGGCAGTAACAGCACACTTTTCAAAACGTGTTTTTCAGCCCGAAATAAACGCGTTTTTTCAGACCGCTGTATCCCTATGTAACTGCAAGGCTCAGAAGAGCCCACACACTCAGCTCTTAACCCCAGTGTGCAGAAAGTGTCAAAACGTGTTTTTCAGCAGAAATAAACATGTTTCTGCAAGTTTGGTCACCCCCATGCAACTTATGGGGCAGTAACAGCATTCTTTTCAAAACGTGTTTTTCAGCTCGAAATAAACGCGTATTTTCAGACCGCTGAATCCCAATGTAGCTGCAAGGCTCAGAAGAGCCCACACACTCAGCTCTTAACCCCAGTGTTCAGAAAGTGTCAAAACGTATTTTTCAGCAGAAATAAACATGTTTCTGCAAGTTTGGTCACCCCCATGCAACTTATGGGGCAGTACAGCACACTTTTCAAAACGTGTTGTTCAGCACGAAATAAACGCGTTTTTTCAGACCGCTGAATTCCTATGTAGCTGCAAGGCTCAGAAGAGACCACACACTCAGCTCTTAACCCCAGTGTGCAGAAAGTGTCAAAACGTGTTTTTCAGCAGAAATAAACATGTTTCTGCAAGTTTGGTCACCCCCATGCAACTTATGGGGCAGTAACAGCACCCTTTTCAAAACGTGTTTTTCAACCCGAAATAAACGCGTTTTTTCAGACCGCTGAAGAGCCCACACACTCAGCTCTTAACCCCAGTGTGCAGAAAGTGTCAAAACATATATTTCAGCAGAAATAAACGTTTCTGAAAGTTTTGTCACCCCCATGCAACTTATGGGGCAGTAACAGCACACTTTTCAAAACGTGTTGTTCAGCACGAAATAAACGCGTTTTTTCAGACCGCTGAATCCCTATGTAGCTGCAAGGCTCAGAAGAGCCCACACACTCAGCTCTTAACCCCAGTGTGCAGAAAGTGTCAAAACGTGTTTTTCAGCAGAAAAAAACATGTTTCTGCAAGTTTGGTCACCCCCATGCAACTTATGGGGCAGTAAAAGCACCCTTTTCAAAACGTGTTTTTCAGCCCGAAATAAACGCGTTTTTTCAGACCGCTGAATCCCTATGTAACTGCAAGGCTCAGAAGAGCCCACACACTCAGCTCTTAACCCCAGTGTGCAGAAAGTGTCAAAACGTGTTTTTCAGCAGAAATAAACATGTTTCTGCAAGTTTGGTCACCCTCATGCAACTTATGGGGCAGTAACAGCACCCTTTTCAAAACGTGTTTTTCAGCCCGAAATAAACGCGTTTTTTCAGACCGCTGAAGAGCCCACACACTCAGCTCTTAACCCCAGTGTGCAGAAAGTGTCAAAACGTGTTTTTCAGAAGAAATAAACATGTTTCTGAAAGTTTGGTCACCTCCATGCAACTTATGGGGCAGTAACAGCACACTTTTCAAAACGTGTTTTTCAGCCCGAAATAAACGCGTTTTTTCAGACCGCTGTATCCCTATGTAACTGCAAGGCTCAGAAGAGCCCACACACTCAGCTCTTAACCCCAGTGTGCAGAAAGTGTCAAAACGTGTTTTTCAGCAGAAATAAACATGTTTCTGCAAGTTTGGTCACCCCCATGCAACTTATGGGGCAGTAACAGCACCCTTTTCAAAACGTGTTTTTCAGCCCGAAATAAACGCGTTTTTTCAGACCGCTGAAGCCCTATGTAACTGCAAGGCTCAGAAGAGCCCACACACTCAGCTCTTAACCCCAGTGTGCAGAAAGTGTCAAAACATATATTTCAGCAGAAATAAACGTTTCTGAAAGTTTTGTCACCCCCATGCAACTTATGGGGCAGTAACAGCACACTTTTCAAAACGTGTTGTTCAGCACGAAATAAACGCGTTTTTTCAGACCGCTGAATCCCTATGTAGCTGCAAGGCTCAGAAGAGCCCACACACTCAGCTCTTAACCCCAGTGTGCAGAAAGTGTCAAAACGTGTTTTTCAGCAGAAAAAAACATGTTTCTGCAAGTTTGGTCACCCCCATGCAACTTATGGGGCAGTAAAAGCACCCTTTTCAAAACGTGTTTTTCAGCCCGAAAAAAAAGCGTTTTTTCAGACCGCTGAATCCCTATGTAACTGCAAGGCTCAGAAGAGCCCACACACTCAGCTCTTAACCCCAGTGTGCAGAAAGTGTCAAAACGTGTTTTTCAGCAGAAATAAACATGTTTCTGCAAGTTTGGTCACCCCCATGCAACTTATGGGGCAGTAACAGCACCCTTTTCAAAACGTGTTTTTCAGCCCGAAATAAACGCGTTTTTTCAGACCGCTGAAGAGCCCACACACTCAGCTCTTAACCCCAGTGTGCAGAAAGTGTCAAAACGTGTTTTTCAGCAGAAATAAACATGTTTCTGCAAGTTTGGTCACCCCCATGCAACTTATGGGGCAGTAACAGCACTCTTTTCAAAACGTGTTTTTCAGCCCGAAATAAACGCGTTTTTTCAGACCGCTGAAGAGCCCACACACTCAGCTCTTAACCCCAGTGTGCAGAAAGTGTCAAAACGTGTTTTTCAGCAGAAAAAAACATGTTTCTGCAAGTTTGGTCACCCCCATGCAACTTATGGGGCAGTAACAGCACCATTTTCAAAACGTGTTTTTCAGCCCGAAATAAACGCGTTTTTTCAGACCGCTGAAGAGCCCACACACTCAGTTCTTAACCCCAGTGTGCAGAAAGTATCAAAACGTGTTTTTCAGAAGAAATAAACATGTTTCTGAAAGTTTGGTCACCCCCATGCTTCTTATGGGGCAGTAACAGCACACTTTTCAAAACGTGTTTTTCAGCCCGAAATAAACGCGTTTTTTCAGACCGCTGTATCCCTATGTAACTGCAAGGCTCAGAAGAGCCCACACACTCAGCTCTTAACCCCAGTGTGCAGAAAGTGTCAAAACGTGTTTTTCAGCAGAAAAAAACATGTTTCTGCAAGTTTGGTCACCCCCATGCAACTTATGGGGCAGTAACAGCATTCTTTTCAAAACGTGTTTTTCAGCTCGAAATAAACGCGTATTTTCAGACCGCTGAATCCCAATGTAGCTGCAAGGCTCAGAAGAGACCACACACTCAGCTCTTAACCCCAGTGTGCAGAAAGTGTCAAAACGTGTTTTTCAGCAGAAATAAACATGTTTCTGCAAGTTTGGTCACCCCCATGCAACTTATGGGGCAGTAACAGCACCCTTTTCAAAACGTGTTTTTCAGCCCGAAATAAACGCGTTTTTTCAGACCGCTGAATCCCTATGTAACTGCAAGGCTCAGAAGAGCCCACACACTCAGCTCTTAACCCCAGTGTGCAGAAAGTGTCAAAACGTGTTTTTCAGCAGAAAAAAACATGTTTCTGCAAGTTTGGTCACCCCCATGCAACTTATGGGGCAGTAACAGCACCCTTTTCAAAACGTGTTTTTCAGCCCGAAATAAACGCGTTTTTTCAGACCGCTGAAGAGCCCACACACTCAGTTCTTAACCCCAGTGTGCAGAAAGTATCAAAACGTGTTTTTCAGCAGAAATAAACATGTTTCTGAAAGTTTGGTCACCCCCATGCAACTTATGGGGCAGTAACAGCACACTTTTCAAAACGTGTTTTTCACCCCGAAATAAACGCGTTTTTTCAGACCGCTGTATCCCTATGTAACTGCAAGGCTCAGAAGAGCCCACACACTGAGCTCTTAACCCCAGTGTGCAGAAAGTGTCAAAACGTGTTTTTCAGCAGAAATAAACATGTTTCTGCAAATTTGGTCACCCCCATGCAACTTATGGGGCAGTAACAGCACTCTTTTCAAAACGTGTTTTTCAGCTCGAAATAAACGCGTATTTTCAGACCGCTGAATCCCAATGTAGCTGCAAGGCTCAGAAGAGCCCACACACTCAGCTCTTAACCCCAGTGTGCAGAAAGTGTCAAAACGTGTTTTTCAGCAGAAATAAACATGTTTCTGCAAGTTTGGTCACACCCCATGCAACTTATGGGGCAGTAACAGCACCCTTTTCAAAACGTGTTTTTCAGCACGAAATAAACGCGTTTTTTCAGACCGCTGAATCCCTATGTAACTGCAAGGCTCAGAAGAGCCCACACACTCAGCTCTTAACCCCAGTGTGCAGAAAGTGTCAAAACGTGTTTTTCAGCAGAAATAAACATGTTTCTGCAAGTTTGGTCACCCCCATGCAACTTATGGGGCAGTAACAGCACCCTTTTCAAAACGTGTTTTTCAGCCCGAAATAAACGCGTTTTTTCAGACCGCTGAAGAGCCCACACACTCAGCTCTTAACCCCAGTGTGCAGAAAGTGTCAAAACGTGTTTTTCAGCAGAAATAAACATGTTTCTGCAGGTTTGGTCACCCCCATGCAACTTATGGGGCAGCAACAGCACACTTCTCAAAACGTGTTTTTCAGCCCGAAATAAACGCGTTTTTTCAGACCGCTGAATCCCTATGTAACTGCAAGGCTCAGAAGAGCCCACACACTCAGCTCTTAACCCCAGTGTTCAGAAAGTGTCAAAACGTATTTTTCAGCAGAAATAAACATGTTTCTGCAAGTTTGGTCACCCCCATGCAACTTATGGGGCAGTACAGCACACTTTTCAAAACGTGTTGTTCAGCACGAAATAAACGCGTTTTTTCAGACCGCTGAATTCCTATGTAGCTGCAAGGCTCAGAAGAGACCACACACTCAGCTCTTAACCCCAGTGTGCAGAAAGTGTCAAAACGTGTTTTTCAGCAGAAATAAACATGTTTCTGCAAGTTTGGTCACCCCCATGCAACTTATGGGGCAGTAACAGCACCCTTTTCAAAACGTGTTTTTCAACCCGAAATAAACGCGTTTTTTCAGACCGCTGAAGAGCCCACACACTCAGCTCTTAACCCCAGTGTGCAGAAAGTGTCAAAACATATATTTCAGCAGAAATAAACGTTTCTGAAAGTTTTGTCACCCCCATGCAACTTATGGGGCAGTAACAGCACACTTTTCAAAACGTGTTGTTCAGCACGAAATAAACGCGTTTTTTCAGACCGCTGAATCCCTATGTAGCTGCAAGGCTCAGAAGAGCCCACACACTCAGCTCTTAACCCCAGTGTGCAGAAAGTGTCAAAACGTGTTTTTCAGCAGAAAAAAACATGTTTCTGCAAGTTTGGTCACCCCCATGCAACTTATGGGGCAGTAAAAGCACCCTTTTCAAAACGTGTTTTTCAGCCCGAAATAAACGCGTTTTTTCAGACCGCTGAATCCCTATGTAACTGCAAGGCTCAGAAGAGCCCACACACTCAGCTCTTAACCCCAGTGTGCAGAAAGTGTCAAAACGTGTTTTTCAGCAGAAATAAACATGTTTCTGCAAGTTTGGTCACCCTCATGCAACTTATGGGGCAGTAACAGCACCCTTTTCAAAACGTGTTTTTCAGCCCGAAATAAACGCGTTTTTTCAGACCGCTGAAGAGCCCACACACTCAGCTCTTAACCCCAGTGTGCAGAAAGTGTCAAAACGTGTTTTTCAGCAGAAATAAACATGTTTCTGCAAGTTTGGTCACCCCCATGCAACTTATGGGGCAGTAACAGCACTCTTTTCAAAACGTGTTTTTCAGCTCGAAATAAACGCGTATTTTCAGACCGCTGAATCCCAATGTAGCTGCAAGGCACAGAAGAGCCCACACACTCAGCTCTTAACCCCAGTGTGCAGAAAGTGTCAAAACGTGTTTTTCAGCAGAAATAAACATGTTTCTGCAGGTTTGGTCACCCCCATGCAACTTATGGGGCAGCAACAGCACACTTCTCAAAACGTGTTTTTCAGCCCGAAATAAACGCGTTTTTTCAGACCGCTGAATCCCTATGTAACTGCAAGGCTCAGAAGAGCCCACACACTCAGCTCTTAACCCCAGTGTTCAGAAAGTGTCAAAACGTATTTTTCAGCAGAAATAAACATGTTTCTGCAAGTTTGGTCACCCCCATGCAACTTATGGGGCAGTACAGCACACTTTTCAAAACGTGTTGTTCAGCACGAAATAAACGCGTTTTTTCAGACCGCTGAATTCCTATGTAGCTGCAAGGCTCAGAAGAGACCACACACTCAGCTCTTAACCCCAGTGTGCAGAAAGTGTCAAAACGTGTTTTTCAGCAGAAATAAACATGTTTCTGCAAGTTTGGTCACCCCCATGCAACTTATGGGGCAGTAACAGCACCCTTTTCAAAACGTGTTTTTCAACCCGAAATAAACGCGTTTTTTCAGACCGCTGAAGAGCCCACACACTCAGCTCTTAACCCCAGTGTGCAGAAAGTGTCAAAACATATATTTCAGCAGAAATAAACGTTTCTGAAAGTTTTGTCACCCCCATGCAACTTATGGGGCAGTAACAGCACACTTTTCAAAACGTGTTGTTCAGCACGAAATAAACGCGTTTTTTCAGACCGCTGAATCCCTATGTAGCTGCAAGGCTCAGAAGAGCCCACACACTCAGCTCTTAACCCCAGTGTGCAGAAAGTGTCAAAACGTGTTTTTCAGCAGAAAAAAACATGTTTCTGCAAGTTTGGTCACCCCCATGCAACTTATGGGGCAGTAAAAGCACCCTTTTCAAAACGTGTTTTTCAGCCCGAAATAAACGCGTTTTTTCAGACCGCTGAATCCCTATGTAACTGCAAGGCTCAGAAGAGCCCACACACTCAGCTCTTAACCCCAGTGTGCAGAAAGTGTCAAAACGTGTTTTTCAGCAGAAATAAACATGTTTCTGCAAGTTTGGTCACCCTCATGCAACTTATGGGGCAGTAACAGCACCCTTTTCAAAACGTGTTTTTCAGCCCGAAATAAACGCGTTTTTTCAGACCGCTGAAGAGCCCACACACTCAGCTCTTAACCCCAGTGTGCAGAAAGTGTCAAAACGTGTTTTTCAGCAGAAATAAACATGTTTCTGCAAGTTTGGTCACCCCCATGCAACTTATGGGGCAGTAACAGCACTCTTTTCAAAACGTGTTTTTCAGCTCGAAATAAACGCGTATTTTCAGACCGCTGAATCCCAATGTAGCTGCAAGGCACAGAAGAGCCCACACACTCAGCTCTTAACCCCAGTGTGCAGAAAGTGTCAAAACGTGTTTTTCAGCAGAAAAAAACATGTTTCTGCAAGTTTGGTTACCCCCATGCAACTTATGGGGCAGTAACAGCACCCTTTTCAAAACGTGTTTTTCAGCCCGAAATAAACGCGTTTTTTCAGACCGCTGAAGAGCCCACACACTCAGTTCTTAACCCCAGTGTGCAGAAAGTATCAAAACGTGTTTTTCAGCAGAAATAAACATGTTTCTGAAAGTTTGGTCACCCCCATGCAACTTATGGGGCAGTAACAGCACACTTTTCAAAACGTGTTTTTCACCCCGAAATAAACGCGTTTTTTCAGACCGCTGTATCCCTATGTAACTGCAAGGCTCAGAAGAGCCCACACACTGAGCTCTTAACCCCAGTGTGCAGAAAGTGTCAAAACGTGTTTTTCAGCAGAAATAAACATGTTTCTGCAAATTTGGTCACCCCCATGCAACTTATGGGGCAGTAACAGCACTCTTTTCAAAACGTGTTTTTCAGCTCGAAATAAACGCGTATTTTCAGACCGCTGAATCCCAATGTAGCTGCAAGGCTCAGAAGAGCCCACACACTCAGCTCTTAACCCCAGTGTGCAGAAAGTGTCAAAACGTGTTTTTCAGCAGAAATAAACATGTTTCTGCAAGTTTGGTCACACCCCATGCAACTTATGGGGCAGTAACAGCACCCTTTTCAAAACGTGTTTTTCAGCACGAAATAAACGCGTTTTTTCAGACCGCTGAATCCCTATGTAACTGCAAGGCTCAGAAGAGCCCACACACTCAGCTCTTAACCCCAGTGTGCAGAAAGTGTCAAAACGTGTTTTTCAGCAGAAATAAACATGTTTCTGCAAGTTTGGTCACCCCCATGCAACTTATGGGGCAGTAACAGCACCCTTTTCAAAACGTGTTTTTCAGCCCGAAATAAACGCGTTTTTTCAGACCGCTGAAGAGCCCACACACTCAGCTCTTAACCCCAGTGTGCAGAAAGTGTCAAAACGTGTTTTTCAGCAGAAATAAACATGTTTCTGCAGGTTTGGTCACCCCCATGCAACTTATGGGGCAGCAACAGCACACTTCTCAAAACGTGTTTTTCAGCCCGAAATAAACGCGTTTTTTCAGACCGCTGAATCCCTATGTAACTGCAAGGCTCAGAAGAGCCCACACACTCAGCTCTTAACCCCAGTGTTCAGAAAGTGTCAAAACGTATTTTTCAGCAGAAATAAACATGTTTCTGCAAGTTTGGTCACCCCCATGCAACTTATGGGGCAGTACAGCACACTTTTCAAAACGTGTTGTTCAGCACGAAATAAACGCGTTTTTTCAGACCGCTGAATTCCTATGTAGCTGCAAGGCTCAGAAGAGACCACACACTCAGCTCTTAACCCCAGTGTGCAGAAAGTGTCAAAACGTGTTTTTCAGCAGAAATAAACATGTTTCTGCAAGTTTGGTCACCCCCATGCAACTTATGGGGCAGTAACAGCACCCTTTTCAAAACGTGTTTTTCAACCCGAAATAAACGCGTTTTTTCAGACCGCTGAAGAGCCCACACACTCAGCTCTTAACCCCAGTGTGCAGAAAGTGTCAAAACATATATTTCAGCAGAAATAAACGTTTCTGAAAGTTTTGTCACCCCCATGCAACTTATGGGGCAGTAACAGCACACTTTTCAAAACGTGTTGTTCAGCACGAAATAAACGCGTTTTTTCAGACCGCTGAATCCCTATGTAGCTGCAAGGCTCAGAAGAGCCCACACACTCAGCTCTTAACCCCAGTGTGCAGAAAGTGTCAAAACGTGTTTTTCAGCAGAAAAAAACATGTTTCTGCAAGTTTGGTCACCCCCATGCAACTTATGGGGCAGTAAAAGCACCCTTTTCAAAACGTGTTTTTCAGCCCGAAATAAACGCGTTTTTTCAGACCGCTGAATCCCTATGTAACTGCAAGGCTCAGAAGAGCCCACACACTCAGCTCTTAACCCCAGTGTGCAGAAAGTGTCAAAACGTGTTTTTCAGCAGAAATAAACATGTTTCTGCAAGTTTGGTCACCCCCATGCAACTTATGGGGCAGTAACAGCACCCTTTTCAAAACGTGTTTTTCAGCCCGAAATAAACGCGTTTTTTCAGACCGCTGAAGAGCCCACACACTCAGCTCTTAACCCCAGTGTGCAGAAAGTGTCAAAACGTGTTTTTCAGCAGAAATAAACATGTTTCTGCAAGTTTGGTCACCCCCATGCAACTTATGGGGCAGTAACAGCACTCTTTTCAAAACGTGTTTTTCAGCTCGAAATAAACGCGTATTTTCAGACCGCTGAATCCCAATGTAGCTGCAAGGCACAGAAGAGCCCACACACTCAGCTCTTAACCCCAGTGTGCAGAAAGTGTCAAAACGTGTTTTTCAGCAGAAATAAACATGTTTCTGCAAGTTTGGTCACCCACATGCAACTTATGGGGCAGTAAAAGCACCCTTTTCAAAACGTGTTTTTCAGCCCGAAATAAACGCGTTTTTTCAGACCGCTGAATCCCTATGTAACTGCAAGGCTCAGAAGAGCCCACACACTCAGCTCTTAACCCCAGTGTGCAGAAAGTGTCAAAACGTGTTTTTCAGCAGAAATAAACATGTTTCTGCAAGTTTGGTCACCCCCATGCAACTTATGGGGCAGTAACAGCACCCTTTTCAAAACGTGTTTTTCAGCCCGAAATAAACGCGTTTTTTCAGACCGCTGAAGAGCCCACACACTCAGCTCTTAACCCCAGTGTTCAGAAAGTGTCAAAACGTGTTTTTCAGCAGAAAAAAACATGTTTCTGCAAGTTTGGTCACCCCCATGCAACTTATGGGGCAGTAACAGCACTCTTTTCAAAATGTGTTTTTCAGCTCGAAATAAACGCATATTTTCAGACCGATGAATCCCAATGTAGCTGCAAGGCTCAGAAGAGCCCACACACTCAGCTCTTAACCCCAGTGTGCAGAAAGTGTCAAAACGTGTTTTTCAGCAGAAATAAACATGTTTCTGCAAGTTTGGTCACCCACATGCAACTTATGGGGCAGTAACAGCACCCTTTTCAAAACGTGTTTTTCAGCCCGAAATAAACGCGTTTTTTCAGACCGCTGAATCCCTATGTAACTGCAAGGCTCAGAAGAGCCCACACACTCAGCTCTTAACCCCAGTGTGCAGAAAGTGTCAAAACGTGTTTTTCAGCAGAAATAAACATGTTTCTGCAAGTTTGGTCACCCCCATGCAACTTATGGGGCAGTAACAGCACCCTTTTCAAAACGTGTTTTTCAGCCCGAAATAAACGCGTTTTTTCAGACCGCTGAAGAGCCCACACACTCAGCTCTTAACCCCAGTGTGCAGAAAGTGTCAAAACGTGTTTTTCAGCAGAAATAAACATGTTTCTGCAGGTTTGGTCACCCCCATGCAACTTATGGGGCAGCAACAGCACACTTCTCAAAACGTGTTTTTCAGCCCGAAATAAACGCGTTTTTTCAGACCGCTGAATCCCTATGTAACTGCAAGGCTCAGAAGAGCCCACACACTCAGCTCTTAACCCCAGTGTTCAGAAAGTGTCAAAACGTATTTTTCAGCAGAAATAAACATGTTTCTGCAAGTTTGGTCACCCCCATGCAACTTATGGGGCAGTACAGCACACTTTTCAAAACGTGTTGTTCAGCACGAAATAAACGCGTTTTTTCAGACCGCTGAATTCCTATGTAGCTGCAAGGCTCAGAAGAGACCACACACTCAGCTCTTAACCCCAGTGTGCAGAAAGTGTCAAAACGTGTTTTTCAGCAGAAATAAACATGTTTCTGCAAGTTTGGTCACCCCCATGCAACTTATGGGGCAGTAACAGCACCCTTTTCAAAACGTGTTTTTCAACCCGAAATAAACGCGTTTTTTCAGACCGCTGAAGAGCCCACACACTCAGCTCTTAACCCCAGTGTGCAGAAAGTGTCAAAACATATATTTCAGCAGAAATAAACGTTTCTGAAAGT
This sequence comes from Lepisosteus platostomus, assembly GCF_059453375.1. NCBI lineage: Eukaryota > Metazoa > Chordata > Actinopteri > Semionotiformes > Lepisosteidae > Lepisosteus > Lepisosteus platostomus. The sequence goes on from NC_142612.1 coordinate 35,418,658, forward strand.
TTTGTCACCCCCATGCAACTTATGGGGCAGTAACAGCACACTTTTCAAAACGTGTTGTTCAGCACGAAATAAACGCGTTTTTTCAGACCGCTGAATCCCTATGTAGCTGCAAGGCTCAGAAGAGCCCACACACTCAGCTCTTAACCCCAGTGTGCAGAAAGTGTCAAAACGTGTTTTTCAGCAGAAAAAAACATGTTTCTGCAAGTTTGGTCACCCCCATGCAACTTATGGGGCAGTAAAAGCACCCTTTTCAAAACGTGTTTTTCAGCCCGAAATAAACGCGTTTTTTCAGACCGCTGAATCCCTATGTAACTGCAAGGCTCAGAAGAGCCCACACACTCAGCTCTTAACCCCAGTGTGCAGAAAGTGTCAAAACGTGTTTTTCAGCAGAAATAAACATGTTTCTGCAAGTTTGGTCACCCCCATGCAACTTATGGGGCAGTAACAGCACCCTTTTCAAAACGTGTTTTTCAGCCCGAAATAAACGCGTTTTTTCAGACCGCTGAAGAGCCCACACACTCAGCTCTTAACCCCAGTGTGCAGAAAGTGTCAAAACGTGTTTTTCAGCAGAAATAAACATGTTTCTGCAAGTTTGGTCACCCCCATGCAACTTATGGGGCAGTAACAGCACTCTTTTCAAAACGTGTTTTTCAGCTCGAAATAAACGCGTATTTTCAGACCGCTGAATCCCAATGTAGCTGCAAGGCACAGAAGAGCCCACACACTCAGCTCTTAACCCCAGTGTGCAGAAAGTGTCAAAACGTGTTTTTCAGCAGAAATAAACATGTTTCTGCAAGTTTGGTCACCCACATGCAACTTATGGGGCAGTAAAAGCACCCTTTTCAAAACGTGTTTTTCAGCCCGAAATAAACGCGTTTTTTCAGACCGCTGAATCCCTATGTAACTGCAAGGCTCAGAAGAGCCCACACACTCAGCTCTTAACCCCAGTGTGCAGAAAGTGTCAAAACGTGTTTTTCAGCAGAAATAAACATGTTTCTGCAAGTTTGGTCACCCCCATGCAACTTATGGGGCAGTAACAGCACCCTTTTCAAAACGTGTTTTTCAGCCCGAAATAAACGCGTTTTTTCAGACCGCTGAAGAGCCCACACACTCAGCTCTTAACCCCAGTGTTCAGAAAGTGTCAAAACGTGTTTTTCAGCAGAAAAAAACATGTTTCTGCAAGTTTGGTCACCCCCATGCAACTTATGGGGCAGTAACAGCACTCTTTTCAAAATGTGTTTTTCAGCTCGAAATAAACGCATATTTTCAGACCGATGAATCCCAATGTAGCTGCAAGGCTCAGAAGAGCCCACACACTCAGCTCTTAACCCCAGTGTGCAGAAAGTGTCAAAACGTGTTTTTCAGCAGAAATAAACATGTTTCTGCAAGTTTGGTCACCCACATGCAACTTATGGGGCAGTAACAGCACCCTTTTCAAAACGTGTTTTTCAGCCCGAAATAAACGCGTTTTTTCAGACCGCTGAATCCCTATGTAACTGCAAGGCTCAGAAGAGCCCACACACTCAGCTCTTAACCCCAGTGTGCAGAAAGTGTCAAAACGTGTTTTTCAGCAGAAATAAACATGTTTCTGCAAGTTTGGTCACCCCCATGCAACTTATGGGGCAGTAACAGCACCCTTTTCAAAACGTGTTTTTCAGCCCGAAATAAACGCGTTTTTTCAGACCGCTGAAGAGCCCACACACTCAGCTCTTAACCCCAGTGTGCAGAAAGTGTCAAAACGTGTTTTTCAGCAGAAAAAAACATGTTTCTGCAAGTTTGGTCACCCCCATGCAACTTATGGGGCAGTAACAGCACCCTTTTCAAAACGTGTTTTTCAGCCCGAAATAAACGCGTTTTTTCAGACCGCTGAAGAGCCCACACACTCAGTTCTTATCCCCAGTGTGCAGAAAGTATCAAAACGTGTTTTTCAGAAGAAATAAACATGTTTCTGAAAGTTTGGTCACCCCCATGCAACTTATGGGGCAGTAACAGCACACTTTTCAAAACGTGTTTTTCAGCCCGAAATAAACGCGTTTTTTCAGACCGCTGTATCCCTATGTAACTGCAAGGCTCAGAAGAGCCCACACACTCAGCTCTTAACCCCAGTGTGCAGAAAGTGTCAAAACGTGTTTTTCAGCACAAAAAAACATGTTTCTGCAAGTTTGGTCACCCCCATGCAACTTATGGGGCAGTAACAGCATTCTTTTCAAAACGTGTTTTTCAGCTCGAAATAAACGCGTATATTCAGACCGCTGAATCCCAATGTAGCTGCAAGGCTCAGAAGAGACCACACACTCAGCTCTTAACCCCAGTGTGCAGAAAGTGTCAAAACGTGTTTTTCAGCAGAAATAAACATGTTTCTGCAAGTTTGGTCACCCCCATGCAACTTATGGGGCAGTAACAGCACCCTTTTCAAAACGTGTTTTTCAGCCCGAAATAAACGCGTTTTTTCAGACCGCTGAATCCCTATGTAACTGCAAGGCTCAGAAGAGCCCACACACTCAGCTCTTAACCCCAGTGTGCAGAAAGTGTCAAAACGTGTTTTTCAGCAGAAAAAAACATGTTTCTGCAAGTTTGGTCACCCCCATGCAACTTATGGGGCAGTAACAGCACCCTTTTCAAAACGTGTTTTTCAGCCCGAAATAAACGCGTTTTTTCAGACCGCTGAAGAGCCCACACACTCAGTTCTTAACCCCAGTGTGCAGAAAGTATCAAAACGTGTTTTTCAGCAGAAATAAACATGTTTCTGAAAGTTTGGTCACCCCCATGCAACTTATGGGGCAGTAACAGCACACTTTTCAAAACGTGTTTTTCAGCCCGAAATAAACGCGTTTTTTCAGACCGCTGAATCACAATGTAGCTGCAAGGCACAGAAGAGCCCACACACTCAGTTCTTATCCCCAGTGTGCAGAAAGTATCAAAACGTGTTTTTCAGAAGAAATAAACATGTTTCTGAAAGTTTGGTCACCCCCATGCAACTTATGGGGCAGTAACAGCACACTTTTCAAAACGTGTTTTTCAGCCCGAAATAAACGCGTTTTTTCAGACCGCTGTATCCCTATGTAACTGCAAGGCTCAGAAGAGCCCACACACTCAGCTCTTAACCCCAGTGTGCAGAAAGTGTCAAAACGTGTTTTTCAGCAGAAAAAAACATGTTTCTGCAAGTTTGGTCACCCCCATGCAACTTATGGGGCAGTAACAGCATTCTTTTCAAAACGTGTTTTTCAGCTCGAAATAAACGCGTATATTCAGACCGCTGAATCCCAATGTAGCTGCAAGGCTCAGAAGAGACCACACACTCAGCTCTTAACCCCAGTGTGCAGAAAGTGTCAAAACGTGTTTTTCAGCAGAAATAAACATGTTTCTGCAAGTTTGGTCACCCCCATGCAACTTATGGGGCAGTAACAGCACCCTTTTCAAAACGTGTTTTTCAGCCCGAAATAAACGCGTTTTTTCAGACCGCTGAATCCCTATGTAACTGCAAGGCTCAGAAGAGCCCACACACTCAGCTCTTAACCCCAGTGTGCAGAAAGTGTCAAAAAGTGTTTTTCAGCAGAAAAAAACATGTTTCTGCAAGTTTGGTCACCCCCATGCAACTTATGGGGCAGTAACAGCACCCTTTTCAAAACGTGTTTTTCAGCCCGAAATAAACGCGTTTTTTCAGACCGCTGAAGAGCCCACACACTCAGTTCTTAACCCCAGTGTGCAAAAAGTATCAAAACGTGTTTTTCAGCAGAAATAAACATGTTTCTGAAAGTTTGGTCACCCCCATGCAACTTATGGGGCAGTAACAGCACACTTTTCAAAACGTGTTTTTCAGCCCGAAATAAACGCGTTTTTTCAGACCGCTGTATCCCAATGTAACTGCAAGGCTCAGAAGAGCCCACACACTCAGCTCTTAACCCCAGTGTGCAGAAAGTGTCAAAACGTGTTTTTCAGCAGAAATAAACATGTTTCTGCAAGTTTGGTCACCCCCATGCAACTTATGGGGCAGTAACAGCACTCTTTTCAAAACGTGTGTTTCAGCTCGAAATAAACGCGTATTTTCAGACCGCTGAATCCCAATGTAGCTGCAAGGCTCAGAAGAGCCCACACACTCAGCTCTTAACCCCAGTGTGCAGAAAGTGTCAAAACGTGTTTTTCAGCAGAAATAAACATGTTTCTGCAAGTTTGGTCACACCCATGCAACTTATGGGGCAGCAACAGCACACTTTTCAAAACGTGTTTTTCAGCCCGAAATAAACGCGTTTTTTCAGACCGCTGAATCCCTATGTAACTGCAAGGCTCAGAAGAGCCCACACACTCAGCTCTTAACCCCAGTGTGCAGAAAGTGTCAAAACGTGTTTTTCAGCAGAAATAAACATGTTTCTGCAAGTTTGGTCACACCCCATGCAACTTATGGGGCAGTAACAGCACACTTTTCAAAACGTGTTTTTCAGCCCGAAATAAACGCGTTTTTTCAGACCGCTGTATCCCTATGTAACTGCAAGGCTCAGAAGAGCCCACACACTCAGCTCTTAACCCCAGTGTGCAGAAAGTGTCAAAACGTGTTTTTCAGCAGAAAAAAACATGTTTCTGCAAGTTTGGTCACCCCCATGCAACTTATGGGGCAGTAACAGCATTCTTTTCAAAACGTGTTTTTCAGCTCGAAATAAACGCGTATATTCAGACCGCTGAATCCCAATGTAGCTGCAAGGCTCAGAAGAGACCACACACTCAGCTCTTAACCCCAGTGTGCAGAAAGTGTCAAAACGTGTTTTTCAGCAGAAATAAACATGTTTCTGCAAGTTTGGTCACCCCCATGCAACTTATGGGGCAGTAACAGCACCCTTTTCAAAACGTGTTTTTCAGCCCGAAATAAACGCGTTTTTTCAGACCGCTGAATCCCTATGTAACTGCAAGGCTCAGAAGAGCCCACACACTCAGCTCTTAACCCCAGTGTGCAGAAAGTGTCAAAAAGTGTTTTTCAGCAGAAAAAAACATGTTTCTGCAAGTTTGGTCACCCCCATGCAACTTATGGGGCAGTAACAGCACCCTTTTCAAAACGTGTTTTTCAGCCCGAAATAAACGCGTTTTTTCAGACCGCTGAAGAGCCCACACACTCAGTTCTTAACCCCAGTGTGCAGAAAGTATCAAAACGTGTTTTTCAGCAGAAATAAACATGTTTCTGAAAGTTTGGTCACCCCCATGCAACTTATGGGGCAGTAACAGCACACTTTTCAAAACGTGTTTTTCAGCCCGAAATAAACGCGTTTTTTCAGACCGCTGTATCCCTATGTAACTGCAAGGCTCAGAAGAGCCCACACACTCAGCTCTTAACCCCAGTGTGCAGAAAGTGTCAAAACGTGTTTTTCAGCAGAAATAAACATGTTTCTGCAAGTTTGGTCACCCCCATGCAACTTATGGGGCAGTAACAGCACTCTTTTCAAAACGTGTGTTTCAGCTCGAAATAAACGCGTATTTTCAGACCGCTGAATCCCAATGTAGCTGCAAGGCTCAGAAGAGCCCACACACTCAGCTCTTAACCCCAGTGTGCAGAAAGTGTCAAAACGTGTTTTTCAGCAGAAATAAACATGTTTCTGCAAGTTTGGTCACACCCATGCAACTTATGGGGCAGCAACAGCACACTTTTCAAAACGTGTTTTTCAGCCCGAAATAAACGCGTTTTTTCAGACCGCTGAATCCCTATGTAACTGCAAGGCTCAGAAGAGCCCACACACTCAGCTCTTAACCCCAGTGTGCAGAAAGTGTCAAAACGTGTTTTTCAGCAGAAATAAACATGTTTCTGCAAGTTTGGTCACACCCCATGCAACTTATGGGGCAGTAACAGCACCCTTTTCAAAACGTGTTTTTCAGCACGAAATAAACGCGTTTTTTCAGACCGCTGAATCCCTATGTAACTGCAAGGCTCAGAAGAGCCCACACACTCAGCTCTTAACCCCAGTGTGCAGAAAGTGTCAAAACGTGTTTTTCAGCAGAAATAAACATGTTTCTGCAAGTTTGGTCACCCCCATGCAACTTATGGGGCAGTAACAGCACCCTTTTCAAAACGTGTTTTTCAGCCCGAAATAAACGCGTTTTTTCAGACCGCTGAAGAGCCCACACACTCAGCTCTTAACCCCAGTGTGCAGAAAGTGTCAAAACGTGTTTTTCAGCAGAAAAAAACATGTTTCTGCAAGTTTGGTCACCCTCATGCAACTTATGGGGCAGTAACAGCACTCTTTTCAAAACGTGTTTTTCAGCTCGAAATAAACGCGTATTTTCAGACCGCTGAATCCCAATGTAGCTGCAAGGCTCAGAAGAGCCCACACACTCAGCTCTTAACCCCAGTGTGCAGAAAGTGTCCATACGTGTTTTTCAGCAGAAATAAACATGTTTCTGCAAGTTTGGTCACCCACATGCAACTTATGGGGCAGTAACAGCACCCTTTTCAAAACGTGTTTTTCAGCCCGAAATAAACGCGTTTTTTCAGACCGCTGAATCCCTATGTAACTGCAAGGCTCAGAAGAGCCCACACACTCAGCTCTTAACCCCAATGTGCAGAAAGTGTCAAAACGTGTTTTTCAGCAGAAAAAAACATGTTTCTGCAAGTTTGGTCACCCCCATGCAACTTATGGGGCAGTAACAGCACTCTTTTCAAAACGTGTTTTTCAGCTCGAAATAAACACGTATTTTCAGATCGCTGAATCCCAATGTAGCTGCAAGGCTCAGAAGAGCCCACACACTCAGCTCTTAACCCCAGTGTGCAGAAAGTGTCAAAACGTGTTTTTCAGCAGAAATAAACATGTTTCTGCAAGTTTGGTCACCCACATGCAACTTATGGGGCAGTAACAGCACCCTTTTCAAAACGTGTTTTTCAGCCCGAAATAAACGCGTTTTTTCAGACCGCTGAATCCCTATGTAACTGCAAGGCTCAGAAGAGCCCACACACTCAGCTCTTAACCCCAGTGTGCAGAAAGTGTCAAAACGTGTTTTTCAGCAGAAATAAACATGTTGCTGCAAGTTTGGTCACCCCCATGCAACTTATGGGGCAGTAACAGTACCCTTTTCAAAACGTGTTTTTCAGCTCGAAATAAACGCGTTTTTTCAGACCGCTGAATACCTATGTAACTGCAAGGCTCTGAAGAGCCCACACACTCAGCTCTTAACCCCAGTGTGCAGAAAGTGTCAAAACGTGTTTTTCAGCAGAAAAAAACATGTTTCTGCAAGTTTGGTCACCCCCATGCAACTTATGGGGCAGTAACAGCACCCTTTTCAAAACGTGTTTTTCAGCCCGAAATAAACACGTTTTTTCAGTCCGCTGAATCCCTATGTAACTGCAAGGCTCAGAAGAGCCCACACACTCAGCTCTTAACTCCAGTGTGCAGAAAGTGTCCAAACGTGTTTTTCAGCAGAAATAAACATGTTTCTGCAGGTTTGGTCACCCCCATGCAACTTATGGGGCAGCAACAGCACACTTCTCAAAACGTGTTTTTCAGCCCGAAATAAACGCGTTTTTTCAGACCGCTGAATCCCTATGTAACTGCAAGGCTCAGAAGAGCCCACACACTCAGCTCTTAACCCCAGTGTGCAGAAAGTGTCAAAACGTGTTTTTGAGCAGAAATAAACATGTTTCTGCAAGTTTGGTCACCCACATGCAACTTATGGGGCAGTAACAGTACCCTTTTCAAAACGTGTTTTTCAGCTCGAAATAAACACGTTTTTTCAGACCGCTGAATACCTATGTAACTGCAAGGCTCTGAAGAGCCCACACACTCAGCTCTTAACCCCAGTGTGCAGAAAGTGTCAAAACGTGTTTTTCAGCAGAAATAAATATGTTTCTGCAAGTTTGGTTACCCCCATGCAACTTATGGGGCAGTAACAGCACCCTTTTCAAAACGTGTTTTTCAGCACGAAATAAACGCGTTTTTTCAAACTGCTGAAGAGCCCACACACTCAGCTCTTAACTCCAGTGTGCAGAAAGTGTCCAAACGTGTTTTTCAGCAGAAATAAACATGTTTCTGCAGGTTTGGTCACCCCCATGCAACTTATGGGGCAGCAACAGCACACTTTTCAAAACGTGTTTTTCAGCCCGAAATAAACACGTTTTTTCAGACTGCTGAATCCCTATGTAACTGCAAGGCTCAGAAGAGCCCACACACTCAGCTCTTAACCCCAGTGTGCAGAAAGTGTCAAAACGTGTTTTTCAGCAGAAATAAACATGTTTCTGCAAGTTTGGTCACCCCCATGCAACTTATGGGGCAGTAACAGCACCCTTTTCAAAACGTGTTTTTCAGCCCGAAATAAACGCGTTTTTTCAGACCGCTGAATCCCTATGTAGCTGCAAGGCTCAGAAGAGCCCACACACTCAGCTCTTAACCCCAGTGTGCAGAAAGTGTCAAAACGTGTTTTTCAGCAGAAATAAACATGTTTCTGCAAGTTTGGTCACCCATATGCAACTTATGGGGCAGTAACAGCACAATTTTCAAAACGTGTTTTTCAGCCCGAAATAATCGCGTTTTTTCAGACCGGTGAATCCCTATGTAGCTGCAAGGCTCAAAACAGCCCACACACTCAGCTCTTAACCCCAGTGTGCAGAAAGTGTGAAAACTTGTTTTTCAGCAGAAATAAACATGTTTCTGCAAGTTTGGTCACCCCCATGCAACTTATGGGGCAGTTACAGCAACCTTTTCAAAACGTGTTTTTCAGCTCGAAATAAACGCATTTTTTCAGACCGCTGAATACCTATGTAACTGCAAGGCTCTGAAGAGCCCACACACTCAGCTCTTAACCCCAGTGTGCAGAAAGTGTCAAAACGTGTTTTTCAGCAGAAAAAAACATGTTTCTGCAAGTTTGGTCACCCCCATGCAACTTATGGGGCAGTAACAGCACACTTCTCAAAACGTGTTGTTCAGCACGAAATAAACGCGTTTTTTCAGACCGCTGAATCCCTATGTAACTGCAAGGCTCAGAAGAGCCCACACACTCAGCTCTTAACCCCAGTGTTCAGAAAGTGTCAAAACGTATTTTTCAGCAGAAATAAACATGTTTCTGCAAGTTTGGTCACCCCCATGCAACTTATGGGGCAGTACAGCACACTTTTCAAAACGTGTTGTTCAGCACGAAATAAACGCGTTTTTTCAGACCGCTGAATTCCTATGTAGCTGCAAGGCTCAGAAGAGACCACACACTCAGCTCTTAACCCCAGTGTGCAGAAAGTGTCAAAACGTGTTTTTCAGCAGAAATAAACATGTTTCTGCAAGTTTGGTCACCCCCATGCAACTTATGGGGCAGTAACAGCACCCTTTTCAAAACGTGTTTTTCAAACCGAAATAAACGCGTTTTTTCAGACCGCTGAAGAGCCCACACACTCAGTTCTTAACCCCAGTGTGCAGAAAGTATCAAAACGTGTTTTTTAGCAGATATAAACATGTTTCTGAAAGTTTGGTCACCCCCATGCAACTTATGGGGCAGTAACAGCACACTTCTCAAAACGTGTTTTTCAGCCCGAAATAAACGCGTTTTTTCAGACCGCTGTATCCCTATGTAACTGCAAGGCTCAGAAGAGCCCACACACTCAGCTCTTAACCCCAGTGTGCAGAAAGTGTCAAAACGTGTTTTTCAGCAGAAATAAACATGTTTCTGCAAGTTTGGTCACCCCCATGCAACTTATGGGGCAGTAACAGCACTCTTTTCAAAACGTGTTTTTCAGCTCGAAATAAACGCGTATTTTCAGACCGCTGAATCCCAATGTAGCTGCAAGGCTCAGAAGAGCCCACACACTCAGCTCTTAACCCCAGTGTGCAGAAAGTGTCAAAACGTGTTTTTCAGCAGAAATAAACATGTTTCTGCAAGTTTGGTCACCCCCATGCAACTTATGGGGCAGTAACAGCACCCTTTTCAAAACGTGTTTTTCAGCCCGAAATAAACGCGTTTTTTCAGACCGCTGAAGAGCCCACACACTCAGCTCTTAACCCCAGTGTGCAGAAAGTGTCAAAACGTGTTTTTCAGCAGAAATAAACATGTTTCTGCAAGTTTGGTCACCCCCATGCAACTTATGGGGCAGTAACAGCACTCTTTTCAAAACGTGTTTTTCAGCCCGAAATAAACGCGTTTTTTCAGACCGCTGAAGAGCCCACACACTCAGCTCTTAACCCCAGTGTGCAGAAAGTGTCAAAACGTGTTTTTCAGCAGAAAAAAACATGTTTCTGCAAGTTTGGTCACCCCCATGCAACTTATGGGGCAGTAACAGCACCCTTTTCAAAACGTGTTTTTCAGCCCGAAATAAACGCGTTTTTTCAGACCGCTGAATCCCTATGTAACTGCAAGGCTCAGAAGAGCCCACACACTCAGCTCTTAACCCCAGTGTGCAGAAAGTGTCAAAACGTGTTTTTCAGCAGAAATAAACATGTTTCTGCAAGTTTGGTCACCCCCATGCAACTTATGGGGCAGTAACAGCACCCTTTTCAAAACGTGTTTTTCAGCCCGAAATAAACGCGTTTTTTCAGACCGCTGAAGAGCCCACACACTCAGCTCTTAACCCCAGTGTGCAGAAAGTGTCAAAATGTGTTTTTCAGCAGAAAAAAACATGTTTCTGCAAGTTTGGTCACCCCCATGCAACTTATGGGGCAGTAACAGCACCATTTTCAAAACGTGTTTTTCAGCCCGAAATAAACGCGTTTTTTCAGACCGCTGAAGAGCCCACACACTCAGTTCTTAACCCCAGTGTGCAGAAAGTATCAAAACGTGTTTTTCAGAAGAAATAAACATGTTTCTGAAAGTTTGGTCACCCCCATGCAACTTATGGGGCAGTAACAGCACACTTTTCAAAACGTGTTTTTCAGCCCGAAATAAACGCGTTTTTTCAGACCGCTGTATCCCTATGTAACTGCAAGGCTCAGAAGAGCCCACACACTCAGCTCTTAACCCCAGTGTGCAGAAAGTGTCAAAACGTGTTTTTCAGCAGAAATAAACATGTTTCTGCAAGTTTGGTCACCCCCATGCAACTTATGGGGCAGTAACAGCACCCTTTTCAAAACGTGTTTTTCAGCCCGAAATAAACGCGTTTTTTCAGACCGCTGAAGCCCTATGTAACTGCAAGGCTCAGAAGAGCCCACACACTCAGCTCTTAACCCCAGTGTGCAGAAAGTGTCAAAATGTGTTTTTCAGCAGAAAAAAACATGTTTCTGCAAGTTTGGTCACCCCCATGCAACTTATGGGGCAGTAACAGCACCCTTTTCAAAACGTGTTTTTCAGCCCGAAGTAAACGCGTTTTTTCAGACCGCTGAAGAGCCCACACACTCAGCTCTTAACCCCAGTGTGCAGAAAGTGTCAAAATGTGTTTTTCAGCAGAAAAAAACATGTTTCTGCAAGTTTGGTCACCCCCATGCAACTTATGGGGCAGTAACAGCACCATTTTCAAAACGTGTTTTTCAGCCCGAAATAAACGCGTTTTTTCAGACCGCTGAAGAGCCCACACACTCAGTTCTTAACCCCAGTGTGCAGAAAGTATCAAAACGTGTTTTTCAGAAGAAATAAACATGTTTCTGAAAGTTTGGTCACCCCCATGCAACTTATGGGGCAGTAACAGCACACTTTTCAAAACGTGTTTTTCAGCCCGAAATAAACGCGTTTTTTCAGACCGCTGTATCCCTATGTAACTGCAAGGCTCAGAAGAGCCCACACACTCAGCTCTTAACCCCAGTGTGCAGAAAGTGTCAAAACGTGTTTTTCAGCAGAAATAAACATGTTTCTGCAAGTTTGGTCACCCCCATGCAACTTATGGGGCAGTAACAGCACCCTTTTCAAAACGTGTTTTTCAGCCCGAAATAAACGCGTTTTTTCAGACCGCTGAAGCCCTATGTAACTGCAAGGCTCAGAAGAGCCCACACACTCAGCTCTTAACCCCAGTGTGCAGAAAGTGTCAAAACATATATTTCAGCAGAAATAAACGTTTCTGAAAGTTTTGTCACCCCCATGCAACTTATGGGGCAGTAACAGCACACTTTTCAAAACGTGTTGTTCAGCACGAAATAAACGCGTTTTTTCAGACCGCTGAATCCCTATGTAGCTGCAAGGCTCAGAAGAGCCCACACACTCAGCTCTTAACCCCAGTGTGCAGAAAGTGTCAAAACGTGTTTTTCAGCAGAAAAAAACATGTTTCTGCAAGTTTGGTCACCCCCATGCAACTTATGGGGCAGTAAAAGCACCCTTTTCAAAACGTGTTTTTCAGCCCGAAAAAAAAGCGTTTTTTCAGACCGCTGAATCCCTATGTAACTGCAAGGCTCAGAAGAGCCCACACACTCAGCTCTTAACCCCAGTGTGCAGAAAGTGTCAAAACGTGTTTTTCAGCAGAAATAAACATGTTTCTGCAAGTTTGGTCACCCCCATGCAACTTATGGGGCAGTAACAGCACCCTTTTCAATACGTGTTTTTCAGCCCGAAATAAACGCGTTTTTTCAGACCGCTGAAGAGCCCACACACTCAGCTCTTAACCCCAGTGTGCAGAAAGTGTCAAAACGTGTTTTTCAGCAGAAATAAACATGTTTCTGCAAGTTTGGTCACCCCCATGCAACTTATGGGGCAGTAACAGCACTCTTTTCAAAACGTGTTTTTCAGCCCGAAATAAACGCGTTTTTTCAGACCGCTGAAGAGCCCACACACTCAGCTCTTAACCCCAGTGTGCAGAAAGAGTCAAAACGTGTTTTTCAGCAGAAAAAAACATGTTTCTGCAAGTTTGGTCACCCCCATGCAACTTATGGGGCAGTAACAGCACCCTTTTCAAAACGTGTTTTTCAGCCCGAAATAAACGCGTTTTTTCAGACCGCTGAATCCCTATGTAACTGCAAGGCTCAGAAGAGCCCACACACTCAGCTCTTAACCCCAGTGTGCAGAAAGTGTCAAAACGTGTTTTTCAGCAGAAATAAACATGTTTCTGCAAGTTTGGTCACCCCCATGCAACTTATGGGGCAGTAACAGCACCCTTTTCAAAACGTGTTTTTCAGCCCGAAATAAACGCGTTTTTTCAGACCGCTGAAGAGCCCACACACTCAGCTCTTAACCCCAGTGTGCAGAAAGTGTCAAAACGTGTTTTTCAGCAGAAAAAAACATGTTTCTGCAAGTTTGGTCACCCCCATGCAACTTATGGGGCAGTAACAGCACCATTTTCAAAACGTGTTTTTCAGCCCGAAATAAACGCGTTTTTTCAGACCGCTGAAGAGCCCACACACTCAGTTCTTAACCCCAGTGTGCAGAAAGTATCAAAACGTGTTTTTCAGAAGAAATAAACATGTTTCTGAAAGTTTGGTTACCCCCATGCAACTTATGGGGCAGTAACAGCACACTTTTCAAAACGTGTTGTTCAGCACGAAATAAACGCGTTTTTTCAGACCGCTGAATCCCTATGTAGCTGCAAGGCTCAGAAGAGCCCACACACTCAGCTCTTAACCCCAGTGTGCAGAAAGTGTCAAAACGTGTTTTTCAGCAGAAAAAAACATGTTTCTGCAAGTTTGGTCACCCCCATGCAACTTATGGGGCAGTAAAAGCACCCTTTTCAAAACGTGTTTTTCAGCCCGAAATAAACGCGTTTTTTCAGTCCGCTGAATCCCTATGTAACTGCAAGGCTCAGAAGAGCCCACACACTCAGCTCTTAACCCCAGTGTGCAGAAAGTGTCAAAACGTGTTTTTCAGCAGAAATAAACATGTTTCTGCAAGTTTGGTCACCCCCATGCAACTTATGGGGCAGTAACAGCACCCTTTTCAAAACGTGTTTTTCAGCCCGAAATAAACGCGTTTTTTCAGACCGCTGAAGAGCCCACACACAATCAGCTCTTAACCCCAGTGTGCAGAAAGTGTCAAAACGTGTTTTTCAGCAGAAATAAACATGTTTCTGCAAGTTTGGTCACCCCCATGCAACTTATGGGGCAGTAACAGCACTCTTTTCAAAACGTGTTTTTCAGCTCGAAATAAACGCGTATTTTCAGACCGCTGAATCCCAATGTAGCTGCAAGGCACAGAAGAGCCCACACACTCAGCTCTTAACCCCAGTGTGCAGAAAGTGTCAAAACGTGTTTTTCAGCAGAAATAAACATGTTTCTGCAAGTTTGGTCACCCACATACAACTTATGGGGCAGTAAAAGCACCCTTTTCAAAACGTGTTTTTCAGCCCGAAATAAACGCGTTTTTTCAGACCGCTGAATCCCTATGTAACTGCAAGGCTCAGAAGAGCCCACACACTCAGCTCTTAACCCCAGTGTGCAGAAAGTGTCAAAACGTATTTTTCAGCAGAAATAAACATGTTTCTGCAAGTTTGGTCACCCCCATGCAACTTATGGGGCAGTAACAGCACCCTTTTCAAAACGTGTTTTTCAGCCCGAAATAAACGCGTTTTTTCAGACCGCTGAAGAGCCCACACACTCAGCTCTTAACCCCAGTGTGCAGAAAGTGTCAAAACGTGTTTTTCAGCAGAAAAAAACATGTTTCTGCAAGTTTGGTCACCCCCATGCAACTTATGGGGCAGTAACAGCACTCTTTTCAAAACGTGTTTTTCAGCTCGAAATAAACGCATATTTTCAGACCGCTGAATCCCAATGTAGCTGCAAGGCTCAGAAGAGCCCACACACTCAGCTCTTAACCCCAGTGTGCAGAAAGTGTCAAAACGTGTTTTTCAGCAGAAATAAACATGTTTCTGCAAGTTTGGTCACCCACATGCAACTTATGGGGCAGTAACAGCACCCTTTTCAAAACGTGTTTTTCAGCCCGAAATAAACGCGTTTTTTCAGACCGCTGAATCCCTATGTAACTGCAAGGCTCAGAAGAGCCCACACACTCAGCTCTTAACCCCAGTGTGCAGAAAGTGTCAAAACGTGTTTTTCAGCAGAAATAAACATGTTTCTGCAAGTTTGGTCACCCACATGCAACTTATGGGGCAGTAACAGCACCCTTTTCAAAACGTGTTTTTCAGCCCGAAATAAACGCGTTTTTTCAGTCCGCTGAATCCCTATGTAACTGCAAGGCTCAGAAGAGCCCACACACTCAGCTCTTAACCCCAGTGTGCAGAAAGTGTCAAAACGTGTTTTTCAGCAGAAATAAACATGTTTCTGCAAGTTTGGTCACCCCCATGCAACTTATGGGGCAGTAACAGCACCCTTTTCAAAACGTGTTTTTCAGCCCGAAATAAACGCGTTTTTTCAGACCGCTGAAGAGCCCACACACTCAGCTCTTAACCCCAGTGTGCAGAAAGTGTCAAAACGTGTTTTTCAGCAGAAAAAAACATGTTTCTGCAAGTTTGGTCACCCCCATGCAACTTTTGGGGCAGTAACAGCACCATTTTCAAAACGTGTTTTTCAGCCCGAAATAAACGCGTTTTTTCAGACCGCTGAAGAGCCCACACACTCAGTTCTTAACCCCAGTGTGCAGAAAGTATCAAAACGTGTTTTTCAGAAGAAATAAACATGTTTCTGAAAGTTTGGTCACCCCCATGCAACTTATGGGGCAGTAACAGCACACTTTTCAAAACGTGTTTTTCAGCCCGAAATAAACGCTTTTTTTCAGACCGCTGTATCCCTATGTAACTGCAAGGCTCAGAAGAGCCCACACACTCAGCTCTTAACCCCAGTGTGCAGAAAGTGTCAAAACGTGTTTTTCAGCAGAAATAAACATGTTTCTGCAAGTTTGGTCACCCCCATGCAACTTATGGGGCAGTAACAGCACTCTTTTCAAAACGTGTTTTTCAGCCCGAAATAAACGCGTTTTTTCAGACCGCTGAAGAGCCCACACACTCAGCTCTTAACCCCAGTGTGCAGAAAGTGTCAAAACGTGTTTTTCAGCAGAAAAAAACATGTTTCTGCAAGTTTGGTCACCCCCATGCAACTTATGGGGCAGTAACAGCACCCTTTTCAAAACGTGTTTTTCAGCCCGAAATAAACGCGTTTTTTCAGACCGCTGAAGAGCCCACACACTCAGTTCTTAACCCCAGTGTGCAGAAAGTATCAAAACGTGTTTTTCAGAAGAAATAAACATGTTTCTGAAAGTTTGGTCACCCCCATGCAACTTATGGGGCAGTAACAGCACCATTTTCAAAACGTGTTTTTCAGCCCGAAATAAACGCGTTTTTTCAGACCGCTGAAGAGCCCACACACTCAGTTCTTAACCCCAGTGTGCAGAAAGTATCAAAACGTGTTTTTCAGAAGAAATAAACATGTTTCTGAAAGTTTGGTCACCCCCATGCAACTTATGGGGCAGTAACAGCACACTTTTCAAAACGTGTTTTTCAGCCCGAAATAAACGCGTTTTTTCAGACCGCTGTATCCCTATGTAACTGCAAGGCTCAGAAGAGCCCACACACTCAGCTCTTAACCCCAGTGTGCAGAAAGTGTCAAAACGTGTTTTTCAGCAGAAATAAACATGTTTCTGCAAGTTTGGTCACCCCCATGCAACTTATGGGGCAGTAACAGCACCCTTTTCAAAACGTGTTTTTCAGCCCGAAATAAACGCGTTTTTTCAGACCGCTGAAGCCCTATGTAACTGCAAGGCTCAGAAGAGCCCACACACTCAGCTGTTAACCCCAGTGTGCAGAAAGTGTCAAAATGTGTTTTTCAGCAGAAAAAAACATGTTTCTGCAAGTTTGGTCACCCCCATGCAACTTATGGGGCAGTAACAGCACCCTTTTCAAAACGTGTTTTTCAGCCCGAAGTAAACGCGTTTTTTCAGACCGCTGAAGAGCCCACACACTCAGCTCTTAACCCCAGTGTGCAGAAAGTGTCAAAATGTGTTTTTCAGCAGAAAAAAACATGTTTCTGCAAGTTTGGTCACCCCCATGCAACTTATGGGGCAGTAACAGCACCATTTTCAAAACGTGTTTTTCAGCCCGAAATAAACGCGTTTTTTCAGACCGCTGAAGAGCCCACACACTCAGTTCTTAACCCCAGTGTGCAGAAAGTATCAAAACGTGTTTTTCAGAAGAAATAAACATGTTTCTGAAAGTTTGGTCACCCCCATGCAACTTATGGGGCAGTAACAGCACACTTTTCAAAACGTGTTTTTCAGCCCGAAATAAACGCGTTTTTTCAGACCGCTGTATCCCTATGTAACTGCAAGGCTCAGAAGAGCCCACACACTCAGCTCTTAACCCCAGTGTGCAGAAAGTGTCAAAACGTGTTTTTCAGCAGAAATAAACATGTTTCTGCAAGTTTGGTCACCCCCATGCAACTTATGGGGCAGTAACAGCACCCTTTTCAAAACGTGTTTTTCAGCCCGAAATAAACGCGTTTTTTCAGACCGCTGAAGCCCTATGTAACTGCAAGGCTCAGAAGAGCCCACACACTCAGCTCTTAACCCCAGTGTGCAGAAAGTGTCAAAACATATATTTCAGCAGAAATAAACGTTTCTGAAAGTTTTGTCACCCCCATGCAACTTATGGGGCAGTAACAGCACACTTTTCAAAACGTGTTGTTCAGCACGAAATAAACGCGTTTTTTCAGACCGCTGAATCCCTATGTAGCTGCAAGGCTCAGAAGAGCCCACACACTCAGCTCTTAACCCCAGTGTGCAGAAAGTGTCAAAACGTGTTTTTCAGCAGAAAAAAACATGTTTCTGCAAGTTTGGTCACCCCCATGCAACTTATGGGGCAGTAAAAGCACCCTTTTCAAAACGTGTTTTTCAGCCCGAAAAAAAAGCGTTTTTTCAGACCGCTGAATCCCTATGTAACTGCAAGGCTCAGAAGAGCCCACACACTCAGCTCTTAACCCCAGTGTGCAGAAAGTGTCAAAACGTGTTTTTCAGCAGAAATAAACATGTTTCTGCAAGTTTGGTCACCCCCATGCAACTTATGGGGCAGTAACAGCACCCTTTTCAAAACGTGTTTTTCAGCCCGAAATAAACGCGTTTTTTCAGACCGCTGAAGAGCCCACACACTCAGCTCTTAACCCCAGTGTGCAGAAAGTGTCAAAACGTGTTTTTCAGCAGAAATAAACATGTTTCTGCAAGTTTGGTCACCCCCATGCAACTTATGGGGCAGTAACAGCACTCTTTTCAAAACGTGTTTTTCAGCCCGAAATAAACGCGTTTTTTCAGACCGCTGAAGAGCCCACACACTCAGCTCTTAACCCCAGTGTGCAGAAAGAGTCAAAACGTGTTTTTCAGCAGAAAAAAACATGTTTCTGCAAGTTTGGTCACCCCCATGCAACTTATGGGGCAGTAACAGCACCCTTTTCAAAACGTGTTTTTCAGCCCGAAATAAACGCGTTTTTTCAGACCGCTGAATCCCTATGTAACTGCAAGGCTCAGAAGAGCCCACACACTCAGCTCTTAACCCCAGTGTGCAGAAAGTGTCAAAACGTGTTTTTCAGCAGAAATAAACATGTTTCTGCAAGTTTGGTCACCCCCATGCAACTTATGGGGCAGTAACAGCACCCTTTTCAAAACGTGTTTTTCAGCCCGAAATAAACGCGTTTTTTCAGACCGCTGAAGAGCCCACACACTCAGCTCTTAACCCCAGTGTGCAGAAAGTGTCAAAACGTGTTTTTCAGCAGAAAAAAACATGTTTCTGCAAGTTTGGTCACCCCCATGCAACTTATGGGGCAGTAACAGCACCATTTTCAAAACGTGTTTTTCAGCCCGAAATAAACGCGTTTTTTCAGACCGCTGAAGAGCCCACACACTCAGTTCTTAACCCCAGTGTGCAGAAAGTATCAAAACGTGTTTTTCAGAAGAAATAAACATGTTTCTGAAAGTTTGGTTACCCCCATGCAACTTATGGGGCAGTAACAGCACACTTTTCAAAACGTGTTGTTCAGCACGAAATAAACGCGTTTTTTCAGACCGCTGAATCCCTATGTAGCTGCAAGGCTCAGAAGAGCCCACACACTCAGCTCTTAACCCCAGTGTGCAGAAAGTGTCAAAACGTGTTTTTCAGCAGAAAAAAACATGTTTCTGCAAGTTTGGTCACCCCCATGCAACTTATGGGGCAGTAAAAGCACCCTTTTCAAAACGTGTTTTTCAGCCCGAAATAAACGCGTTTTTTCAGTCCGCTGAATCCCTATGTAACTGCAAGGCTCAGAAGAGCCCACACACTCAGCTCTTAACCCCAGTGTGCAGAAAGTGTCAAAACGTGTTTTTCAGCAGAAATAAACATGTTTCTGCAAGTTTGGTCACCCCCATGCAACTTATGGGGCAGTAACAGCACCCTTTTCAAAACGTGTTTTTCAGCCCGAAATAAACGCGTTTTTTCAGACCGCTGAAGAGCCCACACACAATCAGCTCTTAACCCCAGTGTGCAGAAAGTGTCAAAACGTGTTTTTCAGCAGAAATAAACATGTTTCTGCAAGTTTGGTCACCCCCATGCAACTTATGGGGCAGTAACAGCACTCTTTTCAAAACGTGTTTTTCAGCTCGAAATAAACGCGTATTTTCAGACCGCTGAATCCCAATGTAGCTGCAAGGCACAGAAGAGCCCACACACTCAGCTCTTAACCCCAGTGTGCAGAAAGTGTCAAAACGTGTTTTTCAGCAGAAATAAACATGTTTCTGCAAGTTTGGTCACCCACATGCAACTTATGGGGCAGTAAAAGCACCCTTTTCAAAACGTGTTTTTCAGCCCGAAATAAACGCGTTTTTTCAGACCGCTGAATCCCTATGTAACTGCAAGGCTCAGAAGAGCCCACACACTCAGCTCTTAACCCCAGTGTGCAGAAAGTGTCAAAACGTATTTTTCAGCAGAAATAAACATGTTTCTGCAAGTTTGGTCACCCCCATGCAACTTATGGGGCAGTAACAGCACCCTTTTCAAAACGTGTTTTTCAGCCCGAAATAAACGCGTTTTTTCAGACCGCTGAAGAGCCCACACACTCAGCTCTTAACCCCAGTGTGCAGAAAGTGTCAAAACGTGTTTTTCAGCAGAAAAAAACATGTTTCTGCAAGTTTGGTCACCCCCATGCAACTTATGGGGCAGTAACAGCACTCTTTTCAAAACGTGTTTTTCAGCTCGAAATAAACGCATATTTTCAGACCGCTGAATCCCAATGTAGCTGCAAGGCTCAGAAGAGCCCACACACTCAGCTCTTAACCCCAGTGTGCAGAAAGTGTCAAAACGTGTTTTTCAGCAGAAATAAACATGTTTCTGCAAGTTTGGTCACCCACATGCAACTTATGGGGCAGTAACAGCACCCTTTTCAAAACGTGTTTTTCAGCCCGAAATAAACGCGTTTTTTCAGAACGCTGAATCCCTATGTAACTGCAAGGCTCAGAAGAGCCCACACACTCAGCTCTTAACCCCAGTGTGCAGAAAGTGTCAAAACGTGTTTTTCAGCAGAAATAAACATGTTTCTGCAAGTTTGGTCACCCACATGCAACTTATGGGGCAGTAACAGCACCCTTTTCAAAACGTGTTTTTCAGCCCGAAATAAACGCGTTTTTTCAGTCCGCTGAATCCCTATGTAACTGCAAGGCTCAGAAGAGCCCACACACTCAGCTCTTAACCCCAGTGTGCAGAAAGTGTCAAAACGTGTTTTTCAGCAGAAATAAACATGTTTCTGCAAGTTTGGTCACCCCCATGCAACTTATGGGGCAGTAACAGCACCCTTTTCAAAACGTGTTTTTCAGCCCGAAATAAACGCGTTTTTTCAGACCGCTGAAGAGCCCACACACTCAGCTCTTAACCCCAGTGTGCAGAAAGTGTCAAAACGTGTTTTTCAGCAGAAAAAAACATGTTTCTGCAAGTTTGGTCACCCCCATGCAACTTTTGGGGCAGTAACAGCACCATTTTCAAAACGTGTTTTTCAGCCCGAAATAAACGCGTTTTTTCAGACCGCTGAAGAGCCCACACACTCAGTTCTTAACCCCAGTGTGCAGAAAGTATCAAAACGTGTTTTTCAGAAGAAATAAACATGTTTCTGAAAGTTTGGTCACCCCCATGCAACTTATGGGGCAGTAACAGCACACTTTTCAAAACGTGTTTTTCAGCCCGAAATAAACGCTTTTTTTCAGACCGCTGTATCCCTATGTAACTGCAAGGCTCAGAAGAGCCCACACACTCAGCTCTTAACCCCAGTGTGCAGAAAGTGTCAAAACGTGTTTTTCAGCAGAAATAAACATGTTTCTGCAAGTTTGGTCACCCCCATGCAACTTATGGGGCAGTAACAGCACCCTTTTCAAAACGTGTTTTTCAGCCCGAAATAAACGCGTTTTTTCAGACCGCTGAAGCCCTATGTAACTGCAAGGCTCAGAAGAGCCCACACACTCAGCTCTTAACCCCAGTGTGCAGAAAGTGTCAAAACATATATTTCAGCAGAAATAAACGTTTCTGAAAGTTTGGTCACCCCCATGCAACTTATGGGGCAGTAAAAGCACCCTTTTCAAAACGTGTTTTTCAGCCCGAAAAAAAAGCGTTTTTTCAGACCGCTGAATCCCTATGTAACTGCAAGGCTCAGAAGAGCCCACACACTCAGCTCTTAACCCCAGTGTGCAGAAAGTGTCAAAACGTGTTTTTCAGCAGAAATAAACATGTTTCTGCAAGTTTGGTCACCCCCATGCAACTTATGGGGCAGTAACAGCACCCTTTTCAAAACGTGTTTTTCAGCCCGAAATAAACGCGTTTTTTCAGACCGCTGAAGAGCCCACACACTCAGCTCTTAACCCCAGTGTGCAGAAAGTGTCAAAACGTGTTTTTCAGCAGAAATAAACATGTTTCTGCAAGTTTGGTCACCCCCATGCAACTTATGGGGCAGTAACAGCACTCTTTTCAAAACGTGTTTTTCAGCCCGAAATAAACGCGTTTTTTCAGACCGCTGAAGAGCCCACACACTCAGCTCTTAACCCCAGTGTGCAGAAAGTGTCAAAACGTGTTTTTCAGCAGAAAAAAACATGTTTCTGCAAGTTTGGTCACCCCCATGCAACTTATGGGGCAGTAACAGCACCCTTTTCAAAACGTGTTTTTCAGCCCGAAATAAACGCGTTTTTTCAGACCGCTGAATCCCTATGTAACTGCAAGGCTCAGAAGAGCCCACACACTCAGCTCTTAACCCCAGTGTGCAGAAAGTGTCAAAACGTGTTTTTCAGCAGAAATAAAAATGTTTCTGCAAGTTTGGTCACCCCCATGCAACTTATGGGGCAGTAACAGCACCCTTTTCAAAACGTGTTTTTCAGCCCGAAATAAACGCGTTTTTTCAGACCGCTGAAGAGCCCACACACTCAGCTCTTAACCCCAGTGTGCAGAAAGTGTCAAAACGTGTTTTTCAGCAGAAAAAAACATGTTTCTGCAAGTTTGGTCACCCCCATGCAACTTATGGGGCAGTAACAGCACTCTTTTCAAAACGTGTTTTTCAGCTCGAAATAAACGCATATTTTCAGACCGCTGAATCCCAATGTAGCTGCAAGGCTCAGAAGAGCCCACACACTCAGCTCTTAACCCCAGTGTGCAGAAAGTGTCAAAACGTGTTTTTCAGCAGAAATAAACATGTTTCTGCAAGTTTGGTCACCCACATGCAACTTATGGGGCAGTAACAGCACCCTTTTCAAAACGTGTTTTTCAGCCCGAAATAAACGCGTTTTTTCAGACCGCTGAATCCCTATGTAACTGCAAGGCTCAGAAGAGCCCACACACTCAGCTCTTAACCCCAGTGTGCAGAAAGTGTCAAAATGTGTTTTTCAGCAGAAATAAACATGTTTCTGCAAGTTTGGTCACCCACATGCAACTTATGGGGCAGTAACAGCACCCTTTTCAAAACGTGTTTTTCAGCCCGAAATAAACGCGTTTTTTCAGTCCGCTGAATCCCTATGTAACTGCAAGGCTCAGAAGAGCCCACACACTCAGCTCTTAACCCCAGTGTGCAGAAAGTGTCAAAACGTGTTTTTCAGCAGAAATAAACATGTTTCTGCAAGTTTGGTCACCCCCATGCAACTTATGGGGCAGTAACAGCACCCTTTTCAAAACGTGTTTTTCAGCCCGAAATAAACGCGTTTTTTCAGACCGCTGAAGAGCCCACACACTCAGCTCTTAACCCCAGTGTGCAGAAAGTGTCAAAACGTGTTTTTCAGCAGAAAAAAACATATTTCTGCAAGTTTGGTCACCCCCATGCAACTTATGGGGCAGTAACAGCACCATTTTCAAAACGTGTTTTTCAGCCCGAAATAAACGCGTTTTTTCAGACCGCTGAAGAGCCCACACACTCAGTTCTTAACCCCAGTGTGCAGAAAGTATCAAAACGTGTTTTTCAGAAGAAATAAACATGTTTCTGAAAGTTTGGTCACCCCCATGCAACTTATGGGGCAGTAACAGCACACTTTTCAAAACGTGTTTTTCAGCCCGAAATAAACGCGTTTTTTCAGACCGCTGTATCCCTATGTAACTGCAAGGCTCAGAAGAGCCCACACACTCAGCTCTTAACCCCAGTGTGCAGAAAGTGTCAAAACGTGTTTTTCAGCAGAAATAAACATGTTTCTGCAAGTTTGGTCACCCCCATGCAACTTATGGGGCAGTAACAGCACCCTTTTCAAAACGTGTTTTTCAGCCCGAAATAAACGCGTTTTTTCAGACCGCTGAAGCCCTATGTAACTGCAAGGCTCAGAAGAGCCCACACACTCAGCTCTTAACCCCAGTGTGCAGAAAGTGTCAAAACATATATTTCAGCAGAAATAAACGTTTCTGAAAGTTTTGTCACCCCCATGCAACTTATGGGGCAGTAACAGCACACTTTTCAAAACGTGTTGTTCAGCACGAAATAAACGCGTTTTTTCAGACCGCTGAATCCCTATGTAGCTGCAAGGCTCAGAAGAGCCCACACACTCAGCTCTTAACCCCAGTGTGCAGAAAGTGTCAAAACGTGTTTTTCAGCAGAAAAAAACATGTTTCTGCAAGTTTGGTCACCCCCATGCAACTTATGGGGCAGTAAAAGCACCCTTTTCAAAACGTGTTTTTCAGCCCGAAAAAAAAGCGTTTTTTCAGACCGCTGAATCCCTATGTAACTGCAAGGCTCAGAAGAGCCCACACACTCAGCTCTTAACCCCAGTGTGCAGAAAGTGTCAAAACGTGTTTTTCAGCAGAAATAAACATGTTTCTGCAAGTTTGGTCACCCCCATGCAACTTATGGGGCAGTAACAGCACCCTTTTCAAAACGTGTTTTTCAGCCCGAAATAAACGCGTTTTTTCAGACCGCTGAAGAGCCCACACACTCAGCTCTTAACCCCAGTGTGTAGAAAGTGTCAAAACGTGTTTTTCAGCAGAAATAAACATGTTTCTGCAAGTTTGGTCACCCCCATGCAACTTATGGGGCAGTAACAGCACTCTTTTCAAAACGTGTTTTTCAGCCCGAAATAAACGCGTTTTTTCAGACCGCTGAAGAGCCCACACACTCAGCTCTTAACCCCAGTGTGCAGAAAGTGTCAAAACGTGTTTTTCAGCAGAAAAAAACATGTTTCTGCAAGTTTGGTCACCCCCATGCAACTTATGGGGCAGTAACAGCACCCTTTTCAAAACGTGTTTTTCAGCCCGAAATAAACGCGTTTTTTCAGACCGCTGAATCCCTATGTAACTGCAAGGCTCAGAAGAGCCCACACACTCAGCTCTTAACCCCAGTGTGCAGAAAGTGTCAAAACGTGTTTTTCAGCAGAAATAAACATGTTTCTGCAAGTTTGGTCACCCCCATGCAACTTATGGGGCAGTAACAGCACCCTTTTCAAAACGTGTTTTTCAGCCCGAAATAAACGCGTTTTTTCAGACCGCTGAAGCCCTATGTAACTGCAAGGCTCAGAAGAGCCCACACACTCAGCTCTTAACCCCAGTGTGCAGAAAGTGTCAAAATGTGTTTTTCAGCAGAAAAAAACATGTTTCTGCAAGTTTGGTCACCCCCATGCAACTTATGGGGCAGTAACAGCACCCTTTTCAAAACGTGTTTTTCAGCCCGAAATAAACGCGTTTTTTCAGACCGCTGAAGAGCCCACACACTCAGCTCTTAACCCCAGTGTGCAGAAAGTGTCAAAATGTGTTTTTCAGCAGAAAAAAACATGTTTCTGCAAGTTTGGTCACCCCCATGCAACTTATGGGGCAGTAACAGCACCATTTTCAAAACGTGTTTTTCAGCCCGAAATAAACGCGTTTTTTCAGACCGCTGAAGAGCCCACACACTCAGTTCTTAACCCCAGTGTGCAGAAAGTATCAAAACGTGTTTTTCAGAAGAAATAAACATGTTTCTGAAAGTTTGGTCACCCCCATGCAACTTATGGGGCAGTAACAGCACACTTTTCAAAACGTGTTTTTCAGCCCGAAATAAACGCGTTTTTTCAGACCGCTGTATCCCTATGTAACTGCAAGGCTCAGAAGAGCCCACACACTCAGCTCTTAACCCCAGTGTGCAGAAAGTGTCAAAACGTGTTTTTCAGCAGAAATAAACATGTTTCTGCAAGTTTGGTCACCCCCATGCAACTTATGGGGCAGTAACAGCACCCTTTTCAAAACGTGTTTTTCAGCCCGAAATAAACGCGTTTTTTCAGACCGCTGAAGCCCTATGTAACTGCAAGGCTCAGAAGAGCCCACACACTCAGCTCTTAACCCCAGTGTGCAGAAAGTGTCAAAACATATATTTCAGCAGAAATAAACGTTTCTGAAAGTTTTGTCACCCCCATGCAACTTATGGGGCAGTAACAGCACACTTTTCAAAACGTGTTGTTCAGCACGAAATAAACGCGTTTTTTCAGACCGCTGAATCCCTATGTAGCTGCAAGGCTCAGAAGAGCCCACACACTCAGCTCTTCACCCCAGTGTGCAGAAAGTGTCAAAACGTGTTTTTCAGCAGAAAAAAACATGTTTCTGCAAGTTTGGTCACCCCCATGCAACTTATGGGGCAGTAAAAGCACCCTTTTCAAAACGTGTTTTTCAGCCCGAAAAAAAAGCGTTTTTTCAGACCGCTGAATCCCTATGTAACTGCAAGGCTCAGAAGAGCCCACACACTCAGCTCTTAACCCCAGTGTGCAGAAAGTGTCAAAACGTGTTTTTCAGCAGAAATAAACATGTTTCTGCAAGTTTGGTCACCCCCATGCAACTTATGGGGCAGTAACAGCACCCTTTTCAAAACGTGTTTTTCAGCCCGAAATAAACGCGTTTTTTCAGACCGCTGAAGAGCCCACACACTCAGCTCTTAACCCCAGTGTGCAGAAAGTGTCAAAACGTGTTTTTCAGCAGAAATAAACATGTTTCTGCAAGTTTGGTCACCCCCATGCAACTTATGGGGCAGTAACAGCACTCTTTTCAAAACGTGTTTTTCAGCCCGAAATAAACGCGTTTTTTCAGACCGCTGAAGAGCCCACACACTCAGCTCTTAACCCCAGTGTGCAGAAAGTGTCAAAACGTGTTTTTCAGCAGAAAAAAACATGTTTCTGCAAGTTTGGTCACCCCCATGCAACTTATGGGGCAGTAACAGCACCCTTTTCAAAACGTGTTTTTCAGCCCGAAATAAACGCGTTTTTTCAGACCGCTG
Source organism: Lepisosteus platostomus (assembly GCF_059453375.1). Lineage (NCBI taxonomy): Eukaryota > Metazoa > Chordata > Actinopteri > Semionotiformes > Lepisosteidae > Lepisosteus > Lepisosteus platostomus. Next base: position 35,445,102 of record NC_142612.1, read on the forward strand.
AATCCCTATGTAACTGCAAGGCTCAGAAGAGCCCACACACTCAGCTCTTAACCCCAGTGTGCAGAAAGTGTCAAAACGTGTTTTTCAGCAGAAATAAACATGTTTCTGCAAGTTTGGTCACCCCCATGCAACTTATGGGGCAGTAACAGCACCCTTTTCAAAACGTGTTTTTCAGCCCGAAATAAACGCGTTTTTTCAGACCGCTGAAGAGCCCACACACTCAGCTCTTAACCCCAGTGTGCAGAAAGTGTCAAAACGTGTTTTTCAGCAGAAAAAAACATGTTTCTGCAAGTTTGGTCACCCCCATGCAACTTATGGGGCAGTAACAGCACCATTTTCAAAACGTGTTTTTCAGCCCGAAATAAACGCGTTTTTTCAGACCGCTGAAGAGCCCACACACTCAGTTCTTAACCCCAGTGTGCAGAAAGTATCAAAACGTGTTTTTCAGAAGAAATAAACATGTTTCTGAAAGTTTGGTCACCCCCATGCAACTTATGGGGCAGTAACAGCACACTTTTCAAAACGTGTTTTTCAGCCCGAAATAAACGCGTTTTTTCAGACCGCTGTATCCCTATGTAACTGCAAGGCTCAGAAGAGCCCACACACTCAGCTCTTAACCCCAGTGTGCAGAAAGTGTCAAAACGTGTTTTTCAGCAGAAATAAACATGTTTCTGCAAGTTTGGTCACCCCCATGCAACTTATGGGGCAGTAACAGCACCCTTTTCAAAACGTGTTTTTCAGCCCGAAATAAACGCGTTTTTTCAGACCGCTGAAGCCCTATGTAACTGCAAGGCTCAGAAGAGCCCACACACTCAGCTCTTAACCCCAGTGTGCAGAAAGTGTCAAAACATATATTTCAGCAGAAATAAACGTTTCTGAAAGTTTTGTCACCCCCATGCAACTTATGGGGCAGTAACAGCACACTTCTCAAAACGTGTTTTTCAGCCCGAAATAAACGCGTTTTTTCAGACAGCTGTATCCCTATGTAACTGCAAGGCTCAGAAGAGCCCACACACTCAGCTCTTAACCCCAGTGTGCAGAAAGTGTCAAAACGTGTTTTTCAGCAGAAATAAACATGTTTCTGCAAGTTTGGTCACCCCCATGCAACTTATGGGGCAGTAACAGCACTCTTTTCAAAACGTGTTTTTCAGCTCGAAATAAACGCGTATTTTCAGACCGCTGAATCCCAATGTAGCTGCAAGGCTCAGAAGAGCCCACACACTCAGCTCTTAACCCCAGTGTGCAGAAAGTGTCAAAACGTGTTTTTCAGCAGAAATAAACATGTTTCTGCAAGTTTGGTCACACCCATGCAACTTATGGGGCAGCAACAGCACACTTTTCAAAACGTGTTTTTCAGCCCGAAATAAACGCGTTTTTTCAGACCGCTGAATCCCTATGTAACTGCAAGGCTCAGAAGAGCCCACACACTCAGCTCTTAACCCCAGTGTTCAGAAAGTGTCAAAACGTGTTTTTCAGCAGAAATAAACATGTTTCTGCAAGTTTGGTCACCCCCATGCAACTTATGGGGCAGTAACAGCACCCTTTTCAAAACGTGTTTTTCAGCCCGAAATAAACGCGTTTTTTCAGACCGCTGAAGCCCTATGTAACTGCAAGGCTCAGAAGAGCCCACACACTCAGCTCTTAACCCCAGTGTGCAGAAAGTGTCAAAACATATATTTCAGCAGAAATAAACGTTTCTGAAAGTTTTGTCACCCCCATGCAACTTATGGGGCAGTAACAGCACACTTTTCAAAACGTGTTGTTCAGTACGAAATAAACGCGTTTTTTCAGACCGCTGAATCCCTATGTAGCTGCAAGGCTCAGAAGAGCCCACACACTCAGCTCTTAACCCCAGTGTGCAGAAAGTGTCAAAACGTGTTTTTCAGCAGAAAAAAACATGTTTCTGCAAGTTTGGTCACCCCCATGCAACTTATGGGGCAGTAAAAGCACCCTTTTCAAAACGTGTTTTTCAGCCCGAAATAAACGCGTTTTTTCAGTCCGCTGAATCCCTATGTAACTGCAAGGCTCAGAAGAGCCCACACACTCAGCTCTTAACCCCAGTGTGCAGAAAGTGTCAAAACGTGTTTTTCAGCAGAAATAAACATGTTTCTGCAAGTTTGGTCACCCCCATGCAACTTATGGGGCAGTAACAGCACCCTTTTCAAAACGTGTTTTTCAGCCCGAAATAAACGCGTTTTTTCAGACCGCTGAAGAGCCCACACACTCAGCTCTTAACCCCAGTGTGCAGAAAGTGTCAAAACGTGTTTTTCAGCAGAAATAAACATGTTTCTGCAAGTTTGGTCACCCCCATGCAACTTATGGGGCAGTAACAGCACTCTTTTCAAAACGTGTTTTTCAGCTCGAAATAAACGCGTATTTTCAGACCGCTGAATCCCAATGTAGCTGCAAGGCACAGAAGAGCCCACACACTCAGCTCTTAACCCCAGTGTGCAGAAAGTGTCAAAACGTGTTTTTCAGCAGAAATAAACATGTTTCTGCAAGTTTGGTCACCCACATGCAACTTATGGGGCAGTAAAAGCACCCTTTTCAAAACGTGTTTTTCAGCCCGAAATAAACGCGTTTTTTCAGTCCGCTGAATCCCTATGTAACTGCAAGGCTCAGAAGAGCCCACACACTCAGCTCTTAACCCCAGTGTGCAGAAAGTGTCAAAACGTGTTTTTCAGCAGAAATAAACATGTTTCTGCAAGTTTGGTCACCCCCATGCAACTTATGGGGCAGTAACAGCACCCTTTTCAAAACGTGTTTTTCAGCCCGAAATAAACGCGTTTTTTCAGACCGCTGAAGAGCCCACACACTCAGCTCTTAACCCCAGTGTGCAGAAAGTGTCAAAACGTGTTTTTCAGCAGAAAAAAACATGTTTCTGCAAGTTTGGTCACCCCCATGCAACTTATGGGGCAGTAACAGCACTCTTTTCAAAACGTGTTTTTCAGCTCGAAATAAACGCATATTTTCAGACCGCTGAATCCCAATGTAGCTGCAAGGCTCAGAAGAGCCCACACACTCAGCTCTTAACCCCAGTGTGCAGAAAGTGTCAAAACGTGTTTTTCAGCAGAAATAAACATGTTTCTGCAAGTTTGGTCACCCACATGCAACTTATGGGGCAGTAACAGCACCCTTTTCAAAACGTGTTTTTCAGCCCGAAATAAACGCGTTTTTTCAGGCCGCTGAATCCCTATGTAACTGCAAGGCTCAGAAGAGCCCACACACTCAGCTCTTAACCCCAGTGTGCAGAAAGTGTCAAAACTTGTTTTTCAGCAGAAATAAACATGTTTCTGCAAGTTTGGTCACCCACATGCAACTTATGGGGCAGTAACAGCACCCTTTTCAAAACGTGTTTTTCAGCCCGAAATAAACGCGTTTTTTCAGTCCGCTGAATCCCTATGTAACTGCAAGGCTCAGAAGAGCCCACACACTCAGCTCTTAACCCCAGTGTGCAGAAAGTGTCAAAACGTGTTTTTCAGCAGAAATAAACATGTTTCTGCAAGTTTGGTCACCCCCATGCAACTTATGGGGCAGTAACAGCACCCTTTTCAAAACGTGTTTTTCAGCCCGAAATAAACGCGTTTTTTCAGACCGCTGAAGAGCCCACACACTCAGCTCTTAACCCCAGTGTGCAGAAAGTGTCAAAACGTGTTTTTCAGCAGAAAAAAACATGTTTCTGCAAGTTTGGTCACCCCCATGCAACTTATGGGGCAGTAACAGCACCATTTTCAAAACGTGTTTTTCAGCCCGAAATAAACGCGTTTTTTCAGACCGCTGAAGAGCCCACACACTCAGTTCTTAACCCCAGTGTGCAGAAAGTATCAAAACGTGTTTTTCAGAAGAAATAAACATGTTTCTGAAAGTTTGGTCACCCCCATGCAACTTATGGGGCAGTAACAGCACACTTTTCAAAACGTGTTTTTCAGCCCGAAATAAACGCGTTTTTTCAGACCGCTGTATCCCTATGTAACTGCAAGGCTCAGAAGAGCCCACACACTCAGCTCTTAACCCCAGTGTGCAGAAAGTGTCAAAACGTGTTTTTCAGCAGAAATAAACATGTTTCTGCAAGTTTGGTCACCCCCATGCAACTTATGGGGCAGTAACAGCACCCTTTTCAAAACGTGTTTTTCAGCCCGAAATAAACGCGTTTTTTCAGACCGCTGAAGCCCTATGTAACTGCAAGGCTCAGAAGAGCCCACACACTCAGCTCTTAACCCCAGTGTGCAGAAAGTGTCAAAACATATATTTCAGCAGAAATAAACGTTTCTGAAAGTTTTGTCACCCCCATGCAACTTATGGGGCAGTAACAGCACACTTTTCAAAACGTGTTGTTCAGCACGAAATAAACGCGTTTTTTCAGACCGCTGAATCCCTATGTAGCTGCAAGGCTCAGAAGAGCCCACACACTCAGCTCTTAACCCCAGTGTGCAGAAAGTGTCAAAACGTGTTTTTCAGCAGAAAAAAACATGTTTCTGCAAGTTTGGTCACCCCCATGCAACTTATGGGGCAGTAAAAGCACCCTTTTCAAAACGTGTTTTTCAGCCCGAAAAAAAAGCGTTTTTTCAGACCGCTGAATCCCTATGTAACTGCAAGGCTCAGAAGAGCCCACACACTCAGCTCTTAACCCCAGTGTGCAGAAAGTGTCAAAACGTGTTTTTCAGCAGAAATAAACATGTTTCTGCAAGTTTGGTCACCCCCATGCAACTTATGGGGCAGTAACAGCACCCTTTTCAAAACGTGTTTTTCAGCCCGAAATAAACGCGTTTTTTCAGACCGCTGAAGAGCCCACACACTCAGCTCTTAACCCCAGTGTGCAGAAAGTGTCAAAACGTGTTTTTCAGCAGAAATAAACATGTTTCTGCAAGTTTGGTCACCCCCATGCAACTTATGGGGCAGTAACAGCACTCTTTTCAAAACGTGTTTTTCAGCCCGAAATAAACGCGTTTTTTCAGACCGCTGAAGAGCCCACACACTCAGCTCTTAACCCCAGTGTGCAGAAAGTGTCAAAACGTGTTTTTCAGCAGAAATAAACATGTTTCTGCAAGTTTGGTCACCCCCATGCAACTTATGGGGCAGTAACAGCACCCTTTTCAAAACGTGTTTTTCAGCCCGAAATAAACGCGTTTTTTCAGACCGCTGAAGAGCCCACACACTCAGCTCTTAACCCCAGTGTGCAGAAAGTGTCAAAACGTGTTTTTCAGCAGAAAAAAACATGTTTCTGCAAGTTTGGTCACCCCCATGCAACTTATGGGGCAGTAACAGCACCATTTTCAAAACGTGTTTTTCAGCCCGAAATAAACGCGTTTTTTCAGACCGCTGAAGAGCCCACACACTCAGTTCTTAACCCCAGTGTGCAGAAAGTATCAAAACGTGTTTTTCAGAAGAAATAAACATGTTTCTGAAAGTTTGGTCACCCCCATGCAACTTATGGGGCAGTAACAGCACACTTTTCAAAACGTGTTTTTCAGCCCGAAATAAACGCGTTTTTTCAGACCGCTGTATCCCTATGTAACTGCAAGGCTCAGAAGAGCCCACACACTCAGCTCTTAACCCCAGTGTGCAGAAAGTGTCAAAACGTGTTTTTCAGCAGAAATAAACATGTTTCTGCAAGTTTGGTCACCCCCATGCAACTTATGGGGCAGTAACAGCACCCTTTTCAAAACGTGTTTTTCAGCCCGAAATAAACGCGTTTTTTCAGACCGCTGAAGCCCTATGTAACTGCAAGGCTCAGAAGAGCCCACACACTCAGCTCTTAACCCCAGTGTGCAGAAAGTGTCAAAACATATATTTCAGCAGAAATAAACGTTTCTGAAAGTTTTGTCACCCCCATGCAACTTATGGGGCAGTAACAGCACACTTTTCAAAACGTGTTGTTCAGCACGAAATAAACGCGTTTTTTCAGACCGCTGAATCCCTATGTAGCTGCAAGGCTCAGAAGAGCCCACACACTCAGCTCTTAACCCCAGTGTGCAGAAAGTGTCAAAACGTGTTTTTCAGCAGAAAAAAACATGTTTCTGCAAGTTTGGTCACCCCCATGCAACTTATGGGGCAGTAAAAGCACCCTTTTCAAAACGTGTTTTTCAGCCCGAAAAAAAAGCGTTTTTTCAGACCGCTGAATCCCTGTGTAACTGCAAGGCTCAGAAGAGCCCACACACTCAGCTCTTAACCCCAGTGTGCAGAAAGTGTCAAAACGTGTTTTTCAGCAGAAATAAACATTTTTCTGCAAGTTTGGTCACCCCCATGCAACTTATGGGGCAGTAACAGCACCCTTTTCAAAACGTGTTTTTCAGCCCGAAATAAACGCGTTTTTTCAGACCGCTGAAGAGCCCACACACTCAGCTCTTAACCCCAGTGTGCAGAAAGTGTCAAAACGTGTTTTTCAGCAGAAATAAACATGTTTCTGCAAGTTTGGTCACCCCCATGCAACTTATGGGGCAGTAACAGCACTCTTTTCAAAACGTGTTTTTCAGCCCGAAATAAACGCGTTTTTTCAGACCGCTGAAGAGCCCACACACTCAGCTCTTAACCCCAGTGTGCAGAAAGTGTCAAAACGTGTTTTTCAGCAGAAAAAAACATGTTTCTGCAAGTTTGGTCACCCCCATGCAACTTATGGGGCAGTAACAGCACCATTTTCAAAACGTGTTTTTCAGCCCGAAATAAACGCGTTTTTTCAGACCGCTGAAGAGCCCACACACTCAGTTCTTAACCCCAGTGTGCAGAAAGTATCAAAACGTGTTTTTCAGAAGAAATAAACATGTTTCTGAAAGTTTGGTCACCCCCATGCAACTTATGGGGCAGTAACAGCACACTTTTCAAAACGTGTTTTTCAGCCCGAAATAAACGCGTTTTTTCAGACCGCTGTATCCCTATGTAACTGCAAGGCTCAGAAGAGCCCACACACTCAGCTCTTAACCCCAGTGTGCAGAAAGTGTCAAAACGTGTTTTTCAGCAGAAATAAACATGTTTCTGCAAGTTTGGTCACCCCCATGCAACTTATGGGGCAGTAACAGCACCCTTTTCAAAACGTGTTTTTCAGCCCGAAATAAACGCGTTTTTTCAGACCGCTGAAGCCCTATGTTACTGCAAGGCTCAGAAGAGCCCACACACTCAGCTCTTAACCCCAGTGTGCAGAAAGTGTCAAAACATATATTTCAGCAGAAATAAACGTTTCTGAAAGTTTTGTCACCCCCATGCAACTTATGGGGCAGTAACAGCACACTTTTCAAAACGTGTTGTTCAGCACGAAATAAACGCGTTTTTTCAGACCGCTGAATCCCTATGTAGCTGCAAGGCTCAGAAGAGCCCACACACTCAGCTCTTAACCCCAGTGTGCAGAAAGTGTCAAAACGTGTTTTTCAGCAGAAAAAAACATGTTTCTGCAAGTTTGGTCACCCCCATGCAACTTATGGGGCAGTAAAAGCACCCTTTTCAAAACGTGTTTTTCAGCCCGAAAAAAAAGCGTTTTTTCAGACCGCTGAATCCCTATGTAACTGCAAGGCTCAGAAGAGCCCACACACTCAGCTCTTAACCCCAGTGTGCAGAAAGTGTCAAAACGTGTTTTTCAGCAGAAATAAACATGTTTCTGCAAGTTTGGTCACCCCCATGCAACTTATGGGGCAGTAACAGCACCCTTTTCAAAACGTGTTTTTCAGCCCGAAATAAACGCGTTTTTTCAGACCGCTGAAGAGCCCACACACTCAGCTCTTAACCCCAGTGTGCAGAAAGTGTCAAAACCTGTTTTTCAGCAGAAATAAACATGTTTCTGCAAGTTTGGTCACCCCCATGCAACTTATGGGGCAGTAACAGCACTCTTTTCAAAACGTGTTTTTCAGCCCGAAATAAACGCGTTTTTTCAGACCGCTGAAGAGCCCACAAACTCAGCTCTTAACCCCAGTGTGCAGAAAGTGTCAAAACGTGTTTTTCAGCAGAAATAAACATGTTTCTGCAAGTTTGGTCACCCCCATGCAACTTATGGGGCAGTAACAGCACTCTTTTCAAAACGTGTTTTTCAGCCCGAAATAAACGCGTTTTTTCAGACCGCTGAAGAGCCCACACACTCAGCTCTTAACCCCAGTGTGCAGAAAGTGTCAAAACGTGTTTTTCAGCAGAAAAAAACATGTTTCTGCAAGTTTGGTCACCCCCATGCAACTTATGGGGCAGTAACAGCACCATTTTCAAAACGTGTTTTTCAGCCCGAAATAAACGCGTTTTTTCAGACCGCTGAAGAGCCCACACACTCAGTTCTTAACCCCAGTGTGCAGAAAGTATCAAAACGTGTTTTTCAGAAGAAATAAACATGTTTCTGAAAGTTTGGTCACCCCCATGCAACTTATGGGGCAGTAACAGCACACTTTTCAAAACGTGTTTTTCAGCCCGAAATAAACGCGTTTTTTCAGACCGCTGTATCCCTATGTAACTGCAAGGCTCAGAAGAGCCCACACACTCAGCTCTTAACCCCAGTGTGCAGAAAGTGTCAAAACGTGTTTTTCAGCAGAAATAAACATGTTTCTGCAAGTTTGGTCACCCCCATGCAACTTATGGGGCAGTAACAGCACCCTTTTCAAAACGTGTTTTTCAGCCCGAAATAAACGCGTTTTTTCAGACCGCTGAAGCCCTATGTAACTGCAAGGCTCAGAAGAGCCCACACACTCAGCTCTTAACCCCAGTGTGCAGAAAGTGTCAAAACATATATTTCAGCAGAAATAAACGTTTCTGAAAGTTTTGTCACCCCCATGCAACTTATGGGGCAGTAACAGCACACTTTTCAAAACGTGTTGTTCAGCACGAAATAAACGCGTTTTTTCAGACCGCTGAATCCCTATGTAGCTGCAAGGCTCAGAAGAGCCCACACACTCAGCTCTTAACCCCAGTGTGCAGAAAGTGTCAAAACGTGTTTTTCAGCAGAAAAAAACATGTTTCTGCAAGTTTGGTCACCCCCATGCAACTTATGGGGCAGTAAAAGCACCCTTTTCAAAACGTGTTTTTCAGCCCGAAAAAAAAGCGTTTTTTCAGACCGCTGAATCCCTGTGTAACTGCAAGGCTCAGAAGAGCCCACAAACTCAGCTCTTAACCCCAGTGTGCAGAAAGTGTCAAAACGTGTTTTTCAGCAGAAATAAACATGTTTCTGCAAGTTTGGTCACCCCCATGCAACTTATGGGGCAGTAACAGCACCCTTTTCAAAACGTGTTTTTCAGCCCGAAATAAACGCGTTTTTTCAGACCGCTGAAGAGCCCACACACTCAGCTCTTAACCCCAGTGTGCAGAAAGTGTCAAAACGTGTTTTTCAGCAGAAATAAACATGTTTCTGCAAGTTTGGTCACCCCCATGCAACTTATGGGGCAGTAACAGCACTCTTTTCAAAACGTGTTTTTCAGCCCGAAATAAACGCGTTTTTTCAGACCGCTGAAGAGCCCACACACTCAGCTCTTAACCCCAGTGTGCAGAAAGTGTCAAAACGTGTTTTTCAGCAGAAAAAAACATGTTTCTGCAAGTTTGGTCACCCCCATGCAACTTATGGGGCAGTAACAGCACCCTTTTCAAAACGTGTTTTTCAGCCCGAAATAAACGCGTTTTTTCAGACCGCTGAAGAGCCCACACACTCAGTTCTTAACCCCAGTGTGCAGAAAGTATCAAAACGTGTTTTTCAGAAGAAATAAACATGTTTCTGAAAGTTTGGTCACCCCCATGCAACTTATGGGGCAGTAACAGCACACTTTTCAAAACGTGTTTTTCAGCCCGAAATAAACGCGTTTTTTCAGACCGCTGTATCCCTATGTAACTGCAAGGCTCAGAAGAGCCCACACACTCAGGTCTTAACCCCAGTGTGCAGAAAGTGTCAAAACGTGTTTTTCAGCAGAAATAAACATGTTTCTGCAAGTTTGGTCACCCCCATGCAACTTATGGGGCAGTAACAGCACCCTTTTCAAAACGTGTTTTTCAGCCCGAAATAAACGCGTTTTTTCAGACCGCTGAAGCCCTATGTAACTGCAAGGCTCAGAAGAGCCCACACACTCAGCTCTTAACCCCAGTGTGCAGAAAGTGTCAAAACATATATTTCAGCAGAAATAAACGTTTCTGAAAGTTTTGTCACCCCCATGCAACTTATGGGGCAGTAACAGCACACTTTTCAAAACGTGTTGTTCAGCACGAAATAAACGCGTTTTTTCAGACCGCTGAATCCCTATGTAGCTGCAAGGCTCAGAAGAGCCCACACACTCAGCTCTTAACCCCAGTGTGCAGAAAGTGTCAAAACGTGTTTTTCAGCAGAAAAAAACATGTTTCTGCAAGTTTGGTCACCCCCATGCAACTTATGGGGCAGTAAAAGCACCCTTTTCAAAACGTGTTTTTCAGCCCGAAAAAAAAGCGTTTTTTCAGACCGCTGAATCCCTATGTAACTGCAAGGCTCAGAAGAGCCCACACACTCAGCTCTTAACCCCAGTGTGCAGAAAGTGTCAAAACGTGTTTTTCAGCAGAAATAAACATGTTTCTGCAAGTTTGGTCACCCCCATGCAACTTATGGGGCAGTAACAGCACCCTTTTCAAAACGTGTTTTTCAGCCCGAAATAAACGCGTTTTTTCAGACCGCTGAAGAGCCCACACACTCAGCTCTTAACCCCAGTGTGCAGAAAGTGTCAAAACCTGTTTTTCAGCAGAAATAAACATGTTTCTGCAAGTTTGGTCACCCCCATGCAACTTATGGGGCAGTAACAGCACTCTTTTCAAAACGTGTTTTTCAGCCCGAAATAAACGCGTTTTTTCAGACCGCTGAAGAGCCCACAAACTCAGCTCTTAACCCCAGTGTGCAGAAAGTGTCAAAACGTGTTTTTCAGCAGAAATAAACATGTTTCTGCAAGTTTGGTCACCCCCATGCAACTTATGGGGCAGTAACAGCACTCTTTTCAAAACGTGTTTTTCAGCCCGAAATAAACGCGTTTTTTCAGACCGCTGAAGAGCCCACACACTCAGCTCTTAACCCCAGTGTGCAGAAAGTGTCAAAACGTGTTTTTCAGCAGAAAAAAACATGTTTCTGCAAGTTTGGTCACCCCCATGCAACTTATGGGGCAGTAACAGCACCATTTTCAAAACGTGTTTTTCAGCCCGAAATAAACGCGTTTTTTCAGACCGCTGAAGAGCCCACACACTCAGTTCTTAACCCCAGTGTGCAGAAAGTATCAAAACGTGTTTTTCAGAAGAAATAAACATGTTTCTGAAAGTTTGGTCACCCCCATGCAACTTATGGGGCAGTAACAGCACACTTTTCAAAACGTGTTTTTCAGCCCGAAATAAACGCGTTTTTTCAGACCGCTGTATCCCTATGTAACTGCAAGGCTCAGAAGAGCCCACACACTCAGCTCTTAACCCCAGTGTGCAGAAAGTGTCAAAACGTGTTTTTCAGCAGAAAAAAACATGTTTCTGCAAGTTTGGTCACCCCCATGCAACTTATGGGGCAGTAACAGCATTCTTTTCAAAACGTGTTTTTCAGCTCGAAATAAACGCGTATTTTCAGACCGCTGAATCCCAATGTAGCTGCAAGGCTCAGAAGAGACCACACACTCAGCTCTTAACCCCAGTGTGCAGAAAGTGTCAAAACGTGTTTTTCAGCAGAAATAAACATGTTTCTGCAAGTTTGGTCACCCCCATGCAACTTATGGGGCAGTAACAGCACCCTTTTCAAAACGTGTTTTTCAGCCCGAAATAAACGCGTTTTTTCAGACCGCTGAATCCCTATGTAACTGCAAGGCTCAGAAGAGCCCACACACTCAGCTCTTAACCCCAGTGTGCAGAAAGTGTCAAAACGTGTTTTTCAGCAGAAAAAAACATGTTTCTGCAAGTTTGGTCACCCCCATGCAACTTATGGGGCAGTAACAGCACCCTTTTCAAAACGTGTTTTTCAGCCCGAAATAAACGCGTTTTTTCAGACCGCTGAAGAGCCCACACACTCAGTTCTTAACCCCAGTGTGCAGAAAGTATCAAAACGTGTTTTTCAGCAGAAATAAACATGTTTCTGAAAGTTTGGTCACCCCCATGCAACTTATGGGGCAGTAACAGCACACTTTTCAAAACGTGTTTTTCAGCCCGAAATAAACGCGTTTTTTCAGACCGCTGTATCCCTATGTAACTGCAAGGCTCAGAAGAGCCCACACACTGAGCTCTTAACCCCAGTGTGCAGAAAGTGTCAAAACGTGTTTTTCAGCAGAAATAAACATGTTTCTGCAAGTTTGGTCACCCCCATGCAACTTATGGGGCAGTAACAGCACTCTTTTCAAAACTTGTTTTTCAGCTCGAAATAAACGCGTATTTTCAGACCGCTGAATCCCAATGTAGCTGCAAGGCTCAGAAGAGCCCACACACTCAGCTCTTAACCCCAGTGTGCAGAAAGTGTCAAAACGTGTTTTTCAGCAGAAATAAAAATGTTTCTGCAAGTTTGGTCACACCCCATGCAACTTATGGGGCAGTAACAGCACCCTTTTCAAAACGTGTTTTTCAGCACGAAATAAACGCGTTTTTTCAGACCGCTGAAGAGCCCACACACTCAGCTCTTAACCCCAGTGTGCAGAAAGTGTCAAAACGTGTTTTTCAGCAGAAAAAAACATGTTTCTGCAAGTTTGGTCACCCTCATGCAACTTATGGGGCAGTAACAGCACTCTTTTCAAAACGTGTTTTTCAGCTCGAAATAAACGCGTATTTTCAGACCGCTGAATCCCAATGTAGCTGCAAGGCTCAGAAGAGCCCACACACTCAGCTCTTAACCCCAGTGTGCAGAAAGTGTCAATACGTGTTTTTCAGCAGAAATAAACATGTTTCTGCAAGTTTGGTCACCCACATGCAACTTATGGGGCAGTAACAGCACCCTTTTCAAAACGTGTTTTTCAGCCCGAAATAAACGCGTTTTTTCAGACCGCTGAATCCCTATGTAACTGCAAGGCTCAGAAGAGCCCACACACTCAGCTCTTAACCCCAGTGTGCAGAAAGTGTCAAAACGTGTTTTTCAGCAGAAAAAAACATGTTTCTGCAAGTTTGGTCACCCCCATGCAACTTATGGGGCAGTAACAGCACTCTTTTCAAAACGTGTTTTTCAGCTCGAAATAAACACGTATTTACAGATCGCTGAATCCCAATGTAGCTGCAAGGCTCAGAAGAGCCCACACACTCAGCTCTTAACCCCAGTGTGCAGAAAGTGTCAAAACGTGTTTTTCAGCAGAAATAAATATGTTTCTGCAAGTTTGGTTACCCCCATGCAACTTATGGGGCAGTAACAGCACCCTTTTCAAAACGTGTTTTTCAGCACGAAATAAACGCGTTTTTTCAAACTGCTGAATCCCTATGTAGCTGTAAGGCTCAGAGGAGCCCACACACTCAGCTCTTAACCCCAGTGTGCAAAAAGTGTCAAAACGTGTTTTTCAGCAGAAATAAACATGTTTCTGCAAGTTTGGTCACCCCCATGCAACTTATGGGGCAGTAACAGCACCCTTTTCAAAACGTGTTTTTCAGCCCGAAATAAACGCGTTTTTTCAGACCGCTGAATCCCTATGTAACTGCAAGGCTCAGAAGAGCCCACACACTCAGCTCTTAACCCCAGTGTGCAGAAAGTGTCAAAACGTGTTTTTCAGCAGAAATAAACATGTTTCTTCAAGTTTGGTCACCCCCATGCAACTTATGGGGCAGTAACAGCATCCTTTTCAAAACGTGTTTTTCAGCACGAAATAAACGCGTTTTTTCAGACCGCTGAATCCCTATGTAACTGCAAGGCTCAGAAGAGCCCACACACTCAGCTCTTAACCCCAGTGTGCAGAAAGTGTCAAAACGTGTTTTTCAGCAGAAATAAACATGTTTCTGCAAGTTTGGTCACCCCCATGCAACTTATGGGGCAGTAACAGCACTCTTTTCAAAACGTGTTTTTCAGCTCGAAATAAACGCGTTTTTTCAGACCGCTGAATACCTATGTAACTGAAAGGCTCTGAAGAGCCCACACACTCAGCTCTTAACCCCAGTGTGCAGAAAGTGTCAAAACGTGTTTTTCAGCAGAAAAAAACATGTTTCTGCAAGTTTTGTCACCCCCATGCAACTTATGGGGCAGTAACAGCACCCTTTTCAAAACGTGTTTTTCAGCCCGAAATAAACACGTTTTTTCAGACCGCTGAATCCCTATGTAACTGCAAGGCTCAGAAGAGCCCACACACTCAGCTCTTAACTCCAGTGTGCAGAAAGTGTCAAAACGTGTTTTTCAGCAGAAATAAACATGTTTCTGCAGGTTTGGTCACCCCCATGCAACTTATGGGGCAGCAACAGCACACTTCTCAAAACGTGTTTTTCAGCCCGAAATAAACGCGTTTTTTCAGACCGCTGAATCCCTATGTAACTGCAAGGCTCAGAAGAGCCCACACACTCAGCTCTTAACCCCAGTGTTCAGAAAGTGTCAAAACGTATTTTTCAGCAGAAATAAACATGTTTCTGCAAGTTTGGTCACCCCCATGCAACTTATGGGGCAGTACAGCACACTTTTCAAAACGTGTTGTTCAGCACGAAATAAACGCGTTTTTTCAGACCGCTGAATTCCCATGTAGCTGCAAGGCTCAGAAGAGACCACACACTCAGCTCTTAACCCCAGTGTGCAGAAAGTGTCAAAACGTGTTTTTCAGCAGAAATAAACATGTTTCTGCAAGTTTGGTCACCCACATGCAACTTATGGGGCAGTAAAAGCACCCTTTTCAAAACGTGTTTTTCAGCCCGAAATAAACGCGTTTTTTCAGACCGCTGAATCCCTATGTAACTGCAAGGCTCAGAAGAGCCCACACACTCAGCTCTTAACCCCAGTGTGCAGAAAGTGTCAAAACGTGTTTTTCAGCAGAAATAAACATGTTTCTGCAAGTTTGGTCACCCCCATGCAACTTATGGGGCAGTAACAGCACCCTTTTCAAAACGTGTTTTTCAGCCCGAAATAAACGCGTTTTTTCAGACCGCTGAAGAGCCCACACACTCAGCTCTTAACCCCTGTGTGCAGAAAGTGTCAAAACGTGTTTTTCAGCAGAAAAAAACATGTTTCTGCAAGTTTGGTCACCCCCATGCAACTTATGGGGCAGTAACAGCACTCTTTTCAAAACGTGTTTTTCAGCTCGAAATAAACGCATATTTTCAGACCGCTGAATCCCAATGTAGCTGCAAGGCTCAGAAGAGCCCACACACTCAGCTCTTAACCCCAGTGTGCAGAAAGTGTCAAAACGTGTTTTTCAGCAGAAATAAACATGTTTCTGCAAGTTTGGTCACCCCCATGCAACTTATGGAGCAGTAACAGCACTCTTTTCAAAACGTGTTTTTCAGCCCGAAATAAACGCGTTTTTTCAGACCGCTGAAGAGCCCACACACTCAGCTCTTAACCCCAGTGTGCAGAAAGTGTCTTAACGTGTTTTTCAGCAGAAAAAAACATGTTTCTGCAAGTTTGGTCACCCCCATGCAACTTATGGGGCAGTAACAGCACCATTTTCAAAACGTGTTTTTCAGCCCGAAATAAACGCGTTTTTTCAGACCGCTGAAGAGCCCACACACTCAGTTCTTAACCCCAGTGTGCAGAAAGTATCAAAACGTGTTTTTCAGAAGAAATAAACATTTTTCTGAAAGTTTTGTCACCCCCATGCAACTTATGGGGCAGTAACAGCACACTTTTCAAAACGTGTTTTTCAGCCCGAAATAAACGCGTTTTTTCAGACCGCTGTATCCCTATGTAACTGCAAGGCTCAGAAGAGCCCACACACTCAGCTCTTAACCCCAGTGTGCAGAAAGTGTCAAAACGTGTTTTTCAGCAGAAAAAAACATGTTTCTGCAAGTTTGGTCACCCCCATGCAACTTATGGGGCAGTAACAGCATTCTTTTCAAAATGTGTTTTTCAGCTCGAAATAAACGCGTATTTTCAGACCGCTGAATCCCAATGTAGCTGCAAGGCTCAGAAGAGACCACACACTCAGCTCTTAACCCCAGTGTGCAGAAAGTGTCAAAACGTGTTTTTCAGCAGAAATAAACATGTTTCTGCAAGTTTGGTCACCCCCATGCAACTTATGGGGCAGTAACAGCACCCTTTTCAAAACGTGTTTTTCAGCCCGAAATAAACGCGTTTTTTCAGACCGCTGAATCCCTATGTAACTGCAAGGCTCAGAAGAGCCCACACACTCAGCTCTTAACCCCAGTGTGCAGAAAGTGTCAAAACGTGTTTTTCAGCAGAAAAAAACATGTTTCTGCAAGTTTGGTCACCCCCATGCAACTTATGGGGCAGTAACAGCACCCTTTTCAAAACGTGTTTTTCAGCCCGAAATAAACGCGTTTTTTCAGACCGCTGAATCCCTATGTAGCTGCAAGGCTCAGAAGAGCCCACACACTCAGCTCTTAACCCCAGTGTGCAGAAAGTGTCAAAACGTGTTTTTCAGCAGAAAAAAACATGTTTCTGCAAGTTTGGTCACCCCCATGCAACTTATGGGGCAGTAAAAGCACCCTTTTCAAAACGTGTTTTTCAGCCCGAAAAAAAAGCGTTTTTTCAGACCGCTGAATCCCTGTGTAACTGCAAGGCTCAGAAGAGCCCACACACTCAGCTCTTAACCCCAGTGTGCAGAAAGTGTCAAAACGTGTTTTTCAGCAGAAATAAACATGTTTCTGCAAGTTTGGTCACCCCCATGCAACTTATGGGGCAGTAACAGCACCCTTTTCAAAACGTGTTTTTCAGCCCGAAATAAACGCGTTTTTTCAGACCGCTGAAGAGCCCACACACTCAGCTCTTAACCCCAGTGTGCAGAAAGTGTCAAAACGTGTTTTTCAGCAGAAATAAACATGTTTCTGCAAGTTTGGTCACCCCCATGCAACTTATGGGGCAGTAACAGCACTCTTTTCAAAACGTGTTTTTCAGCCCGAAATAAACGCGTTTTTTCAGACCGCTGAAGAGCCCACACACTCAGCTCTTAACCCCAGTGTGCAGAAAGTGTCAAAACGTGTTTTTCAGCAGAAAAAAACATGTTTCTGCAAGTTTGGTCACCCCCATGCAACTTATGGGGCAGTAACAGCACCATTTTCAAAACGTGTTTTTCAGCCCGAAATAAACGCGTTTTTTCAGACCGCTGAAGAGCCCACACACTCAGTTCTTAACCCCAGTGTGCAGAAAGTATCAAAACGTGTTTTTCAGAAGAAATAAACATGTTTCTGAAAGTTTGGTCACCCCCATGCAACTTATGGGGCAGTAACAGCACACTTTTCAAAACGTGTTTTTCAGCCCGAAATAAACGCGTTTTTTCAGACCGCTGTATCCCTATGTAACTGCAAGGCTCAGAAGAGCCCACACACTCAGCTCTTAACCCCAGTGTGCAGAAAGTGTCAAAACGTGTTTTTCAGCAGAAATAAACATGTTTCTGCAAGTTTGGTCACCCCCATGCAACTTATGGGGCAGTAACAGCACCCTTTTCAAAACGTGTTTTTCAGCCCGAAATAAACGCGTTTTTTCAGACCGCTGAAGCCCTATGTAACTGCAAGGCTCAGAAGAGCCCACACACTCAGCTCTTAACCCCAGTGTGCAGAAAGTGTCAAAACATATATTTCAGCAGAAATAAACGTTTCTGAAAGTTTTGTCACCCCCATGCAACTTATGGGGCAGTAACAGCACACTTTTCAAAACGTGTTGTTCAGCACGAAATAAACGCGTTTTTTCAGACCGCTGAATCCCTATGTAGCTGCAAGGCTCAGAAGAGCCCACACACTCAGCTCTTAACCCCAGTGTGCAGAAAGTGTCAAAACGTGTTTTTCAGCAGAAAAAAACATGTTTCTGCAAGTTTGGTCACCCCCATGCAACTTATGGGGCAGTAAAAGCACCCTTTTCAAAACGTGTTTTTCAGCCCGAAAAAAAAGCGTTTTTTCAGACCGCTGAATCCCTATGTAACTGCAAGGCTCAGAAGAGCCCACACACTCAGCTCTTAACCCCAGTGTGCAGAAAGTGTCAAAACGTGTTTTTCAGCAGAAATAAACATGTTTCTGCAAGTTTGGTCACCCCCATGCAACTTATGGGGCAGTAACAGCACTCTTTTCAAAACGTGTTTTTCAGCCCGAAATAAACGCGTTTTTTCAGACCGCTGAAGAGCCCACACACTCAGCTCTTAACCCCAGTGTGCAGAAAGTGTCAAAACGTGTTTTTCAGCAGAAAAAAACATGTTTCTGCAAGTTTGGTCACCCCCATGCAACTTATGGGGCAGTAACAGCACCCTTTTCAAAACGTGTTTTTCAGCCCGAAATAAACGCGTTTTTTCAGTCCGCTGAATCCCTATGTAACTGCAAGGCTCAGAAGAGCCCACACACTCAGCTCTTAACCCCAGTGTGCAGAAAGTGTCAAAACGTGTTTTTCAGCAGAAATAAACATGTTTCTGCAAGTTTGGTCACCCCCATGCAACTTATGGGGCAGTAACAGCACCCTTTTCAAAACGTGTTTTTCAGCCCGAAATAAACGCGTTTTTTCAGACCGCTGAAGAGCCCACACACTCAGCTCTTAACCCCAGTGTGCAGAAAGTGTCAAAACGTGTTTTTCAGCAGAAAAAAACATGTTTCTGCAAGTTTGGTCACCCCCATGCAACTTATGGGGCAGTAACAGCACCATTTTCAAAACGTGTTTTTCAGCCCGAAATAAACGCGTTTTTTCAGACCGCTGAAGAGCCCACACACTCAGTTCTTAACCCCAGTGTGCAGAAAGTATCAAAACGTGTTTTTCAGAAGAAATAAACATGTTTCTGAAAGTTTGGTCACCCCCATGCAACTTATGGGGCAGTAACAGCACACTTTTCAAAACGTGTTTTTCAGCCCGAAATAAACGCGTTTTTTCAGACCGCTGTATCCCTATGTAACTGCAAGGCTCAGAAGAGCCCACACACTCAGCTCTTAACCCCAGTGTGCAGAAAGTGTCAAAACGTGTTTTTCAGCAGAAATAAACATGTTTCTGCAAGTTTGGTCACCCCCATGCAACTTATGGGGCAGTAACAGCACCCTTTTCAAAACGTGTTTTTCAGCCCGAAATAAACGCGTTTTTTCAGACCGCTGAAGGCCTATGTAACTGCAAGGCTCAGAAGAGCCCACACACTCAGCTCTTAACCCCAGTGTGCAGAAAGTGTCAAAACATATATTTCAGCAGAAATAAACGTTTCTGAAAGTTTTGTCACCCCCATGCAACTTATGGGGCAGTAACAGCACACTTTTCAAAACGTGTTGTTCAGCACGAAATAAACGCGTTTTTTCAGACCGCTGAATCCCTATGTAGCTGCAAGGCTCAGAAGAGCCCACACACTCAGCTCTTAACCCCAGTGTGCAGAAAGTGTCAAAACGTGTTTTTCAGCAGAAAAAAACATGTTTCTGCAAGTTTGGTCACCCCCATGCAACTTATGGGGCAGTAAAAGCACCCTTTTCAAAACGTGTTTTTCAGCCCGAAAAAAAAAGCGTTTTTTCAGACCGCTGAATCCCTATGTAACTGCAAGGCTCAGAAGAGCCCACACACTCAGCTCTTAACCCCAGTGTGCAGAAAGTGTCAAAACGTGTTTTTCAGCAGAAATAAACATGTTTCTGCAAGTTTGGTCACCCCCATGCAACTTATGGGGCAGTAACAGCACTCTTTTCAAAACGTGTTTTTCAGCCCGAAATAATCGCGTTTTTTCAGACCGCTGAAGAGCCCACACACTCAGCTCTTAACCCCAGTGTGCAGAAAGTGTCAAAACGTGTTTTTCAGCAGAAAAAAACATGTTTCTGCAAGTTTGGTCACCCCCATGCAACTTATGGGGCAGTAACAGCACCCTTTTCAAAACGTGTTTTTCAGCCCGAAATAAACGCGTTTTTTCAGACCGCTGAATCCCTATGTAACTGCAAGGCTCAGAAGAGCCCACACACTCAGCTCTTAACCCCAGTGTGCAGAAAGTGTCAAAACGTGTTTTTCAGCAGAAATAAACATGTTTCTGCAAGTTTGGTCACCCCCATGCAACTTATGGGGCAGTAACAGCACCCTTTTCAAAACGTGTTTTTCAGCCCGAAATAAACGCGTTTTTTCAGACCGCTGAAGAGCCCACACACTCAGCTCTTAACCCCAGTGTGCAGAAAGTGTCAAAACGTGTTTTTCAGCAGAAATAAACATGTTTCTGCAAGTTTGGTCACCCCCATGCAACTTATGGGGCAGTAACAGCACTCTTTTCAAAACGTGTTTTTCAGCCCGAAATAAACGCGTTTTTTCAGACCGCTGAAGAGCCCACGCACTCAGCTCTTAACCCCAGTGTGCAGAAAGTGTCAAAACGTGTTTTTCAGCAGAAAAAAACATGTTTCTGCAAGTTTGGTCACCCCCATGCAACTTATGGGGCAGTAACAGCACCATTTTCAAAACGTGTTTTTCAGCCCGAAATAAACGCGTTTTTTCAGACCGCTGAAGAGCCCACACACTCAGTTCTTAACCCCAGTGTGCAGAAAGTATCAAAACGTGTTTTTCAGAAGAAATAAACATGTTTCTGAAAGTTTGGTCACCCCCATGCAACTTATGGGGCAGTAACAGCACCCTTTTCAAAACGTGTTTTTCAGCCCGAAAAAAAAGCGTTTTTTCAGACCGCTGAATCCCTGTGTAACTGCAAGGCTCAGAAGAGCCCACACACTCAGCTCTTAACCCCAGTGTGCAGAAAGTGTCAAAACGTGTTTTTCAGCAGAAATAAACATGTTTCTGCAAGTTTGGTCACCCCCATGCAACTTATGGGGCAGTAACAGCACCCTTTTCAAAACGTGTTTTTCAGCCCGAAATAAACGCGTTTTTTCAGACCGCTGAAGAGCCCACACACTCAGCTCTTAACCCCAGTGTGCAGAAAGTGTCAAAACGTGTTTTTCAGCAGAAATAAACATGTTTCTGCAAGTTTGGTCACCCCCATGCAACTTATGGGGCAGTAACAGCACTCTTTTCAAAACGTGTTTTTCAGCCCGAAATAAACGCGTTTTTTCAGACCGCTGAAGAGCCCACACACTCAGCTCTTAACCCCAGTGTGCAGAAAGTGTCAAAACGTGTTTTTCAGCAGAAAAAAACATGTTTCTGCAAGTTTGGTCACCCCCATGCAACTTATGGGGCAGTAACAGCACCATTTTCAAAACGTGTTTTTCAGCCCGAAATAAACGCGTTTTTTCAGACCGCTGAAGAGCCCACACACTCAGTTCTTAACCCCAGTGTGCAGAAAGTATCAAAACGTGTTTTTCAGAAGAAATAAACATGTTTCTGAAAGTTTGGTCACCCCCATGCAACTTATGGGGCAGTAACAGCACACTTTTCAAAACGTGTTTTTCAGCCCGAAATAAACGCGTTTTTTCAGACCGCTGTATCCCTATGTAACTGCAAGACTCAGAAGAGCCCACACACTCAGCTCTTAACCCCAGTGTGCAGAAAGTGTCAAAACGTGTTTTTCAGCAGAAATAAACATGTTTCTGCAAGTTTGGTCACCCCCATGCAACTTATGGGGCAGTAACAGCACCCTTTTCAAAACGTGTTTTTCAGCCCGAAATAAACGCGTTTTTTCAGACCGCTGAAGCCCTATGTAACTGCAAGGCTCAGAAGAGCCCACACACTCAGCTCTTAACCCCAGTGTGCAGAAAGTGTCAAAACATATATTTCAGCAGAAATAAACGTTTCTGAAAGTTTTGTCACCCCCATGCAACTTATGGGGCAGTAACAGCACACTTTTCAAAACGTGTTGTTCAGCACGAAATAAACGCGTTTTTTCAGACCGCTGAATCCCTATGTAGCTGCAAGGCTCAGAAGAGCCCACACACTCAGCTCTTAACCCCAGTGTGCAGAAAGTGTCAAAACGTGTTTTTCAGCAGAAAAAAACATGTTTCTGCAAGTTTGGTCACCCCCATGCAACTTATGGGGCAGTAAAAGCACCCTTTTCAAAACGTGTTTTTCAGCCCGAAAAAAAAGCGTTTTTTCAGACCGCTGAATTCCTATGTAACTGCAAGGCTCAGAAGAGCCCACACACTCAGCTCTTAACCCCAGTGTGCAGAAAGTGTCAAAACGTGTTTTTCAGCAGAAATAAACATGTTTCTGCAAGTTTGGTCACCCCCATGCAACTTATGGGGCAGTAACAGCACCCTTTTCAAAACGTGTTTTTCAGCCCGAAATAAACGCGTTTTTTCAGACCGCTGAAGAGCCCACACACTCAGCTCTTAACCCCAGTGTGCAGAAAGTGTCAAAACGTGTTTTTCAGCAGAAATAAACATGTTTCTGCAAGTTTGGTCACCCCCATGCAACTTATGGGGCAGTAACAGCACTCTTTTCAAAACGTGTTTTTCAGCCCGAAATAAACGCGTTTTTTCAGACCGCTGAAGAGCCCACACACTCAGCTCTTAACCCCAGTGTGCAGAAAGTGTCAAAACGTGTTTTTCAGCAGAAATAAACATGTTTCTGCAAGTTTGGTCACCCCCATGCAACTTATGGGGCAGTAACAGCACTCTTTTCAAAACGTGTTTTTCAGCCCGAAATAAACGCGTTTTTTCAGACCGCTGAAGAGCCCACACACTCAGCTCTTAACCCCAGTGTGCAGAAAGTGTCAAAACGTGTTTTTCAGCAGAAAAAAACATGTTTCTGCAAGTTTGGTCACCCCCATGCAACTTATGGGGCAGTAACAGCACCATTTTCAAAACGTGTTTTTCAGCCCGAAATAAACGCGTTTTTTCAGACCGCTGAAGAGCCCACACACTCAGTTCTTAACCCCAGTGTGCAGAAAGTATCAAAACGTGTTTTTCAGAAGAAATAAACATGTTTCTGAAAGTTTGGTCACCCCCATGCAACTTATGGGGCACTAACAGCACACTTTTCAAAACGTGTTTTTCAGCCCGAAATAAACGCGTTTTTTCAGACCGCTGTATCCCTATGTAACTGCAAGGCTCAGAAGAGCCCACACACTCAGCTCTTAACCCCAGTGTGCAGAAAGTGTCAAAACGTGTTTTTCAGCAGAAAAAAACATGTTTCTGCAAGTTTGGTCACCCCCATGCAACTTATGGGGCAGTAACAGCATTCTTTTCAAAACGTGTTTTTCAGCTCGAAATAAACGCGTATTTTCAGACCGCTGAATCCCAATGTAGCTGCAAGGCTCAGAAGAGACCACACACTCAGCTCTTAACCCCAGTGTGCAGAAAGTGTCAAAACGTGTTTTTCAGCAGAAATAAACATGTTTCTGCAAGTTTGGTCACCCCCATGCAACTTATGGGGCAGTAACAGCACCCTTTTCAAAACGTGTTTTTCAGCCCGAAATAAACGCGTTTTTTCAGACCGCTGAATCCCTATGTAACTGCAAGGCTCAGAAGAGCCCACACACTCAGCTCTTAACCCCAGTGTGCAGAAAGTGTCAAAACGTGTTTTTCAGCAGAAAAAAACATGTTTCTGCAAGTTTGGTCACCCCCATGCAACTTATGGGGCAGTAACAGCACCCTTTTCAAAACGTGTTTTTCAGCCCGAAATAAACGCGTTTTTTCAGACCGCTGAAGAGCCCACACACTCAGTTCTTAACCCCAGTGTGCAGAAAGTATCAAAACGTGTTTTTCAGCAGAAATAAACATGTTTCTGAAAGTTTGGTCACCCCCATGCAACTTATGGGGCAGTAACAGCACACTTTTCAAAACGTGTTTTTCAGCCCGAAATAAACGCGTTTTTTCAGACCGCTGTATCCCTATGTAACTGCAAGGCTCAGAAGAGCCCACACACTGAGCTCTTAACCCCAGTGTGCAGAAAGTGTCAAAACGTGTTTTTCAGCAGAAATAAACATGTTTCTGCAAGTTTGGTCACCCCCATGCAACTTATGGGGCAGTAACAGCACTCTTTTCAAAACTTGTTTTTCAGCTCGAAATAAACGCGTATTTTCAGACCGCTGAATCCCAATGTAGCTGCAAGGCTCAGAAGAGCCCACACACTCAGCTCTTAACCCCAGTGTGCAGAAAGTGTCAAAACGTGTTTTTCAGCAGAAATAAACATGTTTCTGCAAGTTTGGTCACACCCCATGCAACTTATGGGGCAGTAACAGCACCCTTTTCAAAACGTGTTTTTCAGCACGAAATAAACGCGTTTTTTCAGACCGCTGAAGAGCCCACACACTCAGCTCTTAACCCCAGTGTGCAGAAAGTGTCAAAACGTGTTTTTCAGCAGAAAAAAACATGTTTCTGCAAGTTTGGTCACCCTCATGCAACTTATGGGGCAGTAACAGCACTCTTTTCAAAACGTGTTTTTCAGCTCGAAATAAACGCGTATTTTCAGACCGCTGAATCCCAATGTAGCTGCAAGGCTCAGAAGAGCCCACACACTCAGCTCTTAACCCCAGTGTGCAGAAAGTGTCAATACGTGTTTTTCAGCAGAAATAAACATGTTTCTGCAAGTTTGGTCACCCACATGCAACTTATGGGGCAGTAACAGCACCCTTTTCAAAACGTGTTTTTCAGCCCGAAATAAACGCGTTTTTTCAGACCGCTGAATCCCTATGTAACTGCAAGGCTCAGAAGAGCCCACACACTCAGCTCTTAACCCCAGTGTGCAGAAAGTGTCAAAACGTGTTTTTCAGCAGAAAAAAACATGTTTCTGCAAGTTTGGTCACCCCCATGCAACTTATGGGGCAGTAACAGCACTCTTTTCAAAACGTGTTTTTCAGCTCGAAATAAACACGTATTTACAGATCGCTGAATCCCAATGTAGCTGCAAGGCTCAGAAGAGCCCACACACTCAGCTCTTAACCCCAGTGTGCAGAAAGTGTCAAAACGTGTTTTTCAGCAGAAATAAACATGTTTCTGCAAGTTTGGTCACCCACATGCAACTTATGGGGCAGTAACAGCACCCTTTTCAAAACGTGTTTTTCAGCCCGAAATAAACGCGTTTTTTCAGACCGCTGAATCCCTATGTAACTGCAAGGCTCAGAAGAGCCCACACACTCAGCTCTTAACCCCAGTGTGCAGAAAGGTTCAAAACGTGTTTTTCAGCAGAAATAAACATGTTTCTGCAAGTTTGGTCACCCCCATGCAACTTATGGGGCAGTAACAGTACCCTTTTCAAAACGTGTTTTTCAGCTCGAAATAAACGCGTATTTTCAGACCGCTGAATCCCAATGTAGCTGCAAGGCTCAGAAGAGCCCACACACTCAGCTCTTAACCCCAGTGTGCAGAAAGTGTCAAAACGTGTTTTTCAGCAGAAATAAATATGTTTCTGCAAGTTTGGTTACCCCCATGCAACTTATGGGGCAGTAACAGCACCCTTTTCAAAACGTGTTTTTCAGCACGAAATAAACGCGTTTTTTCAAACTGCTGAATCCCTATGTAGCTGTAAGGCTCAGAGGAGCCCACACACTCAGCTCTTAACCCCAGTGTGCAAAAAGTGTCAAAACGTGTTTTTCAGCAGAAATAAACATGTTTCTGCAAGTTTGGTCACCCCCATGCAACTTATGGGGCAGTAACAGCACCCTTTTCAAAACGTGTTTTTCAGCCCGAAATAAACGCGTTTTTTCAGACCGCTGAATCCCTATGTAACTGCAAGGCTCAGAAGAGCCCACACACTCAGCTCTTAACCCCAGTGTGCAGAAAGTGTCAAAACGTGTTTTTCAGCAGAAATAAACGTTTCTTCAAGTTTGGTCAACCCCATGCAACTTATGGGGCAGTAACAGCATCCTTTTCAAAACGTGTTTTTCAGCACGAAATAAACGCGTTTTTTCAGACCGCTGAATCCCTATGTAACTGCAAGGCTCAGAAGAGCCCACACACTCAGCTCTTAACCCCAGTGTGCAGAAAGTGTCAAAACGTGTTTTTCAGCAGAAATAAACATGTTTCTGCAAGTTTGGTCACCCCCATGCAACTTATGGGGCAGTAACAGCACTCTTTTCAAAACGTGTTTTTCAGCTCGAAATAAACGCGTTTTTTCAGACCGCTGAATACCTATGTAACTGCAAGGCTCTGAAGAGCCCACACACTCAGCTCTTAACCCCAGTGTGCAGAAAGTGTCAAAACGTGTTTTTCAGCAGAAAAAAACATGTTTCTGCAAGTTTTGTCACCCCCATGCAACTTATGGGGCAGTAACAGCACCCTTTTCAAAACGTGTTTTTCAGCCCGAAATAAACACGTTTTTTCAGACCGCTGAATCCCTATGTAACTGCAAAGCTCAGAAGAGCCCACACACTCAGCTCTTAACTCCAGTGTGCAGAAAGTGTCAAAACGTGTTTTTCAGCAGAAATAAACATGTTTCTGCAGGTTTGGTCACCCCCATGCAACTTATGGGGCAGCAACAGCACACTTCTCAAAACGTGTTTTTCAGCCCGAAATAAACGCGTTTTTTCAGACCGCTGAATCCCTATGTAACTGCAAGGCTCAGAAGAGCCCACACACTCAGCTCTTAACCCCAGTGTTCAGAAAGTGTCAAAACGTATTTTTCAGCAGAAATAAACATGTTTCTGCAAGTTTGGTCACCCCCATGCAACTTATGGGGCAGTACAGCACACTTTTCAAAACGTGTTGTTCAGCACGAAATAAACGCGTTTTTTCAGACCGCTTAATTCCCATGTAGCTGCAAGGCTCAGAAGAGACCACACACTCAGCTCTTAACCCCAGTGTGCAGAAAGTGTCAAAACGTGTTTTTCAGCAGAAATAAACATGTTTCTGCAAGTTTGGTCACCCACATGCAACTTATGGGGCAGTAAAAGCACCCTTTTCAAAACGTGTTTTTCAGCCCGAAATAAACGCGTTTTTTCAGACCGCTGAATCCCTATGTAACTGCAAGGCTCAGAAGAGCCCACACACTCAGCTCTTAACCCCAGTGTGCAGAAAGTGTCAAAACGTGTTTTTCAGCAGAAATAAACATGTTTCTGCAAGTTTGGTCACCCCCATGCAACTTATGGGGCAGTAACAGCACTCTTTTCAAAACGTGTTTTTCAGCCCGAAATAAACGCGTTTTTTCAGACCGCTGAAGAGCCCACACACTCAGCTCTTAACCCCAGTGTGCAGAAAGTGTCAAAACGTGTTTTTCAGCAGAAAAAAACATGTTTCTGCAAGTTTGGTCACCCCCATGCAACTTATGGGGCAGTAACAGCACTCTTTTCAAAACGTGTTTTTCAGCTCGAAATAAACGCATATTTTCAGACCGCTGAATCCCAATGTAGCTGCAAGGCTCAGAAGAGCCCACACACTCAGCTCTTAACCCCAGTGTGCAGAAAGTGTCAAAACGTGTTTTTCAGCAGAAATAAACATGTTTCTGCAAGTTTGGTCACCCCCATGCAACTTATGGGGCAGTAACAGCACTCTTTTCAAAACGTGTTTTTCAGCCCGAAATAAACGCGTTTTTTCAGACCGCTGAAGAGCCCACACACTCAGCTCTTAACCCCAGTGTGCAGAAAGTGTCAAAACGTGTTTTTCAGCAGAAAAAAACATGTTTCTGCAAGTTTGGTCACCCCCATGCAACTTATGGGGCAGTAACAGCACCATTTTCAAAACGTGTTTTTCAGCCCGAAATAAACGCGTTTTTTCAGACCGCTGAAGAGCCCACACACTCAGTTCTTAACCCCAGTGTGCAGAAAGTATCAAAACGTGTTTTTCAGAAGAAATAAACATGTTTCTGAAAGTTTTGTCACCCCCATGCAACTTATGGGGCAGTAACAGCACACTTTTCAAAACGTGTTTTTCAGCCCGAAATAAACGCGTTTTTTCAGACCGCTGTATCCCTATGTAACTGCAAGGCTCAGAAGAGCCCACACACTCAGCTCTTAACCCCAGTGTGCAGAAAGTGTCAAAACGTGTTTTTCAGCAGAAAAAAACATGTTTCTGCAAGTTTGGTCACACCCATGCAACTTATGGGGCAGTAACAGCATTCTTTTCAAAACGTGTTTTTCAGCTCGAAATAAACGCGTATTTTCAGACCGCTGAATCCCAATGTAGCTGCAAGGCTCAGAAGAGACCACACACTCAGCTCTTAACCCCAGTG
The DNA here is from genome assembly GCF_059453375.1 of Lepisosteus platostomus. Classification (NCBI taxonomy): domain Eukaryota; kingdom Metazoa; phylum Chordata; class Actinopteri; order Semionotiformes; family Lepisosteidae; genus Lepisosteus; species Lepisosteus platostomus. The sequence continues at coordinate 35,473,066 of NC_142612.1, forward strand.
TGCAGAAAGTGTCAAAACGTGTTTTTCAGCAGAAATAAACATGTTTCTGCAAGTTTGGTCACCCCCATGCAACTTATGGGGCAGTAACAGCACCCTTTTCAAAACGTGTTTTTCAGCCCGAAATAAACGCGTTTTTTCAGACCGCTGAATCCCTATGTAACTGCAAGGCTCAGAAGAGCCCACACACTCAGCTCTTAACCCCAGTGTGCAGAAAGTGTCAAAACGTGTTTTTCAGCAGAAAAAAACATGTTTCTGCAAGTTTGGTCACCCCCATGCAACTTATGGGGCAGTAACAGCACCCTTTTCAAAACGTGTTTTTCAGCCCGAAATAAACGCGTTTTTTCAGACCGCTGAATACCTATGTAACTGCAAGGCTCTGAAGAGCCCACACACTCAGCTCTTAACCCCAGTGTGCAGAAAGTGTCAAAACGTGTTTTTCAGCAGAAAAAAACATGTTTCTGCAAGTTTTGTCACCCCCATGCAACTTATGGGGCAGTAACAGCACCCTTTTCAAAACGTGTTTTTCAGCCCGAAATAAACGCGTTTTTTCAGACCGCTGAATCCCTATGTAGCTGCAAGGCTCAGAAGAGCCCACACACTCAGCTCTTAACCCCAGTGTGCAGAAAGTGTCAAAACGTGTTTTTCAGCAGAAAAAAACATGTTTCTGCAAGTTTGGTCACCCCCATGCAACTTATGGGGCAGTAAAAGCACCCTTTTCAAAACGTGTTTTTCAGCCCGAAAAAAAAGCGTTTTTTCAGACCGCTGAATCCCTGTGTAACTGCAAGGCTCAGAAGAGCCCACACACTCAGCTCTTAACCCCAGTGTGCAGAAAGTGTCAAAACGTGTTTTTCAGCAGAAATAAACATGTTTCTGCAAGTTTGGTCACCCCCATGCAACTTATGGGGCAGTAACAGCACCCTTTTCAAAACGTGTTTTTCAGCCCGAAATAAACGCGTTTTTTCAGACCGCTGAAGAGCCCACACACTCAGCTCTTAACCCCAGTGTGCAGAAAGTGTCAAAACGTGTTTTTCAGCAGAAATAAACATGTTTCTGCAAGTTTGGTCACCCCCATGCAACTTATGGGGCAGTAACAGCACTCTTTTCAAAACGTGTTTTTCAGCCCGAAATAAACGCGTTTTTTCAGACCGCTGAAGAGCCCACACACTCAGCTCTTAACCCCAGTGTGCAGAAAGTGTCAAAACGTGTTTTTCAGCAGAAAAAAACATGTTTCTGCAAGTTTGGTCACCCCCATGCAACTTATGGGGCAGTAACAGCACCATTTTCAAAACGTGTTTTTCAGCCCGAAATAAACGCGTTTTTTCAGACCGCTGAAGAGCCCACACACTCAGCTCTTAACCCCAGTGTGCAGAAAGTATCAAAACGTGTTTTTCAGAAGAAATAAACATGTTTCTGAAAGTTTGGTCACCCCCATGCAACTTATGGGGCAGTAACAGCACACTTTTCAAAACGTGTTTTTCAGCCCGAAATAAACGCGTTTTTTCAGACCGCTGTATCCCTATGTAACTGCAAGGCTCAGAAGAGCCCACACACTCAGCTCTTAACCCCAGTGTGCAGAAAGTGTCAAAACGTGTTTTTCAGCAGAAATAAACATGTTTCTGCAAGTTTGGTCACCCCCATGCAACTTATGGGGCAGTAACAGCACCCTTTTCAAAACGTGTTTTTCAGCCCGAAATAAACGCGTTTTTTCAGACCGCTGAAGCCCTATGTAACTGCAAGGCTCAGAAGAGCCCACACACTCAGCTCTTAACCCCAGTGTGCAGAAAGTGTCAAAACATATATTTCAGCAGAAATAAACGTTTCTGAAAGTTTTGTCACCCCCATGCAACTTATGGGGCAGTAACAGCACACTTTTCAAAACGTGTTGTTCAGCACGAAATAAACGCGTTTTTTCAGACCGCTGAATCCCTATGTAGCTGCAAGGCTCAGAAGAGCCCACACACTCAGCTCTTAACCCCAGTGTGCAGAAAGTGTCAAAACGTGTTTTTCAGCAGAAAAAAACATGTTTCTGCAAGTTTGGTCACCCCCATGCAACTTATGGGGCAGTAACAGCACTCTTTTCAAAACGTGTTTTTCAGCTCGAAATAAACACGTATTTACAGATCGCTGAATCCCAATGTAGCTGCAAGGCTCAGAAGAGCCCACACACTCAGCTCTTAACCCCAGTGTGCAGAAAGTGTCAAAACGTGTTTTTCAGCAGAAATAAACATGTTTCTGCAAGTTTGGTCACCCACATGCAACTTATGGGGCAGTAACAGCACCCTTTTCAAAACGTGTTTTTCAGCCCGAAATAAACGCGTTTTTTCAGACCGCTGAATCCCTATGTAACTGCAAGGCTCAGAAGAGCCCACACACTCAGCTCTTAACCCCAGTGTGCAGAAAGGTTCAAAACGTGTTTTTCAGCAGAAATAAACATGTTTCTGCAAGTTTGGTCACCCCCATGCAACTTATGGGGCAGTAACAGTACCCTTTTCAAAACGTGTTTTTCAGCTCGAAATAAACGCGTATTTTCAGACCGCTGAATCCCAATGTAGCTGCAAGGCTCAGAAGAGCCCACACACTCAGCTCTTAACCCCAGTGTGCAGAAAGTGTCAAAACGTGTTTTTCAGCAGAAATAAATATGTTTCTGCAAGTTTGGTTACCCCCATGCAACTTATGGGGCAGTAACAGCACCCTTTTCAAAACGTGTTTTTCAGCACGAAATAAACGCGTTTTTTCAAACTGCTGAATCCCTATGTAGCTGTAAGGCTCAGAGGAGCCCACACACTCAGCTCTTAACCCCAGTGTGCAAAAAGTGTCAAAACGTGTTTTTCAGCAGAAATAAACATGTTTCTGCAAGTTTGGTCACCCCCATGCAACTTATGGGGCAGTAACAGCACCCTTTTCAAAACGTGTTTTTCAGCCCGAAATAAACGCGTTTTTTCAGACCGCTGAATCCCTATGTAACTGCAAGGCTCAGAAGAGCCCACACACTCAGCTCTTAACCCCAGTGTGCAGAAAGTGTCAAAACGTGTTTTTCAGCAGAAATAAACGTTTCTTCAAGTTTGGTCACCCCCATGCAACTTATGGGGCAGTAACAGCATCCTTTTCAAAACGTGTTTTTCAGCACGAAATAAACGCGTTTTTTCAGACCGCTGAATCCCTATGTAACTGCAAGGCTCAGAAGAGCCCACACACTCAGCTCTTAACCCCAGTGTGCAGAAAGTGTCAAAACGTGTTTTTCAGCAGAAATAAACATGTTTCTGCAAGTTTGGTCACCCCCATGCAACTTATGGGGCAGTAACAGCACTCTTTTCAAAACGTGTTTTTCAGCTCGAAATAAACGCGTTTTTTCAGACCGCTGAATCCCTATGTAACTGCAAGGCTCAGAAGAGCCCACACACTCAGCTCTTAACCCCAGTGTGCAGAAAGTGTCAAAACGTGTTTTTCAGCAGAAATAAACGTTTCTTCAAGTTTGGTCACCCCCATGCAACTTATGGGGCAGTAACAGCATCCTTTTCAAAACGTGTTTTTCAGCACGAAATAAACGCGTTTTTTCAGACCGCTGAATCCCTATGTAACTGCAAGGCTCAGAAGAGCCCACACACTCAGCTCTTAACCCCAGTGTGCAGAAAGTGTCAAAACGTGTTTTTCAGCAGAAATAAACATGTTTCTGCAAGTTTGGTCACCCCCATGCAACTTATGGGGCAGTAACAGCACTCTTTTCAAAACGTGTTTTTCAGCTCGAAATAAACGCGTTTTTTCAGACCGCTGAATACCTATGTAACTGCAAGGCTCTGAAGAGCCCACACACTCAGCTCTTAACCCCAGTGTGCAGAAAGTGTCAAAACGTGTTTTTCAGCAGAAAAAAACATGTTTCTGCAAGTTTTGTCACCCCCATGCAACTTATGGGGCAGTAACAGCACCCTTTTCAAAACGTGTTTTTCAGCCCGAAATAAACACGTTTTTTCAGACCGCTGAATCCCTATGTAACTGCAAAGCTCAGAAGAGCCCACACACTCAGCTCTTAACTCCAGTGTGCAGAAAGTGTCAAAACGTGTTTTTCAGCAGAAATAAACATGTTTCTGCAGGTTTGGTCACCCCCATGCAACTTATGGGGCAGCAACAGCACACTTCTCAAAACGTGTTTTTCAGCCCGAAATAAACGCGTTTTTTCAGACCGCTGAATCCCTATGTAACTGCAAGGCTCAGAAGAGCCCACACACTCAGCTCTTAACCCCAGTGTTCAGAAAGTGTCAAAACGTATTTTTCAGCAGAAATAAACATGTTTCTGCAAGTTTGGTCACCCCCATGCAACTTATGGGGCAGTACAGCACACTTTTCAAAACGTGTTGTTCAGCACGAAATAAACGCGTTTTTTCAGACCGCTGAATTCCCATGTAGCTGCAAGGCTCAGAAGAGACCACACACTCAGCTCTTAACCCCAGTGTGCAGAAAGTGTCAAAACGTGTTTTTCAGCAGAAATAAACATGTTTCTGCAAGTTTGGTCACCCACATGCAACTTATGGGGCAGTAAAAGCACCCTTTTCAAAACGTGTTTTTCAGCCCGAAATAAACGCGTTTTTTCAGACCGCTGAATCCCTATGTAACTGCAAGGCTCAGAAGAGCCCACACACTCAGCTCTTAACCCCAGTGTGCAGAAAGTGTCAAAACGTGTTTTTCAGCAGAAATAAACATGTTTCTGCAAGTTTGGTCACCCCCATGCAACTTATGGGGCAGTAACAGCACTCTTTTCAAAACGTGTTTTTCAGCCCGAAATAAACGCGTTTTTTCAGACCGCTGAAGAGCCCACACACTCAGCTCTTAACCCCAGTGTGCAGAAAGTGTCAAAACGTGTTTTTCAGCAGAAAAAAACATGTTTCTGCAAGTTTGGTCACCCCCATGCAACTTATGGGGCAGTAACAGCACTCTTTTCAAAACGTGTTTTTCAGCTCGAAATAAACGCATATTTTCAGACCGCTGAATCCCAATGTAGCTGCAAGGCTCAGAAGAGCCCACACACTCAGCTCTTAACCCCAGTGTGCAGAAAGTGTCAAAACGTGTTTTTCAGCAGAAATAAACATGTTTCTGCAAGTTTGGTCACCCCCATGCAACTTATGGGGCAGTAACAGCACTCTTTTCAAAACGTGTTTTTCAGCCCGAAATAAACGCGTTTTTTCAGACCGCTGAAGAGCCCACACACTCAGCTCTTAACCCCAGTGTGCAGAAAGTGTCAAAACGTGTTTTTCAGCAGAAAAAAACATGTTTCTGCAAGTTTGGTCACCCCCATGCAACTTATGGGGCAGTAACAGCACCATTTTCAAAACGTGTTTTTCAGCCCGAAATAAACGCGTTTTTTCAGACCGCTGAAGAGCCCACACACTCAGTTCTTAACCCCAGTGTGCAGAAAGTATCAAAACGTGTTTTTCAGAAGAAATAAACATGTTTCTGAAAGTTTTGTCACCCCCATGCAACTTATGGGGCAGTAACAGCACACTTTTCAAAACGTGTTTTTCAGCCCGAAATAAACGCGTTTTTTCAGACCGCTGTATCCCTATGTAACTGCAAGGCTCAGAAGAGCCCACACACTCAGCTCTTAACCCCAGTGTGCAGAAAGTGTCAAAACGTGTTTTTCAGCAGAAAAAAACATGTTTCTGCAAGTTTGGTCACCCCCATGCAACTTATGGGGCAGTAACAGCATTCTTTTCAAAACGTGTTTTTCAGCTCGAAATAAACGCGTATTTTCAGACCGCTGAATCCCAATGTAGCTGCAAGGCTCAGAAGAGACCACACACTCAGCTCTTAACCCCAGTGTGCAGAAAGTGTCAAAACGTGTTTTTCAGCAGAAATAAACATGTTTCTGCAAGTTTGGTCACCCCCATGCAACTTATGGGGCAGTAACAGCACCCTTTTCAAAACGTGTTTTTCAGCCCGAAATAAACGCGTTTTTTCAGACCGCTGAATCCCTATGTAACTGCAAGGCTCAGAAGAGCCCACACACTCAGCTCTTAACCCCAGTGTGCAGAAAGTGTCAAAACGTGTTTTTCAGCAGAAAAAAACATGTTTCTGCAAGTTTGGTCACCCCCATGCAACTTATGGGGCAGTAACAGCACCCTTTTCAAAACGTGTTTTTCAGCCCGAAATAAACGCGTTTTTTCAGACCGCTGAATACCTATGTAACTGCAAGGCTCTGAAGAGCCCACACACTCAGCTCTTAACCCCAGTGTGCAGAAAGTGTCAAAACGTGTTTTTCAGCAGAAAAAAACATGTTTCTGCAAGTTTTGTCACCCCCATGCAACTTATGGGGCAGTAACAGCACCCTTTTCAAAACGTGTTTTTCAGCCCGAAATAAACGCGTTTTTTCAGACCGCTGAATCCCTATGTAGCTGCAAGGCTCAGAAGAGCCCACACACTCAGCTCTTAACCCCAGTGTGCAGAAAGTGTCAAAACGTGTTTTTCAGCAGAAAAAAACATGTTTCTGCAAGTTTGGTCACCCCCATGCAACTTATGGGGCAGTAAAAGCACCCTTTTCAAAACGTGTTTTTCAGCCCGAAAAAAAAGCGTTTTTTCAGACCGCTGAATCCCTGTGTAACTGCAAGGCTCAGAAGAGCCCACACACTCAGCTCTTAACCCCAGTGTGCAGAAAGTGTCAAAACGTGTTTTTCAGCAGAAATAAACATGTTTCTGCAAGTTTGGTCACCCCCATGCAACTTATGGGGCAGTAACAGCACCCTTTTCAAAACGTGTTTTTCAGCCCGAAATAAACGCGTTTTTTCAGACCGCTGAAGAGCCCACACACTCAGCTCTTAACCCCAGTGTGCAGAAAGTGTCAAAACGTGTTTTTCAGCAGAAATAAACATGTTTCTGCAAGTTTGGTCACCCCCATGCAACTTATGGGGCAGTAACAGCACTCTTTTCAAAACGTGTTTTTCAGCCCGAAATAAACGCGTTTTTTCAGACCGCTGAAGAGCCCACACACTCAGCTCTTAACCCCAGTGTGCAGAAAGTGTCAAAACGTGTTTTTCAGCAGAAAAAAACATGTTTCTGCAAGTTTGGTCACCCCCATGCAACTTATGGGGCAGTAACAGCACCATTTTCAAAACGTGTTTTTCAGCCCGAAATAAACGCGTTTTTTCAGACCGCTGAAGAGCCCACACACTCAGCTCTTAACCCCAGTGTGCAGAAAGTATCAAAACGTGTTTTTCAGAAGAAATAAACATGTTTCTGAAAGTTTGGTCACCCCCATGCAACTTATGGGGCAGTAACAGCACACTTTTCAAAACGTGTTTTTCAGCCCGAAATAAACGCGTTTTTTCAGACCGCTGTATCCCTATGTAACTGCAAGGCTCAGAAGAGCCCACACACTCAGCTCTTAACCCCAGTGTGCAGAAAGTGTCAAAACGTGTTTTTCAGCAGAAATAAACATGTTTCTGCAAGTTTGGTCACCCCCATGCAACTTATGGGGCAGTAACAGCACCCTTTTCAAAACGTGTTTTTCAGCCCGAAATAAACGCGTTTTTTCAGACCGCTGAAGCCCTATGTAACTGCAAGGCTCAGAAGAGCCCACACACTCAGCTCTTAACCCCAGTGTGCAGAAAGTGTCAAAACATATATTTCAGCAGAAATAAACGTTTCTGAAAGTTTTGTCACCCCCATGCAACTTATGGGGCAGTAACAGCACACTTTTCAAAACGTGTTGTTCAGCACGAAATAAACGCGTTTTTTCAGACCGCTGAATCCCTATGTAGCTGCAAGGCTCAGAAGAGCCCACACACTCAGCTCTTAACCCCAGTGTGCAGAAAGTGTCAAAACGTGTTTTTCAGCAGAAAAAAACATGTTTCTGCAAGTTTGGTCACCCCCATGCAACTTATGGGGCAGTAACAGCACTCTTTTCAAAACGTGTTTTTCAGCTCGAAATAAACACGTATTTACAGATCGCTGAATCCCAATGTAGCTGCAAGGCTCAGAAGAGCCCACACACTCAGCTCTTAACCCCAGTGTGCAGAAAGTGTCAAAACGTGTTTTTCAGCAGAAATAAACATGTTTCTGCAAGTTTGGTCACCCACATGCAACTTATGGGGCAGTAACAGCACCCTTTTCAAAACGTGTTTTTCAGCCCGAAATAAACGCGTTTTTTCAGACCGCTGAATCCCTATGTAACTGCAAGGCTCAGAAGAGCCCACACACTCAGCTCTTAACCCCAGTGTGCAGAAAGGTTCAAAACGTGTTTTTCAGCAGAAATAAACATGTTTCTGCAAGTTTGGTCACCCCCATGCAACTTATGGGGCAGTAACAGTACCCTTTTCAAAACGTGTTTTTCAGCTCGAAATAAACGCGTATTTTCAGACCGCTGAATCCCAATGTAGCTGCAAGGCTCAGAAGAGCCCACACACTCAGCTCTTAACCCCAGTGTGCAGAAAGTGTCAAAACGTGTTTTTCAGCAGAAATAAATATGTTTCTGCAAGTTTGGTTACCCCCATGCAACTTATGGGGCAGTAACAGCACCCTTTTCAAAACGTGTTTTTCAGCACGAAATAAACGCGTTTTTTCAAACTGCTGAATCCCTATGTAGCTGTAAGGCTCAGAGGAGCCCACACACTCAGCTCTTAACCCCAGTGTGCAAAAAGTGTCAAAACGTGTTTTTCAGCAGAAATAAACATGTTTCTGCAAGTTTGGTCACCCCCATGCAACTTATGGGGCAGTAACAGCACCCTTTTCAAAACGTGTTTTTCAGCCCGAAATAAACGCGTTTTTTCAGACCGCTGAATCCCTATGTAACTGCAAGGCTCAGAAGAGCCCACACACTCAGCTCTTAACCCCAGTGTGCAGAAAGTGTCAAAACGTGTTTTTCAGCAGAAATAAACGTTTCTTCAAGTTTGGTCACCCCCATGCAACTTATGGGGCAGTAACAGCATCCTTTTCAAAACGTGTTTTTCAGCACGAAATAAACGCGTTTTTTCAGACCGCTGAATCCCTATGTAACTGCAAGGCTCAGAAGAGCCCACACACTCAGCTCTTAACCCCAGTGTGCAGAAAGTGTCAAAACGTGTTTTTCAGCAGAAATAAACATGTTTCTGCAAGTTTGGTCACCCCCATGCAACTTATGGGGCAGTAACAGCACTCTTTTCAAAACGTGTTTTTCAGCTCGAAATAAACGCGTTTTTTCAGACCGCTGAATACCTATGTAACTGCAAGGCTCTGAAGAGCCCACACACTCAGCTCTTAACCCCAGTGTGCAGAAAGTGTCAAAACGTGTTTTTCAGCAGAAAAAAACATGTTTCTGCAAGTTTTGTCACCCCCATGCAACTTATGGGGCAGTAACAGCACCCTTTTCAAAACGTGTTTTTCAGCCCGAAATAAACACGTTTTTTCAGACCGCTGAATCCCTATGTAACTGCAAAGCTCAGAAGAGCCCACACACTCAGCTCTTAACTCCAGTGTGCAGAAAGTGTCAAAACGTGTTTTTCAGCAGAAATAAACATGTTTCTGCAGGTTTGGTCACCCCCATGCAACTTATGGGGCAGCAACAGCACACTTCTCAAAACGTGTTTTTCAGCCCGAAATAAACGCGTTTTTTCAGACCGCTGAATCCCTATGTAACTGCAAGGCTCAGAAGAGCCCACACACTCAGCTCTTAACCCCAGTGTTCAGAAAGTGTCAAAACGTATTTTTCAGCAGAAATAAACATGTTTCTGCAAGTTTGGTCACCCCCATGCAACTTATGGGGCAGTACAGCACACTTTTCAAAACGTGTTGTTCAGCACGAAATAAACGCGTTTTTTCAGACCGCTGAATTCCCATGTAGCTGCAAGGCTCAGAAGAGACCACACACTCAGCTCTTAACCCCAGTGTGCAGAAAGTGTCAAAACGTGTTTTTCAGCAGAAATAAACATGTTTCTGCAAGTTTGGTCACCCACATGCAACTTATGGGGCAGTAAAAGCACCCTTTTCAAAACGTGTTTTTCAGCCCGAAATAAACGCGTTTTTTCAGACCGCTGAATCCCTATGTAACTGCAAGGCTCAGAAGAGCCCACACACTCAGCTCTTAACCCCAGTGTGCAGAAAGTGTCAAAACGTGTTTTTCAGCAGAAATAAACATGTTTCTGCAAGTTTGGTCACCCCCATGCAACTTATGGGGCAGTAACAGCACTCTTTTCAAAACGTGTTTTTCAGCCCGAAATAAACGCGTTTTTTCAGACCGCTGAAGAGCCCACACACTCAGCTCTTAACCCCAGTGTGCAGAAAGTGTCAAAACGTGTTTTTCAGCAGAAAAAAACATGTTTCTGCAAGTTTGGTCACCCCCATGCAACTTATGGGGCAGTAACAGCACTCTTTTCAAAACGTGTTTTTCAGCTCGAAATAAACGCATATTTTCAGACCGCTGAATCCCAATGTAGCTGCAAGGCTCAGAAGAGCCCACACACTCAGCTCTTAACCCCAGTGTGCATAAAGTGTCAAAACGTGTTTTTCAGCAGAAATAAACATGTTTCTGCAAGTTTGGTCACCCCCATGCAACTTATGGGGCAGTAACAGCACTCTTTTCAAAACGTGTTTTTCAGCCCGAAATAAACGCGTTTTTTCAGACCGCTGAAGAGCCCACACACTCAGCTCTTAACCCCAGTGTGCAGAAAGTGTCAAAACGTGTTTTTCAGCAGAAAAAAACATGTTTCTGCAAGTTTGGTCACCCCCATGCAACTTATGGGGCAGTAACAGCACCATTTTCAAAACGTGTTTTTCAGCCCGAAATAAACGCGTTTTTTCAGACCGCTGAAGAGCCCACACACTCAGTTCTTAACCCCAGTGTGCAGAAAGTATCAAAACGTGTTTTTCAGAAGAAATAAACATGTTTCTGAAAGTTTTGTCACCCCCATGCAACTTATGGGGCAGTAACAGCACACTTTTCAAAACGTGTTTTTCAGCCCGAAATAAACGCGTTTTTTCAGACCGCTGTATCCCTATGTAACTGCAAGGCTCAGAAGAGCCCACACACTCAGCTCTTAACCCCAGTGTGCAGAAAGTGTCAAAACGTGTTTTTCAGCAGAAAAAAACATGTTTCTGCAAGTTTGGTCACCCCCATGCAACTTATGGGGCAGTAACAGCATTCTTTTCAAAACGTGTTTTTCAGCTCGAAATAAACGCGTATTTTCAGACCGCTGAATCCCAATGTAGCTGCAAGGCTCAGAAGAGACCACACACTCAGCTCTTAACCCCAGTGTGCAGAAAGTGTCAAAACGTGTTTTTCAGCAGAAATAAACATGTTTCTGCAAGTTTGGTCACCCCCATGCAACTTATGGGGCAGTAACAGCACCCTTTTCAAAACGTGTTTTTCAGCCCGAAATAAACGCGTTTTTTCAGACCGCTGAATCCCTATGTAACTGCAAGGCTCAGAAGAGCCCACACACTCAGCTCTTAACCCCAGTGTGCAGAAAGTGTCAAAACGTGTTTTTCAGCAGAAAAAAACATGTTTCTGCAAGTTTGGTCACCCCCATGCAACTTATGGGGCAGTAACAGCACCCTTTTCAAAACGTGTTTTTCAGCCCGAAATAAACGCGTTTTTTCAGACCGCTGAATACCTATGTAACTGCAAGGCTCTGAAGAGCCCACACACTCAGCTCTTAACCCCAGTGTGCAGAAAGTGTCAAAACGTGTTTTTCAGCAGAAAAAAACATGTTTCTGCAAGTTTTGTCACCCCCATGCAACTTATGGGGCAGTAACAGCACCCTTTTCAAAACGTGTTTTTCAGCCCGAAATAAACGCGTTTTTTCAGACCGCTGAATCCCTATGTAGCTGCAAGGCTCAGAAGAGCCCACACACTCAGCTCTTAACCCCAGTGTGCAGAAAGTGTCAAAACGTGTTTTTCAGCAGAAAAAAACATGTTTCTGCAAGTTTGGTCACCCCCATGCAACTTATGGGGCAGTAAAAGCACCCTTTTCAAAACGTGTTTTTCAGCCCGAAAAAAAAGCGTTTTTTCAGACCGCTGAATCCCTGTGTAACTGCAAGGCTCAGAAGAGCCCACACACTCAGCTCTTAACCCCAGTGTGCAGAAAGTGTCAAAACGTGTTTTTCAGCAGAAATAAACATGTTTCTGCAAGTTTGGTCACCCCCATGCAACTTATGGGGCAGTAACAGCACCCTTTTCAAAACGTGTTTTTCAGCCCGAAATAAACGCGTTTTTTCAGACCGCTGAAGAGCCCACACACTCAGCTCTTAACCCCAGTGTGCAGAAAGTGTCAAAACGTGTTTTTCAGCAGAAATAAACATGTTTCTGCAAGTTTGGTCACCCCCATGCAACTTATGGGGCAGTAACAGCACTCTTTTCAAAACGTGTTTTTCAGCCCGAAATAAACGCGTTTTTTCAGACCGCTGAAGAGCCCACACACTCAGCTCTTAACCCCAGTGTGCAGAAAGTGTCAAAACGTGTTTTTCAGCAGAAAAAAACATGTTTCTGCAAGTTTGGTCACCCCCATGCAACTTATGGGGCAGTAACAGCACCATTTTCAAAACGTGTTTTTCAGCCCGAAATAAACGCGTTTTTTCAGACCGCTGAAGAGCCCACACACTCAGCTCTTAACCCCAGTGTGCAGAAAGTATCAAAACGTGTTTTTCAGAAGAAATAAACATGTTTCTGAAAGTTTGGTCACCCCCATGCAACTTATGGGGCAGTAACAGCACACTTTTCAAAACGTGTTTTTCAGCCCGAAATAAACGCGTTTTTTCAGACCGCTGTATCCCTATGTAACTGCAAGGCTCAGAAGAGCCCACACACTCAGCTCTTAACCCCAGTGTGCAGAAAGTGTCAAAACGTGTTTTTCAGCAGAAATAAACATGTTTCTGCAAGTTTGGTCACCCCCATGCAACTTATGGGGCAGTAACAGCACCCTTTTCAAAACGTGTTTTTCAGCCCGAAATAAACGCGTTTTTTCAGACCGCTGAAGCCCTATGTAACTGCAAGGCTCAGAAGAGCCCACACACTCAGCTCTTAACCCCAGTGTGCAGAAAGTGTCAAAACATATATTTCAGCAGAAATAAACGTTTCTGAAAGTTTTGTCACCCCCATGCAACTTATGGGGCAGTAACAGCACACTTTTCAAAACGTGTTGTTCAGCACGAAATAAACGCGTTTTTTCAGACCGCTGAATCCCTATGTAGCTGCAAGGCTCAGAAGAGCCCACACACTCAGCTCTTAACCCCAGTGTGCAGAAAGTGTCAAAACGTGTTTTTCAGCAGAAAAAAACATGTTTCTGCAAGTTTGGTCACCCCCATGCAACTTATGGGGCAGTAACAGCACTCTTTTCAAAACGTGTTTTTCAGCTCGAAATAAACACGTATTTACAGATCGCTGAATCCCAATGTAGCTGCAAGGCTCAGAAGAGCCCACACACTCAGCTCTTAACCCCAGTGTGCAGAAAGTGTCAAAACGTGTTTTTCAGCAGAAATAAACATGTTTCTGCAAGTTTGGTCACCCACATGCAACTTATGGGGCAGTAACAGCACCCTTTTCAAAACGTGTTTTTCAGCCCGAAATAAACGCGTTTTTTCAGACCGCTGAATCCCTATGTAACTGCAAGGCTCAGAAGAGCCCACACACTCAGCTCTTAACCCCAGTGTGCAGAAAGGTTCAAAACGTGTTTTTCAGCAGAATTAAACATGTTTCTGCAAGTTTGGTCACCCCCATGCAACTTATGGGGCAGTAACAGTACCCTTTTCAAAACGTGTTTTTCAGCTCGAAATAAACGCGTATTTTCAGACCGCTGAATCCCAATGTAGCTGCAAGGCTCAGAAGAGCCCACACACTCAGCTCTTAACCCCAGTGTGCAGAAAGTGTCAAAACGTGTTTTTCAGCAGAAATAAATATGTTTCTGCAAGTTTGGTTACCCCCATGCAACTTATGGGGCAGTAACAGCACCCTTTTCAAAACGTGTTTTTCAGCACGAAATAAACGCGTTTTTTCAAACTGCTGAATCCCTATGTAGCTGTAAGGCTCAGAGGAGCCCACACACTCAGCTCTTAACCCCAGTGTGCAAAAAGTGTCAAAACGTGTTTTTCAGCAGAAATAAACATGTTTCTGCAAGTTTGGTCACCCCCATGCAACTTATGGGGCAGTAACAGCACCCTTTTCAAAACGTGTTTTTCAGCCCGAAATAAACGCGTTTTTTCAGACCGCTGAATCCCTATGTAACTGCAAGGCTCAGAAGAGCCCACACACTCAGCTCTTAACCCCAGTGTGCAGAAAGTGTCAAAACGTGTTTTTCAGCAGAAATAAACGTTTCTTCAAGTTTGGTCACCCCCATGCAACTTATGGGGCAGTAACAGCATCCTTTTCAAAACGTGTTTTTCAGCACGAAATAAACGCGTTTTTTCAGACCGCTGAATCCCTATGTAACTGCAAGGCTCAGAAGAGCCCACACACTCAGCTCTTAACCCCAGTGTGCAGAAAGTGTCAAAACGTGTTTTTCAGCAGAAATAAACATGTTTCTGCAAGTTTGGTCACCCCCATGCAACTTATGGGGCAGTAACAGCACTCTTTTCAAAACGTGTTTTTCAGCTCGAAATAAACGCGTTTTTTCAGACCGCTGAATACCTATGTAACTGCAAGGCTCTGAAGAGCCCACACACTCAGCTCTTAACCCCAGTGTGCAGAAAGTGTCAAAACGTGTTTTTCAGCAGAAAAAAACATGTTTCTGCAAGTTTTGTCACCCCCATGCAACTTATGGGGCAGTAACAGCACCCTTTTCAAAACGTGTTTTTCAGCCCGAAATAAACACGTTTTTTCAGACCGCTGAATCCCTATGTAACTGCAAAGCTCAGAAGAGCCCACACACTCAGCTCTTAACTCCAGTGTGCAGAAAGTGTCAAAACGTGTTTTTCAGCAGAAATAAACATGTTTCTGCAGGTTTGGTCACCCCCATGCAACTTATGGGGCAGCAACAGCACACTTCTCAAAACGTGTTTTTCAGCCCGAAATAAACGCGTTTTTTCAGACCGCTGAATCCCTATGTAACTGCAAGGCTCAGAAGAGCCCACACACTCAGCTCTTAACCCCAGTGTTCAGAAAGTGTCAAAACGTATTTTTCAGCAGAAATAAACATGTTTCTGCAAGTTTGGTCACCCCCATGCAACTTATGGGGCAGTACAGCACACTTTTCAAAACGTGTTGTTCAGCACGAAATAAACGCGTTTTTTCAGACCGCTGAATTCCCATGTAGCTGCAAGGCTCAGAAGAGACCACACACTCAGCTCTTAACCCCAGTGTGCAGAAAGTGTCAAAACGTGTTTTTCAGCAGAAATAAACATGTTTCTGCAAGTTTGGTCACCCACATGCAACTTATGGGGCAGTAAAAGCACCCTTTTCAAAACGTGTTTTTCAGCCCGAAATAAACGCGTTTTTTCAGACCGCTGAATCCCTATGTAACTGCAAGGCTCAGAAGAGCCCACACACTCAGCTCTTAACCCCAGTGTGCAGAAAGTGTCAAAACGTGTTTTTCAGCAGAAATAAACATGTTTCTGCAAGTTTGGTCACCCCCATGCAACTTATGGGGCAGTAACAGCACTCTTTTCAAAACGTGTTTTTCAGCCCGAAATAAACGCGTTTTTTCAGACCGCTGAAGAGCCCACACACTCAGCTCTTAACCCCAGTGTGCAGAAAGTGTCAAAACGTGTTTTTCAGCAGAAAAAAACATGTTTCTGCAAGTTTGGTCACCCCCATGCAACTTATGGGGCAGTAACAGCACTCTTTTCAAAACGTGTTTTTCAGCTCGAAATAAACGCATATTTTCAGACCGCTGAATCCCAATGTAGCTGCAAGGCTCAGAAGAGCCCACACACTCAGCTCTTAACCCCAGTGTGCAGAAAGTGTCAAAACGTGTTTTTCAGCAGAAATAAACATGTTTCTGCAAGTTTGGTCACCCCCATGCAACTTATGGGGCAGTAACAGCACTCTTTTCAAAACGTGTTTTTCAGCCCGAAATAAACGCGTTTTTTCAGACCGCTGAAGAGCCCACACACTCAGCTCTTAACCCCAGTGTGCAGAAAGTGTCAAAACGTGTTTTTCAGCAGAAAAAAACATGTTTCTGCAAGTTTGGTCACCCCCATGCAACTTATGGGGCAGTAACAGCACCATTTTCAAAACGTGTTTTTCAGCCCGAAATAAACGCGTTTTTTCAGACCGCTGAAGAGCCCACACACTCAGTTCTTAACCCCAGTGTGCAGAAAGTATCAAAACGTGTTTTTCAGAAGAAATAAACATGTTTCTGAAAGTTTTGTCACCCCCATGCAACTTATGGGGCAGTAACAGCACACTTTTCAAAACGTGTTTTTCAGCCCGAAATAAACGCGTTTTTTCAGACCGCTGTATCCCTATGTAACTGCAAGGCTCAGAAGAGCCCACACACTCAGCTCTTAACCCCAGTGTGCAGAAAGTGTCAAAACGTGTTTTTCAGCAGAAAAAAACATGTTTCTGCAAGTTTGGTCACCCCCATGCAACTTATGGGGCAGTAACAGCATTCTTTTCAAAACGTGTTTTTCAGCTCGAAATAAACGCGTATTTTCAGACCGCTGAATCCCAATGTAGCTGCAAGGCTCAGAAGAGACCACACACTCAGCTCTTAACCCCAGTGTGCAGAAAGTGTCAAAACGTGTTTTTCAGCAGAAATAAACATGTTTCTGCAAGTTTGGTCACCCCCATGCAACTTATGGGGCAGTAACAGCACCCTTTTCAAAACGTGTTTTTCAGCCCGAAATAAACGCGTTTTTTCAGACCGCTGAATCCCTATGTAACTGCAAGGCTCAGAAGAGCCCACACACTCAGCTCTTAACCCCAGTGTGCAGAAAGTGTCAAAACGTGTTTTTCAGCAGAAAAAAACATGTTTCTGCAAGTTTGGTCACCCCCATGCAACTTATGGGGCAGTAACAGCACCCTTTTCAAAACGTGTTTTTCAGCCCGAAATAAACGCGTTTTTTCAGACCGCTGAATACCTATGTAACTGCAAGGCTCTGAAGAGCCCACACACTCAGCTCTTAACCCCAGTGTGCAGAAAGTGTCAAAACGTGTTTTTCAGCAGAAAAAAACATGTTTCTGCAAGTTTTGTCACCCCCATGCAACTTATGGGGCAGTAACAGCACCCTTTTCAAAACGTGTTTTTCAGCCCGAAATAAACGCGTTTTTTCAGACCGCTGAATCCCTATGTAGCTGCAAGGCTCAGAAGAGCCCACACACTCAGCTCTTAACCCCAGTGTGCAGAAAGTGTCAAAACGTGTTTTTCAGCAGAAAAAAACATGTTTCTGCAAGTTTGGTCACCCCCATGCAACTTATGGGGCAGTAAAAGCACCCTTTTCAAAACGTGTTTTTCAGCCCGAAAAAAAAGCGTTTTTTCAGACCGCTGAATCCCTGTGTAACTGCAAGGCTCAGAAGAGCCCACACACTCAGCTCTTAACCCCAGTGTGCAGAAAGTGTCAAAACGTGTTTTTCAGCAGAAATAAACATGTTTCTGCAAGTTTGGTCACCCCCATGCAACTTATGGGGCAGTAACAGCACCCTTTTCAAAACGTGTTTTTCAGCCCGAAATAAACGCGTTTTTTCAGACCGCTGAAGAGCCCACACACTCAGCTCTTAACCCCAGTGTGCAGAAAGTGTCAAAACGTGTTTTTCAGCAGAAATAAACATGTTTCTGCAAGTTTGGTCACCCCCATGCAACTTATGGGGCAGTAACAGCACTCTTTTCAAAACGTGTTTTTCAGCCCGAAATAAACGCGTTTTTTCAGACCGCTGAAGAGCCCACACACTCAGCTCTTAACCCCAGTGTGCAGAAAGTGTCAAAACGTGTTTTTCAGCAGAAAAAAACATGTTTCTGCAAGTTTGGTCACCCCCATGCAACTTATGGGGCAGTAACAGCACCATTTTCAAAACGTGTTTTTCAGCCCGAAATAAACGCGTTTTTTCAGACCGCTGAAGAGCCCACACACTCAGCTCTTAACCCCAGTGTGCAGAAAGTATCAAAACGTGTTTTTCAGAAGAAATAAACATGTTTCTGAAAGTTTGGTCACCCCCATGCAACTTATGGGGCAGTAACAGCACACTTTTCAAAACGTGTTTTTCAGCCCGAAATAAACGCGTTTTTTCAGACCGCTGTATCCCTATGTAACTGCAAGGCTCAGAAGAGCCCACACACTCAGCTCTTAACCCCAGTGTGCAGAAAGTGTCAAAACGTGTTTTTCAGCAGAAATAAACATGTTTCTGCAAGTTTGGTCACCCCCATGCAACTTATGGGGCAGTAACAGCACCCTTTTCAAAACGTGTTTTTCAGCCCGAAATAAACGCGTTTTTTCAGACCGCTGAAGCCCTATGTAACTGCAAGGCTCAGAAGAGCCCACACACTCAGCTCTTAACCCCAGTGTGCAGAAAGTGTCAAAACATATATTTCAGCAGAAATAAACGTTTCTGAAAGTTTTGTCACCCCCATGCAACTTATGGGGCAGTAACAGCACACTTTTCAAAACGTGTTGTTCAGCACGAAATAAACGCGTTTTTTCAGACCGCTGAATCCCTATGTAGCTGCAAGGCTCAGAAGAGCCCACACACTCAGCTCTTAACCCCAGTGTGCAGAAAGTGTCAAAACGTGTTTTTCAGCAGAAAAAAACATGTTTCTGCAAGTTTGGTCACCCCCATGCAACTTATGGGGCAGTAAAAGCACCCTTTTCAAAACGTGTTTTTCAGCCCGAAAAAAAAGCGTTTTTTCAGACCGCTGAATCCCTATGTAACTGCAAGGCTCAGAAGAGCCCACACACTCAGCTCTTAACCCCAGTGTGCAGAAAGTGTCAAAACGTGTTTTTCAGCAGAAATAAACATGTTTCTGCAAGTTTGGTCACCCCCATGCAACTTATGGGGCAGTAACAGCACCCTTTTCAAAACGTGTTTTTCAGCCCGAAATAAACGCGTTTTTTCAGACCGCTGAAGAGCCCACACACTCAGCTCTTAACCCCAGTGTGCAGAAAGTGTCAAAACGTGTTTTTCAGCAGAAATAAACATGTTTCTGCAAGTTTGGTCACCCCCATGCAACTTATGGGGCAGTAACAGCACTCTTTTCAAAACGTGTTTTTCAGCCCGAAATAAACGCGTTTTTTCAGACCGCTGAAGAGCCCACACACTCAGCTCTTAACCCCAGTGTGCAGAAAGTGTCAAAACGTGTTTTTCAGCAGAAATAAACATGTTTCTGCAAGTTTGGTCACCCCCATGCAACTTATGGGGCAGTAACAGCACTCTTTTCAAAACGTGTTTTTCAGCCCGAAATAAACGCGTTTTTTCAGACCGCTGAAGAGCCCACACACTCAGCTCTTAACCCCAGTGTGCAGAAAGTGTCAAAACGTGTTTTTCAGCAGAAAAAAACATGTTTCTGCAAGTTTGGTCACCCCCATGCAACTTATGGGGCAGTAACAGCACCATTTTCAAAACGTGTTTTTCAGCCCGAAATAAACGCGTTTTTTCAGACCGCTGAAGAGCCCACACACTCAGTTCTTAACCCCAGTGTGCAGAAAGTATCAAAACGTGTTTTTCAGAAGAAATAAACATGTTTCTGAAAGTTTGGTCACCCCCATGCAACTTATGGGGCAGTAACAGCACACTTTTCAAAACGTGTTTTTCAGCCCGAAATAAACGCGTTTTTTCAGACCGCTGTATCCCTATGTAACTGCAAGGCTCAGAAGAGCCCACACACTCAGCTCTTAACCCCAGTGTGCAGAAAGTGTCAAAACGTGTTTTTCAGCAGAAAAAAACATGTTTCTGCAAGTTTGGTCACCCCCATGCAACTTATGGGGCAGTAACAGCATTCTTTTCAAAACGTGTTTTTCAGTTCGAAATAAACGCGTATTTTCAGACCGCTGAATCCCAATGTAGCTGCAAGGCTCAGAAGAGACCACACACTCAGCTCTTAACCCCAGTGTGCAGAAAGTGTCAAAACGTGTTTTTCAGCAGAAATAAACATGTTTCTGCAAGTTTGGTCACCCCCATGCAACTTATGGGGCAGTAACAGCACCCTTTTCAAAACGTGTTTTTCAGCCCGAAATAAACGCGTTTTTTCAGACCGCTGAAGAGCCCACACACTCAGCTCTTAACCCCAGTGTGCAGAAAGTGTCAAAACGTGTTTTTCAGCAGAAAAAAACATGTTTCTGCAAGTTTGGTCACCCCCATGCAACTTATGGGGCAGTAACAGCACCATTTTCAAAACGTGTTTTTCAGCCCGAAATAAACGCGTTTTTTCAGACCGCTGAAGAGCCCACACACTCAGTTCTTAACCCCAGTGTGCAGAAAGTATCAAAACGTGTTTTTCAGAAGAAATAAACATGTTTCTGAAAGTTTGGTCACCCCCATGCAACTTATGGGGCAGTAACAGCACACTTTTCAAAACGTGTTTTTCAGCCCGAAATAAACGCGTTTTTTCAGACCGCTGTATCCCTATGTAACTGCAAGGCTCAGAAGAGCCCACACACTGAGCTCTTAACCCCAGTGTGCAGAAAGTGTCAAAACGTGTTTTTCAGCAGAAATAAACATGTTTCTGCAAGTTTGGTCACCCCCATGCAACTTATGGGGCAGTAACAGCACTCTTTTCAAAACTTGTTTTTCAGCTCGAAATAAACGCGTATTTTCAGACCGCTGAATCCCAATGTAGCTGCAAGGCTCAGAAGAGCCCACACACTCAGCTCTTAACCCCAGTGTGCAGAAAGTGTCAAAACGTGTTTTTCAGCAGAAATAAACATGTTTCTGCAAGTTTGGTCACACCCCATGCAACTTATGGGGCAGTAACAGCACCCTTTTCAAAACGTGTTTTTCAGCACGAAATAAACGCGTTTTTTCAGACCGCTGAATCCCTATGTAACTGCAAGGCTCAGAAGAGCCCACACACTCAGCTCTTAACCCCAGTGTGCAGAAAGTGTCAAAACGTGTTTTTCAGCAGAAATAAACATGTTTCTGCAAGTTTGGTCACCCCCATGCAACTTATGGGGCAGTAACAGCACCCTTTTCAAAACGTGTTTTTCAGCCCGAAATAAACGCGTTTTTTCAGACCGCTGAAGAGCCCACACACTCAGCTCTTAACCCCAGTGTGCAGAAAGTGTCAAAACGTGTTTTTCAGCAGAAAAAAAACATGTTTCTGCAAGTTTGGTCACCCTCATGCAACTTATGGGGCAGTAACAGCACTCTTTTCAAAACGTGTTTTTCAGCTCGAAATAAACGCGTATTTTCAGACCGCTGAATCCCAATGTAGCTGCAAGGCTCAGAAGAGCCCACACACTCAGCTCTTAACCCCAGTGTGCAGAAAGTGTCAAAACGTGTTTTTCAGCAGAAAAAAACATGTTTCTGCAAGTTTGGTCACCCCCATGCAACTTATGGGGCAGTAACAGCACCATTTTCAAAACGTGTTTTTCAGCCCGAAATAAACGCGTTTTTTCAGACCGCTGAAGAGCCCACACACTCAGCTCTTAACCCCAGTGTGCAGAAAGTATCAAAACGTGTTTTTCAGAAGAAATAAACATGTTTCTGAAAGTTTGGTCACCCCCATGCAACTTATGGGGCAGTAACAGCACACTTTTCAAAACGTGTTTTTCAGCCCGAAATAAACGCGTTTTTTCAGACCGCTGTATCCCTATGTAACTGCAAGGCTCAGAAGAGCCCACACACTCAGCTCTTAACCCCAGTGTGCAGAAAGTGTCAAAACGTGTTTTTCAGCAGAAATAAACATGTTTCTGCAAGTTTGGTCACCCCCATGCAACTTATGGGGCAGTAACAGCACCCTTTTCAAAACGTGTTTTTCAGCCCGAAATAAACGCGTTTTTTCAGACCGCTGAAGCCCTATGTAACTGCAAGGCTCAGAAGAGCCCACACACTCAGCTCTTAACCCCAGTGTGCAGAAAGTGTCAAAACATATATTTCAGCAGAAATAAACGTTTCTGAAAGTTTTGTCACCCCCATGCAACTTATGGGGCAGTAACAGCACACTTTTCAAAACGTGTTGTTCAGCACGAAATAAACGCGTTTTTTCAGACCGCTGAATCCCTATGTAGCTGCAAGGCTCAGAAGAGCCCACACACTCAGCTCTTAACCCCAGTGTGCAGAAAGTGTCAAAACGTGTTTTTCAGCAGAAAAAAACATGTTTCTGCAAGTTTGGTCACCCCCATGCAACTTATGGGGCAGTAAAAGCACCCTTTTCAAAACGTGTTTTTCAGCCCGAAAAAAAAGCGTTTTTTCAGACCGCTGAATCCCTATGTAACTGCAAGGCTCAGAAGAGCCCACACACTCAGCTCTTAACCCCAGTGTGCAGAAAGTGTCAAAACGTGTTTTTCAGCAGAAATAAACATGTTTCTGCAAGTTTGGTCACCCCCATGCAACTTATGGGGCAGTAACAGCACCCTTTTCAAAACGTGTTTTTCAGCCCGAAATAAACGCGTTTTTTCAGACCGCTGAAGAGCCCACACACTCAGCTCTTAACCCCAGTGTGCAGAAAGTGTCAAAACGTGTTTTTCAGCAGAAATAAACATGTTTCTGCAAGTTTGGTCACCCCCATGCAACTTATGGGGCAGTAACAGCACTCTTTTCAAAACGTGTTTTTCAGCCCGAAATAAACGCGTTTTTTCAGACCGCTGAAGAGCCCACACACTCAGCTCTTAACCCCAGTGTGCAGAAAGTGTCAAAACGTGTTTTTCAGCAGAAATAAACATGTTTCTGCAAGTTTGGTCACCCCCATGCAACTTATGGGGCAGTAACAGCACTCTTTTCAAAACGTGTTTTTCAGCCCGAAATAAACGCGTTTTTTCAGACCGCTGAAGAGCCCACACACTCAGCTCTTAACCCCAGTGTGCAGAAAGTGTCAAAACGTGTTTTTCAGCAGAAAAAAACATGTTTCTGCAAGTTTGGTCACCCCCATGCAACTTATGGGGCAGTAACAGCACCATTTTCAAAACGTGTTTTTCAGCCCGAAATAAACGCGTTTTTTCAGACCGCTGAAGAGCCCACACACTCAGTTCTTAACCCCAGTGTGCAGAAAGTATCAAAACGTGTTTTTCAGAAGAAATAAACATGTTTCTGAAAGTTTGGTCACCCCCATGCAACTTATGGGGCAGTAACAGCACACTTTTCAAAACGTGTTTTTCAGCCCGAAATAAACGCGTTTTTTCAGACCGCTGTATCCCTATGTAACTGCAAGGCTCAGAAGAGCCCACACACTGAGCTCTTAACCCCAGTGTGCAGAAAGTGTCAAAACGTGTTTTTCAGCAGAAATAAACATGTTTCTGCAAGTTTGGTCACCCCCATGCAACTTATGGGGCAGTAACAGCACTCTTTTCAAAACTTGTTTTTCAGCTCGAAATAAACGCGTATTTTCAGACCGCTGAATCCCAATGTAGCTGCAAGGCTCAGAAGAGCCCACACACTCAGCTCTTAACCCCAGTGTGCAGAAAGTGTCAAAACGTGTTTTTCAGCAGAAATAAACATGTTTCTGCAAGTTTGGTCACCCCCATGCAACTTATGGGGCAGTAACAGCACCCTTTTCAAAACGTGTTTTTCAGCCCGAAATAAACGCGTTTTTTCAGACCGCTGAAGAGCCCACACACTCAGCTCTTAACCCCAGTGTGCAGAAAGTGTCAAAACGTGTTTTTCAGCAGAAAAAAAACATGTTTCTGCAAGTTTGGTCACCCTCATGCAACTTATGGGGCAGTAACAGCACTCTTTTCAAAACGTGTTTTTCAGCTCGAAATAAACGCGTATTTTCAGACCGCTGAATCCCAATGTAGCTGCAAGGCTCAGAAGAGCCCACACACTCAGCTCTTAACCCCAGTGTGCAGAAAGTGTCAATACGTGTTTTTCAGCAGAAATAAACATGTTTCTGCAAGTTTGGTCACCCACATGCAACTTATGGGGCAGTAACAGCACCCTTTTCAAAACGTGTTTTTCAGCCCGAAATAAACGCGTTTTTTCAGACCGCTGAATCCCTATGTAACTGCAAGGCTCAGAAGAGCCCACACACTCAGCTCTTAACCCCAGTGTGCAGAAAGTGTCAAAACGTGTTTTTCAGCAGAAAAAAACATGTTTCTGCAAGTTTGGTCACCCCCATGCAACTTATGGGGCAGTAACAGCACTCTTTTCAAAACGTGTTTTTCAGCCCGAAATAAACGCGTTTTTTCAGACCGCTGAATCCCTATGTAACTGCAAGGCTCAGAAGAGCCCACACACTCAGCTCTTAACCCCAGTGTGCAGAAAGGTTCAAAACGTGTTTTTCAGCAGAAATAAACATGTTTCTGCAAGTTTGGTCACCCCCATGCAACTTATGGGGCAGTAACAGTACCCTTTTCAAAACGTGTTTTTCAGCTCGAAATAAACGCGTATTTTCAGACCGCTGAATCCCAATGTAGCTGCAAGGCTCAGAAGAGCCCACACACTCAGCTCTTAACCCCAGTGTGCAGAAAGTGTCAAAACGTGTTTTTCAGCAGAAATAAATATGTTTCTGCAAGTTTGGTTACCCCCATGCAACTTATGGGGCAGTAACAGCACCCTTTTCAAAACGTGTTTTTCAGCACGAAATAAACGCGTTTTTTCAAACTGCTGAATCCCTATGTAGCTGTAAGGCTCAGAGGAGCCCACACACTCAGCTCTTAACCCCAGTGTGCAAAAAGTGTCAAAACGTGTTTTTCAGCAGAAATAAACATGTTTCTGCAAGTTTGGTCACCCCCATGCAACTTATGGGGCAGTAACAGCACCCTTTTCAAAACGTGTTTTTCAGCCCGAAATAAACGCGTTTTTTCAGACCGCTGAATCCCTATGTAACTGCAAGGCTCAGAAGAGCCCACACACTCAGCTCTTAACCCCAGTGTGCAGAAAGTGTCAAAACGTGTTTTTCAGCAGAAATAAACATGTTTCTTCAAGTTTGGTCACCCCCATGCAACTTATGGGGCAGTAACAGCATCCTTTTCAAAACGTGTTTTTCAGCACGAAATAAACGCGTTTTTTCAGACCGCTGAATCCCTATGTAACTGCAAGGCTCAGAAGAGCCCACACACTCAGCTCTTAACCCCAGTGTGCAGAAAGTGTCAAAACGTGTTTTTCAGCAGAAATAAACATGTTTCTGCAAGTTTGGTCACCCCCATGCAACTTATGGGGCAGTAACAGCACTCTTTTCAAAACGTGTTTTTCAGCTCGAAATAAACGCGTTTTTTCAGACCGCTGAATACCTATGTAACTGCAAGGCTCTGAAGAGCCCACACACTCAGCTCTTAACCCCAGTGTGCAGAAAGTGTCAAAACGTGTTTTTCAGCAGAAAAAAACATGTTTCTGCAAGTTTTGTCACCCCCATGCAACTTATGGGGCAGTAACAGCACCCTTTTCAAAACGTGTTTTTCAGCCCGAAATAAACACGTTTTTTCAGACCGCTGAATCCCTATGTAACTGCAAGGCTCAGAAGAGCCCACACACTCAGCTCTTAACTCCAGTGTGCAGAAAGTGTCAAAACGTGTTTTTCAGCAGAAATAAACATGTTTCTGCAGGTTTGGTCACCCCCATGCAACTTATGGGGCAGCAACAGCACACTTCTCAAAACGTGTTTTTCAGCCCGAAATAAACGCGTTTTTTCAGACCGCTGAATCCCTATGTAACTGCAAGGCTCAGAAGAGCCCACACACTCAGCTCTTAACCCCAGTGTTCAGAAAGTGTCAAAACGTATTTTTCAGCAGAAATAAACATGTTTCTGCAAGTTTGGTCACCCCCATGCAACTTATGGGGCAGTACAGCACACTTTTCAAAACGTGTTGTTCAGCACGAAATAAACGCGTTTTTTCAGACCGCTGAATTCCCATGTAGCTGCAAGGCTCAGAAGAGACCACACACTCAGCTCTTAACCCCAGTGTGCAGAAAGTGTCAAAACGTGTTTTTCAGCAGAAATAAACATGTTTCTGCAAGTTTGGTCACCCACATGCAACTTATGGGGCAGTAAAAGCACCCTTTTCAAAACGTGTTTTTCAGCCCGAAATAAACGCGTTTTTTCAGACCGCTGAATCCCTATGTAACTGCAAGGCTCAGAAGAGCCCACACACTCAGCTCTTAACCCCAGTGTGCAGAAAGTGTCAAAACGTGTTTTTCAGCAGAAATAAACATGTTTCTGCAAGTTTGGTCACCCCCATGCAACTTATGGGGCAGTAACAGCACCCTTTTCAAAACGTGTTTTTCAGCCCGAAATAAACGCGTTTTTTCAGACCGCTGAAGAGCCCACACACTCAGCTCTTAACCCCAGTGTGCAGAAAGTGTCAAAACGTGTTTTTCAGCAGAAAAAAACATGTTTCTGCAAGTTTGGTCACCCCCATGCAACTTATGGGGCAGTAACAGCACTCTTTTCAAAACGTGTTTTTCAGCTCGAAATAAACGCATATTTTCAGACCGCTGAATCCCAATGTAGCTGCAAGGCTCAGAAGAGCCCACACACTCAGCTCTTAACCCCAGTGTGCAGAAAGTGTCAAAACGTGTTTTTCAGCAGAAATAAACATGTTTCTGCAAGTTTGGTCACCCCCATGCAACTTATGGGGCAGTAACAGCACTCTTTTCAAAACGTGTTTTTCAGCCCGAAATAAACGCGTTTTTTCAGACCGCTGAAGAGCCCACACACTCAGCTCTTAACCCCAGTGTGCAGAAAGTGTCAAAACGTGTTTTTCAGCAGAAAAAAACATGTTTCTGCAAGTTTGGTCACCCCCATGCAACTTATGGGGCAGTAACAGCACCATTTTCAAAACGTGTTTTTCAGCCCGAAATAAACGCGTTTTTTCAGACCGCTGAAGAGCCCACACACTCAGTTCTTAACCCCAGTGTGCAGAAAGTATCAAAACGTGTTTTTCAGAAGAAATAAACATGTTTCTGAAAGTTTTGTCACCCCCATGCAACTTATGGGGCAGTAACAGCACACTTTTCAAAACGTGTTTTTCAGCCCGAAATAAACGCGTTTTTTCAGACCGCTGTATCCCTATGTAACTGCAAGGCTCAGAAGAGCCCACACACTCAGCTCTTAACCCCAGTGTGCAGAAAGTGTCAAAACGTGTTTTTCAGCAGAAAAAAACATGTTTCTGCAAGTTTGGTCACCCCCATGCAACTTATGGGGCAGTAACAGCATTCTTTTCAAAACGTGTTTTTCAGCTCGAAATAAACGCGTATTTTCAGTCCGCTGAATCCCAATGTAGCTGCAAGGCTCAGAAGAGACCACACACTCAGCTCTTAACCCCAGTGTGCAGAAAGTGTCAAAACGTGTTTTTCAGCAGAAATAAACATGTTTCTGCAAGTTTGGTCACCCCCATGCAACTTATGGGGCAGTAACAGCACCCTTTTCAAAACGTGTTTTTCAGCACGAAATAAACGCGTTTTTTCAGACCGCTGAAGAGCCCACACACTCAGTTCTTAACCCCAGTGTGCAGAAAGTATCAAAACGTGTTTTTCAGAAGAAATAAACATGTTTCTGAAAGTTTTGTCACCCCCATGCAACTTATGGGGCAGTAACAGCACACTTTTCAAAACGTGTTTTTCAGCCCGAAATAAACGCGTTTTTTCAGACCGCTGTATCCCTATGTAACTGCAAGGCTCAGAAGAGCCCACACACTCAGCTCTTAACCCCAGTGTGCAGAAAGTGTCAAAACGTGTTTTTCAGCAGAAAAAAACATGTTTCTGCAAGTTTGGTCACCCCCATGCAACTTATGGGGCAGTAACAGCATTCTTTTCAAAACGTGTTTTTCAGTTTGAAATAAACGCGTATTTTCAGTCCGCTGAATCCCAATGTAGCTGCAAGGCTCAGAAGAGACCACACACTCAGCTCTTAACCCCAGTGTGCAGAAAGTGTCAAAACGTGTTTTTCAGCAGAAATAAACATGTTTCTGCAAGTTTGGTCACCCCCATGCAACTTATGGGGAAGTAACAGCACCCTTTTCAAAACGTGTTTTTCAGCCCGAAATAAACGCGTTTTTTCAGACCGCTGAATCCCTATGTAACTGCAAGGCTCAGAAGAGCCCACACACTCAGCTCTTAACCCCAGTGTGCAGAAAGTGTCAAAACGTGTTTTTCAGCAGAAAAAAACATGTTTCTGCAAGTTTGGTCACCCCCATGCAACTTATGGGGCAGTAACAGCACCCTTTTCAAAACGTGTTTTTCAGCCCGAAATAAACGCGTTTTTTCAGACCGCTGAATACCTATGTAACTGCAAGGCTCTGAAGAGCCCACACACTCAGCTCTTAACCCCAGTGTGCAGAAAGTGTCAAAACGTGTTTTTCAGCAGAAAAAAACATGTTTCTGCAAGTTTTGTCACCCCCATGCAACTTATGGGGCAGTAACAGCACCCTTTTCAAAACGTGTTTTTCAGCCCGAAATAAACGCGTTTTTTCAGACCGCTGAATCCCTATGTAACTGCAAGGCTCAGAAGAGCCCACACACTCAGCTCTTAACCCCAGTGTGCAGAAAGTGTCAAAACGTGTTTTTCAGCAGAAATAAACATGTTTCTTCAAGTTTGGTCACCCCCATGCAACTTATGGGGCAGTAACAGCATCCTTTTCAAAACGTGTTTTTCAGCACGAAATAAACGCGTTTTTTCAGACCGCTGAATCCCTATGTAACTGCAAGGCTCAGAAGAGCCCACACACTCAGCTCTTAACCCCAGTGTGCAGAAAGTGTCAAAACGTGTTTTTCAGCAGAAATAAACATGTTTCTGCAAGTTTGGTCACCCCCATGCAACTTATGGGGCAGTAACAGCACTCTTTTCAAAACGTGTTTTTCAGCTCGAAATAAACGCGTTTTTTCAGACCGCTGAATACCTATGTAACTGCAAGGCTCTGAAGAGCCCACACACTCAGCTCTTAACCCCAGTGTGCAGAAAGTGTCAAAACGTGTTTTTCAGCAGAAAAAAACATGTTTCTGCAAGTTTTGTCACCCCCATGCAACTTATGGGGCAGTAACAACACCCTTTTCAAAACGTGTTTTTCAGCCCGAAATAAACACGTTTTTTCAGACCGCTGAATCCCTATGTAACTGCAAGGCTCAGAAGAGCCCACACACTCAGCTCTTAACTCCAGTGTGCAGAAAGTGTCAAAACGTGTTTTTCAGCAGAAATAAACATGTTTCTGCAGGTTTGGTCACCCCCATGCAACTTATGGGGCAGCAACAGCACACTTCTCAAAACGTGTTTTTCAGCCCGAAATAAACGCGTTTTTTCAGACCGCTGAATCCCTATGTAACTGCAAGGCTCAGAAGAGCCCACACACTCAGCTCTTAACCCCAGTGTTCAGAAAGTGTGAAAACGTATTTTTCAGCAGAAATAAACATGTTTCTGCAAGTTTGGTCACCCCCATGCAACTTATGGGGCAGTACAGCACACTTTTCAAAACGTGTTGTTCAGCACGAAATAAACGCGTTTTTTCAGACCGCTGAATTCCCATGTAGCTGCAAGGCTCAGAAGAGACCACACACTCAGCTCTTAACCCCAGTGTGCAGAAAGTGTCAAAACGTGTTTTTCAGCAGAAATAAACATGTTTCTGCAAGTTTGGTCACCCACATGCAACTTATGGGGCAGTAAAAGCACCCTTTTCAAAACGTGTTTTTCAGCCCGAAATAAACGCGTTTTTTCAGACCGCTGAATCCCTATGTAACTGCAAGGCTCAGAAGAGCCCACACACTCAGCTCTTAACCCCAGTGTGCAGAAAGTGTCAAAACGTGTTTTTCAGCAGAAATAAACATGTTTCTGCAAGTTTGGTCACCCCCATGCAACTTATGGGGCAGTAACAGCACCCTTTTCAAAACGTGTTTTTCAGCCCGAAATAAACGCGTTTTTTCAGACCGCTGAAGAGCCCACACACTCAGCTCTTAACCCCAGTGTGCAGAAAGTGTCAAAACGTGTTTTTCAGCAGAAAAAAACATGTTTCTGCAAGTTTGGTCACCCCCATGCAACTTATGGGGCAGTAACAGCACTCTTTTCAAAACGTGTTTTTCAGCTCGAAATAAACGCATATTTTCAGACCGCTGAATCCCAATGTAGCTGCAAGGCTCAGAAGAGCCCACACACTCAGCTCTTAACCCCAGTGTGCAGAAAGTGTCAAAACATATATTTCAGCAGAAATAAACGTTTCTGAAAGTTTTGTCACCCCCATGCAACTTATGGGGCAGTAACAGCACACTTTTCAAAACGTGTTGTTCAGCACGAAATAAACGCGTTTTTTCAGACCGCTGAATCCCTATGTAGCTGCAAGGCTCAGAAGAGCCCACACACTCAGCTCTTAACCCCAGTGTGCAGAAAGTGTCAAAACGTGTTTTTCAGCATAAATAAACATGTTTCTTCAAGTTTGGTCACCCCCATGCAACTTATGGGGCAGTAACAGCATCCTTTTCAAAACGTGTTTTTCAGCACGAAATAAACGCGTTTTTTCAGACCGCTGAATCCCTATGTAACTGCAAGGCTCAGAAGAGCCCACACACTCAGCTCTTAACCCCAGTGTGCAGAAAGTGTCAAAACGTGTTTTTCAGCAGAAATAAACATGTTTCTGCAAGTTTGGTCACCCCCATGCAACTTATGGGGCAGTAACAGCACTCTTTTCAAAACGTGTTTTTCAGCTCGAAATAAACGCGTTTTTTCAGACCGCTGAATACCTATGTAACTGCAAGGCTCTGAAGAGCCCACACACTCAGCTCTTAACCCCAGTGTGCAGAAAGTGTCAAAACGTGTTTTTCAGCAGAAAAAAACATGTTTCTGCAAGTTTTGTCACCCCCATGCAACTTATGGGGCAGTAACAGCACCCTTTTCAAAACGTGTTTTTCAGCCCGAAATAAACACGTTTTTTCAGACCGCTGAATCCCTATGTAACTGCAAGGCTCAGAAGAGCCCACACACTCAGCTCTTAACTCCAGTGTGCAGAAAGTGTCAAAACGTGTTTTTCAGCAGAAATAAACATGTTTCTGCAGGTTTGGTCACCCCCATGCAACTTATGGGGCAGCAACAGCACACTTCTCAAAACGTGTTTTTCAGCCCGAAATAAACGCGTTTTTTCAGACCGCTGAATCCCTATGTAACTGCAAGGCTCAGAAGAGCCCACACACTCAGCTCTTAACCCCAGTGTTCAGAAAGTGTCAAAACGTATTTTTCAGCAGAAATAAACATGTTTCTGCAAGTTTGGTCACCCCCATGCAACTTATGGGGCAGTACAGCACACTTTTCAAAACGTGTTGTTCAGCACGAAATAAACGCGTTTTTTCAGACCGCTGAATTCCCATGTAGCTGCAAGGCTCAGAAGAGACCACACACTCAGCTCTTAACCCCAGTATGCAGAAAGTGTCAAAACGTGTTTTTCAGCAGAAATAAACATGTTTCTGCAAGTTTGGTCACCCACATGCAACTTATGGGGCAGTAACAGCACCCTTTTCAAAACGTGTTTTTCAGCCCGAAATAAACGCGTTTTTTCAGACCGCTGAATCCCTATGTAACTGCAAGGCTCAGAAGAGCCCACACACTCAGCTCTTAACCCCAGTGTGCAGAAAGGTTCAAAACGTGTTTTTCAGCAGAAATAAACATGTTTCTGCAAGTTTGGTCACCCCCATGCAACTTATGGGGCAGTAACAGTACCCTTTTCAAAACGTGTTTTTCAGCTCGAAATAAACGCGTATTTTCAGACCGCTGAATCCCAATGTAGCTGCAAGGCTCAGAAGAGCCCACACACTCAGCTCTTAACCCCAGTGTGCAGAAAGTGTCAAAACGTGTTTTTCAGCAGAAATAAATATGTTTCTGCAAGTTTGGTTACCCCCATGCAACTTATGGGGCAGTAACAGCACCCTTTTCAAAACGTGTTTTTCAGCACGAAATAAACGCGTTTTTTCAAACTGCTGAATCCCTATGTAGCTGTAAGGCTCAGAGGAGCCCACACACTCAGCTCTTAACCCCAGTGTGCAAAAAGTGTCAAAACGTGTTTTTCAGCAGAAATAAACATGTTTCTGCAAGTTTGGTCACCCCCATGCAACTTATGGGGCAGTAACAGCACCCTTTTCAAAACGTGTTTTTCAGCCCGAAATAAACGCGTTTTTTCAGACCGCTGAATCCCTATGTAACTGCAAGGCTCAGAAGAGCCCACACACTCAGCTCTTAACCCCAGTGTGCAGAAAGTGTCAAAACGTGTTTTTCAGCAGAAATAAACATGTTTCTTCAAGTTTGGTCACCCCCATGCAACTTATGGGGCAGTAACAGCATCCTTTTCAAAACGTGTTTTTCAGCACGAAATAAACGCGTTTTTTCAGACCGCTGAATCCCTATGTAACTGCAAGGCTCAGAAGAGCCCACACACTCAGCTCTTAACCCCAGTGTGCAGAAAGTGTCAAAACGTGTTTTTCAGCAGAAATAAACATGTTTCTGCAAGTTTGGTCACCCCCATGCAACTTATGGGGCAGTAACAGCACTCTTTTCAAAACGTGTTTTTCAGCTCGAAATAAACGCGTTTTTTCAGACCGCTGAATACCTATGTAACTGCAAGGCTCTGAAGAGCCCACACACTCAGCTCTTAACCCCAGTGTGCAGAAAGTGTCAAAACGTGTTTTTCAGCAGAAAAAAACATGTTTCTGCAAGTTTTGTCACCCCCATGCAACTTATGGGGCAGTAACAGCACCCTTTTCAAAACGTGTTTTTCAGCCCGAAATAAACACGTTTTTTCAGACCGCTGAATCCCTATGTAACTGCAAGGCTCAGAAGAGCCCACACACTCAGCTCTTAACTCCAGTGTGCAGAAAGTGTCAAAACGTGTTTTTCAGCAGAAATAAACATGTTTCTGCAGGTTTGGTCACCCCCATGCAACTTATGGGGCAGCAACAGCACACTTCTCAAAACGTGTTTTTCAGCCCGAAATAAACGCGTTTTTTCAGACCGCTGAATCCCTATGTAACTGCAAGGCTCAGAAGAGCCCACACACTCAGCTCTTAACCCCAGTGTTCAGAAAGTGTCAAAACGTATTTTTCAGCAGAAATAAACATGTTTCTGCAAGTTTGGTCACCCCCATGCAACTTATGGGGCAGTACAGCACACTTTTCAAAACGTGTTGTTCAGCACGAAATAAACGCGTTTTTTCAGACCGCTGAATTCCCATGTAGCTGCAAGGCTCAGAAGAGACCACACACTCAGCTCTTAACCCCAGTGTGCAGAAAGTGTCAAAACGTGTTTTTCAGCAGAAATAAACATGTTTCTGCAAGTTTGGTCACCCACATGCAACTTATGGGGCAGTAAAAGCACCCTTTTCAAAACGTGTTTTTCAGCCCGAAATAAACGCGTTTTTTCAGACCGCTGAATCCCTATGTAACTGCAAGGCTCAGAAGAGCCCACACACTCAGCTCTTAACCCCAGTGTGCAGAAAGTGTCAAAACGTGTTTTTCAGCAGAAATAAACATGTTTCTGCAAGTTTGGTCACCCCCATGCAACTTATGGGGCAGTAACAGCACCCTTTTCAAAACGTGTTTTTCAGCCCGAAATAAACGCGTTTTTTCAGACCGCTGAAGAGCCCACACACTCAGCTCTTAACCCCAGTGTGCAGAAAGTGTCAAAACGTGTTTTTCAGCAGAAAAAAACATGTTTCTGCAAGTTTGGTCACCCCCATGCAACTTATGGGGCAGTAACAGCACACTTTTCAAAACGTGTTTTTCAGCCCGAAATAAACGCGTTTTTTCAGACCGCTGTATCCCTATGTAACTGCAAGGCTCAGAAGAGCCCACACACTGAGCTCTTAACCCCAGTGTGCAGAAAGTGTCAAAACGTGTTTTTCAGCAGAAATAAACATGTTTCTGCAAGTTTGGTCACCCCCATGCAACTTATGGGGCAGTAACAGCACTCTTTTCAAAACTTGTTTTTCAGCTCGAAATAAACTCGTATTTTCAGACCGCTGAATCCCAATGTAGCTGCAAGGCTCAGAAGAGCCCACACACTCAGCTCTTAACCCCAGTGTGCAGAAAGTGTCAAAACGTGTTTTTCAGCAGAAATAAACATGTTTCTGCAAGTTTGGTCACACCCCATGCAACTTATGGGGCAGTAACAGCACCCTTTTCAAAACGTGTTTTTCAGCACGAAATAAACGCGTTTTTTCAGACCGCTGAATCCCTATGTAACTGCAAGGCTCAGAAGAGCCCACACACTCAGCTCTTAACCCCAGTGTGCAGAAAGTGTCAAAACGTGTTTTTCAGCAGAAATAAACATGTTTCTGCAAGTTTGGTCACCCCCATGCAACTTATGGGGCAGTAACAGCACCCTTTTCAAAACGTGTTTTTCAGCCCGAAATAAACGCGTTTTTTCAGACCGCTGAAGAGCCCACACACTCAGCTCTTAACCCCAGTGTGCAGAAAGTGTCAAAACGTGTTTTTCAGCAGAAAAAAAACATGTTTCTGCAAGTTTGGTCACCCTCATGCAACTTATGGGGCAGTAACAGCACTCTTTTCAAAACGTGTTTTTCAGCTCGAAATAAACGCGTATTTTCAGACCGCTGAATCCCAATGTAGCTGCAAGGCTCAGAAGAGCCCACACACTCAGCTCTTAACCCCAGTGTGCAGAAAGTGTCAAAACGTGTTTTTCAGCAGAAAAAAACATGTTTCTGCAAGTTTGGTCACCCCCATGCAACTTATGGGGCAGTAACAGCACCATTTTCAAAACGTGTTTTTCAGCCCGAAATAAACGCGTTTTTTCAGACCGCTGAAGAGCCCACACACTCAGCTCTTAACCCCAGTGTGCAGAAAGTATCAAAACGTGTTTTTCAGAAGAAATAAACATGTTTCTGAAAGTTTGGTCACCCCCATGCAACTTATGGGGCAGTAACAGCACACTTTTCAAAACGTGTTTTTCAGCCCGAAATAAACGCGTTTTTTCAGACCGCTGTATCCCTATGTAACTGCAAGGCTCAGAAGAGCCCACACACTCAGCTCTTAACCCCAGTGTGCAGAAAGTGTCAAAACGTGTTTTTCAGCAGAAATAAACATGTTTCTGCAAGTTTGGTCACCCCCATGCAACTTATGGGGCAGTAACAGCACCCTTTTCAAAACGTGTTTTTCAGCCCGAAATAAACGCGTTTTTTCAGACCGCTGAAGCCCTATGTAACTGCAAGGCTCAGAAGAGCCCACACACTCAGCTCTTAACCCCAGTGTGCAGAAAGTGTCAAAACATATATTTCAGCAGAAATAAACGTTTCTGAAAGTTTTGTCACCCCCATGCAACTTATGGGGCAGTAACAGCACACTTTTCAAAACGTGTTGTTCAGCACGAAATAAACGCGTTTTTTCAGACCGCTGAATCCCTATGTAGCTGC
The DNA here is from genome assembly GCF_059453375.1 of Lepisosteus platostomus. NCBI lineage: Eukaryota > Metazoa > Chordata > Actinopteri > Semionotiformes > Lepisosteidae > Lepisosteus > Lepisosteus platostomus. The sequence goes on from NC_142612.1 coordinate 35,508,370, forward strand.
AAGGCTCAGAAGAGCCCACACACTCAGCTCTTAACCCCAGTGTGCAGAAAGTGTCAAAACGTGTTTTTCAGCAGAAAAAAACATGTTTCTGCAAGTTTGGTCACCCCCATGCAACTTATGGGGCAGTAAAAGCACCCTTTTCAAAACGTGTTTTTCAGCCCGAAAAAAAAGCGTTTTTTCAGACCGCTGAATCCCTATGTAACTGCAAGGCTCAGAAGAGCCCACACACTCAGCTCTTAACCCCAGTGTGCAGAAAGTGTCAAAACGTGTTTTTCAGCAGAAATAAACATGTTTCTGCAAGTTTGGTCACCCCCATGCAACTTATGGGGCAGTAACAGCACCCTTTTCAAAACGTGTTTTTCAGCCCGAAATAAACGCGTTTTTTCAGACCGCTGAAGAGCCCACACACTCAGCTCTTAACCCCAGTGTGCAGAAAGTGTCAAAACGTGTTTTTCAGCAGAAATAAACATGTTTCTGCAAGTTTGGTCACCCCCATGCAACTTATGGGGCAGTAACAGCACTCTTTTCAAAACGTGTTTTTCAGCCCGAAATAAACGCGTTTTTTCAGACCGCTGAAGAGCCCACACACTCAGCTCTTAACCCCAGTGTGCAGAAAGTGTCAAAACGTGTTTTTCAGCAGAAATAAACATGTTTCTGCAAGTTTGGTCACCCCCATGCAACTTATGGGGCAGTAACAGCACTCTTTTCAAAACGTGTTTTTCAGCCCGAAATAAACGCGTTTTTTCAGACCGCTGAAGAGCCCACACACTCAGCTCTTAACCCCAGTGTGCAGAAAGTGTCAAAACGTGTTTTTCAGCAGAAAAAAACATGTTTCTGCAAGTTTGGTCACCCCCATGCAACTTATGGGGCAGTAACAGCACCATTTTCAAAACGTGTTTTTCAGCCCGAAATAAACGCGTTTTTTCAGACCGCTGAAGAGCCCACACACTCAGTTCTTAACCCCAGTGTGCAGAAAGTATCAAAACGTGTTTTTCAGAAGAAATAAACATGTTTCTGAAAGTTTGGTCACCCCCATGCAACTTATGGGGCAGTAACAGCACACTTTTCAAAACGTGTTTTTCAGCCCGAAATAAACGCGTTTTTTCAGACCGCTGTATCCCTATGTAACTGCAAGGCTCAGAAGAGCCCACACACTGAGCTCTTAACCCCAGTGTGCAGAAAGTGTCAAAACGTGTTTTTCAGCAGAAATAAACATGTTTCTGCAAGTTTGGTCACCCCCATGCAACTTATGGGGCAGTAACAGCACTCTTTTCAAAACTTGTTTTTCAGCTCGAAATAAACGCGTATTTTCAGACCGCTGAATCCCAATGTAGCTGCAAGGCTCAGAAGAGCCCACACACTCAGCTCTTAACCCCAGTGTGCAGAAAGTGTCAAAACGTGTTTTTCAGCAGAAATAAACATGTTTCTGCAAGTTTGGTCACCCCCATGCAACTTATGGGGCAGTAACAGCACCCTTTTCAAAACGTGTTTTTCAGCCCGAAATAAACGCGTTTTTTCAGACCGCTGAAGAGCCCACACACTCAGCTCTTAACCCCAGTGTGCAGAAAGTGTCAAAACGTGTTTTTCAGCAGAAAAAAAACATGTTTCTGCAAGTTTGGTCACCCTCATGCAACTTATGGGGCAGTAACAGCACTCTTTTCAAAACGTGTTTTTCAGCTCGAAATAAACGCGTATTTTCAGACCGCTGAATCCCAATGTAGCTGCAAGGCTCAGAAGAGCCCACACACTCAGCTCTTAACCCCAGTGTGCAGAAAGTGTCAATACGTGTTTTTCAGCAGAAATAAACATGTTTCTGCAAGTTTGGTCACCCACATGCAACTTATGGGGCAGTAACAGCACCCTTTTCAAAACGTGTTTTTCAGCCCGAAATAAACGCGTTTTTTCAGACCGCTGAATCCCTATGTAACTGCAAGGCTCAGAAGAGCCCACACACTCAGCTCTTAACCCCAGTGTGCAGAAAGTGTCAAAACGTGTTTTTCAGCAGAAAAAAACATGTTTCTGCAAGTTTGGTCACCCCCATGCAACTTATGGGGCAGTAACAGCACTCTTTTCAAAACGTGTTTTTCAGCCCGAAATAAACGCGTTTTTTCAGACCGCTGAATCCCTATGTAACTGCAAGGCTCAGAAGAGCCCACACACTCAGCTCTTAACCCCAGTGTGCAGAAAGGTTCAAAACGTGTTTTTCAGCAGAAATAAACATGTTTCTGCAAGTTTGGTCACCCCCATGCAACTTATGGGGCAGTAACAGTACCCTTTTCAAAACGTGTTTTTCAGCTCGAAATAAACGCGTATTTTCAGACCGCTGAATCCCAATGTAGCTGCAAGGCTCAGAAGAGCCCACACACTCAGCTCTTAACCCCAGTGTGCAGAAAGTGTCAAAACGTGTTTTTCAGCAGAAATAAATATGTTTCTGCAAGTTTGGTTACCCCCATGCAACTTATGGGGCAGTAACAGCACCCTTTTCAAAACGTGTTTTTCAGCACGAAATAAACGCGTTTTTTCAAACTGCTGAATCCCTATGTAGCTGTAAGGCTCAGAGGAGCCCACACACTCAGCTCTTAACCCCAGTGTGCAAAAAGTGTCAAAACGTGTTTTTCAGCAGAAATAAACATGTTTCTGCAAGTTTGGTCACCCCCATGCAACTTATGGGGCAGTAACAGCACCCTTTTCAAAACGTGTTTTTCAGCCCGAAATAAACGCGTTTTTTCAGACCGCTGAATCCCTATGTAACTGCAAGGCTCAGAAGAGCCCACACACTCAGCTCTTAACCCCAGTGTGCAGAAAGTGTCAAAACGTGTTTTTCAGCAGAAATAAACATGTTTCTTCAAGTTTGGTCACCCCCATGCAACTTATGGGGCAGTAACAGCATCCTTTTCAAAACGTGTTTTTCAGCACGAAATAAACGCGTTTTTTCAGACCGCTGAATCCCTATGTAACTGCAAGGCTCAGAAGAGCCCACACACTCAGCTCTTAACCCCAGTGTGCAGAAAGTGTCAAAACGTGTTTTTCAGCAGAAATAAACATGTTTCTGCAAGTTTGGTCACCCCCATGCAACTTATGGGGCAGTAACAGCACTCTTTTCAAAACGTGTTTTTCAGCTCGAAATAAACGCGTTTTTTCAGACCGCTGAATACCTATGTAACTGCAAGGCTCTGAAGAGCCCACACACTCAGCTCTTAACCCCAGTGTGCAGAAAGTGTCAAAACGTGTTTTTCAGCAGAAAAAAACATGTTTCTGCAAGTTTTGTCACCCCCATGCAACTTATGGGGCAGTAACAGCACCCTTTTCAAAACGTGTTTTTCAGCCCGAAATAAACACGTTTTTTCAGACCGCTGAATCCCTATGTAACTGCAAGGCTCAGAAGAGCCCACACACTCAGCTCTTAACTCCAGTGTGCAGAAAGTGTCAAAACGTGTTTTTCAGCAGAAATAAACATGTTTCTGCAGGTTTGGTCACCCCCATGCAACTTATGGGGCAGCAACAGCACACTTCTCAAAACGTGTTTTTCAGCCCGAAATAAACGCGTTTTTTCAGACCGCTGAATCCCTATGTAACTGCAAGGCTCAGAAGAGCCCACACACTCAGCTCTTAACCCCAGTGTTCAGAAAGTGTCAAAACGTATTTTTCAGCAGAAATAAACATGTTTCTGCAAGTTTGGTCACCCCCATGCAACTTATGGGGCAGTACAGCACACTTTTCAAAACGTGTTGTTCAGCACGAAATAAACGCGTTTTTTCAGACCGCTGAATTCCCATGTAGCTGCAAGGCTCAGAAGAGACCACACACTCAGCTCTTAACCCCAGTGTGCAGAAAGTGTCAAAACGTGTTTTTCAGCAGAAATAAACATGTTTCTGCAAGTTTGGTCACCCACATGCAACTTATGGGGCAGTAAAAGCACCCTTTTCAAAACGTGTTTTTCAGCCCGAAATAAACGCGTTTTTTCAGACCGCTGAATCCCTATGTAACTGCAAGGCTCAGAAGAGCCCACACACTCAGCTCTTAACCCCAGTGTGCAGAAAGTGTCAAAACGTGTTTTTCAGCAGAAATAAACATGTTTCTGCAAGTTTGGTCACCCCCATGCAACTTATGGGGCAGTAACAGCACCCTTTTCAAAACGTGTTTTTCAGCCCGAAATAAACGCGTTTTTTCAGACCGCTGAAGAGCCCACACACTCAGCTCTTAACCCCAGTGTGCAGAAAGTGTCAAAACGTGTTTTTCAGCAGAAAAAAACATGTTTCTGCAAGTTTGGTCACCCCCATGCAACTTATGGGGCAGTAACAGCACTCTTTTCAAAACGTGTTTTTCAGCTCGAAATAAACGCATATTTTCAGACCGCTGAATCCCAATGTAGCTGCAAGGCTCAGAAGAGCCCACACACTCAGCTCTTAACCCCAGTGTGCAGAAAGTGTCAAAACGTGTTTTTCAGCAGAAATAAACATGTTTCTGCAAGTTTGGTCACCCCCATGCAACTTATGGGGCAGTAACAGCACTCTTTTCAAAACGTGTTTTTCAGCCCGAAATAAACGCGTTTTTTCAGACCGCTGAAGAGCCCACACACTCAGCTCTTAACCCCAGTGTGCAGAAAGTGTCAAAACGTGTTTTTCAGCAGAAAAAAACATGTTTCTGCAAGTTTGGTCACCCCCATGCAACTTATGGGGCAGTAACAGCACCATTTTCAAAACGTGTTTTTCAGCCCGAAATAAACGCGTTTTTTCAGACCGCTGAAGAGCCCACACACTCAGTTCTTAACCCCAGTGTGCAGAAAGTATCAAAACGTGTTTTTCAGAAGAAATAAACATGTTTCTGAAAGTTTTGTCACCCCCATGCAACTTATGGGGCAGTAACAGCACACTTTTCAAAACGTGTTTTTCAGCCCGAAATAAACGCGTTTTTTCAGACCGCTGTATCCCTATGTAACTGCAAGGCTCAGAAGAGCCCACACACTCAGCTCTTAACCCCAGTGTGCAGAAAGTGTCAAAACGTGTTTTTCAGCAGAAAAAAACATGTTTCTGCAAGTTTGGTCACCCCCATGCAACTTATGGGGCAGTAACAGCATTCTTTTCAAAACGTGTTTTTCAGCTCGAAATAAACGCGTATTTTCAGTCCGCTGAATCCCAATGTAGCTGCAAGGCTCAGAAGAGACCACACACTCAGCTCTTAACCCCAGTGTGCAGAAAGTGTCAAAACGTGTTTTTCAGCAGAAATAAACATGTTTCTGCAAGTTTGGTCACCCCCATGCAACTTATGGGGCAGTAACAGCACCCTTTTCAAAACGTGTTTTTCAGCACGAAATAAACGCGTTTTTTCAGACCGCTGAAGAGCCCACACACTCAGTTCTTAACCCCAGTGTGCAGAAAGTATCAAAACGTGTTTTTCAGAAGAAATAAACATGTTTCTGAAAGTTTTGTCACCCCCATGCAACTTATGGGGCAGTAACAGCACACTTTTCAAAACGTGTTTTTCAGCCCGAAATAAACGCGTTTTTTCAGACCGCTGTATCCCTATGTAACTGCAAGGCTCAGAAGAGCCCACACACTCAGCTCTTAACCCCAGTGTGCAGAAAGTGTCAAAACGTGTTTTTCAGCAGAAAAAAACATGTTTCTGCAAGTTTGGTCACCCCCATGCAACTTATGGGGCAGTAACAGCATTCTTTTCAAAACGTGTTTTTCAGTTTGAAATAAACGCGTATTTTCAGTCCGCTGAATCCCAATGTAGCTGCAAGGCTCAGAAGAGACCACACACTCAGCTCTTAACCCCAGTGTGCAGAAAGTGTCAAAACGTGTTTTTCAGCAGAAATAAACATGTTTCTGCAAGTTTGGTCACCCCCATGCAACTTATGGGGAAGTAACAGCACCCTTTTCAAAACGTGTTTTTCAGCCCGAAATAAACGCGTTTTTTCAGACCGCTGAATCCCTATGTAACTGCAAGGCTCAGAAGAGCCCACACACTCAGCTCTTAACCCCAGTGTGCAGAAAGTGTCAAAACGTGTTTTTCAGCAGAAAAAAACATGTTTCTGCAAGTTTGGTCACCCCCATGCAACTTATGGGGCAGTAACAGCACCCTTTTCAAAACGTGTTTTTCAGCCCGAAATAAACGCGTTTTTTCAGACCGCTGAATACCTATGTAACTGCAAGGCTCTGAAGAGCCCACACACTCAGCTCTTAACCCCAGTGTGCAGAAAGTGTCAAAACGTGTTTTTCAGCAGAAAAAAACATGTTTCTGCAAGTTTTGTCACCCCCATGCAACTTATGGGGCAGTAACAGCACCCTTTTCAAAACGTGTTTTTCAGCCCGAAATAAACGCGTTTTTTCAGACCGCTGAATCCCTATGTAACTGCAAGGCTCAGAAGAGCCCACACACTCAGCTCTTAACCCCAGTGTGCAGAAAGTGTCAAAACGTGTTTTTCAGCAGAAATAAACATGTTTCTTCAAGTTTGGTCACCCCCATGCAACTTATGGGGCAGTAACAGCATCCTTTTCAAAACGTGTTTTTCAGCACGAAATAAACGCGTTTTTTCAGACCGCTGAATCCCTATGTAACTGCAAGGCTCAGAAGAGCCCACACACTCAGCTCTTAACCCCAGTGTGCAGAAAGTGTCAAAACGTGTTTTTCAGCAGAAATAAACATGTTTCTGCAAGTTTGGTCACCCCCATGCAACTTATGGGGCAGTAACAGCACTCTTTTCAAAACGTGTTTTTCAGCTCGAAATAAACGCGTTTTTTCAGACCGCTGAATACCTATGTAACTGCAAGGCTCTGAAGAGCCCACACACTCAGCTCTTAACCCCAGTGTGCAGAAAGTGTCAAAACGTGTTTTTCAGCAGAACAAAACATGTTTCTGCAAGTTTTGTCACCCCCATGCAACTTATGGGGCAGTAACAACACCCTTTTCAAAACGTGTTTTTCAGCCCGAAATAAACACGTTTTTTCAGACCGCTGAATCCCTATGTAACTGCAAGGCTCAGAAGAGCCCACACACTCAGCTCTTAACTCCAGTGTGCAGAAAGTGTCAAAACGTGTTTTTCAGCAGAAATAAACATGTTTCTGCAGGTTTGGTCACCCCCATGCAACTTATGGGGCAGCAACAGCACACTTCTCAAAACGTGTTTTTCAGCCCGAAATAAACGCGTTTTTTCAGACCGCTGAATCCCTATGTAACTGCAAGGCTCAGAAGAGCCCACACACTCAGCTCTTAACCCCAGTGTTCAGAAAGTGTGAAAACGTATTTTTCAGCAGAAATAAACATGTTTCTGCAAGTTTGGTCACCCCCATGCAACTTATGGGGCAGTACAGCACACTTTTCAAAACGTGTTGTTCAGCACGAAATAAACGCGTTTTTTCAGACCGCTGAATTCCCATGTAGCTGCAAGGCTCAGAAGAGACCACACACTCAGCTCTTAACCCCAGTGTGCAGAAAGTGTCAAAACGTGTTTTTCAGCAGAAATAAACATGTTTCTGCAAGTTTGGTCACCCACATGCAACTTATGGGGCAGTAAAAGCACCCTTTTCAAAACGTGTTTTTCAGCCCGAAATAAACGCGTTTTTTCAGACCGCTGAATCCCTATGTAACTGCAAGGCTCAGAAGAGCCCACACACTCAGCTCTTAACCCCAGTGTGCAGAAAGTGTCAAAACGTGTTTTTCAGCAGAAATAAACATGTTTCTGCAAGTTTGGTCACCCCCATGCAACTTATGGGGCAGTAACAGCACCCTTTTCAAAACGTGTTTTTCAGCCCGAAATAAACGCGTTTTTTCAGACCGCTGAAGAGCCCACACACTCAGCTCTTAACCCCAGTGTGCAGAAAGTGTCAAAACGTGTTTTTCAGCAGAAAAAAACATGTTTCTGCAAGTTTGGTCACCCCCATGCAACTTATGGGGCAGTAACAGCACTCTTTTCAAAACGTGTTTTTCAGCTCGAAGTAAACGCATATTTTCAGACCGCTGAATCCCAATGTAGCTGCAAGGCTCAGAAGAGCCCACACACTCAGCTCTTAACCCCAGTGTGCAGAAAGTGTCAAAACATATATTTCAGCAGAAATAAACGTTTCTGAAAGTTTTGTCACCCCCATGCAACTTATGGGGCAGTAACAGCACACTTTTCAAAACGTGTTGTTCAGCACGAAATAAACGCGTTTTTTCAGACCGCTGAATCCCTATGTAGCTGCAAGGCTCAGAAGAGCCCACACACTCAGCTCTTAACCCCAGTGTGCAGAAAGTGTCAAAACGTGTTTTTCAGCATAAATAAACATGTTTCTTCAAGTTTGGTCACCCCCATGCAACTTATGGGGCAGTAACAGCATCCTTTTCAAAACGTGTTTTTCAGCACGAAATAAACGCGTTTTTTCAGACCGCTGAATCCCTATGTAACTGCAAGGCTCAGAAGAGCCCACACACTCAGCTCTTAACCCCAGTGTGCAGAAAGTGTCAAAACGTGTTTTTCAGCAGAAATAAACATGTTTCTGCAAGTTTGGTCACCCCCATGCAACTTATGGGGCAGTAACAGCACTCTTTTCAAAACGTGTTTTTCAGCTCGAAATAAACGCGTTTTTTCAGACCGCTGAATACCTATGTAACTGCAAGGCTCTGAAGAGCCCACACACTCAGCTCTTAACCCCAGTGTGCAGAAAGTGTCAAAACGTGTTTTTCAGCAGAAAAAAACATGTTTCTGCAAGTTTTGTCACCCCCATGCAACTTATGGGGCAGTAACAGCACCCTTTTCAAAACGTGTTTTTCAGCCCGAAATAAACACGTTTTTTCAGACCGCTGAATCCCTATGTAACTGCAAGGCTCAGAAGAGCCCACACACTCAGCTCTTAACTCCAGTGTGCAGAAAGTGTCAAAACGTGTTTTTCAGCAGAAATAAACATGTTTCTGCAGGTTTGGTCACCCCCATGCAACTTATGGGGCAGCAACAGCACACTTCTCAAAACGTGTTTTTCAGCCCGAAATAAACGCGTTTTTTCAGACCGCTGAATCCCTATGTAACTGCAAGGCTCAGAAGAGCCCACACACTCAGCTCTTAACCCCAGTGTTCAGAAAGTGTCAAAACGTATTTTTCAGCAGAAATAAACATGTTTCTGCAAGTTTGGTCACCCCCATGCAACTTATGGGGCAGTACAGCACACTTTTCAAAACGTGTTGTTCAGCACGAAATAAACGCGTTTTTTCAGACCGCTGAATTCCCATGTAGCTGCAAGGCTCAGAAGAGACCACACACTCAGCTCTTAACCCCAGTATGCAGAAAGTGTCAAAACGTGTTTTTCAGCAGAAATAAACATGTTTCTGCAAGTTTGGTCACCCACATGCAACTTATGGGGCAGTAACAGCACCCTTTTCAAAACGTGTTTTTCAGCCCGAAATAAACGCGTTTTTTCAGACCGCTGAATCCCTATGTAACTGCAAGGCTCAGAAGAGCCCACACACTCAGCTCTTAACCCCAGTGTGCAGAAAGGTTCAAAACGTGTTTTTCAGCAGAAATAAACATGTTTCTGCAAGTTTGGTCACCCCCATGCAACTTATGGGGCAGTAACAGTACCCTTTTCAAAACGTGTTTTTCAGCTCGAAATAAACGCGTATTTTCAGACCGCTGAATCCCAATGTAGCTGCAAGGCTCAGAAGAGCCCACACACTCAGCTCTTAACCCCAGTGTGCAGAAAGTGTCAAAACGTGTTTTTCAGCAGAAATAAATATGTTTCTGCAAGTTTGGTTACCCCCATGCAACTTATGGGGCAGTAACAGCACCCTTTTCAAAACGTGTTTTTCAGCACGAAATAAACGCGTTTTTTCAAACTGCTGAATCCCTATGTAGCTGTAAGGCTCAGAGGAGCCCACACACTCAGCTCTTAACCCCAGTGTGCAAAAAGTGTCAAAACGTGTTTTTCAGCAGAAATAAACATGTTTCTGCAAGTTTGGTCACCCCCATGCAACTTATGGGGCAGTAACAGCACCCTTTTCAAAACGTGTTTTTCAGCCCGAAATAAACGCGTTTTTTCAGACCGCTGAATCCCTATGTAACTGCAAGGCTCAGAAGAGCCCACACACTCAGCTCTTAACCCCAGTGTGCAGAAAGTGTCAAAACGTGTTTTTCAGCAGAAATAAACATGTTTCTTCAAGTTTGGTCACCCCCATGCAACTTATGGGGCAGTAACAGCATCCTTTTCAAAACGTGTTTTTCAGCACGAAATAAACGCGTTTTTTCAGACCGCTGAATCCCTATGTAACTGCAAGGCTCAGAAGAGCCCACACACTCAGCTCTTAACCCCAGTGTGCAGAAAGTGTCAAAACGTGTTTTTCAGCAGAAATAAACATGTTTCTGCAAGTTTGGTCACCCCCATGCAACTTATGGGGCAGTAACAGCACTCTTTTCAAAACGTGTTTTTCAGCTCGAAATAAACGCGTTTTTTCAGACCGCTGAATACCTATGTAACTGCAAGGCTCTGAAGAGCCCACACACTCAGCTCTTAACCCCAGTGTGCAGAAAGTGTCAAAACGTGTTTTTCAGCAGAAAAAAACATGTTTCTGCAAGTTTTGTCACCCCCATGCAACTTATGGGGCAGTAACAGCACCCTTTTCAAAACGTGTTTTTCAGCCCGAAATAAACACGTTTTTTCAGACCGCTGAATCCCTATGTAACTGCAAGGCTCAGAAGAGCCCACACACTCAGCTCTTAACTCCAGTGTGCAGAAAGTGTCAAAACGTGTTTTTCAGCAGAAATAAACATGTTTCTGCAGGTTTGGTCACCCCCATGCAACTTATGGGGCAGCAACAGCACACTTCTCAAAACGTGTTTTTCAGCCCGAAATAAACGCGTTTTTTCAGACCGCTGAATCCCTATGTAACTGCAAGGCTCAGAAGAGCCCACACACTCAGCTCTTAACCCCAGTGTTCAGAAAGTGTCAAAACGTATTTTTCAGCAGAAATAAACATGTTTCTGCAAGTTTGGTCACCCCCATGCAACTTATGGGGCAGTACAGCACACTTTTCAAAACGTGTTGTTCAGCACGAAATAAACGCGTTTTTTCAGACCGCTGAATTCCCATGTAGCTGCAAGGCTCAGAAGAGACCACACACTCAGCTCTTAACCCCAGTGTGCAGAAAGTGTCAAAACGTGTTTTTCAGCAGAAATAAACATGTTTCTGCAAGTTTGGTCACCCACATGCAACTTATGGGGCAGTAAAAGCACCCTTTTCAAAACGTGTTTTTCAGCCCGAAATAAACGCGTTTTTTCAGACCGCTGAATCCCTATGTAACTGCAAGGCTCAGAAGAGCCCACACACTCAGCTCTTAACCCCAGTGTGCAGAAAGTGTCAAAACGTGTTTTTCAGCAGAAATAAACATGTTTCTGCAAGTTTGGTCACCCCCATGCAACTTATGGGGCAGTAACAGCACCCTTTTCAAAACGTGTTTTTCAGCCCGAAATAAACGCGTTTTTTCAGACCGCTGAAGAGCCCACACACTCAGCTCTTAACCCCAGTGTGCAGAAAGTGTCAAAACGTGTTTTTCAGCAGAAAAAAACATGTTTCTGCAAGTTTGGTCACCCCCATGCAACTTATGGGGCAGTAACAGCACTCTTTTCAAAACGTGTTTTTCAGCTCGAAATAAACGCATATTTTCAGACCGCTGAATCCCAATGTAGCTGCAAGGCTCAGAAGAGCCCACACACTCAGCTCTTAACCCCAGTGTGCAGAAAGTGTCAAAACATGTTTTTCAGCAGAAATAAACATGTTTCTGCAAGTTTGGTCACCCCCATGCAACTTATGGGGCAGTAACAGCACTCTTTTCAAAACGTGTTTTTCAGCCCGAAATAAACGCGTTTTTTCAGACCGCTGAAGAGCCCACACACTCAGCTCTTAACCCCAGTGTGCAGAAAGTGTCAAAACGTGTTTTTCAGCAGAAATAAACATGTTTCTGCAAGTTTGGTCACCCCCATGCAACTTATGGGGCAGTAACAGCACTCTTTTCAAAACGTGTTTTTCAGCCCGAAATAAACGCGTTTTTTCAGACCGCTGAAGAGCCCACACACTCAGCTCTTAACCCCAGTGTGCAGAAAGTGTCAAAACGTGTTTTTCAGCAGAAAAAAACATGTTTCTGCAAGTTTGGTCACCCCCATGCAACTTATGGGGCAGTAACAGCACCATTTTCAAAACGTGTTTTTCAGCCCGAAATAAACGCGTTTTTTCAGACCGCTGAAGAGCCCACACACTCAGTTCTTAACCCCAGTGTGCAGAAAGTATCAAAACGTGTTTTTCAGAAGAAATAAACATGTTTCTGAAAGTTTTGTCACCCCCATGCAACTTATGGGGCAGTAACAGCACACTTTTCAAAACGTGTTTTTCAGCCCGAAATAAACGCGTTTTTTCAGACCGCTGTATCCCTATGTAACTGCAAGGCTCAGAAGAGCCCACACACTCAGCTCTTAACCCCAGTGTGCAGAAAGTGTCAAAACGTGTTTTTCAGCAGAAAAAAACATGTTTCTGCAAGTTTGGTCACCCCCATGCAACTTATGGGGCAGTAACAGCATTCTTTTCAAAATGTGTTTTTCAGCTCGAAATAAACGCGTATTTTCAGACCGCTGAATCCCAATGTAGCTGCAAGGCTCAGAAGAGACCACACACTCAGCTCTTAACCCCAGTGTGCAGAAAGTGTCAAAACGTGTTTTTCAGCAGAAATAAACATGTTTCTGCAAGTTTGGTCACCCCCATGCAACTTATGGGGCAGTAACAGCACCCTTTTCAAAACGTGTTTTTCAGCCCGAAATAAACGCGTTTTTTCAGACCGCTGAATCCCTATGTAACTGCAAGGCTCAGAAGAGCCCACACACTCAGCTCTTAACCCCAGTGTGCAGAAAGTGTCAAAACGTGTTTTTCAGCAGAAAAAAACATGTTTCTGCAAGTTTGGTCACCCCCATGCAACTTATGGGGCAGTAACAGCACCCTTTTCAAAACGTGTTTTTCAGCCCGAAATAAACGCGTTTTTTCAGACCGCTGAATACCTATGTAACTGCAAGGCTCTGAAGAGCCCACACACTCAGCTCTTAACCCCAGTGTGCAGAAAGTGTCAAAACGTGTTTTTCAGCAGAAAAAAACATGTTTCTGCAAGTTTTGTCACCCCCATGCAACTTATGGGGCAGTAACAGCACCCTTTTCAAAACGTGTTTTTCAGCCCGAAATAAACGCGTTTTTTCAGTCCGCTGAATCCCTATGTAACTGCAAGGCTCAGAAGAGCCCACACACTCAGCTCTTAACTCCAGTGTGCAGAAAGTGTCAAAACGTGTTTTTCAGCAGAAATAAACATGTTTCTGCAGGTTTGGTCACCCCCATGCAACTTATGGGGCAGCAACAGCACACTTCTCAAAACGTGTTTTTCAGCCCGAAATAAACGCGTTTTTTCAGACCGCTGAATCCCTATGTAACTGCAAGGCTCAGAAGAGCCCACACACTCAGCTCTTAACCCCAGTGTTCAGAAAGTGTCAAAACGTATTTTTCAGCAGAAATAAACATGTTTCTGCAAGTTTGGTCACCCCCATGCAACTTATGGGGCAGTACAGCACACTTTTCAAAACGTGTTGTTCAGCACGAAATAAACGCGTTTTTTCAGACCGCTGAATTCCCATGTAGCTGCAAGGCTCAGAAGAGACCACACACTCAGCTCTTAACCCCAGTGTGCAGAAAGTGTCAAAACGTGTTTTTCAGCAGAAATAAACATGTTTCTGCAAGTTTGGTCACCCACATGCAACTTATGGGGCAGTAAAAGCACCCTTTTCAAAACGTGTTTTTCAGCCCGAAATAAACGCGTTTTTTCAGTCCGCTGAATCCCTATGTAACTGCAAGGCTCAGAAGAGCCCACACACTCAGCTCTTAACCCCAGTGTGCAGAAAGTGTCAAAACGTGTTTTTCAGCAGAAATAAACATGTTTCTTCAAGTTTGGTCACCCCCATGCAACTTATGGGGCAGTAACAGCATCCTTTTCAAAACGTGTTTTTCAGCACGAAATAAACGCGTTTTTTCAGACCGCTGAATCCCTATGTAACTGCAAGGCTCAGAAGAGCCCACACACTCAGCTCTTAACCCCAGTGTGCAGAAAGTGTCAAAACGTGTTTTTCAGCAGAAATAAACATGTTTCTGCAAGTTTGGTCACCCCCATGCAACTTATGGGGCAGTAACAGCACTCTTTTCAAAACGTGTTTTTCAGCTCGAAATAAACGCGTTTTTTCAGACCGCTGAATACCTATGTAACTGCAAGGCTCTGAAGAGCCCACACACTCAGCTCTTAACCCCAGTGTGCAGAAAGTGTCAAAACGTGTTTTTCAGCAGAAAAAAACATGTTTCTGCAAGTTTTGTCACCCCCATGCAACTTATGGGGCAGTAACAACACCCTTTTCAAAACGTGTTTTTCAGCCCGAAATAAACACGTTTTTTCAGACCGCTGAATCCCTATGTAACTGCAAGGCTCAGAAGAGCCCACACACTCAGCTCTTAACTCCAGTGTGCAGAAAGTGTCAAAACGTGTTTTTCAGCAGAAATAAACATGTTTCTGCAGGTTTGGTCACCCCCATGCAACTTATGGGGCAGCAACAGCACACTTCTCAAAACGTGTTTTTCAGCCCGAAATAAACGCGTTTTTTCAGACCGCTGAATCCCTATGTAACTGCAAGGCTCAGAAGAGCCCACACACTCAGCTCTTAACCCCAGTGTTCAGAAAGTGTGAAAACGTATTTTTCAGCAGAAATAAACATGTTTCTGCAAGTTTGGTCACCCCCATGCAACTTATGGGGCAGTACAGCACACTTTTCAAAACGTGTTGTTCAGCACGAAATAAACGCGTTTTTTCAGACCGCTGAATTCCCATGTAGCTGCAAGGCTCAGAAGAGACCACACACTCAGCTCTTAACCCCAGTGTGCAGAAAGTGTCAAAACGTGTTTTTCAGCAGAAATAAACATGTTTCTGCAAGTTTGGTCACCCACATGCAACTTATGGGGCAGTAAAAGCACCCTTTTCAAAACGTGTTTTTCAGCCCGAAATAAACGCGTTTTTTCAGACCGCTGAATCCCTATGTAACTGCAAGGCTCAGAAGAGCCCACACACTCAGCTCTTAACCCCAGTGTGCAGAAAGTGTCAAAACGTGTTTTTCAGCAGAAATAAACATGTTTCTGCAAGTTTGGTCACCCCCATGCAACTTATGGGGCAGTAACAGCACCCTTTTCAAAACGTGTTTTTCAGCCCGAAATAAACGCGTTTTTTCAGACCGCTGAAGAGCCCACACACTCAGCTCTTAACCCCAGTGTGCAGAAAGTGTCAAAACGTGTTTTTCAGCAGAAAAAAACATGTTTCTGCAAGTTTGGTCACCCCCATGCAACTTATGGGGCAGTAACAGCACTCTTTTCAAAACGTGTTTTTCAGCTCGAAATAAACGCATATTTTCAGACCGCTGAATCCCAATGTAGCTGCAAGGCTCAGAAGAGCCCACACACTCAGCTCTTAACCCCAGTGTGCAGAAAGTGTCAAAACATATATTTCAGCAGAAATAAACGTTTCTGAAAGTTTTGTCACCCCCATGCAACT
Source organism: Lepisosteus platostomus (assembly GCF_059453375.1). Taxonomy (NCBI): domain Eukaryota; kingdom Metazoa; phylum Chordata; class Actinopteri; order Semionotiformes; family Lepisosteidae; genus Lepisosteus; species Lepisosteus platostomus. Next base: position 35,523,949 of record NC_142612.1, read on the forward strand.
TATGGGGCAGTAACAGCACACTTTTCAAAACGTGTTGTTCAGCACGAAATAAACGCGTTTTTTCAGACCGCTGAATCCCTATGTAGCTGCAAGGCTCAGAAGAGCCCACACACTCAGCTCTTAACCCCAGTGTGCAGAAAGTGTCAAAACGTGTTTTTCAGCAGAAATAAACATGTTTCTTCAAGTTTGGTCACCCCCATGCAACTTATGGGGCAGTAACAGCATCCTTTTCAAAACGTGTTTTTCAGCACGAAATAAACGCGTTTTTTCAGACCGCTGAATCCCTATGTAACTGCAAGGCTCAGAAGAGCCCACACACTCAGCTCTTAACCCCAGTGTGCAGAAAGTGTCAAAACGTGTTTTTCAGCAGAAATAAACATGTTTCTGCAAGTTTGGTCACCCCCATGCAACTTATGGGGCAGTAACAGCACTCTTTTCAAAACGTGTTTTTCAGCTCGAAATAAACGCGTTTTTTCAGACCGCTGAATACCTATGTAACTGCAAGGCTCTGAAGAGCCCACACACTCAGCTCTTAACCCCAGTGTGCAGAAAGTGTCAAAACGTGTTTTTCAGCAGAAAAAAACATGTTTCTGCAAGTTTTGTCACCCCCATGCAACTTATGGGGCAGTAACAGCACCCTTTTCAAAACGTGTTTTTCAGCCCGAAATAAACACGTTTTTTCAGACCGCTGAATCCCTATGTAACTGCAAGGCTCAGAAGAGCCCACACACTCAGCTCTTAACTCCAGTGTGCAGAAAGTGTCAAAACGTGTTTTTCAGCAGAAATAAACATGTTTCTGCAGGTTTGGTCACCCCCATGCAACTTATGGGGCAGCAACAGCACACTTCTCAAAACGTGTTTTTCAGCCCGAAATAAACGCGTTTTTTCAGACCGCTGAATCCCTATGTAACTGCAAGGCTCAGAAGAGCCCACACACTCAGCTCTTAACCCCAGTGTTCAGAAAGTGTCAAAACGTATTTTTCAGCAGAAATAAACATGTTTCTGCAAGTTTGGTCACCCCCATGCAACTTATGGGGCAGTACAGCACACTTTTCAAAACGTGTTGTTCAGCACGAAATAAACGCGTTTTTTCAGACCGCTGAATTCCCATGTAGCTGCAAGGCTCAGAAGAGACCACACACTCAGCTCTTAACCCCAGTGTGCAGAAAGTGTCAAAACGTGTTTTTCAGCAGAAATAAACATGTTTCTGCAAGTTTGGTCACCCACATGCAACTTATGGGGCAGTAACAGCACCCTTTTCAAAACGTGTTTTTCAGCCCGAAATAAACGCGTTTTTTCAGACCGCTGAATCCCTATGTAACTGCAAGGCTCAGAAGAGCCCACACACTCAGCTCTTAACCCCAGTGTGCAGAAAGGTTCAAAACGTGTTTTTCAGCAGAAATAAACATGTTTCTGCAAGTTTGGTCACCCCCATGCAACTTATGGGGCAGTAACAGTACCCTTTTCAAAACGTGTTTTTCAGCTCGAAATAAACGCGTATTTTCAGACCGCTGAATCCCAATGTAGCTGCAAGGCTCAGAAGAGCCCACACACTCAGCTCTTAACCCCAGTGTGCAGAAAGTGTCAAAACGTGTTTTTCAGCAGAAATAAATATGTTTCTGCAAGTTTGGTTACCCCCATGCAACTTATGGGGCAGTAACAGCACCCTTTTCAAAACGTGTTTTTCAGCACGAAATAAACGCGTTTTTTCAAACTGCTGAATCCCTATGTAGCTGTAAGGCTCAGAGGAGCCCACACACTCAGCTCTTAACCCCAGTGTGCAAAAAGTGTCAAAACGTGTTTTTCAGCAGAAATAAACATGTTTCTGCAAGTTTGGTCACCCCCATGCAACTTATGGGGCAGTAACAGCACCCTTTTCAAAACGTGTTTTTCAGCCCGAAATAAACGCGTTTTTTCAGACCGCTGAATCCCTATGTAACTGCAAGGCTCAGAAGAGCCCACACACTCAGCTCTTAACCCCAGTGTGCAGAAAGTGTCAAAACGTGTTTTTCAGCAGAAATAAACATGTTTCTTCAAGTTTGGTCACCCCCATGCAACTTATGGGGCAGTAACAGCATCCTTTTCAAAACGTGTTTTTCAGCACGAAATAAACGCGTTTTTTCAGACCGCTGAATCCCTATGTAACTGCAAGGCTCAGAAGAGCCCACACACTCAGCTCTTAACCCCAGTGTGCAGAAAGTGTCAAAACGTGTTTTTCAGCAGAAATAAACATGTTTCTGCAAGTTTGGTCACCCCCATGCAACTTATGGGGCAGTAACAGCACTCTTTTCAAAACGTGTTTTTCAGCTCGAAATAAACGCGTTTTTTCAGACCGCTGAATACCTATGTAACTGCAAGGCTCTGAAGAGCCCACACACTCAGCTCTTAACCCCAGTGTGCAGAAAGTGTCAAAACGTGTTTTTCAGCAGAAAAAAACATGTTTCTGCAAGTTTTGTCACCCCCATGCAACTTATGGGGCAGTAACAGCACCCTTTTCAAAACGTGTTTTTCAGCCCGAAATAAACACGTTTTTTCAGACCGCTGAATCCCTATGTAACTGCAAGGCTCAGAAGAGCCCACACACTCAGCTCTTAACTCCAGTGTGCAGAAAGTGTCAAAACGTGTTTTTCAGCAGAAATAAACATGTTTCTGCAGGTTTGGTCACCCCCATGCAACTTATGGGGCAGCAACAGCACACTTCTCAAAACGTGTTTTTCAGCCCGAAATAAACGCGTTTTTTCAGACCGCTGAATCCCTATGTAACTGCAAGGCTCAGAAGAGCCCACACACTCAGCTCTTAACCCCAGTGTTCAGAAAGTGTCAAAACGTATTTTTCAGCAGAAATAAACATGTTTCTGCAAGTTTGGTCACCCCCATGCAACTTATGGGGCAGTACAGCACACTTTTCAAAACGTGTTGTTCAGCACGAAATAAACGCGTTTTTTCAGACCGCTGAATTCCCATGTAGCTGCAAGGCTCAGAAGAGACCACACACTCAGCTCTTAACCCCAGTGTGCAGAAAGTGTCAAAACGTGTTTTTCAGCAGAAATAAACATGTTTCTGCAAGTTTGGTCACCCACATGCAACTTATGGGGCAGTAACAGCACTCTTTTCAAAACGTGTTTTTCAGCTCGAAATAAACGCATATTTTCAGACCGCTGAATCCCAATGTAGCTGCAAGGCTCAGAAGAGCCCACACACTCAGCTCTTAACCCCAGTGTGCAGAAAGTGTCAAAACATGTTTTTCAGCAGAAATAAACATGTTTCTGCAAGTTTGGTCACCCCCATGCAACTTATGGGGCAGTAACAGCACTCTTTTCAAAACGTGTTTTTCAGCCCGAAATAAACGCGTTTTTTCAGACCGCTGAAGAGCCCACACACTCAGCTCTTAACCCCAGTGTGCAGAAAGTGTCAAAACGTGTTTTTCAGCAGAAATAAACATGTTTCTGCAAGTTTGGTCACCCCCATGCAACTTATGGGGCAGTAACAGCACTCTTTTCAAAACGTGTTTTTCAGCCCGAAATAAACGCGTTTTTTCAGACCGCTGAAGAGCCCACACACTCAGCTCTTAACCCCAGTTTGCAGAAAGTGTCAAAACGTGTTTTTCAGCAGAAAAAAACATGTTTCTGCAAGTTTGGTCACCCCCATGCAACTTATGGGGCAGTAACAGCACCATTTTCAAAACGTGTTTTTCAGCCCGAAATAAACGCGTTTTTTCAGACCGCTGAAGAGCCCACACACTCAGTTCTTAACCCCAGTGTGCAGAAAGTATCAAAACGTGTTTTTCAGAAGAAATAAACATGTTTCTGAAAGTTTTGTCACCCCCATGCAACTTATGGGGCAGTAACAGCACACTTTTCAAAACGTGTTTTTCAGCCCGAAATAAACGCGTTTTTTCAGACCGCTGTATCCCTATGTAACTGCAAGGCTCAGAAGAGCCCACACACTCAGCTCTTAACCCCAGTGTGCAGAAAGTGTCAAAACGTGTTTTTCAGCAGAAAAAAACATGTTTCTGCAACTTTGGTCACCCCCATGCAACTTATGGGGCAGTAACAGCATTCTTTTCAAAATGTGTTTTTCAGCTCGAAATAAACGCGTATTTTCAGACCGCTGAATCCCAATGTAGCTGCAAGGCTCAGAAGAGACCACACACTCAGCTCTTAACCCCAGTGTGCAGAAAGTGTCAAAACGTGTTTTTCAGCAGAAATAAACATGTTTCTGCAAGTTTGGTCACCCCCATGCAACTTATGGGGCAGTAACAGCACCCTTTTCAAAACGTGTTTTTCAGCCCGAAATAAACGCGTTTTTTCAGACCGCTGAATCCCTATGTAACTGCAAGGCTCAGAAGAGCCCACACACTCAGCTCTTAACCCCAGTGTGCAGAAAGTGTCAAAACGTGTTTTTCAGCAGAAAAAAACATGTTTCTGCAAGTTTGGTCACCCCCATGCAACTTATGGGGCAGTAACAGCACCCTTTTCAAAACGTGTTTTTCAGCCCGAAATAAACGCGTTTTTTCAGACCGCTGAATACCTATGTAACTGCAAGGCTCAGAAGAGCCCACACACTCAGCTCTTAACCCCAGTGTGCAGAAAGTGTCAAAACATATATTTCAGCAGAAATAAACGTTTCTGAAAGTTTTGTCACCCCCATGCAACTTATGGGGCAGTAACAGCACACTTTTCAAAACGTGTTGTTCAGCACGAAATAAACGCGTTTTTTCAGACCGCTGAATCCCTATGTAGCTGCAAGGCTCAGAAGAGCCCACACACTCAGCTCTTAACCCCAGTGTGCAGAAAGTGTCAAAACGTGTTTTTCAGCAGAAAAAAACATGTTTCTGCAAGTTTTGTCACCCCCATGCAACTTATGGGGCAGTAACAGCACCCTTTTCAAAACGTGTTTTTCAGCCCGAAATAAACGCGTTTTTTCAGACCGCTGAATCCCTATGTAACTGCAAGGCTCAGAAGAGCCCACACACTCAGCTCTTAACTCCAGTGTGCAGAAAGTGTCAAAACGTGTTTTTCAGCAGAAATAAACATGTTTCTGCAGGTTTGGTCACCCCCATGCAACTTATGGGGCAGCAACAGCACACTTCTCAAAACGTGTTTTTCAGCCCGAAATAAACGCGTTTTTTCAGACCGCTGAATCCCTATGTAACTGCAAGGCTCAGAAGAGCCCACACACTCAGCTCTTAACCCCAGTGTTCAGAAAGTGTCAAAACGTATTTTTCAGCAGAAATAAACATGTTTCTGCAAGTTTGGTCACCCCCATGCAACTTATGGGGCAGTACAGCACACTTTTCAAAACGTGTTGTTCAGCACGAAATAAACGCGTTTTTTCAGACCGCTGAATTCCCATGTAGCTGCAAGGCTCAGAAGAGACCACACACTCAGCTCTTAACCCCAGTGTGCAGAAAGTGTCAAAACGTGTTTTTCAGCAGAAATAAACATGTTTCTGCAAGTTTGGTCACCCACATGCAACTTATGGGGCAGTAAAAGCACCCTTTTCAAAACGTGTTTTTCAGCCCGAAATAAACGCGTTTTTTCAGTCCGCTGAATCCCTATGTAACTGCAAGGCTCAGAAGAGCCCACACACTCAGCTCTTAACCCCAGTGTGCAGAAAGTGTCAAAACGTGTTTTTCAGCAGAAATAAACATGTTTCTGCAAGTTTGGTCACCCCCATGCAACTTATGGGGCAGTAACAGCACCCTTTTCAAAACGTGTTTTTCAGCCCGAAATAAACGCGTTTTTTCAGACCGCTGAAGAGCCCACACACTCAGCTCTTAACCCCAGTGTGCAGAAAGTGTCAAAACGTGTTTTTCAGCAGAAAAAAACATGTTTCTGCAAGTTTGGTCACCCCCATGCAACTTATGGGGCAGTAACAGCACTCTTTTCAAAACGTGTTTTTCAGCTCGAAATAAACGCATATTTTCAGACCGCTGAATCCCAATGTAGCTGCAAGGCTCAGAAGAGCCCACACACTCAGCTCTTAACCCCAGTGTGCAGAAAGTGTCAAAACATATATTTCAGCAGAAATAAACGTTTCTGAAAGTTTTGTCACCCCCATGCAACTTATGGGGCAGTAACAGCACACTTTTCAAAACGTGTTGTTCAGCACGAAATAAACGCGTTTTTTCAGACCGCTGAATCCCTATGTAGCTGCAAGGCTCAGAAGAGCCCACACACTCAGCTCTTAACCCCAGTGTGCAGAAAGTGTCAAAACGTGTTTTTCAGCAGAAATAAACATGTTTCTTCAAGTTTGGTCACCCCCATGCAACTTATGGGGCAGTAACAGCATCCTTTTCAAAACGTGTTTTTCAGCACGAAATAAACGCGTTTTTTCAGACCGCTGAATCCCTATGTAACTGCAAGGCTCAGAAGAGCCCACACACTCAGCTCTTAACCCCAGTGTGCAGAAAGTGTCAAAACGTGTTTTTCAGCAGAAATAAACATGTTTCTGCAAGTTTGGTCACCCCCATGCAACTTATGGGGCAGTAACAGCACTCTTTTCAAAACGTGTTTTTCAGCTCGAAATAAACGCGTTTTTTCAGACCGCTGAATACCTATGTAACTGCAAGGCTCTGAAGAGCCCACACACTCAGCTCTTAACCCCAGTGTGCAGAAAGTGTCAAAACGTGTTTTTCAGCAGAAAAAAACATGTTTCTGCAAGTTTTGTCACCCCCATGCAACTTATGGGGCAGTAACAGCACCCTTTTCAAAACGTGTTTTTCAGCCCGAAATAAACGCGTTTTTTCAGACCGCTGAATCCCTATGTAACTGCAAGGCTCAGAAGAGCCCACACACTCAGCTCTTAACCCCAGTGTGCAGAAAGTGTCAAAACGTGTTTTTCAGCAGAAATAAACATGTTTCTGCAAGTTTGGTCACCCCCATGCAACTTATGGGGCAGTAACAGCACTCTTTTCAAAACGTGTTTTTCAGCTCGAAATAAACGCGTTTTTTCAGACCGCTGAATACCTATGTAACTGCAAGGCTCTGAAGAGCCCACACACTCAGCTCTTAACCCCAGTGTGCAGAAAGTGTCAAAACGTGTTTTTCAGCAGAAAAAAACATGTTTCTGCAAGTTTTGTCACCCCCATGCAACTTATGGGGCAGTAACAGCACCCTTTTCAAAACGTGTTTTTCAGCCCGAAATAAACACGTTTTTTCAGACCGCTGAATCCCTATGTAACTGCAAGGCTCAGAAGAGCCCACACACTCAGCTCTTAACTCCAGTGTGCAGAAAGTGTCAAAACGTGTTTTTCAGCAGAAATAAACATGTTTCTGCAGGTTTGGTCACCCCCATGCAACTTATGGGGCAGCAACAGCACACTTCTCAAAACGTGTTTTTCAGCCCGAAATAAACGCGTTTTTTCAGACCGCTGAATCCCTATGTAACTGCAAGGCTCAGAAGAGCCCACACACTCAGCTCTTAACCCCAGTGTTCAGAAAGTGTCAAAACGTATTTTTCAGCAGAAATAAACATGTTTCTGCAAGTTTGGTCACCCCCATGCAACTTATGGGGCAGTACAGCACACTTTTCAAAACGTGTTGTTCAGCACGAAATAAACGCGTTTTTTCAGACCGCTGAATTCCCATGTAGCTGCAAGGCTCAGAAGAGACCACACACTCAGCTCTTAACCCCAGTGTGCAGAAAGTGTCAAAACGTGTTTTTCAGCAGAAATAAACATGTTTCTGCAAGTTTGGTCACCCACATGCAACTTATGGGGCAGTAACAGCACCCTTTTCAAAACGTGTTTTTCAGCCCGAAATAAACGCGTTTTTTCAGACCGCTGAATCCCTATGTAACTGCAAGGCTCAGAAGAGCCCACACACTCAGCTCTTAACCCCAGTGTGCAGAAAGGTTCAAAACGTGTTTTTCAGCAGAAATAAACATGTTTCTGCAAGTTTGGTCACCCCCATGCAACTTATGGGGCAGTAACAGTACCCTTTTCAAAACGTGTTTTTCAGCTCGAAATAAACGCGTATTTTCAGACCGCTGAATCCCAATGTAGCTGCAAGGCTCAGAAGAGCCCACACACTCAGCTCTTAACCCCAGTGTGCAGAAAGTGTCAAAACGTGTTTTTCAGCAGAAATAAATATGTTTCTGCAAGTTTGGTTACCCCCATGCAACTTATGGGGCAGTAACAGCACCCTTTTCAAAACGTGTTTTTCAGCACGAAATAAACGCGTTTTTTCAAACTGCTGAATCCCTATGTAGCTGTAAGGCTCAGAGGAGCCCACACACTCAGCTCTTAACCCCAGTGTGCAAAAAGTGTCAAAACGTGTTTTTCAGCAGAAATAAACATGTTTCTGCAAGTTTGGTCACCCCCATGCAACTTATGGGGCAGTAACAGCACCCTTTTCAAAACGTGTTTTTCAGCCCGAAATAAACGCGTTTTTTCAGACCGCTGAATCCCTATGTAACTGCAAGGCTCAGAAGAGCCCACACACTCAGCTCTTAACCCCAGTGTGCAGAAAGTGTCAAAACGTGTTTTTCAGCAGAAATAAACATGTTTCTTCAAGTTTGGTCACCCCCATGCAACTTATGGGGCAGTAACAGCATCCTTTTCAAAACGTGTTTTTCAGCACGAAATAAACGCGTTTTTTCAGACCGCTGAATCCCTATGTAACTGCAAGGCTCAGAAGAGTCCACACACTCAGCTCTTAACCCCAGTGTGCAGAAAGTGTCAAAACGTGTTTTTCAGCAGAAATAAACATGTTTCTGCAAGTTTGGTCACCCCCATGCAACTTATGGGGCAGTAACAGCACTCTTTTCAAAACGTGTTTTTCAGCTCGAAATAAACGCGTTTTTTCAGACCGCTGAATACCTATGTAACTGCAAGGCTCTGAAGAGCCCACACACTCAGCTCTTAACCCCAGTGTGCAGAAAGTGTCAAAACGTGTTTTTCAGCAGAAAAAAACATGTTTCTGCAAGTTTTGTCACCCCCATGCAACTTATGGGGCAGTAACAGCACCCTTTTCAAAACGTGTTTTTCAGCCCGAAATAAACACGTTTTTTCAGACCGCTGAATCCCTATGTAACTGCAAGGCTCAGAAGAGCCCACACACTCAGCTCTTAACTCCAGTGTGCAGAAAGTGTCAAAACGTGTTTTTCAGCAGAAATAAACATGTTTCTGCAGGTTTGGTCACCCCCATGCAACTTATGGGGCAGCAACAGCACACTTCTCAAAACGTGTTTTTCAGCCCGAAATAAACGCGTTTTTTCAGACCGCTGAATCCCTATGTAACTGCAAGGCTCAGAAGAGCCCACACACTCAGCTCTTAACCCCAGTGTTCAGAAAGTGTCAAAACGTATTTTTCAGCAGAAATAAACATGTTTCTGCAAGTTTGGTCACCCCCATGCAACTTATGGGGCAGTACAGCACACTTTTCAAAACGTGTTGTTCAGCACGAAATAAACGCGTTTTTTCAGACCGCTGAATTCCCATGTAGCTGCAAGGCTCAGAAGAGACCACACACTCAGCTCTTAACCCCAGTGTGCAGAAAGTGTCAAAACGTGTTTTTCAGCAGAAATAAACATGTTTCTGCAAGTTTGGTCACCCACATGCAACTTATGGGGCAGTAACAGCACTCTTTTCAAAACGTGTTTTTCAGCTCGAAATAAACGCATATTTTCAGACCGCTGAATCCCAATGTAGCTGCAAGGCTCAGAAGAGCCCACACACTCAGCTCTTAACCCCAGTGTGCAGAAAGTGTCAAAACATGTTTTTCAGCAGAAATAAACATGTTTCTGCAAGTTTGGTCACCCCCATGCAACTTATGGGGCAGTAACAGCACTCTTTTCAAAACGTGTTTTTCAGCCCGAAATAAACGCGTTTTTTCAGACCGCTGAAGAGCCCACACACTCAGCTCTTAACCCCAGTGTGCAGAAAGTGTCAAAACGTGTTTTTCAGCAGAAATAAACATGTTTCTGCAAGTTTGGTCACCCCCATGCAACTTATGGGGCAGTAACAGCACTCTTTTCAAAACGTGTTTTTCAGCCCGAAATAAACGCGTTTTTTCAGACCGCTGAAGAGCCCACACACTCAGTTCTTAACCCCAGTGTGCAGAAAGTGTCAAAACGTGTTTTTCAGCAGAAAAAAACATGTTTCTGCAAGTTTGGTCACCCCCATGCAACTTATGGGGCAGTAACAGCATTCTTTTCAAAATGTGTTTTTCAGCTCGAAATAAACGCGTATTTTCAGACCGCTGAATCCCAATGTAGCTGCAAGGCTCAGAAGAGACCACACACTCAGCTCTTAACCCCAGTGTGCAGAAAGTGTCAAAACGTGTTTTTCAGCAGAAATAAACATGTTTCTGCAAGTTTGGTCACCCCCATGCAACTTATGGGGCAGTAACAGCACCCTTTTCAAAACGTGTTTTTCAGCCCGAAATAAACGCGTTTTTTCAGACCGCTGAATCCCTATGTAACTGCAAGGCTCAGAAGAGCCCACACACTCAGCTCTTAACCCCAGTGTGCAGAAAGTGTCAAAACGTGTTTTTCAGCAGAAAAAAACATGTTTCTGCAAGTTTGGTCACCCCCATGCAACTTATGGGGCAGTAACAGCACCCTTTTCAAAACGTGTTTTTCAGCCCGAAATAAACGCGTTTTTTCAGACCGCTGAATACCTATGTAACTGCAAGGCTCTGAAGAGCCCACACACTCAGCTCTTAACCCCAGTGTGCAGAAAGTGTCAAAACGTGTTTTTCAGCAGAAAAAAACATGTTTCTGCAAGTTTTGTCACCCCCATGCAACTTATGGGGCAGTAACAGCACCCTTTTCAAAACGTGTTTTTCAGCCCGAAATAAACGCGTTTTTTCAGACCGCTGAATCCCTATGTAACTGCAAGGCTCAGAAGAGCCCACACACTCAGCTCTTAACTCCAGTGTGCAGAAAGTGTCAAAACGTGTTTTTCAGCAGAAATAAACATGTTTCTGCAGGTTTGGTCACCCCCATGCAACTTATGGGGCAGCAACAGCACACTTCTCAAAACGTGTTTTTCAGCCCGAAATAAACGCGTTTTTTCAGACCGCTGAATCCCTATGTAACTGCAAGGCTCAGAAGAGCCCACACACTCAGCTCTTAACCCCAGTGTTCAGAAAGTGTCAAAACGTATTTTTCAGCAGAAATAAACATGTTTCTGCAAGTTTGGTCACCCCCATGCAACTTATGGGGCAGTACAGCACACTTTTCAAAACGTGTTGTTCAGCACGAAATAAACGCGTTTTTTCAGACCGCTGAATTCCCATGTAGCTGCAAGGCTCAGAAGAGACCACACACTCAGCTCTTAACCCCAGTGTGCAGAAAGTGTCAAAACGTGTTTTTCAGCAGAAATAAACATGTTTCTGCAAGTTTGGTCACCCACATGCAACTTATGGGGCAGTAAAAGCACCCTTTTCAAAACGTGTTTTTCAGCCCGAAATAAACGCGTTTTTTCAGTCCGCTGAATCCCTATGTAACTGCAAGGCTCAGAAGAGCCCACACACTCAGCTCTTAACCCCAGTGTGCAGAAAGTGTCAAAACGTGTTTTTCAGCAGAAATAAACATGTTTCTGCAAGTTTGGTCACCCCCATGCAACTTATGGGGCAGTAACAGCACCCTTTTCAAAACGTGTTTTTCAGCCCGAAATAAACGCGTTTTTTCAGACCGCTGAAGAGCCCACACACTCAGCTCTTAACCCCAGTGTGCAGAAAGTGTCAAAACGTGTTTTTCAGCAGAAAAAAACATGTTTCTGCAAGTTTGGTCACCCCCATGCAACTTATGGGGCAGTAACAGCACTCTTTTCAAAACGTGTTTTTCAGCTCGAAATAAACGCATATTTTCAGACCGCTGAATCCCAATGTAGCTGCAAGGCTCAGAAGAGCCCACACACTCAGCTCTTAACCCCAGTGTGCAGAAAGTGTCAAAACATATATTTCAGCAGAAATAAACGTTTCTGAAAGTTTTGTCACCCCCATGCAACTTATGGGGCAGTAACAGCACACTTTTCAAAACGTGTTGTTCAGCACGAAATAAACGCGTTTTTTCAGACCGCTGAATCCCTATGTAGCTGCAAGGCTCAGAAGAGCCCACACACTCAGCTCTTAACCCCAGTGTGCAGAAAGTGTCAAAACGTGTTTTTCAGCAGAAATAAACATGTTTCTTCAAGTTTGGTCACCCCCATGCAACTTATGGGGCAGTAACAGCATCCTTTTCAAAACGTGTTTTTCAGCACGAAATAAACGCGTTTTTTCAGACCGCTGAATCCCTATGTAACTGCAAGGCTCAGAAGAGCCCACACACTCAGCTCTTAACCCCAGTGTGCAGAAAGTGTCAAAACGTGTTTTTCAGCAGAAATAAACATGTTTCTGCAAGTTTGGTCACCCCCATGCAACTTATGGGGCAGTAACAGCACTCTTTTCAAAACGTGTTTTTCAGCTCGAAATAAACGCGTTTTTTCAGACCGCTGAATACCTATGTAACTGCAAGGCTCTGAAGAGCCCACACACTCAGCTCTTAACCCCAGTGTGCAGAAAGTGTCAAAACGTGTTTTTCAGCAGAAAAAAACATGTTTCTGCAAGTTTTGTCACCCCCATGCAACTTATGGGGCAGTAACAGCACCCTTTTCAAAACGTGTTTTTCAGCCCGAAATAAACACGTTTTTTCAGACCGCTGAATCCCTATGTAACTGCAAGGCTCAGAAGAGCCCACACACTCAGCTCTTAACTCCAGTGTGCAGAAAGTGTCAAAACGTGTTTTTCAGCAGAAATAAACATGTTTCTGCAGGTTTGGTCACCCCCATGCAACTTATGGGGCAGCAACAGCACACTTCTCAAAACGTGTTTTTCAGCCCGAAATAAACGCGTTTTTTCAGACCGCTGAATACCTATGTAACTGCAAGGCTCTGAAGAGCCCACACACTCAGCTCTTAACCCCAGTGTGCAGAAAGTGTCAAAACGTGTTTTTCAGCAGAAAAAAACATGTTTCTGCAAGTTTTGTCACCCCCATGCAACTTATGGGGCAGTAACAGCACCCTTTTCAAAACGTGTTTTTCAGCCCGAAATAAACACGTTTTTTCAGACCGCTGAATCCCTATGTAACTGCAAGGCTCAGAAGAGCCCACACACTCAGCTCTTAACTCCAGTGTGCAGAAAGTGTCAAAACGTGTTTTTCAGCAGAAATAAACATGTTTCTGCAGGTTTGGTCACCCCCATGCAACTTATGGGGCAGCAACAGCACACTTCTCAAAACGTGTTTTTCAGCCCGAAATAAACGCGTTTTTTCAGACCGCTGAATCCCTATGTAACTGCAAGGCTCAGAAGAGCCCACACACTCAGCTCTTAACCCCAGTGTTCAGAAAGTGTCAAAACGTATTTTTCAGCAGAAATAAACATGTTTCTGCAAGTTTGGTCACCCCCATGCAACTTATGGGGCAGCAACAGCACACTTCTCAAAACGTGTTTTTCAGCCCGAAATAAACGCGTTTTTTCAGACCGCTGAATCCCTATGTAACTGCAAGGCTCAGAAGAGCCCACACACTCAGCTCTTAACCCCAGTGTTCAGAAAGTGTCAAAACGTATTTTTCAGCAGAAATAAACATGTTTCTGCAAGTTTGGTCACCCCCATGCAACTTATGGGGCAGTACAGCACACTTTTCAAAACGTGTTGTTCAGCACGAAATAAACGCGTTTTTTCAGACCGCTGAATTCCCATGTAGCTGCAAGGCTCAGAAGAGACCACACACTCAGCTCTTAACCCCAGTGTGCAGAAAGTGTCAAAACGTGTTTTTCAGCAGAAATAAACATGTTTCTGCAAGTTTGGTCACCCACATGCAACTTATGGGGCAGTAACAGCACCCTTTTCAAAACGTGTTTTTCAGCCCGAAATAAACGCGTTTTTTCAGACCGCTGAATCCCTATGTAACTGCAAGGCTCAGAAGAGCCCACACACTCAGCTCTTAACCCCAGTGTGCAGAAAGGTTCAAAACGTGTTTTTCAGCAGAAATAAACATGTTTCTGCAAGTTTGGTCACCCCCATGCAACTTATGGGGCAGTAACAGTACCCTTTTCAAAACGTGTTTTTCAGCTCGAAATAAACGCGTATTTTCAGACCGCTGAATCCCAATGTAGCTGCAAGGCTCAGAAGAGCCCACACACTCAGCTCTTAACCCCAGTGTGCAGAAAGTGTCAAAACGTGTTTTTCAGCAGAAATAAATATGTTTCTGCAAGTTTGGTTACCCCCATGCAACTTATGGGGCAGTAACAGCACCCTTTTCAAAACGTGTTTTTCAGCACGAAATAAACGCGTTTTTTCAAACTGCTGAATCCCTATGTAGCTGTAAGGCTCAGAGGAGCCCACACACTCAGCTCTTAACCCCAGTGTGCAAAAAGTGTCAAAACGTGTTTTTCAGCAGAAATAAACATGTTTCTGCAAGTTTGGTCACCCCCATGCAACTTATGGGGCAGTAACAGCACCCTTTTCAAAACGTGTTTTTCAGCCCGAAATAAACGCGTTTTTTCAGACCGCTGAATCCCTATGTAACTGCAAGGCTCAGAAGAGCCCACACACTCAGCTCTTAACCCCAGTGTGCAGAAAGTGTCAAAACGTGTTTTTCAGCAGAAATAAACATGTTTCTTCAAGTTTGGTCACCCCCATGCAACTTATGGGGCAGTAACAGCATCCTTTTCAAAACGTGTTTTTCAGCACGAAATAAACGCGTTTTTTCAGACCGCTGAATCCCTATGTAACTGCAAGGCTCAGAAGAGCCCACACACTCAGCTCTTAACCCCAGTGTGCAGAAAGTGTCAAAACGTGTTTTTCAGCAGAAATAAACATGTTTCTGCAAGTTTGGTCACCCCCATGCAACTTATGGGGCAGTAACAGCACTCTTTTCAAAACGTGTTTTTCAGCTCGAAATAAACGCGTTTTTTCAGACCGCTGAATACCTATGTAACTGCAAGGCTCTGAAGAGCCCACACACTCAGCTCTTAACCCCAGTGTGCAGAAAGTGTCAAAACGTGTTTTTCAGCAGAAAAAAACATGTTTCTGCAAGTTTGGTCACCCCCATGCAACTTATGGGGCAGTAACAGCACCCTTTTCAAAACGTGTTTTTCAGCCCGAAATAAACACGTTTTTTCAGACCGCTGAATCCCTATGTAACTGCAAGGCTCAGAAGAGCCCACACACTCAGCTCTTAACTCCAGTGTGCAGAAAGTGTCAAAACGTGTTTTTCAGCAGAAATAAACATGTTTCTGCAGGTTTGGTCACCCCCATGCAACTTATGGGGCAGCAACAGCACACTTCTCAAAACGTGTTTTTCAGCCCGAAATAAACGCGTTTTTTCAGACCGCTGAATCCCTATGTAACTGCAAGGCTCAGAAGAGCCCACACACTCAGCTCTTAACCCCAGTGTTCAGAAAGTGTCAAAACGTATTTTTCAGCAGAAATAAACATGTTTCTGCAAGTTTGGTCACCCCCATGCAACTTATGGGGCAGTACAGCACACTTTTCAAAACGTGTTGTTCAGCACGAAATAAACGCGTTTTTTCAGACCGCTGAATTCCCATGTAGCTGCAAGGCTCAGAAGAGACCACACACTCAGCTCTTAACCCCAGTGTGCAGAAAGTGTCAAAACGTGTTTTTCAGCAGAAATAAACATGTTTCTGCAAGTTTGGTCACCCACATGCAACTTATGGGGCAGTAAAAGCACCCTTTTCAAAACGTGTTTTTCAGCCCGAAATAAACGCGTTTTTTCAGACCGCTGAATCCCTATGTAACTGCAAGGCTCAGAAGAGCCCACACACTCAGCTCTTAACCCCAGTGTGCAGAAAGTGTCAAAACGTGTTTTTCAGCAGAAATAAACATGTTTCTGCAAGTTTGGTCACCCCCATGCAACTTATGGGGCAGTAACAGCACCCTTTTCAAAACGTGTTTTTCAGCCCGAAATAAACGCGTTTTTTCAGACCGCTGAAGAGCCCACACACTCAGCTCTTAACCCCAGTGTGCAGAAAGTGTCAAAACGTGTTTTTCAGCAGAAAAAAACATGTTTCTGCAAGTTTGGTCACCCCCATGCAACTTATGGGGCAGTAACAGCACTCTTTTCAAAACGTGTTTTTCAGCTCGAAATAAACGCATATTTTCAGACCGCTGAATCCCAATGTAGCTGCAAGGCTCAGAAGAGCCCACACACTCAGCTCTTAACCCCAGTGTGCAGAAAGTGTCAAAACATGTTTTTCAGCAGAAATAAACATGTTTCTGCAAGTTTGGTCACCCCCATGCAACTTATGGGGCAGTAACAGCACTCTTTTCAAAACGTGTTTTTCAGCCCGAAATAAACGCGTTTTTTCAGACCGCTGAAGAGCCCACACACTCAGCTCTTAACCCCAGTGTGCAGAAAGTGTCAAAACGTGTTTTTCAGCAGAAATAAACATGTTTCTGCAAGTTTGGTCACCCCCATGCAACTTATGGGGCAGTAACAGCACTCTTTTCAAAACGTGTTTTTCAGCCCGAAATAAACGCGTTTTTTCAGACCGCTGAAGAGCCCACACACTCAGCTCTTAACCCCAGTTTGCAGAAAGTGTCAAAACGTGTTTTTCAGCAGAAAAAAACATGTTTCTGCAAGTTTGGTCACCCCCATGCAACTTATGGGGCAGTAACAGCACCATTTTCAAAACGTGTTTTTCAGCCCGAAATAAACGCGTTTTTTCAGACCGCTGAAGAGCCCACACACTCAGTTCTTAACCCCAGTGTGCAGAAAGTATCAAAACGTGTTTTTCAGAAGAAATAAACATGTTTCTGAAAGTTTTGTCACCCCCATGCAACTTATGGGGCAGTAACAGCACACTTTTCAAAACGTGTTTTTCAGCCCGAAATAAACGCGTTTTTTCAGACTGCTGTATCCCTATGTAACTGCAAGGCTCAGAAGAGCCCACACACTCAGCTCTTAACCCCAGTGTGCAGAAAGTGTCAAAACGTGTTTTTCAGCAGAAAAAAACATGTTTCTGCAAGTTTGGTCACCCCCATGCAACTTATGGGGCAGTAACAGCATTCTTTTCAAAATGTGTTTTTCAGCTCGAAATAAACGCGTATTTTCAGACCGCTGAATCCCAATGTAGCTGCAAGGCTCAGAAGAGACCACACACTCAGCTCTTAACCCCAGTGTGCAGAAAGTGTCAAAACGTGTTTTTCAGCAGAAATAAACATGTTTCTGCAAGTTTGGTCACCCCCATGCAACTTATGGGGCAGTAACAGCACCCTTTTCAAAACGTGTTTTTCAGCCCGAAATAAACGCGTTTTTTCAGACCGCTGAATCCCTATGTAACTGCAAGGCTCAGAAGAGCCCACACACTCAGCTCTTAACCCCAGTGTGCAGAAAGTGTCAAAACGTGTTTTTCAGCAGAAAAAAACATGTTTCTGCAAGTTTGGTCACCCCCATGCAACTTATGGGGCAGTAACAGCACCCTTTTCAAAACGTGTTTTTCAGCCCGAAATAAACGCGTTTTTTCAGACCGCTGAATACCTATGTAACTGCAAGGCTCTGAAGAGCCCACACACTCAGCTCTTAACCCCAGTGTGCAGAAAGTGTCAAAACGTGTTTTTCAGCAGAAAAAAACATGTTTCTGCAAGTTTTGTCACCCCCATGCAACTTATGGGGCAGTAACAGCACCCTTTTCAAAACGTGTTTTTCAGCCCGAAATAAACGCGTTTTTTCAGACCGCTGAATCCCTATGTAACTGCAAGGCTCAGAAGAGCCCACACACTCAGCTCTTAACTCCAGTGTGCAGAAAGTGTCAAAACGTGTTTTTCAGCAGAAATAAACATGTTTCTGCAGGTTTGGTCACCCCCATGCAACTTATGGGGCAGCAACAGCACACTTCTCAAAACGTGTTTTTCAGCCCGAAATAAACGCGTTTTTTCAGACCGCTGAATCCCTATGTAACTGCAAGGCTCAGAAGAGCCCACACACTCAGCTCTTAACCCCAGTGTTCAGAAAGTGTCAAAACGTATTTTTCAGCAGAAATAAACATGTTTCTGCAAGTTTGGTCACCCCCATGCAACTTATGGGGCAGTACAGCACACTTTTCAAAACGTGTTGTTCAGCACGAAATAAACGCGTTTTTTCAGACCGCTGAATTCCCATGTAGCTGCAAGGCTCAGAAGAGACCACACACTCAGCTCTTAACCCCAGTGTGCAGAAAGTGTCAAAACGTGTTTTTCAGCAGAAATAAACATGTTTCTGCAAGTTTGGTCACCCACATGCAACTTATGGGGCAGTAAAAGCACCCTTTTCAAAACGTGTTTTTCAGCCCGAAATAAACGCGTTTTTTCAGTCCGCTGAATCCCTATGTAACTGCAAGGCTCAGAAGAGCCCACACACTCAGCTCTTAACCCCAGTGTGCAGAAAGTGTCAAAACGTGTTTTTCAGCAGAAATAAACATGTTTCTGCAAGTTTGGTCACCCCCATGCAACTTATGGGGCAGTAACAGCACCCTTTTCAAAACGTGTTTTTCAGCCCGAAATAGACGCGTTTTTTCAGACCGCTGAAGAGCCCACACACTCAGCTCTTAACCCCAGTGTGCAGAAAGTGTCAAAACGTGTTTTTCAGCAGAAAAAAACATGTTTCTGCAAGTTTGGTCACCCCCATGCAACTTATGGGGCAGTAACAGCACTCTTTTCAAAACGTGTTTTTCAGCTCGAAATAAACGCATATTTTCAGACCGCTGAATCCCAATGTAGCTGCAAGGCTCAGAAGAGCCCACACACTCAGCTCTTAACCCCAGTGTGCAGAAAGTGTCAAAACATATATTTCAGCAGAAATAAACGTTTCTGAAAGTTTTGTCACCCCCATGCAACTTATGGGGCAGTAACAGCACACTTTTCAAAACGTGTTGTTCAGCACGAAATAAACGCGTTTTTTCAGACCGCTGAATCCCTATGTAGCTGCAAGGCTCAGAAGAGCCCACACACTCAGCTCTTAACCCCAGTGTGCAGAAAGTGTCAAAACGTGTTTTTCAGCAGAAATAAACATGTTTCTTCAAGTTTGGTCACCCCCATGCAACTTATGGGGCAGTAACAGCATCCTTTTCAAAACGTGTTTTTCAGCACGAAATAAACGCGTTTTTTCAGACCGCTGAATCCCTATGTAACTGCAAGGCTCAGAAGAGCCCACACACTCAGCTCTTAACCCCAGTGTGCAGAAAGTGTCAAAACGTGTTTTTCAGCAGAAATAAACATGTTTCTGCAAGTTTGGTCACCCCCATGCAACTTATGGGGCAGTAACAGCACTCTTTTCAAAACGTGTTTTTCAGCTCGAAATAAACGCGTTTTTTCAGACCGCTGAATACCTATGTAACTGCAAGGCTCTGAAGAGCCCACACACTCAGCTCTTAACCCCAGTGTGCAGAAAGTGTCAAAACGTGTTTTTCAGCAGAAAAAAACATGTTTCTGCAAGTTTTGTCACCCCCATGCAACTTATGGGGCAGTAACAGCACCCTTTTCAAAACGTGTTTTAAAGCCCGAAATAAACACGTTTTTTCAGACCGCTGAATCCCTATGTAACTGCAAGGCTCAGAAGAGCCCACACACTCAGCTCTTAACTCCAGTGTGCAGAAAGTGCCAAAACGTGTTTTTCAGCAGAAATAAACATGTTTCTGCAGGTTTGGTCACCCCCATGCAACTTATGGGGCAGCAACAGCACACTTCTCAAAACGTGTTTTTCAGCCCGAAATAAACGCGTTTTTTCAGACCGCTGAATCCCTATGTAACTGCAAGGCTCAGAAGAGCCCACACACTCAGCTCTTAACCCCAGTGTTCAGAAAGTGTCAAAACGTATTTTTCAGCAGAAATAAACATGTTTCTGCAAGTTTGGTCACCCCCATGCAACTTATGGGGCAGTACAGCACACTTTTCAAAACGTGTTGTTCAGCACGAAATAAACGCGTTTTTTCAGACCGCTGAATTCCCATGTAGCTGCAAGGCTCAGAAGAGACCACACACTCAGCTCTTAACCCCAGTGTGCAGAAAGTGTCAAAACGTGTTTTTCAGCAGAAATAAACATGTTTCTGCAAGTTTGGTCACCCACATGCAACTTATGGGGCAGTAAAAGCACCCTTTTCAAAACGTGTTTTTCAGCCCGAAATAAACGCGTTTTTTCAGACCGCTGAATCCCTATGTAACTGCAAGGCTCAGAAGAGCCCACACACTCAGCTCTTAACCCCAGTGTGCAGAAAGTGTCAAAACGTGTTTTTCAGCAGAAATAAACATGTTTCTGCAAGTTTGGTCACCCCCATGCAACTTATGGGGCAGTAACAGCACCCTTTTCAAAACGTGTTTTTCAGCCCGAAATAAACGCGTTTTTTCAGACCGCTGAAGAGCCCACACACTCAGCTCTTAACCCCAGTGTGCAGAAAGTGTCAAAACGTGTTTTTCAGCAGAAAAAAACATGTTTCTGCAAGTTTGGTCACCCCCATGCAACTTATGGGGCAGTAACAGCACTCTTTTCAAAACGTGTTTTTCAGCTCGAAATAAACGCGTTTTTTCAGACCGCTGAATCCCTATGTAGCTGTAAGGCTCAGAGGAGCCCACACACTCAGCTCTTAACCCCAGTGTGCAAAAAGTGTCAAAACGTGTTTTTCAGCAGAAATAAACATGTTTCTGCAAGTTTGGTCACCCCCAGGCAACTTATGGGGCAGTAACAGCACCCTTTTCAAAACGTGTTTTTCAGCCCGAAATAAACGCGTTTTTTCAGACCGCTGAATCCCTATGTAACTGCAAGGCTCAGAAGAGCCCACACACTCAGCTCTTAACCCCAGTGTGCAGAAAGTGTCAAAACGTGTTTTTCAGCAGAAATAAACATGTTTCTTCAAGTTTGGTCACCCCCATGCAACTTATGGGGCAGTAACAGCATCCTTTTCAAAACGTGTTTTTCAGCACGAAATAAACGCGTTTTTTCAGACCGCTGAATCCCTATGTAACTGCAAGGCTCAGAAGAGCCCACACACTCAGCTCTTAACCCCAGTGTGCAGAAAGTGTCAAAACGTGTTTTTCAGCAGAAATAAACATGTTTCTGCAAGTTTGGTCACCCCCATGCAACTTATGGGGCAGTAACAGCACCCTTTTCAAAACGTGTTTTTCAGCCCGAAATAAACGCGTTTTTTCAGACCGCTGAAGAGCCCACACACTCAGCTCTTAACCCCAGTGTGCAGAAAGTGTCAAAACGTGTTTTTCAGCAGAAAAAAACATGTTTCTGCAAGTTTGGTCACCCTCATGCAACTTATGGGGCAGTAACAGCACTCTTTTCAAAACGTGTTTTTCAGCTCGAAATAAACGCGTATTTTCAGACCGCTGAATCCCAATGTAGCTGCAAGGCTCAGAAGAGCCCACACACTCAGCTCTTAACCCCAGTGTGCAGAAAGTGTCAATACGTGTTTTTCAGCAGAAATAAACATGTTTCTGCAAGTTTGGTCACCCACATGCAACTTATTGGACAGTAACAGCACCCTTTTCAAAACGTGTTTTTCAGCCCGAAATAAACGCGTTTTTTCAGACCGCTGAATCCCTATGTAACTGCAAGGCTCAGAAGAGCCCACACACTCAGCTCTTAACCCCAGTGTGCAGAAAGTGTCAAAACGTGTTTTTCAGCAGAAAAAAACATGTTTCTGCAAGTTTGGTCACCCCCATGCAACTTATGGGGCAGTAACAGCACTCTTTTCAAAACGTGTTTTTCAGCTCGAAATAAACACGTATTTTCAGATCGCTGAATCCCAATGTAGCTGCAAGGCTCAGAAGAGCCCACACACTCAGCTCTTAACCCCAGTGTGCAGAAAGTGTCAAAACGTGTTTTTCAGCAGAAATAAACATGTTTCTGCAAGTTTGGTCACCCACATGCAACTTATGGGGCAGTAACAGCACCCTTTTCAAAACGTGTTTTTCAGCCCGAAATAAACGCGTTTTTTCAGACCGCTGAATCCCTATGTAACTGCAAGGCTCAGAAGACCCCACACACTCAGCTCTTAACCCCAGTGTGCAGAAAGTGTCAAAACGTGTTTTTCAGCAGAAATAAACATGTTTCTGCAAGTTTGGTCACCCCCATGCAACTTATGGGGCAGTAACAGTACCCTTTTCAAAACGTGTTTTTCAGCTCGAAATAAACGCGTTTTTTCAGACCGCTGAATACCTATGTAACTGCAAGGCTCTGAAGAGCCCACACACTCAGCTCTTAACCCCAGTGTGCAGAAAGTGTCAAAACGTGTTTTTCAGCAGAAATAAATATGTTTCTGCAAGTTTGGTTACCCCCATGCAACATATGGGGCAGTAACAGCACCCTTTTCAAAACGTGTTTTTCAGCACGAAATAAACGCGTTTTTTCAAACTGCTGAATCCCTATGTAGCTGTAAGGCTCAGAGGAGCCCACACACTCAGCTCTTAACCCCAGTGTGCAAAAAGTGTCAAAACGTGTTTTTCAGCAGAAATAAACATGTTTCTGCAAGTTTGGTCACCCCCGGGCAACTTATGGGGCAGTAACAGCACCCTTTTCAAAACGTGTTTTTCAGCCCGAAATAAACGCGTTTTTTCAGACCGCTGAATCCCTATGTAACTGCAAGGCTCAGAAGAGCCCACACACTCAGCTCTTAACCCCAGTGTGCAGAAAGTGTCAAAACGTGTTTTTCAGCAGAAATAAACATGTTTCTGCAAGTTTGGTCACCCCCATGCAACTTATGGGGCAGTAACAGCACTCTTTTCAAAACGTGTTTTTCAGCTCGAAATAACGCGTTTTTTCAGACCGCTGAATACCTATGTAACTGCAAGGCTCTGAAGAGCCCACACACTCAGCTCTTAACCCCAGTGTGCAGAAAGTGTCAAAACGTGTTTTTCAGCAGAAAAAAACATGTTTCTGCAAGTTTGGTCACCCCCATGCAACTTATGGGGCAGTAACAGCACCCTTTTCAAAACGTGTTTTTCAGCCCGAAATAAACACGTTTTTTCAGACCGCTGAATCCCTATGTAACTGCAAGGCTCAGAAGAGCCCACACACTCAGCTCTTAACTCCAGTGTGCAGAAAGTGTCAAAACGTGTTTTTCAGCAGAAATAAACATGTTTCTGCAGGTTTGGTCACCCCCATGCAACTTATGGGGCAGCAACAGCACACTTCTCAAAACGTGTTTTTCAGCCCGAAATAAACGCGTTTTTTCAGACCGCTGAATCCCTATGTAACTGCAAGGCTCAGAAGAGCCCACACACTCAGCTCTTAACCCCAGTGTTCAGAAAGTGTCAAAACGTATTTTTCAGCAGAAATAAACATGTTTCTGCAAGTTTGGTCACCCCCATGCAACTTATGGGGCAGTACAGCACACTTTTCAAAACGTGTTGTTCAGCACGAAATAAACGCGTTTTTTCAGACCGCTGAATTCCTATGTAGCTGCAAGGCTCAGAAGAGACCACACACTCAGCTCTTAACCCCAGTGTGCAGAAAGTGTCAAAACGTGTTTTTCAGCAGAAATAAACATGTTTCTGCAAGTTTGGTCACCCCCATGCAACTTATGGGGCAGTAACAGCACCCTTTTCAAAACGTGTTTTTCAACCCGAAATAAACGCGTTTTTTCAGACCGCTGAAGAGCCCACACACTCAGTTCTTAACCCCAGTGTGCAGAAAGTATCAAAACGTGTTTTTCAGCAGAAATAAACATGTTTCTGAAAGTTTGGTCACCCCCATGCAACTTATGGGGCAGTAACAGCACACTTCTCAAAACGTGTTTTTCAGCCCGAAATAAACGCGTTTTTTCAGACCGCTGTATCCCTATGTAACTGCAAGGCTCAGAAGAGCCCACACACTCAGCTCTTAACCCCAGTGTGCAGAAAGTGTCAAAACGTGTTTTTCAGCAGAAATAAACATGTTTCTGCAAGTTTGGTCACCCCCATGCAACTTATGGGGCAGTAACAGCACTCTTTTCAAAACGTGTTTTTCAGCCCGAAATAAACGCGTTTTTTCAAACTGCTGAATCCCTATGTAGCTGTAAGGCTCAGAGGAGCCCACACACTCAGCTCTTAACCCCAGTGTGCAGAAAGTGTCAAAACGTGTTTTTCAGCAGAAATAAACATGTTTCTGCAAGTTTGGTCACCCCCAGGCAACTTATGGGGCAGTAACAGCACCCTTTTCAAAACGTGTTTTTCAGCCCGAAATAAACGCGTTTTTTTCAGACCGCTGAATCCCTATGTAACTGCAAGGCTCAGAAGAGCCCACACACTCAGCTCTTAACCCCAGTGTGCAGAAAGTGTCAAAACGTATTTTTCAGCAGAAATAAACATGTTTCTTCAAGTTTGGTCACCCCCATGCAACTTATGGGGCAGTAACAGCATCCTTTTCAAAACGTGTTTTTCAGCACGAAATAAACGCGTTTTTTCAGACCGCTGAATCCCTATGTAACTGCAAGGCTCAGAAGAGCCCACACACTCAGCTCTTAACCCCAGTGTGCAGAAAGTGTCAAAACGTGTTTTTCAGCAGAAATAAACATGTTTCTGCAAGTTTGGTCACCCCCATGCAACTTATGGGGCAGTAACAGCACTCTTTTCAAAACGTGTTTTTCAGCTCGAAATAAACGCGTTTTTTCAGACCGCTGAATACCTATGTAACTGCAAGGCTCTGAAGAGCCCACACACTCAGCTCTTAACCCCAGTGTGCAGAAAGTGTCAAAACGTGTTTTTCAGCAGAAAAAAACATGTTTCTGCAAGTTTGGTCACCCCCATGCAACTTATGGGGCAGTAACAGCACCCTTTTCAAAACGTGTTTTTCAGCCCGAAATAAACACGTTTTTTCAGACCGCTGAATCCCTATGTAACTGCAAGGCTCAGAAGAGCCCACACACTCAGCTCTTAACCCCAGTGTGCAGAAAGTGTCAAAACGTGTTTTTCAGCAGAAATAAACATGTTTCTGCAAGTTTGGTCACCCCCATGCAACTTATGGGGCAGTAACAGTACCCTTTTCAAAACATGTTTTTCAGCTCGAAATAAACGCGTTTTTTCAGACCGCTGAATACCTATGTAACTGCAAGGCTCTGAAGAGCCCACACACTCAGCTCTTAACCCCAGTGTGCAGAAAGTGTCAAAACGTGTTTTTCAGCAGAAATAAATATGTTTCTGCAAGTTTGGTTACCCCCATGCAACTTATGGGACAGTAACAGCACCCTTTTCAAAACGTGTTTTTCAGCACGAAATAAACGCGTTTTTTCAAACTGCTGAATCCCTATGTAGCTGTAAGGCTCAGAGGAGCCCACACACTCAGCTCTTAACCCCAGTGTGCAAAAAGTGTCAAAACGTGTTTTTCAGCAGAAATAAACATGTTTCTGCAAGTTTGGTCACCCCCATGCAACTTATGGGGCAGTAACAGCACCCTTTTCAAAACGTGTTTTTCAGCCCGAAATAAACGCGTTTTTTCAGACCGCTGAATCCCTATGTAACTGCAAGGCTCAGAAGAGCCCACACACTCAGCTCTTAACCCCAGTGTGCAGAAAGTGTCAAAACGTGTTTTTCAGCAGAAATAAACATGTTTCTTCAAGTTTGGTCACCCCCATGCAACTTATGGGGCAGTAACAGCATCCTTTTCAAAACGTGTTTTTCAGCACGAAATAAACGCGTTTTTTCAGTCCGCTGAATCCCTATGTAACTGCAAGGCTCAGAAGAGCCCACACACTCAGCTCTTAACCCCAGTGTGCAGAAAGTGTCAAAACTTGTTTTTCAGCAGAAATAAACATGTTTCTGCAAGTTTGGTCACCCCCATGCAACTTATGGGGCAGTAACAGCACCCTTTTCAAAACGTGTTTTTCAGCCCGAAATAAACGCGTTTTTTCAGACCGCTGAAGAGCCCACACACTCAGCTCTTAACCCCAGTGTGCAGAAAGTGTCAAAACGTGTTTTTCAGCAGAAATAAACATGTTTCTGCAAGTTTGGTCACCCCCATGCAACTTATGGGGCAGTAACAGCACCCTTTTCAAAACGTGTTTTTCAGCCCGAAATAAACGCGTTTTTTCAGACCGCTGAAGAGCCCACACACTCAGCTCTTAACCCCAGTGTGCAGAAAGTGTCAATACGTGTTTTTCAGCAGAAATAAACATGTTTCTGCAAGTTTGGTCACCCACATGCAACTTATGGGGCAGTAACAGCACCCTTTTCAAAACGTGTTTTTCAGCCCGAAATAAACGCGTTTTTTCAGACCGCTGAATCCCTATGTAACTGCAAGGCTCAGAAGAGCCCACACACTCAGCTCTTAACCCCAGTGTGCAGAAAGTGTCAAAACGTGTTTTTCAGCAGAAAAAAACATGTTTCTGCAAGTTTGGTCACCCCCATGCAACTTATGGGGCAGTAACAGCACTCTTTTCAAAACGTGTTTTTCAGCTCGAAATAAACACGTATTTTCAGATCGCTGAATCCCAATGTAGCTGCAAGGCTCAGAAGAGCCCACACACTCAGCTCTTAACCCCAGTGTGCAGAAAGTTTCAAAACGTGTTTTTCAGCAGAAATAAACATGTTTCTGCAAGTTTGGTCACCCACATGCAACTTATGGGGCAGTAACAGCACCCTTTTCAAAACGTGTTTTTCAGCCCGAAATAAACGCGTTTTTTCAGACCGCTGAATCCCTATGTAACTGCAAGGCTCAGAAGAGCCCACACACTCAGCTCTTAACCCCAGTGTGCAGAAAGTGTCAAAACGTGTTTTTCAGCAGAAATAAACATGTTTCTGCAAGTTTGGTCACCCCCATGCAACTTATGGGGCAGTAACAGTACCCTTTTCAAAACGTGTTTTTCAGCTCGAAATAAACGCGTTTTTTCAGACCGCTGAATCCCTATGTAGCTGTAAGGCTCAGAGGAGCCCACACACTCAGCTCTTAACCCCAGTGTGCAAAAAGTGTCAAAACGTGTTTTTCAGCAGAAATAAACATGTTTCTGCAAGTTTGGTCACCCCCAGGCAACTTATGGGGCAGTAACAGCACCCTTTTCAAAACGTGTTTTTCAGCCCGAAATAAACGCGTTTTTTCAGACCGCTGAATCCCTATGTAACTGCAAGGCTCAGAAGAGCCCACACACTCAGCTCTTAACCCCAGTGTGCAGAAAGTGTCAAAACGTGTTTTTCAGCAGAAATAAACATGTTTCTGCAAGTTTGGTCACCCCCATGCAACTTATGGGGCAGTAACAGCACCCTTTTCAAAACGTGTTTTTCAGCCCGAAATAAACGCGTTTTTTCAGACCGCTGAAGAGCCCACACACTCAGCTCTTAACCCCAGTGTGCAGAAAGTGTCAAAACGTGTTTTTCAGCAGAAAAAAACATGTTTCTGCAAGTTTGGTCACCCTCATGCAACTTATGGGGCAGTAACAGCACTCTTTTCAAAACGTGTTTTTCAGCTCGAAATAAACGCGTATTTTCAGACCGCTGAATCCCAATGTAGCTGCAAGGCTCAGAAGAGCCCACACACTCAGCTCTTAACCCCAGTGTGCAGAAAGTGTCAATACGTGTTTTTCAGCAGAACTAAACATGTTTCTGCAAGTTTGGTCACCCACATGCAACTTATTGGACAGTAACAGCACCCTTTTCAAAACGTGTTTTTCAGCCCGAAATAAACGCGTTTTTTCAGACCGCTGAATCCCTATGTAACTGCAAGGCTCAGAAGAGCCCACACACTCAGCTCTTAACCCCAGTGTGCAGAAAGTGTCAAAACGTGTTTTTCAGCAGAAAAAAACATGTTTCTGCAAGTTTGGTCACCCCCATGCAACTTATGGGGCAGTAACAGCACTCTTTTCAAAACGTGTTTTTCAGCTCGAAATAAACACGTATTTTCAGATCGCTGAATCCCAATGTAGCTGCAAGGCTCAGAAGAGCCCACACACTCAGCTCTTAACCCCAGTGTGCAGAAAGTGTCAAAACGTGTTTTTCAGCAGAAATAAACATGTTTCTGCAAGTTTGGTCACCCACATGCAACTTATGGGGCAGTAACAGCACCCTTTTCAAAACGTGTTTTTCAGCCCGAAATAAACGCGTTTTTTCAGACCGCTGAATCCCTATGTAACTGCAAGGCTCAGAAGACCCCACACACTCAGCTCTTAACCCCAGTGTGCAGAAAGTGTCAAAACGTGTTTTTCAGCAGAAATAAACATGTTTCTGCAAGTTTGGTCACCCCCATGCAACTTATGGGGCAGTAACAGTACCCTTTTCAAAACGTGTTTTTCAGCTCGAAATAAACGCGTTTTTTCAGACCGCTGAATACCTATGTAACTGCAAGGCTCTGAAGAGCCCACACACTCAGCTCTTAACCCCAGTGTGCAGAAAGTGTCAAAACGTGTTTTTCAGCAGAAATAAATATGTTTCTGCAAGTTTGGTTACCCCCATGCAACATATGGGGCAGTAACAGCACCCTTTTCAAAACGTGTTTTTCAGCACGAAATAAACGCGTTTTTTCAAACTGCTGAATCCCTATGTAGCTGTAAGGCTCAGAGGAGCCCACACACTCAGCTCTTAACCCCAGTGTGCAAAAAGTGTCAAAACGTGTTTTTCAGCAGAAATAAACATGTTTCTGCAAGTTTGGTCACCCCCGGGCAACTTATGGGGCAGTAACAGCACTCTTTTCAAAACGTGTTTTTCAGCTCGAAATAACGCCTTTTTTCAGACCGCTGAATACCTATGTAACTGCAAGGCTCTGAAGAGCCCACACACTCAGCTCTTAACCCCAGTGTGCAGAAAGTGTCAAAACGTGTTTTTCAGCAGAAAAAAACATGTTTCTGCAAGTTTGGTCACCCCCATGCAACTTATGGGGCAGTAACAGCACCCTTTTCAAAACGTGTTTTTCAGCCCGAAATAAACACGTTTTTTCAGACCGCTGAATCCCTATGTAACTGCAAGGCTCAGAAGAGCCCACACACTCAGCTCTTAACTCCAGTGTGCAGAAAGTGTCAAAACGTGTTTTTCAGCAGAAATAAACATGTTTCTGCAGGTTTGGTCACCCCCATGCAACTTATGGGGCAGCAACAGCACACTTCTCAAAACGTGTTTTTCAGCCCGAAATAAACGCGTTTTTTCAGACCGCTGAATCCCTATGTAACTGCAAGGCTCAGAAGAGCCCACACACTCAGCTCTTAACCCCAGTGTTCAGAAAGTGTCAAAACGTATTTTTCAGCAGAAATAAACATGTTTCTGCAAGTTTGGTCACCCCCATGCAACTTATGGGGCAGTACAGCACACTTTTCAAAACGTGTTGTTCAGCACGAAATAAACGCGTTTTTTCAGACCGCTGAATTCCTATGTAGCTGCAAGGCTCAGAAGAGACCACACACTCAGCTCTTAACCCCAGTGTGCAGAAAGTGTCAAAACGTGTTTTTCAGCAGAAATAAACATGTTTCTGCAAGTTTGGTCACCCCCATGCAACTTATGGGGCAGTAACAGCACCCTTTTCAAAACGTGTTTTTCAACCCGAAATAAACGCGTTTTTTCAGACCGCTGAAGAGCCCACACACTCAGTTCTTAACCCCAGTGTGCAGAAAGTATCAAAACGTGTTTTTCAGCAGAAATAAACATGTTTCTGAAAGTTTGGTCACCCCCATGCAACTTATGGGGCAGTAACAGCACACTTCTCAAAACGTGTTTTTCAGCCCGAAATAAACGCGTTTTTTCAGACCGCTGTATCCCTATGTAACTGCAAGGCTCAGAAGAGCCCACAAACTCAGCTCTTAACCCCAGTGTGCAGAAAGTGTCAAAACGTGTTTTTCAGCAGAAATAAACATGTTTCTGCAAGTTTGGTCACCCCCATGCAACTTATGGGGCAGTAACAGCACTCTTTTCAAAACGTGTTTTTCAGCTCGAAATAAACGCGTATTTTCAGACCGCTGAATCCCAATGTAACTGCAAGGCTCTGAAGAGCCCACACACTCAGCTCTTAACCCCAGTGTGCAGAAAGTGTCAAAACGTGTTTTTCAGCAGAAATAAATATGTTTCTGCAAGTTTGGTTACCCCCATGCAACTTATGGGGCAGTAACAGCACCCTTTTCAAAACGTGTTTTTCAGCACGAAATAAACGCGTTTTTTCAAACTGCTGAATCCCTATGTAGCTGTAAGGCTCAGAGGAGCCCACACACTCAGCTCTTAACCCCAGTGTGCAGAAAGTGTCAAAACGTGTTTTTCAGCAGAAATAAACATGTTTCTGCAAGTTTGGTCACCCCCAGGCAACTTATGGGGCAGTAACAGCACCCTTTTCAAAACGTGTTTTTCAGCCCGAAATAAACGCGTTTTTTTCAGACCGCTGAATCCCTATGTAACTGCAAGGCTCAGAAGAGCCCACACACTCAGCTCTTAACCCCAGTGTGCAGAAAGTGTCAAAACGTGTTTTTCAGCAGAAATAAACATGTTTCTTCAAGTTTGGTCACCCCCATGCAACTTATGGGGCAGTAACAGCATCCTTTTCAAAACGTGTTTTTCAGCACGAAATAAACGCGTTTTTTCAGAACGCTGAATCCCTATGTAACTGCAAGGCTCAGAAGAGCCCACACACTCAGCTCTTAACCCCAGTGTGCAGAAAGTGTCAAAACGTGTTTTTCAGCAGAAATAAACATGTTTCTGCAAGTTTGGTCACCCCCATGCAACTTATGGGGCAGTAACAGCACTCTTTTCAAAACGTGTTTTTCAGCTCGAAATAAACGCGTTTTTTCAGACCGCTGAATACCTATGTAACTGCAAGGCTCTGAAGAGCCCACACACTCAGCTCTTAACCCCAGTGTGCAGAAAGTGTCAAAACGTGTTTTTCAGCAGAAAAAAACATGTTTCTGCAAGTTTGGTCACCCCCATGCAACTTATGGGGCAGTAACAGCACCCTTTTCAAAACGTGTTTTTCAGCCCGAAATAAACACGTTTTTTCAGACCGCTGAATCCCTATGTAACTGCAAGGCTCAGAAGAGCCCACACACTCAGCTCTTAACTCCAGTGTGCAGAAAGTGTCAAAACGTGTTTTTCAGCAGAAATAAACATGTTTCTGCAGGTTTGGTCACCCCCATGCAACTTATGGGGCAGCAACAGCACACTTCTCAAAACGTGTTTTTCAGCCCGAAATAAACGCGTTTTTTCAGTCCGCTGAATCCCTATGTAACTGCAAGGCTCAGAAGAGCCCACACACTCAGCTCTTAACCCCAGTGTTCAGAAAGTGTCAAAACGTATTTTTCAGCAGAAATAAACATGTTTCTGCAAGTTTGGTCACCCCCATGCAACTTATGGGGCAGTACAGCACACTTTTCAAAACGTGTTGTTCAGCACGAAATAAACGCGTTTTTTCAGACCGCTGAATTCCTATGTAGCTGCAAGGCTCAGAAGAGACCACACACTCAGCTCTTAACCCCAGTGTGCAGAAAGTGTCAAAACGTGTTTTTCAGCAGAAATAAACATGTTTCTGCAAGTTTGGTCACCCCCATGCAACTTATGGGGCAGTAACAGCACCCTTTTCAAAACGTGTTTTTCAACCCGAAATAAACGCGTTTTTTCAGACCGCTGAAGAGCCCACACACTCAGTTCTTAACCCCAGTGTGCAGAAAGTATCAAAACGTGTTTTTCAGCAGAAATAAACATGTTTCTGAAAGTTTGGTCACCCCCATGCAACTTATGGGGCAGTAACAGCACACTTCTCAAAACGTGTTTTTCAGCCCGAAATAAACGCGTTTTTTCAGACCGCTGTATCCCTATGTAACTGCAAGGCTCAGAAGAGCCCACACACTCAGCTCTTAACCCCAGTGTGCAGAAAGTGTCAAAACGTGTTTTTCAGCAGAAATAAACATGTTTCTGCAAGTTTGGTCACACCCATGCAACTTATGGGGCAGCAACAGCACACTTTTCAAAACGTGTTTTTCAGCCCGAAATAAACGCGTTTTTTCAGACCGCTGAATCCCTATGTAACTGCAAGGCTCAGAAGAGCCCACACACTCAGCTCTTAACCCCAGTGTGCAGAAAGTGTCAAAACGTGTTTTTCAGCAGAAATAAACATGTTTCTGCAAGTTTGGTCACCCCCATGCAACTTATGGGGCAGTAACAGCACCCTTTTCAAAACGTGTTTTTCAGCCCGAAATAAACGCGTTTTTTCAGACCGCTGAATCCCTATGTAACTGCAAGGCTCAGAAGAGCCCACACACTCAGCTCTTAACCCCAGTGTGCAGAAAGTGTCAAAACGTGTTTTTCAGCAGAAATAAACATGTTTCTGCAAGTTTGGTCACCCCCATGCAACTTATGGGGCAGTAACAGCACCCTTTTCAAAACGTGTTTTTCAGCCCGAAATAAACGCGTTTTTTCAGACCGCTGAAGAGCCCACACACTCAGCTCTTAACCCCAGTGTGCAGAAAGTGTCAAAACGTGTTTTTCAGCAGAAAAAAACATGTTTCTGCAAGTTTGGTCACCCTCATGCAACTTATGGGGCAGTAACAGCACTCTTTTCAAAACGTGTTTTTCAGCTCGAAATAAACGCGTATTTTCAGACCGCTGAATCCCAATGTAGCTGCAAGGCTCAGAAGAGCCCACACACTCAGCTCTTAACCCCAGTGTGCAGAAAGTGTCAATACGTGTTTTTCAGCAGAAATAAACATGTTTCTGCAAGTTTGGTCACCCACATGCAACTTATGGGGCAGTAACAGCACCCTTTTCAAAACGTGTTTTTCAGCCCGAAATAAACGCGTTTTTTCAGACCGCTGAATCCCTATGTAACTGCAAGGCTCAGAAGAGCCCACACACTCAGCTCTTAACCCCAGTGTGCAGAAAGTGTCAAAACGTGTTTTTCAGCAGAAAAAAACTTGTTTCTGCAAGTTTGGTCACCCCCATGCAACTTATGGGGCAGTACAGCACACTTTTCAAAACGTGTTGTTCAGCACGAAATAAACGCGTTTTTTCAGACCGCTGAATTCCTATGTAGCTGCAAGGCTCAGAAGAGACCACACACTCAGCTCTTAACCCCAGTGTGCAGAAAGTGTCAAAACGTGTTTTTCAGCAGAAATAAACATGTTTCTGCAAGTTTGGTCACCCCCATGCAACTTATGGGGCAGTAACAGCACCCTTTTCAAAACGTGTTTTTCAACCCGAAATAAACGCGTTTTTTCAGACCGCTGAAGAGCCCACACACTCAGTTCTTAACCCCAGTGTGCAGAAAGTATCAAAACGTGTTTTTCAGCAGAAATAAACATGTTTCTGAAAGTTTGGTCACCCCCATGCAACTTATGGGGCAGTAACAGCACACTTCTCAAAACGTGTTTTTCAGCCCGAAATAAACGCGTTTTTTCAGACCGCTGTATCCCTATGTAACTGCAAGGCTCAGAAGAGCCCACACACTCAGCTCTTAACCCCAGTGTGCAGAAAGTGTCAAAACGTGTTTTTCAGCAGAAATAAA
The DNA here is from genome assembly GCF_059453375.1 of Lepisosteus platostomus. Classification (NCBI taxonomy): domain Eukaryota; kingdom Metazoa; phylum Chordata; class Actinopteri; order Semionotiformes; family Lepisosteidae; genus Lepisosteus; species Lepisosteus platostomus. Next base: position 35,557,310 of record NC_142612.1, read on the forward strand.
CATGTTTCTGCAAGTTTGGTCACCCCCATGCAACTTATGGGGCAGTAACAGCACTCTTTTCAAAACGTGTTTTTCAGCTCGAAATAAACGCGTATTTTCAGACCGCTGAATCCCAATGTAACTGCAAGGCTCTGAAGAGCCCACACACTCAGCTCTTAACCCCAGTGTGCAGAAAGTGTCAAAACGTGTTTTTCAGCAGAAATAAATATGTTTCTGCAAGTTTGGTTACCCCCATGCAACTTATGGGGCAGTAACAGCACCCTTTTCAAAACGTGTTTTTCAGCACGAAATAAACGCGTTTTTTCAAACTGCTGAATCCCTATGTAGCTGTAAGGCTCAGAGGAGCCCACACACTCAGCTCTTAACCCCAGTGTGCAGAAAGTGTCAAAACGTGTTTTTCAGCAGAAATAAACATGTTTCTGCAAGTTTGGTCACCCCCAGGCAACTTATGGGGCAGTAACAGCACCCTTTTCAAAACGTGTTTTTCAGCCCGAAATAAACGCGTTTTTTTCAGACCGCTGAATCCCTATGTAACTGCAAGGCTCAGAAGAGCCCACACACTCAGCTCTTAACCCCAGTGTGCAGAAAGTGTCAAAACGTGTTTTTCAGCAGAAATAAACATGTTTCTTCAAGTTTGGTCACCCCCATGCAACTTATGGGGCAGTAACAGCATCCTTTTCAAAACGTATTTTTCAGCACGAAATAAACGCGTTTTTTCAGACCGCTGAATCCCTATGTAACTGCAAGGCTCAGAAGAGCCCACACACTCAGCTCTTAACCCCAGTGTGCAGAAAGTGTCAAAACGTGTTTTTCAGCAGAAATAAACATGTTTCTGCAAGTTTGGTCACCCCCATGCAACTTATGGGGCAGTAACAGCACTCTTTTCAAAACGTGTTTTTCAGCTCGAAATAAACGCGTTTTTTCAGACCGCTGAATACCTATGTAACTGCAAGGCTCTGAAGAGCCCACACACTCAGCTCTTAACCCCAGTGTGCAGAAAGTGTCAAAACGTGTTTTTCAGCAGAAAAAAACATGTTTCTGCAAGTTTGGTCACCCCCATGCAACTTATGGGGCAGTAACAGCACCCTTTTCAAAACGTGTTTTTCAGCCCGAAATAAACACGTTTTTTCAGACCGCTGAATCCCTATGTAACTGCAAGGCTCAGAAGAGCCCACACACTCAGCTCTTAACTCCAGTGTGCAGAAAGTGTCAAAACGTGTTTTTCAGCAGAAATAAACATGTTTCTGCAGGTTTGGTCACCCCCATGCAACTTATGGGGCAGCAACAGCACACTTCTCAAAACGTGTTTTTCAGCCCGAAATAAACGCGTTTTTTCAGTCCGCTGAATCCCTATGTAACTGCAAGGCTCAGAAGAGCCCACACACTCAGCTCTTAACCCCAGTGTTCAGAAAGTGTCAAAACGTATTTTTCAGCAGAAATAAACATGTTTCTGCAAGTTTGGTCACCCCCATGCAACTTATGGGGCAGTACAGCACACTTTTCAAAACGTGTTGTTCAGCACGAAATAAACGTGTTTTTTCAGACCACTGAATTCCTATGTAGCTGCAAGGCTCAGAAGAGACCACACACTCAGCTCTTAACCCCAGTGTGCAGAAAGTGTCAAAACGTGTTTTTCAGCAGAAATAAACATGTTTCTGCAAGTTTGGTCACCCCCATGCAACTTATGGGGCAGTAACAGCACCCTTTTCAAAACGTGTTTTTCAACCCGAAATAAACGCGTTTTTTCAGACCGCTGAAGAGCCCACACACTCAGTTCTTAACCCCAGTGTGCAGAAAGTATCAAAACGTGTTTTTCAGCAGAAATAAACATGTTTCTGAAAGTTTGGTCACCCCCATGCAACTTATGGGGCAGTAACAGCACACTTCTCAAAACGTGTTTTTCAGCCCGATATAAACGCGTTTTTTCAGACCGCTGTATCCCTATGTAACTGCAAGGCTCAGAAGAGCCCACACACTCAGCTCTTAACCCCAGTGTGCAGAAAGTGTCAAAACGTGTTTTTCAGCAGAAATAAACATGTTTCTGCAAGATTGGTCACACCCATGCAACTTATGGGGCAGCAACAGCACACTTTTCAAAACGTGTTTTTCAGCCCGAAATAAACGCGTTTTTTCAGACCGCTGAATCCCTATGTAACTGCAAGGCTCAGAAGAGCCCACACACTCAGCTCTTAACCCCAGTGTGCAGAAAGTGTCAAAACGTGTTTTTCAGCAGAAATAAACATGTTTCTGCAAGTTTGGTCACCCCCATGCAACTTATGGGGCAGTAACAGCACCCTTTTCAAAACGTGTTTTTCAGCCCGAAATAAACGCGTTTTTTCAGACCGCTGAATCCCTATGTAACTGCAAGGCTCAGAAGAGCCCACACACTCAGCTCTTAACCCCAGTGTGCAGAAAGTGTCAAAACGTGTTTTTCAGCAGAAATAAACATGTTTCTGCAAGTTTGGTCACCCCCATGCAACTTATGGGGCAGTAACAGCACCCTTTTCAAAACGTGTTTTTCAGCCCGAAATAAACGCGTTTTTTCAGACCGCTGAAGAGCCCACACACTCAGCTCTTAACCCCAGTGTGCAGAAAGTGTCAAAACGTGTTTTTCAGCAGAAAAAAACATGTTTCTGCAAGTTTGGTCACCCTCATGCAACTTATGGGGCAGTAACAGCACTCTTTTCAAAACGTGTTTTTCAGCTCGAAATAAACGCGTATTTTCAGACCGCTGAATCCCAATGTAGCTGCAAGGCTCAGAAGAGCCCACACACTCAGCTCTTAACCCCAGTGTGCAGAAAGTGTCAATACGTGTTTTTCAGCAGAAATAAACATGTTTCTGCAAGTTTGGTCACCCACATGCAACTTATGGGGCAGTAACAGCACCCTTTTCAAAACGTGTTTTTCAGCCCGAAATAAACGCGTTTTTTCAGACCGCTGAATCCCTATGTAACTGCAAGGCTCAGAAGAGCCCACACACTCAGCTCTTAACCCCAGTGTGCAGAAAGTGTCAAAACGTGTTTTTCAGCAGAAAAAAACTTGTTTCTGCAAGTTTGGTCACCCCCATGCAACTTATGGGGCAGTAACAGCACTCTTTTCAAAACGTGTTTTTCAGCTCGAAATAAACACGTATTTTCAGATCGCTGAATCCCAATGTAGCTGCAAGGCTCAGAAGAGCCCACACACTCAGCTCTTAACCCCAGTGTGCAGAAAGTGTCAAAACGTGTTTTTCAGCAGAAATAAACATGTTTCTGCAAGTTTGGTCACCCACATGCAACTTATGGGGCAGTAACAGCACCCTTTTCAAAACGTGTTTTTCAGCCCGAAATAAACGCGTTTTTTCAGACCGCTGAATCCCTATGTAACTGCAAGGCTCAGAAGAGCCCACACACTCAGCTCTTAACCCCAGTGTGCAGAAAGTGTCAAAACGTGTTTTTCAGCAGAAATAAACATGTTTCTGCAAGTTTGGTCACCCCCATGCAACTTATGGGGCAGTAACAGTACCCTTTTCAAAACATGTTTTTCAGCTCGAAATAAACGCGTTTTTTCAGACCGCTGAATACCTATGTAACTGCAAGGCTCTGAAGAGCCCACACACTCAGCTCTTAACCCCAGTGTGCAGAAAGTGTCAAAACGTGTTTTTCTGCAGAAATAAATATGTTTCTGCAAGTTTGGTTACCCCCATGCAACTTATGGGGCAGTAACAGCACCCTTTTCAAAACGTGTTTTTCAGCACGAAATAAACGCGTTTTTTCAAACTGCTGAATCCCTATGTAGCTGTAAGGCTCAGAGGAGCCCACACACTCAGCTCTTAACCCCAGTGTGCAAAAAGTGTCAAAACGTGTTTTTCAGCAGAAATAAACATGTTTCTGCAAGTTTGGTCACCCCCATGCAACTTATGGGGCAGTAACAGCACCCTTTTCAAAACGTGTTTTTCAGCCCGAAATAAACGCGTTTTTTCAGTCCGCTGAATCCCTATGTAACTGCAAGGCTCAGAAGAGCCCACACACTCAGCTCTTAACCCCAGTGTGCAGAAAGTGTCAAAACGTGTTTTTCAGCAGAAATAAACATGTTTCTTCAAGTTTGGTCACCCCCATGCAACTTATGGGGCAGTAACAGCATCCTTTTCAAAACGTGTTTTTCAGCACGAAATAAACGCGTTTTTTCAGACCGCTGAATCCCTATGTAACTGCAAGGCTCAGAAGAGCCCACACACTCAGCTCTTAACCCCAGTGTGCAGAAAGTGTCAAAACGTGTTTTTCAGCAGAAATAAACATGTTTCTGCAAGTTTGGTCACCCCCATGCAACTTATGGGGCAGTAACAGCACTCTTTTCAAAACGTGTTTTTCAGCTCGAAATAAACGCGTTTTTTCAGACCGCTGAATACCTATGTAGCTGCAAGGCTCAGAAGAGCCCACACACTCAGCTCTTAACCCCAGTGTGCAGAAAGTGTCAAAACGTGTTTTTCAGCAGAAATAAACATGTTTCTGAAAGTTTGGTCACCCCCATGCAACTTATGGGGCAGTAACAGCACACTTCTCAAAACGTGTTTTTCAGCCCGAAATAAACGCGTTTTTTCAGACCGCTGTATCCCTATGTAACTGCAAGGCTCAGAAGAGCCCACACACTCAGCTCTTAACCCCAGTGTGCAGAAAGTGTCAAAATGTGTTTTTCAGCAGAAATAAACATGTTTCTGCAAGTTTGGTTACCCCCATGCAACTTATGGGGCAGTAACAGCACCCTTTTCAAAACGTGTTTTTCAACCCGAAATAAACGCGTTTTTTCAGACCGCTGAAGAGCCCACACACTCAGTTCTTAACCCCAGTGTGCAGAAAGTATCAAAACGTGTTTTTCAGCAGAAATAAACATGTTTCTGAAAGTTTGGTCACCCCCATGCAACTTATGGGGCAGTAACAGCACACTTCTCAAAACGTGTTTTTCAGCCCGAAATAAACGCGTTTTTTCAGACCGCTGTATCCCTATGTAACTGCAAGGCTCAGAAGAGCCCACACACTCAGCTCTTAACCCCAGTGTGCAGAAAGTGTCAAAACGTGTTTTTCAGCAGAAATAAACATGTTTCTGCAAGTTTGGTCACCCCCATGCAACTTATGGGGCAGTAACAGCACTCTTTTCAAAACGTGTTTTTCAGCTCGAAATAAACGCGTATTTTCAGACCGCTGAATCCCAATGTAGCTGCAAGGCTCAGAAGAGCCCACACACTCAGCTCTTAACCCCAGTGTGCAGAAAGTGTCAAAACGTGTTTTTCAGCAGAAATAAACATGTTTCTGCAAGTTTGGTCACACCCATGCAACTTATGGGGCAGCAACAGCACACTTTTCAAAACGTGTTTTTCAGCCCGAAATAAACGCGTTTTTTCAGACCGCTGAATCCCTATGTAACTGCAAGGCTCAGAAGAGCCCACACACTCAGCTCTTAACCCCAGTGTGCAGAAAGTGTCAAAACGTGTTTTTCAGCAGAAATAAACATGTTTCTGCAAGTTTGGTCACCCTCATGCAACTTATGGGGCAGTAACAGCACCATTTTCAAAACGTGTTTTTCAACCCGAAATAAACGCGTTTTTTCAGACCGCTGAAGAGCCCACACACTCAGTTCTTAACCCCAGTGTGCAGAAAGTATCAAAACGTGTTTTTCAGCAGAAATAAACATGTTTCTGAAAGTTTGGTCACCCCCATGCAACTTATGGTGCAGTAACAGCACACTTCTCAAAACTTGTTTTTCAGCCCGAAATAAACGCGTTTTTTCAGACCGCTGTATCCCTATGTAACTGCAAGGCTCAGAAGAGCCCACACACTCAGCTCTTAACCCCAGTGTGCAGAAAGTGTCAAAACGTGTTTTTCAGCAGAAATAAACATGTTTCTGCAAGTTTGGTCACCCCCATGCAACTTATGGGGCAGTAACAGCACTCTTTTCAAAACGTGTTTTTCAGCTCGAAATAAACGCGTATTTTCAGACCGCTGAATCCCAATGTAGCTGCAAGGCTCAGAAGAGCCCACACACTCAGCTCTTAACCCCAGTGTGCAGAAAGTGTCAAAACGTGTTTTTCAGCAGAAATAAACATGTTTCTGCAAGTTTGGTCACACCCATGCAACTTATGGGGCAGCAACAGCACACTTTTCAAAACGTGTTTTTCAGCCCGAAATAAACGCGTTTTTTCAGACCGCTGAATCCCTATGTAACTGCAAGGCTCAGAAGAGCCCACACACTCAGCTCTTAACCCCAGTGTGCAGAAAGTGTCAAAACGTGTTTTTCAGCAGAAATAAACATGTTTCTGCAAGTTTGGTTACCCCCATGCAACTTATGGGGCAGTAACAGCACCCTTTTCAAAACGTGTTTTTCAGCACGAAATAAACGCGTTTTTTCAAACTGCTGAATCCCTATGTAGCTGTAAGGCTCAGAGGAGCCCACACACTCAGCTCTTAACCCCAGTGTGCAAAAAGTGTCAAAACGTGTTTTTCAGCAGAAATAAACATGTTTCTGCAAGTTTGGTCACCCCCATGCAACTTATGGGGAGTAACAGCACCCTTTTCAAAACGTGTTTTTCAGCCCGAAATAAACGCGTTTTTTCAGTCCGCTGAATCCCTATGTAACTGCAAGGCTCAGAAGAGCCCACACACTCAGCTCTTAACCCCAGTGTGCAGAAAGTGTCAAAACGTGTTTTTCAGCAGAAATAAACATGTTTCTTCAAGTTTGGTCACCCCCATGCAACTTATGGGGCAGTAACAGCATCCTTTTCAAAACGTGTTTTTCAGCACGAAATAAACGCGTTTTTTCAGACCGCTGAATCCCTATGTAACTGCAAGGCTCAGAAGAGCCCACACACTCAGCTCTTAACCCCAGTGTGCAGAAAGTGTCAAAACGTGTTTTTCAGCAGAAATAAACATGTTTCTGCAAGTTTGGTCACCCCCATGCAACTTATGGGGCAGTAACAGCACTCTTTTCAAAACGTGTTTTTCAGCTCGAAATAAACGCGTTTTTTCAGACCGCTGAATACCTATGTAGCTGCAAGGCTCAGAAGAGCCCACACACTCAGCTCTTAACCCCAGTGTGCAGAAAGTGTCAAAACGTGTTTTTCAGCAGAAATAAACATGTTTCTGAAAGTTTGGTCACCCCCATGCAACTTATGGGGCAGTAACAGCACACTTCTCAAAACGTGTTTTTCAGCCCGAAATAAACGCGTTTTTTCAGACCGCTGTATCCCTATGTAACTGCAAGGCTCAGAAGAGCCCACACACTCAGCTCTTAACCCCAGTGTGCAGAAAGTGTCAAAACGTGTTTTTCAGCAGAAATAAACATGTTTCTGCAAGTTTGGTTACCCCCATGCAACTTATGGGGCAGTAACAGCACCCTTTTCAAAACGTGTTTTTCAACCCGAAATAAACGCGTTTTTTCAGACCGCTGAAGAGCCCACACACTCAGTTCTTAACCCCAGTGTGCAGAAAGTATCAAAACGTGTTTTTCAGCAGAAATAAACATGTTTCTGAAAGTTTGGTCACCCCCATGCAACTTATGGGGCAGTAACAGCACACTTCTCAAAACGTGTTTTTCAGCCCGAAATAAACGCGTTTTTTCAGACCGCTGTATCCCTATGTAACTGCAAGGCTCAGAAGAGCCCACACACTCAGCTCTTAACCCCAGTGTGCAGAAAGTGTCAAAACGTGTTTTTCAGCAGAAATAAACATGTTTCTGCAAGTTTGGTCACCCCCATGCAACTTATGGGGCAGTAACAGCACCCTTTTCAAAACGTGTTTTTCAGCCCGAAATAAACGCGTTTTTTCAGACCGCTGAAGAGCCCACACACTCAGCTCTTAACCCCAGTGTGCAGAAAGTGTCAAAACGTGTTTTTCAGCAGAAAAAAACATGTTTCTGCAAGTTTGGTCACCCTCATGCAACTTATGGGGCAGTAACAGCACTCTTTTCAAAACGTGTTTTTCAGCTCGAAATAAACGCGTATTTTCAGACCGCTGAATCCCAATGTAGCTGCAAGGCTCAGAAGAGCCCACACACTCAGCTCTTAACCCCAGTGTGCAGAAAGTGTCAATACGTGTTTTTCAGCAGAAATAAACATGTTTCTGCAAGTTTGGTCACCCACATGCAACTTATGGGGCAGTAACAGCACCCTTTTCAAAACGTGTTTTTCAGCCCGAAATAAACGCGTTTTTTCAGACCGCTGAATCCCTATGTAACTGCAAGGCTCAGAAGAGCCCACACACTCAGCTCTTAACCCCAGTGTGCAGAAAGTGTCAAAACGTGTTTTTCAGCAGAAAAAAACTTGTTTCTGCAAGTTTGGTCACCCCCATGCAACTTATGGGGCAGTAACAGCACTCTTTTCAAAACGTGTTTTTCAGCTCGAAATAAACACGTATTTTCAGATCGCTGAATCCCAATGTAGCTGCAAGGCTCAGAAGAGCCCACACACTCAGCTCTTAACCCCAGTGTGCAGAAAGTGTCAAAACGTGTTTTTCAGCAGAAATAAACATGTTTCTGCAAGTTTGGTCACCCACATGCAACTTATGGGGCAGTAACAGCACCCTTTTCAAAACGTGTTTTTCAGCCCGAAATAAACGCGTTTTTTCAGACCGCTGAATCCCTATGTAACTGCAAGGCTCAGAAGAGCCCACACACTCAGCTCTTAACCCCAGTGTGCAGAAAGTGTCAAAACGTGTTTTTCAGCAGAAATAAACATGTTTCTGCAAGTTTGGTCACCCCCATGCAACTTATGGGGCAGTAACAGTACCCTTTTCAAAACATGTTTTTCAGCTCGAAATAAACGCGTTTTTTCAGACCGCTGAATACCTATGTAACTGCAAGGCTCTGAAGAGCCCACACACTCAGCTCTTAACCCCAGTGTGCAGAAAGTGTCAAAACGTGTTTTTCTGCAGAAATAAATATGTTTCTGCAAGTTTGGTTACCCCCATGCAACTTATGGGGCAGTAACAGCACCCTTTTCAAAACGTGTTTTTCAGCACGAAATAAACGCGTTTTTTCAAACTGCTGAATCCCTATGTAGCTGTAAGGCTCAGAGGAGCCCACACACTCAGCTCTTAACCCCAGTGTGCAAAAAGTGTCAAAACGTGTTTTTCAGCAGAAATAAACATGTTTCTGCAAGTTTGGTCACCCCCATGCAACTTATGGGGCAGTAACAGCACCCTTTTCAAAACGTGTTTTTCAGCCCGAAATAAACGCGTTTTTTCAGTCCGCTGAATCCCTATGTAACTGCAAGGCTCAGAAGAGCCCACACACTCAGCTCTTAACCCCAGTGTGCAGAAAGTGTCAAAACGTGTTTTTCAGCAGAAATAAACATGTTTCTTCAAGTTTGGTCACCCCCATGCAACTTATGGGGCAGTAACAGCATCCTTTTCAAAACGTGTTTTTCAGCACGAAATAAACGCGTTTTTTCAGACCGCTGAATCCCTATGTAACTGCAAGGCTCAGAAGAGCCCACACACTCAGCTCTTAACCCCAGTGTGCAGAAAGTGTCAAAACGTGTTTTTCAGCAGAAATAAACATGTTTCTGCAAGTTTGGTCACCCCCATGCAACTTATGGGGCAGTAACAGCACTCTTTTCAAAACGTGTTTTTCAGCTCGAAATAAACGCGTTTTTTCAGACCGCTGAATACCTATGTAGCTGCAAGGCTCAGAAGAGCCCACACACTCAGCTCTTAACCCCAGTGTGCAGAAAGTGTCAAAACGTGTTTTTCAGCAGAAATAAACATGTTTCTGAAAGTTTGGTCACCCCCATGCAACTTATGGGGCAGTAACAGCACACTTCTCAAAACGTGTTTTTCAGCCCGAAATAAATGCGTTTTTTCAGACCGCTGTATCCCTATGTAACTGCAAGGCTCAGAAGAGCCCACACACTCAGCTCTTAACCCCAGTGTGCAGAAAGTGTCAAAATGTGTTTTTCAGCAGAAATAAACATGTTTCTGCAAGTTTGGTTACCCCCATGCAACTTATGGGGCAGTAACAGCACCCTTTTCAAAACGTGTTTTTCAACCCGAAATAAACGCGTTTTTTCAGACCGCTGAAGAGCCCACACACTCAGTTCTTAACCCCAGTGTGCAGAAAGTATCAAAACGTGTTTTTCAGCAGAAATAAACATGTTTCTGAAAGTTTGGTCACCCCCATGCAACTTATGGGGCAGTAACAGCACACTTCTCAAAACGTGTTTTTCAGCCCGAAATAAACGCGTTTTTTCAGACCGCTGTATCCCTATGTAACTGCAAGGCTCAGAAGAGCCCACACACTCAGCTCTTAACCCCAGTGTGCAGAAAGTGTCAAAACGTGTTTTTCAGCAGAAATAAACATGTTTCTGCAAGTTTGGTCACCCCCATGCAACTTATGGGGCAGTAACAGCACTCTTTTCAAAACGTGTTTTTCAGCTCGAAATAAACGCGTATTTTCAGACCGCTGAATCCCAATGTAGCTGCAAGGCTCAGAAGAGCCCACACACTCAGCTCTTAACCCCAGTGTGCAGAAAGTGTCAAAACGTGTTTTTCAGCAGAAATAAACATGTTTCTGCAAGTTTGGTCACACCCATGCAACTTATGGGGCAGCAACAGCACACTTTTCAAAACGTGTTTTTCAGCCCGAAATAAACGCGTTTTTTCAGACCGCTGAATCCCTATGTAACTGCAAGGCTCAGAAGAGCCCACACACTCAGCTCTTAACCCCAGTGTGCAGAAAGTGTCAAAACGTGTTTTTCAGCAGAAATAAACATGTTTCTGCAAGTTTGGTCACCCTCATGCAACTTATGGGGCAGTAACAGCACCATTTTCAAAACGTGTTTTTCAACCCGAAATAAACGCGTTTTTTCAGACCGCTGAAGAGCCCACACACTCAGTTCTTAACCCCAGTGTGCAGAAAGTATCAAAACGTGTTTTTCAGCAGAAATAAACATGTTTCTGAAAGTTTGGTCACCCCCATGCAACTTATGGTGCAGTAACAGCACACTTCTCAAAACTTGTTTTTCAGCCCGAAATAAACGCGTTTTTTCAGACCGCTGTATCCCTATGTAACTGCAAGGCTCAGAAGAGCCCACACACTCAGCTCTTAACCCCAGTGTGCAGAAAGTGTCAAAACGTGTTTTTCAGCAGAAATAAACATGTTTCTGCAAGTTTGGTCACCCCCATGCAACTTATGGGGCAGTAACAGCACTCTTTTCAAAACGTGTTTTTCAGCTCGAAATAAACGCGTATTTTCAGACCGCTGAATCCCAATGTAGCTGCAAGGCTCAGAAGAGCCCACACACTCAGCTCTTAACCCCAGTGTGCAGAAAGTGTCAAAACGTGTTTTTCAGCAGAAATAAACATGTTTCTGCAAGTTTGGTCACACCCATGCAACTTATGGGGCAGCAACAGCACACTTTTCAAAACGTGTTTTTCAGCCCGAAATAAACGCGTTTTTTCAGACCGCTGAATCCCTATGTAACTGCAAGGCTCAGAAGAGCCCACACACTCAGCTCTTAACCCCAGTGTGCAGAAAGTGTCAAAACGTGTTTTTCAGCAGAAATAAACATGTTTCTGCAAGTTTGGTTACCCCCATGCAACTTATGGGGCAGTAACAGCACCCTTTTCAAAACGTGTTTTTCAGCACGAAATAAACGCGTTTTTTCAAACTGCTGAATCCCTATGTAGCTGTAAGGCTCAGAGGAGCCCACACACTCAGCTCTTAACCCCAGTGTGCAAAAAGTGTCAAAACGTGTTTTTCAGCAGAAATAAACATGTTTCTGCAAGTTTGGTCACCCCCATGCAACTTATGGGGCAGTAACAGCACCCTTTTCAAAACGTGTTTTTCAGCCCGAAATAAACGCGTTTTTTCAGTCCGCTGAATCCCTATGTAACTGCAAGGCTCAGAAGAGCCCACACACTCAGCTCTTAACCCCAGTGTGCAGAAAGTGTCAAAACGTGTTTTTCAGCAGAAATAAACATGTTTCTTCAAGTTTGGTCACCCCCATGCAACTTATGGGGCAGTAACAGCATCCTTTTCAAAACGTGTTTTTCAGCACGAAATAAACGCGTTTTTTCAGACCGCTGAATCCCTATGTAACTGCAAGGCTCAGAAGAGCCCACACACTCAGCTCTTAACCCCAGTGTGCAGAAAGTGTCAAAACGTGTTTTTCAGCAGAAATAAACATGTTTCTGCAAGTTTGGTCACCCCCATGCAACTTATGGGGCAGTAACAGCACTCTTTTCAAAACGTGTTTTTCAGCTCGAAATAAACGCGTTTTTTCAGACCGCTGAATACCTATGTAGCTGCAAGGCTCAGAAGAGCCCACACACTCAGCTCTTAACCCCAGTGTGCAGAAAGTGTCAAAACGTGTTTTTCAGCAGAAATAAACATGTTTCTGAAAGTTTGGTCACCCCCATGCAACTTATGGGGCAGTAACAGCACACTTCTCAAAACGTGTTTTTCAGCCCGAAATAAACGCGTTTTTTCAGACCGCTGTATCCCTATGTAACTGCAAGGCTCAGAAGAGCCCACACACTCAGCTCTTAACCCCAGTGTGCAGAAAGTGTCAAAACGTGTTTTTCAGCAGAAATAAACATGTTTCTGCAAGTTTGGTTACCCCCATGCAACTTATGGGGCAGTAACAGCACCCTTTTCAAAACGTGTTTTTCAACCCGAAATAAACGCGTTTTTTCAGACCGCTGAAGAGCCCACACACTCAGTTCTTAACCCCAGTGTGCAGAAAGTATCAAAACGTGTTTTTCAGCAGAAATAAACATGTTTCTGAAAGTTTGGTCACCCCCATGCAACTTATGGGGCAGTAACAGCACACTTCTCAAAACGTGTTTTTCAGCCCGAAATAAACGCGTTTTTTCAGACCGCTGTATCCCTATGTAACTGCAAGGCTCAGAAGAGCCCACACACTCAGCTCTTAACCCCAGTGTGCAGAAAGTGTCAAAACGTGTTTTTCAGCAGAAATAAACATGTTTCTGCAAGTTTGGTCACCCCCATGCAACTTATGGGGCAGTAACAGCACTCTTTTCAAAACGTGTTTTTCAGCTCGAAATAAACGCGTATTTTCAGACCGCTGAATCCCAATGTAGCTGCAAGGCTCAGAAGAGCCCACACACTCAGCTCTTAACCCCAGTGTGCAGAAAGTGTCAAAACGTGTTTTTCAGCAGAAATAAACATGTTTCTGCAAGTTTGGTCACACCCATGCAACTTATGGGGCAGCAACAGCACACTTTTCAAAACGTGTTTTTCAGCCCGAAATAAACGCGTTTTTTCAGACCGCTGAATCCCTATGTAACTGCAAGGCTCAGAAGAGCCCACACACTCAGCTCTTAACCCCAGTGTGCAGAAAGTGTCAAAACGTGTTTTTCAGCAGAAATAAACATGTTTCTGCAAGTTTGGTCACCCTCATGCAACTTATGGGGCAGTAACAGCACCATTTTCAAAACGTGTTTTTCAACCCGAAATAAACGCGTTTTTTCAGACCGCTGAAGAGCCCACACACTCAGTTCTTAACCCCAGTGTGCAGAAAGTATCAAAACGTGTTTTTCAGCAGAAATAAACATGTTTCTGAAAGTTTGGTCACCCCCATGCAACTTATGGTGCAGTAACAGCACACTTCTCAAAACTTGTTTTTCAGCCCGAAATAAACGCGTTTTTTCAGACCGCTGTATCCCTATGTAACTGCAAGGCTCAGAAGAGCCCACACACTCAGCTCTTAACCCCAGTGTGCAGAAAGTGTCAAAACGTGTTTTTCAGCAGAAATAAACATGTTTCTGCAAGTTTGGTCACCCCCATGCAACTTATGGGGCAGTAACAGCACTCTTTTCAAAACGTGTTTTTCAGCTCGAAATAAACGCGTATTTTCAGACCGCTGAATCCCAATGTAGCTGCAAGGCTCAGAAGAGCCCACACACTCAGCTCTTAACCCCAGTGTGCAGAAAGTGTCAAAACGTGTTTTTCAGCAGAAATAAACATGTTTCTGCAAGTTTGGTCACACCCATGCAACTTATGGGGCAGCAACAGCACACTTTTCAAAACGTGTTTTTCAGCCCGAAATAAACGCGTTTTTTCAGACCGCTGAATCCCTATGTAACTGCAAGGCTCAGAAGAGCCCACACACTCAGCTCTTAACCCCAGTGTGCAGAAAGTGTCAAAACGTGTTTTTCAGCAGAAATAAACATGTTTCTGCAAGTTTGGTTACCCCCATGCAACTTATGGGGCAGTAACAGCACCCTTTTCAAAACGTGTTTTTCAGCACGAAATAAACGCGTTTTTTCAAACTGCTGAATCCCTATGTAGCTGTAAGGCTCAGAGGAGCCCACACACTCAGCTCTTAACCCCAGTGTGCAAAAAGTGTCAAAACGTGTTTTTCAGCCTAAATAAACATGTTTCTGCAAGTTTGGTCACCCCCATGCAACTGATGGGGCAGTAACAGCACCCTTTTCAAAACGTGTTTTTCAGCCCGAAATAAACGCGTTTTTTCAGACCGCTGAATCCCTATGTAACTGCAAGGCTCAGAAGAGTCCACACACTCAGCTCTTAACCCCAGTGTGCAGAAAGTGTCAAAACGTGTTTTTCAGCAGAAATAAACATGTTTCTTCAAGTTTGGTCACCCCCATGCAACTTATGGGGCAGTAACAGCATCCTTTTCAAAACGTGTTTTTCAGCACGAAATAAACGCGTTTTTTCAGACCGCTGAATCCCTATGTAACTGCAAGGCTCAGAAGAGCCCACACACTCAGCTCTTAACCCCAGTGTGCAGAAAGTGTCAAAACGTGTTTTTCAGCAGAAATAAACATGTTTCTGCAAGTTTGGTCACCCCCATGCAACTTATGGGGCAGTAACAGCACTCTTTTCAAAACGTGTTTTTCAGCTCGAAATAAACGCGTTTTTTCAGACCGCTGAATACCTATGTAACTGCAAGGCTCTGAAGAGCCCACACACTCAGCTCTTAACCCCAGTGTGCAGAAAGTGTCAAAACGTGTTTTTCAGCAGAAAAAAACATGTTTCTGCAAGTTTGGTCACCCCCATGCAACTTATGGGGCAGTAACAGCACCCTTTTCAAAACGTGTTTTTCAGCCCGAAATAAACACGTTTTTTCAGACCGCTGAATCCCTATGTAACTGCAAGGCTCAGAAGAGCCCACACACTCAGCTCTTAACTCCAGTGTGCAGAAAGTGTCAAAACGTGTTTTTCAGCAGAAATAAACATGTTTCTGCAGGTTTGGTCACCCCCATGCAACTTATGGGGCAGCAACAGCACACTTCTCAAAACGTGTTTTTCAGCCCGAAATAAACGCGTTTTTTCAGACCGCTGAATCCCTATGTAACTGCAAGGCTCAGAAGAGCCCACACACTCAGCTCTTAACCCCAGTGTTCAGAAAGTGTCAAAACGTATTTTTCAGCAGAAATAAACATGTTTCTGCAAGTTTGGTCACCCCCATGCAACTTATGGGGCAGTACAGCACACTTTTCAAAACGTGTTGTTCAGCACGAAATAAACGCGTTTTTTCAGACCGCTGAATTCCTATGTAGCTGCAAGGCTCAGAAGAGACCACACACTCAGCTCTTAACCCCAGTGTGCAGAAAGTGTCAAAACGTGTTTTTCAGCAGAAATAAACATGTTTCTGCAAGTTTGGTCACCCCCATGCAACTTATGGGGCAGTAACAGCACCCTTTTCAAAACGTGTTTTTCAACCCGAAATAAACGCGTTTTTTCAGACCGCTGAAGAGCCCACACACTCAGTTCTTAACCCCAGTGTGCAGAAAGTATCAAAACGTGTTTTTCAGCAGAAATAAACATGTTTCTGAAAGTTTGGTCACCCCCATGCAACTTATGGGGCAGTAACAGCACACTTCTCAAAACGTGTTTTTCAGCCCGAAATAAACGCGTTTTTTCAGACCGCTGTATCCCTATGTAACTGCAAGGCTCAGAAGAGCCCACACACTCAGCTCTTAACCCCAGTGTGCAGAAAGTGTCAAAACGTGTTTTTCAGCAGAAATAAACATGTTTCTGCAAGTTTGGTCACCCCCATGCAACTTATGGGGCAGTAACAGCACTCTTTTCAAAACGTGTTTTTCAGCTCGAAATAAACGCGTATTTTCAGACCGCTGAATCCCAATGTAGCTGCAAGGCTCAGAAGAGCCCACACACTCAGCTCTTAACCCCAGTGTGCAGAAAGTGTCAAAACGTGTTTTTCAGCAGAAATAAACATGTTTCTGCAAGTTTGGTCACACCCATGCAACTTATGGGGCAGCAACAGCACACTTTTCAAAACGTGTTTTTCAGCCCGAAATAAACGCGTTTTTTCAGACCGCTGAATCCCTATGTAACTGCAAGGCTCAGAAGAGCCCACACACTCAGCTCTTAACCCCAGTGTGCAGAAAGTGTCAAAACGTGTTTTTCAGCAGAAATAAACATGTTTCTGCAAGTTTGGTCACCCCCATGCAACTTATGGGGCAGTAACAGCACCCTTTTCAAAACGTGTTTTTCAACCCGAAATAAACGCGTTTTTTCAGACCGCTGAAGAGCCCACACACTCAGTTCTTAACCCCAGTGTGCAGAAAGTATCAAAACGTGTTTTTCAGCAGAAATAAACATGTTTCTGAAAGTTTGGTCACCCCCATGCAACTTATGGGGCAGTAACAGCACACTTCTCAAAACGTGTTTTTCAGCCCGAAATAAACGCGTTTTTTCAGACCGCTGTATCCCTATGTAACTGCAAGGCTCAGAAGAGCCCACACACTCAGCTCTTAACCCCAGTGTGCAGAAAGTGTCAAAACGTGTTTTTCAGCAGAAATAAACATGTTTCTGCAAGTTTGGTCACCCCCATGCAACTTATGGGGCAGTAACAGCACTCTTTTCAAAACGTGTTTTTCAGCTCGAAATAAACGCGTATTTTCAGACCGCTGAATCCCAATGTAGCTGCAAGGCTCAGAAGAGCCCACACACTCAGCTCTTAACCCCAGTGTGCAGAAAGTGTCAAAACGTGTTTTTCAGCAGAAATAAACATGTTTCTGCAAGTTTGGTCACACCCATGCAACTTATGGAGCAGCAACAGCACACTTTTCAAAACGTGTTTTTCAGCCCGAAATAAACGCGTTTTTTCAGACCGCTGAATCCCTATGTAACTGCAAGGCTCAGAAGAGCCCACACACTCAGCTCTTAACCCCAGTGTGCAGAAAGTGTCAAAACGTGTTTTTCAGCAGAAATAAACATGTTTCTGCAAGTTTGGTCACCCCCATGCAACTTATGGGGCAGTAACAGCACCCTTTTCAAAACGTGTTTTTCAGCCCGAAATAAACGCGTTTTTTCAGACCGCTGAAGAGCCCACACACTCAGCTCTTAACCCCAGTGTGCAGAAAGTGTCAAAACGTGTTTTTCAGCAGAAAAAAACATGTTTCTGCAAGTTTGGTCACCCTCATGCAACTTATGGGGCAGTAACAGCACTCTTTTCAAAACGTGTTTTTCAGCTCGAAATAAACGCGTATTTTCAGACCGCTGAATCCCAATGTAGCTGCAAGGCTCAGAAGAGCCCACACACTCAGCTCTTAACCCCAGTGTGCAGAAAGTGTCAATACGTGTTTTTCAGCAGAAATAAACATGTTTCTGCAAGTTTGGTCACCCACATGCAACTTATGGGGCAGTAACAGCACCCTTTTCAAAACGTGTTTTTCAGCCCGAAATAAACGCGTTTTTTCAGACCGCTGAATCCCTATGTAACTGCAAGGCTCAGAAGAGCCCACACACTCAGCTCTTAACCCCAGTGTGCAGAAAGTGTCAAAACGTGTTTTTCAGCAGAAAAAAACATGTTTCTGCAAGTTTGGTCACCCCCATGCAACTTATGGGGCAGTAACAGCACTCTTTTCAAAACGTGTTTTTCAGCTCGAAATAAACACGTATTTTCAGATCGCTGAATCCCAATGTAGCTGCAAGGCTCAGAAGAGCCCACACACTCAGCTCTTAACCCCAGTGTGCAGAAAGTGTCAAAACGTGTTTTTCAGCAGAAATAAACATGTTTCTGCAAGTTTGGTCACCCACATGGAACTTATGGGGCAGTAACAGCACCCTTTTCAAAACGTGTTTTTCAGCCCGAAATAAACGCGTTTTTTCAGACCGCTGAATCCCTATGTAACTGCAAGGCTCAGAAGAGCCCACACACTCAGCTCTTAACCCCAGTGTGCAGAAAGTGTCAAAACGTGTTTTTCAGCAGAAATAAACATGTTTCTGCAAGTTTGGTCACCCCCATGCAACTTATGGGGCAGTAACAGTACCCTTTTCAAAACATGTTTTTCAGCTCGAAATAAACGCGTTTTTTCAGACCGCTGAATACCTATGTAACTGCAAGGCTCTGAAGAGCCCACACACTCAGCTCTTAACCCCAGTGTGCAGAAAGTGTCAAAACGTGTTTTTCAGCAGAAATAAATATGTTTTTGCAAGTTTGGTTACCCCCATGCAACTTATGGGGCAGTAACAGCACCCTTTTCAAAACGTGTTTTTCAGCACGAAATAAACGCGTTTTTTCAAACTGCTGAATCCCTATGTAGCTGTAAGGCTCAGAGGAGCCCACACACTCAGCTCTTAACCCCAGTGTGCAAAAAGTGTCAAAACGTGTTTTTCAGCAGAAATAAACATGTTTCTGCAAGTTTGGTCACCCCCATGCAACTTATGGGGCAGTAACAGCACTCTTTTCAAAACGTGTTTTTCAGCTCGAAATAAACGCGTTTTTTCAGACCGCTGAATACCTATGTAACTGCAAGGCTCAGAAGAGCCCACACACTCAGCTCTTAACTCCAGTGTGCAGAAAGTGTCAAAACGTGTTTTTCAGCAGAAATAAACATGTTTCTGCAGGTTTGGTCACCCCCATGCAACTTATGGGGCAGCAACAGCACACTTCTCAAAACGTGTTTTTCAGCCCGAAATAAACGCGTTTTTTCAGACCGCTGAATCCCTATGTAACTGCAAGGCTCAGAAGAGCCCACACACTCAGCTCTTAACCCCAGTGTTCAGAAAGTGTCAAAACGTATTTTTCAGCAGAAATAAACATGTTTCTGCAAGTTTGGTCACCCCCATGCAACTTATGGGGCAGTACAGCACACTTTTCAAAACGTGTTGTTCAGCACGAAATAAACGCGTTTTTTCAGACCGCTGAATTCCTATGTAGCTGCAAGGCTCAGAAGAGACCACACACTCAGCTCTTAACCCCAGTGTGCAGAAAGTGTCAAAACGTGTTTTTCAGCAGAAATAAACATGTTTCTGCAAGTTTGGTCACCCCCATGCAACTTATGGGGCAGTAACAGCACCCTTTTCAAAACGTGTTTTTCAACCCGAAATAAACGCGTTTTTTCAGACCGCTGAAGAGCCCACACACTCAGTTCTTAACCCCAGTGTGCAGAAAGTATCAAAACGTGTTTTTCAGCAGAAATAAACATGTTTCTGAAAGTTTGGTCACCCCCATGCAACTTATGGGGCAGTAACAGCACACTTCTCAAAACGTGTTTTTCAGCCCGAAATAAACGCTTTTTTTCAGACCGCTGTATCCCTATGTAACTGCAAGGCTCAGAAGAGCCCACACACTCAGCTCTTAACCCCAGTGTGCAGAAAGTGTCAAAACGTGTTTTTCAGCAGAAAAAAACATGTTTCTGCAAGTTTGGTCACCCCCATGCAACTTATGGGGCAGTAACAGCACTCTTTTCAAAACGTGTTTTTCAGCTCGAAATAAACGCGTATTTTCAGACCGCTGAATCCCAATGTAACTGCAAGGCTCTGAAGAGCCCACACACTCAGCTCTTAACCCCAGTGTGCAGAAAGTGTCAAAACGTGTTTTTCAGCAGAAATAAATATGTTTCTGCAAGTTTGGTTACCCCCATGCAACTTATGGGGCAGTAACAGCACCCTTTTCAAAACGTGTTTTTCAGCACGAAATAAACGCGTTTTTTCAAACTGCTGAATCCCTATGTAGCTGTAAGGCTCAGAGGAGCCCACACACTCAGCTCTTAACCCCAGTGTGCAGAAAGTGTCAAAACGTGTTTTTCAGCAGAAATAAACATGTTTCTGCAAGTTTGGTCACCCCCAGGCAACTTATGGGGCAGTAACAGCACCCTTTTCAAAACGTGTTTTTCAGCCCGAAATAAACGCGTTTTTTTCAGACCGCTGAATCCCTATGTAACTGCAAGGCTCAGAAGAGCCCACACACTCAGCTCTTAACCCCAGTGTGCAGAAAGTGTCAAAACGTGTTTTTCAGCAGAAATAAACATGTTTCTTCAAGTTTGGTCACCCCCATGCAACTTATGGGGCAGTAACAGCATCCTTTTCAAAACGTGTTTTTCAGCACGAAATAAACGCGTTTTTTCAGACCGCTGAATCCCTATGTAACTGCAAGGCTCAGAAGAGCCCACACACTCAGCTCTTAACCCCAGTGTGCAGAAAGTGTCAAAACGTGTTTTTCAGCAGAAATAAACATGTTTCTGCAAGTTTGGTCACCCCCATGCAACTTATGGGGCAGTAACAGCACTCTTTTCAAAACGTGTTTTTCAGCTCGAAATAAACGCGTTTTTTCAGACCGCTGAATACCTATGTAACTGCAAGGCTCTGAAGAGCCCACACACTCAGCTCTTAACCCCAGTGTGCAGAAAGTGTCAAAACGTGTTTTTCAGCAGAAAAAAACATGTTTCTGCAAGTTTGGTCACCCCCATGCAACTTATGGGGCAGTAACAGCACCCTTTTCAAAACGTGTTTTTCAGCCCGAAATAAACACGTTTTTTCAGACCGCTGAATCCCTATGTAACTGCAAGGCTCAGAAGAGCCCACACACTCAGCTCTTAACTCCAGTGTGCAGAAAGTGTCAAAACGTGTTTTTCAGCAGAAATAAACATGTTTCTGCAGGTTTGGTCACCCCCATGCAACTTATGGGGCAGCAACAGCACACTTCTCAAAACGTGTTTTTCAGCCCGAAATAAACGCGTTTTTTCAGACCGCTGAATCCCTATGTAACTGCAAGGCTCAGAAGAGCCCACACACTCAGCTCTTAACCCCAGTGTTCAGAAAGTGTCAAAACGTATTTTTCAGCAGAAATAAACATGTTTCTGCAAGTTTGGTCACCCCCATGCAACTTATGGGGCAGTACAGCACACTTTTCAAAACGTGTTGTTCAGCACGAAATAAACGCGTTTTTTCAGACCGCTGAATTCCTATGTAGCTGCAAGGCTCAGAAGAGACCACACACTCAGCTCTTAACCCCAGTGTGCAGAAAGTGTCAAAACGTGTTTTTCAGCAGAAATAAACATGTTTCTGCAAGTTTGGTCACCCCCATGCAACTTATGGGGCAGTAACAGCACCCTTTTCAAAACGTGTTTTTCAACCCGAAATAAACGCGTTTTTTCAGACCGCTGAAGAGCCCACACACTCAGTTCTTAACCCCAGTGTGCAGAAAGTATCAAAACGTGTTTTTCAGCAGAAATAAACATGTTTCTGAAAGTTTGGTCACCCCCATGCAACTTATGGGGCAGTAACAGCACACTTCTCAAAACGTGTTTTTCAGCCCGAAATAAACGCGTTTTTTCAGACCGCTGTATCCCTATGTAACTGCAAGGCTCAGAAGAGCCCACACACTCAGCTCTTAACCCCAGTGTGCAGAAAGTGTCAAAACGTGTTTTTCAGCAGAAATAAACATGTTTCTGCAAGTTTGGTCACACCCATGCAACTTATGGGGCAGCAACAGCACACTTTTCAAAACGTGTTTTTCAGCCCGAAATAAACGCGTTTTTTCAGACCGCTGAATCCCTATGTAACTGCAAGGCTCAGAAGAGCCCACACACTCAGCTCTTAACCCCAGTGTGCAGAAAGTGTCAAAACGTGTTTTTCAGCAGAAATAAACATGTTTCTGCAAGTTTGGTCACCCCCATGCAACTTATGGGGCAGTAACAGCACCCTTTTCAAAACGTGTTTTTCAGCCCGAAATAAACGCGTTTTTTCAGACCGCTGAATCCCTATGTAACTGCAAGGCTCAGAAGAGCCCACACACTCAGCTCTTAACCCCAGTGTGCAGAAAGTGTCAAAACGTGTTTTTCAGCAGAAATAAACATGTTTCTGCAAGTTTGGTCACCCCCATGCAACTTATGGGGCAGTAACAGCACCCTTTTCAAAACGTGTTTTTCAGCCCGAAATAAACGCGTTTTTTCAGACCGCTGAAGAGCCCACACACTCAGCTCTTAACCCCAGTGTGCAGAAAGTGTCAAAACGTGTTTTTCAGCAGAAAAAAACATGTTTCTGCAAGTTTGGTCACCCTCATGCAACTTATGGGGCAGTAACAGCACTCTTTTCAAAACGTGTTTTTCAGCTCGAAATAAACGCGTATTTTCAGACCGCTGAATCCCAATGTAGCTGCAAGGCTCAGAAGAGCCCACACACTCAGCTCTTAACCCCAGTGTGCAGAAAGTGTCAATACGTGTTTTTCAGCAGAAATAAACATGTTTCTGCAAGTTTGGTCACCCACATGCAACTTATGGGGCAGTAACAGCACCCTTTTCAAAACGTGTTTTTCAGCCCGAAATAAACGCGTTTTTTCAGACCGCTGAATCCCTATGTAGCTGCAAGGCTCAGAAGAGCCCACACACTCAGCTCTTAACCCCAGTGTGCAGAAAGTGTCAATACGTGTTTTTCAGCAGAAATAAACATGTTTCTGCAAGTTTGGTCACCCACATGCAACTTATGGGGCAGTAACAGCACCCTTTTCAAAACGTGTTTTTCAGCCCGAAATAAACGCGTTTTTTCAGACCGCTGAATCCCTATGTAACTGCAAGGCTCAGAAGAGCCCACACACTCAGCTCTTAACCCCAGTGTGCAGAAAGTGTCAAAACGTGTTTTTCAGCAGAAAAAAACATGTTTCTGCAAGTTTGGTCACCCTCATGCAACTTATGGGGCAGTAACAGCACTCTTTTCAAAACGTGTTTTTCAGCTCGAAATAAACGCGTATTTTCAGACCGCTGAATCCCAATGTAGCTGCAAGGCTCAGAAGAGCCCACACACTCAGCTCTTAACCCCAGTGTGCAGAAAGTGTCAATACGTGTTTTTCAGCAGAAATAAACATGTTTCTGCAAGTTTGGTCACCCACATGCAACTTATGGGGCAGTAACAGCACCCTTTTCAAAACGTGTTTTTCAGCCCGAAATAAACGCGTTTTTTCAGACCGCTGAATCCCTATGTAACTGCAAGGCTCAGAAGAGCCCACACACTCAGCTCTTAACCCCAGTGTGCAGAAAGTGTCAAAACGTGTTTTTCAGCAGAAAAAAACATGTTTCTGCAAGTTTGGTCACCCCCATGCAACTTATGGGGCAGTAACAGCACTCTTTTCAAAACGTGTTTTTCAGCTCGAAATAAACACGTATTTTCAGATCGCTGAATCCCAATGTAGCTGCAAGGCTCAGAAGAGCCCACACACTCAGCTCTTAACCCCAGTGTGCAGAAAGTGTCAAAACGTGTTTTTCAGCAGAAATAAACATGTTTCTGCAAGTTTGGTCACCCACATGCAACTTATGGGGCAGTAACAGCACCCTTTTCAAAACGTGTTTTTCAGCCCGAAATAAACGCGTTTTTTCAGACCGCTGAATCCCTATGTAACTGCAAGGCTCAGAAGAGCCCACACACTCAGCTCTTAACCCCAGTGTGCAGAAAGTGTCAAAACGTGTTTTTCAGCAGAAATAAACATGTTTCTGCAAGTTTGGTCACCCCCATGCAACTTATGGGGCAGTAACAGTACCCTTTTCAAAACATGTTTTTCAGCTCGAAATAAACGCGTTTTTTCAGACCGCTGAATACCTATGTAACTGCAAGGCTCTGAAGAGCCCACACACTCAGCTCTTAACCCCAGTGTGCAGAAAGTGTCAAAACGTGTTTTTCAGCAGAAATAAATATGTTTTTGCAAGTTTGGTTACCCCCATGCAACTTATGGGGCAGTAACAGCACCCTTTTCAAAACGTGTTTTTCAGCACGAAATAAACGCGTTTTTTCAAACTGCTGAATCCCTATGTAGCTGTAAGGCTCAGAGGAGCCCACACACTCAGCTCTTAACCCCAGTGTGCAAAAAGTGTCAAAACGTGTTTTTCAGCAGAAATAAACATGTTTCTGCAAGTTTGGTCACCCCCATGCAACTTATGGGGCAGTAACAGCACTCTTTTCAAAACGTGTTTTTCAGCTCGAAATAAACGCGTTTTTTCAGACCGCTGAATACCTATGTAACTGCAAGGCTCTGAAGAGCCCACACACTCAGCTCTTAACCCCAGTGTGCAGAAAGTGTCAAAACGTGTTTTTCAGCAGAAAAAAACATGTTTCTGCAAGTTTGGTCACCCCCATGCAACTTATGGGGCAGTAACAGCACCCTTTTCAAAACGTGTTTTTCAGCCCGAAATAAACACGTTTTTTCAGACCGCTGAATCCCTATGTAACTGCAAGGCTCAGAAGAGCCCACACACTCAGCTCTTAACTCCAGTGTGCAGAAAGTGTCAAAACGTGTTTTTCAGCAGAAATAAACATGTTTCTGCAGGTTTGGTCACCCCCATGCAACTTATGGGGCAGCAACAGCACACTTCTCAAAACGTGTTTTTCAGCCCGAAATAAACGCGTTTTTTCAGACCGCTGAATCCCTATGTAACTGCAAGGCTCAGAAGAGCCCACACACTCAGCTCTTAACCCCAGTGTTCAGAAAGTGTCAAAACGTATTTTTCAGCAGAAATAAACATATTTCTGCAAGTTTGGTCACCCCCATGCAACTTATGGGGCAGTACAGCACACTTTTCAAAACGTGTTGTTCAGCACGAAATAAACGCGTTTTTTCAGACCGCTGAATTCCTATGTAGCTGCAAGGCTCAGAAGAGACCACACACTCAGCTCTTAACCCCAGTGTGCAGAAAGTGTCAAAACGTGTTTTTCAGCAGAAATAAACATGTTTCTGCAAGTTTGGTCACCCCCATGCAACTTATGGGGCATTAACAGCACCCTTTTCAAAACGTGTTTTTCAACCCGAAATAAACGCGTTTTTTCAGACCGCTGAAGAGCCCACACACTCAGTTCTTAACCCCAGTGTGCAGAAAGTATCAAAACGTGTTTTTCAGCAGAAATAAACATGTTTCTGAAAGTTTGGTCACCCCCATGCAACTTATGGGGCAGTAACAGCACACTTCTCAAAACGTGTTTTTCAGCCCGAAATAAACGCTTTTTTTCAGACCGCTGTATCCCTATGTAACTGCAAGGCTCAGAAGAGCCCACACACTCAGCTCTTAACCCCAGTGTGCAGAAAGTGTCAAAACGTGTTTTTCAGCAGAAAAAAACATGTTTCTGCAAGTTTGGTCACCCCCATGCAACTTATGGGGCAGTAACAGCACTCTTTTCAAAACGTGTTTTTCAGCTCGAAATAAACGCGTATTTTCAGACCGCTGAATCCCAATGTAACTGCAAGGCTCTGAAGAGCCCACACACTCAGCTCTTAACCCCAGTGTGCAGAAAGTGTCAAAACGTGTTTTTCAGCAGAAATAAATATGTTTCTGCAAGTTTGGTTACCCCCATGCAACTTATGGGGCAGTAACAGCACCCTTTTCAAAACGTGTTTTTCAGCACGAAATAAACGCGTTTTTTCAAACTGCTGAATCCCTATGTAGCTGTAAGGCTCAGAGGAGCCCACACACTCAGCTCTTAACCCCAGTGTGCAGAAAGTGTCAAAACGTGTTTTTCAGCAGAAATAAACATGTTTCTGCAAGTTTGGTCACCCCCAGGCAACTTATGGGGCAGTAACAGCACCCTTTTCAAAACGTGTTTTTCAGCCCGAAATAAACGCGTTTTTTTCAGACCGCTGAATCCCTATGTAACTGCAAGGCTCAGAAGAGCCCACACACTCAGCTCTTAACCCCAGTGTGCAGAAAGTGTCAAAACGTGTTTTTCAGCAGAAATAAACATGTTTCTTCAAGTTTGGTCACCCCCATGCAACTTATGGGGCAGTAACAGCATCCTTTTCAAAACGTGTTTTTCAGCACGAAATAAACGCGTTTTTTCAGACCGCTGAATCCCTATGTAACTGCAAGGCTCAGAAGAGCCCACACACTCAGCTCTTAACCCCAGTGTGCAGAAAGTGTCAAAACGTGTTTTTCAGCAGAAATAAACATGTTTCTGCAAGTTTGGTCACCCCCATGCAACTTATGGGGCAGTAACAGCACTCTTTTCAAAACGTGTTTTTCAGCTCGAAATAAACGCGTTTTTTCAGACCGCTGAATACCTATGTAACTGCAAGGCTCTGAAGAGCCCACACACTCAGCTCTTAACCCCAGTGTGCAGAAAGTGTCAAAACGTGTTTTTCAGCAGAAAAAAACATGTTTCTGCAAGTTTGGTCACCCCCATGCAACTTATGGGGCAGTAACAGCACCCTTTTCAAAACGTGTTTTTCAGCCCGAAATAAACACGTTTTTTCAGACCGCTGAATCCCTATGTAACTGCAAGGCTCAGAAGAGCCCACACACTCAGCTCTTAACTCCAGTGTGCAGAAAGTGTCAAAACGTGTTTTTCAGCAGAAATAAACATGTTTCTGCAGGTTTGGTCACCCCCATGCAACTTATGGGGCAGCAACAGCACACTTCTCAAAACGTGTTTTTCAGCCCGAAATAAACGCGTTTTTTCAGACCGCTGAATCCCTATGTAACTGCAAGGCTCAGAAGAGCCCACACACTCAGCTCTTAACCCCAGTGTTCAGAAAGTGTCAAAACATATTTTTCAGCAGAAATAAACATGTTTCTGCAAGTTTGGTCACCCCCATGCAACTTATGGGGCAGTACAGCACACTTTTCAAAACGTGTTGTTCAGCACGAAATAAACGCGTTTTTTCAGACCGCTGAATTCCTATGTAGCTGCAAGGCTCAGAAGAGACCACACACTCAGCTCTTAACCCCAGTGTGCAGAAAGTGTCAAAACGTGTTTTTCAGCAGAAATAAACATGTTTCTGCAAGTTTGGTCACCCCCATGCAACTTATGGGGCAGTAACAGCACCCTTTTCAAAACGTGTTTTTCAACCCGAAATAAACGCGTTTTTTCAGACCGCTGAAGAGCCCACACACTCAGTTCTTAACCCCAGTGTGCAGAAAGTATCAAAACGTGTTTTTCAGCAGAAATAAACATGTTTCTGAAAGTTTGGTCACCCCCATGCAACTTATGGGGCAGTAACAGCACACTTCTCAAAACGTGTTTTTCAGCCCGAAATAAACGCGTTTTTTCAGACCGCTGTATCCCTATGTAACTGCAAGGCTCAGAAGAGCCCACACACTCAGCTCTTAACCCCAGTGTGCAGAAAGTGTCAAAACGTGTTTTTCATCAGAAATAAACATGTTTCTGCAAGTTTGGTCACACCCATGCAACTTATGGGGCAGCAACAGCACACTTTTCAAAACGTGTTTTTCAGCCCGAAATAAACGCGTTTTTTCAGACCGCTGAATCCCTATGTAACTGCAAGGCTCAGAAGAGCCCACACACTCAGCTCTTAACCCCAGTGTGCAGAAAGTGTCAAAACGTGTTTTTCAGCAGAAATAAACATGTTTCTGCAAGTTTGGTCACCCCCATGCAACTTATGGGGCAGTAACAGCACCCTTTTCAAAACGTGTTTTTCAGCCCGAAATAAACGCGTTTTTTCAGACCGCTGAATCCCTATGTAACTGCAAGGCTCAGAAGAGCCCACACACTCAGCTCTTAACCCCAGTGTGCAGAAAGTGTCAAAACGTGTTTTTCAGCAGAAATAAACATGTTTCTGCAAGTTTGGTCACCCCCATGCAACTTATGGGGCAGTAACAGCACCCTTTTCAAAACGTGTTTTTCAGCCCGAAATAAACGCGTTTTTTCAGACCGCTGAAGAGCCCACACACTCAGCTCTTAACCCCAGTGTGCAGAAAGTGTCAAAACGTGTTTTTCAGCAGAAAAAAACATGTTTCTGCAAGTTTGGTCACCCTCATGCAACTTATGGGGCAGTAACAGCACTCTTTTCAAAACGTGTTTTTCAGCTCGAAATAAACGCGTATTTTCAGACCGCTGAATCCCAATGTAGCTGCAAGGCTCAGAAGAGCCCACACACTCAGCTCTTAACCCCAGTGTGCAGAAAGTGTCAATACGTGTTTTTCAGCAGAAATAAACATGTTTCTGCAAGTTTGGTCACCCACATGCAACTTATGGGGCAGTAACAGCACCCTTTTCAAAACGTGTTTTTCAGCCCGAAATAAACGCGTTTTTTCAGACCGCTGAATCCCTATGTAACTGCAAGGCTCAGAAGAGCCCACACACTCAGCTCTTAACCCCAGTGTGCAGAAAGTGTCAAAACGTGTTTTTCAGCAGAAATAAACATGTTTCTGCAAGTTTGGTCACCCCCATGCAACTTATGGGGCAGTAACAGCACCCTTTTCAAAACGTGTTTTTCAGCCCGAAATAAACGCGTTTTTTCAGACCGCTGAAGAGCCCACACACTCAGCTCTTAACCCCAGTGTGCAGAAAGTGTCAAAACGTGTTTTTCAGCAGAAAAAAACATGTTTCTGCAAGTTTGGTCACCCTCATGCAACTTATGGGGCAGTAACAGCACTCTTTTCAAAACGTGTTTTTCAGCTCGAAATAAACGCGTATTTTCAGACCGCTGAATCCCAATGTAGCTGCAAGGCTCAGAAGAGCCCACACACTCAGCTCTTAACCCCAGTGTGCAGAAAGTGTCAATACGTGTTTTTCAGCAGAAA
Organism: Lepisosteus platostomus; assembly: GCF_059453375.1. Taxonomy (NCBI): domain Eukaryota; kingdom Metazoa; phylum Chordata; class Actinopteri; order Semionotiformes; family Lepisosteidae; genus Lepisosteus; species Lepisosteus platostomus. The sequence goes on from NC_142612.1 coordinate 35,586,034, forward strand.
TAAACATGTTTCTGCAAGTTTGGTCACCCACATGCAACTTATGGGGCAGTAACAGCACTCTTTTCAAAACGTGTTTTTCAGCTCGAAATAAACACGTATTTTCAGATCGCTGAATCCCAATGTAGCTGCAAGGCTCAGAAGAGCCCACACACTCAGCTCTTAACCCCAGTGTGCAGAAAGTGTCAAAACGTGTTTTTCAGCAGAAATAAACATGTTTCTGCAAGTTTGGTCACCCACATGCAACTTATGGGGCAGTAACAGCACCCTTTTCAAAACGTGTTTTTCAGCCCGAAATAAACGCGTTTTTTCAGACCGCTGAATCCCTATGTAACTGCAAGGCTCAGAAGAGCCCACACACTCAGCTCTTAACCCCAGTGTGCAGAAAGTGTCAAAACGTGTTTTTCAGCAGAAATAAACATGTTTCTGCAAGTTTGGTCACCCCCATGCAACTTATGGGGCAGTAACAGTACCCTTTTCAAAACATGTTTTTCAGCTCGAAATAAACGCGTTTTTTCAGACCGCTGAATACCTATGTAACTGCAAGGCTCTGAAGAGCCCACACACTCAGCTCTTAACCCCAGTGTGCAGAAAGTGTCAAAACGTGTTTTTCAGCAGAAATAAATATGTTTTTGCAAGTTTGGTTACCCCCATGCAACTTATGGGGCAGTAACAGCACCCTTTTCAAAACGTGTTTTTCAGCACGAAATAAACGCGTTTTTTCAAACTGCTGAATCCCTATGTAGCTGTAAGGCTCAGAGGAGCCCACACACTCAGCTCTTAACCCCAGTGTGCAAAAAGTGTCAAAACGTGTTTTTCAGCAGAAATAAACATGTTTCTGCAAGTTTGGTCACCCCCATGCAACTTATGGGGCAGTAACAGCACTCTTTTCAAAACGTGTTTTTCAGCTCGAAATAAACGCGTTTTTTCAGACCGCTGAATACCTATGTAACTGCAAGGCTCTGAAGAGCCCACACACTCAGCTCTTAACCCCAGTGTGCAGAAAGTGTCAAAACGTGTTTTTCAGCAGAAAAAAACATGTTTCTGCAAGTTTGGTCACCCCCATGCAACTTATGGGGCAGTAACAGCACCCTTTTCAAAACGTGTTTTTCAGCCCGAAATAAACACGTTTTTTCAGACCGCTGAATCCCTATGTAACTGCAAGGCTCAGAAGAGCCCACACACTCAGCTCTTAACTCCAGTGTGCAGAAAGTGTCAAAACGTGTTTTTCAGCAGAAATAAACATGTTTCTGCAGGTTTGGTCACCCCCATGCAACTTATGGGGCAGCAACAGCACACTTCTCAAAACGTGTTTTTCAGCCCGAAATAAACGCGTTTTTTCAGACCGCTGAATCCCTATGTAACTGCAAGGCTCAGAAGAGCCCACACACTCAGCTCTTAACCCCAGTGTTCAGAAAGTGTCAAAACGTATTTTTCAGCAGAAATAAACATATTTCTGCAAGTTTGGTCACCCCCATGCAACTTATGGGGCAGTACAGCACACTTTTCAAAACGTGTTGTTCAGCACGAAATAAACGCGTTTTTTCAGACCGCTGAATTCCTATGTAGCTGCAAGGCTCAGAAGAGACCACACACTCAGCTCTTAACCCCAGTGTGCAGAAAGTGTCAAAACGTGTTTTTCAGCAGAAATAAACATGTTTCTGCAAGTTTGGTCACCCCCATGCAACTTATGGGGCAGTAACAGCACCCTTTTCAAAACGTGTTTTTCAACCCGAAATAAACGCGTTTTTTCAGACCGCTGAAGAGCCCACACACTCAGTTCTTAACCCCAGTGTGCAGAAAGTATCAAAACGTGTTTTTTAGCAGAAATAAACATGTTTCTGAAAGTTTGGTCACCCCCATGCAACTTATGGGGCAGTAACAGCACACTTCTCAAAACGTGTTTTTCAGCCCGAAATAAACGCTTTTTTTCAGACCGCTGTATCCCTATGTAACTGCAAGGCTCAGAAGAGCCCACACACTCAGCTCTTAACCCCAGTGTGCAGAAAGTGTCAAAACGTGTTTTTCAGCAGAAAAAAACATGTTTCTGCAAGTTTGGTCACCCCCATGCAACTTATGGGGCAGTAACAGCACTCTTTTCAAAACGTGTTTTTCAGCTCGAAATAAACGCGTATTTTCAGACCGCTGAATCCCAATGTAACTGCAAGGCTCTGAAGAGCCCACACACTCAGCTCTTAACCCCAGTGTGCAGAAAGTGTCAAAACGTGTTTTTCAGCAGAAATAAATATGTTTCTGCAAGTTTGGTTACCCCCATGCAACTTATGGGGCAGTAACAGCACCCTTTTCAAAACGTGTTTTTCAGCACGAAATAAACGCGTTTTTTCAAACTGCTGAATCCCTATGTAGCTGTAAGGCTCAGAGGAGCCCACACACTCAGCTCTTAACCCCAGTGTGCAGAAAGTGTCAAAACGTGTTTTTCAGCAGAAATAAACATGTTTCTGCAAGTTTGGTCACCCCCAGGCAACTTATGGGGCAGTAACAGCACCCTTTTCAAAACGTGTTTTTCAGCCCGAAATAAACGCGTTTTTTTCAGACCGCTGAATCCCTATGTAACTGCAAGGCTCAGAAGAGCCCACACACTCAGCTCTTAACCCCAGTGTGCAGAAAGTGTCAAAACGTGTTTTTCAGCAGAAATAAACATGTTTCTTCAAGTTTGGTCACCCCCATGCAACTTATGGGGCAGTAACAGCATCCTTTTCAAAACGTGTTTTTCAGCACGAAATAAACGCGTTTTTTCAGACCGCTGAATCCCTATGTAACTGCAAGGCTCAGAAGAGCCCACACACTCAGCTCTTAACCCCAGTGTGCAGAAAGTGTCAAAACGTGTTTTTCAGCAGAAATAAACATGTTTCTGCAAGTTTGGTCACCCCCATGCAACTTATGGGGCAGTAACAGCACTCTTTTCAAAACGTGTTTTTCAGCTCGAAATAAACGCGTTTTTTCAGACCGCTGAATACCTATGTAACTGCAAGGCTCTGAAGAGCCCACACACTCAGCTCTTAACCCCAGTGTGCAGAAAGTGTCAAAACGTGTTTTTCAGCAGAAAAAAACATGTTTCTGCAAGTTTGGTCACCCCCATGCAACTTATGGGGCAGTAACAGCACCCTTTTCAAAACGTGTTTTTCAGCCCGAAATAAACACGTTTTTTCAGACCGCTGAATCCCTATGTAACTGCAAGGCTCAGAAGAGCCCACACACTCAGCTCTTAACTCCAGTGTGCAGAAAGTGTCAAAACGTGTTTTTCAGCAGAAATAAACATGTTTCTGCAGGTTTGGTCACCCCCATGCAACTTATGGGGCAGCAACAGCACACTTCTCAAAACGTGTTTTTCAGCCCGAAATAAACGCGTTTTTTCAGACCGCTGAATCCCTATGTAACTGCAAGGCTCAGAAGAGCCCACACACTCAGCTCTTAACCCCAGTGTTCAGAAAGTGTCAAAACGTATTTTTCAGCAGAAATAAACATGTTTCTGCAAGTTTGGTCACCCCCATGCAACTTATGGGGCAGTACAGCACACTTTTCAAAACGTGTTGTTCAGCACGAAATAAACGCGTTTTTTCAGACCGCTGAATTCCTATGTAGCTGCAAGGCTCAGAAGAGACCACACACTCAGCTCTTAACCCCAGTGTGCAGAAAGTGTCAAAACGTGTTTTTCAGCAGAAATAAACATGTTTCTGCAAGTTTGGTCACCCCCATGCAACTTATGGGGCAGTAACAGCACCCTTTTCAAAACGTGTTTTTCAACCCGAAATAAACGCGTTTTTTCAGACCGCTGAAGAGCCCACACACTCAGTTCTTAACCCCAGTGTGCAGAAAGTATCAAAACGTGTTTTTCAGCAGAAATAAACATGTTTCTGAAAGTTTGGTCACCCCCATGCAACTTATGGGGCAGTAACAGCACACTTCTCAAAACGTGTTTTTCAGCCCGAAATAAACGCGTTTTTTCAGACCGCTGTATCCCTATGTAACTGCAAGGCTCAGAAGAGCCCACACACTCAGCTCTTAACCCCAGTGTGCAGAAAGTGTCAAAACGTGTTTTTCAGCAGAAATAAACATGTTTCTGCAAGTTTGGTCACACCCATGCAACTTATGGGGCAGCAACAGCACACTTTTCAAAACGTGTTTTTCAGCCCGAAATAAACGCGTTTTTTCAGACCGCTGAATCCCTATGTAACTGCAAGGCTCAGAAGAGCCCACACACTCAGCTCTTAACCCCAGTGTGCAGAAAGTGTCAAAACGTGTTTTTCAGCAGAAATAAACATGTTTCTGCAAGTTTGGTCACCCCCATGCAACTTATGGGGCAGTAACAGCACCCTTTTCAAAACGTGTTTTTCAGCCCGAAATAAACGCGTTTTTTCAGACCGCTGAATCCCTATGTAACTGCAAGGCTCAGAAGAGCCCACACACTCAGCTCTTAACCCCAGTGTGCAGAAAGTGTCAAAACGTGTTTTTCAGCAGAAATAAACATGTTTCTGCAAGTTTGGTCACCCCCATGCAACTTATGGGGCAGTAACAGCACCCTTTTCAAAACGTGTTTTTCAGCCCGAAATAAACGCGTTTTTTCAGACCGCTGAAGAGCCCACACACTCAGCTCTTAACCCCAGTGTGCAGAAAGTGTCAAAACGTGTTTTTCAGCAGAAAAAAACATGTTTCTGCAAGTTTGGTCACCCTCATGCAACTTATGGGGCAGTAACAGCACTCTTTTCAAAACGTGTTTTTCAGCTCGAAATAAACGCGTATTTTCAGACCGCTGAATCCCAATGTAGCTGCAAGGCTCAGAAGAGCCCACACACTCAGCTCTTAACCCCAGTGTGCAGAAAGTGTCAATACGTGTTTTTCAGCAGAAATAAACATGTTTCTGCAAGTTTGGTCACCCACATGCAACTTATGGGGCAGTAACAGCACCCTTTTCAAAACGTGTTTTTCAGCCCGAAATAAACGCGTTTTTTCAGACCGCTGAATCCCTATGTAACTGCAAGGCTCAGAAGAGCCCACACACTCAGCTCTTAACCCCAGTGTGCAGAAAGTGTCAAAACGTGTTTTTCAGCAGAAATAAACATGTTTCTGCAAGTTTGGTCACCCCCATGCAACTTATGGGGCAGTAACAGCACCCTTTTCAAAACGTGTTTTTCAGCCCGAAATAAACGCGTTTTTTCAGACCGCTGAAGAGCCCACACACTCAGCTCTTAACCCCAGTGTGCAGAAAGTGTCAAAACGTGTTTTTCAGCAGAAAAAAACATGTTTCTGCAAGTTTGGTCACCCTCATGCAACTTATGGGGCAGTAACAGCACTCTTTTCAAAACGTGTTTTTCAGCTCGAAATAAACGCGTATTTTCAGACCGCTGAATCCCAATGTAGCTGCAAGGCTCAGAAGAGCCCACACACTCAGCTCTTAACCCCAGTGTGCAGAAAGTGTCAATACGTGTTTTTCAGCAGAAATAAACATGTTTCTGCAAGTTTGGTCACCCACATGCAACTTATGGGGCAGTAACAGCACCCTTTTCAAAACGTGTTTTTCAGCCCGAAATAAACGCGTTTTTTCAGACCGCTGAATCCCTATGTAACTGCAAGGCTCAGAAGAGCCCACACACTCAGCTCTTAACCCCAGTGTGCAGAAAGTGTCAAAACGTGTTTTTCAGCAGAAATAAACATGTTTCTGCAAGTTTGGTCACCCCCATGCAACTTATGGGGCAGTAACAGCACCCTTTTCAAAACGTGTTTTTCAGCCCGAAATAAACGCGTTTTTTCAGACCGCTGAAGAGCCCACACACTCAGCTCTTAACCCCAGTGTGCAGAAAGTGTCAAAACGTGTTTTTCAGCAGAAAAAAACATGTTTCTGCAAGTTTGGTCACCCTCATGCAACTTATGGGGCAGTAACAGCACTCTTTTCAAAACGTGTTTTTCAGCTCGAAATAAACGCGTATTTTCAGACCGCTGAATCCCAATGTAGCTGCAAGGCTCAGAAGAGCCCACACACTCAGCTCTTAACCCCAGTGTGCAGAAAGTGTCAATACGTGTTTTTCAGCAGAAATAAACATGTTTCTGCAAGTTTGGTCACCCACATGCAACTTATGGGGCAGTAACAGCACCCTTTTCAAAACGTGTTTTTCAGCCCGAAATAAACGCGTTTTTTCAGACCGCTGAATCCCTATGTAACTGCAAGGCTCAGAAGAGCCCACACACTCAGCTCTTAACCCCAGTGTGCAGAAAGTGTCAAAACGTGTTTTTCAGCAGAAAAAAACTTGTTTCTGCAAGTTTGGTCACCCCCATGCAACTTATGGGGCAGTAACAGCACTCTTTTCAAAACGTGTTTTTCAGCTCGAAATAAACACGTATTTTCAGATCGCTGAATCCCAATGTAGCTGCAAGGCTCAGAAGAGCCCACACACTCAGCTCTTAACCCCAGTGTGCAGAAAGTGTCAAAACGTGTTTTTCAGCAGAAATAAATATGTTTCTGCAAGTTTGGTTACCCCCATGCAACTTATGGGGCAGTAACAGCACCCTTTTCAAAACGTGTTTTTCAGCACGAAATAAACGCGTTTTTTCAAACTGCTGAATCCCTATGTAGCTGTAAGGCTCAGAGGAGCCCACACACTCAGCTCTTAACCCCAGTGTGCAAAAAGTGTCAAAACGTGTTTTTCAGCAGAAATAAACATGTTTCTGCAAGTTTGGTCACCCCCATGCAACTTATGGGGCAGTAACAGCACCCTTTTCAAAACGTGTTTTTCAGCCCGAAATAAACGCGTTTTTTCAGACCGCTGAATCCCTATGTAACTGCAAGGCTCAGAAGAGCCCACACACTCAGCTCTTAACCCCAGTGTGCAGAAAGTGTCAAAACGTGTTTTTCAGCAGAAATAAACATGTTTCTTCAAGTTTGGTCACCCCCATGCAACTTATGGGGCAGTAACAGCATCCTTTTCAAAACGTGTTTTTCAGCACGAAATAAACGCGTTTTTTCAGACCGCTGAATCCCTATGTAACTGCAAGGCTCAGAAGAGCCCACACACTCAGCTCTTAACCCCAGTGTGCAGAAAGTGTCAAAACGTGTTTTTCAGCAGAAATAAACATGTTTCTGCAAGTTTGGTCACCCCCATGCAACTTATGGGGCAGTAACAGCACTCTTTTCAAAACGTGTTTTTCAGCTCGAAATAAACGCGTTTTTTCAGACCGCTGAATACCTATGTAACTGCAAGGCTCTGAAGAGCAAACACACTCAGCTCTTAACCCCAGTGTGCAGAAAGTGTCAAAACGTGTTTTTCAGCAGAAAAAAACATGTTTCTGCAAGTTTGGTCACCCCCATGCAACTTATGGGGCAGTAACAGCACCCTTTTCAAAACGTGTTTTTCAGCACGAAATAAACGCGTTTTTTCAAACTGCTGAATCCCTATGTAGCTGTAAGGCTCAAAGGAGCCCACACACTCAGCTCTTAACCCCAGTGTGCAAAAAGTGTCAAAACGTGTTTTTCAGCAGAAATAAACATGTTTCTGCAAGTTTGGTCACCCCCATGCAACTTATGGGGCAGTAACAGCACCCTTTTCAAAACGTGTTTTTCAGCCCGAAATAAACGCGTTTTTTCAGACCGCTGAATCCCTATGTAACTGCAAGGCTCAGAAGAGCCCACACACTCAGCTCTTAACCCCAGTGTGCAGAAAGTGTCAAAACGTGTTTTTCAGCAGAAATAAACATGTTTCTTCAAGTTTGGTCACCCCCATGCAACTTATGGGGCAGTAACAGCATCCTTTTCAAAACGTGTTTTTCAGCACGAAATAAACGCGTTTTTTCAGACCGCTGAATCCCTATGTAACTGCAAGGCTCAGAAGAGCCCACACACTCAGCTCTTAACCCCAGTGTGCAGAAAGTGTCAAAACGTGTTTTTCAGCAGAAATAAACATGTTTCTGCAAGTTTGGTCACCCCCATGCAACTTATGGGGCAGTAACAGCACTCTTTTCAAAACGTGTTTTTCAGCTCGAAATAAACGCGTTTTTTCAGACCGCTGAATACCTATGTAACTGCAAGGCTCTGAAGAGCCCACACACTCAGCTCTTAACCCCAGTGTGCAGAAAGTGTCAAAACGTGTTTTTCAGCAGAAAAAAACATGTTTCTGCAAGTTTGGTCACCCCCATGCAACTTATGGGGCAGTAACAGCACCCTTTTAAAAACGTGTTTTTCAGCCCGAAATAAACACGTTTTTTCAGACCGCTGAATCCCTATGTAACTGCAAGGCTCAGAAGAGCCCACACACTCAGCTCTTAACTCCAGTGTGCAGAAAGTGTCAAAACGTGTTTTTCAGCAGAAATAAACATGTTTCTGCAGGTTTGGTCACCCCCATGCAACTTATGGGGCAGCAACAGCACACTTCTCAAAACGTGTTTTTCAGCCCGAAATAAACGCGTTTTTTCAGACCGCTGAATCCCTATGTAACTGCAAGGCTCAGAAGAGCCCACACACTCAGCTCTTAACCCCAGTGTTCAGAAAGTGTCAAAACGTATTTTTCAGCAGAAATAAACATGTTTCTGCAAGTTTGGTCACCCCCATGGAACTTATGGGGCAGTACAGCACACTTTTCAAAACGTGTTGTTCAGCACGAAATAAACGCGTTTTTTCAGACCGCTGAATTCCTATGTAGCTGCAAGGCTCAGAAGAGACCACACACTCAGCTCTTAACCCCAGTGTGCAGAAAGTGTCAAAACGTGTTTTTCAGCAGAAATAAACATGTTTCTGCAAGTTTGGTCACCCCCATGCAACTTATGGGGCAGTAACAGCACCCTTTTCAAAACGTGTTTTTCAACCCGAAATAAACGCGTTTTTTCAGACCGCTGAAGAGCCCACACACTCAGTTCTTAACCCCAGTGTGCAGAAAGTATCAAAACGTGTTTTTCAGCAGAAATAAACATGTTTCTGAAAGTTTGGTCACCCCCATGCAACTTATGGGGCAGTAACAGCACACTTCTCAAAACGTGTTTTTCAGCCCGAAATAAACGCGTTTTTTCAGACCGCTGTATCCCTATGTAACTGCAAGGCTCAGAAGAGCCCACACACTCAGCTCTTAACCCCAGTGTGCAGAAAGTGTCAAAACGTGTTTTTCAGCAGAAATAAACATGTTTCTGCAAGTTTGGTCACCCCCATGCAACTTATGGGGCAGTAACAGCACTCTTTTCAAAACGTGTTTTTCAGCTCGAAATAAACGCGTATTTTCAGACCGCTGAATCCCAATGTAGCTGCAAGGCTCAGAAGAGCCCACACACTCAGCTCTTAACCCCAGTGTGCAGAAAGTGTCAAAACGTGTTTTTCAGCAGAAATAAACATGTTTCTGCAAGTTTGGTCACACCCATGCAACTTATGGGGCAGCAACAGCACACTTTTCAAAACGTGTTTTTCAGCCCGAAATAAACGCGTTTTTTCAGACCGCTGAATCCCTATGTAACTGCAAGGCTCAGAAGAGCCCACACACTCAGCTCTTAACCCCAGTGTGCAGAAAGTGTCAAAACGTGTTTTTCAGCAGAAATAAACATGTTTCTGCAAGTTTGGTCACCCCCATGCAACTTATGGGGCAGTAACAGCACCCTTTTCAAAACGTGTTTTTCAACCCGAAATAAACGCGTTTTTTCAGACCGCTGAAGAGCCCACACACTCAGTTCTTAACCCCAGTGTGCAGAAAGTATCAAAACGTGTTTTTCAGCAGAAATAAACATGTTTCTGAAAGTTTGGTCACCCCCATGCAACTTATGGGGCAGTAACAGCACACTTCTCAAAACTTGTTTTTCAGCCCGAAATAAACGCGTTTTTTCAGACCGCTGTATCCCTATGTAACTGCAAGGCTCAGAAGAGCCCACACACTCAGCTCTTAACCCCAGTGTGCAGAAAGTGTCAAAACGTGTTTTTCAGCAGAAATAAACATGTTTCTGCAAGTTTGGTCACCCCCATGCAACTTATGGGGCAGTAACAGCACTCTTTTCAAAACGTGTTTTTCAGCTCGAAATAAACGCGTATTTTCAGACCGCTGAATCCCAATGTAGCTGCAAGGCTCAGAAGAGCCCACACACTCAGCTCTTAACCCCAGTGTGCAGAAAGTGTCAAAACGTGTTTTTCAGCAGAAATAAACATGTTTCTGCAAGTTTGGTCACACCCATGCAACTTATGGGGCAGCAACAGCACACTTTTCAAAACGTGTTTTTCAGGCCGAAATAAACGCGTTTTTTCAGACCGCTGAATCCCTATGTAACTGCAAGGCTCAGAAGAGCCCACACACTCAGCTCTTAACCCCAGTGTGCAGAAAGTGTCAAAACGTGTTTTTCAGCAGAAATAAACATGTTTCTGCAAGTTTGGTTACCCCCATGCAACTTATGGGGCAGTAACAGCACCCTTTTCAAAACGTGTTTTTCAGCACGAAATAAACGCGTTTTTTCAAACTGCTGAATCCCTATGTAGCTGTAAGGCTCAGAGGAGCCCACACACTCAGCTCTTAACCCCAGTGTGCAAAAAGTGTCAAAACGTGTTTTTCAGCAGAAATAAACATGTTTCTGCAAGTTTGGTCACCCCCATGCAACTGATGGGGCAGTAACAGCACCCTTTTCAAAACGTGTTTTTCAGCCCGAAATAAACGCGTTTTTTCAGACCGCTGAATCCCTATGTAACTGCAAGGCTCAGAAGAGTCCACACACTCAGCTCTTAACCCCAGTGTGCAGAAAGTGTCAAAACGTGTTTTTCAGCAGAAATAAACATGTTTCTTCAAGTTTGGTCACCCCCATGCAACTTATGGGGCAGTAACAGCATCCTTTTCAAAACGTGTTTTTCAGCACGAAATAAACGCGTTTTTTCAGACCGCTGAATCCCTATGTAACTGCAAGGCTCAGAAGAGCCCACACACTCAGCTCTTAACCCCAGTGTGCAGAAAGTGTCAAAACGTGTTTTTCAGCAGAAATAAACATGTTTCTGCAAGTTTGGTCACCCCCATGCAACTTATGGGGCAGTAACAGCACTCTTTTCAAAACGTGTTTTTCAGCTCGAAATAAACGCGTTTTTTCAGACCGCTGAATACCTATGTAACTGCAAGGCTCTGAAGAGCCCACACACTCAGCTCTTAACCCCAGTGTGCAGAAAGTGTCAAAACGTGTTTTTCAGCAGAAAAAAACATGTTTCTGCAAGTTTGGTCACCCCCATGCAACTTATGGGGCAGTAACAGCACCCTTTTCAAAACGTGTTTTTCAGCCCGAAATAAACACGTTTTTTCAGACCGCTGAATCCCTATGTAACTGCAAGGCTCAGAAGAGCCCACACACTCAGCTCTTAACTCCAGTGTGCAGAAAGTGTCAAAACGTGTTTTTCAGCAGAAATAAACATGTTTCTGCAGGTTTGGTCACCCCCATGCAACTTATGGGGCAGCAACAGCACACTTCTCAAAACGTGTTTTTCAGCCCGAAATAAACGCGTTTTTTCAGACCGCTGAATCCCTATGTAACTGCAAGGCTCAGAAGAGCCCACACACTCAGCTCTTAACCCCAGTGTTCAGAAAGTGTCAAAACGTATTTTTCAGCAGAAATAAACATGTTTCTGCAAGTTTGGTCACCCCCATGCAACTTATGGGGCAGTACAGCACACTTTTCAAAACGTGTTGTTCAGCACGAAATAAACGCGTTTTTTCAGACCGCTGAATTCCTATGTAGCTGCAAGGCTCAGAAGAGACCACACACTCAGCTCTTAACCCCAGTGTGCAGAAAGTGTCAAAACGTGTTTTTCAGCAGAAATAAACATGTTTCTGCAAGTTTGGTCACCCCCATGCAACTTATGGGGCAGTAACAGCACCCTTTTCAAAACGTGTTTTTCAACCCGAAATAAACGCGTTTTTTCAGACCGCTGAAGAGCCCACACACTCAGTTCTTAACCCCAGTGTGCAGAAAGTATCAAAACGTGTTTTTCAGCAGAAATAAACATGTTTCTGAAAGTTTGGTCACCCCCATGCAACTTATGGGGCAGTAACAGCACACTTCTCAAAACGTGTTTTTCAGCCCGAAATAAACGCGTTTTTTCAGACCGCTGTATCCCTATGTAACTGCAAGGCTCAGAAGAGCCCACACACTCAGCTCTTAACCCCAGTGTGCAGAAAGTGTCAAAACGTGTTTTTCAGCAGAAATAAACATGTTTCTGCAAGTTTGGTCACCCCCATGCAACTTATGGGGCAGTAACAGCACTCTTTTCAAAACGTGTTTTTCAGCTCGAAATAAACGCGTATTTTCAGACCGCTGAATCCCAATGTAGCTGCAAGGCTCAGAAGAGCCCACACACTCAGCTCTTAACCCCAGTGTGCAGAAAGTGTCAAAACGTGTTTTTCAGCAGAAATAAACATGTTTCTACAAGTTTGGTCACACCCATGCAACTTATGGGGCAGCAACAGCACACTTTTCAAAACGTGTTTTTCAGCCCGAAATAAACGCGTTTTTTCAGACCGCTGAATCCCTATGTAACTGCAAGGCTCAGAAGAGCCCACACACTCAGCTCTTAACCCCAGTGTGCAGAAAGTGTCAAAACGTGTTTTTCAGCAGAAATAAACATGTTTCTGCAAGTTTGGTCACCCCCATGCAACTTATGGGGCAGTTACAGCACCCTTTTCAAAACGTGTTTTTCAACCCGAAATAAACGCGTTTTTTCAGACCGCTGAAGAGCCCACACACTCAGTTCTTAACCCCAGTGTGCAGAAAGTATCAAAACGTGTTTTTCAGCAGAAATAAACATGTTTCTGAAAGTTTGGTCACCCCCATGCAACTTATGGGGCAGTAACAGCACTCTTTTCAAAACGTGTTTTTCAGCTCGAAATAAACGCGTATTTTCAGTCCGCTGAATCCCAATGTAGCTGCAAGGCTCAGAAGAGCCCACACATTCAGCTCTTAACCCCAGTGTGCAGAAAGTGTCAAAACGTGTTTTTCAGCAGAAATAAACATGTTTCTGCAAGTTTGGTCACACCCATGCAACTTATGGGGCAGCAACAGCACACTTTTCAAAACGTGTTTTTCAGCCCGAAATAAACGCGTTTTTTCAGACCGCTGAAGAGCCCACACACTCAGCTCTTAACCCCAGTGTGCAGAAAGTGTCAAAACGTGTTTTTCAGCAGAAAAAAACATGTTTCTGCAAGTTTGGTCACCCTCATGCAACTTATGGGGCAGTAACAGCACTCTTTTCAAAACGTGTTTTTCAGCTCGAAATAAACGCGTATTTTCAGACCGCTGAATCCCAATGTAGCTGCAAGGCTCAGAAGAGCCCACACACTCAGCTCTTAACCCCAGTGTGCAGAAAGTGTCAATACGTGTTTTTCAGCAGAAATAAACATGTTTCTGCAAGTTTGGTCACCCACATGCAACTTATGGGGCAGTAACAGCACCCTTTTCAAAACGTGTTTTTCAGCCCGAAATAAACGCGTTTTTTCAGACCGCTGAATCCCTATGTAACTGCAAGGCTCAGAAGAGCCCACACACTCAGCTCTTAACCCCAGTGTGCAGAAAGTGTCAAAACGTGTTTTTCAGCAGAAAAAAACATGTTTCTGCAAGTTTGGTCACCCCCATGCAACTTATGGGGCAGTAACAGCACTCTTTTCAAAACATGTTTTTCAGCTCGAAATAAACACGTATTTTCAGATCGCTGAATCCCAATGTAGCTGCAAGGCTCAGAAGAGCCCACACACTCAGCTCTTAACCCCAGTGTGCAGAAAGTGTCAAAACGTGTTTTTCAGCAGAAATAAACATGTTTCTGCAAGTTTGGTCACCCACATGCAACTTATGGGGCAGTAACAGCACCCTTTTCAAAACGTGTTTTTCAGCCCGAAATAAACGCGTTTTTTCAGTCCGCTGAATCCCTATGTAACTGCAAGGCTCAGAAGAGCCCACACACTCAGCTCTTAACCCCAGTGTGCAGAAAGTGTCAAAACGTGTTTTTCAGCAGAAATAAACATGTTTCTGCAAGTTTGGTCACCCCCATGCAACTTATGGGGCAGTAACAGTACCCTTTTCAAAACATGTTTTTCAGCTCGAAATAAACGCGTTTTTTCAGACCGCTGAATACCTATGTAACTGCAAGGCTCTGAAGAGCCCACACACTCAGCTCTTAACCCCAGTGTGCAGAAAGTGTCAAAACGTGTTTTTCAGCAGAAATAAATATGTTTTTGCAAGTTTGGTTACCCCCATGCAACTTATGGGGCAGTAACAGCACCCTTTTCAAAACGTGTTTTTCAGCACGAAATAAACGCGTTTTTTCAAACTGCTGAATCCCTATGTAGCTGTAAGGCTCAGAGGAGCCCACACACTCAGCTCTTAACCCCAGTGTGCAAAAAGTGTCAAAACGTGTTTTTCAGCAGAAATAAACATGTTTCTGCAAGTTTGGTCACCCCCATGCAACTTATGGGGCAGTAACAGCACTCTTTTCAAAACGTGTTTTTCAGCTCGAAATAAACGCGTTTTTTCAGACCGCTGAATCCCAATGTAGCTGCAAGGCTCAGAAGAGCCCACACACTCAGCTCTTAACCCCAGTGTGCAGAAAGTGTCAATACGTGTTTTTCAGCAGAAATAAACATGTTTCTGCAATTTTGGTCACCCACATGCAACTTATGGGGCAGTAACAGCACCCTTTTCAAAACGTGTTTTTCAGCCCGAAATAAACGCGTTTTTTCAGACCGCTGAATCCCTATGTAACTGCAAGGCTCAGAAGAGCCCACACACTCAGCTCTTAACCCCAGTGTGCAGAAAGTGTCAAAACGTGTTTTTCAGCAGAAATAAACATGTTTCTGCAAGTTTGGTCACCCCCATGCAACTTATGGGGCAGTAACAGCACCCTTTTCAAAACGTGTTTTTCAGCCCGAAATAAACGCGTTTTTTCAGACCGCTGAAGAGCCCACACACTCAGCTCTTAACCCCAGTGTGCAGAAAGTGTCAAAACGTGTTTTTCAGCAGAAAAAAACATGTTTCTGCAAGTTTGGTCACCCTCATGCAACTTATGGGGCAGTAACAGCACTCTTTTCAAAACGTGTTTTTCAGCTCGAAATAAACGCGTATTTTCAGACCGCTGAATCCCAATGTAGCTGCAAGGCTCAGAAGAGCCCACACACTCAGCTCTTAACCCCAGTGTGCAGAAAGTGTCAATACGTGTTTTTCAGCAGAAATAAACATGTTTCTGCAAGTTTGGTCACCCACATGCAACTTATGGGGCAGTAACAGCACCCTTTTCAAAACGTGTTTTTCAGCCCGAAATAAACGCGTTTTTTCAGACCGCTGAATCCCTATGTAACTGCAAGGCTCAGAAGAGCCCACACACTCAGCTCTTAACCCCAGTGTGCAGAAAGTGTCAAAACGTGTTTTTCAGCAGAAAAAAACTTGTTTCTGCAAGTTTGGTCACCCCCATGCAACTTATGGGGCAGTAACAGCACTCTTTTCAAAACGTGTTTTTCAGCTCGAAATAAACACGTATTTTCAGATCGCTGAATCCCAATGTAGCTGCAAGGCTCAGAAGAGCCCACACACTCAGCTCTTAACCCCAGTGTGCAGAAAGTGTCAAAACGTGTTTTTCAGCAGAAATAAATATGTTTCTGCAAGTTTGGTTACCCCCATGCAACTTATGGGGCAGTAACAGCACCCTTTTCAAAACGTGTTTTTCAGCACGAAATAAACGCGTTTTTTCAAACTGCTGAATCCCTATGTAGCTGTAAGGCTCAGAGGAGCCCACACACTCAGCTCTTAACCCCAGTGTGCAAAAAGTGTCAAAACGTGTTTTTCAGCAGAAATAAACATGTTTCTGCAAGTTTGGTCACCCCCATGCAACTTATGGGGCAGTAACAGCACCCTTTTCAAAACGTGTTTTTCAGCCCGAAATAAACGCGTTTTTTCAGACCGCTGAATCCCTATGTAACTGCAAGGCTCAGAAGAGCCCACACACTCAGCTCTTAACCCCAGTGTGCAGAAAGTGTCAAAACGTGTTTTTCAGCAGAAATAAACATGTTTCTTCAAGTTTGGTCACCCCCATGCAACTTATGGGGCAGTAACAGCATCCTTTTCAAAACGTGTTTTTCAGCACGAAATAAACGCGTTTTTTCAGACCGCTGAATCCCTATGTAACTGCAAGGCTCAGAAGAGCCCACACACTCAGCTCTTAACCCCAGTGTGCAGAAAGTGTCAAAACGTGTTTTTCAGCAGAAATAAACATGTTTCTGCAAGTTTGGTCACCCCCATGCAACTTATGGGGCAGTACAGCACACTTTTCAAAACGTGTTGTTCAGCACGAAATAAACGCGTTTTTTCAGACCGCTGAATCCCTATGTAACTGCAAGGCTCAGAAGAGCCCACACACTCAGCTCTTAACCCCAGTGTGCAGAAAGTGTCAAAACGTGTTTTTCAGCAGAAATAAACATGTTTCTGCAAGTTTGGTCACCCCCATGCAACTTATGGGGCAGTAACAGCACCCTTTTCAAAACGTGTTTTTCAACCCGAAATAAACGCGTTTTTTCAGACCGCTGAAGAGCCCACACACTCAGTTCTTAACCCCAGTGTGCAGAAAGTATCAAAACGTGTTTTTCAGCAGAAATAAACATGTTTCTGAAAGTTTGGTCACCCCCATGCAACTTATGGGGCAGTAACAGCACACTTCTCAAAACTTGTTTTTCAGCCCGAAATAAACGCGTTTTTTCAGACCGCTGTATCCCTATGTAACTGCAAGGCTCAGAAGAGCCCACACACTCAGCTCTTAACCCCAGTGTGCAGAAAGTGTCAAAACGTGTTTTTCAGCAGAAATAAACATGTTTCTGCAAGTTTGGTCACCCCCATGCAACTTATGGGGCAGTAACAGCACTCTTTTCAAAACGTGTTTTTCAGCTCGAAATAAACGCGTATTTTCAGACCGCTGAATCCCAATGTAGCTGCAAGGCTCAGAAGAGCCCACACACTCAGCTCTTAACCCCAGTGTGCAGAAAGTGTCAAAACGTGTTTTTCAGCAGAAATAAACATGTTTCTGCAAGTTTGGTCACACCCATGCAACTTATGGGGCAGCAACAGCACACTTTTCAAAACGTGTTTTTCAGCCCGAAATAAACGCGTTTTTTCAGACCGCTGAATCCCTATGTAACTGCAAGGCTCAGAAGAGCCCACACACTCAGCTCTTAACCCCAGTGTGCAGAAAGTGTCAAAACGTGTTTTTCAGCAGAAATAAACATGTTTCTGCAAGTTTGGTTACCCCCATGCAACTTATGGGGCAGTAACAGCACCCTTTTCAAAACGTGTTTTTCAGCACGAAATAAACGCGTTTTTTCAAACTGCTGAATCCCTATGTAGCTGTAAGGCTCAGAGGAGCCCACACACTCAGCTCTTAACCCCAGTGTGCAAAAAGTGTCAAAACGTGTTTTTCAGCAGAAATAAACATGTTTCTGCAAGTTTGGTCACCCCCATGCAACTGATGGGGCAGTAACAGCACCCTTTTCAAAACGTGTTTTTCAGCCCGAAATAAACGCGTTTTTTCAGACCGCTGAATCCCTATGTAACTGCAAGGCTCAGAAGAGTCCACACACTCAGCTCTTAACCCCAGTGTGCAGAAAGTGTCAAAACGTGTTTTTCAGCAGAAATAAACATGTTTCTTCAAGTTTGGTCACCCCCATGCAACTTATGGGGCAGTAACAGCATCCTTTTCAAAACGTGTTTTTCAGCACGAAATAAACGCGTTTTTTCAGACCGCTGAATCCCTATGTAACTGCAAGGCTCAGAAGAGCCCACACACTCAGCTCTTAACCCCAGTGTGCAGAAAGTGTCAAAACGTGTTTTTCAGCAGAAATAAACATGTTTCTGCAAGTTTGGTCACCCCCATGCAACTTATGGGGCAGTAACAGCACTCTTTTCAAAACGTGTTTTTCAGCTCGAAATAAACGCGTTTTTTCAGACCGCTGAATACCTATGTAACTGCAAGGCTCTGAAGAGCCCACACACTCAGCTCTTAACCCCAGTGTGCAGAAAGTGTCAAAACGTGTTTTTCAGCAGAAAAAAACATGTTTCTGCAAGTTTGGTCACCCCCATGCAACTTATGGGGCAGTAACAGCACCCTTTTCAAAACGTGTTTTTCAGCCCGAAATAAACACGTTTTTTCAGACCGCTGAATCCCTATGTAACTGCAAGGCTCAGAAGAGCCCACACACTCAGCTCTTAACTCCAGTGTGCAGAAAGTGTCAAAACGTGTTTTTCAGCAGAAATAAACATGTTTCTGCAGGTTTGGTCACCCCCATGCAACTTATGGGGCAGCAACAGCACACTTCTCAAAACGTGTTTTTCAGCCCGAAATAAACGCGTTTTTTCAGACCGCTGAATCCCTATGTAACTGCAAGGCTCAGAAGAGCCCACACACTCAGCTCTTAACCCCAGTGTTCAGAAAGTGTCAAAACGTATTTTTCAGCAGAAATAAACATGTTTCTGCAAGTTTGGTCACCCCCATGCAACTTATGGGGCAGTACAGCACACTTTTCAAAACGTGTTGTTCAGCACGAAATAAACGCGTTTTTTCAGACCGCTGAATCCCTATGTAACTGCAAGGCTCAGAAGAGCCCACACACTCAGCTCTTAACCCCAGTGTGCAGAAAGTGTCAAAACGTGTTTTTCAGCAGAAATAAACATGTTTCTGCAAGTTTGGTCACCCCCATGCAACTTATGGGGCAGTAACAGCACCCTTTTCAAAACGTGTTTTTCAACCCGAAATAAACGCGTTTTTTCAGACCGCTGAAGAGCCCACACACTCAGTTCTTAACCCCAGTGTGCAGAAAGTATCAAAACGTGTTTTTCAGCAGAAATAAACATGTTTCTGAAAGTTTGGTCACCCCCATGCAACTTATGGGGCAGTAACAGCACACTTCTCAAAACTTGTTTTTCAGCCCGAAATAAACGCGTTTTTTCAGACCGCTGTATCCCTATGTAACTGCAAGGCTCAGAAGAGCCCACACACTCAGCTCTTAACCCCAGTGTGCAGAAAGTGTCAAAACGTGTTTTTCAGCAGAAATAAACATGTTTCTGCAAGTTTGGTCACACCCATGCAACTTATGGGGCAGCAACAGCACACTTTTCAAAACGTGTTTTTCAGCCCGAAATAAACGCGTTTTTTCAGACCGCTGAATCCCTATGTAACTGCAAGGCTCAGAAGAGCCCACACACTCAGCTCTTAACCCCAGTGTGCAGAAAGTGTCAAAACGTGTTTTTCAGCAGAAATAAACATGTTTCTGCAAGTTTGGTTACCCCCATGCAACTTATGGGGCAGTAACAGCACCCTTTTCAAAACGTGTTTTTCAGCACGAAATAAACGCGTTTTTTCAAACTGCTGAATCCCTATGTAGCTGTAAGGCTCAGAGGAGCCCACACACTCAGCTCTTAACCCCAGTGTGCAAAAAGTGTCAAAACGTGTTTTTCAGCAGAAATAAACATGTTTCTGCAAGTTTGGTCACCCCCATGCAACTGATGGGGCAGTAACAGCACCCTTTTCAAAACGTGTTTTTCAGCCCGAAATAAACGCGTTTTTTCAGACCGCTGAATCCCTATGTAACTGCAAGGCTCAGAAGAGTCCACACACTCAGCTCTTAACCCCAGTGTGCAGAAAGTGTCAAAACGTGTTTTTCAGCAGAAATAAACATGTTTCTTCAAGTTTGGTCACCCCCATGCAACTTATGGGGCAGTAACAGCATCCTTTTCAAAACGTGTTTTTCAGCACGAAATAAACGCGTTTTTTCAGACCGCTGAATCCCTATGTAACTGCAAGGCTCAGAAGAGCCCACACACTCAGCTCTTAACCCCAGTGTGCAGAAAGTGTCAAAACGTGTTTTTCAGCAGAAATAAACATGTTTCTGCAAGTTTGGTCACCCCCATGCAACTTATGGGGCAGTAACAGCACTCTTTTCAAAACGTGTTTTTCAGCTCGAAATAAACGCGTTTTTTCAGACCGCTGAATACCTATGTAACTGCAAGGCTCTGAAGAGCCCACACACTCAGCTCTTAACCCCAGTGTGCAGAAAGTGTCAAAACGTGTTTTTCAGCAGAAAAAAACATGTTTCTGCAAGTTTGGTCACCCCCATGCAACTTATGGGGCAGTAACAGCACCCTTTTCAAAACGTGTTTTTCAGCCCGAAATAAACACGTTTTTTCAGACCGCTGAATCCCTATGTAACTGCAAGGCTCAGAAGAGCCCACACACTCAGCTCTTAACTCCAGTGTGCAGAAAGTGTCAAAACGTGTTTTTCAGCAGAAATAAACATGTTTCTGCAGGTTTGGTCACCCCCATGCAACTTATGGGGCAGCAACAGCACACTTCTCAAAACGTGTTTTTCAGCCCGAAATAAACGCGTTTTTTCAGACCGCTGAATCCCTATGTAACTGCAAGGCTCAGAAGAGACCACACACTCAGCTCTTAACCCCAGTGTGCAGAAAGTGTCAAAACGTGTTTTTCAGCAGAAATAAACATGTTTCTGCAAGTTTGGTCACCCCCATGCAACTTATGGGGCAGTAACAGCACCCTTTTCAAAACGTGTTTTTCAACCCGAAATAAACGCGTTTTTTCAGACCGCTGAAGAGCCCACACACTCAGTTCTTAACCCCAGTGTGCAGAAAGTATCAAAACGTGTTTTTCAGCAGAAATAAACATGTTTCTGAAAGTTTGGTCACCCCCATGCAACTTATGGGGCAGTAACAGCACACTTCTCAAAACGTGTTTTTCAGCCCGAAATAAACGCGTTTTTTCAGACCGCTGTATCCCTATGTAACTGCAAGGCTCAGAAGAGCCCACACACTCAGCTCTTAACCCCAGTGTGCAGAAAGTGTCAAAACGTGTTTTTCAGCAGAAATAAACATGTTTCTGCAAGTTTGGTCACCCCCATGCAACTTATGGGGCAGTAACAGCACTCTTTTCAAAACGTGTTTTTCAGCTCGAAATAAACGCGTATTTTCAGACCGCTGAATCCCAATGTAGCTGCAAGGCTCAGAAGAGCCCACACACTCAGCTCTTAACCCCAGTGTGCAGAAAGTGTCAAAACGTGTTTTTCAGCAGAAATAAACATGTTTCTGCAAGTTTGGTGACACCCATGCAACTTATGGGGCAGCAACAGCACACTTTTCAAAACGTGTTTTTCAGCCCGAAATAAACGCGTTTTTTCAGACCGCTGAATCCCTATGTAACTGCAAGGCTCAGAAGAGCCCACACACTCAGCTCTTAACCCCAGTGTGCAGAAAGTGTCAAAACGTGTTTTTCAGCAGAAATAAACATGTTTCTGCAAGTTTGGTCACCCCCATGCAACTTATGGGGCAGTAACAGCACCCTTTTCAAAACGTGTTTTTCAACCCGAAATAAACGCGTTTTTTCAGACCGCTGAAGAGCCCACACACTCAGTTCTTAACCCCAGTGTGCAGAAAGTATCAAAACGTGTTTTTCAGCAGAAATAAACATGTTTCTGAAAGTTTGGTCACCCCCATGCAACTTATGGGGCAGTAACAGCACACTTCTCAAAACGTGTTTTTCAGCCCGAAATAAACGCGTTTTTTCAGATCGCTGTATCCCTATGTAACTGCAAGGCTCAGAAGAGCCCACACACTCAGCTCTTAACCCCAGTGTGCAGAAAGTGTCAAAACGTGTTTTTCAGCAGAAATAAACATGTTTCTGCAAGTTTGGTCACCCCCATGCAACTTATGGGGCAGTAACAGCACTCTTTTCAAAACGTGTTTTTCAGCTCGAAATAAACGCGTATTTTCAGTCCGCTGAATCCCAATGTAGCTGCAAGGCTCAGAAGAGCCCACACATTCAGCTCTTAACCCCAGTGTGCAGAAAGTGTCAAAACGTGTTTTTCAGCAGAAATAAACATGTTTCTGCAAGTTTGGTCACACCCATGCAACTTATGGGGCAGCAACAGCACACTTTTCAAAACGTGTTTTTCAGCCCGAAATAAACGCGTTTTTTCAGACCGCTGAATCCCTATGTAACTGCAAGGCTCAGAAGAGCCCACACACTCAGCTCTTAACCCCAGTGTGCAGAAAGTGTCAAAACGTGTTTTTCAGCAGAAATAAACATGTTTCTGCAAGTTTGGTCACCCCCATGCAACTTATGGGGCAGTAACAGCACCCTTTTCAAAACGTGTTTTTCAGCCCGAAATAAACGCGTTTTTTCAGACCGCTGAAGAGCCCACACACTCAGCTCTTAACCCCAGTGTGCAGAAAGTGTCAAAACGTGTTTTTCAGCAGAAAAAAACATGTTTCTGCAAGTTTGGTCACCCTCATGCAACTTATGGGGCGGTAACAGCACTCTTTTCAAAACGTGTTTTTCAGCTCGAAATAAACGCGTATTTTCAGACCGCTGAATCCCAATGTAGCTGCAAGGCTCAGAAGAGCCCACACACTCAGCTCTTAACCCCAGTGTGCAGAAAGTGTCAATACGTGTTTTTCAGCAGAAATAAACATGTTTCTGCAAGTTTGGTCACCCACATGCAACTTATGGGGCAGTAACAGCACCCTTTTCAAAACGTGTTTTTCAGCCCGAAATAAACGCGTTTTTTCAGACCGCTGAATCCCTATGTAACTGCAAGGCTCAGAAGAGCCCACACACTCAGCTCTTAACCCCAGTGTGCAGAAAGTGTCAAAACGTGTTTTTCAGCAGAAAAAAACATGTTTCTGCAAGTTTGGTCACCCCCATGCAACTTATGGGGCAGTAACAGCACTCTTTTCAAAACGTGTTTTTCAGCTCGAAATAAACACGTATTTTCAGATCGCTGAATCCCAATGTAGCTGCAAGGCTCAGAAGAGCCCACACACTCAGCTCTTAACCCCAGTGTGCAGAAAGTGTCAAAACGTGTTTTTCAGCAGAAATAAACATGTTTCTGCAAGTTTGGTCACCCACATGCAACTTATGGGGCAGTAACAGCACCCTTTTCAAAACGTGTTTTTCAGCCCGAAATAAACGCGTTTTTTCAGACCGCTGAATCCCTATGTAACTGCAAGGCTCAGAAGAGCCCACACACTCAGCTCTTAACCCCAGTGTGCAGAAAGTGTCAAAACGTGTTTTTCAGCAGAAATAAACATGTTTCTGCAAGTTTGGTCACCCCCATGCAACTTATGGGGCAGTAACAGTACCCTTTTCAAAACATGTTTTTCAGCTCGAAATAAACGCGTTTTTTCAGACCGCTGAATACCTATGTAACTGCAAGGCTCTGAAGAGCCCACACACTCAGCTCTTAACCCCAGTGTGCAGAAAGTGTCAAAACGTGTTTTTCAGCAGAAATAAATATGTTTTTGCAAGTTTGGTTACCGCCATGCAACTTATGGGGCAGTAACAGCACCCTTTTCAAAACGTGTTTTTCAGCACGAAATAAACGCGTTTTTTCAAACTGCTGAATCCCTATGTAGCTGTAAGGCTCAGAGGAGCCCACACACTCAGCTCTTAACCCCAGTGTGCAAAAAGTGTCAAAACGTGTTTTTCAGCAGAAATAAACATGTTTCTGCAAGTTTGGTCACCCCCATGCAACTTATGGGGCAGTAACAGCACTCTTTTCAAAACGTGTTTTTCAGCTCGAAATAAACGCGTTTTTTCAGACCGCTGAATACCTATGTAACTGCAAGGCTCTGAAGAGCCCACACACTCAGCTCTTAACCCCAGTGTGCAGAAAGTGTCAAAACGTGTTTTTCAGCAGAAAAAAACATGTTTCTGCAAGTTTGGTCACCCCCATGCAACTTATGGGGCAGTAACAGCACCCTTTTCAAAACTTGTTTTTCAGCCCGAAATAAACACGTTTTTTCAGACCGCTGAATCCCTATGTAACTGCAAGGCTCAGAAGAGCCCACACACTCAGCTCTTAACTCCAGTGTGCAGAAAGTGTCAAAACGTGTTTTTCAACAGAAATAAACATGTTTCTGCAGGTTTGGTCACCCCCATGCAACTTATGGGGCAGCAACAGCACACTTCTCAAAACGTGTTTTTCAGCCCGAAATAAACGCGTTTTTTCAGACTGCTGAATCCCTATGTAACTGCAAGGCTCAGAAGAGCCCACACACTCAGCTCTTAACCCCAGTGTTCAGAAAGTGTCAAAACGTATTTTTCAGCAGAAATAAACATGTTTCTGCAAGTTTGGTCACCCCCATGCAACTTATGGGGCAGTACAGCACACTTTTCAAAACGTGTTGTTCAGCACGAAATAAACGCGTTTTTTCAGACCGCTGAATTCCTATGTAGCTGCAAGGCTCAGAAGAGACCACACACTCAGCTCTTAACCCCAGTGTGCAGAAAGTGTCAAAACGTGTTTTTCAGCAGAAATAAACATGTTTCTGCAAGTTTGGTCACCCCCATGCAACTTATGGGGCAGTAACAGCACCCTTTTCAAAACGTGTTTTTCAATGCGAAATAAACGCGTTTTTTCAGACCGCTGAAGAGCCCACACACTCAGTTCTTAACCCCAGTGTGCAGAAAGTATCAAAACGTGTTTTTCAGCAGAAATAAACATGTTTCTGAAAGTTTGGTCACCCCCATGCAACTTATGGGGCAGTAACAGCACACTTCTCAAAACGTGTTTTTCAGCCCGAAATAAACGCGTTTTTTCAGACCGCTGTATCCCTATGTAACTGCAAGGCTCAGAAGAGCCCACACACTCAGCTCTTAACCCCAGTGTGCAGAAAGTGTCAAAACGTGTTTTTCAGCAGAAATAAACATGTTTCTGCAAGTTTGGTCACCCCCATGCAACTTATGGGGCAGTAACAGCACTCTTTTCAAAACGTGTTTTTCAGCTCGAAATAAACGCGTATTTTCAGACCGCTGAATCCCAATGTAGCTGCAAGGCTCAGAAGAGCCCACACACTCAACTCTTAACCCCAGTGTGCAGAAAGTGTCAAAACGTGTTTTTCAGCAGAAATAAACATGTTTCTGCAAGTTTGGTCACCCCCATGCAACTTATGGGGCAGTAACAGCACCCTTTTCAAAACGTGTTTTTCAGCCCGAAATAAACGCGTTTTTTCAGACCACTGAATCCCTATGTAACTGCAAGGCTCAGAAGAGCCCACACACTCAGCTCTTAACCCCAGTGTGCAGAAAGTGTCAAAACATATATTTCAGCAGAAATAAACATGTTTCTGCAAGTTTGGTCACCCCCATGCAACTTATGGGGCAGTAACAGCACCCTTTTCAAAACGTGTTTTTCAGCCCGAAATAAACGCGTTTTTTCAGACCGCTGAAGAGCCCACACACTCAGCTCTTAACCCCAGTGTGCAGAAAGTGTCAAAACGTGTTTTTCAGCAGAAAAAAACATGTTTCTGCAAGTTTGGTCACCCTCATGCAACTTATGGGGCGGTAACAGCACTCTTTTCAAAACGTGTTTTTCAGCTCGAAATAAACGCGTATTTTCAGACCGCTGAATCCCAATGTAGCTGCAAGGCTCAGAAGAGCCCACACACTCAGTTCTTAACCCCAGTGTGCAGAAAGTGTCAATACGTGTTTTTCAGCAGAAATAAACATGTTTCTGCAAGTTTGGTCACCCACATGCAACTTATGGGGCAGTAACAGCACCCTTTTCAAAATGTGTTTTTCAGCCCGAAATAAACGCGTTTTTTCAGACCGCTGAATCCCTATGTAACTGCAAGGCTCAGAAGAGCCCACACACTCAGCTCTTAACCCCAGTGTGCAGAAAGTGTCAAAACGTGTTTTTCAGCAGAAAAAAACATGTTTCTGCAAGTTTGGTCACCCCCATGCAACTTATGGGGCAGTAACAGCACTCTTTTCAAAACGTGTTTTTCAGCTCGAAATAAACACGTATTTTCAGATCGCTGAATCCCAATGTAGCTGCAAGGCTCAGAAGAGCCCACACACTCAGCTCTTAACCCCAGTGTGCAGAAAGTGTCAAAACGTGTTTTTCAGCAGAAATAAACATGTTTCTGCAAGTTTGGTCACCCACATGCAACTTATGGGGCAGTAACAGCACCCTTTTCAAAACGTGTTTTTCAGCCCGAAATAAACGCGTTTTTTCAGACCGCTGAATCCCTATGTAACTGCAAGGCTCAGAAGAGCCCACACACTCAGCTCTTAACCCCAGTGTGCAGAAAGTGTCAAAACGTGTTTTTCAGCAGAAATAAACATGTTTCTGCAAGTTTGGTCACCCCCATGCAACTTATGGGGCAGTAACAGTACCCTTTTCAAAACATGTTTTTCAGCTCGAAATAAACGCGTTTTTTCAGACCGCTGAATACCTATGTAACTGCAAGGCTCTGAAGAGCCCACACACTCAGCTCTTAACCCCAGTGTGCAGAAAGTGTCAAAACGTGTTTTTCAGCAGAAATAAATATGTTTTTGCAAGTTTGGTTACCGCCATGCAACTTATGGGGCAGTAACAGCACCCTTTTCAAAACGTGTTTTTCAGCACGAAATAAACGCGTTTTTTCAAACTGCTGAATCCCTATGTAGCTGTAAGGCTCAGAGGAGCCCACACACTCAGCTCTTAACCCCAGTGTGCAAAAAGTGTCAAAACGTGTTTTTCAGCAGAAATAAACATGTTTCTGCAAGTTTGGTCACCCCCATGCAACTTATGGGGCAGTAACAGCACTCTTTTCAAAACGTGTTTTTCAGCTCGAAATAAACGCGTTTTTTCAGACCGCTGAATACCTATGTAACTGCAAGGCTCTGAAGAGCCCACACACTCAGCTCTTAACCCCAGTGTGCAGAAAGTGTCAAAACGTGTTTTTCAGCAGAAAAAAACATGTTTCTGCAAGTTTGGTCACCCCCATGCAACTTATGGGGCAGTAACAGCACCCTTTTCAAAACTTGTTTTTCAGCCCGAAATAAACACGTTTTTTCAGACCGCTGAATCCCTATGTAACTGCAAGGCTCAGAAGAGCCCACACACTCAGCTCTTAACTCCAGTGTGCAGAAAGTGTCAAAACGTGTTTTTCAACAGAAATAAACATGTTTCTGCAGGTTTGGTCACCCCCATGCAACTTATGGGGCAGCAACAGCACACTTCTCAAAACGTGTTTTTCAGCCCGAAATAAACGCGTTTTTTCAGACTGCTGAATCCCTATGTAACTGCAAGGCTCAGAAGAGCCCACACACTCAGCTCTTAACCCCAGTGTTCAGAAAGTGTCAAAACGTATTTTTCAGCAGAAATAAACATGTTTCTGCAAGTTTGGTCACCCCCATGCAACTTATGGGGCAGTACAGCACACTTTTCAAAACGTGTTGTTCAGCACGAAATAAACGCGTTTTTTCAGACCGCTGAATTCCTATGTAGCTGCAAGGCTCAGAAGAGACCACACACTCAGCTCTTAACCCCAGTGTGCAGAAAGTGTCAAAACGTGTTTTTCAGCAGAAATAAACATGTTTCTGCAAGTTTGGTCACCCCCATGCAACTTATGGGGCAGTAACAGCACAATTTTCAAAACGTGTTTTTCAACGCGAAATAAACGCGTTTTTTCAGACCGCTGAAGAGCCCACACACTCAGTTCTTAACCCCAGTGTGCAGAAAGTATCAAAACGTGTTTTTCAGCAGAAATAAACATGTTTCTGAAAGTTTGGTCACCCCCATGCAACTTATGGGGCAGTAACAGCACACTTCTCAAAACGTGTTTTTCAGCCCGAAATAAACGCGTTTTTTCAGACCGCTGTATCCCTATGTAACTGCAAGGCTCAGAAGAGCCCACACACTCAGCTCTTAACCCCAGTGTGCAGAAAGTGTCAAAACGTGTTTTTCAGCAGAAATAAACATGTTTCTGCAAGTTTGGTCACCCCCATGCAACTTATGGGGCAGTAACAGCACTCTTTTCAAAACGTGTTTTTCAGCTCGAAATAAACGCGAATTTTCAGACCGCTGAATCCCAATGTAGCTGCAAGGCTCAGAAGAGCCCACACACTCAACTCTTAACCCCAGTGTGCAGAAAGTGTCAAAACGTGTTTTTCAGCAGAAATAAACATGTTTCTGCAAGTTTGGTCACACCCATGCAACTTATGGGGCAGCAACAGCACACTTTTCAAAACGTGTTTTTCAGCCCGAAATAAACGCGTTTTTTCAGACCGCTGAATCCCTATGTAACTGCAAGGCTCAGAAGAGCCCACACACTCAGCTCTTAACCCCAGTGTGCAGAAAGTGTCAAAACGTGTTTTTCAGCAGAAATAAACATGTTTCTGCAAGTTTGGTCACCCCCATGCAACTTATGGGGCAGTAACAGCACCCTTTTCAAAACGTGTTTTTCAGCCCGAAATAAACGCGTTTTTTCAGACCACTGAATCCCTATGTAACTGCAAGGCTCAGAAGAGCCCACACACTCAGCTCTTAACCCCAGTGTGCAGAAAGTGTCAAAACATATATTTCAGCAGAAATAAACGTTTCTGAAAGTTTTGTCACCCCCATGCAACTTATGGGGCAGTAACAGCACTCTTTTCAAAACGTGTTTTTCAGCTCGAAATAAACGCGTATTTTCAGACCGCTGAATCCCAATGTAGCTGCAAGGCTCAGAAGAGCCCACACACTCAGCTCTTAACCCCAGTGTGCAGAAAGTGTCAAAACGTGTTTTTCAGCAGAAATAAACATGTTTCTGCAAGTTTGGTCACCCACATGCAACTTATGGGGCAGTAAAAGCACCCTTTTCAAAACGTGTTTTTCAGCCCGAAATAAACGCGTTTTTTCAGACCGCTGAATCCCTATGTAACTGCAAGGCTCAGAAGAGCCCACACACTCAGCTCTTAACCCCAGTGTGCAGAAAGTGTCAAAACGTGTTTTTCAGCAGAAATAAACATGTTTCTGCAAGTTTGGTCACCCCCATGCAACTTATGGGGCAGTAACAGCACCCTTTTCAAAACGTGTTTTTCAGCCCGAAATAAACGCGTTTTTTCAGACCACTGAAGAGCCCACACACTCAGCTCTTAACCCCAGTGTGCAGAAAGTGTCAAAACGTGTTTTTCAGCAGAAAAAAACATGTTTCTGCAAGTTTGGTCAACCCCATGCAACTTATGGGGCAGTAACAGCACTCTTTTCAAAACGTGTTTTTCAGCTCGAAATAAACGCATATTTTCAGACCGCTGAATCCCAATGTAGCTGCAAGGCTCAGAAGAGCCCACACACTCAGCTCTTAACCCCAGTGTGCAGAAAGTGTCAAAACGTGTTTTTCAGCAGAAATAAACATGTTTCTGCAAGTTTGGTCACCCACATGCAACTTATGGGGCAGTAACAGCACCCTTTACAAAACGTGTTTTTCAGCCCGAAATAAACGCGTTTTTTCAGACCGCTGAATCCCTATGTAACTGCAAGGCTCAGAAGAGCCCACACACTCAGCTCTTAACCCCAGTGTGCAGAAAGTGTCAAAACGTGTTTTTCAGCAGAAATAAACATGTTTCTGCAAGTTTGGTCACCCCTATGCAACTTATGGGGCAGTAACAGCACCCTTTTCAAAACGTGTTTTTCAGCCCGAAATAAACGTGTTTTTTCAGACCGCTGAAGAGCCCACACACTCAGCTCTTAACCCCAGTGTGCAGAAAGTGTCAAAACGTGTTTTTCAGCAGAAAAAAACATGTTTCTGCAAGTTTGGTCACCCCCATGCAACTTATGGGGCAGTAACAGCACCCTTTTCAAAACGTGTTTTTCAGCCCGAAATAAACGCGTTTTTTCAGACCGCTGAAGAGCCCACACACTTAGTTCTTAACCCCAGTGTGCAGAAAGTATCAAAACGTGTTTTTCAGCAGAAATAAACATGTTTCTGAAAGTTTGGTCACCCCCATGCAACTTATGGGGCAGTAACAGCACACTTCTCAAAACGTGTTTTTCAGCCCGAAATAAACGCGTTTTTTCAGACCGCTGTATCCCTATGTAACTGCAAGGCTCAGAAGAGCCCACACACTCAGCTCTTAACCCCAGTGTGCAGAAAGTGTCAAAACGTGTTTTTCAGCAGAAATAAACATGTTTCTGCAAGTTTGGTCACCCCCATGCAACTTATGGGGCAGTACAGCACACTTTTCAAAACGTGTTTTTCAGCCCGAAATAAACACGTTTTTTCAGACCGCTGTATCCCTATGTAACTGCAAGGCTCAGAAGAGCCCACACACTCAGCTCTTAACCCCAGTGTGCAGAAAGTGTCAAAACGTGTTTTTCAGCAGAAATAAACATGTTTCTGCAAGTTTGGTCACCCCCATGCAACTTATGGGACAGTACAGCACACTTTTCAAAACGTGTTGTTCAGCACGAAATAAACGCGTTTTTTCAGACCGCTGAATTCCTATGTAGCTGCAAGGCTCAGAAGAGACCACACACTCAGCTCTTAACCCCAGTGTGCAGAAAGTGTCAAAACGTGTTTTTCAGCAGAAATAAACATGTTTCTGCAAGTTTGGTCACCCCCATGCAACTTATAGGGCAGTAACAGCACCCTTTTCAAAACGTGTTTTTCAACCCGAAATAAACGCGTTTTTTCAGACCGCTGAAGAGCCCACACACTCAGTTCTTAACCCCAGTGTGCAGAAAGTATCAAAACGTGTTTTTCAGCAGAAATAAACATGTTTCTGAAAGTTTGGTCACCCCCATGCAACTTATGGGGCAGTAACAGCACACTTCTCAAAACGTGTTTTTCAGCCCGAAATAAACGCGTTTTTTCAGACCGCTGTATCCCTATGTAACTGCAAGGCTCAGAAGAGCCCACACACTCAGCTCTTAACCCCAGTGTGCAGAAAGTGTCAAAACGTGTTTTTCAGCAGAAATAAACATGTTTCTGCAAGTTTGGTCACCCCCATGCAACTTATGGGGCAGTAACAGCACTCTTTTCAAAACGTGTTTTTCAGCTCGAAATAAACGCGTATTTTCAGACCGCTGAATCCCAATGTAGCTGCAAGGCTCAGAAGAGCCCACACACTCAGCTCTTAACCCCAGTGTGCAGAAAGTGTCAAAACGTGTTTTTCAGCAGAAATAAACATGTTTCTGCAAGTTTGGTCACACCCATGCAACTTATGGGGCAGCAACAGCACACTTTTCAAAACGTGTTTTTCAGCCCGAAATAAACGCGTTTTTTCAGACCGCTGAATCCCTATGTAACTGCAAGGCTCAGAAGAGCCCACACACTCAGCTCTTAACCCCAGTGTGCAGAAAGTGTCAAAACGTGTTTTTCAGCAGAAATAAACATGTTTCTGCAAGTTTGGTCACCCCCATGCAACTTATGGGGCAGTAACAGCACCCTTTTCAAAACGTGTTTTTCAGCCCGAAATAAACGCGTTTTTTCAGTCCGCTGAATCCCTATGTAACTGCAAGGCTCAGAAGAGCCCACACACTCAGCTCTTAACCCCAGTGTGCAGAAAGTGTCAAAACGTGTTTTTCAGCAGAAATAAACATGTTTCTGCAAGTTTGGTCACCCCCATGCAACTTATGGGGCAGTAACAGCACCCTTTTCAAAACGTGTTTTTCAGCCCGAAATAAACGCGTTTTTTCAGACCGCTGAAGAGCCCACACACTCAGCTCTTAACCCCAGTGTGCAGAAAGTGTCAAAACGTGTTTTTCAGCAGAAAAAAACATGTTTCTGCAAGTTTGGTCACCCCCATGCAACTTATGGGGCAGTAACAGCACACTTCTCAAAACGTGTTTTTCAGCCCGAAATAAACGCGTTTTTTCAGACCGCTGTATCCCTATGTAACTGCAAGGCTCAGAAGAGCCCACACACTCAGCTCTTAACCCCAGTGTGCAGAAAGTGTCAAAACGTGTTTTTCAGCAGAAATAAACATGTTTCTGCAAGTTTGGTCACCCCCATGCAACTTATGGGGCAGTAACAGCACTCTTTTCAAAACGTGTTTTTCAGCTCGAAATAAACGCGTATTTTCAGACCGCTGAATCCCAATGTAGCTGCAAGGCTCAGAAGAGCCCACACACTCAGCTCTTAACCCCAGTGTGCAGAAAGTGTCAAAACGTGTTTTTCAGCAGAAATAAACATGTTTCTGCAAGTTTGGTCACACCCATGCAACTTATGGGGCAGCAACAGCACACTTTTCAAAACGTGTTTTTCAGCCCGAAATAAACGCGTTTTTTCAGACCGCTGAATCCCTATGTAACTGCAAGGCTCAGAAGAGCCCACACACTCAGCTCTTAACCCCAGTGTGCAGAAAGTGTCAAAACGTGTTTTTCAGCAGAAATAAACATGTTTCTGCAAGTTTGGTCACCCCCATGCAACTTATGGGGCAGTAACAGCACCCTTTTCAAAACGTGTTTTTCAGCCCGAAATAAACGCGTTTTTTCAGTCCGCTGAATCCCTATGTAA
The DNA here is from genome assembly GCF_059453375.1 of Lepisosteus platostomus. NCBI lineage: Eukaryota > Metazoa > Chordata > Actinopteri > Semionotiformes > Lepisosteidae > Lepisosteus > Lepisosteus platostomus. The sequence continues at coordinate 35,618,278 of NC_142612.1, forward strand.
CTGCAAGGCTCAGAAGAGCCCACACACTCAGCTCTTAACCCCAGTGTGCAGAAAGTGTCAAAACGTGTTTTTCAGCAGAAATAAACATGTTTCTGCAAGTTTGGTCACCCCCATGCAACTTATGGGGCAGTAACAGCACCCTTTTCAAAACGTGTTTTTCAGCCCGAAATAAACGCGTTTTTTCAGACCGCTGAAGAGCCCACACACTCAGCTCTTAACCCCAGTGTGCAGAAAGTGTCAAAACGTGTTTTTCAGCAGAAAAAAACATGTTTCTGCAAGTTTGGTCACCCTCATGCAACTTATGGGGCAGTAACAGCACTCTTTTCAAAACGTGTTTTTCAGCTCGAAATAAACGCGTATTTTCAGACCGCTGAATCCCAATGTAGCTGCAAGGCTCAGAAGAGCCCACACACTCAGCTCTTAACCCCAGTGTTCAGAAAGTGTCAAAACGTATTTTTCAGCAGAAATAAACATGTTTCTGCAAGTTTGGTCACCCCCATGCAACTTATGGGGCAGTACAGCACACTTTTCAAAACGTGTTGTTCAGCACGAAATAAACGCGTTTTTTCAGACCGCTGAATTCCTATGTAGCTGCAAGGCTCAGAAGAGACCACACACTCAGCTCTTAACCCCAGTGTGCAGAAAGTGTCAAAACGTGTTTTTCAGCAGAAATAAACATGTTTCTGCAAGTTTGGTCACCCCCATGCAACTTATGGGGCAGTAACAGCACCCTTTTCAAAACGTGTTTTTCAACGCGAAATAAACGCGTTTTTTCAGACCGCTGAAGAGCCCACACACTCAGTTCTTAACCCCAGTGTGCAGAAAGTATCAAAACGTGTTTTTCAGCAGAAATAAACATGTTTCTGAAAGTTTGGTCACCCCCATGCAACTTATGGGGCAGTAACAGCACACTTCTCAAAACGTGTTTTTCAGCTCGAAATAAACGCGTTTTTTCAGACCGCTGAATCCCAATGTAGCTGCAAGGCTCAGAAGAGCCCACACACTCAGCTCTTAACCCCAGTGTGCAGAAAGTGTCAAAACGTGTTTTTCAGCAGAAATAAACATGTTTCTGCAAGTTTGGTCACCCCCATGCAACTTATGGGGCAGTAACAGCACCCTTTTCAAAACGTGTTTTTCAGCCCGAAATAAACGCGTTTTTTCAGACCGCTGAAGAGCCCACACACTCAGCTCTTAACCCCAGTGTGCAGAAAGTGTCAAAACGTGTTTTTCAGCAGAAAAAAACATGTTTCTGCAAGTTTGGTCACCCTCATGCAACTTATGGGGCAGTAACAGCACTCTTTTCAAAACGTGTTTTTCAGCTCGAAATAAACGCGTATTTTCAGACCGCTGAATCCCAATGTAGCTGCAAGGCTCAGAAGAGCCCACACACTCAGCTCTTAACCCCAGTGTGCAGAAAGTGTCAATACGTGTTTTTCAGCAGAAATAAACATGTTTCTGCAAGTTTGGTCACCCCCATGCAACTTATGGGGCAGTAACAGCATCCTTTTCAAAACATGTTTTTCAGCTCGAAATAAACGCGTTTTTTCAGACCGCTGAATACCTATGTAACTGCAAGGCTCTGAAGAGCCCACACACTCAGCTCTTAACCCCAGTGTGCAGAAAGTGTCAAAACGTGTTTTTCAGCAGAAATAAATATGTTTTTGCAAGTTTGGTTACCCCCATGCAACTTATGGGGCAGTAACAGCACCCTTTTCAAAACGTGTTTTTCAGCACGAAATAAACGCGTTTTTTCAAACTGCTGAATCCCTATGTAGCTGTAAGGCTCAGAGGAGCCCACACACTCAGCTCTTAACCCCAGTGTGCAAAAAGTGTCAAAACGTGTTTTTCAGCAGAAATAAACATGTTTCTGCAAGTTTGGTCACCCCCATGCAACTTATGGGGCAGTAACAGCACTCTTTTCAAAACGTGTTTTTCAGCTCGAAATAAACGCGTTTTTTCAGACCGCTGAATCCCAATGTAGCTGCAAGGCTCAGAAGAGCCCACACACTCAGCTCTTAACCCCAGTGTGCAGAAAGTGTCAATACGTGTTTTTCAGCAGAAATAAACATGTTTCTGCAATTTTGGTCACCCACATGCAACTTATGGGGCAGTAACAGCACCCTTTTCAAAACGTGTTTTTCAGCCCGAAATAAACGCGTTTTTTCAGACCGCTGAATCCCTATGTAACTGCAAGGCTCAGAAGAGCCCACACACTCAGCTCTTAACCCCAGTGTGCAGAAAGTGTCAAAACGTGTTTTTCAGCAGAAATAAACATGTTTCTGCAAGTTTGGTCACCCCCATGCAACTTATGGGGCAGTAACAGCACCCTTTTCAAAACGTGTTTTTCAGCCCGAAATAAACGCGTTTTTTCAGACCGCTGAAGAGCCCACACACTCAGCTCTTAACCCCAGTGTGCAGAAAGTGTCAAAACGTGTTTTTCAGCAGAAAAAAACATGTTTCTGCAAGTTTGGTCACCCTCATGCAACTTATGGGGCAGTAACAGCACTCTTTTCAAAACGTGTTTTTCAGCTCGAAATAAACGCGTATTTTCAGACCGCTGAATCCCAATGTAGCTGCAAGGCTCAGAAGAGCCCACACACTCAGCTCTTAACCCCAGTGTGCAGAAAGTGTCAATACGTGTTTTTCAGCAGAAATAAACATGTTTCTGCAAGTTTGGTCACCCACATGCAACTTATGGGGCAGTAACAGCACCCTTTTCAAAACGTGTTTTTCAGCCCGAAATAAACGCGTTTTTTCAGACCGCTGAATCCCTATGTAACTGCAAGGCTCAGAAGAGCCCACACACTCAGCTCTTAACCCCAGTGTGCAGAAAGTGTCAAAACGTGTTTTTCAGCAGAAAAAAACTTGTTTCTGCAAGTTTGGTCACCCCCATGCAACTTATGGGGCAGTAACAGCACTCTTTTCAAAACGTGTTTTTCAGCTCGAAATAAACACGTATTTTCAGATCGCTGAATCCCAATGTAGCTGCAAGGCTCAGAAGAGCCCACACACTCAGCTCTTAACCCCAGTGTGCAGAAAGTGTCAAAACGTGTTTTTCAGCAGAAATAAATATGTTTCTGCAAGTTTGGTTACCCCCATGCAACTTATGGGGCAGTAACAGCACCCTTTTCAAAACGTGTTTTTCAGCACGAAATAAACGCGTTTTTTCAAACTGCTGAATCCCTATGTAGCTGTAAGGCTCAGAGGAGCCCACACACTCAGCTCTTAACCCCAGTGTGCAAAAAGTGTCAAAACGTGTTTTTCAGCAGAAATAAACATGTTTCTGCAAGTTTGGTCACCCCCATGCAACTTATGGGGCAGTAACAGCACCCTTTTCAAAACGTGTTTTTCAGCCCGAAATAAACGCGTTTTTTCAGACCGCTGAATCCCTATGTAACTGCAAGGCTCAGAAGAGCCCACACACTCAGCTCTTAACCCCAGTGTGCAGAAAGTGTCAAAACGTGTTTTTCAGCAGAAATAAACATGTTTCTTCAAGTTTGGTCACCCCCATGCAACTTATGGGGCAGTAACAGCATCCTTTTCAAAACGTGTTTTTCAGCACGAAATAAACGCGTTTTTTCAGACCGCTGAATCCCTATGTAACTGCAAGGCTCAGAAGAGCCCACACACTCAGCTCTTAACCCCAGTGTGCAGAAAGTGTCAAAACGTGTTTTTCAGCAGAAATAAACATGTTTCTGCAAGTTTGGTCACCCCCATGCAACTTATGGGGCAGTACAGCACACTTTTCAAAACGTGTTGTTCAGCACGAAATAAACGCGTTTTTTCAGACCGCTGAATCCCTATGTAACTGCAAGGCTCAGAAGAGCCCACACACTCAGCTCTTAACCCCAGTGTGCAGAAAGTGTCAAAACGTGTTTTTCAGCAGAAATAAACATGTTTCTGCAAGTTTGGTCACCCCCATGCAACTTATGGGGCAGTAACAGCACCCTTTTCAAAACGTGTTTTTCAACCCGAAATAAACGCGTTTTTTCAGACCGCTGAAGAGCCCACACACTCAGTTCTTAACCCCAGTGTGCAGAAAGTATCAAAACGTGTTTTTCAGCAGAAATAAACATGTTTCTGAAAGTTTGGTCACCCCCATGCAACTTATGGGGCAGTAACAGCACACTTCTCAAAACTTGTTTTTCAGCCCGAAATAAACGCGTTTTTTCAGACCGCTGTATCCCTATGTAACTGCAAGGCTCAGAAGAGCCCACACACTCAGCTCTTAACCCCAGTGTGCAGAAAGTATCAAAACGTGTTTTTCAGCAGAAATAAACATGTTTCTGAAAGTTTGGTCACCCCCATGCAACTTATGGGGCAGTAACAGCACACTTCTCAAAACGTGTTTTTCAGCCCGAAATAAACGCGTTTTTTCAGACCGCTGTATCCCTATGTAACTGCAAGGCTCAGAAGAGCCCACACACTCAGCTCTTAACCCCAGTGTGCAGAAAGTGTCAAAACGTGTTTTTCAGCAGAAATAAACATGTTTCTGCAAGTTTGGTCACCCCCATGCAACTTATGGGGCAGTAACAGCACTCTTTTCAAAACGTGTTTTTCAGCTCGAAATAAACGCGTTTTTTCAGACCGCTGAAGAGCCCACACACTCAGTTCTTAACCCCAGTGTGCAGAAAGTATCAAAACGTGTTTTTCAGCAGAAATAAACATGTTTCTGAAAGTTTGGTCACCCCCATGCAACTTATGGGGCAGTAACAGCACACTTCTCAAAACGTGTTTTTCAGCCCGAAATAAACGCGTTTTTTCAGACCGCTGTATCCCTATGTAACTGCAAGGCTCAGAAGAGCCCACACACTCAGCTCTTAACCCCAGTGTGCAGAAAGTGTCAAAACGTGTTTTTCAGCAGAAATAAACATGTTTCTGCAAGTTTGGTCACCCCCATGCAACTTATGGGGCAGTAACAGCACTCTTTTCAAAACGTGTTTTTCAGCTCGAAATAAACGCGTATTTTCAGACCGCTGAATCCCAATGTAGCTGCAAGGCTCAGAAGAGCCCACACACTCAACTCTTAACCCCAGTGTGCAGAAAGTGTCAAAACGTGTTTTTCAGCAGAAATAAACATGTTTCTGCAAGTTTGGTCACACCCATGCAACTTATGGGGCAGCAACAGCACACTTTTCAAAACGTGTTTTTCAGCCCGAAATAAACGCGTTTTTTCAGACCGCTGAATCCCTATGTAACTGCAAGGCTCAGAAGAGCCCACACACTCAGCTCTTAACCCCAGTGTGCAGAAAGTGTCAAAACGTGTTTTTCAGCAGAAATAAACATGTTTCTGCAAGTTTGGTCACCCCCATGCAACTTATGGGGCAGTAACAGCACCCTTTTCAAAACGTGTTTTTCAGCCCGAAATAAACGCGTTTTTTCAGACCACTGAATCCCTATGTAACTGCAAGGCTCAGAAGAGCCCACACACTCAGCTCTTAACCCCAGTGTGCAGAAAGTGTCAAAACATATATTTCAGCAGAAATAAACGTTTCTGAAAGTTTTGTCACCCCCATGCAACTTATGGGGCAGTAACAGCACTCTTTTCAAAACGTGTTTTTCAGCTCGAAATAAACGCGTATTTTCAGACCGCTGAATCCCAATGTAGCTGCAAGGCTCAGAAGAGCCCACACACTCAGCTCTTAACCCCAGTGTGCAGAAAGTGTCAAAACGTGTTTTTCAGCAGAAATAAACATGTTTCTGCAAGTTTGGTCACCCACATGCAACTTATGGGGCAGTAAAAGCACCCTTTTCAAAACGTGTTTTTCAGCCCGAAATAAACGCGTTTTTTCAGACCGCTGAATCCCTATGTAACTGCAAGGCTCAGAAGAGCCCACACACTCAGCTCTTAACCCCAGTGTGCAGAAAGTGTCAAAACGTGTTTTTCAGCAGAAATAAACATGTTTCTGCAAGTTTGGTCACCCCCATGCAACTTATGGGGCAGTAACAGCACCCTTTTCAAAACGTGTTTTTCAGCCCGAAATAAACGCGTTTTTTCAGACCACTGAAGAGCCCACACACTCAGCTCTTAACCCCAGTGTGCAGAAAGTGTCAAAACGTGTTTTTCAGCAGAAAAAAACATGTTTCTGCAAGTTTGGTCAACCCCATGCAACTTATGGGGCAGTAACAGCACTCTTTTCAAAACGTGTTTTTCAGCTCGAAATAAACGCATATTTTCAGACCGCTGAATCCCAATGTAGCTGCAAGGCTCAGAAGAGCCCACACACTCAGCTCTTAACCCCAGTGTGCAGAAAGTGTCAAAACGTGTTTTTCAGCAGAAATAAACATGTTTCTGCAAGTTTGGTCACCCACATGCAACTTATGGGGCAGTAACAGCACCCTTTACAAAACGTGTTTTTCAGCCCGAAATAAACGCGTTTTTTCAGACCGCTGAATCCCTATGTAACTGCAAGGCTCAGAAGAGCCCACACACTCAGCTCTTAACCCCAGTGTGCAGAAAGTGTCAAAACGTGTTTTTCAGCAGAAATAAACATGTTTCTGCAAGTTTGGTCACCCCTATGCAACTTATGGGGCAGTAACAGCACCCTTTTCAAAACGTGTTTTTCAGCCCGAAATAAACGCGTTTTTTCAGACCGCTGAAGAGCCCACACACTCAGCTCTTAACCCCAGTGTGCAGAAATTGTCAAAACGTGTTTTTCAGCAGAAAAAAACATGTTTCTGCAAGTTTGGTCACCCCCATGCAACTTATGGGGCAGTAACAGCACCCTTTTCAAAACGTGTTTTTCAGCCCGAAATAAACGCGTTTTTTCAGACCGCTGAAGAGCCCACACACTTAGTTCTTAACCCCAGTGTGCAGAAAGTATCAAAACGTGTTTTTCAGCAGAAATAAACATGTTTCTGAAAGTTTGGTCACCCCCATGCAACTTATGGGGCAGTAACAGCACACTTCTCAAAACGTGTTTTTCAGCCCGAAATAAACGCGTTTTTTCAGACCGCTGTATCCCTATGTAACTGCAAGGCTCAGAAGAGCCCACACACTCAGCTCTTAACCCCAGTGTGCAGAAAGTGTCAAAACGTGTTTTTCAGCAGAAATAAACATGTTTCTGCAAGTTTGGTCACCCCCATGCAACTTATGGGGCAGTACAGCACACTTTTCAAAACGTGTTTTTCAGCCCGAAATAAACGCGTTTTTTCAGACCGCTGTATCCCTATGTAACTGCAAGGCTCAGAAGAGCCCACACACTCAGCTCTTAACCCCAGTGTGCAGAAAGTGTCAAAACGTGTTTTTCAGCAGAAATAAACATGTTTCTGCAAGTTTGGTCACCCCCATGCAACTTATGGGACAGTACAGCACACTTTTCAAAACGTGTTGTTCAGCACGAAATAAACGCGTTTTTTCAGACCGCTGAATTCCTATGTAGCTGCAAGGCTCAGAAGAGATCACACACTCAGCTCTTAACCCCAGTGTGCAGAAAGTGTCAAAACGTGTTTTTCAGCAGAAATAAACATGTTTCTGCAAGTTTGGTCACCCCCATGCAACTTATAGGGCAGTAACAGCACCCTTTTCAAAACGTGTTTTTCAACCCGAAATAAACGCGTTTTTTCAGACCGCTGAAGAGCCCACACACTCAGTTCTTAACCCCAGTGTGCAGAAAGTATCAAAACGTGTTTTTCAGCAGAAATAAACATGTTTCTGAAAGTTTGGTCACCCCCATGCAACTTATGGGGCAGTAACAGCACACTTCTCAAAACGTGTTTTTCAGCCCGAAATAAACGCGTTTTTTCAGACCGCTGTATCCCTATGTAACTGCAAGGCTCAGAAGAGCCCACACACTCAGCTCTTAACCCCAGTGTGCAGAAAGTGTCAAAACGTGTTTTTCAGCAGAAATAAACATGTTTCTGCAAGTTTGGTCACCCCCATGCAACTTATGGGGCAGTAACAGCACTCTTTTCAAAACGTGTTTTTCAGCTCGAAATAAACGCGTATTTTCAGACCGCTGAATCCCAATGTAGCTGCAAGGCTCAGAAGAGCCCACACACTCAGCTCTTAACCCCAGTGTGCAGAAAGTATCAAAACGTGTTTTTCAGCAGAAATAAACATGTTTCTGCAAGTTTGGTCACACCCATGCAACTTATGGGGCAGCAACAGCACACTTTTCAAAACGTGTTTTTCAGCCCGAAATAAACGCGTTTTTTCAGACCGCTGAATCCCTATGTAACTGCAAGGCTCAGAAGAGCCCACACACTCAGCTCTTAACCCCAGTGTGCAGAAAGTGTCAAAACGTGTTTTTCAGCAGAAATAAACATGTTTCTGCAAGTTTGGTCACCCCCATGCAACTTATGGGGCAGTAACAGCACCCTTTTCAAAACGTGTTTTTCAGCCCGAAATAAACGCGTTTTTTCAGTCCGCTGAATCCCTATGTAACTGCAAGGCTCAGAAGAGCCCACACACTCAGCTCTTAACCCCAGTGTGCAGAAAGTGTCAAAACGTGTTTTTCAGCAGAAATAAACATGTTTCTGCAAGTTTGGTCACCCCCATGCAACTTATGGGGCAGTAACAGCACCCTTTTCAAAACGTGTTTTTCAGCCCGAAATAAACGCGTTTTTTCAGACCGCTGAAGAGCCCACACACTCAGCTCTTAACCCCAGTGTGCAGAAAGTGTCAAAACGTGTTTTTCAGCAGAAAAAAACATGTTTCTGCAAGTTTGGTCACCCCCATGCAACTTATGGGGCAGTAACAGCACACTTCTCAAAACGTGTTTTTCAGCCCGAAATAAACGCGTTTTTTCAGACCGCTGTATCCCTATGTAACTGCAAGGCTCAGAAGAGCCCACACACTCAGCTCTTAACCCCAGTGTGCAGAAAGTGTCAAAACGTGTTTTTCAGCAGAAATAAACATGTTTCTGCAAGTTTGGTCACCCCCATGCAACTTATGGGGCAGTAACAGCACTCTTTTCAAAACGTGTTTTTCAGCTCGAAATAAACGCGTATTTTCAGACCGCTGAATCCCAATGTAGCTGCAAGGCTCAGAAGAGCCCACACACTCAGCTCTTAACCCCAGTGTGCAGAAAGTGTCAAAACGTGTTTTTCAGCAGAAATAAACATGTTTCTGCAAGTTTGGTCACACCCATGCAACTTATGGGGCAGCAACAGCACACTTTTCAAAACGTGTTTTTCAGCCCGAAATAAACGCGTTTTTTCAGACCGCTGAATCCCTATGTAACTGCAAGGCTCAGAAGAGCCCACACACTCAGCTCTTAACCCCAGTGTGCAGAAAGTGTCAAAACGTGTTTTTCAGCAGAAATAAACATGTTTCTGCAAGTTTGGTCACCCCCATGCAACTTATGGGGCAGTAACAGCACCCTTTTCAAAACGTGTTTTTCAGCCCGAAATAAACGCGTTTTTTCAGTCCGCTGAATCCCTATGTAACTGCAAGGCTCAGAAGAGCCCACACACTCAGCTCTTAACCCCAGTGTGCAGAAAGTGTCAAAACGTGTTTTTCAGCAGAAATAAACATGTTTCTGCAAGTTTGGTCACCCCCATGCAACTTATGGGGCAGTAACAGCACCCTTTTCAAAACGTGTTTTTCAGCCCGAAATAAACGCGTTTTTTCAGACCGCTGAAGAGCCCACACACTCAGCTCTTAACCCCAGTGTGCAGAAAGTGTCAAAACGTGTTTTTCAGCAGAAAAAAACATGTTTCTGCAAGTTTGGTCACCCTCATGCAACTTATGGGGCAGTAACAGCACTCTTTTCAAAACGTGTTTTTCAGCTCGAAATAAACGCGTATTTTCAGACCGCTGAATCCCAATGTAGCTGCAAGGCTCAGAAGAGCCCACACACTCAGCTCTTAACCCCAGTGTTCAGAAAGTGTCAAAACGTATTTTTCAGCAGAAATAAACATGTTTCTGCAAGTTCGGTCACCCCCATGCAACTTATGGGGCAGTACAGCACACTTTTCAAAACGTGTTGTTCAGCACGAAATAAACGCGTTTTTTCAGACCGCTGAATTCCTATGTAGCTGCAAGGCTCAGAAGAGACCACACACTCAGCTCTTAACCCCAGTGTGCAGAAAGTGTCAAAACGTGTTTTTCAGCAGAAATAAACATGTTTCTGCAAGTTTGGTCACCCCCATGCAACTTATGGGGCAGTAACAGCACCCTTTTCAAAACGTGTTTTTCAACGCGAAATAAACGCGTTTTTTCAGACCGCTGAAGAGCCCACACACTCAGTTCTTAACCCCAGTGTGCAGAAAGTATCAAAACGTGTTTTTCAGCAGAAATAAACATGTTTCTGAAAGTTTGGTCACCCCCATGCAACTTATGGGGCAGTAACAGCACACTTCTCAAAACGTGTTTTTCAGCTCGAAATAAACGCGTTTTTTCAGACCGCTGAATCCCAATGTAGCTGCAAGGCTCAGAAGAGCCCACACACTCAGCTCTTAACCCCAGTGTGCAGAAAGTGTCAAAACGTGTTTTTCAGCAGAAATAAACATGTTTCTGCAAGTTTGGTCACCCCCATGCAACTTATGGGGCAGTAACAGCACCCTTTTCAAAACGTGTTTTTCAGCCCGAAATAAACGCGTTTTTTCAGACCGCTGAAGAGCCCACACACTCAGCTCTTAACCCCAGTGTGCAGAAAGTGTCAAAACGTGTTTTTCAGCAGAAAAAAACATGTTTCTGCAAGTTTGGTCACCCTCATGCAACTTATGGGGCAGTAACAGCACTCTTTTCAAAACGTGTTTTTCAGCTCGAAATAAACGCGTATTTTCAGACCGCTGAATCCCAATGTAGCTGCAAGGCTCAGAAGAGCCCACACACTCAGCTCTTAACCCCAGTGTGCAGAAAGTGTCAATACGTGTTTTTCAGCAGAAATAAACATGTTTCTGCAAGTTTGGTCACCCCCATGCAACTTATGGGGCAGTAACAGCATCCTTTTCAAAACATGTTTTTCAGCTCGAAATAAACGCGTTTTTTCAGACCGCTGAATACCTATGTAACTGCAAGGCTCTGAAGAGCCCACACACTCAGCTCTTAACCCCAGTGTGCAGAAAGTGTCAAAACGTGTTTTTCAGCAGAAATAAATATGTTTTTGCAAGTTTGGTTACCCCCATGCAACTTATGGGGCAGTAACAGCACCCTTTTCAAAACGTGTTTTTCAGCACGAAATAAACGCGTTTTTTCAAACTGCTGAATCCCTATGTAGCTGTAAGGCTCAGAGGAGCCCACACACTCAGCTCTTAACCCCAGTGTGCAAAAAGTGTCAAAACGTGTTTTTCAGCAGAAATAAACATGTTTCTGCAAGTTTGGTCACCCCCATGCAACTTATGGGGCAGTAACAGCACTCTTTTCAAAACGTGTTTTTCAGCTCGAAATAAACGCGTTTTTTCAGACCGCTGAATCCCAATGTAGCTGCAAGGCTCAGAAGAGCCCACACACTCAGCTCTTAACCCCAGTGTGCAGAAAGTGTCAATACGTGTTTTTCAGCAGAAATAAACATGTTTCTGCAATTTTGGTCACCCACATGCAACTTATGGGGCAGTAACAGCACCCTTTTCAAAACGTGTTTTTCAGCCCGAAATAAACGCGTTTTTTCAGACCGCTGAATCCCTATGTAACTGCAAGGCTCAGAAGAGCCCACACACTCAGCTCTTAACCCCAGTGTGCAGAAAGTGTCAAAACGTGTTTTTCAGCAGAAATAAACATGTTTCTGCAAGTTTGGTCACCCCCATGCAACTTATGGGGCAGTAACAGCACCCTTTTCAAAACGTGTTTTTCAGCCCGAAATAAACGCGTTTTTTCAGACCGCTGAAGAGCCCACACACTCAGCTCTTAACCCCAGTGTGCAGAAAGTGTCAAAACGTGTTTTTCAGCAGAAAAAAACATGTTTCTGCAAGTTTGGTCACCCTCATGCAACTTATGGGGCAGTAACAGCACTCTTTTCAAAACGTGTTTTTCAGCTCGAAATAAACGCGTATTTTCAGACCGCTGAATCCCAATGTAGCTGCAAGGCTCAGAAGAGCCCACACACTCAGCTCTTAACCCCAGTGTGCAGAAAGTGTCAATACGTGTTTTTCAGCAGAAATAAACATGTTTCTGCAAGTTTGGTCACCCACATGCAACTTATGGGGCAGTAACAGCACCCTTTTCAAAACGTGTTTTTCAGCCCGAAATAAACGCGTTTTTTCAGACCGCTGAATCCCTATGTAACTGCAAGGCTCAGAAGAGCCCACACACTCAGCTCTTAACCCCAGTGTGCAGAAAGTGTCAAAACGTGTTTTTCAGCAGAAAAAAACTTGTTTCTGCAAGTTTGGTCACCCCCATGCAACTTATGGGGCAGTAACAGCACTCTTTTCAAAACGTGTTTTTCAGCTCGAAATAAACACGTATTTTCAGATCGCTGAATCCCAATGTAGCTGCAAGGCTCAGAAGAGCCCACACACTCAGCTCTTAACCCCAGTGTGCAGAAAGTGTCAAAACGTGTTTTTCAGCAGAAATAAATATGTTTCTGCAAGTTTGGTTACCCCCATGCAACTTATGGGGCAGTAACAGCACCCTTTTCAAAACGTGTTTTTCAGCACGAAATAAACGCGTTTTTTCAAACTGCTAAATCCCTATGTAGCTGTAAGGCTCAGAGGAGCCCACACACTCAGCTCTTAACCCCAGTGTGCAAAAAGTGTCAAAACGTGTTTTTCAGCAGAAATAAACATGTTTCTGCAAGTTTGGTCACCCCCATGCAACTTATGGGGCAGTAACAGCACCCTTTTCAAAACGTGTTTTTCAGCCCGAAATAAACGCGTTTTTTCAGACCGCTGAATCCCTATGTAACTGCAAGGCTCAGAAGAGCCCACACACTCAGCTCTTAACCCCAGTGTGCAGAAAGTGTCAAAACGTGTTTTTCAGCAGAAATAAACATGTTTCTTCAAGTTTGGTCACCCCCATGCAACTTATGGGGCAGTAACAGCATCCTTTTCAAAACGTGTTTTTCAGCACGAAATAAACGCGTTTTTTCAGACCGCTGAATCCCTATGTAACTGCAAGGCTCAGAAGAGCCCACACACTCAGCTCTTAACCCCAGTGTGCAGAAAGTGTCAAAACGTGTTTTTCAGCAGAAATAAACATGTTTCTGCAAGTTTGGTCACCCCCATGCAACTTATGGGGCAGTACAGCACACTTTTCAAAACGTGTTGTTCAGCACGAAATAAACGCGTTTTTTCAGACCGCTGAATCCCTATGTAACTGCAAGGCTCAGAAGAGCCCACACACTCAGCTCTTAACCCCAGTGTGCAGAAAGTGTCAAAACGTGTTTTTCAGCAGAAATAAACATGTTTCTGCAAGTTTGGTCACCCCCATGCAACTTATGGGGCAGTAACAGCACCCTTTTCAAAACGTGTTTTTCAACCCGAAATAAACGCGTTTTTTCAGACCGCTGAAGAGCCCACACACTCAGTTCTTAACCCCAGTGTGCAGAAAGTATCAAAACGTGTTTTTCAGCAGAAATAAACATGTTTCTGAAAGTTTGGTCACCCCCATGCAACTTATGGGGCAGTAACAGCACACTTCTCAAAACTTGTTTTTCAGCCCGAAATAAACGCGTTTTTTCAGACCGCTGTATCCCTATGTAACTGCAAGGCTCAGAAGAGCCCACACACTCAGCTCTTAACCCCAGTGTGCAGAAAGTGTCAAAACGTGTTTTTCAGCAGAAATAAACATGTTTCTGCAAGTTTGGTCACCCCCATGCAACTTATGGGGCAGTAACAGCACTCTTTTCAAAACGTGTTTTTCAGCTCGAAATAAACGCGTATTTTCAGACCGATGAATCCCAATGTAGCTGCAAGGCTCAGAAGAGCCCACACACTCAGCTCTTAACCCCAGTGTGCAGAAAGTGTCAAAACGTGTTTTTCAGCAGAAATAAACATGTTTCTGCAAGTTTGGTCACACCCATGCAACTTATGGGGCAGCAACAGCACACTTTTCAAAACGTGTTTTTCAGCCCGAAATAAACGCGTTTTTTCAGACCGCTGAATCCCTATGTAACTGCAAGGCTCAGAAGAGCCCACACACTCAGTTCTTAACCCCAGTGTGCAGAAAGTGTCAAAACGTGTTTTTCAGCAGAAATAAACATGTTTCTGCAAGTTTGGTTACCCCCATGCAACTTATGGGGCAGTAACAGCACCCTTTTCAAAACGTGTTTTTCAGCACGAAATAAACGCGTTTTTTCAAACTGCTGAATCCCTATGTAGCTGTAAGGCTCAGAGGAGCCCACACACTCAGCTCTTAACCCCAGTGTGCAAAAAGTGTCAAAACGTGTTTTTCAGCAGAAATAAACATGTTTCTGCAAGTTTGGTCACCCCCATGCAACTGATGGGGCAGTAACAGCACCCTTTTCAAAACGTGTTTTTCAGCCCGAAATAAACGCGTTTTTTCAGACCGCTGAATCCCTATGTAACTGCAAGGCTCAGAAGAGTCCACACACTCAGCTCTTAACCCCAGTGTGCAGAAAGTGTCAAAACGTGTTTTTCAGCAGAAATAAACATGTTTCTTCAAGTTTGGTCACCCCCATGCAACTTATGGGGCAGTAACAGCATCCTTTTCAAAACGTGTTTTTCAGCACGAAATAAACGCGTTTTTTCAGACCGCTGAATCCCTATGTAACTGCAAGGCTCAGAAGAGCCCACACACTCAGCTCTTAACCCCAGTGTGCAGAAAGTGTCAAAACGTGTTTTTCAGCAGAAATAAACATGTTTCTGCAAGTTTGGTCACCCCCATGCAACTTATGGGGCAGTAACAGCACTCTTTTCAAAACGTGTTTTTCAGCTCGAAATAAACGCGTTTTTTCAGACCGCTGAATACCTATGTAACTGCAAGGCTCTGAAGAGCCCACACACTCAGCTCTTAACCCCAGTGTGCAGAAAGTGTCAAAACGTGTTTTTCAGCAGAAAAAAACATGTTTCTGCAAGTTTGGTCACCCCCATGCAACTTATGGGGCAGTAACAGCACCCTTTTCAAAACGTGTTTTTCAGCCCGAAATAAACACGTTTTTTCAGACCGCTGAATCCCTATGTAACTGCAAGGCTCAGAAGAGCCCACACACTCAGCTCTTAACTCCAGTGTGCAGAAAGTGTCAAAACGTGTTTTTCAGCAGAAATAAACATGTTTCTGCAGGTTTGGTCACCCCCATGCAACTTATGGGGCAGCAACAGCACACTTCTCAAAACGTGTTTTTCAGCCCGAAATAAACGCGTTTTTTCAGACCGCTGAATCCCTATGTAACTGCAAGGCTCAGAAGAGCCCACACACTCAGCTCTTAACCCCAGTGTTCAGAAAGTGTCAAAACGTATTTTTCAGCAGAAATAAACATGTTTCTGCAAGTTTGGTCACCCCCATGCAACTTATGGGGCAGTACAGCACACTTTTCAAAACGTGTTGTTCAGCACGAAATAAACGCGTTTTTTCAGACCGCTGAATCCCTATGTAACTGCAAGGCTCAGAAGAGCCCACACACTCAGCTCTTAACCCCAGTGTGCAGAAAGTGTCAAAACGTGTTTTTCAGCAGAAATAAACATGTTTCTGCAAGTTTGGTCACCCCCATGCAACTTATGGGGCAGTAACAGCACCCTTTTCAAAACGTGTTTTTCAACCCGAAATAAACGCGTTTTTTCAGACCGCTGAAGAGCCCACACACTCAGTTCTTAACCCCAGTGTGCAGAAAGTATCAAAACGTGTTTTTCAGCAGAAATAAACATGTTTCTGAAAGTTTGGTCACCCCCATGCAACTTATGGGGCAGTAACAGCACACTTCTCAAAACTTGTTTTTCAGCCCGAAATAAACGCGTTTTTTCAGACCGCTGTATCCCTATGTAACTGCAAGGCTCAGAAGAGCCCACACACTCAGCTCTTAACCCCAGTGTGCAGAAAGTGTCAAAACGTGTTTTTCAGCAGAAATAAACATGTTTCTGCAAGTTTGGTCACACCCATGCAACTTATGGGGCAGCAACAGCACACTTTTCAAAACGTGTTTTTCAGCCCGAAATAAACGCGTTTTTTCAGACCGCTGAATCCCTATGTAACTGCAAGGCTCAGAAGAGCCCACACACTCAGCTCTTAACCCCAGTGTGCAGAAAGTGTCAAAACGTGTTTTTCAGCAGAAATAAACATGTTTCTGCAAGTTTGGTTACCCCCATGC